>NC_053049.1:2791250-5575000 GCF_003473485.1 Medicago truncatula
TTTTTTTGGAGATAAGGAATGCAATACCTTTGACACTTTGTTCTTCTTACGTGCTTTCATTCTGTGTCGCATGCCTTCAATAACAAATTCATCTAGCAAGTCATCAGCAGGATGAAGCACATCATTGAGTCTTCTAATCCAGTTTTGTACAGCATGGTTTTGTTCTTGTTTCTCCTCAGCATCAAGGAGCACAGCTTTGATGGATTCAACCGTCTCCCGAAGCCTATCGACCTCATACTTAACACCATATATCCGTCGAAATTCACGACAGGCCTCAGAAGCCAAGCTGTAAAAAGAAACAAAAATTCAGTACACTAACTAAATGTTTTCATTTTGAGATTTTTCTTCTAAAAAGGTATTAAGGGACCAAAAGAAAACCCAAAAATAAGTTATGGGACTGAAACAAAACTTTTAATAGTTAAGGAACCAAAACGAAACTAAAAAATAAGTTAAGGGACCAAAAAAGTAATTAAGCCATAAAAAAACCATGTATGTTAGATGTTACAATTATAATGAAATGTGCAGAGTAAGGGATGAAAAATTTGTTCACCTTTTAATGATACTTTCAGTAAGGCCATATGGAATTTGTTCAACCATCCTTCAAAAAGAGCAGACTGATCAATAGGAAGATTGAAAAGTTGAAGAGTTTGAGAGTGAGAAAGAAAGAATGTAGGAAAATAATTGGTGTCCAATGTACATACATAGGGAAGGGACAAAAATGGAATTATAAGGTGAAAAGTAGTCAAGTTTGTGCTGCTAGGTGGACCAACCCAACACTACCTACCAAACAATTATTGTAAAGTCTCTGTCGTTATTATTATACTTTTCACAAGTAAAGATTGGTATAAATTATTGTGAATGCATCAATTTCCACAAATTTGAATTCTATTGGTTTTTTTGATCAGTTGATGTGGGCCTCTTATGATGTTGCTATTCTATTGGTTGGATGTGATTCTCTGACCTGCCCAATGCTTCTTTGGGATAGTAACATGGCCCAGCAATCAAAAACAAAATTAATTAATTTATAAAAATCAGCAGAGTAAACATAAACTCTCCATCCCTTTGAGTTAAAGAGAGAACACTCCAAAATTTAATTATGTTCACCAAAATAATACAATTTTCTTGAAAAAATTAACTTGATGACTAACAAGGAAAACAAGTAACTAAAGTATTTACATACAAATTAATGAAGCCCTTTTACCATATATGATCTGAGGTATATGAAATCGTTGACGATTTTCTCTCTAATGTTTGGTTACTATTGCTGGACAACATGTTAAGTATACCTTCGAATCAGTCAAAGCTTCGAGAACTTTGTTGAGGTAATGATCTACCTCTGATGATAGAAAATGTATCATGGTATGGACAGAATTTGATTTGAACTTCTTCAATATTCTAGGGTTAAATTTCTCATCTGAAGGAACATAGATAGCAAAATTCAAAGCTTGTGGCTTGTTCCAAGTTGATTGACCTAAAGTTTTCCATATAGATATCCATTAACCACCAATCAACTCAAGTATTGTCTCGTAGAATAAGTAGGCTATTTTGCAGAAATAGTGTAATGTTGACCCTTTGATTTCTTAGAACTGCATTCAGGTGTCCTGTGTCCGACTCTGAAACATAGTTACATTCAATTCAATCACTTTCACTTTCCTAAATTGTTAGCAGTGTCAGGTATCCGTGTATGTGTCCGAGTTTCATATTTTATAGGCTATTATAACCTTGAGCCACCAGAGATATGTGTAATATGCCGTGGACCTTTTTGAGGACCACCAAGGTCACTATAGTTATATCAATCATAGTCAAAGCTGTCATGGCTACATAGTTTTGTAACTTCCAGCAATGTAACAACACAAAATTAGCAAATAAATTAAGTATATATATCTTGGGAGGAGACTAGCTCTATTTCAGAAAATAGTGCATAAGATTTTGGCTTTCATTGTGTAAATCCAAGAATTGTACTCAAAGTGAATGATGCCACTGATACAAGTCTCAATATAGATGCAGATTAAAGAAATATTTTCTTCTTGTATTTGTTCTTGAATTGTTTAGAATCCAAGAATTAAGTAAGACGTTCAGCTTGTTAAAACGAATAACATGAGTACTCTTTCATATTATTTATTTGATAATCCTTTTAAAAAATTATATAATTAAAGAAATTAATTGTAAGTTCCAGTAGAGCTTTAATATGGGAGTCTAAGCTCAACCTGGTCACCCAGGTTATTATGACAGTATTGGCTGTATTATCCGTTTGGCAAAAAGAAAATTTCCGTAAGAGATCGCGCTCCAATTGATCAATTAAAATCAGTATAAAGTTTGATGGCATAATTTTCCCATGTTCAGGAAAGTAATTGGTATAATGAACACCAATACTTCTATACAAATTCTCACAATTATGTTCATGACTTGACATGGAAATCGCAAACATAGTCAAGCATTAAATTTTCCATAAAGTACATAGTTATTAGCAAAAGGATGTTCAATATGAAAATTCAATCATTAATATCTTATGCTTGCACACCAATTTTTTAAGGTTTGTATTTCATGCAGTTAATAAAAAATTTCTTAGTCTGTCAAGTCCAAATAGCCATCAAATAGAAGTAAAGGAAGCAAAATATTATCGACAGGTACTCGTAAGTAATTAGGTCAAACAATAATAAATAACAAAGGCGTCTATCTCAACATAGTCACAAACCACTGAAATGATAATAAAATGAAGAGAACAAGAAAACTTAAAACATGTTCTGTAAACAGACACGCGTAGTAACAGGAAAACTAATGCAGAATACTTAGTCAGAAGGGAAGGAAGAACTGAGGAACTTCTCATCCTCAAAGAAAATCTGTAAATTCTTGGACTCCATGAGAAATTCAATATCTTCATTCTTGAATTTCAGCATAAAACCCAATGTGATCAGTTCAGAGAGAGCAGGAACAAGATCATGATTCTCACACAAAACACCTTCTGATATTGCTTCAGAGAAATATGTGGCATATTTCAGTGCATTACCCATAGGCTTATCCATCTTCTGGATGAAGAACTTAGAACTTTTCTTTTCCCAGCGTACCATTTTGTCTTCTTTCTTTGTAATGATGTCCCCTGATGACAGCGACAAACTATAACTTACCGTGACCGGCACCACTGTCTCAAGGAAGGTGATCAGGTTAATAAGACCTTGAACAGCTTCATGCCTCTTATCTGGTTCCATTTTCAGTCTTGAACAAGCAAGGAAACCAAGAACGAGCTTAACCAAACCTTTTAAGTTGAAAATTCTATTATGATCAACTTGCACCGGACCCTTTCAACACCATCATTAACTAAAGATGATACTTTTTTGCACAGCGATTCAGAGATATTTCGAGCACCAATGTTTCTGTAGATGTTATATAACTTTGAAATGGATGATGGCCCAAAGTTTTGCTGAGGATACCACACAAATATCTTCTCCTGCTCAAAAAGCTTCTTCAGATGAAGATTATCAGGAATAAACAAGTCTTTTTTATGCAACAGAAATATTTCTTTGCTGCCTGTTGTTACAGGTAGTTTGATCAGCCTCTCAGAAAGTTCTTTCTCTGGATTTTCGCCCAAGTGTTTCAGGATAAACATCCAGAATTTCCAGCACTTTTCATATGACAATCCTTCCGATGATCTTTCCCAGTCATTCCACACATCAACATAATCATCAAGTGAGGGCTTAATCCTGACTTCCAAGGAAAATTTTAAAAAGGGTAGAAGCGCCCATTCATAGATATCTTCAAGAACATAAAATTTTAATCTAAAAAGTTTATCTGGGTCATGTATGATGCATTTTCCAGATTTGACCCACTTTCCACCTTTAGTTCCATTCGGAATCCAAATTTTCTTGTCGGCTTTCTGCTCTGGTTTCCAATTGTATGCTGCATATTTTTGCAATATTATCAAGTCAGAAAGAATATTAAGGTGACTGGAAAGAAAGAAGTAAAAAGAGATGCATAACATGTTGTTGGTTAAATGAAGTACCTATATGTTTTGACAATATTATCAGTGTCAGAGAGATTATGAAGGTGTCCGGAAAGCAAGGAGCACCCTTTCTCTAGTTCAATAGTGACTCCTATTGCACCGAGTTCTTTCTGGAAAGATGCTATCTTAATTCCATAAAAATTTTCATCAATAAAAGGTCCGTCAGTTGGATTAAAGAAAGAACTCCACTTGGAATCAAACAACAAACACATCTCTGGAGGCCTATAACCAGCACTTGTCTTTAACCAATTTCTGGACAGTTTCTTGCTGAACTCATCTTTAATAGAAAGACTATGCTCTTGCACAAGACTTCGGATGCATTTCAGCAAAGAAAACACACTGTCAGGACTAATGGTGGAGGGATCTGAAGGAAAATTCAAACATGTAGGCACAAACCTCACTCCATTTTTCAATTCAGTAACAACACCAATGCTCTTCAGATCTTCTTTGTATTCATGTATAGCCATACCATAAAATTTGTCACTGTCGTCAATGAAAGGGAGACGAGTAACCGAAGATATAGATTTCCACTCCGGACCGTATAAAATGCAATATCTTGGGCACATATAACAACCTACCTTAGTATACAGCCACTTCTGATTACGTATGATGGTTGAGAAATCGGAAGGAAATTTATATGCAGTTCCTTTCAGCAGCCTCCGACAAGAGAGAAATGACATAACATGATGTTGGTTAAATGAGGATTGTGATGCCTTCTGTTTGAAGAGAGAAGCAAATTTTTTGATAGCATCTCCAAAATCAACCACCGCACCTATTTTCCTCAGTTCATCTTTGTAATCGAAAATCTTCTCTCCATAAAATTTATGGTCAATCACAGGAAGGTCATTGAATACATACAAAATGCATCCCCACTCCTGGTCATACAGGTAACATTCACTTGGTATTTGGAAACCCATATTTGTCTTCAAGCAGCATGTTCCATTCAGTGAACTTAACAGTTTACTAGGTGCATTCAATAATCGGATGCACTGCAATATCAAAAGAACAGCCTCGGCTGTCAAAGAGGCCAAATTTGAGCATGATTTTAAATGCTCGATAAACAATTTGGTAATTTCCAGATAAGCCAACTATCACTCCTAGCAACTTGAGCTCCTCTTTGTAATTATAAATTTCTTCACCATAATAAGATTGATCGATAAAAGGGATATTACTAATTTGGGATGCAACTTGCCATCCGGAATCATTCAATACAGATCCCACAGGAGATTTGTTCAAAAAAAAGATCCCACAGGAGACCTACGACCCCAAGATGTCCTAAGCCAAGGCTCATCTCTGATGCTGTTCACAAATTTGTCCAGAGGAAGAAGACTTTTACTGAGATATTGGATGAAGTTAAGCATTAAAATAACATGATTCTTGCTTAAAGCGGAGAAAGATGCATGAGACATAAGTTCCTTTCCGATGAAATTGCATGCTTCCTCACAACTGGACATCACTCCAATTGTTTTCAACTCCTCTTCATACTTATTTATTTTATCCCCGTAGAAGCTCTCATCAATCAGGGGAATATCGACAAGAACTGAACCACTTTGCAAAATTTTCCCCAATGGTTAGCGAATTAAGAATGACTTTGAAGGAGGCCTGAATTCACCGGCTGTAACTTTAAGCCAGCTACGATCTTTTATACATTTCAAAAACCTCTCTGGTAGGTGTACTCCCTTGTACTTCAGATTCCGAATCCAATCCAAAAGCAAAAAGGCATTGTCTTTGGTAAGTGGTGTATCAACGGCGGAAAACCCAGCATTTGGAGGAGATATATAAGGTATGTCAGAAGCTCCAACATGAGTTGTGAGGAAATTAATTAGCATCTCGGAACCTGTAAATTGACCTGCATGAGATGATGAATTTAGGTAATCATTTCCAAGCTCGACATAATTTTCATTCCTCCAAGGATTAGAAACAATCAAGTCTGCCCATTTGCTCATATTTGCAGGCACAAGAACCCCATTTCTTCTTAGTGTGACACACCCATAGTTGTCAACAAGTGGCAGAGAATTACATAGACTATCAACTTCCCGCTTTGAAAAAAAACCTTGTGGCAAAGAGTGGTATAAGAAATGAGCTTATGTAATGGCATGTTTTTTGTTATTTTTAGCAGAACTGTATAGCCCGTGGGCAAAATCGTGCATACTCAAATTAGTAACAGAAACTTCTTTTGTAAGCCATTCCATCAAAGTCTGTTTATGGGCCAAAGACAATATAGATTTTTGTGTGCTTTCTGGCATGAAAAACCGATTTTCTGCACATGCAAACTCCCTGTTCCAATTGATCATCCAAGAGACTTGAGTCTGTTATCACTACTCGCTTACCACCTGCATAGTGCTGTGTGCATTCATGAAGACTGAAAGAGGATAGAGTTCCATCAGAAGCCACACATTTTATCAATGGAATGCTATTAATATTTGTGCCCTTAAATCTTGAAGACCAGTATTTCGCAACAAACAGTAAAAGTTGAACATAGAGATCTTCTGATACTCCATCCACAAGATCAGAACTCTGGATGCACTTTGCATACCAACCATAAGTCACCGATTTAACCCCTAAAAAATTGAGTACATTATAATACTCCCTTTTATCAAATGAAGAGCTCAAGATTTTCCTCCCATCATGAGAAGATAGGTTAAGCAAGTGCACGCTTTCGTCCCTGGCTTTAGTCAAAATATTCCAGAATTCAGGCAGCAACCTGCTAACTTCACCAGGCTTATAGAAGTGCTTCTGCTTGGAGTACGTCTCAATAGGAACAATACTTTCTTCAACCAATTTTGCTTTGATTTTGTCCCTCACATAATTAAACTTCTCAAATGTAGAACTTTCAATGGGAAGGAACTTGAACATACTAGCCAAACTAGATACTGGAGCTTGAACTGATCCTATGACAAGTGTTTTGAATGCATCTAAAAATGCTGATGGAACACAGTCAAGTATTCCTTGGTTCCATTTATTATCCAAGAGAATTGTCTCCCTTGATGAGGCAAGGACAAAATCTGCTTGAATAATGAAAGGAAAATTAGTGACCATCCCTGTAGGAAGAAAGGCATAGACCCCTGGTGAGCTTTTGCCTCTATGAAGTCTCTCCTGATTAGGGAAGGCTAGTGTCACAACCCATTCTTCCACATCTGTTCTCCTTTCGACCGCATTTTCTGGCCTGACCGGAAACTTTTGCTTCCACATGTAGTAGCTGCATTCCTTCTCAGCATCACTATTTTCTTCTGCAGAGAGATGGATTGTGTAGGATTCAGCATTCATGTTTTTTCTAGTCACGAAGTTAATCTCACTTGAAATAGACACATCAGTTACAGTGTTCTGTTTGGGATTCTCACTAACTTCCCTGACAGAAAGGTGTCTGATTTTCGTAAGGAACAGAAGGACTTCTGGATGAAAGCTTGAGAGCTTCTGTTTAACAGGTTCGACCTTATCCGACTTCAGAGGTAAGACAATTGTTGTAGTTCGAAGGGAACCTTTACCAGCGCCATATATCTTCTTTATGTCAACAAGGGTTGGCTTCTCCTCAACCCATTCAGGAACTATATACCCAAGACTGCAATGTGGACAAGGCTTCTCATTGAACCTTATCTGATATCCATTGCTAAAAACATAAGGCTGAGCCGTAACCAGAAACACACTCTTGAAACCAATTCCTGAAATTCAACCATAGCAAAGATTCTGTCAACTTTTTCAATTTGGCCACTCAAATATATATCCATAGTCGAGAATAATTTTATAGTATTTCTTGAGTAACAAGTATTTCTAATAGAAAAGTAAAGATGTTTAAGTTTTACAAAATAGATTAACTGGCATTGAAATCATTCAAACAAATTAGATCCATATACTTACATTTCAGATATTAAAAAAACAATGAAAACATTAAACTAATTTTCATTGAAAGTAAATATTTTAGCAACAGTCCTTGAGAATGTAATGTACCTTTCTCTCCTATATAACCACTGCTCCTATTGCCTTTCTTCGTTGACCGTCCAACACTACAAATGGAGTCAATGTTTTTTGAAAAGAAGCCCTTTTCATTATTGAAAATAAGCAATGTGGCTGGAGCACCAGTACCAGTGATGTCATCAGAAGTTATGACAAACTCAAGTGTTGGATTCACTCCTTCATTATAGTGGTTGTCTTCAGCATTCTGTAAGAATTGACAACAACAAAAATTATGGAAAAGAATTTTAAGCACTATAATTCAAAAATAGAAATGTTATATTGACAACAAAATTGTGGCCAGCACCAAATATATATAAACAGTTGCAATATATTTTGACTTGTTATATTATTTTTCTCTTTCCCAGTCACATTGTCAATTTTTGAGGTGTATAATCTATTTTGACTCCATAATTGATTCTAACTTGAAGTTAGGGATTGTCGTTTTTGACTTCAAACATGATTTTTACACTCAAATATATTGATCAACTCACTTTTACATATATGTATCCAAACATAACTCACTTTTGACAAAAAATCAATTTTTTACCAAATCAACATTCAAAATCAATTTTTGTCACTGCAAAATCGAACATACACAAAATATTGTATTTTTACAGCATAACAAGATATTAGTTTATTTATTTTCAAATATAACATCCCTCGTTTAGAAACATGATTGCATAATTCTAAATAGGGATAATGATAATGATATAACCTCTCTAGCACCAATACTTCTGATCGAAAGTGTGTCACATTAAATTATGTCATTTTTTTCAAATTATTATCAACGTCGACTGTGTCCATGTTGTGTCCCGTGTATGTGTCTGTGCTTCGTAGGATGTAACTAAATATAGAACATCACTCATTTACATGTATAAGTATTCTCATCAGAATCGTGCATCGTATCAAAACAAAATAATCGAAACAATTCCTTCAACAAAAAAAAAAAAGAAAATCGAAACAATTAAAAAATAAAAATCAGAATAAGAATGGTCTTAATATTGTGTAACTCAAAACCTACACCAAAAAAACAAATTTTCACAACATTATCATTCATATTCATGCATGATTACACTATAAGAAATAAAAATATGAAAAATTAAAGAATGTGTACTTGAATGAGTTCCATGAGGAAGTGAACATCTTTGGCGTAAAGTTCCGCAAAGAGATTTTTGACAGCATGATGAAGATCTTCAGTCAATGGATTAGGTTTCCCACCAATGGAAAACTTTTTTCTTCGTATCTCTTCTATGTGTTCCTTTGGCGTTGCCGTTATTCTCTGATGGCAGTGAAGCGCAAATACTGACAGTGAAAACTGTAAACGAAGACTCCTTTTGGAGAAGAAAAGTTAAAAAATAAAGGCTAAACCCTAAATTTTACTTTATTTACGAACAAAATATAATATTAGGCCATAAAATCTAACTTGTCTCATTTTTTTTTTTTTCAAAGGAAATTGTCTCATGTTTTAAAATGTCACGAACTATGTGTAAAAAAAAAAAAAAAAGTCACGAACTAATATTTTTTTTTAAATATTCGTCCAAAAAATCGATTAATCTAAATGATCAATCTCATTGGTCATTAGGAGAGACTCATTGAAACTAGAGCGAAACTATATATGAATTCATGACCCAACACAAAAATTGTAGACATCTACATGATATTTAAACCTCAAATCAAAAGAGAAACACAATTTTAAGTTCCAAACTTACACCATTAACCCAAACCTCAAGTTCATGGAGTAATTTGTTCTTACTTAATAGACTAATTTGTTGTTATTATTTTTTATCAATGGCTAAATTGATTTGCTAACCAATTACAAGTGACTAAATTTGGTAACTTTTATAAAAATAAAAATCAAAACTAAGAGATTAAAAGAAAATTCTTAAGTCCGAAAATATCATCAAAAAGGAGTTTTAAAACTCACTAAACAGAAGACTCCAAAATATATATGTTTATTAAATTGATCAACTGAAATGATGGAATTCATAAATCAATCGACATTTCAATTAGTCAAATTCACTCTCTTATTCCACCAAGAAGATTTTTTTTTTTTTTTTTGTGGTCATTCTAGTTTGGTTTATTTGCATCCTCCTTCAGATAACGTGATTAAAGTTAATGTTGATGGTAGTTCGATTGGTAGATAACCCTGGTAGAATAAGATTTAGGGGTCTCATCGTAAATACTCTGGGTGGTTGGATTATTGGTTTTGCTGGAAGTTGTGGTTATGTTACTAATATTAATGCGGGGGCATCGTGCTATTTCTTATGAGTTACAAATAACTTAGGATCATGGTTTTAGAGATATCATTTATGAGTCAGACTCTCAAACGACATTGAATGTTATCAAGTACGGGATCCTACTTACTTACTCTTATGCACATCTTATTGATAAAATTCGTTCTTATATATGTTGAGAGATTAGAATGTTGGTTTTGGTCATACCTTGCATGAAGAGAATTCTTCTGCATATTAAATCGCTAAATTAGACGTCTCGCTTACTCATGAGCTTAGATCACCCTACTTATCCTTCTCGTCTATTCGGATATTGTCTAATTGAGACCATGGGAACTCAATTCCTGTTTGTAGTTTTTATTTTATTTTATCTTTTTTTTTTTTTTTTTTGCTTTAGTTTTCCTTTTGATACAAAAATCAATTATCATTGACTATGACTAATAATTGATTGCCTAATCAATTTTTTTGACAAGTGATTGCCTAATCAATTATTAGCATACATATTAGCGTAGATATATTTTAACATTTTATTATTATGATCTATCATATTAATCTATTATTCATTCATTTTTATATTTTATTTAATAATATTTATTTTTTAAGTTAATCTATTTTTTCTACTACTTCATATGTTAGAAACATAATCGATCATTGTCATTTCATGATTTTTTTTTTTTGGTGCAATCAGGATATTAATTTTTAATATATTAAAAAAAAAAAATTGACAAAACTTAAAACTTATTATCTGTCCTCTAAATTTTAATTTTACTATCTTAGTTGAAACATGTTAAAAATTAATTGAAAATATTTATGTCATCTAATATTTATCAGCTAATTCAACTAGTCCACTCAAAAAATAAAAAATAAATAAACTAGTTGACTAGTAATTAATTTTACCTAACACTAAAGATTCTATCCTACCTTATTTTTTGTCAAACATAATATAATTATAAAATATATAGATAGATACACATGCCAAGTTCAGTACTGATTTTTTGTCTTATTTCACAATTTACTTAAACTATTAAACTTATAATTATAATATTTTATCCAATCAAATAAATATTATTTTCTTAAAATAAACGTATAAAATTGTATACGTTTATTATATTATTTACCAATTAGAATTAAAAAGAAAAATATCATCGATAATAGACATTTAGTGATCATAACCATAATCATGGAACAAAATCCAAGGACTTTAGATGAAAGATCTTTGAGTCTGGTGCAAAACAAAAAAACACCAGGATTCTAAAGCTCAGAGTGTGATCCTTGGTATGGTTACATGTGCCCCCCTTTTTTTCTTTATCATGAACATTAGCACAACTAATTATCTTCTTAAGAACAATGTACAATTCGAATGAAAGGTTTATAAAGAGATGGAGCCAGATAGTATGTAGAAAAGGTTTACAAATGCATTCAATCATATTTTGTCATCGAGAATAGTAGAGATGATACAAGTGATAGATATTTGAGTCTCTCAACAATTTGTAACCACATTTTATAGTTTTCATAAAAAAGAAAATTTTACAACATTAAGGGACAAAATTTAAATATTACTGGAAAAACATGTAACATTTATTATACTGCAGATATTTATATTGTCTTAGAAGTTTACTCTTCAGATGGAAATTAACTAAATTTTTATAATAGAAATATTGGAGGTATGTTAGTAGAGAAAATGAAACTGACAAAAAGATGATGGTCCCTAACATTTACTAACTGCTCAATGACAAAATTAATTGTCATATTACTCATACAATGTTTAAGTCTAGAAAACTTTCTTATACAACTAAAGGTATAGTGATTTACAATAACTGCTACTGTGTTGGGTGGAAGAAAAAAATCTGGCATATGTTAGAGTGAAGTGGTTTTAGCAGTTATGTTTTATGAAATCATGACAGTAGCAATTGTATCAACACAGTGAAATTCAACAAACCATAAGTGCTGTCTTATAAAGACCAAATGTTCATCAGATAAAAGTAAAGAAAGCCAATATTGTAGACAAAATAATTAGATAATTCAGTCATTAAGATAATGACATATCCACTGAAAGGAAAACAAATTGAAATAAACAAACTGAAAAACACAAGTAAGCAGTGGCAAGATAGACTTAGTCAAAAGGGAAGGCAGAACTGAGGAACTCCTCATCCTCAAGGTCAATCTGAAGATTCTTGGATTCCATTAGAAAATCAATTTCTTCATTCTTAAATTTCAGAACAAAGCCTAGTGTGATTAGTTCCGAGAGTGCAGCAACATGATCATGATTCTCACGCAAAATACCCTCGGATATTGCTTCAGAGAAACTTGTAGCACATCTCAATGCATCACCAGGAACTTCCTCCATCTTCTGGATGATAAACTTGCAGCTTTGACTTTCCCAACGTACCCTTTTGTTTGCTTTCTTTGTAATGATTTCCCCTGATGACAATGACAAACTATAGCTTACATTGATCGGCTCTGTTGTCTCATGGAAACTCGAGTTGATAAGACTTTGAACAGCTTCATGTCTCTTCTTTGGTTCCATTTTCGGGAAAGCACAAGCAAGAAAACCAAGAATAAGCTTAACCAACCCCTTTAAGTTGAAAATGTTATTTGGATCAACATAGTTCAGTTTATCACTGTCATTCACGGAGGCTGATTCTTCTTTGCACAGTGATTCAGAGATATTTCTAACACCAATTTTTCTGTAAATGTCAGACAGCTCAGACTTGGAAAATGTTTTCATGCTATGCTGGGGATACCATACAAAAACTTTCTCCCTCTCAAAAAGCTTCTTCATATGAAGATTATCGGGAATAAAAGCATCTTTTTTATCTACCAGAAATATTTCATTATTTCCCGATGATGTAGGCAGTTTCATCAAACTCTCTGCAAGTTTTTTCTCTTGATTTGTGCTCAAATGTTTTGATATAGACGTCCAGAACTTGCAGCACTCATCATATGACAATTGCTCCATTGAGCTCCCCCAATCATTCCAGAGGTCAACATAATCTTCTACATAGGGCTTACTTTTTATATCCATTGCATATAAGAAAAAAAGAAGAATATCTTCGTCATAGATATCTTCTAGAACATAAAACTTTGAACCAAAAAGTTTGGCAGGGTCATGTAAGACGCATTCTTTAGAATCAACGAACTTACCACCTTTAATTCCATCAAGAATCCAAACCTTCTTTGCAGCATTCTCCTCAGCTTTCCAGTTGTATTGATATAAAAACTTGTATATTTTCACAATGGTATCATGATCAGAGAGAGTATCAAGGTGACTGGCAAGCAAGGAGCACCCCTTTTCAACTTCACTAATGACCCCTATCGCGTTGAGTTCTTTCTGGAAAAATGCAATATTTGGTCCATAAAAATTCTCATCTATAAAAGGTCCATCAGTTGGATTCAATAAAGAACTCCACTTGGAACCAAACAACAAACACTTCTCTGGAGACCTATAACCAGCATGTGTCTTCAACCAATTTTGGGACAATCTTCCTCTGAAATCATCTTCAAATGCAAGGTTGTTATCTTGTATTAGAAGTTGGATGCATTCCAATAAAGAAAACACACTTTCAGGACTAATGGTGGAGGGATTTGAAGGAAAATTCAGACATTCAGCCACAAACCTCAACCCGTCTTTCAATTCAGTAACAACACCAATGCTCTTCAGCTCTGCCTTGTAACCACCACATTTGTCACTATAATCAATGAAAGGGAGACGAGTTATAGAAGATATTGATTCCCACTCCGGACTGTATAAAATGCAATTTTTTGGGCACCTAAATCCACCAACACTAGTATGCAACCACTTCATTTTACGCATGAGGGCTGAGAAATCAGAAGGAAAAGACCCCTCCAGCTGCCTGCAACATTTTAGAAATGAGATAACATGTTTTTGGTTAATTGAAGTTTCCAATGCCTTTCGTTCAAAGAGACTTGAAAACTTTTTTATAGCATTTCCATAATCAACCACCACCCCGATTTGCCTCAGTTCGTCTTTGTAAGAGAAAATCTTCGCCCCATAAAAGTTATGATCAATAACAGGAAGATCAATGAATACCTCCAGAATGCAGCCCCACACTGGATCATACAAGAAACATTCAGCTGGTGTTTTGAAACCCGTGTTGGTCTTCAAGCAGCCTGTTCCACTTAACGAATTCAAGAGTTTATCGGGGGCATTCAAGTGTCTGATGCATTCCATTATCAAAAGAACAGCCTCAGCGGTCAATGAAGCCAAATTTGAAGGCGACTTCAAATGCTCAATGACGACTTGGTAATTTCCAGTTAAGTCAACTATCACTCCTAGCAACTTGAGCTCCTCTTTGTAATTATATATTTGTTCACCAAAATAAGCACGATCAATGAAAGGGATATCACTAATTTGTGATGCAACTTGCCATCCTGAGTCATTCAATACCGATCCCACAGGAGGCCTAAGACCACAAGATGTCTTTAGCCAACTTGCCTCTTTGATGCTGTCAACAAAATTGTCCAAAGGAAGAAGGTTTGTCCGGATATATTGGACGAAGTTAAGAATCAAAAGAACATGACTCCTACTTAATGAGAAAGAAGCAGCACGAGACATTAGTTCTTTTCCAATAAATTCACATGCTTCCTCACAATTGAACATAACTCCAATTGTTTTCAATTCCTCTTTGTACTCATTTATTCTCTCTCCATAGAAGCTTTCATCTATTAAGGGAATATCCACAAGAACTGAACCACTTTGCAAAATATTTCCCAATGAACCAATTAAGAATGACTTTGAAGGAGACATGAATCCATTACCCGTAACTTTAAGCCAGCTGCCTTCTTTTATGCATGCCAAGAACCTCTCTGGTAGGTGCACTCCCTTATGCTTCAGTTCCCGAATCCAATCCAAAAGTAAAAAGGCATTTTCTTTGGTGAGTTGAGTATCTGCAGCTGAAAACCCAGCATTTGGAGGAGATAGATAAGGTATGTCAGAAGCTCCAACATGATTTTTGAGGAATTCAATAAGCTTCCCAGAATCTGTAGATTGGTCTGCATAAGATGCATTTAGGTACATCTTTCCTAGCTCAACATAATTTTCTTTTCTCCATGGATTAGAAACCATTAAGTCTGCCCATTTGCTAACATTTTCAGGCAGAAGAACACCATTTCTACTTTTAGTTATACGTCCATTCTTGTCCACAAGTGGCATAGAACTACATAAATCGTCAACCTCCTGACATGACAAATAACCTTCTGACAAAGAATGGTATAAGAAATGAGCATATGCAACGGCAAGCTTGCGGTTATTTTTAATAGAACTGGAGAGGTCCTTTGCAAAAATGTACCCATTCAGAGTGTGAACATTAACATCATTTACAAGCCAATCGACCAAAGCCTTCTTAAAGTTCAATTGCGAGATAGCTTGCTGTGTGCTTTCTGGCATAAAAAACTGGTTTGCTGCACATCTAAATGTTTTGTTCCAATTGATCAACCAAGAAGTCCGACTTAGGTCCGCCAGCATTACTCGCTTGGCACCTGCTTCGTTCTGTTTGCATTCTTTGATAGTCAAAAACGACGGAATCTCATCAGAAGCCACATATTTAATCAATGGAATATTATTAATGATGTTGGAATTCTTAAACTTTTTCCAATTTTTAGCCAAAAACAGTAAAAGCTCAAGATAGAGATTTTCTGATACTCCGTCCACAAGATTAGTACTCTGGATACACTTTGCATACCACTCAAACTTCACATGTTTCACCCCTAAAAATTTTAGTATTGCCTCATACTTGCTTTTATCAAACGAAGAACTTAAGATTTTCATCCCATCATGAGAAGATAGGTGAAGCAAGTGCACTCCTTCCACCCGGGCCATTGTCAAAATATTCCAAAATTTAGGTAGTAGCCTGCTAACTTCACTAGGCTTGTAGAACTGCTTCTGCTCTGTGAATGTCTCAATAGGAACAATTTTTTCTTCAGCAAGTTTTTCTTTGATTTTCTCCCTCGCATAATTGAAATTCTCAATCGGAGAACTATCAATTGGAAGGAACTTGAACCAATCAGGCAAACTGGATACTGTTAATTCATTTGATTCTGTCACAAGTGTTTTGAATGCATCTACAAAGGCTGATGGAACATATTCAAGTATCCCTTGATTCCACTTATCATTCAATAGAATTGTTTCCCTTGACGAGGCAAGAACAAAATCTGCTTGAATTATGAAGGGAAAGTTAGTAACCATCTCTGTAGGAAGAAATGCATAAACCCCTGGAGAGCTCTGATGCTTGCGAAGCTTCTTAATCTTCTGAAGCCTCTCCTGACGTGGGAAGGCCAATGTCACAACACACTCTTCCACATCCTTTCTCCTTTCCACCACATTTTGCAACTTGACAGGAAACTTTTGTTTCCACATGTAATAGCAGCATTTCTTTTCGTCACTACTCTTTTCCCCTGCAGATAGATTGATTGTGTAAGATTCAGCATCCATGTTTTTCCTTGTCACAAAGTCGATCTCGCTTGAAATAGATACAGAAGTTACAGTGTTCTTTTTGGGATCCTCGTTGTCTTCTCTGACAGAAAGATGTCTGATTTTTAAAAGGAACAGTAAAACTTCCGGGTTAACGCTCGAGAGCTGCTGTTTCACAGGTTCGACCTTGTCTAGCTTAAGAGGCAAGACAATTATTGTCGTTGGAAGGGAATCTTTACCAGCACCGTATATCTGCTTTATGTCAAGAAGGCTTGGCTTCTCCTCAACCCATTCAGGAACTATATACCCAAGACTGCAATGTGTACAGGGCCTCTCACTGAACCTTATCTGATATCCGTTGCTAAATATATAAGGCTGAGCAGTAACAAGAAACACACTCTTGAAACCAATACCTGAAATTCAACCATAGGAAAGATTATGTCAAAGATTTGTATCATCTAAAATTTGGCTACTCTCGTAGATATCCATTGTCAAGAATAATCTTACAGCCCTTGATTCAGATACTTCTTGAATTATACTAATCACTAAATTGATTAAAAAGGCTTTACAAAATATACAAAACTGTCTTCGAAAAAATAGCATGTTTAAATTTCAGAAATATATTTTTCACAAGAAATACTATTGTGGAAACACTGTTAAATTAGCCAATGTTTCTTTCCTATGATATAACGGCTGAAAATATCCTCTGTATATGAACAAATTAATTGATATTAAATTGATTCAAGAAAGTTAAATGCCTATACATACAATTCAACCAGGTACTAAAATATCATTTAACTATCATTCAATGAAAGAACCACATAATCACTAGTTCTTCTCAAGGAAAAAGTACAAAATAAATTAAGAGACATTTAAAGGTGACAATATACCTTTTTCGCCTATGTAACCGCTGCTCCTATTGCCTTTCTTTGTTGACCGTCCAACACTGCAGATAGATTCAATGTTTTGGCGAGAGAAACCCTTTTCATTGTTGAAAATTAGTAACGTGGCTGGAGCACCAGTAGCTGTTATGTCCTTTGAAGTTATGATGAACTCCAATGTTGGACTCACTCCTTCAATATAGTGGTTATCTTCAGCATTCTGTATAAGCAAAGCAAAATTTTAGGGTGATGAGTGTCAACCAGTATAATTTGGAAATAAAATTGCATCATTCTAGATAGAGATAGAGATGGACATAGAACTAGAGAAACCATTCTTTTACACTGCTATCTAGCACTAACCAGTTACTGTTGGCAGCTGAAACAACATACATACTCAACTGTTAAGCATGATCACATGATCAAAAACTCAGCTTCTTATTAGAAATGGTTCAAAAGAATTTCTAATTCTTTTCTACATTGTATTGAAAGTTAAACAAATATCCCACATTTGATCCAACTATAATGTAGCTTAGAAGAAGATGTCTAGAAATAGATTATTTTCCAAATATAAATATTTGAAAAACTTGTTTAGAAACATTGGTTATTTTTTTGAGGCAAGGAACCTTGGTTGTTAAAACTTTTCTTTTTTGGCTTTAGAAGAATAAGATCTTATAAACACACATGTGACAGCAAAAAGATTAATTTAATGAATAATTACAAATGAATGATGAAAAAAAAAATGGATATGAAATGAGTGACTTAACATTTAACAAAACCTCAAATTTAATTAAGGGGGAAAAACCTAGTTAACCAATCACACCAGAAGTTCTAACAACATTCTCTCCCACACATTATACCCAAAATACTCGGTCATTGAGTCATCATTGATAATCAAACCGGTCTCACAATTTTAAATAGAGTGCGTGTTGCTAGCACTCCTCTTTTAAAAATGGATCCTACTAAATTGTGTGTCCTACATAAATTTGTTGGGATCCATATGATTTTTAAACACAAGAAAAGTCTGTGCTCGAAATAGTGTGTTACAAAATGGGTTGCTAATATTTTTCTAAACAATAATATAACAAAAAGAACAGTGTAAAAATGTTTTTCATGTGTCTAACTATATTTCACTATAGTATCATGTCATACGTTATTTCCTATATGCAGAAATATCTACATAGGAAAATTTAATTTTACATGGTCATAAATTTTATACAATCTATCCGTGCAAATGTTAAGGAATAAAGCTATATTTTAACCTCCAATAATAATACTATAATGAAAAATGCAATATTACAACTTCATAACAAAGAAAAAAATATGCATTATTAAAAAACTAGCATAGAGTTTGTATGTAAGAAAAGAAGTGTAAAAGAAAAGTGATGAAAAGGTGACTAGGTAAGGTACCTGAATGAGCTCCATTAGGAAATGAACATCTCTGGTATATAGTTCATCTGAGAGATTCTTGACAGCTTGGTGAAGGTCCTCAGTCAAAGGGTTTGGATTGCCACCAATGGAGAACTTTTTCCTTCGTATCTCTTCAATGTGTTTTTTCTGTGTAGCCATTTTGCTCATATCTCAATCCTCAAAATCAAGTGCCGCAAAGTAACTGGTAGTGAAGTACACTGTTTGAAATGTGTAAGAGAATACAAGAAGATCATTAAGCCGGAGAAGAAGAAAAAAAATCAAGTTTTAATTTTACTTGAAAGGTTTAACACACTTCAAAACTAGTGATTACTTCCTCAATTTTGCAATTTTTATCTAGACAATACATAAATAATTTTGATTTTAATGAAATGTTAAATATCTGATTACCATTCAAGTAGTTTTTAGAAAAAGGAAGGAATGAACAATTTTTATATTTATTTGTTATTTTTAAATTTTAATGTTATATTAACTACTTTTCTGTCAATTACACCCTTACTTTATGAAATATTTTACACTTACATTAATAGACATAGTAAATCAGTGAGTAGACTAATAACATGTAAAGAGAGTAGTGTCCTCCCACTCTTTTGTTGATATTTTCTGCGAGTAACAGCCGAGTCTAATCCATTCGAGGATTTAGCATGTTTAAAGGTTGTCTCTTTTGTACGTCTAAGTCAGAAATTCAACTCATAGTCCGCAAACATAAAGGACTCAAATTACTTATCATTTGAACTATACAAGTTTGGTCCTCTCCAATTTCAGTACAACAGCCTTAAAACATGAAAAGAAACAATTGTAAAGGTTTATTAATGTTTAGGTTAGTTGGGATGGGATCAGAATCTCAAAAACTAACAATGGTTGAGAAATTATAATAACAAAAGAAATCTTGATTCTTTAATTAAATTAATGCATGAAAACTGATGATATAGTAAATAATACTAATCAATCTTGCATGGAGAAAGTCTTACCTATTTAGAAGCTTCTTGCTAGCAAACTGAACAAGTGCAGCTGATCCTACAAGTTTGAGAATTGTTTCTATATCTACAATTTGAGGAACATCAATAAACAAGATATGAGTAGAGTCAAACCAAAATGGATTATTGCTTATTGGAAAAAAGGCAACAACGCAATCAATCAACCTCAGATAAAGTTAATACAGATAAATTCAGTGGCTGCAGTAATCCAAGAGCAACATTCAAGCCATTATAGTTATCCTGCAATAAACTTCCATTAATTAGAAACACTTAGAAAAGCTAAAATTTAATGTCATGAAAAAAAGTACTATTTATTTTAAGGCAAGCAAGCATGTACAAGTGGGTCAATCACCATATTTTATAAAATTATCACACTTTCATATTTAACTGTCCTAATGAGTAAGTCGTTTTCAATTCTGCTCTTATCCCTTCATTGATTACAATATTCCTCAATTTGAGAAAGCTAAAATATCATTTCTCTCAAAACATAGTGCAGGTGAATTGAGACATGTTGAAGAGCTAATGTAGAACATGTTGTGATAAGCTGTTTTCACAAGTTCACTTCAACAATCTTAAAAGTGCTTACATCGGCAAAGATAAACTCAAATAAATGAATCCAAACAAGATGATTTATGTAATTTGAAAAGTAATAGTACATACTCTAATTGCACTATTGATAACAATAATTGTGAGATTAGCAAACTCCAAACTGAATGCTTGATTTGGTTGTATCCAAGAAGGAAGATAAGTATTCTGCAGAAAATAAATTCAAATGTAAGTGAATTAATGAGCAGAGAAAATTTGGTAGTATGATAAATGATAAATATGAAACATAAAAGAGAAAAGTGTTGTTTTAATTAGAAGTTAGGTGACGGCAGTGACGACGACGGAGGGAGGAAGAGGAAGAGGAGGATTTGAGTCATCATCAATGAAGACCCAGCAGAATACAAAGAGTGTGGGAACTAAAAGTTTTATATTTTTGTGTGCGAATAAAATTGAAATGAATGATAAAGTTTTTTCTCAAAATATTTAATATTATTGTCAAAAGTGAAATAAAAACTGATTTTGGTAAAATGTCTATATAACAAAAAAATTAAATTTTGTTAAATCTTATGAAATTCTAAAAGAAATTATGATAAATGTTTTTGGGACATTCTTTAATGAATCAAGAGATATCGTATATTTATGACTTTAATAACTATTTGACTTATATTTTTAAATAAAATTTTTATTTTTAAAGTTTCTTGAATAATGTTCTTTTGACACTTATTGTTTGTTAGCATGACTCATTCTAATAAGATTAAAGGGAAAATATATTTTTAAAAAGAAAGGAAATAATGATTAAAATGTTGTGTTTCATTGGACGAGGTATGTTATTTATTTTTTGAAAGGCATTGAGGTAAGTTATTTAAAGTTTCAATTTTTTTCCCTTAATATATTTAAGATCCCATTAAATAAAATGATTGATATCTAAGTCAAAACTTTAAACAATTTTTTTTTGTCAGAGTTTGAACCCCAACTTTTCATAATTATGCATTGTCCCTACCAATATCAAGTGAGCTAAGCTCACGAGGACAAACAATTATTTGAAAGAAACTTTACTCTCCTTTCCTTTTCTTCTCTTTATACCTCTTTAACCATAAACCACTAATAATTGTGACAGCCCATAAGGTAGAGTTGAGTATTATTACGAGGTATAGAAAGGTTTATAATTTTTTTTTTAGGGAAAGAATATTTTCTTTTAACAATCATAAAAAATGTTAAATATGTTTTTGATTCCTATAAATATGTCAACTTTTTCGTTTTATTCCCTCTAAAAAATTTCTTCAACTTTTAGTCCTTCAAACATAGAATAAATTTTTATTACGTAGAATTCTTACTTTTGAATAAAATAAATTTTGCAGATTTTTTGTTGTTGTGGTGCCAGGGGTTTGATGCCCAGCTCAGGTCTTGCATATATTATGTATGACCATACAAACTGAGTTAAGCTCACGGGAACTGCAGAAAAATTTATAATATCTATTTTTAGCCTACCCCACTTAGTGGGTTAAGGCTTGGTTGTTGTTGTATAAAGATCACTCCAAAATAAATTGGAATATTTTACCAAACCACGAATTAAGTATGAAATTTTTATATTTGTGGTGGTAAAAAATTCATATTTAATTTATGTTTTGTTAAAAAGTTCTAATTTTTTAGAATGATTTTTACAATATTCTATACATTTCTGTACAATTTAATTAAAAAATATAAAAATTTATTTAAAAATAGGGACCAAAAATAGTGATTGAAATTATAAGGACTAAAAGTTGAAGGAAAATTTTTAAGGGACTAAGAGAAAAAAAATTGGTAAATTTATAGGAATCAAAAACATATTTAACGCTTATAGAAATGGGTCTCATATAAAGTGATTAAACTCTCTTCTATTGGATGAAACATATATGTGTCCCACATATTGGAAATGAAATCCACACTTTTATTGGATGAAACATATATATGTCTCACATTTTGGAAATGAAATCCATGTAAAGTGATGGGACACACATATATTTCAAAAATGTTATATTCCCATAAATAAGGTATCAAAAGAGGCGACATGGACCTAGATTGATGACCATAGTCGACCTTGTTCTAAATAAAATAAAAAAAGGGACCGTTTTAATCAACATGATTGCGTCATTTTCAGACTGCACTGCTCTTTGAAGGATACGGTTTTTACAACAAATCTCATGTAATTTTGTACCCATAAGCATTGAATAAAATTATATTTCAGTCAAAACAAACCCTAAAATCAAAGAGAACACCACTTAAAATACGATAGAGGTGTGATTTACCCAAACAAACCCTTAAATCTTAACCCTAAAAATAAAAATAACGTTCCAATAAATAAGACATCAAAATGATTTGAGGTAGACCTAGATCGACCTTTTCATGCATCATGTTCGTTAAAAGACATACAATATCAAAGGCGATATGAAAACTTCAAGAGATCGAAATAGAACTCCTTCAATGGCTATAGCCTATATATAATTGCATGCAACGTTTGAATATACTTAGGATCAACAAAACCTAGACAAATTTGAGAATGCTATTCTAATGTTACATATACGATTCAGAAAGAAATTCACAAAAGAAAAAACATTGACATACTAATAAATAAATAAAATAGTCTAAGAAATGGTACTAACCCTAATGATCGTGACAAAACCTTGAGTGTTGATCGATGAATGGATCCAATATCGGCGGTTCTGTAATTCAGTCCCTCTAATGCTGCTGTTTTTTGTGATTTGTTGCCATTTAATAATCGATGCCTCAAAAATGAGTTATGTATGGAAGTTAGTTTTAATTTGAGGCACAATTTAAGGAAGTTACTACTGTCATTTTTTCTTGGTTAAATTCAAGCGGTGAATTTTAATTTTG
The DNA here is from genome assembly GCF_003473485.1 of Medicago truncatula. Classification (NCBI taxonomy): domain Eukaryota; kingdom Viridiplantae; phylum Streptophyta; class Magnoliopsida; order Fabales; family Fabaceae; genus Medicago; species Medicago truncatula. The sequence continues at coordinate 2,814,560 of NC_053049.1, forward strand.
AATTTCATATTCTTTTTAATCACCGCTTAATTTTCATTTTTTAGGGAATTCTGAATTTCATATTTTTGGGTCAGTTTTGGTACATAGAATTTCATATTATATTTTTGACATTTGGATTTCATATTTAAATCAAATGAAATTGAGTTTTTTGTTAATTTATAATTTTTTTACTTTAAGGTTTTCAAGTTCTGATCCTTCTAGTGTATAGGTTTGAGACTTTAAAGTGGGTTACTCTCAAGCTTTTTCAGGTTCAAATGATCTTGGTGATAATTTATGTGGGGTAGTTTCTAGCCTTTAAATATAGTCTTAGCAAGTAGACGGTAAGATTGACCTCAAAATTTAGAAGAAAAAAAAAAACATTTTTAGTGGAAACTCAAGAGAAATAAATTATTTGAATTAAGTTAGGTATTCTTTTAATGTTATTAAACTATAATCTTAATTTAAATACTTTTTTATATAATTAATTTCATAAATCAACATTATTCATTTAGTTTACTTTTTATTTTAATAATTTATAAAATACTTAGGCTATGCTCCCTCAACAACAAAAAAAAATACTTAGGCTATGCTATAGACTTTGCAAAACTTGAGTATGATCTAATTAAAAATGTTAGGTATGAGTCATACATATTATCTATCATACTCTCATATTTATACTTGATCTGCCCTTTTTAAAGTATTGCAAGACCTAAAAACATGAATGTAACACCAATATTGTCATTAATAATAAGAAGAAAAAAAAATTAAGCAACTTTATTTTTATTGGAAAAAAAGGACTTAATAAGGGTCGTCTCTTCGCCTTCAAATAAAAGGGTCGTCTTTTATAAGTGTTTTTTTTTTTATAAAAAAAATATGTTTGGTTAACAATTGTCTCATTCCTCCGAATTATTTATAAGGGTAGGTATTATGGCTAGTTATTTCAATTTCATTTCTATCTACCTGGGAACCTTCTATACCCTATCACTTTCTTGAGAATGGATAAATGGTAGTTATATTTTACCTACAAACATTTTATTCCTGGAGTTAATCTTTAACTTTAATTTGAACCATACATCTGACCTTTATATTTCTAAGAGTAATTTTTCCAACCTTCAAACAAACACCTCGTAAGGGAAATGAAGTAGGAAGGTATTTTATTCCTTGAATGCTTTATATATGTGAATTAATTTCCTTACTTTGTGAGAAACATAGGAATCTTTTTTCTTTAGAATAGAAATCCATCTTTGTAATATATTCTGAAAATAATTTTTACAACAGTGAAATATATGTGTATATAAATTAAGAAATTAATAAATTAATTTTAAAATGTGAGACAAAGTTAACAAAATCTTGGAAAAGTTAATTAATGGTAATCATTTTCGAACGGATTCACAGGGTTTGAATACCTTTCCTACGCATAATCGACCACCGAGTTTAAAATTTGGTTTCAAATACCAAATTCTTTTAAAGGGCTTTCAGATGATCTCTTTATTTTCCTTCAAAAAAAAAAAAAAAAAGATGTTCTCTTTATTTAAATAAACTTTTGTAGTGATTTCATTGCTTTTGAACAACCCTCAAATTTATGCCTAAAATTATTATTTCTCAAGTGTACAGCACCATTTCTGGAACTTAGACAGGGCAATTTTATCATATGGTTATATGAAACTCAATACAAAGAAATGGTTGAGGTATTGATCAGTTGAAGTTGTGTAATGGTTCCAACTTCAAACTGTGATAGTAGCAATTGTTATCAGAACATTGGAGTTCATCGTAGAAAAGATATACTATCAATTCAATCAAAATAGTAGACTTAAGCTATCAATTAAGCATATATATAGTTGAGTTTTATCCAAATCTAAAATTTTGATTTTGATTCTACATGTACTGTAAAAAAGTATTCAAAGAAAGTATTTTAGAAACATAATTTTCTTAGAAATGAACTTCAACGCTGAAATTCTACAAGTACTGTATAATAAAACTCCAACAGGGTGCTCATCAGATAATAAAGTAAAACAAGCAAGTTATTGTATCACATATATAATTGGATAATTCAGTCATACACTGAGAGGAAAACAGAAATAAACAAACAAAGAAAATTCGAAAAAAAAAAAACATTTTGATCAGTTCAGTGAGTGCAGGAACATGATCATGATTCTCACGCAAAACACCCTCAGATAAATTTTTAGCATGTTTCATTGCATCATTGCGAACTCTATCCATCTTCTGGATTATAAACATAGATAGAACTTTGACTTTCCAAACGTACCCTTTTGTTTGCTGATGATAATGATAAACAATAATAGCTTACATTGATTGGCTCCTTTGAACAGCTGCGTGTCTCATTTTTGGTACCATTTTCAAGCCCTTTAAGTTGAAAAGGTCATTTGCATCAACATGCATGCTTCAGTTTCGCCTATGTAACCGCTACTCCTATTGCCTTTCTTTTTCGCCTATTATAATCTTCCCCCAATAACTGTTTCACCAACTCCACTAATTAATCATTAAGTCGTGATTGAGATGGAAGCCTTCTTTTTCTTTTTTCTCTCTCCAAAAAAATACAATAGTTAATTTAACCTTGAAATTACCCTTCAGAAGAAAAAATTAACCTATAAATTTAGAAGTGACAACAATTATGAAATTTTATTTCTTAATATTTATACTATTCATTTAAAAAAATTACATAAGTTATTCTTCATTATTTCTTGAAATCTTATATTTTATCTGACCAATACCTTCGACTATACCTCTGTATTTTAAGTAACCAAGTGAATTACTTCTAATAATCATTTGACATTACATAATCATAGTTTCACAAAATTTAGATATATTATAAAATTAATGCACAAAATAGAAAATGGTGGCCTAAAGAGTTAAGGGTTCATTGTCGAAAAAATTCTCAAATTTGTTGGAATAAGCCACACTAGTAAATTCTCAAAATTTAACTCAACCTACATCCTTACTTTTAAATTGATTAAACAATTTCCATTATGATAACTGCTATATTTATTTTCTTACCCAATACCTTGGTTAGCATTTTACAATGGAAAAATAGAAAGGATCCCAACTCGTTCATAATTTGATATACTTCACCCTCCAAAATAAATTGCTTACTAAAATAATCTTCATAATTTAGTGTGGCAAGAGCACACAACATTGTCACTTCCCTATAATCAAGGAACCATGAATTTAGTGCTTAAAACAGTTTTTTTTTTTTAATAAAATGAAATTCAAAATAGTTTCGGATAGACTAGAAGTCCAATAAACAAAATCCCAAGACAAGCAGGACCCGCGAAATCCTATGCACCTTGGCTTTACCACCCTCTCCACGTCATCTCCAATGGCTCCTTAAGATGACGCCGCATTTCCCGTAAGTTGTTATCACTCTCGACGTCTATATAAGGGTGACTCAACTACTAAAAAAACTATGATCCATAGTCCAAATAAAACAAACTGGTCTCTTTCATGCATCATATTCATTAAGGTCATAAACACATTTAGAGTATATGGAGAGCATGTGAAAACAAGATATCATACTAATGGAAAAGAAAAAAACTTTGACATTTAAAGTATATACTCGATCGAAATCAAAATAAATTCACATAACAAACTTTTACATTGTAAAATAATAATCTAAAAAAAAAGTATTACTAACCCTTTTGATGGTGATAACTGATGATATTGGAGTGGATCTCTCTTTGACTTCAACTTGAGTCGTTTCCTTCTTTCTTTGAATCAAAAAATAAGAAATGTTTGAATTGATTTGAATATGTCCATTCACCTAAATCAGCCTATAAATCAGACCAATTTTTAATTTATAAATTCAAATATCAAAGTTGAAAAAGTGTTCACCTAGTAAAAAAAAAGGTCAATAAAAAACAACACGCCACCTATTCCATTTAAATCCAAGATTTCAGGAACTATTCCAAATCATGGCATTAAATGTAGTTGATCTAGTTTTGCCCATATAGCAAATTATGAGGAGGAAAATAAGGAGCTATCTCTTGTTTGTTACTCAACCGAGACCTATAGCTCTTCGCAACGTTAGCTACAGGATTATAACTAAAGTAATTAAGCAAAGGGACTTAGACAAGGTGATCCAATTTATTCTTGCGCTAGAAAGACTTGGACGTATTAAGAGACTGTGATGATGTCTTGGTTGTCAAAAAAATTTCGAGTGTGATCCTATTACATTAATGCTAAAGAAGGAAGTTATTGTTTTCTCCTTAATTGGATATTTGGATTTATTTGAATTGAAGAGGGTGCACTTTAACGAGTGTGCATAACATTGCGTTAATTATATAAAAAATAATACTCCCTCCGTCCCTAATTATAGGACCCTTTTAAAAAAATAACGGGAATTAAGATAGTTGATATTTGTATTAAATATGTTTGTAATTACTATTGTTTTTACAATTTTATCCTTTAAGAGAGAATTGGTTTATGTTTTCAACATGATATTTATTGCTGATTGAAGAAAATTATATATAATAAATAGGGGCATGCATGTAAAGAAATAATTAATGTAGTTGGAAATAGCAAAGGGGTCTTATAAAAAGGGACAAAAAAAATTCTCAAAAGGGTCTTATAATTAGGGACGGAGGGAGTAATTGTTTTTGTAATATTGTGAAATATTTAAACATATTTCATGGATATTATCTTTATTATCAACATTAATGTAATTTTTTTATTAAATATTTTTTTCTTTTATATGCAAAATTTCGTATCGGATTTATACCTAGACCATTAGAATTACAAGTCACTTGCGAAGGCTGAAACAATGGAAGATCAAACCTCCGCCAAAGGTGAAAAATCTTGTTTAGAGGGTATGTTGCGATTGTTCTTCTATTCATTCATGCGCGGCTTAACTAAGTGTGTTGTTTATAGTGAGAATATTGAGAATACATTACATGCTCTGTTTACTTGTCCTTAGACGATTTAGGTACGGTGAGAAATAAACCTTTGGGATTGCATGATTATCATAATCGGGCAGTGGTTGTTTTGAATTTAATGTATCAACTCCAATCACCACAATGTGCTTTATTTGCAACCATTCTTTGGAGTTTATGGAAGCGCCGAAATTTGAAATTATGGCAGACGAAACAACCTCTCAAGTTATTGAGCTTCTGCATATGCTTGACCTTAGTTAATTTACATATTATCTGTTGTAACTTCACCTGTCATTAGCTAACTTATCTATTATCAGTTTTTTTCCATCACAAAAACCAAAGCCATTAGGTTTACCATCTTAAAATATATATATATATATATATTTTAAAAAGCATTTATTTTATTTCCATTATTAGAATATGCAAGATCTGTTAACAATATTTTTTTGAAAGAAGATCTGTTAACAATTTAACACCAAGCAATAACAACAATGTAGTTATGCTTCCTATTCACCTAAAAAACAATGTAAATACGTTTTCTATCCCAAAGAAGAAAAAAAAACATAGATACTTTGTGTACAGTGAACATGCAGTGGTGCATCCAACATAACAGAATAGTAGCAAAATTACAGCTCAAAATCCAGTCATACAATGATATCAAGAGTCTAAACATGATCACATTTATTGATAGGGAAACAAAAGTACAACTCAAAAACATATTCAAATAAAAACGACAAGTAAGCAATGGCAATAATAAACTTAGCCAGAAGGGAACACAGAACTGAGGAACTCCTCATCTGCATGTTCAATCTGCAAATTCTTCGATTCCATGAGAAAATCAATTTCTTCATTCTTGAATTTCATCACATAACCCAATGTGATTAGTTCAGCCAGTGCAGGAACATAATCATGATTCTCAGGCAAAATACCCTCGGATATTGCTTCAGAGAAATTTGTAGCATAATTCAAAGAATCACCGGGAACTTCCTCAATCTTCTGGATGATAAACTTACAGCTTTGACTTTCCCAACGTACCCTTTTGTTTGCTTTCTTTGTAATGATTTCCCCCGATGATAATGATAAACTATAGCTTACATTGATCGGTTCTGTTGTCTCATGGAAACTCGAGTTGACAAGACTTTGAACAGCTTCATGTCTCTTTTTTGGTTTCATTTTCAGGTTAGGACATGCAAGAAAACCAAGAATAAGCTTAACCAACCCCTTTAAGTTGAAAATATTATTTGGATCAACATGCTTCAGTTTACCACCATCATTCACCGAGGATGATTCTTCTTTGCAAAGTGATTCAGAGATATTTCTAGCACCAATTTTTCTGTAAATGCGGGATAGTTTAGACTTGGACAACGGTGTCATGTTATACTGAGGATACCATACAAAAACTTTTTCCTTCTCAAAAAGCTTCTTCATATGAAGACTATCAGGAATAAAAACATCTTCCTTATCAACCAGAAATATTTCATTATTCCCTGATGTTGTAGGTAGTTTCATCAAACTCGCAGCAAGTTTTTTCTCTTCATTTGTTCTCAAATGTTTCGAGATAGACGTCCAGAACCTGCAACACTCATCATATGACAATTGCTTCACTGAACTTCCCCAATCATTCCAAAGGTCAACATAATCATCTAGTGAGGGCTTCTTCTTGACTTCCAATGCATTGAAAAAAACAAGAATATCTCTATCATAGAGATCTTCAAGAACATAATATTTTGAACCAAAAAGTTTAGGTGGGTCGTGTATGATGCATTCTTCAGAATCAACCCACTTACCACTTTTAATTGCATCCAGAATCCAAACCTTTTTTGCAGCTGTCTCCTCCGGTTTCCAGTTGTGTTCACATAAGTACTTGTATATTTTCACAATACTGTCATGATCAGATAGGGACTCAAGGTGATTGGCAAGCAAAGAGCACCCTTTCTCAACTTCACTAATGACCCCTATGGCAGCGAGTTCTTTATGGTAAAGGACAATTTCAGGTCCATAAAAACTCTCATCAATAAAAGGCCCATTAGTTGGATTAAAGAAAGAACTCCACTTGGAATTAAACAACAGAGACTTCTCTGGAGGCCTATAACCAGCATGTGTCTTCAACCATTTTTTGGACAATCTTTTTTTGAAATCATCTTCAAGAAAAAACTTCTTATCTTGCATTAGAAGTCGGATGCATTCCATCAAAGAACACACACTTTCAGGAGTAATAGTGGATGGATTGGAAGGAAAATTCAGAGATTCAGGTACAAATGTCACTCCATCTTTCAATTCAGTAACAACACCAATGTGCATAAGCTCTTGCTTGTACTTGTGTATTCTCGTACTATCGTCAATGAAAGGGAGACAAGTAATTGAAGAAATAGATCCCCACTCCGGACCATATAAAATGCATTCTCTTGGTCTCCTAAGATCACCAACACTACTATGCAACCAACTCATATTACGTATGATGGTTGGGAAACCAGAAGGAAAACAATAGCGAGTTCCCTTCAGCTTCCTGTAACAAGAGAGAAATGAGATAACATGTGTTGGGTTAATTGAGGTTTCTGATGCCTTTTGTTTGAATAGACTAGCAAAAATATTTGCGGCATCCTTGAAATCAACCAGCACCCCTATTTGCTTTAATTCATCTTTGTAACTGAAAATCTTCTCTCCATAAAATTTATGGTCAATAATAGGAATACCATTGAATACCTCCAAAATGCATCCCCACACTTGATTGTACAAGAAACATTCACATGGTGCTTTGAAACCCATGTTTGTCTTAAAGCACCTTGTTCTCTTTATCGAATTTAAGACTTCAATAGGGACATTCGAGTATTTGATGCATTCCATTATCAAAAGAACAGCCTCAGCTGTCAAAGAGGCTAAATTTGAGGGTGATTTTAAATGTTGTGTAACAACTTGGTAATTTCCACTTAAATCAACTATCACTCCCAGCAACTTAAGCTCCTCTTTGTAGTTATATATTTCCTCACCACAATAAACACGACCAATGAATGGTATATCACTAATTTGTGATGCAACTTGCCATCCGGAATCATTCAATACAGATCCCACAGGAGACCTAAAACCATGTGATGTCTTTAGCCAACTTCCCTGTTTGAGGAAGTCGACAAATAAGTCTAAACAAAGAAAAAGACGACTTTTCTGGAGATATTGGATGAAGTTAAGCATCCAAAGAACATGGTTCCTGGTTAAAGAGAAAGAAGCCGCACGAGACATTAGCTCTCTTCCAATGAAATAACATACTTCCACACACTCAAACCTCACTCCAACTCTTTTTAACTCTTCTTTGTACGCATTTATTCTTTCCCCATAGAAGCTCTCATCAATCAGGGGGATGTCAACAAGATCTGAACCACTTTGCAAAAAAATTCTCAATGATGAATGAATTAAGAATGAATTTGAAGGAGGCATGTATCTATTATGTGTAACTTTAAGCCAGCTGCCTTTTTTGATGGATTCCGAGAACCTCTCTGGTAGATCATACTCCATATTCTGAATCCAATCCAAAAGCAAAAAGGCATTTTCTTTGGTAAGTGTTGTATCTGCAGCTGACAACCCAGCATTTGGAGGATGTATAAAAGGGATGTCGGAAGCTTTAACATGGCTTTTGAGGAAAGCAATAAACATCTCAGAATCTGTACATTGGCCTGCATAAGAAGATGCCTTTAGGTACACCTTTCCTAGCTCAACATAATTCTCATCTATCCATGGATCAGAATTAGTCAATTGTGCCCATTTGCTCACATTTGCAGGCAGAAGAACTCCATCTCTTTCCTTAATTATAAGTCCATAATTGTCCACAAGTGGCATCGATTTACATAGATCACAAACCTCCCGACTAGTCAAATAACCCTTTAACAAAGAGTGGTGTAAGAAATGAGCATATGCAACGGCAAGCTTGCTCCTGTTATTAATAGATTTGCAGAGGACTTTTGCAAAACTATCCACATTCAGAGTACAAACATTAACATATTTTGTTAACCAAAACAACAAACTTTGCTTATTGAGAAATTGGTGGATAGCTTGTTGCGTGCTTTCTGGCATAAAACACTGGTTTGTTTTGCAAGCAAATACATTGTTCCAATTGATCATCCAAGAACAAAGATAAGTCTGACCTGAGTCTGCTAATACTACTCTCTTGGTGGCACCTTGTTGTCTGCATTCATCAATACTGAACAAACACGGAAACCCATCAGAAGCCACATATTTAATCAAAGGAATGCGAGCGATGTAGGAGGACTTAAACAATGGCGGGTTTTTAGCAATAAAGTGTAAAAGCTCAAGATAGATATCTTCTGATACTTCATCCACGAGATTAGAACTCTGGATGCAATTTGCATACCAATCAATAATCACCGGCTTCAACCCTAAAAAATTGAGTACGTCATCATACTCACTTATATCAAATGAAGAGCTCAAGATTTTAATCTGACCATGAGAAAATAGGTCAACAAAGTACACTCCTTCCTGCTGGGCCTTTGTCAAAATATTCCAAAATTTAGGTAGTAGCCTGCTAACTTCATGTGGCTTACAGAAGTGCTTCTGGTTCGAGAATGTCTCAATAGGAACAATTTTTTCATCAGCCAAATTTGCTTCGATTTTCTCCCTCACATGATTGAAGGTCTCAACAGGAGAACTATTAATTGGAATGAACTTGAACACATATGGCAAGCTGCACATTGGAGCTTCGTCTGATCCTGTGACAAGTGTTTTGAATGCATCTATAAAAGCTGATGGAACATATTCAAGTATCCCTTTATTCCACTTATCATCCAAGAGAATTGTCTCCCTTGACGAGGCAAGAACAAAATCTGCCTGAATTATGAATGGAAAATTAGTGACCATCTCTGTAGGAAGAAATGCGAAAACCCCTGGTAAGCTCTTATCCTTGTGAAGCCTCTCCTGGTGAGGGAAGGCCAATGTCACAACACACTCTTCCACACCCATTCTCCTTTCCACAACGTTCTCCAACTTGACAGGAAACTTTTGCTTCCATATGTAGTAGCTGCATTCCTGTTCGTCATTATTGTTTTCCCCCGCAGATAAATGGATTGTGTAAGATTCAGCATCCATGTTTCTACTTGTCTCAAAGTTGATCTCGCTTGAAATAGATACAGCAGTTAAAGTGTTCTCTTTGGGATCCTCACTATTTTCTCTGACAGAAAGGCGTCTGATTTTTGAAAGGAAGAGTAAAACTTCCGGGTGGATGCTTGAGAGTTGCTGGTTCACAAACCTTACCCTGTCCGGCTTCAGTGGTAAGACAATTATTGTATTTGGAAGGGAATCTTTACCAGCACCATATATTTTCTGTATGTCAACAAGGGTTGGCTTCTCCTCAACCCATTCAGGAACTATATACCCAAGACTGCAATGTGGACAAGGCCTCTCGTTGAACCTGATCTGATATCCGTTGCTAAAAATATAAGGCTGAGCAGTAACAAGAAACACACTCTTGAAACCAATTCCTGAAATTCAACCATTGGATAGTTTCTGTCAAAATATTTGGATCATCTTCTACTATTTGGCTACTCTAATGGATATCCATATTCAAGAATAATCTTATAGCCCTTGATTCATAAGATTTATGAATGATATTAATCATTATACTTTATTAATAAGACCTTTCAAAAGCTACAAAACTGTCTATAAAAAATAGCATTTTTAAATTTTAGAAAGATATTTTGCACAAGAAATACTCTATTTATGCAAATGAATTAATGGTATTGACATTGAATTGATTCAAGCAAGTTACATGTTTATACTTAAAAAATTACCCAGGTACTAAAACATCATTGAATATTGGTAAAAAGAAATATATCATTCAATGAATTAAGCAACCACATTAACACAGGTCTTTCATTCATAAGGCAGAAGTACAAAAAGAAATTAACAGACATTTAAATGTGATAATATACGTACCTTTTTCACCTATGTAACCGCTACTCCTATTTTCTTTCTTTGTTGACCGTCCAACACTGCAGAGGGACTCAATGTTTTCGCGAGAGAAACCCTTTTCGTTGTTGAAAATAAGTAACGTTGCTGGAGCGCCAGTAGCTGTTATGTCCTTTGAAGTTATGATGAACTCCAATGATGGACTCACTCCGTCATTGTAGAGGTTATCTTCAGCATTCTGTAGAAGTTAAGAAAAAATTTATCATGATGAATATCAACCACTATCAAGGTTGTTAAACTCTCAAGTTAACCCTTACGAAAACAAGTTAACTTGCACGTAAACTCTCTTTTTAGTAAACAAGTTACAAGTTCGATTAAATTTTGATCAAATTGGTAAACCCTTTATTTCACTAGTTGCTTATGAGTTTACAATTATAAAGGAGTAGTTTATGAGAAACTATTCCTTTACACTACTGCCTATCGCTAACCATCGACGGCAACTGAAACAATGCACATGATAGCATCATTCTAGATAGAGATAGATCAGATGAACATAGAAATACAGAAACTATTGCTTGACACTGCTACCTAGCACTAACCAGTGTCTGCTGGAAACTGAAACGACTCACATACTCAACTTTTAACCATAATCACACACATGACCACAAACTCAGTTCATTATTAGGAATGGTTCAAAAGACTTTCTTATTCTCTTTTATAGTAAAAATTAAACAAATCAGCCAGCATTGTATCCAACTATAATGTAGCTTAGTTGATATCTAGAAATAGATTATTTTCCAAATATAAATATTCATAAACTTGTTTAGAAACGTTGGTTATTAAAACTTTTCTTTTTGTTTCAGAATAAGCTCTTCTAAACACACATGTGACATGTTAAAAAAAATAATTCAATCAATAGTCACATATAAATGATATTCTTGTTTTTTGGAAGATGAGCTTGAGAATATAGGTCAAGTCTGGATAAACAACTTTTTTGCATTTTATAGCTTAAGTGTTTAACATGATAAGTCCTTATGTATGAACTAAACAGTTATAGCAAAAGATAAAATAACGTTAAATATTTTTCGTATAAGCTATTAGCTGGTTTCACAAGCTATCTTTGGAGAACTTACAACAAATTGATAACAACATGTGACCATGTCATAAGCAGGTTTCACAAGTACTCCCAAAAAAATCTCACAAATATTATGCTAGTAGATAAATTCAAATAAGTCAAACCAAAAACAGACCTAAGTGACTAACAAAATACACATTTGAAGACCAAAACGAGTAACTAAAGAGACGGTGGAGTAGTTCATAAAGTCTGGCTCAACTGATAAATATTGATATTGTTAGATTGGACGTCGTTACCTGGAGTCAGTTTCAAGCAATGATTGTCACTCATGCAACAAAATAAGTGACTGGAGAATTTGTTTGCAATTTCAATACATTCAGCGACCAAAATAATTGTTTACTGGTTTTTGGTTTGAATCAAGTTCTCATTTCACAAATTGTATATCAACACAATATATTGATTCTAAACACACATTCATTCAGCTGAAGATGACAAAGTAATTTGGGTGCAATAATTGAGTTTCTATCTACCAGCAAAAATTTATATGTATGTTATCTAGATGCAGGGCCGTCCCTGAGAATTCGGAGGCTCGGCTCTGGAAATGAAAAGAGGCCAGTGATAAAATCAAAACATAATTTTTTTTTAAAAAGAGCAATGTTCTATTTATATTTTTTAAAAGATAAATACAAAGTGCCGTATATATGCGGTACACCCAGAGATGAAAATGACTACCGTATACATGAGGAACCCCCACCTAACACCAAAATCAAGAGGAACTAATTCTAATAATCCTAAAAGAGGCCCATCCTTGTGAGGGAATGAAATAATCTTAGGGGGGCCTAAGAGATATTAAGGGGGCCTAAAAAGAAACCACCATTATACTGGATATAAAAAAAAATGAGGCCCATCCTTGAGGGAGGCCCAGCTCGTTTGAGCTGTTTGCACCCCCTCAGGGACGCCCCTGTTTAGATGTATGTTATTCGAACAATCGTTTTGTGACGTGACAACTTATAAAACAATTAAATACATACAAAGAAATATAAGTATTGACATGAAAACCAAAGAAATAGTGAGAGAGTAAGAAAACGACGAGAGTATAAGAGAGGCAATTGTTTCAAAAATCGTCACAAAATAGTTGTACAAATATCATTTTTTGTTATGCAATCAGATTAGAAAGAGAAATACTTAGTTAAATACAACCCCAAATAAAAAATATTTGAACACACATATTTAAATAAAAAAATTAAGTTTTATCACATCTCTTCCGTTATTTTTCTTTTAAGTTTTATCAGTTATGTGTGTGTTCAAATAAATTTTATTTAAGATTATATAGTTGTTCAAGTTACTAATGACTCTCTCGGATACTCTTTCCGACATACTAATAAAAATATCACACTTTTGACCCAAAATATATATATATATATATATATATATATATATATATATATATATATATATATATGTATGTATGTATATGTATATCACATTGCTAAATTATGTGTTGCTAACATTGTTTTAAGAGAGAGAAAATGGTGGATACTTTTTTTTTACGAGAAATGGTGGACACTTTATTCACCTAAAAATGGTGTCTTGAAGGTGAGAATGTGGAACTCACCCGAATTGTAGTGTCTAAATATCACAACCTTCTTTTTAAACAATGATAATTCAGTTATGCCATAATATTTCATAAAAATATTAATAGTAATATTTCACCGCGTTATGCCATAATATTAATATTTCATAAAAATATCTACATGAATATCCAGTAAGTAAGATATAATTTGATGGAGGTATATAAAAAAATGGTAGAGCTGGAAAGGTTAAGGAATAAAGTAATATCGTAAACACCAATAATACTATGATTCATATGCATTATTAAATAAATAGCTAGCATAGATTGTGCATGTATAAAAATAAGTGAAAAATTAAAAAGATGAAAACTGACTAAGTAAGGTACCTGAATAAGCTCCTTGACGAAATGGACATTTGTGGAATATAATTCAGCCGAGAGATTCTTGACAGCTTGATGAAGATCTTCAATCAAAGGATTTGCTCGTTTCTCACCAATAGAGAACTTTTCTCTTCGTATCTCTTCAATGTGTTCCTTCTCTGTGGTCATTTTTTCCATATCTCACTTCTCAAAATCAAAGGTGGCAAAGTATCCAGCTAGTATAGTGAAGCACACACTCTCTGAAGTGTATAAGAAAATACAAGAAGATCATTTATTTAGTAGAGAAAAAATATGTGTTAAGGTTGTAAGAACAACTAAGATGATTGACAATTGCAGGAATGTTAACATGTAGGAATTTGAATTCCGACCTAATTTTTTTTATAGGTGTGTGTGATCGTATAATAAGTTACTAAATCTATCAATGGCTGAAAAAAATAAAATTAATAACAAAAGAATTTTGATTCTCCCTTCACTATATTTTGTTGGCAAATTTACTCATGTTTCTTTTAACATAATTTCAGTTTAACGATTTTTCCTTTTAACTTTGTTTCATGTCATTTTTGTCATTTTAATCAATTTACATATAAATTTTCAAGATTCAAATTTATGGTTTTATTTGGATATGAGCTCTTAGTATTCAAATATATGACCGTCATCATGTTTTCATACAAATTTTAAATTTGATACCTGAAAATCCATATGTAAATAGTACAAAAGGACGTGAAAAATAAATAAATATCGAAGTCGTTATCTGAAATTTGTTAGGGAGTCTGGGTATATATGGGTCTCCTCTCTTATATATCCAACATTTTCTCCATTCCTAGTCGATGTGGGAAATAATCACTCACACTTGAAACTCAACAATCTCCCCCTCAAGTGTGAGTCACCCACATCACTAGCTTGATCCACACTAGGATCTTGCTCCCACTCCCCCACCGAGCCTAACCAAGGGCTCTGAAACCAGTTGTTGGGAAGCCCCGGGAGCGGCAATGGGTCAAACGTCCAGGACCAATAAGAGACTTAGACGCCACATCTCCACCGAAAACCTTAAGGCATCAGGCATATGGGTCTTCTCTCTTATATATCCAACATTTTCTCCATTCCTAGTCTATGTGGGACATAATCACTCACACTTGAAACCCAACAAAATTAAGTTAAACGACAAGGAACATAATTTTGTCTAATATTTTTTGTTTTGAGCTTAATACTATTCATTAAAACATTAATCAGTCTTGCTTGGAATACAACCTTACCTTGGCAAATCTCGAGCTTCTTGCTAGAAATTTGAACTAGAATATAGAGTATCCAACAAGTTTGAGAATTGTTTCTATCTACAAAATGAAGAACATCAATAAACAATATGTTAGTAGAGTCAAACCAAAATGGACTATTGCTTGTAAAGTTAATACACCAAATTCAGGGTTAGCTGCAGTAACCCACGAGTAATATTCAAGTAGTCATTCTAGGTATTCTCCAAGAATAAGACTCAAAAAATGAAAAAACAAATGTTATATTTTTCTTTTTATTCCCTATCAAATCAAGAACTTTTAAATTTTGTCCCCAAAAGAAATTATTCACTTTTAACTCTTATCTACATTTTATAGGGCTAGGCCTAAAACTATCCATTTTTTTATATAAAGTTTTGAAAATAAGGTCAATTTTTTTTTTTGGTTACAAAAATAAGGTCAATTGATATCAAGTAATTAAACAAAGCATTTATTAATTACTCTTTTTGTTCATTTTACATTTTTTTGTCGAACTTAATTCTTATTTATTTTTAATTTTGAAATTTAAGGTTTGAGTTGACTACATTTTTTTAATTATACCATTTCCTTAGAAATTATTTTAGACTTGCATTAATGAATAGAGAATGAACGAGTGAATGGGTCAATAAAAGTTAAAAGTGTAATATTTTATAATATTTGTTTATTAATAAAGTTATTTTTATTTTGTAAAAAAGAACCTTTAAAAGTCAGGTGTGTATAAAAAAGAAGAGAATAATTGTATAAAAGATATATAAATGTAAAAAATAACAATTGTTTTTAGAATAACAAAAGAACACCAGACTTAATAATTTTGGTATTTTTGTTGGTTGAATCAAAACTTAAAAAAAATATATTATTGCTCAAGATATATATATATACTCATGTCTGCAAACACTGACTAGCTACGAAGTGTAGGAGTTAACATTTTTAAATGGTGAATTTGGATAAGCATAAATTATAGATCAAACATGTGATCAAAAAACTCATACCGCTTTGGGACACCATCATATCACCCTAAAATTTTGTAACAAAAAAGAGACTCACATTGCTTACCATTTGAGGGTCCGTTTGGTTCAACGAAGGGGAGGGGAGGGGAGGGGTTTTAGTGGAGGGGAGGGAAAGGGAGGGAAGGGAAGGGAAGATATTTCAATTAAATATATGTTTGGTTCAAATGATGGGAGGGAAGGGAAGGGGAGAGATTTTAATCAAATATATGTTTGGTTCACAAGGGGAGGGTAGAGATTTTAAAACTAAATTACTTTTTTATCCCTCTAATATTAAAATAGTATCACGATTTTTAAATTATCCACTTAATAAAAAATTAAACATGAAAACTTAGTAACCGTAAACACCATAAATAATCATACACAAAACTTCTGACAAGATATTGGATATTCATAAATATTAGAGCACTGATTTATAAAATATATTTATAAAATAATCTACGAAAATATAAAAAAATTTATAAAAAAATTATTGTTAGAACTGATTTATAAAATATATTTATAAAAAATACCGCACAAAATTTGTTGATAACGTTTTAATATATAATACAATTAAAAAATATTAAATAAAAAAAATGAGAACAACGTTAGTACAAAGAAAAAAGAATTCTTGTAAAAAAAATATTAGAAGAAAAGAATATGTGGTTCTACTTTAAAAAAAAAATTAAAAAAAAAAAAAAGGATGATATAGGCATGTTAAGAAAAAAGGGTAATAAGCAATATATTGAAAACACTTAAATTTTTAATAAGGACGATTTTGTCATTTAAAAATGAATATGAGGATAATTATGTCAATATAATTAAAATTGCATTAAATCATTTATCTTTCCCTCCCCTCCCCTCCAAAAAACTCCAATTTGAGGGGGAGCAATAAATGAACTTATAAGGGATTTTGCTCCCCTTCCTCTCCCTCCCCTCCCCTTCTAAAAATTGAACCAAACACAAGAAATTTAAAATATTCCCTCCCCTCCCCATCAAAACCCCCGAACCAAACGGACCCAAGCACACCAGTTTGGTCCTCTCAAATTCAAGTAAAAAAAAAAATTTAAAATAATATCAATCAACCATTAAAGATTTGCTTATTTATTTATTTTCAAATAAAAAAGTCAGAATTATAAAAGTTTATTGAATATATTAAGGCTCGGTTGGGATCAGGATCTCAAAATCTATCAATGGCTGGAAGAAAAAAAAAATAAAAAACAAAAGAAACTTTGATTCTCACTTTACTATAATGTTTGTTTTGAGCTTAATTAATAGTAGTACTATTCATTAAAAACATTAATCAGTCTTGCATGGAAAAACCTTACCCTTAGCAAAAAGAAGCTTATTGTTAGAGAACTGGACGAGAGATGATACAAGTTTGAGAACTGTTTCTATCTACAAAATGAGAAACATCAATAAGCAAAATTTTAGTAGAGTCAAAAACCAAAATGGGTTATTGCTTATAGGGAACAACTCAATCATATCAACCTCAAATTCAGTAGTAGATGTAGTGATCCAAGAGTAAGTACCTGCAATAATAAACCTCCATTAATTAGAAACACTAATGTCATGAACAAATTAACTTTGAGATTGTAAAATATTAATATTCTGGATTGCTAACCTTTCTTGATCGTCCTTTCTCTAATATTGCTCCCAGGATGATTATGTTTCTTTCAATCAAAATAATAAGAAAATTGAATTTCTTTTCTTTAGAGGATTGAAGAATATATATTGTTTCTCCTAATAATTCACGTCAATATATCAGGCTATTTCCTAATATATTTTTATTAAGAATCTGTCCGATATATTAGTCTATATGAGAAACTTTTTTTTATGGAATTTTATTTTTAATTTTTTACTTTTTATGGGGAAAAAAATTGGTATAATTGACCGGCAACCATAGCTTTTACATGTGATATGTAGAGGTCAGGAAAAAAATTAAATCAAATTTGATTCTCGTCAAAAATAAAATATTTGCAAGTTTTTATTACTTAATATATTGACTAAGGTCAAGTACAAATCTTTGGATTTTAAAATCTTAAGGCCAAACATTAAAATTTGAATCGATAAATATTCATATTTTTGGTAATACAATAAAATATTTATATTTTTACCTAATTCAAAATTGGTAAATTTTAAAATCTTAAAAGATTACGTTTGAACTTGAATCAATAAAAAAAGTAAAACATTTAAATCTTGTTTGCCTAATGAAAAATCAAATTTGAATTTTGAACGCACTCATAATTTGATAGGCATATGAATGTAATATTTATATTCGATTCAATATAAAATATTTACATAAGATTTGTTAACCAATAGTTTCTTTTTTTGAAGGATTATAGTTAATAATACATTCTCAAAATCCTACACTTAACCTATTATATTTTAAAAAATAAACTGCAATCTATCAAAAGAAAGAAAATTAAGACAAGTCTTAAATTTCTAGACAGAAAGTTTTTGTCTCTCATAACGGTGCTACCTGTTTTAAAAATTAATAATAATCTATGCAGGTTCCGTGCAGAGATATTTTGGGAGAAAAAAATAATATATATATATATATATATATATATATATATACACACACACACACACACACTAAACATAAACGATTTGAGTACATTTTAAACATTTTTGTAAGTTCTCGTGAGCTTAGTTCAGTTGGTATGGACAATGCATAATAATATGTAACATTCGGGGTTTGAATCCTGGTCACCACAAAAAAAAAAAAAAAAACATTTTTGTAAAAATTATTATATTGATATATGAAAGTTTGAAAGCTAACAATAATTAAAGATAGTATTGTAACAATTGCAATAGATGCAAGAGCTTTCCGTGAATATCATAAAAAAATTAAATGTTTATTTTTAACAAGCCAAAATGGATTTATAATATTATAATAGGTGATGCAACTCACACAAGGCCTGCAAAAAAGAACATCACTAAGAAATTTACAATGTCAAGTCATCGATGTCAAAAGAAGAAACACCGCAAAAAACTGAAGTAATAACAAATTACACCATAACACTCATACAAACTAAGGGGTGCCGCCATCAATCGTGGTACCTAAAAACAAAGATGTGCATATTAGACTTTAGTCAAACGAAAGAAAGCCTTTTAACCTTGCCCGCCATGTTATGTGAATCCACAGCCTTGTTATTAAAAACTCTATTATTACTTTCCTTCCAAATAACCCAGACATAAGCTAGCCAGATTATCCTAAGGAAAGTGTGAGAAGAACACGGTAACCACGCAAGGTGCCTGAACTGATGCAGATGATCCTGAGCCAAACTTGGGATGACGCAGGAGATGCCAAGCCACCTAAAAACCAAGAACCAAACACTACAGAATGTGTAGCAGCCAAAAAACAAATGATCCATGGTCTCAGGTGAACCCCACCCCACACACACACTCTGTCATCACTTCATCACTTTGAAGGATGCGTCGTTGCACCAAGTTGTCTTTTGTTGAAAGTCGATTGCGAAGAAGCCTCCATGCGAACAACGAAATCTTTAACGGTGCTTGTCTGTGTCACACATCGTCAAACATTCCCCTTTCTGGAGGTACATCTACCGTCGTTAGGAGAGCTCTACTCTCTAGTACAAAGCGTGCAAAGAAGAGCAAAGCAAAATATAGCAAAGTATTCTGAATATATACAAAAAAGACACTCAACCAATTCCTAAACAGACAAAGAGGTTGCTGCCACCACATATGGTAACCAAAAGGAAATTAAAACATACACTTTTAGCTTTCAACCACTGTAGAGAAGTAATTTTGATTTTTTTTTTCTTCAGAAGTTGCATAATTGTTTTAGCATTGTTAGAGAACAGCCTATGATTCCTTTCGTTCCATATCACTCAAACACGCAAAGCCAAATAAATTGCAAGAATGATCGGTGGGGTTTAAAGCCTCTTGAAGAATAAGCCAAATAATGTCCTCGAGGCTACCAACGTTTTTTGTGGTGCTTTATGTGGTAAGGAGGAGGACAGAGACCATTTATTCTTTCAATGTGATTATTATGGTCGGTTATGGCTTATGCTATCAGATTGGTTAGGTTTTGTCACGGCGCTCAATGGAAACTTATATTCACATGCTAATCAGTTTTGTGCACTTGGAGGATTCTCAAAGCATTCTATGTAAACTTTTTCTATTATTTGGATTTCGGTCTTATTTTCTATTTGGAAAGATCGTAACAGGAGGATTTTTCAAAACGAAATTGTTCATATGGAAGTTCTTCTTGAAAGGGTCAAACTTCAAACGTTTTGGTGGTTGAAAGCGAACTACATATTGTTCGTTTTTGATTATTCTTATTGGAGGCAAAACCCATTATCTTGTTTACAAACTATTGTGTAAAGTCTGTTTTTTGGTTTTTGTTTTATGGCGGATGTAGCCTTTTTGTATTCTCTGTAACTTTCTCAGCTCCCTTTGGCACATCTTGTGCTTAAGGGACTGATTATTTTATCTATATATATATCATTTAGCTTCTTCAAAAAAAAATCCATTATATATTGGGTATCCACTGAATACACACCAATCCAAGTTTTGATATGTTGTCATAGTTCATCGAAAGTGAGACAATGAATTAAGAGATGGTATGTTGATTCATTGTAACCACATCCGTCATACACAATTGAGAATCAAATGGAATGATGCCGCGACGAACAAAATTATCCTTGGTAGACTACCTGTTGCGAAGAAGATGCCATGCACAAATTAAAACCTTCATAGAAACGTTTTAGTTTATAATATTGAAAATAAAATAAAATTATTAACTATCACCGAGAAGATTTGAACTCTACTTTGAGTTTAACTTACAAGTACAATCTATTACCAAAAATAATTGAGTTCAAATCCTATATCCGTAAAAATTATTTTAAAGTTATTTTAAATCTATAGTAATTACAATTGAAGACACCCGTAAATCTATATCCGTAAAATTATAGAATTAAAATCCTAAAATAATTGAGTGCTCGACTTATATCCGTCTACCAAAAATTGGTGCTCCCATTAATAGTTATAATCAATCACATAAATATATGTTCTTGTTTTAATTTATCAAAAGAAAATTAGTTGGTTCATGTGCTGAACTGAAGCAATTATTGGTATAGTACGCCGACGATGCTTATAACATGGTACAAAATTTGTCATTGCATTATACAAAATTTTCCAATTCTTGACAATTAATTTTATCCAACTCAATCGGCTCTTTGCTAAATATTTGTCTTTGTCAACTAGTTACAAACCCGTGCTTCGCACGGGTTGAATAACGTATCTTGTAAAAAATTTGTTCAAAAAAAAATGTGCAAATTAATGAATATTGAACAAACTCGGATATTCTAAATAAATCACTTTTACTGTATTTTAAAAAAAAAAAAACTTTGTTTTTTTTAGGGATTAAAATAGAAAAATCTTTGTTATAAAGAAGAAATGAGCAAATTAAGGGAAATAGCTGCATTTTTTTAAGAAATTGTTGTCGTTCATAAAGGACAATCTAATGAAGAACCACAATGATTTTTAAACAAAAATTACATCTATAAGAACATTATAATCAGAGAAAACACGTAAATAAATTAAAGCACATAACTATATGATATAAAACGTCAGTTTTGAACTTTCCATCTTGAATTTCCTTAAATAACTTAAAGCAAAATTCATGAGTAACAATGTCAGTTAACTTGTCATACTTCTACACTTTTGTATCAGAAGCAAAAACAACATTAATGTCCAATCCAAGAATCCACACATAAAAATAGACATACAAAATCAAATAAAACAAATATGATTTGGACATTTGGAAAATAGGATTTGGAGTCCTTTGATTCTCATTACCACCAGTCACAATCCAAGAATCCAGCACTCCAAATCCTATTTTTCAAATGTCCAAATCATTTTTGAGATCCTTAATGTAGTCATAATCCTTTGACATTGAAAGTCCTATATGGAAATACAATAATACATCATTTAATTTTATTCCCTTTGTTCATTCTCATATCGAAAGAATCTAACATATTTCTATGTGATCAATTTTTGTATCATGAAATCAATGTGAACTTAAATGCACAAAATTATGTATCATCAACTTTCTAGACCTCAATGATGTGACCAAAACAAATTTTCACCAATTTTTCAATAATCAATGATATGGGAAAAAATTAACCAAATATGAAAATTGTTACAACTTTAGGATTACTCACAAAAACTAAAATAACCCACATGCATCAATTTTTCAACTACAGTACCAGAAGGTAAAATAACAATTGTGTCAAAACATTACCACTAAAGGAAAATCAAATTCAAAACAGAATAAACAGCGGATAAAATTTTCGATTTTCTTTCCTTGGATCATTACGAATTATACATGAATCAGTGATCCGATTGTTACCTCGAAGTGTGGAATCTGAAAGCTGAAAACTGGAAACTGGAATCACGATCACAACAAAGCAAGCAACAAGCAGCAAAGCCTCTAGCAAGTCCAAACGAACAGTGCTCCTCCAAAACTCGGTTCTAGCCAAGGAATCAGAAGTTTCAGATAGCTAAGGTTTCTAAAAAACGTGCAACCTCAAACTTCAGCAATAGGGTTCTATTTATAGAACTCCTTATGTGCTCTTCAAGTCAGAAGCCACTATTGGGCTTCAGTAAGCCCAATAACTTGTTTAGTAATTCTGCTAACTAATTAATGTTATTTACTAAACGCACCCTTATATAAGTCATACTTATATATTTATCTTTTGACTGTTCTGTTCTTTTTGTGTGACCCTATAGGTTCTAGTCACGTTGGTAATAATATTAAATCTAATATTTATTACTATAAATAATGAGCAGTATCTAACAACACATCATTGCTACCCAAGTGACAAGAATGTCAAGTGATCTAACGAAACCTTTTCCATGATAATAATTATGTGTACAATTACTCCTTTTTCTCGATATCTTTATTGATCCAAATGCATAGATATTGTCACCCTTGTATAGATCAATGTTTATATTTCTTGATTCCGAAATATACTGAATAACGAATAAGTCCAATATCTCATATTGACTTAGTTCGGCATGGCCATGCAATTTTACAGTCATATTTCATCAAGAGACCTAAAGATATATCTCCTGTTTATGAGGAGGGACAGATCCCATCTAGGACACTCATGTCCCTCAGCATGATTCATCAAGTAACCATCAACCAACGTTATGGTTATCCTTTTGCAGACAACGTTAGAATGGAAACAAAGTACTTGAGTCCACGTCTAGGGATCATAGTGGTTTCAGGTCTAAGAGGGATATACGCTATTATCATTGTGAGAATATCTTATGACAATTAATCTCATAATGTACTATGTAGTATTCTCGCGGTAGGTCTATCCAGTATAAATATTACTCCTAATATTTATACCTATGTATAGACTTAATATCTCATATTTATAACCCATGAGATACGGTCATTAGTCTACATACATAATAGTCTCTACGCTTTATTATTATCCTAATTATATTAAAGTTTGACACGAATACATTTAAGAATAGTGTTCTTTATGATAATGTAATCTCATGATTAAGTCACACTTAATATATTATTACACGAACTATCTATTCTAAGGACTTTATTAAACATTACTATAAATATAATAAAAAGTGTCATATATTATTCAATAATAAAAATCATGATACATAAGATAAGTTTAACATAAACTATTGGCATCTAGGGCTTACACCAACACTATAAAGGTGCAATATATATAAGTATAATTTTTTTAGGCATCTATACCTTTTTTGAAGAAAAGACATCTACAATTTTACTTTTAATTAAAATAAAAAATATTATAAAAATAATCATACGTATTATGCAATGCCAAAAAAAATAAAAAAATACGCATTAGCGTAACAAAAAAAACGACACATAAAAAATATTACTCTAAATGTTAATGTGTGTGTATATTAGTGAGGTTGAAGAAAGAAAATAGAAATATTTGCTATCATTAAATGACAGCGTGAATAAAAATATTTGTGAGGTTGTGATAATTAAACGATATTGAGATTAAATATATAAGTGATAAAAAGATCATAAAATTCCTTTGAAAAAAGGTAGAAAAATTAAGAGGAACATCCTTAAACAAAATTAAATGGAACGGTTCCAAAAAAAAATT
Organism: Medicago truncatula; assembly: GCF_003473485.1. NCBI lineage: Eukaryota > Viridiplantae > Streptophyta > Magnoliopsida > Fabales > Fabaceae > Medicago > Medicago truncatula. Next base: position 2,838,747 of record NC_053049.1, read on the forward strand.
AAATGGAAGAAAAAAACATATTGAAATATAATATTAAAAAATAAAAGAATAGGTTTCCAATGTGAATTGAAGAGAGATGCTTATGAAATAAATTGTCGAGAAGTAAACCAAGTTGCTTGGACTCTAGTGGCAAGTAGCTCCTTCCAAGAACGTACCCGGGGAATACCGTGTTCGATTCCGATGAGGAACAACGCTTGGCCAATGTGCATGCCTCTACGCACGAACCGGATTAGTCGCCCACCTTTGGTGGGTCAGAAACCGGTGCGAAAGCCAAAAAAAAATAAAAATTGTCGAGAAGTAGTTTTGTGAAGTAGCATTCAATAACTTTTGACCAAAGCTCATTCCATTCAATTTTACGCATTAAAAAAAGTACCTTTTTTAATAAGTACTAATTGATTTTGTATTTGGCTTAACTTCTCCTTAAAAATATAGAGAAGTTGAAAAACAACCGGGTCAAATGGTATCTTAATCTCCCACAACGGCGGTGTAGATAGCACCTAACGCAACACTAAAAAAAATTATATGCATTAGCATAACAAAAAAAAAAACAGACAGACGGACGGACATAAAATATTACTCTATACATTAATGTGTGTGTGTCTATATTCGCGAGGTTGAAGAAAGGAAATAAAAATATTTGGTATCATTAAATGACAACGTGAATAAAAATATTTGTGAGGTTGTGATGATTAAACGATATTGAAATTAAATATATAAGCGATAAAAAGATAATAAAATTCCTTTGAAAAAAAGATACTAAAATTAAATGGAACCTCCTTAAAAAATTAAATGGAACGGTTCAAAAAATAAAATAAAATAAAATGGAAGAAAAAATATATTGAAATATAATATTAAAAAATAAAATAAAATGTTCCCAGTGTGAGTTGAAAAGAGGTGTTTGTCAAATAAATTATCGAGAAATAATTTTTTAAAGTAACTTTCAAAAACTTTTTGGCCAAAACTCATTCCCTTCAATTTTAGGCATTTAAAAAAATATTTTTTTTATTAAGTACTTAATTGATATTGCGTTTGGCTTAACTTCTCCTTAAAAACGTAGAGAAGTTGGAAAAAAAGTCGGGTCAAACGATAACTTAATCTCCCACAACGATAATGTAGAAGCAACTGAATTTAGGTTTATTTTTATTCTTATAAAATAAATATAAAATAAAAAAGAAAATAATATAAAATAAATAAAAAAGAAATTTTTTTGGATGAGGTGGCACTCACCAAGATTAAGGAGTTATAGAATTACTAAATTGCCCCTTCTATGGACAAAATTGTAATTTTACATAGCATCAATTTTAATAAATAGTTAGTAGATTGTCTGCTAAATATTTGTCTTTGTCAATTGTTAAAGTCAAGTAGAAAATTAAGGACCATGCAATAACACATGAGGGTTCTATTCTTTTAATCATTGAAGTTATTTATTCACGATTCGATTCTGAATTTGAAACAGATTCTAAGTTACCTATGTGAATTTTTTAGTGTTGTTGTTATGACAACAAACACTTCATCGTTTCAGTTAAAAGATGTATATCTATAATCTGATTTATTCTTCTTGTATTTAGGAACAATGAAACCGTAAGTAATTTCTTCGGTAGATATAGCAGTCAAAACGTCTTAAAATTGTTGTTTTTGGATTTCGAAACTGCTGTATTTGAATTTCCAAATTCTATTTTGAAAAGAAATATCCACCAAATTTGTTACTAGGTGAGTCACGACCAGGTCGCTCTCTTTAAAACGTTTCGTGGCACTGCCTAAAATTGTGCAAGACACACTATCAACCACACCGCCTCTAGGATAAAACAAGTCCAGCTACAACTATGCAGTTAACTACTGCACTGTAGAAAACCATTTGAGATTTACACCCTCAAATATGGTACTAAGACCACTCTTTAATACTAAAACTACTTTAATATAGTATTGTTACCACTCTGTTATGGTGTTGAGACTACTCAAATATGATGTTACCACCATTTTAACGTTAAGTTCTCTAATCTATCGATATGGTACTACGCCCACTCAAATATGGTGATACCACCATTTCGACTTTTTAATTTCTCCTCAAGTAGAAAAATAAATATTGAAAGAATATTTATATACTGTTAAAATCATTCTTAATTTCGACGGGACATTATTGTTTCAAAAAAGGACTATGATCTTAAAAATACTTTTTATTCTGAAGGGACTATGTTTTTAAGACCGTTCTTAATTCTGAAGAGACGTTATACCGAACAGGGACTAAGGTCTTAAGAACACTCTTATTTCCTATGGGACAAAAAAAGAAGATGAAGAGAAGAATAACTCGTCAACACAAGCTGGAGGGAGAAGAGAGAAAGAATTCTCGACAATTTAATAGAAACTCTTTGGTGTGATTTTTGAACTGAGTAGTCTTCAATTTATATAGAGATTTTGTAACTGCTTTAGCAAAAATTGCGGCAGCAGGCCACAAAAGTGGATCGGATCAAAAGAAACAAATCCACAAAAGTGGAGGAAACAAACTCATTGGATATGAATGAAGGAAAGATAAAAAAATTTAGTTGAATTCTTATTCTTATTAGAACCACTGTAAGGTAAATTTATAGGAAGTGATATTCACGAATAAAAATAATAATTACTATAATTTTTATCATTATTAAGTATTTAAAATTAAATACCGCAATTTAAACACTACTAATGTGTGTGTTCTATTTTATATGGGACCCTCACACTCTATTTTTTCAATTCCCATAACATTAGATAAAAATATAATTATTTGATGTTTAATCTTCCAATTTTTCTTCCAACATCACACCCAGCGGTGCAGGCAACACCCAGCTAGGCTGGGCTATAGCCCAGGCTCTGCTGCTGCTTGCTTTGTAAAAGCCCAGCCCAATGTCATTTTTTCTACTAAAAAATAAAGAGACAGGATTTAGTGTTTTTGAGCATGTTGAGATAAGACATGCAGATTTTGCAGTAGAGATGGTAGATGAGATAGAGGAGAGTCACATCCCTAAAGTTAGGAGTACACTTAGAATTACTTTAAAAAAAACTATTATGCAGAATCTAGAGATAAATGAATTAGATAAAAATATGATTTTTGATAAAACACTGTGATTTCATTTGATTCATGTAGTCGATCTATAAGACTTAGTAGTTGTTGTTCTCTGCCAAGCAACTAGTAAATTGGATGTATGAAATGGAATTTGAGAGACTTTGATAAATCCATTTTGCTTTCATTGATTCATCAATAGAAGACTTTTGCGAAGAATGATGAAATGGGATTTTAAATACTTCAAGACTGCGTCTCCTTGATCGGAATGGTAAGGAGTTGTTTACTTCAGCCATTTTCTGTTTGTATTTATAGAAAAAACGGAAATAGGTTGTGAAAATATGTTTACCTGAGCTTTTGAAAATATTGTGTTAAAACGTTTTCTGAAAACGGTCCATTTTTAGAAAGAAAAAAATAGTTTCCATTGTAAAAAAAGGAAAGCATGCTCTTCTTCGAGATATAGAACGGATGATGAATTTAAAGCATGTTTCAGTTAATGGAATGAATCAAATGGCTGCAAAGAAAGAAGGATCTGTAATATTTGAAAGGTACCATGCTTTTGTATAGATGATGGTCAACATGGCTTCATATTGCATGTTTCAAGAAGTGGCTTCAATATAGTTTCATAGCAGTGCTAGCTCCTACAACATTTACAATCCTTATATTTATTATTCGCCTAGTAGTTTTGAAATCATCTCAATTGTTACCGCGTTAAACAATTAAAAAACATAATTGGCATGAGAAAAACTTAAAATCATCAACTTGTTATAATTAATTAATTTAAAGGATCTAAGTAGAAGGAAAAAAACTTAAAAAACAATTTGTTAGGATTAAATAACTTAAAAGTAAAAAAACAAAACATAACTAATTTACTAATTTATAGTAGATGAATTTATAGATGATCGTTGATAATTGATTTTAGGCAAAATAGCACAATTAGTCCCTTAACTTTATTTTAGGTAACACTTTCGTCATTTATCTTATTTTTGTCACGATTTAGTCCTTTATGTTATAAAATGACAATATCTTATCATTTTTTTATGAGATTTTTTTCAAAGAAATTTGATTTTCTATGCTTCTATGATGAAGATTTATGTTTGCCTATGAGTTTGATGATTTTTTTTGGAGTTTTTGATTATTTTTTTCATAAAAAAGGATAACTATGTTGTTATTTTATAACATAAAGGACTAAATCGTGACAAAAAAAAGATAAAGGACGAAAGTGTTACCTAAAATAAAGTTAAGGGACTAATTGTGTAATTTTGCCTTGATTTTATACTAATTGAATTTTTTTATTTAGCTTTACAATTATTAAAGAAAATGGTTATTATGACGGATAAAGTGTTCGAACCCAAAACTTCGATTAAGTTAGAAGAGACTCATTACCATATCATTTAAGCGTTAATTATTTATTGGTGGATCAAAAAGATGTACAATAAAAAAAAACTTCAATCCATTGGTGGATTAAGAAGAGATATAATAAATTCAGTATTACTCTCTCTCACCCACCTCATTCTCAAACTCCCGCCGTTGGTACTTTCTTTTTCTTGTCTATTGAAGATGAGTGATTTATGGTCAATTTTGACTCAAAATCACCTCTCCTCCGAGTTGTTTTTCTTTATATTCTAATTAAATAAGTGATTTTCACATATTTTTAGTTTTCTTTCGTTTGTTTTTGTGATTTTGTCGTCTCTGCACAACTTTGTTTGTTTTGATTTTCCGTTTTTGTGCGGTGTGTTTTTTATTTTCCGTCTTAGTGCGGTATTTATTTGATTCAGGTTGAAAGATCCGCTTTGAGCAAGTGCAAATCCGATCAATGACTTTGGTGTCATCAGCATTGCATATCTGGAGACATGCGTATTCCGGACTTTAATATAACCGTATTTGTAGGCATAAGTACTTTGCCGTTTTATGTTATTAAGATGGATGATATGTGTTTGTTCACAGATTCATTCTTATCGTTTTTAACGACTTTGAATATGTATTGTATCGATGTACTCTATCAATTTGAATGAATGAATATCGTTTATTTTTTTGTAAAAAAAAAAAAGAGATAATAAATTTAAAAACTTAAAAAATTCACTTTCTTGTTTTTTTTTTTTTTTTTTTTTTTTTTTTTTTTCACTTTCTTAATAGTAACATTAGCAAACAATTGGTTTCAATCAAACGATCTCATAAGCATAAACTAAGTTAAAATTAAAATTGAATTATTGCCAAACATACCTTAAATATTGAGTCATAACTGAATTTAACCACATACCATAAAAAAACATCCTCACATCACACCACCCATTCTCACTCTCATCCTCCTCCTTTCAGCAATATGACGACGGAATTCATCGATCTCGAAACCCAAGACGGCGTACGGATGCCATGGAACGTAATCCCCGGCACAAAACAAGAATCCGTAAACGTCGTTGTTCCCGTCGCCGCCATCTACACTCCGATCAAACACTTCCCAACAATGCCAATCCTCCCATACTCCCCTCTCCGTTGCCGCACTTGTCGCTCAATCCTCAACCCTTTCTGCATCGTCGATTTCGCCGCCAAGATCTGGATCTGTCCGTTTTGCTTCCAACGCAATCATTTTCCTAATCATTACGCTTCAATCTCTGAAGATAATATGCCAGCGGAACTTTTTCCTCAATACACTACCGTTGAATATGATTCTGTTAACGATTCTGGACCGCACGTGCCGCCGGTGTTTTTGTTTGTTGTTGATACGTGTGTCATTGAGGAGGAGATTGGTTTTCTTCGATCTGCGATTTCTCAAGCTGTTGAGCTTTTGCCGGATAATTCGCTTGTTGGTTTGATTACGTTTGGGAGTTTTGTTCATGTTCATGAGTTAGGGTTTGGTATTGTTCCCAAAACTTATGTGTTTAGAGGTAATAAGGATTTGTCTAAGGAGCAGTTGTTGGAGCAGATGAGTTTTTTCGCTAAGAAACCAAAGCCGGCGGTTGGTGTTGTTGCCGGTGCGCGAGATGGACTTTCATCTGAGAGTATTTCGAGGTTTTTGCTTCCAGCTTCGGAATGTGAATTCGCCCTTAATTCGGTAATTTGCATGTTGGATAGTTTGGTTGTGTGTTGATCAAAGTTGTTAGTGGCACATTGCAGTTCAATTCCGCTGCTATAGCTGCTATTTAACAACACTCACGTAGTGTTGTTAAATAGCAACTATAGCGGTGGTATCATGCTATTCTGTAGTATAATTTGAACAAATCACAATTGTTTCATGATACCCTATTTACTATTTGGGATAAAATGTTGTGGAGTAGCGGCTATAGTGATGCTTTGACATTGTTTTCTAGCAGAATTTGAACAAACTACTAGTTTTTGCGATTGATAACATTGCGCCCACAGAACAATAGTGATTTGTTTAGATTTTGTTATACTATAGCTGCAATTTGACAACACTGGTATTGATGAATTGAATTGTGTGAGTTTTGGTTTGGATTGTTTTTGCAGGTTTTAGATGAGTTGCAGAGGGATCCCTGGCCGGTGCCGGGTGATCAACGGGAGGCGAGGTGCACCAGCACGGCGCTGAGCATTGCGGCTAGTTTGTTGGGTGCTTGTGTTCCTGGTTCTGCCGCAAGAATAATGGCGTTTATTGGTGGACCGGCAACAGAAGGACCTGCTCCTGTAAGCGTTTCTCTTCTTACTTACAGAGTGACAATATAGTTTCTTTTTTTGAAACAGACAATATAGTTGGTTTGATTTGATAGTATGTTGGACATGAAGGTGTCTGGCCGATAGAAAGTATAGAGTAGCTTTACTTGTGTCTAGCCAGCAAAGTAGAGACTAGATAGTAGCTTTTTCTCAAATGCATTGGAAAACGTGTGGATTGAAATCCAAACACATACTATATAGTCAAATTAACTGTGAAAGATTTAGACAGCATCATTTATGGTGTTAGTCCTTAGATAATTGAAAATTTGTAATTACAGATGTTGTACTTGAATGCATATTTAATATTTTGTTGGTTAAATTAGTCTCAGGACCTCAGGTTAGAATATTTTAGTTACCAATTCACCAGGGTATGTTTGGATGGATGATTTTGAAGAAGAAGGGCGGGCTGTGATTGAAGTATTATATGACCATTTATCATACGGTTCTTTGATATATATATATATATATATATTTTTTTTTTTTTTTAAATATAGCCTTCGCCCTCCAAAACCCCCTCCCAAACACACCAAAGATTACACATTTGAGGACTAAAATGTTATTCAGGAAGCCTTCGAGATAATATTTCGATTATTTTGGGACTCACATGAAAATATTATATCTTTCTAAAAATAGTTCTACTAATTACTCTATGCTTACATCTATCAGAGACTAATTTTACTTGACATCTATTCATGTTGTAAGGTAAAGCATAATTCCTCCAACAAGAATATGCATGTGTGTGTGTGTAACCTTCGGAATCTGCATATTAATGTACTGCATACATTTAGGATGAGTTATTGACTGTAAGCAAGAGCTAGTGGTTTTGTATTTTTCTTCATGACACAAAATCCCCCTAATTTGGGGGAACTTAAATTTATTGAAGGGAGATTTTGGAGGGCGTGGATAAATTATTCAAACCCAAACAATGTTGTTATAATATTCCTAAAATTGAAAATATATTTCTTTTATCATTCTCTACAAGCTCTCTCTCTTAGAAAAGATGAAAAATTTCTCTCTTTTTCCCTCTAATCCCCTCCCCCTAAAGCCCTCCCCTCCAATCTCCCAAACATACCCTTAGGCTTTATTTACATAATAGAATCTACCTTTTCATTTGTAAGTTTTTTCTGACAAAGTTATCCAGTTTCAGTGGATAGCAGCTGTTGTATCTCCATTTACATTTCGTCTTATGATTCTGGAGAGTTTTGTGGTTTCTTTTGTGGGTTTTTTTCTTCCTCAGTTTTGTCCTTTTGTCATTGCTTTTGGGCCCTCTCCTGTACTTTTTCTCTGTCTATAGAAATTCATTTTTATCTAAATAAAAATATATGTCGTGGAGGCAATTGTTCTGTTGTCATTTTGACATTAGTGTGTATGATAATGATTGACCTCTATTTTTTGAGTGCCTGTACCAAGGGAATGTATTTGACTGTTTATGATCATACTGTTAGGTATTTCATTTACTTCTACTGATGCTATGGATAGAAATGATTTCCATCTCTTTTCATTGGTTGACACTCAACTGTTTCCGTCCGTACGAACTATTGTATATTGTTGTAGATTGTATCCAAACAACTTTCTGAACCAATTCGCTCCCACAAAGATCTGGATAAAGATTCTGTGCCACATTACCATAAATGTGTGAAATTCTATGATGGGCTTTCAAAGCAGCTAGTACATCAGGGTCATGTGCTAGATCTCTTTGCTTGCGCTCTTGATCAGGTAAAGTTCTCCTTTTTCAACTGATCTTTTCTGGTTGGCGTACATCATTATGCTTGTTTGTAAGCTGGCAAAGAGATCCTTTAAACCAGTTCACTCATTTTATAATCAGAAGTAGTTACCAAACAATGTTTACAATTTCTTTTCCATGAATATTTTTATATTTGACCAAGTTGTTTTTTTCACCTGTTTTCTTTGTTCTAAAGGCATTCTTGATGTTCCTTGCTTGTAACCTTGTCAACTAAGATTGTAGTTTCATGGGAAAAATTGTTTAATTTTTTTTTACAAAGCTTAAGTGTTGTTTTATATGACGAGTTAATTCTGAAATGATGCCTCCTACAGTCGTACTATTAATAACTTGATTGTCCAACTTTATAATTCCTGTTGTCTAAAATCCTTGGCTAATTTCAAGGAGATTAGAATAGAAAAATGTTGAACATTTTGTTAAATGGCCTACTTGATTTTCTTCCTATTGAAATATGCGTTATTGTTTAATGGCTTCAAATGTTTGTAATCATATTCTGGTGGTTGTTTTTGCTTTGTCTAATGTTCTTATATTTGAAAATATAATTTTTTTGGTCTACTCTTTATCTTTCAGGTTGGCATTGCTGAGCTTAAAACTGCTGTTGAAAGGACCGGGGGCCTTGTTGTACTTACTGAAAGTTTTGGCCATCCAGTGTTCAAGGATTCACTTAAGCGTGTTTTTCAATCTGGTGATTATGATCTGGGCCTCGCATCAAAGTAAGTAATAAAAGATTTTAATTTTTCTATGATATGGATCGTCTTGAATTTCTTGTTTCTTGCTATGTGTAGTTAAGTGTTAACCCTACTATTCGTTCTCCCCTTATATTTGGTGCTCTATATTCAGACACTTAAGCTGTCTTTTTCTGTCCATGGCCTCCCCAGTGCCACAGATCCATTTAGTCAGCTTTTCTTGCATCAAAGACTGTTCTTGAGCCTTGTCCTGTCATCAACCTCCATATGCCTAAAGACCCAAATCTTTCTCAAATGACTAGATCTCTCACCTCTCAAACCTCCTTGTTATTTATATTCAGCATTTTCCATCTCAAACAATTCTCACCTGACTAATGGGGACAATCTATTGTATGCGCAAATTTATTATTGTTAGATAAGATACGACTCATTTATATTCGGTGAGCAGTACCAGTTACATTTGTGTACCAGATTTTAGGGTTAAGGAATGAGGAAAAAAGATAGACGGCAGACTATAATTGGGACAAGTAAGATGATTTTGGAGTTGATCAGACGTAGTTTTAAACATTGTCGAAGGTGGTCTAGAACATGAAACCAGTTAAATGGTATATACACGGTGAGTAGTCGACAACCATTATAGTAGGATTCTATTTCTAATTACTGAAGGACTATCTCCTGTTAACATAGTAGGATAAAAAGCAAATAATAATGATATCGACAGCCACCTTAATTCTATGATACGATTTATAACAATAATTGTAGAATTTGAAGAGTATCACATAATAAACACCATGGAAAATAGTCGCCAACAAATTAGGAGTACCAAACCAAGGTTGCTGGAATAATGCAAGTAGGTCTGTGGCATCTGGATCCAGAAACATGATTTCTGGCTATGAATAGTTACGAGGTTACATATTACTTTTTGTCCAAATCTGAAAGATCCCTGTATTCATAAACAAAAGCGTATTCTTTTGGCTTCTGATTCCAGCCAGATACCAGAAACACATGTTCTCTAACCAAAACAAATCTATGAGAAGTTGACTGGCACTTAACCTTATTTTATCTACTCTGTGCAGTGGAATATTTGAGATAAACTGCTCTAAGGACATCAAAGTCCAAGGGATTATTGGCCCTTGTGCTTCTCTTGAAAAGGTATGTCTAGAAGTTTTGTTCTATCTTTTTCGCATGTTAAATTCCATATAGCCTCTCCCAAAAGGAAAACAAAATGTTTAGCTGCTTCTTTGTATATGCAGAAAAGCCCATTATGCTCAGATGTTGTTATTGGTCAAGGGGGTACTAGTGCATGGAAGATGTGTGGCCTTGACAAATCGACATCACTGTGCCTGTTTTTTGACATTGTGAGGAAGGAAACTCCAGACGCTACAATGCAATCCACAAGCAATCAATTTTACTTCCAATTCTTGACTTAGTATGAAAACTATCTTAGTGCGCCTTTGAGTAATCTGTTGTCTTTTGTGGTAATGTGGTTGAAATATTTCTCACTCATCACAGATTTTTTGCTTCAGTTATCAGAATAACAGTGGACAAATGAGGTTTCGGGTTACAACTCTTTCACGTAGATGGGTTGCTGGACCAGGAAGCATACAGGTAAGCTTTCATCTACCACCATTTGATTCACCAAATTTAGTTATTTTGATATCCATTATTAATACTGCAAAGCAATTCATTTGGGTAATACTGCAAAGCAATTCATTTGGGTTTGTCATTTTGTAAAATTTATTATAAAAAATGGTCTTGGGAATTATATACAATGCATATTTAGTTATACAGAAGGAATTAACAAAACAAAGACTTTTCTTTGATTATCATTATATTTCTTCCCTTGCATATTTATCAGTAGTTCAGGGAAATTGATAGAGACATCATTTTGAGCTTATTTTGGGTTATTTATACACAATTTTTCTTTAATTGCCCTTTTTATTTTACTCATTTCTTTGTTGAATTGGAGTTTTATGTTTATTGTGTTTGGATAATGACCAATGCTAGTTTTATGTTCATTAACTTTTACAATTAGTTAACGATAGTATGATATGATTTATCTAGTAACATGAGCACTCTATTCATTACTGTAATTACAATTTTTTTCCCACTTGTTTTTAATAAATTCATCATTAAATTCATTTTCTGGAATTCATCAATGTTTTATATCAGTTATATGTAAAATTTTGTAGGATTTGATTTCTGGATTTGACCAAGAAGCAGCTGCTATAGTCATGGCACGCCAAGTGTCTTTCAAAATGGAAACGGAGGTGAGTGCTGGATATTTTCTGCTTCTTTTTAATTGTATTTTGGATAATTGTATCTTAGCCTGTTCGACATGTATTTAGCTGGATATAATCCAAGTCATTGGTTTTTGTTTCTCTTGCAGAAGTTTATTTTCATACACCAGTTAAGAATAATTTTAAAAAGGCTCTCTCTCTCTCTACACACACACACACACACACACACACACACACACACACACACGCACGCACGCTCGCGCGCGCACACTCACACACACACACACACACTTTTTCTGCACCATTTCTCTAACATGCTTTACTTGGATTATTATGGATTATTCTTCTGTAAATTGATTATTCCAGTGGAACATGAATAATGGAATTCAGTGAATCAGAACCCATTACAGATTACACTTTTGTATTATATTGTTGAATTGTTGACTAGTACATTGACACAGAAGTATTCTTTGCCAGTTTGTTTATGACACATCCATAGTTGTGAGAACTGTGGACCTGCTTTTCTCTCTCACTGATTAGCTTGATATGTTTTTTGTGCCTGCTTATGAAAAATGTCATTGTTTTGACACCCTGTGATGGTGCAATTTCTGTATCAGGCTGAATTTGATCCTATCAGATGGTTGGACAAGGCATTGATAAATTTGTGTTCCCGTTTCGGAGATTTTCAAAAAGAAACCCCATCTTCATTTAGTTTGTCTCCCAGGTTGTCAATATTCCCACAATTTATGTTTCACTTGCGACGTTCTCAGTTTGTTCAGGTATTCATTTTGTGTTATCAGACCTCTTATAAAGTTTTTCATTGTTGATATTTCGTGCTGCTATATCTGTACTTCCACAGTATTTATTTTTTCCGTTAATTATATAATTGTAGGTCTTCAACAACAGCCCAGACGAGACTGCTTACTTTAGAATGATTTTAAACCGGGAAAATGTTACTAACTCTGTCGTCATGGTTCAGCCTTCATTGATTTCATATTCATTCCATTCTGGTCCTGAGCCTACTCTTCTCGATGTCGCAGCCATTGCGGCTGACAGGGTTCTGCTTTTGGATGCATTTTTCACAGTCGTTATTTTTCATGGTTCAACCATTGCCCAATGGCGCAAGGCTGGATATCATAATGAACCAGAACATCAGGTATTCTCTGGACATGTTATTGCTGATCTAATATCATGTCTGCTAGTTAATTCTGATGAACAAGAGTATCCGGCTGATGGGGACAATATACATTGTGAAAGTATACGAGAATAGGTGAAATCATTTAGTGTTTTGACACGGTTTCATTGTCGGGATAAATTGTACTAGTAGTATATGGGCTTTACCTGATGATTATGAGTCAAGATTAGGTTGAGTAAGGCGCCTGCTGCTTCGACAAGGACTTTCAGTTTATTGGGCCTTGTATTAGTTTCTAAGACTTTGTGATTGTTTGTTTGTTAGATTATTTTGGGAGTTGGGGGATGAATACATTTTGGTAATGAAAGAATCAAAAGAATAAAACATTAATGAACTCAATGTGAATATAAGATCAGTACCACAACATGTTTTTGTGGACAACTTTTATTTGATAGAGGTTTTGCAAAATTATACAAATTTTGAACTTCTTAAGCATCCTATCTCAAAGCCTTGATAACTTGAAACATTTAACTATTTGGGGCATAATCAAAAGGTTTTAACTATGAAATCCATGTTATGGCCTGTGCCAAACCTACTTGATAGTTGGATTGGTTGTTCGACACCTTTCCTAAGTCATAATGCATCACTGATGACCATAGGAAATTTGTGATGAGTAATGATCTTATCTTTGCATTGTCAATTTGGTTAACTTCGGTCAAATATTTTTGCAGGCATTTGCTCAGTTGCTACGAGCTCCTCATGATGATTCAGATTTAATAATGAAAGAGAGATTTCCTGTGCCTCGCCTGGTTGTTTGTGATCAGCATGGATCCCAGGTTTACATTCTTATACTTTGATCTGGCTTGTTGCATATTAGTATATTTTTTTGGAATCTGACATGTTTGGCATTCATGCACATTGTGCAGGCTCGATTTCTTCTAGCAAAGTTAAATCCTTCTGCAACATATAACACCGAAGCTTCACTCCCTGGAGGGGACATTATCTTTACGGATGATGTTAGCTTTGACGTCTTCCTTGATCATTTACAGAGATTAGTTGTTCAATAGAATTATATTGTGTCTTACGACTTTTGTAAAAAAATTCTTGGATTGCTATTATTATTTCCTATTTAGTGCAAAATCTTGTAATTATTTGGTCAATGACAGGAAAGTTTACGTCTACTTTTTACGGCCCAATTGACTGACCTTGGTGACTAGCGCCTTATGCAAATGGCATTTTGGCTTTTGTTTGCAGAACCTTGCCAAATAATTTAAGATCCTTCATTTGGTGGTTTGACTTGTTCTTAATCATGCTACCTTAGAAATATGAGAAAAATGTGGGGTGTTATGTAATTGAAATAAAGAAGAGGGGGTTTTTAATTATTTTTTTTTAAGTCTGCTAGCTTTGGTTATAAAGATTGTTTGATTGGTTATGCAGTTGGATTATCATTGTTGTATTAAATTGGTTTGTTATTTCGAAAGTTTGCATAAACAGTCGTTGGGATGATCTGATTATTTATTTATTAGTAACATAAGCATTTCATTATCAACAAATTCCTAAAAAAAAAATCTCCATCATGCATGGTCATTCAGCGATGATTATGTACTGATCATCACTTGGTTTTCCATTTAAGTGAACAATAGCCCAAAAATGACAGATTTAGATTTGCTATAATCACAAATTCACACCGTTAGCACATAATTGACCATTGGACCGAGGTTGAAGGTTTTAGATTTTCAGCTCGACGTTTTAGAGTGCTATGAAAAAATAAATTCTGCTTGCTTTATGCAATTTTTGATTTTGATCCAACGATTATCGATATATTAACTGTGTGGATTTATGGCCGCGACAAATCTAAATCTTAGGATGAACTAGTTACCAATTAGAAAGTCAAAATCAAAATCATTTTCTTTTAATTAATCCTAAATTCTACTACTTAACTTTCAATAACTTTCATTGTATCATCTACGAACAACAAAATGAGATATATTTCTATAACTTAGATAACTTTTTGTTTAAATCTTGATTGAAAGCTGTGATTTCACTTTGTATTTACCATTATCTGAAATATGATTACATCAGAACCTATACAATTCTGAAATAAAATCTCATCTATTAATGTTATTGTAAGAAGCTTGGTTACGTAAATACCAAACAAGAGTAGACAAGATATTTATAGTTCATTATTTATATCTACCAAACAATAGTACTTTTCATTATTATTATTTCCTACTCTTTCTTTACTCATGCTGTAACTTTTTAATGCAATGTGTAGATATGCAACAACTCACAGCGACGACTTGAGATCTTTCAAGTCAAGGTTAAAACATCAATTTTATTATTTTTACTTCTGCTGAGGATAATTACATTTGTCTGCCTTCCCTTGGTCCTCATTTTGTTGTATGTGTATATACTACTTTTCCTACATTTACATTTCACAATCACAACCAATCTCAAACTCTCCAAATTTTACAATCTTCTGATCTGCTAATTGCCTTGTGTGTCTCTTTTTGAAGGATGGCTGAACAAATTCCATACAGTGTTGCTACAAGTCTCGTTAACAGGTGACTTCATTTTCAACACTTTTTTTTCAGTTAAATTAGTTAAACTAACTATATATATATATATATATATATATATATATACACACATATATGCTACTAATTTACACTCATCTAAAAATACTAAGGCCTTGTTTACGACTTTAGAGAAGAAGGAGAGACGAAAAGAAGTTTGAAAAAAATGAAAGAGTAAATCATCGACCTAAACCTACACCTATTAGTTTTTTTTACCATAAACCAATCTTTCTTTAAAACAACTAATGGGTATATATGTAATTTTCATTTTTTTAAATCAAATATTTAATTCATCCCAAACTTGTTTAATAACACCGGAAAAGTAGGAAGCGTCGCTTCCTTCATATATTTGTTTCAACGTCACACATCACGTAAATATGCTTAGTTTTTTTTTTTTTTTTTTTTTAAATATGAGTTTTGTTGCAATATATGAGTTCTCATGTTGTCCTAATTTCATTTGAGCTCACTTTCAGTTTTCAATCAAGCTACTGCTTGATAATTTTTCTTTTGAAATATACATGTTCGTAAAAGAAGTTAATGTGCTTTCAAAGGGGAAGGATCTAGGAATACATTTTAAGTATGGCTAAACATTTTTTATTTTTTATTTTTTAAATTCATGTGTAGCTATAACCATACATAGACATGATGCAGATCTGCCCGACTTTCAACAACAAAAAAAAGTTAATGTGCTAAAAAATGTTAGAAGAACAAAACACTAACGTGAGTAACACACAAGATTTATAAAAATGTAATTGTAACATGAGAGATAAATTTTTAAGAAAACAATATTCTGAACGATGAAAGTGTGTGTAAATAACCAGCAAGGTGGATATAAATAATTAAGCGGGTGTATGTTACTAAGTTACTTTTTAGGTAGATGTAAGTTGCTAATCTACTCTAATGTTTTTAAGTAGGTGTAAATTATATATATATAGACACACACATCACAGAGCTTGTTTGCTGAATATTTTCTTTACGTAGGTTGGCTTCTGTTGCCTTACGCGAATTTGGACGGATTAATAATGTGATGGATGAATTAGAAAGACTTAAAAACACAATTGAAGTCATCAGAGCTGTACTCCTTGATGCTGAGGAGAAACAAGAGAAAAGTCATGCTGTACAAGTCATGTTGTGAAAGATATGTCTGTGTTGAATCTTAACTCCAATGTTGTGGTGGTTGAGAAAGCTAACAATGTAAGGAGGGAAACTTGTTCTTATGTGTTAGAATCAAATATCATTGGAAGAGAAGATGATAAAAACAAGATTATAAGCTTGTTGAGGCAATCACATGAAAATCAACAAGTTTCTGTGGTTGCTATTGTTGGTATTGGTGGTTTGGGAAAGACGGCTCTTGCTCAATTGGTATACAACGATGAAGAAGTGCAGAATTTGTTTGAAAAGAGAATGTGGGTATGTGTCTCTGATAACTTTGATGTCAAAACTATTCTGAAGAACATAATGGAGTCATTAACCAATAGGAAATTTGATGATACGTTATCATTGCAAAACTTGCAAAACATGCTTCGTGACAATTTAACTGGTAAAAAATACTTGTTAGTCCTAGATGACATTTGGAACAAGAGTAATGAAAAGTGGGATCAATTGACGACTTATTTGATGCGTGATGCTCAAGGCAGCAAGATTGTAGTGACAACTCGTAGTGAATCAGTGGCACAAACAATGGGTGTAAGTAGCCCCTATGTTTTGAATGGCTTGACTCCCCAAGAATCGTGGCGATTGTTAAAGACTGTCATTACATATGGGAATGAGAAACAAGGAGTGAGCCGAACTCTTGAGTCAATTGGTGAGAAGATAGCAGAAAAGTGCAAAGGAGTTCCATTAGCAATAAGATCATTGGGAGGCATATTACAAAGCAAAAGGGAAGAAAGGGAGTGGATTGAAGTCTTACAAGGTGACTTTTGGAAATTGTGCGAGGATAAAGATAGCATCTTGCCAGTCCTAAGATTGAGTTACTATAACTTGTCACCTCAACAAAGGCAATGTTTTGCTTATTGCTCTTTATTTCCCCAGGATTGGAAATTTATGAAGGATGAATTAATTCAAATGTGGATGGCACAAGGTTATCTTGACGGTTCAGTTGAAAAGCAATGCATGAAAGATGTTGGTAATCAATTTGTAAATATTTTCTTGAAGAATTCATTCTTCCAAGATGCAACAATGAATTACCATGGTGATATAGATGGTTTTAAAATGCACGATTTAATGCACGATCTTGCAACACAAGTAGCTGGCAATGATTGTTGTTACTTGGATAGTAAGGCAAAAAGATGTCTAGGAAGACCTGTGCATGTATCATTGAAATGGGATGCCTTTTGTATGTTGGAATCATTGGATTCAAGTAGGCTGCGTACTTTGATTATGTTGGATTCCAATTCGGAAAAAGTGGATGAAGAGGAATTATCAGTTATTTCAAATTTCAAATACTTACGTGTCTTGAGGCTTGTGACTTCTCGTCATCATAGCAAGCTAGTTGGTTCCATTCAAAAATTGAAGCATTTAAGGCATCTTAACTTGTCAAAGCGTGATGGACTAAAAAGTCATCCCAAATTTATCAGCAATCTTGTTTGTTTACAGACAATAAATTTGTTAATGAATGATGATGATGTACTTTATACAGAAATTCTTTCAAAATTAATCAATTTGAGACACCTTGAGATATATCATTTGACCTTCAAAGACGAGACACTCTCTGGATCTAGAAAATCGAGCATACAACAACACAAGGGTTTGACTTTGTCCAATTGGCTTTCTCCACTCACAAATATAATTGAAATATCTCTTAATTATTGCCAAGGTTTCCAACATCTCCCACCATTGGAACGCCTTCCGTTCCTTAAGTCACTCGAGTTACGTCACCTTTATGAATTGGAGTACATATATTATGAAGAGCCTATTCTTCATGAATCATTCTTCCCATCTTTGGAGAGGCTTGAACTTTTAGTTTGTGGGAAGCTGATGGGATGGAGGAGGATAGAAGATGATTTGAGTGATATCAACTCTTCACATCATCGCTTGTTGCCTCAGTTTCAGTTTCCTTGTCTCTCTAAATTGGATATTAATGGGTGTGACATGTTGGCTTTCATGCCTACTTTTCCAACCATTAAGAAGAGATTAAAATTGAGGAGTTGCAGTGCAGAGATATTGGAAGCAACACTAAATATAGCAGAGTCACCATATTCGAGTGGCTTCCCTCCTCTTTCGATGCTCAAATTCTTGATAATTACTGATACCATTATGGGTATGGAAAAAGCCCCAAAGGATTGGTTTAAAAATCTTATTTCTCTTGAGAATCTTGAATTTTACTTTCTTTCAAGTCAAAAATTTCAAGTAATTGAAATGTGGTGGTTTAAAGATGACCTCAACTGTCTTCCTTCCCTCAAAAAAATCACTTTTTTTCATTGTGACCTAAATGCATTGCCATATTGGATATGCAACATCTCATCACTTCAACACATTGAGGTGTGCGGTTGTAGAGATTTGGAAGATCTGCCTGAGGCAATGCCACGTCTTACAAACTTACATACCTTAGAAATCATTGAATGTCCATTCTTAGCTCAACAATGTGAGACAGAAACAAGTGCAACTTGGTCTAAAATTGCTCACATCCCAAACATAATCTTAAAAGAAAGTCTTTGGGATTAGAAAGGTACCGATTATTATTTTTGGACTCCGTTATTTTTTATTGATACGCTCTTTAATTTTTTGTTTTTGTACTAATTTATATTATGATTTTTGTTTCTTCGCTCATTGTTTGAATGCATATGGCTGGGAAAAAAAACTTTTCTTTTGGCAAAAGAAAATGGAAAGAATCATATTTATGCATCACGACTAAATACTGAGATACCAAAGACATTTTAATATTTCTGAATTTCCTTAGATTTGTACACCACTTATTTAGAAACTTTGTTTGTTTATTCTCTGATAAACTTTTAAAAAGTGACTACAAATATTGATTTTAAAAGTTCAATATTGTTACTTGTATACCATTTTGTTCTTTTTATCTTCTTGAAAATGATCTATTGCAAGATTTATGCACTATCATACTGATTTAATGTGTGCTTGTTTTAAGCTAGCTTGCTCAATAAAAGAAATGGAAGACTGAAGGAGATGCGTGAAGATGGCTGCTCTAGATATTAAGAGTTTTGACTTTCTGAATGATTATAAGTTAACTTTCTTTTCTTGTTATTGTGTTATTTTGTACTTGCTCATAAACATGAGACTGATTGATCAAGGGTTCTCTTTGTTAAGAGTTCTCTTTTTCTGTTGTTTTTATTGTTGTTTGTTCTGTGCTCTTTTTTCCTGAAAAGGTTTTCAATGAGGCAGATCATGAGTGTTTGGTTGGTTATTTTGAATTGTGTTTTGTTCTAGCTGCCAAATACTTTTGTATCTTTATTTTCTTTTTATTTAATAATAAGAGTCTGATTGAAAATTATATTGTGCTTTATTTATTTTTTTGTTTTTTAAAATAAAAATAAGAGTTTGATTGATCTACTCTAGAAATTTTTCATGAGTAGTCTTCTTGTGATGAGTTCTAACTGATGGATGGACATTAGTTTTTGGCTTTATCATCTATCTTTTTTCTTTTAAACATATTGCTAGACCATATTAGTTTAGATTTTGTTATCTTTGTTTTATCAGTTGATTCTCTTTAATATGTTCATTTGTGTCTTATATTTTCTCATATATTCACTCATCTAAATCACCATTGTACTTGAGATTGAACCAGGGTCGAAAAAAGTTTTTGCAATAGAGGTCTATAATTAAGAGGCTTATTCTAGTAGGTGGATGGTTGGGGTCTGTATCTTGAATCCAACATTTTGAATGACTGTGGATTTGGAAATTGTTTACAGTAGATAGACCTGAATTTTGATTTTTTTCTTGAAGCAAAAGAGAAGTTCGTTAAAAAAAAGCACTGTGAGTGTATAAAATTACAATCCAAAAGAAAGAGGTATGAGAATGAAAGAAACCACCACTATAATTCTCAAAGATACAACCAACACAAGCTTGAGCAACTCAAATGACTTTAGCAAAAACACATAAACTATAATTGATAATCTGAAACCAACTCCAATTGCCTATAAAAGTTGCAAGTTGCCCCAATGCTACATCAAAGAAACTAGCTCCAATGCCCCATGCAACTCGAGTAGATCAACTAACTTAAAGATAGACAAAATCGGCCCTTGAAATAGGACTACAGTATCAAATTTACTGAATTTTAACCACCCATGGTGAAAATAAATAACGCATCGCCCCAGTTACACAGTCATCTCATTAGATGCTTCCTAACACCAAAACAAATCATCTTATCCAAATCAGCCACACATTATCACAAGTAAGTTGCATCAATCATTATGTTAGTTTGTTTAGGTTTAATTTTTAAAAAAATTAGAGTAGTTTGCATGTGGTTAGGGTTGATTTTAAAATTGACAATTTGATGATTGCATGTGTTGTTAAGATGTTATAGATGAATGTAATTGATCTTTGAATGATTTTTAAGTATAATGTGGTTTTGAATGATGCCAAATAAACACAATTTGAATAAGTTTCATACTTTGCACACAAAGTGTTTGATAAAATGCCTCAACGACAATTATATTGATTATTTAGTTAGTTTAGGTTATGGAAATGATGAAAATGATGTTAATTATAGTTTGATAAAGTGTATATTGATTATTGATTATTTAGTTAGTTTAGGTTATGAGAATTGTATCGAATGATGTTTAGGTTATGATGGAAATGATGCACACAAATTATATTGAAATGATGATTATATGGAATGGTTTTAGGTTATGGAAATGATGTTCATTGGAATTTTAATGTGTTTGATTATGTTTATGTTTATGTTTAATTTAGGTTTAATGTGAATGTTTATGTTTAGTTTAGGTTTAATGTGTTTGATTAGGTTATGGAAATGATGTTAATTTTTAATTTTTTGTGTAGATATGTCTGATCAGGACCAGGGGCAGCTGATTGATCCATCTAAGATGATTGGTGGTAGGCGTGGTATGACACAAAGCCATCAGAAGAAGAGGAAAAACGCACAAATACCGAAGAGGGGAAGAGGTCGGAGGGGGGATGGTTCAGGGACTTCTTAGGCTACACAGCCTGAAAGTCACAGGTGGTTGACCCGACCCAGGAGGAGTACCTGAATTATCAGGATTAGGTACACCACGATGTCACTGATGGTGGGTATGACCAGCAACATATACCAGAGCAGCATATACCAGATCATGATGACATTGCAGCAGCAGCTGCCCCAGCGGCGTTACCTGATCAACCTCCCTTTTCTGGAGGACCAGAAGATACATCTTTGCTGCACTCTTATGCCAACTATATGACATTGCCGCTTTGGTATAATTCTAATAACGTAAGTGTTTTTGTTTAATTATTATATTAACTTTTATATGTGTTTTTGTTTAATTCTTTTCTTTATGTTTAATTATTTTCTTTATATTTTCTTTATATCAGCTTTAATTATTTTCTTTATATTTTCTTTATGTATTAAATTAAAAATACGTGCGACAATTTAAATTTGCGATTTTTATTTTTACATGTGTTAAGTTTTATTTTGTTTAGTTAAATGTTTACGTTGTTTAAAATATGTTTATTTTTCTATTATTTCAGGTTCGTAAGTTGCGTATTGTAAAACCGATTAATCATGGGACTAAAATTTTGAGTCTTCGGCGTCCAAACAATAATCATGATTGGTTTTGGCAACCGCTTAAGGAGAACGGGTTATATGATTTGGTTTATTTGGACTACGTCACTATACCATCCCGAGATCAGCAGTTTTACATGATTTTTAATCATGCTACGGTTTTTCATCTTTTTGTTGATGTATAGGAAAACCTGTTCATGTATCGGGTGAATTTGATGCCCTTTTTCTACTTCTCATTAAGCAAATATTTTCCCTTTTCTCTTAATGTTTTCCTTGGTTTCTCTTTATCTGATTAACTCTTCTAACTATTTTTGTCATGTTGTCTGATCAATTAAATATAACCATTTTCTTCTGTAATTTGTTGAACATAAATAGCAAAACAGCCACTGGTTTTTGTTGCAATTTAATACAATACTTAATTCAGCTTCATGGATGCACAAGAGCCGTTTTCTTGGATTAGCAGTTTGGTCTAAGTTCTACCTTCATAGGAAATTTTGCTTACATTTTCTGTTTCTGCTCACATTAAGGAATAAAATCTGTTAATTGAAGTCCATATCCAGTGGTTGGTGTAAATATTTTATTATGAAAATAAAACAAACTTTTGTAGCCACATTGTACATAGTCAGTTTCACTTCAGACTTTGCAGCTGTTTAATATAGGTTACTATATAATACTCCCTCCGTCTCTGAATAAGTGACCTAGTTGACTCTGACACACATACCAATGCATATGTTTTATCTTGATATCTTCAATTCTCTACTAAAATTTAATATTTTAAAAATATTCATCGAGACGAATCCAACAACATCTTACATGATATTATTTATCTTTGTAAATTAGTAGAAAAGTATGGTCAAAATATGTCAAGTCAATAATGTATATTGTCAACTAAGTCATTTATTAAGGGACGGAGGGAGTAATTAACAATAAAAAGGGTGTGTGAGTGCAACACTAAAATTCTTCGACATTAGCAACTAATAATTTCTGATCTATTAATTTATTATGGTAATCCTTGAGGTTGTTCTTCTCTAACTAGAATCCAAAGCAAATCACTCATATTAGGAAATGAAAGTGTAACTCACTTAGAATTGATGCCTCAATTTTTTTTTTTTTTTTTTTCTAGATGCTTCCACTTTTTCTTTTTCTTTTTGACTAAATGGCTCCACTTTTCTGAAAGGTCACCGAAAGGAGGAACTGACATAGACATAAAAGAAAAAGGGTAATAATTGTTTTGATTTTTTGATGCTAGTTATAATAGTCCTTTAATGCATCAAAATTTTAAAATAGTTTATGATGTGCATTTTGTTAGTCAAAATAGTATTTAATGTTAAAATGTTTCATTAATACTATCATATTAGTCTTTCAATATACTTACTTATTGTCATACTAGTCCTTATAAGTATTTATTTATTGTTATTTCAGTCTCTATATAAAAAGAGTTATTGTGAGCATTGATATATTATTTTACCTCCATGGACTATTCCGACTAACATAGTTTCCAATCAGAGACTATTTTAAAATTTTGATACATTGAGAACTATTGTGACTAATCGTTTCACATTTAGGAACCAAAATGACTATTACTCTAGACAAGTAAAGTTATCTGCATACATAATTATTTATTAGCCATTAAGAGTAAAATTGTAGCTTGTCACTGTAGGAGCATTCATGATAGAAACCAAAAAAGTATTTTCCTCAAACATAACCTGACTTGAGAATCAGGCAAAATTGAGGGGAACGGGAAATTGGAATTTGGGATAAACCTTAGGAGTCAATTCTTGTAAAACTAAGAGACCAAAATCGCAATACTTGGAGACGAAATTGTAAAAATTGTAAACTATTGAGGTTCTTTTATTAAAAAAACTTGATTTTGGATATTTTTCTTAAATAACTTTAATATGTTTGATTGGTTATGCAGTTGGATTATCATTGTTGTATTAAATTGGTTTGTTATTTCAAAATTTTGCACAAATAGTCGTTGGGATGATCTGAATATTTATTAGCAAGATAAGCATTTCATTATCAACAAATTCCTAAAAAAAAATCTCCATTATCATGCATGGCCATTCCTCAGGGATGATTATATACTGATTCCATTTAAGTGAACAAAATAGCCCAAACATGACAGATTCAGATTTGGTATAATCACAAATTCACACCGTCAGCACATCATTGACCATTGAACCAAGGTTGAGGATTTAGATTTTAAGTTCAACATTTTAGAGCTTTGGGAAAAAAAAAATATTCTGCTTGTTTTCTACAATCTTCGATTTTGATCTAACAATTATCATATATAAAGATATTTATAATTCATTATTTATACCTATCAGACAAGAGTACTTTTCATTATTATCACTTCCTACTTTCGGTGGAGGATATCATAATAGCAACCCTGAGGACTTCATGTCTCTCAATTAATTAATATGTAATCACAATAATGTATTAATGAAACAAAATTTTAAAATAGTGTTTAATTGTGTAATTCGTTAATCAAAATAGCAGCTAATAATATAAATTTTTTGTTAATGTTGTCATATAAGTCATTTAATATACCTATTATTGTCATATCAACCCTCACAAATACTTTTTTTTAGTGACCCTCATAAATACTTAGTTATTTTCATTTCAGTTCATATATAAAAAGAATTATTGTGAGTATTGAAATATTATTTTAGCGTCAATGACTATTTTGACTAACATAGTGCATAATTAGAGATTATGTTGATACATTGAATGACTATAATGACTACTCATTACATATTCAGAGACCAAAGTAACTATTATCCCTTATTATATTTATAACTTTTTTACACTTGAGTGAGGATAATATTTGTTTTGTTCTTAAAAATTAGAGACAACATACTATCTTTGTAATTTATGTGGACAAAGAAGTAATTACTTTTGTATCCCTTCCTTGGCGCTCCTTATTTTGTTGTATGTATGATACTTTTCCTACATTCACATTTCACAATCACAGCCACTCTCAAACTCTCCAAAAAAAATTCATTCGATCTTCAGATATGCTAATTGCCTTGTGTGTCTCTTTTTGAAGGATGGCTGAACAAATTCCATACGGTGTTGCTACAAGTCTCGTTAACAGGTCTGACACTTTATTTTCAACACTTTATCTATTTTTTTAGTTCAAGTTAAAATAGTTTAACCGACGAATATATATATCATACAAGCTTGTTTACTGAATATTTTCTCTTCATAGGTTGGCTTCTGCAGCCTTTCGTGAATTTGGACGAATTTATGGTGTCATGGATGAATTAGAAAGACTTAAAAACACAATTGAAGTCATCAGAGCTGTACTCCTTGATGCTGAGGAGAAACAAGAGAAAAGTCCTGCTGTACAAGTCTGGGTAAGAAGGCTCAAAGACGTGCTTCTTCCTGCAGATGATTTGATAGATGAGTTTCTTATTGAAGATATGATACACAAACGGGATAAAGCTCATAAGAACAAAGTGACACAGGTAATTCATTCCTTCTTACCAAGCAGAACTGCTTTTCGCCGTAAAATGGCTCATGAGATTGAAAAAATACAAAGAAGTTTTAAAGATGTTGAGGAAGATATGTCTTATTTGAAACTTAACAATGTTGTGGTGGTTGCGAAAACTAACAATGTAAGGAGGGAAACTTGCTCTTATGTGTTAGAATCTGAGATCATTGGAAGAGAAGAAGATCAAAACACGATTATAAGCTTGTTGAGGCAATCACATGAACATCAGAATGTCTCATTGGTTGCTATTGTTGGTATTGGTGGTTTGGGAAAGACAGCTCTTGCTCAACTGGTATACAAAGATGGTGAAGTGAAAAATTTGTTTGAAAAGCATATGTGGGTATGTGTCTCGGATAACTTTGATTTCAAAACTATTCTGAAGAACATGGTTGCGTCATTAACCAAAGATGATGTTGTAAATAAGACATTACAAGAGTTGCAAAGTATGCTTCAAGTCAATTTAACTGGTCAGAGATACTTGTTAGTTCTCGACGACGTTTGGAATGAGTGTTTTGAAAAGTGGGATCAATTGAGGCCTTATTTGATGTGTGGTGCTCAAGGCAGTAAGGTTGTAATGACAACATGCAGTAAGATTGTGGCAGATAGAATGGGTGTAAGTGACCAACATGTTTTGAGAGGTTTAACTCCAGAAAAATCATGGGTTTTGTTCAAGAATATTGTCTTTGGGGATGTTACTGTTGGAGTGAACCAACCTCTTGAATCAATTGGTAAGAAGATAGCAGAAAAGTGCAAAGGAGTTCCGTTAGCAATTAGATCACTAGGAGGCATATTACGAAGTGAAAGTAAAGAAAGTGAATGGATCAATGTCTTACAAGGTGAATGTTGGAAATTGTGTGATGGTGAAAATAGCATCATGCCGGTCCTAAAATTGAGTTACCAGAACTTATCACCTCAACAAAGGCAATGTTTTGCTTATTGCTCTTTATTTCCTCAGGATTGGGAATTTGAGAAGGATGAGTTAATTCAAATGTGGATGGCACAAGGTTATCTTGGTTGTTCAGTTGAAAATCAATGCATGGAAGATGTTGGTAATCAATTTGTAAATATTTTCTTGAAGAATTCATTCTTCCAAGATGCAAATTTTAATGATGATGGTGATGTAACTGGTTTTAAAATGCATGATTTAATGCATGATCTTGCAACACAAGTAGCTGGCAATGATTGTTGTTACTTGGATTCAAGTAAGGCAAACAAATGTTTAGGAAGACCCGTGCATGTATTAGTGAAACATGATGCCTTGTGTTTGTTGGAATCCCTGGATTCAAGTAGGTTGCGGACTTTGATTGTGATGAATTACAATCACTATATGCTCCCTAGACCAAAACTATCGGTTATTCGAAATTTCAAATACTTACGCTTTTTGAAAATGCAAATTAGTAGTAGCCAGCGAGCTGGTTTCATTGAAAAATTGAAGCATTTAAGGCATCTTGACTTGCGCAATTATGAATCAGGAGAAAGTCTTTCCAAATCTATCTGCAATTTTGTTTGTTTACAGACCATAAAATTGAAAGATTTTGTGGTAGATTCTCCAGAAGTTGTTTCAAAATTAATCAATTTGAGACACCTTAAGATTTATAATGGGACCTTCAAAGACAAGACACCGTCTGGATTTAGAAAATTGAGCATACAACAACCCAAGGGTCTGTCTTTGTCCAATTGGCTCTCTCCACTCACAAATATAATTGAAATATCTCTTAGTTATTGCCGAGGTTTCCAACATCTCCCACCATTGGAACGCCTTCCGTTCCTTAAGTCACTCGAGTTACGTTTCCCCTATGAATTGGAGTACATATATTATGAAGAGCCTATTCTTCATGAATCATTCTTCCCATCTTTGGAGATCCTAGCCTTTTATGGTTGTGATAAGTTGAAGGGATGGAGGAGGATGGGAGATGATTTGAATGATATTAACTCTTCACATCATCTATTGTTGCGTCACTTTCCTTATCTTTCTCAATTAGTTATTTATCGTAGCAAGATGTTGACTTTGATGCCTACTTTTCCAAACATTAAGAGATTATCAATGGAGTCTTGCAGTACGAAGATATTGGAAGCAACACTAAATGTAGAAGAGTCACAATATTCAAATGGCTTCCCTCCTCTTTCCATGCTCAAATCCTTAAAAATTGATGGAACGAGTATGGAAAATGTCCCAAAGGATTGGTTGAAAAATCTTACTTCTCTCGAGAATATTTGCTTCAGTTTGTCAAGTCAACAATTTGAAGTAATTGAAATGTGGTTTAAAGATGACCTCATTTATCTTCCTTCCCTCCAAACAATCAATTTTACTTATTGTGGTTTTAAGGCATTACCAGATTGGATATGCAAAATCTCATCACTTCAGCATCTTAAGATGTTCCGCTGCAAATTGGTAGATCTGCCTGAAGGAATGTCACGTCTTACAAACTTACACACCTTAGAAATCATTGGATGTTCAATCTTAGATACTAATGAATTCCTGACAGAAACAGGTGCACTTTGGTCTAAAATTGCTCACATCCCAAAAATCATCAAACGTAATTATTTTGTTGCTGGCGAGTATGAATGTACCTCCAACACTTATCCTGACGGTATCCTCTATTTTTGAAGTCAGAAAGGTACCGACTATTATTTATTTTATCTCTGTTGTTTATAATTTTATTTGTTAAAAAGTAAAATGGATTCCATTATTTTTTATTGAAACGCTTTTTAATTTTTTGTTGTTGTACAAAAAAAATACTGAGATGTCAAAGACTTTTTAATATTTCTGAATTTCCATAGTTTTGTACACCACTTATTTAGGAACTTTGGTTGTTTATTCTTTAATAACATTTTAAATATTGATATACTCCATAAGATTTAAAAATATGCAATATTGTTACTTGTATGCCATATTTTTTTTTTCGTTTTTTATACTCTTAAAACTGATCTATTCCAATATTCATACACTATCATACTGATTAAATGTGTTCTTGTGTTAAGCTAGCTGGCTCAATAAAAGACATGGAAGACTGGAGGAGATGCGTGAAGATGGATTTTCTGAATGATTATTAGTGAATTTTCTTGTCTTGTTAACGTTATTTTGTATTTGCTCATAAGAGGATGATTGATCACGGGTTCTCTTTGTTAAGAGTTCTTTTTTTATCTGTTGTTTTCTCTGTACTCTTTTTTCCTGAAAAGGTTTTTAACGAGGCAGATTGTGTGTGCTCACTTGGTTATTTTGACTTGTATTTTGGTCTAGTCCCCAATACTTTTGTATCTTTATTTTCTTTTTATTTAATAATATTTATAGAGTATTGCAAATTATATATGATAGCCAAAACGTGTCAACATAGTTAGGATGCCTTAGTTTGTCATAAGATGCTATTGCATTTTTTTTTTTTTGTTTTTTTAAAATTGAAATAAGAGTCTGACTAGAAATTTTCACAAGTAGTCTTCTTGTGTTGAGTTCTAACTGGTGGATGGACATTAGTTTTGACTTTATCATATTGCTAGACCATATATTAGTTTGGATTTTGTTATCTTTTTTTATCATTTGAGTCTCTTCAATATTTTCATTTGGTCGAAAAAAGTTTTTTCAATAGAGGACTATAATTAAGAGGCTCAAGAGTTTGGAGCTTATTTGACAATTCTAGTTCTAATTGCTGGATAGTTGTGAAGATTTGTCCATTGTTTGACTTGGAATGGGAGGTAGTGATGCATCACTCTTACCATGAAGCCAATCAATGTGCTGATGTCTCGACAAACTTCGGATACTTGAATGCCGATTACATAAACTATATACCTCGGCAACACATAAACTATGATATCAGTCCTACATCCAAATCTGAACCAACTCCAATTACCTACTAAAAGTTGCAGGTTACCCCAATTCCACATCAAAAAAACTAGCTCCAAGGGCATGGGAAAGCGATACAAGGGTGCAATTTTTTCTAATTGGACATTTTCACTTGCAAATATTGTTGAAATCACTCTCTATGATTGTAAAGGTTTGAAGTACCTCCCACCAATGGAATATCTTCTGTTCCTTAAGTCTATCACTATATGTTATGAAGAGCCTTGTTTGAATGAAACATTCTTCCCATGTTTAAAGATTCTCTTTATATGGAAATGCAATATGCTACTATATTCATTATGAAAATAGTAAGTTTTTTATTCTTTAATATTAGCTGCTAAGATCCTAATGTTTTTCCAAAACTCGGAAAATTTCACTAATATTGTGTAACAATTTTTAGGTAGATAGCGTCTGTTGATAAATATTGTACTGATGCAATTGTTGAAGGGTGGACTACGGTTGAGGAAAATTGGAATAGTGATGAATTGTCTGATATATAATGTATAAATGTGGTTTCAAGACTTAACATTATTACTATGTCATTTATTAGAAGTTTGCTATGATGCACCGCTACAGCTGAATGTTGGAGTGCTGGTATTGATGTATATATATGATAGTTGGCTCTCTATAGTGATTCAACAATTCATTGATCTCATCAATTATACAAGAAATGATTTCAGTCTTCTCTCAAATTCCGAAAACTCTAATGCTTTTCAGCTCCCTCTTTCAACATGACCCCGAAAATTAGAGCTGTAACTCTAATATCAGTCGATTTGCGGATTTGGTAATTATTAGATGATGTAGAGAAGAATTCCCTGGATTACATACTAGATTGCAAACTTTAAAGAGTTTGCACAAATGTTTTGCTGTTTCTTTATATATGCAGAAAAACCCATTATGCTCAGATGTTGTAATTGGTCAAGGTGTGCATGGAAGATTGTGGCATTCACAAATCGATATCACTGTGTCTGTTTCTTTATAATATCGGTTGATACGATCGGGTAATTATATTACTTCTCTCTGAGTATTTTTTTTAACTCAAACCAAATTAACATATATCATTACCGCAATCAGATCATTCCAAACACAAGCACGAGTTTAATGAGAAAACTCTTGAATTGAAATTATACAATGGTTTAGATTACATAATATTGAAGAATAACACAGATCATATGGAAACACAAATGATCAAAGATAAAGAGAAGGAACATACTACACACCAATAACTTGTGCAACAAGTTAACTAAACTCTTAGCTAGTTTTATTGTTCTAACAACCTTCAAAGTTAGTTACAATTAGAGTTACAATCATATATGTAAGATTCATATTAGCTTAGTGTACACTACCTTATGATACACTATAAATAATGGTTCTCTTGTAATCTCTATTCATTCAATGAAAAATCATAGTTTCTTTTCTATTTTTCTCTTTCTATTATTTTCTCTTTCCTTTCTGTTACAATTCAGTTTCTCAATATGGTATCTAGAGCCTCTTGATCCAAAGAGTGCTTCTTCTTCCGCTACGATTCTCTCTTTTCTTCTTTGTTTTTCTTTCTCTGTTCTTCAGTTTTCATGGCGCCTCGCAACAACAATGGTGCAGGTTCTTCCTATGAGATTGCTCTTGATCAAACAAGCCCGTATTTTGTTCATTCTAGTGATGGTCCTTCTTCTGTAACAGTTACGCCATTATTGAATGGTTCTAACTATCATTCTTGGGCTCGTTCGATGCGAAGAGCTCTTGGGGGAAAAATGAAGTTTGAATTTGTTGATGGAACTATTCCTCCGGTTACAGATTCGTTTGATCCTTCTTTTCGTGCTTGGAATCGGTGTAATATGCTGATTCACTCATGGATCTTGAATTCAGTAGATCCTTCAATTTCTCAATCTATTGTTTTCATGGAAAACGCCATGGATGTGTGGAATGATCTTAAGGAACGGTTTGCTCAAGGTGATTTGGTTCGTATTTCTGAACTTATGCAAGAAATCTATTCTTTACAACAAGATTCAAAATCTGTTACTAATTTCTACTCTGAATTGAAAGTATTATGGGAAGAGTTAGAAATATATCTACCTATGCCTAGCTGTAGTTGCAGAATCCAATGTTCTTGTGAAGCTATGCGCACTGCTAGGAAAAATCATGTTCTGTTATATGCTATGCGTTTTCTTACTGGTCTCAATGAAAATTTCAACATGGTGAAGTCTCAGATCCTTCTCATGGATCCTCTTCCACCAATGAATAAGATTTTTTCTATGGTATTGCAGCATGAAAGACAGGGTAATTTTGCACCTATTATTGAAGATTCTTTACCTTCTATCAATGCTGTGAATTCTGGAAAACCTAAGTATGGTAATTCTGGAAATATGTACAAAAATACCAATCAAAGTTCTAATTCCAACTATAACAAGAATAGGTCTTGTACTTTCTGTGGTAGAAGCAATCATACCATAGAAACTTGCTATAAAAAGCATGGATACCCTCCTCATCTCCAGAGAAATTTCAATAATTCATCTTATGCTAATCATACTGCATCTTCAGAGACTGAAAATCCCACTCCTGATGAGCCTGGGAGAGTTGCTTCTACATCTATCACAAATGAACAATATGAAAAGTTAATGAGTTTACTTCAGGTTTCATCTTCTAAACAAGATTCAGTAACTGCACAAGCTTCTGCAAATCAGGTTTTTTCCACTCCATCTGGTCATACATCAAATGGTAAGCACAGTACTAGTTGCATCCTTTCTTTAACTTGTCATAGTTTTGCTTTAAACTCCTGGATCATTGATTCAGGAGCTAGTGATCACATTTGTGGAAATCTTCAATGGTTTCATTCTTACAATGAAATCACTCCTATGCATATTAAATTGCCTACTGGCCACTATGCAATAGCCAAACATGCTGGAACCATTAAGTTTAGTTCAAATTTTTCAATATCTCATGTATTATATGTGCCTGAATTTCATTTCAATCTGCTATCTGTGTCCAAAATATCTGATTCACTAAATTGCATTGTCATTTTTGATGGTTCCAAATGTCTTATTCAGGAAAAGAATACTCAGAGGATGATTGGTTCTGGTGAAAAGAGAGAAGAATTATATTACTTGAATCCACCAGATAAGATGGTTTGCAGTTCTAGCATTGTCCAATCACCCTCCACTCTTTTACCTGATAGTGCCTTATGGCATTTTAGACTAGGTCATCTTTCTTTTTCCAGAATGAATGTTTTACATTCAAAATTTCCCTTTGTAAATGTTGATAGCAAAGCTACTTGTGATGTATGCCATTTTGCTAAACATAGGAAACTTCCTTTTACTCCCAGTTGTAATAAAGCTGAACAGCCTTTTGAGCTAATACATCTTGATATTTGGGGTCCTATTTCTATTAAATCCATACATGGTCATTCTTATTTTCTCACTGCTGTAGATGATTTCAGTAGGTATACTTGGTTAACTTTGATGAAAACCAAAACTGAAACCAGACAACACATTGTTGATTTTATTACTCTTATTGAAAATCAGTTTTCTTGTAAAGTTAAAACCATAAGAAGTGATAATGGTCCTGAGTTCCTCATGCCAAATTTTTACTCTTCAAAAGGAATTTTACATCAAAGAAGTTGTGTGGAAACTCCTCAGCAAAATGCTAGAGTTGAAAGAAAACATCAACACATTTTAAACATTGTGAGAGCTTTACTTTTTCAATCAAATCTTCCTAAACAATTTTGGTCTTATGCTGCTATTCATGCTGTCTTCATCATGAATAGAGTGACCAGCCCTATTATTGATAATAACACTCCTTATTTTCTATTGCATAAACAGATACCTGATTTAAATCAACTGAAAGTTTTTGGTTCTTTAGTTTTTTCATCCACTTTACAAGCAAACAGAAACAAACTTGCTTCTAGAGCAAGAAAATGTGCTTTTTTAGGCTATAAACCTGGCATGAAGGGAGTTGTTTTGCTTGATATAATTACAAAGGAAATTTTTGTTTCTAGAAATGTTACACATCATGAAAATATCTTTCCTTATCAACCTGCATCATCCCCACCTCTTTGGAACTACTACTCCAGCATACCTTCAAAATCATTAGATCAAAATCTTGATTCCAATTCTTCTGTTTGCAATGATTTTACTTCTTCTGACCAAAATTCTCCAACACAAACATCCCTTGATATGCACATTGATAATGCACCTAACCCTGATATTACAGACACTTCTTTACCATCAATTTCCAAACCTACCAGAATTAGAAATGCACCTTCTTATCTGACAGATTATGTCTGTAATTCTTCATCTGCTTTTGCATCAGCACCAAAATCCTCAGGTACTCTTTACCCTATTGCATCATATCATTCTTATGCACATTTATCATCATTCCAAAAGTCTTTTTCTATGTCTGTCACACAATGTACTGAGCCAAAAACCTACAAAGAAGCTAGTCAGTCTGAATGTTGGTTAAAAGCTATGGAATCTGAATTAGAAGCATTGGCTAAGAATGGAACTTGGTCTATTGTTGATCTTCCTCACAATGTGAAGCCTATTGGTAGTAAGTGGGTTTATAAAATTAAGCACAAGGCAGATGGCAGTATAGAAAGATACAAAGCTAGACTGGTGGCTAAAGGATATAATCAAGTTGAAGGAGTTGATTTTTTTGATACTTTTTCACCAGTAGCCAAGCTTACCACAGTAAGAATTTTACTTGCCATAGCTTCAATAAAAAACTGGCATTTACATCAGTTGGATGTAAACAATGCTTTTCTACATGGTGATTTGCAAGAGAATGTTTACATGAATATACCAGAAGGTATCTCTAGTGCACCAAACAAGGTTTGCAAGTTACATAAGAGCCTATATGGTTTGAAGCAAGCCAGTAGGAAATGGTATGAGAAGTTGACATCTTTATTGATAGCAGAAGGGTATACACAGTCACCATCAGACTATTCACTTTTCACTATTCAACAAGGTTCTAATTTTACTGCATTATTAGTATATGTAGATGACATTATTCTTGCTGGTTCATCTATCACTGAATTCACTAGAATCAAAGCTACACTTGATGCTCATTTCAAGATCAAAGATTTGGGAATTCTAAAGTATGTTTTAGGATTAGAGGTTGCTCATTCCAAAGAAGGGATCTCTATTTCTCAAAGAAAGTATTGTCTTGACCTATTGGATTCTTCTGGACTTTTAGCGTCTAAACCTGCTTCTACTCCTCTGGATACTTCCATAAAATTGCACCAAGACAATAGCAAACCCTTTGTTGATGTGTCTTGTTACAGGAGACTCATTGGAAGACTTCTCTATCTCAATACTACAAGACCAGATATCACACTAGCAACTCAACAACTCAGTCAGTTTTTAAATGCTCCTACTGTATCACATTACAAAGCTGCTTGTAGGGTCATTAGATACTTGAAACATAACCCTGGCCTTGGTTTATTCTTTCCTAGACATTCTGAATTACAAATCCTTGGTTATGTAGATGCTGATTGGGCTGGTTGTATTGATTCTAGAAGATCAACAACAGGTTTTTGTTTCTTCTTAGGTTCATCATTGATCTCATGGCGTGCAAAGAAACAAGCAACTATTTCTAGGTCATCCTCAGAAGCAGAGTATAGAGCACTTTCCACTGGCACATGTGAACTTCAGTGGCTGCTATATCTCTTGAAAGATTTAAAAGTTACTTGCATCAGACAACCTGTGTTATACTGTGATAGTCAGAGTGCAATTCACATAGCTTCCAATCCAGTGTTTCATGAGAGAACTAAACATTTGGAAATAGATTGCCATCTTGTCAGAGAAAAGGTGCAAAAAGGAATATTAAGGTTGCTTCCTATACCTACTGAAGAACAGCTTGCAGATTTCCTTACAAAACCTCTGCCACCTCCAAAGTTCAATTCTTTTGTATCCAAGCTTGGAATGATAAATATTTATCATGCTCCAGCTTGTGGGAGGATATTGAAGAATAACACAGATCATATGGAAACACAAATGATCAAAGATAAAGAGAAGGAACATACTACACACCAATAACTTGTGCAACAAGTTAACTAAACTCTTAGCTAGTTTTATTGTTCTAACAACCTTCAAAGTTAGTTACAATTAGAGTTACAATCATATATGTAAGATTCATATTAGCTTAGTGTACACTACCTTATGATACACTATAAATAATGGTTCTCTTGTAATCTCTATTCATTCAATGAAAAATCATAGTTTCTTTTCTATTTTTCTCTTTCTGTTATTTTCTCTTTCCTTTCTGTTACAATTCAGTTTCTCAATACATAACAAGGATGGTGAAGCAATACTTTTTGACCATCATGGTGGATTCAATAATAAACTAGACGATAATGCGCGGTAAAATTTCATATATATAATTTTGAGTCCAAAATATTGATATATATATGCTTTAAAATAATGTAGTTTTTGTTGTTAGAGTAAGATATACTAAGCATATAAAAGGTAAATATATTTTTGAATCATTGTTGACAAAATACAATCCATACAAATTATATTGTTATAGTATACTATTAACCTTACCCGGTATTAGTGATTATTTGTTAACCCATGCAAATTGACAAATTAAAATATATTATAATGAAGGAAATGTAAATCTTTGGAGGACTCACATTCCCCGGTATTTGAGATTATTTGAGTCTTGTGATGTATTCTAACATTCAACATTCATTAATCAAAAGAAAATAACAACAAGCAACAACAACAATAATCAAGTGCATAGCAAAATCACAATCTAACCAAAGAATAAACAAGATAAAGAGAGTAGAGAAAAGATATCAACATCAAGAAATGTTTACTCAGTTCGGTCAAACTCGCCCAAGTTGCTCACAATTGACTCTCTACTCATGTGTTTCTCATCCCCATGAATCTTTCCCCAAAAGACACCAACCATATCCCAAGAACCCCCTCTTTTGGTTCTCCAAGATTCACATCTTGAAGCTTTGAACATCACCCAAAGACCCTCAACCTTTAGTATCTAAATTCCCTAAAAGTTCTCTCCTTTGGTTTCTATGAGATTCACCAAGGTTTTTTCAACAATTGGGTCATAAAGTGCTTAAACAGTGTTTAGGATTTCGAGAAATCGTACGACGATTTCTCCCATCGTACTAGGATGGAGCAGGTGACAGTACAATACTATGCCTTGTCCATCAAAATCGTACTACGATTTCTCCCATCGTGCTACAATTTTTCCAATGACAACTCAAACCTGAACCATCCAAAATCGTACTATGATTTTGAGTCGGACTTGCTTGAATCGATACGCTTACCGCTGTCTATTCAATTGATTTTGTTGCCCCCCGGCCCAGGCATTGTCTTAGCTCTTCACCCAACACATATGATAGATACGGATGGGGGGACGTATGCCCTACTAGATGATGCCTTTACTTTCACTTTATAAGGTACCTTCGAGACCTGAAATTACTGCCTGCCCTACGAGAATGATTTACCTTTCTTTCCTAACAGAATTACTCCCTCCTACTCCTACCTTGCTTAACAAAGGCTTTCTCATGCTTTGAATGCCGGCCGGGTCCACGGCCGTCTAAATCGACAGAGACCTGTACCTCATTCTCAGCACCCCTTACAGTCTCGGGCTATTTCGCCCTTAGCTCGGCGTTCATCTTTCCGGTCTAGCTCAACGATGAGCTCTTTAGATGTTCAGTCTGTTCGGACGGATATGACGTTGCATGTCATCATCATGGGAACCTCATCATCGCATGTACCAAAATAGTTGTTCAAATATCATTACTCTATACAATATATACATTACAACAGCTATACACTATATTAGTGAACCAATGCATCATCTATCTATGTTGACCCTTTGGTTCCTTTGGGGTACAAGATCCTCTGGACCAATTATCATCTGGGATTGATCCTTTGTACCTCTTGTATGAATTATTCAAGTCCAAACATGGGACACCTTGTATTCTACTAATATAATAGTACTTTTTCAATATATTTATATTTTTTTTTGTTACAAATAAAAACAATTTAGACTAAAACAAAAGACCGATATGATAAATAAGTGATTTGAGGATAAGAGAGATTGAGAGAAAATCAAATGTTGAATGATTTGTTTTTTTTAAGGGAGGATGATTGTTTTCATTAACATATTTATTTGTTTGACGAATATTTTATATGTTTTCATGTCTTTATATAATAGTAAAAAAAAAATGGTAAAAATATATTGAATAATGCATATAGTCAAAGTCGATTATTTTGGAAGAGAGACTAAGAGCCTGTTTGAAACACTTCCCAAAAACTCTTTTTTAGTTTTTAAAAACTTGAAAATTAAAAACTTATTTGCTAAACTATTTATAAAATTACAGTTTTGGAAACTGTTTTGAATTTTTTAGTTTTGAGGACTAAAAAACTAAAACATGTAAAAAGATAACCATTGTGAGAAGAGGACTTGTATATTTCAAAAACTGAAAATAAAAACTATTTCAAACAGATCCTAATTATTTGGTTATTGTTCCTTACTTTTTTTTCTTTCTTTTCATTGAGATAATATTATATTGGTCTTATGGACGATATTATATTATTATTGATGCAACATGTAGATAAGCGACGACTTCATTTGCAAACTACTAGGCACTTCCCTTGGTCCATCAATGTTTTTCCTACATATTGATTGCAATTATCAAACTCTGCAAAATTTTCAATCTTCCTGTTAATCCATCTGCTTGCCTTTGTCTTGTGTGTCTCTTTTTTAAGGATGACTGCACATATTGCATACGGTGTTGCTACACGCCTCATTAATAGGTGACTTCATTTTCAACCTTTTATTATCATGATTCATACATATGAGTTTTCTTAAAATTTGTACAAGGGATGTCAAAATGAAAACAGTGATTTTATTTGCTGAAAATTTTGTTTTCGTAGGTTGGCTTCTGCAGCCTTTGATGAATTTGGAAGGATTAATGGTGTTATGGATGAATTGGAAAGGCTTAAGAACACAGTTGAATCCATCAAAGCTGTGCTCCTTGATGCTGAAGACAAACAAGAGCTCAAAGACGTGCTTCTTCCTGCTGTTGATTTGATAGATGAGTTTCTTATTGAAGATATGATACACAAAAGGGATAAAGCTGATAAGAACAAAGTGACACAGGTATTTCATTCCTTCTCTCTAAGCAGAGCTGCTTTTTGCCATAAAATGGCTCTTGAGATTGAAAAAATACAAAAAAGTTTTAATGATGTTGTGAAAGATATGTCTGGGTGAATCTAAACCCAAATGTTGTGGTGGTTGAACAAAATTACAATGTAGGGAGGGAAACTAGTTCTTTGGTGTTAGAATCGGATATCATTGGAAGAGAAGACGATAAAAAGGAGATTATACACCTTTTGAGACAACCACATGGAAACCAAAATGTCTCCTTGATTGCTATTGTTGGGATTGGTGGTTTAGGAAAGACAACTCTTGCTCAGTTGGTATATAATGATGGAGAAGTGCAAAATTTGTTTGAAATAAGTATGTGGGTATGTGTCTCTGAAAACTTTGATGTAAAAACTATTGTGAAGAACATGGTTGAATCATTAACCAATAGCAAAATTGATGATAAGTTGTCACTTGAAAACTTGCAAAATATGCTTTGCAAAAATTTAAATGGGAAGAGATTTTTCTTAATCCTCGATGACATTTGGAACGAGAGTTTTGAAAAATGGGCTCAATTGAGGACTTATTTGATGTGTGATGCTCAAGGCACCAAGGTTTTAGTGACAACTCGTAGTAAAGCTGTGGCACAAACAATGGGTGTAAGAGAGCCCTATTTTTTGAATGGTTTGACTCCAGAAGAATCATGAAGTTTGTTAAAGAAGATTGCGTTTGGGGATGATACCATTGGAGTGAATCAAACTCTTGAGTCAATTGGTAAGAAGATAGTGAAAAAGTGCAGAGGAGTTCCATTAGCAATTAGATAATTGGGAGGCATATTACAAAATAAAAGTGAAGAAAGGGAATGGATCGATGTCTTACAAGGTGAATTTTGGAAATTGTGTGAGGATAACGGTACCATTTTGCCGGTCCTAAAATTGAGTTACCAAAATTTGTCATTTCAACAGAGACAATGTTTTGCTTATTGTGCTTTATATCCTAAGGATTGGGTAATTGAGAAGGACGAGTTGATTCAAATGTGGATGGCGCAAGGTTATCTTGAATGTTCAATTGAAAAGCACTGCATGGAAGATGTTGGTAACCAATTTGTGAATATTTTCTTGATGAAATCATTCTTCCAAGATGCAAAATTGAATCTAGATGGTGATATACAAGATTTTAAAATGCATGATTTAATGCATGATCTCGCAACACAAGTAGCTGGCACTGATTGTTGTTACTTGGATAATAAGTCAAAAAGATTTATAGGAAGACCTGTGCATGTATCCGTAGAATTTGATGCATTTTTGTTGTTGGAATCATTGGATGCAAGTAGGCTGCGAACATTGATTATGTTTTCTTCTTATGACGACATCAAACTAGATAGAGAGGAATTGACAATTATTTCAAATTTCAAATTCTTACGCGTCTTGAAGCTGAGGGATTCTTTTTTGAGTAAGCTATCTGGCTCAATTGAAAAGTTGAAGCATTTAAGATATCTTAATTTATTGTCATGTCATGAATTAGGATGTCTTCCTAAATCTATAGGCAATCTAATCTGTTTACAAACAATAAAAGTCTCATTGGCTGAAGAAGTTATACTTTCTACAAAAATTGTCTCAAAATTAATCAATTTGAGACACCTTGAGGTTTATAATTGGACCCATAGAGACAAGAAACGAGGTGGATTTGCAAAAATGGGCCTACAACGGTACAAGGGCAAGGGGGTGATCTTTTCAGAAAGGCTATCTTCACTCACAAATATTATTGAAATACATCTTGGTTATTGTCAAGGTTTCCGATATCTCCCACCATTGGAACGCCTTCCATTCCTTAGGTCACTTCAATTACATTGCATTAATAATTTGGAGTACATATATTATGAGGAGCCTATTCTTCTCGAATCATTCTTTCCATCTTTGGAGAGCCTAAAACTTTGGGAATGCCACGAGCTGAGGGGATGGCAGAGAATGGGAGATGATTTCGATGATATTAATTCTTCACATCATCTCTTGTTGCCTCAGTTTCATTGTCTATCTAAATTAGCAATTAGAGGGTGTCAAATGTTGACTCACATGCCTACTTTTCCAAACATTAAGAAGAGATTATCATTGACAGAGTGTTGTGTGGAGATATTGGAAGCAACACTAAATATAGCAATGTCACAATATTCGATTGGCTTCCCTCCTCTTTCCATGCTCAAATCCATAGAAATTGGCGAATTCAGTTCAGACGTGAAAAAACTCCCAAAGAATTGGTTGCAAAATCTCACTTCTCTTGAGAATCTTGAATTTTTCTTTCTTTCAAGTCAACAATTTGAAGTAATTGAGACGTGGTTTAAAGATGACTTCATCTATCTTCCTTCCCTAAAAAGAATCAACTTTTATAATTGTTTTCATCTAAAGGCATTACCAGATTGGATATGCAACCTCTCATCACTGCATCATATAGAGATGATCAACTGCAGAGATTTGGCATTGCTGCCACAAGGAATGCCTCGTCTTACTAACTTATGCACCTTAGAATTCATTAAATGTCCACTTTTAGTTGAAGAATGCCAGACAGAAACAAGTGCAATTTGGTCTAAAATTGCTCACATCCCAAACATAATCATGAAGTGATTTGCAATAGAAAGGTACATTATCTTCTTAATAAAAAAACTTGTATTTTTTGTTTCTGTTGTTTGGTTTTCTTGATTTTCGAAAGTATGTCTTTTCACATATATAATTCTATAATAATGCATAAAAGGAAGATCATTCTTTTTGAAGAAGATAAAAGACATATCATTCAATTAATTATTATCTTCTTTCTTTCCACTTTTTCTACTTCTGTTGGCAATAGCGCTAGTTGTATGCCATTTTCTTCTTATACTGTTGAAAATAATCTATTCTAAGATTTATATGGATTATAATACTGATTTAAGTTATTTTTTGGACATAGAAGAGTTATGTTTGCTTATATTAAGCAAATACCTGCTGTAGAGTTATACAAGCTTGCTTGCTCAACAAAAGAAATGGAAGCATGCATGGAGATGAGTGAAGATGGTGCAGAAGGTTGTTTGATGATTTGTTTTTGTCTTCTTTTGTGATTGCCAAAGATGGTAAAGCTTTTGATAATTTCTGGAATGATGATCGGTGAATTTCCTTGTTTTGTTAGGAGGAAGAAATGTTGTTAATTTGTGGATGGATATATAGTTGGAATCCAGGTGCATGAAATTGTGTATTTTGAATCCAATTTTTTGGAAGGACAAGAGTTTTGGCTTAAAAAAGTATTAATTTCATGCAATTTCAACCTTGTTCATACTTTCTTATGTTATAAAAACAATAACTTAAAAAACTCCATTCTGACCTGACCTGTTTATACTTGCAACAAAAGGTACATGTTGTGAATTCGATGAAAATCACACCAATAAAATACTTGATGTGTGGAGCAAGTAATAATCAAACAACCAAACAAAGTGTATGGAAGTTATAAATACAAGAAAAGGTACAAACAACGAGAGAAGAAAGGGAGAACACAAGAATTTGTTTACCCAGTTCGGTCCAAAACTGACCTGGTCTGGGGGAGAGAGCACCCCTCCGTTCCACTATAATGATGAGCAACTTTACAAAAGAGATATCAATGGATTACAAGAATAAGTCTCCCGCCTAATTCTACCCAAAGTCCCAATCTCTTTCCGTGACCAAGAGACTCAATGCTAATAGTGTTTTCCAAAGTGAATCAATCCAACCCTATTGTTTGTTGTTAAGAGCAAACTCTATACAAACTCTAGTTTGTTATTTGTTTCTAAACCCTTGTTTCCAGCCCCCTCTATCTCAAGGTTTACAAATTGTCTCAAATGTGTGTGGCTATTACTAGATTACCCTTAATTAAATATTACTCCCTCCGTCCCGGTATGTAAACACCTATTTGACTTTATTTTTGTTCCTAAATGTAAATCTCTTTTCAAATTACTAGATGAATTTATTATTTTCTTCCTAAAGATACCCCTAATTAATATTACTTAGGGGTGTTCAAAACCGAACCAACCCAATAGAAAAACCGCAAACCGAACCAACCCAAACCGAAACAGCAAAAATCCGCACTTGGTTCGGATGAGTTCGGATTACTTTTAGACTGAACCGCGCGGTTCGGTTTGCGGTTTGCATCTCAGCAACCGAACCAAACCAAACCAAACCAAACCGCAAAAATACTCAATGTTATTAAACTAAGTAAGTACTGTACTAGCCCAATACCAAAGTGAGCCCAAGCCCAACACTATCCAGCTATTTTTTGGTTCTTAAATATTATTTTGGTACTGTAATGTTATTTTAGATAAATAACTTTTATTGGTATTGTAATGCTATTTTGGAACTTCAAGTTCTTTTTTTGAATAATTAAATTGCTTGGTACTAGTTGGCAATATTAGAGTTAATGTAATTTTTTTATTTATCTCGCGATTAACCGCATCAACTGAACCAATCCAAACCGCATTGGTTTGGTTTGGTTTGGTTTGGATGACTTTTTAAAAATCAACCGAACCAAACCAAACCGCATGCTTTTTTCTCTCGCGGTTTGGATGATTATTATGCTTGAAACCGAACCAAACCGCACCGCGAACACCTCTAATATTACTAACTATAAAAAGTCAAATTTTATTACAAGTCAAATATAAAAATATAAATCCTAATAGAAATATAAAAAGTCAATTTTAATACACATACAGATAAATGATAATTTAGTAATATTAACACATAAAATAGACATATTAATTATACTAACAACTTTTCTTAAGAAATATGAAGAAGAAAAAAAACAAAGGGGTCTATTCACAAGGATGAGATTGGAAGAGTCACTGAATTTCCATCCCTAAATTTGTAATGAGAGAGAAAGAGAAAAAAAGGAAAAGATGCATTTAAGGGTGGAGATTAATACTCGAGAGAGTCAAGTGAAAACTTCAATGGAAGGGATCCATTCTCGGACGAGATTATCATGTAAAAAGCGATGGAGGGAGTATTAATATTTGTAGAATACAATCATTTTAATCAAGGTTTTACAACTCGAGAGTTTACCTCAACTCGTTTTGCCTAGCAAAACTCGATTCGAGAATTCGTACGAGTTTACCTAAAATTAAA
Organism: Medicago truncatula; assembly: GCF_003473485.1. Taxonomy (NCBI): domain Eukaryota; kingdom Viridiplantae; phylum Streptophyta; class Magnoliopsida; order Fabales; family Fabaceae; genus Medicago; species Medicago truncatula. The sequence goes on from NC_053049.1 coordinate 2,882,051, forward strand.
ATCAATATAAAATTTATTATATGCAAGAAATATATAAGCTAATATAACATCGTAAATAAGTCAATAGTGCAAAACATGACTTAATTACAAAGACAAATTATACCAAACTATCATAATAAAACGTTATGCTCAACTTAGCATCAAAATACAAAAATTAATGCACAAAATTATAAGTTTCATAAGTCTTCCATCCATAGAACCATCCAAAAAAAAAGTTTTACAAGTTCATAAAGTTGTTAATAAAACTATATAAAAAATAAACTAGTTAATTTCTTCAAATGGTCAACAAACAACACCACCGCAACTCTAACCGGCATCGAAATCTAAATTTTCATCTTTGGAATCCCAACCCTAACTGATATGTACTCTCTTGTTCATAGTTTGAGAACTTAAAAAGAAAAAGAAACTTTTCATTCTGAGAACGTGTTATTGTAGAAAATGAATTGGGTTTTGAAAAAGAAAGAATCGGTAAACGCTTAATCCAACTTTTTATTTTGTATTTTTATTAATTTTTTAGTACTACACGCTTACCGATACTCATTATATTATACAAGGAAGTAAGCTTTTATCCAACGAACAATTTTGTTTGTAACTCCCCTGACTGACTCCTAGAAGAACTCATTTACAGAACAGAACAGAGGAGCTTTGCACCTAAACTAAACCACCAACAAGAGAAACAGCCAACAAAAATCCAATCCTAGAAGCTGTGTCGTTTGTTTCTTCAGGTAACCAACACTTTGTTTTTTGTCTCTTCACGACACATTTCAGTTTGTGTAATGTGTTTGTGTTTCTTCATTACAGAAGAAGAAGATCAATGGGTACACCGAAAGAACACATTGAAGAGATACGAAGAGAAAAGTTTTCTATTGGTGGGAAACCTAATCCATTGACTTATGATCTCCATCATGCAGTCAAGAATCTCTCTGCCGAGCTTTACGCCAAAGATGTTCATTTTCTCATGGAACTCATTCAAGTACACATTCTTTAACTTTTCATCTTTTTCTGTTGAACCTCTTTTCTATTTTTTTTTTTAATTTTTTATTATAATAATGCATTGTAAATGTGATTTTTTAGTTCTAGTAAAAATTTTCAGCAAAGGAAAATGTTAGAGGGACTAAAAAATGCAATTTTTTTTGTAGGGATTAAAAATTATATTATGCGTATTTATAGGGGCCATTTACTTAATTAACCATTGATTATAATAATAATAATAATAATAATAATAATAATAATGACTTTAAGTCAAAACATGTTTGAATGGATATTTGGCAGAAAGTTCAATTTTTGAGAGGATGCTCGAGCTGTATTTTCATTTTGAAGTTAGTCTTGAAAGGATTTCATGGTTGTGCTTTCTTGTAAGTTATTGCCTGCAATGATCACATCGTCAACCTAGATCAAAATAGTAGTGAAGGATAAATTTAATCTTTTTATGAACAAGGAATCTTGAACGATGCAATCTTGTTGTCAAATCATAGTTGTTTATATTCATGACCATAATTTTCTTGTCAACTTCAACAGAATGCTGAAGACAACCATTATATTGATGGAGAGAATCCAACTCTAGAGTTTGTCATAACTTCTGATGACATTACTGGTACTGGTGCTCCAGCCACGTTGCTAATTTTCAATAATGAAAAGGGTTTCTCTCCAAAAAACATCGAGTCTATTTGCAGTGTTGGACGATCAACAAAGAAAGACAATAGGAGCAGTGGTTACATAGGAGAGAAAGGTACATCACATTCTTATTTAAATGTTTCTTAAAATGTTGTGTGCTTTTGACTTAAGAAGGAAATGTGCTGTTGTGCTAATATGACTACTTTCAATGAAAATTAGTTGAATGTTTTCATTGGTATTGGTATTTTAATATCTGAGTTGTAAGAATATGCTTTTAATATGTTTGAATGAATTCAATGTCAATTTTTTTTTTTTTTTTTTTTTTTTTTTTTTTTTTTTTTTTGTAAAGAGGACATTTTCATAATTGAAATGTGTTTCTTTAGTTGTACTCCTTGTGCAAAATTTATGAAATAATGCTGGACTATGGATATCCATTATAGTAGCCAAATTGAAGAAGATAATGGAAATCTCTGACATAATCTCTTCTATGTTTTGAATTACAGGAATTGGTTTCAAGAGTGTGTTTCTTGTTACTGCTCAGCCTTATATTTTTAGCAATGGATATCATATAAGGTTCAATGAGAGGCCTTGTCCACATTGCAGAATTGGGTATGTAGTTCCTGAATGGGTTGAGGAGAAGCCAACCCTTGTTGACATACAGAAGATATATGGAGCTGGTAAAGATTCCCTTCCAACTACAACGATTGTGTTGCCTTTGAAATCAGACAAGGTCAAACCTGTTAAACAACAACTATCTAGTATTCACCCGGAAGTTCTGTTGTTTCTTTCGAAAATTAGACACCTTTCTGTAAGAGAAGGTAATAAGGACTTCAACCAGAACACTGCAACTTCTGTATCTATTTCAAGCGAGATTAACTTTGTGACAAGGAAAAACATGAATGCTAAGTCATACACAATCCATCTATCTACGGGAGAAAGTAGTAGGGATAAAAAGGAGTGCAGTTACTACATGTGGAAGCAAAAGTTTCCTGTCAAGCTGGAAAATGTGGTGGAAAGGAGAAGGGGTGTGGAAGAGTGTGTTGTGACATTGGCCTTCCCACAACAGGAGAGGCTAGACAAGGATAAGAGCTTACCAGGGGTTTATGCATTTCTTCCTACAGAGATGGTCACTAATTTTCCATTCATAATTCAAGCAGATTTTGTTCTTGCCTCGTCAAGGGAGACAATTCTCTTTGATGATAAGTGGAATCAAGGGATTCTTGAATATGTTCCATTAGCTTTTATAGATGCATTCAAAACACTTGTGACTGGTTCTGATGAAGCTCCACTATCCAGCTTGCCTTATATGTTCAAGTTCCTTCCAATTCATAGTTCTCCTTTTGAGATCTTCAATCGTGTGAGGCAGAAAATCAAAGCAAAGCTGGATGAAGAAAAAATTATACCTATCGAGACATTCATAAACCAGAAGCACTTCTATAAGCCCCGTGAAGTTAACAGGTTACTACCTAAATTTTGGAATATTTTGACAAAGGCCCGCGAGGAAGGAGTATACTTGCTTGACCTATCTTCTCCTGATGGGATGAAAATCTTGAGTTCTTCATTTGATAAAAGTGAGTATGATGCAATACTCAAATTTTTAGGGGTGAAACATGTGAATTGTGATTGGTATGCAAAGTGCATCCAGAGTTCTAATCTCGTAGATGGAGTATCAGAAGATGTCTATCTTGAGCTTTTGCTGTTTGTTGCAAGACACTGGTCTTCAATGATTTCCAAATCCAACATCATTAATATTCCATTGATTAAGTATGTAGCTTGTGATGGGATTCTGTCCTTTTCTAGTCTTCATGAATGCAGACAGCAAGGTGCACGGAGATTAGTACTAGCAGACTCAAGTAAGACTTGTCCTTGTTCTTGGCTGATTAATTGGAACAATGTATTTGCATGTGCGACAAACCAATTTTTTTTTATGCCAGAAAGCACACAACAAGCCATCTCCCAATCCCCCAATAAGCATAATCTGTTGGGATGGCTAGCAAAAGAAGTTAATGTCCGTATTCTAGATGTGAACAATTTTGCAAATGTCCTCTGCCGTTCTATTAATGATAACTGCAAGCTTGCCATTGCTTATGCTCATTTCTTATACCACTCTTTGTCAAAGGGTTATTTGTCATGTCAGGAGGTTAATGCTTTATGCAGTTCTATGCCACTTGTGGACAAATTTGGACGTATAACTAAAAGCAGAAATGGGGTTCTTCTGCCTGCAAATGTGAGCAAATGGGCAGACTTGATTGGTTCTAATCCATGGAGAAATGAAAATTATGTTGAGCTAGGAAAGGCATACCTAAATGATTCTTCTTATGCAGGCCAACATATGGATTCTGGGAAATTTATTGAATTCCTCAAAACTCATGTTAAAGCTTCTGACATACCTTATATATCTCCTCCAAATGCTAGATTTTCAGCTGCGGATACACCACTTACCAAAGACAATGCATTTCTACTTTTGGAGTGGATTCGGGATCTGAAGAAAAGGGGAGTTCACCTACCAGAGAAGTTCTTGGAATGCTTAAAAGGAGGCAACTGGCTTAAAGTTACAGGTAATAGATACATGCCTCCTTCAAAGTCATTCTTAATTGGCTTATCATTGGGAAAACTTTTGCAAAGTGGTTTAGTACTTGTTGACATTCCCCTGATTGATGAGAGCTTCTATGGGGATAGAATAAATGAATACAAAGAGGAGTTGAAAACAATTGGAGTGATGTTCAATTGTGAGGAAGCATGTGGATTCATTGGAAGAGAGCTCATGTCTCGTGCAGCTTCATTCTCACTAAGCAGGAGTGATGTTCTTTTGATGCTTAACTTCATCCAATATCTCAAGAAAAGTCTTCTTCCTTTGGACAATTTTGTCGACAGCATAAGAAAGGGAAATTGGCTAAAGACATCTTTTGGTCTTAGGTCTCCTGTGGGATCGGTATTGAATGATTCCGGATGGCAAGTTGTATCATCACAAATTAGTGATATTCCTTTCATTGATCATGCTTATTTTGGTGAGGAAATATATAATTACAAAGAAGAGCTCAAGTTGCTAGGAGTGATAGTTGACTTGAATGGAAATTACCAAGTTGTCATTGAGCATTTAAAACCACTCTCAAATTTGGCCTCTTTGACAGCTGAGGCTGTTCTTTTGATAATGGAGTGCATCAGACACTTGAATGCCCCCGATAAACTCTTGAATTCTTTAAATGGAACAGGCTGCTTGAAGACCAACATGGGTTTCAAGACACCAGCTGAATGTTTCTTGTACGATCCAGTGTGGGGCTGCATTTTGGAGGTATTCAATGGTCTCCCTGTTATTGATCATAAATTTTACGGGCAGAAGATTTTCTCTTTTAAAGATGAACTGAGGCAAATCGGGGTGGTGGTTGATTTTGGAAATGCTATCAAAAAATTTGCTAGTCTGTTTGAACAAAAGGCATCAGAAGCTTCAATTAACCAACAACATGTCATGTCATTTCTCAATTGTTGCAGGCTGCTGGAGGGAACCGACTATAGTTTTCCTTCTGAATTCGCAACCATCTTATGTAAAACAAAGTGGTTGCATACTCGTGTTGGTGATTTTAGGTGCCCAAGAAAATGCATTTTATATGGTCCGGAGTGGAAATCAATATCTTCTATAACTTGTCTCCCTTTCATTGATTATAGTGACAAATGTTGTGGTTATAAGGCAGAGCTGAAGAGCATTGGTGTTGTTACTGAATTGAAAGACGGGTTGAGTTTTGTGGCTGAATGTCTGATGTTTCCTTCAAATCCCTCCATCATTAGTCCTGAAAGTGTGTTTGCTTTGCTGGAAAGCATCCAACTTCTAATGCTAGATAACAAGAATACAATTGAAGATGATTTCAGAAAAAGATTGTCAAAAAATTGGTTGAAGACAAATGCTGGTTATAAACCTCCAGAGAAGTGTTTGTTGTTTGATTCCAAGTGGAGTTCTTTCTTGAATCCAACTGATGGGCCTTTTATTGATGAGAAATTTTATGGACCTAAAATTGCAATTTTCCAGAAAGAACTGAATGCAATAGGGGTCACTAGTGAAGTTGAGAAGGGTTGCTCCTTGCTTGCCAGTCACCTTGACTCTCTCTCTGATCATGATACCATTTTGAAAATATACAAGTATTTATGTCAACACAACTGGAAACCTGACGAGAAAGCTGCAAAAAAGATTTGGATTCTTGATGGAATTGTAGGTGGTAAGTGGGTTGATTCTGAAGAATGCATCGTACACGACCCTGCTAAACTTTTTGGTTCAAAGTTTTACGTTTTAGAAGATATCTATGATAACAACGATATTCTTCTTTTTTTCTACTTTGCAATGGATATCAAGAATAAGCCCTCGCTAGAAGATTATGTTGACCTTTGGAATGATTGGGGGAATTCAATGAAGCAATTGTCCTATGATGAGTGCTGCAGGTTCTGGATGTCTATCTCGAAACATTTGAGCACAAATGAAGAGAAAAAACTTGCTGAGAGTTTGATGAAACTACCTACAACATCAGGAAATAATGAAATATTTCTGGTAGATAAGGAAGATGTTTTTATTCCTGATAGCCTTCATATGAAGAAGCTTTTTGAGAAGGAAAAAGTTTTTGTATGGTATCCTCAGTATAACATGACACCATTGTCCAAGTCTAAACTATCCAACATTTACAGAAAAATTGGTGCTAGAAATATCTCTGAATCACTATGCAAAGAAGAATCGTCCTTGGTGAATGATGGTGGTAAACTGAAGTATGTTGATCCAAATAATATTTTCAACTTAAAGGGGTTGGTTAAGCTTATTCTTGGTTTTCTTGCATGTTCTAGCCTGAAAATGGAACCAAAAAGGAGACAAGAAGCTGTTCAAAGTCTTATCAACTTGAGTTTCCATGAGACAACAGAGCCAATCAATGTAAGCTATAGTTTATCATTATCATCAGGGGACATCATTACCAAGAAATCAAACAAAAGGGTACGTTGGGAAAGTCAAAGTTGCAAGTTTATCATCCAGAAGATGGATGGAGTTCTTGGTGATTCATTGAAGTATGCTACAAATTTCTCTGAAGCAATATCCGAGGGTATTTTGCGTGAGAATCATGATGATATTCCTGCACTGGCCGAACTAATCACATTGGGTTTTGTGATGAAATTCAAGAATGAAGAAATTGATTTTCTAATGGAATCCAAGAATCTTCAGATTGACCTTGAGGATGAGGAGTTTCTCAGTTCTGCCTTCCCTTTTGACTAACTCTTATTGGCACTGCTTACTTGTGTTTTCACTATTTTGCTTATGTCTGCCTTATCTAATTATGTATCTACAATATTTTGCTAGTTATACTGTTATTATCTGATGAGCAGTCGTTGGACTCTTATGATAACCCTTAATTATGGCAGTAGAAATTCACTCTGTTGATACAATTGCTACTATAATAGTTTGAACTATTGCACAACTTCAATGCATCAACCATTTCTTTTTAGAGTTGAATAATGTTAGCAACTTATCTGCATATGTTCATAAAACCCTCTGATGAAATGGTGCTATAAACTTTGACCAGGCTCTAACAAACCACTTCATTCCAACACGTCAAATGATTTAAATTTCAATAGCACAATAGCAGTTATTTAAATTTCACATCTTATTTTGTATCATGCAGAAGCACTCTTTTCCTTGCTTGCTTGCAAGCATGGAACAATTCATTAGTGCTTTAATTAAAGTTATAATAATAATAATAATAATATTTCTTAAGTTTTGGTTCTGGAAAAAAGTACATTTGAACCATCGAACAGTGGTTTGATTCTGTCAAGTGTGATAATAAATGTTGTTTCAAGGTTTATTGGATTAGATTATTTAACACAGGAAGCCAGTGTTGAGTTCAAGATGCTGTGTAACTTTGAACTTGGTACTAGTATAGTGTCTAAAAGTGAAGTCTTTTTACATTTGTCTCTTAGTACATGTACTTCTTTTTATTGCATGTATGATATTTGTACCTTCTTTTATGAATATGTTTTTTGTCCTCTTTTAATTCATGATATTTGTCTTAAGAAAGAAGATCAATATGCCTTTAAATGAACTTAAGATCATTGAAGCTTTGCTTGATATGAGAAAATTTATTAATTAATTAATTCCTTCCAAGTGAGTGGTTAGGGAACAATTAACACAACTTTAAAAAAATAAAAAATAAAAACTTTGAAAATGCTGAACAACACATCAATTAACATAAATTAAGAACATGAAAGTGATGGCTTTGGTTCTTTATACTAACAAGGATTCGTAGCATTTTCCTTGCTAGAACAAAATCCCAAGGCAAGCAAAGTATCAGATTCCAAAACGTGTAATACAAGGCAAGTATTAAAATTTCAAACACAACTAATAATAACTGCAAAACTCAAACATGATGATTTATATATACACAAACAAACACTATCACTAAGAGAAGCATTCATGAATGGAAGCCTCAAAAAGGCCTTCTTCTTGTATCTCAAAGTGGCAATACTCATCAACCAAAAGCAAACTTGTGAGTAACTTCAATCCTGTTTGCCAAGCTGTCCAAAAATTAACATTCAGAGGAAAGTTTGTGATCATCTTGAATCAAAAGAAATCAATACCTGGAAAATTCATTTCTGTTCAGATTTATAGTGGCTCAGAAGTTGATCCTAGTAAGTACATTTTACACACTAACACTGTCAATGTTTTTTTGATTGAAAAATTTAATTTAGTTTATCCTTTTCAATTGTAAATTTTTTCTTTAGCTCACAAATTCAAATCATTTTTTTAATCTAAATTGTAAGACTTGGATTTGGTCCAAAAATTTATAAAGTGATAAATTAATCTATGAAATTGAAGAATGTCAATCAATGTAGTCATCTGTCAACAATTCAATTAATTCAGAAAAAATCTGAATTACATAATAGAAATGAACTAAAGTTCTAAACCAATTTCTATAAGCATAATCCAAATGAGCTGCTCTAAACAAATCGCCCTGACTGCTACAATTTTAATGACCAAAATAATGATTCGCTGATATAACACTAAATTTCATGGTTGGGCCCTTACGTTTATTTTAAGTTTCAAGTTGGTCCCTTACATTTAAGACGTGGCTAACAAAGACGTACACATGGATAACTTTGAGGGTACCATATGGACGTTTTAGGCGGAATGAACTCAAAATTTGACATCAGTGACATAAGGGATCAACTTGAAACTTTTTAAAGATGGGGGACCAACTTGAAACCTAAAATAAACTTAAGGGACCAAACATGCAATTAAACATATAATATACGATTTTACTTATGATTTGTTTGAACAAGATGAACAACTTACTTTGTTTTCAACTTTGTATTGCAATGAAAAGATACTGGTAAAGGGTGGTTGAGTGAGAAAGCATATTTTAAGGAATGTGGGCGCAAGAAACCTCACCATGATGACGATGTTGATGATGCACAAACAAAGGTTAAGACATATAAAATTAAACTACAGGTTGACTCACATTTTGGAACTCCAAGGGCTTTTGTAATTCAAAACAAACAAAACAGGAAATTCTATCTTCTGTCTGCATCTATTGAGACTTGTACCAATAGAATCATTCACTTTGATTGCAATTCTTGGATTTATCCAATCAAGAAAACCAAATTTGATAGACTATTTTTCTCGAATAGAGTAAGTTCCATTATATATAACAATGTACATGCTTGATATATTGATTGATTTTTTGTTATTAAATTACATTACACGAAATTACAAAATGGAGTTCATCATGATAGTGCTATCTTCCAAGTCAAACACCTAGAGCATTAGCGGAACTAAGAAAAGAAGAGCTTGACAAATTGAGAGGTAATGGAATGGAAGAAAGAAAGGAATGGGATAGAATATACGACTATGACTACTACAATGACCTTGGCGATCCTGACAAAGGTTCGGAGCATTTTAGACCTATCTTGGGTGGTTCAAGGTTATATCCATATCCACGTCGAGTTAGAACAGGTCGAAAACATAGTGCAACAGGTACTTTATTTATTTGCCTCTCAATTTTAGTTTAAGGTGGCAATTTCAATTGTCATGGACCATTGAAACAATATTTTCAGATTATTATGATTCTCGATATTACAAAAACATCTGCAGTCGTAATTGCAGTTGCGTCGTTATTGCAGAGACCTGTATTACCATGATGTTGAATATTGCAATTAAAACTACATTGGAATTGCAGCATTTTAACATGCTTTCATTCACAAATGTTTAGGTCCATCATCTGAGAGCAGGCCACAAGCAACGAACTTTGATATATATGTTCCTTCAGATGAGATATTTAGCCCTAACAAATTGAAGGAGATCAAATCAAATTCTATCCAAGCCATTGTACATTTACTATCTTCAAAGACAGAATCATTACCTCAACAAAGTTCTAGAAGCTTTCAATCATTTAAAGAGATACTTGACATGCTCTCTACCAATAGAAACCAAACAATAGAAGGATTGATCAGAGACAACTTAAAGAAATTGGTACCAAATAAGTACTTAAAGGAAGTAACTCAGTCAATCAAGGAAAATCATTGGCATGTTCCTATCCCTCCAATCATACATGGTAAAAGAATTAGTTTCACAAAGGTTAACTTTGAGTTACTTAACGAATTTAGACAATGATCAAATCATGTGTGACTTTCAAAGTAGTTATGATTAAAGTCAAACTTTTTTAATGATCTGACGACTATGAATGACTGTCTGTAAAAAAACTCTACACTGATTGTAATTTTATGTCAATAAGCCTTTGATGGGAAAACTTTACACTGATTGTAAACTTTACACTATGAATTTGTGTTCTATCTGACCTATTAATTAATGCAAAATAATTTTATGACATTTTCTGAGATGTCTTCTGCAAATCAGAAAAAGAATGGGCTTGGAATGATGACATGGAGTTTGGAAGACAAATGCTTGCAGGAACGCATCCTGTCCGAATCCAGTGCTTGATGGTACTTCATACACTCATGAACTATGCTCTAGAAATATTTTGTTATCGTGTATAATATACAACAATAAATTTGTGTAATTCGTAAGTTTTCACACACAGTTATTTAAACTCACAATTTTGGCCTAATCATCATTGGTTTCTATACATAACTTTCAGACATTTCCACCTCAAAACAAATTTGGAGTACAGAGTTCAATTAAGAAATCAATCATAGAACAGATGCTTGAAGGATGGACGCTTCCTCAAGTAAGTAACAACTGTCCAGAACACTTGAATTTCAAGACTCCAGTCAATTTTTATTTTAGATTTTATTAGAAATGATGTAAATGTCTAACGTTTGTAACTTAAGAGACCAAAATGGAACAAAAAAAAAACAGATAAAGTGAACCATGAAAAACACTTGAGGGATCAAAAGTGTAATTCAGCCAAAACATTAATATGCATGTAATTAGTACCTGTGAGTAGTTAATGTGTCCTTCTTGCAATGTACTCCATCCTAGGATGAAAATCTTATTTTAATTCTCTCTCTTTCACCACAAAATTGTGTTTAGGCTTTGGAACAAGGAAGAATATTCATGTTGGACCACCATGACTATCTCATGCCATACTTGAACAGAATAAATGCAAATGGGGTATCTGCTTATGCATCAAGGACACTTCTATTCTTAAGAAGTGATGGCATGCTTAAGCCACTGGCAATAGAACTCAGCTTGCCGGGATCATCTCTAGCTCTTGAAATCCAAAGAGTTTTTCTTCCATCAAAGCAAGGGACACAAGCAGCACTTTGGCAGCTTGCTAAAGCTCATGTTTTAGCTAATGATACTTTTTACCATATACTAGTAAGCCATTGGTGAGTTAAACTCTTTATGAAGTCAAAGAGATTATTTCCCCTTTTAAGTGGTTTAAATAAAGTGCACATGTACAACGGGAATAGCTTAACAATTAAACATGGGATTGTAGATTTGATCATGTTTATATATGAAATTTAATTATTGAATTACAGTGTTATTTATGCCATCTAATAATTCTGCAATGAAAAGTTTTTCAGGTTATACACACATGCAGTTGTTGAACCATTTATCCTTGCTACCAAAAGAAGGCTAAGTGAAATGCATCCAATCCATCGAATATTGAGTCCTCATTTCAAAGACACCATGCATATAAATGCCTTGACTAGACTTATCCTTATTAACTCTGGAGGAATTCTTGAGAGAATGTTATTTCCTGGTGAAACCTGTATGCAAATAACCTGTGATCTCTATAAAGAGTGGAAATTTACTGAACAAGGACTACCTGCTGATCTAATCAAAAGGTACAATAGAACTATTAGCTAGTTATAGACAATATTTAAATTTTCATGGCATATTTCTCTAATTTCGTTACCATGATATGGTTGATCTTGTTTACGATTTCATGTTTTAGGATAAAAATGACAGGTTTCTAATAGGAACGTAGGTATTTTGGGCTGCCTAAGTCGTATGTTGAGTAGTATGGGATGCTCGGTGGTGGATTGTGGTTTCGTTTTTTCTTTTTGATAGCTAGCTTTTAATAGAGAGTTCTCCTAGTTCTTATATACTTATCAATTGGTATCATAATTAGTTGCCGATGGCTCGGAAAGGGCTACCGAGTTATCGAGATTCAGGATAATGACTCATGATTCAAGAAGGAATTTGTGTCCAAATAGATACGCACTTAAGATTCGTATCGATTGGGTTCAATTTAGTATCAAAACGAGATACGACTAGCATGTATTGTAAGATACTGATAACCAAGAATTGATTTTGCAGGAGCATGGCTTTAGAAGACCAAGATGAGAACAACTCAACTGGGATTCAACTTCTCATGTTGGACTATCCCTATGCCATTGATGGACTTGAAATATGGGTTGCCATCAAATCATGGGTCAGGGACTTCATCTCATTCTTCTACAAAGACAATGAAGCCATCATAGCTGATACTGAACTCCAAGTATGGTGGTCAGAGATTCGAACTATAGGCCACGGCGACAACCACAATGAGACATGGTGGTATCAAATGACAACACTCTCAGACCTTGTAGAAACGCTAACAACTCTCATATGGATTTCTGCGGCGCGTCATGCAGTTATAAACCACCAAAAACATGCACAAAATGGTAATTACCCTCCTAATTATCCTACACTATGTAGAAAGTTCATTCCACTAGAAGGAACAGTTGAGTTTGGTGAGTTCCTCAAGGATCCTGATAAATTCTTTATGAAGATGTTTCCTGATAGGTTTGAGATGAGTCTTGGTTTGACATTGGTAGATTTTCTATCAAAAAACAGTTATGATGAAGTGTACTTGTTGAGATGTCAACCATCACATGGTTGGATAGACAATGAAATTGTTCTCAACAGATTTGCTGAGTTCAAAGAAGAACTTAAGGAGATTCAGACAAGGGTTTTGCAAAGAAACAAAGATCCAAAGCTTAAGAATAGGCGCGGCCTTGCAAAAATTGATCACAATATTTTGTATCCTAAGATGCCTAGTTCTGGATCAAGAAGATGGAATCATGGGAAGAGGAGTGTCTTATAACATATCAAGTTAATTTGTTCATAGAATTTGTGTTCCCTAACTCTGCATGCCATTAGTAATATGTAATCTCTCACTCTCTTTTCTTATTTTTGTCTTTAACTCTCCTTTCCTCGGACAAGAGAGCCATGATAATTTGGAGTCCGCCCAAAAAGTAAGTAAACTTTGGTCAATGATTAATCAAGCCAGTATTCGTACTTGAATTCTCCCTAAGCGATTTGTAGTTATATGTATATGTTAAACTCTAACTCTTAACAAATAGTTCTAACGATCATGGAAAAATTTATCAAAAATCCAATTTTCAAAACGCCACATATGTGATAAAATTGAACAATATCCTAAAACAATATATTCAATTAGTATAGTATTAAGATAATCATGCGACAAACCATCTAAAACAGTGCATGGTTGTTAACTATTCAAAATGTAATGCCTAATGATAGAACCAACAACTGTCACTATTTAAAATCCAACGCTAATCAAATTTAAGCTTATTTTTGCACTGGCCTAAATTTTTGTTTTGGTTAAATACCATAGACGGATTTGCATTTGGTCATTTACTGTGCCATGCAGTTTTACATCCCAACCGTCCAATCTCAAATTATCGATCGAGATTTATTTAAGATGATTTGTTATTGTATATTCTGAACCGTCCAATCTCAAATCGATGAAAAGTATATTAATCTAATTGCCATAACCTCACTTCAAACATGAAAATTTGGAAACAATTAAATCTAGCAATAAATTAGAGAGGTAAACATAGTATACAGATATAATAATATAATGTCAACATATACATATACCCACAAATCATCTATATAGTTCATGGAATATCCATAGCAGTATCACTGTCTCATATTGGGGATCCAGCCAGAAAACGTTTATAAAAATCCAATGCCTCTTGTGGTTTGTATTCTGGAACAGTATGTCCAGCTCCCTGTACCAATGCAATCAAATAAATATTTTCAGGGCTTGAACCAGGTACATCCGAAGCTAAGACTTGTTTTTTCACAGATTAAACCAACTCCTTGGAATTCTTAACTAGTATTATCTTTGGTTTTCATATTCTATTTATTTTTTCATGATTTGTTTTCCAATTTAATCAGGATTCATTAATAAGAAACCAGTATTAGTATTAAAAAAAGTCAACAATTAGCATAAATAAGAGCTAATGCTAATCTTTTATAATTAAGCATGGTCCTAATTCAAAGTCTTTATACTTTCTCTGTCTCCTCCTTAGCTCCTTTTAATTCTTATGCTCTCAAATGCCATAATCCACACACACACACACACGCACCATACATACCTTTATGGTCAGAAAAGTAAGATTATGGTCATATCCTTGAGTATACCTGCAGCAAATAAAAGTAATTAACTCAATTTCTAACCAAGATTGGTATTTTATACTAAATATACATTGTGAAAAAAGTTTACAGAAATGATACTTGGACCCACAAATATGACAACAACAATTTGGATGGTTAACTTAACACCGTCTAGATATGTGGTTAATTACGTTTAGTGCATGGCTGATTAGCATAGTGTCAAAACTCATTAATTATCCGCTGAATGTAATTAACCATGATATTTACATGTTCAAATATAAATTAAATCTATTATAACCATCCAAAGTATGTTTTATACATGATTTTCAGGTTTTTTAAATATATGATATCTATTAATCACAATTTGTGTTCAAATATACATCTGAAAATCATGAGTGATAACATACAAAATCATGTTTAATTGTGTTCTGTGAATGATTAATGAGTTGCAACACCTTATCATATTCATTAGTTATTTACTAAATGTAATTAATCATGTATTTGAATGGTAACCATCCAAATTGTTTTTGAATTCTAGTGTCTCATTTTGTGTAAAAATAACACACGCAAAAGTTTATGAGGCATATTTTGACAGCAGATTGCAATCTTGACGCCTCAACTCCTACTGCGAAGGTGGACTAATGCCACAAAAGAATACAAGTATTCATAGATCCCATACCAGAAGATAATATGCTTCATAGAGCATGGAGTAGATTATTAAAGAAGATAATTTTAATTCACATCTATAAACTATTTCTGAAACAATTCCATAAGGTCGTACAAAGTCCTTTCATATAAGAGAGCAAAATATTTGAAAATTCATTAAGTAAGGTAAGATAAGAAGGAATAAGTACCCAACAACTTGACCATTGGATAACCATGGCCTCCATTCATCAACAATCTTGTATCCAATTGATCTCGTCCATGCTTGACTCCCAGTAAATGGAACACACATGTCATGATCACCACTGCAAGAAACATGAAACTTTCAATTTCTCCAGTATGTTCTGTATTTTTTTTTTCAGTAGTCACAGAAAAGATCAGAGACAGTTGCATTGATGCAAATGGAAAAAGTAGTAAATCCCACTTTCTAAAATACCACAAATAATAAAAGATTGAACATCCAACTTTTATATCTCATATTTCATACAATCAATTGGAACAATGAACTGCACCTAAACGTATAGCAATGGAGTAGTTATGTCTATCATAAATGTAAGAATACTGTAATGCTGGAAATTCACCTGAATATAAGAGCTCGATATCCTCTGGAAGTTAGGTTCTTGTGGTATTTTATCATGCTTCCAGCATCATGATCGAAGGAAATTTTGTCTGTGCATAAATCCCAACTACTGACCACACTTTTCTGTTTCATCAGAGAGATAATAATTTAGTGCTTTGACATTCAAAGTATAGAGGTATCTTACAAGAAACTTCACCTCTGCAGTGTGAATTGCTTTCCTAACTTCTTCATTGTTCAACCATGCATTTGCAACAGAGCCATCCTAAAGATATTGTTAGATCATGTTACTTGTTTTTGGCAATAAAGAATTAGCATTTCTAAGGTTTATACAAGTATGCAATAATAATCAAGCAATTAAATCAATTAGTAGGTAATATGTAGATATTAAACGGTAAATATAGACACTTAGATAGTAGTAAAGAAACATACTGTGCATGGAACATTGTTGCTATTGATAAGTTGTGGCCATGTTGGTACGTTGCCATCTCTCACAGGTGCTCTAAGGGGCCAAGCGCGACCGAACATTCTTTTCCTCACGGGATGAGGTTTCTCAGTCTCACCTAACTCGCGGAAACTAGACGGCAACCTAATATAGGATGTGATAATCTTATCTGCCTCTGTGCCGTGATAGCATGGTTCTAGAATGTTATATACGTTCAACCCATCAATGTCCTAAAATAGTAAGAATCATCAATGAGTGCCAAATTCACTTATTTCTTATAATCTCAGAAATGTAGTATAATTAAATCACCTCATCAATTTTTGCAAGCTTGTTTGTACAATTATCACTGAGTGAATTATAGAAATTCCCATTACACTCGCGGTTAACCTCCTGCAACAGAACGCAACATGACTTAAAGAAACATACTTACAAGACAATATATAGCAAGGTTTCAAACAATAGATATAGTTCCAAACTTGCTCTTAAAAGGGTTTATTTTCACCTCAAACAATTCATCTGAGATAAGACCCATCCCATGTACAAATGGAACAAGAGCATTGCCATCAATTTGTTCATCTGTAACACCATTTCCAACTATGTAACCCTGCACACAAGGAGTTTCAGATGTCAGCTGTAGCCATGAAATCAAAAACATAAATTGATCACTTAAAGATAAATACCTTAAAATTCAGTTTCGGCTTCACACCAGCATCAATCCCTGTAGAAGATCAAGAAAGTGGATCTTAGTAGTGATTCTAACACATTAATACAACACATTTTTATGGACATAACTTTCTACCTTTCATTGCTTCATAGGCAAGAGTAGGCACATAAACTCCTGCATATGACTCTCCAGCAATGAAGAAAGGGTTGGAAAGGAACTCGGGATATAGTTCAAACCACTGGTTTTATCAAAAGAAAGATATGTAAGAAAATTGATGAGAATACAGATTTGTTGATTCCAATAATACATCAAAATCTACTAGTTGTTTCCTTAACTACCTTAAGGAGAAAGGCATGTGTATCAGACGCAGTCTTTATGTCTCCGGTTATGTAATCAGTTTCATTCTTAGAGTATGAAAACCCAACACCAGCAGGAGAGTCCAAATATATAATACTGGAAACCTATAATGCAAATTCAGAATCATATACCATTTGATAACAAGAAAAAATAACTAGTAATTGTTGAATTACACAGGTCTTGTTTGGATAAACAGCTTAACTAAGTGCGTATAGCATAAATGTCTATCATGTAAGGGCTTGCATATAAATTATTTCTATAACATAAGATAAAGTCAAACAGTTTACAAGTTACAAGCTGCTTTCATAAGCTATCATGAAGAGCTCATTCTTTTAAAAAGCTCTCTCAAACAGTCTCACAAGTGCTTATTATACATAAACTCAAATAAGTCAATACAAACAACCCTATAGAGTCTCTACCGAAAACCGAACTATGAGAAGAAATCATTCTTCCCTTTCAAAATTCAACAAAGTTCAAAAATTTGGTACCTTGGTCCAGCTGTATGGATTGAGGTGCAGAGTTGGCAGGCTTCCCTTTGTCTTTGCTGCTTCAAAATTGAAAGGACCTGAAAAATCATCAATTGCCACATGATTTATAAATTGAATAACAATTTGCAATGGCAGAAGAATTATGGAAAACTCAAGACAGAAACTATCAAAGCCACTGAACCATAACTACTTCCTGCTGATGTTTTATCAAGATAACCAGGAAATCTACACATAAAAGTCTGTTGAACCAGTGTACTTAGTAGCTAGTAATTAACAAAAAGAAATTAGTGTGATTGATTGAAAACCATTTCACTGTAGCAATTCCTCGTGTTCGTCCTAATAATATGTTTGGAAGGAGGCAATTGGAGGAACAAGAAAAGGACTAAAAATTTCATTTCAACTGAACATTCTGTGATTTGATACTGTTCCAAACTGAAAGGAATAAATGATAGACAATGATCGTAAAGCTTAATTTAGTAAATCCTTTAAAAAAAATATACATCTCTTAATTCAAAATAAAAAAAAAAATTAAGAATCCTAGAACAGCGTGTTCACTGTTAATTGAGGCTAGGTTAAACATAATCATTGTTTTTATAGAAAAAAAGTTTAGGTGAGTTCAGCTTGGGGTTCACTTGGGTCAGGGAAGGCCTCAAGGCCTATGAAGCACGGATACAACACGGACACCGGCATTGCTAATAATTTGAGAAAATCACATAATTCAGTGTAATTATAGGTGTCAGTGTCGGACACGACACGTGTCTGACACTGTGACACGGCTAATCCGAGGAGTGTCCGTGCTTCATCAAGGCTCGATGGGCGTTAACAAACGTACTTATAGATCACTCATCAAAGAGGTCATTGCACTAGCAACAGGAGTTAAACCCACAACCTTGTAGGTGAGTCAACTCCTTACTAACTGAGTCAACATTCATTGGCTTAAACATAATCTTTTAAGTATCTAAATTTAAAAATGAAGCATATTATGTGTTTGATAAAATGCCTGAATAGTATGATCATTATTTTCTTGTTTGATGCATATTATATTTACTTATATCGAGTTATCCCTCAATGTAACTGCAGGTACTAATCCCTCGACTGAAAATCATTTAAGGCATTGACCACTTCCAACATATGTTTTTCCATATGCACTGGCGAGGGCTCGAACTCTTAACCAAATTGTTGATGGGCACAAGCATCTACTACATGTGTCACATCTACTTTTTTTATAATACATCATTCATTGCAAGGGTTAAAACACTAATTTGTATTAAAAAGAACAAGACAATCAAATGAGAAAAATTACCATGCTCATATATGAATCCATCAAAGCTAGAACATCCAGGTCCACCATTAAGCCAAAGAACAACTGGATCCACAGAAGGTTTACCTTCAGACTCAACAAAATAGTAATACAAATTCCTTCCATGACTTTCATCCACAGTCACATACCTTCATTCAAGGGTCAATTAATCAAAACATAACATAATGCGTTTCTTCAAATAAGTCAAAAAAACAAAGAATTAAAAAAAAAACCCAAAATTTATTATAAGAAAACATGAATAAAAATTACAAAAATTTGGAATTTTTAAATCTACATACCCAGCATAATGCTTGGAAGGTATTGTTCCATTGAAACCAGGAACCTGTGTTACAATGGCAGTTTCAGGTGCTGAAATTGTCAGCACAATGCTGAGGTAAATCTGAAGTAAGACCAAACAGACAGTGCTACGTGTTTTGTTCATCCTTGTTTGTTCCAAAACAGGAAATAAATTAGAAACAAAAAACAACCTTATAAAAAACAAGACAGGTTGAAGTTAAATTTATAGAGTAATCTAAGAAAAGAGTGATGATGGGTCCACTTTGCAACTTGTGGGAGCTAGATAGATTAACTTGAAAGCTAAGAGTTGTTACAAATAGTAATATGAGAGAGATACTCCATTTTATTAGAATATCTCAAACGAGTTTTGCGTGAGATTAGTATTTAAGTTACCATAAATAGTTTACTCAAAAAAATAAACCTTAGGATATTTACAATGATTTTACTATCTTTCTTTATAAGTAAATTTTAACTAATTTTGTTAATTAAGTAAGATAAACACTCAATATATCTTTAAATTAAAAACTCTAAAAAAATAAAATAAATGAGTTCCACAAATAACTTATATTATCTATATATAACTCTATATTAGAGGTATTCTTGTATGTGCACAAACATAAATGAATAGTATTTGGTCACATATATATAAAAAATATTTTTCTTAAAATACTAAATCATTTTATTATTAAAAAAATATGTTAGAGTTTTCTCAATAAAAAAAAAAAACTTTTTAAAGGTTTGGACTAGTCGTAAAAAGATAAGTCTTTAATTCAAGAAATCTTATATCTAAGTCATGTTAGTGCCTATGAATGGGGTAAGTGTTTTTTGAACTTGAAAGTCTTCTCTATCTTCAATTGGAGCATCATCCCCTCACCTTAAATTTACTTATTCCAAAAAAAAAAAAAAATCAATATTTATATTTATTTTAAAATAAATTATAAAAATATAGTATATCATTGAATGATGATATTTAACTAAACTAACGAATATCATAGGGTTCACCTTTTATTATATACAATACAATGTCTTTTTTTTTACAACAATACAATCTTCTTTTAGATTATACACAACGTTGTCCAAAAAATATTTACTATATGCAATGTTTTTTTAGGGGTTTTATTATACACAATGTTGTTTTGTCAAAAAAAAAATTATACACAATGTTGTCAGAAAAATACAAATCAATTAATATCTAACAATACTTATTCTTGTCAAAAAAAAAATCTAACAATACTTATTTTTATTTAAAATCATATTTAGAAAAATGATAGGTCGAAATATGAAATACGAAGAAAAGGAATATTACATTAGAAAAATTGAATGAGATTAATTAATATTTTAAATTAGGATATAAACTGTTATCTTATCAATGGCATGTAATGTATGTGATATTGTGATGTGACTGTTTTGGATTTTATTGTAACGGAACGCAGAAGATAAGCAAAGTGGCGTTATGGATGGGTCATCATATTTATATTAAAAAAATCTACTTACAAGATAGAAGGCATGCAACTAGTCATCACCATCGATAACAACATATTCTATTGTCCCTTTCTCTCCTCCGTCACCAAAACATTTGTTTCTTCTCCTTCATTCATTAAAGAGTAGTGATTCATGATCAATTTTTGTTTCAAAATCACTTCTCGAGCTTGTTTTTCTCTTTATCTTTTATTGAAATAAGTGATTCTCATATATACTTCGTTTTAACGTGATGTTGGTTTGTTCGTCGTCTTTATGCTGCATTGTTTGTCTTTTTTATTTTGTTCATGTATTTGTTCGGTTCAGATTGTTATCAGGTTCGATCTAGTTGCATATCCAGAGACATGAGTATTCTGGAGACTTGAATATAGTCATATGTGTAGACTTTTGTACTTTGTCATTTTATGTTATTAACATGGATGTCTTCATTCTTTTTGTTTTTAGAGAATTTGTAGTATCAATATAATCTATCAATTTGAATGAATAAATATCATTGATTTTTGTCAACAAAAAACAAAAACTAGTCATCGTCGACTTCACCCAAAAAAAATGTTGTTAAAAAAGAATAAGTTCACTCAAAGAAAAGTCACCATACAATTTCCTTAAATTTCAATTCAATTTTATCTGCAATATTTTTCACGCACACAATGAACAAAGTATATATATATATATATATATATATATATATATATATATATATATATATATATATATATATATAAAAGTCAGGATCCGTTGACACCAGGTGTAAGTTAAAAGAGTTACACCAAATCTTAACCGTTAAATTTAATTGATCGTATAGTTTAAATTATATCCACGGAAGAAACGGAAGGAACACATAACAATTGAAAGCATGTCATCTACACCAACTACAACCTTCTGTTAGTTTCGCTAAAAAGATCAGATCAGAAACCAAAGGATCTAGATGCAATTGAAAGCATTGAAATCTCAAAACAATCATAATTGAAAAGAAACGCTAAAAGGGGATAAAAAGAAAAATTGAAATATTTTAATTACTTTTGGATTCATAAAATTGATTGAATCTCATGATTTTTCATCCATAGAAAAATTTGTTGTCACATTAGGAGGTTTATCGAAGACTAAGAACATTTAGGTCTTGAACCAATGAAGAATGGATCTCAAGTGATGGTAGATGTGAGATTGTTGGTGAGTGGTGACATAATGGATCTCAAGCCAGAGTAAACGGAATCGCAAGTTTCATTGTTAGAGAAAAAACTACTATGAGGAAGGAGAAAGAATGAGCCGTGTTCCAATATTCAAATTTAATAATGACCGTACGATTTATTAGTTTTAACGGTTGAGATTTGGTGTAAGTCTTTTGACTTACATCTGGTGTCAACGGATCCTAACTATATATATATATATTATAAATTAAGAGCATATGACAAGAGAATAGAGGATGTCCAACTAAATTGTTAAAACAATTTAAATTTTGTCAAATGTTTAAATATATTATTAAAAAAAGGAAAAAAATACATAAAAATTGGGGGACATAGAACCAAACTCAGTCGATCCAAGTGAATCAACCCCTGTAGGTAATACAACCAATAAAAACTACACATTTGATTCAATCCTAATCAATTTAAACAAACTAATTGAGTTTATAACTTGGCAAATGAACTGATCGTCAACACAAACTGATCATGTACCATCAATTCCCTACAACATCAACAAGATGCATCAGAGAGTCTAATAATGAGAACACTAACCCGACACAACAACAGTTTCTTGACAGACCCTCTCGGGTTTTCTATCAACCCATAAAACTCGAACTTTTCGATGATGGTGGTGAACTCGATCGCCAACACGATAACGAATCCAAAACCAAACAACTAACGGTGATCAACAACCGTAAGCTAACAAAATGCTCAACCCTCCCATGTATCCTTAAAGTGACTTCTCCTCCTCTTACTCACATCTCAACTCTTCTATATTACATAATAAAAAAAACCCCAAATTCTCTCTTAATTTTCTCAATCATCATCACACTGTACAACAAAACAAATCCCAAAACAAAAATTATGATGATAAAAATTTGAAGTTGTGACGATCAAGAACGAGTAACACTCGATAATCCAAACACCATAACCGTTTCAGAACTCAAATCAAAAGACGGATTCATGTAACTAACTTGAAGTTAGATCATTTTATTCAATAGATTCAGTTAAATTGATTCTTCTCTTGTTCTTGATCTCATAATAAGTCCATCACCTACTTTTTTTTTCTTTAATGGCAACTTGTGAAACCTTGGTTAGCTTCAAAGCCAAGAATGGTTGCAGAATAGAGACAAAATGAGCATGAGAGAGATACAATGTATCTGCAACAAGTTCTGCGTGAGACAAATACTAGTTAGTACTACAAGAAATAGTTTCTTCAAAATTTAAGATATATCTATAATGAAATATTTTACCTTCTTGATTGAAATATTCTTGGCTTAAATATGCTTTTGGTCCCTGCAAATATGACTCATTTGAGTTTTGGTTCCTGGTAAAATTATTTTTTGAAATCCGTCCCTGCAAATTTTTTTGTTTTTAAAAATAGTCCCTAGACTCACTTTCTTGCTTATTTGGCAAGTTTTTACTTAGATGTCACATGTTGACTGTATCATTTTGTACAAGTGGATTTTAATTTAAGTTAAATATATATAAAATAAATCAATAAATCTATAAATGTTTTGTTTTTTATTAATTTCCTCTTCTTGTTTTGCTGCATTTATCTCAGCTTCTTCTTCTTCCCCTTCCATGGCATCAACATCCACAACAACACAACAACAATTCTTCCATTCTCAAATCAACCCATTATTCATACACTCACTATTACCAAGATCCCAAATCAAATTCATCAAAATACATCCTCATTGTTCTCAGTTGCTACCCTCCTTCCATCAATTGCTTCTCCATCTTCAAAACCTGCAGATCTACTATCACTGTTTCTAGGTAATTTTTTCAAGTTCGAGTTGAGTTTTTGAAGGTGGTGGTGGCTGCATATTCAGAGAGAAGAAGCGCCACTATAGCCTCTGTTACCGCGGTGGTGGCAGCGGCGGTGTTACGACAGCATGGTGAAACAAGGGGTGATGAACCCAAACCTCTTTTTATTGTCGAACCATTTAACCGTCCCAGTTAATTTTGACCTGCTAATGATTCTCACACAAACCCTTAAATGCAAGGCAGCAACCAATTCACTCTACCTCTCTTCTAAGGCCAAATTTCAAGATAAGATTTTTGTGAGAGAATGATTCTGACATTGTTTTGGATCAATTTTTAGTGTTGAATTTTTGGGTTTTAGTGATTGAATTCATTGTTGAAGATTGGGGTTGGATGAAGAATATATACAAACTCTAATTTCCAATTGAAAACTATAATTAAAATAAATCAAAAATTATTTTATGTATTTTTTATTTCTAAAAATGTTTTTTAAATATGTTAAATGACATAATTGCCACCTTGACGACACGTGGCCAACTTTACACAGTCAGCATCTGTCACATAGACTGAATTGTGCCAAATAAACAAGAAATTGGACATAGGGACTATTTTAAAAAACAAAATTTTTTGAAGGGATTGATTTCAATTTTTTTTTTACCAGGGACCAAAACCTAAATGAGCCATATTTACAGGGACCAAAAACATATTTTAGCCAATATTCTTCACTGAAAAAATGCATGCAATTAGACACCATGACCCTAATTACACTATCTCTCGTGAGAGATCATGATATCACACTTAGCTCTCCTATTATGTTTAAATATATACTCAATCTGTTATTTTTTTTTTCTAAGTGTAGTTTGAGTACAAATTTTGTGTTTCTATTCGATCATCGTTTTGATTACTTAAGACTATAATTTATCAATTATATCATTTTTTTTAATTACTATTGCTTACTACTTTTCAACTAAATTAATTAATGTTATATGTTTGGAAAATTCAAGTTTGATTTTAAAACAAAGTTTGTTTTTTGAAACAAAATGTTGTTACCTACGATAATGGATCTAGAGTTTGAAATTCTATAATAATGCCACAAAGTGTAAATCTAGTATTATTTAAAGTCATACTTGGAGCCTAAGTGTTGATTAAAGGAGTTGAAGGGAAGTTAAGATTTGCTTAGGTGAATAACATTTTTTTAAGGAAGGTGAAGAACAAGTTTAAAG
Source organism: Medicago truncatula (assembly GCF_003473485.1). Lineage (NCBI taxonomy): Eukaryota > Viridiplantae > Streptophyta > Magnoliopsida > Fabales > Fabaceae > Medicago > Medicago truncatula. The sequence continues at coordinate 2,906,941 of NC_053049.1, forward strand.
TTTGATTAATGTGAAATTTGATTTTGCTTTACTATTATTAAAAAAATTGTGTATAATAATGAGACCATTGATAATTGTTTGTAGAGTTTTTCTATTTACACCCCATGTTTTTCTGGTTATACCCAAATTTTCTTAATTTTTTTTTATAATACCAAAACTGCCCTTTTATATAAATTTTCTTAAAACTCTAATTTTATTCATTGTCAGTGAGTTTCACCCTCTTTCACCCCACAAAGCGATCGATCAAACAATTTGATGTTCAATATCAATCTCCATGAAAATTAAAGAGTGAATCAAAATATTTTTCATCCATACTCAATTGGATATAAGTAAGTGAATTTCTTCTTCTATTTGATAGTTTCAATTTTTTTCCTTCAACTGCAATGATGCACTGTACGATTACGGTTTTAATTTACATTGGCAAGGTTAACTTAAATTCAGTTTAAGTAGGTTCATGTAAACTTAGTTTACATGAACCTACTTAAACTGAGTTTACATGAACCTACTTAAATTGAGTTTACATGAACCTACTTAAACTGAGTTTACATGAACCTACTTAAACTGTGTTTACAAAATCACAGAACTGTGAATCGCAGAACAAGGAAAACACAATCGATTGAAGAACAACACTTGCTAACCTGATTTGCTTCGAATTTTCTTTGAAATCATGAATGAACGTGAGAAAGTATGGTTTTGAAAATCTTCGCAGAACACAATCGATCGATTGGAGAATTATGGTTTTGGAAGAAGGGTTTTGGGGTGTAACCAAAAAAGAAGAAATAGGCTTTTTGAAAATCAAATGTTATGAAAGGGTAATCTTGTCATTTTGGGGTGCAACCATGATTAACTAGGGTGCAAGTAGAAAAACTCTTGTTTGTAATGGGAGCGAGATGGAATGTACGTAAAAATAAAAAAAATAATTGTTTGAGAGACGAAGAGTGTATAACTTGCTTGTTATGGGAGGAAAATAAGAATTATCGGTAGATTAAAATGAAGGTATTAATTATTGAAAAAAATGATACAAAAATTCATTTTCTTAATTTGAGTGTAGTATTTATTAAAAACGACACTTTAAAAAATTGAGGGGTACAATTTAGTTCATTTAACTTAATATTGATAGAGAATATTTTAAAAATAAAATATACTTCTAAATTTTAAATATATGCTAAATTATTCAAAAAAAAAATATATATGCTAAATTAATTAAATTTACAATACTATCCTTTCTAATTTAAGTTTATAAAAATAGAATTGTATATTCAAAGTTGCATATTCTAGAGGTTTTCTGTGAAAAAGGGAAGAAAAGTGTGTCATACGTTTGTTATCTCCCAAAGTCTACATAGAACATTCAAACATAGAAAGACCAGTAGAGACTTACGTGCTTTAATTTTGATAGACACGAAAAAATATCTATTTACTACCAAAATCATATGGACCAAATTGATTCAGAAGGCTTCCTCTCTAATTTCCTTTCTCCTCTAATCACTGATTCTTCAATTTATCTTTGTTGTGTAGCTCAGTGAGGTGATGTGGCAAAAAATTTAGGGTTTTAACCTAAAAGAAGTCGTGTTGGAAGAAAACTATAATGTGGCATAAAACTTGATCAAGGTCCAAGTCTACAAAAATATTATTCAAACGATAGAAAGACTAATGAATAAGTGCTGGAATTTTTATGGAAACAGACAATAGCTATAATACTATAAAAAAAAAAACTATATGGATCGAATTGATTACAAAATCTAAACATGGCTTCCTCTCTACTCCTTTCCTTTCTCCTATACTCGCTGATTCTTCAATCCGTCGGTGTTGTAGCTCAAACCAATAGTACTATAGCCATTGGTGATTCTTTTACTGCTGAAACCAGCAACTCTACATGGTTACTTTCACCTTCTGGTGACTTTGCCTTTGGTTTTCTTCCAATACAAGACACTGACCTTTTTTTGCTTTCCATTTGGTATGCAAAAATTCCTGAAAAAACTGTTGTGTGGTATGCTAATAGAGAAATTCCTGCACCAAAAGGTTCAAAAGTGGAACTCAATGCCGATGATGGGTTGGTGCTAACTTCTCCAAATGGTGTCGGGTTATGGAATACTACTGAGGAACTTAGTGCTAAAGTTTCCCATGGTGTGTTCAACGATACTGGTAACTTTGTGCTCGAGGGTGGTGGTTGGGAGACTTTCAAGTATCCTAGTGACACCTTGTTGCCTTCTCAGTTTCTTCAAAAAGGTGGAAGCCTTTCTTCAAGGCTTAAGGAGTCAAATTTCAGTAAAGGAAGGTTTGAGCTTGTTTTACAAAATGATGGTAATCTTGTTATTCATTCTATTAATTTACCATCTGGTAGTGCTAATGAAAACTACTATGAAAGTGGAACTGTGGAATCCAATACTTCAAGTGCTGGAACTCAATTGGTCTTTGACAGATCAGGGTACTTGTATGTCTTGGGAGAGAACAATGAGAAATACAATGTGTCAGAGCAAGAGAGTAAAGTCTCTACCACTCTTTATTATCTTAGAGCAACTCTTAATTTTGATGGTGTGTTCGCAGTTTACAAGCATCCGAAGAATTCAATTGATGGTGAAGGTTGGACCACAGTGTGGTCTAAGCCTGATAATATATGTACTTATATTGTTAGTGCAGGTAGTGGTGTTTGTGGATATAATAGCTTATGCACTTTGGAAGTTGATAAGAGACCGAAATGTCAGTGTCCAAAACGATACTCGCTGGTTGATCCTGAAGATCCATTTGGTAGCTGCAAGCCAGACTTCATACAAGGATGTGCAGAAGATGAACCAAGTAAAAACAGAAATGATCTCTATGAGTTTGAGACTATGACTGACATTGATTGGCCTTACTCAGATTTTGTGCTTCAAAAGCCTTTTAATGAAGAACAATGTAAGGAATCTTGTATGGAAGATTGCATGTGTTATGTGGCTATTTTCAGGTACGGTGATAGTTGTTGGAAGAAGAGGTTACCACTTTCAAATGGGAGAGTTGATGCAACTCTTAATGATGCTAAGGCTTTCTTGAAAGTGAGAAAAGATAATACATCCCTTGTTCCTCTAAATCCAACCATTGTGAACAAGACTAATAATAGGGAAACGTTGGTTTTGGCTGGTTCTGTGCTTTTGGGTAGTTCTGCTGTTCTCAATGCTGTATTGATTGTAGCTATCTGTATCAGCACCTCCCTCATTTTTAAGTACAAGAAGAAGCTTAGAAGAGTTAGCAAAAGTGACGCTAGTTTTGAAATTGAATCCCATTTGCGTTGCTTCACTTATGCAGAGCTTGAAGAAGCTACTAATGGATTCGACAAAGAGCTAGGAAGGGGAGCTTTTGGTATTGTTTATGAAGGAGTCGTCAACAACAACACCGCTTCCAAAGCTCGTGTGGCAGTAAAAAAGTTGAACAGTTTTATGTTGGATCAAGCTCATAAGGAATTTAGGAATGAACTGAATGCCATTGGTCTCACTCATCACAAGAACTTGGTTCGTTTACTTGGATTTTGTGAGAGTGGAAGTGAAAGACTGCTTGTTTATGAGTACATGAGCAATAGCACTTTGGCAAGTTTTCTTTTCAATGAAGAAAAACAGAAGCCAAATTGGAAACTAAGGCTAGAACTTGCAATAGGAATAGCTAGAGGACTTGTGTATTTACATGAAGAGTGCATCACTAGGATCATTCATTGTGACATAAAGCCTCAAAACATACTCCTTGATGATTACTTCAATGCAAGAATTTCTGATTTTGGATTAGCAAAGTTGTTGAACATGAATCAAAGCAAAACCAACACCGGCATAAGAGGAACAAAAGGGTATGTTGCACTTGAATGGTTTAAAAACATGCCTATCACAGCTAAGGTGGATGTGTATAGTTATGGTGTAGTGCTACTTGAGATAATTTCATGTAGAAAATGTGTTGAAGAAATGGATGAAGAAGATGAAGACAAAGCAATTTTAACTGATTGGGCTTATGATTGCTACAATGATGGTGCTTTAGATGCATTGGTTGAGGGTGACAATGAAGCATTGGAGGACAAGGAAAATTTGGAGAAATTGGTAATGATTGCTCTTTGGTGTGTTCAAGAGGATCCATGTCTTAGACCAACCATGAGAAATGTGGTACATATGCTTGAAGGTACTGTTGAAGTGCAAGTTCCACCATACCCCTCACCAATTAGTATTCAATATTCTCTAAATTAATAAGTTGGGAAGCAAAGATTGGCAACTTGTGCTAATACTTGCGCTCTTTTTAAGTGTACCGTGTAATATTTGCATTTATGTTTGTGTTCAAGATGTGATTTCCATATTAAGGTAGGTCCCAATATAGAATAAAAATATTTAATTTTTAGGTTATGCTAGGCATTTGTTAAAGATTCAAAAAGGAATTAATTATTAAATTTTATGTGAAAAAAGTTGTTTTTTAATCTTTTAATAAGTTGAATACACAATTTTTAAGATAAAGTTGCTACTTTAAACTTATTATCCAGTGTCTTAGAGCATCCGTTAGCATTTCCCTTAATTTTATTATAAAATAATTATAAAGTAATGTTCATTATAAAGTATTAGTGAAATATTTGAAATGTAATTTCTTATTTTGAAACTTTATGTATAATATTCATTGTTTTAAGGATGTATAATATTCATTTTTTATAGTCTCCTTTATTTGCAAATGTTATACGTCACTCAACTTATACTACACAACTTAACAACAATAAAAATATTGTGAGAATCGGTTTTTCCATCTCTCTGAAAACGACTGTCATGTAAGCACTCGAATCTATGCTTATTTTCAACTCCTTGAGTTAAAAAATGAATGACCAAAATAAATATTATGTACCTTCAAAATAAAAATATTATGTAAAAAGTAAAGGGAAAAAAATATATTTTACACAAACTCCAAAAAAATGCCAGCCCGAGTAACTCAAATCACCGGGAGCACTCATGATTTCATCAATTAAAAGCGGGTATAATATCAATCATTGATTTGTGATTAAACAAATCAATGGTTGATATTATAGACACATATATAGGAGCAAATATTGACTAGTTATAAGTTGTTATAATATTAATCTTTAATTTTTTTTTACTTTACAAATTACTCAATTCATAGGTCCCTAAAATATACCGTGTTCTCTCATTTATTTTGCTTAGTTAGATATTAATTTGAGACGGTTATGGTGGAACCATGGAGGTATTATCTTTTCTCATTTTCAAGAAAGCCTTAGCACCATTAAGAGTTGCATCAACTCTCCCATTTGAGAGTGGTAAAGTTAAATTCTGGCTTGCAGCTGCCAGATGGATCACCAAGAATATTTTTGCTATGTTTCAACTTTTACTTTAAACTATCTTAGTTTATAGTCTTACAGGGTTCAAATTTGATGCAATCACACATTAGTAGAGTAATAATGTGCTGATTCCACTTTGCCATTCTAGTGAAATTAAGAAACAAAGGTTTTTTTTTTTTTTACAAAATTTTAAGAAACAAATATTGAGAAACAATTAACTACTCCTAGCTAGCTTGTACATCAAGCTACTTCTATTTCCTTCTCAACCTTACAGTTAATTAGTGCGTTGCCAAGAAAATAGAATGCAACTAATCTGCAAGGTTTAATTCAAGGAAAAGAGGGGGAGCTCATCTTAAGACAATGGGTTTATGGGGGAGCTCATCTTAAGACAATGGGTTTATGAGTCCTCTTACTTATAAGGTGTTCAACATTTACTATTTCATCCGATGTGGAACATATATAACTCACACTTTCAATCCATTGCTGCTTTCTACGCAAACGGACCGGCTGCCTTGGTCCTACCTTTTGTCGAACGGGGCTCTGATACCACTGTTGGGTCACTGAGGGGGAGCTCGGGGGACCGTCCACATCGAGGCTAGAACAACCACACAAGATAGAGAGACGCCATACCACTGTTGGGTCACTGAGGGGGAGCTCGGGGGACCGTCCACATCGAGGCTAATGGATTTATGGGTCCTCAACACTCCCCTAAAGTGTGAGTCCATCAATTCATCGAGCTCCCCCTCAAGCGGAAGCTCTTACTTGCTTTGTATCGCCGTTGCTGGTTTCTCCTCAAACGGACCGACACTTTCTACGCAAACGGACCGGCTGCCTTGGTCCTACCCTTTGTCGAACGAGGCTCTGATACCACTGTTGGGTCACTGAGAGGGAGCTCGGAGGACCGTCCACATCGAGGCTAGAACAACCACACAAGCAAGAGAGATGCCACACTCTTACCCAAAACCTTAAGGCAATGGGTTTATGGGTCCTTTTACTTATAAAGTGTTCAACCTTTACTATTTTATCCGATGTGGGACATATAACTCACACTTGTACACAACAACAAATATCATTGAGCATTTGTCTATTTAATTTATGTCACGTCAGATTATACAGTGTATTGCACATCTGTCCATAAGGTGTGTCATTATATCTTTACTTATTGCAATTGTGTCCCTGATTAAATCAAAATTAAACTTAGATTCCCATTTATGCACTAAGATTGAAATTCCCTTAATATTTTGTATGATGATTGATTTGTAATAAGGTAAAGTTTAGTTTTAGAGTGGTCCACCAGCAAGACACTTGTTGACATGACATCAGCAATTCTACTATTGGCTAAACAAAATAATTTTTTTAAAAAAGTCAATTTTCTGACTGCACTGTAAAAGTCTCCTTAATTCAATTGATAAATATCGATATTATTAGACTAGATATTTTGACCCTAGTTCGAACCCGTAACTTTGAAGTTTCGTACGGGTTTCATCGTTGATTGACACTTCTACATACCAAACAAAAATTAGCATGCAACTAGACCCCACAACCATACAATTTTCTTAAATTTCAATTTTACTCCCATATTTTTAATTAAAATAAAAAAAATCTCTGGAATTTTTTAAAAATTTCTTTCAAGTGTTTTAAAATTACGAGAAATAGTTATGACACTACCTCACATCAAGATTATTTAGTCACATTACTTGATATATATAATTTCTCTTTTAAATTTTATTAATCATGGTGTACGCCTAAATAAATTTTATTTGAGGTTATGTCTATGGAGAAATGGAGAGGATACAAAATGAAGAAGATCTTGACTCTCTAAAATTACACTATCTCTTGTATTAAACCCTCCTCCTCTACTTCTCTTCCTTGACCATTCTCATTGGGTTCTTAGCAGTTCACAAAAACAGAATGGTCGCATATTTCTATAGAGGTTGTATGTGTTAAAGGGAAGGAAAGTGTATCATACGTTTGTTATTTCCAAAGTATAACGAGACTTGTGCGTTGATTTAGTATGAGTTGACCAAAGTCTACACAAAGAATATTCAACACATAGAAAGACTAGTAGTGGTGACTTTCGTGCTTTAAATTTGATGGACACAAAAAATATCTATTTACTATCAAAATTATATGGACCAAATTGATTCAGAATCTAGCTAGACTTCATCTCCACTTCCCTTTCTAGTCTATTCACCCATATATTGTGGCTCAATGAGGTGATGTGGCAAAAAATCTAGGTTTTAGTTTTAGACCTAAGAGAAGTGATGTGGGAAACCATTTATTAACATGGCATATGACTTGCTTTTGAAAAATCATTTACAAATTAACCAAGTACTTATGGTCAAATGATAAATGAATAGAATAATTCTTGTTCAGGTTATACTTATCTCACGATCAAAATCTGAATTACCAGAATCCTCGTCTCATGAGAACTGTTAATACCAAAAAAGGAATCATTCAGATGAATTTCTATCAGCTAGGTTTTATGATACATCAATATTTTTTTGTTTTCATATAACCCCTTTTGAATCTATATAACTTAGCTAAGTATCAAAAAACTGGATTTTGAAAAGGGAAAACCAATTTAGAAAATGTGATAATAGGAGAACAAAACTATAATTAAACTTACTCTATTGTCGGCAAATGACATTTCTCTAGTATATCTAATAGAACAATAAAAGTATAGTTCATATTTTACCCTGCTCGAGGGTGGCGGTTGGGAGACTTTCAAGTTTCCTAGTGACACCTTGTTGCCTTCTCAGGTTCTTCAAAAAGATGGAAAGCTTTCTTCAAGGCTAAGGGAGTCAAATTTCAGTGAAGGAAGGTTTGAGCTTCTTTTAGAAGATACTGGTGATCTTGTTATGTATTCTATTAATTTACCATCTGATTATGCTAATGAAGTCTACTATGAAAGTAAAACTGTTGGATCCAATACTTCAAGTGCTGCAACTCTACTGGTCTTTGACAGATCAGGAGACTTGTATCTCTTGAGAGAGAACAATGGTAAATTCTATATGTCAGGAGAAGATGGGCCGGGCAGAAGATGAAGAGAGTAAAGTCTCCACAACTGATTTTTATCTTAGAGCAACAATTAATTTTGATGGAGTGTTTTCACTTTTCAAGCATCCGAAGAATTCAACTGATATTGGAAATTGGACTACAGTGTGGTCTCATCCTCGAAATATATGTCATTATTTTGTTACTGAAGGTAGTGGTGTTTGTGGATATAATAGCATATGCACTTTGGGAGATGATACGAGACCAGCATTTCGGTGTCCAGATAGTTACTCACTAGTTGATCCTGACTATCCTTATGGTAGCTGCAAGCCAGATTTCGTACAAGGATGTGCAGAAGATGAACTATGTAAAACAAAGGATCTATATGAGTTTCAGATTTTGATCAGATGCCGTGCTTCTAGAGCCTTTTACTGAAGAACGATGCATGAAAGCTTGCATGGAAGATTGTTTGTGTTCTGTGGCTATTTTCAGGGACGGTAGTAGTTGTTTTAAAAAGAAGTTACCACTCTCAAATGGGAGAGTTGATGCAACACTTGATGGTGCTAAGGCCTTCTTAAAAGTGAGAAAAGATAACGCCTCCACTCTCAAATGGAAGATTGTTTTGTGTTCTAGAGGTTTACTGTGAAAAAGGGAAGAAAAGAGTGTCATACGTTTGTTATCTCCCAAAGTCTACATAGAACATTCAAACATAGAAAAACCAGTAGAGACTTACGTGCTTTAATTTTGATAGACACAAAATATCTATTTACTACCAAAATCATATGGACCAAATTGATTCAGAAGGCTTCCTCTCTAATTTCCTTTCTCCTCTAATCACTGATTCTTCAATTTATCTTTGTTGTGTAGCTCAGTGAGGTGATGTGGCAAAAAATTTAGGGTTTTAACCTAAAAGAAGTCGTGTTGGAAAAAAACTATACTGTGGCATCAAACTTGATCCAGGTTGGTCCAAGTCTACAAAAAGATTATTCAAATGATAGCAAGACTAATGAATAAGTGCTGGAAAATTTATGGAAACAAACAATAGCTACAATACTATAAAAAAAAGGTTTATTGATGTGTTTAGCCCTTGCAATTAAGCGGCATTTAAAAATTCGTCCATGTAATTGCTAATCCTGGCATTTTAACCCTGCAATTGTTAATCGTTTAAAATTTGGTCCTTGGACCAAATTAATCACTGCCACGTCACTAATTTGATGACGTGGCAATCACTGTCACACATAAAATTCCAATTTTGACCTTAAGAAGAGGACAAAATATTGAAGAAAGAATTGGAAACACAGGGGTAAATTTGGAATTTCATGTGGCGTGGCAGTGATTAAGTGGGGAGAGGGACGAAATTTTAAATGATTAACAATTGCAGGGTTAAAATGCCAGGATTAGCAATTACAGGGACGAGTTTTTAAATGCCGCCTAATTGCAAGAGCTAAACACATCAATAAGCCTAAAAAAAACTATATGGATGAAATTGATTACAAAATCTAAACATCGCTTCCTCTCTACTCCTTTCCTTTTCTCCTATACTCGCTGATTCTTCAATCCATCGGTGTTGTAGCTCAAACCAATAGTACTATAGCCATTGGTGATTCTTTTACTGCTGACACCAGCAACTCTACATGGTTACTTTCACCTTCTGGTGACTTTGCCTTTGGTTTTCTTCCAATACAAGACACTGACCTTTTTTTGCTTTCCATTTGGTATGCAAAAATTCCTGAAAAAACTGTTGTGTGGTATGCTAATAGAGAAATTCCTGCACCAAAAGGTTCAAAAGTGGAACTCAATGCCGATGATGGGTTGGTGCTATAACTTCTCCAAATGGTGTCGGGTTATGGAATACTACTGAGGTACTTAGTGCTAAAGTTTCTCGTGGTGTGTTCAACGATACTGGTAACTTTGTGCTCGAGGGTGCTAGTTGAGAAACTTTCAAGTTTCCTAGGGAAACCTTGTTGCCTTCTCAGTTTCTTCAAAAAGGTCAAAAGCTTTCTTCAAGGCTTAAGGAGTCAAATTTCAGTAAAGGAAGGTTTGAGCTTCTTTTACAAGATGATGGTAATCTTGTTATGCATTCTATTAATTTACCATCTGGTTTTGCTAATGAAAACTACTATGAAAGTGAAACTGCGGGAACAGATACATCAAGTGCCGGAATTCGACTGGTCTTTGACAGATCAGGGGACCTGTATGTCTTGAGAGAGAACAATACGAAATACAATGTGTCAGAAGAAGAGAGTAAAGTCTCTACCACGCTTTATTATCTTAGAGCAACTCTTAATTTTGATGGTGTGTTCGCAGTTTACAAGCATCCGAAGAATTCAATTGATGGTGAAGGTTGGACCACTGTGTGGTCTAAGCCTGATAATATATGTACTTATACTGTCAGTGCAGGTAGTGGTGTTTGTGGATATAATAGCTTCTGCACTTTGGGAGTTGATAAGTGACCAACATGTCAGTGTCCAAAAAGTTACTCACTGGTTGATGCCGATGATCCACTTGGTACTTGCGAGCCAAACTTCATGCAAGGATGTGCAGAAGATGAACTAAGTAAAAACAGAAATGATCTCTATGAGTTTGAGACTTTGATTGACGTTGATTGGTCTATGTCAGATTCTGTGCTTCAAAAGCCTTTTACTGAAGATCAATGTATGAAAGTTTGTATGGAAGATTGCTATTGTTCTGTGGCTATTTTCAGGTTAGGTGATAGTTGCTGGAAAAAGAAGTTACCACTCTCAAATGGGAAATATGATCCAACTCTTAATGGTGCTAAGGCCTTCTTCAAAGTGAGAAAAGAACTGAACACAAATAATAATAATAATAATAATAATAATAATAATAATGAGTTAGGATCCGTTGACACCTGGTGTCAACAAATTCATTGACACCAAATCCTAACCATTCTTTATTTTGATCTTAATGGCTCCCATTTATTCACTTAATTGTTAATGTGGGGACTCTTCAAAGAAAAACATATCACACTCTCATCATCTTCCTCCTGAGGTCGGGTATTCTTATGGTTCGGGTTCTTCCACACACCCAAATACCAATTGATCATCCCTTTGTTTTCTTGTTTTCGATTCCATTCTCCATCCAAAGTACAATAAAACTCATTTTTTTCCTTCACCCAATTGTCTTTTATGGGAATGAAACAAATCGCTAAAGCTATTGCAAAGTCGATTAATGCATGGTTGATTTTTTTGCTTTCTAATTCCAATTGCTTACACCATGTCATGTAGGATTTATTGCCCTTTGCAAGAAACTCTAATACATCGTGACAAAAAAATCCCCCTATATAATTGAAATTCAAAATTACAATTGAAATTCAATTTGGGACTAAATTAAGTTTCAAAGGCTTAATGTTGGTCCTTACTTCATTCTTTATTCTTGTGTGCTCAATAACAAAAGACCGTCAGGGAAGACTTTCCGGGACAAGGATTAAGCGGTTTGTTTTTATTGGAGTAATTTTTGGGATTAATTAAATCAACAAATTATTATCACGTGATACACTCACATATAAATCTTTAGTTTCCATATTTTCAACCATTAGATTAATTAGATTGAACGGTTAACATTTGGTGTCAACGAATTCGTTGACACCTGGTGTCGACGGATCCTAACTCAATAATAATAGACAAACTATGGTCTTGTTTGGTTCTGTGCTTTTGGGTAGCTGTTGAAATATATATTATTTCCTTTTATTATTATTATTCTATTTTAATGGTTGTTTATTTTTCATTTTTCATTGGGAAATGATAGATACAGTGACAAATAACAACTTTAAATAATAGAGTAATTTCTACATGGCATCAGAGCCCTCGATTTTGGTGGCCTTGCTTCGGCATAAACCTTAGCCTCCATCACTATGGCATCTTTCGTTTTTTTTCTCTTCTGGATTTGATATCCAGCAACATTGTTCACCAAGTACTATTCGCGCGTGCAATGTTCATCCACGTGGTACTGTTCACGTGCACTATTCATCGGAAAGAAGAAGGAAAAAAAAAACTCAATTTCGTAGCTTACAGTTTGAGTCAGATCAAAAAGTGAAAATAAAAAAGGATGAATAAATCTAAGACCATTTAGGTAAGACAATCTAAGAGAGAAGGTGTGACGACGGTGGTGATGGGTAAGACAATTTTCAACTAATCAACCGAAGGTCGTGCACTCCAAGATACTTCTGATCAAGGGCAGCAGTCTTTCTCAAACTCACTTCCGTCCACTAATGAACAATTGTACAAGCTTCTTGAGTCTTAAACAACTTCTCATATGTTTTCTTTCGGTTCCATTGCCCAAAAAGGCAATTCTTTAGAGTCAGCCCTTCTTAGTGTCAAACTAAGTCGCACTTGGATTGTTGATTTAGGGGCTACCGATCATATGACAGGAGAGTCTAGTATGTTTTCTTCATATAGTCCTTGTGCAGGTAATTTAAAAATTAAGATTGCCGATGGTTCTCTTTTAGTCGTGGCAGGAAAATGTTCTGTCATTATTTCTCCATTATTAACTCTTCAAGATGTTTCACATGTCCCAAATTTATCCTGTAGCCTGTCAGTAACCTGGAATTAAAGGTGTCAAACTCATTTTTTTGATACTTATTGTTTGTTTTGGGATTCAATCTCTGGGACAGTGTAAGCAGAATGGAGGACTCTACTACAAGAAATAGTTTGTTCAAAATTTAAGGATATATTTATAATTAAATATTTTACCTTCTTGATTGAAATATTCTTCACCTGGAAAAATGCATGCAATTAGACACCATGACCCTAATTACACTATCTCTCGTGAGAGATCCTAATATCACACTTAGCTCTCTTTTTATGTTTAAATATATACTCAATCTTTTTCTTTTACAAGTATCCTTTGGGTACATATTTTGTGTTTCTATTTAATTATCGTTTTGATAGTTTAAGAATATGATTTATCAATTATATTATTTTTATAATTACTATTGCTTACAACTTTTCAATTAAATTAATTAATGTTATATGTTTGGAAAATTCAAGTTTCATTTTAAAACGAATATTGTTTTTTGAAACAAAATGTTGTTACTTACGATAATGAATCTATAATAATGGAGCAATAAAGAGTTGAAATTCTATAATAATGCTACAAAGTGTGAATCTAGTATTAGTTAAAGTCATACTTGGAGCCTAAATGTTGGTTAAAGGAGTTGAAGGGAAGTTAAGTTTTACTTAGGTGAATAACATTTTTTTTTAAGGAAGGTGAAGAACAAGTTTAAAGTTTGATTAATGTGAAATTTTCTTTTGCTTTACTATTATTAAAAAAATTGTGTAGAACAATGAGACTATTGATAATTGTTTGTCATGGGAGAGAGATGGAATGTGTGTAAACAAATAAGAATAATTGTTTGAAAGATGAAGACTGTATAACTTGCTTGTTATGGGAGAAAAATAATAATTTATCGGTGAATTAAAATGAAGGTATTATTGAAAAAACGATACAATAATTCACTTTCTTAATTTGAGTGTGCTATTATAAAACAACACTTTAAAAATGGAGGGAGTACAATTTAGTTCATTTAACAATATTGATAGAGAATATTTTTAAAAATAAAATAAAATAAAATATACTTCTAAATTTTAAATAATTTTAAAATATATGCTAAATTAGTTAAATTTACAATACTAACCTTTCTAGTTTAAGTTTATAAAAATAGAATGTATTCAAGGTTGCATATTCTAGAGGTTTTATGTGAAAAAGGGAAGAAAAGTGCATCATACATTTGTTATATCTTCCAAGCTATGAAGCTCTGATACCTGACATGATACATATACGATATCGATACGGGCAAATTTTCAAAATTTCCGATACGATATGGCCTCGATACGTTATTAAAAAATTAAATTTAAAATTAATAGTATAAGTGCACAATGTATAATAACTAAAAATGATAATAAAAAAACGTTCACATTAATGAAAATGATCAAAACAAGTGATAATTACATATTTTTTCAGCACAAATTAGATAGAATACAACTAAGCATCATTAGTACCATCCAAAGAGAACATCATAAGTACTATAAAAAAAAAATAACACCTTTGTCTAATGTTGACTACTTAATATTTAACACTAATTTATATCAAAAACAAACAATTTTTTTCCCAATTTGAGAGAAGAACCAAAGAAACATGGCATTAGAGCAAAGAGAAACATAGTAGAATTCAATTGGTGGTAATGGTTAGAAGAGGGAATAGTTATCGTTATGTGGTGACGAGAAACCCTATTTTTTTGGGTTAGAAGAGACAATATGTTTTTGATAGCGCTGCCAAACTTATAGTTTTATTTCTAATTATTTTCTTTTTCTTTTTTTTTTAAAGGAAATATGTAAGACAGAGGTATCGGTGTCGGAGTATAAATTAGCTGTGTCGGAGTACAAGTTAGCTGTATCAGACACGTATCGGTAAATTTTTTTCGAAAAAATAAATATTAATTGCCCAATACTTCTCCGATACACGTATCGGGACGTATCAGTATCAATACGTGTCGGACATGATTCTTCACCATTTTAAAAATATTGGGGCTTTAGAACTGCCAAGGTATAGCGACTTGTGTGTTGGTTTAGTATGAGTTGACCAAGTCTACGCAGAACATTCAACATAGAAAGACCAGTTGTAGTGACTTACGTGTTTTAATTTTGATGGACAAATAAATATCTATTACTATCAAAATTATATGGACCAGATTGATTAAGAATCTAGATAAAGGCTTCCTCTCTACTTTCCTTTCTCCTCTAATCACTGATTCTTCAATTTATCTTTGTTGTGGCAAAAAAAATTAGGTTTTTGACCTAAAAGAAGTCGTGTGGCAAAAAAAATAAAAATGCGGCCTAAAACTTGATGATGTGGAATCATCGGATGAACCGATACTATACAGGATTTATGACACGTCAATAAAAGATTGAATTATACAACCACAAAATTCGATCATATAAGAATGATTATAATTTTTTCTCTATTTTGGCGTAGATACATTGGACTATGAGGATGGAGGGGAAAAAAATGGAAGTTATTAGATGTTGCGAGTGCATAGTATGATAGTAACATGCTTCTCAAATCCAACGTTTGGGGTTGAAATCTAACATATTAGACCAACAAAAATAGTTATGGAGATAAAATTGAAAATACAAAATAGGTTAAGGGACCAAATACGAAATTTAGTCTAGAAAGACTAAAACTATAATTAATTAGTCCTTATCTTATGTCAAGTATAACTTGTTGCACTACTTTATCTGAATTCTGTTCTGGTTGCATGAGTTGCATGATATCCAAGAGAATAACTTGTTGCACCATTTCTAAGCTATTGATCTTCACATGCTGTCAACATGATTTAAATTAGTATACCATTTGGATAACTGAAGAAAAACTTGACCACACTCAATGTGATTGAAGAAAGTGAATCGCGGGCACGATAATAACATTTGCATCCTAAGTACTAAAATTTCCAATTGGATTTACATGTACAATATGATGTAAAAGTTTCAGTTTTCATTTTGAAATTGACAATGTAATCTTTAAAGAATATTTTTCTCTTGATGAAATTCGACTTAGGGAAAGTGTTGTGCATTGCGACTAGTCTATTACTTGCACAAAGTAATTGTTGCTTTTGCAGAAATAATTTATTCTACAGTAAGTGTCGTTTTACTTTTTCAATATATGATTATCAGAATTAATTTATTTATTTATTTCAATTTTAATCTCGAATTAATAGCAGAAAAAAAATATGATTATCAGTTGCACCGGTATAATACACTTGCATATTTTTATTCTATATTGCAGTTTACCTTAATATGGAAACCACAGTCACAGCCGTATACACGGACACACTACTAGTCTTGAAGGTACATAAAACTACAGGTTGATACACACACATAAAAGCAAATATTACAGTACACTTGCAACAACATAATAAGAATTAGCACAAGCTGCCAATCTTCCTTACAAAGTTATTAATTTAGAGAATATTCAATACTAATTGGTGAAGGGTGTATGGTGGAACTTGCACTTCAACAGTACCTTCAAGCAGGGCCGTCTCTGAGAATTCGGAGGCTCGGCTCTGGAAATGAAAAGAGGCCAGTGATAAAATCAAAACATAATTTTTTTTAAAAGAGCAATATACTATTTATATTTTTTAAAAGATAAATACAAGGTGCCGTATATATGCGGTACACCTAGAGATGAAAATGACTACCGTATACACGAGGAACCCTCACCTAACACCAAAATCAAGAGGAACTAATTCTAATAATCCTAAAAGAGGCCCATCCTTGTGAGGGAATGAAATAATCTTAGGGGGCCTAAGAGATATTAAGGGGGCCTAAAAAGAAACCACCATTATACTGGATATAAAATAAATAAAAAATGAGGCCCATCCTTGAGGGAGGCCCAGCTCGTTTGAGCTGTTTGCACCCCCTCAGAAACGCCCCTGCCTTCAAGCATATGTATCACATTTCTCATGGTTGGTCTAAGATATGGATCCTCTTGAACACACCAAATAGCAATCTTTACCAATTTCTCCAAATTTTCCTTGTCCTTCAATGCCTCATTGTCACCCTCAACCAAGGGATCTAGAATACCTTCTTTGTAGCAGTCATAAGCCCATTCAGTTAAGATAGCTTTGTATTCATTTTCTTGATCCATTTCTTCAACACATCTTCTACATGAAATTATGTGAAAAAAAGATGTTTTTTAAACTTTCAATAAATTGAATACACAATTTCTAAGATAAAGTTGTTACTTTAAGCTTCTTATCAAGTGCTCTTAGATAGGTAGGGGAGCCAGTAATTTTGAATAGTGGAGGCACCATTACACGAAATTTGTTAGGAGGAAAAGTATGCGTGTTTGATTTTATGGTTGCATGAAACAAGGAGGAAGAGTTTTCATTTTTCTCATTGAGAAAGAGATAATCATAGGTGGATTTAAAAATAAAATCTCACAAAAATGGATGTGATATGAATATTGCTCCCACTTTTAAATATTTATCCATGTCATCTCTCAACCGATGTGAGACATTTTAACATATAGTGAGACGGGGTGTAATAAAAACTACTTATTTTAACTTAAAAATAAATAAATATATGAGAGAGTGTAACATGATTTGTTTGTGTGGATAAATTGCCGGCAAAATAAAGTGAATAAGTTGAGTGCAAAATCTATATGGGGTATATTCCAATTCATATATTTAATTTGCCTGCAAAATCTAATAGTGGTATATTACAAGTATGGTGTGTGGCTCCGTCACTACTCTTAGGGCACTTAGTAGCATTTTCCTTAATTTTATTATAAAATAATTATAAAGTAATGTTCATTATAAAGTATTAGGGTGTGTTTGTTTCAAGTTTATCAAATTTATTCATAGGAATAACATTCCTTGAAATATAAAGATGGGAATTTTATTCGAAGGAATTTAGAAAAAATATGTTTGGTTATCTTTATAATATTCCTAGGAATCATAAAAATAGGGATTATAATAGGTAAACTATTTATGAATTTATTCTCATCTCCATGGGAACTTTATTCCCACCCTTTTCTTTGGAAATTTTTTTCTATTCCCAGGAACATTTTATACCCGGGAATAAAATTTAGTAAACTTGTAACAAACATAGGCATATACATTCCTATCATTTTATTCCCGGGAATCAACAATTATAACTTGAAACAAACGCACAGTGAAATATTTGAAATGTAATTTCTTATTTTGAAACTTTATGTTTAATATTCATTTTTTCAAGGATGTATAATATTTTTTATAGTCTCGTTTACTTGCAAATGTTATACCTCACTAAACTTATACTACACAACTTTTTTTTTTTGAGAGGGTTATACTACACAACTTAACAACAATAAAAATATCGTGAGAATCGGTTTTTCTATCTCTGTAAATTTATGGACCCTAATTCAATTGAAAACGACTGTCATGTAAGCACTCGGATCTATGCTTATTTTCATCTCCTCAAATTAAAAAATGAATGACCAAAATAAATATTATGTAAAAAGTAAAGGAAAATATGCATATTTTACACAACTCCAAAAAATACCAACCCGGGTAACTCAAATCATTGGGAGCACTCATGATCTCATCAATTAAAAACGGCTAATATCAATCGTTGATTAAATAAATCAATAGTTGATATTATGGACACATGTATAACAATCTTGAGTAGTTTTTTTTTTTTTTTGAAGGAGCAACTCTTCTTTTTTTTTTTGAGAGCAAAAAGGAGCAACTCTTGAGTAGTTATAAGTTGTTATAATATTAATTTTTAATCTTTTTTTTTACTTTACAAATTACTCAATTCATAGTTCCCTAAAATATACCGTGTTGTGTCATTTATTTTGCTTAGTTAGATATTAAATTAACTTTATCCAAAACAAAACAACAATGGAATAAGGTTTGTTCATACAAAGACATAACTTATTTAGAGAACAATTAATACTAATTTGAGACAGTTATGGTGGAACCATGGGAGGCATTATCTCTTCTCACTTTTAAGAAAGCCTTAGAACCATTAACAGTTGTTGTGAATTGGGACTCAAATCTCACACCAATAAATAATGATGTGTGGAGTAAAGAAAAGTAGTAACCACAATCAAAGCAAGCAATCACAAGCAACAACAATAATAACAACACCTAGATCTAATCTAGAAATTAAAGTGAAAAGCTCAAAACCACAAGCATAAGAAAGCAAGAAAGAAAACAACAAACACACCAAAGATTAGTAACCCAATTCGGTCTAATATAACCTCCTCTGGAGGAGAGAGCACCTCTCCAATCCACTAAGATGAAAGTGATACAAATGAGTTACAAGAAATTAGCATAAGAGCTCACAAAGAACAAAACTTAATTTCTACCCATTTTTCATGTCACTTACACTCTCAATGAATCCTAAGAGAAAGCACAAAAGGAAGCTTTTTGATCTTTCCAATGGTGAAATCTCACTACCCAAGATGTTTACAATGTTTCCCAACTCAAGAGAACCCCACTACAAAGACACTCAACCCTAAAGTTCTCTCCTTTATAGTCCCAAGTTTCTCTCTCTTCAAGCTCTCTTTCAAAATCTGCATAGAAACACTTATATAGTACTCTGCAGCTATCAAAATTGTGTCACGATTGCCAAATTCGTGTCACGATTGATGCATACGACCCAATGTACGACCAACCTTATCTTGAAAACGTGTCAAACATGCCAAAAATCGTGTCACAATTGAACATCAAACAAAACCATGCTCACGGTCTAGAAAATCGTGACACGCCTACCAAATCATGTCACGATTCTGAACTTTCTCAGAATCACAATTTCAAGGCAATTTCAACAAGTTGCATAAACTCTCCCGTTTGTGAGTGGTAAAGTTTAATTCCGGCTTGCAGGTGCTAGATGGATCACCAAGAATATTTTGTTTTCATTTAGTAAAGTTAAATTCTAACTCAAAAGAATCTCAGAAAATCAATGCTAATGTGAGTATTTGGAGAGACTAAAAACTTACTCGTACCGAATCTATGTAACCAAATTCCTCTCTTTTTACTATGTTTCAACTTTCTAATTTTAACTATCTTAGATTATAGTTTTACAGGGTTCAAATTTGATGCAATCACATTACTAGAGTAATAATGTGCTGATTCCACTTTGCCATTCTAGTGAAATTAAGAAACAAAGGTTTTTTTTTTTTTTTTTTGACAAAATTTTAAGAAACAGTTAAAACAACATATATCCGTAAAAGGGACAAACCGGAAACCAATGCGCCGTGAGCCATCTTGCCTTCTTGCTGCCACTCCTGCTGCCTCTGGATGTCGCCGTTCCAACGCTGCCAACAGCCGTCCATCCCCTACACCACTGGCTATCTTCACCACTTTGTCCTTTTAAACGACCATAGATTGGCAGCGAGATGGTAGAATGGGTCACAACGTTGGGGTTGCTGATGTGGTGGTGTTTCTGACTCAGGTTGGGGAGCATGCCCTAATGCTACACGCTCCACAATATACATCCCGAGAACATCACCGCATCCAGGTTGATTCAATGACTTGCACAACAAGCTTGAAATACTTGACATCTATTTCCAGCTTGAATTAGAAGTAGTTGATGTACAAGTTAGCCTAGGAGTAGTTGCTAACTTACTGTTTCTCAATACAGTTTTAGGAATTAGTTATAATTAGATATAAGCTCGTGCGTTGCGCAAATATCTTGAATGTTTTAGTTATGGAAAAAAAAAATTAGAGAATAAATAACTATTCTATTTATATAGTCAAGTTGTTGATATCATATGAAATTGAAGATAAGAATAAGAAATATATATTGGCATTATTAATTAAAATAGTTGCAAGTAAATCGTTGTACCTTGGTGTAAATTGCCGAGAAAATAGCATGCAACTAGTCTGCAAGGATTATTAGACGGCAAATTCTATGGTATATCCAATAAATTTGGATGTATCGGTACACCAATTCGTTAAATTAATAATAAATTAGTTATTTTTTTGAAGAAAAATAATTATTTTCTATCATTGACAACTATAATAATTAAACTTTATTTACCAAAATCTTCGACGAAATAAAATTTAACTTTTACAAATTTTTACTACTCATAATAATAAATATTGATTATTTTTTATGACAAAATATAAATTTTTTAATATAATCCTTATAAACAATGAAATGATGTTTTTTCTTATGATATGACGTTTTCTAAAATATAAATATTGACAAATAACTTTTTATTTCATAAAAATGATCGTTAATTTATAAGTTTTGTGAAACAAGAGTATCGGTACACTAAAATTTCTGAGTATACCGTAGAAGTTCCCTTATTAGACTAGATATTTTGACCCTAGTTTGAACCCGTAACTTTGTAATTTTGTACGAGTTTCATCCTTGATTTACACTTCTGCATACCAAAAAAAAATTAGTAAATTACGAGAAATAATTATGACACTACCTCAAATCAAGAGTATTTAAGCATACACACATAAATGATAAAATTTAAAAGAGAAATAATTTAGTCACATCACTTAATAAAATTTCTCTTTTAAATTTTATCAATCATGGGTGTACGCCTAAATAAATTTTATTTAGGGTTGTGTCTATATATGAGTTGCTCTAAAATTACACTATCTCTTATATTACACCCTCCTCCTCTACTTCCCTTCCTTGACCATTCTCATTGGGTTCTTAGCAATTCACAAAAATAGAATTGTCTGCAAGGCTAATGCAGGGTTGCATATTTCTATAGAGGTTTTATGTGATAAAGGGAAAGAAAGTGTACCATACGTTTGTTATTTCCAATTTCCAAAGTATAACGACTTGTGTGTTGGTTAATTGGTTTAGTTGACCAAAGTCTACGCAAAGAATATTCAACACATAGAAAGACTTGTAGGAGGGACTTACGTGCTTTAAATTTGATGGACACAAAAATATCTATTTACTATCAAAATTATATGGACCAAATTGATTCAGAGTCTAGACAAACTTCATCTCATCTATGTTGTAGCTCAATGAGGTGATGTGGCAAAAAAATCTAGGTTTTAGTTTTAGACCTAAAAGAAGTGATATGGCAAACCATTTATTAACATGGCATATAACGTTACTTTTGTAAAATCATTTAGATAAATTAACCAAGTAATATCCAGAAGTTCTAGCTCAACTGGCAAAATGCCGAAATTGTTAGGCCGGATGCCATGACTGGGTTCGAAACCCGGTGCCTCCACTTGTGTGTGTGAGTTTTATAATGGCTTTGTCATTTCGTCTATCTACCAAAAAAAAAAAAAATTAACCAAGTAATTATGGTCAAATGATTTTGATCAGACTATACTTATCTCACGATCAAAATCGAAATTACCAAAATTCTCGTCTCATGAAAATCAGAGAGTTGACACCAAACAAAGAATCATTCAAATGAACCTCTACTATGTAGGTCTTATGATACATCAATATTTTGTTTGTTTTCATAATTCCACTTTTGAATCTATATATCTTAGCTAAGGATCCAAAAACTGGATTTTGAAAAGGGAAAACCAATTTAGAAGAACAAAAATATAGTTCATATTTTTAACCATGCAAAGTCCACTTTAAAAGAACACAAATCCTTTGTTGAGATTGTAAATTATTTTCATTTTTATTTTTATCAAAAATGGAAGTATATCATACGTCTGTTATATCCAGATGGTTAAACCAACTTATGACTTATGAGTTGACCAGGTCCAAGTCTACACAAAGATTATTCAGCAGAGTAATGACTAAGTGATGAAATTTTTATGGACAAAAACAATTGCTATTTTCTATAAAAATCATATGAATAAAATTGAGATAGAATCTAAACATGGCTTCCACTCTACTGCTTCCCTTTCTTCTCTTGTCACTGATTCTTCAATCCATCCATGTTCTAGCTCAAACCAAAAACACTATAGCCATTGGTGATTCTTTTACTGCTGAAACAAGCAACTCTACATGGTTGCTTTCCCCTTCTGGTGACTTTGCCTTTGGTTTTCTTCCAATTCAAGACACTGACCTTTTTTTGCTTTCCATTTGGTATGCAAAAATTCCTGACAAAACTGTTGTGTGGTATGCTAATAGAGAAAGTCCTGCACCAGAAGGATCAAAAGTGGAACTCAATGCCGATGATGGGTTGGTGCTAACTTCTCCAAATGGTGTCGGGTTATGGAATACTACTGAGGTACTTAGTGCTAAAGTTTCTCGTGGTGTGTTCAACGATACTGGTAACTTTGTGCTCGAGGGTGGTGGTTGGGAGACTTTCAAGTATCCTAGTGACACCTTGTTGCCATCTCAATTTCTTCAAAAAGGTGGAAAGCTTTCTTCAAGGCTTAAGCAGTCAAATTTTAGTAAAGGAAGGTTTGAGCTTCTTTTACAAGAAAATGGTGATCTTGTTATGCATTCTATTAATTTACCATCTGGTAATGCTAATGAAAACTACTATGAAAGTGGAACTGTGGAATCCAATACTTCAAGTGCTGGAACTCAATTGGTCTTTGACAGATCAGGGTACTTGTATGTCTTGGGAGAGAACAATGAGAAATACAATGTGTCAGAGCAAGAGAGTAAAGTCTCTACCACTGAATTTTATGTTAGGGCAACTCTTAATTTTGATGGAGTGTTCACACTTTACAAGTATCCCAAGAATTCAACTGAGAGTGATGTTTGGACCATAGTGTGGTCTAAACCTGATAATATATGTAATTATATTGCTAATGAAGGGAGTGGTGTTTGTGGATATAATAGCTTCTGCACTTTGGGAGTTGATAAGAGACCAACATGTCAGTGTCCAAAACGATACTCACTGGTTGATCCTGATGATCCACTTGGTAGCTGCAAGCCAGACTTCATACAAGGATGTGCAGAAGATGAACTAAGTAAAAACAGAAATGATCTCTATGAGTTTGAGACTTTGACTGACATTGATTGGCCTATGTCAGATTCTGTGCTTCAAAAGCCTTTTACTGAAGATCAATGTATGAAAGCTTGTATGGAAGATTGCTTTTGTTCTGTGGCTATTTTCAGGTTAGGTGATAGTTGCTGGAAAAAGAAGTTACCACTCTCAAATGGGAAATATGATCCAACTCTTGATGGTGCTAAGGCCTTTTTGAAAGTTAGAATACATAATACCTCCATTGCTATCTTTCCTCCAAATTCAAATTCAACAATTGTGAACAAGATCAATAATAGAGAAACTTGGGTTTTGGTTGGTTCTGTGCTTTTGGGTAGCTCTACTATTCTCAATGTTGTATTCATTGTAGCAATATGTGTTTGTACCTCCTTCATTTTTCAGTACAAGAAGAAGCTTAGAAGAGTTAGCAAAAGTGACACTTCTGTTGAAACCAATTTGCGTTGCTTCACTTATGAAGAGCTTGAAGAAGCTACCAATGGATTTGACAAAGAGCTAGGAAGGGGAGCTTTTGGAATAGTTTACGAAGGAGTCATCAACAACAACACAACTTGCAAAACTCGCGTGGCAGTGAAGAAGTTGAACAGTTTTCTGTTGGATCAAGCTCATCGGGAATTCAGGAATGAGCTGAATGTCATTGGTCTCACTCATCACAAGAACTTGGTTCGTTTACTTGGATTTTGCGGGAGTGGAAGTGAAAGATTGCTTGTTTATGAGTACATGAGCAATAGCACTTTGGCAAGTTTTCTTTTCAATGAAGAAAAACAGAAGCCAAATTGGAAACTAAGGCTAGAACTTGCAATAGGAATAGCTAGAGGACTTGTGTATTTACATGAAGAGTGCATCACTAGGATTATCCATTGTGACATAAAGCCTCAAAACATACTCCTGGATGATTATTTCAATGCAAGAATTTCTGATTTTGGATTAGCCAAGTTGTTGAACATGAATCAAAGCAAAACCAACACTGGCATAAGAGGAACAAAAGGGTATGTTGCACTTGAATGGTTTAAAAACATGCCTATCACAGCTAAGGTGGATGTGTATAGTTATGGTGTAGTGCTACTTGAGATAATTTCATGTAGAAAATGTGTTGAAGAAATGGATGAAGAAGATGAAGACAAAGCAATTTTAACTGATTGGGCTTATGATTGCTACAAAGATGGTGCTTTATGTGCATTGGTTGAGGGTGACAATGAA
Source organism: Medicago truncatula (assembly GCF_003473485.1). NCBI lineage: Eukaryota > Viridiplantae > Streptophyta > Magnoliopsida > Fabales > Fabaceae > Medicago > Medicago truncatula. Next base: position 2,931,824 of record NC_053049.1, read on the forward strand.
GCATTGGAGGACAAGGAAAATTTGGAGAAATTGGTAATGATTGCTCTTTGGTGTGTTCAAGAGGATCCATATCTTAGACCAAACATGAGAGATGTGGTACATATGCTTGAAGGTACTGTTGAAGTGCAAGTTCCACCATACCCCTCACAAATTAGTATTCAATATTCTCTAAATTAATAAGTCTGTAAGCTAAGATTGGCAACTTGTGCTAATACTTGTTGTGCTCTTTTCTAAGATTGACAACTTGTGCTGATACTTGTTGTGCTCTTTTAAGTGTACCGTAATATTTGCATTTATTTTTGTGTATCAAGATGTTGTTTCCATATTATGGTAGGTTCCAATATTAGTTCATCTCCACGTACCCCTCAATCATATGTTGTTCATCTCCACGTACCACACACTATGCAGTTGTCCTTCGGATTATTCAATATATCAAGGGTACCTTATTTTATGATCTTCATTACTCAACTACATCCTTATTAATTATTAGAGCCTACTCTAATGTCGATTGGGCCGGTGATCCTAGTGATCAGTGTTCCACCACTGATTTTTGCATTTTTTTTCTTGGAGATTGTCTTATATCTTGGTGTAGCAAGATACAAGCTTTGGTGGCTCGCTATAGGACTGAAGTTGAATATCGTGTTCTTGTTGATACTACTTTTGAGATATCGTGGCTTCGTTGGCTTCTTGCTGATTTAGAGACATCATAGTCTTCACCTATATTGTGACAATCATAGTGCCATTCAAATTGCTCACAATGATGTTTTCCATGAGCGAACCAAACATATTGAAATTGATTTCTACTTCATTTGTCAACATTTCCTTTGTGGTGAACTTCTTATCTCCATTGGCATTCTTGACCAGCCGGCTGATTTGTTCACGAAACCCCATTCTCCAGGACGTTTCCGCACTTTAGTTTTCAAACTCAAGTTAGATGTTAAGATATATTATGATTCTCTATTTATTGTAATTATGCTAGGCGTAATCAATATTTATGTGTAACATTTTTCTTGAAGAAGCTAAATAGCCCACCTAAATTGACGCCGAAGAGAATCGAACCTGAGACCTTGCAGAGGAGCACACTCCCAAGACCCAAACCAATACCACCAGACCAACCCAAATGGGTTTAATATTTATGTGTAATTATTTTTTGTTTTTCTTTGTTTCCAGTCCTATAATATAAATAGGACCACCTACTTGTACTTGAGACATACAATGGATATACTAACATTTCTCATATCTTCCTAAGTTTCTACAAATGGTTGATATTATAGACACATGGAGCAAATCTTGAGTAGTTATAAGTTGTTTGTTACTGTTGAGACATTGAGATTTCAGATGTACACAATAGTATTTTGTGATATTTTATGTTTTCTTTTATTTTAATGTAGTAGTTGAAGTTACCTCTGCAGAAGTATGGTGACCCATACTTGTTAGAGTGTTTAAGACTTTGTAATCTTGGTTAGGTGACAGACTACTATGCTGTCCTGCTGTTCACTTTTTCTGTTTTTTCTATATATTGTATCAGAAACTTTATTTTGATGCAGAATGAAATTATCTTCAAGTTTCTGAAATAACTTTTAGTTCTTACAAATGGTATCAGAGCTTCTTTCTTCTTAAAGGGCCTGTGATTAAAAACCCTTGCTTTCTTGACACCCAACCATTTTTCTTGATGGCTTTAAACAATATTACCCTTCCAGCACCTCCTGTATTTACAGGAAAGAAATATGAAATCTGGTCTGTGAAGATGAAGACTCATTTGAGGGCATATGATCTTTGGGAAGTGGTGGAAACAGCTGCTGAACCACCACCTTTGCAAGAAAATCCAACTGTTGCTCAAATGAGATACCACAGTGAGCAAGTTGCCAAGAGAGCTAAGGCTCTTACCATCCTTCACTCTGCTGTGAATGATGATGTTTTCATGAGAATCTCACACTTAGAGACAGCAAAACAAGTTTGGGAAAAGCTAGAAGAAGAGTTTTTTGGGAATGAAAGAACCAAGCAGATGCAGGTTCTAAATCTCAAAAGAGAGTTTGAAGCCTTAAAGATGAATGAGGCTGAAAACATAAATGATTTCATGACGAAAGTTATGAAAGTTGTGAATCAAATTAGATTGTTGGGAGAACAATTTCTTGATAGCAGAATTGTAGAAAAAGTCTTGGTGGTTTTACCTGAAAGATTCGAATCAAAGATTTTTGCACTTGAAGAATCAAAAGATCTTTCCAAGATAACCTTAACAGAGCTTATAAATGCTCTTCAAGCTCAAGAGCAGAGAAGACTTTTGAGACAAGAGGAAGCATCAGAAACAGCTTTACAAGTCAAACACAAAGGAAAATCCATAGCAACCAAAGGTGAAAAGAAATTTGTTGGAGAGCACTCTGGGAAAGATACAAAGAAGAAGGAAAGATTTCCAAAATGTGGAATTTGCAAAAGAACCAGCCACAAGGAAAGTGATTGTTGGTACAAAGGAAAAACACCACCACCATTTCAATGTAGATACTGCAATAAAACTGGGCATATTGAGAGGTTTTGTAGGCTGAAACAGCAGCACCAAAATCAACAAAATCATACTTCTCAAAAGGCAAATGTAACTGAAATTGAAGATAGTGAAGAACTCTTGTTCATGGCCAATACTACAAGGAGTTCGGAGGATGGAGACACATGGTTTATTGATAGTGGCTGCACACAACACATGACTAGCAAACCAGAACTGTTTTCAGAGATCAAACCCGCTGCAGGATCTGTAAAGATTGGAAATGGACAGAAAGTTGCCATCACAGGTAGAGGAACGGTGAAAATTCACACTGCAACAGGTATTAAATACATTTCTGATGTACTTTTAGTTCCTGAACTTGATCAAAACCTGTTGAGTGTGGGCCAAATGATTGAAAAAGGTTATTGTTTGTTATTTAAAGAAGGAAGTTGTGTGGTTACTGATGTTAATGGTCATGAATTATTTGAAGTAAATATGAGAAAAAGAAGTTTTCCTATTAACTGGAATTTAGTTTCTGAACATGAATGTAATATGAGTAAAGCTGAACTTGATTCTAAGCTTTGGCACAAAAGATTTGGCCACTATAATTTGAAATCTATTCAATTTGCTCAAAAGCAAGAGTTAGTCAAAGACTTGCCCAATATTCAAACTTTTTCGGAGGTGTGTGAAGGTTGTCAACTTGGTAAGCAACATAGGTTGCCTTTTCCAAGTTCAGCAACATGGAGAGCAAGTGAAAAACTTGAATTGGTTCACTCAGATGTTTGTGGACCTATGAATACTTCTTCACTCAATGGAAGCAAGTATTTTATTCTTTTTATTGATGATTTTACAAGGATGACTTGGGTTTATTTTCTGAAACAGAAGTCTGAAGTTTTTTCTGTTTTTAAGAAGTTTAAGGTCTTTGTTGAAAATCAAAGTGGTTGTTTATTGAAGAAACTTAGAACTGACAACGGGAAGGAGTATACTTCTGCAGAATTCAATAAATTTTGTGATGATTTGGGTGTTGAACGTCAACTTACAGTCAGCTACTCGCCTCAACAGAACGGAGTTTCTGAAAGAAAGAATAGATCTGTCCTTGAAATGGCTAGATGCATGATTTTTGAGAAGAAATTGCCAAAGTCCTTCTGGGCAGAGGCAATAAACACTGCTGTCTATCTCCAAAATCAACTTCCTACAAAGGCGGTAGAAGGGATGACACCTATTGAGGCTTGGGGAGGTTTCAAGCCGTCTATCAAGCATCTGAGAGTGTTTGGTTCGCTGTGCTACACTCACATACCAGATGTGAAAAGAAGCAAATTGGATGAAAAGGCTGAAAAAGGAATTTTAATAGGCTATAGCTCAAAGTCTAAGGGCTATAAAGTCTATGGAATTGATTCAAATAAAATTTTCATTAATAGAGATGTTAAAGTGGATGAAGATGCATATTGGAATTGGGAGACCTCTCAAGTTGATAGAGGTTCAACTTTGTCTTCTCTCGAGGATGCAAATGAAGATCAAGATGAAGAAGTTGATGATGACTTTGCTGTTAGAGGTACCCAACCTCTTTCAGAGATTTATCAAAGATGCAATAGTGTTGTCTTTGAACCTACCAGCTTTGAAGATGCTAGTAAAGTTGATGAATGATACCAGGCTATGAAAGAGGAGATGGACAACATTGAAAAGAACAAGACATGGCAGCTGGTTGACAAGCCTAGAGACAAGAATGTCATAGGAGTGAAATGGGTCTATAGGGTCAAGATGAACCCAGATGGATCCATCAACAAATACAAGGCCAGACTTGTTGTCAAGGGCTATGTTCAACAATCCGGGATTGACTACACAGAAACATTTGCACCGGTAGCAAGAATGGATACTATTCGAATTCTTGTAGCGTTGGCAGCACAAATGAAGTGGAAAATTTGGCATTTAGATGTCAAATCAGCATTCTTAAATGGTAACCTTGATGAAGAAATTTATGTTGCTCAACCGGCTGGTTTTTTGGTAAAAGGGAGGGAAGACAAGGTGTATAAGCTTAATAAAGCTTTGTATGGGCTGAAACAGGCCCCTAGAGCTTGGTATAGCAAAATTGATAGCCACTTTCTTAATCAAGGATTCAAAAGGAGTGAAAATGATGCAACTCTTTATGTAAGAAGATTGTTGGATGGTGGTTCCTTAATTGTCTCTTTGTATGTTGATGACTTGCTAGTAACAAGCAATAATCAACAAGAAGTTCAACAACTTATGGAGGAGATGAAAAACCAGTTTGAGATGTCTAGCTTAGGGGAAATGAACTATTTTCTCGGCTTGGAAGTGCATCAATCTGAGAATGGAATTTTTTTGAATCAAGAGAAGTATGCTCGTGAAGTTTTGAAGAAGTTTAAAATGGAAAGCTGCAAATCTGCTCCAACTCCTTTGGTGTGGAATTTGAAACTCTCAAAGGAAGATGAAGCTGGAAAAATTGATGCTTCTCGTTATAGAAGTTTGATTGGGAGTCTACTCTATCTTACTTCATCTAGACCTGATCTTATGTATGCATCAAGCTTACTCTCAAGATTTATGCAGAATCCTACCAAGACACATTTTGTTGCAGCAAAGAGGGTACTTAGATATGTTAAGGGTACTACTCAATTCGGAATATGGTACAAGCCAAGTGAAAATGAAAGTTTGTTAGGCTATGTTGATAGTGATTGGGCTGGAAATATAGATGACATGAAGAGTACTACAGGCTATGCTTTTTCTTTAGGCTCTGGCATGTTCTCATGGAACTCGAGGAAACAAGAAATTGTAGCTCAATCCACGGCTGAAGCAAAGTATGTAGCCGCAGCTGCAGCAGCAAACCAAGCTATTTGGTTGAGGAAAATACTCTATGACTTGGGCATACAACAGCTGGAAGCAACTGTGCTTTATTGTGATAGTAAATCAGCAATTGCTATTGCTGAAAATCCAGTTCAACATGGAAAAACAAAGCATATTCAAGTGAAGTACCATGCCATACGCGAGGCTGTTAAAAATCAAGAGATCAAACTTATTCATTGTTGTTCTGACTCTCAAGTTTCTGATATATTGACTAAATCTCTTCCAAGAGCTAAGTTTGAAAAGTTTCGAGAATTGCTTGGAGTGTCCATCCAAAATCTCAAGGAGGAGTGTTGAGACATTGAGATTTCAGATGTACACAATAGTATTTTGTGATATTTTATGTTTTCTTTTATTTTAATGTAGTAGTTGAAGTTACCTCTGCAGAAGTATGGTGACCCATACTTGTTAGAGTGTTTAAGACTTTGTAATCTTGGTTAGGTGACAGACTACTATGCTGTCCTGCTGTTCACTTTTTCTGTTTTTTCTATATATTGTATCAGAAACTTTATTTTGATGCAGAATGAAATTATCTTCAAGTTTCTGAAATAACTTTTAGTTCTTACAGTTACAATATTAATCTTTGATTTTTTTTTCATTTTACAAATTACTCAATCTATAGGTCCTGAAAATATACCATGTTCTGTCATTTATTTTCTTAGTTAGATATTAAATTGACTTTATCCAAAACAAAACAACAATGTAATAAGGTTTTCTCTCAAAAAAAACAATGTAATAAGGTTTATTCATACAAAGTAAACTAATCTTGGACCTCAAATACTAATGTTGAAGGAATATAAAGTCACATCTTAATACAAAGCCATACATTCAAATTTTATTATTGACTTTAAACAACACAACAAGGACCAGCATCTAACACCGGCTAACCAACTTGTTTAGAGAATATTTAATACTAATTTGTGACAGGTACGGTGGAACCATGGGAGGCATTATCTTTTCTCACTTTCAAGAAAGCCTTAGCACCATTAAGAGTTGCATCAACTCTCCCATTTGAAAGTGGTAACTTCTTCTTCCAACAACTATCACCTAACCTGAAAATAGCCACAGAACACAAGCAATCATCCATACAAGATTTCCTACACTGTTCTTCAGTAAAAGGCCTTTGAAGCACATAATCTGATAGAGGCCAATCAGTGTCAATCAAAATCTCAAACTCATAGAGATCATTTCTCTTTTTACTTGGATCATCTTCTCCACATCCTTGGACGAAATCTGGCTTGCAGCTGCCATATGGATCATTAGGATCAATCAGTGAGTACTGTTTTGGACACTGACATTTTGGTCTCTTATCATCTCCCAAAGTGCAGAAGCTATTATATCCACAAACACCACTACCTGCACTAACAGTATAAGTACATATATTAAAGGGCTTAGACCATACTGTGGTCCAACCTTCACTCTTAGTTGAACTCTTAGGATGCTTGTAAAGTGTGAACACTCCATCAAAATTAAGAGTTGCTCTAAGATAAAATTGTGTGGTCGAGACGTTACTCTCTTCTTCGAACACATTGTATTTCTCATTGTTCTCTCCCAAAACATACAAGTACCCTGATTTGTCAAAGACCAGTTGAGCTCCAGCACTTGATGTACTGGATTTAATAGTATTACTTTCAAAGTAGTTTTCATTAACATAACCAGATGGTAAATTAATAGAATGCATAACAAGATTACCATCACTTTGTAAAATGAGTTCAAACCTTCCTTTACTGAAATCTGTCTCCTTAAGCCTTGAAGAAAGCTTTCTTCCTTTATCCACAACCTGAGAAGGCAATAACGTGTCACTAGGAAACTTGAAAGTCTCCCACAGACTGTTGAATTTACCATCCTGAAGCACAAAGTTGCCAGTGTCATTCAACACACCGCGAGAAACTTTAACATTGAGTCCTTCAGTATTCCATAACCTGACACCATTTGGGGAAGTTAGCACCAGCCCATCATTGGCAGTGAGTTCCACTTTTGATCCTTTTGGTGCAGGACTGTCTCCATTAGCATACCACACAACAGTTTTCTCAGAAATTTTGGGATACCAAATAGAAAGCAAAAAAAGATTAGTGTCTTTGAGTGGAAGAAAACCAAAGGCAAAGTCACCAGAAGGTGAAAGCAACCATGGAGAGGTACTGGTTTGTGCAGTAAAAGAATCACCAATGACTATGGTACTTTTGGTTTGAGCTACAACACAGATGGATTGCAGAATCAGTGAGCAGAGGACAAAGGAAAGCAAAGAGGGAGTCATGTCTAGATTGTAGAATCAATATGATCCATATGATTTTTATAGTAAATAAATATCTCTTGTTTCAATCAAAATTAAAGCACTGAGCCACTAGTCTTCCAATTTGGTCCATATGATTTATAGATATTTTTTTGTGTCCATCAAAATTAAAGCCATTAGTCCTTATAGTCAACTCATACTAAATCAACAAAGAAGTTGGCTTAACTTTGGAGATAACAAACGTATGAAAACTTTCCCTTTTTGATAGAAAATTAAAATAAAAATACATTACAATTTTGACCATGGACTTCTGTAAAATGGACTTTCAGGACAGTTTTTTTTTTTCCAGATATATATTTATTATTTTTTCTAAACAAGAATATTATTATAAATTATAGTAGGTTACAGACAAGAATATTTATCTAATTTAGTAAATTTAACTTCTCACTCTCGAATCCAGGTAACCATATCTACAAGTTCCTCGCTCTTTGTTATTGACTTTTTAACTACATTAGGTTATAGTTTTACAGGGTTCAAGTTGGATGCAATCACATTGCTAGAGTGACAGTGGCTGATTGTTGATTATTGAATATGTTTGTGTCATTGCATGTTTGTACACATGCAAATTTCAGTGTAGTTGAACTAGAACAATTACGCTATGTATGTAGTGCTTCATGGCCTAATTACCTATTTTCTGTGCTGGGTGCGAAAACTCTAAGTTTGCGCGGGAAAGGTACTCTACCGTTCACTAATTTTTCCGTTAGATCAATCAAAACATTGAGATGATTAGTGATTTTAAGGAACAAAACTAAAATAACATATATGATAATATCTGTAAAAGGGACAGACCAGAGACTCACCCTGTCGTCTTGGAGCCACTCCAGCTGCCTCCGGCCATTTTCGTCCTAAAACCATCCTCACCTCTTCTTCTGTCATGTTCATTTTTCTTATTTCAAGTAGAACTTGTTGTACTACTCCATCTGAATTTCCTTCAGTTTCCACCTATTTACTTTGGTCGTGGATGAATTGGAACAACTTGCATGATCTCCGCAAAAATAACAGACTAGTTGTTTCAAATTCATCATTTCCAAGCTATTGATCTACAAATGCAGTCAAAATATTTTAAATTAGTATATCATCTGGCCAAGTGAAGCAGAACTTGACCACTTTAATGTGGTTGAAGAAAATAAAGCACATCCACAATTATAAATTTGCAGAAGCTGTTATATCCATAAACACCACTACCTAAACTAACAATATATTACACATTATCAGGTTTAGATCACACTATGATCCAACCTTCACTCTCAGTCGAACTCTTTGGATGCTTGTAAAGTGTAAACACCCCGTCAAAATTAAGAGTTGCTCTAAGTTAAAAATGTGTGTTTGAAACTTTACTCTCTTTTTCTTACACATTGTATTTCTCACTGTTCTCTCTGAAGATATATGAAGCACCGACATAGACACGGACACATCACCGACATGTTGACACAGGTAATAATTTGAGAAAATGGATTAATTGAATGTAATAACATGTGTCGGTATCGTGTCAGGGACTGACATGTGTCAGACACCGGACATGCCTTAGATCAGAGGTGTCAGTGCTACATAGCCCAACACATACAAGTACCCTGATCTTTCAAAGATTAATTGAGTTCCAGCACTTGATTTACTGGATCCCACAGTTTTACACTTTCATAGCAGTTTTCATTAACATAACCAAATGGTAAATTAACAAAATTTATAACAAGATTACAATCATTTTGTAGAAGGAGTTCAAACCTTCCTTTACTGAAATTTTTCTCCATAAGCCTTGAAGAGAACTTCCACCTATTTCAAGAACCTGAGAAGGCAACCAAATGGAAAGCAAAAAAATATCGTATCTTCTAGTGGAAGAAAACCTAAGGAAAAGTCACCAGAAGGTGAAAACAACCATGAAGAGGTGTTGGTTTGTGCAGTAAAAGAATCACCAATGGCTATAGTACTTTTGGTTTGAGCTACCTACAACAGTGTTTAGATTATAGAACCTGTTTAGATTATAGAAGCAATTCGGTCCATATGATTCATAGTAAGTAGATATTGTTTGTGCCATCAAAATTAAAGCACTTAGTCACTAGTCATTTTTGTATCCTTGTGTAGACTTGGTCAACTCATACTAAACCAATTAACCAACACACAAGTTGGTATACTTTGGAGTTTGGAGATAACAAACGTATGATACACTTCCCTTTTCATAGAAAATTAAAATATATTACAATTTTGACATGTATTTGTGTTCTTCTAAAGTGGACTTTACACAGTGAAAAAAATTCAGATATATATATTTTTTTCTAAACAAGATTAAACATTGAAGTAGAATCCAATCTGAATTTTGTTCTGCTTCCACCTATTTACTTTTGTCTTTCATGAATTTAGAACAATCTCATTAAGTTTGATTGATAAATTTATTTTAAGTGAATTTGAAACATTGCTGCAACAAAGTTGCATGATATCCAAGAGAATAACAGAATAATTGCTTCAAGGTTGAAGGAGAAGAACTTCACCATCTCTAAGCTATTGATCTCCAAATGTTGTCAACATGATTTAAATTAGTACCATTTGGGGTAAGCGAAGCACAACTTGATCACTCAATGTGCTTGAAGAAAGTGAAGCAAATATACAATGATAAAATTTGATCCATATGCACTAAAATTAGCATTTGGATTTACTTGCACAGTATGATGTAAAAGATTCAATTTTCATTTTGAAGTTGGCATCTGAAAAAAATTAGAGAATAAATAACTATTAATTATTTATATAGTCAAGTTGTTGATAACATGTGAAATTGAACATCAAGGATATATCAAATATCAATGTGCCAGAATATAAACAAATAATAATACATGCAGTCTTCCATACAAGCTATAATACATTGTACTTCAATAAAAGGCTTTAGATGCGTATAATCGTTTTGATGCCAATAAGTGCCATTCAAAATCTTAGAGTAGTACAGATCCTTTGTTTCACTTAGTTCATCTTCTGCATATCCATGTATGAGGTCTGGCTTGCAGCTACCAAATGGATCGTCAGGATCCACCAGTGAGTAACTTTTTCGACACCGACGTGTTGGCCTCTTATTCTCTCCCAAAGTGCAGTAGCTATTATATCCACAAACACCACTACCTAATTTAGGAAAATAATGACATATATTTTCAGGCTGAGACCACACTATAGTCCAACCTCCACTATCAGTTGAACTCTTTGGATGCTTAAGAAGTGTGAACACTCCATCAAAATTAAGAGTTGCTCTAAGATAAAAATTAGTAGTGGAGACTTTAACCTTTTCTTTTGACACATAGTATTTCTCATTGTTCTCTCTCAAGAGATACAAGTCCCCTGATCCGTCAAAGACCAATTGAGTTCCCACAGTTTCACTTTCATAGTAGTTTTCTACATTAACATAACCAGATGGTAAATTAATAGAATGCATAACAAGACTACCATTATTTTGTAAAAGGAGCTCAAACCTTCCTTTACTGAAATTTGTCTCCTTAAGTCTTGAAGAAAGGCTTCCACCTTTACGAAGAACCTGAGAAGGCAACAAGGTGTCACTAGGAAAGTTGAAAGTTTCCCACCGACTTTTGAATTCACCATCCTCAAGCACAAAGTTGCCAGTGTCATTGAACACACCGCGAGAAACTCCAACACTGCTCAGTCCCTCAGTAGTATTCCATAACTTGTAACCATTTGGAGAAGTTAGCACCAACCCATCATTAGCAGTGAGTTCCACTTTTGATCCTTTTGGTGCAGGACAGTCTCCATTAGCATACCACACAACAGTTTTCTCATAAATGTTGGCATACCAAATGGAAAGCAAAAAATGATCAGTGTCTTGGATTGGAAGAAAACCAAAGGCAAAGTCACCAGAAGGTGAAAGCAACCATGGAGAGTTGCCGGTATCTGCAGTAAAAGAATCACCAATGTCTTGGAGTATACTTGTGAAATATTTACTGTTCACTAAACGCAGCTACTTGTTACTCTAGGTCCCTCCATCAGAAAATTCAAAACTAATGAGTTTTGGCTCAAATCATCATTATCTTGAATGTATTAAGGCTGCTTATAACTTTGCAAGTGGTGAACTCGTGAATCTCATCAAGGAAAAGGTGATTTTGAATATGATTAGGCTTTTAAGTTCTCAGCTTACAGTTTAATACTTCTGCAATATTTATTATTGTTAAAAGGCTTAAATATTGCACTCGTCCCTGCAAATATGGTCCGTTTAAGTTTTGGTCCTTGTAAAATAAAAATTCAGAAATCAGTCCCCGCAAAAAAATCTGTCTTTTAAAAATACCCCTGGACCCATTTAAGTCATGACAAGTCACCAAAATGCCTACGTGGCGCACGCTGATTGAACCCATTTTGTAGTTTTTGGTCCCTGCAAAATATTTTGTTTTCTAAAAAGGTCCCGGCAAAATTTTTTGTTTTTGAAAATAGTCCCTGGAGGGACTATTTTCAAAAACAAAAAAATTTGCGGGGACTGATTTCTGAATTTTTATTTTACAAGGACCAAAACTTAAACGGACCATATTTGCAGGGACGAGTGCAATATTTAAGCCTTGTTAAAAATCCAAGTTCTTATCGTGAATTGTATTTGTATGTGTAGTACGATCTAACAGGAAAATTGCGGTCTATAAAACACTACCTTCTGCATGATATCCAAGAGAATAGCAGACTAATTGCTTCAAAGTTGAAGGAGAAGAAATTCACAATTTCTAAGCTATTGATCTCCAAATGTTGTCAACATTCAACATGATTTAAATTAGTACCATTTGGGGTAAGTGAAGCACAACTTGATCACTCAATGTAATTGAAGAAAGTGAAGCAGATGCACAATAATAAAATTTGATTCATATGGACTAAAATTAGCATTTGGATTTACTTGCACAGATGATGTAAAAGATTCAATTTTCATTTTGAAATTGGCCATCTAATCTTTAGAGAGAGAGAGAGAGAGCAACTATGTAGATATAGATATTAGATATAGAAACTACAGTCGCACCCATATACACGGGTACAAAACACAACTACTCTTGAAGGAACATAAAACCACAGCTTGATACACAGACATAAAAGCAATATCACAGTATGCTTAAAACAGCGAAACAAGGATAAGCACAAGCTGAACCCCTTGCTTAGCAACTTATTAATTTAGAGAATATTGAATACTAAACGGTGAGGGGTTTAACGGAGCTTGCACTTCAACAGTACCTTCAAGCATATGTATCACATTTCTCATGGTTGATCTAAGACATGCATCCTCTTGAACACACCAAATAGCAATCTTTACCAATTTCTCCAAATTTTCCTTGTCCTCCAATGCCTCATTGTCACCCTCAACCAATGCACCTAAAGCACCATATTTGTAGCAATCATAAGCCCAATCAGTTAAGATAGCTTTGTCTTCATCTTCTTCATCCATTTCTTCAACACATTTTCTACATGAAATTATCTCAAGTAGCACTACACCATAACTATACACATCAACCTTAGCTGTGATAGGCATGTTTTTAAACCATTCAAGTGCAACATACCCTTTTGTTCCTCTTATGCCAGTGTTGGTTTTGCTTTGATTCATGTTCAACAGCTTTGCTAATCCAAAATCAGAAATTCTTGCATTGAAGTAATCATCAAGGAGTATGTTCTGAGGCTTTATGTCACAATGGATGATCCTAGTGATGCACTCTTCATGTAAATACACAAGTCCTCTAGCTATACCTATTGCAAGTTCTAGCCTTAGTTTCCAACTTGGTTTTTGTTTCTCATCATCAGCATTGAAAAGAAAACTTGCCAAAGTGCCATTGCTCATGTACTCATAAACAAGCAATCTTTCACTTCTACACTCACAAAATCCAAGTAAACGAACCAAGTTCTTGTGATGAGTGAGACCAATGGAATTCAACTCATTCCTGAATTCCCTATGGGCTTGATCCAACAAAAAACTGTTTAACTTTTGCACTGCCACCCGAGTTTTGGAATCTGTGTCGTTGTTGATGACTCCTTCGTAAACAATACCAAAAGCTCCCCTTCCTAGCTCTTTGTCAAATCCATTGGTAGCTTCTTCAAGCTCTTCATAAGTGAAGCAACACAAATTGGATTTAATTTCAACACACGTGTCACCTTTGATAACTCTTCTAAGCTTTTTCTTGTGCTGAAAAATGGAGGTGCTGACACAGATTGTTACAATCAATACAACATTGAGAATAGCAGAGCTACCAAAAAGCACAGAACCAACCAAAACCAATGTTTGTCTATTATTATTATTATTATTATTATTATTATTGTTATTATTATTATTATTATTCTTATTATTGTTATTGTTATTATTATTATTGTTATTATTATTATTATTATTCGTGTTCACTTCTTTTCTCACTTTTAAGAGAGCCTTGGCACCACCAAGACTCGCATCAACTCTTCAATTTGAGAGTGGTAACTTCTTCTTCCAACAACTATCACCTAACCTCCAAATAGCCACAGAACACATGCAATCTTCCATACTAGCTTTCCTACATTGTTCATCTGTAAAACGCGTTAGAAGCACGGCATCTGATAGAGGCCAATCAGTGTCATTCAAAACCTGAAACTCATATAGATCCTTTGTTTTACTTTGTTCATCTTCTGCACATCCTTGTATGAAATCTGGCTTGCAGCTACCATGTGGATCATCAGGATCAAGCAGTGAGTAACGTTTTGGACACCGACATGTTGGTCTCTTATCATCTCCCAAAGTGCAGATGGTATTATATCCACAAACACCACTACCTGAACTAACAATATATTGACATATATTTTTAGGATGAGACCACACTGTAGTCCAATTTCCACTATCAGTTGAGTTCTTTGGATGCTTGAAAGGTGAAAACACTCCATCAAAATTAAGAGTTGCTCTAAGATAAAAATTAGTAGGGGAGACTTTACTCTCCTCATCTTGTACTCCATCTTCTCCTGAGATATAGAATTTCTCACTGTTCTCTCTCAAGAGATACAAGTCTCCTGATTTGTCAAAGACCAATTGAGCTCCAGGACTTGAAGTATTGGATTCCACAGTTCCACTTTCATAGTAGTTTTCTTCATTAGCATTACCAGATGGTAAGATAATAGAATGAATAACAAGATTACTATCATTTTTTAAAACAAGCTCAAACCTTCCTTTACTGAAATTTGACTCCTTAAGCCTTGAAGAAAGCTTTCCATCTTTTAGAATAACCTGAGAAGGCAACAAGGTGTCACAGGGAAAGTCGAAAGTCTGCCAAAGAGTGTTGAAAGCGCGACCTCCAAGCACAAAGTTCCCCGTGTCATTGAGCACACTGGAAAAAACATCACTACTGAGTTGCTCATTATTCCATAACCTTACACCATTCGGAGAAGTTAGCACCAACCCATCAGTGAAAGTTAGCTCCACTTTTGACCCTATTGTTACAGGACTGACTCCATTAGGATACCACACAACAGTTTTCTCTAAAAAATTTGCATACCAGATGGAAAGCAAAAAATGATCAGTGTTTTGATTGAAAGAAAACCAAAGGCAAAGTCACCAGAAGGTGAAAGCAACCATGGAGAGGTGTTGGTTTCTGAAATATGAAAATCACCAGCTGCTATGGTACTTTTGGTTTGAGCTACAACACTGATGGATTGAAGAATCAGTGAGAAGAGAAAAAAGGGAAGAAGTAGAAAGAAAAAAAAAATTATCAAAGCACTAAAATATAAAAGACAGGAGATGCCTGAACCAATACAACAAAGTCAGTAAGTGTATAACCTGCGAAAAGGAAAATTAGATCTATCCCTGTAACGGAAACATCTAGAGGAAAGAGGTGGCTAAGTCCACCATAATACAGAAAAGCTAAACAGATTGTAGAATCAAATTGATCCATATGATTTATAAAAATTTCATCATCATTAGTCTTTCTTCTTTTCTTTTTTTTTGGCACCAAGTCATTAGTCTTTCTTCTATTTGTTAAATATTCTGTGTAGACTTGGTCATCTCATACTAATAGACAAAAAATGTTATAGAAAAAGAAATGAGAGTAATAATAGACAAAAGATAATAAATGGTGGTGATTATAATAGAAAAAAGACGTTAAAACCCATTGAAAAAAAATATGGTTCTACATGAAAAATTCAAGATTTTTTCCATACATGTTTAAGACATTAAAGTATGGATTTGCACAAAAAAAAATTGGAATTTTTCAACTAGGATAAATTAATTATGAATTTTTAAAACGGTAAAAACTTAAAAAACAAAATAACGGAGATTTTGACTTATAAATCAAATTTTTAGTTATTTGTTTGGAGAGACATCTATAAAAATACATAAAAAAGATTTGCATAGTTTCATGAGATTTCAAAAATGTTTTGATTTATTTTTACTCTCAAACCAAAATATGCAAAATTGTAATTTTGTTTCGAATAAATGTATACTCATAAGTCAAATTTCATTCTTTAATTGTGTAGTCATGGCTAGAACATCGTAAGAATCTTCACGATAAAATTTTAAAGTTTTAAGAAAAGAGAGAGATTAATCATGGCATAAAAAATCATAATTATCAGTCCCTAGTGGAATTTTTTTTGTGTGTAGTCTTATTACAAGGTTAGTATATTTGTTTTTTTATTTATTTTACTGAGACATTTTTCAGACATCAGGTTAATTTGAGCAATTGACCCTGTAAATAAATTAAATATAAAAGGATCCCTAAAAAAATTATATATAAAAGGAATACATTATTTGAATTGACTTTTTCATTTCTTATTATATCTTGTAACAAACTTACCTATAATCTATTACTCTCTCCTTATTTTATTAAACTTGTTTTGATATTTTCACACATATTATGAAATATAGTTAATTTTGTATTGCAAAGAGAAATTATAAATGATTTCACAAAATTATCCCTTATTAATGATATGTGAAAAAAAGATTAAAAAATTGAAAAAAATAGAGTAATAAATGGTAAATGGTACGATAGGAATGATGCATTTCAATTCTAAAGCGACTTATAATAAAACCAATTTTTTTTCTTTTAAAGTGACTTACAATAAAATACGAAGGATAATGCCTATTAAGTATGCATAAACATAATACACCCATAACGCTAGAATTCGGACTCAAAAACACACCAATAAACTATCATATGTGGAGCAAAGGAAAGTAATAACCAGTATCAAAGTAACCACAATGAGCAGCAACAACAACAACAAACCTAGATTTAATCTAGGAATAAAGTGAAGAGTACAAAACCACAAGCAAAAGATAAAGAGATAAGAGAAACAAACACACATAGAAATGTTTACCCAGTTCGGCCCAACTTGACCTACTATGGGGAGAGATTGATCTCTCCAAGCCATTATCAATGAGTTCTTACAAAGAGATACAAAAATGTTACAAGAAATTGGGGAAATGTTTACAAATGTTTTCCTACCCAAGAAAACCCCTCAAAAGAACCTTAATCAAAGGGGCAATGCTATGTTGTAGGAAAGATGGCCGCAAGAATAGCAAGAATAACATTGTCCGCTCTTTTCTAAAAAATAAAAAAGTATTAATCCTTATGTAATGGAAATCACGCCCATGTGTTGGTGAAAATGCACGGCTTGGATATTTTCGTGCGTTTTGTCTCTTCGGGTTCCCTTAAAAACAAGCATTATCCTAAGCAAAAACCCTTAACTCTAAAGTTATCTAATTTGATTTTTTTAAGTTTCTTTCTCTTGAAGCCTTTTATAGTGCTCAGACCCGGCAAAAATGTGCCCCAATTTCAGCAAATTGTGCCCCAATTTACCCAATAGTACCACAGTACACATATTTCCTTATCCAAAATCGGACTTCGATTTTACCAAATTGTGGTCTGAAAAATGTCGAAAGAACACTCCAAAAGTGGGCCAAAATCGTGGCCTGATTTTGGCCTACCCTCTATTCATCAAATTTGAGTCATAATACAACATTTTTTATGTATTTTTCTTTTCACATTTTAGCGTACTATATTAAGGTTAAATATGTTTTTGATCTCTATAAATATATCACATTTAGTCCTCATAAAAAACATTGACATATTTATGTCTCCATAAAAAATAAAAAAAAATTAGCATGCTTATGCAAATATTTTTAAAAAAGGCTAACCATATTTTTAAAAAAGACTAACGAGTGTCTTTGGGGTATTGATTAAAGTATTAAAAGTGGTAAATTTATCTAAAAAAACGTGTAATTATTGGAGTAACTTATATTTTTAAGACAAAATTTCATTTAATGAAATCATTAAATAATGTCCGTAGGGCAATCGTTAACAAGATGTACCAAAGGAAACTTAAAAAATTCTTATGGCAATTAGAAACGAAATGTAATGTAATGTATTTATATTTATATAAATTATAAAGGTGTTTAACCCGATTTAAGTTTTCAAATCCACGGTGGTAGTTGAGAGCTTGAAACGTGTTTCTTCTAACGTATCAGGTTTGATTTTTCCCGATATCAATTTCGATGAGTTTTTTTTTTTTTTTTTTTTAAGTTTTCAAGATTGATACTATTAATGAGAAAGAAAAAAAAAAAGAGTAAATTACACTTCCCTCCCCTCAAAGATGCTTGAATTACACTACCCTCCCCTCTTATGTTAAAATATACATTCCCCTATCCTCTTATTCAAAACTTATTTGAATTTTTTTCACTCCCCTCCCCTAAGAGAAGCTTGAATTACATTCCCCTCCCCTCTTATGTTAAAATATAGAGTAAATTACACTCCCCTCCCCTCAAAGATGCTTGAATTACACTCCCCTCCCCTCTTATGTTAAAATATACACTCCCTTCCCCTCTTATTCAAAACTTATTTGAATTTTTTTCACTCCCCTCCCCTAAGAGAAGCTTGAATTACATTCCCCTCCCCTCTTATGTTAAAATCTACACTTTACTCCTTCAATATTAATTTTTATTTTATTTTTAATAATCTAGCAAAAAAATAATAATCTAACACACTTCAAAAAAATAGTATTGTGGGTCTATTTTAATATAATAAAAATTGAATACATATTTTTCGCTATTTTTTATTCACAATTTCATTAACATGTAGTTTTAAACCCTATTATAAAATATAAACAACCAAAACTAAAATTAAAATATGTGAAAAATTACTAAAGACAAATTAAAAGTTAATTTTATACTCTAAATTATAAAATCAGTAGCAAAATGTTTAAACTTAATTATCATTGACATTTAAATTATAAAGAAATGAATTAATTTTTCTTAAATGGTGGTTTAAAATTGAAATATATTATAAAAATATTTATTTATGTTTAAATAGATTAAAGTGTAGTCCATAGTTAATTATTAAGGGAGAGTGTTGTAATTTAAACATCTTATAAGGGAAGGGATTATAAATTTTATTTTTCAAGAGAGGGGAGTGTATATTTTAATATAAGAGGAGAGGGGAGTGTAATTCAAGCATCTTTGAGAGGAGGAGAGTGTAATTTACTAAAGAAAAATAACTTGGACAATTTCAGAGATAAAATCAAAGTGAGTTTTTGACTTAAAAATAAATAAAATAAAATAAAATAAAAAGGAGTTATTTTGAAAAGTGAAGAATGGAATGGAGAGATTCCTGAAAAGAAGAAACCAGACAAAATTCAAAATAATAGAGAGAATAAAGAAGTAAGAAGAAAATCTAGTGAGTTAACAACTTCACTTCACTCTCTCTGCATTTATCTTCCCATAGTTCATAACATCTCTTTCCCATTTCGATTCGCAAATAATCTTTAAAAAAGCGATTACTGAAAAGCGCTTTTTCTTCCGATCTGCTTTCACTGCATTTCAACATGAATCAAACCGCCGCCGCAGGGTTTGAAAATCTTATCGGCTATTACGATCCTCCTGTTCAAGTACGTTCCTCCCTCTCTCTCTCTCTCACTTATCGAACCATTCTCAGATCTATTGTCACCTATCAACTTTTTGTTCTCTTCATTTTGGTGCTTGTTTTTCGAATTTCTGTGTAGTCTCTAAGAATGTGATTGCTCAAGTATTCTCTAGTAGTGTAATTGCCTTCGATTCTATTCAATTTTTACCTAACATTTTATCTTAGTTCAAAAACCTAACTTCAATTCAAAATACATATGTTTATACTGTATATAAGCTTTTTTATACGGCACATTGCTCGGAATTAAGAAAATGTACTATTTGTTATGCCAAGGGAAGGACCTTTTTTTTTTCAATTTTTTTTTTTTAACAAATTAGACAAAGTGAACTATGCTATGATTATTGGTAAGAAATTAAGGTCCTGGCTATGCTTTGTAGTGTCATCAAGTAGCGGCTATAGCAGAAACAGAATTTTAACATATCGTTATGGTTTTATGACACACATTTTAGTTCAAAGTATCCTCAAATATCGGATATAGGAAAGCATAGCATAATTTGAACAAACTACTACATTGCAATCTGTGATTGACAACAATGTTATTCTTTCATCAAACTGCATAGATTAGGTTTTTTAAATATTTTTGAAAATTATTTCACTTTGTGTCCTCTATATGCTGCCATCTTATTTGGCTTGGTGTTGTATTGGTTTTTAAAGTTTTCTCTTTGTGTGTGTATGTATTCATTTCTATTCATATGTATTCAAGTACTGTGTATATCTGCATTCATATTCAATTTAGGGTTTCAAGATTTAAAAATTTAAGCTATTGTTTTGTTCTACTGAAATATAGGAGCTTATTGTTATTGATGAAGTCCTCTCTGCTATGGTTGGAGTTGAAGGGCGTTACATTTCAATCAAAACACTTCGTGGAAAGAAGGATGAGATTATTAATTTCCTGGTTGACCCATCTATGGATTTGGCACTACAGGTGAGATTTGCATAATTTTTCGCTACCATGGTTTGACCCGCAATCATAACATTAAAGGTGTTAAACCTCCCCCTTTTTCTTTATGGTGATAATAACTGATAACTGATAGGAAGTTTAGATGGCAAGCCAAACTATAGCGGTAACGGAAATACTTTCTATACATTTTTTTTTTTATAGACTAGAAGTTTATAAGGTGTTTAATATGTTCAGTATCATAACCTAGTGCTAAAATAAAATAGGTTCATTAAAGCCATTTAGGTTTTACTTTCATGTTTCTGTATTATTATTTTTTGTAAACTTTAGAAATGGAATATGAAGCATCTATCTTGCAATTCAAATACTGCAATGCTTTTTAATTTAAGTTGCACTCTGTGTTTGGCAGTAATTCAAAATAAAGGAAATTATTTTCTGCAACCATGTTTTCTATATTCGGTCATTGTTTCAAACTGTGATTTGCATCCATAACTCTGCCCCCGAATTGTGTTTTTGGAGGTATCTATTTGCTAAGAAAGCTGATGGGGAATGTAAATTGTCCTATGCTATAGCTGTATTATTCAGATTAGATAATGAACAGTATAATTTAATACAATGATAGAGCTGAGTCTGAGCCAGTTTTGTTGTTGCAGGAGTTGGCAAAACGGATATTTCCTCTATGTAGGAGCTTTTTGTTGATCAACCAATTTGTGGAATCAAGGTCTCAGTTCGAGAATGGCCTAGTCAATCATGCCTTTTCTGCCGCACTTAGGGCATTCCTTCTCGTATGTTTTTCTGAACAGTGAGTCAGTTGGTTGATTTACATTTCGCATGAAGTAATTGTTTGCTTCTTGAAAATATGTTTTCATGTGTCTGTGTGTCTATATATATTCACCTTTTATAAATGGCCCTTAACTTCTTTTGGTAACCTGTTATTGTCTGGTAGACTAATTATTTTTCTTAAGTATTTCAAGTGTTAATGTTTAGTGCATGATGCTGGCTCAGTATACCTGAAGTAGCACCTTCTGATTCTTTTCCGAACGAAGCTTACAGCACACTACCTTTATTTATCTTCTGTTGGGGGCAGGGGATATAAATAGATCATAGTTTCTACGAGGAACTGTTGTTTAGTGATCACTTTTATTTATTTATTTACTTTGAGAATACTCTTTCCTAGGGAATGGCAATCAAACTTTAGTTAAAAGTGTGCATTTAGTTTGTTAATTTTCTCCCCGGTGCCAATTTTGGTGGGCTAGTTTAGCTTCTTAAAAATAAAAGTTTGGTAATTTTCATTTTCTGGACTACAGATTTCTAAGATTGAAAATCAGTAGAGTTAGTTGTCCTGTAGTGTTATGCAAAACCGGCGCTTTAGGTTTAAGGTGTGCCCGACACACACATGACATGTGTCTGACACTCAATTTTAGTGTTGGGATATAATTTGTTTAGGCTTCGATATGTCGAGGACACTGCTCTGACATCTAGCATACCCTTCCGTTTGGCCTGAAATTAAAAGGAACATGGTTGGTACCAAAAACTTTTTTTTTTTTTTAAATGGTGATGAAAGTCCTTTCATTGACTTAATATACTTTTTCACTATTTGGTAATAGATGGATGGATTAAAGGTGATAGACAAAGGTTCAATATCTCATCATATTGTATTGAATCTTTTTTGCAAAGAATTTATCTAAAAAAAAAAAGAATATTTTGTTGCAAAGAATCAAAGTGCTTAACTAACTAGTATTTTTAGGCGTGACTCGTTATGGTAGGAAAATGTAATACTTCAAGTTCTTTCTGTTTGTGTGTCATGGAGTGCTATATTTTGGACATTGCCGGTGTTTATGTGTCTACAATGTGTCGGTTTCAGTGCATCATGAGGTCAAGTCTAAAATTTTATTTAGTATCTTACCCACTTGAATTTTCAAACTCATTTAGGGTCAAATATTTTGTAGAAGTAGTAGGACTCAATATGTTTGAAATGTGCTCTAGTTTAGTTTGGAATGTAGTGTTTTTATTTTCAAAAAATTTTGGTAGAAGAATTTGTAGGATAAGGGATCTTCCAAAAAAAGATGAAACTTCAATGGGCCAAAGTTGCCAGTGCCCGTTAGTGAAATCCCTCCACAAAGATGATACCCCGGGGGTATTACCCCCTTTTGTTGAACTAAAGCAGTTTGTTTGATACTCTCGTAATCTTAGAACCAAGGTTCTGCTGAATAGCTTCCTTCTCCAATACAACAACCAAGCCATGTCCCATTAAGTGGGTCGGCTACATGGATCAAACCACTTCATAATGTCTATCAAATACCATATGTGTATCCAACTCATCAATCCCCAGATCTTTCTTAATAGTTTCTCTTATAGTTATCTAGGTCTTCCTTTACCTCTAGTGATTTCACTCCCCTTCATCTGATCTACTTTCCTTATCACAAAATCATAGGTCTTCTCTCTACATGCCGAAACCACCTAAGCCTATGTAAATATCTGATTTGCAGGTTATTACTTAATGAGAAAGCTAAAATGATTTTAATAAGCAAAAACTAGTAGCATAGCATAAATTAACAAAATAAATCTTCACATCTGTTTCAGTTCTGCCTGCGTATATGATATCTTTTGATTAAAATGTGCAATTTGAATACGAAATTACTTTTACCATTAAGGCATGCCATTATCTTTACCAGGATTACCAGGCCATGGTGGCACAACTTGAGCACCAGTTTCGGCTTGGGAGACTTTCCCTTCAAGGATTGTGGTTCTACTGTCAGGTATGAATTTGTTTCGGATTAAATGTAAATCAGTAAATGTTTGTCAAATTATTGCTGATAATACCTTCAATGATGTGTTTCAGCCCATGTTGAGGTCAATGCAAGCATTGTCTACTGTCATACAGAAGGCTTCAGTCAACAATTTTACTGGTTCCGCCGTTCTTAACTTACTGCAGAGCCAGGTAATGAATATCTCTTGTAATTGTCACCATTTTCTAAAGTCTTCACATGTTAAAAAACTTCCCTTTAGTTTCATGTATCAGTTTCTCAAGCACTTAACTCTCTCTCCACTATGGATTCAATTGTATATAGGCAAAGGCTATGGCTGGAGATAATGCAGTTAGGTTGTTGCTGGAGAAAATGACACAATGTGCAAGTAGGGCCTACATGAGCATTTTAGAAAGGTTTCTATTTATCTCCTTTAATATGCCATTTATCATTGGCTAGCAAATGCATATGTTATTTTCTTCTCCCGTATTCCATCTCCTTTGGGTTATTGGGTATGTTTGGAGAGAAGGGAACCAAATAAGTTAAAGTAAAAATATGGAAGAAAAGAGAGAGAAAAAAAAATGAGGAACGATAAGTAAATAATTTACTTCCTTTTGTGTGGATTTTAAAAAAAATGTTCATAAAATTTAATATAGGTTGATTTTGGATCACCTGAAAATCCTTCATTCGTTTCTTTTCATATAGTTCACAAGGTCCAAGCAAAATGAAGGATTGACCTTCTTTTTCCATTCTCTTCGATCCGTTTACCTAGATCTGATAATTAATATGTAGAGAAAGCCCTATGTTGAATCAGATTAATATTCTACTATTATGCTGTTTGTATTGGAATTTTGCACAAATAAGAATAATTAATCTTGTACATTGGTATGATCTATCTATAACATGTAGAAAAGCCATAGACTTACACCAAATCAAATTAATATTCAGTTATACTGTTTGTATTGGTTTTTACATGAATCTCACTATAAATAAATATTTAAAAGCCATGTCACCGTCTTTTGGCGTCCAGACCATGCTTATGGGGACACATACATCTAAGTTCCCTTTTTCAAACTCCTTATAATCTTTTCTACAAGTTAATTTCCCTTAAGTTATGATTGTCTTGTGCACTCTTGATGTTGAGTTATCTCTAATTAACATTCCATATTATTGTTCATTTGGGAATCAAACAATCCTAAAGATGGGTCTATGAAGGAGTAATAGATGATCCTTATGGTGAATTTTTCATTGCAGAAGACAAATCTCTTCAAAAGGTACCCAAAATTAATATCAAAATATTCAATCACTTATTACAGCCTAAAATTAATATCAAAACTTGTTTTTTCATATGACCTCAGTTTCATATTCTCTATAGGAGAGTCTCACTAAAGATTATGATGCTAAGTACTGGCGACAACGTTATAGCCTCAAAGATGGAATTCCAAGCTTCCTTGCGAATTCTGCAGGAACAATTTTGACCACAGGAAAATATCTAAATGTCCTGAGAGAATGTGGACACAATGTTCAGGTGCTGATACTGTTGTGCTTGTATGTAGAATAAATTTATCTTCTCTTTAGCCATTCAAGTTGGAGTGTGCTTGTGAAATATTTACTGTTCACTAAATGTAGTTACTTTTTATTCTAGGTGCCTCCATCAGAAAATTCGAAACTAATGAGCTTTGGCTCAAATCATCATTATCTTGAATGTATCAAGGCTGCTTATAACTTTGCAAGTGGTGAACTCGTGAATCTCATTAAGGAAAAGGTGATTTTAAATATATTTAGGCTTTTTAAGTTCTCAGCTTACAGTTTAATGCTTCTGCAATATTTGTTATTGTTTAAAATCCAAGTTCTGATTGTGAATTGTGTTTGTATGTGTAGTATGATCTAACAGGAAAATTGCGGTCTATAAAACACTACCTTCTTCTTGATCAGGTATGATCATGTTCGTCTTACATTGTTCAATTCGGAGACAATAACTACCAATACTAGAAAACCTAAAAATGGATAAAGGATCGAAATTTAAGGTTGTGTTTGTTTTGTGCGTTTTCCTTAATTTTCAATTTTCAGTTAATATGTTTTCTCTAATAATCACAAAGATGCTAACCTGTTTTGCTTTGTTTCCTGTTTGCAACAATTTGCAAAGAAAATGGTATAAACAAACAGGAAAGGTGGGAATATGTTGGTATTTTTGCAATTATTGATGAGTGCAAAAACAAATGAAATGCACACCATACGTAACCTAAGTATTCCTTTACTTCCACCTTCCTTGTAAGTTGTAACGACTTTAGAGATATTACGTGATATCTTACTGTTTGTAATCTGAAGACATATGATGGTTTTGAATGAAGCAATAATAAATGCAGTTCTAAATGCCCATGGAATATTTTTATCACTTCAGAAACACTTTTTCTTGACTGATATTTTTTATATATGTTCATGATTATACAGGGGGATTTCTTAGTACATTTCATGGATATTGCTCGAGATGAGCTGGCCAAAAAACCTGATGAAGTCTCTGTTGAGAAGCTGCAGGTATAGTTATGGGATATTATTCACTTTGGTATACATTTATTTCTCCTAGAAAATTTAAATCGCCATCTGCCTATTTTAATTTTGAATGGGTGATGGACTCTGATTTTCCTTTATCTCTTGTTTGTTTTGGCTGTCCTCCTGTATGACTCAGTCTCTTCTAGACCTTGCTTTGCGTACAACTGCAGCTGCTGTTGATCCGTATCATGAAGGCTTAACCTGTATTGTGGCAAGTAACTAATTTATCTTGTATGGAATTTTGGAGCTGTAAAATTCCTTATTCACTCACAATGCGAACTTTACACTTTCAGGAAAGATCATCTTTGCTTAAAAGGTTAGGTACATTTAATGTTACTGAAGTTAACCAGAGAGATGTAATTAATAATGATATTCTGGAAGAGCCTGTTAGCATCACCGGCCTTGAAACATTTTCACTAAGTTATAAGGTATATTTTTTCTCTACAAGTTTCTGAGAAAGTCTGCCTTTTATTCGTTGCATCATTCATATGGTTGTTTTTGGTTCTCTTTTCAGGCGCACTGGCCACTGTCTATAGTATTATCACGCAAAGCCCTTACAAAGTACCAGTTAATTTTTCGATTTCTTTTCCACTGCAAACATGTTGACCGTCAGCTATGTGGAGCATGGCAAACACATCAAGTATGGCTACAAATGCCTTTAATTCACATTGTCTTTTGTTTAATGTTTATTTCGTTTTACCTTCATTTTTGGTCCCATATTGTAGGGAGTTCGTGCTCTCAATACACGTGGAACTGCTATCTCCCGATCATCTCTTCTGTGCCGAAGTATGCTTAAATTTGTCAATAGCCTTTTGCACTATCTAACATTTGAGGCAAGTTTTTCTTTTCTTTGACATGCATATCGTCTGTTTGCTTTATCAAAACTAGATTAAATACGTTTTCAAATCTTATTTTTATGACCAATTTGTATTGCAAAAAGATAATTGTAGTCAAGGCTTTCAAAGATTATTGGATTGGATATGGGTTTCTTATTTCTCTCATTTTCTCAAATTTGGTTTTTTAACTGAGCAGTTATGTGTATCCTTTTTTGACTCTAGTTTATTTTATAGGTTATTGAACCCAATTGGCATATGATGTATACCAGACTTCAGTCAGCAAATAGCATAGATGAGGTAAGTTATTATTGTCGTCATAGATTGCAACACTGATGTATAAGTCATGTTACATACATAATAATACTAGAGTATTTTCTCTATTTTATCAGAGGGATGGGGCTGGGGGGCTCTGATGTTGAAAGTCTGACATTTTCTGTATGTAACAGGTTATACAACATCATGATTTTTTCCTTGATAAATGTTTGAGAGAGTGTTTACTACTGTTACCTGAGTTGCTGAAGGTTAGTTTCTTTATTTATTTATTTTTTAATAATATGTGTGTGTGTGTGTGTGTCTCTTCCCGTAATTTAAACTTTTTATCAATTAAAACTATTCTCTGCCTCACTTTATTGTCAACCTTTTTTTTTACTTTTGACAATTTGACATCCTGATTGCACAATTTAAAAAATCAAATATTACTTTAAAACATCTATTTGATCACAGGATGTAATCTTAAGGAAATTAAAATGGGTAATTCCATGACTAACAATACTCTTCTGAAATCTCCTAATGAAACAGAGGGGGATACATCATATTAGAATATGCATTGGTGACAAATTTTGAAAGGAGTAATGTAGCATCACCACCTTAGCCTCTGAAGGACCAAATTGAGGGTTTATTTATAAATTCACTGTTTTCCTTATGTGACTAGACTTGTCTTTGATCAATTAATTCAGAAATATTTTCTTGATCATTGTTTTAATTATGGGGATGCTGCATTTTTTGGTCAGAGATAGTAGACTATTTGATATTTTCCATCAGCTAATTGTCAAAGGTTTGAGACTTCTCATGATTGGTTTTTATTGAGTTCTTCATTGCAGAAGGTGGAGAGGCTTAAATCCATGTGCCTACAATATGCAGCCGCAACACAGTGGCTTATATCATCTTCTATCGTATTACATAGTCCAGATGAACCTAAAGTTGATTCAACTGGAGCTAAACAATCGAAATCAGGTCAGGTCCTGAAGTCAACCACCAGAAATGCGGCAGTCACTGAATCTATTCTGTAAGTCCCAAAACAAAACATTTGTTGTATTATTTGTTTATACTGATGAATTCGTGTCATGCAAGCATTCTGACCTAAATAAATAATTGTAGAAAATTTGAGAAGGAATTTGATGCCGAGCTTCAGAGTCTTGGATCAATCTTGAGTAGTAGCTCACAGGCAGAGCCATATTTGGCCCATCTTGCGAAATGGGTTCTTGGTGTTAAACACGAACATAATGGTTTGTGATAGGTTTTCAGTGTCGATTATCAGTAAGTTGCTTGAGCAATTATTGTGCATAGGTTAATATATTTTCCTGAGTGTGGGTATTTACATTCTTGTGAAGTTGTGGTTTTTTCTTTGTAACAATATTGAGAATATTTTTCTTATGTGTTTTCTACTAGACTTGAATACTTACCTATTGCAATTTTGCAAGCACTGTACCAGCAATTGTAACATCCAAATTATATACCACCTATTTTTTTTTTAATATATGTGAAATTATCGAAACATGTTTATAACAAGGGACATAAGTTGTGTGTGGATTTAATTCATTCATATACAATGTCATATCAATGATTTTTTGCACTACCAATTAATCAGAATCATCAAATCATTAAAAATGTTTGACTTTTAAAGTAACTACTATAATAGACATGTGACTGACGGTAATTTGTTGATAATGTATTTTATTTTTTGAGTATTGCGGTTGACACATTCCCTTTGGCTGAAAGTCACGAGTAAATTACTCAAATGTTCCTCGGTAGTTAACTACCGAAATTTTAAAGAACCGGCTGCAGTTAACTGCCGAGGAATTTCAACCTTGAAATTAAATAAGGAAATACACCTAAATTTTCCTTAATTAAATTTAATTCTTTAATCCTTTTAAGAAATTAAACATAATTATTTTTATAATTTCATTCATATGATTTTGTTGCCATAAATGAAGAAATATGAGAGATGAATAATATCTGCAATCGGTAGTTAATGGACTTAAAATGATGATTTAATACAAAAAAAATGCAACAACAAAAACGTTATAAATGATAGAATAATTATATTTGTAATTATTAGTAATTAATTTCATTGATGTTTGTCATTATTCATAGGTTTGACTAACCTATTATTACTTTATACTAATATTTCAGATATTATTACTTTAATTAACATGAAAAACGCAACAACAAAAAATAAAAACGCAACAACAAAGAAAAATGTTTGTCTTCGGTAATTAATGGACCTAAAATGGTGATTCAATAAAAAAAAATGCAACAACAAAAAATGATAGAATAATAATTATATTTGTAATTAATTTTATTGATGTCTGTCATTATTCATATGTTTGACTGACCTATTATTACTTTATAATATTTTAGATATTATTATTCATCTCTCTTTCAAATAATTATATTTGTAATTATTCTATTAATAAAACCTCTCTTTTTTTTTTTGTAGAAATAAAACCTATTTTCTATTACTAGTAAGAAATGTGATCGAATATGTAATTTTAGTATCTCACATTTCTTCATTTATGCCAACAAAATTATATGAATGAAGTCAGCAACATATAAAAAGAATCATGTATTAAAGAATTAAATTTAATTAAGGAAAATTTAGGTGTATTTCCTTATTTAATTTCAAGTTTGAAATTCCTCGGCAGTTAACTGCCGAAATTTAGATCAGCAATTAACTGCAGCCGGTTCTTTAAAATTTCGACAGTTAACTGCCGAATGACATTTAAGTAATTTATTCGTGTTTCTCAGTTGAACTGAATGTGTGAAGAGCAATACTCTTATTTTTTTCATTGCTGTATCAAAAATTAATTGTAATTTGTTGATAATGTTGAACTTTGTACATTGTTGTATCAAAATCATACTCTATATCTTCTTACTTCCTAGAAGCTACCTAGAACTTACTTTGTAATATAAATCTCTTAATACAATTTGGGAAGGTACTACTCCGGATTCAATTTCAAATGAGAGTTAAATATTCTATGCACATTAAATGTTTGTATTCCAAAAACACCCTTACATTAATTATTAATGGTGTGAGATGATCATATTATAATTAGGGGTAGGCTAGTAAATATGTTTTCATTTTTTACGAAAACAAGAAGATTAAACCCACGTATATACCACGTTACAAGTGTGAAAGTAGATTCCCTCAAAAAAAAAAAAAATGTGAAAGTAGATATTTTTACTTATAATTAAAATGCTTATAATTAATTCCAAAGAGAATATTAGGTAGAGGATTTGTGAATCATTGCGTGAATTTGAAATGATTCTGGTTTTAGAGGCCAACTGCATTCAATCATTGTTTTTTGCGATATAGTTATGATTAGTTTTTGGAAGGGTGCTCGATTAGCCTGAAATGACTGCTTTGCTCAACTATTTATGTCATCTATTCTTTGAGATATTTTACCATTATTTTACTTCAATAATGAATCAATATTACCTCTTGTTTTAGCACCAGTTAATGCATCAATCATGCATCTAACTTGCATGTATAAATGACTTTGCATCCGTTTACTTGTTTTGCAAGTTCATGCACATACCAGTACAAATAATTTTCATAGGATTTGACTCAAGTGTACCATACTTTCACTATCACTTATTATAAACACAAGTGACTAAGAGTTAACTATCTCACAATTTAATATCAAATCTAGTATCCTATTGTAGTCATTTAAGTCTCTTTCCATTCAAATTTTCATCTTTGAAAATATACATTTTTTTTTTATCTTTTATATAATTAGGCCATGTTTATATAAATTTTTATTATTAATACTATTAAAACTTAATAATTCTATACTTGTACATAAAAATAATTTTGAAAAAGTATACGTGTACATTTTTTTGACCGTACTTGTATCCGATATGGTGCACACCCACACAAAAATAGTCAAATCCCCTTACAAAAACACGTTGAAACTGATTATTATAGGAGGTAATTCCAGGCATATTACAAAACTTGGGTTCCAAACTTACGATAAAAAACAATATTTACATAGCAGTTGCTGGAACAAAATTTTCTTTGAAACAAATAAATTACCTAGTATCATACATTGACCTTTTGATCAACTATAATGAGGGGTTCAAATATAGATAGTATTAATAAAAAAATGGTTCACTTGTGGCATATTTACATGTTTCCATTTTCATCAATAGATGAATCAGAAGCAGAATCATCAAGTGTTGAATTTGATGTAGTCTCCAATTGACTCCCACTCTCACTATCTGAAGTTCCTCCCACTGTCCTTTCTTCATGAGGGTGTTTTAGGAACCAAGACATGATGCTAGCTGTTAGAGTAAGGATCATCTTTTGATTCACCTGATATTGTATAACAGGCGTTGTCGCAAAGCAAAAAGCATAAATGATTAGTCATTGCTAAACAACAGTGGATACTTCATACCTATAATATGATTTTCAGAAGAAAAAAACGCAAGAACCATATAAAAAAGTAAATCTTGTTGAGTATGGCTCATATTCACCACCGATAAGTGGACGGTTGGTTCAAGGATAATCTTGGAAATCGAACCATAGGAATTAAACTAAGCATTAAACTTTGTAACCCTAATCCATTGCGTAATAGAAAACTACAGTAGTCACTCTACTGTCAACGATCGAAACACAGTTGACCACACTCTATGATCATTCATCTTGTTCTTAGATTAAAACCAAATTTTCTATGCTAGCTAATACTAATAGACTATTTTTAAAGAAGAAATCTCCTAAAAGTTTAATTTTTCATAAAAGAAGTTGGTCAATACCAAAGAAATAAACAACACTGAATGATAAAAGAGAGAGTGGGAGCAATGAAACAATATTGATTCTTCCAAATTACCTCAGTGATGTCTTCAGGAAGCAGGAATATAGAACACCCTAGCTTTCTTGCAATACTGATGATGTAGCTGGCATTCATCTTTTTCTCTTCATCTGCATAGAACAAGAGTTTGTCAATACAAATGTTATAGGAGTGTAAAGCAAGGTCAAGAGAATAATACATTTTTTCAATATTTTATATGTATGAATTGAACATGAATGTTATAATACTTGATTACTTGTGCAATACATTTGGTCAAAGACATGAATTTAGCATTTAGTTTTATAAATAAACTTTGCATTTAAAACTTCCATTAAACATGCAATAATTAAATAATTGCAATGTTCAAATTATTGTAACAAGAAAACATACCAGTTACTCCTTTTGTTACAAGACCCCAATTTACAGCTCTAGGCTGCACAGAACTAAGAAGCTCAAGGAAAAATATTCCATCAGCTAAACTTTTGTCCTGAAAATTGAGATTATAACAATTAATAGACTTTACATGTAACCATTTAATCCCTGAGAATGGGCAGAAAATGAAAAAAAGTAACAACGATACATAGAAGAAAACACAGTACTAGTTAAATAAAAACCAGTCTAAACAAATTGCAAGGTTATCATCTGATTTCAGTAATAATGAGTGAGAAAATATATCTAAGAGATTGAATATTTATTGTATCTGAAGGCATTATTTCAATGTTTATTAAATAATCACAGATAATGTCACATGCTTAAGCTATTTATTTCCTTTGTGACAGTTTTGGTGCAGAACCACATAATTTTTATGTGTTCTCTTATCACTTTCTTTGTGGTGTGCTTGTTTTCATCGAAGATCCATAGATGTGTGCATTACTTCGTCAGTGTGTGTGGTTTTCCCTAACATATACCATTCTTAAGGCTGCTTTGAATATTGAAAGGATTTACCTTGAAACTGTTCATGCTGCTTTGACTTCCTCTGCTGCTAACTTTGCTATTAGCCCATTCCAAAATATCAGCATCAGTTATTTCCTTCCCGCGAGCGTGAAATCGCAAGTTCTTTAGAAGTTGTAGGATGTTGTATCGCATCAATTGCCACAGATAAGCTAAAGTTTGATATATGTGACCAATGATTTAGTTAGATTATGCTTAACAGATTAATTAGTACCGAGTAATTTGGATAATGATTTGAATGTCAAGAACCTACCTAGTATTAACTTTTTATTTCCCTGCACAATGTCATTTCCAGCAACATTTACCAATGAGAATTTAAGCTGTTTCCCGATTTTAACAACTTGGTTGCAATTCTCAACTTTTCTAAATGGCATCTTAATTGGAGGCTTGTTAGCAATCTTCCAGTTAACAATCCCTGCTGACACCTTCTCAAGAGTCTCCAAAAGAATCCATCTGCAAAGAATCAACACCATACCAACTCAATGGATGTAAACTATCTTCAAAACAAGTGTGTCACTATCTAGGCTTATAGAATAAGCATTTATCATACGAGAGCTTATCGATAATTCTATAACGAAAGATAAAATATTATCGAACTTTTTTATATAACTTTATAAGCTGTTTTACTACGCTATCATGGAGAGCTTGTGAAAACAAGCTGAAAACAGCTTACTGACATGCCATAAGTTGTTTTCATAAGATCTCTAAATAGTCTCAGAAGAGCTTATACTAGTAGTAAATAAATAAAAATAAGTCAATCCAAACAGACCCTACTATAAATGCCAGAATAATTTCAACAAAGTAAATGCAACCAAAAGAAATTACATTATTTAGTTGAAATATGAACAATTATGTTAATGAAATGGAGATATTTAAGAAGTTCAATTAATTGCAATTTGCAGGTCGTTTCAATTCCATACAAGATCTTTTAACAAAAACAGTCGAAGAATAAGGTGTGCAAGAAAAATAGCAAAAGTGTGAGCGATACTTTACCCGTCTCTAAGATCCTCAAAGACATTGTTGATATATGTTGAATTTCCGAGGCTATTAATCCAAAGGCGAAATGCTCTTTCTTCTCTAGAGTCTTCATTGTCATCAGGAATTGCTTGAAGGAGAGAAATCTGTTTTGTCTGGTCCGTCAGTCCATTCCTACAAGCAAAAAATGGATGTATTTATAGCTAGAAGCATACAATTCTCAGAACCAAAAAGAAAATTTGGATCTATTTCAAATTCTTTTGTCAATTTATAAGATGAAGAAAGGTAAGTAATGTTAATCATATTCAAAAGCATTATAAAATTAACCACATGAATCAGGGTTGTGAACTTGTGACAATGTTCTTAAACATCTAATCCACGTGGGATAAGTTAACGGATACTGTGCATTTTTGTAACAGAATCTGCTAAAAAGGGTAATGGTGTGTATGTTTTAGGACTTAAAGGACTAACCTTTTACCAAAAAACTTAAAGGACTAATTTCATACAATTCCAGTAACTTAAACGACCGCATAATGTATTTTTCCTTGAATTAAACATAGCATACTATAATTTTTCTCAAGGGGAAGATTATTCTGACCTGTGCTGGAAAATATGTGCAACAAAAGCAAGATTAAGATTTGGAGATCCTTCCACTATGTCTCTTGCAGTTAGGTATCGCTTGCAGCCCATCTTGTCAGAATGTTCAAGAACTAATTTTGCTCTTTCAAAGGGATTTTTGATAGCCAGTGTGGAAGGATTAGTGTATTCTGGTGCAAGAACATTTAGAAGGTGTGCATAAGCCTCAGCATCCTGTAGTGTCAGAACCATACGAAATTCAATCAGAGACTATTTACAAGAAATGCATTGTGAAGAATTAATCGAAAACCATAATTAGTTACCTTGACATCAGAGGAGAAGTTAGTGACAATCTTCTTGTACTCTGATTTCTTCAAATGGAAATTCATCCACCTTAACAATATCTTCTCTGGTGCTAGATTCATCAACTCTTCCATATCCTGTTAGTTCAAAATATATGAATGCAACACGTTATGAAAAATGAAGAAAATCGGAAAAGATGATAATGATAGAAAGTATTTACCTTACTATCATCAAGCAACTCAAGAAGCTGAGGAGTTTTCTTTAGATTGAGGTCTGCCAGTAGTTGTATCTATTCAAAACCATCAGTAACTAGATTTTTTCAGCATGAAAATACAAAACTCAAGATTTATTTGTAGGATTTCACAAAGTTCTTAAAAAGATAAACAAAAGATTATATAATGTTCCGTTTAATCAATGACTGTTTACCTTGATAATCTGTGATATCACTCCAAGCACCAGATGACGCTGAAGCAAGAACAAAATAAACTAGTTACTAATGAGCCGAAATGAAAAATCGAAAAACAAAATATATATATATATATATTAAACATACCCTTCCTTCAATGAAGTCTTGTGTGCCGATGTTGACCACTGTACATCCAATAGCTTTAGCCGAGTTAAGACAAAGTGTATGATTTTCATTCCTTTCCCATGGATTGAGTAATCTTTTCGTATTGATTGCCCGTTCGTCAATAGTCCCTGGAACTGCCACATTGATAAGTTTGCTGCAAAAAACATATCCAATTCTTTTAATTAAAATTTCCATAAACAATAAAAATAGTAAGTTGGGTGACTGAAAATGTGTAGTACCAAAGAAGAACACCATCTTTTGCAATTTCGAAGAGCTCATTGGTTGAAGGATCAATGGGAAGATACTTCTTGAGGAACTCATCTTGTGAAAGATAGTGATTTATATGTGTAACATATGATGACTTCTCAGATTCACTTATTGTGTGAAGCAATGTAGTAGTGGCTGCCTTTAAGAATGCCGAGGAATTCTTTGGACTGCTTCCTGTTCTTGAATTTGCAAATGTTTGCAGTTTCAAGTAAACCTGTCACCATTATAGCAGTAGTGCATCAAAATTTGACATTTTCACAACAACTTCAATGGTTTCACATGAAGTATACTTATGGAAATTTTCCACACTTTGTGTCTGTTTGGATTGACTTATTTGAGCTTATTTATTGACGCAAACACTTGTGACTATTTGAGAGAGCTTATGTAAAAATAGTTTGATTTTATTTGTTGATTTGTTATAAACACTTATGTAAAAAAAAGGTTTAATTGAGTTGTTATCTAAACAAAACCTATATATGAGATAAACCTGTCAAGGTTGTCCAATTTTTATGTTTGCTTACTAAATTCTAAAACAATTGAAA
This sequence comes from Medicago truncatula, assembly GCF_003473485.1. Classification (NCBI taxonomy): domain Eukaryota; kingdom Viridiplantae; phylum Streptophyta; class Magnoliopsida; order Fabales; family Fabaceae; genus Medicago; species Medicago truncatula. The sequence continues at coordinate 2,967,592 of NC_053049.1, forward strand.
TACTCTACAGTATAGTTAAATACAAACATATTATGCAGCAAGAAAATTACAAGCAATGCAAATTTCTGCAAAATCAATGGTGAAAATATGCTACTGAGCTCATACATACATCTTATATATTCAGCTCCCCTATTTAAGAGTGATATAAAAAATAAAACAGTAAGAGGATCAGAAAAAAGCAAGAAAAAGGTGGTGATCCTCAAAAAGTTGATAATTGAACAGATGATAGCAAATCAAATCTAGATTAAAAAACGTACCTTGAGAAACAATTCAAAATCAACCTCCTCATCAGTATTCTGATATAAATCCTGAACATAAGAAGCTCTCTCCTTCTCACTCAGATTTTCTCCCACAACCTTCAATCTTGACATCTTGGAAGCTAAATCTGCAATCACAAGCTTCCCACTTTCCCTCCTCATGCTCATAAACTACACAAACAATGATCATCATGACCCAGATTCCAAATTTCAATAACAACATCAAAAATCCAATCTTTCATAGAAAAAAACAACATGGGATTGATTAAAATTGAACAATTGAATTGTAACAAAGAATTCACTTACATGTGTTTTCAAGCTTCTAAGTTCAACTTGTGTGAACTGATTCTGAAGACATGGATCTGAAACAAGAATTCCCCAGTGACCAGACATAATGCTTATGTTTCTATTTGTGTTTCAAAGTTTATGTAACAATTTAATGCATCTAAAGAGTTTCCTTATTTAGTTTCTATAAATTTCAATATTAATAATCACTTTTTATGAAGTTTTGAAAAAGCTATTAAGTGAAGGAGAGAGAAGTTGGCAACATTATGGGACAGTTTAGAGCTGTCAGAGTTCAAAAGTTTGTTCTATGAGAGTGAGAGAAATTCAAATTATTAAAATTATAATAATGTCCGAAGTTTGAAATTCCTAGTAATATTTGACATGGGACCCATTTTTGCCCGTTAAAGACATTTTCAAATTTTTAGTTCCCAACTTTATATTATGCATGATTTTAATCTTGCCAATTGCCATCATCTTGTTGAGTCAGATTATTTTGAAGGGAAGTTACCCAAACCTTGGAAGTATTGTTTACTTGGACGTATAGTTTTTCAATGATGATAATAACCCTTAACATATGACAATAAATAACTATATTGAAAAACTAATATGACAGTATTAACAGAACATTTTAATGTTAAAGATTATTTTGACTAACGTAATATAAAATTAAAGACTATTTTAAAATTTTGATATATTGAAAGACTATTGTGAGGTTGTCAAAATCAAGATTTTACTTTAGGTGGAAAGAGTAGAGCAAAATCGACAATCGTAAAACTGCAACAAAAATTGAAGGATTTTACTCAATTACTTTTGTAGGCATATAAGAAATTGTAAAAATCGCAATCAAAATTGATAGATTTTACAAAAAAAAAAAAAATACTAAATATATGTTATAAATGGTATATAGTCATAAATGACTTAGTTTATATAAAAAAAAAAAAAATCGTAAAATCGCAATCAAAATCGATGGATTTTGCCTATTTTAGGATTCTACTATGGATTTGAGTCGTTGAAGGTGAAGAAAGTAGCAAAATCCTGAATTTTAAGATTTAAGTCGAAATTTTGACAATGATTATGACCACTTGTTACTCGTTCATCGACTAAAATTACTATTTATCCATTGTTTTTCTTTTGAAAATAATTAATTTAGTGAAAATGATTTTGTTTAATTGTCTTGCCATTGTTTTAGATTGACTTTAAAAATATCTATTTAGTATAAGACTATTACTTTTCCTACCCTATGTCTTTCCTCGCGCCCCCTATTTTTTTCTTTCTAAAATTACCTTTGGAGCATTCCGCATTTAATAATTCGGAATGGTGTTTTCCTTTGTTATAGGGTGAAAAATGGAGTTACGGGTTTTTCCGGATTTTGTAATCCGGAAACTTCAAAAAATAGGGCGCATTACATGATGTTTCCGGATTACATAATCCGGAAACCCCCTAAACACCATTTTTCAAGGTAAAACAAACAGTTCCGATTATATAATCTGAACTGTATCAGCACAAATTCTAAACATGTTTGTAACATGGATAATCATTTTATGGACAATATTAATCTTCCTAACTCTCATCCTTCTGTTTTGGGTCATTGTTACATGTTCTTAGTCAAAAATCGAGTTTTCGGACTACTTGATCGGATTGCTCCGAAACTTGCCCAGAAAATCATAAAAAATTCAAGGACCATGACTCCCATAGGAGGGACTACTTACGCGACTCCACCCCTCAAAATCCAAAATTTCATCGTTTAGACCCATTTTTCAATTTTTTTTTAAATTTTTTTCATATTCTCAGAAAAATCCGAAAATTTTTGCATTAGTTTTATTTGATTTTTAGAATTTTTTGGTGCTATTTTTATGATTTTATTTGACAGGTTTTAAGCATTTTTTTACTTAGTTTTTTTTGTTATTTTTAAAAGCAAAACTCAAAACTGTTAAAATGTGAGAGAGTCTGATGGCTGATTATACATAAGAATTGTCCGGATTATAAAATCCGAAATAGTAAACATGAATCCGGATTTAAAATCCAATGATTTTAATCGAACTTAGATTAAGTAACTGTAGATTCGTGGCATGAAAAATTAATTTTGTTAATCAATATTTTCGGTATGGAAATGATATACTTCCTCTATTTTAAAATAGTGTCGTTTTAGTCAATTACACACAAATTAAAAAATAGAATGAAATAATCATTAAATATGACACTTTTACTAAACTGCCAAAGGAAAAGACAAACTTAAAGTTGCATTGAAAAGTGTGCGAGAGAAAAGTTGAAGTATTTATTGAGGGTAAAGTTGGGAGGAAAAAATTAAAGTTGTATTGAAAATGTAAAGTAACATTCATTTTAAAACGCAATCTTTTTTCGCTAAAATAATACTCATTATGAAAGTGAGGAGTAAGTACAAAAAAGTAAACAAAAAAAACGGAGGAGTATGTTGTAGCAAAGAATAACTCATATAGAACACTACAAAAAAATAATAATAATAAACTCATGAACTCGTCATCACCAACATGTATTCTGGGCAAAGAGACCTTTAATCGTTTAAGCCGATGATTTCACAAGTCAATTGTGAGATAATTTCTAGTTATAATACTCCCTCTTCTGGTATTAATTCTCCACTTCTTTTCTTTTAATCGGTTAAGGTGAAGATGGATTTCACACTAGACCTTAACATATCTGATTTTCAACAATGATGAAAAATTGAACAACATATTTGATGGGTTTGAGTATCCCCGTTTCGTCCCCATCATCACAATCAAATCATTTTTTTTTTAATAAAAAAGAAATTTTACCAGCCCCAAACGCACCCCGAACCTTGGATTTTCCCGTACCCATAACCCAAACATGAACCTACAGCCAGAAATTAATTTCCACGTTTTTCTTTTAATCTAATTCATTTATGGTAGGAAAACTCTCAATACTATGTGTATTTTTCAATTGCAAATCAGGGAAATGGTGATAGTGATTAACAGTTCTAAAATATCTCAAAAGTATGGATGACATTTAGAGACTTGTATGTTGCATATTCTACATTTGAAACGAGTTTGGAAACAGTTTCGGAATGGATACATATATCCCCACTACCCACTCCATACCGGTATTTTGAAATCAGAAGAAAAAAAAACTCAAGCACATACCTAAACCTAGTCAAAATGGAAAAAACTCAAATTGAATTCGGTTCAGGAGAACACCCGAAGATACAGGTTTTGTTGACATGTCGTCATCATAAAATGATGTTTGGTTGAAGCTTAGTATATAAGTTAGACTAATCAGTGGTATTAGTTCAATGATAAAAACTTAGATACTTGCGACCATTTGGATTTGAATGAAGTCAATTGATTACTTTAGTACTTGAGTCTGATCAAGCTTAGATACTTTCGACCGTGATCTCAATTGAATTTTATTACTCACTTGAATTCAACCACTTTAATTAATTTTATTAAATGAATAAAATTCACTTTTAGAAAAATAAAATTTTGTTGTTGAAAGATTATACAAGTTTGTCATGCAGGAATTTGATCTTCCCACCATCTTGTTGAGTTAAAGAGTTGTTTTCAAGCAAAGTATCCAAATCTTGGAAGTATTGTTTCTCTTTTAAAAATATTTAATTAGGGAAAATGATTTGGATAGCTTATGTCTGGGTTATTCGACGTGAAAGACATACTCGAGTTTTTCAACAAAAGAGGATTACTTCACATCATCTTTTTGAAAAAATCAAGCTTAAGTCTTTTTGATGGCTGAACTATCTTAATATCGCTTTCAACTTTCATATATGGTGGCTTAATCAACTTTCGTGTTTGGGAAGTTTTGTAATGAAATGTGTCTTTTGACTTTTTTTGGTTTATATTACACGTGAGTGTGTGTTTGGTATAGCAGTGGTGAGAATTAATTTTGATAGAATTGAGTTTGAGAGAATTGATTTTGGTTAAAAGTGAGTTTGATATGAATTGATTTATGTTTGGATATACTCACTTAAAAGTGATTCTTATGAGTTGATGTTGTTTGGATAGTTTGAATCAAAATTGATTTTGAACGTGTATTGACCAAATTATCATTTCAATCAATTGTATATAAAATTAAACACCTCATCCTCATTTTAGATAATTATTTCAACCTATCTAAAATCATAAATGAATATTTATTGGTTCATAAAATCATTTTAAAATAATATTAATGTATGAGTTTTTTTAATATTTTTTTATCAATTGAGTTATTTTTAATATAATATAAGATTTTCAAAGGGTGTAAAAAATTCAAAATCAAACGATTATATCATCCACCGTAAAAAAAAAAAAAAAAAAAAACACACTATACTAATTTACAATATAATAGAAGTACAATATGCGCTAAACAAATTTTTCAATTGTACCTTATAAAAAAATTAGAGAGCAACATATTTCGGGGAATAATATAAGGAGTTCATGAGGGCAGTTGTGGTAAATAGATAAAAGTTATATTTGTGTCAGAGCTATACAAAACAAAATTGATTACAATTGCTACAGAAATGATACTTATTGCTGGGTTGAGTTTGAGTAACATGGAAGATGAGTGCATGCAATGCTCTTAGAAATTCTTAAGCCATAATAAATAGCCCAAATAATGTTACCCATTCTGAGCAGAATTTCCCATACAACGTGCTATCAACATTGAGAACAAAACAATCTTCTTTCAATGGACGCCAAGCAGTCCATTTAGTAGGAATTTGAGAGATAGCATGAGAAGGAAAACAAATAGATAACAAAGATCTTTCAAGTCTTTTAGCTTCGACCACTACTTGGAACAAATGAATAGATTCATTGCAAAAACATGCAAGGAACGGATGCTCGATCAACTGAGTTAAGTTTAAACCAACTCTCCAAAGATCTCCAAAAAAAAAAATATAGTTAGTAGGTATTGTATAAGAAATATTTTGTATAAACAATTAAACATCATGTAGAGATATTTGTTTGTCAAAAAAAAAAAAAATTTTGAACTTTTATTTGATTTTAGTTTTAATATTTTGTTTCATTTTCAGAATTGATATATAATTCATATTAAAACCATTCTAATAAGTATTAAGATAATTAATCAAAAATCTAATATAAATTTTAAATAAAAAATTATCTTCCGTTTTTAATAGCTAATTGAATATATATATATATATATAAGTCACTTTGGAAAGAAAAAAAGTTTTGGTTTTATTATAAGTCGCTTTAAAATACCAATGTATCATTAATGATTTTTTTTTCCTATCATACCTGATATGTTCAATGAAGATTGAGGATGTTAAGCGGTTGTTCGCGGTATTCCGGTGCATGCAGACACGTTAGTACTACAACGCTCAACTGAGTATCTAAAGAGGTGGTTATGTGCCAAAATGGTGAAAAGTGAAGTGTACGTTGAGGGTGACGTTAAGCGGCGTCTCCTTAGGGAGTTGTTGGAGATATCGTGGACGGTGGATATGGGGCTAAGGTGCGCTCATGTGCGGTAATCCACATAGAGCGTCATGTGTTCCTTCACCATTTATAGTCTTGTATGCCTTGGGTCTTGACTTATTGGGACATGCGTTATTGGGCTTCTAGTTGATGTGGAACAATATCCTTTACCATTTATTACTATCTATACTTTCCATTCTTTTCATCTCTTTTTCTCATATCATTAACGAGGGATAATTTTGTAAAATCCCTCATAATTTCTATTTCCAATACAAAATTAACTTTTTTGAAAGACAATGCAAAATTAACTATATAATTTTCTTAAACGTGTGAAAATGTCAAAACAACTAATAAAATAAAAAAGGAGTATTAAGAATGATGTATTTGATGAAATAATTCCAAAATACTTCAATAAGCGTGAACGTGGTAAGGACATGATAAACATGCATTGATGATTGCCCTTATATTTTAAGATAATCCAAGCCAACATACATGACATTTTGCGCTTTTCAGTTGATTACGACTATAAAATTTCAAGAATTTGAATAATGCCAAGAAAAACATATTTTTGACATTACCCAAATTCTTAAAATTACAAATCCATAGTCAATTGAAAAAGAAAATGTCATCTTTGTCGACCTCAGTTATCCAAAGATGTGAGGTTAACTACTACTAAATGTCGTTCATAGCCGTATCCAAAGATGTGATCATTGAAGATTAGAGATCAAACCTTGATATCATTGAAAGCTAAGTTTAATTAGTATTGGTGATTTCTGTTTTTTTTTTCTTTGAAGGAAGGTGATTCCTTGTTAAAAGGTTTGCGTATTAAAATATGAGAAATGATAAGAAGTGTCATAGGGACACTCTTTACGAATCTTAAATGAGTAGTGTTAACAACACTCTTATTAATATTTTCTCTAATTTTCACTCTTTTATTGGTTTAAATCATTGTGGGATCATTATACTTTTCATTGGTTTAAATTATTGTGAGACTATACTTTGGAAATATAACTCACACAAAATGGTGGAACATACATTGATTCCATCTAATAAAAGAATGAGTACGGGAGATAGTGTTCAAAAATGAGTATTGCTAACATTTCTCATCTTAGATACTCCCTCCGTCTTAAAATATAAGCAAAAAAATCTCATTTTCTTTGTTTCAAAATATAAGCAAAAAAGACAATCTTTTATGCTATTATTATGTTTTTTTCAAACAAATCATCTTTTCCAATGTAAAATTAAATGCAAATTGCATTCAATTTGTTCTCCTTTTTATTTTCTCCATAATTTTTAACCAATGAGAATTATTTTTACATCTTTCCATGAAACTTATTCCAACGAGAACACAAAAAATTATACCTCAAATCATTAAGTGTTAGTTTTCTTAATAAGTGTGAATTAGTGTTTTTTGCTTATAAATTAAGACGGAGGGAGTAGTTAGTTTTTATGGAAATTTATGAATTCAATGCATCAAAAATTGAAGTACTTGACATTTTTGGTAAATAGTTTCTCAAGTCAGAATTCTTAAAGAGTGTCGTTAGGATACTTATCCCTTCGTTCTAAATTATATGTCATTTTGACAATTTTCCATAGATTAAGAAATGTAATTAATGTGGTATAGAGAAGAGAAAATATGAATCGTTTTACTAAAATATCCTTCATTAATGGTATAAAAAAGATAAATTAAAAATAAACATTAATGTTTTATTGATATCGTAAATAGTAATGACATAATTAAGACGAAAATAATTTACTAGAATAACATACCACTCCCTCCGTTTCAAAATACATGTCCAAATCAATCACTTCAGATATGTCAATGCACAATTTTGACTGTTATTATAATTAATTATATATCTAAAGTAAAAAATTATAAAATTTTAATATTTTGAAAATATTTGTCGAGACAAATCAATCAACATCTTACATGCTAATATTTGTATTTATACATTAGTTAAAAAGTATGGTCAAAGTAAATCAAGTAAATAGTGCACATTGCAAAAATTGGACATGTATTTTGAAACGGAGGGAATAAAATGTTGGGGAAAGAAGTAGTTAGCGATATATCTCTTTAAAATAAACAATGGATAATGCACTGATTGTTAAATTACTTGGTTTTGATTCTAATCCTAACAACATCAGAGATCCTATATTGTTCTCCTATTCAAAAAATTCACGTTATTCCTAAATGCATGCATGCATGCTATTCAAATTGAATGGATACATTAAAAAATATATGTTGATTTAATATCAGAAACTAAAATTTTCACTCCCTCTTCATCTTCCTCCTTTTGTTTTTTGTTTAGTATGGTTGATAGGATTTGAGAATATGAGTTGGAAGAAGAAAAAGAAAGAAGTCCATGAGTCACATGTGTAATGTTTTTTCTGTTTCACTCTCCATATATAAAATTTCAATCCCTTTCTTGCATTTTATACTAAATATGAAACTAGACTAAAACAACTTTTTGAAGAGGAAAAGGCCAAATTATGGTTCGTGCTGAAGTACTCTTCAGTCTTGATGCAGTTTATTTTTTTTTTGGTTACAGTCTTGATGCAGTTTGCACCAATGTTGTTGTACTTGTTTGAATGCCAAGCTGTATTAACTACTTGCATGGAAATGGAAAAAATGAGAAGGCAATGACAAAGGTTGTTTGGTCGCACTAAATCAAGTACGAAAAGCAATCAAACAAAATGAAACAAGGAGTATAGAACTATGGTTCTTTACTTTCATTTGTTTCTCTATTGACTATTAGCATTTTGTAATTAGGAAGGGAATTGAAAAGATTATTATTTTTTGATATAAACAAATGCAAAGATAATAATAGTGATTAATTAGGACTACAAGCTTAGTGAATAAATTTCTATTTGATATTTTAAGGAAGTTCATATATTGGCAACCCATATAAAATCAAATATATATTATTCAATTTTTTAAAGAGGCAAAATGATTTTTTTCTTAAATGAAAATTAATTATGTGATTATCTTCTAGTGACACAACATGATATCTATATTTCTCAACAATTGATCGGTCGCCTAGAGAGCACATATGATTCTACTATATCACATCTATGTGGAATTGACCATTGACCAGTCATCTCTATGGATCAATATTTTTAACGTGAGCAACAATATACATATCTTAGTCCTTAAAAAAAATACATATCTTATAAATTTAAAAAACATAATTATTTATTTGTCTTACATATTAATGATTTACTTTCTTATGTGATAAGAAGAAGAAAAATTAACAATAAACTGGTATAGGATGGTAAGAAATTGGACCCTTGAACAAGTAGAAAAAAAAATGCCAAAATGTGTTAGCACCGCTAAAGCACATTAATGAGTTGCATGGAAATGGAAAAAAAGATAAGAATTCAAGGACAAGTTTGTTGGATTGCATACTATACTAAGTCACATAGGTAACGTGAGAATAGATAAGAATTCGAGGACAAGTTTGTTGAATTCTAGGATAATCATGGAAATGGTAATTTTTTTTTTTCTTATAACATGGAACGGAGGGAGTATACAATAAAAATTTAATTAGTATACACTATAGTAATTTAAACTCGTAGATAAAGTCTACGTGAGCTTAACTTAATTGACAAGAACAATGTATAATATATGTAAGGTTTGAGGTTCGAACCTCAGACACCACCAAATAAAAAACTAATAGAATAAGTCACGTTCTCATATAAGAAAGAACGGCGGAGGAAACTGCGTTGAAGGAGAACGGAATGCAACTTAAATCCGTAGGTTGTATTCCAACGTGATTTTGTATTAGTTTTTTTTTTATCATTTCCCTTGTGTTATTATTATGTGTTTGTAATTTTGCTACTTAATTTCGCAAAGAATAATTTAGAGAATAATTTTTATTTCTTCCTTCTCTAGTTTTAAACATTTAATCTACTATTAATACTATGTTGTACTTCTCATTTTAAGCTAGTTATAGGAGGTAGCTATTTAGTATAATAAAAACAACAAACAAGGTGAACATAACTGAAAAGTGAGAATGTTAGCAATGATTACTTTGCAGAAACAGAATGTTAGCTTTAAACTTTTTTTTCCTTAATTTCTGGTAACATAGCTTTTACAAACAAAGTTCAAGTTCAAGCAATGATACACCTCAAAGTACATCAAAGACTAAAATTAAAAGACAAACAAACCGTTTAAGTGAAAAATAAGAAGAAGAAAAAAAATCCAAAAGCTTAGCACAATAATCATGTGTCTATATATGATAATCTTCTTGGTCCTTAAATATTATATTTTCAAATAAAATATCATCCAAGAGAGTATCTATCTACTAATTAATAATAATGCCTTCATTTAATCATTTATATGTACAATATTGGCCTTTCAATTTTTTCTTGACTCATGCAATGCAAGTGAAGCAACTTTGAAAGAAACACAACCCTCTCTTCTGCATTGGCAAAAAAAAAGAAAAAGTCATATTAGAAAAGGAAATTTATAAAATTAATAAAACTTTTGCTAAAGAAGAAAAGAGCAAAAGTATGAATAATTGAATATGCACTAAATAGGTAAAGACATTTATGAAAGCAAAGTAGTAAAGGTAAATGAAAATTTAATTTTAGTGGTTTCAAAAGCAAAAGAGGGTGTGTGGGGCTATACTATACCTTCCTAGTTTTGACATAAAGAAGATCTGGTGAAATTTTGTACAAGTCTTCATCAACAGGCTTTGGTGTTGGTCTTGACATTGGAGTGGGACTTGGTGGTTCTTTCACAACATGGCTCACCCAATTTTGCTTTTTCACATCCTTTTCATGTTGGGAACGTACCTTTTCCTACAATGTTAACAACAAATTAATTAATAATTCTATCTTGCTTTATAAAAAGTGACATTTGTGGTTACATAAGTCTAATTAATGTCTAGACATGCATGCTTTGTATATCTAGCACATTGCATGTGTCATTATGAATGCAATTTTGATTACTTTATCTTGTTATCATTCACATGGATTCCATTGTCTGTATTTTTAGTGACCCATTAAACATGGCCATTACTTTTTGTACCTTATAAATTTCTCGCGCACCTTATTCAGATTTTAAAATCTAAAATATTTCAACGTGTTTTTGAAGATTTTATTAAATTTTTATAAAGTTCAAATTTTAAAATCCAAACTATATAATGCGCGTGAAAACCTCATAAAATAGGAAAAAAGACTCTCCATTAACATAGACAATAATAAAGCCTAAAGTTAGATGCATTATTAAACAAAGTCATGGATAATCCTACTTTATCACTATCAAAATTTAGTAACTTGAATAATAGAGTTAAAAATAACATCACAAACAATTTGCTGTTGTTGTCAGAAAGCTCTTGCTTTAATAATTTGTCACGCTATCGCAGGAATCATTAATGTCAATACAATAGGAGGCCCAATTATAAAGTAGTGTGACCTACCATAGAGAAATTAATTATTTTTCATTAACAATGGCAAAGTTTCTTTCTTTTTCTACTCTCACGGTCTAAAAGCCTATAATCACTTTGATGCAATACAATTTAATTTTTCTACTCACTTTTATTTTCACACTCTTCCTATTGAGGACAGCCTAGTAAAATTAAAACTCAAAACAAAATTCCATAATTAATGATTTAAATCCAATCCAATTAAAGACATGCAAAACAATAAAATAGTAGGAGTAAAATTAGTAAGACCCATGTAAACTTCTAATTTGATGTGAAGAATATACTCCAACATAGAATGATAGATTCTCTAACTTTGACAATATATGTGAATTGAATTTTTATTTCCTCTTTTAGAAAATAAAAAATAAAAAGAGAGAAAAACAAGGATAAGAGAGTTAAGGTAACATACCCTTCTACGTGGAACAACAATCATTGCAGGAGTAACAACATGATTATCATACAAATCACCAGCAACATAAAGATCTTGATCTTCATTACTTTCAGAGTAACTATAGTGTAGAAAACCACCTTGTCTTGCAGATTCAAAGCATTGAGTGAATGGAAGATTATCATTCCAATCCCAGCTACCAAATGCTGGTACATGGTTCCTCTTGAAGTGGTATTCCTATTACACCCCCAAATAAAAAACCACACCCCCCATAAAACATACATTTTAGTTTTCATAAACAAAGTTAACTTACATATATATATCAACAAGAACATTAACTTAAGTTAACATAAGTGTATATAACAAAAGAATTAGAGACTTACATGATCCATTGTTTTGATGAAACAAGTGTTGAGTGATAGAATGTAGAAGGTTATTGACCAAGAGGTTTTGTTTCTTTTCTTTGAAGTGTGTTATTCAGGTGGTTGGAAGCAATATAAAAGGAGGAGAAAGAATGAGAGAGAGAGAGAGAGAGTAAATGAATGATAAAGGTTGAAAAAGAAAGAGGTATGAAGTGGGAGATGATGAAAAAGGAAATAAGGTGAAATGGTAAAAAAGATAACTCGTAACAGAGTAGGAGACAGAGGAACAAAGAGGTAAGGTATGAGAAAAGGTAAAAGACTATATAGATAGATAGAGTCATAGAGAGTAGGGTTGAAAAGGAAAGTACTTTGTGTTAAACATAGAAGATATTGGGGTGCGGAGAATGTACATTCGTGTTCTCTTTTTCAAATGACCATTTTCATCTTTATCTACATACTATACTACATTTCCAATTAACTTTCTACTAATTTACTGCTACTTTACCTAAACTAGGTCTACGGTTGTTAAAATTTACTACCTTGCTCTTTCTCCATTTTAGTTTAATGAAATATTAAAATTTAATGTGAACACTTTAGAAGTTGATTGTGCATGCTACTTTCATCATCATATTTCATCTTCTTTTAACGCTCATTCTAACGTTCACTCTATTTTTAGAATCAATGTAGGTTCTACATTTTCAATATAAATGTCGCATAATGACATAAATGGTGGGATATTACATGAACTTGATTAATAAGAGAGTGATAGTTAAAGTAAATCTTTAAAAATGGTGGGATATTACATGAACTTCATTAATAAGAGAGTGATCATTAAAGTAAATTTTGAAAAGAAAGTATCTCTAACACTTTTTTTTATGTACTCTCTCTGTTATCAATTATAAGTAAATTTTTTTATATTTTTAGGTTCATTGAATTAATGAATGTGATCTATATTATGAACCACATACATCATTAATTGAATGAACTTAAAAAGTCAAAATTTGCTTATAAGTGACAACGGATGGAGTATATACTACGTTTTTATTACCAAGTTTTGAAGTCTTACATGTGCCTCCATGGTTTTGAATTTGGATTAAGCGTATAAATTGTCTTAGAACCACAATTGGCTTGAGCGTCAGAGTTCTAAAAATTAAATCAACGCGCCCTGCGACGAGCAACAATTTTCCTCTACCGCATCCAACCAACTAGGGTTTTTTTTAATTCAAATTGATCCAAAAGAAAATCACAAACCGAAACAATAAAACCGAAAACCGCAAATATCAAATATTTTTGGATGCGTTTGGATGTTGTTTTGTAAAAACTGCTAGGATCGTATCGGATTTTGGATCACTTTCTCAAAACCGAACCGAACCGCAAAAGTAAATATTAATACTAATTTATTCTTTTATAAGTATTATATATTAATAAAAAAAATTACATTGTTCCATAAAAGTAAATAAAAAATATATATTTTGCATTTTATATTCAAAAACCAATCCAAATTAAACTGCATATATTTGAATCGAATTGGTTTAATTTTTTTAGAATAGTCGTCGAAACCAAACCATATACAATCTTTTTATCTGAAGACATTTTATCTCAAAATCGATTCAAACTACACCACGAACACTCTACAACCAACTCCGATTATTGTCTTCACTCCACTCCAATGAATATTTATATTTATTGTCAATATTAATTTCTTTCTAATATTATTGGAACAGGAGTACAAGTATTAAGTAAACAGTAAATAAGTGAATAAGTTATCTCTGATGACTTTTATTTTATTTTGCATTAAACAATAGTAGTACTTGTACTACTACTACTACTCTGCTTGAACCGATGAACTGCTTTTGTTTTAGTTGAATGGATGGAGGGGTCAATAATCTGTGTAACAGTCAGTCCTTTGGCCTAATATGTCGCTGAAATGAAGAAACAAAAACGTGAATATCAATGCAAAATGAGAAAAGTGACAAAGTTGGTTGCTTCTTTCTTGGGGAACTCCAAGCTCGATGCCCATATATATTTACCAATCTGCTCTGCTCGTGAGATAGGTTTAACTTTATTTGCATCACAAGTCACACGCTTAACCATATGTGTCTTAGTGCTTTGTGCCATAAATTTCCATGTGACCCTGTCTACGTCTCTCTGTGGGTTGACGTAGTAACTCTATACCGAGCACCTAAACAATATTCCCCAACGACCATCAATCAATCTACATTATTAAGCTAGCCATTGAAAGTAGAAACTAGTCATGTTTTCAAACTCTAAACTCGTGTATAATTAATAACGATAAAGGAATGAGGGTATTGGCTTATAGTCTTATAGCTAGACACACACAAAAGTACAAAAACATAAGAGAATAACTATGAACTTTGAGAGTGATTGACAAACTCAGCCAAAATACGGCATAATTGACCTTTGAGTAAGTTATCACTTAGACCAAAATATTTTCGTACATTATTATTATAATTAGTGTGTGTTTAGTTTTAATTTTGGAACGGTGAATATTGATTCTAGAGGAATAAAACTGGGTTTGACATGTTTTGATATTTAAAGTTTAATTGGTTTTGTTTATTGAATTGATTCTATTTGAAGTTAGAACATTTATATATAAACATGAATTTAATTTGTAAATTTTGTTAGTGTAAAATAATTATACATTGACATAGCATATTAATTAAACTCTGAACATATTGAAACACAAACTATGTTACATTTAAATTCATTTTTAATTAAAATCAATTATAAAAAATCCATTAATTCAAAACAACTCTCATCGTCGAAGAACCAAACACATACTTAGTATTAACTTAGTGTTTCATTTTATTTTAATTTGTTGTTTTTATTGTATCAATTTATTAATAATTTAAGGACATAAGTTAAGAAGCTAAAAATGGAATTATAACATGGAATGCCATAATTTCCAATAAAATATTTCTATATTTATCTTTAGTTTATTAACTTGTGCCTTAAGTTAACATTTCCCATAATTTAATCATACTTTCATAATTTTGAAACATTCAAAATAAACGCAAGACACACTTATAAATTAACTAACGAAGAATATCTTTGTTAGCAAGTAGGCAACCACACTAGAAATATAATCAATATATATTTTTTATATGTAAAATATAATAGACTAATAATACTTAAATTAATTTTTTATCAAAAAATATTTTCTTTTCACTCGTAGACGATGCTCTTAGATAATTTGTTAATGCCTTTTGACATTAAAAAAATCGACCATAGCAAGACTTTTAAAAGTTACTACTAATGTTGCAGAATTTACCTTTTTTTTTCGATATAAATGTTACAAATTTGACTCTTGAAACTAAGGACTATAAATAGGCTAATTATAGCATGAAAATCGAGAACATGCTAATGTTCACAGACACAATCAATCAAAAATTCAATACTCCATACAGAATAATTCATAAACAAAAGTTGACAAATTACATTTATTGATGATAATGATATTTAATCACACAATCTCATTTAAAAGCATGTTGTATTCATGAGCATGTGCTTGCATTCTATTGCTTAGCATAAGTAAGCAAAAAAGATACTATCTACATACTGCGGATAAAATGAGTTTTTCAGTTACAATTTCTCATCAGTATCATGTTGCTTCCAATTTACATTCTCACATGTCACAACAATCTACCTTTGGGGCAGAGCTAAGGTCAGTGCTCTAATACATTATCATGTTTCTATTACAAAACACAATTTCACCTTCATTAATTCCTTACTGAAGGGGGGCGTTAAACCAAAAACATCCAGACAATCTCTCTCTGTCAAACATATTTTTAGAAAACACTATATTGAAGCAAAAAGAGTATTGAGGGTAAACCGAAAGAAATGTTAAGTGAAAAGAAAAACTGCCCCCTTGTGCGATAGCAGGCATAGCTCACTTATTATTGTCCTCTTGATACCTTTCCGTTTGGCTAAAATATCGATCTGTATTTAGTGGTTGGTTCCAACCTTCTGAATCATGAGAATCAGCAACAGATCCTCCATGCATGGGAGCAAATGCTGCAATGAAATATTGATAGACTTTAACCCACAAAACAAAATTGTAAACAAAACACAATGTTCTTGAATCATATAGTCATTTCTCGCAGCATACAATAAGTGATAAGAAAAAGCAACGTACAATTAGTGACAAGAAAAAAAAAAACTCATCATTTATTCCAAGCGCCTCTATTAAAATTTTGAAGACGAAATGTTTGGATTGGTGGCATAGTCACTTATCGCATCATAAAATAAGTGATATGAAAAAAGAAAAAAACTCTTCATTGATTACCAAGTGTCTCTCTATTAATTTTTTTTTAAGACTGTATGTTTGTATTGGTGGCGTAGGGTGGAATGTAATAATATAGGTTAGTTAAATTTTAAGAAAGAGATGTTATCCAATTCCATTTCATTCCCATCCATTCTACCCTATACCACCAATCCAAAGATACCATTAGCTTTCTAGGATCACCAATCCAGACATACCATTAGCTCTCTAGGAGATCACCAATCCAGACATACCTAGAGATTGGATTTAAATCTCTAGGATCTGCACCATTAAAGGCTCACTATGTTTTGACATTGATACCATAGAATAACATGACAAAAAACTGCAATAGATATTGTAGTAGACTTAAATTGCTCCTTCAGTACATAATCAAAGAAAATGACCAGATTACTTTTAGAAAAACAAATTCATGGCAAATTACTTTTGGCCTGCAAAAGTGAGATTGAAAATTTGAAATTGGAATAGTATGAAAGACAGATTTGAACATATTTACAAAGACTATTCTCAAATTGCCAAGCTTCTCTCAACACTACAGTCTACAGCTAGACTAAACACAAATCAACCATTAACCAAAGGCCTAAAGGTATCTACTCTGATATTTATAATTGATTTAACTTAGGCTACTTTGATTTGTAGTACATTTAGCAGAATTTACGTTTGCATTCAATTCAACACACTATAGTATGCTTAGCTGAGCTCAGTGGAAAGTTTGTCAGTCTGCATGTCTAACATCGAAAACTCAGGAAAAACTGTATCGGCTCATCACCACAATGAGGGCTACACCATTACTATAACAACAAAGTGTGTTGCCCATTTTAAAACATTCAATAAAAATGTCCATTTAAGTGGGTTGAATGCAGGGATTATAAAATTTGTGATGCGGTATGAGAATGAGCAGAAAAATCTAGAATCTTAACTAACCTTTCTCCCTCATTCTTCTCTCTCTGTCATACTCAAATTTATCGCGAATGAGGTTAACTTTCTCCAAAGTATCAGACTTTCTGTCTCTAACAAAATTCAGGTCCTGCATTACAATACAGTCATCAGACAGAAAATACAACACAAAAAAAATATAGTAAAGAAAATTCCGATCTTAAAGATTACAATAATAGTAATAATAAATTACACACTGAATATCGTTCCTTTCCCATCTATCACCTCTCAAAAGATGATATGCCTTAAATTGATCAAAAATACAACAGTAAGCATAATTTCTTACGGCAATTCATTCTGCGCAACTCACGTATCAAACAATATCATTAGCAAACTGCTGTACTAGTCATTATCAAGTATATTCAACCATACCTTGTTGTATTCCATCTGGGGTCTTCTATTCCTGAAATGCCATGAAATACCAAGATTAGACACCATATCCATGACACCCTCCCCCCCAATCCATCACTTAATGAATGAAGAAATTTAAACCATTTATCTGATTGACCAGCAAAAACAATGCAATGCTGTTAAATCAAAATATTCAAAGAACAGAAAATTCAGCACCAAGGGAGTACAGAGATAATAAAAAAAGCTCTTCAAAATATTCAAAGAATAATTGTGACGCAGTCCCTTTCTTTGGCATGAAAATCTCAAATGCAGTCAAGCGACAAGCTCATGCACATGACATTAAGATCGATTTATATTCTTCCAAGAAAGCAGTTATGAACTATGCAGAAAAGGAGAAAAACGATGGAGGCAAACCTGTAAGGAGAGAAATCTTCATCATCATCTTCAGCAGACTCATAGTTCGCATGATCCCGAGCAAGCTTGTTAGAAAAACCCTCGTCCCAATAAAGTCTCTCCCAATTTTCTCGAAGTTCATTATATAATTCCATATACCTTTTGCACCAAGGATCATGTTCCTTTCAATACAATATGCACATTTTAGGACAGTAACTAGGATTCAATTAACAGATATATATAAAAAACCAAAAATACTTATCACTAATTGACAACATTTTTTCCAACACAAACAAGTCAATATGGCATAAATATGAACAGGCCCATCACATTTCTCATTCACATTACAAAAGAAAATCACCACTTAATCATGAAAGTTTGAAACATAGTATACAAAGACATTGGCAGATTATTATATCGATTTGTGCCTTTGCCATGTTATTCCTTTGATCTAGTTATAAAGATAATCTCAAGCCATAAATAAATTAATTTAAATCAACGCAAACTTACTAGAATGGTGAAAATACAGCATATATTAAACAATACTCAAATAACACATAACAAGATATTTATTTTTAGGTTAAATTGCATGATTGGTCCCCTACGTTTATTTTAGGTTTCAAGTTGGTCCTCTAAGTTAACAAAAGTGTCATGTTGGTCCCTAATGTTACTGATGTCAGAATAGATTCGTCTTTTTCGTTAAATTTTAAGCCAACTTTGTCTAAAACGTCCATGTGGCTAGCAAAGACGCATACACGAATAACTTTGAGGGGTGCCATAGGACGTCTTAGATGGAGTTAACTTAAAATTTGACAGAAAGGATGAACGTATTCAGACATCAGTAATGTAAGAACCAACTTGAAACTTTTTAAACTTAGGGGACCAACTTGAAATTAAAATAAACATAATGGATTAAAAATGCAATATAACCTCATTTTATATTTTTACTACTTTGCTATGGCATCGTTTGACCAATGTAATTGACCCCACTTAGTGGAATAAGGCTTGGTCATTGTTGTTGTTGTACTAAAGCTTCTCAAATATATCAAATTAGTCCTTAAAAAGATACCCTGTTTTCATACTACTCTAGAACATCCGAAACTAGGCTAAACTAAATAATGTCATGTTTGGATAAACAACTTAACTAAGATTTCCGTTATATAAGTGCTTACATATACACTAATTTAATAACAAAAGTCAAATAGAGATTTTTACAATAAAAGAGCAAATAAAGTCAATCTGTTTTCATAAAAGCTATAACCCATTTTCATAAGCTACCCTGAAGCTGGAAACATATTACGCCATGTCATAAGTTACTTTCAAGAACTCTCTCAAAAAGGCTCGCCTCACAAGTGCTTATGTCAATAAATAAGCTTACATAAGTCAATCCAAACAAGCCCTAAATCCTAAAAGACATTTTGACCTCAGCAGCACCAATACTTCTGATCAAAGGTGTGTCCAGTACCAGACACATGTCCACCAACACACATGATTAAATTCAATAATGTCATTTTCTCAAATTACTACGGGTCTCTCGTCTTGTCAATGTCAGTGTGTAGCAGGTATCAGGTGTAGTGATTAATATAGTTTGAAAATCAAATTAATCCTAAATTTTCAACTAATTATAAATTCAATCACAAAACAGAAAAAATAGAAAAGGAACAAATTTAAGGTAAGAGAAGAGATAAGGGACTGACAGATTCCTTAAGAACGAGGCGAGTTCTACGCATGAACTGTTCTCTCAACTGTTTACGTCGTTTGTTAGGGATATTCTCACGAGGAATAACGAACCGTTCACGTGGCGGAACGTGATCACCGATTTCGTGCATTTCGCCATCGACGATCCACCATTCTGATCTTTCCTCCGGTTTTTTGAGCGGAAGAGGCGTAGACTTGGGGCGGCGTCTGGAATGGGTGGGGGAGGGTTGAGGAGGAGAGCGAAGTTGATGGGAGGTGCGAGAAAGAAAGGGGGTGAGAGAGGAAAGGCGTTTGGTGAGAGATAGCATGGATTGGATTTGAATGGATTCAAATGTGTTGCTTCTGATGATTTTGAGGTTTAGGGTTTAAGAAGAAGATAACAACTGTGGAGAGATTTTCAATTTCATTTCATGTCTAATTAGTGTAAAGATTAGAGGATAATACAAACATCCGTAAGAACAGAGAAAAGTTTCATCAGTATTTACATTAACAAGAAATTATTCTAAAATATTTAATTAATTTTTTCAATTCACTACCAAAAGAAATTAATTTTTTTATTTGTACCTTAATAATATTAATACACTCTCTTTGTATCTAAGGTTATGTTTGGCTTTGGCCCAGCTTAATTAAGGTATTAATTTTTATCAATTGTACTTTATCTTTTTTCTTTTTTTGAAAGGCAATTGTTTTTTAATGTTTGCGAATTACATCCATTATTTTAGGATGAAGAGAGAGTCTTTTTAATATTTAACTAATCCCAAAAAAAAAAATCTTTAAAAAATAAAGTTAATCCAATAAAAATTTCCAAATCAACGATATGACATCGGTACAAGTGAAATTGAACACGAATTATTTAATTAAGATCTTGGATTCGTGTATTATGAATGAAAAAAATATGGTTGAGAGAGAAGACCCTAAACATACCATTAATTAATACTATAAACTTATCTTGAAATATGAAAAATTAAATTTAATACACATATAAACAAAAGACAATTTGATAATATTAACACACAAAACAGACATATTAATTACACTGATAATTTTTTTTAAGAAATGTGAAAAATGTAAAAGAGACTTACATATAAGGACAGAGGGATAAGTGGATTTAAGACACCCAAAAATTAACATTTTGCCCCAACAAAGTTAACAAATGTTCGCTGGTAAACAATAGTAGTAATTTCCATTTCAGATCTGTCGAATGGAACACATAACACATTTATGTCTAAATGTCGTACCAATGATAGTTAACTACTATTGGAATCTCTTGCATAATAATTTTGATCACCTAACCATCTACCCCCGCTGTAAAAGCATCTGTGGAGTTTGCAACTCGGGTATTTTTTTTAGGGGAACTCAGGTATTTATTTGTTTCTTTGTCCGAGAAGGATCAATATTCATATTTTAAGCAAACCCCGTTAAATATGATAAATCTCCCAAACATTTATTCATTATCTTCTACTATTTCTTGGCCATAAACCAGGTTACTTCTGGATACTATATTTTATGGAATATTCTTGCAGTGTAAAAATTGAAATGGGCACCGAGAGGCATCT
The DNA here is from genome assembly GCF_003473485.1 of Medicago truncatula. Lineage (NCBI taxonomy): Eukaryota > Viridiplantae > Streptophyta > Magnoliopsida > Fabales > Fabaceae > Medicago > Medicago truncatula. Next base: position 2,988,958 of record NC_053049.1, read on the forward strand.
GAATCTTAATGGTGGGGCACCATTAGATGTATCATAGAAACTCTTAAATGATGCTTTTTATTCTGTCAAGTAATGTGGAGACAGCCAATTGAATCTGGTGTTTGAGTGGTTTCATCATAAAGTAATAAATGTTCTTTTAGTTTGAATTTCAAATTGGTTATCTAGTTATTAAAATGGTGTGACACAAGTATAAATATTTGAGTCTCACTGCTCAGGTGATCAAAATGTTGCAAGAGATCCCACTTTAACTACTGTTGGAGCGAGAGTTAATACCAGTTCTAACATGAATTTGTTCCTAATTAATGTAATATAAAGGTCTAGAACAGTAATTAACTATCATTCACCAACGAATGATAATTAACTGCCGTTGGAGTAAAATTATCATTTTGAGATGCCTGATAACATAACAACCCATATGTATCTAAAGAGCAACCCATATGTATTTAAAGAGCAATGTTCTGATCATCGTCACAGTTGGTCCATGCATCGATCAATCAAATTAGTCTTCTCGCCTTATGCATTTTGTTTACAGTAATCTTAATCAACTTTTGGAAAGACTAGCATTTGTCACAACACAACAACAAAAAGCTGAAGTGCATAGCAAATAAAATTAATCTAATTTAGAACTTTGAAAAATAACCAACTATTTTTTTTTTCTTTCTTTATTTCTTTTACCAAACAACACACCAAATTCACTTCATTTCTTATATCTTTGTTTCTTTTCGCACTTTCATTTCTTTCTCACTTCTCACTTTTGCTTTCCCCACTTAACAACCCAGTAGGGATTATAAGCTATCCAAAATAGCTACTATAATTCTTCTTAATGAAGAAGGAAATCATATCTTAAAAACAAACTTTTTGCTTCCAAAAACGAGGCATGAAACGTACGGAAACAAGGCATTAGAAAAGCTCAAACAACATAATCACTCCCAAGCTAGACACTAGTTATCTAAAGTTTGTATACCCTTCAATAAGAATAACAGATCTTACTAAGACAATTTGATAGATGTCAATATCAGGTTGTTTCAAACACTATGAATGAATGTGATATAGGAAGTGACTAAACTCAACCAACATATTTGCTGAAACTACTTGCGTGTCATGCAAATAGCAACACAACAATTTAGAAAATTTTAAAAAATACTACATGTGTATATTAGCCAACAAGGTCACACAAAATCAGTGTTTCTGCAGCAAAAAATATAGGCACTTCAGTAAGGAGGATAAGCTACAAATTTAGAGACTTCCTTGAAGAGAATAATTTTAAACTTGCGCTGCGACCAGCAACTTTTTGCTTCTTTCGTTTGGGAGAGGGTGAACAGTATAAGGAGGAACTGTATAAAAAAGATAAAATTATTAAAATAGATAGCATAACTGGCATTCAACGTGATGATCATGCAAAAGTTATTTTTCAATGCATAGTCCTTTTACCTTCTTCTGTCCCCAATTGATGTTAATGTTTATAGTTATATGAGCAGAGAATAGTAACATTTAGTATTATATATAAGCACGTAATAACAATTGTTCATTACTTCATTATAGATTGACAATATTCAAACTAACTACATATTACTGTAAGCATTTCTTGATTTTTTTTTTTTCATCACTAAGAAACTATTTTCACATAATCAGTACTTAGTTTCAAAGCAAACAAGGGGGCATCAGCAGTGAGAGTGGAAAGAAACAGAAAAGATGGATGGCAAGAGGAGGGACAGATGCATCAAGTGACAAATAAATATACAACATACTTTTGTAGTCATGCTTTCAGGAGACAATTCTAAGGCAAGCTCATGCTAATAAACTGTAAGACTTGTTACCTTTGGTCTTTTTTTTTTAGATGGCTCTAAACTTCTAGTGGAAATTTCAATGCATTAAATGATAGCTAAATTCAAGTGGTTACATCTTTCACTTCTTCTCAACGAAAAGATGGATCATATTCTCTGTATCTATTGCTAGTATAGCTCTAGCTTTCAGCACCATACTCCATAGATATATCCATGGACAATAATTTGCACATTAAATTAGACAACCACCAAGACAATATACAATATCAGAGTCATATAATTTTATTAAGTGCTTTCTCATATACATTAAAGAGCTTAGTATACATACCCTTGGAGAATTGGTTGTATATCAGCACCAACACTTGTACTTAGCTCTTCAATAGTTGCAGAAACCTCGCTGTTACAGTTCAGTAGGTTGCATACATCTAAAAAAGCAGTAGATTTCACCATATCTGGTACAAGAGATGCGTCTTTTACCTCTGCTTTGAGATTTTCCATCAAAACAAGTGCTGCGTAAAGGTTAGTGAAAGATTAGACGATTCAGCAATTTAAAACTAGCTAATAGTTACTACATGCAAGTTGATTTATTTCCATGCACATGATAGTAAGAGTTTCCATTAAATTCAATTCAAAATCTCAAGAATTCAAATTGCAGGCACAATTTGTGCAGTACAAATCAGGCAGGTTATGATGAATTGTGACCTTCATACTCCAGCAGTTCAATGTATTTATGCAATAGTCACTCAGTCTGGACACGACACGGTCCAGGATAGACCAGAGACCTTCAATGATTACAAAATATTGCGACACAGTCCAGGATAGACCCAGGGGATTTCATAAGATACAAGCAAAGAACATTATGAAATATTAATTTAATCAATTCTTGAAGTACATGGGATTTTTTCTTTCTTCTTTCATTTTTGAACTGAAACTTGTAGAACTCTACGGTATCAAGATTCAAAATTAACATCATAAGACAACCATAAAAAATAGATGGATAAAACCAACAAGATTTGCACACATATTTCATAACCAAACAAAAGACCATTATACTCCCCCCCCCCCCGTCTCATATTAGGTGCCCCATTTGAGTTTTACATGGGTATTAACGAAATGATTAATAGTGTTGATTTCAATGGTAAAATGTGTCATTTACTAAAACACCCTTGTTAATTATAGTTAATGGAGTAGTTATAGAGGATCGAAATGCAATAAATAAGGCAATGTTGGTGGAAAAGAATAATAAATGTTGTATTGGTATATTGTAAAAGGGACAAATAATTTGAGACAGATATTTATAAAAGAAGACACCTAATTTGAGCCTGAGGGAGTACATCAGAAGTTTTAAATAGCCACGCAGATAAGTTTTAAACAAAAGTATAAAACATACCAATGGCTCTAAGCATCTTAAGGTCGAATTTATTAGCCAAATTCTTACAACCTATCCATTCTGCCCGCTTAATTATCAACAATTTCAAGCTAATCAGCATATCCTGCAAAAGTTTCAAATTTGAATACCAAATGTTAAGAACAAGAACTTGTATGAAAAAAAACCAAGATGAAAACTAAAATTTAGAAACACATGTAAGTCGTAACCAAACTATCAATGACTGGTAAGATCTATTTCAGACTAGTTACTTGCATATTGATTTCTTTCATATAGATTCCAAAAAGTTTTATAAACAAAAAGAGCACAGGAAAATCAAGCCAATGGTAAGATCTCCTACAAAAATAAACCAAAAGAGAACAAATAAAAATATTCACAAATGCAGCACTATCTAATCTCTCAGTAGTCAGGAATGAGTCCCAGCACGTAGGATCGCACGATCTTACGTGCCACAGTACCTCGACCGTGCTTCGATCCTACTTACGAACCGTGTTTTCTCTGTTTTACTCTGTTTCCTCTGTTTTCTCTGTTTTTTGGCCGCTTTCCTCTGTTTTTCTCTGTTTTATTGCTTGGTTCCTCTGTTTTTCCTCTAATATCTCTGTTTTATGCTTGGTTCCCCTGCTTTCCCTCTATTTTCCCTATATATTTCTCTCAATTCTATCTACAACCTATCGATCCTACTTACGAACCATGTTACGTTCCTCGTGTTTACGTTCTTTCACCGGCCGACCAATCCTATGTAGGAACTCGTTCCTGACTACATTACTATCAATGGTAACTCTGTCCTCAAAACATGAAACAACAATAAGCCCCTAAGAGAATCCATCCATATATGCAATTTTATCCCAAAATATAACAGTAAATCTATATCCCATGACATCATAGGCATTTCTCTAGTGCAAGATCATAAAAATACTAAAACTGCTACCTGCAGTTAAAGCCACAAGTAAAATGAGCGAAGAAAAATTTCCCCATGGTGAAGGGGCACACACATCGAATATTCACTAGATTTGTCATGTAGCGGCTATATTGGCTCTATAGCGCTATAATGTAGCGGAATTTGAACAAACCACTATTGGTCTGCGTCTGCAATACCCTATTTAGTATAAAGTGTTGTCGAACAGCGTTTGCAGCGGCGCTATAATACATTAGCAAAGAGGAATTTGAATAAAACACTATTTCCTGCAATCCAAACTCGACAACATTGATATTTACCAAACATCCAAAAACCTTATCCATAAGGAAAGTAGCTTACAAAAATATCACTAGGACATTGTATAAAAAAGTGTACTAATACCGTTAACCTTTGGTTACCTTCATTCGGAAGAATCATGTGTACATGTGTCTGTTTAAACACATTTAATAATTTGACTGGCATATTACTGAATAGGTTTTTTTACAGAATGATAAAAGAAAATTGTCAAAAGGCTAAGAAACAATACAGGGGGTGCTAGACTCTATTATCAAAATGCAAAAAAAAACGACGCATAGAATGAGGAGGGGCATCTAAAGTAGTCCAAGAGAAATCACCCAATTGGCCTAAAAGAGAAGAACTTCATAGCCTCATGATAGATATGACAATGGAAGCCAAAACTTGGCAACTACGAGAATGAATTAAATGAACAGAGAAAGGAGAAAAAGAAACTTACAATTTCAGATTCGGAAAGTGAGCAAAGCCAAGCTACATCTTGAACCCTAGTCTCAGTAATTTTATCACCCTCAATAAAAGTTTCCAATCTTTTCTTATAGACTTTTCCTTTATTCATAATTCAACAATTGAAACCTGAAATCAATAAAAGAATAAACCGAATGCCAAACACACAACAATCACAGAATAAGGGAGAAAAACCATAAATGAATCAAAAAAACCCAATTTTCTAACCTTGCTTGTTTCAAAATTGCTATGAAATCTTGCTGTTAAATGTGGAGAGAAGAACTGTTTTTGGAAGAGGAGATAACAATGAAGGAAAGGGTTTTCAGTTGGAAGAAGAAGAAGAAGAAGAAGAGAGAACGATTGCAAAGGTTTTTGGTGAAATTGGGAATTAAATTTTATCTAAGGGTGTTTTTGTCATTTAAGAGTTGTGTCACTAGAAAAATTCTTCTGCTGTTCTGTTCGCGGGAGTCCTTGTTTTTTTCATTTATTGTTTATTATTCATTCATGTGGTAATATACTACTTTCTTAAAGAAGTAATTCCTTTTTTATATTAATCACTTAATTCAAGTGTTAAATACAACTCTTCATATTAATTCTATCTGTTAGCTTATCTAACAATACAAAGAGGCATGACTCAAAAAATGCTAACTAGGCATACAAATGAGCAAGTATATATATTGATTAGTCAACGAACAATTTACTTGTAAAAAGTTTGGAAAAGAGGTTATGATGGAACAATCACTACAAGAATAGTAACGAATTTTGTCTTATTATTTGATCCTTATGCCTTATTTCTAGTACTTTAAATAGTGTGTGAGCTAACATTTTCAATTCAGCAAGAAGAGAAGGAATTGAACCCCCTGAGCTCTATGTAGCTCCGCCAGTTAAATTCACTTTCTTCACTGTGTCAGTGTGTCTCTCTATTATATGATCGGTATATTATTACTTCCACCCTCCAGCTTCCCCATATAAACCTCACTAATATTACTTTCTGTTATGTTAATAATTGATCATAAGTTAGTTTTATCTTTATTTGCCTCAATTGCCACCTTAGCTTGTGTATATATAATAATCAATACACATGTTGCATTATTCATTCTATTGTTTTCATATTACTTAATTTCATCATAATTTAAGTATTTGATTCATAGCTATATCATTCGTTTGTACTTCACTTAAACATTAGAGATATGGTTTTAAAAAATGCTTCAGAGAACGATTCACTATTCCCGTGCATCGCTAATTCCTCGAGTTCACCTAAACGTTCATAGAAGCCTAACATTCTCTCCCGGTATTTCACAGATGGATACACGAAAGCCAACATTTGATCCCCCTTCTTGCTCCGATTCATGTCAAACATCTCGAGACAATTGCTATCTAATCTTCACATAAAATTCCTAATTTTACTGGAATCTCAATTTGTTAGATTTCCTTCCTGGTGTATTAAAATTACATTGTTTAATTTTACAATGTTTCCCATCAATTTATATTTTTTTCAATTTAAATAAAAAAATGTCAAATAGAAGATTCTTCACTTTTCCCATCAGAATTAACTTAAAAGCAACCAAACATATTAGAACTAATTCTACACCTCTAAAATCAATTTTGACCCCTCTAAAAAGTGGACAAACATAGCTAACAGATTCAATTTTTGGGCTAAAAAAGAGCAATATGCAAAACACATCTATTCTTGTTGAGAATTGAGATACTCGTCCATTTCCATCTTGACCAAATAACTGATTTTGTCTTATTATTTGACCTTCAAGTTCAACCACCCCTTGAACTTACAATATACATGTCCTTGTACCCAAGTTTTGCATTTCTCCTCAGCTAGTATACAACCCTATCCTATTATTATTATTTAGTAGTATAAATACTATCCTTTGTTAAGGAGAAGTCTCCAAATCAAATCAGCAACAAACAGAACATCAATTTTCATCTCTGAGTGGTAATAATAAATATTTCTAAACCCATCATTATAGACATTCAACAAAACATTTATCCTTCCTTGGTCCCTCCTTTTTGTTCCTTATAATGGCTAAGAAGATGAATCTCTTTCTAATTCTCAAAAGTTAATGTTATTTTTCATTTGGTGAATAAAATTATTGTTTTTATATTTCATGAATAAACCCTATTTTATTTTGTTTTCCATCATATACTAGCATATTTTAATAATGATGCATATATTTTAATACTCATCATATATTATTTCTGTATATCGAATGTATTTATCTTAATCTATTGTTCTTTTTTGTAGAATGGATCCTCAACTTTCTGCTGTGGGAATAATTCTATATGTGGAACCTGAAAAGGTGAACGATGCTGTTGCCTTCTACAAGGCAGCCTTTGATGCTGTCGAGGCGAATGATCCCTATTTTGCAGCTCAGGTTATTATTGGTGGCACCGTCTATTTGATAGAGTACCACGAGGACCCTTCCGACCTGTGAGTTTGATTTTCATGTTTTAAATTTAGTTTATATTTTGTGTCACTGTCTTTTGGAGGATTGCTTGAGGAAAAGTGATTAAAACTAGATCTAATCATGTTTTTTCTCTCTGTTTATTTGATTTGAGGCCTGTTTGTTCTTGTGGTTTTTTATTTGTTTGGTTTTTATGGAACTTTCTATACTGAGTTGGTGTTTGGGTATATTTTAATAATCATAAACACATGAAAATATGTTTTTATAGTTACCATCTAATCAAAAATAAAAATAATCAATCTATAGTTGCTTATATATTTAGAAATAGAGTTATTGGTCCTTAAACGTTTTCTTATTAAATCTTAGGACCGGCTCTGCTACGACGGTTGGAGTGGCGGATGTCGCAGCTACCGTACAGAAGGCTGTGAGCGCTGGGGCTGTTGAGGAAGAGCTTGATGAATTTGCACCTACTTATGCTGGTCAGCACATTGTGAAGCTGAGGGATCCATTTGGTTATGTTTGGTACATTTGTGAGGGCAAGTCCTTAGCCAAATTGCAGTAGCAAATGAAGGGTTGGTTGATCCATGCTTTGATATTGTTATATTTATCAGTACTTTGCTACATCCATTTTAGTTCTAATTAGGTGTTTATTGCTACAATTATCTTTCTATTATCGTTTAATTATGACAATTGCTGGGATGTAAGACTATGCTTAAAAATTGCTGTTTTATATTATCTTATCTTGTTTGGTGCATTTATCCTACTTTTATTCTTTTAGTATTGGTCTTTGTTGGACATATGCTTAAAAGTTTAAAATTCAAATTTAATAGTTGTATCATAAATAATTGTTACAAACAACTGAAATTAGTTAGCTTGCTTATGCTGGCTTTTCCAAACTCAACTAATTGTGTTTCAAACAAATTCAAATTTCTTTTCTTGTCATAGCACAACAAGGACGAAAACATGAGACTTGTGTGAAGGCACAAATAACTACTAGCTATTAGCTATATAGGAAAAATGATGTACATAGATGCAACAGAACATGTTATCAAAGCTATAATTTTTTTTCCATCCCTATAAACAAAGATTGTTTTTTCTTAGGCAATTTTTTATTTCTAATCCATTATCCTCATATTAAGTGAGTCCAAAATCGTAATTTATATCATTGCATCGACATTATTGACTTCAATACCTATAATAGACCACACTGTTATTCGACATGACTTCACCATCAGTACATCTAAACTGTTTTATAAACTTGATATTTTTCATAAATTTAAAGACACTCAGTTTATTGTAGACTTACACAAATTCTATTATCACATTTTTCAATACTTTGTAGAGGAATCTATTTGTAAACCATAACAAAGCTTCACTCTAACCATGGTCTTAAATTGCGGCCGTGGTCGCAAATGCGATCATTGCGGTTCCCGTGACATGCATTGCATTTTTGGGGCGTGAAATAATTTTAAATTTTCATAAACTATATAAAATGACATATCATGTGCTACTACGCTATTTATCCACTATAGCATAGTCATAGTTTGCTTCGTAAATGCTCATTTGGAAATGCGAGCAATACACGCTTGAGAGACAATTAAAAGTATGTTTTTTTATTACATCTAAAGTATATTGGAATTTGGGGTTCTGAAATTTTAAGTTTTGTGACAAAGTTTGTACGAACATGGCCAAAATCGTTTAATGTGATTACGAAATGGCTGTACACGTGATTGAAGAATTTCTTTCATGCAATTAAGGGCCGGGAAATGAAGGAGCTACTCATTGAGCACGCGTATCACGTACTACAAATTGAAAAGTGGAAATTCTATCACAAACCTAGTTGTTCATCATTCAATATTTCCTCTCCCTAACTTCCCTCATCCATCAATATGTCATTGTTGATAAGTCCATTTTCCTTTGATTCTTCTATATATATGAAATATAGTATTTGGTTGACAAATTAGCAAACTTGTATATCTAAACTCGAGACAATTATACAATATTTTGTTAATTTTTGCAATTGTAGTTGCTTACAATGATGTAAAATTCGTATGTTCTTCCATTTATGTTGCAATATAAGAAGTTAAACCATTTTGTTTTATTGTTTTACCGCACTACTATACATAACATTTTTTAGTGATGAAACCCAAATGACAAATAGTGGCGACGAGCAGCAGCAAGTCTTTTAATCTTTGTGTGATGGCGAACAACGCAGCAAGCCACCAACGTTTCTAGAATCTGTTTCCAAAATAGATTATGCAAATCAAACTGCAATGGTATTTTTTTCTTAGATGCAAAAAAATAAAACTGACTAAACTCAATTAATTAACATTTTGAAACTACAAACATATAAGAATACAAATATAACAGTGGATATGAACGACCAAATTATCACATAATTAATTTTATTGAATTTCACATATTCGCTAAGTGGAAAAACTAGAAGCAAAGATAGCTAGACATTGGAAACTTTAGGTAACTTAATTTGGAGGCATGCACTTGACCTGATATTGACAGTTACACAAAACAAAGCATGATTTAGCAGCCTTTAATATTGATGGACTAGAAACTGGAATTTCATTTTTTCCTTTCAAGCCTAAATAAATTATGCAAATCAAACTGCATTGGTGGTATTTTATTTTATTTTTATCAAATTCTGCTTCTCCAATAACAGCATACCAGTCTAGAAAATATGTTAAACTTGAAAGTATGTTTAAGTTACTGACCCAAAAAATGGTATGTTTAACTTCGTACATTAAATTACATTGAAATAATGTACAAAAGAAACAAAATATCAAAGAATATGTAAATTTATCCACCATAAAATATGAAAGAATATGTAAATTTATCCACCATAAAAATGGTATGCTTAATGTTTCTCTCTTCTCTTTCTCTCTCGGTTTTTATGAGGATAATTTTGGGTTCGCTGATAGGTGATGAAGGAAGTCTCTAGATATGAGATTGTAGAGAGTGTTGTTGTTGTGTGATGAGTTTGTGGGAGATCTTCAAGTTAAGTGGAGGTTGAAGGTGTTGAAGTGATTTGAGAATACATACTTTTCTCTATATCATAAACAAGGGGAATCATAACAAAATCCATGCAATATAAACTTACACTTATATTTAAAATTAAATCTTCGATTCTTTCTTGATTATGCTTATGATATTTAGACAAAACCACTATGAACTACGATTTAGTCTTACATATTCATCTATAATTCATTGTTTGTTCGCAACTTAGATAATGTAGTGTTGTTTGAAGGCGAAACATGGATATTCATTTTCAATTTAAAGCAGAAATCAAATTTCAACTAGAAAAAACTTCACAAGACTTTTTTCATTTAATTTCAATCATAAGTATACTTATATATACAAATATACATTGGGCCCATGTAATGATATTATATGCTTATATTACACAATCATTGGTATGTTTTCCTTTTGCCATTAAGGATTGAAAGTTTCAATGGCAATAGCCTCATAGCACAACTTGAATCTTAGCTAAAATTGTAGCCCTAACATTGCTAAGGTCACTTATAAAAAGGGACCTTAAGGTCGAACCTTAGAGTGAACCCGAAGCACTTGATTGTTCCATTTCGACAAAGATCCAAGTACCATATGAATTTTCGCAGCCAAATCCGCAGCAAAAAGTTATGTTCCTGCGGATGTTCCTGCAGTGTTAAAATCCGCAGGAAACTTAAGTAGAGAAACTGAAACCGCAGCAAAATCCTTAGCAATTCCGGCAGAAAGTTTTCCATAGCAAAATCCGCAGGTAATTTGAGGAATTCAGGTAATGTTGCTATTTCTATGCAAAATATGTCCCCTCAATGTAAGATTGTGATTATTGCCACCGTCATTAATATTGTTGATGTCATTTGGTTATGTAGAAACAATAACAGGTTTTATGATAAACACATTCACCGGAAAGAAGACATCGATTCAATCATCTCTACTGTTTATTTGACGAGTACTTCACTAAGGCAAGATTTGCACACTCGATTACTTTAGAGTGAACCCAGAGCACTTGATCGTTCCATTTCGACAAAGATCAAGTGAGAAACCATCAAAACATATTCACTGCCTACCGCCTCTATCATAATCTTATAATTGTTAATATTAGTTAAAACAATATCGTGTTCTACTTCACCGGGCATGGGAGGGTTCATCTTAGTCGTACTAGCCACTTACAACACTAATTATATTGAATACGTAGTTATGATATAACTAGTGGTGTTGGTAATTAGTACGACAAAAATGTCTCCCTCCCACCCTTATAAGTAGAACACTATGATCCCTCTCGACATCAACAACAAAAAAATACCAACAATTATGTCATTATGATGATCAAGACAATAGTTAATTCATTAGTTAGAATAATGTCTACGTGAATGGTGAACTGGTTCCTAGTTCCTAGATACTTTAGAAAAATTATTAGAACTTTTAGGGGCGGAGCATCTGATGGGTAGGTGGGCCATGACTCACCCAAAAGAAATCATTTTTAAGTATACACATATAGACATAGTATTATATTTATATTTATATGTGCAATATGAGTGAAAAATATTAAAGTTTCAGATGGAGATGAAAATTGTTTGAGGTTTATTGAAGTTGAAGATGATTCATGGTTTTCTTTTTCTTGAGGAAAGAATGGTTTGTGGGGTTGATAGTATAGAAAAATGGGGAGATATAAATGAGAAATGGTTGTGTGAAGGATATGGTGATGGTGAGTTCCTCTTTCTTAGTCTCTACTACTTCTCTTTCATTTTACTGATAGGAACATACTACATGAAGGAGAAGTATGAGAAACTAAGAAAGAGGAGCTGAACATTAGTTGTATGATTCATGGTGTGATCGATTTCATGGTCTCTCCTAATTCTCTTCCTTCTATGCCCTTTGTTGTTGTTATTTATAGCCAAAAATTAGGTTTAAGATCATTGAGCTACAGAGGCATGCATGTGACAAGGGTTGAGTTTGCAGAAAATGCAAAGGCGTGCGCCTATAGTATAATATGTTTGGACCACAAAAACCGTTTTTGTTTTTTACTTGGCAATTTTGTAAAATTGGTGAAAGAATGTAGTTTCTTTATACACAATTAGTTTAGTGCTAGTAAACACAATTATATTAGTTTTCTTTATTTTATTTGACAAGTGTATAACTAGTTAAAATCATTGATTTTGAAGGAGGATAGGGGGCAACATAACATAGTCTATTCAATTTAACAAGATAGACTGACTATGCACATGAAAGTGGTCCCAAATACTACATATGAACAATCAAAATATCGATCACATGGGTATAATTTGTTTGAATTTCTAATATTCACAAAGCTGCAAAACTAGAATCAAACAAAGCACATCAATCATACAAGGAAGTCACATTTTTTTCAGTGTAAAGATAGCTAGACACTGGAAACTTTAGGTAATTTAATTTGGCATGCACTTAGTTACACCAAACAACTTATGGTTTAGCAGCCTTTAATATTTCTGGACTAGAAACTGGAATTTTATTTGTTTCTTTCAAGCCTAAATGAATTATGCAAATCAAACTGCATTGGTGTATTATGGCTAATTCTGTTTTCTAATAACAGCATACCAGTCTACAACTGATTTATTGAACAAAATTAAGAGTCTAGAAAAGATGTTAAACTTGAAAGTATACTTAACTGAGTCAACTGACCAATGCATACTGCATAAACCAAAGAATTGGTAGCATAAAATGGAGGATGTAATAACGTCGTATACAATTCACAGCACAAGGTAATTAAGCTGAAGCTGTCCTGTTTATGGTATACACACAATAAAGATCTTGCTTAACAAGTTTTGTGATTTCCACTTTTAATACCTTTCAAATAACTAATTTAGTTTACAATCCAAATCAGTTTATTTTTTTATAATTCCAAGTACACTGACAAGGAACCTAGAGTTTATATAAGAAGGAACTTCCAATAACGTAAGTGTGTATATACTAAGTTACATTCGTTTAAAATTAGTTGTTTGCTCGCAACTTCAATAATGTAGTTTTGTTTGAAGTTGAAAAATGAATACTCAATCGAATTTTAAAGCTGAAATACATTTGAACTAGAAACAACTTTGGAAGACTTGCATTAATTTAATTTCAATCATAATTTTCCTTATACACAGTTACACATTAATATTGTGCATATATGTAATCAATTGATATGCTTATATGTTACAGAATCAATGTGATGTTTTCCTCTTGTCATAAAGATTGGAATGGCAATATTTATAGCCTGAGAGAACAACTTGAATTTTAGCCAAAATACAATTAGTTGTTGACCTCGTCATAGCTTCTTGGAAAAGGAATAACATCCCTAACATTGCTAAGTCCAGTCGTAAAAAGGACCATAAGGTCAAACCTTAGAGTTAACCCAGATCGCTTAACAGTTCCATTTCAACAAAGATCTAAGTACCATTCATACTTCACTCGCGGCAAACCCAACTCAGTAATTCTGCCAAGGAAATCAGGTTTATTCATAATAATGAACTAAGGGATAGTAATGAAGCAGTACCTGGAGTTTATCACATAAGCCGCTCCTCATTTTGGCTGCCAGAAATTATAGTTCCAACCTGAAAAGATTATAAGAAATATTAATCTATTCTCACACATACTGCTACAATGGCAGTCACTTTGGGACAACATGATCAAATGCTGCCACATTTTTATCATCATTAACACGAACGAACATAGAATGGTTTAGCTTCTTTTGGATAACTCAATTATAAGTGGCTTTTTGTAGATGGCATCAGCTAGAATATATACACCTTAGGGAAATACTTTTAGTATACTAATATAGAATATTGATGAGATAATTAATGATTGATAAATATAAAATAGTTATGTGACTTAGAGTGAGCGGGTCCAGAGCATGATTTTAAAGAACAACAAAAATATCGAATCTATATTTATATATAAAAGAAAAATAAGTTTTGATGTAGTTTTTTCTTCAAATTTAAACTATTTATTTGTTATTTTATATTATTTAGTAGCAACAAGGTTGGGTCTAACGAAAGGTATAAGACTTCCACAACTTATAAAATAAATATTTGAATATCAACCAGGAGTACCCTAAATTTATTGTCAAATACGCATAAAATGTGATTATAGACGGTGGAGGGATCCTATATGAAAAATAAAATAAGTGAATTTGTCTTAGATATTTATACATCCATATCTATACTTATAAAATATGATTATTGTAAGAAGACATTAACAAACTAAGAAATTGTAAGCAAACTGTGACACTCTTCATTTTGGCTTATTTTACGTCCTCATGTTTGCTCAAGCTTCTTGTTCTTCCTTGTCATCTCCACCTTCTTCTACTTTTGCATCTTCATATTTTATATCCACTTTCTTTTAAAGTGCCATACATTTTCCCTAATCTTGAAAATCTGTTGGGTAAAAATACTTTTTTTTTTTATTTGGCCTAAATAATCTTGAAACCATTAATATGGCTCTTCACGGTTCCTTTAATTAGCGATGTTGATAAAATGCTTGGTCCGTCATTATAAGTTTGTTTTATAAGATATCAATATATTGTGAGAAACCATCACAACATCTTCATTGCCTACCACCTCTATCATAATCTTATAATTGTTAGTATTTTATTAGGTATAAACATATACATATATTATTACATTTCTCTTATTATTTATGTATATATTCTTGTATGAAAGAAAAATATAAAAGTTTCAGTTGGAGAAGTGGTAAAGCAAATTTTCTCTTTTTTTAAGAGGAGTGTTAATTATATGTGAAGAGTGAAAAGCAAAGAATTAATGATATAACTTTTCATATTATACCATAGTTTCGATCTTTCACTTTTTTACTCAACTGTATGGTTTGATTTGGCTTGTAATTTTTTTTAACAGCCGAACTAAACCAAACCAAACCGTAATATAAGAAAAACATTAATTAAATCTATGCCACCTAGACCAATACTAATATAAATTCAATGAAACTTTTTCTCTTGTTAAGTTTCTTCTTTGCATTTTATTTCAAAAATGTATTTATGTGCTACTTGAACTTTTAGAGAAAGAAATTTTGATTTTGATGAAATTTAAAACATTGTCGGAAACATTGCTGAAAATATGTTATGTTTTAGATTTTTAACTCGATTTTAATGTTGAAAACAAAAAATTGCATTGTCTAAAAAAAATGCACCAACCAATCCAACCCAAACCGGATCCAACTCAAACCACATTTCTTTTTTATCTTGCAGTTCATATGATTGTTAAGCTCAATATAGAGAAGTGGAGAATTGAAAGTTCGAATCATCATCGTAACATATAAAAATTCGGCTACCAACTTACTTGTACTTACGGGATACACAAATTTATATCATATTAAAAAAAAATTAACCCACAATCTAAAAAAATTATGAAAATAAAATTAAGAGAACTTTTTAACAATCAATTTTAAGTTGGATTTTTTTTTTAGGAAGCTAAATTAGCCCACTTAAATTGACACTAGAGAGAATCGAACACACGACCTTAATTTTTAGTTGGATATTTTACTATCCTTGACATCATAACTTCTCATAAATTTTAATTTAAAAGCATATACGATATAACATTTAGGGTCTGTTTGGATTAGCTTATTTTAGAGCTTATATAAAATAGCTTATGCAAATACATCAGTTTTTATGTATTATTATTTATAAGTTTTTAAGGTAGTTTATGAAAAAAAATTGTTATGAAGATACAATTTTCGTTAGATAGATCTAATAAAAGCTTATTTATTTTATTTATACAAGCTATTTTTCATAAGCTCAATCCAAATGGGAATTTAGATAACATGGACATTTTAAAACAAAAAGAAGAAAATTCAATGAAAATACAATAGAATATATACACACAACGAAACACAATAAAAAAGAAAATAAACAAACATGTTAATGCTCAACTTTTTACTAGTTAAAATAATAATACTCTCTTCATCTCTTATTATTGGAAACTCTAACAAAATTTCCTGAGTATTAAGAAAGTTGTTGAAACAATAAATTATAAATCAATGAAACAAAAATAAAACAAAAAAACTTTGATAAAAAAAACATGTTATGCTAAAAATAAAAACACACACACACATACAAAGAGATGAAAGTTGTTTGAGGTTTATTGAAGTTGAAGACGATTCATGGTTTTCTTTCGCTTGAGGGAAGAATGGTTTGTGGGGTTGTGATAGTACAGAAAAAGTGGGAAGATAAATGAGAAATGGTTGTGTGAAGGATATGGTTATGGGGATTCCTCTTTTTTACTCTCTAATACAAACCACATCAGTTTATTTTATTTTATAATTCCATGTACACTGACAAGGAACCTAGAGTTTATATAGGAAGGACCTTCCAATAATCTAAGTGTCTACATACTAAGTTATATTCCTCTAAAGTTCGTTGTTTGCTCGGAATTTCAATAATTTAGTATTGTTTGAGGTCGAAACATGAATACTCAATCGAAATTTAAAGCTGAAATCAATTTGAACAAGAAAGAACTTCAGAAGACTTGTATTAATTTAATTTCAATCATAAGTTTCCCTATGTACAATTATACATTGCGCATACATGTAACCAATTGATATGCTTATGTTACAGAATCTCAGGGTCATGTTTTCTTCTTGCCATAAAGATTGGAATGGCAATATATAGCCTCAGAGAACAACTTGAATCTTAGCCAAAATACAATTAGTTGTTGGCCTTGTCATAGCTTCTTGGAAAAGGAATAACATCCCTAACATTGCTTAGTCCAGTTGTAAAAAGGACCATAAGGTCAAACCTTAGAGTGAACCCAGATCGTTTAACCGTTCCATTTCGGCAAAGATCTAAGTACCATTCATACTTCTCTCGCGGCAAACCCAACTCAGTAATTCTGCCATACAGTACATAAAAAAAAAATCAGATTTATTCGTATTTTACCATGGAAACAAATTGATACATATAACAAGAAATACAGTTTTAATCATGAGTTTGCTTTTAAAGGTTCATCAATTATTTGGTTATAGAAATCAGAGGGTTTCAAGTGCCATAAGAAGACAATAATGAACTAATGGATAGTAAACAAGCAGTACCTCGAGTTTATCACGGTAAGCCGCTCCTCGTTTTGGCTGCCAGAAATTATAGTTCCAACCTGAAAAGATTATAAGAAATATTAATCGATTCTCACACATACCCCTGCAATGGAAGTCACTTTTGGCCATACCTTTGGGACAACAAAATCAAACGCAGCTACAGTTTTATCATCATTAACACGAACATAGAACGGTTTAGCTTCTTTTGGATAACTGTGAATTATAACTGGTTTTTTGTAGATGGCATCAACTAGATAGCTGCAACGACACAGACATAACAATAAGTAATAAAAGTGGTGAAGGCAATACTTCTACTGTGTTGAAAATCAACAAATCCAGAACATGAGGATAATATCGACATACCTTAGGTGATCGGAAGTGAGTTTAAGACCTGAATCAAACTTCGTTTTAGATTTCTCATCTTCAGCCTATGAGGAGAACCAGTAACGCAAACAAACAAACATATTTGTTATCTTTGAGATAAAAAGTAAATCAGGTGGCAAAAATCAAAACGGATATATTCAACAACATTTGGTGATAAATATACATACCTTTATAAAAACATCTAAAGCTTCATCATAGGAAATCATTTCAGGGGAACCTGATATAATCTGCCGAAGACGATCAATGCAGGTATGGTCAATTCTTTTGGCAACAAACTTCATATCTTCAGAGCAATTTTCCAAAACCCGCTCACAGAGGTACTTGAACAAATCATTAGCACAGTTCATGGAGTCCTGTAAGTATCGCAATGTACATACAACATGTAGTTAACTGATAGAAAAACCATCCAAACCGAATAGAAGAAAGAATTCGTCACAAAACTGAAACAAATGTTACAAGTCTTGACTAAATAGAGATAGTTGTTATGTGATGATAGTTTGAGTAACTTATGTAAAGTAACTTTGCAAAAGAAGTGATACCTTTAATTCAGCAAAAGCCATTTCAGCCTCAACCATCCACATTTCTGCAGCATGTTTAGCAGAATCTGTTTTATCTGCATGAAATCTAGGTCCAAACGAATACACATTTCCAAGAGCACATGCATAACTCTCCAGATGTAAGCGACCAGAGACAGTCAAATAAGTTTGGGAAGAGAAAAAATCTTTGGAGGTGTCTAATTTTTCATCCTTTAATGAAGTTCCTAATTTTTTCTTTTCTCTCACTTCCAATTGTGACGCCAGTTCATTAGTTTTCTTCAGATCTTGAATTGCTGCAGCTAGCGCTTCCCTATTGCTTTCGCTTCTTTTTAAAGTTTCAACTAGTTTGCTTTTCTCTTTGGCAGCTTCCTTCACAATTTCAAGGCTAACACCTTCAGTCTCATAAATGGTACTCAGCTTCTCCTTGACAGCTTTCTGATTCACGGTAGTTGTAACCTGGAACATGTTGCCAAATCCTTCGCAGTCGGTGGTTGTTATAGTGGGTACTTGCACGTCGAAAAATGCATGTTCCTTGAAAAATGAGTGGGTTGCAAAAGATAGAGCACTGCGAACTCGCATGACAGTTGCCACCTAATATATGAGCCAAGCATCACTTAATAAAAATAATAACATATCAAGGCTAAAATTTTCTAATTTCATCACAAAAAACCTGTCAAAAAAATCGATGACAAACATGCTATTGGATCATGGGGAAGCCGTATTATTGAGAAATATGATAGGAAAATAAATAGGACCTATTTCAACCCTTACTCTAGAATTTAAAGCAGTGGTATGCAAGGAACCTGTATCAACTTGTATGTTTATACATGAGGAACAAGCTGCTATGTTACTGCATTTACTCCAAACTTTACCGATTATCAGAATCATTTTTAGGCATTGAAATTTTTAGATGACATATTCAAATCCTCTAGAATGCTAAAAATATGGGGGTAAGGTTTAAGGTCAAGAAGAACAGAAACACGAAAAAGTGGTGTATCAGAAAATCTAATGTGTAATGTAAACTATGAAAATATTCAGGTTCTGGCTACAGCAAAAGATAATAAGATATAGCGAATGAGAAAATATCAAATTGATATATAATTTCACCGTAGTTGTTCGAGGCCGAAAATGGGAGAAATCTCTTAACGCATCCAGTGGAACTCGTTTCTTTGATAATGGATACTTGCCAATATCTACTGTCCCAATGTGAAGAACTTTGTCAGCCTTTAACTGAATAGCGTGTTTCCCCTCAGTTGCTGGTCGTTCTAGCAGACCTTCAACTAAGATACAGGTTCCAGTAGGCAAAAGAAGGCTAGGTGTAGTTATTGAAGAATCCACCACAACCTACAAAATATCATATTACATTTAAAAAAAATAATCATAAACTAAAAAATTTCTTCAAGAAATATCATATCACACATTTAAATTCATGGTTGCAATATATCACATCATTTATAAATTCTAGTCATTTTAAGAAAACAAATGATAATTTAACAAAGTTAATAATCATTACAGGTTTTTCTAATCTGATATATGATATGTCTAATCTAATATATCTCTTCATCTTATAAATATTCAAATTTACAAAAACTAAAATATAAAATTACTTGATGGCCAAGATACTAATTTTTTAAGAATGTTTGGCAAAGATTATGAAAGCAACCCATGACATGGTAATAAACAATTTTCAGCTTATTTCCATAAGCTTGTCAAAATAACTTATGGACCTATCTAGATTGACTTATTTGAGAGTTTGTCTTCTATCATAAACATTTGCAAGACTGTTTGGTAGAGCTTATGAAAAAGAGTTAAGACATGTTCATAACTAGTTTCTAGCTTATTTCTATAAGCTCTCCAGAATATATTTTGAAAACAACTTATAACTTATACGAAAACAACAATTTAACATAAGCAAAGTAAAGAAAACACGAACCTGAAGCGTGGCAACAGATGAACCATCAGTGAGAAGTAGATAAACGGTGGAAGATTTGGGAGGTAAAGTTCTAGGAATAGGAGAATCACGCAATTTCTTGCGAGACACGTAACTGCTTCCACCCAAAACTTCCATTATATTACGAATCAAAGGAATCCTAGACTGAAGAATCTCTACACATGACACGTCTTTCGCCGGTGTTATATCATCGTCGGCCGTCAATGCCGGCGGAGGTGGTGAAGATTTCTCGACTTCCTTTGATGACTTCACCCATCCGCCCACCACCACTCTTTGTCCTATAAACTCCGAACCGCCGTCGGTTCGGTCTAGAAAAAGTGTTTTTAATTGAACCCGGTTGGAGTATTTAAAAGGAGTTAAAAGACTCAAGTGTTGAGAATTGGGTTCAACTGAACCGGGTTCTTGGGTTTGAGTTTTGGTTTGGTTTTCTTTTGCCATGTTTTGAACCGAATATTATAATTAAAAGTGAGAGAGAGAAAAAAGTACTTTTGTGTTTGTGTTTGTTTTTGTGTTGGAAGAGAATTGAAGAGGAACATGTTTGTGTCCGTGTAATATATACAACAGTGGAAGAAGAGAAGAGAAAGATGCTTTGCTTGGAATGAGAAAATGAAGATTGGAGGAGAAGGTAAGGGATTGTTTGGGAGTTTCTTCTGGATTTTGATTTTTTTTTTTTGGATTAATAAAGAGAAGAGAAATAATGATAATTAAGAGGTATTATGTTGGGTTTGGTATTCTTTTGTTTTAGGTAATTATTACTTGCTTCTATTGTATTTGTGTTGGTTCATGTTGCACCAAAATGGGTCACCTACTAAGAAACCCAACCTTGTTGCTCTTATCAATTATCTTATGATGTTATAAGAATATGATGAAGGTAATGGATAAATTAATATTAATGAACTCCACGTTGGATAATCTTTTTAATTATCCAACAATGTTGATAGAAACCACTTTAATTGGCTTTTGGAATTTAGTGATTTGATGAAGTATCTTTACATTACAAAGCTTTCATAATTCAAATAAATTATGAAACTATTTTTTATTCAGATGTTTAGATTGCAGCTTAAGATTTTCCACAAAGGGTTCCTTTTTTTTTGTTGTTACAAAAAATAAACTTTATTTAAATTTTGGAATAACTAGAGAACAATCAAATTGACTATGAATTGGAATATTCAAAAGTTAAAAGTATATTAAGTCAAACTCTTAATTCTAACAACCAAACTAAATTCTTTCACATATGATAAATGATCAAAAATAAGGAAAGATCCTCCGTCTTTAATTAATCAAGTTGAATCACATCTTTTTTTTTTCTTCTTATAACTTGAATCACATCATTTGATAGCTATTAATTTGTATCTATCATCAGTGTATATATTCTATTTTTAAAAATATTTATGGGCAGGATTTACACATTTTAAATGTCAAAAATTGTGAAATTTAGAGTTTAAACTCCAATCCTCGCATAGTATTGCATTTGTAGCTATCAACGAAGCTACAATTACACTAAATCAGTGTATATATTCTATTAATGAATTATTTTGATTCTTTTGAATCATGTATTATTATTAAATAAAATTCTGAAAATTAATTTTAAATAAACCACTCCATCTGAAATTAAATATATCAAATATTCTTTTACAGATTTGAATATGGGTGTTAACTTTGGAAAAAATTAAACCGTCAGTATATTTTAATATGCCGCCATAATTTAAAACAAAAGTAACAAGTAACAAAAAAGTGCAAGATGAAGAATATAGAATAACAGAACTTTTGTATTATTCAAGTGTCCTTTACAATGTAAGATGAATCCCATCTATATGACACGAAATTTGTAAGTTAAAAGTAATGAATAATACCGAAGAGTGCTTAAATAAGATGTTACAAGTCTATTACTTAAAGTAAAAAAAGATTGTATTCCATTACTCAGTTTACACAAAAAAGAACAAGTGAATAATCACATTAACATTGGAGTTAAACTCACTAGCAATTAGTAAGACCATCCCCTGAATGATAAATTGATAATTCTAGATCACAATGATTAAAGGAATGTGGAAAATTAAGGAAAAACTATCTATTATCTACATAGTCCAGTAGTATTAGACTTAGTTTAGTTTTGTAACCTTAAGATATAAAGTTCAAAATCTCTCAAAGACGTTGTAAAATAGTCATTAGTGTCAGTTTTTCTATTTACATCCCATATTTTTTAGGTTACACCCAAATTTTCTTAAAAGTTTTTTATAATATCAAAATTGCCCTTTTATATAAATTTTCTTAAAACCCTAATTTTATTCATTGTCACTGAGTTTCACCCTCTTTCACCCCACAAGCGATCATGAGCAAACAATTTGATGTTCAATATCAATCTCCATGAAAATTAAAGAGTGAATCAAAATATTTTTCATCCATACTCAATTGGATATAAGTAATTGAATTTCTTCTTCTATTTGCAAGTTTCAATTTTTTTCCTTCAACTGCACTGATGCACTGTACGATTACGGTTTTAATTTACATTGATAAGGTTAACTTAAATTCAGTTTAAGTAGGTTCATGTAAACTTAGTTTACATGAACCTACTTAAACTGAGTTTACATGAACCTACTTAAATTAAGTTTACATGAACCTACTTAAACTGAATTTACATGAACCTACTTAAACTAAGTTTACATGAACCTACTTAAACTAAGTTTACATGAACCTACTTAAACTGAGTTTACAGAACAAGGAAAACACAATCGATTGAAGAACAAGACTTGCTAACCTGATTTGCTTCGAATTTTCTTTGAAATCATGAATGGACGTGAGAAAGTATGGTTTTGAAAATCTTCGCAGAACACAATCGATTGATTGGAGAATTATGGTTTTCGAAGAGGGGTTTTGGGGTGTAACCAAGAAAGAAGGAATATGCTTTTTGAAAATCAAATTTTATGAAAGGGTAATCTTGTCATTTTGGGGTGCAACCATGATTAACTACGGTGCAAGTAGAAAAACTCTTTAATTAATAAAAAATTTCCAATTTCCCTATTATTTTTTTTAAAATCTCTATTATTTAATGGAGAATGCTAACCAGTGCCCTAAGAACATTGGTTAGGCATCCAAAACAAATAAGTTTATATGAAAAAGTTGTGTAATAATTACTTGATCAAAAGTAACATCTTACATTTTCAAGACAAAATTTCTATTTCTGAATTTCTTAACCATTGCCCTGAGGGCACTGGTTAGCAAGACCCTTTTATTTATTTATAATAATCTTGAAAAAAAAAAAAAAAATCTAACACACTTCCAAACAAATAGTATTGCGGGTCTATTGGAATCAATGGCAAATAGCAAGAATTGGAATCACCAAAAATTGCAATCAGGAGGCTCACACACTCAAAAATTGCAATCAATGTCATGTGGAAATCAGCCACGTGAATTAAGCTTGACAGGTGTTTGATTGATTCTTGTTTTGTAGTTTCATACCCATTAATGGATCGAACACGCCATCGTCCGTCTCAACGTCGCCGTTCCATCTCCCGCCGCTGAAGTTTCCGTCGTCGAGGAAAAGATTGAAATCGACGTTGTGGTTGAAGAAGTTCCCAGTATCACGAGAATTGCGGCGATTACCATTGAAGTTTCAGGTGACAAAGTTACCATTGTTTAGGGTTTCATTTTTCCCAATTTGAATTTTGCAATTTCATAGCAATGTTGTTTCAATTTCTATTTAATTTTGTTATTATGGTGTTGTTGTAGTGAAGTAAATTGAGTTATTAGTTATGGTTTTTGCTACTATAAACCTAAATTAATTTATGATTTCTGCTTTTGATTGTTCTCTCTCGATTGTTCAGGAAGATGAATGATGGTGTAGATTCTGTTGGTGCAGATGATGAGGAATTTTGTTGTAGCTGAAACATACAAATGGATGATTTTTTGGGAGATGAATTATGTTGAGGAAGCATAAAAATATTCAGCACTTGATTATGTTTAGGAAGATGACTTTTTTTAATGGCTTTTTTCCCTTTGATCAGAAGCGACGCCATGGGAACCTTCTTCCCTAGAGCTTAGGCTTTCTTTATTTTTCTGTCTGTTTCTTTTTTCTCTTTGAAATTGTGTTGTGGAAGATTCGTTATGATTGAGAAAATGTTTTATGGGTTTTGAAATTGATTATTTGTGATTTTTGGAGAAGAATAAGTTGTAGAAAAAAATTATAAGTTTTAATTTATTTTTCTGGGTATGTTTGAAAATTTGTATGAATTTATGAAGATGAGGATAAGAAGAGGAAAATGAAAATGGAAGAAGATGAAAAAGGGTGAAAAATCTGGGTTTATTTGATGGAAGTATATGAAGATTATGATGAACATCATGAACAATGGAGGGTAGAAGATGAAGAAAAGGAAAAAAAATTATGTGTTGATGGTTCACTGTAACATACGATATACCTATATGATCTAGCTGTCCTCTTTTTGAAAAAAAATATCAAATGGATGAAATTAAAAAATTAATAAGGTCGACGGTGGACCACCAATGGTGTTGGTCTACCTAATATATTTGGGGTTAAAGTTAACTGACTTGGATCAAATTGACTAACGGAGCATATTTAAAGGACTAAAAAGGAAAAATTTAGAGTTATGAGACCAAAATGAAAACAACAAATAAGTTGAGGGACCAAAGGTTCAATTAAGAGGGGAGGGTAGTGTAATTCAAGCATCTTTGAGATGAAGGGAGTGTAATTTACTCTTTATTTATCTCCCAAAATGTAGTATATTACTTTCTTTTTGACAGATTGTAATGTATTTTACTTAAAATTCTTATCAAAAGGAATAACTTCAAAAATTTACTAATCAATCTTTTATTACATACAATTCAACAAGATCCAAGTAATTCATCCATCTCTCAAGCCAAATCCAACTTCAATTCTGTCATACAGTATAGAACCAGAAAAAAGTTTATTCCATATTTTACCAAGGAAATGTGCACCATTATTTAACAGTATTATGATAGAAATTGATACCATAAAGAACTAAAATTTATCTAAATAGATAAAAAAGAAACTGAAATACTGAAATGTGGGGTCCAATAAAACACTTTCATCACACAGGTATGTACTAATCCATCCACTCAATTCATAATCGTAGCAGTCACTTTTGGCAACACCTTTTGGGAAAACAAGATGAATTGCAGCTACATTTCCATCAATATTCATAACTGGCTTCTTGCAGATGTCATCAGCTATACATAGTTACCATGACACAAACAGAACAGTAAGTAACTAAAAGTGGTGAAGCCAAGAATTTTGCTCTAGTTAACAATAAGCATATTTAGCCAAAGAGAATCATATGCAAAGTAACAACTTATGGATCAAAAACAAAAAAGTCTTGTTATATTTTGCATATTCTAGAATAAATGCAATAACAAATTAAGACCAAAGACATTTAGAGTATGAAACAAAACAAACAGTAAAAAGGTAGTTTATGAGGTTACAAAGAAATCAATCTACAAATAATGAAATTCATCTACTTTTGAAAATCCAGAAAATGAAATAACATAAACCAAATAAAGTTATCATTGGTTCTAACAAGATGTAATGTGGGTACCTTCATCACCATTTTAAGATTATGTTTGGGATGTGAGCAATTTTTGCCCATGTTGCACTTGTTTGTGTCTCACATTCTTCAATTAAATCAGGACAATCAGCAATTTGTAGGGTCTGTAATTTGGCAAGGCGAGGCATTCCTTCGGGCAGCGAAGCCAAACATTCACAGTCCAAAAGATTGATACGATGAAGTGATGAGAGGTTGCAAATCCAATCTGGCAATGCCTCTAGATCCTTACAATCCAAAAATGTAATACTTTCCAAGAAAGGAAGACGGTTGGTGCCGTTCCTAAACCAAATTCCAATTTCTTGAAATTTTTTATTTAGAACCTTACGAAAACCAAGATGCTTGAGAGAAGTCAGAATTTGCAACCAATCCTCTGGGAGTTTTTTCACATTCAGATCATATCCACCAATGTGCAAGTATTTTAGCATAGAAAGAGGAGGGAATTCAATCGGACACATTGAACCTACCATGTTTAATGTCGTCTCCAATGCCTCCACTTTAGAAAATTCTAAACTCAATTCCTCAAGTTTTGGAAAAGTAGGCATTTGAGTCAACTCATCACATCCACAAATATATAACTCAGAAAGACGAGGAAAGGATAGATGATATAACTGTGAAGAGTTATTATCATCATCGACACCATCTCTCATTTTCCTCCATCCTGTCAGCTTTCCACATCCGACAAACTTGAGTTTCTTCAAAGATGGGAAAAATGATTCAGATGAAAGAGGCTCTTCATAATATATGACTTCCAATTCTTTAAGATGAAATACACTAAGTGACTTAAGAAACAGGAGACATTCCATTGGTGGGAGATACTGCAAACCTGGACAATAATTGAGAGAGATTTGAACAATATTTGAGAGTGAAGACCAATTTGAAACAATGACACTCTTATACTGTCCTCTCAGACCCAATTTTCCAAATCTAGATGTTCTCTTCTTCTGTTCAGATGTTTTAAATATTCTATATCAAAATATCTCAAACTAATTAATTTTGAGATATCTATTGTAGAAAATTCAACTTTACATCTGTGCAATAATAGTGTTTGTAAACAAACAAGATTGCTTATGGATGTCGAAAGACTTCCGACTACTTCACACTCTTGTAAGTTAAGATATCTCAAATGGTTCAACTTTTCAATTGAATCACACAAATTACTTAGAGAACAACGCATAAGCTTCAAGACGCGTAAGTATTTGAATTTTGAAATGACTAATAATTCCTTTTCATTCAACTTTTCTGAAAAATCAGTCAACAAAATCAAAGTTCGCATCTTGTTTGAACTCAATGACTCCAAGAAACCAATAGCATCCCTTTTCAACATTATATGCATGGGACTTCCTACCAGTCTTTTTGTCTCACTGTCCAAGTAACAACAATCATTACCGGCTACTTTCATTGAAAGGTCATGCATTTTGAAACTACGTATATCTCCATGATAAATTTCAGCATCTTGGAAAAAAGACTTCATCAATAAAATCGTCACAAATTGGTTACCGATGTCTTCCATGCGCTGCTTTTCATCAGAACATTCGAGATAACCTTGTGCCATCCATAGTTGAATCAACTCATCCTTCTCTATTTTCCAATCTTTAGTATATAAAGAGCAGTAGGCAAAACATTGCCGTAGTTGAGGAGACAAGTTTTGGTAACTCAGTTTCAACACCGGCATGATGCTTTCTTCGTCTTCACATAATTTCCAAAAGTCACCTTGTAAAACATCAATCCATTCTCTTTCTTCATTTTTGCCCTGCAATAGGCCTCCTAGTGTTCTGATTGCAAGTGGAACACCACTGCACTTTTCTGCAATCTTCTTGCCAATTGTTTCAAGAGTTTGGTTTACTGCTTTCGTCTCATCCCCATATGTAATAATGTTCGTCAACAAACTCCAAGATTTTTCTAGAGTCAAACCATTCAAATTATAGGAGACGCTTACACCCATTCTTTCTGCAACAATTTTAGAACGAGTTGTCACTACAACCTTACTGCCTTTAGCACCATACATCAAATAAGTCCTCAATTGAGCCCATTTTCCAAAACTCTCGTTCCAAATGTCATCTAGGACTAACAAGTATTTTTTACCAGTTAGATTTTCTCGAAGCATGTTTTGCAAGTTTTCTAATGATAATGTATCATTAATTGGTTCCTTTGTTAATGACTCCAACATGTTCTTCACAATAGTTTTGACATCAAAGTTATCAGAGACACAAACCCACATACACTTTTCAAAATAATTTGTTACTTCACCATCATTGTATACCAATTGAGAAAGAGCTGTCTTTCCCAAACCACCAATCCCAACAATAGCAACCACAGAGACACGTTGATTTTCATGTGATTGCCTCAACATGCTTACAATGTCATTTTTATCATCATCTCTTCCAATGATATCTGACTCTAACACAAAAGAACTTTTTTCTCTCCTAACACTATTAGTTTGCTGAACCACCACAACATTCGGGTTTAGATTCAACACAGACATATCTTTCACCACATCATTAAACTTCTTTTGTATCTTTTCAACCTCATAAGCCATTTTACGGCTAAAAGCAATTCTATTCGGAGATAAAGAATGAAGCACCTGTGTTACTTTGTTCTTACGAGCTTCATCCCGTTTTTGTCTCATGTCTTCGATAGCAAATTCATCTAGCAAGTCATCAGCAGGATGAAGTACATCATCTTTGAGTCTTCTTATCCAGATTTGTACAGCATGACTTTTCTCTTGTTTGTCTTCAGCATCAAGGAGCACAGCTTTGATGGATTCAACTGTGTTTTTAAGCCTTTCCAGTTCATCCATCACACCATAAATCCGTCCAAATTCACGAAAGGCCGCTGAAGCCAACCTGACAAAAGAAAATTTCCAGCATATATATCAACTAACTGTAATTATAACATATATTGTGAATGAAACAATTCAAGGGAAAAAATAGAGAAAAGGTTGGAAAATGAAGTAAGTAACCTGTTAACGAGGCTTGCAGCAACAGCATAAGGAATTTGTTCAGCCATCCTTCAAAAAGAAAATACTACAAATTAAACAAATTGAAGATTGAAAAAAGTTTGAGAGTGGCAATGAATAACAGGAAGGGAGGAATAATGAAAATAATGATAATATTTGATGGCTATTTTTTTTCTTCTTACAGTAATATTAGTATGAAGTTTCTTTCTACCACCTTTTAGCTTATGATCTTTCTTTAAAGTCCAAGTGGACCAACCCATTGTTGACAAGGACTAATAATGTTTTTTTTTTAAGGGAACGGCTAATAATGTTTTGTTATTCTCAACAAAAAAAAGTAAAAATGTATATTAGGTTATTAGTAACAAAAAAATAAAAAAGATAGGAGATTTTGGGATGCTAGATAATTATTACTATTTTACCGAGTAAATAAGCAATTTTACTCCTGAAATTGTAAGTTTTGTCTATTACCCTCTGAAATTAACAAAACTTCAATTACCCCCATGAAATTGCATAACGTTAATCAATTTACCCCTCCGTCAAATTTTTCTGTTAGTGACATTTTTGTCCTGCATTGTCAATCGCTGTTAGGACCATGAAGATCGGAGAAAAAGTCATTTTAACTGTTAAGCCACAATTTAAGTAGTCTAGAAATTAACTAAACAAGTTTTGCAAAACAAGCATCACTACTCTTTGAGAACGGAACATAACTAGAAATCCTCGTATTCTGTTATAGATGGATTTGGTGACAAGGGCAGGCCAGCTCACCATGATGAAGCTTCAGTTCCACCTAACGCAACATTGCAGATCACTCTCAGGTTAGTTTCTTGGTACAAAGCAACTTTTCATAAGCAGCTTCTCAAGGAAGGAGAAGGAGCTGATGTACCGTCCAAATGAGGGAGCTCTTGTGAAATGTAAATCATCATTCATCATTGATTGATTGCTAATATATTATGATATGATGGCTCTTTTTTTTAATGGATTTAGTGCATCGGTTCTGATGTGTTATCTCCTCATTTTGCATTTTTGTAGTAAAACTAATTGGTAAGCTGCAAGATGGCACTGTATTTTTGAACAAGGGATATAATGATGGTGATGATGATGAAGCGGATCTGTTTGAATTTAAAACAGACGAGGGTAATTTTAATTTTCCCAATGTTTCACCCTCTCACCATCATTTGTTTTTAAATCAAATAAAGTGAATGCTTTTTGTATTGAGCAGAGCAAGTGATTGATGGGCTTGATAAAGCTGTACTGACCATGAAGAAAGGTGAGGTAGCTTTGTTGACTATTACGCCTGAATATGCTTTTGGTTCATCAGAGTCTCAGCAGGAATTGGCAGTGGTTCCTCCTAATTCAACCGTGTATTATGAGGTTGAGCTAGTATCGTTCGTAAAGGTAAATAAATAACTTGATGATAATTAGCAATTGTGCATTGTGACATATTTCATTGCTGTTTTTTAAAATTCTATTATTGAAAAGGAACACTAGCAGCCGGTGTTTAACAAAGCAGAGATCTGCCTTTTAGTTTTATTCTACTTACTTCAATTGCCAAGTCTGGTATTTTTTTCTTGTCATTTTTGTACCGTTTTTCATTTCTTTGTTCATTATTTATAATCAGTATCTATTGTCAAACCTAAATTGAATTTCTTGACATAAATATGATTGTTGTTTGGTTGCCATCATCCTGGTCTAGCAAGAATGTCCAAATTGCTAGGCTGGACGCCGTGACCGGGGTTTGAACTCCGGCCCCAAAAAAAAAAAAAAAAGGCAAATGCTTAACTGTGTTTACGGGGCTCTTATGGTTAAGGTTCCTTAGAAATAATGTAGCATTGGTTAGCAGTGTTACACTTTACACTTTTCAATAAATAAATAAAAGTGTTTTTTCCTTGAGTTCTGTCTCTCAAATAATTATTGGTTGGATACCATTGCAACTTTCTTTATGCATTTATACCTTGGTTCATTGTTTGCTTTAGGCTAAGGAGGTATCGGACATGAACACTGAAGAGAAGATAGAAGCTGCTCGTGAGAAGCGACAAGAAGGCCTAGCATTAGTTTATGCTGCTGAATATGCAAGAGCTTCTAAAAGATTTCAGAAGGTAACCAGGTTACATTAATATATTTCACCATCTACAATGTGATAGGGCACTTAAGCCTATGGTCCATTGGTGAGCTAAGCATTAGGACAAATCTGCATAAGCCCAACATCTAGGAGTGCATGAGGGGAAGGAAGGTAGGGCTAGTGAGATAATAAGTTAGTTAGCGACTCCGACACGGACATCTGACACAGCACCGACACTGACACGTTGACACCACTAATGTAAAAAAAACATAGGACACCGACACTACTACTTGTATACTAATTTATTTATGAAAGATCTAAATTGAGAATCACGCATGTATCTTACTTGAGCAATTTATTTCATTAAAAAAAGGTCTATAACAAGATACAATAGTATTTGGCCTTTATTTATCCATCTACTATCGAAAAATTTAAAAACGTTGTATTCAACTTTATAGCCCTTCGTTGATCAACATTTTCCGCACGTCTTTAACTCTTGAATATTGTTAGAGTTGGTTACTAGAGTTTCTCTAGTTAGGAGCATAGTGCTCTCTTTAGGAGTCTTTGACTCTGGTTTATCTATTTCATTCTGTTATTCCACCCTTGTAGAGCCTCTACACTCATATTTATCATTTGATAGTAATATACAAAATTACCTTGTTCATTCTGCGGGTTCTATCAGGTATCTTTTCTGAAACTGAAACCGTAATGCAGGCTCTGAAGTTTATAAAGTATGAAACTTCCTTTCCCGATGAGGATAGGGAAATTGTTAGCTTGAGGTTTTCTTGTAATCTGGGCAATGCATGCTGCTTGATGGAATTGAAAGATTATGAACGGGCAAATAAATATTTTAAGGTATGGCTGCTGTCTCCCATCTTATAGAAAATCACATCTCTTGTTTAATAGAAGTAATAATCAGTAACTTGTTTTACACAACGAACAAGCAGGATCTCAACTTAAAGCGCATAGACACTAAAACGTTGGCTGCGAACCGGAAACTTTCATGCAGGAGGAAACCGTCCAAGAATTGTCCTGGCATTTGCATATGATGTCAAGTTGAAGTCAAAAAAATGGATGGTTTATTTAAAGGGTCTCGTTAACGAGTGCCCTCGGGTCACTCTTAAGCATCCCATATTTAGTAATTATTCTTTTAAAAAGTTAACTATTACAATTTCCAATGCATTCATTCAATGCACACCGTTTCATTAAAAACTTACTATTTAAAGTGCTTAAAGAGTGTCCGGGGGCACTCTTAACATTTCATTATTTAAATTGTCTCCGCATCTAATCTTGTACATTTATTGAGCATGGAGAAATTCGGGCCAAAGATGGTACATATGATGTGAATTGTGTGTTGATGTTTGTTTTTTTCTTGACGCAAATGTGTTGATGTTTCTAGAGTAACTTGGACTTGTGAGTTTATAGTATTTTCTAAAGGACTTGTAATATTCTATCAAGTGTTTAATTTCTATGTATTGACGATGTAAATCACTTATTTACATAGGCTGACTCGTGGAACACCAATAATGGGTGTCCCAATAATGTTGTTAGAAATATTTATAAGAAGAAAAAAAAATATTGACGATGAAAAAAAATCAATTTTCAATTTGGTCACCTCGTTTATAAAATTTAGACATTACTTCACACACTCTTCCATTATCAAATTTTGAAAAGAAGGGCATCAAAAGTTAACAATTATGAAAATATGGGGACCAAAATTGCATTTAAGCCAAAAATATCTTACATGTAAGATGTAACCCAAGAGGAATGCATGATTTTACAGTAGGGTAAAATGATACTCTTCTTGTTTTGCATTCTAAAGAAGCTCACGAAAAATACGATATCTAGCATTTGTAGAAAATGACTAATTAAATCAGAAATGCAATATATTTGAACAAAACATTAGTAAAAGACTAAGGGGCAGGAACAGAATAAATATAAGGATTGGACAACTAATATTTAATTCTCATTCAAATTCGAAAGGGTTTTTTATACCTATTCTTACGATTTATTTTCATATATTGGGCTATAGCCTTTAATGCAGAACAAGTTCTTAAACTTGTTACAAAGTTTAATTCAAAGCTAAAGTACTTAAATCTTGCTTTAAGGAACGTAGTATCTTATTGGTTTAATTGATCCTTTAGTCCTCTAACTTATCGGGCTCGCTAAACAGAGGGAGAGGATGATAAAGACGGATCTCAAGAATTCTGCGCCATGTGCCATCAATTAGCAGCTCTTTCACCTATAAAGTAGGCATAGTTAGGGCATAGTTAGCCCAACAGATTGAGTTAGAATAAAAGGAAATACTTCTGAAGGGCTTTCCTTCAACCATTTCAACTTTGTTATCAACAATTCCACCAATTGAAGGATTTCATTTTCGGTGAGAGACATAAAAATCATGGGTCCATGCCTTTGTAATCTATGAGCCAGATCCTCCCTGACAACATAAAAAACATGTAGCAAATTATTACTATTGAATTATTCCTTCAACAAGTAGCTACATAATGATCATAAAAAATATTGCATAGCGAAAGGGATAGTTATGAAGAAAAGAACTACAAAACTAGCAAACCTGCTTCTTGATCGGGAAATAAGACGTGATCCTCTAGATGAGAAAACAAAAGTTTCCACATCATCCCCAAAAGAATCAGTAGAAAATAACTCACGCATTTCTGAATGATCGGCAACCCTCTGCTTCTTCTTCTTAACGGTAGATGTTGTTGATGGGATCAAACGTACACAAAAATTATCATCTCCTATATACAAGAGTTGCACTTGTGGTATAGATGCTATCACTTGGGAAAACCTTTTTGTATCACCAGAGATACCCAATCTCATCTTAAGTTCTCCGACGGGGATTCCATTAGGGTACGAACTCAATACCTCCCTAACCGGCCTATACTGTACCCTTTGACCTTCACAAGAAAACGAGGAAGGTATATGGATCTCTGCATTTTGTGAAGATGTGGGCTCCTCAGCAGCTAAGAAGGGATTTTTAGGACGCACCTTCCAGTTTCTATACCACTCTGGAGGATATTCAAGAGGCACCCGCGCCTTAACATACCACTCAGGAGGATAACAGAAATATTTTCCAGTAAGATATTTCCCCTTGAGCACTGAAGACCACCGCCATACTATAAATGCTCTTCTGCTGACACAATCTTCAGCCTTTCCTGGACATGCAAGCAAGAGGTTCTCGTTCCTCCTATGATAGTTCCTCCTATGATAGTTTCGAACCAATATGCAGGAGAAGTTTATGTCTTTATCACCAGATATCAAAAAGAGGTGCATGGGCGAGGAGGGATTTTGAGAAAACCAATCCACAAAGCATTTGCTCTTGTTCTTTCCACCTGTAACAGAGTAGTTAAAGGTCATTATTATTTTAAAAGATAAAGTAGATAAGATTGAATGATACATTTCAGCAAGTCGTCGTATGGACAAGATTCTAAAACTGATTTGTTAGCTGCACATCCATCTCAAACCATAAGAACCAAGCTCCATAACAAACAAGGACACTACATTCAAAATACAAAAGAGTCGTCTATCTAATTGTGATAACTAAAGAGCAATGTTCAACATTTCAAAAATTGATTCTTGATATGGGTGTATTAGAATGGAGTTTTAAAAAACTTTTTTGGACAAAATAATCTTGCGGTATTTAATCAGGACTTTTATATAATATAAAAAATCTTATGGTATTCAATTTGGATTTTCAAGATTTTTTAAAGAGAGTTTCACAAAACTCAATTGTATTCGAGACTTTTTACAACTTAAAATAGAATCCGTCGGTATTAGAAAGAAAGAAAGAAAAAAAACACAGATTTTGAGGAATTACTTTACTAAATAGATTTTGTATAAGACTTTTTAGTACCGTTAATATTTAATTAAATAGTAAACAATTGTATTTACATTGTAAATATATTCTAGCTTACTTTAGGATAAAATATTACGTAGAATATTCCTTTTGTAATCTCCTATATAATAGACCCGTAGTGTTATTCAGACATAGTTTTTAGCATATGTCTCTCTTTTTTCTCTTATTCAACAAGTACAATCTATAAACACTACACCCAGCAAACAATCCCACCTAAACTCATGGGACTTTTAAACTCTATCATTCCCTGCTTGTAGACCTCTTCAAGTGAGTATTTCTATCTCTCTCTTCCTTTTTATACTCAAAGTTTATCCATCATTATAACTCCTATCCTATGTATTGCAAAAAATGTGATCAGCAACTGCTCTTTTACAACTCTTGACTCTGCTCTCAATTTCTTAATCTCGCTATCAGCAAACTTTGTTAGGTGCTCTCATTATTTTTACCCTTGGTATTGTAATCATATAGAGATAATGATCAATGATAACAAAAACTGAAAAACAAAAAGTATAAGGAGATCACATAAAAAATATAAAAATAAAAAAATAAAAAAAAAGAAGTAAAATCCTATTGCAATAATAATCTTGATAAGTTTTCTCTTAATTTTTTTTGATGAAGTTTCTTTTGATGTAATTGGGTTATGCCATAATAATCTTTTTACGCCTGTAAAATCGAAACAAAAATGTTTTGAAAGCTCGGCGGAATCATTAAACTCGGGAAATTTCTCCAAAGTCTTTTAAAATCTATTGGACTTTTTTCCTAATAAAACAGTCCTATAAAATCCAAAACCAATACACCCCTTAATTTCTGGTAAAGAAAGAAAAACAATAGAACTGAAAATGAAGATGGTAATAGTTTTAGATATAAGGTAAGAAAAAAGAACCTGGAATGTGGTGGAGAACAATGCCAGATTGGAAAAATGCTTCTTGTTTGATCTGTGAAAGTTGAGAAACATCGCCATAAGCGTCAATATGAATTGGGCCCTTAATCCCGTTGGCTCTAAGAACTCCCATAATTGAAGGTGCTACATTCAAAAAGCTAATGCCGGAGGGGACGCCACAGCTATCAAAGTCCCACCATACTGCAACCCTAAATTTAAAGTTATCCCAATGAGGTTGCAGAGGATGACTAAGATCCTGTTGCAGTTCTGATGACTTGGGCTCTTCAAAATGACTAGCACTATGGTCTATTTCGGACTTAGCATTGCTTTTCCAAAATGTCCACCAACTACTAATCCAACTACAGAAAGTTGAAGTAAATGGGCTACGACAAACTTCATCAACCTCCTTTCTAGTTGGAATCTCATGGTTGTTTTCCAATATGGTGCAATCATTAGAAGTAGACGGATTCTGTGAAGGGATTATTTTTTCAAGAATTTCAGGATTTCCATCATCAGACTTAACAACGTCATTGTCAGATTTTTTGGAAATATTGTTGTCATCTGGAAGAAGTTGAATCTGCGGCAATGGTGCACGGGCCACATCCAACTCTAAAGATTTTTTCTGCAACTCATTTGGAGGCTGATGCACAATACTGTCCATGAACAAAGGAGTTGATGATTTACCATCAGCGTATTCCCCGAGAGGTTTTCCTTGTGAAGGGATAGATTGGAATGATTTTAAATCATCACCCTCACTGTTAACACACGATGAGGATATTTTGGGAACCCCGTCTGCACTTCTATCCATATTTTTACCGTCATTGGGCAACTTTTGAGTTGCGGCACCATCGTTCTGGTTATTCTTAACAGCAGATGTCGTTGATGGGACCAAACAAACCCAAAAATTATTTCCTCCTAAATACTGGAGTTGTACATATGACATAGATATTAGGAAGTTGGAAAACTTTTTATTTCCATAGAAACGTTTAACCAAAGGCATATCACAGTTTGTCAACTCTGCACGAAGATCTCCTATGGAGATCCCATTTGGATGCGAACACAATATTTTCATAACCTGGCTAGAAAATGATTTTGAAGCTTGACTTAACTTTTTGTCCAAGGTAGGTTTGTATATCTCCTCCTCCGAATTTTGTGAAGATGTGTGCAACTCAACAACTGAGAAGGGGTTTTCAAGAGGCACATTTGAGTTTTCATACCATGAATAAGTGGGACCATCAGGAGGATAGTTGAAATGTTTTCCTGTAAGGTCATCCCCCTTGAGCATGGAAGACCACTCCCACATTATAGTTGCTGCATGGCAGAGAGCAGCAACATGAGCCCTTCCGGGACATGCAAGCAAGATATTGTAGTTGCACATTCTTAACCGGTGCAATATGCCACTGCTAGAAAAGTCTCTATTACCAAATATCAAAAACAGGTGTAGTGGTGGAGGATTTGTGGAAACCCAATCATTGAGATCCATAAGAAAATGCTTATAGGTATTATTCTTTGTATCTGCAACAATATAGTTGTTATTTATTATTTGAAAGAGTTGTGTTATCTATATGACAACTAAAATTTTACAAAGAAAATGAAGTATTAACACAAAAATCAAAACGAGAGAGAGAGAGAGAGGAACGAACCCTTATATCTTTTGTCAAGGTCAAAAGGGTAATCATCGGAAAAGGAGTGTAGAGTAATGTTGGTTGAATTAAAAGCCTCTTTGTCGACATCACCATAAGCGTGAATATGAATTGCACCCATAATTCCGTTAGCTCTAACGGCTGCCGTAATTGAAGGTGCTACCTTGGAAAAGCTAAACCCAGAGGGCACGGGACAGCTGTCAAGGTGCCACCATACTGAAACCTCGGGAGGAGAAGAAGATGATGAGAACCCACGCCCTTTAAACCTAATAAAAACCTTGCGAGAAAGACGAGAAGGTAGAAAAAGAGGAAACATTGTTAGTCTTGTTCGGATTGGGCGGCGGTTTCAGATTCGATGACAGCTTGTCGGATTCAAGCGGCCATGGGCAAAGGGGAGATGAAATTGCAGTGAGGGGGAAGAAGGCGTTTGCGTTTCTGTTTGTTGACTATTCCGCCACAATATGCTTTTGGTTCCTCCTAATTCAACCTTGTGTAAAGGTAAATAAATAACTTATTCAATGTTGATTATTAAAATTATATTATTTTGTTTCTGTTTATCTTTTTTTTCAGCTTTTTTTATTTACATGGTTTTTCGTGTTTAAAAAAAAAAATCTGTTTTAAACTTTTAATCCCTTTATTTAAAAAAATCGGCCTTTAAATTTGTCCTTGAATTTAAAAAAATTGGCCAAATTTGTCCCTGAGTTTTTCAAAATAGCTATTTAGTCCCTTAATTTACAAAATGTCAATCAAATTAGTCCCTCTGTTAAGTTGGTATGTTAATAGATGTGACATGTAATGTTAACCTCTTACAAGGTTTACCACGTCAGATGTCACGCAAGCAGGGACCAAATTGATTGATTTACAGAAAATTGCCAATGACTAAATTGATTGATTTTCAGAAAATTATCAAGGACCAAATTGATTGATTTTCAGAAAATTGCAAAATTCCCAACGACTCTTTCTCATTAACGGCTATTTCTTCCCAAAATATATAAATTTGGAACCTTGATGTTATAATTTGTCACCTAGAGTTCAAAATCCCCAAAATTTCTTCCATGAATTGATGCCAAAGTTCTTCCCCAATTCAAAAAACTTAAAATCTTAATTTTTTTGATTCAATTCGAAATTCAAAAATCAGTGGAAGATGTTGATAGTGTTAGAGAAGAGGCTTGGAGAAGCCAAAGGATAGTGTTAGAGAAGAGGCTTGGAGGGCAAGGTTGATGGATAAAGTTGATTGTATAGGAAGTGAGCTTAGGTTGATTAAAATATTGATAGGAGTAATTTGTTTGATTAAGTCGTTTAAAATGTTATTTTATTGTGTCAAGTGTGTGTAATGTTGTAATGTTATAATGAAAAGAAGTTGTCAATGAATGAATTCAACCCTTCTG
This sequence comes from Medicago truncatula, assembly GCF_003473485.1. Lineage (NCBI taxonomy): Eukaryota > Viridiplantae > Streptophyta > Magnoliopsida > Fabales > Fabaceae > Medicago > Medicago truncatula. Next base: position 3,027,521 of record NC_053049.1, read on the forward strand.
TCAAAAAAATTCAATCAAATTGGTTCTTCTATTGTATGTCTATCCATCACATTCATCCCCAAATTAGTGAAATTACCATCAAATCAGTTCTTGAATTTTCACAACATAAATCAATGTGATCCTTGGTGCATACATCTACTGAACAAAGTAAAAAGTAAAAGACGGACCCTCTATATGTATTTTTATATAGTTGTTAGCAAAAAATCAGCTCAAAATTCAATTTCTAAGTTGACGTTTTGATGTTTTAGTTTCTTGAGTTTTTGGTGCATTAAAAATTCATATTTAATCCATCCGTTTTCGAAAAATTCTAATTTTTTTTGTGGGAAGTATTTTTTTTAATGTCCTTAATATGTGTGCAAAAAGTAATAAAAAATTCAACTTCTATAACTTTTCCAGAGGTAGAAAAATATTGCGGTTTTACAGGTTTCGGTAAAAAATTCAAAATATATTGAGGCTTAATCGAAATACTATGTAAATTTGCAGATCTCTATATGTACTTTTTATAGAGATGTATGTAAAAAAATAAGAGAGAAAGTAATATAAGATAGGCACAAAGTCACTGTGACTTCTAAGGGTGTGTTTGGTTAAAAAAAAGCTATAAGCTAGCTGATAACTGAAAATTTAGCTGATTAAAATTAAGTGTTTGGTAAAATTAGTTGTGGAAGTGACTATAAATATAAAAAGACATAAAAGACATGATTGTTTAATTTTTTTAATATCATATATATAATTTTTATTACTTAACGCATTTATTTTTAAATATTTAAATATATTTCAAATTATTTTCATCTCCAAAATAATAAATGTATTTATGAATTCAATCGAATTTTTTTAATTAACAATTTTTATTTTATTTTTATAAATTTTATTTAACTAAACTTGCTTCACTATTATAAATTTTATATAAAATTATATATTATATAAATTATGAGCAAAGTAAAAAAAAAAACAAAAAGTGGACAATAAAAATTTAAAAAGCCATACATGGTAAACATGATTAGTTTAAGGTCATACATGGTAAAAATAAGTTATAAGCTAGCTGATGGCTGATGACTGATAACTGATAGCTTTAGCTGAAAAGCTTGCTTATTAAAAATAATGTGTTTGGTAAAATTAGCTGTTGAAGTGGCTGATAAGTATAAAATAACATAAAAGGACATTTTTTTAATATATATATATATAGACACACATTTTTTTGTAATGTATTTATTTTTTAATATTTTTAATTATAGTTAAATATGTTTTTGGTCCCTATAAATATTCAAACTTTTGGTCTTAGTCTCCATAAAAAAATTCTTCGAGTGTATTTTTAATATTTTTAATTATAGTTAAATATGTATTTTTAATTCTCCATACACTTTTGGTCTTGGGGTTTGCTAGAACACACCCACTAGTTTTTATGTGGGAGTGTTTTAGCAAAACTACACCTTAAGGTGTATTTAACCACTTTTTAGTTATTCACTTGCTAAAATGCCTATAAGATTTGCTAGAACACACCCACTTGCTTTTTCTAGAAGGTGTGTTATAGCAACATACACCTTAAGGTGTATTTATTAACTTTTTAGTTATAACTTGCTAAAACACTCCCACATAAAAATTAGTGGGTGTGTTCTAGCAAATCCCTTATATATATATATGGGAGCCCCTAATATGGACCTCTTTCTTTAAGGTTCATTCATGGTCCTTGCTAAATGACATGTAATAGTGAGTAGACACTTACTTTTCGGGTGCAAAATCACTTGTTAATTTTCTAACCCCCATTTCATACTGTACACCCTACTCCTGGTATATGAATATTTTGTTGTAACTTTTGGGTTTTATTTTATTTCAAAAGTTAATGTAATTAACTATTTTTATTTAAGCACATTTACTTGTTTCCTGAGTCAAAGGCAGTTATATTTTTATTCCAACGTGCACAATTGAATAGCTATTATTAAGGCTTTATTTTGCATAACAAAGAATTCTTTTTACTTTCTTAGAAAAAGTCTTTTTACGGAAACAAATAGGTGTGAAGCTTTTTCTTAAATAGCCTTTCATCAGTAGCAAGAAAAAAAATCATCTCCCAAAACCATAAACAAAAAATAGTTTTCTCTCCTCTCAAAAATATTGACTTTTTTAGGGTTACATCTCCTCTGCTATCTTTGAGATAGATTCAAGTTGTACTAAAAAAACAATTAAACCTAAAACTAACGCCCTGATTGGCTGCCTATTCCTTCAGGCTATCTGAAACATGGTGGTCGGATGCATTTCATCCTACATCCTCCTCAAAAGATCCCAGAAGTATTCCACAAAGTCACCATCATACAGCCCCTCCTCCGTCATGCCGTAGACGATGTGTATGATAGCCAGTGTGCTAGGATGATCTCTCGCATGATCCTCCTAAATAACGATCTCCTTATTAGACGGCCGAGAAGGTGGTACCTGAACAACCTCTGCTGGTGGGATCACCTACGGATGAGACACTCTGTAGGACCATGTAATGTACCTCGGTATGTGCTGCCACAAATCCGCTACCACCGGACCCTGCATAATCAATGGTATGACGTGAATCACGAAGTTTTGAAATGACTACATTATCTGGACTAAGCGAAGGGGAGGCACATATGACGTAATTCGGGGAATGTCCTAGACATGACCATGCTGTCACTTTCACCTAGGCCAACAAGTGTCGGTACTTCATCCCTTTATAGTTAATTGTCGTTGTTATATTTAACGAGCAACAATTAACTGTCGTTGGAGATAAACTTTGTTGTTATATTGAACGGACATCAGTTAACTTGGGGGTGTTCAAAACGAACCAATTCAATAGAAAAACCGTAAACCGAACAAATCCAAAGCAAAACCTCAAAAAACCGCATTTCGTTCGAATGTATTTGAATCATATTTTTACTCAAGCGCATGGTTTGGTTTGCGTTTCTTATTTATAAACCAAACCAAACCGCAACATAAAAAAAACACTAATTAAATATATATAACATAGATAAATACTCATAGAAACTCAATGAAAACTTTTATAAAATAACATTTCTTTTGACAAAACTTTAGGCTCAAAACCGAACCAAACTGCACCGCGAACACTCTAAGTTAATTATCGTCGGAGATTTTGATAATTTCCTGGCGAGCAATATTTGAAGTTAAAAAAACAAGAGAAATGATATTTGTACAACCACTTTTTAACAACTTTTGGAACAATATGTTTTTAATCTCTCTATTCTCCTTTCTCTCTCTATTCTTTTTATCCAATAAGAAGTGAGGAAAAATGGTTGTCAATAAAGTTGTCTAAAATGGGTTTGTACATATGTCACTTCTAAAAAACAATTTGCAAGTTACTTTTGAGCGATGTCCTAATAAAGTCCCGTATTAGTCATTTTAGTAGTGTTTTATCCCCTCTAATATAGGTCATTTCCGGTTTTACCCCCTTTAAAATATTTATTTTGGATTTCGACCTTGTAATTTAAAGATTTTTGGTTTTGGACCTTGATAAATCTTGAACGTACAAAATCGAAGATATGGTAAGGGGTAAACAGAAATTTGCTCAAATTAAGAGAGGTTAAACCAAAATTTGCTCAAATTACGAGGAATGAAATTTTTCATTAAGATTCCAAAACCAAAAAATCTTAAAATTACAGATGGAATAAAAAAAATAAAAATTACATGAGGTAACCGGAAATGACTATGTTACCGGAAATGACTATTTTACGGGGTAAAAAAGAAACCTATATTTTAAGAATTCCCCTCTTTCTCTCCTTCTTCAACTCCTCTTTCTCTCGGCTCTTTTTAGTAAGAAGAAAAAGAGGAAATTGTGAAATCAAGGGATTTGAAACCTATAGTCAAATACTTGGGTTTTCTCATATTCTTCTTCTTCTTCAATATCAAGTAAGTTCTTTAAATTTGAACTGGGTATTAGGGTTTAAATGAATATGAGTATTAAATGAATGACATGTCACTTATTTGGAATGTAGATAAATTTCAAACCTCCTAATGATTTATGAATATTTAGGGTTTCATCATATCAATAATCTTGATTCCCTGTATAAAGTGTAGAATTGGTTTTAGTGATATACAATATTAGACCCTTGGCTGGCTTTTAAATGCACTCAGAATGGATAATTGCAGCCCTTAAAATTAGTTTATAATCAAAGAAGTTGTCGAATTTAGACTGTTTTCGAATTTTGGTAATTGCAGGAAATTTGTTGTGCAATGCAGAGCATTCTTGTTCTGATCCGTATGTGAGGCGTAAGTGATCTACACATTTATTATTTTCATATCATATCACTTGAATACATATTGATTCATTGTGTTAGTGAAGACTCTTAGAAATGGTGATTGAGCCTAACACAACCCCACAAAACATCTTGTGAGGTGAGGATTGCCCCCCACTTATAAACACATTGTTGGGCCATCATCTATCCGATGTGAGACTCTTAACACACCCCCTCACGACCAGCACTATTGGGCTTGGTTCGTGGACATAAATGGTGGGTGTCCCGATAGCGGAAACCTGATAGCAGGTGGTCCAATGCAGAGCATTCTTGTTCTGATCCGTACGTGAGGCGTAAGCGATATACACATTTATTATTTTCATATCATATCACTTGAATACATTTGATTCATTGTATTAGTGAAGACTCTTAGAAATGGTGGTTGGGCCTAACACAACCCCACAAAACAGCTTGTGAGGTGAGGATTGCCCCCCACTTATAAACACATTGTCAGGCCACCTATCCCATGTGAGACTCTTAACACACCCACTCACGACCAGCACTATTGGGCTTGGTTCGTGGACATAAATGGTGGGTGTCCCGATAGCGAAAACCTGATAGCAGGTGGTCCAATGGATTTTGGAGAGGCTCTGATATCATCTTATAAATGGTGGTTGAGCCTAACACAACCCCACAAAACTGGCTTGTGAGGTGAGGATTGCCCCCCACTTATAAATACATTGCCAGGCCATCACCTATCCGATGTGGGACTCTTAACAAAGACTACAATGTAGTTAGTCATGAATTAGACTGTTTTGGGTTTTAGTAAGAAATTTACTGAGATGTAATTTTATCCGAATAGTAAGGAAGAAGAAGAAGAAAGGAAATCAAAGTTTTTAATTTAAAGTTTTGCTAAGTCGTGTTTTTGAATTTCATCCCTCTGTAAGTTTTTGTTTTTGGATTAGTCCCTATAACCTTGCCATGGACATCTGGAATAACACATAAGCCTCACTTGCCACGTCACACATCGCCATGTCAGCTGTCGTCAGACACAAAAGCGTTTGTGTAACAGATGCTGACGGCAGGGACCGAAAGCAAAATGTTTATAACTTACAGGGTCTGTTTTAGAACAAAAAAAGATACAGGGACGAAAACCAAAAACACGCGAACTTACAGGGACGATTTACATATTTAAGCCTATTTTAAATTGATTTAAATCATTCCATTTATTGAATTTCTAGGGACCCACATCACACAATGGGATTTGATTCAATACAAGAAGAAAGCTGCTGCTCCTACTGCTGATGAATATGATGGTAATACTATTCTCAAATACAATTAATTAGATGAAGGTTTTTATTTTCTTGTGCCATTCAATTTATTGAATTGATTGATATTGTTACCATTCATTTGGCCAGCTAGATATATCATTCCACTCAGCAAATACAAGAAGAAAGTTAAATATACTAATCCGGAGGATATTTGTAAGGATGGAGGTTTGGTAAAGAAGATACTCAAGCCCGGGGATGACAAATATCAACATGTTGATGATTATGATTATGTTTTAGGTATAAATACATTCATGATCGTATTTCATTTTTTATTTTCTCATTTTCTGGATCTTAATTGGTGTTATTGCTCTGCAGTTAAGTACGAAGCACTTCTTGATGATGGAACTCTTGTTAGAAAATCTGATGATGATGGAGTTCAAACTCAACAATGAACAGAGCAAGTGATTGATGTGCTTAATATAGCTGTAATGACCATGAAGAAGGGTGAGGTAGCTTTGTTGACTATTGCGCCACAATATGCTTTTGGTTCATCAGAGTCTCGGCAGGAATTGGCAGTGGTTCCTCCTAATTCAACCTTGTATTATCAGGTTGAGCTAGTATCGTTTGTAAAGGTTACTAAATAACTTGGTGATAATTTGCCATTTTGCATTGAGATATATTCCGATGTTGCTTATTAAAATTCCATTATTGAAAAGGAACACTAGCAGTTGTTGTTTAACAAAGCAGGGAACTGCCTTTTATGTTTTATACTACTTCTTCCTGCTATTTCCATGTTTCGTACTTTTGTTTTCATTCTTCTACCATTTTAAATTTCTATGTTCATAATTTATTATCAGTATCGATTGTCAAACCTAAATTGAATTTCTTGACATAAATATGATTGTTGTTGGTTGCCATCTTCCTGGTTTAGCAAGGAAGTGTTGTTATAGTTAATTTGCAAAGCTGTTTTTCTTGGCACAATAAAGAAGCAAATGCTTAACTGTGTTTTCAGGGCTCTTGTGGTTAAAGGGTTCCTTAGAAATAATGTAGCATTGGTTAGCAGTGTTAAACTTTACACTTTTCAATAAATAAATAGAAGTGTTTTTAGGACAACGGTTAGCAGGATTTAAGTAAAGAACGATGTATTTTTTTTCCTTGACTTCTGTCTCTCAAATAATTATTGGTTGGATACCATTGCAACTTTCTTTATGCATTTATACCTTGGTTCATTGTTTGCTTTAGGCTAAGGAGGTATCGGACATGAACACTGAAGAGAAGATAGAAGCTGCTCTTGAGAAGCGACAAGAAGGCATAGCATTAGTTTATGCTGCTGAATATGCAAGAGCTTCCAAGAGATTTCAGAAGGTAACCAGGTAACATTAATATATTTCACCATCATCCACTACAATGTGATAGGGCACTTAAGCCTATGGTCCACGTGGTGAGCTAAGCATTAGGACAAATCTGCATAAGCCCAACATCTAGGAGTGCATGAGGGGAAGGAAGGTGGGGCTAGTGAGATGATAAGTTAGTTAGCAACTCCGACACGAACATCTGACACAACACCGACACTGACACTGACACGTTAACACCGCTAATGTAAAAAACATAGGACACCGACACTGCTACCTGTATACTAATTTATTTATGAAAGATCTAAATTGAGAATCAAATATGTATCTAACTTGAGCAATTTATTTCATTAAAAAAAGGTCTATAACAAGTTACAATAGTATTTGGCCTTTATTTATCCATCTAATATCGAAAAATTTAAACACGTTGTAATCAACTTTATAGCCCTTCGTTGATCAACATTTTCCGCACGTCTTTAACTCTTGAATATACTATGTGTGTAAGCATAGAAAAAAATCAGACATTTGTTTGAGTTGTCTGACATGCCTCATGGAGTATAAGTTTTATATAGGTGTTGGGCACCAGTCCAAGGAGTGTCAAAATAAAGGAGAAAAACATTTATTTAGTACACTTGTCGGACACTGCGACATGCGTAATCCTAGAGGTGTCCGTGCTTCATAGGTTAGTGACTTGTGCACCAATCTCATGTGAGTACGGAGATAAAAGAGAGGGGATGGGTAGTGGAGAAGGCATTCTGAAGTATTATTGGAGTTGGTTACTAGAGTTTCTCTCTAGTTAGGAGCATAGTGCTCTCTTTAGGAGTCTTTGACTCTGGTTTATCTCTTTCATTCTGTTATTCCACCCTTGTAGAGCCTCTACACTCATATTTATCATTTGATAGTAATATACAAAATTACCTTGTTCATTCTGCAGGTTCTATCAGGTATCTTTTCTGAAACTGAAACCGTAATACAGGCTCTGAAGTTTATAAAGTATGATACTTCCTTTCCCGATGAGGATAAGGAAATTGTTGGGTTGAGGTCTTCTTGTAATCTGAGCAATGCATCGTGCTTGATAAAATTGAAAGATTATGAACAGGCAAATAAATATTTTAAGGCATGGCTGCTGTCTCCCATCTTATAGAAAATCACATCTTTTGTTTAATAATAATAATAATAATCAGTAACTTTGTTTTACACGACGAACAAGCAGGATCTCAACTTAAAGCGCATAGACACTAAAACGTTGGCTGCGAACCGGAAACTTGCATGCAGGAGGAAACTCTCCAAGAATTGTCCTGGCATTTGCATATGATGTCAAGTTGAAGTCAAAAAATGGATGGTTTATTTAGATTGTCTCCATATCTAATCTTGTACATTTATTGAGCATGCAGAAATTCGGGCCAAAGATGGTACATATGCTGTGAATTGTGTGTTGATGTTTCTAGAGTAACTTAGACTTGTGAGTTTATAGTATTTTCTAATTGACATGTAATATTCAAGTGTTCAATTTAATTTCTAGATATTACTCTTGAAAACTTATGTATCGACAATGTAAAAAACTTACATAAATTTATGCTCGTTTAATTAGATATTACTCTCTTCTTCCCTAATCGTGATAAACTTACGAGGAGGGTAGTGCGATCAAATATAATGTATGTATGCGCACAAGTTGGCAGGGAGTGTTGATAGTCTTTGATTTCCCTTACAATTAGCAATAGAATCATATTATAATTATGAATATTGATCCTTAAAACTCAGGTATTTGGGTTCTAAAATGTTAATAAGTTAGCATTATAAATTTGCTGAGAGGGTTTCTCTCAATCGATAATTCTTTGATTTAGTTAGTTAGACTACGCAATGTATCTAGGCCATTATTTATTTACATGATATTGATCTCAACACAACATCCTGCATTCAAATGTTTGGAAACAAATGTAAGAAAATGCGACATGTGTTAGAGCCATGAGTGCAAGCACAGAACATAAAAGGTGTTTCTCGAGATCCCTAATTATCAAGCGTGACTTGATTGATATTCCGCTGTTTGGATTGAGCATAAACACTCGTGAGACTGTTTTCGAAAACTTATGAAAATAACTTATGACATGTTCATAAAATGTTTTCAGCTTATTTTTATAAGCCATTGAAGATAATATATATTTATAAGCTAAATTAAAACTTAGCTCTAGAATCCAATAATGAATGGATTAACATTCTGGTTCTCAATAATGAAGGATTGAACAATTTAAGGGAAAAAATAGAGAAAAGGTTGGAAAATGAAGTAAGTAACCTGTTAACGAGGCTTGCAGCAACAGCATAAGGAATTTGTTCAGCCATCCTTCAAAAAGAAAATACTACAAATTAAACAAATTGAAGATTGAAAAAAGTTTGAGAGTGGCAATGAATAACAGGAAGGGAGGAATAGTGAGCAAATCAGAAGCCTTAAGTCGTCCCTTTATCTGCACGTTGCTGCACTCTCGTCCATATATATGACCATATAATACCAAGTAACAAATAATAATAATAATAATAAAATATTGTTTTATACAGGTAAGAAAAATGTTGTTTTAATAAGAGAGCATCCCTAATTGAGTATGATGATTTTTCAACAATAAAATATTATTTTAGTGTGAAACATGTGATTTTGAATTCAAAAAGTTTATTCAAAATTGTATATTTAAGAAACTTCCAAAATATCTCTCGAAAAAAAAAAAAACTTCCAAAATAAGTTAATTCTTCCTGATCTTTCTTTATATACATAGTTTTCTAAAAAGACGGAGGCATCATTTTCCATTTTCCTAGTGATTTCCTTTAAGATTTATCATAATATATCTCATTGTCTCTAAAATAATTGTAATTAATAAGATACTACTAATATCCTCTTACTCATTGTATTTTAACACAACTAGTTGATTTTCCATGATCTTTCAAAAAAGGCTGAGGCATCATTTTCCATTTTCCACGGTGTTGATTTTCCTAGTGACTGACTTCCTTTAAGATTTATCATCTGCAATATCTCATTGTCTCTAAAATAATTGTAACTACAAGATATTAATAAGATAATATATTACTTATCTTTTTCTACTAATATCCTCTTACCTTACTCGTTCTATTTTAACACAACTAGTTATTCCACTAACTATTAATAAAAATATTTTTTAATGAACTTTATTTTATAATCACAATCAACATAACTAATCAATTTTTTAAGAACAACACACAACTCAAATATAAAACTTTTTATGAGATGGAAGCAGTAAATTAATGAGAAACTATATGTTTCAAATGTGACAAAATTTAAATTTTCCTTGGATCATTTTTAGGGGTAACAATAAACCCAATCAACTCGAACGCAGTATAAAACTCGACAGTTAATTCTTTGAAATTGCTACATAAACTAAAATGAGTGATTATATGTTGCCAACCGCGATACAGAACATGCACTGTCCACTATTCGAGTTTTTGTTTCTTTTTCTAGTGATTTACTTTGAAGTCTAATTAACTAAGAACAACCTCATGGATTTACCACAATAAATGAGTGATTATATGTTGCCAACATGATATAATTTTAATTTTCCTTTGATCCTTTCACGTATTTCTTTAACTTGTAATCTAAAGAACATCCACTGGGATTAAATAATATGCAAGAAACCACTGGACTTCAATTCTCAGATTTGTACTTATTGGTTAAAGGGTTTATTTGCATTTACTTACTTATGATGCGAGCATTTACTGGTTGAGAATATTTCAAAGGTTATATGTATTCCTTAGTCTGTTTAACAATTCAAAGATGCAAAGGAAACTAATCCTCTTATTTGAAACTGTAAAATGTACACTCTTCTTTCAGTAATGAGATACAAAAAAAAAAAGTGGCTGTTTTTCCATTTGTGATCAACAAAATACATGGCAAAGTAGTTATATTGAATTGTTTTTGAACAATTTGAATCACACAAGAATAAACCAATACAATTTTAAAATGTAAGGCCATAGATAACAATGTTCAACAACTTATAAACTGTGAAGCTGAAGATTCTTCAAGGACATAAGGGAAATGTTAAGATAAGACGGAGTACTCTGATATTGTTGAACGACACTTTTTATGTGGATACCAGAGAAGTAATAGATTCAGGGTGATTAATAGATGATTACAACTTTGACATGAGCCGCAGTATAAGAAGCATGAGTAAGGCATAGAAGAAAGAATTATTTCTAAAGGCGTAATTAGGAGAGAAGAACTTGATATGAGAAATTATCCGACGAACAATGGAATTCATAAAATCTCAGTGGATGTAGAGTATCTGAGAAGTGAAGGACTTGAATGCCCGGAACGAGCCGGATTTTGATGTTTGAGTTGTTAAGTGAACTAATTAAGGAATAAGTAAATTATTTTGGAGCTGTCAAGGAAACCCCCTTAATGTGAGCATTGAATGGACAATGTAAATCATATAATCTGTGTCAGATTAGTCGTATCTTCCGAATCTTAAGTGCCAGATTTATGAATAAGGAAGTGAAGATGCCATGCAGCCTAAAAGTTAAGAAGAATGAATGATCATAGCAGTAGAAAGATCTTTTATGGATCAAAATATGTTTCAGATGTATTCTTATTGGCAAAGAGTTGCAGAGAAGTTAAGTAAACATGAGTTGTTCCCTAAGAAAATTGAACATGACCCCTACTGTATCTATCATGAGTTAATATGAGTTACGTTGTTGGATTAATAAGCACTAGTTTAGCGGTGGATGGAAAAGCGATCCCAGTAATAGTCGGATATGAGACATAATTTTTCGATCGAAATGGAAAATAAAGATTGAATGCATGAATATAATGGACGAATGGATGAATGATGTCAACCTCTCTCACAAGACAAGAATGTTTAATGTATGAATATAATGGGTTCTGTCATATGGAAGGTTACCGCTAGTGTGGAAAAGTTAAGAACAAAGTAAAGTATTAAGAAGCTAAATATTTTCCATTTGATGATTTTTCTTACGCAATTGTCCTAAAAAACCAAGAGAATGATTTTGTTGACGAGAATGAATTTTGGGAGTCGAATCTATCTCATAAGAGGTTGTGAGTGTAATTGCCACTATGACAAGAATGGAAATAAGTTTCAAATTGTCAAGTATATTTTAATATGTGAAAGATGTGAATGTGGGAATCGTTCAAATAACACATTGCGAGAACAAACAATATATGCATAAAACCACATTGCGATTGAACTACCTAATTACTTATATGCATAAAACCAACCATGATTCATGATTCACTACCTAATATTTTTAATTTATTCATAAACTCAATTCCCACACCTTTAATTTCATTTTTGTTTCGATTTCATAAATTAAACTTTGCATACATTTTATGTTTGGATTTGCTATCCATATAAGTAATTAACAAAGAGGAATGAAGATTGAAGATCGAGAACGAATTCCCACACCTTTAATTTATTCACGACTGGATCTAGTGGAAAGAAAACAAAGCTTTTCTAATGGAGTTTTAGTAAATCTGTTAAAAAAAAATCCAGTGTGTTTGGTTAAAATAGCTAGCCACGGAACTCATTTGGAGAACTATTAATAGCCTTTGATTGATAAAAATAGAGGGCTTAGATTTGGTGTCAACGAATCCGTTGACACCTGATGTCAACGGATCCTGACTCATATATATATATATATATGTTTAAGGAAAGGTACAATATTTGGAACTAGTCCGCTAATGATAAAAGTCAGTGCTCAAAGCAGCAAGAAGTGTAAAGTAACTTCTCAGTCCATGACATGTACACTTCGATGGGTGACTTAGGAAATTGAATAAGATGTAGTAATGAGATTAAGAAAATTATACAGTATGATTGGACCAATGCACCTAACTAAAATAAGTTGATAAATCAGAGTAGCGCAGCGGGAAAATTAATCCGTAAAGAAGTGACAGAATACACAACAATTTAAGACTTTGAAATGAGTTATTCATGGGAAATTTTAAGAGACGAACTAAGAATTTTCCAAACCACAAAATTCAGAGATATTAAAAGTTCAAGTAGTCGAAGATAACGTAGTAAGAGTATGCCAGGCATGTTTCCACCGTGTTAAAATTAAAGAAGTTGGAATCGTCTCTAGTATGGTAACTTGGTTAAATGGTTCGGAAATTCCAGAGTATTAATCGGAAGTATCAGTTTAGTCAAAAGGGGTTGTGTATGACGCGACAAGTAGGAATAATGTTCCAGAGGATTTTACATTAGACTCGAAGTACCATTCCACAAATATCAAGTATAGTAACAAGTGTGAAAACTTTGTTTGCTACAACGAAGAGATAATGTAGCTTATGAGGTACGTCTCATAGTAACAAGTGCAAAAACTCTGTTTGCTACAACGAAGAGATAATGTAGCTTATGAGGTACGTCTCATAGTAACAATTGCAAAAACTCTGTTTGCTACACGAAGAGATAATGCAGCCTATGAGGTACGACTCATAGTAACAAGTGCGAAAATTCCATTTGCTACAACGAAGAGATAATGTAGCCTATGAGGTACGACTCATAGTAACAAGTGTGAAAACACCGCTTGCTACAACGAAGAGATAATGTAGCCTATAAGGTACGGCTCATAGTAACAAAAGGAAAAAAGGAAAAAAAAACAGTGTTTATACAACAAAGAGATAATGCGGTTTATATGTCATAGTGAAATGTATAATTAATGACATATAGTGAAATGTATAATTAATGACATGAATTTTAAGTCAAGGATTATGATTATGATTATGATTATGATTATGAGTATGTGTATGAATAAGAATATGACATTATGATAAAATCATGATAGTATTCTAGGTAGCGATCCTAGTTATCCCCGATCGCTCAGTTGTGTATGATAAAGACTGTATAAACCTAAAATGGGTTGAGTTTAGAAAAGGTGGCGATCCTAGGTTCCCTGAGATTGCCTACAACCTAGGATAGATGGAACTCATCGAGACATCATGTCTCACCCCAATCACTTTTATTTATTTCAGTTATTCAGGTTACTAGACGACATAATGGTTCGTGATGAAGAAGCAGAAGTCGCTGCACCATTTAAAGTTCACTGCAGTGGTATTATTTCAAAGGTATAAGACGAAAATTTCTATATCTTATTTAGAGGAAATATTTATTATTGAAATTTTAATGTACTCAGTGCCAAATGCTAGATATATTAGGTAATTTCTAGTAAGGGGTGTTTCATTATAACTAACAACAATAAAATTTGAACAAAATTCCAATGCATAAACTATTTGGAGATACAGCACAGATACTATCACAAAAACTATTGAGATACAACACCAACAAATTGCCATAAGTGCATGTGTGTTACAACAACTTACTAGCATGTGTGTTCAAAATTCCAATCCTTTTTTCCCGATTCCATTACAACAGCTTACTAGCATCTCCATAAACTAGTTGAAGAGACACTTTTATTTGAGGCAAACATTGGAGTGCAAAGACATCACATGACGACTTTGACATCCCAACTATGTTTGCGTGCCAAAACTACCAAATATAATTTGAAGCATCCTAAAAAAACTTAAAATAAAAGAAAATTATGAAACAAGTATTTGGGGGGACTGCGGAAAACCCCAATATAACAATCAAAATATTATACAACAGCTGCCTGGAAAACCTCGTGCGATAAAACCATGATGAAGGTAAAATGAGTGCAGCACAAAACAAGAAAAGCAACAAATCCTATGACGATCCTAACAAAATCTAAACTCAGATAGGCCGACCTTATTCCTAATAGAGATATCTCTGATACTAGAAGGAATAGAATTCTACCATTGCATCTCCTCAATCTGAAAAGCAGGTTCTGTTATTCAGCTCAGCCAAACCCATGTATCAGTCCATCCACACACAGAACTAAGACTAGCAGTCACTTTTCCGCCACACTATTGCGGTTACATTTCCATCATAACTAGCTTCTTGTAGTTGGCATCAGCTAGATAATTTCCACATGACACAAACAGAACAGTAAGTAACTAAATGTGGCAAAGCCAAAATTTTTGTTCAAGTTAACAGTTAGCATAACCAAAGAGGATTGTTACAGGTGATGTAAATTTGTTTAACAACAAACTTTGAAATACAAAGCAATTTTTCAAAATCCATTCACAGAGGTACTTCAATATGTCATTACAACTTAAAAGTTTGACAAGAAGATTGTAAGCTACAACTTATGGATAAAAAATAAAAAGCCTTATTTTTGGCCAAGAGCCTTATTCTATTTTACATGTTATAGAATATAATAAAATCAGTGAGTTTTAATTTATTTTATTAGTCAAGAAAATAAAAGCAATAACACACAAAGGCTCAATAAGTTTATAGTACGAACAAAATCAGAGAGTCATAATGCATTTTTTGTGTTTAGAAAGAAAATCATTCTTGAAACTAGCCATTTACAGATAATGGAATCCATTTACTTTTGAAAATCCAAAAAATCAAACAACAGAAATCAAATAAAATTGATGGTAGTTTAAGAGGATGGCACGTGCATACCTTTAATAATTAGTCTAAGATTATGTTTGGGATGTGAGAAATTTTGGACCATGTTGCACTTGTTTGTGTCACACATTCTTCAACTAAGAGGGGACATCCAAAGATTTCCAGGGTATGTAATTTGGAAAGACGGGGCATTCCTTCGGGCAGCGAAGCCAAATTACGACATCTCTGAATGCTGATATGCTGAAGTGAGGAGAGATTGCAAATCCAATCTGGCAATACCTTTAGATCTGAACAATTGCAAAATTCAAAATTTTGAATGGAAGACAGAAAGTTGTGGTCTTCCTTAAAAAAAGGAAGGATTTTCAGATCCAAGTCTTCTCCGCCAAGGCGCAAGTATTTTAGCTTGGAAAGAGGAGGGAATTCGATCGCAAGTTCTGAACCTACCATGTTTAATGTTGCTTCTAATGTCTCCACACTAGTGCTTACTAAATGCAGTGTCTTATCAAGGTTTGGAAAAGTAGGAATGCAAGTCAACATTGGACAACTGAAGATGCTTAATAGAGAAAGATGAGAAGAAAAGGGAGGGAAGGAAAGATGATGAAATTGTGAAGAGTTTTCAACATTATTGACATCATCCCTCAACCTCCACCATCCCCTCAGCTTGAAACAGTCCGTGATAATGAGCTTCTTCAAAGATGGGAAGAATGACTCAGGCAAAATAGGCTCTTCAAAATATATGTACTCCAAATCATCAAGACAAAATAAATTAAGTCGTTTAAGAAACGGGAGACGTTCCATTGGTGGAAGATACTTCAAAGTATAAAACTTTTTGATAGAAATCTCTACAAGATTTGTGAGTGAAGAATGCCAATCAGAAAAAACTAGCCTCTTGTAAAGCCCCCCCACCCCACACAATTTTCCAAATCTACATACTGTGTTCTTCTTCTCATAGGACATTACGATATCAAGATCAAGTTGTCTCAAATTGATTAAATTGTAGACATCTTTTATAGAAATTGGAACATTCTTCTGCCCCACCAGTTTTAGTGTTTGTAAGCAAACCATATTAGTTATGGATTTAAAAACACTTCCCACTCCTCTGCAGTACCATAAGTCAAGATATCTTAAATGCTTCAATTTTACAATTGAATCACACAACTTACATAAAGAACAATGTGATAGCTTCAAGACGCGTAAATATTTGAATTTTGAAATAATAGACATGTCTTCCTCATTCCTAAACGTCTTAAGGTTGGGCATCAAAATCAAAGTACGCAGCCTGCTTGCATCCACCGACTCTAACAAACCAATATCATCCATTTTCATCATTATATGCATGGGACTTTCTACAAGATTTTTTGTCTCACTATCCAGGTAACAACAATCATTACCGGCTACTTCCATTGCAAGATCATGTATTAAATCATGCATTTTGAAACTGTGTATATCACCACAACTATCAGTTTCGACATCTTGCAAAAATGACTTCATCAAGAAAATATTTACGAATTGGTTACCAATATCTTCCATCAGCTTTTTTTTAGCCGAACATTCAAGATAACCTTGTGCCATCCACAAATGAATTAACTCATGCTTATGTATTTTCCAATCCTTAGGATATATAGCACAGTATGCAAAACATTGTCTAAGTTGGGGTGACAAGTTATGGTAACTCAGTTTCAACACTGGCATGATGCTTTCTTCTTCTTCACATAACTTCCAAAAGTCATCTTGTAAAACACCAACCCATTCAGTTTCATCACTTTTACCTTGTAAAAGGCCTCCTAGTGTTCTGATTGCTAGTGGAACACCACTGCACTTTACAGCTATCTTCTTACCAATAGTTTCAAGAGTTTGGTTCAAAACTCCTTTTGTCTCATCCCCGTATGTAACGATGTTCTTCAACAAACTCCAAGATTTCTCTGGAGTCAAACCATTCAAAGTATAGGGGACACTTACACCCATTGTTTGTGCTACAACTTTACTACGAGTTGTCACTACAACCTTACTACCTTGAGCACCACACATCAAATAAGTCTTCAATTGAGCCCATTTTTCAAAACTGTCGTTCCAAATATCATCTAGAACTAACAGGTATCTCATAGCAGTTAAGGTGTCACGTAGCATGCTTTGTAAGTTTTCCAATGATAACTTATCATCAATTTTCTTATTGGTTAATGACTCCAACATTTTCTTCAGAATAGTTT
The DNA here is from genome assembly GCF_003473485.1 of Medicago truncatula. Taxonomy (NCBI): domain Eukaryota; kingdom Viridiplantae; phylum Streptophyta; class Magnoliopsida; order Fabales; family Fabaceae; genus Medicago; species Medicago truncatula. The sequence continues at coordinate 3,045,009 of NC_053049.1, forward strand.
TGACATCAAAGTTATCAGAGACACATACCCACATCCTCTTTTCAAAAGACTTTGTTACTTGAGCATCATTGTATACCAATTGAGCAAGAGCTGTCTTTCCCAAACCACCAATACCAACAATAGCAACCAAGGAGACATTCTGATTTTCATGTGATTGCCTCAACAAGCTTATGATCTTCTTTTTATCATCTTCTCTTCCAATGATCTCTGATTCTAACACAAAAGAACTTGTTTCCCTCCTTACAATGTCACTTTGCTCAACCACCACAACATTTGAGTTTAGATTCAACCCAGGCATATCTTTCACCACGTCATTAAATTTGGTTTGTAATTTTTCAATCTCATGAGCCATTTTACGGCTAAAAGCAATTCTATTTGGAGATAAGCGATGAAGTACCTGTTTCACTTTGTAGCAGATGATGGTATACGTTTTTGGGTTTGAAGTCTAGTTATGAATTTACACACTGCTCCAACTCCCAACACAATTCATGTGATACTTTCATTATAGTATAAAAACAACATTCAATAGTACTTTATAAAAACTAGTACATACATAGGTCGCACCGTCACGTGACCTTGCATTATACCAAGTAAAATATGCTCAAAAGCAAGGTGTAGCATAATGTTTAAGTTTAATTGCAATTTTGGTCATCTATTTTTACCATTTTGTAGATTTGGTTCTACTAGTTTAAAAATCTAACAATTTTGATCATTTCGTCATATTTTTTAACTAACTAAAAAATTGGTCATGTGATGTATTTTAAATGACGTTTATATGATATGATGATGGGAAAATATCAACATCAACGAAATTGTAAAAAATTCTCTTCAAATAAGTGACATAGAATTTATACCCAATACAAACATTCCCCGTGAACGCACCCACCACTAAATTATACAAGTAATACTAAACAAAGAATTTACTACAACTTGAGCAAGGTAACAACATCATAGCATCCTTCAAATAAGTGACATAGTATTTTAAGTCTTGAAACCACCTCAAACATTGTCACTTCAGTTATTCTTCCATGACTTTATTAGAAAATTCATCACTATTTTACATTTCCTCAACAATTACCATCCTTCAACAATTCTGTTAAGACACAACATTTCAATCCATACACAACACTAGCAGTCACTTTTGTCCAGGACAACCAGATCAATTGCAGCAACATTTTCATCAGGATTCATGCAAAAGCAGAATTCGCTAGGCTTCTTGTAGATGCTATCAACTGCATAGTTACCATGGCATGAACAGACAGTAAGTAACCAAAAGTACACCAAGCAACATGCAAACTTTGACAGTGTTTTTAAGAGAATATTGGTGCCTTAAATTTAAGAATACCTTTTTAAGATTATGTTTGGAATGTGAGCAATTTTGGGCCACGTTGCACTTGTTTGTGTCTCACATTCTTCAAGTAAAAGAGGACAATCAATGACTTCTAGGGTCTGTAATTTGGCAAGATGGGGCATTCTTCCGGGCAGCGAAGCCAAATTTTCACAGTACTCGATGGTGATATGCTGAAGTGACGAGAGGTTGCAAATCCAGTCTGGCAATGCCTTTAGATACGAACAATTGCAAAATTTAATATTTCGCAAGGAAGGAAGATAGTTGAGATCGTCCTGAAATGAAATTTGGATTTCCTGAAATGTTTGACTTGGAAGATGACCAAAAACTAGATGCTTCAGAGAAGTCAGATTTTGCATCCAATTCTTTGGGAATTTTTTCACATCGAGATCAACATCCACAAGTTTCAACTCTTTTATCAATGAAAGAGGAAGGACTTCAATCGAAGAATTTGAATCTACCATGTTTAAAGTTGCTTCCAGTGCCTTCACACTACTAGAATGAGTTAAACTCAATGTTTTGTCAAGTTTTGGAAATGTAGGTATGTGACTCAACCTCGGACAAAAATTGATTTGTAAATGAGAAAGACGGGAAGAAAACGGAGGGAAGAAGAGATAATTTGATGGTGAAGAGGAATCATCATCATTGACATCATCCCTCATCCTCACCCATCCCCTCAACTTTTTACATGAAATAAATGTGAGGTTCTCCAATGAAGGGAAGAATGTGTCAGGAAGAAGAGGCTCTTCATAATATAGGTACTCCAATTCAGGCAGGTAATGTATATAAAGTGACTTAAGGAACGGGAGACGTTCCATTGGTGGGAGATGCTCAAAATCATGACAAATATAGAGAGAGATTTCAACAATATATGTGAGTGAAGAAAACCAATTTGAAAAAACGACACCCTTGTGCCGCTCCTTCATTCCTAATTTTCCAAATCCAAATGTTATTTTCTTCTCTTTGGAGGCAGTTAAATTTTGAATAATTAGTTGTCTCAAATTGATTAAATTTGAGACATCTTTTGTAGAAAATTCAACGTCTTCACACCCTTCCAATATTAGTGTTTGTAGGCAAACGATATTACTTGCAGATTTCAAAAGACTTCTCCCTCCTTCGCAGTACCATAAATTAAGATATCTTAAATGCCTCAATTTTCCAATTGAATCACAGAACGACTTACTTAAAGAACAAGACAACTTCAAGACGCGTAAGTATTTGAATTTTGAAATAAAAGACAATTCCTTTTCATTCCAAGTCTCCCAATTATTGGAAAACAAAATCAAAGTTCGCATCCTGATTGCATCCACCGACTTTAACAAACCAATATCATCACTTTTCAACATTACACGCATTGGACTACCTACAATTGTTTTTTTCTCACTATCCACATAACAACAATCATTGCCAGCAACGTGCATTGCAAGATCGTGTATTAAATCGTGCATTTTGAAACTAGAAATGTCGCCACAATCATCAATTTCAGCATCTTGGAAAAATGACTTCATCAAGAAAATATTTACAAATTGTTACCAATATCTTCCATAAACTTTCCACCTGAAAATTCAAAGTAACCTTGTGCCACCCACAGTTGAATCAACTCATGCTTCTCTATTCTCCAATCCTTGGGATATAAAGAGCAGTAAGCAAAACATTGTCTTAGTTGAGGTGACAAGTTTAGGTAACTCAGTTTCAACACTGGCATGATGCTTTCTTCGTCTTCACATAATTTCCACAGGCCACATTGTAAGACATCAGTCCATTCCTTTGCTTCAGTTTTACCCTGTAATAGGCCTCCTAGTGTTCTGATTGCTAGTGGAACACCAATGCACTTCTCTTCTATCTTTTTACCAATTGATTCCAGAGTTTGGTTCACACTTCTGGTTTCATCCCCATATGAAATGATGTTCTTCAACAAACTCCAAGAACTCTCTGGATTCAAACCATTCAAAGTATAAGGGACACTTACACCCATTGTTTGTGCTACAATTTTATTACGAGTTGTCACTATAACCTTACTGTCTTGAGCACCACACATCAAATGAGTCCTCAATTGAGTCCATTTTACGTAACTCTCGTTCCAAATGTCATCTAGGACTAATAAGTATTTTTTACCACTTAAATGGTTGTGAAGCATATTTTGCAAGTTTTCCAATGATAACTTATCATCAATTTTGATATTGGTCAATGACTCCGAAATTTTCGTAACAACTGTTTTGACATCAAAGTTATCAGAGACACAAACCCACATCGTCATTTCGAAAAGATTTTGCACTTCTCCATCATTGTATACCAATTGAGCAAGAGCTGTCTTCCCCAAACCACCAATTCCAACTATTGCAACCAGGGAGATGTTTTCATTTTGAGTTTTGACACTACCTTTTTTTTTGTCATTTGATATGTGTAAGACAAAAAAAAGAATGATTCTGTATCCCTGACACTTCCCTTTTAGTAATAAAGAGATAGCATGACAATTTTTATGGAAGCAATATTAGAAAAAGAGTTGAAAACAAATTCACCTGTTAATGAGACTTGCAGCAACAGCATATGGAATTTGCTCAGCCATTCTTCAAAAATAGTAGTACTAGCAAAGAAGAATCAGATCGATCAAGTTGAAATTCGAAAAGTTGTTGAGTTTGAGTATGGCAATGAACTCTATGAAAGCAATTTTTTCATTTAATTATAATGATATTATGTTTGTTATCATGTACGCATCAAACACATGATAGGATTAATGTTTATCATGTCCTTATCATATCCTATATCTATCCAGCTTTATATCAAATTCTGTCTCTATCCTGACCATCAAACGGACTCTTAAAGTGTTCGAATTTTTAATCATTTGTCGATAGCTTTCTTAATTATGCAAAGGGTCTTGCTAACCATTGCCCTCATGGCAACAGTTAAGGAAGCCAAAAGTAGCATGTTTGTATTGGTTTCAACAACATTTATTTTGACTTTTAAAAAGTCAAATTTATAATTTTTCACCATTTTCCAATATAATATTTCTATTTTTATCCCCTCATCCAACGCCCTAGACAATGGTTAGCATTCTCCTTTTGCAAAAAAAAACCAAAAATATGAATTGTATAAGTAAATTAATGGTGTCCTTCAAAAAAATCTAAATTAATGGTGAAAAGTCTAAATTTACACAAATCTTAAAGGATAAAAAATTAGTTACTAATAGTAGTAAAAAAAAATTGAATAAGCTAAACTAAACCACCCAAATTAGCACCAGAGAGAATCGAACCAACCAAATTGACACCAGAGAGAATCGAACCTGAGACCTTGAGGATGAGCAAACTAAAAGGTGAAAACATTTTTTTTTTTACCAAAAAAGTGAAAACATTTTTAATAGTACTTATTGATTTTAGGGTAGGTAAATATAATTTATGATAGAAGGTGGAGGTGGCTCCAAGCAGGAATCGTGACCGCCATGAGCCTATGATGATGAGTTTAACTTATGTATGAGAAATTCTTCTGCTCTTCTCCTATAAGAAATATTTCTTTTTATTTTTCTTCTTCTATAAGAAATAATTCTTTTTATTTTTCAAATAGCCTAATAAAAATCTCACAATTGAAAAGTTGAGAATTGGAGGTTGGAATTCCCAACATAACATATCAAATGTCTTACCGTCTTTGATCGTTTAAACTGTACTTACAAGACGGAATAAATATGTATTTAATCTATTTTAATATAATCAAAATTATTAATATAATTGGAGGGAGACTTTTATTTTATAAAATTTATTAGGCTCAGCCTAACACAATTTCATTTTAAATCATCCTCTTTTTAAATATAATTTTATTCAGGCATAAAACTCGAGGATTTACAAAAATAAATTAATAAATGAGTAGCTATATGTTGCTAAAGTGCATACATTAATCTTTTTTTTTACATATTTCTTCTACCTGCAATCGAAAATCCTAGTAACAAAAACTTTACTAAATAAATAAAACTCGACAGAAATAATCCAACTCCTATTAGGAAAGCACCTGGCTGGGTAATAAATTATAAGAGGAATTCAGTCCTCAGGGATTCCTCAGCCCTGATGCTGCCCCCATTACAATTGCCAGAACAAGGCCAAGACCAGCCCCAACAGATGCACCCACAGCAGCAGAATTCAATGAAATTGCCTTAGCTTTACCATTTTTACTCGCATTAGTTGATATTCCTTGTTCTCTGGCCAACTCCATCATCAGTCTATCTCTGGCTAGTTCCTGTCAATAAAAGTGTATAAAATTTATTAGTTTGCATTATTATAGCAAATACACTTGAAATTGTGCAATGAAGAACATGAACAAATATTGAGCATATTGATATAGTAACAAAGTTTCACTTGAAAAAAAATCTAGAATAAAATAAACAACTGAGCTTCAAACTCAATAGCTTTACAGGTATTAAGAGAGACACATTGGATGAGATAAAGCCACACAATGTTTACACACGGAGGCAGTGTTCAACTTACAAGATGGTTTTGTAAGATTGTGTTAGGAAGATAGTATCCCTATTTACTAACTGATAAAAAAGTGTAGCATTACTAGTATATCTCACAAGGTAGGAAGATAGTATCCCTATTTTCTAAGCAGAGAGGCAATTATTACTGAGAATGCTACTAACACTCACGGTAACTCAATTTTCGCTGAAATTCATGTAGGTCTCACTAAACTAATGATTCCTATTTTCAAAGTGGTGCAACCAAGATGAATTTCACCCTATCATAGAGTCAGTATTGGACCAAGATTGTTGAATTTCGCCCTATCATAGTGAGAGTTGGACGGAGAGTGTTGAACAGTGTTGCTAGCACTTCTCGTTACACTAATTAAAATTCCCTACTGATGCTACCATTTTGGAATCAATCAAATTAAGGAAAATACGATGTATGCAAAACCATAAAAATAAGTTTTTGTTCCACCTGAAACGAAGACTCCTCATGACTGCGAAGTGCACGATGGATTTTCTCACATAGTGCGGTGACACCTTCAACTTGAAGAACAATCTCCCTTTTCAGGAAAGGCCTCCTAACAAAATTGATAGGAGCGAATAAAAGGTTTTGAGGACCCACCCTTTTACTGGATTCTGCATTAGTTGCAGCATCCCACGACAAAGAAGCCCCAGCAAAACCAGGCATAACATATGGGCAGGCGTTTATAATTTCAACCGAGCTAGGAGAGACTTGGTAAGCTTTCAAAGCAGCATCAATCGCTGACTTTTGATGGTGCGCACTAACTGCAAATTTGTTTGTTATTGCAAGAACCCAAGGAATTCCAAGACATTTAGCTTCATCCAAGAAAAGTGACAGAACTGGCTTCTGTTGAGTACCATTTGAATCATTATATCGAGGTATACTATGGGATAGGTTATGAACAAGAACAATCAAATCAGTTTTTCTATTTAGATCTCGAATTCCAGCCCACAGTTCATCCTTGAAGCGAGAGGTTTCTGAACTTAGCTCCTGAAAAACAATTAAATGAAAAGGCAAATGAACATCACTATATATTTTAAATAATTCAATTTGTACTATTTATTTTCAACCTAGCACCCTACTAACAGAAAGTTACTCTTCCCCTAAGCCAAGATTTCAAGCCAAGCATAAACACATGAAATATTTGCTTAACTTTTGTATTTGATACCATCTGATAATAAGAATATGTTCCTTCGGCGTTGAATTAATAAGTATCGAGATGCAGCACAAATAAGAGCGCTAATAACTGAGTTTTGGCATCATATCAACTCTTTTGACGAAAATGGTAAACAATATTAAAAAAAAAAAAAGTAACATAAATAATGGATGATAATCACTATTTTTACAGAAAATATAATGTATCTAAAGAGATTTATAACACCATAACCCTCCTGTAAAAAAATGTATTAGGAGTGTTTTGAGGTTTAAGCGCCCATAAATATAGGGAGTAGGGACCAGAGCATGGTAATACTAGAAATACAAAGTGAAATGTAGAGAATGGATCAATCATGGCCAAACATCAACAACATAAAATAACATTAGTAGATGTCTCCTACTGGTTGGGGTCAGACGGTGAGCTACATAGATTATATAACACAATTCTGTCCTACTGTGAATTGTGTCTTCAGGTACTAGCAAATTTTTAGTTGAAAACAGTACTAGATTCTACAGGTTAATACTAGGTTTCGCTAAAGGAAAATGAAACTTGAGAATAAGAATATCCTCTACTTTCTTCCATGAATACTAATAAATTGTAGGTTAATACTAGGTTTCGCTAAAGGTTAATACTAGTCAATTTCCCCCCTGAAATTGTAGGTTTCGTCAATTACCCCCCTGAAATTAACAAAACTTCAATTACCCCCCTGAAATTGCATAACGTTAATCAATTTACCCCCTCCGTCAAATTTTTCTGTTTACTGTTTACGGTTATGATCAAATACCCCCTGAAATTTTGCACTTATGTGCAAAATGCCCCCTAAACTTGAAAATTTATATTTTTTTTATCCTTGACTCAAAAGATATTAAAGGCAAACAAATTAACAATTATTGATCATACAAATATGTATGGAATGTATGTTTATGCATCTATTGGTCATATAAATCTTTATGGAAGGTATGTTACTCTCATGTGTTTTAAATATATACATATATAGAAGACTTTTTTTTACACAAGTTGGTAATTATGTTAGAGTATGCAGTCATAAAGTACAGAAGTCTTTGATAATTGTGTGTCCATATGTTAATATCTGCAGAAGGAAGAAGAAACAAGGCTTGTTGATAAATATGAAATATGAATGAAAATGCTGCACATGACAAAACCATGATTTCTTTGGCATATATTCATTCATTTTCTTGTGAATAGAATTTTTATGACAATAGGTATAATATAATACTTGAAGAACTAAATGTATGATTTTTTGTAAGAAAAAAAATCTAAATTTTTAAGTTTAAGGGGCATTTTGCAGATAAGTGCAAAATTTCAGGGGGGGTATTTGATCATAACCGTAAACAGTTAACAGAAAAATTTGACGGAGGGGTAAATTGATTAACGTTATGCAATTTCAGGGGGGTAATTGAAGTTTTGTTAATTTTGGGGGGTAATTGACGAAACTTACAATTTCAGGAGGGAAATTGACTATTTACTCAATAAAATTTTGAAAATAACCAAATATTTAAAGCACAGGCCACTTTGCAGGGAAAAGCAAACAAAAAAAGGATGAAAAAAAAAAAAACCTGCATATTTATTCCGACAGAGTCACAATAGCACAAACCATCGGCAATAACTTCATTCATGTCAATATCTGAAACTGCATCATCATAAGCTGCAGTACTTGGTTTACTTTTATTCAAAATTGCCTTTAAAAGAGTAGTTTTACCAGATCCCTGCACATAAGCCAACTCATGAAAGTCAGAAGATGAATAGTAAAAGAAATAACACACTTTGACTCCAGAGAAAAATTTGTATATACCTCCAGCCCAACTAATCGTACTCTACGAGTTCTCAAATGAACCTCTGTGGAAACAGTTGTAAAATCACTGGTGCAAAATATTAGTAAGTTATTTAAACTTGCAGGACGGACGGACTTATCATTGTCAACTGGGGCTGAACTACCAGCAGTCATTGAATCAACAGAAGTAAACACAGGCATCAAAGAGTCTAACACAGTTTGATGTTTTGGAGGCGTTTTTTGCGGAGCACCTACTAATACTCTCATCTTCTGTAACTCAGGCTGAATTTCTTGATTCGAAGAATAGTTTGGTGCAGAAGGAAAGGATTCAACTGTAGTTGAACACCTAAAGAAGATATAAATACACATCACATACCTCATAGATTCGAACGAATCTATTTTATAAGCAATATATATAAAATGAGAAACACAAAAAACCCATTTGAATGTACTCCTTTGTCTATCTGACAGATCTATTTGTGACAAGTGAAACACATTAATATTTTCTACTCCTTGGGCCTGCCCCCCACTTCTTCCCCACAAATCTCAACATAATTAATTAAAAAGGCAACCTAGTGATACACAGTGCTTGTGATGGCATGGTCGAGGGAAGGGTTGGATCATTTTGGGTCTATTGTAGACAACTTTACTTTGCATTTGCAAGAGACTGATCCCACAACTTGAACCCATAACCTTTGAGAAAGAGTTGGATAAACAACTTAATTAAGTGCTTACTTGATATCAATTCTTATATAAGAGCTCATATGCTGTTTCTACAATTAGAGAGAAAATGGGAGTAAACTCTTTAAAAAAAATCTCAATTAACTGTATATAGCACTGCAATAAATTTTGCCTTTCCCAATAAAAAATTTACACCTTGAGGGCTGATATTAACTGACCCAATTAATTAATTAATTAAAAGGAAACTACATCTATAAATGATTTTTATTGGGTAATGACAATACCAGTCACCATTCACTTGAGCATGAACAAGTGTACAGAGATGCAACCCAAAACCAGTAATATCAACTTTCAGAGGTTCTCCATTTTTCGCTCCAGGCACACCATTCCATCCTAGAGGAACAATAGAAGTTGCAGTACGAATAGTAGGAGATTCTACTATATGCCCAAGCTCAACAGTGTCTGCAGCTGCAAGCCCGAGCCATTGCTGTAGATGAGAAGCCTGTTGCCATTGCTCAATCCCTAAGAAAGACGATGCATCATCGTTCATACATAAGTCAAAGATTCTGCAACAAAAAAAGAGGAAAAGCAAAGGGATTATTTCTATTCAGAACATAATCAAGTAGTGATGTTGAGAGATGCCATCATGCTTCAATAACCAATAATTATCCCACTGAGCCTGGATTCAAGGAGCTCGGCAACACAAATTAGTTTGGATATGATCTGGTCTAGGGAAAATGTAATTCAGTATGCTTATTTAAGTGTGTAATTATTTTTGAAACTATAAACACAACAAGAAAGACAATTACCTCTGAAACCGAGATCGATATGATTTCATTGAATGTGATTGAAATCTTTCCCTCAATTCAGCAAATACTGATTTGACCTGAAAATGTCTTTGCCAGAAGAAAGCAAGCAAAATGAGAGAACTTACACGGTTGCACTCAAAATATGACAAGGTTGGGTAGTAAATTCTAAGACCAAAATGGAGAGTGGAACTTTCTCAAGTATTGATAAGCAATGAAAACAGATTCATACCGATGTCAACTTCGAGTACTCTGCACCTGATAATGACTCTACAGAGGAATTCCCCAACAAATAAAGCTGTCTTGCACAAAACAGGTTGTGATTAGGTGTGCATGAAAAGGATTAAACACTACGATAAATCACATGAGAAAAAACCCAAATAATACTGACACAAGGTAATTATAACATGCAAAGCAAATCACAAACAAACTGTGAGAAAATTTAAATAAATAAATAAAATAAAATAAACTTTTGACATCTTTGGTGACAACAACAGAAACTATTACGAATCAGATGTCGATAATATCTACCTGTCCAAATGGTACATATGATGGTAAATAAGGTACTTTGTGCCATTTTCCTTCATCACCATTTATGGCATTGGTCTTTGCATTTGTTTTCCCATTTGTTGACACTTCCAATGAATGTTTATTGGTTTCAGGAAAAGGCTTGAGCGATATGCCATCAGAACTCTCTTGTATTTCAAGTGACCGTGGTTGAACCGCTTCCTCCTCAATCAAGGAATTAGCAAGAGAATCAGGCAATGAGTTTGTTTCAACAGAATTTATTTGTCTTTCTTGGTGTTTACTAAACTGTCTTCGCAATCCTTCTAAAGGGACTAGTCTTGAGAGTCTCCAGAAGGATCTCTGCACGGGACCTACTCCCAAAACCAACTGTTCTCCATCATTGCCTTTTCGCTTTGCTACCCCTTCCTCCTGTTCTCTTGATAATAAGCTGTTACTTTCATTTTCAGAAGGCACTGGGACAGACTGAGCATTATAATGGCTAAAATATGCTGGAGATAAAATACGAGGAACCAAATCCTCTGGGATGCAATAACTCTTGAAATAATGCTGCCAACCTTTTCTATTAATGTAGCTGGAAAAAAAAAAAAATTAACTAGTAAATATCCAGGTTTTTCATGTTTTAAAAAAGTATCAGCAGCTAACTACAAGGAAAACCTACTCCTTCAAAGCAGCATTTCCAACAGGAGGTTGAGAAAATGTAATACATTTGACTGAGACATTCCCATTTTCCTTTGATGAAGATGAAGCAGCAATTACTCTCAAAATGGCAAGAGTGGCTAATGCAGCTACCTGTGTAGAATATTTGGAACTTTATAATATGCAAATTGTTCAAATACATTAAAAGCAATGTTTTGAAACCCAGATGGATGAATCAAACTCACAGCTCCTCCAAGTGAATGACCACACAAAACAAGTTTGCGTTTCTTCTTTTGAGCAAGTCTGTACAATTCTAATGCAGGTATTCCTTTAGCACGGGCCATGAAACCCTGACAAATAATGAGGGAAATTATTTGAGCCAGAAGACACAAAATTTACATAAATGGCATGGATATATTACAAAGTATCCAGTACAAAAAACATCAAAAGCCTCTTATGAATACGTGATATTAGCTATACGGATCAAATAGCACCATAACATCACGTCATATTGTAAGTCATGCCTAATAACACTAGTTGAATTTTAATCCTACTTCATGATTTTCCCTAGTTTTGCTAGATCTTCCTCTACCTCTAATTATAAGACTACCCAATATCAAATAAACTCCCTGTAAATATTGAATTTCGCAGGTCTTCACCACATATGACGAGATCATCTAAGACAATACTTTCAACAAAAAGTGCTGCCCCAACTTTCTCTCTTAAGCATTCCTTTGTAGATCTCAACTTGTGTGTCTACTCACCCATCACAATATTTTCATGTTTGCAACATTTGAGTTTATTTTCTTGCTGGTCTTTATCACACTGCAAGACCAATAGCCAAACGGTGACATTTTCCTTTAAGCTTGAATAATTCTTCTATATCACATGTAACACCTGAACAAGTCCTCCATTTAATCCACCCAACTTAAATAAATTAGATTCGGGGAAATGAGAGAAAATGTAAGTTTCTGATTGTTAGATTATCGCATTCTGTAAGTTTCTGATTGTTAGATTATCGCATTCTGAATCTCTGAACATAGAGATTCAAATTTATGATACACACATGGGAAGTGGAGTCTCACATTGGATAATAACATGGTGTGAATATCAGTGGTAGGCATCCCTCACCAAGGCGTTTTTGTGGAGTTAAATTACCTAGCCCAAATTCTATGATGGTATCAGAACATATCCTAGATTTGTTAGGCCACTTCTGTCGAGGTCCATATGTTCACTCTTGGGCATGAGGAGCATGTCCATGATCCATCACAAAACTTAGTGAAACTATTGGGTCCCAAAAACAATTTTTTTAACTATAGAGCTTATTTGAAATTTTCCAAACAGTATAAGACTCTAGGAATTAATACAATCAGAAAAATATAAGATGGAACACAATTTTATTTACCCTATGGGCAGCAGGTTTATATTTACTCTTCATTTGTTTAGACCTGGATTCTAGAGGATTCCACATATATTCTTTTCCACTTTGGTTTTCACCCTTGTCAGATTCAGTTGCTACATGTCCGTCGGATTCCTCAGCAGCATCCTCGTGAAAGATTGCACCTTGAAGTATATTCGCATCAGCAATCACATCCCTTTCAGTAAAATTAAAAGGTAAAGATTCCAGAAGTTGTAATGATTTTAAATGATAACACAAAGATATATATGAAAAACTAACTTGTATTGCTTTGTTCCTATAAAGGAAGCAAATAAAGTATCCCCTGTCTCTGCCAATAAATACCTGTGACAACATAATTAATCAAATAAGTATGACAGTTCAAAACATTCAAACCCTACACTGTATAATCTTGACAGAGTTTTAAGAAACAACAAAGGCAAAAAACTGGAATGAACAATTCTACTTTGACAGAAAACCTAAAAAATCTAACTGGTTAAAGATTAAAATTCCAATTGTTTAATAATTTCTTAGCAATGTGAGCTGCTGAGGAACTCACATGCTAGATTGTCAAAGAAACAAAACAAACAGAATCCAGTGTTATCAGTCCCTAATCACGGATAGTGCAATGGAGCGCCAATCATTTAAAGACTAACGGGATAGCCCTCTGGAATTAAAGATCAGTGCTTTTCTGGCATTTCAGCATGCACTCATGGGGCAGTGAATTAGTTCTGTGATAGGGGATGCTGTTATGATCAGCCTTCATTCTCCACCGCTATTGTGTGCTGCTGATACTAAAGGCGGAACTTCCAACACATCCCCTCATGCTTCAGCTCTGTCCAATGGGCTTGAAGCGTGAACAATGCAGGAAGCCCAACAATAGATCTACGATAGGCTCTGATACCATGTTGAAATTTGGGGCCTAACTCATCGTTACAAAACCGGCTTGTAAGGTGAGGATTGCCTCCTCTTTATAAACTCTTCTCAAGAGTCCTATCTATCCGATGTATCCACCCCCTCAAAGCCAACACAATGAAGGTGTTGGAGGCTGCAATGAAGGCAAACCAAAGGCCGCAATTTAGGCGACTAGGGGCGGACCGCAATAAAGGCGGAATTTACAACAAAAACGTTCAAGAAATAAGGAGTCAACTTTAAAATGCGGATCAAAGGCTATAGATGTCAAAAGATGCAGTGCTGCTTGTGTAACTAATACAAGATAAGAACGGTTGAATTGGATGAAGAATGAATGACAAACCTATGAGGAACATGATCTGATGAAGGTTGCACCCGCTCCAAAGCAACAATTTGTCCTCCAAAATCGGCCTTAAATCTATTTACAGCTCGAATCATCTCAGTAGCAGGCCTCTGTAATATAAGGAAGTCATAAATAAATGCAAGTTTATGTTGATTGAAGTCAACGTATATTCAAGCAAATGATGTAGACATAAAAACTCAAAGTCACTATGTTTTTGTAAGTGAAGTCGACATCTATGTTGATTGAAGTCAATATATATTCAAGCAAGTGCTTGTATGAATCTTGAAGGACATATAATATTGAGGTAATTCCCAATTCATTGTTTACCAACATATTTTCTAATGATAGCTGCATATTTTCTTCCCTAGACTCTACCATGGCAGGTGCTTTGAAGCACCAGGTTGCCCTTTTTTTTAATTGCATTCACTTGAATAACTTGGAATGAATTTTCTATATTAAATAATAAAACTTAAAGTGTGAGTGTGTGTGTGTGTGTGTGGCTCCGTCTAATACTCGAGAGACTTTGCAGCAAATGACAATCACTTATCACTACCAAACTCACAGGAAAAGTACTCCATATGCAGAATTTCCATGAACTCCAAAAGGCCACATTTATAGTTCTCCCATCTTTTTATTGGTGTGCCAGCGCTACACATATTTTCTTTTTGGACGTGTTAAGCACCAACACACCAATGAAAAAAATGAGCGTGCATTAGTGTCCTCCTTCTCTCCCAAATATAAAAAAATACAACGTCATTTCCATATCAAAGCCCTGTTGCTAACTCCAACCTCATTCTCACAAAAACTGAAAATCTTCTAGTATCACATGATTCCACTATGAAAACTAAACCTTTCCCATATAAAATTTAAACACTCCACCATTTCCTCAACTTGCTCTCCCATATTAAAAGAAAGGGTGTAAACAATCATTTTTGTCCTTGAATGGGTGAGATGCTTCCACTATAGCCCCTAAATGTATCAAAATTGCAAACACATCCTCAAATGTCTTTTGTTAGTTTTATTGACTAAATTGACCCACGAAAAGAACACATTTGAGAACTAAAATAACTAACAAAAGACACATTAAATGACCAAAATGACTAACTAAAATGACACTTGGAGATGTCTAAACAATTTCAATACAATCAGAGACTATAATGACAGCGTCTAACACATTTAGGAACCAAAACAGTTGGTTACCTGAAAAGAAAATATGATTTCCCTTACGCCACTCCTCTGCAAGTTACAACCACAATACAACTCTCCAAACATCAATTATCAGAAAAGTTGGTTTAATCCAAAAAAACTAATTCACAAACTTCTACTAAAAAAGGCCAAATCACCACTTTGGTCAATAGAAGTGTAACTCGCTGTCACATTGGTCCTTGAATGTATCAAATCAAAATTACAAACACATCCACAAGTGTCTCTTTCATTAGTCATTTCAGTTCTCGAATATGTTTTTAGGTAGTCGTTTTGTCCTCGAATGTGTTTTTCGTTTGTCAATTTAGTCCATAAAATTTCTAACAGAAGAGGCCCTAGGGAAGTATTTACAATTTTAATACATTTGGGAACTATAGTAACAATGTCTCACACATTCAGGGAAAAAATGGTAGTCAATTTCATATCAAAGCCTGTGGCTATCTCCAACCTCATTGTCAGTAAAAGCTACTATACTTTATAGCTTTTGCAAAATTAAGGTGCCTCAAAGTTATTCTGCCAAACTCACCGTGAACCCAAACATCCGAACATGCACAAAAACTAGACCTTTCCCATATAAAATTCAAACACTCCGCCATTTCCTCAACTCACTCTCCCGTAATATAAGTATACGTGATTTCCCTTACGCCACTCCTCTTCAAGTTGCAACCACAATACAACTCTCCATATATCAATTATTAGAAAAATCGTTTTAATCCAAATAACTAATTCTATGACATATTGACACAGACACTCTAACACTTCCATGTAATTTTAGAAAATGGAAAAATTGAATGTAATTGCATGTGGCTGTGTCGTGTCGAACACTGGGACATGTCAGACACAAGACATGCCTTGGATTAGACATGTTGATGCTACAGAGACTAAGAACTCGTTTGGCAAGTCACATTTTTTAGCTCATAGCTTATGAGCTCATACGACTAAAAAAGACCCATTTTACAACCGTCGTTTTCTCACTAGCTGAAAGCTTATTTTCACTAGTTTATAGCTTATTTTCACTAGCTTATAGCGTAATTTCATAAACTAATTCATGTAGCTTATATAACTCATCATTTTTTTTCCTATCAATTTTACCCCATGTAATATTAATTTAAAAAAGTTAAATATTAATTAAATATTTTTTTGTTATTTCATATTTATTTATAAGTTAGTTTAATCGTTGATTTAACCACTGCAAATTCAATCACTTAACTTCTCTACTATCAACTAAAAACAACTTATCACTTATTCGCTGTTTTTTTGGCAAACAAAGGCTAATTCACAAACTTCTACTTAAAAATTGAAACAGAATACGTAAACTAAAAATTCTACTGCATGAATTGAATATAAACAAAAACAACGAAATTGAAGTGAAATTGAAAAGAAAAGAAACCTTGTAAACGCATTCAGAGAGAACCATGCAACAAAGAAGATCCTGCAAATCGGAGAGAGAATCAGTCTTAAGAGCGAGACAGAGATCATTGAGCTGTTTACGACGCCGTTGGTACTCTTCCTTGATCCGTTTCTTCTGCTCACGGTGGTTAGTCCATGGCCATCTCATCCGCCATTGGAGTGGGACCCACGATACCTTCATCAACCGAGCTCCTTGTTCTCTCATCCATGGCTCCACTCGGCTCTGGATAAACTCCATCGCCGAGAGATTTGGATTTACTTAATTTGAGTTATTGTTTTGGATTCAGAAATTGAAATGAAAAGTTCAAAGCAATGTAATGAGAAGAAAATGAATTGTGTAGGATTACGGTTAGATTTGGTTTTGAAGAAACGGTTGAGTTGTTTTCGAAGTGATGAAGAAGAATTCTGGAGTATTCTTTTTTTATTTTTTATGAAAAAATCTCAAGTATTATTAAAAATTTCAATTTTTAGTTTTTTAATTGATCATTAAAATATTATTTATTTTTTTTTCCAGTGGATAGAGCTCACACAATTAAATGTGGAGGAGTGGAGTGTCCGAAGTTCGAACTCCAATCTCTGCATAAATTATGCAATGTCTGCCAACTAAGTTAAGCTCACGGGACAGATCATTAAAATATTTTGTTGTATTTCTAAAATGAAATTTTGATTCTGAAAAAATCAACAATTCATGTATTTGATGCGGATACGTGGTGGATAAAGGAGGGAATATCCAATTGCTATTCTATTATCATTTTTTTGGAATGTTCCTTGTGCTATTTTTATTATTTTATTTGATTTTATTTGATAAGGATGGAAATGGATTACATGACCAAATGAGACACATGAACCCCACAATGCATGGATAAACTAAGAAGAAAGATTCATATACATTTCTTTGAACATTTTCAATGTTATAACCTTATTGCATAGATAGATTTCATCAAAAAAAAAACTTTATTGTATAGATGTTTATTTTTTTTTTTAGAATGCAAGTGAGCAATAAGCTGCACCGTTAGACCTTTTTGGATGGCAAAACCAATTCTCGTAAACACAACATTCATGGACCTAGGAGACATAACATTGCTATGCATAACCCTTTGACTCTATGTAGAAGGTTAACAACCTCTGATGCTAGGAAGCCGAAAGTTTCAAAAGCAAATGGTATAAAAGCATGTTGATTGTCAGAACACGCTTCCTCATGTTTTGCCACTTTGCTTGATGCAACTTTTAGAGGCTTCCTGTCCTACCGTAAAAGCCCCGACCCTAAACCCACAAGTGGTGAAACCCCACACAAGGCCACACATGCATGTTTTCCTCCAATCCATCCGTACACCATAACATCCGAAAAATAGAGAATATCTCATAAGTTAAGGAGATATGTCAATTTGTATCTGCAATTGGAGTCATCATTGTAACATCCCGGATTATTTTTTTTTAAAACGATTTACAAAATAATTCCAAATTTCCTATGTTAATGTAATTCAAATAACTAATTTATTAATAGTAAAAATGGAGAAAAATGCATCAGCTTCGAAAGAACAAAAGTGAAACTTGTTTAAAGTTTCTAGCAGAAGATAACATGTCTCCACATTTCTAAACATACTAAATAGTTCAAAGCAACAATTAAAGAACCAAAAAGAAAATCCTTATTTCAAAATAGATGACGAAAACCCAAAGTGATTTTCCCCATTAGCGAACAAGCATCAACCATAAATCTTACACATCTTCTTGTGTACCTAAAATGTTGGTGTAAGGGGTCAGCTTCCAACCACAACAAAACAAAACTAAACAAGAACTAAAAATCAGAAAATAATCATATACTATCCTTCTGCCAAAAATTATATTGGATAGGATCAGTTGCCAAATTTTCATAAAACATTAGAGGATAAAAGGAATAACATATCAGTTACAAGATAATTTTACCTTACATTATTTATATGGCCTTAAGCAAGAACATATATCAAAAGGTAGCAAACCCACTTATTTTAAATCCCCAAAGTCATGCATCAGAATTGTCATAATAAGACATTACTCACCACACTAAACTCTTACCTTGCTTCTATATCTCTATGCACAGTGGTGTACATAAACATATATCTATATAGGTATATAATGATTAAGTCTTCATTTTCTTTCTTTTTGTTTTGCATGTGCACTTGAACAGAAAAGAAATGACTCAATCTTCCTAAGCAAATTTTAATAAACCTTTATGAAACACATGTATATGCATGCTCCTAAAACTAAATGATCCGGATATAACCCGCCACACAAGCACCACACAAATGCATATGTCATGCATGATCATGAAAATGAATGCAATATGATATTAATCCGCCACCGAGGCACCACACAGAATATAATTGCAACCCGCCACTAAGGCACCACCAAGAATTATAAGTTTAATTACCCGCCACTAAGGCACACCAAAAATGCATATGTCATGAGAATCAAATAGATGCAATCCCCGCCACTTAGGCAACCACACAGAAAGTAATACTACATCATGCACGTGACAAAAGAAAACTCTCATAAAACTCTTGTTGTTCTTATTATTTCAGTTCCATACACTCTCAAATTTATGTTCAACAGTCAGAAACATACTCCCACACTTAGAAGAATCTAACTTCCACCTGAGTTTATCTATTAAGTCTTTCCACACTTATAAATTCATGAATAATTGATAACCTCGTTTATTGTCCATATCACTAACTCTTTTTTTTTTTTTTTTTCATAACAGTACATGAATTAAGGGACTATATAGTTTCCGTGCTCTAAATAATAACCGGTAAACATACTAAATTCACTACACACTAATTGATTCAGAACAATAGGTTTTGAGCAATTAATATGGTGTGTCAACCAACTAGCAGGTGTTTGTTTTCTAATTTCATGTTGCTGTTACGGTTCCACAAGAAGTCAAGTGTCACAAAAGAAAATTAGCCAGTTAAGTCTTCAATATGCCTCAATTTTATTTTATTTTTACAATTACCATATACTGTATATTAAATTAATCTTCTACTACTTTTTTTTTTTTTTTTTTCAAGTAGCCTAGTGGCTAGAGCTCACACAATTTAATTGTGGAGTGTCCGGGGTTCGAACCCCGACCTGCATATAATATGCAATATCCCTACCAACTGAGCTATGCACACGGGGATTAATCTTCTACTACTTTAATTAATTCAATCACTAAGTTTCATTATTTCTAAAAGTTAATATATTTTTTTTCCTTTTTCTTTAAGCATATAAATACTTGACAGACTTTTGATCCAATGCCTAGTTTTGAGTTGTATGGGGAAGTGCCCTTACCTTAAGTGCTCTCCTTCTTAGTGCTTAAAAAATCTACCCAATTGCCGGAACAAGACTTCAAGAATTATCCTCCACCGAAGAGTACTAATGGGAGAACAAAAGATGACTTTATTTAGAATGAAATTAAAAGAATTGAAGAACAGACAGTGGAATGAGCCTTACCTCGAGACTGGAATATAATGGGTTTATATACTAGATGAGAGAGTTCAATTGAGAAAACGGTAGCTTGTAGTTTCAATTGTTGACGGGGAAATGATTTCCGATTTGTGAGTTAAGAAAATTTGGCTGAGTATTCTACGTGGGGTGCATCTCTGTACTGGAAATTGGAAATATAAAGTGCTGGTAGTTGAGAGGAATTAGGAACATGTGACAAAAAGTTGAGACTTGAGAGGAATGGGAAGTTGTTTGACCAAGTACATACGCAGAGGAGTTACAAGATTTAACCCTAGACCAAGTCTAGCACACGTACAACCCCTCCACTTCCCTAGTTCCTATTATCATTACTAGAACGTCCCGACCCGTGCGCCGTCCGGCGAGCTGAAATCTTTTGATACTCAGTAAAATATAATATTTTGAAATGAAACTTAAAGAACAATTATCAGAGTCACAAAATTTATCCTTTGGTGAAATATCATATTGCCTACCAAGTATGTTACAACAAAATACATAATAGGGGTATTACACATTTTGAAATACTTCATCATACGCGACATTAGACGGGGTGCACAGGAAACTTTAGCACTAATTAAATTCAAAATAAAATATTTTATACTAAAATTTGTGTTATGAAATTTAAGATAAGATTGGTTATATTATATACTTGAAATATCAAACACATCACATCAAAATAAGATAATTTTTAAGCTTCATGATGCTTCTAAAATAAATTTAAAAATATGTAGCAAAAGATGTGTAAATAATAGGAACGATAATAATAATTGTGCTCTATTGATATTGGTGTTAAAAGTTGAAAATACCTATTGCATATAAATTGGAAGGGAGAAAGAATGATCCAAAAGCACAACAGAGAAAATCAAATACATGTACTTGTTATTTACATTAGAAGTTATGATACAAACTGGAGAACTGGAAACTCAAATATATTCTTCAAGCAGATCAAAACATTTTTTTTCGGTCCTATAAATGTGAACTTTATAGTAACCTTTGCAGAAAATAACACTGAAATTACTCCTGCAACAAAACAATAATTTTTCATTACAATTTCTATGTTCATAGCCCTGAAAAATGTGACTAATCAAAACCAAAAGTTAGTATTCTGTCCAAAAAAAAAAAGTAGTTAATATATATGAAAAAGGCAAAATCATAAAAAGTTTACCTATATACAAAGAGATATTAGCTCTATTGCATGCATTCTTATGAGATGCAAAACTCTTAAAATTTGTATAAGAATGGAAAGAAATAAATGTGGTACACAAAATGTCTCATAACATCAACTACAAAAGTGATGAGAAGAAAGGTAAGTAAGAGAGAAAACTTATCGATTCCTTTATCAGTTTCTAAACCTCATAACTTGAACACAAATGCTTTCAGTTTTAATATAAATGTGCATAAGAACATTTTGGATTCCATCAATTGTGGCTCATTCATGACAACTAATTGAGAATTGAGTTCACCCCATTTTGGCCTTTTGTTTATTAGCAGCATTCATTTTAGCACAGTATTCAAATAAGTCACCATCACAACACCTTCTGACAACTTTAGACACAAAACCATCTTCATCCCTGCCAATAACATATAAAACTCCCCATTCCAATTTACTCGGACCCTGCCAACATTCATTTCATATATGTCAGTGATTCAATTAGACCATAATTGGACTAATTAACAAACTATACAACAATGTGATCACTTGAGAACTGAACAGAAATTCACCAGCCAAATGGATCAAATGCATTTCGGTTTCCTTCATCAAGCAAGCAAGCATCAACAGGGCCCTGTAATCATTCAAAATCCATTTGTTGGCTAGTCTGCAACTGTAAAACATACACTACATTAGCTAAATAGTTTCAATCTCATTACATTACCAATTTATTAATTAGCCTTTGTTCTTTAAGTTATTGCTATGTCAATTCAACATAAAATACAACAAAAGAAAGAAAGGTCTTCTCTTAATATAAAAAACTAAAACATCCCTAGAAATTCAGTGTGAGAATATTTACCTTGAGATGAACCACTATGCTGCCAATACACATCCTTTTAATCCAACTTTGAACCTGCACACAGAAATAAAAACAACCCTAATTATAAATTTCAAAAACATGAATTGATTCAAGGTTGTGTTTGTAACAAAAAGAAGTCGTAGAAAAGAAAATTAAGAGAGAACATAAGAGATTCATAAAAGGGAATGGCAGAAGAAATTGTTCATGGCGCGTTATGCATAAACGATTTCAGTTGCAGATGAATTTTATTTCCTTCTCGAGAATGATTTGAGATCGAATTTGAAGAAAAATTTGAGAGGATTGGATATTGAAGATGATCTCTGCAGAAAAGAGGAAATCCCAAATTGGAAAACCCCATTACAGTGCAAAAGAGAAAACTTGAAAATCTTCTCAAAATAAAGGGCATGAGAGAGATAAAGAAATGGAGCATAAGAAGATCCTTTCAAAGAAGAAGAAGAATGCATAAGTTCATTGAAAGAGATGTTACCCGAATATTAGGACTGAGTATTTAGAGAAGATGGAAGATAAGACATCGGCATCAGTTGATTTTTTTGGTGGAAAATTGAAAAGATTTGTGGAAAAGTGAGTAAGTTAACTTCTTAACCTTGAAAATGAACAAATGTGAATTGGGTGGAGCTGCTGAAGTGCCTTGTGCTCAGTAATGTTATTAGTGGAGCCATGAAGTAAATGCAATTAACGATGGTTGAGATTCAAATTCAAAATTGGTACATCACACTTCTATGTATGCTTGAAAGAAAATTAAAAATTGAAATTAGCTTGCTGAGTAGGAAAAGCACTCATGAAAATTAAATGTTTGGGAATGGAGGGAAAATATTAGGTTAAAATTAAGATGAATAATTACTTGACCAGACAAGCTTTAGTAAGAAAGATTTTTATTTACATTCATTTGTTTGATCTCCATATGGCTTTCTTTCATCCCCAACTTCCCTTACGTGACATCATTATCACATAGAATCCTACACAATTCTTAATGTAACCGGTTCTCCTAACTAATGCTAAATAATTTATCTATTAGACATGGTAAATAAAATAAATTGTATTCAATAATTAAAATAACTTACTAAATCAAAGGCATCAACATAAATTAGTAGAAGGTTATCCTATTAATTCACACCAAAATCAATGCAGATAACAAAATAAATAATTAGAATAGATTAAACTAGTTGCTCTAATTTATTTAAAATATATAAAATAAAATAGAGGGTGTTACAGTCATGAGGACTATTGTCCAATTTACGGTTTCAGGGTGGGAATTATTTTCTCGATAGCGATTGTCTCCACTGTTCGCATGAACTTGCATCCTTAAACATTTTACTAAAACAATTTTATATATGTGTATTAAGACATTTTATGTTATATCTATTTATCTTTTCAGCCCATGTGTATAACTTTCTTTTAGTTTTGGTATATAAATTTTTTTGTTTTTTTTTTTTGGTTACATATAAATTTTTTGTTTGTTTTGTAATTAGATTTTAAAATATTTTATTACTGATTTGACTAATAAAAGAAATTGATTATTTTTTGTTGCGAGTATTTTCCAACATGGTGTCTAAATGAATATTGGAGGTCGATCTAGCTTTGACGAAGACTACAACACATTTTGAATCCATATTAAAAAAATTTCACTTAGAGGAAATAGAATTCTGCTTTTCCATCTACACTTTTTGCTCGTGTCCTATAACCATCCCAAAAATGTCTTTATATTACTTAACTAATGCAGCGTGGCTTAAGTCACGCACCTGTAAAAACGGTTTTTCACGCATATGTGAGTGAACTCACGCATACGTAACTCACGCTGGTTTTCGTTTGCAGAATAAGCTTTCTGCTTGAATTCTACATGTATCTGTGCAATCAAAAGCAGGAGCAGCAAGCAATATTTGCGTTATATATTATGTCATTGCAATCAGCTAATTATGTCATTGCTTCAACACGTAGCAAGGAGCATAATATCTTTATGTCTTCTACAATTTGGCACGTGGCAAGATTCCAAGAGCATGATTATTAACTATCTATGCATGTGAATGTGATTCTTGAATATAAGCAAATTGTTGGAATGATAATAATAGTTTAATGTATCCAGGTTGTGTATGTATAACTATGCATGTGATTCATCTTTCACGTTTGAAAATTGGAAACTAGCGTGAGTTAATTCACGCTACAAGTGTAAAAAATGGTTTTTACACGTGTGTGACTTAAGTCACGTTGCGTTAGTTAAGTAATGCATAATTTTATACTTGCGTTAGTTAACTAACGTAAGGGTATTTTTGAGATGGTTGTAGAGCGCGAGCAAAAAGTGCAGGGGAAAGAGCAGAATTCATAGAAAGAACAAGCTTAGTACGAGTCCAAATCCAAATTGCATTGAACGATCTTAATTTATTATGAAAAGAATCATTTAACAAGACACGATTTGAGTTTCAGAATTGCATGCATTACAATGTTGTGTACTTAAAGCATCCACAATAGAGAATTCCATTTTAAGTATTTAAATGGATCTCGCGTGTACACATCACTCATTTATAATTTTTAATAGTACGTAATAAGCATTTAATCTCTCCAACCCAACACTTCACATAAATTTCCGAAACAAAATTCACTATCATTTATCATAACTCTATATCATTACATTTTATTTTTTTAATATTAAAAGTATGTGTGACCCGCAAGCAAATGGGAGGCTTATTTGAGACCCCAAGTTTAATAGGTACTAAAAAAATTTCCTAATGGTACTTAATAGATACCAAATCTTATAGAGTAAGATCTTATCGGTGAATGATCGATCTTACTATATTTGTTATGTTATTTTAAATTGTCTTTTTATAAACGGATTGGTACATTAACATGACGTTTTAGGACACACATGTCACAAGTTTTCATGGACTAAGATCACTTTCATGCTCAATACTAAAACAAAACATCAAAATAAAAAATATATCAAGGATATATACTAGAGGAATCAAAATTAAACAACAATATATTAGTCAAAGTGATAAGAAATTTTAAGTCTTTAAGCAAGTGGTTTGGAGTTTAATATCTCACTCTTGAAAATTCTATTGAAAGGTGCAAACTCATTTATATATCTAATATGTTTTTCGATGAACATTAGTCACAACTAACTGCTAAACAAAAGTAGAAACATCATATTTGAAGAAAATTAGGTTGAAAGGAAAAAACTCATTTGTATATATCTAACATGTTTTTTGACGAAGACTGGTCACGACTAATTGTTAAACAAAAGTAGAAACGTCGCATCTTTATCGTTGTAAAAAAAACTTAGCAAAAATCACATTATAGAGACTATTTTAATTTAAACTTTATGTAACCAAAATTAGGTATCATTATCATTATAATACCTAATTTTAGGAAAGTTATATAGAAGCACTTTAAACCTCGTCACTTTTGTGTAACTCCATTTTAACTTTGATTTCATCCTAATCAGTCCTTAAACTCCAATTATATCATGATAATGGACAAAAGTTAATTAGATATAGAACCATAACTGAAAATATCGTGCACAACCTTTTATTGCTTTTACCAAACAATTGCTACCTATTGAAAAAACATTGACAATATCTAATTCACTTATTCTCTGTCTAAGAAAATTCTTCCTTGGTAGCCATGCTCCCTTCTAATTATCTATACTCCTTTAGCAATAGTTTCCTTATTTTGTTTTTAAAATGTTTCAAATTGTTGAAATTTTAACTTGTTATCATTAATAGCAAATTTCTTCCATGATCCTTTTGCAATTTCTTCAACATTTTAAGTGCAACCTGCCCCAAATCAATTGTCCAATACTA
The DNA here is from genome assembly GCF_003473485.1 of Medicago truncatula. Lineage (NCBI taxonomy): Eukaryota > Viridiplantae > Streptophyta > Magnoliopsida > Fabales > Fabaceae > Medicago > Medicago truncatula. The sequence continues at coordinate 3,070,987 of NC_053049.1, forward strand.
TAGCAAATAGATATTGTGTTACTCTTGACATTTTGAATGTAGAATATCATTATGATTTATGACCATTTCATTAGTATCTGAGTACTTTATTCTCATCAAAGGATTGAATTGATAAAAGGTGTTTAAGAAAATGAGATGCGAAATTTGTAACAATTGTTTAATATACTTGAAGACTAAGGTTTCCAGTTTCCACTGGTTTGACAAATTCTAGCCTTAGAGCAACACAAAGAAACAGTTCCTGTCACATGTAATCAGCACATTATATTAAGGACTCTTGCAATTTAACGAAATTTATATAAACACTATTATAACATTTTAATATCACATTTCCACCCCTAGCGCAAGAAGTGAAACAAACAATGAAAAGCAAACATATGTATCTTAACAAACATTCACCTGGCTTTGTAGGTCATTTTTCTCCCATGTGGTCGAGGGACTTGTTTAACCGCTCACCCTAGAAGCCAGCCACCCTAAATTTACTTACCTAGTAGCGCAAGAAGTGAAACAAACAATGAAAAGCAAACATATGTATCTTAACAAACATTCACCTGGCTTTGTAGGTCATTTTTCTCCCATGTGGTCGAGGGACTTGTTTAACCGCTCACCCTAGAAGCCAGCCACCCTAAATTTACTTACCTAGTAGCGCAAGAAGTGAAACAAACAATGAAAAGCAAACATATGTATCTTAACAAAGTATAAAATATTTATATGCAACAAAAATAAAATCATATACAGCATTTAGTTTAATTACCAAGTATTTTTAACAATAAAAAGCAGTTTGTATTAAAAGCAGTTTGTATTAGATGAAAACTAGACAGAAAATTCTCAGTCCTTTGCTTCAATAATTCTAAGTAAAAGTTCCTTCATAGGTCACTTTAGGCAACTTTTGTTACCTTCACCAACATCTTGAAATCCATCTTTGATCAAGGATCCCACTTGAGCACCTTTAATGTATTCTGAAACAAAAAATAATTCTTAAACAATTAACTTTAAAACCATAGTAAATGAACAAACACAAATTTAAAGCAATTATAATTTTTTGAAAAATAGTTTTGCATTTATAGCACTTGCCATTTATACTCGAGGAGAAGACAACTAGGATTAGCTAGAGAAGGCAACTCTGCTGCTGAAGAGTCAGGGCTACTGCTAGCTTCCTGCTTACAACTTTTAGATTTGGCGGAAGTTGATGACTTGCTTGCTTTTAGCAGCTTCATAGGGGAAACTGATTTCTTCTTATTGGGGGCGGCTTGAGATTTCTTCTTACTAGGGGCCACCTCAGATTTCACCTTACTTGGGGCAGCTTCAGATTTCTTCTTTCTAGGCGCAGCTTCAGATTTCTTCTTACTAGGGGCCGTCCCAGATTTCACCTTACTCGGGGAAACTTCAGATTTCTTCTTTCTAGGCGCAGCTTGAGATTTCTTCTTACTAGGGGCCGCCTCAGATTTCACCTTACTTGGGAAAGCTTCAGATTTCTTCTTTCTAGGCGCAGCTTCAGATTTCTTCTTACTAGGGGCCGCCTCAGATTTCACCTTACTCGGGGCAGATTGAGATTTCTTCTTACTAGGTGCGGCTTCAGATTTCATCTTACTAGGAGCAGCTTTAGATTTCTTCTTACTATGAGCAGCTTGAATTAATAATAGAGGAGAAGACAACTCTGTTCCATAAGAGTGACCAATAATACCCATTGTAATTTGTAAATTAGAGTTACTGGCCTTAGGAGTAGCTTGTTTCTTAGGGACAGCTGGTTTCTTAGGGGCAGCTTGTTCCTTCATACTAGGAGTAGGAGCACCTTGAGAAGTTAATTTAAAAGAAGACAACAATGTTGCAGAAGAGTGATCAAAATTATCAATTTGATTTGCAAATTAGAATTACGCATTATGGATTCTTGGATTTTAGAGTTACCGGAATCAAATGACCAAGAAGGCTTAGATGAGGTTGTCGTATGACTATTGTTAGAGCCATTGCCTGCTGCCTTTTTACCACTTACAGTTTTTCTGGCAGCCGGTGGCTTGGATGTGCGTACCAACCTCTTAGGGGCATCTGCTTTCTTCTTAAAAGAGATAGATTGAGAAAATAATGAACTACCCATGATAGGAGCACCTGGAGAAGATAATTAAAAAGAAGACAGCAATGTTTCATAAGACTGATAGAAATTATCAAATTTGATTTGCAAATTAAAACTGCACATTATAGATTCTTGGATCTTAGAATTACCGGAATCTAATAACAGCGAAGGCTTAGAGGAGCTCGTCGCATGGCTTCTTTTAGAGCCACTACCCACTACCTTCTTACCAGTTGCAGTTTTGGCGGCAGCTGGTTGCTTGGACGCATGTATGGAATCTGATTTCTTCTTGAAAGAAACAGATTGAGAAAATAATGAACTGCTCATAAGAGTACCTGAAGAAGACAATTTAAAAGAACACAACAATGTTTCAGAACAGTAATCAAAATTATCAAATTTGATTTGAAAAGTAGAACTACCTATTATTGATTCTCGGATTTTAAAGCTACCTGAATCTAACGACAGAGAAGGCTTAGAGGAGCTTGTCCTAGGGATATTTTTAGAGCCACTACCTGCCGCCTTCTTACCACTTACAGTTTTGGTTGAAGCTGGTGGCTTGGATGCATGCATGGTATCTGCTTTCTTCTTAAAAGAGATGGATTGAGAAAATAACGAACTGCCCATAAGAGCACCTGGCGAAGATAAGTTAGAAGAAGACAACAATATTTCAGAAGAGTGATCAAAATTATCAAATTTGATTTGCAAACTAGAACTACACATTATAGAAACTTGGATTTCAGGGTTTCCGGAATCTAATGACTGAGAAGGCTTAGAGGAGCTCGTCGCATGACTAATTTTGGAGCCACTACCCGCTGCCTTCTTACCACTTACAGTTTTGGTGGCAGCTGGTGGCTTCGTTGCATCTGTAAACCTCATAGAGGCATCTGCTTTCTTCTTACAAGAGACAGATTGTGTTGCAGCTGATTTATTCTTACAAAGTGTAGCTCTAGAATATAATTGAGAAGCCGAAAACTTTATACCAAAGGACTGACCAACATTATCCATTTCAATTTGCAAATTAGAACTACCCATAGTAGATCCTTGGATTTTGGAGTTAACAGGCTCTGATAACCGAGAAGGCCGAGAGAAGACCTTCAAATGACTATTTGTAGCTTCTGATTGTGTGGCAGACCAAGGACTACTTTCAAATGTACTCTCCCTTGAACCTAGATTAGATTCTGGAAGAAAAGTAAAAGGTTCCTCAATTCCACGAGATATACCAACATTATCAAAGCGTGCCTGTAATAAAACATAATTATCACATCAGTTAAAATAATCTTCTGGGGAAAAAAATGTTAATGTAGTGACTAGAGCATGGAGTTTGAACTCTAAATTATAGCTACCTTCTTAGCACTTTTAAGATTTGTGGAAGTTGGTTCTGTTCTTGCAGTTGATTTCCTCTTATTGAGGGTAGATGTATCAACTTTTTCCAAGCATGCCTGTAATATAACATAATTATCACATGGGTAAATCTTCTGGAGAAAAAATGTCAATGTAGTCAGTAGAGCATGGAGGTTGAACTGGAAATTATAGCTACCTTCTTCGCACTTTCAAAATTAGCGGAAGTTGGTGGTGTTGGGGAAGTTAGTTTCCTCTTATTAGGAGTAGCTTGATAAAATAATGGAGAAGATAATTGTATTCCCGTAGAGTGATATCGATTATCGATTTTATTTTGCAAACTAGAACTACCCATAGAAGATGATCCTTGATATTTAGAGTTTCCTTGCTCTAATGACTGAGAAGGCTGAGAAGAGGCCTTCAAATGACTATTTGTAGCATCTGATTGTGTATCGTACCAAGTACTACTTTCAAATGTACTACTTTTCAAACCTATGCCAGATTCACGAAACAAGGAAAAAGGTACCTCAGTTCTACTTGGTATATTGATATTATCTGAGTGTGCCTGTAATAAATTGGATTTATCACATTAGTATAATTTTCAGAAAAACTATCAATGTAGTACGAAGAGCAATGAATGACCATAATAATTGATTATAAACTTATAAAAACTTAAAAATTTACCTGATTTATGGAAGATGAATTGCAAAAGTTAGCTGCCTTTGTATCCCTTTCGAAAATAGTGGAAGTTGGTGGCTTGCTATTTGTATCTTCTGATTGTGCACCATACACAGTGCTACTTTCAAATGTACTACTTGAACCTATGCCAGATTCACGAAACGGGGTAAAAGGTGACTCGGTTCTACTTGAGATATTGATATTATCCAAGTGTGCCTGTAATAAGGTGAACTTATTACATTAGTATAATCTTCCAAAAACTATTAATGTAGTCGTAAGTGCAATGAATGACCATTAACCATTGATTATAAATGTATCAAAACATAAAAGTACCTGATTCATGAAAGCTGAATTAAAAACGTTGGCAACCTTTGTAGCACTTTCGAAAATAGTGGAAGTTGATGGCTTGTGTGGATTGCTATTTGTAGCTTCTGATTGAGCACCATACACTTTACTACTTTCAGATGTACTCCTTCTCGAACCTATGTCAGATTCACGGAACGGTGTAAAAGGTGCCTCATTTCTACTTAGTATATTGATATTATCCAAGTGTGCCTGTAATAAAGTGTACTTACCACGTTAGTTTAATCTTCCGGAAAAAAAAAAAAATCAATGTAGCCATAAGTGAAATGAATGACCATTAGGCATTGATTCTAAACAAATCAAAATCTAAAAATTCACCTGATTCATGGAAGATGAATTGAAAAAGCTTTCTGCCTTTGTAGCACTTTCAAAGTTAGTAGAATTTGGTGGCTTGCGTGGATTGCTATTTGTAGCTTCTGATTGTGCACCGTACACTTTACTACTTTCAAATGTACTCCTTCTCGAGCCTATGCCAGATTCACGAAACAGTGTAAAAGGTGCCTCGGTTCTACTTCGTATATTGATATTATCTAAGTGTGTCTGTAATGAAGTGTACTTATCACGTTAGTTTAATCTGCAGAAAACAATCAAAGTAGTCATCAGAGAAATCGATGACCGTAACCTTCGATTATAAAGGTTTCAAAACATAAAAATTTACCTGATTCATGGAAAATGACTTGCAATCGCTAGCTGCCTTCGTAGCACTTTCAAAATTAGTGGACATTGGTGGCTTGCATGGTTTGCTCTTTGTAGCAGGTTCACGAAACAAGCTAAAAGGTGCCTCAGTCCTACTTGTTATATCGTAATTATCCAAGTTTTCCTGTAATGAAGTGTACTTATCACATTACATCATTAATTAAATTATGTGATACCAAAATGGTAACCAACACTGGGCAGACATTCAGACACATCCTACAATAGGATTCCGAGCAAAATGAAATCATTTAAGAAATTAGAAAATATGATATCAATATGCTTCAGTAATCAGTAAATGACAAATAACATTTTATACAAACCACAACTTCAGGAATGGTTTGATTTGTCTTCCCCCTGTTACTTTTACTCACATCTTCACCAACTATCATTAAATCATTAGAGTCGTCATCATCGTCAATGTCAATCGCATCGTACAGAACCTACAAAAGTAGGTTACAATTAATATATGCAAGAAAAATAATAGACAGACTATGTGACACATTCATACGACATAATATAGAAAATAAAAGAGCACTAAATTATATTAACCAAAACAACAGTTCTTATGCATTTTAACACTAAACAAAAATAGAAAACTATGGTAAGATCGTCTTTCCTCCGTTTTATTTTTAGCTAATTATACAAGCGATAATTCCAATACTCTTTTTTTTGCAAGGGTTCCAAGACCACTTAACACTTAGTGGTCAAACAAGAGGTATAAGAAATGCACTAAAAATGCAGTGGTGATAACAAAACCCTATATACATCCATATAGAAGTTCATATGAAGAATGACCAAGATTTTACATTTCAAATTATGTGATACCAAAGAGTAACAATTAAAAGAATCAATCCCACTTACTGGTCCAAAACTTTTCACGGCAGGCTGGGAAAAAGTATAATCGGACACTTCCTGATGAATGGCTTCAATTGACTTCCCTTGGTTGCTTTTACTAACTTCTTCGCCAATCATCATTAAATCATCATAGTCGTCACCATCCTCAGATGATAGATAAGAGTCCTGACATTCAACATTGATCAAATTAGAGGACTCAATCCCACTTGATGGTCCAAAATATTCCATGCTAGGCTGACAAAAGTATAATCAAACACTTACTAAAAAGGATGTTGGGCAAAATATTAGAATCATTTATAGGTCAAAAATTAGAATGTCAATCTGCTGCAAGAAACGACAAATAATAACTAATACAAACAACAATTTGATAATGATTTCAATTGTCTTTACCATGTTACTTTCACTAACTTCATCATCAAGTATCTCTAAATCCTCAGAGTCATCGCGGTCGTCAAATGATAGATAAGAGTCGTGACCATCAACACGGATTGAATTATTTGAAACCACAGGGGAGCCATTAGAATATTCATTTGCAGTTATCTGTCCAGAATTTCCACGTCAAGTTGACAAACAGTATTATCAGATGCATTCTGGAAAAGGATTTCAACTAAAATTTTAGAATTATTTATATTTTCGGTCAAAAATTACAATGTCATTCTGCTGCACAAAATGGCAAATAAATACTAATACAAACCACAATTTGATGAATGGCTTCAATGTCTTTACCGATTAGCGATAAGTAATGAAATTTGTTGATTGATATTCTCCTTATTAGGCGGGAGAAGAGAGTTTGCACAGAGTAGTTGCTTGTGCCGCGTTTTGTTCATTCAAATTGAGATTAATTATTTGGAAAAGGAAAAGATATAATGTGGCATTGATTTGTAATCAAATTTGAATCTGTTGGGACCAGCAAGCAAATCAGGAGCATTGATATTTGATTCCATACAAAATTCCATGGGATTACAAATTGCCAAATCCGTTCACTTCTTCTCATAGTTTTAAAAACCGGATCGGACCGGCCGGTTGGACCATTGACTATTCGACCGTTAACCCAATGACTCAGTACCCTGCCGAGTCGATCACTGAGCCGAGTTTTAAAATTATGCTCCTTCTAATACGGGATGTACTCCCTCCGTTTCAAAATGAGTTTAGCCAAAAAAAATTGTTTCAAAATAAATGTCACTTTACATTTTCAATGCAACTTTATATGTGATAAGCCAAATGTCACGACTCATTTAATAGTTTTATGGTGTGTTTTTCAACAAAGATAAACTTGAGAAAAAATATTAAATATACTAAAACATCAAATATTTTAAAATATAGTTGAAGTCCGATAAAACATCAGAATAAGAAGAAAAAATGGACGGAGTATGTGTAACGATAAAAAATGTCCTTCATTAACGAAAAAATTATTCTTCAAAAGATTTATATTATGGGAAATGAAATTACTATAATTCAAAAAAATAGAGTAATAAATAATTAGTTCTATTATAGTAAATTAAGACTTAATCTTTACTGGAAAATTAAGACTTTGTTAATATTACAAAAGGATATATGAAAAAAGACAGTTTTTTTTAAGTACAAAAATAAGAAAATTTTATTTATGCTGTTGTATTAAAAATGCCAGCAATACGCTCTTTAGCGTATACTTTTCAATACATTCATTATGATTGGTTAAATTTACAATATCGTTAAAATTGTCTCTACAAAAATTCTCCCTTATTGATACATATTGACATCTCTATTTGTGGCTTTCTGAATGACAAAATTATAAATTTATAACTTTTAACTTCTTTGATTTGTTAAAGAAATGAAATTGAATCTAACATGAAATGCCTTTTTGTTTGCCAATTTTTTAAACAATAAAGGTTAAAAATACCACATCAAATCTTACATATAAGATTCTTTAAAAAATTCTTATATATAAGAGAAAGTACAATAACATTCAGACCAAATTCATAAACTTTTGCTAATTTAACTTTTTTTTATGCATAAGACCGGGGGAGTTCAAGACAATAAACACAACAGTAAAAAAAAAAAAGTTATTACATATTCTTTTTCAACAAAAAAAAAAAACTTATATGGGTTTGGGTAAGACCTTCAAAACTTCTTTTTCAACAACCAATCATTTGAAGTTTAAAGTTAGAAGAAGAAAAAAATTAGACTTTAAAGAGATTTGAGGAGTGCAGATTTGGAAGATCAGAAAAGGGGTGGGTTCAATATAGAGCACATTGTATGATTGTAAATAAAAGATGTTAAAATTGGTGGTCCAAGATAAGCCAATCTCTTTAGAGTTCCCTTTTACCCTACAAATTGATATAGTATATCGATACAATATAAATTCAAATTCACTAAAAACAAAAATGATGAATCTTTGAACAAACTCACATCATCCATGTTAATAACATAAAACGGCAAAGTAACTATGCCACAAATATAACTAACATGACTATATTCATGTCTTCGGAATACTCATGTCTTCGGATCTGCAACGTTGACCACGCCAAAGTCATTGTGATTTATCGGATATGCACTTGCTCAAAGTTAATCTTTCAACTTGAATCAAATAAACACTGCACTAAGACGAGAAATCAAAACAAACAGAGTCGTTCAGAGACGACGAAATCACATAAACAAACGAAAGAAAACAGAAAATATGTGAAATCACTCATTAAATTAGAATAGATGGAAAAACAATTCGGAGGGTAATTTTTGGGTCAAAATTGACTCTAAATCATCTAACTGAAAAGAAGAATAAGAAGAAAGAGATGACGGCTAGAATTTGAGAAAGAGAGAGAAGAGAGAGAGGAGGAAAGGGGAAGAGAGAGGAAGTTTTACCCTTTTTATATGGAATCCTTATTCTAATATTTTTTAGACTTAAATGGTTTGGGATCCTGAATTTAATTTAAACATAAAATCATGTTGGCTATGGACTTTCGATACAACATTAATATTTTATGCAACTTCAATTTTTGGGAGAAATTTATGAAACTGGAAACTATCAAATTACAAAGAGAAGAAGATATTTTCCCTCAACAAAAAAAAAAGAAGAAGAAGATATTTACTCAAAAAAAAAAAAAGAGAGAAGAAGATATTAAAAGATCAAAATCTCTAAAAAAATTAGGGATAATATTGCAACGGATCAAAAGTGGATTATCTTTTTTTTTCTTTTCGATATTTGGATTATCTTTTATTTGTTTTCTTACTAAATTGAATATTTCCCCAAATTATCTTTTATGTAAACAAAAAAAGAAGGAATTTGTAAAAGTTGAATTTCTAAATTGGATGGATAATTGCAAATCGTCTTAACCAAATTGAGATTAGAAAATTTCAAGACTCAATAGAAGAGTAAGGAAAGAAAAAACTACTGAAACAATAAACAAACCAAAAGGAAAGAAAGGAGAGAGATGATGATGATAAAGAAATTCTAAATATCCTATAAAATTTGAGTTGGTTTCACATAGTGGGTGGTTTTAACTTCTAGTATTGATCTGTCTTTTGAAGATCGAGAAAGAATATAGATGTGCTTGTTGTACCGTTGTGGTGGAGGTTGATCCTTCACGATGTATGAGAATTGTACCTGCAAGCACGTTAGCACGCTCAAGTTAGTATGAGAACGAGATGGATATGTGCGAAATAAGGTAAAAGTGAAACGTACTTTAGGGGTGACGTCATGTCACCCTCATATAGACGTGTAGGAGAATAATCGTCTCTGTAAAATGCGGCGCCTCTTCAAGAGGCGGTTAGAAGTGGCTTTAATGGCTCAGATGGACTGAGGCGCGCTTGTCGGGTCTTTCTAGCCATTATGGAACAAGTATATTTTGGGTTTCAATTTCATAGAGGCCAAAATTATTTTAGAATGATATATTTAATTTTGATTTGATTTAGTCTGAATTGATTATATTTGAAGTTTTGAATTGGAGTTTTTTATTATAAAATTGATCTTTACACTTAAATTTATTGTTTAATTTATTTTTATATAAATGTATTCAAACAAAATTCATTTTATCTTAAACTATTTTTACGTAAAATCAATTTTACAAAATAAATTAGCTTAAAATCAATTTTATCAACACAAAATCAAACATGTTGGGAATATTTGTTATGAATTCATAGACAACTAATTCCTCTAATTACTATTATAAAGAAATAATATCTTGTCATGTTCATTTACTAATTAATGTATTTGAGTAATGATATTTGAACAACCATTTGATGATAATTTTTGTGACAACATACTTTTTCTCTCTTTTAATTGGTCAAAAACAATATATATATATATATATATATATATATATATATAGGGTAGGGATATTTTGACTCCAAGAGTAAGTGTAATATCTTACTCCAAATCTTGACCTTTAATTCTAATATTGGTTAATGGCTTAGATTAATTGATATGATAGGCTTTAATTCCATTTTCTATTGTAGTCAACACTTACCACCACAAAATAACAAAACAATAAATGTCTTTTAATTGCATGATTTTTTTTCTTCTTCCATTGTTTTTTTTTTTGTTTCATGCAAATATATTTTTTGAGAGTTAAATTAAAATCCTTTCCTTGAAATAAAAATTTCAAGATTCACTCATTCTATTTCAAAAAAATTGCATAAGGAAAAAAAAATTTGCATATATTTTTTTACGCTAAAAGAATTTTTTTCTTCTTTTTCCTTCTCCCTTTACTTTTTTTACGCTAAAATAATTGCATATATTTTTTTTTTAAAGAAAACAATTGTTAAATTCAAAGATTTGCAAATTTATTCTTTCTTCCGTTACTATTTTTTATACGACATATTTTTTTTTTTTATTTCTTCATTATAATCCTGATCTTTTCTTATGTTTTTTTTTAAACACATATTTTTGTACTAATCTGTCACGAAAAAAAAAAAAAGACGATAGAGGAAGTAACCCTAGTCTTTTCTTATGTTGAATTTTTATTTCCAAGGAAAGGATTTTAATTTAACCCTCAAAAAATATTTTTGCGTGAAACAAAAAAAAACAATGGAAAAAGAAAAAAAATCATGCAATTAAAAGACATTTATTGTTTTGTTATTTTGTAGTGATAAGTGTTAACTACAATAGAAAATGAAATTAAAGTCTATCATATCAATTAATCCAAGCCATTAACCAATATTAAAATTAAAGGTCAAAATTTGGAGTAAGATATTACACTTACTCTTGGAATCAAAATATCTCCACCCATATATATATATATATAGAGAGAGAGAGAGAGGAAGAAAGAGAATAAGAACATAATATGAATATGAGAGAAGGTTGTACAAAAGGTGTCATAAAATGGATGTACAAATATCATTTCTTTAAAATATAATATTTCCTTTGGTCACATTTATAAACAACTATTGTGTTTTCAGATTCTTTACATAATTGATATATCTAGACAATATTATAATATAAATACATCTCTATTCAATAAATCTGGATTTGTTTATAGACTTAATTGTAGTTTTGGTCCTCATATTTTCATCATTTTACAAAATTGGTCTCTCTATTTTAAAATTCGACAATTTTAGTCCCTCTATCAAATATTTTGTCTAAAATATTGTGATATGATATGTTTTAAATGAAGTTTTCAATGAAATTTTGTTACAATTTCATCGATGTTGATATTTTTTCATCTTTCCACAACATTTAAAATTTATCACATCACATTTTTATAGTTTAAGAATATGATGGAGTGACCAAAACTATCGAATTTTAAAATAGGGGGACCAATTCTGCAAAATAGTGAAAATAGGGGGACAAAAAGTGCAATTAAGCGTTGTTATAAATGTAATTGGATGGGGTATTTGATTATAAAAGGCTAAAGTGCATTTTTCACCTCTTAAGTTTTAAAAAGTTGTGATTTTGGCCTCTATGAAAAAGTGACAAAAGTGAACCTCTATGTTTAGGGAAATATGTTCTTTTGACCCCTAACATAAGGGAAATATGATATTTTGACCCCTTATCTTCTTAAAAAGTTGCGATTATGACCCATTTTTTGGGACACGTGGCGTCTTCTCAGTAATTTTGGGACGAAAGAGCCAAAATTGTTATTTTTTTAAATAGGAGGCTAAAATCGCAACTTTTTAAAACTTAGGGGTCGAAAAGTGCAGTTTAGTCATAAAATAAACTGAGGGAGTAGTATTTTTTTATTTTTTTCCGTAAAAAGATACAGCACTTTCTCATTTGTTTTTTCAACGGGACGATGTTTTTTTACGCTAGAAGGCACGTAGACGGCGTTGTTCAACGGATTTACATTATTTTAGCAATTTTAGCACATTACATGTTTCTCAAGCAATAAATGATGCCGAAATTTGATGCCTAACAATAAATAATGCCACCGAATTTTTAGATTTTAGGAGGACTTTACTTTTAGCAAATGCTAACAATAATTTTACATTGCCAATATACAATAATAATTAAAATCTAAAAAAGAATTCTATAAAATAAATAACTTGGTCTTTTGTTTTGATTTTTTATTTCTTAAAACAAGTTCTTAGAACATTTATTAACAAAAAACCATGATTGCTAACAGAAATTTGATGCAAGATTGAGTAAATTATGCAACCTCAACTAAATTTAGAAGAATAAGGTGGAAATTGACAGTGCAATATTTTGAACTACACAATTGTGACACTTATTAAACTTAGAAGTCAGTGCATTTAAGTGTTACGTCTAGTTGACCATATTGCTCAAAAGAAATGAAGTGGACTTCCATTTTGTCAGAAAAAAGAATGAGATAAACAAAATAGAAGGAATCTATCTATAATATGCTAAAAAAAAGGGATCTGTAATAAAAGCTGAATTGCTAAATTGGATACAAAATTACAAATCATCATCTAACGAATCAGATCTCAATCAGAAAAGATCAAATATACTAAAAAGTAATAAAAACCACAAACAAACCAAAAAAGAGAAAGATAATGATATTGATAATACAACTAATAAATATAAATAAGAAAAATTATTGTTTGAGAAAGAGAGTGTAAAAGAATCACTTCAGAATCATTCTCTTCTCACATGGTAGTAATTAAACTCAAGAAAAGCAAAACAAACCCAAAGTAATATCCCATAACCAAACCAACCCCACCACTCTTTTCATCACCTTTAGGACCAGGTGCACCACCAGTGCTATTTGCACCTCCCACTGTGGTGGATCCCACCACCGACAACGCCGTGAAAGCATTAAGATTCTCCTTCTCAAACAAATGTTTCCCTGGCTTTCCTGCGACAACCGGCCCCACTTGCCATACCTGAGTAACATTGTCCGACTTTTCCGGCAACTTAACTCCCGCAAATATCGTTATAACACCGTTAGATTCTTCAGCAGACAACCCCCATGTTTCAACGGAGAGGCTTTTTACTTCGTTAATTCCACCGAAGGAAGTTAGGTTATATGTGTAGACACCAACGTTACCGTTGGTTTTGTATGCTATGAGTGCTTGTGCTCCAACCATTTTACCTCCGGTAGGGTTAATACCCCATGAAACCCAATCATCTTTATTCTTCGGTGTTGCGGAGAAGGCGATGGCGATGGAGTGGTTGGTGGTGTTGTAGGAAAAGTGGAGTGTGGCTGAAAGAGATGGAAGATCTGTGCAGTTTGTGTAAGAACGGTTTGATGGAAGCTTTTGAGAAGCACATTTGAGAGCTGAGTGTGAAGGTGTTATGAGAGAAATGAAGATGCAAGTGGAAATGGTGAGAGCTAAGATAAGAGAAGAAGATGAAGCCATTGTTGAAGAAAGAGAGAAGAGTTTAAAGCAAATAGGTTTTCAGCTTTGGGGTTAGGAAGTGGGATATATAGTAGAAATGGAACGTGTGGAGAGGAAAATGTTTTAAAATAAGAAGGATAGTGCAAGTGGAGTTTCTTTTTTTTAGTATAAAATAAAATTTGAGTTTTGTGATATTTTTGAAAGGGATGGAATTTTTTGTTTGTAGAAAATGAGTTTTTATAATAATATAGAGATTTTGCTAAGAAAATATTTATAGAGATATTTTATATGTGAACATATTGATAGATATATTTGTATATAGACAAAAAGATATTAAGTATCATGATGTACTGTTCTGTATATACTTTTTTTCTCTAAAAATTAAACATATTATGGTAAGTAATAAAATATGAATCAAGGTTTGTGTAAAATTGATTTGTACAATATTAAGGTATATAGATTGAATTTATTACTAATATTGTGAAAGATATTAATGATATTTTTCTGTTTTATAAAAAATAATGCTGTTTTTTTAAAAATATGTCTTTACTATGGCATGATAAGTAGATATAAATGGATGTGTGTAAAGTTTATTTCCATAGTTAAGTGGGTTGTGTATTTACATATCATATATTTTATAATTTTTAATAATCTCTTCAACCTATCATAATAATCTCTTCAACCTATCACTTCAAAAAATCTTACTAAATGGATCCCACTAATAACTCAATACCATTGTATATCAACAAAATTTATACGATCTAATAATAAGCATGATCCGCAAAAATGGAAGAGAGGGAATGTGATTCCGTAGCTACCATTCTCTATAAGCACCCAACATTTTATCTCAACAATAAAGGTGTCTATTTAATCTGATAATAAATAGGTGAAACATCCACCATTATGGATGGTCTAATGTAAATAAGTTACATTTACAAAATGTTTATATATATATATATATATATGGTTTTGCTAGAAGCCACCCATGAAGGTGTCTTTTAGCAACCCACACCTCAAGGTGTTATTTCCACTTTTTAATTATAACTTTGCTAAAAGACACCTTCATAAAAGGTGTCTTCTAGCAAAACTCATATATATATATATATATATATATATATATATATATATATATATATATATATATATATTGTAAAAAAACGAGACACTTCTGGTGGTGTCAAACCATCATAATTTTGATAAAGTTATTGTGTGTATTAGACCCTTAGCAACACTTGTTTGATCACATAACTAAAAAATATAAAGATTTGAATACATGTATTAAAATGTAATTTTTTTATTATTTTAAAAACATATATTATTCAATGGTTTTTTTTTCTAAATTACCTTTGAAAAATGGTGGGTAATTTACCCACCAACCAATGAATATGAGCAATTTATTGGTGGGGTTAAGATAGTTCATGAATATGTGCTTATGTGGCTAATGTGTATTCGTTGGAGTAAATTACCCACCATTCTTCCATGGGTACCATAGTTGTCACCTTATTCAATTCATTCTTTATTTTGGCTCATGACCAAGCAAATATTTCTCCTTAGACGATATTAGTATGAAGAAAGTCTTGCATGGTCATAATTACTTGATTGTATTTTGGCCACACATATTCATCATAAGATAAAACGAGAAAAAGAATTAAATGTTATACATTTTTAATATAATGAAATGATCATATGTGTTTTTGTGTGTTTTAAAATAATTGTGATCACCCAAGTGTTTCCCAGTAATATATAAAATTAAAAATCAATATCTAATGATTTATATGATAAGGCCTTATATTTTCTTAAATAGCAATTTTTTTCATCTACGATTAAACAATTAGTTGGTGTAAATGGTAAGAGATTTGATCAAGTTAAGAATATGATTGATGGTTTAATCTTTATCTCTTTTTTTTTTTTTTTTGACAATTTAATCTGTCTCTTGTGTACCGAAAAAATTTAATCAGAAGGAGATAATCCACATTGTATGTCTGCCAATTTTTTTTTATGGATATTAGTCATCATTAAGTAGCTTTGAAAACTTTATATTTTCTATTCAAAATTAACTAGGCATATATAATTCAAAAAATAAACAAAAAAAATAAACGAATTCAACAATGACCACTGTTTGCCAATTTTTTAAACAAAAAAGATATTGGGGAAATAAAGCAAAATGATATAACTTCTTCTTTAAAGAGATAATAATATATGCACTTTTAAATTGCATGACATGTGCATGTTTTCATAAAGAAAAACACGACCTTTACAAATATTAGTAATATATTTTTCAATTCACTTTTAAGTTTTAACGATTATTGATTTAATTATTCTCTAAAAGTAAACTCATTTTTCTTAATTGTTTATTTATAGAATAATTGAAATGACTTTTTTTTTTTATCACTAAAGTACTGACCCATAATTATTAGAATATTTGGTTTTTAGTGGGCATCTAAGATATCTCCACCAGATCATTTGAACCTGCTATAAACGACTGCAAGAATCGAACTCCGGTCCTACAAAATAAAACTAAGATGTTTTTTTCGCAAGAAACATTTGAACTCTTTTATGTTCAAGTTGTATAGTGTGGTTAGATTAATACACTATAAGTATGAAATTCAAGGTTCAAACTCCAAACACTCTTTGAGGTTTGTTGGATGGAGAGTTGGAGACTCTTGATCAATCATCAACTGTATAATTAGGTCATCAAACCATAATTCAAGGTACACTACGTCTATCTTTTCAATATCTCTCACTCTTACTCTCTTAATAATTTGAGTGTCACATCTCGACATTTTTGCTGCTCGACAAAGTCTATCATTCTAATTAATGTCTCCAAATCACTTATGCTCAAAATTTAAAATTAATATATTTTTTTGTAAAAAGAAAAAACAATATTATATTTCAAGTGAAATACTTGGTTGGACGCTAATTCCAAATATATATTTTTAGACACTAATAGAATACACCTCATTTAGTCCCCGTGAACATAATTTAGTTGGCATGAACATTGATTGTTATATACAGGATCAGGGTTCGAACCACGGACACCCACTTATTCACTTTTAAAAATGTGAATTATAGTCACTAGTCTGCTTGACAAAAAATAAAATAAAATACACCCTATTTAATGATTTTAAAAATATACATTAGTTAATTCTTTTTTGGGCATATACCCATTTTTTTTTTAAACAAGGCATATACCCATTTTAAAAGTTAAAAAAAAAAGTATCAACTAAATTCTTTCAAAAAAAAATATCAACTAAATTAGTCATGCTAACGTCATCCATCACTCTATCAAAACAGATTTTTCGTGTCAAGATCAGGCAGGTACCACGAATACGACTTCCTTTGTCATCCTTATATATGGCCGAACAATGTGGACAATTACTTGTTTTCTTTACGTGTCCTTCAATTATTGGCTAATTAGAGTTACTTTTACTGCACACACATGAACAAATTGGTTGGTTGACCATGGAAGTTGAAGAGATATTTGAGATTGAATTTTTTATTGTGGAAGGTCACAAGCACGAACAAGAACTTTGAACTGAAACAAGACCAGATTTGTTTTTACTATTTTTAAATACTCTTAAAAATAATATTTAATAATTTGGATGGATTAGCACGTGATAGAGAGGAAAATACGTGAAGACAATGGTATAGCATGTGGATGGATGGTGATATTTTTGGAAGAATTTTAGTGATATTGCCAAATACATACTTTTGGCAATTGTGGGTAAGCCATAAGCAATGGGAATTAAAAAAGCAAAGGGAATTTTCTTTGGCTTTTTTAAAATATCACTAATGTATGTGCATCCTTTTCTTTTTTCCTTTTTTCTTTTAAAAAGACGTTTTCAAAAAGAAGAATATAAAGTGGTTAGGTAAAGTTACTTCAATTATACTAGTGGTCATTAAAGTGAGTTAGATTGGTGAGTCAATTTTGTTATTTCATCAAAATAGTAACTTTGGCAATTTGCAAATTAACTCAAGCAATCCTTAAAGTGCACTTGATCATCAATAAATTTAACTAATAAAAGAACACTTGTAATCGAGAGTTCTTTTCTAAAGAAGACTATTTTTTGGGTAACATAATAATAGAAGACTATGTTAATAATAGAGAGAAAAACAGAATCATCACAATCAAGAGGACTCGTAGAATGTGGTAATTTGAAATTTTTATTCTTTTGACATGTGCTTCTTTCTAATAAAATTCAATGATTGATATCTAAAATTTATTGATCTGTAGTGGAATTTGATCAACGATATGAGAAATAGATGAATGAGTAGTCGAGGATGGCGATTGCTCTATAAAGGAGTGGTTTACCTACAAACACTATGAGAACCAAGTCAACGATGAGTTGGGAAGTGAGCATATGAAGTGTAGGGAATGTGTATGTATTTTGAATTGGGTCTTGAGTTAGCATTTATAAGAGGATAATTTGGATCTTTCGAATATAAACTCTAATTGAACAACTATCATTCGAGGCAATTGCTTATAAATCATGATGTGATTATCATCATACGGTCCTGATTCCGTCTCAAGACTTGCTTACATGTGCCTCTAGAGCGTGTCCATAATATAGTCGGTAGATCATTGCCTTTTGTTCAGACCCGCTTTCTTGTTGGATTGGATTTGATTAGTTTGTATTAGAGCAAAAGAAGTATTAGGCTTAGTTAGATCCATTAAGATACAGTTGTAACTAACTAACACATGTCACTATTGTAACCTGCTATAGCAGGTAAGGATCTCAGTGCTATATAAGCAAGAGACCTTCATCAATTGTAATTCAATACATAGAAATATAATTCAGTTGCATCTTTTACATTCTCTCTCTAGTTAGTTACAAAATTCTTTATGGTATCACAGAGCTAGGTTGAAGATCCATGGCGGTTTCTACTCCTCCACCCTCTCCTCCGCCACACATGGCGACTCCGGCGCAATCTACAATGCTGCATTCTGTCGCTTCTTCTTCTATTTCATCTTCGCTTCAGTTCTCTCTCAAAATCAATGAAAATCTTGATGAAAACAACTCCCATCTCTGGCGACAACAGATCAAACCTTATATCAATGCTCACAATCTCACTAATCTTGTGGTTTGTCCTTCGATTCAAGTGGAATTTCTGAGCAACGTCGATCGTCGTTCCAGTACCGTTAATCCAGAGAACGAGTGGTGGCATCTACGCGATCAAATGCTTCTTTTGTGGCTTCAATCTACGCTTTCGAAGGAGATCCTTGCTCGCGTTCTTGGTGCGAGATTTTCCTATGAACTTTGGGATAAACTGTTTGCATATTTTCAGAAGCAGACACGCGCGAAAGCTCGTCATCTTCGTGTGGAGCTTCGTTCGTGTTCGCTCGAAAACTCTACAATCAAAGAGTATCTTCTTTGAATTCGTACTATTGCAGATTCGTTAGCATGAATTGGAGATCATGTCCCTACGAATCAACATGTTGATGTCATCCTTGAAGGTTTGCCCTCCGATTACGCTCCTGTTGTTTATGTTGTTGAGAGTCGATTTGATCTCATGGACATTGATGAAGTTGAAGTGTAACACCCCGTTTTCCCAATATACAACTTTCTTAAATCATTTATCAGAGTAAGCATCATAAACAACGGGATATCACATATAACATAATCCAAAACAGTTAAATAATAATTTAACCAAATATCTTAATCATTGCAGCGGAAATTATATCATAGTCATAAAACGTTTTGGCACGCAGGCCCCATCAAAATAATCTCAAAAGAGTTAGTTCAATAACATAATAGCATATTATTCACGTAATAGAACGAAGCATGCATAACATATAGCCCCATCCCGTTACGTATCAGAGCGACCTAGACGACACAGTGAAGGCAAGGCCACTCACGACGGAAACTGCACACTAAACACGATCACCTGCAAGTTACCCATACGAAGGACAACATTTTCAAGCAGAAGGGGTGAGATTTCATAACAAAATAATGTTAATCAAAGTAATTCGAATCATAATTAACATTAACATCATAATCAATCTTAAGTAACTTTGCATATTTGATAAACAATTATCACGTAATCACATCATCAATCATAGACAACTTTGCATATTCAATAAACAAGTATCACGAATTCACATATTCAATCGTCATCAACAACATAGCATTATAGACATGACAATGTGACAATGCTCTTAGACTCCTTATATGCATGTGGTACCAATCGTCATCATAAGTATTAATATACTTTAAAACGTGCGGAGGACAAAGCTCCTAATAAGTCGTGCGGAGGACAAAGCTCCTAATAAATCGTGGTGAGGACTAAGCTCAATGAATGCTAATGCATGGACTCTTATGAACAAATCACTGTAATCAACATATCAACATGCATCCAATAATTTGGAGCTAAACGTCATCATTTCATCATATATAGACATTATGCACTTAGTTAAATAACAGCAGCAGCATAGTCAAGTCACATAACAGGATGATATCATTATATCAATAGCAAATCAATTGCATCATAATTAAACTTTCATATCTTACATAATTGTACAATACTTTAATCATGCTCAATTAATATCAATATATCTTAAACAGCTTTACAGACTGTCTTAAACGTCATCATTGGTCTCAATTACCATAAGGGGGTTCTCTCTTGATCCAAACGTGCGACACAGATCGCACAAACACTCAAGACACTCCAACCTGGAAGTGCTCGCGAGACGAGAATTCTTACTCGCCATGGCGAGTACAAGACAAGTTCCAAACTAATGCTGTTCTGGATTTAATCTTGTCCTACATTCATCCCTATTCATTACTAGGTATGTTCAGGCACTCAAAGGCACTCAAGGTCCAACTAAAAAGTCGAAATTACAAAATCCAACATGCTCTCTGCCTTAGCTCGCTATGGCGAGTAAGGTTGCTCGCTATGGCGAGCAATACCAAAAGAACTCGCGAGGCGAAGGGAAAGGCTCGCGTGGCGATGAATGTCGCTACGGCCAGGCTTCCTATTTTCACAAAAATCCGACGATTCATATGGTTCTAAGCCTAGTATTGATTCCAAAGTTTGTCCTAAACATTATCTAAGGTCCAGGAACACTTTCTACACCAATTTAATCAATTCCTACAGTTTAATCATCAATTTTAGGGATTTGACCTAGTTTTCGTTTTCTCCAATTCAATCCTAATTCTTGCTAACTAATCATCAGAATTACATTCAATTAACAATACAGAGTTATTAGTCTCACCCTTACCTTAATTTGCAGAAAATCGCAGCTCTCCCTCTTGGTTTCTCTTCTCTTGGCTTTTTCTCCAAAAACGTACGTACAACAATGTTTTTCTAAAACTAGGTCTAACTCTTTTATATCTCCTCTTATTTACTTATCTTATCTCACTTTCTCCCCCAAAACTATCTAAAATATCAAAATAGCCCTCAACTAAATACTTTATATTATTTTCAAATCTTTATTTTATTTTATTTAACAATAAAATAAATCCCTTAATCTTATCAAATCTTCCAAAACTCATAACTTATCACAATATCAACCAAACCATCAATATAGTCGTAAATCATTCAAATCATACCAAAATCATGCATATATTATATAAATATAATATAATCGCCTAAACTCAATTAAATAAACAATTAACAAAAGTGGGCGTTACATGAAGCGCTTTTGCTTGCTCATCAGTTGAGACTTGACAAGTTTAAGAAGAAAATAGTCTCTGATGCTGCCTTTGTGAACCTCACACATGCTTCTACACCTACTCCTAATGGTGAATCTGATTCCTCATCACCACGGTCAGAACCTCCTGCTCCTAATCCTCCTTCCACCTACTTTCACCTTTTACCAACTTTTTAAAAGATTTAGGCATAATTCACAGACTTATTTGTCCCCATACTCACCACCAGAATGGTGTTGTGGAAAGGAAACACAGACATGTAGTGGAACTTGGTCTCACTTTATTAAGTCAAGCTTCCCTACCTCTCTCTTACTGGGACTATGTTTCCTCATTGCTGTCTATCTTATTAAGAGACACCCTACATCAGCTTTACACTTTCAGGTTCCCTACAATGTGTTGTTTAAGCAAAGTCCATATTATAAGTTTCTCAAGGTCTTTGGTTGCGCATGTTTTCCTTTACTCGGACCTTACAATGCTCACAAACTAGACTATAGGTCTCAAGAGTGTCTGTTTCTTGGTTATTCTCTGTTTCATAAGGGTTATAGATGTCTCTCTCCATCTAGCAGACTTTACATTTCTAAGGATGTCTTATTCCATTTGACCCAATTTCCTTATGATACACTTTTTTCCAAATCCTCTAGTGAAGCTCAGTCCTTCAACACTAATTCACACATCAGTCTTCCTCCCCTTCCCAATTTCATGCCTACTCCATCTCTTTCTTTAGTTGTCAGTCCCTCTCCTCATTTATCTGGTTTTGTTGCTACACCACAACCCTCTTTTGATCATGACATTTAACCTATCTCAGGCTCTTCTGCCTCTTTATCTTCTCCTTCTACTCCTGAGGAGTCTACCTCATCTATTTCTCCCTCCTCCATTCCTAAACATGTCGTTCCTCTTTCACACAAGGTTGTTAATAATCACTCTATGAAAACACGTGCTAAATCAGGTTTTGTGCAACCTAGACATTATCCTTCTTTATTACTGACTCATTGTGAACCTAAGAATGTAAAGCATGCATTGTCAGACTCTAACTGGCATGCTGCCATGAGGGATGAATTTGACGCACTTCAGAAGAATCACACTTGGGATTTAGTCCCTCTTCCTCCTAATAGAAATGCTATTGGTTGTAAGTGGGTCTTCCGAGTTAAGGAAAATGCAAATGGGACTCTGAACAGATTCAAAGCTCCTTTGGTTGCTAAGGGCTTTCACAAATTACAAGGTTTTGATTTCAATGAAACGTTTTCACTTGTCATTAAACCTGTTACTATAAGAATTATTCTTTCTTTGGCTATTACATATAAATAGACTATTCAGCAACTAGATGTTAATAATGCTTTCTTAAATGGCACCCTTGGTGAAGAAGTATACATGCAACAACCACAAGGCTTTGAGTCCTCTTATCCATCTCTTGTTTGCAAACTCAACAAGACTTTATATGGCCTCAAACAGGCTCCTAGGCAATGGTTTGAACGTCTCAAAGCTACACTTCTTACCTTGGGATTCATAGACAGCAAGTGTGATCCCTCACTGTTTACCTATTGTTATACCCTGATTTTGGACCTAAAAATACTCGTTCAAATTTCTTTTCTAACACTGATACTTGTCGGTTCGCTGTTATTTTTCTCTGAATCTTTACTCTCTTTTTAAAACATATTTTACTGCCTCTGTCTGTCTTTTCTTGCATTACAAGTCATTTAAGAACTCTCTGAAACGTCGTATTACTTTTCTCACATTTTATTTCAAAAATCATACAAAAGGGTATTTTGGTCATTTCCTGCAGTGGAACCTATTTTAGTCCCTGTGTTTGCCTCTGAGCCTTTTCAATCTGTCTGTACAAATCATTGTTGAGTCTTTGTTTAAAAAAATCATTTCAAAAATTGCATCTGAGTCAGTCTGAGTCAGTTTAGTCCCTAGGGGCATTTTGGTCTTTTCTTGTCAAAATTTCGGCAGAGAGGTATTTTAAAATACCTAATTTTTGTAGCTGGTTCATTTTAGTCCTTTTGTTGATTTTATTTTTGGTTTCACTTTACGTTTTTTTCAAATTACCAATTTTAGTCCAATTTTATTTTTAAATTGCATTTCAGTCCCAAACAGTTTATAAATTTCATTTCAGTCCATTTTTTTTATTATTGCAGTTTAGTCCTTTTAGTTTTCTTTTTTGCAGGAAGGTCCTTGAATCAAATACAGTGCAAGTCCAGGTGTCGTCACCCCATTGGGTCTCAAGTACACATGTCAGCTATAAAAACAGCACAGTGTCAGATTTTCAAGGGGATCCATTCATTCCACGCCACATCACCACGCCACATCATTACAAAGCCTCTTTCAAGCTCCAAGTTCTTATATCTCAGGCCCAAGCTCAATGTGACTGCTTCCCTCTCATCCAAACAGCCACCATGAGCTTGTGGGGGGAATATTAGAGTATAAGAACTATTAGGCTTAGTTAGATCTATTAAGATACAACTGTAATTAACTAACACATGTCACTATTGCAACCTGCTATAGCAGGTAAGGATCTCAGTGAAGGTGAAAAACACAAGAAGGGGGGGGGGTTGAATTGTGTTTTCTTTTTCTCTTAAAAAATACTTCTTCTGATAAAACTTCAGAAGCAGTTTGAGTGCTTCTGATGAAATGATCAGAGTCAGATTGCAGCGGAAAAGAATAGAGCAGAGAAAAGAAAGACAAAGACACAAGCAGTTATCCTGGTTCCTTCCACAACACGGAAGTAGTCCAGTCCCCCTTGCACTTCCAAGGAGATTTCACTATAATCACAAAGATTACAACTGCTCAATACTTTCTAAGTATGAGACTTCACAAAAATGCTCAAGCACACACGCAAGAGTCTTCCAATGCTCAAGCACTAAGCAAGAGACTTCTAATGCTCAAACACGCAGGCAAGAGACTTCTGATCAAACAAAAATACAGAGAATTGAGTTTGACTTGAACACTTGATATACAATCAGTGGTGTTCACAATACAATACAATAAAGACTCTAGACTTTGAATTTCTAAGATGTATCAAATCAGTGCAGAAATTCAGTGTGCTTTGTAGAATCAATTTGACAGAGTTTTGGCGCTTTTGAACTTATATATCTCTATCTTTTATCTTCAAGTCTTCACTCCTTTATATAGAGGCGTGAAAGAGACGTTGAGATAATCAGCACGTCTAAAGAGTCGTTTGAAATCCTTTGATCATCCACCAGTAATCCTTTGCCTGATTTGGGTGTAGTCCTTTGAAGAATAAGCTTCAAATTCATTCCCATCTTGAAGGTACAAATTCTGCAGGCATGGCTGTTGTCTTGTCTTGTAGCGAAGACAGAAAACAGAGTAGTGGAGGTAGTGGTTGTACACTTGTACTTTGTCAACTCTATTAACGAGAGACAAGTGCTCAGTGCTATCCATATATCCGTTGATACTTCCCTTTCAATTCTTCGTTCTTCTTGAATAAGACTGAATTGAGAATCAGCTACTTTGAATCTTCAGTTTGATTAAAGGATCAAACGTAGCTTCTGGTGAAGATATTGCTTCTGATGAAAACTTTTGCTTCTGATGACCTTCTGCTTCTGATGACGTCATTACTTCAGAAGCACTTCAGCTTCAGGAGCAGTTTTCTTCAGATGCTCAGAATTTCTTTTTCTTTCCATTGTTCTTCCAAGACCTATTGAAATAACTTTGAGTAGCCTTTGGTCCTGTACACTTGAACAATTATTAGTAATAACCAATTGACAATTTTTAATACCTTGTTATCATCAAAACTCAATAAGGTTCATTGTGAAACACATTTTGTTCCAACACTCAGTGCTATATAAGCAAGAGACCTTCATCAATTGTAATTCAATACATAGAAATATAATTAAGTTGCATCTTTTACATTCTCTCTCTAGTTACTTACATAATTCTTTAGTTTGAAACACTCGTCATTTGAATTGGATTTGATCAGTTTAAAACGCTCGTCATTTCTCTAGCTAATTTTTTTTATCTTATCGTATATAACAGAGCACTACAATTTAAGAGTTGAAAAGTTTATGATGCATCATGAATTGAAATAATAAAATTAGAATAGCATGAATGGGGAAAATTATACCAAAAATTTGATTTAATTATGACAAATGTAAGGGATATGCAATGTCCGTCCATCTAAGGATTAGGTTACTAAAGCTTTAACTTCCAAGTTCACCAACACAATTTTATTTTTCATTAGTTTTGATCAACGAATTATAGACTACATATTCAAACAAAAAGGATCCATGTTTTAAAATTTCCTTTAAATTCCACCAACCATTGAAAATTATTGAACCGGGTCCGGGTAAAAGTTTTAACATAATTGTTGCTGCATGGAAGCTAATATATCTCACTAGTAGGAACCAAATTACTACATCATTATGCGTCTTTGGCTTTTTAATTACGATGTAGCAAACAACTTACAAACATATGGAAACCGAATGATGATTTTCTGGCTGGAATTTTATATTTAATTTGTATCTTTAGACTTCATTTGCTTGGCAGTTTTCATGGGATATGATGCATGTGATTGAGAAGTCAAACATAATATAATTTTATTTGTCCCCATCCATATGGAATTTAAGTTTTTGATTGAAAGTTCTCATGTTAAGTTGGGGTGTGTGCCCTTCGAAACCATATAAATTTGAAACTTCAATTATGGATTTTGAATTGTGTGGCATGGAGCTTTTGTCACACTAGTTTCAAATGTATACGTGGCGGATTTTGAATTATGTTTACTAAAGTTTAATATAAAGGAAATATAACTTTCTACGAACATTTAAAATAGTATCAAATTCTCACTTCTATATGATCAAGCTCTAGTTCCACCGTCACTTGAGTAAAACCTAAATTCATAAGCCACTAAAGCCTTGTCTTAGACTCGTGCTTGTTGAGGTGTTTGTTGAGTAGTACTCACTATCTTTTCCCTTGGCCCATGATTTTTTCATTTTATTATTTTCCTTTTTTTATTTATTTATTTTTGTTGAACATCATTAAAATAAAAAACAATACCAAAAGTAAAATAATCCTTATACAATAGATGAATTAAAAATCATTCATTCAAAATAAACTCATTCTTATTCATTGACTGATTTCGTTCAGAATCATACATAAATCAATCGTTCAAAATCTTAAATAATTGATTCATTCATGCTTGAAGTGAAGTCATGCACTCACGAGACGAATTCAATCCAAAGACGAACGGTGACGTGACGGCTGGGAAGGGGAACATCACCGTTAGACTCAAGAAGCTCAAGGTAGCTTCAATCTGAAAACACCAAAAAGAATCCTTAGAATAAAAAACATATACCAAAAATAAATTGATCCTTATAAAAAATATATACCAACAGTAAAATAATCCTTATATGACAGATGTATTAAAAACCATTCATTCAAAATCAACTCATTCTACATTCATTCATTCAAAATTTAAAAACTGATTCATTCATACCTAAAGTAAAGTAATGCACTAACGAGACGAAACGAATCCAATGACGAATGGTGGATGGTAAGGGGAACAACATTGGTAGATATTTGCATTTTACTTCTATGTTTTGAGCTCTCACTTCTCAATTTTGTGTTTAGGCTGGCTGGAGTAGAGGTGTAAAAATGAAATGATGTTGGGTTGTAAAAAAAAAATTCATAAATGTTTGGGCCCTCTTGATACTTCTTTTTATGTATATATATAACCCCCTATAAAACAAACTTGCTATATACACCTTCAATAAAAACATTTTTGGACCCTATAGTCATGAGCTCTAGGCTGTTACACTTTGATCTATGCCCAATGTTTAACGTAATAAAAAGATCGGACAAACGAGTACGATAATGCTCGTCCAAATGTTAGTGTATACTCTCTCAGTTTCAAATTGTAACGCCCTAGTTGTTGTATTTAATTATTTTGATTAATGTGGAGTATATATATATTTATATATGATGTTTGGTGATTTATGCGGAGTATATATATATATATATATGTGTGTGTGTGTGTGTGTGTTTTTTGGGTGATTTACGTGGTGTACTATTTTATTATATGGTTTATTTAATAATAATTAGAAATAAGTGTGAAATAATAATTATTTTGGTGTTTGGGGAGTTAATAGAAATTATTAAAATTAAAGGGGTTTAAATGAAATGAAGGGAGTTAAGTAAGTGGGAAGTTAGAAAATAGAAGTTAGAAAGTATTGTACGTGAGAACTGTTTTATGTGAAACCAAGCCAAGGGAGAGGAAACCAGGAACAAGGGAGAAGAACCAGAGGAACCCTTTTTGCTGTGCATTTTTCATTATGAATTAAGGTAAGGGTGAGGTTTACTTCAATAGTGTAGATTTTAGATTCTGATTTTGAGTTTAACAGGTTATGGTGAAAATTGGGGATTTTGGGTTTTATGTTGAATTGTTGATTTTTGGAGCTGTGGGTGTGAATTTGATGTTAGAAATAGGTTCTAAGTACATACAGAAAGTTAATTTATGTCTGTAAACTGATTTGGGGAGTGATTGGAAGAAAAATGAGATTTTGGGGAAAAACCAGTTTTCTGCCCGTACTGATGTTCATCGCTCGCCTCGCGAGCATTCATGTCTCGCCTCGCGATTGAACAACATCAACACTCGCCTCGCGAGCAGACCAACTCGCCATGGCGAGTAGCCAGATCAAAACTTGATTTTTGAAAAGTTGTTATAAGATGTTTTGGGGATGGTTTAAGGTACCTAGATGATATTAATGAAGACTGGAACAATTTTCAGGATAAAAAGATGATTAGGGAGCTTAGTATAGAAGTTGGAGTGAGAAAATGTCATTTTTTCCGAGAGCACCTATTTTTCACTCGCCTCGAGTTCGCATTGAACTCGCCATGGCGAGCAAGTAGTTTTGTGAACTCGCCATAGCGAGTAGATGTGCTCGCGAGGCGAGTTGCACAGTTCCTGAGTGCTGTTTGTTTGTATGGATGGTAGTGTTTGATGTTGTAGTTTTTGAGCATGGTTATATGTAATTATGTATTATTTGGGATGATTGGATTGCTGGATTGATGATTACTGTTGATGACTGAAATGTATGCTATTTATTGAATCATACATGTTGTTCAAGTGGTGTCACATGGAGTTTGCATTGCATGGTCAGTTGTATGTAGATATACACAAGTAGGTCCATTGCATATGCATAAAACAGCGGAGAGGACTCATGTCCTGGAGTACTAGTTGCTCAACAGCGGTGAGGGCTTCGGTCCTGATGAATGCTTTAACTATTCAAAAGCGATGAGGACTTCGGTCCTGTTTGGTACCACATGTATATTTGCATATTTGAGAAGTCTAAGGTGTTGTCTTAGCAGTGTTGTCATGTCATTTGCATGAGTCGTAGTTGTGGATTGTAGTTGTTACTTGATGATGATGATGTTGTTTGGTAAATATGTACACTGTATACATACTTGATGAGTGGATTCTGATGATGTTGTTGTTGCTTGTGAATTAATTATGTATATTTGCAAGTTGATGTATTTGATGTTATAGGGTGTTAGATTCAATTGAAGATTTAATATATATATTTATTGTTGTGAATCTCACCCCTTCTGCTTGAAAATGTTGCCCTTCCTATGGGTAACTTGCAGGTGATCCTGAGTAGTTGGTGGTGGCTCAATGTCGTGTCTAGGGCTCTGATACATTCGAGATGTGTTTTATTGGTTGTATTTCATTCCTTATGTATCTCATTTTGAATCTTGTTGTTATGGCCCTATGATGGTTGAAATTGTTGTTAGGCTTATGCCAAGATGATGTTTTGGAGGATTTAACTGTTTTTGATGATGTTGAATAACATTCCGCTGCTGTTTAAATGATGTTTGAACGTTGTTTAATTAAATAGTTTCATATGCTATTTAAGAATTTTGAAATTGCAATGTAGCATACTTGTTTGGCGAAATACTCTGATAATTATTTGTTATTTAATTACTTTTGGGTAACAGGGTGTTACACAAATTATAAGAAAAAAAAATCAAATCACAATTATTATGAAAACTAAAACATAATAATCTGGAGTATAAGTACTTTTTATGTTTTCCTTGAAATAAGTTTCATGAGAATATGTAAAAATAATTTGCATTCATTATGGAGAAAATGAGAGAGAGAGAGAGACAATTAAATGCATTTAATTTGATGAGAATAAGTACTACATCTCCTTCTCTCTTTTTAATAGTCACTTGTATTTTTCGTATCTCAAAATAATTATAGCTTTACAATATCAATGCAAAATTTATTATTACACTTTCTGGTCATTATTATAAGTAAAAAATCTACATTTTAAATTTATTCAATTAATGATGTATATGATCTTTATTATAGACCACATACATCATTTAATGAATGAACCAAAAATATTGATTTTTGCTTATAATAATGATTGGATGGTGTATTTTCTTTATATAACTTTATTTATTGAATTTCATTCCGCTTAACTAATTTACTATTAATACAAATATTTTAGTTAATCGACACTTCTAATTTTACCATTTAAATCAACCAAATCAATTATTTCCTTGATAACCATGCACAATCCTGAAAGACAATTATAATGAAATACTGGGAGTAAAAGTTTTTCTTGTAAAAATGATTTTTTTAAACAACATGATTAAATATGATAAGAGTTTTTTTTTTTTTTTAGGTCAGATATTATAGTGGCTAAAATTCATCTTATTAGATGAATAAGTGAGATGTCTGGGATTCAAATCTTAGCCCATACATATAATAATGCACCGTCCTATCAATTTAGTCTTTTAATTTGATGCAAAGAATGTGAATTCTTTAATCTTATAACGTGAGTATAATAATATAACAACCGTGACGATGAAACACTTTTGCCTCATACATAGATCTCGTGTTGCAAACTTTTGACCACGACGATTCATTAAATATACATCTATCACGGAACCCTTAATCTCCTACACATTTATATCGGACTTTTTGACAAAGTAAACATGTTATAGGAATTAAAGAGAGAAAATTTCATCCAAAGACATTTTCACATATAGTTGGATATTTAACTTCCACTAATTTATTTTTTTATCAAGTAGTCTAATGATCAAAGCCAGTGACATATCTTAAGGTTATTCTTTTGAAATGTCAAAAGTTTATGGAATATATATTAAATTGTTTCAAAGAATATCAGAAATATTAACTGATCTAATGGTTTAGTTTTGCTCGAATCAAGTACACTGATGACGGCTTGATTCCCCCACAATCACGTCTTTTAAATAAAATATTAAAAATATAATAGAAAAATAAAAAAGGGTTGAACTAGGATACAAACAAGCGACATCCTGAAGAATCACACACCCCCTATCCACTGCAACACAGGAAAACTTATAAAACTTTCATGCCAGATATATTATATATATAGAAAAACCAGGGGATGCCATGGCACCGGTGGGTCTTAGAGAAGATCCGTCACTGACTAGAGCTCACACAATTAAATGTGGAGAAATAGAGTGTTGTGGTTCGAACCCTAACCCCTGCATATAATATGCAATATCCTACCAACTGAACTAATCTCACGGGGATACTTCCACTGATTTATTTACATAAGATTTGACTTTCTCCTAATCTATATATATATATAATTTTTGTATAGTCCAAATATAAATTTGTATTTATGATAAAAAAAAATAGAGAGACAATTTCCTTGCATCCGTGACATGTGATTTTAAAATTAATAATTTTCAATTGTGGAACTTAGCTCAGTTGGTAGAGATATTAGATATTTTATGCAGGGACTGAGGTTCGAACCCCGAACATCCCACTTCTCCACAATTAAATTGTGTGAGCTCTAGCCACTAGACAATTTCCTTGCGTCCCTGATATGTGATGTTAAAATTAATAATTTTCAATTGTGAATTATCGGTCAAAAAAATTGTGCTAGGTCTCATATGATTAATACAATAAAATAACAAAGAAGTTTATAGATCTTGGCAATATGATCTATAGTATATAACAATTTTTTGACTCAAAATTATCTAACAGTTAGATGCCTAAAAATACTATATATAATATCTACAAAATAAAATAGCTATCAAAGAATATAAATCATATCAAAAAATAAAAAAATCCTCATTCTCATTGAGACTACTACTCAATTTATCAACCCACACTTTTTTATCCTTCTTTTCCTCCATTTTATTCTTCTTTTTCTCTTCATCATCATCATCACTTTCAGGAAAAAATACCTCATGAACAAATACCTCCACATAATTTCTACTATACCCCTTATTATTCTCATTCTCAACTTCAATTAGTGGAGGAATATAAGGTGGTCTTGCCAATTCCAAAACCGTGTCCCACTTTACTCCTTTAAAGAAATCATGACCCTTGATTTCATCCACCTTAATCCTACGGTCAGGATCCTTTTCCAACAATCTCCTAATCAAATCCCTTAACGCTGTTTTCTCTCCCGTTAACTCAGGTTCCTTTGACAAAATCCTGTAAAACGTTTCTTTCCTATTAGTCCCATTAAACGGCGTCGTTCCATACAACATTTCGTATAAAACAACACCTAACGACCACCAATCAACTTCAAAACCATGACCTTTTCCGTTTACAATTTCAGGTGCCACGTACTCTTCCGTTCCAACAAATGACTTTGATTTCTCAACAGATTCCGGCTCGTTGCGTTTGAATGAGCCGGAATCTGTTGGAAGGAAATCGGAGTCACACGGTGAGATCCCTGAGTTACAACGGTAGAACCGCGAGAACAATC
This sequence comes from Medicago truncatula, assembly GCF_003473485.1. Classification (NCBI taxonomy): domain Eukaryota; kingdom Viridiplantae; phylum Streptophyta; class Magnoliopsida; order Fabales; family Fabaceae; genus Medicago; species Medicago truncatula. The sequence goes on from NC_053049.1 coordinate 3,103,068, forward strand.
GATTCTTCGTGTGCTTTTCCTTAGAAGGTTTGGATCTCTCTGAAGACGAGTTGTGACTCAGTGATTGAGGTGGTGTTATAGGTTTCAGCTTTGTAGAGAGATCGAAATCTACGAGCATTATGTGACCATTTTCTTGAATCATCACATTATCTGGCTTCAAATCTCTGTAAACTATTCCTAAATCGTGTAGATACTCCAATGCCAGAACCATTTCAGCAGCATAAAACCTTCACCAAAATTCAAAACAAAAAATCAAAATCAAGATCTACATAACAAAACTGTTTAGACGAATGGAAATGACAAGAGCTGAATCTCATGAAAAAAGTACCTGATGGCATCATCGGAGAACATTTTCTCAGACTGTTTCTTTCTGAGAGAATGGAGGTTACCACCATTGCAATAATCAATGGCGAATCCAACAATCTTCTCAGTTTCGAAAACACCTCGCAACCGCGGCAAAAGAGGATGATCAAAACTACGTAGCACTTCTTGTTCAAACGAGGCTCTCTTATACTCACCACAACCTTTAGGATTTTTTGATTTCTTCTGATCTATGAGAGCTTTTGACATTACTTTCAGTGCCAGATATTCTTCTGACGACCGGTTACCGGTTCTCGCCAGGAACACGACGCCTTTGGCGCCGCGTCCTACAGCTGAGATAACTTTTAGGGTTTTGAAATCTAGTGATTTTACTCTGTCGTTTTGGTTGGTGTTGCTGTCGTTCATGGTGATTTTTTTAACTTTGAAGTGTAGTTTTGTTATGTTGAATTGTTTATAGGTTTTTATAAGACTTGTATAAGCGTGTTTGGTGGGTTATTGCTGCTTCCTTTCTTGTTGGGCAAGAATTCAACGTTCATCATGTGAGTGTATTGAACTTGATTGTTGTTTTCTTTTATATAGGGTTTGAACCGTGTATATTTGTGACACGTGTTAGAAAAAATAGGTAAAAATTTGACTGTAATAAATGTATAAAGTGGTATATAGTTGTATGGAAATAGCGTTGGGAGGTAGAAAGTATAGAAAGTGTATGAACGTGATACCCAAGAGAGACAGCAAATGGTGGGTTGTGGGGCTGAGAAGAATTACGTGTTTCTAGAATCCGTTCCACACGGGTGAAGAAGAAGATGGAATATTTGAAAGAAAAAAGAAAATTATATTCAAAGATGGTGGTGGGGTTATATAATAATTTACACAAGAGAGAAAAAAGCCTTCTTAATATAGTTCTCATTTTTTTAAAGTTTAAACGGCTGAAATTGAAAATATATATAGGTTAGTGGAAGTACAATGTATCTAGTGATAGGAAGAAGAATCACAACTAGTCTAACAATATGAAAGTACACTACATACAAAAAGGTATGAAATTTGGTTATTGACTAAAATATGCTTCCTATGGGGCTAAGGTAATATTTTCTACATTTTCTTCCATTTATTATTGTATGGAAATGGTCTTTAGCTTTGTTGTTAAGTTAGACAACAGTCGTCCATGTTTAAAATATATTAAGACAACAGTTCATTACAAAATAAAAGTTAGACAACAAATACTTTTATTAAGTTAAAACATTTTATTGTAAATAATTTTTTTAATGTAGTCAAGTGGAGCGTGAAAGTCTTCAAAGACATTTGGAAATAACATAAGAGATTGACACTCTTATTAAAACATGAGCACTACCAATAATTTGTCACAAAAAATAGTTATAAGGTATCAATAGAAGTTAGGTTCATACCTCCTTCTGTTTTGCAATTTAATTTTTTCTCGCCTTGATAAAAAAAAGATTAAAGAAGTGAAGAAGTTAAAAAAATCCTTACAAGAGAGAAAATACTAACATAACCAATACCATATTAACATTTTCATTAAAAAGAAATTAATCAAAAAGTTATTATCATTAACTAAGATGATTCTTTGCACCCTTCTGCGAAGGAGAGCCATTCTCTCTTATATTAAATTTTACCTCAAAGGCATCATCAACTACTTATTTACAATCTAATTTAAAAAATAGTTTTTTAAAGATTAGAAGATATAATCCACTAAATTGATTGTAGGTGTGATTTTAGGAAAGTGTGATTAAATTCATTTTTTTTTTAATAATCTAACAAGTTTCATACGGATTGATTGACGATGTAAAAAATCATTCTAATATATTTACTTGCACAAGGATTTATTATATAAGTGCCACCTAAATAAGAAAGTATCTCACAAAATTTGCTTTCACAGGAAGTGGATGAATAGCACTTGTCCATTAACGTGAACAAAGACTAACTATCACTATTGGGTTGGGTGAACATTATATTATGATAAACTTTAGGTTAACATTTGTCTTTTTTGTTAAGATTTTTATATTGACACTGTAAATGACAGCCTACTAAGTTATTAAAATTACATTAGTCCCCTCTTTTGAAAACGGTTGTAAAATGAAAATTTATATCACTTTACCTAATAAAAGTTTCTTCCTTCCCAACTTTTTATTAAGTAAAAATAAAAATAGACACTACATTAAATGATATCCTATATTAATATTTTGCCGTAGACAGCTGTGGTAACATCATGAAATATTCATCTTAGGTGACTTTTAATAAAGTTGCACTAGCCAGTAAAATCATATTATTAATGTATATGATCTGTTGTGTGAAAACATATTTCGGCACATAGCTGGGTGTAGTTCCAGCTAATTTTTAGAAAATAGATAAAATGCTGTCAAAATATGATTAATACACCCAGCTGGGATAACATGAAATCATATTGCATAATGTATAGTGTGACATTATTTGTTGCAAATGCTTAATCATGATTGTAATATGCAGTATGTGATGATAATACAAAGAAGTTCATGATGTTTTGATAGAACACGAAATTAATATTAAGTATTTTCATGATGTGCATTTATACGCCAAAGACTCCACACTCCACCAATTTGCCTCTGCAAAAAAATTCAACAACCTGAACACTTGTGTAACATATCAATTTGCGAAATATTGTTCATCACAACTACTATAAATATGTTTTGTCAAAAAAAAAAAAAAAAACTACAACGAATTTTTAACATGAATTTGACGTAAATAAACCTTGGAATAGGAGATCTTCAATATAAACTTTTTTTTTTGATAAAATTTAAATTCCTTTGGAAAATTGTGGCTTTGTTACCCACAACCAATTAAAACCAGCCATGTGTACCTTACCAATAGTTTTTTAGATACTGTTATTGTTTCATTTTAAGAAAAAAGCAAATACCAAACATCTTTCCCTTTTTTTTAATTGCCATGTTTTCCTTAATGTACATTTTATATTTTGAGTAGTATATCTTATTTTTGGAGTTTTTCCTTCCCAAATTTATTTTGTTGTGTTTCTTACAAAATTACAACTATAACCTTTTTTTAGGGAATTATTGTTGTGAATTCGGACTCTAATCTCACACCAATAAACTTGGATGTGTGGAGTAAAATGAAAGTAGTAACTAATATCAAAGTAACCTCAAACAAACCAACAACAACAATAACAAATCTAGATATAATCTTGGAATCAAGTGTAAAACACAAAAAACCATAAGCAAAAGATAAAGAGAAACAAACACATCAAGAAATGTTTAACCATTTCGACCCATCAATAAGTTCTTTACAAAGAGATACAAAATGGTTAAAAAAAATTAGCTTCAACAAGCTCACGAAGAACAAAGCCTAATTTCTACATTTTTCTCAATCTCTTCCTAAGAACAAGAGACTCAATGAATTCACCCACCCAAGGTGTTTACTAATGTTTCCCAACTCAAGAGAACCTCTCAAAAGAACTTCACCAAAGACACTATTAACTCTAAACTTACCATCTTTGATTTCCCAAGTTTCTTTCTCTTAATGCTCTACTCAAAACATGAAGAATGAAGCCTTATATAGTGTCCTTAAAAAAAATGTCCTATATCAAAAGCGTGCCAGGATTTGCACAAATCGTGCAACGATTTCATGCAGTACTTAATATTATTCAAAATCGCACAACGATTTCAACCCTCCGGACCATGATTTTTGCCGTGACAAAACCTCCAAAACCTTCTCCAAATCGTGTTACGGTTTTTTTTCAAACTTCAATCATCAATTTTCAAACAATTCTCAACAATTACAACTAGAACTTCTTTATTGAAAATATGCATCTACATTTAAACCTTTTTTTAAAGGAAATCTACATTAAAAACTTGAAACATACATTTTATATGAAACTGATAATTGTTTTGCTATGATGGAACTCAAACTTTTAACAAACTAAAAGTGTTAAATATGAATTGAATTATGGACGTTTCTTAAAACTTGCAAACATCAGTTCAATTAATCTTGGTTTTTTTTAATTATTAGAGTTTTAAAAAAACCGTTTCATTCAAATATTAATTACCTTTAAACAATAAATATAGATCACTTGATTACTAACAAGCTACCAACAAATTATTTGAGCTATCCTTAATGTTGCATCTCTAAAAAAATCAACCCATGGCAACATTCAACACCTTTAGTTTATTACCAATAGTAATAGCTTATTGTGCTTTGTTAGTTCAAACCGGAATTTCATCTCATGTTCAACTATCAAATGATCCCCCTCCTCATGCACCAACCCAGTCATCATGGTTTGAAAAACACTTAAAAAATTGTGCAACAAAGTTATACCAACCATGTGGTGATGAAATATTCTTTAGTATATTTTTCGGTAATCAAACAGCTGGTAATGAATGTTGTTTTAACCTTGTGAATGAGGTGGGAAAACAATGTCATGACGACATGACAAAATATATTTTTGCATCAGAAAATTTCAAGAAGAAAAAAACTTCAATTTTGGAAAGGAGTTGGAAAGTTTGGGATTCTTGTGTCTCTTCTTTACTAAATATCCCTCCTGTAGCAGATCCTTATGTATTTAACTCAATAGATCCTAATGTATTTAACTTTAACCCATTCGATCATATTTAACTTTAATTAGGTATCTCGTGCAAATTTAAAAGATTGTACAACTTGATATCTAATAAATTGTTTTTTTTATGCTGCAAGTGTTGGAATTATGTTTGGAATATCAACATATACTAAAACTTTGTATAAATAGTTGTTTTGGTTTTCACCTATGATCATTGTGTTTAACACTTAATATTTTCCTATGACAAATGTTATTACGTCAATTGTTCTGTTAATATTTTCTTCATGTAAATCGAACCTTAAAAATGTAACTCTTTGACTCCTTTAATCTCTAGCTCAACCAAGTGAGCTATCCATCCCTTAATATTAATTGATAGCATAATAAGCCAATATGCATATATAATATGGTTTGTTGTTTCTTTTCGATACTAAACATCGTTACTTTTGAGGAGAATTCGTCTCTATAAAGAAGGACTCTTTTTTTTACTTTCTTCATTGCATTTTTTTTTTCTCTTTCGTTCCAGTCTTTCTTGTGTGTTTAAACTTCTTTTCTTATGACATTTTTTTTCTTCAGATTTATTTGAAATTTCTAATGGGTAACGTAAAATCCCTCTTCCAAGAGGTGGTCATAGGCCATCGTTGTAACACCCTAAATCTCAACAAATATTTTTTTTTTTAAATTTAAAATACAAATAATAATTCAACACACAAGGGTGTCACACATTTCCATCATTCAAATATCGTCTTAAAAAAGTGCAGTGAACAAAACATTGACACGTTATCTTAACAAATAAGCTAAATTCAAATATAAATTCCAAAACATAATCATAAAATAAAAGGAAAACCCCAATTCCCTAGTGTTACAGGATCAGAGCATTGACCCAAAATAAACTCCTAATGAAAAGAAGGATTGACGAGAAAGATTCTTCGTCGTACTCTAAGCTCGCATTGTCTAAAGTTCTTTGTCCTGAATATATGTATCAAACAATGGTACAAACGCCCAATCCGCAATCGGGGTGAGTATTTCTCCAAACTAAGAAAATTGCATAAACATAATTAATAGGCTCAAAGATTAAATACATAAAACATCATCAATTATATATATATATATATATATATATATATATATATATATATATATATATATATCTTTCACATCATTAAATAATCATCATTTCACATCATTTAAAAAATCACAGATGAACTTGCATCACTTACACAAAAGCAATTATCGTTTATGAAATTCACATCTTATCGAAGGATATTGGTAGAGATCGTGTTCCTCTATGGTGGCCACACACATGGGATGTCCTCTATAGTCCTCGAGAAAGCAAGGATTAGGGTTATTAGATTGATGTATGTTGGGCCAACGATATGGGCCTAGGCTCAATCCGAAACAATTTCATATGAAAAGCCAATAAGCAATTCCAAACAACCTTTGAAAAAAGAAAAGAAAATACCAAACATCTTTTCCTTTTTGTAAGGGTAATGCTAACTAGTGCCCCCGAAAACTAGTTAAGGAAGTCAAAAGAGGAAACTTTAAGCCAAATGAAGAAGCCTTTAATTCATTGATTACACAATTTTGAATGCAAATATTACCCTTTTTGAATCATTATTAAAGCGTTTAATGCAAATATTATTATATTTGACTTCTTAACCTGTGCCCGAGGGGCACCTGTTAGCAATAGCATGACCCTTTTTTTAATAGATGATTAAGTTATCACATTTTTTTTTTTTTTGAATTTTTTCTTCCCGTTATTTATTTATTTTATTTTTTTTTTGCGTTTTTTACAAAATGACAAGAACTTCTTTATTGAAAATATGCATCTACATTTAAAACTCTTTTTTTAAGACATCTACATTTAAAACTCGTAACATTCATTTTTTATGAAACTGATAATCATTTTGCAACAATGGAACCCAAAATTTTAACTAACTAAAAGTGTTACATATGTAAATTTAATTATGGACGTTTTTAAACCTTGCAAACATCAGTTCAATTTATTTTTTTTATTACAAAGAGAGCTTAAGCCTGAATTAATTTTGGTTTTAATTACTAGAGTTTTCAAAAACTAACTCAAGCAAATATTAATTACTATTAAACTATAAATATAGCTCACATGACTACTAACAAGCCACCATTTATCCTATATCTAAAAAATAAAATTAGCCATGGCTACATTCAATACTTTTAGTTTATTACCAATAGTATTAACTTATTTTGCTTTGTTAGTTGAAACTGGAATTTCATCTCATGCTCAAGTATCAAATGAACCCCCTCTTGATGCATCAACCCAGCCATCATTGTTTGAAAAGCATTTAAAAAATTGTGCTACAAAGGTATACCAACCATGTGGTGATGAGATTTTCTTTAGTATAAATTTTGGGAATCAAACAGTTGGTAAGGAATGTTGTTTTAACCTTGTGAATGAAGTGGGAAAACAATGTCATGATGACATGACAAAAGCTATTTTGACATCAGAAGATTTTAGGAAGAGCAAAACTTCAATATTGAAAAGGAGTGCAAAAGTTTGGGATTCTTGTGTCTCTTCTTTACTAAATAATAACCCTCAGTCAGCAGATCCTAATGTATTTAACTATAACTCAATAGATCCTAATGTATTTAACTTTTATTAAGTATATCTCGTACAAACTTAAAAATCTGTACAACTTGATATCTAAAAAATTGTTTTTTGAGGTTGCAAGTGTTGGAATAATGTTTGAAATATCAATTATACTAAAGCATAATCATCCATTGGATGTATACGTATAAATGTGTAATGTGTGTGTATATATAATGCATAAATAAAAAAGGTTATAAACATCTCATGGAATTAAAGGGTGTTTTTTCAATAAAAAATATTAATATGTTAATTGTTATGTTAGATTTTCTCCTTGTCAAAACTTGCAACCTCAATAAATAACATGGTGTAGCACAACTTACCTCCTTCACCGCCTTAAGAGACATCTCACTTCAGGGCGATACTTGACATAAGATAATATACCTCATTTTCCGTCTCAAGAACCACCTCATTCCTCGCATAATGAATGAATAGAGCGCCAACATAATCCACCACCTTAAACATCAACAAACAATTAGAATCAGATAGGCGGCACACTTATCTTGGACTATAAACAGACCAAGTCATATATGTAATGGATTCAACCAAATTACAGCAGCAAAAATATTACTCCCTCCGATCTTATTTATGAAAAAATTGACTTTTTAAATTCATTGAATAATTGATGTATCTAGTTTAAAATTTAGACCAAATACATCATTTATACAATGAATTAAAAAAGTCAAATATTTCTTATAAATATGACCGGAGGGAGTAACAACAATGAGAGCATCGTCGAATACTTACAATAAACAAGGGCTCTCAACCCCATAAACGAACAAACATATTGTTAACTCACTGTATTCTTACTCACTTTGCAATCTACTAGCACTCATATTTACTTGGACGTTCAAGTGTCTTTTGCATCCTCCCCACTTTGCAATCTACTATCTATTATCTATTTCTTCAAAGCAACTTTTTCTAATGGCTTCTATATTGTTGATATATATCTGATCCTTTTATATGACAATGTAGATTTTAAATTTCTTGTAAAATATCTATGATTTAGTCCTTAAAAATACCACTCTCTAATCAATTTGATCTCTAAACTATTAAAATCAACTAGAAGATCCCTAAACTATTCTCCCATCCAACTATTTATCGTCTCGGTTAACAAAATTTGTTGTTTTTCATGATAGTTTTGGGATTAAATGGATATATTTTTCTTTTGATTACTTCAATTTACTATATATTCATAATATTCCGATCACTATCTCTTTCATAATTTATAGACCTTTTATTTTATTTTATTTTAATAGTATAGGGACTCTACATTGATGAGAGAGTGATGGTTTATGGACGAAATTGACTATATATTCATACAAAAATCTATGCTTAGCGAATTGTTATGGCCTATTTACTTTGCAAAATTTTTTATTTTTTATTTTGATTGAAAAAATATGTGTTCATTTTAAGTTTTTAATTAACTTACTGATAAGAAGGTGTGAGAGTTATTGTTCAAAAAAAAGAAGGTGTGAGAGTTGAGTGAGACTCTTGAAGGGAACCATTGTGACGAAGAAAAAATAAAATACTAACTAGATGTGGTGCATTTTTTAAATTATTTTGGCAGTTTCATCATGTTTTCGAAAGAACGCGGACAATTGTTTATTTCAAGAGTCTCTTATCTTCTTGCTATCAAGTAAAATTAAGGTTTAATACATGTTTTTGGTCCCTTAACTTATTTTTGGATTTCATTTGGTCCCCTAACTTTAAACTGTCTCAATTTGGTCCCATAAATATTCTGCCGTTTACAATTTTGATCATTTCCGTTAGTATTTTGCAAAATCTGTTAACTCATTTCCACGTGTCAGTTAAGATTGGTGATCAACAGTTGGATTTAAAAAGCACACATGACAAACAGGGGACTCACAACATATGATAAAATCTATTGTCATCTTCCCAAAACAAAAGATAATAATCCAGCAACAACTAAGTTTAAAGTTAGGGGACTAAAATGAAATCCAAAAATAAGTTAAGGGACCAAATGATGTATTAAGCCTAAAATTAACACAAACAAAAAAAAAAACATTTTCACAAAGTAAACAACCCTAATATTGTTGAGAATTTTTTTGAGTTGCCAAATGGCTGTTGCATGCATGTATTATTGAAGGTGAGTAAATCCATTCTTAAACCAGTGTGATTATTGTACTTCCATTTTTTCTTAGTAATTCAGGATTTGTATAGCATGATTATATAGTAATTTAATTAAGTTAATTGATTAAATTTTATTGCAATTGTATAATTACTTGTTTAATTTTTTTTAGTGTTTGTCATAAATTTCTAAACTTTTCTTTTTAAAACAATATTGGAGGTTCTTTTTGAAAATAGTGTCTATAATTCTTTCGAAACAGGTATGTTGTCATTTGAATGTGATATACACACGCTATCTGTTTGTTATTAGATGTGTATCAAACATAGAATAATAATCATAATATAACATATTTGATGTTGTCTATCAATCCCCGATCGCGGAAAATAGCAGCTCATTCAAATTTCGATTTGCAACAGGTCTATAGTGTCGCTATTGCCGCTGTATTTTGTACTAATTAACATATTGCAGAACAATAGCGATTAGTTCAAATTCGCTATCTATAGTACCGCTGCAGCCGCTATTTAATAAATTCTTCCACCTAAAATGATTATCTCTAGTCGCCAATCTTCAAAGTTATAAAAAGAATTATAGACACAAATGCTCGATCAACCTGTACTTTAGGTAATGCACAGGTTGGTGAGTGTCACAGGTCACAGCTCGATCGAAACTGTGCTGTATATGTATACGGTAACCCTTCATTTTGAGAAATGGCGAGTGTCACAGCTCGATCAACCTGTAATTGATTGAGAATTACCGTATACATATATAGCACAGTTTCTTCTTAAAGATCAGTACATGATCAAGTTGTTACATCAGGAAATTGAAAGCTTAACCGATAATGTAATGATCTTCATACTTTGTAAGTTAATATGATTCTTTCTCAATAGTGTTGGAGTTGAAGCTGTAAGATTTATGAGATGGAGAATCATCACTGAAACAGTAAAGCAATTGAGAAGAAATCCCCAGGGACGATTGAGCAATTCACATGGACGATTAATAACTTCTCCAAATGTGATTCTAAGACGTACTCAGAAAGTTTCTTCCTCAAAGGCTATTCATGCTCTGAGTAAATTCCAATTTACTACATACACATATCATCATTGTCATGTGCTCAATTTTTGTATGTTTTCGATATTTTTTTCAGGCGGATTGTTATGAATCCAAAAGGGAGCAAGAACAACCCAGGTTACTTGTCATTGTCAATTTATTTGAATGTTGACAATTTTAATTTTCCTAAAGGGTGGAGAAGATATGTATGTAAATCTTGAGTTGGCTCTTACAAATCAATTCAGTGCCTTGCTAACAATTGCAAAAGGTATGTTTCATAATAACAATTAGTTTTACATTTTTGGTATAAAACACCATATGGGTTTTGTATCATCCACAAATCTTATCTAAGTAAATACACATCCTATATCGAGGAAGTATGTTCATGGTATCAATCACTTGTTGACGACCAGAGGAAGAGAAAGCGTACTCGTAGATTTACAGAATGGGTGTTCACAGCATTAGGCCGAGTTCTATATTTTCTAAACACTAAAAAGGTGAAAGATATGAATGAAGATGCTTGTAACTGTCTCCAAATTTAATGGGAAGAACTTGAGACAGTTGGTTTTGATTTATCCTGGTTGAAAGCCTTCTTATTTATCTGCGATGAGGACGAAAAATTATGTCCAGAGAGAAGCAAATGTGAAAAAGCTGAGGAAGAATGTAGAACTTATAGAGAGGGATCTTGCAACAGCAAGAAAAGAGTTGATTGAAGCAGAAAAAGGATTCGTGGAGAGGGATTTGGATGCTAAACTAGGATATGGAGCACCCTAGACTTTTGTTATTTTTCTATTGCATGAACATGCACTATTTTGTTATCTTACTATGTGTATTAAAATATTTATGCATGTATGTGTTGAATTCTATTGTTATGCATATGCGTTAGATCTTGATGGTCATTGTTACTCATTTATTACATATGTTTATCCACAAATTCTAGCTTCCATTTATAAAAGTAATGATGTATATGTATATTTAAATTAAAACTCGCGCTTCGAAATTTTAGTTGGACAAAAGTTTAAGCTGATCAATTTTATTAGGCCAGTAATTTTATTTTATTATGGCTTATTCAAATCTACACTAGCATGAATAAGCCATAATAAACTGCTTACTAGTAACCAAAAAAAAAAACTGCTTACTACAAAAATCACTAACATATTTTATTTTATTTTTTGGTCAAGAAAAAAATCACTAACATACAACAACTGAAAAAATGCATTTGCATTTAAAATTTGAACGTAAGCAATCAACACAGCTCTCTACAATTCTTTACCAAGAATTTTTCTCTAAGTTTTCTTTCTCTTCCGGTCGTTGAGGAGGGGTGATTTTAGGTCATTTTTTTTATCTAGAATCACCCATCTGCATCTTTTTTTTCATTTCCTTTCAATCTAAATAAGTGATTTCCACATATATCAAGTGTTTTCTTTTGTGTTTTTTCGTGATTTCGTCGTCTGTGTACATCATTGTGTTGTTCGTCGTCTTGTACGACGTTGTTTGATTTCGCGTGTTGTTGTGGTGTTTGTTTGGTTAATATTGAAAGATCGGCTTCAGTCAATCACATATTCAATCGATGATTTGGACGCCAATGTTGCAGATCCAGAAGTATGGGTATTCTGGTGATTTAGAATTATCATTTTTTTTTTGTAGCATTTTGCCGTTATATGCTATTAACTTGGATGTTGTGAGTTTATTCGCAGATTCATCCTTTACGTTTTTTTAGCGATGTTGATTCTAATGTATTCTATCAATTTGAATGAATGAACATCGTTTTGTTTTTGTCAAAAAAAATAAAAATAAAATTTGAACGTGTATTTGTATAAAATTGATAAAGTTTATTGTAACAAAATAGAAAAGATAATTTTATGTACCAAAAAAAGAAAAGAGATAATTTTAACGACTCAAAAGTGTAACTTGTGATATAGTAAAAAAAAACGTAGCATGTGAATTGAATTATGTGTTTATATTTATAAAAACTTGCAAAAATCAATTCAATAGGTTTTTTGGAATATAGCTCTTTGCAAAAAAACTATTGAATTATGTGTTTGTATTTATGTGTTTATATTTATAAATGTGTTTATATTTATAAAAACGTAGCATATGAATTGAATTAAATGTTTTATAAAAGTTTTTAAAAACTGATTTATGCTTTATTTTTGTTTTATTTTAAACTATAAATATGGCATACTTTATCACTAACATGCAACCAGAACATAATTTTAACCATCCTTAATCATAGATATCTATAAAGAAGTTGAGTCATGGCAACATTCCACACCTTAAGTATATTATATGTTGCAATTATTTGTTTTTCTATGTTAGTTAAAAGTGAGATTTCATCTCCCATTTCACCATCATCAAATGAATCATTGTCACCATATCAAAAGTATTTGACCACTTGTATAGAGAAATTAACCCAACCATGTGATGATGAGATTTTTTATACTGTATATATTGGTAATCAAACGGTTAGTTATGAATGTTGTTCTCAGCTTGTCAATGACATGGGACAACGTTGCCATGATGAGATTACAAGATTTATTGTGGAAAGTCCAAAGTTCAAAGCAAACAAAATTTCAATATTGCAAAGGAGTAAGAAAGTATGGAATGAATGTTCAAATGCTTTTGATGTTGATTCCCCATTAGGATCAATTGTTCCTGATATTTAATAATTTGAACGTTTTTTAAAATGATACACCTATCAAAAAAAATGACAGAAGTGATTTTTTTTTTTATAAAAAAAAACTCAAATAATTGAGGCCTATAAATGTTTTTATTTAATAAAATGATTTTTTTTAAAAATCTGAAACAAACACAAAAAAAAAAAAAAAAAAAAAAAAGTCCCTTATTTCATCCAAATACTATGGGATAGTGAGACCTATTTTAATAAATCAACTCTTAAGTTCCTCTAATATATTCTTAAAAAAAAAAAAAATACTATTGAACGTTAAATTGTTGGTAGTTAAATAGATGATAACAACAAATGAAAAGTACTTGAAAAGGTGGTAGACTTTTGGAGTTGCACACATGCACTACTTATATCTTATATAATATATATGTGTTTTCCTTCACATTCTCACAACATCCATTCTTTCCGTTCTAAAGGGTATCTCTTGAACACATGTTTATGCATTGTTTTCCTTCTATTTCCTCTTCAATTTCTAATTTCATTTTAATTTGTTTTCTTGCAGCAATTCTTTTTCGAAGAATTGCCATAGCCTTAGGTACTATCTTCTATATTGTTGATGTATATATCCAACTGTTTTTTATGGCAATTTTGATTTTATAATATCTGATACGAAAACATATGTTTTGCTAATGGCTATGGTGTTGATAATTTTTTAAGTTGGTAAAACTATTTTTCGTCACCGATGTTTGAATATGAACTTTAGGTTTAAAGTTTGAAAATTCATATGCAAGCGGATCAAAATGACCTAAAAAGAGATAAATGATCAAATCCTTATCCGAAATTAAGTTAAGTCCACTATAGTAGTTTTGCATGCGTATATTATTCGGCATGAATCATTTGAAAATTGGTGTGATTTTCATATTTGTTTTCTTACTAATTCAGCCTTTGTGTAGAATGGCAATATATATAGGTAATTTAGTGAAGTTGATGAATTTTGTTTAATTTTTAGGATTTTTCTTAAATTTCTAAAATAAAATAAAAAATTGTTGGAGGTTCTTTTGAAAAATTATCTCTTATTTTTCAGGAGTTATTTTGTCTCTTGAATGTGCAATTTGGATCAATTGTAGAAATTGTTGTTGTAATCACGGTGAGCCACTGTAATTTTGACAAAGGCTATACTTAAGAGTATTAACTAAATCACATTGTCATCCAAACATACATCAGTCAATCTCGATTACCAAGTCATCTTGGCTTAGCTTGATTTGTATAAATAAATTGGTTCATCAACTCTTTGTTGTTGAGATACTATGTTGATACATTAAAGGATTGTTCTTAGTACTTTATAAATTAATATAATTCTTTCTCAATGGTGTTAGAGTTGAAGCTGTTAGGCTGCTGAGATGGAGAACATATCCCCATGGTCCCCATGGACGATTGAGCAATTCACATGGACGATTAAGAACTTCTCTAAGTGTGATTCTCAGATGTACTCAGACAGCTTTTTCTTGAATGGCTATCCATGGTTGGTGATCGATTGAATTCCAGTTTCCTATGTAATCATCATTGTCATGTTTTTTACACTTTTTTTTTTTTATGTTTTCGATGTTGTTTTTCAGGCGGATTGTTATGAATCCAAAAGGGAACGAGAACAACTCTGGTTACTTGTCATTATCAATTCTTTCGGTTGTTGCTGATATTACTGATTTTTCTAAAGACTGGAAAAGATATGTAAATCTTGAGTTGGCTCTTACTAATCAAGCCAATGCCTTGCTCACAATTGTCAAAGGTATGTTTCATATTAACAATTGCTTTTACATTTTTTGGTACAAGGCACCATGACATCTGTTAATTATATCAATAGTTGTTTTGTGATGAACTTTCCTTTATTTTGTGGTTGAGCATGTGAATGAATTCATATGCGATACATTCATTTTTTTCCCCTTTATACAAGTTGTTTTTAACCGAACACGACAATCAGAAACTGAACAGGAGCTCAATGCAAGTAATTATTGCTGGAGTGTCGACAAGTTCATACATTTGGATGAACTCCACAACCCATGGAATGCGTTTATTGTGAATGATACTTGTATTATTAAAGCTCGGATTATTTCTGTCAGTGAACACGAGTATGAAAGACTAATTAATCAAGAAGTTAGCAAGATGGATTCACCAGCGCAACCAATTTCTGTCAAGGAAATCTCTTTGGTGCCCTCGTGTGTCAATTTGTGTGTCAATTTGGTCGATTTCAGGGGCTTAGGCAAAGTAGACAAAAAATTTGTTCCACTGCTAGAGGAAGCATGTTCATGGCATCCCTCACTCTTAGGCAAAGTAGACAATAAATTTGTTCCACTGATAGAGGAAGCATGTTCATGGCATCGCTCACGTGTTGAAAACCAGAGGAAGAGAAAGCATACTCTTAGGTTTACAGAATGGGCATTCACAGCATTAGGTCGAGTTCTACATTTTCTAAACACCAAAAGGGTGAAAGATATGAATGAAGAAGCTTGTAATCATCTCCAAATTTTATGGGAAGAACTTGAGACAGTAGGTTTTGATTTATCCTGGTTGAAGCCATATTTTGAATCTGCAATTGATAAGAAAAGTTATGCTCAGAGATATGCAAGTGTGAATAGGCTGAGGAAGACTATAGAGGCTCTAGAGAGTGATCATGCTAAAGCAAGAGAAGAGTTGATTGAAGCAGAAAAAGAATTTGTAGAGAGGGATTTGGATGCTAAACTAGGCTATGGAGCAGCTTAGACTTATGTTATTTTGCATGAACATGCACTTTTTTTTGTTATCTTACTATGTGCTTATGAAACATGCACTTCTGGATGATTTACTTTGAGTTATAATAAATATCCATGCGGGTATCCGTTGAATTCCATTGTTACTCTATTTTTCTATCAGTGGATTGAACACAGTACCTTGGAATTTACAACACTCGCACACACATCAACCATATGTGATTGATCTTAGGCACATGAAATTTATTCTCAAATTAATAATATTATCAAATTAATAATGTATATATTTCAACTAAACTTCTATATTGAAATTTTAGTTTTTTTCTGTTACTGTATTAAAATTTTCGTTAGACAAAAGTTTAAGTTGATCAATTTTATGCAATCCATGATCGTGAATCTTTGAACTTCAACTCTCTTTCGAAATAGTTTATGGATTTAAATTTTAAAACATACATGTAAACATCATATATGGATAACAACAATAAAGGATTTTCCTCTCAAAAATAAATAAATAAAGGATTTAAACAGAGTTAATGGTAACAAATTTTGCCTACACAATATTATTTTTACTCATGTCTAGAAGATAGTGCTTAGGAGTTTCAATTTTAAAAAAAAATGCATTTCCATAAAAATTTGAACATGTAATTTGTATAAAAATGATAATTTTAATTGTAACAAAATTTTTTTGAGAATTTTTAATGACTCAAAAGTGTAACATGTGCAGTGAGTTATGAGTGTTTTCAAAAACTTGCAAAAGTCTGTTGTTAATCCCTCCACATCAAGTGATAATGTCATTACTCTTATTCAGGATGGAATCAACAGAGAGAAGAGTTACAAGGGGAACATTCTAAGTCAGATAGTTGAAGCATCAGACACATAGGAGGATAGCCCTGAGGTGATACCAGATATCTCTGTCTGATAATGCTATACTTAGACACATTGTCCTTGACACACGATCAATAGCAATTGCTCCCGAAAAACATGATGTCTATTACACCTATGATGTTCTGTTCTTGCTTCAATGGACAATTGTTATATAGGACTGAAAAACATGTGGCACATACAATAGGTCTTGATTCCCGTTTATCAATATTCGAAAGAGTTTTGTTGACAACTTATGAGACAACTATAGATTTACAAAGAAACAACAAATGTGCAGTTCTTGATTGTAATTTTTGGTCATATTTAGACTTGATAATATTGTTCAAGTCACTCTTACATAATTTACTTAAACAAATCAATTTTATAGAATCAATTCATTCAAAACTAATTTTTTTCGCAGCAAAACCAAATAGACACTTATGCATAAAGCTCTTGCCTGGGTGGCTTTGGCATTGAGTTAACCCTGCCGATTAAGCTATTTACCACCTCTTTCCTCAATTTGAATCATCTACTTATATGGTAGAGATATAATCGTAACTTGCAATAAAAATGTGAGGTAAAGGAGATAAGATGAGAGATCGAGGTAGGATCTTCATCCCTCTCTTCCACAATTCATTTAGGAAGGAACCACAGCAAATTGGTCAAATAAACTAGTTTGATAGTCATTTCTAAGCATATGAAATGTTAAGTTTCACCAGGCACTTAAATGTATACACAAATTCGAGTAGACTATTTACACAATATCAGTCAAAACCATATGTACACTTCATATGTTTAAAGTCACAACATTAAGGACAGACACAATTAGCAGATGAATTGACCAATCTTGCACAACACATCATCAGCATTCTGCTGCATTATGTGAACAAACAAACCTCTCACAAACTGCTAATTTCCAGCTTAATATTCTGTTAATCTATCTTGTAAGCCCACCCATGTGTGTCCAAATATTCATGGACTGCTTCCCTAATGGCCAAGTTTGATACTAGTTGGGATGGATCAAGTGGTTCCCTCGTGATCGGATCAAATTCACCAACCTAAGAAAGGAGTAGTTAAATGAGTGCATTCTGCCTCGATGGATATCGAAAAACATGTGATCCAGAATATGAAACATGACAATCACATTACCTTCTGAAGATGGTCAAGAATCACTGCTCTCTCATATGTATGTCCACTAGGAGTAATGACAGGATCATGAAAAATATCAAGAGTTATTCTGCAGCATAGATGATCAGGGACCTGTAAATTCAACAAGCCAATTTGGGTGAATAATAAATAACCTTACTTGTTTCTCGAATCTATAATCTAAAAAAACAAGACACATACAGACCTCAGTTGGTATGTCATCATCTGCAGCTTTATTGAAGACTCTTTCTACAGCCTCCAACTGTTTCAAATGGGAAGTAGTAGCATCATCTACAAATCCTTCCATTTCAGAGCCAAGAAAATGTTTTTCCTTTAGAGCAGACTTACAAGCTTCTCTGAGACACAAATACATATTGCGATAATAATACTTTACATTATAACACAAAATATTCACTAAACCAACATAAAAATAGTTGAGATGTGGCTGGAAAAAAAATTGTATAGTTAATAATAAATACAATGGAGACAACTGATCATCAATAAAAATGCTCAGATAATAAATCTGACAATCAGAAAAAACATACTTCAAGTTCTGCAATTCCCATGATCGTTGGGACGATGAACGTTCCCACTCCTTGTATTTTGCCTTTGCAAACTCTTGCCATATTTCTTCAACCATATAGCCCTTTGGATTGGCACCTCTCCCAAGATCCAAAGCCTTAATCATGACCAAAAACAAAAGAATCATTATTCATTTGAAAAATGAGGGTAAGGCATTGTTATTATCTTATAAAAATGCACCACACTGAAAATCAGCAGGAATGTTGTATTCAATCAGACGTGACATTAAAATTTAAATAATGGAAGAGCCATGTCCTGTTGACAGCTCAATAGCAAGCCAAAATTCTCAAACAAACTTTTTTACTTCGCAGCAAAATTTTAAATGAAGTGAAAAAATATAAAATTGAGAAATAAAAATGAAAAAGAAAGCAAATGCACAGTGAACAGAACCCAAGCAATCAATTAAGAATTAACTAAAAACGAGTTCCAAATCATTCCTCACGTAATATACATGGATGCATCCTTAGCTTTTGTTCATCAAATATCAACATAACAAGACTGAATTAGAGAGATAAAGAGATGGAAAAGCGTCCACACACCCTAAGGCAAAGCTTTTGGCTTAAAATTGGTTTGAAATTTCATTTCGTGTAGAAGAATAAAGGGGATTAGGGGTGTGTATGAATTATTGGGCTAGGGCTTGTACTGGTAATAATACACTAGTACTTCACCTATTTAGAATTACAAAATAGGACTTACTCAGTTGGTATTATGTATAACATCTCCATTCACCACACCATATCAATCCAATATTACTGGGATGTCCCTTTCTATCTTTTCTTCATTCCCTACCAATATCCTATAATTTTGCTAATATTGTAGAATTAATTTAGATGTAGCAAATGATGCAACAGGTAAATTAGTCATTTGTTTTGCTGTTTCTACCTATAAATAGTATTTCATTACTTGAGTCATGACTTGCGGTGCACATTATGAACCTTACAATGTACATATATATTCTTCACAATTTAATTTATGATGGTGTCTTAACTTGTCACTTGTCTCCGTCAAACCCAATGACAGTTTTAATATATCATGTATGACTGTCCTAGATCAGAAACAGTGTAAATTGCAGAATAATAAACCACATCCAATCCCAGGGGAAGGAAGCATAAAATGTGGGAACATGATTATGTATGTTATATTTTAATATTGTCTTTCTAGTTGTCCTGCAACATTTATCAATTGCACAAAGTTGTAAAATACTGAAGGTCACAAACAGAAAAGGGAAATAGTTTTTTTAACCAGTTAACACTTAAAACAAGTAAAGACGTAATCAAACTAAGAAGCACTAAATAATTTATTGCAACAGATATAACAAAATTAATTGATGTCCATGAAACACACAACAAGGGTGTTTGATGACAAATTGACGACAAACCTTTTGCAATTCTCGGATTCCTTTCGTATGTTCTTGTTTCTGTAGCAATGCAAGACCCAACATATAGTGTGCCTGAAATATGTGCAAAAGAAGATTCAGCTGGAAACAAGATAATCAAAACAAAGCACAAAGATGCAAACATTTACAAAATAATCAAATATAAGATGTAATGAGAAAAATATTCACACAGCCAGTGGTTTCACCAAACTCAGGAAGTCACTTCAACAAACAATTGATATATCAATCTATTAAAGTTCATATTTTGATATTGAAACACCTTCCAAAACTAACACAAAACAAGGCATACATATCTTGGTAGTTAATGTACTAGATCCCCCAAAGTTGTGTTTGGTTTAGACACAAAACTTAGCATCAATGAGTCAATAATATTAATATAATAACAAAGTTAAAAAAGATAATAATATTAAGTCGAGGTTTCCACGGAGATTGTTTGGACACCTGTACATCATCTGAGAGGTTTATAGCAAACATATGCATCTTACATAGCTCATCAAAATCATAAAACAATCTAAAATTTAGAAAACCCCCTTTAACGCAGCCCAGGAACCAACTAAATTTTAAGTAAAGAAAACATGGAAATAGGTTGAGTAGTTATTTGATAATTGAGTTGCAAGGATTTGTGTAACACGAATCCAACTCCTCAGAGATATGCAATGATCAGAGTTCTTAAAATTGTGGCCAAGAGAACTACTTAACGTTTCAAGAATCTATTAACATCGAGGAATTTGTATCCCCACGCATAAATAAATTTAAGAAAATGCAGAACATCACGAAAAGTTATGATAGGCTATTTAGCATCAATACCCAATCTGTTTTACGCCTAATCAGAATGTAAAGTCACGTGGATTGTTTTAAACCCAAAATGTGCATCGCGCGTGCATTTTCACGAATAAAGGGTCCGTGATATATAGCATTGCTCATACAACTAAATGTGCAAACAAATTCATTCAAAAGCAAAAGCAATATTCGTAACAGATGAATGAAGCCATTAAATCAACCACGAGCGAGACAAAAGGAGTAATTACAAAATAACAAACAGATCAATCATTATAACCTTAACAGAATGACTGTCCAGCTGAATTGCTCTTCTAGAATCTTCCTCAACCCTCTCCCATTCACTACAAATAAACCAAACACATTGTGGACACAATTGTAATCAATAAAACCTCCAAAATATCAATATTCCAACCACAATTTCAATTGCATACAGAAATCAAAACCCTAAAAATCCCACAACCCAAATTTCAAATCAAAATTAAAAACCCTAAACAATCAAAAACACCCAAAAAATCATAATCATAAAATTGATAAAAATACATACTTTCGTTTGAGATGACACAAAGCACGATTGGTGAAATAAACGGGAACATTAGGGCAAAGCGTAATTGCCTACAAAACAAAAAACCCATGTCAGAAACGAAACAAAGTTTTAATTTTTGCAATTGAAAAGAAAAGGGTTAGTAAAAACTGAAAATTTGGATGAAACCTCAGTGTAAGCATCGATGGCGGCATTAAAACGGTTTTTCTTGAAGTAATTGTTACCGTCGTTTCGCAAAAGTTCGGCTTGTCTCATCGCCGAAGCGTTTGGCCTCATTTCACTATATCTAATGTTTATATCTATAGGTGTAGATTATTATGTGAATGAATGAATTGATGTTTATAATGTGAATGAATTGAATGTGAATTGTAGAAATTTGGAGAAGAAGAAACGGAGAGTACCGATGAAGAAAGGTAACAACGAGTTTTTGGAAATATGATGTGAGTATTGAGTTGTACGCCTCGCAGTTTCTGTCATAAATCACGCTATGTATTAAATTAAATTAAATTTGTCAATATCCAGTCAAAATAAATTGTCATAAAATCTAAAAAATTTCTATCAACTAAATAAACAAACTGTGGAATATATTGTTTTTATATATCTTTCAAAAAAAAATATATCTGTTTTTTTGTATGTAATAATTTTTTTTACATATGTTGAAGGTTGTGTCTATTTTTTTTCTCTTTTTTTTTTTTGGTCTAATATCAATTACGTTTAAAAATAAAAAATAATTTGGATCTTCTCATGTTGTCCATCCTATTTTAATATCCGTCATTCAAAAACAATTTTATGTTTCTTCTTATTACTATTATTTTTTTTAAGAAACTTAATTTTTAGTAAAAAGTAAGTTTTATAATCATGAAAAGGGAGAACAAAAATATAATATAAATAGTAGAGTCTTCTTTTATATTAGATCGAGTTTATATTGTCCTCGTGAGCATAATTCAGTTGGTTCGAACCCCAGCCACCACAAAAAAAAAAAAAAAAGTTTATATTAGACAATTCCATATACGTAAATTTAACACAATTCATTTTTTTTTTAAAGAATAACACAATTCGTTTTTATAAGATCTATCTCAATTAATATTATCGCATTAATCCGGCCATTTTAATTTAAATTCGAACTTGAAATTTGGTGTGTAAGTTTAAATAGTGTTTTTCACTTCCTTCTTCTAGATGCTGAAAAAATATAACAAATTTTGGTTTCAAAAAATTTATACTAAATAATTTAGTGGTTATAGTTTCATCCATAAAGTGAATAAGTGAATAATTCATGATTCGAATATCAGTCTCTACATATTGCATCGTATTGTTCCTATCAATTAAATGTAGAGGCCGAGATATGAAGGAATCAAACCAATCGTGAAGGAGAGAAGAAAAAAAAAGAGCAGGCTCACCAAAGTTAAAATGCATTATGCACTTAATATTTTTCATTCTTAGGAGATCGAGACTATTAGTTATAGGATGCATATCATGAGTCAAGTCTTTTTTCTTCTTCTTTCTTCTAAGCTTAGATGCATTTTTGCGTCTTTAACTTTTAAAAATTGCAATTTTGACCCCTAAAAAGTAATAGCAATTTTTTACCTTAACTTTACAAAAAAATTGTAAGACAATCGAGAAGACGTCACATGTCAAAATATGGGACCAAAATTGCTATTTTTAAAAAACAATAGGTCAAAAGTACATATTTTTTAGGATAGAGGGCAAAAATTGATTTTTTTTTTGTTTGCGTTGTGCAATGTTTTATAAAGTTAATGGATCAAAATTGTAATTTTTTTGTTGGAGGGTCAAAATTACAACTTTTTAAAAATTAAGAGGAAAAAAAATACATTTAAACTTTTTTTTATTTCAATTATCAATGGTTTTGAAATATAATTGCAACAATATGATGATATTCGATAACTCCAATTATTTAATAATATACATTTAAAACTCTTCAAAGCTATAACTATGAAAAGAGAAAAAAAATATAGGGTGCGTTTGATTTGCTAAAAAATAAAGGATAAGACAGAACAACTCTAGTTGTCCAGTGTTTGATTTATAAAACTGTTTCAGGTACAGGACAAACTGGAGGCAAGCGACAGAACAAAAACTTATATTTTTGTCCCTCACCAAACCACATCACAACTTTTTATCCTACGTACAAGTTGTCTAAAATACCAAAATAACATTTTGTCCCTCAAAAATCGTATAAAACAAAAAATTACTCAATGCCATAAAAAATTTGTCCTATGCTGTTCTGCCTTGTGTTGTACTGTTCTATCTTATATTGTTCTGTCCGATACTTACTGTTTTGCAAACCAAACACACCCATAAAGAAAAAATAGCGAGAGGTTCTTACATGTATCCTTTACTTTTCTCTGTTTTTTTTTTAAGGAGATTCTGACCCATATTCGAACATTGTGTTTAATATAATTTTGTAAATAATCTTGATAATAATTTATTTGTTTCTATTTTTCTTAATTGGTTGTTAATTTTTATACTCAAAAGATCTTGTATTTAATTATGAATGAATTTTGAGGTCAAGATAGGATATTACCAAAACTTAGGGTCATGAAAGAATTTACAATAAATAAAATTTTATTGGATTAATAGGCCTTTACCCCTCTATAATATAGGGTACTTTCGGTTTTGCCCCCTGTAATTTTTTATTTAGATTCCGTCCTTATAAAATAAAGATTCTTCACGATTGCCCCCTAAGCCCATTGACTCAGTAGAATCTCTGATGTGACACTTTTTCTTTTCCATTTTTTTGTGCTTGTCACGCGTAAAAAATTGTTTACACGTCATTTATATTTAAAAAAACGAAAATCCTTTTTTAAATCGAAAAAAAAATTATTTTTTTTTCAAAAATTAAAAAAAATTTAGATTTTTTTTTTCCGAAATAGAAAATGTTCTTCTCTTTTTCAAAATTTAAAAAAAATTCAGATTATTTTCGAAATAAAAAAGTTTTTTAAATTTTTTTCTACAAAAAAAGAAAATTCTGAAAAATATTTTAATTTTTAAAAATCTGGATATAAATATTTTTAAATTCCAATTATATAATTTGAAAAAAATTTGATTTTATTTAAATTTTTAAAATCTTAACTTCAGATTTTTTTCGAAAATTTTAAATTTAGAAAAATTCAGATTTGTTTTTGAATTTTTTTATAAAATCATGAAATATTGTTCTAGAATTCAAATTTTATGAAATTTTGAATATAATTTTTTTTAATTGAAATCAAAATCTTAATTTCAGTTGTTTTTTCAAAAAAAATTAAATTTAGAAAAGATTTCAAATTTTTTCGAGAGTTTTATTCCTGAAATTTTATGAAATCTTTTTCGAAATTAAAAAAAATCAATTTTTTTTCGAAATTACAAATATTTAAAAAAAAATCTGAAACTTAATTCTC
Organism: Medicago truncatula; assembly: GCF_003473485.1. Classification (NCBI taxonomy): domain Eukaryota; kingdom Viridiplantae; phylum Streptophyta; class Magnoliopsida; order Fabales; family Fabaceae; genus Medicago; species Medicago truncatula. The sequence goes on from NC_053049.1 coordinate 3,127,771, forward strand.
AAAATATTTTTTTTAGATAATATTATAATTTTCGAAGTTTTTTTAATTTATATTTGGATATTTTAGAATCTTTTTCGTAATTATTTTATAATTTTTTGAAAAATTCGAAATATATTAAATTTTAGATTTTCTTATAATTTTTTTCCTAATTAATTTGTTTATTTTATAATTTTTGAAAATTAATTTTGATATTTTTAAAATTTTTTATTTATTAATGACGTGTAATTTTTTTTTTACGCGTGACATTTAAAAAATAAATAAAAAAAGAAAAAGCCACGTAGTTGCCACGTCAATAAGATATTTTGATGACTCGAAGGGCTCGGGTGGCAAACCTAAAAAATCTTTAATTTACGAGGACGAATCTAAATTTTATTTTTCAAAGAAAAACTAAAAATGCCATATATATATTATTGAGGATAAAGACTTATTAATCCAATTTTATTTTATTTTAGTTTTTGAGAGAAATAAAGTGGTAGCTTTTATTTTTTATTTTTTTAAGGGAAAGTGGTAGCTTTATAAACGCTGCGTTTAACGTTGTCTAAAATCCAAAACGAGTGTTACTTTCTTCCCAGGTGAACGACACAAAGCCCTCAACTTCTCTCACCGTTTTGATTCTGGTTAGTTCGTTACACCGTTTCTTCTTCTTCTACTTCTTCTTCCCAATCACATCATTATCTTTTTGATTTGATTTGTACTAATTTCATTACTGATTCTGTGCTGACCTAATTGAATTCAGCAGAAGAAGGAGTGAATCATGTCTGGTGAAGAGGAAGAAAACGCCGCTGAACTCAAAATCGGAGACGGTAATTACTCATTCTCGGTTTTCTCCACTAATTTGCTTCTTTACTTGCGTTCTGTTTTGCTTGAATTACGTAGTGTTTCATTATTAGTAATTTTTTAAATCCCTAATTTGAAAATTTTACCTTCGTACATAGTAATTCTTCGTTCAGTGTTTCTTTGAGATCAGTACTTCATCTTCGTATGGTTTCAAAGATGTTTGAGCTATGATGTTTATATATCTTTTTTTTTTTTTTTTTTTTAAGGATGATGTTTATATATCTGAACATTTAACAAGTTAATGAATTATAATTATGTGTTTTATATATAAATTCGTATTTGAGTTAATGAACTAATGCTATTTTTTACCATAGTTGATACGCTAGCTTATGACGGATGAACTTATTTATAGAGGATAACCGATAAGCTAGCTCACAGCGGATAATCTAGTTGAATGAATTTGTACGAGCACTTGAGCAGAAAGCTGTTTTATAAGCTATCCTATAGAGTGTATAGAAATAAGCTGAAAACAGCTTATGAACATGTCATAAGCTGTTTTCTTAAGTTCTTCTCACAAGTGCTTATGCCAGTAGATAAGCTCAAGTAAACCAATCCAATTCCCTTATTCTTTTAGCATGTGCTACGTTGAATAATACCTAAACTCATATTCTGAAGTGATATACTATAATACTATCTATATTTTTAGGTGATTAGTTAGTATATGAGGGTAATAAGTAATGGGTGTTGCTTTGATTAGTTGCGGCGTATCACCATACTCCTTTCAGATAGCTATTTTATTACACCATTCAAAATCTGATTGGTTCATTGATAGACAACGATCTTATGTTTTGTCATGTTGGATTGATTGAACATGTTTCAAGTTTGGTATAATTGTTGTGACTTTTTGTTTTTTCGCTAAAGAAGTAGTTTTTTTTTTTTTCTTCCAGAGTTTTTGAAAGCAAAGTGCTTGATGAACTGTGAGGTTTCATTAATTCTGGAACACAAATATGAGCAGCTTCAGCAGTCGTCTGATGATGCCATGAATCAAGTTTCTCAGTGAGTTCTAATCCTGTATCAATGTTCATGTGTTATTCAGACGTAAAGTTCATGCATGCCATTTTTACGCCCCTAGCTAAATTACTTTTTATTCCGGGAATATGACATGCATTTGTTATGCTTAATGACTCCAAGATCTTTTATTTTGATACTATTGCTGGAAGAAGAGAGTTATGCTTTGATGTCTGCCGCTGTAATAATACCTAAATTAAATAACATGTCCTTGAACTTGCCAAACCCAATTTACATATTTTCAATGATGAATTTGACAACGATGTTGATATAGAAGCGGAGTAATGTTGTAGTTAGCACCTTAGAGTAATGTGTTTTTCCTTCTATTTTTTTCAGGGTATTTGAAAAGTCATTGCAGTATGTGAAGCGTTTCAGCCGCTACAAAAATCCTGATGCTGTTAGACAAGTTCGAGAGTATCCTCCAAAACTGAGCTGATGAACCCATTTTCTTTTTCTCATGATTCATATATTTACTTAAATGAAAATTGTGACGGTGTCCATCTCATTTCTTTCATAATAATGAATAATCTCGTTTTCTTTTATTTCTTGATTGACTTTTCTCTTGTCTTTCTGGATCCTGTGTTTCCTTTTAGGGTCCATTTGGTTGAGAGTGGTTGAAGGGGAGGGGATATTTTAAATCATTTATGTTTGGTTCAATTTTTAAGAGAGGGGGATGGGAGGGAATCAAAACCCCTCCTAGACCACTTTTTGCTTCCCCTCAAATTGGGGGGATTTGGAAGTGAGGTGACTAAAAACACTTCTAAACCATTTAAAATTCCTCCCCTCATTTTAAACCAAACATGCTTTTAATTAAAAACTCTCCCCTTTGTTGAACCAAATAGACCCCTACGTAATATCTCTTTCTATCATTTAATAAGAAATTTGAAATTGCAAAGCCCTGTATCAGATTGTGATCTTAACTGGCTTAAGAATTCTTGCGAGATATCAGTTGGCTGAATTTGAGGTAATATGACTATTCCTTTCACAAATTCGGTTTAGGAAGCAAGTTTTCACATTTTATTATGAGGATAAAGAAAAAGAGTTATAATTTCACACAATACAATTAACTGTTTCAATGAATTTATTGCAGCTGTGTGTCCTAGGCAATCTTTGCCCGGAAACTGTAGAGGAAGCTATTGCTATGGTTCCATCTATCAAGGTAGAAATAATTTGCCTCTCCTTCTTTCTGTAAACTTTTCCTGTTGGGCGGGGATGAGAAGGGTTTGTTTTTGGGAAGGAGTGGTGATGTTAGGTCAATTTTAAATGATTTGAATTCTCCCTTTCATGCTTGTTAAAATGAAGAAGGGGAGATAAATAAAGGCATGAATTGAATCAAATATGATGTTCTATAAATTTATCTCTTTGAATAAATTTCTATTAAAATTTTATCGAGTTGGTAGGAGTTGGTAGGACGGTAGTATTGTTTGATTGATGTGGTCAATACTATCTAGCAGGGAATAACTTATTTTTGGTGTAAAATTCTGTTTTGTTAATGAGCAAAATCAGAAATATCTACAAGTTTGGCAATTAAATTTACAAAAATTCCCAATATTGGAGAATTCATAAGTAAAAGCTGGAGGATTTTATTGGGTTACTATTTATCTCCGTAATGGCATCTCAGTTTTTATTAATATGTTTCATTTATTTTTCCCGCGAGCCTTCTGTTACATTGTTCTTTTACCATTTGCCCTCACCATAATATATTCCAGATTCATCATGGTTCAAAATGTTTTTTCTGACAGATAGAATTAATGAAAAAACTTCATTTTCTGGGTGTACGTGTGTTGTCCAATTTTAAACTTTACTTACCTCTATATGGTTGTAACCTTATAATAATTGATAGGGTGATTGACATTTGAAGTATTCTTGCACCCTTGTGGATCGTGGTTTTAAAATTATAGTACTGTTAAACATGGTCACACTAAATTTGTGTAACAACTAATACATCTTTTTTGTCATGTGTCATTTTTTAACATGCAGACAAGAGGACGGGCTCAGGATGATGAAGCAATTGAGAAGATGTTAAATGACTTATCACTGATTAAGAAATTTGAATAAGAGTTTCTTACAGTTCTTGTAAATCATGGTCAGTTCTGTGATGTACGGTAAGTGGTACTGTATAACATACCACTTGACAGCAAACAATGTGTTTTGTAGTTATTGCAGAACTCATGCTGGTAATATAGCTACCTTACTGTGACTTTTATTGAGGAGGATTTGAAAAAGATGGTATGTGGTGCATTGAGACTGTGTGTGGTAGGTTATGAACTTATGATGAAAGAACACTGATTATTGTCTTGCCTGTATTCTCCTATATGCAACAAAAGGGGAGCTATTATTTTTTTGCTTGTGACATGATTAGAGAACACATTACACACACCGGTTCCTATTTCCTACAAATGTGTGATAATTGTCTAGAAACTAAAGAGATACACTTAATGCAAATTACCGAACCCTATCTTCTAGGATATTAGATGCAGACACATGAGCTCACATTATTATTTAGATATGAAAATTTTCCTAAAATGAAAATGGATTGTGTTTTTTGATCCTTCTTCAAACTACAAACAACATTTTGTAGAAACTATACTTTGTGTGGCATTTCATTTCAATTTCATGTCGTATTTCATTATAGCAATTTCGCAAGAAGCAAGGATGCTCAGATATAACTGGATGGTATTATTCAATCTTTTTTGTAGAGGTCGTGTTAAAATAAGTAAAAAAAAAAAAAAAAAAAAAAAAGGCATCTCTCGTTCCCGAAAGAGCATTATGCATTCCAATGATTTCATGAATGCTTAGTGTGGATATTTTTTACAGCTTTTGGTGTATCATAAATTCCATGCAACCATGTCGATAAAAATAATCTGGATAACTCTGAACCTCATCAACGGAGGGGGAATTCCATATTTAGGCTGACTAAAAAATTCAGGCTTATGTTGAAATATTCTCAGTCTCATATTATGTCTCATATTAAGTGTCCTTTAAGGCTGGCTATTCACATTTTATAAATTTGAATAGCTAAGTGAGTTGAGTCGCATAAAATAGTCGCACAGCAAATTAATATTACATGATTCATTATTATTGCCAAAAAATATGATTAATTATTATTGTTTTTTTTTGTTGAAAGAACAACATAATGATTGTTCACATAATACTCAAACAACATTTATTTCATTTTTAAAGTCATTTTATAGTGTTCTTAATTTAAAAAAGAAAAATAAGTTATCTCCTCTGCTCCACAACCCAATTCGCAAACAAAACCTTAATGAACAACAAGAGACCGAGATAGAGGGAAAGAACTTCTGATATGCTTTTGTTGAGAGTAATGAGAATTGAAGAGTCCTTGGTATGGACCATTTTATGATCTTTTGAACAAAACTGAAACATATATAACTTCCAGGTCTTTTCACTTAATGCACATTGCAAAAAGATAGAACTGCAATTTCGTTTATAAAAAAGTTCATCTGCAGTTAAAATTTGAACTATAATTTGAATCTCTTTATCAGATTGTTTCAGCTTATAATTTATATTAATGAACCGAAAGTGTTACATACCAACATGAGAATTGTATGGTGGAGGTTTTCGAAAAACTTGCAACATCCTTACGATTATTTTTGGTATTATTAGAGTTATCAAAAACCAATTAATGCAAATATTAATTATTATTAAACAATATATATAGCTTATTTTATCACTAACAAGTCATCAACAAGTTATTTGAGTTTTCCTTAACCATACATCTTCTAGTTTTGTTAATCAAAACTGGGATTTCAACCAATGTCGAAGACTCAAATGGTTCTCCTTCCACGATTAATTATGCACCGAGACCATTGTCATCGCCGTATGAAAAGTATTTGAACAACTGTGCGTCCAAGTTATATCCATTATGTGGTGATGAGATTTTCTATACTGTGTTTTCTGGTAATCAAACAACTGGTACTGAATGTTGTTATAACCTTATTAATGAGGTAGGAGAACGTTGCCATCAAGACTTAACAAGATATATTTTGTCATTGGAAGATTACAAGCACAACAAAAGTTCATTTTGGCAAAGAAGTAAGAAAGTCTGGGATGATTGTGCTTCTATTTTATTAAACATTTCTCCAGTAGAATCAGTATATCCCACTGTATTTAACTTTGACTAAATATCCTTCAAAAGTTATGAGCTTGTACAACTTGATAGTAAATAATCCATTTGTTTGGACTGCAAATGTTGAAATAGTGTTTAAAATATCTATTACACATTGAAATATTGACTTGACTAAAATTCTGGTTTGGCTTGTAAGTGGATAGGATTCTCTTTTACCTTTCCTCATTCTTTCTGTTGCTAAGACTAAAGGATGAATGCCACCAATGACATGTAAAAGAAACAAAAGGGAAACAAAATTAACGTGCTTAAGTCGATATTTCAACATGGCTTTATAATCTCATTAATTGAATCAAATAGCAAGTACATGAATTCCCCTTTGTATGCATGTAAAACATAGGGCTATCCCTCTTCCCTCCATAAAAATATTGAGAAGCATGAAACGGAATCAAATGTTGTTCAAACCTTTATCTCTATGCTGGTTCAAGCATAAACATGCACCCATTTTTTTTTGCAAATCTTGTAAAGATACTTCTATTGGACTTTGGTGGTGGCTCCATTTCCATGATAGGTAATGACTGCATCTTCACTTCCTGTGACAAATCGGTTTTAACATTAGTTGATGCCTCCACTTTCACTTCGGGTGACTGCTGCATCTCCATTTCAGGTAACGACTGTACGTTCACTTCGGCTAATGGCTCCATTTCCATGTTAGTTGATGGCTCAACTTCCATAGTAATTGATGCTTCCACGTCCACTTCAGGTGACAGCTGCTCGTTTACTTCCTCCGATGGCTTCATTTCCATGTTAGTTGACGTCTCAACTTCCATAGTAATTGAATGTTTAATTTCCATTGTAATTGAGTGGCCATATATTAGATAAACAGCTGTCTGCTTAACAATCAATCCATGGCCAAAAGCTACAAAAATCTCTACATCGTCACCAGGACCTAGATTTGATATTACATTCTTCCAATCTTCATCATTAAAGAACATTATCGTGTCTCGCTTGTATATCTGGATATTGCACTTTGTGTGATTAACAACAATGAAGACACTAGTTAGACATTCAGCTCCCATGATTTCAGATGTTGATGAATAAACAACACATAAGATTATTCCCTTAATATGACAATCAACATCCTCAGGAACTTGAAATTGTGCTGAAGGTCCTTCACCTGTATAGGCTAACCAAGAAGGATGATTGCCACTTGGAATTCCAAAAGGTGAATATGTTACAGAAAATGACAGTGTGCTGCATGGAGAAAAAATATTAACTAGGAAGCTAGTTGACACAAAACAGCTAATGGTTCAGCAATGCTAGAAAAGACTTCTGCTTCAATAATAGCTGGGAAAGACTTATTAAGAGAAAAAGTTGCAGAACTGATATGCCATTCACGTTTTTCAACTTGTAATGGGCCGGCTAATGGCCATTTTCTCATTTCAGTCCACTCACATTTAAAATGCTCATTATAATCCCCACTCTGAGGCATCAATAACAAAAATATCATTTGATTTTATACAAGGTTTTGTAATCTAAGAAACAAAATAGGGATAGGTTGGACGCAGCTTATCTAGCATAACGACAAGGGATTAAGATTCCCTGCAGTTTAGAGAAAACAAATGAACAGATTGGACAATTCTAACGATAGGGGAGGTTGTTGATATATGAAAAAATAGAAGGGGCATCTATTGTATTTACATTAATCTCAGGGGAGGTTAGTGTAATTTTCCCTTTGCTTTTGTTGTTGTGTCCTTCCTTTCCTACTGATTCTACCACGCAGCCATATGCTTCATTTGCTGCATGTGCATCTCTATACATTTGGCCTGTTTGGCTTAGTTATCCAAACTCAACCATCATCCATCTATTGCATTCTCAAACTAAAATGTTGGCAGGATAAATTATTGAGAAGTAAAATATTGATATGTAAATGCTACATGTGGCAATTTATATTTAACATTTTATAATAGGGTTAATAGTGTTTTTCACCCCTGTAATATAGATCATTTCTGGTTTTCGCCCTTATAAAATTTTCGGTTTGATTTGCATCCTTGTAAAACTTTTTTTTTTCGGAAAACACCCCTCCCCCATATGACTGTACATATTTGCTGATGTGGTACATTGTGTGGCATGCTGACTGTACATATATGCTTATGTGGCGTGCTGACTGTATAATTAATTTTTTTTTTCTAAGGCTACATGTGGCATTCGTGACTATTTTTTTTTAAAAAAATTATAATATAAATACATTTATACTAATTTAGAAATAAAATTAATTTTAAAAATAAAATTCAGGATTTTTTTTTTATTATGAAAAATATTTTCCAAATTTTTTATTTTTTGTTTAAATTAGAAAATAATTTTTTTCTAAAATTTTAATTTCAAAAATGATTTAATAAAAATCTGGAATAAAATTTCCGAAAAAAAAAATCTGAATTTCTTCTAAATTTTTTAAAAAATTTGTATCCAGATTTTTAAAAAATGTGACTTTTTTCTTAAAATTACGAATTTGTTTTTTCTAATTTAACTTTTTACTTTATTTTGAAAATTAAACTCCAGAAACTTTAAAAAAAATTCGAAAAAAAATCTGAATTTCTTCTAAATTTTTTAAAAAATTGTATCCAGATTTTTAAAAATAAAACATTTTCCAGATTTTTTTTTTGTAGAAAAAAATTTAAGACTGTGTTTTTTTTCGGGAAAAAAATGACTTTTTTTTTTTAAAAAATTTCGAATTTGTTTTTTCTAATTTAACTTTTTTTTTATTTTGAAAATTAAACTCTAGAATCTTTAAAAAAAATACTGAATTTCTTCTAAATTTTTTAAAAAACTGTATCCAGATTTTTTAAAAATAAAACATTTTCCAGATTTTTTTTTGTTGAAAAAATTTTAAAACTGTTTTTTTTTGGAAAAATATATGAATTTTTTTTAAAACCTCGAATTTGTTTTTTCTAATTTTTTGTGATTTTTTAATATTTGAATTTAAAAAAAAAACCGATATTTCAAAAAAATCTTATCATTTTTTCAGATTTTTTTAATATTTGAAAAAAAAAACTTTTTTTTTTCGATTTTTAAATTTTATGGAAAAAAATCTGAATATTTATCTGATTTTTTTTTTTTGAAAATTAATTTTCAAATATTTTTAAAAATAAAATCTGATGTAGACAATTAATAATAAATAAAAATTAAAAAAAAAAGCCAAGTCAGCGCCACATATGCGCATTTGATGAGTTGGATGGAGGAGGGGTGTTTTCCGGAATTTTTTTTTTTACAAGGATGCAAATCAAACCGAAAATTTTATAAGGGCGAAAACCGGAAATAACCTATATTACAGGGATGAAAAACACTATTAACCTTTATAATATAATAAAGGGTAAAAAAGCCAAGAGGATAGAGAAGGAACCTGTGATATGCTCTTTCCAAGAGTTTTGATGACTACGTGGCAACTTCCTATTCTAATCAATAGCGATCTCGAGGAAAGATTTGAGACTTGTGATGCATGTGATGACTCCAATTCAGTAAAATTTACATCACATTGATCATCAAGAATTCTTCGTAATTCTCGAGTTAGTTGAATCTTTGAGCGGCATTGTAACCAAACAGCTCTGAGCTGTGAAAGGCTCCTAACCATTGTCGATAGAAAGCCCAAATTATTATTCTGTACATTTATGGAAGCTAGAGATAAAGTCATATTTCCAAATGGGGAAATACGGGGTAGAGAATTCATGGTTGGTGACATCCAAGACCAAATGATAGAGGGAAAAACATCACGTGAAAATCCTCATATCCACATAGGGATATATATCCAATGCTTTTTGATCTTACTATTGAATAGGGCACCTCTTTCACACCTGTATCCTTTGCAATCAGTGTTGTCAAGGATTCCATCTGCACTATGTCTTCTTCCAATTTGTCAATCTTTGAGCAACCAGAAAGTATGAGAGTTTTCAAAGATTTCAATTGGTATATATTCTTTGGGAGATTTTGAAGACTTCTACAGTCCTTCAAATTTATCATATGAAGACGATTGAGATCTCCAATGGACTGGTGTACCTTAGACAAGCATGGACAATTCTTCATGATGAGCTTTTCTAGATTCGGTGATTTTGAAAAGTCTGGAGTGGTTTTTAAATACTTGGAATAACTCAGATTTAGAATTTTCAGATTCCATAGCAACTGCAAGAAGATAAATGTTAAAATTCTACCTTGGTTTCATTCCAAACTTGTTTGATATTGCTATGTTTTAAGTCAATAACAACGAGATTTCCAAGATAGAGGTCATCAGGTATATATCTGAAGGCACTTTTCTGCCAATGGACCCATCTCAGTTCTTTAGAAAGATACCCATAATCTCCAGTCAGGTCCACATTATCAAGTTGTAGAAGTCTCAGATTCTTCATTTCCTTGAAAGAATCAGCACTGAAGCAAACTCTGCTGGTTCTTTCAAACCTCAAAATCAATCCCTCTACAGTTTCTGTTCCCTACATGCATGTGAAGAAAAAAATTGGAAAAAAAGTAAGGAGAAACCTGTTTTTCATTTTTTCTTTCAAGATGCAAAATTATTTCTCAAGATGAAAAAAGTAAGGAATGACAAGGCAAATAAATACACTCCAACTATGAATACTACAATGTTAAGGAAGTATTTCAGAAGAGCAAAACAGTTCAGAAACAAACAAGGAGGCTTATGATCTTGATAAGATTATGGATGGAGATTAAAGTTCTTACAGAATTTTTGGTCAAAATATCATGTGCATCCTGGTGAAACCATAGTCGACTAAGCTTTCCAGGCTCTTTTGTTGAACTTTCACAAACAATTTCTCTTCCCATGTCTCTTATTAAATCATGCATTCCAATTTTGTTATTCTTTTCCATTTTTACAAGGCTCCGTTCTATGAGGATCGCTATTCCAATAACAGCATGAAGTCCACAGCCATTAAGTATCTCTGTTACGTAAGCTCTGTCTTTGCCGATAAAGAAACAACATATGTCAAGAAATATATCCTTTTCCATACCATCCTTTAAACCATCGTAACTTATTCTCAGCTTCTCTTGCACTTGATCATTGGGAATTCTCTCTAATTTTGAGAGTATACTTTCCCATTCTTCTTTTGTCCTCTCATACAACTAAGAACCTAGGACTTCCAGAGCCAGTGGTAATCCTCTGCAATAAGCAACTACGTTTCTTGAGAGTTCACTGAAGTCTTTTATTGGAATAGGTCGTCTGAAAGCATGCCAACTGAAAAGCTCAAGGGACTCCCTTTCGTTCATTTCCTTCATTGTAAAGACACGGTCAACTTCAAGTAACTTAAGTATGCGCACATCCCTGGTTGTAACAATTAAAACACTTCCTGAGCCAAAAAAAAGTAAGATTTCGAAATAGTGCATGTAACTGTTTAATTGTGGTCACATCATCAAGCACAACAAGCGCCCTTTTCCCTTGAAGTCTTCTCTCTATCGTAGAGGTCCCCGATGCAATGCTATGTATAATCTCCTTTGAATTCAAGATATCTGAAAGAAGTTGCTGTTGTAAATGAATAATCCCAGTACTATATTTTTCATAAACTTCTCTAATATTTTCGATGAAACTTTTATCCTCAAATTTGCGATGGATTTGGTTGTAGACGGCTTTGGCTGTGGTTGTTTTACCCAACCCACCCATTCCCCATATTCCCATCATACAAACTTTGCTCGGCTGAGTTACAATAAACTCAATCACAAGATAGTACTCAAAGTGAGCATAATTTGCTGCATTAGTTTTTCCAAAACGTCCGCCACAATTTAGTTTTTCCAATCCGGTAATGGGCAAGAATGCACTATCTAGTTTTTCCAAAACGTCCGCCACAATTTGCTGCATTAGTTCACCTTCATTCCTTGGGTGATAATAAGTATACACTCAAAGTGAGCATAAGTTATGAAATATCACAAGATAAAAAAATATTATTACATTATGGAAAGAAAAGTAAAAAGTGTTGATTTAACTACCTGCAATTGTTGACGTCCCAACCAGCCAAATTAGCAGCTTCGGTGAGTGCACTCGTCCACCTAGACAGAACATATTCCAGCCTTTCCTCTCCCGAGTGAAAGTATATTTTTTTTGCTGTTGATAGCAAAGCTTTCCCGAAATCGCCCTTCTGGTAGCGCACAACAGATGGATCAACATCGTAAAATACTGGGACAACCACATGGCCATGAGTTCTGTAGCATTCCATGATCTTTTTCAATTCGTTAAGACACCAACAAGATTCGGTATATCTTTTGGAGAAAACAACAATGGATATATGAGACCATTCTATTCCTTGGGACAATTCTGGTCCTAGCTCCACTCCCTTGTGAAGTTGGCTGTCTGTGTAAGTGTTGATTCCAGCATTTGTGAGGGCAGCATATAGATGAGAAACGAACGTCTTACGAGTATCTTCTCCTCTAAAACTAATGAACACGTCGTGTATCCATCGAGGATTGGAGGACGATGAAGAAGAATCCATTAATTTGATTCCACAGGAAAGCCAGGAATTGAAGTCAACGCTAAGAAGAGAAGGAAAAAATGCACAACAAAGAGTGACAACTTCGTTTTTGTTATAACATAGAACGTGATATGGCTTCAATCATTCATTATTATTTAATTTTGAGCATCTCCAATCTAACAACCTCAGTTGTTTAAAAGTGTTCCCTGTTTTATAAAAAATAGTGAAAGCTTGGACTAACTTCTTCATAAACCGCATCCACTCATATGTGGCCAAACATATATTTATTGTCCATAAATATATTTTCAGCACAAAATATATTTGAAACAAATCTTTTATATTTTTAGCAACAATATTCTCCATCCATCAAATTTTGAGTCATACTACAACATAAACAACCATGAAAATTAATTTATCAGAAGATTTTTTATTTTTTATATATTTGTTTGACAGTATTAACTTCGAACATATCTTATTTTAATTTATAAGTTCTGCAGTTGAAAATTTATTTTTCTTTAATAAGTTACACTAATTAACTTTGGTCGCTCCTAAATTGAATTCCCTCCGTCCTTGCTTTTATATATCGGTAATGATACATAAGCCGGAAAAAATTCATGATTGATTTCAAGAATGATGTGAAATGTTAGTGTCCCTTAGATTTCAATTTATTTTCACTATCACTTCATTAAACAAAAATATGTAAGACCAGCATACCATGATTTCCGGCCAGGCAAAATTTTGATTAGGCAATTATGTTTTTCGGGACGCGATCGTGGTAAAATTATTCGGGACGGGATCGTGATAAAATTATATAAAACATAGGGCCGTCTTTTGTTCAAAATAATCATAGTGTCACCAAAATAAAAAATAAAAAATAAACATAGAGCTCAGGCATGTCCAATCAAAAATTGTTCAAGCAGAAAAATGCACCCATTTTGTTCGGAATACTCGCAAATATACTTTTATTGGGCTTTGATAATTGCTTCATTTTCATGATAGGTGATGACTGCACATTCGCTTCATGGGACGGCTGCACATTCACTTCCTCCGATGGCTCCATTTCCATGTTAGCTTCATCCACTTCCATAATAATCGACTGGCCAGATATTAGATAAACTGTTGTTTTCTTAACAATCAATCCATGCTCAAAAGCTACATAAATCTTCACATCATCACCAGGTCCTAGATTTGATGTTACATTCTTCCAATCTTCATCATTAAAGGACACTACAGTGTCTCGCTTGTAAATTTGGATGGTGCACTTTGTGTAATTAATAATCAAGACACTAGTGAGACATTCACCTGCCATGTTTTCAGATGTTGATGAATAAACAACGCATAAGACTATTCCCTCCATGTAACAATCAATATCCTTAGGAACTTGAAATGGTGTTGAAGGTCCTTCACTTGTATAGACTAAGCAAGAAGGATAATTGCCGCTCGGAAGGAAAAAATTGCCCGAATCGTTGATTGTTAATCCCTGTATCATAAGCATACGCTTAGTTATTCATGTAATTATGCTATTCAAACGAGGAAGCTAGTTGAAACGAAACAGTCAAGAAGATAGAGAAGGAACCTGTGACATGCTGTTGCCAAGAGTATACACGACTGTGCGACAACTTCCCATTCCAATTAACTGCGATCTCGAGGAAGTATTTGGGATTTGCAATGCTTCGGATTCAGTACAATTAATATAATATTGATCATCAAAAATTATTTTTAATTCTTGAGTTAGTTGATTCTTTGAGTGGCATTGTATCCAAACAGTTCTGAGTTGTGCAAGGCTCTTAACTATTGGTTTTAGAAAGTCCAGGTTATTATGGGGCAAATTATTCATTGTTGGTGACATCCAAGACTGAATAATAGAATGAAAAACATCTTCTGATAATCCTTCATATCCACATAGAGATATATATCCGATGCTTTTCAATCTTACCACTGAATACGGCACCTCTTTCACACCTGTATCTTTTATGACCAGTGTTGTTAAGGATTCCATCTGCACTATGCCTTCTTCTAACTTGTCAATCTTTGAACAACCAGAAATGATGAGAGTTGTCAAAGACTTCAATTGATTTATCTTCTTTGGGAGATTGCTAAGACTTGTACAATCTTTCAAATTTATCAGAAGAAGATTCCTCAGACCCCCAATTGACTGGTGTACCTCAGACAAGCTTGGACAGTCCTTCATAATGAGCTTTTCTAGATTCGGTAATTTTGAAAAGTCAGGAGTGCTTGTCAAGTACTTGGAATGACTGAGATTGAGAATTTTCAGGTTCTTCATCAACTGCAAAATGATAAATGTTTCAAATAAATAAGAAATTAATGGCGGCAACAATAACTATATCAAATTATAGTTTCAAAATAAAATATTTATATCACACCTTGGTTTCATTCCAAACTTGTTTAATATTGCTGTGTTTCAACTCAAAAACAACTAGATTTCCCAAAAAAAAGTCATCAGGTATATATTCATGAGTAAATCCCTGCCAATGGAGCCATCTCAATTCTTTAGAAAGAAACCCAAAAGCTCCAGTAAGATCAACATGATGAAGTTTTAAAAGTCTCAAATTCTTCATCTCCTTGAAGGTATTAGTCTCGATGCAAACATCGTTGGTGTTTTGCGACATCAAAACCAATCCTTCCACAGTTTCTGTTCCATGTATGTGAAGAAAAAATAGAGATTGGAAGGGGAATTATTTTTTGTTTGCTTCTTAGAAAGTACTAGAAAAAGCTATAGAGCCTCTATAATAGAGGAGCATCCCAAACGTGATTGTAATGAGCAATTGAACATGACAATGCAAACACACTCATATCACGCATCCAACAATTTGCAGCTAATATCCACCATGGCGCTGCGTGGCTGATATTTGACAACATTAATTACAAATAAACAAAAAATCTTGGCAAGAAGATGGAGAATGATCAAAAGTTTCATATTTTATACAAAGAAAGTTCTTACCGTCTTTTCTGTCAATACTTTATGTGCATCCTTGTGAAACCACAATCGACTACGCTTCCCAGGCTCTTTTATTGATCTTTTACGAACAATCTCTCTTCCCATGTCTCTTAGCAAACTATGCATTCCAAGTTTGTTACTCTTTTCAATTTTTAGGAGGCTTCTCTCTATGAGGACAGTTATTCCAATACCAGCATAAAAGTCACAACCATCTATAATCTCTGAAACATATGCTCTGTCCTTACCAATAAAGAAACAACATATGTCAAGAAATATATCCTTTTCTGTATCATTCTTTAAACCATCATAGCTTATTCTTAGTTTCTCATGCACTTTATCATCGGGTATTCTCTCTAACTTTGATAATACACTTATCCATTCTTGTATTGTCCTGTCACGCAAGTAAGATCCAATGACTTCAAGAGCCAGTGGTAATCCTCTACAGTAAACAACTATTCTTCTTGAGAGTTCACTGAAGTCTCCTTTCGGACTTGGTTCTCTAAAAGCATGCCAACAGAAAAGCTCAAGGGACTTGTTTTCATCCATTTCCTTTATGTTATAGATACGGTCAACTTTAAGTAACTTAAGTATGCGTACATCCCTAGATGTAACAATCAATACACTTCCCGCACCAAAACATTTACAATTTATACATAGGGCTTCTACTTGCTCTAATGTGCTCACGTCATCGAGTACAATGAGTGTCTTTTTCCTCATAAATCTCTTCTCAATTGTTTTCAAGACATTAGAAAGAAGTTGTTCTTGTAAATGAGTAATCCCTCTATTTTCCTTTTCATAAACTTCTCTAATATTTTCAATGAAACTGTGATCTACAAATTTGCGATGAATTTTGTTGTAGATATCTCTGGCTGTTGTTGTTTTACCTGATCCACCCATACCCCAGATCCCTATCATGCAAACTTTGCTTGATTGTTTTTCAATAAACTGAATCACTTGTTGCACACGTGTGTGCAATCCAACTGGAAATTCAGTAATAGACATTAATCTGCTGTTTAATTTTCTCCTGACGTCCTCAATAATCAGAGGCATTAGTTCACCTTCGTTGCTTCAATAAAACACACGGAGCAAATATAAATGAATTATTTGAAAGATTATAATTAACTGGAAAAAAAATATACTCCATTCTGGAATAAAAGAAAAGGAATCAGGAAACTAGAAAGCGTTGATACTACAGATATGTAAATTTAGTAAGTAATTATGTTAGCTGATAGATTCTGCATAGATAGTTACCAACTTACTCTCAATGTTCATTTTGATCTAAACAATTTATTTTTCAGCGCGCTTATGAATACACATTGTGTACAATTTCTATAACACAAGATAAAATAAAGTCGAATTGATTTTGTATAATCTATAAGTTGTTTTCAATTTTTCATAAGCCATCATGAAGAGCTTTAACCAACATGTCATAAGTTGTTTTCATAATATGTCATAATTGTTTATGTTGGTCCATAAACTCAAATAAATAAATCAAAATGGTAATAATAGTTGATTTACCTGGATTTGTTGATATCCCAACCAGATATATTTGCAGCTTCGGTTAGTGCAATCTTCCAATTGGACAAAGCATATTTCCTCCTTTCGCCTCCAGAGGGTCTTCTTTTTGCAGTTGCTTGCAAAGCTTTTCCATAACCATCTTTCTGATGACGCAAAGCCGATGGGTCAACGTGGTAAAATATGGGCATAACCACCTGTCCATAATTTTTGCGGCATTTCATAATTTGTTCAAGCTCTTTAAGACACCAACTAGATGTGATATAGCTTTTGGAGAAAACAATGATAGAAATACGAGAAACTTCTATTGCTCGCAACAGTTCTGGTCCCAGCTCCTCTCCCTTTTCAAGCTTTTTGTCGTCAAGAAAAGTGTTGATTCCAGCATTTGAGAGTGCTGCATGGAGATGAGAAACGAAACTGGAACGAGTGTCTTCCCCCCTGAAGTTGAGGAACACGTCGTATACCCATTGAGGAGTGGAGGAGGATGAAGAAGACATTGACTCGCTGTGTTCGCGCGACGTCAACTCTTAGAAGACAGTAAGATATTAAGGAGAATTGGAAAGTTTCGCTGATATATTAAATGGGTGGTAGAGAGATGCAATGGATCAAACCTCTATTGGTCCAGTTATCAACAAAGCTAGTGAAATGAAAATTCCTCTTCTCACTTTCAAAATTGCCCAGAGTTTAAATTTTCTAAGGACTTATAATATCTATTTTTTAAATATAATTAATTACTCCCTTCGTTTTTAAATATAAGTAAAATTGACTTTTTAGGTTCATTTATTTAATGATGTACGTGGTTCATTGACTTTTTAGAATCATTCATTTCATGATGTATGTGGTCCATATTATGAACCACATATATCATTAAATGAGTGAACCTAAAAAGTCAATTTTGCTTATATTAAAAGACGGAGGGAGTACATTTTTTAGAGTAATGTTATTTGAACATCAACTTGGTTGACAACTAAATTGACAACCATAATTTTATAAACAAAAGTATGGATTGGCACAAAAATCAAAGCAAGAGAGAGAAAACAAAAATATAATGTGAATATTAGAGAGAAAGTTGTCACAAAAGTTGTAAGGAAATGATTGTACAAATATTATTTCTCCATTTTTTAATATGGATGTAATACTTAAAAACGTCATGTAATTTGAGACAAATGGACTAAAATTGAAGAGTTTCTATTCCCTTTTTTTCTCTTTTCGGGCAATGATACATGTACCACCTCACGAAGCCACCACTCTTAGTTGGCACAATTTATAATAAAAAATTCCACTTATATATGTGGTATTTATTTTATTTTTTATTTATTGGCTTAATACATGCTTTGGTCCCTTAACTTATTTTTGAATTTCATTTTGGTCCCTTAACTTTAAATCGTCTCAATTTGGTCCCATAACTTTACCTCCGTTTACCTAAGTGGTCCCTTCTATTAAAAAAACTAACAGAAGGGACCACTTAGGTGAACGGGGGTAAAGTTATCGGACCAAATTGAGACGGTTTAAAGTTAAGAGACCAAAATGAAATTCAAAAATAAATGTTAATAAATGTTATAATTTTGAACTTAATTCTGGTTTTCTTTTTAATGTGATAATTAATTAGCTTTGAAATTTTAATATACTTATGATAAGAATAAGTAATTAGAGATAAAGAAAATCCTTTGATCCCTTTGAAATTTTAATATACTTCTAAGGTAGGTTATATCCACGTCGATAAAATTGAAGATTTTGATCCCTTTGAAAATCCTTTAGACAAATTTCACACACGAATCTGTTTGTTGCCATCAATGGTTTTGGTGATAAAGATATCACTTTTGCTTCAGGATCTGCATGTGCATATAATATAATCTATGAAACACTAACATAGACACAAAATATTGATGCGGACACATATCAACACGATTAATAACTCTAGAAAAAAATTAATTTATTGAATAAAAACATATGTTTTGATTTGTTGGAAAGTGGACGACATTTCAATCTGAAATGTTATATGTTACATAATATATAACAAATCATTTGCTTCTTAATTATTATATATATAAAAAAAAGGCTTAATACATGATTTGGTCCCTTAACTTATTTTTGAATTTCATTTTGATCCCTTAATTTTAAACCGTCTCAATTTGGTCCCATAACTTTGCCTCCGTTTACCTAAGTGATCCCTTCTCTTAAAAAAAACTAACAGAAGGGACCACTTAGGTAAACGGAGGCAAAGTTATGGGACAAAATTGAGACGGTTTAAAGTTAAGGGACCAAAATGAAATTCAAAAATAAGTTAAGGGACCTAAACATGTATTAAGCCTTATTTATTTTACTAATCAACTAAAGATAACACAACAACGTTCTCTTCTCTAAAAAGAACGACAACAATATTATCTCTTCCACCATATCCAATGGCTCGCCGGCCACCAACACCGACCACCAGCCACCGCCTTTTGTTCGTCTCCACATACCAGTGTCATTTTCACTCTCATAGCCGCCGGTTTATCCACCGACCACCATATCCCCCTCTCCACTGGACTCACAAACCAGCGACGACGACGGTGACGGCGCCGGAATAAAAAAAACCCAGATCTGCATCAACAGTTCCACCTTATGTCACCACCATCACCAAAAACCGGTGACCACGCAAGAAACACAACCACCTTGTGTTTTGGATCGTTTTTTTTTACAGATCTGTGTTTTAAGATTTACCGTGCGAGAGGTTGTTGGAGTAGAGAGAGGAGACACTGTTAGATGAAGATTGTAAGTCCGACGGTGCTGAGGCGGAGGGCAGCGGCCAGATGGTCGGTGAAGAAAGGAAGAAGGTTATGTAAGACTCAGAGAGTTGGAGAGAGCTGCGAGAGAAAGGGAGATGCAATTAGAGAGGAAGGTTGGTGGGAATGTGAGATAAATCAGAAAAGGCTTAAATATGTAAATGATCCCTGCAAATATCTGGCGTTTTGGTTTTAGTCCCTATAAAAATTATTTTTTTGGTTTTGGTCCTTGGTATTTTGTTTTAATCCTTGTAAAATCATTTCATATTGAAATTGGTCCCTATAATATTCATTTTAGTCCTCATTTTGAGGGATTAAAATCAAATATTCTACATATTACAAAGACCAAATCCAATATGAATCAATTTTACAAGGACTAAAACAAAATACCAAGGACCAAAACCAAGTTTTTTATATTTGCAGGGACTAAAATCAAAAAAATATTTTTATAGGGACTAAAACCAAAATGTCAGATATTTGCAGGGACTATTTTCACATTTAAGCCATCAGAAAAAAATAAAAAAATATAAAATCCACACAGGAGTGGTACAAGAGTGGTATGGGTAAACGGGTGTATTGTAACACCCCGTTTTCCCAACATAAAAATAATCATTACAACTTCATACCAACATTTTTCACAATATATAAATCTTTCACATTTAATCATCAACTTAAATCCATAACATTAATCATCTTATTCATACTCTCTGAACCTCATTATAATCATTAACAACTTTCATTCATACCCCAAGGACCAACTCATGAACTCATTAGACCCTTTATACAAGGTTATTTCCTTCCTAAAAACATCTCTAGATGGTTAGGATAAAGTCTCTACACTTGGGAAGAAGTTTGGAAGCATTTGGAGTGAAGAAAATTGCATTTTTAAGAGACGACTTCAGATTTTCAACCTTCACGTTTCCGCGCATAAAAACCAAATCGTTAACCCGTTTTTGATGCCGTTTTCGCCTACACGCTCCTGACACTTAGCTCTATCATAATCTACAGAGAAATTCAAGTTTCAACCACCCAAAAAAAATCGATTTCCAAACCTCACATACTCCCTTATTTGCAAAAACGTTTAGACACCAACTTTTCAAGCGAAAATCCCAATTTTCATCAACCCAACCCCAAAACTGGTTCTAATCATTGTACTATGAACAATCTAAGGTATGAACACTGATTCTTCATTAATTCAACCGGTTTCTATCATCTAATCAACCAATCACAACTTCTAACCCTAATTTCCCAAATTCCCAAAACTACAACCCACAACCTGTTAAATTCAATTTTCAGAATCATATACACATAATTATTAAAGGTTAGTCCCACCCTTACCTTAGAATGGATGATCGGCAGCTTCTCTCTCTATTGGTTCTTCTCTTGTTTTCTCCATTTTTCTCCAAAAAGCAGGTTCACATGAAAACTTTTCTAAACCTAGTTTTCTTCTTATATCTCTCATCATTCTACTTTCTTATTTCCTCTTTTTCCACTAAACTCCTCTAAATTTCAAAACAGCCCCACATCTTAATATTTATTTTATTTTCAAATCTTATTATATTAAATAATAAAATAAATCTTTAAACAAAATATCAACACATCACACAATCATATAAATTCACATAAATCATCAAAGTGGACTCTAAACTCTATAAAATAATTAAATAATTAAAGAGGGCGTTACAACTCTCCCCCACTTATAGAATTTTCGTCCTCGAAAATGTACCTCAGATTAGACGATCCGCATCCGCTGTCTGAGTACCAGATAAAGCAAACACCTTTCCACTAGACTGAGCTTTCCTAGGTTTCTTACACTGAGAACCTATGTGACCTTCTTCATTACAGTTGAAACACACCACATCTTCATGCTTGCAATCTGCAATTATATGCCCTTTTCTGCCACAACGGGAACAAACAACTTCAGTAGGATTCTCTTTCCTCTTGGGTCCCCTCTCATCATTCACCCTCTGCTCACCCTTATCGCAGGAGCACTGTAAGGCTTTGGACGACTTTGCTGGCCTTTACCTCTCTTCTCATTCACTATTTTGTAATGAGCTCTTGTATCCTCCTCATAGATTCTGCAGCTGCTCACCAGTTCAGAAAAGTTACGGATCCTTTGGTGATCAATGGCCCGCTTAATATCAGGACGCAAACCATTCTCAAACTTGATACATTTCGAAAATTCAGCAGTCTCAGCAGTGTAGTGTGGATAAAACTTAGCCAGCTCCACAAACTTTGTAGCATACTCTGTCACAGACATATTACCTTGTTTCAGCTCAAGAAACTGAATCTCTTTCTTCCCACGAACATCTTCCGGAAAGTATCTGTTCAGGAACTCTCTCCTAAAAGGCGTTTGAATTATATAATTCGGATAGGGGTACTTTGAAAAATCGATAGGATGCGTGAGAAGAAAGTGGGGTGGAAAAAGAAATTTCCTTTTATATTCTCAAGATATTGTGTTTATTTCCCCCACATGACTCTGGAATATGAAACAACTGAGATTATCCAAGTCCTTTTGAAATTTGTGCCACGAGACTTACTTCCTCCGGTCATTATTATAAGGAAGAAAACACTTTTTAGGTTCATTAATTAATTGATATACGTCACTTAGTTAATGAACTAAAAAGTAATTTTTTGCTAATAATAGTGACCGGAGAAGTAGATTAGTTATAAAATTCTACCCATGCAACATGCGAGTTAGCATCTACTTATTGATAACTTGCAATGCAAATCAGGAATGAGTCAACAATCTCAACTAATTTATTCTAGAAGGGGTTTTCTCTCCAGATGATTGTCGCACCATATAGTCATTTTCAGATGATTTGGCCACTTTCTCCACCATGATCTCCTTTGTCTCAATCATGTCTCTGACGAAGTGCAAACGAATGCCATGAAAAGATTATATTCTTTTTTTCAAATGACAAATGTTAATGTGTTATTTGTGTTAGTATGGTTATTTCACATGATTGTCCGGGGGGTGGGGTGGGGTTGAACTAAGGGATTAAAGTAGCCGAGGAGTTAAGTCCCATCAAGAAGAAAATAACAACAAATACCATACTAACACAAATAACACATTAACATTTGTCATTTGAAAAAAAGAATATAATCTTTTCATGGCATTCGTTTGCACTTCGTCAGAGACATGATTGAGACAAAGGAGATCATGGTGGAGAAAGTGGCATCGGAGGAAAATCCAGCAGACATGTTCACCAAATCATTACCAAAATCAAGGTTCAAGCATTGCTTGGACTTGATTAACTTCATTGAAGCATAGATGAAGGTTGGAGAGAGCAGCAAAGTGATTGATGGTCAAATGAGCATCATCACTGATTTGAAGTCAAGGTGGAGAATTGCGAGAGTTAACTTAAAATCAGAAATCTGGAGAAACGTGCCACGATGGAGAAGCAATGTGCCACGATTGTTGAAGCAAGATTCTGAAGGAAGTCACTTGAAAAATCGTGCCACGATGGAATGGTAACGTGGCACGATGCCATCGCAACGTGCCACGATGCAATCGTAACGTGGCACGATGGTACGTTGAAGGAAATAATAGAAACGTATTTTCTGTGAAGATTTGTTCCAATTTTTAAGAGGTTACTTTTCACTATAAATATAAGCCTTGTATTAGATGATAAAGTGTGTAGAAAAACAGGGTTTAGAAGCCAACACAAAAACTAGGGTTTATAGAGAATTTTTCTTTGCAACAACTCCAGGGTTGGGATTGTTTTGATTTACCTTGAACAAAGCACTATTAGGATTGAGTCTCTTGGTCATGGGAAGAGGCTGGGACTTGGGTAGAATTAGGTTTGAAGACTGATTCTTGTAACTCAATGTCTCTTTGTAAAGAAACTCATATCATTAGACCGAACTGGGTAAACAAATTCTTGTGTTCTTCTTCTTCCTTTTATCTCTTGCTGTTTACTTTTGTTTGGATTATTTGCTACCCGCTTGATTTGATTACTTGATATTAATTTGCTCCACGCATCAAGTTTTTATTGGTGTGGTTTTAACAAGGAATTCACAACACATATGATTCTATAAATGAAAAATATCCAAATGATGTCTTCATGTTTAGTTCTTTTTTGCATACTATCCCATAAATAAGGTGTCCACGCTCTTCGCTGCAATCTTCCTGCGCATGATGTCCAGCCTATAAAGAACAAGAAGTTGATAGTATCATTCCCTTGTAAGAATAGGAAGATTTATGAAGAATACAGTCTAAAAATACAAACATTTTATTTGAATAATATTTATGGAACAAGAAGTTAACTGTAACATTCCATTGCATCTTATTCGTTAACTTTATAGGGTCCACAGCTTGTCAAGGCTTAACAACTAGCCCTTAATGGATCCTAATCACTCACAAGAGTATATGGAATCTTTAGGGTATACATTAAATTTTGATTTGAATAATATTTATAACTTTTATTTTATACCCGTGAAAATATTTCACCTAACAGAAAGTTGCTGATGAATACGTACAACATTAGTGGTAGCTTGGCATGTTGGGATGTTAACTTATAGTACAAGAAAAAGAAATTCAAGTTAATAATCGTTAAGTATTTAGGAAAGTGTTGCTGATTGATGATATTAATTATGTTCAATCGATAATTAATGAGTTATGACACTTTGCAGAGTAGTCAATACCGTGTTATAGAGGTGTAGCGTATGAAGATAGCGGCCACTTAGGCTGCTACAGCGGGTAGTGGAAGCGTACGTAGCGGGTTGCGGAGCTTGTAGGGGCTTCAGATCCGCCTATTTGATTTTAGTAGGAAAACTCCAAATTAACTCTAATTTTAAACCCATTTTGAGGGCATTCAGGAGATTTGGTATAAACCCTAAATTTCCCCAACTCTTTCTCTTCTCACACGAGCTCTTTATCTCTTCCTCTGTTGTTGACGCAGATTCTGTCTTTATCAAGGTAGTCAGGAACGAATCCCAGCATGTAGGATCGCACGATCTTACGTGCCACAACACCTCGACCGTGCTTCAATCCTACTTACAAACAGTGTTTTCTCTGTTTTTTGCCGTTTTTCCTCTGTTTCCTCTGTTTTATTGCTTGGTTCCTCTGTTTTTCCTCTAATATCTCTGTTTTTATGTTTGGTTCCCCTGTTTTCCCTCTATTTTCCCTATATATTTCTCTCAATTCTGTGTTTACGTTCTTTCACCGGCCGACCGATCCTAAGTAGGAACTCGTTCCTGACTACATTGGTCTTCATCTCTTCACTTTCAGATCCTCCGTTTTCATCCTGTCTTTCATTTTGTCTTTTGTTTTGTTATGTACTCTTCATAAGCACTTTCAGATCCTTTACATTGTTGTGTTTCTTCCTATGTAAGGTATGCTACAAGTTATTTTTATTTTCATCATGAGTTCTCAATTTCTAAATTGCAGGACTTTGTATCTGAATTTCGTAAAATTTTGTTCTCTATTTTTTATTTTTATTTTCTTCCTCTGGTAACTGGTTCCATCTATTCCATTTGCTCTCTTCCTAAGCATTTTCAAATGCTTATGCAGAACTTCGTAAACTATGTTTCCACTCAATTTCTAAATTGCTAAATTTTTGTAAACTATTGTATGCTTCTACTTCTGTTCTCTTTTCCTTCTTCCTCTGGTTCCTCTTTTGCCTTTTGTAGTTTTGTTTGTGTACAACACAGCCATGAATAAGAATGGTTGATAATGAGAAAAACTCCAAATGGGTGAAATATATGCAGCAATAAATAATGCCAATAATTAAATAAAAAAAAATCAGTTTTAATGTAGGCCAGTATATAGATGTAAAAAAATGTATATAGATGTGGTTAGAATCCTTGACATTATCCATTGTAATTTGTCCAAAAAATTATCAAAGAGCGGTCATACCACTATAAGCTATCCTGCTATCTCACTTTTGGTGTCGGCTGCTACGCGCCTCTATCCGGGATTAACTACTATGACACTTTGTTATATTCATTATTCAACAACTGACTTTAACTAATCACGTATTAAAGATGTGTTAACCATCTAAGTCTGTGTTTGGTTGAACGCAGTTTGGCAAAATCAAGGTGGCACCATGATGTTGTTTAAGCTAGAAAGTGTAGTTTTTGCCAAAATCAGGATGACTCACCTTGATTCTAATAAGTTGGTAAGCTTTTCCCTGGGAGTGCTAGCATAATTAACGACAACTGGTGATGAATATCCCTGTAAACAAACAAGATTAATGTTACGTCAAAGAAGAGATTATTTTAACTAGAAGTTCCATGATTCTTGTTAAGTAAGCCAAATTTACTTGGACAACAAGTGACACTTTCGAACAGCCAGTTCATCAAAAATTGACTCCAATGATGACACATATTCTGCAGGGAAGAATATGAAGCTTTTGTCACCTAAATTGGTTCTAACTTGAATCTAGAATTTGAAGCTTCTGCCTCAACAGTTAACTTTTAACCTCAAATTTAATGTTCAACTCACTTTTACATGAATATATCCAAAAACAAATTACTTAGGGCCTGTTTGAATCACTTTTGGTTTTTCCGTGTTTTTGGTTTTTAAAAACAGCAAAAGTGAAAATAGTTTTCAAAAACTATTTTGCAAAACAATCAATTCAAACAAGTTTTCAATTTTTTAGTTTTTGAAAACAGAATACAGTTTTTAAAAACTGTAATCAAACAGGCCCGTAGTTCAGCTCAATTTTAGTCAAAATCAATTCATTCAAAACATATCTTTGTCACTGCATAGACAGAAACAATTACCAGGCATCAAGGATGTTGTCAAGCCCATATATGGGTTGAGGCTTATCAGAAAACGCAAATCCTGAAATAGAAAAGAAAATGGAGAGAACTTTTGTGTTTCTGAAAATTGGTTAAATGTTAGCAATAAATTTTCAGACAAAAATAGTAAATGATGTCAGTCATTACACAAAAATTGAACTGCAGCTGTACTAACTTTGATATAGATGAAAGCTTAATTATCAAGTAAACTATAACAGCCTAAAAATAAAATCAACACTCTAAATTAGTTAGCCCTCAATAATTTTTCTAAAGAGATTTAATTGATATCATTTTAGAAAATCCTATGCTTCTTGATCGGCACCAAATATTTTGGTCAATAAGACCAACCTCTTACTACGCAGGAAGAGATGAGTGAGTATAAATTGGAGAGATGACTACATTTATATCTTGGGAGAGAGAGAGAGAGAGAGAGCAGATTATATCTTGTTTCTTCCCATTTTCATTGGCCAAATCAGATGTTATGTTTTTTTCTTTGTATTGCCATTTTCATGGTCGATATGAACTTCTATAAAACAGCAATTTAAAAATTCACAATCAACTTAAAATGCAAATGAGGAAGCCTGAATACGTGAAGAACAGAAAAAGCAAGTACAGCCTATTTTATTTTATTTATATTTTAGATGAATAAACTAGAAGGATTGTGAATGAATTGAAACTGGCTAAAAAGGTTTCATTAGTTAAGCAAGTAAATGCAATAATTACTGAAGATTCAAGGCAATAAGGGGAAGAACAGAAAAGTGTTTCATGGTTACAATATTGAAAGTCATTTACTTTTGAAAATTCGAAAAATAAAATAATAGAAACCAAAGAAAATCAGTTGTTTGTAGCGGTTATGGGTACCTTTCTAATGAAGAGATGGTAAGATTATCTTTGGTACATGACCTATTTTGGGCCATGTTTCACCTGTTTGTGTCTGACATTCTTCAACTAAAATGGGACATCCAATGATTTCTATGGTCTGTAAGTTAGTTAGACGGGGCATTCCTTCAGGCAGTGATGCCAAATTTATGCAATCATACACCCTAAGATGCTGAAGTGATGAGAGATTGCATATCCAATCTGGCAATGCCTCTAGGTCTTCACAATTATGAAAGGCAATTGTTTGTAGAGAAGGAAGACACTTCAGGTCATCCTTAAACCAAGTTTCAATTTCCTGAAATGCTTGACGAGAAAACCAATTAATTTGAAGGAGCTGGAGAGAAGTAAGATTTTGCATCCAATTCTCTGGGATTCTTTTTACATTCAGGCTCACCCCATCAATGTGCAAGGATTTGAGCATGGAAAGAGGAGGGATATCATTCAAACATTCTAATGCTATGTTTAGTGTTGCTACCAATGTTTCCACACTACTATCGAACAATTCCAATCCGTTCTCAAGATTTGGAAAGGTAGGCGTGGAAGTCAACATCAAACATCCTATGATTGATAATTGAGAAAGACGAGGAAAAGGAGGCAAGGAGAGATTTTGTGAACAGCTAGTATTATTGAAATCATCTCCCATCCTCCACCATCCCTTCAACATGTAACAAAACTGCAAAGAGAGGCACTCCAAAGAGGGAAAGAATGCCGAAGCAAAATCTTGTTCATAATATATGTACTCAAGTTCTTCAAGGAAACTTATATGAAGTGACTTAAGGAATGGGAGATGCTCCAATGGTGGGAGATACTGGAGACTTCCACACAAAAAGAGGGAGATTTCAACAATATTTGTCAATGAAGAAATCCAGTTTGAAAGAACCATCCCCTTATGCTGCCAAATGCTCAATTTTACAAATCCAAATGATGTCTTGTCTCTGGAGACTTCCCAATCAGAGATGTGAAGGTGCTTCAAATTGATTAATTTTGATACAACCTTTGTTGAAAACTTCACTTTTTCATTGGGTGTCAAAATTAGTGATTGTAACAAAACAAGACTGCTAAAGGATTTGTAAAGACTTCCAAGTCCTCTACAGTGAGATAAGTTAAGATATCTTAAATGTTTCAATTTTCCAATTGAATTAGACAACTTGCTTAAAGAACAATATGACAGCATCAAAACACGTAAACATTTGAATTTTGAAATAACCGACATTTCATCCCCATTCAATTCCTCCTCCTCATTTGAAGACCACAAAATCAAAGTTCGCAGCCTGTTTGCATCTAATGAGCCCAACAAATGAACTGCATTGGGTTCCAACGATACATGCACGGGTCTTTGTACACGTCTTTTTGCCTCGCTTTCAATGTAAAAGCAATCATTACCAGCTACTTGTGTTGCAAGATCATGCATTAAATTGTGCATTTTGAAACTAACTAACTCACCATCTTCACCCTCTTTTGCATCTTGGAAAAATGACTTTATCAAGAGAATCTTCACAAATTCGTTACCGACATCTTCCAGGAGTTGTTTACCATCTGAGCATTCAAGATAACCTTGTGCCATCCAAAGTTGAATCAACATATCCTTCTCGATTTCCCAATCCTTAGGAAATAGAGAGCAATAAGCAAAACATTGTCTCAACCGAAGCGACAAACTTTGGTAACCCAATGTCAGGATCAACATGATGCTTTTTTCGTCTTCACATGATTCCCAAAATTCGCCTTGTAAGACATTGATCCATTCCCTTTCTTTGCTTTTACTCTGTAATAGGCCTCCCAATGTTTTAATTGCTAGTGGAACTCCCATGCACTTTTCTGCAATTTTTTTACCAATTGATTCAAGGTTTTGATCCACTACACTGATTTCATTCCCAAATGTAATTTTCTTTAACATACTCCAAGATACATCTAGTGTTAAACCATTCAAAACATAGAGTTTGCTTGTTTCTAGTCTCTCTGACACAATTTTACTACGAGTTGTCATTAAAATCTTACTATCTTCAGCACCACACATCAAATAAGTTCTCAACTGAGTCCAATTTTTATGACTAACATTGCAAATGTCATCCAAAACCAACAAGTACCTCTCACCAGTTCAATTCTCATGAAGTGTATGTTGTATGTATTCAAATGATAACTTATCGTCAATTTTGCTGTCGGTTAATGACTCCAACATTTTCTTCACAATGGTCTTGACATCAAAGTTATTAGATATACATACCCACATTTTCTTTTCAAAATGATTTTGCACTTCCTCATCATTATAAATGAACTGAGCAAGAGTTGTCTTGCCTATACCTCCAATACCTACAATAGCAATTGATGAGATATTTCCACGTGGTTGCCTCAAGAGATTTATAATCTCCTTTTTATCATCTTCTCTTCCATTGATATTTGATTCTAACAAAAAAGAGATAGATTTGTTCCTTAAACTATCTGTTTGCTTAACCACCACAGCTTTTGGGTTTAAATTCAATCTAGTCATTTCTTCCACCACAACATCAAACTTTTTTTGTATTTTTTCAAATTTTGGAACCATTGTTCATCTAAGATAAAAATGCGTTGAAGATAATGAACGAAATACCCATGTAATCTTTTTCTTATCACCTGCATCCACTTTATATCTCATACCTTCAATAATGAATTCATCTAGCAAGTCATCTGCAAGATGAAGCACATCTTTGAGCCTTCCTATCCAATTTTGTTCCTGTTTCTCTTGGGCATCAAGCAGAACAACTCTTATGCATTCAACAGACTTCTTAAGTCTTTCTAACTCATCCATAACACCAAAAATTCGTCCATGTTCACGAAAGGCTGCAGAAGCCAACCTATTAAACAAAAAATTTAGTGCACTAGTTACTTGTTTTCATTTTGTCATATCTCTTTTATTTAAAAAAAATTGTTAATATATTTGTATATGATATGTATGGTCTTTATTATAAATAAAATAAAATGCATTCACCTGTTAAAGAGGCTTTCAGCAACAGCGTATGGAATTTGCTCGGCCATCCTTCAAATAGAGCAGAGAATACAAAATGAGGTGGCGTCTAATATCGAAATGGCTTGTTTTCATAATTGAAGTGTGTGTGTGTTTGTATAGAAAGGACTAATGACTTATAGTTATTAAATTTATCCAAGGCCACTTGTTAAGAAGTCCAAAAATGAAATTTTATCTTATGAATGGTGCATTCAACAACTTAAAATTTTAGAAATTGACTTTTTCTACATAAAACTTATCATTTATTTTCTATTTTGACTTCTTAACTAGTGCCCTAGGCCACTTGTTATCACGGCCCTTTGAGTTTTTAGTTCTTACACACAATTTTTCATATTTACAGAGAGGATCCTAGTAAAATAATTTTTTCAAAATGAAACATACCAAAAAATAAAGGCCAAATGAGATGGATTTAATTATTGAAAATGAAATATTTTCATTCAAACAACCAATTCTCCTAGATAAATTTTAAAATACTACTATCAAATGCAAAGCAATCTTTAACCTTCTGTTGACACCATTCACCAAATCCCCTTTCTCATCAGCAATCTTTGATTGATTCAGACTTTTCACGTCTCTTTTGCTTGCTTTGTCCATTTCCCATTGATACCTTCTAGGACCACCTTTGAACTTAGCATCAACATCATACTTCAAATCATATTTCTCATGAGCATTAGTTGATGACTCAATTTCCTTAGTAACTGAGT
The DNA here is from genome assembly GCF_003473485.1 of Medicago truncatula. Taxonomy (NCBI): domain Eukaryota; kingdom Viridiplantae; phylum Streptophyta; class Magnoliopsida; order Fabales; family Fabaceae; genus Medicago; species Medicago truncatula. The sequence goes on from NC_053049.1 coordinate 3,158,728, forward strand.
GGTTATATATAAGATAGGCAGCTGTCTCCTTAACAATCAACTCATGCCCAAAAGCTACAAATATCTCCACATTGTCACCAGGTCCTAGATTTGATGTTATGTTCTTCCAATCTTCATCATTAAAGGACATTATTGTATCTCGCTTGTATATGTGAACAGTGAATTTTGTATAATTAATTATCAAAACACTAGCGAGACATTCAGTTACCATGTTTTCAGATATTGTTGATGAATAAACAACACATAAAGTTATTCCCTTTATGCAGTGATCACTATCCTTGGGCACTTGAAAACGTACAGAAGGTCCTTCACCTGTGTAGGCTAACCAAGAAGGATAGTTGTCCCCCGGAAGGAAAAATTCCCCAGAGTCATTGGTTGTTAATCCCTGTATCAAGAGCGTATATGTTGTAATATTCAAATGGACGTTTTGTGAATATCAATCAAAATTCCAAAAGGTTAATATGTTTAAGAAAATAAGAGTCTACTGAATAAAAAAATATATAAGCTAGGAGCTAGCTGAAAGAACTGATATGCTCTCAAGGGATACCCTCTTTCTTATTAAAAAGAATACATGTATTTCAATTTGTAACGAGTATGTTAGAATATAAAATAATATTTCATAATATCTTGATATTATGTTATAATATATTAAATAAACATCTTAGAATATCTTTGACAATATATTGATCTCTTTTAGTTCATGTTCTGGGATAAGTTTGCAATATTAGATTTTCCCTTGGTGCCAATCTTTAAGAACAAGTGGGATATACAAAATTGCACAAATTATAGGGAGATTAAGCTATGAATCATACCATGGATTTTGTGGAAAGCCCTATAGAAGAGCATGTTCGGGTGACCTATTTTAGAGCTATCAAGGATATGTATGAGGGAGTCTCGACTAGTGTGAGGACACAAGATGGAGACACTAAAGAATTTTCTCATAACAATAGTATTGCACCAAGGTTCAACACTAAGCCCTTATCTTTTCACCTTAGTTTTGGATGTACTTAATTACGGAACACATACAAGAAAGAGCATCAAGATTTATGCTTTTTGCAGATGACATAGTCCTATTCGGAGAGTCGAAGGAAGAATTAAATGGGAGGCTGGAGACAAGCCTTAGAAACATATGGCTTTTGCTTTAGTAGAAGCAAGAAAGAGAGTATGGAATGTAAATTTAGCAAGAGCCAAAGCGTTTCTAGCGTAGAGGTGAAAGTTGGAGATCATATCATACCACAACGGAGAAATAGAAGATGTAAATCATCTTGGGTCTATAGTACAAAACAACGGTGAAATAGAAGATGTAAATCATCGAATCCAAGCTACTGAGACGATTTGAAACCACCACAATGTGAACTGTGGTGAGCCGATCTGCCTTGTCCCAGAATCTCACACCAAAGTGCATAGCTAACGCACCGTCACATGCTGATCTCAGCTGCAGCAAATTTCAAATCCAGCTGCCACTTCAGCCTAGTGTGGTGGCACATGACGCAATGTTTCCAGGCCATTTTTTTGTGTTGCCGGCTCCTCTACCTCCTCTTCTAGGATATGTTACTATTTGGTTATGGTTTGACTCTGACACGACTTACTATTATCACAATCGCATTGCATCATTTTCATATGTTCTCGTTATGTAACTCTTTTCTCACCATTGAATCATATCACTATAGCAGTTGCTTATATTCCGACAACGATCATTTGGTTGCGACTCTTTTCCCATAAATTAATCATATTAGTGGTGACTTTTTTTCCTGTTGATGGACATTTTGATGGTGACTTTTGTTGGCTATCACTCATGCTAGCCCAACACTTCGTCCCAAATGCACTAACCTCAGCCTTCCTCCTTTTATTTAGCATAAACTAATAACTTCAACAGGTTAATGCACACATTCTCATGTCGGTCTACTTGCCTTTCATATCCTTTTATGATCCCCACTATTTATTGTAGAAAGTAAATCACTTTTTCCTAAATATAAATAATAATGCTATACTAACATTCAGTGTGGGTTCCTACGAACATTGAGAGTAACGTAACAAGTGAACAACAGACATTAACAGTTTATAAAGAACAATCTAGCAACCTAGTTCTTTATGATAGTAGTTATATATTATGTCTATAAGTTTATAACACTAACAAAAAAATTATAAGGTGACACCTAATTTAAAGCAAAGCATTGGTGTGTGTCTATGCTAGATTATGTAGCGCTTAAGATTTAACATATAATAAAGGTTACAAAAGCTAAGAGGATAGGGAAGGAACCTGTGATATGCTCTTGCTAAGAGCCTCAATGAATATGTGGAAATTTCCCATTCCAATCAAAAGTGATCTCAAAGAAGGATTTGAGATTTGTGATGCATGTGATGTTTCCACTTTGGTAACACTAATATCATATTGATCATCAAGAATTCCCCGTAGTTCTTGAGTAAGTTGAATCTCTGAGCGGAATTGTACCCCAATAATTCTAAGCTGTAAAAGGATGCTATCAATTGGTGATAGAAAGACCAAGTTATTTTGATGTACATCGTGAGAAGCTAGACAATAGTATGTAATGTTCCTAAACGGGAAAATACAGGGTAGAGAATTCAGTGTTGGTGACATCCAAGACCTAATGAGAGATTGAAAAACATCATGTGATAATCCTTCATATCCACATAGGGATATATATCTGATGCTTTTTGATCTTACAATTGAAAAGGGCACTTCTTTAACAGCTGTATTATTTGCAATCAGTGTTGTCAAGGATTCCATCTGCACTATGTCTTCTTCCAACTTGTCAATCTTTGAACAACCAGAAAGGATGAGAGTGTTCAAAGATTTCAGTTGATAGATACTCTTTGGGAGATTGCTAAGACCTATACAGTCCTTCAAATTTAACATAAGAAGTTTATTGAGATCTCCAATGGATGGGTGTACCTCAGACAAACTTGGACAATCCTTCATAATGAGCTTTTCAAGATTTGGTAATTTTGAAAAATCCGGGGAGCTTGTCAAGTATCTCGAATGACTTAGATTGAGAATTTTTAGATTCACTAGCAACTGCAAGAAGATATTCAAACTAAAAATTAGAGAAAAATGGAAAATGAAAGGGTCTAAATAATTATAATTGTGATTAACTTTTAGATTCAAAAGAAAATGTTAATATTATACCTTGGTTTTATTCCATACTTGTTTAATGTTGCTGTGTTTTAATTCAAAAACAACTAGATTTCCTTGATGAAAGTCATCAGGTATACAGTTGAAGGTAAATCCTTGCCAATGGACCCATCTAAGTTCTTTAGAAAGGTTTCCATAATCTCCAGTGAGGTCAACACAATCAAGTTGCAGAAGTCTGAGTTGGTTCATCTTCTTGAAAGAATTCGTACTGAAGCAAACTCTGCCAGTTCTTTGCGACTTCAAAACCAATCCCTCTACAGTTTCTGTTCCCTACATAAGAAGAAAACATAAAAGTAATGGCCCATTACTAATGGGAAACCTTTTTCTTTTGCTAGAAACAAAGTGATGCATAAAGCTACAATATTGCAACCTAAGCACGCTTGTCATGAACATGACAAGTAAAAACAGTACAGAAACAAATAGAGTCTAACGATCTTGATAAGATGATGGACGGTGATTAAAGTTCTTACAGAATTTGTGGTCAAAATATCATGTACATCCTCATGAAACCACAATCGACTGCGCTTCCCTGGTTCTTTTGCTGAACTTTCACGAACAATTTCTCTTCCCATATCTCTTATTAAATCATGCATTTCAAGCTTGTTATAATTGTCAACTTTTAGGAGGCTCCGCTCTACGAGGACTGTTATTCCAGTGTCAGCATCAAGTCCACAGCCATTTAGTATCTCTGTGACATAGGTTCTGTCCTTACCAATAAAGAAACAACAAATGTCAAGAAATATATCCTTTTCCATATCTTGATTTAACCCATCATAGCTTATTCTCAGTTTTTCTTGGATTTGATGATTGGGAATTGTCTTTGGATTTGAGAATACACTTATCCAATCTTCATCTGTCATCTGATTTGAGTAAGAACCAATGACTTCTAGAGCTAGTGGTAATCCTCCACAATAAGAAACTACCCTCTTTGAGAATTCACTGAAGTCTTCTCTTGGATTAGGTTGTCTAAAAACATGCCAGCTGAAAAGCTCAAGGGACTCATTTTCATCCATTTCCTTCATTTTACACACATAGTCAACCTTAAATAAATCAAGTAGGTGTACATCTCTAGTTGTAATAATTAATACACTTCCTGGACCAAAGAATTCAGGATTTGCACATAGGGCTTTTAACTGTTCAAATGTGGTCACATCATCAAGTACAACGAATACATTTTTCCCCCGGAATCTTTCATTGATCATCATTTGCCCCTCTGCAATGTTATATACCTTCTCATTTGTTTTCATGACATCGGAAAGAAGTTGTTGTTGTAAATGTATAATCCCTCTATCATTTTTTATACAAACTTCTCTAATATTTTCAATGAAACTTGCATGCATAAATTTCAAATTAATTTGATTGAAGATAGCTTTGGCTGTTGTTGTTTTCCCCGACCCACCCATTCCCCAGATCCCTGTCAAACAAACTTTGCTTGATTGATTTTGAATAAACTGAATCACTTGTTGCACCCGGGACTCCAATCCAACTGGAAATTTGGTAATAGACAATAATCTCTTGTTTAGCTTTCTCAAAACGTCCTCAACAATTAGCTCCACAAGTTCGTCTTCATTCCTTGGATGATAGTAATAATCATAAAACACAGTGAGCATACATTAGGAAAGACTACAAGGTCAACAACAAAAAAAAACTCAACAAACTATAAAATGTTGCTTTACCTGAAACTGATGGCATTCCAACCAGGAATACTGACGGCTTCTGCTAGTGCATTCTTCCAACTAGACACCACATCTTCTATCTCTCCCTTCCTTGAGGTTCTTTTTGCAGTATCTCTCAGAACTTGTCCAAAAGCACCCTTCTGGTGGCGCACAACGGACGGATCAACATCATGAAACACAGGAACAACCAGTTGGCCATCACTTATGTGGCACTCCATGACATTTTGCAGCACGTCAAGACACCAACTAGATTCAGTGTAGTTTTTGGAGAAAACAATGATTGATATACTAGACGTTTCAATTGCTGCCAATAGTCCTGGTCCCAGCTCGGTTCCGGTGTGAAGCTGACCACCGTCGATGTAAGTGGTGATTCTGGCTTTTCTAAGGGCATTAACTAGATGTGAAACGAAACTCTTGCCAATGTCTTCTCCTCTGAAACTGATGAAAACATCGTAGAACCATCGATGGTCGAAGTTTAAGGATGAACAAGAAGAATAAGAGTAAGAATAAGAATAAGAAGAACAAGAATCATCATCATCATCATCATCATCCATTGACATTGATTTGATTTGAGTGGATGCACAGGAATTGAAGTCAGCGCTTAGAACACTCTTCAACAAATAATCACTTCTTTTTTAGTTGAATGAATTTGTATCCATTACGTATCTACGGTGGCATTTACCACGTGCAAGTGGCATAATTTTCCTAAGGAGGACAAATGATCATTCCATGGATTCAAATAAGTGATAAGTGTTGAATGGTCCATATTTTCTTCTAACTATGTCCACATGCTTAACCCTTCAACAACAACAACAAAAAAAAAAAAAAAAAAAAAGGTCCACATGCTTGAAATGAGATAAGTACCAATACCATTATTGGATTCCAATGTTTCTACATGCTTTATTTTTAAGGGTTCAAATCTAAACCGATCCAAAATTAGACTATAAACCGATTTAAAAAAATCACAAACTATAAAAAAAAACGCATATTTTGGATGCCTTTGGATGTTGTTTTGAAAAACCGCTACAATCGGATTATTTTTTCAAAACCAAACCGATTCATAAATCTAAATATTAATACTTATTTATTCTTTTATTAGTATTATATATTGCATTATTATGTTGCTAGTTGATTTTTAATCTTATATATTGCACTAATTTAATCTATATTATTATTACTTCAAGTATTTAAAACTTAATCGATAATTTTCATATTGTAATTTTAATTTTTTTTTAATATAGTTTGTATCAAACATATTATTTTACCTTGTTTGTGTATTATTAATAAAAAAATTATATTCTTAATATGAGTTAGGATCCATTTACACCAAATATCAACGGATTGGTTGACACTAAATCTTATCCTTCCATTTTTGTGAATCAAAAGGCTAACATTGATCCACTTAAATCTCACATAAGTGTTGCACATTATATTTTTTCTCTTTCTTTCGCCAAATCCCTGGATGTGTTAGTTTCTCAGGTTACTGTCTATTTTCTCCATAATTTGTTTCGCCAAAAGCCATTTCTTCTATAATTGAAGCTTTTCAAGTCTTGGTTGCTCATGTGTTTGTTTCTCACCCATCATTGGAAAGCGTGTACTAATTAATTTAAGGTTCTTCATCTTTGTCCCAATACCCTTCTTCGAAAACTCTTCCCACAAAAGACATTAGAAGTGACACCTCCACATTGTTCCACCCTCTACATGCAATACAACCATCAATAGTTGATTTAATTCTAAATTGTGTTAAACCGATGAATAATAGGGAAAACAAGAATTCATGTTCTCCACGAAGTTGTTATCTAATCTAATGCCAATCATAATTTCCAATTACACGGAAGAAACATGTAATTATTGACAAATTGAGATCGATTAGAAGATTCATGATTTTTTTTTTTGTTACAAAGAAGATTCATGATTTTAGTGTTAGTGTTTTCAGGCTTTGTTGATATAACATAGAATAGAAAAAGAGTGTGCCTATTAGGTGGAGCAGAGATAGAAAGGTTCATATGAGTTAATTTAAGAAATAATTAAGGACCCTTGATTAAACAACATATGCAGTTGAGATTTAGTGTCAATCAATCCATGTCAACGGATCCTAACTTTTTTTAATCTAAAGGCTCATAATTGTTTGTTAATTTTACTCATATGGTCTTTTCTCCCTTGATCCCTACCCATTTTTGGCTGATCTTCTTTAACCTAACCAAGAATGAATGTATTCTCCTTCTCACTGTTCACAATCAACAAACACAACATAATTCTTGAATTTATTTCCCTCTCTAAGAATTGGTCCAATTTAAATGTTTTCCCCTTTACGAATTCATAATAAAAATTGATTTTATCCATTTCATATTTCACGATACTACGTGGGTATTTTCATTGATTATTCAATCATGGTTAAACACCTAAAATTCCATCAATAGAAGCAAACTCATCCAAAATACTCCTATATTCACTACCGTCCTATTCAATTGGGATTCTTATCACAAATTTTGCAAAAATTGTCTTAATTTATTGGGATTCATAGAATAAATTTATACCAAGAGGGAAAGAGATGCAAACATATATCAACGATGTTTATGTGTGGCGGAGCATAACAAATTTTCCAGACAAAAATGAGGAGAATCACAAGCTGCCATGGTTTTCAATTTGACTTTTTTTCCATTGTTGTTCGATTGAAAAGGAACAAAAAGAAAGAAGAGAGCATGTTACAGTGAGAAAGGCCCATGTGAGTTGATTTCGTAAATAATTATTAGCCTTTGATTTTAAAAAATAGACGGTTGAGATTTGGTGTCGAATACGTTGACATCTGGTGTCAACAGATCCTAACTCATATATATATATATATATATATAGGGTAATGCTATAACACACCTACCAATTTAGATGAAGGTGTGTTTTAGCATTGAACACCTTCTTATTTGGACCAAAAAACCACAACCTTTCTTTTTTAAAACAAGTTCAGTTGAAGGACAAATATGTAATTAACAATTCATTATTAATATTTTTTTATTCTTGCTCTTATCTCCTTTTTTGTAAAACAAAAAAGTTCTTCTTCCACAATCAAAGACATACGCAGGTACAAAGAAAGAAAAATTGGGGTTACTCACCAATACCCTTCATCACTATATTTTTATTGTTTTAATTATCACCAAATTATCTCCTTGGATGTTTGTAAGCTTTCCTTAAACATTTTTCTTAAAACAAAAATGAAGCATAATTTTTTTTATGAGAGAAACTCCAATCGAACATTAAAATAAGGCTTAAATGCACTTTTGGTCCCTTAATTATTTAATTGGTATCGTTTTGGTCCCTTAACTAAAAAAAAAGATTGTTTGAGGATTTTAAGTTTTTTTTAGTCTCGTTTTGGTCCCTTCTGTTAGGTTTCCGTTAGTTTTAATAAAAAAACGTTAAGTGTGGACACGTGTCACCTTGTCATTGGCTCTGAGATTTTTTTTTTACAAAAAAAATATATTTTAAAAATAATAATAATTTTTTTTGTAAAAAAAAAAAAAAAAAAAACTCAGAGTTAATGACAAGGTGACACGTGTCCAGGAGTTAACTTTTTTTTAAAACCCTAACGGAAATCTAACAGAAGGGACCAAAACGAGACTAAAAAAAACTTAAAATCTTCAAACAATCTAGTTAAGAGGGACAAAAAGAGCATTTAAGCCTTAATATAAATATAAAAATATTGAAGAAAAGAACATCAAATTATTATAAGATTTTAATAAGAACTGCATCCACCGCATACAAAAATAAAACATGCACTTCACAGGAGGTTGGATTTCGGAATTGAAGAACGGTTGTCATGTTTTCCGAAACAAACACATCTTAAGTTTTGTTGTTGACCGAGGTTGATGAAGGACAAAGTATAAGGATTTTGACGTAGGAGGATGCGAAAGTGGTGATGACAGCGACGACGCGGCGTTGAAGATCTGGGAAGGAACCACTGAGCCAAGAAAGAGATGCTGCGTGATTCTAAGTTGAGTTATGGAGAGGGCAAGATTAAAAAAATATTAATTAATAATGAATTGTGAATTACATATTTGTCCTTCAACTTGATTTATTTTTAAAAAGGAAGGTTGTGGTTTTTTGGTCCAAACAAGAAGGTGTTCAATGCTAAAACACACCTTCATCTAAATTGATGGATATGTTGTAGCATTACCCATATATATATATATATATATATATATATATATATATATGATTGGGTAGATTACGTTTTATGAATTCCTTGTTGTGGAAGCTACAGGTTATGTGCATGTTGAAAGCTAAATGTTTTTGGAAACATTTATTTGAGGTTTGGTTATATTGGTTATTTACTTTTGAATGATCTCTATGTGTTTACTCCCTCCGTCCCTTAATAAATGACCCAGTTGACAATATACATTATTGACTTGACATACTTTGACCATACTTTTATACTAATTCACAAAGATAAATAATATCATGTAAGATGTTGTTGGATTCGTCTCGATGAGTATTTTTAAAATATTAAATTTTTATAATTTTTTTTTAGTAGAGAATTGAAGATATCAAAGATAAAACATATGCATTGGTATATGTGTCAGAGTCAACTAGATCATTTATTTAGGGACGGAGGGAGTATTTTTTAGTGCGTACAAGCACATGATAGTTTAATAGGTGTGAGTGACCTTGGGTCAGCACAAAAAATCCAGAGAACACCACACGCAGGCGGAACTACATCATATAAAGAAAAACATCCAAGGAGAATTTTCAAAATTCACACTAGCTATGGAAAAGGGAAACAAGAAGACAAAGCAAATTCATGATGCCAAATAAGTTTTTTTTTTCACTCTTTGATAAATAAAGTTTAGGAGGCAAACAAATGCACCAAAGGCAAGAACTCACCAAACAGCACGCCAGGATGAAATGTAGAAAGCAACGATCCCGCCAATAGGAGCTTGAAGATGAAACACAGAGTTATTCTAACCTTTCTCGACCTTTGAGATTTGTTTTGCAGCTAAAAACACGAGAATGGACGAATAAAATCTCAAAGTCGCCAAATTAATTTTCGCCACTCCAAGCCAACAAAAGTCGCCGGGGGATTCGAGTCGACAAAGTCGCCGAATTATTTATTGCCACACCGATGCGACAAAGGTTGCAGGTGGATTCGAGTCGAAAAAGTCGCCGAAATATTTATCGCCACACCAAGGCTACAAAGGTCGCAGGTGGATTCGAGTCGACAAAGTCGCCGAATTATTTATCGTCACACCGAGGCGACAAAGGTCACAAGTGGATTCGAGTCGACAAAGTCGACGAATTATTTTTCGCCACACCGAGGCGACAAAGGTCGCAGGTGGATTCGAGTCGACAAAGTCGCCGAATTATATTTCGCCATACTAAAGCCAAGGAACATTTTTACGAGCAAAAATAACAAAAGAAAATCATGAATGTTAAAAGAAATAACAGCATCGCCACCAACAAAAGCGCATAGAAGCATAAATCATCACTTCACCTTGTCCCAAGACTCGTGCTTGGGGGGGCTGTGAATGGTCAACCTACGCATAGATCAGAGCATAAGCTCCCTAGGGAGCACTAAGGAAAAGCTAACACCTACCTAGGAGGAGTCTCCAAATCAGGATGATAGGTACCCAAAGAGGCGTACAAACCATAAAAAGGAATCGAATCCAAAAAAATTCAATAGAGCAAGCATCTCGCCATCCCAAAGACTCGCGCTTGGGGGGGGGGGTGTGGACCATCAGAATAACTTCACAGAGACTTAGACAAGGACCACAAGAATCGTCATATAAAATACCTATCTAAAACAAATATAGGCAATACAACATAAATCATCACTTCGCCTTGTCCCAAGACTCATGTTTGGGGGGCTATGAACCATCATTATATTCCTAAAGGCTTAAAAGTCCTCTAGAATGGCTCAGACGCCCATCCCAATAATTCTTTTTGATATATATAAATATAAATAATAAATGTGGTAAAATGTAATATACTTATATACGGGCCAACCTGATAGGCTTTTTTATAAACCTAAGCCCGACCTATTTAAATTAAGAGGAATGTTAGGGACACACTCTCTAACACACCCTTTGACACACTCCAATTAAAACCAGCCATGTCACCTGTTCTTTTTATTCTTTTAACCTGTCACCGGTACAACAGGTGTTTTAACGTTAAAAATGAAGAAAAACAATTGTTCATTGTCTTCCTACACCGACTGATTTTTTTGGAGACAAAGAGAGACCTTAAAAACCCTTGTCGATGGTTGTGCAGGAGAAATCAATAATTCTAAGAAGACCCATTTCTGATTTTGCTTCAATTTGCTGTCCCTTATACACCCCTTTTCAAGAAGACCCATGACGATGCTTCCTTCATTGAAGACCTATGGAAAAATGACATCTTCCCCAATTTGGTACCCATGGTTCCAAATCCAATACTGTCATTCCTCTTAAATTAATAGGATTTTTAAAAAGTTTAAGTTTGATCCATTTATTAAACGAGATAGGTTGAACTTGACTTTTAGTAGGCCGAGCCATAGATTCCTCACGGACGTCCTGGCCCAAGTTCCCCAATTCTAAGAAGACCCATTTCTGATTCTTGGCTCGTAAAGTCATTCACTTACGTTTTCCAATTTATTATCTATCCTTACTCAAGTTTAAAAGACTCACTGAGAAATAGAGCAACGCTCAACCATGCATTGTTAGAAATTTTCATCTTCTAATTCACAACATCATCATGGCTTATTTTCCTAATTCACAACATCATCATGGCTTATTTTCTTTTTACACATCACTTTGTTCATAATAATAAGAAAAGGGTCAATTAAACATCTGTAATTTTGTTTTTAGTTCCTATAAAAATAAATTATACTTTTTAGTCTCTATAAAATTTTCCGTTAGTATTTTTAGTCCATGTTAAATTAAAATTTGTTTAATTATGCTTAAAATTTTAAATTTTTTAATGATTTTTTACATATTTGTTTAAAACATTATAAAAGGTTCCGCCACAATAAATTATCTCAAAATTCCTCCGCAATTTTTTAATAACTTTTAAATTTGTAACATATTTTTCACATACTTACTTAGAATATTATACAAAGTTCCTCCGCAAAAAAATTAACTTAAAATTTTATTATTAGGTCCAAATTTTCATTAATATAATCTTGAAATTTTGGCTTTTAGAAAAATTCATATTTAATTCATTACATGTTAAAAAACTAAATTTTTTTATAGAAGAGTGTCTTACGATGTTATGAATAAAAAATCGTTCAAAAATTTAGAAGTTTAAGCATAATTAAACAAATTTTAATTTAACAAACCAAAAACACTAACATAAAATTTTGTAGGGACTAAAAAGTATAATTTATTTTTACAGGGACTAAAAACAAAAACTGCTGAAAAAACTTAATTAACCCATAAGAAAAATAGTATCAATTGAACCACATCAACAAGCAATTCTAAGCACACTTGAAACAAAAAGTATGTAGTATACTAGTATGCAGTCTTGGTTGAGACAAAACAACAAACAGCTCGTGCACGAAGTTATACATATTTCTTGTAACTTCTGAGTTTTGTTTCCTTCAACCCCAATATCCATATATAGTACAAAGGGAGATAAATGAATTCAAACATGGCAAACAGTGACACCACACCTTACCAAACACACCACACACTCTTTTTGTAATTAAGGATATGATGAAGATGAAGGAAAATAAAAAAGCAACATGGTGAAATAGGAAATCGCAAGTTCTTCTCAAAATGGATGTGTGGCTTTATTTGCTTACATCAGGTTGTAGCATCCTGAATGATGAAGATGAAGGCAGTCTTTTAACAGCAATTCACAGACAGCGTTAACGGAGGAAGGGGGTTCATGTCATTTAGAAGCCAACACAAGGGATGTAATTGATCAAATAAAAAGTAGAGGGGAGGTATGTGTCGTTTAACTAAAACTTAAGGGAGGTGAGTGTAATTATCCCTATTTTTTTTATCAAGGGTTTGAATTTTCTAGATCTGAAGGACACATTTGAAAGCAAGGAACTCGGGATTTTTTTGTGGCTCTCCATCCAACTCATAGTTGGTCTTACTTCATGTATTTGTCTTGCTTTAACTTAGTTATTTGTGCTTTAGCCATGAGTATCTAATTTTCTATTGATTAGGTCTTAGATGAGCTTGTATCAAACTCTTTGAACCATGTGATTGTATAAACTCTACTCAATACAATTACAATTCTAGTTGTTATTCAGAATTACTTGTGCTTATTAATGCTTTTTGTAACTTGATCAATTATGAAATGGACTTAAATCTCAATTGACTACTAGTCGTAACTGTTGAATTTGACCTAGTAATTATGTTCAATTTAACTGGTAACTTTAGAGATAGAAGATTGTTAGGTCATGACTTATAAATTAACGTTCGAGAAAAACTTTTGACGGTTACGAACTCATCTAAGAGATTAAAGGGCTCTGAGTCATAGCTATTTTGCTAATCTGTCGTCAAACTAGAAAAGTAATTGTAGAGGATAGGTAGAATTTGTCGTTAATTATGTAATCATTTGACGTAAAACTAAAATAGTTGCATGAGTGAGAAATCAAGTTCAAATCATATAAGAGAAGAGATAACCCACTGCATAACTAGTTGCTATACAAGAGAAATTATACCATCACACTCTCTAACACACTCCTATAACACACTCCAATAACATAAAGCCACGTCATCCATTTTCTTAACTCCTTTACCTGGTAACCGGTTCTATAGGTGGAAGGAAAATAACGTTATGAATTAAGTGCTGATTTGTCATCTCCAAGGGGTCATGAGCTGCAACCACAACCCATTTTTCTGACCAACATGTTTCTTTGTTGTGAGCTTTCCTGTTGATGGGGGAGTTAAATCGATTTTTATATATGGATTTCATTCCTCTCATAAAATAGATCTGGGTTATGGGTTATGATTACATATGAGTTTAATTCATCTAATAAAATAGAATTTTGAAGGATCCATTTCCATTTCTCCCCCATTCTCGTTCTCAATATCAATACCCTCCTTCTCCGGTTTCAAATCAATTTCGTTTTCAGTTTCTAACAACAACCCCTCTTATCAATTTTTGGAATTGCAACCTAAAAGCAAAGATGAAAGTTGAGGATGATGACAGTTTCCATGGCTCTTCTTGAAAAGGGGTGTACAAGGGACACAAATTGAAGCAAATTAGAAATGGGTATTCTTAGTATAGCCCCGTTACTTTTGACGGAGGAGGATATTGCTGATGTCTATAGCACCACAACCACCATCGGCAAAAAAAAAAAGCCAGTGCAGGAAGATGGTGAACAAAAGACAAATGTTTTTTTCAAAGTTAAAGTACTTTTGTTTGTACCGGTTGCAGGTTAAAGGCACAAAAAAATGGGTGATGTGTCTATTTTTGATTGGAGTGTGTTAAAGAGTGTGTTAGGGAGTGTGACCTGATAAGTGCTCAAAAGTAACATATTTCATGTGTTAACTTAGGCAAATTAGTGACTTGTTTTGCAAGTTATCTAAGGAAAAGCTACCATTTGAGTGCAATTTTACCATTTATGCTTTACATGCCTGATTCTACCCCATTTATGCAGGAAACGACAAGCAAGGACGAAAAGAAGGAAGCTCCTGAACCAAGGTCCGTTCGCTTAAGCGAACTACTGTTCGCTTAAGCGAACCAGTTACAGAGAGCAACCGTTCTGTTCGCTTACAAGCACGCTTCCAGTTCGCTCATGAAGAAAGGTCAGTTCGCTTAAGCGAACTATGGTTCGCTTAAGCGACCAAGTTCCAGTGAGCTCCAGAAAAGTTCGCTCACATGTTCGCTTATGCGTCGCTTAAGCGAAGTTCATCCAACTTCAGAGGATATGGACCACGTGGCAGCACCTCAATGGTCAACTGGAGATTTCCTGGTTGTTCGCTTAAGCGAACTCTGCTTCGCTTAAGCGAACTGGCACGCAGTCAGCCCATATAAATAGTTTTCTCTTCTCTTTCCATAGGATTATTACATTTTTATTCATATTTTTCTGGTTTTAGAGAGAGAGACTAGGGCTTTTCTAGAGAGAGAAACACAAAGCAAGGTAGTTAGGAGTAGATTCAAGCCAAGATTTGTTGAGACATCATGGATCTTGTCATAGAATCTTCACCCTTTCTTCATCCATTGCAAAGCTATCATAGACATATGTAGCTACATCTACTCTTGTAGTTTTGAGGTATTCAAACAAGCTATTATGTAATCTTTTGATCTTTTAATATATGGTTCTAGCAATTTATTCAATATTGTTGTTATTCTTGCTTTTATTGTTTTATTGAGATTCAAAATGATATGGACACATACTTTTGAATCTAGAAATAGAATAACAATCTATCTTAAGTTATCACTCTAGACATGGATGTTAATATTTGATAATCACTTTTAATCTAGGACTTAATGCTTTTGGGTAATTTAATCGGTTGGGAAATCGTCGATTAAACTACCCAATCGACTTTGTGATCGTTTAAATGTTTGGGAAATCGATGTTTAAATGATCCCTTAGAAATAACGATATCATTTGGACACGAATGATATTGTCGAGTGATTGTGATAATATAGTTTAAAAAGCTAGAATCCGTTAATCGATCGAGAGATTGCAGCTGTTACGCTTGGTTGATGTCTCTGACCGCAAGCGGAATAGCCCTATCTCTTCTCGTTTTACTTTTATGTTGATTAGGAAAATAGTTTTACACAAACAAACAATTTATACCCAAACACTTAACGTAACAAATATTGCGAAAATGCTTATGAAATACGCAACTCCCTGTGGACACGATCCTATTATACTTATGTGTAAATAGTTTTATGAGAGGTAAAAATCCTTCATCATGACCCTAGCATTTCTCGCTATACAAATATAAGACACTGGTGGCGCTGAGCACACAAATCCAAGTATCACACAACAACGACGATGTAGAACGATGTTGCATAACTATCTTCACTACTCGGAATGCTATGTGGATCTATTATCTATAAGATAACTTAAAGTTGAACAAATAGGAGTGCTCCCATTATTCGGTGTATATGATCAGGGCCGTTCCTAAAATTGGAGACCCAACTCTCAAAGTAAAAGAGAGAGAAAAACGCAAATTTCTTTAGAGAGAAAAAATGTTTGCAATGTTTGTTTTATTTTATTTTTTGAGAGAATAATTATAATATTTATTGTCGGAACTTTGCTATTTAATACTGGACCGTCATAATATTCCTATGGACCTAAAAGACCTCCAAAAGGGCTTCTTAGACCCTCAAAAAGGGCTTAGCGCCCTTGAAGAGAGCCCAAAAGCCCAAGGCGCAGAAGCCGCCTTTCTAAACCTCTAGAACTTTCTAGAAACCGCCCAAAAGGCCTAAATACCCTATTACTTGGAGACTAAGCAACCAAAACCCAAGCCCATAGAAGAGTATAAATACCACCCTTGAGAACACTTCCAAGTATCCAATATTCAGTCTAAACCCTAATAAACGATTCTTAACCCCTAGAATCCTTATGGTACTTTTTCTGCAAGTACAGTTGGCGCCGTCTGTGGGAACCGGTAAAACTGACCGGGCCACACTTCAATCCAGCCTTGTTTGAGGCCGTCATCACTGACCTCCGCATCCATCTCATCATCGAAGCCGCTAAGAATCACACCGCCATGAACCCTACCGACGCCGTCTTGAGAGGACATCAACAAACCGTAAAGCAGCGTTATACCAGATTATGTGCATGAGGATATGACATATATTTAATTGCTATCTGAAATCTGATTTTTAACTGGAAACCTTCTTACTGGATCGGTACCTGCTTGGAAAAAGAACATCGACGTGTAAGTTCTTGTTCTAATATTACTTGTATAATTACTTTGATCGAACAAAGTACTTCAGTTATCATGCGGTAATACTATAAACGTATCATCCGTTATTTAAATATTTTACTTTTCTAAGTTAACTTTGTCTTTCTTTCTGCTCGCTTCCTTGCCTAGCTGTATAGTTTATGTTTCTGTTTGCTTTTAAGTGTATGACCACCAAGTACCAACTATACTGCCATGATTAAGTATTCATCGCCAAATTAAAATTTCTAAAAACTAATTCTTAGAGTTAGGTCCATAATCATTAGGCGGCAAGGTACACGTTCATGTATTTAAGAAATAGCTTATATGTAAGGTTTCCTATGATAAGTACTTATTGAAAAACTCTTTAACTAAGATATATATTCAAATGCTCCCGTTTCTTTTAAGAATTGGTTGAAATACATGTTTAATCGCTGGTGTACATGTTTATCTGGCTGCTTATCAACATATCAAGTTTACTGCTGCACCTCTTTGTTATATAGAATATGGACATGATCTCTAGAAGTTTTAAGAGCATTAGATAGATAGCAGGTTTGCAAATTGTGGCAAGAAATTTTAGTTAATAACTAAATACTCTCTGATATGATAGGAAGTATAGTAGTAACATTCTCAAAAGGGGACCGTATGCTCTGTTTCTTTAAATTTTTGTAAATAAATCGTATTTATGATAGTATGGGTTTTGACAGTTGATTTGAAAGTAACTAACATGATTTGTTTGAGTATGTATGTAATATCTTTGTAAAGAGAATTCTACGAATTAACAAGAGGGGCAAGAACTTCAACGAACCAAGGGAACACTGCACAACCGTAACAACATCTCTCGTGACTCAGAGAGAAAAATAACGTTCAGGTTTTATCTTTCCGATCTTTACGTGTAGGACAATTGTATATTGAGAACTGACTTATTCTTTGATAGCCTATTATATTTTTGTTTTTACTCGGATTGGCGAATAAATAGGATGATGGGCGAGTTAGTTCCAATTTCTTAAAATATGAGAGAAAAGAGCACAACAAATAAGAAAAATAGGTAGAAGAAACTAACATGATTCTAAATTACGGTAGTCTGTGTTATGATTATGATATATAAACACATACATATATATATTTATCATCTATCATGATTTTTAATTTCGAAGTTTCTTATCGATTTTGTTTATGTTGCAATTATTTTTTGGTGCATATACATCATATGTGGATAATAAGTCTTATAGTCAAAATTAGCTTTACATAGTGGATTTAATAGGAGCACGACAAGATAATGGGTGAGACAGTCCTGAGTTAGAAAGAATAAATACTTTATTCAATTCTCATTTCAGTAGAAGAATGAAGAGGAGGGGATGAAAGGAAGAGAAATACAAAGTATAAGCGAGCTAAATGAAAGAAGACAAAGAATAGTTAGTTTCCATTAAATATGATTGCATATGATTAAAGGACTCGTTTATTTATGATACTGATTACTTTGGAAGTTTGGAGAAATTGTTATATTTCAGATAAATCAAGGTTGGGATACTAACAAGCCCGCCAAGGGCTAGATGAATGAAAGGAGAAAACTCGCCAATCAACACGCCATAATTAAACGAGCATGGAAGCAATAGTCCCACCATTGAAAACATAAAGATGAAACGCGGAGTTATATTCTAAAATAACTTTTTCGACCTTTGAGATTTGTTTTGCAGGTTTTTTATAAGAAGAAGTATCGACAGACCGCCCAAACTGGGTCAACCTTTTTAAGACTCTGACTTGGTGGCCCGATATATTGAAATCAACAGTCCGCCTATCAAAGGCGGCCCGATAT
Source organism: Medicago truncatula (assembly GCF_003473485.1). Lineage (NCBI taxonomy): Eukaryota > Viridiplantae > Streptophyta > Magnoliopsida > Fabales > Fabaceae > Medicago > Medicago truncatula. The sequence continues at coordinate 3,177,196 of NC_053049.1, forward strand.
ATTCAAATCGACAGTCCGCCTATCAAAGGCGGCCCGATATATTCAAATCGACAGTCCGCCTATCAAAGGCGGCCCGATATATTCAAATCGACAGTCCGCCCATAAAAGGGTTAACCTTTTTAAGGCTCTGACTCGGCGGCCCGATGAAAGGGAAAAAAGAAGAAGATTCATAAGTAATCAAAGAGGTTAATGATTCTTTTCTCATGAGCAAAATTTGTTCACAAAGAGTATAAACGGCGAGGACCGTCTTTGCAATTTACATTAATCGATTGCGATCAAAAGCACCACAAAGGGTAGTCGCCCTCATGAAATTCCAGATGCTTCTGAAAAGCATCTAGTCCCGGAAGAAGTATATTCTAAAGTAATTCGTAAGCTTTAAAAGCACCACGCCTTGTACCAAGACTTGTGCTTGGGGGTTGTGGACCGTCATTATATTCCTAAGAGTTTAGGGACCCACAGGAAGGACTTAAACAACATCTGTAGGGACCTAAGAGGTTCTTCAGAAAGTCTGTGAAGATTGGGTGCGTTATCCTATAAGACGTCGCCACGCTACAGACTTCAAAACCCGCCTAAATCTATTCTTTAGCTCTAAAGCACCACGCCTTGTACCAAGACTTGTGCTTGGGGGCTGTGGACCGTCATAATATTCATATGGACCTAAAAGACTTCCAAAAGGGCTTCTTAGACCCTCAAAAAGGGCTTAGCGCCCTTGAAGAGAGCCCAAAAGCCCAAGGCGCAGAAGCCGCCTTTCTAAACCTCTAGAACTTTCTAGAAACCGTCCAAAAGGCCTAAATACCCCTATTACTTGGAGATTAAGCAACCACAACCCAAGCTCATAGAAGGCTATAAATACCACACTTGAGAACACTCTCAAGTATCCAATATTCAGTCTAAACCCTAATAAACGATTCTTAACCCTAGAATCCTTATTGTACTTTTTCTGCAAGTACAAATACTATAAGTATAAGTATGGGGCAAAAATTGCAAAAGTGCTCTAAAAAATAAGAAGGAAAAAAAGTTTATTGTGTTTGTAAATATATAGTCCAAAAAAATAAGAATAAAAAATATATCTAACTATCGTGAATTCGGACTCAAATCTCACACCAATACAAACTATGATGTGTGGAGCAAAGGAAAGTGGTAACCAATATCAAAACAAACACAAGCAACAACAATAATAACTACACCTAGATCTAATCTAGGAATCAATCAAAGTGAAAAGTACAAAATCACAAGCAAAAGATAAAGAGAGAAGAGAAACAAACACACCAAAGATTGTTTACCCAGTTCGGTCCAACTTGACCTACTGTGGGGGAGAGATTGATCTCTTCAATCCACTATCAATGAGTTCTTACAAAGAGATACAAATGAGTTACAAGAAATTAGGTTAAACAAGCTCACAAAGAACAAACTTAATTTCTACCCATTTTCCCAATCTCACCAATAAACAAGATACTCAATGATTTTCACTCACTCAAGGTGTTTACAATGTTTCCCAACCCAAGAGAACCCTAATCAAAGACCCTCAACCGTAAAGTTACCTCCTTTGATTTCCCAAGTTTTTCTCTCTTGAACCTCCCCCTCAAAAAATGAATTGAAACACTTAAATAGTGACTTAATACTGTCAAAATCGTGTCACGATTGTCAAAGTTGTGTCATGGTTCATTGTGTACGACCCAAGGTACACAAATCTTATCCAAAAAACGTGCCAAAAATCATATCACGATTGCTCAAAATCGTGTCACGATTTTCCTCCTGAAAACACGATGCTCACTGCGTACCAATTTTGTATGGTAGTAGTTATATACAATTATTTTGGTAGTGTAGTAGTTATACACTATGATACTGAAGAAAAAGTGCTTTATAAGGAAGAAAAAATATACTACTCCCTCCGGTCCTATTTATAAGAAAATTTTGGGTCAACAAAAGTTGATGTATCTAGTTAAAAATTCAGTCCAAATACATTCACTTTTGTTGACCTAAATTTCTCTTATAAATAGGACCGGAGGTAGTACGTGAGAGAAAAAGTTAAATTTAATCAAGGTGTTTTATAAGAATCAATCCCAAGACACGTCGTTGTATGATTGGGCTTTTGTAGTTTTTGGAGACAACTGTCAGATTAACATTTTCAATTCTGCTAATTTACTAACACTTTCTTTTTATCTTCTTTATAAACTCATTATCTTTGAAAATACATTATAAAGCAGGGCACTACCTAAATTATTAAATCACACACTAATCTACTATCTAAAATACACTCTTCAATATAAAAGTGGTTAAGACCACAACCTCTATATCTTTTGTTAAACCCAAAACACTGGATTTTTCCTAACAACCCCTTAGAAAAAGATTAGTGTAATATATTAAATGCATCTTTCCAAACCTGAAGTCCACTAGAAACCCCTTTTCCTACTCACAAGTTAAATAACAAAAGTTGGTAAAGATTATATAATAATGCTCCATGCAAGGTTCATTGGCCCTAGTCAGAATCTCACCACTGCCAACCTGGGATTCTTTTTATGCTCACTTATATTATTTGTTAATTAATTAAAAATTGGTGTTTTGTTTAAATGGAGCGGTTCAAACTTATAACATGATCGATCATCTAACCTCTAGTCTCAACTTTTTGTAATCTTGTAAGTTTTTCTATAATTATATACTGAAATCTAAAAAAGGGACAAATATCCAATATAACATAATTTTTAAATATTTAAATGAAATATTTATAAGATAATTAAGATATAATTATTTTTTGCAGAAGATAAATTAGCCCACCTAAATTGGCACCAGAGATAATCGAATTTGAGACCTTGAGGAGGAGCACGCTCCCAGATCCCAAACCAATACTAGATAATTAAGATATAATTAACTATTTATGTAATAATTTTGTATACTACCCCCTCCGTTTCTTTTCAATTGTCACATTTTGACTTTGGGTTAAATATGTTTTGATCCGTATAAATATGTCAACTTTTTGCTTTACTCCCTCTAAAAAATTTCTTCAAATTTCAGTCTTCCAAAAGTTTTTCATCTTCATTTTTGGTCTCTTCTTTAAAGTAAACGTATATGTAGAATTCATATTTTTGAATAAAATTTTACAGAAAAATTTATAATATTATAAGAATCTCGTTAAAAAAAAATTAGAATTTTTTAACAAAACATGAATTAAATATGAATGTTTTGTGATTATTTCGTATTTCTTATTGTGAGAAATAAAAATAAAAGGCTTAAATATTGAACTCGTCCCTGCAAATATGGTCCGTTTAAGTTTTGGTCCTTGTAAAATAAAAATTCAGAAATCAGTCCCCGCAAAATTTTTTGTTTTTGAAAATAGTCCCTCCAGGGACTATTTTCAAAAACAAAAAATTTTGTAGGGACCTTTTTAAAATACAAAATATTTTGCAGGGACCAAAAACTACAAAATGGGTTCAATCAGCGTGCGCCACGTAGGCATTTTGGTGACTTGTCATGACTTAAATGGGCACAGGGGTATTTTTAAAAGACAGATTTTTTTGCGGGGACTGATTTCTAAATTTTTATTTTACAAGGAAGAAAACTTAAACGGGCCATATTTGCAGGGACGAGTGCAATATTTAAGCCTAAAAGTAGAGAAGCTTGTGATATTGGTGAAATGAATAAAAAGTTAGTATTATAGGAAGGGTTTTTCTATCATGTGCAAATTTGCACATGTTAAGAAATTTAAAATAGTAACTTTGCATTGAAACTTGAACATTTTGTATCAAATATATAACTTTTTGTTAAATAATTGTTGGTTTCAATAAAAACTTACTACTTTTAGTTACCTTAACATGTGCAATATTGCACATGTTAGACAAACCCTTATAGGAAAAACAAAGAGCAAAAGAAATGTAGTCAACAAAACAAAAGTTAAATAAATGTATTAGTAATAATTTCTACTTAGACTTTTGAGACAAAAAGGAGACCCCACTAGTAATATAGCTGGTTGAAACACAAGTGAGGATCACGTTGATATCAACCAGATTTTACAAAATAATTTCTAATTAGACTTTTTTTTTGTGTGTGTAGATTAGTGACATGACCTTTAACGATATTTTATTCAAGACCCAAGGAAATACTTAGTGGATATGATGTGATGTACGAATTATTGAAAGTATATATACTAATCGTAAAAATCTGTAGAAGGATAATGAAAGCTAGTTGAATTTTAGGATAATGAAAGCTAATTGAATTTTTTTACTTTAATTTGTGGATGATTGTAAATTGTAAGATATTATGATTATGATTTAGTTGGAAACTATTGGAATTAATTAATGTTAGTTGTGTTGTGTCGGTGTAAATGGTGGTTTAAATATTGGTCATTCATCAAGTGTAGGACAATATAATGATATTGACTTTGCATGAGCACTAAAGAATCTAAGATCCAATGCTTGTTCTCAGGTCCTAAGCTGTAAAAATATGCCTTCAATCTCTAAACTTTCGGACCCCTTTCTATGAAGTATTTACAATTTTGAATTTAGCAAAGACTAAAACTGTGTGCTAAAGTTTTTTTTAGTGAGACACAAACATGTTAGTTTGTTTATGCGTACAAACAATGAAAATTTATAATTTTGTAGTTAGATAAACTTATTTAACCATAATCTGAATTTAAATTTAAGTTTGTAAAGAATTTTGAAAGTCCCCAACAAGCTCAGACTCAAAAGTATTTACAAGCTGAAAACAGACCGGGGTCACCTAGAAAAACTAGCTAGGAAACAAAATAAATCACTAGCTAAGAAACATGGCTCAATCACTAAGGAAGATTTTACCCACCACCGGTGGAAATGAAAAATTAAGTTTTTATTTTTTGTAAGAATTTAAACTAGTTCCCTGAAGTTGATATCGAAGAGAATCAAACTTTAGAGGACCTCAATCCAAAGTCTTAAGTCAACACTAAATAAATTAAGTCTTTGTATTTAGCTTTTGGCTTAATTGCATTTTTCACCCCTATCTTTTGTCAATTGTGCGATTTTGCATCCCATATTTTTAAACAAGCGATTTTGCACCCCATCTTTTTCTCCCTTTCTGATTTGGAGGCCCCCTATGTGTTTTAGTGATGATGTGTCTTCATTTAATGTTTGTCACGTGTGTAAATTGATTTTGGCAAAATTTGTAGTGTTTCCCACGCTTCTCTTTATAATAACTCTTCCTCACTGGTGTAATTGAACTCGCCGATGTGTGATAAATTTTAGTACATATGTGTGGTGAATTATTATTTTTTTTTTTTGGAAGAATGTGTGGTTAAAACTTTAAAGCCTAAGCCAGCACTTGTATATTATTAGCTTTTTTTTTTTTTTTTTTTTTCTTCTTTCTCTTTTCTTATAATTATTGTTAATTGTTAATTAAATTAGTAATATTTTCTCAAAAAACAAGTACTGAATGTTGTAATAAATTAGATATTTCGTGTTTTAATATTTAAGTTTTCACTTTATTAAGTTTTACTAAACTAATAAATAAATATAAATATGTATATATATTATCGTTCCAGCTCATAAACCAATCGAGTCGAACTATATACAGCTCAAGTTCGGCTCATTTATTTAACGAACTTAATTTTCTGCTCAAGTTCGGCTCATTTGGTTCATGAACTAAGTTCTACGAGTTAATTGTCGAATCGAGTTCCGAACTATTGTCGAGTTGGTTCGGTTCATTGCCAGCCCTACACTCAACCAAGCAACACTAAAAAAAATTATATGCATCAGCGTAACAAAAACACAGACAGACGAACATAAAATATTACTCTAAACGTTAATGTGTGTGTGTAAATATTTGCGAGGTTGAAGAAAGGAAATAAAAGTATTTGATATCATTAAATGACAGTGTGAATAAAAATATTTGTTAGTTTGTGATGATTAAACAATATTGAAATTAAAATAATTGATAGTGTGTTTGACCTAACTTCTCCTTAAAAATGTAGAGAAGTTGGAAAAAAAGCCGGGTCAAACGATAAAAACAACTGAATTTGGGGGAAAAATTGATAAATTGTTAAAAAATTAAAATTGGAAAATAGTTAAAAGTTATTAAAAATATAAAAATTATAAAAGTTATTAAAAATATAAAAAATTACAAAATAATTAAAAAAATGGTGAGGGGCAAAATGAAAAATGCACCCTAAAATGATGAGGTGGCACTAACCACACCCCATCAATAAGAAATTATTAAAATGCCCATCATAGGCGCAAAATGGTAAAATCATAGGGATTTGTCTTTATAATATAGTAAGTAGATACCGTAAGTATGAATATATGTTAATAGAATTGTAATATTTAAAATACCGAAAGCATGGCCCAGTAGTAAAACTCGGTGGTTGAATACTTGATGTCTTAGGTTCAAATTTTAGGTTGATTTTTTTTAATTTTATATTTTTTTCAGCATGATAAATCCTAATTTTTATGGATTTGAGATTCAATTTCTCAACTTATTTGACTACATATTTACAAATAAAAATACAATATAACTTTTATTTTCTTGTTTTTTTAGAGCATTTGAAATTTTTGACAAATATTTATCGTATAAAATAGCAAAGCTAACAAACATTATAGTTATTTTCTCAAAAAATAAAATAAAAAAACATAATAGTGTTTTATTTGCTGTTTTAAAAAAATTGCATTTTTTATTAGGGATCTATCTTTACTAGAAGAGCTGAACCTCCAATTTTATTAGGACATGGTCTAACTCTTGTTGGTTTAATTTTTTCAAGGCTAAAAGTTGCTTTAATTTTTCTCTAAGATTAAATTGGATATAGCAAATTTTTTCATTGACTAAATTGAAGCTTCACTATAGTATTGAAAATAAGTAAATACTAATTCATCATAAAAAAAATATTTCAATGATCTAAAAAATACTGTCTCTTGTAATAAAGACGGGAGAGAGTATTTTACTCGGAAAATGTGAGGATCACTTTTGGATTGCCATATAATTATAAGCCATGTTGGCTAAGAATGCAAGCTGAGAAAGTTAACATTTATTCCAAACCGCGCGACCCAGTTTTGAGTATAAATGCTTGATTCAATGATTCATGTCTATAGAGTCAGCGAGTCAGTCCCCTGTCTGTGATCACCCATTTTCTTAGCAATGGATAGACGACGATATCGTCCTCGCCGTCCTATTCCTTCTCCTCCTTCTACTCCTTCTCCTCCTCTTCATTCGTCTTCTTCAATACCCAGAAACGAATGGTTATACGACGTGTTCATCAATTTCAGGGGAAAAGACACTCGCAACAATTTTGTTTCTCATCTCTATGCCGCACTCACAAATGTTCGAATTAACACTTTTCTTGACGATGAGGAGCTTGGAAAGGGAAACGAGCTTGGACCAGAATTATTGCAAGCAATACAAGGTTCACAGATGTTCATCGTTGTTTTCTCAGAAAACTACGCTCGTTCTAGTTGGTGTCTTGATGAACTGTTACAAATCATGGAATGCCGGGCAAATAAGGGTCAGGTTGTTATGCCCGTGTTTTACGGTATTTCCCCTTCCGATATACGTCAACTTGCTTTGCGACGTTTTGGAGAAGCTTTCAATAACAACACAGATGAGTTGGATCAGCTTATTTATATGGCACTCAGCGATGCTTCGTATTTGGCTGGTTGGGATATGAGTAATTACAGGTAAATATGTCTATAATGATTTTGGTTTTCTACTAAAATCAATTTGCCATGCGTATAATTGTTAAATTAAAAAGGAAAGAAACCCAGAGAGACGTACGTGAGCATGGTTTCATCTTCTCATTTCACCAAGATCTTCACAAAATTATGTGCTTGGCTACATCAATAATCTAAAAACCTCTTCATATTTTTTCTAAACTTCATTTTTATACAATTCATCAACCCAATTACCTCTTAATTCTCTTTTCCTTGTTTCAATTTCATATTTCACAAAATATTAAACAAAGTATGGCGTACAAGCAAAAGGGTTGTTGTTGTTTGAGAGATAGAGTAAAGAAAAAGGGAAAATGTTGAAGATGGAGATTAGTTCTTATTTTTGACTTTTTAATTTAATGATTTTATGAAGAAAATTTTAATTCAATATTTTTAATTTTAATTTAATGATTTTATGAAGAAAAAGAGGTTGAAGATAGTGACTGATCCAGAATTTTTGAATGGTGGGGGCACTATATATGAAAATTTGTAGCATTAATAATTGTCCTCTACTATTTTTCATATTATGGAAACTTTGGTTATCTTATCATTTTCAATATCATTAAAAATATATTTCACTATACAAATAATTAAACAAACATTTAACCGGACATCTCTCATTCGAATTCTCATCCGATTCTTGATAATATTCATACTATGAAGAAAAAAATTTGAGATATATGATGATAAACGTGAGCCAAAAGAGAAATAATTTCGGATAAGTGGGAATTATGTAGTCAAAATGTCAATTATATACACATTATACTCCTTCCGTCCAAAATTGTATGTCGCTTTAGGAAAAAAAATTATATGTCATTTTACATTACCAATGCAATATTAATGTTACTTTTTCTATTATAACCTTAGTTATTTATTAGTCTCTCTTCTTTTAATTCTTTCATTTATCTTTCCCATATTATTTTTTAGGGACAATTTTGTAAAACAACTCATAATATCTCTTTTCTACACAATATTAATTACATTTTTTAATATGTGTGAAATACCCAAAACGTCATACAATTTGATACGGAGGAAGTACTACTAAAAAAAATTCTAAAAATTTTGTGTGCACAAGCCCACATATGGGACAACATGCATCCGTCTCTGGTTGTTTTGCTTTCTTCTTTCTAAAATAAGATGAGGATTTTTGGCTTTTAATTCACGTGTCATTCCTTCTTTCTTTTCCTTTATGATTTATTTGTTTAATTTCACTTGTATTATCTGACTTTTTTTATTCCAAAAAAACACATGTGCATGACACGTTTGACCAAGTCAATTTTTTATTTTTTTTAAAAGAAGCTAAATACGAGAGAGTGCCTTTATGCCTAAATGAAATGCTAGCAACACATACTCTTTATTTGATTGGTTAAAACTCATGCGAGTCCGTCCCATGAGCTTAACTCATTTGGCAAGGGATAATGTACAATTTATGCAGGGATCAGGGTTCGAACCCCGGACACCCCACTTATTCATCTTAAAGATGAATTTTTCTAGCCAGTATGCTACTTGATAAAAAAAAAAACTCATGCGAGTCCCACTAAATTATGTGGAACCCATATCAATTTAGTGGAACTGATGTGATTTTTAACCGATCAAAGAGAGTGCGTTGAAAAGAGGGTTAAAACGTGTGTTGTTAACATTTCTCATTCTAAAGTGATGTGATTTTTAACCGATCAAAGAGAGTGCGTTGAAAAGAGAGTTAAAATGTGTGTTGTTAACATTTCTCATTCTAAAGTGATGTGATTTTTAACCGATCAAAGAGAATAAAGATGATTAAAACGTGTGTTGTTAACATTTCTGATTCTAAAAGATTTTTTTTAAAACTTTTCTTCTATGGAACCCGTAAAACATTAGTCTTTTCATAGTTTATCTACATTCGATTTTTTTTTTTTTTTTTTCACTTTATCTTCAACCTCTCAACCATGAAAACAACCCAGAAAAACCCGCTTCAAGCAACCCATGAAATCAAAGAAAAACTTGCTTGGTGGAAACCTCTCAACCATGAAATCAACATTCAAAACCCAGGACTCAACTTATTAAATTAAAAACAAAACAAAGTAAAAATATTATCTTTATGCAATAATTAAAGTAAAACAATAAACACAATCATTCCAGTTTTATTCGATTTCTCTACAACTACAAAAGGATTTCCAGGGAGATGCAGAAAAAGCAAAAGGTTCAGTTCCATTGTTGGATTTTAATACCAGTAAACACAATCATCATTTCAAAAAGCTATTTATGTTTTTCTTTTTTATGGTTGTTGTATGCGGTAATCTTGTGAACAATAGAAAATTTTCACAAGCCAGGGTATGAGAGACATAGAGGAGAGAGAATAATTAGGCAAGATAGTGTGAAAAAAATCCAGTGTTGAGTGCATGATAAGACTGTGATTTACATTTGATCAAATGGCTAAGATCAACTAGTCCATGGTTGAAGGTTTTACACTTTCCCATGCTAAATGCCACCGTTTATGATCAAATGACTAATATCGTACGTAAAATGTTAACTTGCCCATGGTGGGAAAATTGATAACTTTCCCTGGTTAAATGTACCTTGCAATTTATGATTTTGTTGCTGTTGTTGTGCCACTATAAGATTTAGTAAAGTACAAGGGAGTTTATACCATTGTCTAAGTGTATAGTATTTGAACTTGGTTAAGGGTGTTGAGTTCACTTGATTGGAAATTGAGTCAAATTTATGTTTTACGCTTCTATTCATTTTTATGACCATTTTTGTTTTTTGCAATATTTATTGTTGCAGTAATGAAAGCAATACTGTGAAGCAAATTGTTAGCCAAGTTTTGACAAAACTAGACAAAAAATACTTACCTCTCCCGGATTTTCCAGTTGGACTAGAATCCCGTGCGGAACAATCTATTCGGTATTTAAGACATAATTCAGATGGAGTTTGTTTAGTAGGGATTTGGGGAATGGGAGGGATTGGCAAAAGCACCATTGCCAAAGTCATCTACAATAATCTTTGTTATGAATTTGAAGATCAAAGCTTCCTTGCTAATATTAGAGAAGTTTGGGAGAAAGATAGGGGTAGAATCGATTTACAAGAACAACTTCTTTCAGATATCCTCAAAACAAGGAAGATAAAGGTGCATAGTGTTGAGTTTGGAAAAGCTATGATTAAGGAACGACTTGTCACAAAACGGGCACTTGTTGTACTTGATGATGTGAGTGAGTTTGATCAATTCAATTCATTATGCGGAAATCGAAATGGGATTGGTCCAGGAAGTATAATAATCATCACAACAAGAGATGTACGTCTACTTGATATCCTTGGAGTTGACTTTATATATGAAGCGGAGGGATTGAATTCGGTTGAGTCCCTTGAGCTTTTCAGTCAGCATGCGTTTAGGGAGACAAGTCCAATAGAAGGTTTCCTTATTCTTTCAAGATATGTAGTTGCCTATTGTGGTGGACTGCCACTAGCTCTTGAAGTCCTTGGATCTTACTTGTTCAAGAGGAGAAAACAAGAGTGGCAGAGTGTATTATCAAAGCTAGAAAAGATACCTAATGATCAAATACATGAGAAACTAAAAATAAGCTTTGACGGTTTAAGGGATCATATGGAAAAGGATATATTTCTTGATGTGTGTTGTTTCTTTATCGGTAAGGATAGAGCATATGTCACAAATATACTAAATGGTTGTGGACTTCATGCTGATATTGGAATAACAGTGCTGATTGAGCGAAGCCTAATAAAAATTGAAAAGTATAACAAGCTTGGAATGCATGATTTACTGCGAGACATGGGACGAGAAATTGTCCGTGAAAGTTCACCTGAGGAGCCTGAAAAGCGTAGTCGATTGTGGTATCATGAGGATGTAGTTGATGTACTGACCGACCATACTGTAAGAATTTATCTACATTGCATTTTGAATTTATTTTGTCATCTTGCTCAATATTAAAAGAAAAAAAATCTTTCTTTCTGAAATGTTTGTTGTTTTTCAGATATATTGGCTAAAAATAGTGGGATTCACATGATCACACAAGTGCATGTCCATGTTAAAAATATAATATAAAGTTTCATACATGGGTCTTCATGTAACAACTCAATTTTTGGAGAAGTTAGTCATGAGAATCTTGTCATTTTACATATGTTTAGGCTTAGGCTGCAGTTTTGTGTTGCTTTTTTATTACCATACAATAATGTAGGTTTCCTTTCTTCCACAAAATAAATATAAATTAAGTTTTCCTTTTTATTTTATTTTTATATGGTCTTTCTGTGTCACAGGGAACAAAAGCCATCGAGGGATTGGTTATGAAGTTGCAAAGGTCCAGTAGAGTTGGTTTCGATGCAATCGGTTTTGAGAAAATGAAGAGATTGAGATTGTTGCAACTTGATCATGTACAAGTCATTGGAGACTATGAGTGTTTTTCAAAACACCTGAGTTGGCTTTCTTGGCAAGGATTTCCTTTAAAATACATGCCAGAAAACTTTTATCAGAAAAATCTAGTTGCTATGGACTTAAAACACAGTAATCTTACACAAGTTTGGAAAAGGCCTCAGGTACATAATGACAAGAGATTTTCCTTTTAAAATCAATGTAAACAGGAATAGTTATTTTGCCACGTTTTCATTTTGCATCTTTATCTCTAATTTTAATTTAAAATATTAATTTTCTTGTAGATGCTAGAGGGACTGAAGATCCTAAATCTCAGTCATTCAATGTACTTGACAAGCACCCCTGACTTTTCAAAATTACCGAACCTAGAAAATCTCATTATGAAAGATTGTCAAAGTTTGTTTGAAGTACACTCGTCCATTGGAGATCTCAAGAAGCTTCTCCTGATAAATTTCAAGGACTGTACAAGTCTTAGAAATCTCCCAAGAGAGATCTATCAATTGACATCGGTGAAAACTTTCATTCTTTCTGGTTGTTCAAAGATTGAAAAATTGGAAGAAGATATAGTGCAAATGAAATCATTGACAACCCTAATTGCAGCAAAAACTGGTGTCAAACAAGTTCCTTTTTCGATTGTTAAATCAAAAAACATTGGATATATATCCCTATGTGAATATGAAGGTTTATCACGTGATGTTTTTCCTTCTATCATTTGGTCTTGGATGTCACCAAACATGAATTCCTTAGCACATATTCCCCCCGTTGGTGGCATGTCAATGTCTCTTGTTTGCTTGGATGTAGATAGTAGAAATTTGGGTTTGGTCCATCAATCACCAATACTTAGCAGCTATTCAAAACTTAGAAGTGTTTCAGTACAATGTGACTCAGAGATTCAACTGAAACAAGAATTCAGAAGATTTCTTGATGATATATATGATGCAGGTCTTACTGAATTTGGAACATCACATGGATCACAAATTTTGGATCTTTCCTTGAGATCTCTTTTGTTTGGAATCGGAAGTTGCCACATAGTCATCAATACTCTTCGGAAGAGCTTATCAGAGGTTCCTTCTATATCCTCTCACCTAATATATTAACCTTACATAAGCGAACATTGAAATTATTTTCCATTTGCATGTTCTTCATTAAATGGTTAAAGATTCATAAATATACATATTTATTGAAGTATTTATCAGAAACTGATATATATGCCAAGTTCAGACGTTTATTTAGATAATTATTATTTCCTTTTTCTACATATCATTTTTCTTTATCTTTATCATCATTACATTTACTTACCGATGTCTATATTTGTTACACTTTTTTTTAGCTTATTCATACCTATAACAAGTGTGTAACTTTAAAAGGATAGTTGAATAACTATTGAAGTTATACACATGTTTAGTCCTTTAGATATAGAAGGAGAAAGAGGAACAAAATAATGAAATTATATTTTTGTTGATGTGAATGATATATTGGATCTTCTTAGTAAAGAAAGTTGGATTTGAATTGTTTTTCCTTACTGTATCGATATACAAGTTCTTGCATATATACACATGATATTAGTTAAACATAGGAACTGATTTGACTAACTATATATAAGCCTATATTTTAGTTTAAGCAGAAACAAACTTAGATTAATGGATAAGCACGAGAATTGCTTGGCTTCTAGATACTGCTATCTTCTAAAGGCCCGCACAAGATGGTGGAAGGTTCAACGATACCATTCTTGAACGTCAAGAATGAGTGTTGTGAGCTTGACAATGGCCATGTCAGAAGGTCTGCTAGTTGGCAAGTTGGAATGTGAAGAACCTGTAATTGGTTGGCATGGACAAGATCACGGACAAAGTGATAATCAATGGAAAGATGCCTTCATTCTTGAATGAAAAACTGGATTGGCACAAAGATAAGTGGCTCCAAGATTATCCGAGTGTATGGTTGGCTTTTTTGTTAGCCGGCAATGAAGTTCTGCGAGTAGCTTTTGTAACCAAATAATTTCATGAGTAGTTGATGCAATGGTTCTATATTCAGCTTCTGTTGAAGATTTAGCAGCAGTTCTTTGTTTTTTGGAATATCATGAAATTGGGTTGGAGCCAAAATAGAATATGCAGGCAGCTGTATAGATTTGTAGTCAATCCGATCGCTAGCCTAATTGGCATCACAGAAGGCCAACAAAGTTTTCATGAGTGAGGTGAAGACCTTGGTGATTGTTCCCTTTAGGTATAGCAAAACATGTTTTGCTACTTTTGCTACTTGTAAGTGGAGTGACGTTTGGTATTGAGATAATCGATTGACAGAAGGATCTATCAGGTCTGGTTAGAGAAAAATATTTAAGTGATCCAATTATTTTCCGATAGGAAGTGACATCACATACGGGTGTATCTGTCGGTGTGATGAGAGAGCACAAAATGGATATCAGTGTGGACACGGGCTTTGATTCGTCCATGGTTGTTGATTCAAGCAGGTCTCAAATGTAGGGCATGCTGGGATAGAAACATATCATTGTTTGTTGGCACGAATTCTACACCCAAAAAAAAAGACTTGGAGTGCCAAGACTTTTCAATGAGAACTTGTTGAATAGGGAATGTTGAAATAGACTAAGAAAAATATGATCATTTCATGTGAGAGGAATATCATCGACGTACACCAAAAAATAAGCAAAAGTGTTAGCTTTAACATAAATAAACAATGATGTATCAGATTTAGCATTTTGAAAGTTGTAACCAAGGAGAAATTTTTGGAGTGCCTGAAACCATGCTTGAGGTGCTTGTTTGAGCCCATACAGGGACTTACGTAATTTGCAAACTTGATTGGGGTGTTGGGGATGAACAAAGCCATATGGCTGCGACATGTAGATAGTTTCCGAAAAATGCCATATGGCTGCGACATGAAGATAGTTTCAGAAATTATTCCATTTAAGAAAGCATCGTTGACATCCATGTGGGAGAGAGACCAGCCACACCACGATGTAGAGCAATACTGTTATGCACAGTAGGCTTGTGATACCATAGGCAGAAGTTGTTACATATATAAACATGACTTTAGCTAAGATATAGTAACAAACTAAAGTTAAACCATAGAAACTGATTTGACTAACTATACAAGCCTATATTTTAGTTTAAGCTGAAACAATTAAACAAAATTAGTTAATGGGTAGGATGAGCAATGCTTGGTTTTTTTTTTTTATGACAGTGATACCCTTTATTAGTAACAAGGTTTAATTACTCTTTTGGTCCCTTAATTTATTTTTTGGTTTCGTTTTGGTCTCTTAACTATTCAAAGTTTTGTTTCGGTCCCTTAACTTATTTTTGGGTTTTCTTTTGGTCCCTTAACTATTAAAAGTTTCGTTTTGGTCCCTTAACTTATTTTTTGGTTTCGTTTTGGTTCATTAACTTATTTTTTGATTTCGTTTTGGTCCTTAACTCTAATACATTCATCCTAACGTAAAGGACCAAAGTGGTTGCGGAGGAAGAGTTAAAGGACCAAAACGAAACAAAAAAATAAGTTAAAGGACAAAAACGAAACTTTTAATAGTTAAGGGACCAAAACGAAATCAAAAAGTAAGTTAAGGGACCAAAACGAAACTTTTAATAGTTAAGGGACCAAAACGAAACCAAAAAATAAATTAAGGGACCAAAAGAGTAATTAAGCCTAGTAACAAAGATTCTAGATGTTTTATTATCAAAAAAGATAAGATTCTAGATGTTTCATACGTTGACTCACAAGCCCTTTGTATTCACAAAAAAAGTAATTTATTGTTAGGAACCTTTCTCTTGGCACAAGAAAGACTTCCCAAAACTGGGCAGATTTGAATCAATTGAGAAATAAATCTAACCATAATAAAGATTGCAAATCAATGAAGTTTTTTTTTTTATTGATATAGTGAGGTTGAAAGAGAAGATACAAAAGGTATATAATGAATATGTTAACCTTGCACACAAGGCTACTCCAGAGAAGCACTCTCCTTTCAGACCAGAGTATGAAGGTGATAAAAACACAAGAAGGGATGTTGAATTGTGTTATGAAATCTTTTTCTAAGTTGTTAAACAAAATAGATAAATAAAATATAGTTAGGGTATGGGGAAGAGAGACAACACAAACAATTATGCTGGTTCATCCCACAATCTGAGATTAGTCCAGTCTCTTTGCACTTCCAAGGGATTTTCCACAATAATCACACAAGATTACAATTACTTAGACGCACAACTCTAAGATTTACTTGCCTCACATTTGAGGACTTCTACAACAAGAGTTTACAAATAAAGTTTGAATGTGTTTACACTTTGATACTCAGATACTCACCCAAGGTGTTTTCAAATGTTTCCTAACCCAAGAGAACCTCCCACCAAAGACCCTCAACCCTAAAGTTACCTCATTTGAATTCTCAACTTTCTCTCTTTTGAAGCTCTGCCTCAAAAATGAACAATGAAGCCTTAAATAGTACTCGGACTAGTGCAAAATCGTGTCACGGTTTGCCTAAATTGTTTCATTACAAAGCTAGTACACAGCACAGTACTACATCCTTATCCCAAAATCGTGCCACGATTTTCTCCATCGCGCCACAATTTTTCTTCCGGTAGCTTCCTCACATTCTGTCTCAAAAATTGTGCCATGATTTCTAAGATTGTGCCACGATATCCATCTTCCAGAATTACTCAATTTTGAGTCAATTCAACGAGAATTGTTACTGTGAAAAATGAGTTGTAGGAAAGTGGAAAGGAACTATATTGTCTGCTTTCATTCGACCAGTTTCCTTGTATATATTTTTTTGTGCAGTACACTATTTTGACACAAATGGCAGAAAATGTCCATTTAGCATAATTGGAATAACATAAATAACTAAGCATATGTTCATGATACAGGGATTGGCAGCCAATTCTAGTGGTTCTTTCCTTCCGGGTGACAACTATCCTTCTTGGTTAGCCTATAGAGGTGAAGGACCTTCTGCAATATTTAAAGTTCCTGAGGATACTGATTGCCGCATGAAGGGAATGACTTTATGTGTTCTTTATTCATCAACATCTAAAAACGTAGCTACTGAATGCCTGACTGGTGTCTTGATTATTAATTACACAAAATTCACTATCCAGATTTACAAGAGACACACAGTAATGTCATTTAATGATGAAGATTGGCAAGGCGTCGTATCAAAATTAGGAGTTGGTGACAATTTGGAGATTTTTGTAGTTATTGGACATGGATGGACTGTTAAGGAGACGAATGTCTATCTAATATATGATCAGTCAAATGCTATGGAAATTGAGTCATCAAATACTATGGAAGTTGACCCATCTACTGACGCAAAAATGGAGCCATTACATGAAGTGGAATTCCAACCATCACCCAATGTAAAAACCGAGACATCAGCTGAAGTGGAAATACAACCATCACTGAATTTGAAAACGGAGCCATCAGCTGAAGAGGAAGTACAATTATCACCTAATGTGAAAATGGAGCCATCACTTGTTATCAATAATGAACGACTTGTTGTCAAAAATGAACCATTACCGAAGACAAGTAGAAAAATCTTTACAAGACTGGCAAAGAGAGTGGGAAAATGTTTATGCTTGAACCAAAATTGAGATCTCAGCAATTTTTGTTTGAACATGCCTGTTGTCATAACATGAAATTCCCTTCTGTGTTTAGTAATAATTTTCAGGGAGGGAGGATTGACAATGCTTGGGAATTAATGTGATTGATTGTAGGATCCTGATTTTCTTCTCTCCCATGGTCTTGGGTGTCATCCAAAATGAATCCCATGTCATGGATTAGCTCATTTTGGAGCATGTTATCATATCTACCAAAGTTTTTGGGAACAATATGTTGTAAACCGAGTATACTTTAAATGTTTTAAATATGTTGTGTCTTATAATTTTAATAATTTTACGTCTTGTTGTTTTGTTACCTCAATTTCGGGATGAAACTGTTGTATTATGGAGAATTTGCGCATATGAGGAAAATAAATCTTTAAGGGCAGTCTAAACGATGTCTCAAAAGATGTTGACAGAGTTGTCATTGGTCATAACATTACAATGTGACACAATTCTGGATAGTGCAGATTATGTTACAAAATTTTCTGATTCGGAAGCAACAACATATCTTTTTTTTAGGGAACGTCGTCATACGTTTTAGGGTCACAAATGTTAGTGTAGTCATTAAAGTGTCGTTTGATTAGAATGGGAAGTTACTACTAAGTCCTTTACACTCTGCATTAGCATATTAGAAATTCCATTCCAGAATTCCATGAACACATTCATTTGTTGTGTTTCCTTCTTTCTATTGGTTCTTATTTTTCATTTCTTTTACTCTTGGTGGCGTGTGTTGGATCAAATTTAGATTCTCAGTCTAGTTAAAATTTCAATGGAGACTAATTTTCAGTTTTCACTGTTAGGTACCGATTTCTTTGAAGATCCTAGTGACATTATCAATAATGCTTAGTCCTAAACTGAGACTCCAATATTGAGCTTATAGTAAAGCCTCGAGAAGAAACAAGCCAGTATCATAATCAATGAAGTAAACTAGGGCGATTAAAAAAATGAAATATACTAGAGAATACAAAAATAGTAACATTGCACTAAAATCCAAATAAAACGCACTTAAAAGGCAGTGTTTTTTCAGTGATGTATATAAACTAAAATTATTGAAGGAAAGGAAAACAAAACTTTGAGTGAGACACTTCTGTTTGAAATGATTTTGAATGGTATGAATCGCCGGTGCTTTGTTATATCTTGGTTTTCTTCCAAACTTGTTTAATACTACTATGTTTTACGTCAATAACAACTTCCCTGTTAAAAGTCATCAGATATATTGTTGAAGGTAAATCCTTTCCAATGGGCTCGTCTCAGGTCATTAGAAAGACACTTATAATCTCTAGTGAGGTCCACATGATCAAGTTGTAAAAGTCTCATTTTCTTCATCCTCTTTAAAGAATCGGTAACGAAAAAAAGTTTACTTCTCTGCAACTTCAAAACCAAGTCATCTACAGTTTCTGTTTCCCTATAAAAACAAAGAAAAGTAAGGTGAACCCATTTCCACTTCCTTGCTAGAGAAAAGTAAAACAAGTTGCAAAGATGCAACTCGGACACACTAGTAATGAGACAGTAATGCAAACCAAGCAGAAGCTACTCATGTTGGGGGTCCTGTGCTAAAGGAACAATCCTAGTACAGCTATATTGAGAGTGACAGAACGTATTTATTTTTGCTTGGACAGCATAACAATAGTTGATTTAATTTAATAATGTATTAATATAATAATACACAACTAACGTGGACAGCATAACAATCGTTGATTTAATTTAATAATGTAATAATATAATAATACACAACTTAAAAAGAATCTTGTAGAAAAGTTAAACACAGTTTTTTTTTTTATAGAAAAAGAAGTCTAAGAACGAAGCGGGTATTGAAAGAGAAAGAATTGAAGCAAACGCGTCCTATTTTGTCTGTGTATTTTAAAATAGTTGAGGGATGAATAAATAAAGAAGGTAGATGAGTTGTATAATTATTGTACTCCATCTACTCATTGTTTTGTATTTTGTCTTGTAATAATAGTTGACTTGAGTAACCATGTCTTCCTCCAATCATCCATGGATCTATGACCTGTTCATCAACTTCAGGGGGGAGGAATATTTTTTGAACTTAGATAGACTTTTAAAATTTTGACTTGGCAGCTACAGAATAGTTGGTTTTATTACAAAAGAATAGCTACAAATATCAATCATATTGTACAAACTTTCATAGAGATGGTAGTCTTGTAGCAGTTGTTATAGCCGAAAATGGTCATAAACTTGTCTAGCTTTCCTGTACTTTTCTTTTCATAGGTTCTCCATTATGTGACCCTTTATGTATATAAAACATATATCGCTCCTCCCTCCATAAAAACATTGCAAAACATTAAAGAAGGGAATCCCATTGTATGACAAAGGCATGTCCAGTCAAACATTGTTCAAACCTTTATCTCTATGCTGGTTCAAGCATAAACATGTACCCATTCTTTTTGCAAATCCTGTAAAGATACTTCTATTGGACTTTGGTTGTGGCTCCATTACCATGATAGGTGATGACCACACCTTCACTTCCTGTGACGGCCGATTGGTTTTAACATCAGTTGATGACTCCACTTTCACATTAGATGAGGGTTGCATGTCTACTTCAGGTGACAGCTGCGCATTCACTTCGGCCAATGGCTCCATTTCCATGTTAGTTGATGAATCAACTTCCACAGTAATTGATGCCTCCACTTCCACATTAGGCGACAGCTGCAAGTTCACTTCAGGTGACGGCGGCATGCTCACTTCCGCCCATGGCTCCAATTTCATGTTAGTTGATGGCTCAACTTCCATAATAAATGATTGCTCAAATTCCTTAGTAGTTGACTGGCCATAAATTAGATAAACTGATGTCTCCTTAACAATCAATCCGTGCCCAAAAACAACAAAAATCTCCACATTGTCACCAGGTCCTAGGTTTAATGTTAAACCCTTCCAGTCTTCATCATTAAAAGACATTACTGTGTCTCCCTTGTATATTTGGATTGTGCATTTTGTGTAATTGATGATCAAGACATTAGTTAGACATTCAACTGCCACGTTTTCAGATGTTGATGAATAAACAACACACAAGACTATTCCCTTCATGTGACAATCAATATCTTTAGGAACTTGGAATAGTACTGAAGGTCCTTCACCAGTATAGGCTAACCAAGAAGGATAATTGCCACCCGGAAGACAAAAACCACTATAATCATTGGTTGTCAATCCCTATATGAGCATATGCTTAGTTAATTTTGTAACTATTTTTAGTGCATTAAATTAAACAAAAATTAAATTGATGTTATAAAAAATTTATGAAAAGTAAAATCAACAAAATTGTAAATTGCATATATATATTAGAGAGAGAGAGAGAGAGAGAGGCGAGGTCAAATCCCACGTACAGACAGGAGGTTAAAATAGGTAAACCAATCCATCACCATAAAAACACCACAAACAAAACAGATAAAATAGGAGGACAACAACAGGAACACCCAGAGGGTTTATGCTCATTGCTCATTATGATTCCTACATGTAACGGTTTATGCAATTTGTATTCCATACCATACAAATTAACATAAGGGTTTTGTCATATAAGACTTAAAAATGGGTCATCCTCCATTATAGGGTAGAGCATTCATGTCCTTCATTTTTCTACTGGTTCTACCACGGAGCCATATACCTCATTTGCTAAATATGTATCTCTAGACATTTGGCCTGTTTGCCATAGTCATCCATTGGATGAGATATGGTTTGAAAATGCACTTATATAAGTGGAAGAAATATTTCACCTTATAAGTCGGTTACTATGGTTGAGTAAGCTCAAATTTGAAGAAAGTATCTGCCCTGTCCAACATCAATGAGACCCTGATATCGGCCAATCAAGTCACACTCTAGATGTCTAGTGATCTAATCCTAAAAGGGGGTGTGCTGCAAATCTCATATTGGATGAGATATGAACTAAAAATGTGCTTATAAGTCGGAGACACCTCTCACCTTATTTATTGTATGGTTGAGTTAGACCAACCCAAATTTTAAGAACTGCAAGCTATCTTTGAATACTTGTTGTATATATTATTTTATGAAAGCCCTGCAGCTTCATTTCTTCTAGTTGTTGTTCCCAAGCTAAACTTTGGAATTCATTCATAGAGATTTTCATAACTCCATTATTGGGAAAAACCTAAATCCCACATAGAATAAAGACAAGTCCTGATTAGAGTTTAGAAACGGTGTCCCCCGGCACCTAAAAACACCGGTTTTGTAAGGATGGGTTAAATCCAATATAAAAACCTAATATCCATTATTATTTAGATTCTGCTGTTCTTTATTGAATTTATTTTTTGTTCTTTTATCAATTATTGATGTTTTGACTGCTTTTATATTGACGTACATGATATGCTCCAAGGTTCTTGTTTTAAGGTTTTATAAACTAAAAACAAGTGACCATGTGTATATAAGCAAAGAGTATTATGAGAAAATTAAAGATAATAGATACAAACATCAGAAGAAGAAAAAAAATAACAAAAGAAGTCCGTATGGATGCAGAACAAAGATGGTATGCTGAAAAAGAAAGTGTTAATTATCTTAAAAACATCATTTCACTTCTATTGAAAATTTTGCTTTAAAGAAAAAGAAATGCAAATGGAAAATTGACCCATGTTCTCATAAAGATCAGAAAAGGAGAGAGGAATGCGAAGGAACCTGTGATATGTTCTTGCCAAGAGTGTTGATGGCCATGCTGCAACTTCCTAATCCAATCAAAAGCGATCTCCAGGAAATTTCTAAGATTCGTGATGCATGTGATATTGTTTCGAACTTGGTAAAACTTACATCATATAGATCATCAAAAAAGTTTCTTAATTCTTGAGTCAGTTGAATCTCTGATCGGCATTGAATCCAAACACTTCTATGTTTTGAAAGATTGGGAAGCATTGGTGATTGATAGCCCATATTGTTAGTAGTTAAATCCAAGGAAACTGGTGACAATGAATTTCGCTCAAATGGGGATATACAGGGTAGGGAATTCATGCTTGGTGACATCCAAGACCAAATGATAGAAGGAAAAACATCGTGTGATAGTCCTTCATATCCACAGAGGGATATATATCCAATGCTTTTTAATCTTAGTATTGAATAAGGAACTTGTTTTACAGATGTATCTTTAGCAATCAGCGTTGTCAAGGATTCCATCTGCCCGAAACCTTCTTCCAACTTGTCAATCTTTGAACAACCAGATAATATAAGAGTTTCCAAAGATTTCAATTGATAGATCTCCCCTGGGAGATTTCTAAGACTTGCACAGTCCTTCAAATTCAACAAAAGAAGGTTCTTGAGATCTCCAATGGACTGGTCCACCTCGAACAAATTGGAACAATTCTTCATTATAAGCTTTTCTAGATTCGGTAATTTTGATAAAAACGGGGGGGTTTTTCAAGTACCTAGAATGACTAACATTGAGTATTTTTAGTTTATCCAACAACTGCAAAAAGATAAATGTTCAAAAGAAAAATTAGAGAGGTGGGAACAAATACTACTTTCATCAAACTTTGAGTTTGAAATAAATATTATACCTTGGTATCCTTCCACACTTGTTTGATACTGCTGTGTTTTACCTCAATTACAACTAGATTTTCCTGGTAAAAGTCGTCGGGTATATAGTTAAAGGTAAATCCTTGCCAGTGAATCCATCTCAGTTCTTTCGAAAGATACCGATAATTTCCGGTCAGGACGCAATGATCAAGTTGCAAAAGTCTCAGTTTCTTCATCTCCTTGAAAGAATCAGTACTTAAGGGAATTCTAATGGTTCTTTGCACCTTCAAAACCAATCCCTCTACAGATTTTGTTCCCTAGACGCGAAGGAAAAAAAAAATGTATAGAAGAGTAAGGACGAACCTTTTATGTTTGCTTGCTAGAAAATGATACATAAATTTATTGAGGTGCAGCTCAAGCTCACTTGTAATGAGTCATGACAATGCAAACACACACTCACGAATTTTCAGCCATTATTATTTATTAGAGAAAAACAGCTCTGAAACAAAAAATTTATGATCTTAATGAGACTTTGGATGATGATTAATAATTTCTAATTTAATACGGAAAAGTTCTTACAGTATGTTTTGTCAAAATGTCATGCACATCCTCATGAAACCACAATCTACTACGCTTCCCAGGCTCTTTTGCAGAACTTTCACGAATAATTTCTCTTCCCATGTCTCTTATCAAACAATGCATTCCAAGCTTGTTATTCTTTTCAATTTTTACAAGGCTCCGCTCTATGAGAACACTTATTCCAATATTTGCATAAAGTCCACAGCCATTTAGTATCTCTGTAACTTCGGCTCTATCCTTGCCTATAAAGAAACAACATATGTCAAGAAATATATCTTTTTCCATATCATCCTTTAAACCATCGTAGCTAATTCTCAGTTTCTCTTGCACTTGATCATTGGGAATTCTCTCTAATTTCAAGAGTACACTTATCCATTCTTGTTTTGTCCTCTCATATAAGTATGAACCAAGGACTTCAAGAGCAACTGGTAATCCTCCACAATAAGCAACTACTTTTTTGGAGAGTTTACAGTAGTCTTGTATCGGACTAGGTTGTCTAAAAGCATGCCAACTGAAAAGCTCAAGGGACTCCTTTTCGTCCATTTCCTTCATTGTACATACATAGTCAACCTTAACTAAATTAAGCACGCGTACATCTCTGGTTGTAATTATTAATACACTTCCCGGACCAAACAATTTAGCTCCCATGTTTTCAGACATTCAGCTCCCATGTTTTCAGACATTGATGAAAAAACAACACATAAGATTATTCCCTTCATGTGACAGTCAATTTCATCAGGAACTTGAAATTGTGTTGAAGGTCCTTCACTTGTATAGACTAACCAAGAAGGATAATTACCACTCGCATGGAAAAGATTGCTTGAATCATTGGTTGTTAATCCCTGTATCATAAGCATATGCTTGGTAAATTATGTAATTGTGCTATTCAACTAGACTTTTAGTGAGTCTCAATTGAAATCCAAAGGGATTAACAACCAATGAGTGAATACATGACATTGGATTCATTGTGGATGACTTCCAAGACCATAGGAGAGAAGAAAATCAGGATCCTACAATCAATCACATTAATTCCCAAGCATTGTCAATCCTCCCTCCCTGAAAATTATTACTAAACACAGAAGGGAATTTTATGTTATGACAACAGGCATGTTCAAACAAAAATTGCTGAGATCTCAATTTTGGTTCAAGCATAAACATTTTCCCACTCTCTTTGCCAGTCTTGAAAAGATTTTTCTACTTGTCTTCGGTAATGGTTCATTTTTGACAACAAGTCGTTCATTATTGATAACAAGTGATGGCTCCATTTTCACATTAGGTGATAATTGTACTTCCTCTTCAGCTGATGGCTCCGTTTTCAAATTCAGTGGTGGTTGTATTTCCACTTCAGCTGATGTCTCGGTTTTTACATTGGGTGATGGTTGGAATTCCACTTCATGTAATGGCTCCATTTTTGCGTCAGTAGATGGGTCAACTTCCATAGTATTTGATGACTCAATTTCCATAGCATTTGACTGATCATATATTAGATAGACATTCGTCTCCTTAACAGTCCATCCATGTCCAATAACTACAAAAATCTCCAAATTGTCACCAACTCCTAATTTTGATACGACGCCTTGCCAATCTTCATCATTAAATGACATTACTGTGTGTCTCGAATATCAAAAGAACGAAAAAAACTAGAAAGCATTGGTTTATATTTACCTATAATTGGTGACATCCCAACCAGACAAATTTGAAGCTTGAGTGAGTGCATTCTTCCAACTCAACAGAGCCTTTTCCCTCAATTCTCTTTCTGAGTATAATTTTCTAGCAGTTGATTGCAAAGCTTTCCCGAAAGCACCCTTATGATGACGCAAAACCGAGGGGTCAACATTGTAAAATATGGGCACAACCACCTGGCCATGAGTTCTGTGACATTCCATGACTTTATCTAGCTCTTGAAGACACCAACTAGATTCTGTATATCTTTTGGAGAAAACAAGGATAGATATGTGAGACCTTTCTATTGTTGCCAATAGTTCTGGTCCCAACTCGGTTCCCTTGTGAAGCATGCGGTCGATGTAAGTGTTGATTCCAGCATTTGTGAGAGCAGCATAGAGATGAGAAACAAAAGTCTTGCGAGTATCTTTCCCTCTAAAATTGATGAACACATCGTGTATCCATCCAGGATTGGAGGAAGAAGAATAACTCATTAATTCAGTTCGAGTGGATGATAGGAATTGAAGTCAAAACCAAGAAGGAAATGCAAAAAAATGCACAATAAAGAGAAACTGTCAGGTTTGTTTGTGTTACAAATACAACAACTTAGAACAATATTTAATCGTTTATTTTTCAGTTGAAATTGTATCCGCGTCATTATTAGTGTTATAAAAAATGCAATGTGTTTTGAGTGATATTTTTAATTTACAACAATATGATTAATATATTTTTTATTTTAAAAATATTATAGCTATGTAGATTAAACTTTGAAGAATTTATGTAAACCTTCCAAAACCTTCCTCCAATATAATTTTGAGTAAATTACATTTCCCTCCGTTCAAAGATGCTTGAATTACACTTCCCTCTCCTCTTATGTTAAAATATATACTCCCTTCCCCTCTATATTCAAAACATATTAGAAAATATCTCACTCTCCTCATGTAGCTTGAATTACATTCTCCTCCCCTCTTATGTTAAAACCTACACTTTACTCCCTCAATAATTTTTTATATTTCTAATAATCTAGCAAAAAAGATTAATAATCTAACACACTTAAAAATAAATATTGCACATTTATTTTAATATAACTAAAATTTGAATACATATATTTCTCTATTTTTTATTCACAATTGCATTAATATATATTTTTAAACCCTATTATAAAATATGAAACAACCCAAAATAAAATTAAAATATGTGAAAAATTACTTAAGACAGTAAAGTATGGTTATTTAAAAGTTAATTTTATACTCTAAACTATAAAATTAATAGAAAAATATTTAAATTTAATTATCATTGATATTTAAATTATAAAGAAATGAATTTATTTTTCTTAAATGGTGGTTCAAAATTTTTATATATCATAAAAATATTTATTTATGTTAAAATAGATTAAAGTGTAGTGCATATTTAATTATTAAGGGAGAATGTTATAATTCAAGCATCTTATAGGGGATGAGAGTATAAATTTTTCTTTTCAAGGAAGATGAGTGTATATCTTTATTATATATATTTGCACTATTTTTTTTTAAAAGTACACGTGTCATTCTCTCTATGCTAATTGTCATTAAATGTCTTAATTTGGGCATATGTCATGGTAGTATCATTCATTTGTTTGATGATTGATTTTATTAAGAAAGGATTTTAATTTGTGAATTCTTATAAAGATGTATAAGGGATACAAAATCGGTACAATAATTATATCATTAATTAAAAATTATCTTATTTGGTATCATGCTTTCACAATCTCTAGAGTTTTGCTCAATTATTGATTTAAATCAAATTGTAACCAAAACTCATTTGTGGTTGAAAATTCTTAATCATGTCATTAAAAAATTATCATTCAATGACATTTTGACGTGTGTCATTATTGTGTAGTTGAACCAATCATATTGCATCATTTTGTCTTTTTTGCATCATATTACTTATTTTTATATTGCTTTGCATAATATTTCATTTATACTGTTTACCTATATATACTCCGTTGTTATTCAATTGTCTCATTCATCTATACCTCCTCCCCATCAATCTAAAAAATGAGATTATAATGGCATCAAGATCTGATAACATCTCTGAGATCAGCTCTGTGAATGAATCATGGATCGTGGTTGTTCGGATTGTCTGTGTTTTGTTTGTTTGTGATGTCTCTAGATATTTTTAGGTTGTAAGCCAATCAAACATTTTAGGATTAGCCAATTTTATATCATATTTTTTATTTGTTCATGATGTCATTTGCTTTTATTATTTTTCCTATACATAGTATATGTTTCTTTCATCATTTTCACTTGCACATTTCTTCCAAATAGTGTTGTCAAACTCCAAAAGATTGTCATGACACCAAGATTTGATAACATCTATGAAATCAACTCGATCAAAGAATCATGAAGAGAGTTGTTCGAATAATTCATGTTTGGTTTGTTAATAATATCAATTGTCATAGACACCCGTTCTATCTAGATATGATTCCCATTGATGCGCCTATTTGTATATAATGAATGTAAAAAAATGACATTTTAAATTAATCTAATTTTTGTATATAATTCATGCCATTATGAGTAACTTGGGTGGTGATGTAAATCTTGGATTGTATCGAACAAAAGAGAATGAATACAAACTCAATTGTATAAGTTTCCCAAGACTTTTTTTATTTTCATTTTAATTTCAATATGGATGAATAATAACTATATTGTGTTTGACAAATTATGTATTTTAAAATCTCTTCTGTCTTCTCCTGATTTTAATAATAAATTATAATTATATTGATACATTAATACATTGAAACACATAAACATCACTAATATGTGCGTACACGTTACCATCTAAATATATTTTGCTTATTTGCTATTGCCTAATCAAATATCCACATCGACACATATACATCTTAGTCGTCTTAATCTCTATCTCTATTATAAACATTTACCCTTTTTTTTTAAAGTACACATGACATCTTCATACTTTCCATTTCATTTAATGTTTCTCCATCAACCAATGAAAATGAATCTTGACGTATTCCTTTTCTATTATCCAATTAAAATGGATCATGACTCATTTATTTTTCATGAGCCAATCAAAATTGATCATAACATGATTTTTTTCACCATAACAATTTGGTTTTTTTTATTATTTTCGTCTACCTCTTCCTCTCATAAAAAATCACTGCTTTCAACGCCATTCTATTTTCTTTTATTTGTTTATTTGTTTATTGTTTTATTGTTTATTTAACATTTCTTATTGTTATGTTCCATTTTATTGTGATTTCTTAGGTTGATGATTCTTATTCATATTCTCTTTTCAATATTATTTTGGTGTTTATATTTTTTTTTGTTCGGATATTTATTTTGGACATGGAAACCAATCAAGAGAAAAGAAGAAATGCATCACATAAAAATTAGAATATATACGAAGGATTTCTATCACCACGTTCAAATATAATGACTTTCATCCCCCTTTTGATTTATTTTAATCCCTTAATTCTCACAACTTTTTCTATCTATCTATTCTTTTTTGTTTAATTTTTCTTATGTTTGTTATTTTACTTTTAAAATCTTGCTCTTTTATATTTTATTTTGGTGATTATTTTGATTTTTTTTTTGCTACTTTATGCTTGAAATGGAAACCAATCGATATATAAGAAGAAACGCATCCATTTTTATAAAATTGGTTGAATCGATAACTTTCAAGTGAAAAAGATAAGAAATACATAATAGAAAATCGATTTTATGACACCTTTGATTTTTGTTTTTTTAGTCAAAATTAAAAGTTCCATTTTCTTTAACTAAAAGGGAGCAAGGTGCTACCTTAAAATTTTAAGTGCATTTTCAAAAAAAAAAAAAAAAAAAACTTAACAATCATTTATATTTTATTTTCTTCATCCTAATTAAACATTTAAACATTAGTTGGGATGTCGGTGTGGCCTCCTGATGTCTGTCTTTCTCCCTAGTTAGCAAAAAAAATAAAATTAAACATTTAAACGAGTTTATACTATTATAATATCACATTAAATATTATTAATTTATTATGTTTTTTAAGTGAAAAAATATTAATTTTTTATTCACGTCGTATTTTTTTATCCATCATTCATTCAATTATTAAAATTAATAATCACATATGCTTTAAAACTGTATTAATATTTTTATTAATTCCCATATTTATAAGCGGAAAGTTGTAAAAGTCTTAAAATGACAAAATTAATGAATTTTTGATTACTCATTAATCATGTTTCAATGACCCTTTAATTTTCTCTCATGTTTCAATGACAACCATCAAATTATTATCAATGTTTTCAATCAAATGGATTCATGTACCCTTTGTCTTAATTTTTGACCAATTAGATTTAACTAAATCATCAAAGGTTTCAATCATACACATATTTGTTAACAAACAAAATGTATGCTTTTCCGTTCAACTTTCAACCATAACATAGCATGTTGACGTGACATTTTTTCTTTTATTTCAATGTGTTTATTGGTTTCCTTTGATTGTGTTTTTTCTATGATGCTATAGGTTCTTGGTACAAACTCGAACGAAGAAGAAAAATTTAATTTTGTTTCGGGAAACAAAACAAATTAATCTAACAACTAATTACTAACATTTGACATTAAAAAAGCATTTCTTTTCTATTTAATTCAGTGATAGTCTTTGTCCCATAGTTTTTTATCATCATCTTGAATTTCATATGAAAATATTATAGCATTTAATCAAACGATCTTTGTTCATATATATGACCAAATACGCTAAAATTAATTTGCGATAAAATATTTCTAAGAATACAACAATGCCTTAAATTTTTGTAAAAAAGAAATGCCTTAATTTTGTTACTAAAGCCTTAAATATTATATTATATACATTGAATT
The DNA here is from genome assembly GCF_003473485.1 of Medicago truncatula. Taxonomy (NCBI): domain Eukaryota; kingdom Viridiplantae; phylum Streptophyta; class Magnoliopsida; order Fabales; family Fabaceae; genus Medicago; species Medicago truncatula. The sequence continues at coordinate 3,207,362 of NC_053049.1, forward strand.
TTTTCGGCTTATTATAGAAGTTTCTTATTCATAACAATTTATAAATTCTTTGTCTTTGACGAATTGGTACCAAAAAAATATTAAGCAAATTTGTTGTTAATTTTTTAAAAATTTACTTTGAAATTAAACCAAGAACTGATTCCCATTTTTATTAATATGGAATTTATATTTATATTGTTAATATATTTCAAGCACTGACCTTTAACCACATATATATGAGTAATACCGTTATTTGATGGAGATTAAATTTAAATTACAAATATTTGTGAAGTAATTAATTTTTTACCTATCGAAATAGGAATTTTTTTCTTTGTAAAAAAAAATATAATAATTTAACTTGACACAAATCTAAATTCCTTAAACTCCAAAAAGTATAGAAATTTATACTACCAATAAAATTAATGAAATGATCTTTCTAAACCTATAAAAAGGTTGTTTTATGCAAAGAGAAATGTTAGCAGCACACATATAAATTTAAACACACGTTTCAACGTCCTCATGTGAATAAAAGTTGGAAATTAATATATCTTAATGTTTTAATAACAATAAAAAATAGCTCCAAAAAGAGTGCACCATATAAGTATGTTCCTTTTTTTTTACTCATATAAAAATATTCTCTTTTCCACTAAAAAAACATATTCATTTTTTTTTAATAATTTTATTTAGGTGAGTTGGATCCAAAGAGAAAGCCTCAAGGATAAAAAAAGATATTACAAAGGTATTTATGTATTATCCATCTAGGATGTCCTAACGCTGGTATCGAGAGTTGTACTCACACTTTAATAGGGGTAGGAGTCAATTTATTATCAACTAAATCAACATATATCTACAATATAAGCACATTCTCAATCGCACTATAAATATTTTTCTTTATCTTTATATTTATAATATGAATTAAAAACTCAATAAATGAATAATTAAATGTTGGATTAAATAAAGAAATATTTACCACTAAAATCAATAAATAAAATTTTTTAAGTATCACAATCATTTTCTTAATTGCAATTATGCGCATTCAACTACTATTGATTCAATCATTAAAAATTTCAATTAATAAATGCTAAAAAGTCATAATTATTTAATTGAATAGTTTAATTTTTTTTTTATCAATCAAAGAAATGCATTAAACATGTATGAAGGGGCCTGATATATATGATATGAAATAAATTAAACTATCTGATTCTATCCTGCGCAGGATAGGATATGATAGGATAGACTCATAATTATTTAATGGAGGAGTTTAATTTAACTAGAGTCCATTTGATGGCCAGGATAGGGAGACATGATATGATACATTAATCATATTCTGCTTAAATTTCATGTTTGATGCACCAAAGAGATAGGATAAAATAAACCATTTCCCTATCATATCTTGACTTTCCTTTGTAATTTATATCCTGAGCATATGCTAAGTTAGAAATTATCCTGATGGAATAAGAAAATCATTCCTTATTTATTATCTTGATATTCTGCCATTTTTAAATATTGTCATTTTTAAAATAGTTATAACATGTATTTTCTATTATAATTAATAACATACCATTTTTACAATATTTGATTAATTATGAAAGCAATTTTTTCATTTAATTATAATGATATCGTGTTTGTTATCATGTGCACATCAAACACATGATAAGATTAATGTTTATCATGTCCTTATCATATCTTATCTCTATCCAGCTTTATATCATATCATGCCTCCGTCATATCCTGACCATCAAACGCACCCTTAACAGCATGGGGATATTACATCAAAATTTTAAATAAAGGCAAACTAGAGCTATATACATAGTGAGCTTATTTATCAGACAAGATATATCAATACATTGTTAAAAAAGCATACACTCAGAAAGAAAATTATCTTCTGTTAAAAAAAAATAAAAGCAAACTATCTTTTAAGGGAGAGAAAGCGAAGTTTATATTCTTAATTGTTCTGAATCTTTGCACAATCGTTCCAATATTGAATGGTACAAAGTCAAAATCATATTCAAAATAAAATCGGTTTTTGGTTTTTTTTTTAGGGAAGATCAATTTTATTATGTAAATTATTATGCATTGAACATAAAATTAACGAGTACGTATGTTTTTCAATAAATTCAGTCGAAAAAATATTTTAATAAAAAAATTATATTTCATCTAGCTAGATATGATTTTTTTTCCGTTATTTTTATTATATAGAAAATATTAATAATAATTTATTTTATATTTATTGGCAATAAAACTTCTTCACGCAGTTTCTATGAGTATAACTCAGTTATTGGCAATTTGATCCCCTTAAAAAAAATATTATTATTTTTTGATTTTTTATTTACGAAAATAAATATATAATTCAATTTTTTATATTTTAAGATAACAAATTGGTACTTTTACTTCTTTTTTTGTCATCTTCACCGACCGAAACACATGTCGACATTGTTGATACTAACCGAAAACGAAAGAGTGGTGAAGAACACAAAAGCTTGAAACGAGATGCAGGAAACCGAAATAGAAGGTTGTCTTGGTTTTAAATTTCTTAACTCATTCTGTTTTTTCAATAAACGGTTCATTCATTCTCTTTATGTCTTAATGTGTCATTTTTCTTACTGCTAAACTGTTCGATTTTTTACTTATTTGACTTCTTTTTTTTTTTAATAACGGATTAATTTTTTCCCGTAAAAATTCTTTTAATGTATGTTAGCACTTAACTAACTCTTTTATCGCCACTTAGTTAAATTAACAATATACGTGAAATATTCAACTATGGAAATTGATTCAATGACTATATTATCTCTATTTGATTTTGTAAGACAATTAAATCAGTCTTTTTATCTGCGTATGACTAATTTGATCCCTACACATTTTTGTCAGGGACCAAAATAGATCTTCATTTTTACCATTTAATCTAATACAATTAAACTATTAAATTAAGGGGGTAATTGATTTGACTACTTGCTTCTTTTTGTTATAAATATTGTTTTTAGTCTCAATATTTTCATGCCATTTTGAAATTTATATGAAAACTTCGAAATTCTTCTTAAAATCTATCTTCTAATTTATTGAAACAATTTTATTATTCACTTTTTTTCCCAATTTCTAATTCACTGTTTTTTTTTATCACCATTGTATGTTGCCCAAATTCACAAATTTACTTTATGATACTCTTAAGATCTAATGGCTTAACATAGGAATGATGCAGATATAATCAAGGAGCTTAATTTGATACTCTCAAAACTTTCACACCACTTTCAATTCAACGTTCTTATTTTCAAAAGTTTCGTTAAACCTATATTTTCTCTATTTGTTACATTTTTCATGCTTGCTATTGCAACAACTAATTTGATCTCTTTAAATCCCTAAAAATATTTTGATCTATTTAATTAATCATGTAAGATAATCATGGAGTCTGGTAGTTCATATTGTTATACTCTGATATGTTCGTAATCTCAAAAGTGACGTCCTCCCATTTTCACTTGACGTGGTCTTGGTTGATATTCCAATAACTAAAATTTAAGATGAAAAATTTAAACAAATGATATCCACAAACTAATAAAATAGTTTAGACTATTACTTTTCCCACCCTGTGGGTTTCCTCGCGCGCCCTATTTTTTTCAAAAATGCCCTTGAGTTTCCGGATTTCATAATCCGGAATGGTGTTTTCCTTTGTTATAGGGTGAAAAATGGAGTTACGAGTTTTTCCGAATTTCGTAATCCGGAAACTTCAAAAAATAGGGCGTGTTAGGTGATGTTTCTGGATTACATAATCCGGAAACCCCCTAAACACCATTTTTCAAGGTAAAACAGTTCAAATTATATAATCCGAACTGTATCAGCACAAATTCTAAACATGTTTGTAACATGGATAGTCATTTTAGGGACAATATTAATCTTCCTAACTTTCATCCTTCCGTTTTTGGGTCATTATTACCTGTTCTTAGTCAAAAATCAAGTTTTCGGGCTACTTGATGTGATTGCTCCGAAACTTCCCCAGTAAATCAGAAATCCAAAATTCAATCGGTTAGACCCATTTTTCATTTTTTTTTAATTTTTCATATTCTTAGAAAAATCCGAAAAAATTTGCATTAGTTTTATTTGATTTTTAGAGTTTTTTTGTGCTATTTTTATATTTGGGTTAATATGTCTTTACCCCCCTGTAATTTGGGCGAGTTCCGGTTTTCCCCCCTGTAAAAAAAAAGTTTAGATTCCAACCCTGTAAAATAAGATTCTTTGATTTTAGCCCCTGACCCATGTGACTGTGCATAATTGCTGACGTGGCGAGCTGAGTGGCATGCTGACTGTATAATTAATTTTTTTATTTATTTAAAAAAATATATAAAAATTTAAAAAATCAGGATTTTTTTTTATTACGAAAAATATTTTCTGAAATATATATTTTTCGAAAATTCCAAAATTTATAATTTACGAAAAATATATATTTCAATATTTTTTAAAATTATTTTCGAAAATGTTGAAATATATATTTCAAAAAAAAATTCAAAATTATTTTTGAAAATTTGGAATATAAGTTTTTTGAAGTTTAAAACAGATTTTTTTTCGAAATATAAGTTTTTTAAATTTTCTCAACAAAAAAACAAATCTGGATACAAATTTATTTAAAAATTTAGATTTTTATTACGATGTGTTACAGATTTGAGAATATTTTTTAATATTTAAAAATTGAGGATAAAAAAATCTAGAAATTTTTTTAATATTTAAATTTATTATTATCTATTTGTTACATGTGTTATTTGTATTGAAAATTATGGGCATTTTTTAAAAGAAACAGCCAACCCAAAAGCTAAAACGGGTTGTTTTCTTTATATATATTTCCAAAAATATTATATAAAAAAAAATTCATACACTTACTATATTTTGAAACTTTCGAAAAATTTAAAAAAAAAATCCGAATGAAATTAAAATTTTAAAAATATTCGAAAAAAATAATATAAGCTAATTTTTGAATGTTTTGGTAAAAAAATTAATATTTTTATTTTTTGAAAAAAAATCCAGTTTTTATTTTCGTTTTTTAAAAAAATTATTTTTTTTCTTGATTTTAAATTTTTGAAAATTAATTTTCAGTTTTTTTTTATCTTTTTAAAAATAATTTATTAAACAATTACACATATGTTAGATTTAAAAAAAATTAAAATTAAAATAATTACACAATGGCGTGCCACATCAGCGTCTGAATGGGGTCAGGGGTGTTTTGTGGAGAATCTTCATATTACAGGGGTGTTTTGTGGAGAATCTTTATATTATAGGGTTGGAATCTAAACTTTTCTTTTTTACAGGGGGAAAACCGGAACTCGCCCAAATTACAGGGGGGTAAAGACATATTAACCCTTTATATTTTTATGATTTTATTTGATAGGTTTTAAGCATTTTTTACTTAGTTTTTTTGTTGTTTTTAAAAGCAAAACTCAAAACTGTTAAAATATGGGAGAGTCTGATGGCTGATTATACATAAGAATTGTCCGGATTATAAAATCCGAAATAGTAAACATGAATCCGGATTTTAAAATCTGGAATGCACAAGGACATTTTTGGAAAAATTACAGGGCGCGAGAGAAGGCCATAAGGTGGGAAAAGTAATAGTCAATAGTTTATCATAATGTTGGGATAATTCTAGGACTCCTAAGTGGGCATAGACTGAGTTGGATAATCATATATTAGGCTAATATCAACTATACAAGTGAGATTGACACCGCATCTTCAGATAAAACCTTAAGGCATTAGACATATGAGTCATCTCACTTATATGTTTTTTCAAAATATACTCATTCATCCAATGTAGAGTGGTATCTCACACTTGACAACTCTTAATCAAGTGTGCGACTATTTGTGTATGTAATTATCTGATATAGTCAAATCAGGTTAAATAGAGTCACAACATGTTAAATAGGTTAGTTTAAGTAGTTTCATGAATATAGATTTAAGTTCATTTCCTTCATGGGAAGAGAGAAATGAAAATAGAAGAAAAAGAATGAATATGAAAAAGGAATTTGAACATGAGAGAAACGATAAGGGAAAATATATGTAATGTGTTTTGACCATGAGAGTAAATGGAATATGCTGGGTTGTCGGTAATTATATGAGTTTGCTGAAGGATTTGAAGATTTTTGGGTAACTACATTACCAAAATTTAGACTTAATTATAAAAATATCACATCATTTTAAATGTATAATAAACATGTATTTTGTCAACTTAGCATAACACATTTTCAAATAATAAAGATTGAATAAAAAAGAGCATGAAAGAGAATGAGATCCAAAAACTAAATTTCAATATAAGAAAAAAACAAATGACATTCAAACATTAATAAAATTATTCTTTATATTGTTGGGACCACAGAGGATGTCTACACTAAGTTGAATCATCATATTAGGTTAAGAGCAATCACACAAGTGAGATCGACACTACATATTAACTTAAAATGTGTAATGGACATGTATTTTGTCAATTCAGCATAACAAATCTACAATTTTCTATTGTCAGATCCCACCAAAGATCAAAAGTTAAGTAATTTAAAATAATATATGTTGAATAAAAAAATAGCATCAAAACGAATGACATCCAAAAACTAAAATTTAAAAAATAAAATAAATAAAAGATATTCAAAACTAACAAAACCACCCATCATAATGTTTAGACTTCTAGGGGAGTCTAAACTGGGTTGTATAATCACAGTAGGGTAAAATCAACCATAAAAGTGAGATTCACACCATATTTTTATTCAAAATCTAAAGGCATTAGGTATATGGGTCATTTCACTTATATTTTTCTCATCATCTACTTTTTTATCTAATGTGAAGCTTTAATTACATATGAGACATTAATATCTCTCTCTGAAGTGTGCGACCACTCTGCATCTGTATAATGGTGACATGGTCATATAAGGTCAGATTGATGCATAACATGATAAAAAAAAAAGGCGGGTGTATTTTAAAAAGAAATTTTGACATGAAAGAAATGGTAAGGAAAAAAATAAGGAGTGTGTATTTTAACCATGAGAGTATAGGAAATAAAGTGAGTTACTGGTAATTTGTAGGTTTGTTGAAGAATTTGGAGATTTTGGGGTTTATTTACCAAAAAATTAGACTCAATTAAAAAATACACTTCATTTTCAAATTTCTACTAAGTATATATTTTGTCAACTCAACATAATACATCTTTTTTCCATTTCAGATTCCACCAAAGACAAAAGTCAAGGAATTTGAAATAATGAAAGTTGAACAAAAAAAAATGTAAGAGAGTGACATCCAACAACTAAAATTTATGATAAAGAAAAATTAAACAAATGACATCCAAAAGCTGACATAACACTTCATCCTAATTTTGGAACCTTCGAGGGATCATAGTCTAAGTTTGATCACCATATTAGACTAAGAAAAACCACACATGTATGACTGATATCAAATCTTTATCCTAAACCTTAAGGCATCAGATATATATGTCATCTCACTTATATGTTGTTTAAAGTTTACCATATATCTCATCCTAACATAGAACTTTGACTCACACTAGACACACACTAATATTTCTTAACCAAATGGGCAACTATTCGTGTTCGTAATCACGTGACATAGTAAAATAAGGTCAAGCGGAGGAACACCATGTTCCAGAAGGTTGGTTGGTGACTGTTTCATGAAGAGAGTTTTATATTCCTTTCTTTTACGTGAAGACAAAAAGGAAATCAGAAGGAAAAATAACGGATTTGAAAAAGGAATTTGAGCATGAGAGAAGATAAGGGAAAAAATAATTATTGTGCGTTATGTTCATGAGAGTATAGAGAGTAGTGTGAGTTATCGGTGATTTTATGAGTTTGTTAAAGGAGTTTGAGATTTTTGGGTAATTATTTTACTAAAAAAATTGAGTCAATTAAGAAATGCCACATAATTTTAAATGTCTAATAAACATGTATTTTGTGAACTCAGCATAACACATCTGCAATTTTTCATTGCCACTTGCCGCCAAAGTCCAAAAGTTGATGAATTTAAATTAATAGAGGTTGAATGAAAAAAATTCAGATGAAAAACAATGACATTTAAAAACTAAATTTTATGATAAAAAATGCAAACAAACGACATCAAAAAATTAAAAGACAATTTATTTGTGACTTTCGGGAGATTCTGCATCGAGTTTGATAATCACATTAAACAAAGAGAACAATACACGTGAGTTTAACAACACATCTTCACCCCAAACCTTATGAAATTAGGTATATGGATCATAACACTTATATGTTACTCAACATCTACTCTTACATCCAATGTGACTTGAACTCGCACTTGACACATTAACATTTCTCCCTCAAGTACGAGACTCTCTGCATATGAGATCTACCACCATAAACCAATTCTGCTTCTCCACAGAGTCGATCTGAGCTATGATACCATTGTTGGGCCTTACGAGGGAGCCAATACTGGCATGGATTACCCATTGCACAGAGAACAACCAGACAAATGAAAATGATAGCCCTTAAATATCACGAAATTCTAGCCCGTGCTTGGCACGGGTTTCCAAGCTAGTTTTAACAAAAGAGGAGAGGCGAGTGTATTTCAAGCATCTTTGAGGGGAAGGGAGTGTAATTTAGTCTATAATTTTTTAGTTTTCCACATCAGAAGGAATTGTATTATGAAAAAAAATAAATTCCAAAATTTTCTCTCTTAATATCATATATTTCTTCCACTTATTCCATTTTTTTCTTCGAACCATTCTCTTCCCCTCCCCCTTCCCCTTCAAACACACCGTAGGATAAGATTAGTGGTTGATTGTTTTAAAAATGCAACACGCCGAACACGATGCCTTCAATTATTCTTTGTTTCATTTTCAGTAAACCTCGGTTGTTTAAAAGTCTTCTCAATTTTAGTCATTAAAAAAAGTCTTCTCTTTGTACCAAAAAAAAAAAAAAAGTCTTCTCTATTGGCCTATTTTTGAGGAGTGATATTTGTACAACTCATTTTAAACAACTTTTGAGACAATCACTTTTCCTCTCTTCTTATTGGATAAAAAGAATAGAGAGAGAAAGAAGAAGAGAGAGAATAAAAACACATGTGAGTAGGAGAGAAAAGACTGTCTCCAAAATTGTCAAAATTTAATTGTACAAATATCATTTCTCCTATTTTTAAGGCTTTAGAAAAAAGAGAACAAGACTTGGTCTTGGACTCTTCACGAACAACCACAACCATATGTGGCCTATTGTCAAGACTTTAGAAAACATAGTAGAAGTCAAACTTATCATCGAAATATACACGAAAAAGAATCTAACTTATTAATATTGGTAAGTGTTATCATGGTTTTTGGGTGCCAAGCCATTAATTGGACTTGAACCTTTTGACCATTGATATCTCTCTTTTTTCTTGGGAAGGGTAAAAGGAGAAAAACCCTTGAAAAGTTCTAGATTCGGGGGTCGTTTTCGCTACGGGAAGGTGTTAGGCACCCGGAGCGATTATGGTATTCCATAAGAACCGCTCTCCTAAGTTTATTTCTACGCTTTAGTTTTATTGCTTATTTGTAAAAAAGAAGGTATGATTAGTGAAGAATGGGGGGTGAGAAGAAGTAGAATTTGATTTTTATTTCGGCTTGGATGAGTTTTGACTCATTGCCTACGTACCCTTTTAAGGGATCAAAACCGATCGTAGTTCATTCTCAAAAAGGTTTTGTTTTTGTTGGTTGATTTTAAGTTTGAAAAGAGATTTTGAAGAATAGAGATGAGAGGCCTCAAGGGCATGAGATTTGGAAAAAAAAAGTGAGGTGGAATTAGCTTTTTCAAAATGAAGTCCAAGTATAGTTAAGATTTATTAGAAATTTTACTTAAGAAAATAAAAGGGAAATAAGGAGTTTTGACTCCTATTTTATTTTTGCAAAAAATGTTTTCAAGTGAGGTTATTTGCATATTTTGAAAAAAAATTGGATTTTCTCTAAATGTTCAAAACTAAACGTTCGTCTAATCATGCAATCCTAGCCATACATCTATGCATACAATCCTAAACATATATCTAGGGTGAGTGTGTGCGTGTCGGTGCGTCATAGTGTCCATAGTCCATATTACAAGAATTGCCTAAATACATTCTATGGCCCCTTTGCCAAGCTACAAACCAATGATAACAAATTACATCATCAAATGAATTAACACTTGCAAAAATAAATGCTAGGCTAAAGAAAGTGGAGGGAATACTAAATGAGATGCATGAAACATGGAAATAAACTTGTTAGTGAAATAAAGCATAAAGAGTAGCAAGAGGCAAAAACGCATAAAATGCCACAAAGATAGTAATAAAATGGTAATAAAACCTAAAATTTTGATATGAAACCTAAGGCATTTGTAGCTTCTAATTCTCATGCTATAGCAAGTTTGAAATAGTTTCTTTTTATCTCAAGCTATAATCATAGGATCATTAGAAACAAGCAAGCTTAGTTTCATACCAATTTTGAGATAGAATTAGCATTTTATTATTTTCTAGAATATGCATACATTGCTCATACAATCAAGGTTTCATGAATCAATCTAAAACAGCAAAATCAACATAGGATTGTAGGCATGAGCACCTCACATTAACATATCAAATGGCCTTTATCACATATTCACAAATCAATGATAAAATTGACAAAAAACAATCATAAGAAATAATCCAAGAAAGAATTAAAATGCCATGGATTAATCATACAAGAATTTTGCCAATTCCAATATGCAAAAATACCATAAAACATCAAGAAAATATCAAGAAGTAAGCATGGATTTTCTAGGAAATTTATCAAGATTTTTAATCAAAACATTGGTTCAAATAGCAAAGAAAAACAGTGCAAATAGCAAGACAAGAGGCAGAAATGCACAAGAAACCTAGGCCCAAACCAAAGCCCAAAACTACAAGGTCCGGATGCACAGGAGCCACACGATTGATCCAGGATCCTAAAACCCTAGATCAAACGGCCAGGGATCAAAGGGGAATGGACCGGTTCTGGACCGGTCCGGTTCACTGGCTATAAAAGTGAAGGGGGACCGGTTTAAATCATTTTCCACTTTCCTTTCTCTCTCTAAGTTCTTCTCTCTTCTCTCATCTCCCACCTCTCTCTAACCTCGCCGCCGGCGAGGATGAAGCTACGGCGGAGACCTTGAAGGTCCGCCGGAAACTTCATCTTCTCCGGCGAGTTCATGCAGTTTCCGGTGACCTAAATTTCCAGATTTCAAAGATTCTTACTTCTTTTGATTCGTCCTTTAACCCTAAACACGAATCCAGCAATTATTTTTTCAAATACGGCTTGAAACGACGTAGATCTTGGAAAAACTTTATACGGTTTTGAAATGATTTTTGATTTTTGAACAAAAACGTTTAGATCTTTAAAGATCTACATCGTTTCGTTGTTTGATTACACTTCTGGTACTCGTTCTTGCTTTCAAAACTTAGATCCTTATGGATCTAGGTTTCGTGCTTACGGTTACGGTTTTCTTTGAATTCTGGAAATTTCTTGATATGCTTTGCTTGCGTGATTTTTTACAGGTTTAAACTATGATTAACACTGAACTTTTTTTTTTTAAAAGAGGAAAATGAGTTTTACCTGAAGTTTTGGTTGAAACTTTTTATGGAGGAAAATCTTTGGAAAATTTGATTCTGTTCCTGATGATTCTTGATTCTTCTGCTTGCTTCACCGGTCCAGATTCTGCAGATTCTGCTTCTTTCCTTCTTCTTTTCACGCTCTGTGATCAATGCTTGAGCTTGCTTCAATGCGAGCTCGCGTTTGGAATTGCAGAGAACGGTCAATTCAATGATGAAGATTCCACAGAATCTTTGAGAATTGATCCAAAAAACTGTTGATTCTGATGAATTTTGATTTCTGGAAAACGGTTAGGGTTTGAATGTTCTTGGTGTTCTTGGGAGATTCTGAGAGACTTTTTGTTTTGATCCAATTGCTGAGAAAGAGAAAATTCAGTTTGTGTTTATGAGTTGGCGTGTAATTGTGGCTATGCGTGGCACTGTACACCTTTTATAGCTTGACATGTGTGCATTGGAACCAATAGGAAACTGACACGTGGCATTGGACTAAAAAAAAACGCTGCCCTGTAATTTTAACTTGAAGGACCTGCTTGCAAATTTGAAAAATATATGGACTGGACTGAAAAATGAAAGTAAGGACTAAAATGCAATTAAAAACTTTTTGGACAAAACATGCAATTTTGGGACCTCAATTGAGGGACCAAAATGCAATTTAAAAATAAAATTGAATAAAAAACGTAATTTGACCAAACGTAAAGCGAAACAAAAATAAAATTGACAAAACGGACTAAAACGAACCAATGGCCTAAATGAGGTACTTCAAAGTAACCTCCCCATGCCAAAATTTTATGTGAAATGACCAAAATGCCCCTAGGGCTAAAATGACCTAAACAGAATCAAATTAACTCGACACTGACTCAGATGCAAGTTTGAAATGAATTTAACAAGGTTTACTGATGAAATGTAAAAAAAACAATCTGAAAAGACTCAGAGACAGTCACAAGGATGAAAATGGGTCCCACTGCAGGAAATGACCAAAATACCCTTCTGTATGACTTTTTGCAAATTTTGAAATAAACTGTAGAAAAAGCAATGTAATGATTCAGAGACACTTTTGAAATGACTTACAAGACAAGTAAAGACATTTTGAAAAGTTTTATGCAAGAAAAACATAAGCAAAAATGCGATTGAAAATACTGCGAGGCAGAGACAATTTGAACTGTACAGTTGAAATTTGATAATTGACAAAGTTTGAAATGAAATTGGGCCCAGTATTTTTAGGTCCAAAAACAGGGTATAACAGCTGCCCCTATTTAAGTTTCTTTGTCTGGAGAGTCAAGAGACGGAGTCTTTGGCTTGACAGGACGAAGATACTTAAATATTAGCATTTGCACTGTGTTTGGACGTAAAAATACGCCTACCCATTTTCAAATAATATGCATGCCATGCATCATTTGGATTATGAATGCAAGACCTCATGGGGATTGGAATTAACAAAATATGTCGTATCCATTGCGGGATTGGTAGACATTGACGAAGATAGTGAATAGCAGAGTAACGGGAAACTAGAAACAAGTTGGACAGGTACAAGCTGTTCTTGGATTCGAACTAGCCACTTGACCGGGGATGAAACAAACAGACAACTGCGAGTTGTTCTTATGGATTCGAACTGGTAACCTCACAGGGGATAGAGGTTACTTGGACAAACATGAGTTGTTCTTATGGATTCGAACTGGTAACTCACTTGGGGATAGTGGAAAGTGCGAGTTGTTCTTATGGATTCGAACTGGTGACCCGACTGGGAAAAAGAGAAAATTGGCAAGTACGAGTTGTTCTTACGGATTCGAACTGGTGACTCGACTGGAAAAAGAGAAAATTGACAAGTACGAGTTGTTCTTATGGATTCGAACTGGTTACTCGACTGAAAGCAAGGCAAATAGACAGGTGCGAGCTTGTTCTTGGATGCGAACTGGTCACTCCACCGGACAGAAACAGATAGACAGGTACAAGCTGCTCTTGGATTGAGCTAGCCACTTGACCAAACGGAAACATATTGACAGGTACAAGCTGCTCTTGGATTGAGCTGGGCACTCGACCGATAACATAAACAAATTGATGGGTACAAGCTGTTCTTGGACTTGAACTAGCCACTTGACCAAACAGAAACATATTGACAGGTACAAGCTGCTCTTGGATTGAGCTGGGCACTCGACCGATAACATAAACAAATTGATGGGTACAAGCTGTTCTTGGACTTGAACTAGCCACTTGACCAAACAGAAACATATTCACTGGGGATTGGTTTTTATTTGACAAAATATAGGTTGAGATTGACTTGACGTCGATTTGGTTTGAAAGGTAGAAATTAAGACTGATGTTATTGGCTCACAAGGTTTTGACAGAGAACCTGACATGAGTATTGAATTGAGACTGGTGTTGACATTGGAAATGCGATATGCATGGACGATATAACAGTTTCATTAAATGCATGGGTACGTAATATGCATGATTATGCATGTATGAATGCTTGTAATGCATGACTGTTGGCAGTTTGTAGGCACGACTTCACGGGGAAGACAAGACATTAGAGTATTGGGCTCGTAGTGGCTCGTGCTATATTACACATTCTTGGAAAATCCTCTTTGGAGATGACGTCGTTGGGAGACGTATCGGAACCATGGCTGAGGGCAGGTAGGTATGCAACTTGCTGGGGATAGGGTCTTGAGAGACTCCACCGGGGAAAACGCCGTTGTGCTGGGCATTTCAGTGCTGGATATGTTGTAGACATTGCATCTGTGGTCAATGCTTTTTGCATGTTATATTCTTATTTTCATTTTTCCATTTTTCATTGCATCCCATTTTTGCCTGGATCGCCCTTTCGGGTTTTCAATCCACCGGGGAGATAAATTCTTTTCAATGCCCCATTTTTGCCTGAATTGCCCTTTCGGGTTGTCAATCCAGCGGGGTGCTCATTTTTGCCTAAGCCGCCCTTTCGGGTTTTCAACTTAGCGAGCTCGTTTATTTTCATGCATTTTTATTCTGTTTTTTTTCATTCTTGCCATTGACCACAGACTATCCTGGAGGAGAACCTGCTTGTAACATATATTGAAATAGACATCAACATACTCTCGCTCATGCATGTTTCATTTGAATATACCCTGTTGCTCAGGTTTGCTTTTCAAAATAGACAAAAGGCTTTCAATTTTCAAAATGTTTGTTTCAAGCATTGTCATTATCAAAATAGAAAGAAAACGTTTTTGTATATAACTTTGAAAGTAGAAGAAAATAGAGTTTTCAAACAAAAGCAAAGGCTCAAATTGATGTATAAGAGTGGTGGTCAGCCAAAGGCATGACTCCACGGATTCATAAAGCTTGGAAAATGGTAATTTTATTGGTTGGTGGTACATTGAACACAGCAATCATTACATTTCCCGAAAACTTTGAATTCGTAAGCATAGGAGCTTTTGATGAAGATAGTCATTAACAGCAGCAGATGCCCCAAGGGGGACGGTGGTTGGTCAGATATAGTTACTTGCCTTTTGTTTCAATCTCATTTTTGCATGAACCGCCCTTCCGGGTTTTCGGCTCATCGAGACGCTCATTCTTGCCTGAGTTGTGTACAATCTCAGCGAGCTTTTCATATTTGTTTTTTTTGTCCCTTATTTTTGCCTGGACCGCCCTTTCGGGTTTTCGATCCACCGGGAAGCGCATTTTTGCCTAGGCCGCCCTTTCGGGTTTTCGACCTACCACGCTGTTCTTTTCATATTTCTAGGCAAAGTATTTCTTGACTATATCGGCATTCACTGGATTTGGAAGCTCTACACCATCCATGTGTGTAAGGATTAAAGCACCACCGGAGAAGGCCTTCTTGACAACATAAGGACCTTCATAGTTAGGCGTCCACTTGCCCCTTGGGTCGGGTTGCTGGCTTATCCTCCTTTTCAATACAAGTTCCCCTACCTTGAATTCTCGAGGATGGACTTTCTTGTCAAAGGCAGTCTTCATTCTTGCTTGATATGACTGTCCGCGAGCCATGGCATCCATACGTTTTTCCTCAATCAAATTCAACTGATCATACCGGCTTTGGCACCATTCAGCTTCAGATAACTTTGCCTCCATAATCACACGGAGGGATGGGATCTCTACTTCCAAAGGAAGAACTGCTTCCATACCATATACAAGAGAGAAAGGGGTTGCCCCGGTTGAACTGCGCACTGTAGTACGGTAGCCATGCAGAGCATAGGGTAACATCTCATGCCAGTCCTTGTAAGTGGTTACCATCTTCTGGACAATTCTCTTGATATTCTTGTTGGCGGCCTCAACTGCACCATTCATCTGAGGTCTATAAGGAGAAGAGTTATGATGCTCAATTTTGAATTCTTCACAAAGAGCTTGCACCACATTGTTGTTCAGGTTGGTACCATTGTCGGTAATAATCTTGCTGGGAACACCATATCGACAGATGATGTTGTTCTTGATGAACTTAGCTACCACTTGCTTGGTCACATTGGTATAAGATGCTGCTTCAACCCACTTGGTGAAGTAGTCAATCGCCACCAAGATGAAACGATGACCATTTGAAGCCTTCGGTTCAATCCTTCCAATCATATCGATGCCCCACATTGAGAACGGCCATGGGGATGACATAACATTGAGAGCGTGCGGAGGCACATGAATCTTATCAGCATAGATTTGACATTTGTGGCATTTTCTGGCGTGCTGGTAGCAATCATGCTCCATGGCCATCCAGTAGTAACCTGCTCGTAACAACTTCCTTGACATAGTATGTCCTGTAGCATGGGTCCCGAAGGTACCGTCATGTACATCATGCATTAACTGCTCTGCTTCATGTTCATCAACACATCTTAACAATACCATGTCATAGTTTCTCTTGTACAGAATATCTCCATCTAACAGGAATCTACTGGCCAATCTTCTCAGGGTCTTCTTGTCTTGTTTGGAAGCACCCGGCGGATACTCACGGCTTAGCAAGAATTGTTTGATGTCATAGTACCAGGGTTTATAGTCAACCATATTTTCACCAGCCTGATCGATCACATCTCCAATAGCAAACACATGTGACGGTCTTTCAAGGCGTTGCACTTTGATTATTGGCACATCATTCCAATGGTTTACTCGAAACATGGAGGATAGAGTAGCAAGAGCATCAGCCATTTGGTTCTCATCACGAGGAATATGGTGCAACTCAACCTTTGTAAAATATGTCAGCAAACGTCTCGCATAATCACGATAAGGAATCAACTTAGCATGGTGGGTCTCCCATTCACCCTTTATCTGATTGATGACGAGCGCGGAATCTCCATAGATGTCGAGGTGTTTGATTCTCATGTCAATTGCTTCCTCGATCCCGAAGATACATGCTTCATACTCAGCCATGTTGTTGGTACATTCGAACAGAATTCGGGCGGTGAAAGGAATGTGATGCCCCTGCGGGGATACAATGACTGCCCCAATTCCTTTACCATAAGCATTGACAGCACCATCAAAGACTAAACCCCACCTGCTATTGGGATCTGGACCTTCGTTAATCAACGGTTCTTCGCAGTCTTTGGATTTCAAATACATGATCTCTTCATCGGGGAAATCGAATTCAATTGGTTGGTAATCATCAAGAGGTTGGTAAGCAAGGTGATCGGCAAGAATGCTACCTTTGATTGCCTTTTGAGTTTTGAACACAATATCATATTCAGACAAAAGCATCTGCCAGCGTGCAATCTTCCCAGTAACAGCAGCTTTCTCAAAGATATACTTTATCGGATCCATTCTGGATATCAACCAAGTTGTATGATTCACCAAATAATGACGCAGGCGTTTGGCAGCCCAAGCTAGAGCACAACAAGTCTTCTCAAGCATTGTATACCGAGTTTCACAGTCGGTGAACTTCTTGCTTAGATAGTAGATAGCATGCTCTTTCTTTCCAGTCTCATCTTGTTGACCAAGTACGCATCCCATGGATTCATCAAATACTGCCAAATACATGATCAAAGGCCTTCCTTCTACGGGTGGGACAAGGATAGGTGGTTCCAGCAGGTAATTCTTGATGCTATCAAAAGCTTCTTGGCATTCATCATTCCATACAACAGGCTGGTTCTTTCTAAGCAGCTTGAAGATCGGCCCGTAGGTTGCGGTCATGTGAGATATGAATCGGGAGATGTAATTCAAACGCCCGAGGAAACCTCTGACTTGCTTCTCGGTTTGTGGAGCTGGCATTTCTCGGATGGCCCGGACTTTATCAGGATCGACTTCAATGCCCTTTTGGCTGACAACGAAGCCTAATAACTTCCCGGATCTGACACCGAATGTACATTTGTTGGGATTCAATCGAAGCTTGTATTTTCTCAACCTTTCAAACATCTTCGTCAAATACTCAACATGTTGTTCCTCATCTGTTGACTTCACAATCATATCATCCACATATACTTCGACTTCTTTGTGAATCATGTCATGAAACAGAGTAGTCATTCCCCTTTGGTAGGTAGCACCAGCATTAATTAGACCGAATGGCATCACTTTGTAGCAGAAAGTACCCCATGGAGTGATAAAAGATGTCTTTTCTCTATCTTCAGGAGACATTTTGATCTGATTATAACCGGAGAAACCGTCCATGAAGGAGAACACCTTAGACTGAGCAGTATTATCAACAAGCACATCAATATGAGGTAACGGAAAGTTGTCTTTTGGACTGGCTTTGTTCAGGTCTCTGAAGTCAACACACATCCGGACTTTACCATCCTTTTTGGGCACAGGTACAATATTGGCAACCCATTCGGGGTACTCAACTGTCATGAGGAAACCCGCATCAATCTGCTTTTGAACCTCGCTCTTAATCTTTAGAGCCATATCTGGATGAGTCCTTCTCAATTTCTGCCTGACGGGAGGACATTCAGGCTTGGTGGGGATCCGATGCTCCACAATCATAGGGTCTAGACCTGGCATATCTTCATAGGACCATGCAAAAATATCCGGATATTCCCGGAGGAGCTGGATGATCTTCCGTTTAACCCCTTCCTCTAGAGTAGCACCAATCTTGATTTCTCGCTTGTTTTCCTCGGTACCTATGTTGATAAGCTCAATCTCTTCCTGGTGAGGCTGAATGGCTTTCTTTTCCTGCTCAAGTAGCCGAGTGATCTCATATGGTATGTCATCACCTTCCTCATCTTCGGCTTCATACACAGGGGATTCAAAATTTGGAGGAACCGTAGGATTACTGTGTTCAACGGGTTTATTATGGTTCAACCTGCATATAATGATTGGATGATTTTAGAAAGAGTTTTTTTTTCATGCAGATTTTTGAAATTAATAAGAAAATACAGACGTTTTGGTTTTTTCTGGCATTACCATTGTTTCCAAGGGAAAAAAGCACTAAAAAAAGTAGTCGTGGAAGAAACGACAAAATTTTATTAATCAACGGCAATGCCGAAACAAACATGCCCTTACAGAAAATATCACTCTCGCTTTGGGCAGAGCGAGAGGATTGTTATTTTGAAAACAAAGCATTAAAGCAACAAGACACATTACTCAGAAACATGCATGATTGAAGGAATGTCAATGGCATCCCAATCTGTCGCAATGCCTCCTGGTGTAACAAATACAGGCCTGAGACCAGATCCAGTGGCTTCTTCAGAGATAGCATTAACAAACCCTGCACTGTGGAAGACTCCCGAGGAAACCCTTGATGACGGGGAGAACCCGAGGCCTTCTTTACGCTTGTTCTCACAGAGCTGTATCACCTCGCCCCAACCGGCAGCTTGACCCTCTTGGACGGCTCTCTGTGCATCTTTCAAAGAAGCCATAGCAGCTCCAGCTTTCTTAGGCTCTGCACCTTCAATGGTCAAACCCTGGAAAGCGGTCCCTTCAGCAGACCCTGCTTCAATACAAGAAAAGGAAGACAGCTGGCTGACTAAGTATGCTTCTTCACCATGGATTGTGACAAGTTTTCCATTCTTCACAAACTTCAACTTCTGATGTAAGGTGGAGGTAACCGCACCCGCATCGTGTATCCACGGTCTTCCCAGCAGACAACTGTAGGATGCATTAATGTCCATCACTTGGAAGGTAACCAAGAAATTCTCAGGGCCAATGGTTATCGGCAAGTCTATCTCTCCCAGCACATTCTTTCGAGATCCATCAAAAGCTTTGACCAAGAAAGTACTCCTCCTCAAAGGGGTCCCTCGGTAGCTCAACTGATCTAGAGTTGTCTTGGGCATTACATTGAGGGAGGAACCCGTATCCACCAACACATTTGATATCATGTCTGATTTACAATTCACCGAGATGTGCAAAGCCAGATTGTGACTCTTTCCCGCTTCCGGCAACTCTTCTTCACTGAACCAGAGGTTATCACAAGCAGTAATATTTCCCACTATGCCACTGAAACGATCTACCGTGACTTCGTGGTCAACATAAGCCTGCTTCAACACTTTCAACAAGGTATTCCTGTGAGCCTCGGAGCTCAAGAGTAATGACAAGACAGATATCTTTGAAGGAGTCTGCAGCAATTGATCAACGATCTTGTAGTCGCTCCTCTTTATTATCCTCAGAATCTCATCTAAATTCGAATCCTCTATAGATTTGCCTGGCTGGTTCACATCTGTAGCAATGGGTGAAACAACGGTTGGAGTTGCTTCTTCAACTGGTGGAATGGTCGGCGTAGCTACCTTCTTCTGAAATAACGGCGGACGGACTTTCCCGCTTCTTAGCGCTGCAGAAGTCCCTTCGGCAATATTGCTTACTGTGGCAAAGGAGGCTAGAGGTACCTCTACTCCATTTTCTATCATAGTAGCATTGTATTTATATGGCACTGCCTTGTCCGAAACATAAGGAATTGGTCCTGGCAACCTTATCACCAAAGGCTCAGCATTCTTCTTCAAAGGTACACTCTTGACAGGCGGATCGTGAAAAACTGGCACAATCACGCAAACATCACTGACAGTCAAAAAATTATCATTCATCAAGCTTTGGATGTCGTCTTGAACAGTATGGCAACCCAAAGGATCACGGAGGCATCCTAGACACTTGGCATGATCATGGCTGAACAGAGAAGCTTTGCACAGCTTGATGTGTAGAGGCACCAGAGGAGTTGCGACGTTGCGGACATCAAGTCTAGGAGCTTCCTCACACACTTCGATCATATTCACAGCGGCATGATTTGGAAGAGGATTGTCGAGGACGTGTGGGACATTATTCTCAAAAGTCAGCTTCCCTTGATCAATGAGCTTCTTCACGATATACTTCAAAGCATAACACCCCTCGACATCATGACCTAAGGCACCTTGATGAAAATCACATTTGAGATCAGACCTGAACCTTGGAGGCAACGGATCAGGTGGTGGCTTGCCCTGTCTAGTCGTACAATGCCCTCTCTGGAGTAGAGTTGGAAGAAGTTCTGCATACAACATTGGTATAGGAGGAAAAGTTGGTCTAGTATATTGCTGTTGCTGCTGCTGTTGGACTGGCGGTTGATGTTGTACCTGTTGAGCGATGGCATTGACAGGAACCTGAGGTTGGCCCGGTGGCAAAGGGTACTGATGATAAAACGGTGGGAAGAACGGATGCTGAGAGTACGGCATATATGGGTATGACGGAGGCATTTGAGCTGCATTGATAGGAGCAACGGTAGCCATTGATTGACCGGCTCCAGCTGACACCATCCCCACTTCCGTTTTTTTCTTCTTGTGGTGTCCATTACCATACCTCTTCGATGCATTCACAGAGGATTCAGCTTTCTCAAACACAATGATTCCATCCCTGACGGCTTCCTCAAGACGGGTTCCCATGGTGACCATCTCCGAAAAGTTGTTCGGGGCAGCGATGATCATTCTCTCAACATAATCTTTCTTCAAGGTCTTTAAGAACGTCTGGGTCATTTCTTCTTCATCTAAAGCAGGGGTGATACGGGCAGCTGCCCCTCTCCACCTTTGCGCATATTCACGGAAACTTTCCTCCTTTTTCTGAGATAGGGACCTGAGAAACTCCCTATTCGGCTTCAATCGAGTGTTAAACCCGTAATGACTCTTGAAAGCAGCGGCTAGTTCATCAAAAGTATGGACATCGTCTTTGCTCAGACTAGTATACCACTCTGCAGCATCCTCCATCAGACTGTCTTGGAAGTAATGGATCATAAGGGAATCATTGTCCTTGTAGTTGCCCATCTTCCGGACATATTTGACAATATGATTTTGAGGACAAGTCAGCCCGTTATACTTGTCGAACTCCGGGACTTTGAACTTTTTAGGAACATCTACCTTCGATACTAAGCAGAGGTCCTGGGTTTTAACGGAGTCTCCGCTTCCCCTGTTGGCCTTAATTTCCCGTCGGAGCTCTTCGGCAAGTTCTGCCATTCTCTCTTCCATAGTTCTGGTAGTGGCAATACTCCCGCGGTGCGCATTAGCATGGACAAATAGAGGCACCGCATTCACAATGGGCTCGGTAACAGTTGTTGCAGCTTGAGTCAAGGCGGTACTAACAGGAGTTAAGTTTGCCCCTGGGATTGGGCCATTGTTGGTAGTACCAGAGGCCCCTGCCCCTGTATTAGCAGTATAGTACAGCGGAAGTCCGTAAGGATACCCGGATGGCATGATAGAGCGGGGATCAGTTGTTACGGTAGGAGTCACATTTGCAGCTGTAGAAACTACGGGAACTGGTTGTTCCTGAGCAGCCAACAGAGCAGTCATAGCATCATGAGCTTTGGCCAATTCCTCCCTTAAAGATGCCAATTCGGTACGAAGCTGCGTGTTCTCTTCTTCCATAGCCCTTTTCTTTCTTCTGTATTATCTAGTTCGATCGGTTCTATCAGGTTCGTAGACCCTCTGAGCACGAGCCACTTTTCACACTGCGGCAGAGGAACCAGGAGATAGTGAGCACTTGGAAGCCTTTGTGACCAATGCATGATGCATATGATGCATGATATGCAAATGCAAATGCGAAAGACTTATTTTTTCATCGAAGGATTTTTAAACAAATTAGAAATCTTGCAAATAATCAAAACTACATAGCATTTTCAAAAGGAAGACTTTGAAATTTCAACAAGATAAACAAATGAAGCTCTCAAGCATAGGAAGTAGTCGGAAGATCATCGGACTCGGAATCTGAATCACAGTATCTGGCAAAGAAGTCTCGTCGTCCTCTGGCTCTCTTGGAATCCCTCATAAGCAGCTCGTCTTTCTCTTCCAATTCCCTCCGGGCCTTAGCTAGCTCCTTCTTCAGCATCAGGTTCTCATGAGTCTTCTGCTCATCTCTACCATCCAAAGTCATGATTAGATTCTCAGCTTGATTGTACCGAGCTTTCCACACTTGCTTCTCACGACTCTCCATAGCTAGATGCTCCTGATACATATCCTGAGTCGCGGGGAGTAGAGGTAGAGGCATAGATGGAGTGGATGAAGACACGTATCTTATAGCTGGATAAGGCATACCAATCTCCTCAGCTCGATCTATTACCCACTGGGTGTAGGCCTCATGAGCAACCCCGGATCTCACACCTAGATGCTTCACATTCTTCCTTCGAACCTTGGACCAAGCATCCGTGAAAGCCTTCCTTTGTCCGGTAGGAGCATTCGTGTAGAAGAAGAACTCTGGAGATGTAGCAAGATTGATGGGCTTCGACTTCATAGGGAAACCAAACTGTCTCATAGCAAGCTCGGGGTTGTAGTTAATTCCTCCACGAGTACCAAGAAGAGGTACATTGAGAAAGTCTCCACAACCCATAATGATTTCCTTCACTTGAGCGGCAGGAGTGAACCAGACGACCTCATTAGGAGTGAGGGCCATAACCCGCTGTGAGTAGGACCAATTCTCCGAGTTGTCATGGAAGGAACTCGGAAGGTGCGAAATAAACCACCTATACAAAAGAGATATGCAGCAAAGAATATACCCACGGCCCTTGAGAGTCCTGTCATGAATGGCGTGGTAGGTGTCTGCTAGCAAAGTAGGAACCGGGTTCTTGGAATGAAAGATCTCGATAGCATTCATGTCCACGAAGTTGTCGAGGTTCGGAAAGAGAATGAGCCCGTAGATAAGCAAAGCAAGAATAGCCTCGAGTGTATCCTGACGAGTAGTACTGAGATTAGCTTGATCAAGAAGATACTTCGAAGTGAACCCCCGGATGTGAGACTTGGTAATAAGATGGTTGGAGACGTCGGAAGTCTTGAGGTAGAGATCCTTAGCAATAACCAGAGGAGTAAGAGAAGTCCCGGGACCGGCGAAAGGCGTCTTCTCGGCTATAGGTAAACCCACTAGATTGGAGTAAGCCTCGAGAGTAGGAACCAACTGGAAGTCTGGGAAAGTGAAGCAACGGAAGCTCGGATCATAGAATTGCACTAGAGTGTGCACTAGCTTCTCGTCCACATCGGTTCGGAGCAAAGTAAGCAATCCCCCATACCGGAGTCGGAAACCTGTTTGACTCTTGACCTTGAGTGCTAACTCTCTCAAACTAACCAAATCCACTTCCTTGAACTTGTAGCACTTAGTCTTCTTCATACCTGTGGTTATTTACAAAAATTTCCATTTGTTTAAGCCCTTCGATGAATGCATGAAAAAATGTTTATGCATGAATGCATGTATGCATGATTGTGTTGTTAAAGAACAAAGTGGGTTGAGTTTCAAAGTAACAGGGCCACGGATGGACACGGCGTCCGGTGAACTAAGGCTTTGGATAGTAGTAACCAAGGTTCTAACACAGTTCCCAAACTGCAACCTCTCTCACATATATCATGGTAGTACAGGACGACACCCGTTCCATGATTATTTGTGAGAAGGTCTAGTTTGAGTGTAGTATCGCGTGACGACTAAAGTTTGAGACAACACTCAATTTAGCCACCGCACTACGTCCTAAAAAGGCTAGGATGGGTTTGGTAACTACGGTTCATAGCTTCGTCGAACAATTGAATGTGAAGTGCCTAAGCATGACAACACACGCCGACAATATCACCTTCAAAATGCCTCAGCTATGTGAGATTGATCGCATAATCCAATACACGAGGCAACCCCCGGATCGAATTGTCGATTATATCTCTACCTAAACATAAGTTCACTCAGCCCGGGTTAGGACTTTTGATATTCTCACCCCACACGTTAAATGAAAGTAAACAAGTATTTACAAATGCAATAAAACAAAGCGTAAATATAAACTAAGGAAAACTAGGCGCGACCCGCTAAAAATCGTCCCCAGTGAAGTCGCCATTTCTGTTATCATGGTTTTTGGGTGCCAAGCCATTAATTGGACTTGAACCTTTTGACCATTGATATCTCTCTTTTTTCTTGGGAAGGGTAAAAGGAGAAAAACCCTTGAAAAGTTCTAGATTCGGGGGTCGTTTTCGCTACGGGAAGGTGTTAGGCACCCGGAGCGATTATGGTATTCCATAAGAACCGCTCTCCTAAGTTTATTTCTACGCTTTAGTTTTATTGCTTATTTGTAAAAAAGAAGGTATGATTAGTGAAGAATGGGGGGTGAGAAGAAGTAGAATTTGATTTTTATTTCGGCTTGGATGAGTTTTGACTCATTGCCTACGTACCCTTTTAAGGGATCAAAACCGATCGTAGTTCATTCTCAAAAAGGTTTTGTTTTTGTTGGTTGATTTTAAGTTTGAAAAGAGATTTTGAAGAATAGAGATGAGAGGCCTCAAGGGCATGAGATTTGGAAAAAAAAAGTGAGGTGGAATTAGCTTTTTCAAAATGAAGTCCAAGTATAGTTAAGATTTATTAGAAATTTTACTTAAGAAAATAAAAGGGAAATAAGGAGTTTTGACTCCTATTTTATTTTTGCAAAAAATGTTTTCAAGTGAGGTTATTTGCATATTTTGGAAAAAAAATTGGATTTTCTCTAAATGTTCAAAACTAAACGTTCGTCTAATCATGCAATCCTAGCCATACATCTATGCATACTGTTATCATGGTTTTTGGGTGCCAAGCCATTAATCGGACTTGAACCTTTCGACCGTTGATATCTCTATTTTTTCTTGGGAAGGGCAAAATTGAGAAAAAACCCTTAGATTCTAAGTTCGGGGGTCGGTTTTACTACGGGAAGGTGTTAGGCACCCGGAGTAACTATAGTCTTCTATAGGAGCCGTTTTCCTAAGTCTATATTCACGCTTATTTTTACTTACTTTTGAAAATGGGAGGTTTATTTATTTAAGAATGGGGGAAGAGAAGTTGTAAGACTTTTGATTTTATTTCGGCTTGGATGAGTTTTGACTCATTGCCTACGTACCGTTTTTACGGGATCAAAACCGGCGTAGTTCTTGCTAAAAAACTTTTTTTGGTTTTAATTGTTTGATTTTAAGTTTTGAAAAAAAAGTTTTGAAGAAGGAGATTGGGAGGCTTCATGAGCATTAGACTTAGCAAAAAAGTGAGGTTTGATTAGTGATTAGAAAGAAAGTCTAAATGATTAAGATGAATTGAATTTTTTCTTAAGAAAAAAGAAAGGAAAAATGAAGTGTTGACTTCATGCTTATTATGAAAGTTTTTGAAGTGAAGTTCAATTATTTTTTTGAAAAAAAAGATGGATTTTCCCTAAGTGTTTAAAACCTAAACGCTTATTTAACCATACAATCCTATGCATACATCTAAGGTGAGTGTGTGCGTGTCGGTGCGTCATAGTGTCCATAGTCCATATTACAAAAATTGCCTAAATACATTCTATGGCCCCTTTGCCAAGCTACAAACCAATGATAACAAATTACATCACCAAATGAATTAAGATTTGCAAAAAATAAATGCTAAGCTAAAGAAAGTGGAGAGAGTGGTGGAATGCTATGAAATGTATGGCACATGAGATGAAATGGTTAGTAATCATAAAGCACACAATAGTAGGAAGTAATTAAGAGGAAATGCATAAAGATGGCCAAGAGAAAGCAATAAAGTGGTAATAAACCTAGAAGACATTTGATATGATACTTAAAAATGCTAGTGACCCATAATCATCACATCATGGCAATTTAGAAAGAAATTTTGTTTCAAGCCATGACATGCAATTAATGGAGGCATATGCATGCAAAATATCATACCAAGTTCATAGAGAAATTTGCCACTTTATTCTAAAAAATAAACCATTATTTCTTGTAAAACAAGTAATCCATAAAATCATATCCAAACACAACAAAAATAAACACATTTCCAGAGGCATGTTCATCACCATATTAGGCATCATTCATCCATGTCATAATATCAAAATGCCAAGAACAAAACATAGCAAAATGCATACCAAAAGTGTAGAAACTCATGGAAATTAGTTCATGCCGTTTTAATACTTTTTCATGCAAGAAAACACCATAAAAATGCCAAAAATACATTGAGAAACAACTAGGATTTTTTTAGGAATTTTCTATAAAAAGGTAGGCAAGCAACAGGTGCAGATAGCAAAGACAGGCAGTGCAAATAGCAAGAAAATAACAAAAAACGTAAAAAAAACTAAGCCCAAACCAAAGCCCAATCCTTAAAAGATCCGGATGCACAGTGACCACACGATTGATCCAGGATTCTGAAACCCTAGATCAAGCGGCCAGGAATCAAAGGGGAATGGACCGGATTGAACCGGTCCGGTTCGCTGGCTTATATAAACAAGAGAGCACCGGTTTTTTCATTTCTCTACTTCCCTTTCTCTCTCTAAGTTCTCCCCTCTTCTCTCATCTCTCATCTCTCTCTAAACCCTCACCGGATTCTGGAAAAACACGGAAGATCTTCATCTTCCCCGGTGAGTTTTGCTCCTCCGGCGTGGTGGCCGGCCGCCCCAAGGGTGGTGGCGCCGCCGCCGGAGTTGAACAAACTTCACCGTTTTCAAAAAAACTTACATTTTCAGATATCCTTTTCCATCCTAAACACGAATATGACACTGGATTCTTCATGCAAGGCGTGAATCAACGTAGATCTACGTTTTTGTGTCACGGTTTTGAGAAAAAAATTTTAGGTTTTCAAAGAATTTTTAAAAGAAGCTTGTAACACCTCAAGATCTACATTGATTCCGTGTTGGCTATCTCTCTGGCACTCGTCCTTGCTTACAACTTCTGGATTTCTATGGATCTATGTTTTTGCTTACGGTTATGATTTTTTTTTATGATTCTGGAAATTTTTTTGGATCTTGTTTGCAGGTTTAACAGTGATTATGCTTTTTAAAGAGAGAAAACTGAGTTTTACCTGAATTTTGGTTGAGATTCTTGAAGGAGAAAATCTTCGGAAAACTTGAACGTTCTTTGATTTTCTCTGAACCGAAAATAAATCGGTTTACTGGCTTGGTTTCTTCATCTTCTCCGATTCTTTCTCTGATTATACGTTTGAACTTGCTTCTTTGATTTCTTTGCGAGAGGCTCCCTGTGATCAACGCTTGAGCTTGCTTTGATGCGAGCTCGCGTTTGGAATTGCAGGGAATCAATCAATTCAGTGATGAAGATTCATACGAATCTCTGAGAATTGATGCGAAAAACACTGAAACTTGATGAATTTGTGACTTTCTGGAAACGGTTAGGGTTTTGTGTTCTTCGTGTTCTTGATGAATCTGAGAAATTTTCTGTTTTGATCTAACTGATTGGAGAGAGAATCTGAAAATGTGTTTGTTGAGTTGGCGTCTAGTTAATGCTTCTGATTCTGACTCACTGTTTATATAGTTGACATGTGTACACTTGAGCCAATGAAAATGTGACACCTGGATTTGTATGGAAATGGCACGGCCTTGGACTTAGAATTAATTTGGGACCTTTCTGCAAAATTGAAAAATTAAGGGACTAAACTGCAATTGACAAAAAGGACTGAAATGTAAAAAAAAGAAAAATCTGGACTGACACGCAATTTTGGACCTCTTGGGGACCAAAATGTAAAATAAAAATAAAAATAAAATTGGAATAAAATTGGCAATCTGACAAAACGTAAAGTGAAACTAAAATAAAATTGACAAAACGGACTAAAACAAACCAATGGCCTAAATGAGGTACTTCAAAGTAACCTCCCCATGCCAAAATTTTATGTGAAATGACCAAAATGCCCCTAGGGCTAAAAATGACCTAAACAGAGCCAAAATGACTCGACACTGACTCAGATGCAAGTTTGAAGTGAAATTAGCAAGGTTTACTGATGGAAAGTTAAAAATGAATTTGAAAAGACTCAGAGCCAGTCACAAGGATGAAAATGGGTCCCACTGCAGGAAATGACCAAAATACCCTTCTGTATGACTTTTTTGCAAATTTTGAAATAAACTGTAGAAAAAGCAATGTAATGATTCAGAGACACTTTTGAATGACTTACAAGACAAGTAAAGACATTTCGAAAGGTTTTATGCAAGAAAAACATAGGTAAAATTGTGATTGAAAATACTGCGAGGCAGAGACAATTTGAACTGTGCAGTTGAAATTTGATAATTGACAAAGTTTGAAATGAAATTGGGCCCAGTATTTTTAGGTCCAAAAACAGGGTATAACAGCTGCCCCTATTTAAGTTTCTTTGTCTGGAGAGTCAAGAGACGGAGTCTTTGGCTTGACAGGACGAAGATACTTAAATATTAGCATTTGCACTGTGTTTGGACGTAAAAATACGCCTACCCATTTTCAAATAATATGCATGCCATGCATCATTTGGATTATGAATGCAAGACCTCATGGGGATTGGAATTAACAAAATATGTCGTATCCATTGCGGGATTGGTAGACATTGACAAAGATAGTGAATAGCAGAGTAACGGGAAACTAGAAACAAGTTGGACAGGTACAAGCTGTTCTTGGATTCAAACTAGCCACTTGATCGGGGATGAAACAAACAGACAACTGCGAGTTGTTCTTATGGATTCGAACTGGTCACTTCACAGGGGATAGAGGTTACTGGACAAACATGAGTTGTTCTTATGGATTCGAACTGGTAACTCACTTGGGGATATTGGAAAGTGCGAGTTGTTCTTATGGATTCGAACTGGTGACCCGACTGGGAAAAAGAGAAAATTGACAAGTACGAGTTGTTCTTATGGATTCGAACTGGTCACTCGACCGAAAGCAAAGGCAAATAAACAGGTGTGAGCTTGTTCTTGGATGCGAACTGGTTACTCCACCGGACAGAAACAGATAGACAGGTACAAGCTGCTCTTGGATTGAGCTAGCCACTTGACCAAACGGAAACATATTGACAGGTACGAGCTGCTCTTGGATTGAGCTGGGCACTCGACCGATAACACAAGCAAATTGATAGGTACAAGCTGTTCTTGGACTTGAACTAGCCACTTGACCAAACAGAAACATATTCACTGGGGATTGAGTTTTGTTTGACGAAATATAGATTGAGATTGACTTGGCGTCGATTTGGTTTGAAAGGTAGAAATTGATTGATATTATTGGCTCACAAGGCTTTGACAGAGAACCTGACATGAGTATTGAATTGAGACTGATGTTGACATTGGAAATGCAATATGCATGGATGATATAACAGATTCATTAAATGCATGGGTACGTAGTATGCATGATTATGCATGTATGAATGCTTGTAATGCATGACTGTTGGCATTTTGTAGGCACGACTTCACGGGGAAGACAAGACATCAGAGTATTGGGCACGTAGTGGCTCGTGCTATATTACACATTCTTGGAAATCCTCTTTGGAGATGACGTCGTTGGGAGACGTATCGGAACCATGGCTGAGGGCAGGCAGCTATGCAACTTGCTGGGGATAGAATCTCGAGAGACTTTACTGGGGATAATGCCGTTGTGCTGGGCATGTTGTGGACATCGCATCTGTGGTCAATGCTTTTTGCATGTTATATTCTCAATTTTCATTTTTTGCATCCCATTTTTGCCTGGATCGCCCTTTCGGGTTTTCGATCCACCGGGGAAATAAATTCTTTTCAATGCCCCATTTTTGCCTGAACTGCCCTTTCGGGTTGTCAATCCAGCGGGGTGCTCATTTTTGCCTAAGCCGCCCTTCCGGGTTTTCAACTTAGCGAGCCTTTTCATTTTCATGCATCTTCATTCTGTTTTTTTCATTTTTGCCATTGACCACAGATTATCTTGGAGGAGAACCTGCTTGTAACATATATTGAAATAGACATCAACATACTCTCGCTCATGCATGTTTCATTTGAATGTACCCTGTTGCTCAGGTTTGC
Source organism: Medicago truncatula (assembly GCF_003473485.1). Classification (NCBI taxonomy): domain Eukaryota; kingdom Viridiplantae; phylum Streptophyta; class Magnoliopsida; order Fabales; family Fabaceae; genus Medicago; species Medicago truncatula. Next base: position 3,237,921 of record NC_053049.1, read on the forward strand.
TTTTCAAAACAGACAAAAAGTTTTCAATTTTCAAAATGTTTGTTTCAAGCATTGTCATTATCAAAATAGAAAGAAAATGTTTTGTATATAGCTTTGAAAGTAGAAGAAAAATAGAGTTTCAAACAAAAGCACAAGCTCAAATTGATGTATAAGAGTGGTGATCAGCCGAAGGCATGACTCCACGGATTCACAAAGCTTGGAAAATGGTAATTTTATTGGTTGGTGGTACATTGAACACAGTAATCATGACATTTCCCAGAAACTTTGAATTCGCAAGCATAAGAGCTTTTGATGAAGATAGGCGTTAACAGCTGCAGATGCCCCAAGGGGGACGGTGGTTGGCCAGATATAGTTACTTGCCTTTTGTTTCAATCTCATTTTTGCATGAACCGCCCTTCCGGGTTTTCGGCTCATCGAGACGCTCATTCTTGCCTGAGTTGTGTACAATCTCAGCGAGCTTTTCATATTTGTTTTTTTTTGTCCCTTATTTTTGCCTGGACCGCCCTTTCGGGTTTTCGATCCACCGGGAAGCGCATTTTTGCCTAGGCCGCCCTTTCGGGTTTTCGACCTACCACGCTGTTCTTTTCATATTTCTAGGCAAAGTATTTCTTGACTATATCGGCATTCACTGGATTTGGAAATTCTACACCATCCATGTGTGTAAGGATTAAAGCACCACCGGAGAAGGCCTTCTTGACAACATAAGGACCTTCATAGTTAGGCGTCCACTTGCCCCTTGGGTCGGGTTGCTGGCTTATCCTCCTTTTCAATACAAGTTCCCCTACCTTGAATTCTCGAGGATGGACTTTCTTGTCAAAAGCAGTCTTCATTCTTGCTTGATATGACTGTCCACGAGCCATGGCATCCATACGTTTTTCCTCAATCAAATTCAACTGATCATACCGGCCCTGGCACCATTCACCCTCAGATAACTTTGCTTCCATGATCACACGGAGAGACGGGATCTCCACTTCCAAAGGAAGAACTGCTTCCATACCATATACAAGAGAGAAAGGGGTTGCCCCGGTTGAACTGCGCACTGTAGTACGGTAGCCATGCAGAGCATAGGGTAACATCTCATGCCAGTCCTTGTAAGTGGTCACCATCTTTTGGACAATTCTCTTGATATTCTTGTTGGCGGCCTCAACTGCACCATTCATCTGAGGTCTATAAGGAGAAGAGTTATGATGCTCAATTTTGAATTCTTCACAAAGAGCTTGCACCACATTGTTGTTCAGGTTGGTACCATTGTCGGTAATGATCTTGCTGGGAACACCATATCGACAGATGATGTTGTTCTTGATGAACTTAGCTACCACTTGCTTGGTCACATTGGTATAAGATGCTGCTTCAACCCACTTGGTGAAGTAGTCAATTGCCACTAAGATAAAACGATGACCATTTGAAGCCTTTGGTTCAATTTTTCCAATCATGTCGATGCCCCACATTGAGAACGGCCATGGGGATGACATAACATTGAGGGCGTGCGGAGGCACATGAATCTTATCAGCATAGATTTGACATTTGTGACATTTTCTGGCGTACTGGTAGCAATCATGCTCCATAGTCATCCAGTAGTAACCTGCCCGTAGCAACTTTCTTGACATAGTATGCCCTGTAGCATGGGTCCCGAAGGTACCGTCATGTACATCATGCATTAACTGCTCTGCTTCATGTTCATCAACACACCTCAATAGTACCGTGTCATAGTTCCTCTTGTACAGAATATCTCCATCTAACAGGAATCTACCGGCCAATCTTCTCAAGGTTTTCTTGTCTTGTTTGGAAGCACCCGGCGGATACTCACGGCTCAGCAAGAACTGCTTGATGTCATAGTACCAGGGTCTATAGTCAACCACATTTGCACCAGCCTGATCGATCACATCCCCAATAGCAAACACATGTGAAGGTCTTTCAAGGCGTTGCACTTTGATTATTGGCACATCATTCCAATGGTTTACTCGAAACATGGAGGATAGAGTAGCAAGAGCATCAGCCATTTGGTTCTCATCACGAGGAATATGATGCAGCTCAACCTTTGTAAAATATGTCAGAAGACGTCTCGCATAATCACGATAAGGAATCAACTTAGCATGGTGGGTCTCCCATTCACCCTTTATCTGATTGATGACGAGCGCAGAATCTCCATAGATGTCGAGGTGTTTGATTCTCATGTCAATTGCTTCCTCGATCCCGAAGATACATGCTTCATACTCAGCCATGTTGTTGGTACATTCGAACAGAATTCGGGCGGTAAAGGGAATGTGATGCCCTTGCGGGGATACAATGACTGCCCCGATTCCTTTGCCATAAGCATTGACAGCACCATCAAAGACTAAACCCCACTTGCTATTGGGATCTGGACCTTCATTAATCAACGGTTCGTCGCAGTCTTTGGATTTCAAATACATGATCTCTTCATCAGGGAAATCGAATTCAATTGGTTGGTAATCATCAAGAGGTTGATAAGCAAGGTGATCGGCAAGAATGCTGCCTTTGATTGCCTTTTGAGTTTTGAACACAATATCATATTCAGACAAAAGCATCTGCCAGCGTGCGATCTTCCCAGTAACGGCCGCTTTCTCAAAGATATACTTTATCGGATCCATTCTGGATATCAACCAAGTTGTATGATTCACCAAATAATGACGCAGGCGTTTGGCAGCCCAGGCTAAAGCACAACAAGTCTTCTCAAGCATTGTATACCGAGTTTCACAATCGGTGAATTTCTTGCTTAGATAGTAGATAGCATGTTCTTTCTTTCCGGTTTCATCTTGTTGACCAAGTACACATCCCATGGATTCATCAAATACTGCCAAATACATAATCAAAGGCCTTCCTTCCACGGGTGGGACAAGGATAGGTGGTTCCAGCAGGTAATTCTTGATGCTATCAAAAGCTTCTTGGCATTCATCATTCCATACAACAGGCTGGTTCTTTCTAAGTAGCTTGAAGATCGGCCCACAGGTTGCAGTCATGTGAGATATGAATCGAGAGATGTAATTCAAACGTCCGAGGAAGCCTCTGACTTGCTTCTCTGTCTGTGGAGCTGGCATTTCTCGGATGGCCCGGACCTTATCAGGATCGACTTCAATGCCCTTTTGGCTGACAATGAAGCCTAATAACTTTCCGGACCTGACACCAAATGTACATTTGTTGGGATTCAAACGCAGCTTGTATTTTCTCAACCTTTCAAACATCCTTGTTAAATATTCAACATGCTGCTCCTCATCTGCTGACTTCACAATCATGTCATCCACATATACCTCAACTTCTTTGTGAATCATGTCATGAAACAGAGTGGTCATTCCCCTTTGGTAGGTAGCACCAGCATTGATTAGGCCGAACGGCATCACTTTGTAGCAGAAAGTACCCCATGGAGTGATAAAAGATGTCTTTTCTCTATCTTCAGGAGACATTTTGATTTGATTATAACCGGAAAAACCGTCCATGAAGGAGAACACCTTAGATTGAGCAGTATTATCAACAAGCACATCAATATGAGGTAACGGAAAGTTGTCTTTTGGACTGGCTTTGTTCAAGTCCCTGAAGTCAACACACATCCGGACTTTACCATCCTTCTTCGGCACAGGCACAATATTAGCAACCCATTCAGGGTACTCAACTGTCATGAGGAAACCCGCATCAATTTGCTTTTGAACCTCGCTCTTAATCTTGAGAGCCATGTCTGGATGAGTCCTTCTCAATTTCTGTCTGACGGGAGGACAATCAGGCTTGGTGGGGATCCGATGCTCCACGATCATAGGGTCTAGACCTGGCATATCTTCATAGGACCATGCAAAAATATCCGGATATTCCCGGAGGAGTTGGATGATCTTCTGTTTAACCCCTTCCTCTAGAGTAGCACCAATCTTGATTTCTCGCTTGTTTTCCTCGGTACCTATGTTGATAAGCTCAATCTCTTCTTGGTGAGGCTGAATGGCTTTCTTTTCTTGCTCAAGTAACCGAGTGATCTCATACGGTATGTCATCACCTTCCTCATCTTCGGCTTCATATACAGGGAAATCAAAACTTGGAGGAACCGTAGGATTACTGTGTTCAACGGGTTTATTATGGTTCAACCTGCATATAATGATTGGATGATTTTTAGAAAGAGTTTTTTTTTTCATGCAGATTTTTGAAATTAATAAGAAAATACAGACGTTTTGGTTTTTTCTGGCATTACCATTGTTTCCAAGGGAAAAAGCACTAAAAAAAAGTAGTCGTGGAAGAAACGACAAAATTTTATTAATCAACGGCAATGCCGAAACAAACATGCCCTTACAGAAAAAATCACCCTCGCTTTGGGCAGAGCGAGAGGATTGTTATTTTTGAAAACAAAGCACTAAAGCAACAGGACACATTACTCAGAAACATGCATGATTGAAGGAATGTCAATGGCATCCCAATTCGTCGCAATGCCTCCTGGTGTAACAAATACAGGCCTGAGACCAGATCCAGTGGCTTCTTCAGAGATAGCATTAACAAACCCTGCACTGTGGAAGACTCCCGAGGAAACCCTTGATGACGGGGAGAACCCGAGACCTTCTTTACGCTTGTTCTCACAGAGTTGTATCATCTTGCCCCAGCCGGCAGTCTGACCTTCTTGGATGGCTCTCTGAGCATCTTTCAATGAAGCCATAGCAGCCCCAGCTTCCTTAGGCTCTGCACCTTCAATGGTCAAACCTTGGAAAGCAGTCCCTTCAGCAGACCCTGCTTCAACACAAGAAAAAGAAGACAACTGGCTGACTAAGTATGCTTCTTCACCATGGATTGTAACGAGTTTTCCATTCTTCACAAATTTCAACTTCTGATGTAAGGTGGAAGTAACCGCACCTGCATCGTGTATCCACGGTCTTCCCAGCAGGCAACTGTAGGATGCATTAATGTCCATCACTTGGAAGGTAACCAAGAAATTCTCAGGGCCAATGGTTATCGGCAAGTCTATCTCCCCCAGCACATTCTTTCGAGATCCGTCAAAAGCTTTGACCAAGAAAGTACTTCTCCTCAATGGGGTCCCACGGTAGCTCAACTGATCTAGAGTTGTGTTGGGCATTACATTGAGAGAGGAACCGGTATCCACCAACACATTTGATATCATGTCTGATTTACAATTCACCGAGATGTGCAAAGCCAGATTGTGACCCTTTCCCACTTCCGGCAACTCTTCTTCACTAAACCAGAGGTTGTTACAAGCAGTAATATTTCCCACTATGCCGCTGAAACGGTCTACCGTAACTTCGTGGTCAACATAAGCCTGCTCCAGCACTTTCAACAAGGTATTCCTGTGAGCCTCGGAGCTCAAGAGTAATGACAAGACAGATATCTTTAAAGGAGTCTGCAGCAACTGATCAACGATCTTGTAGTCGCTCCTCTTTATTATTCTCAGAATCTCATCTAAATTCGAATCCTTTATAGATTTGCCTGGCTGATTCACATCTGTAGCAATGGGTGAAACAACGGTTGGAGTTGCTTCTTCAACTGGTGGAGTGATTGGCGTAGCTACCTTCTTCTGAAATAATGGCGGACGAACCTTCCCGCTTCTTAGCGCTGCAGAAGTCCCTTCGGCAATATTGCTTACTGTGGCAAAGGAGGCTAGAGGCACCTCTACTCCATTTTCTATCATAGTAGCATTGTATTTGTATGGCACTGCCTTGTCCGAAACATAAGGAATTGGTCCCGGCAACCTTATCACCAAAGGCTCAGCATTCTTCTTTAGAGGTACACTCTTGACAGGCGGATCGTGAAAAACTGGCACAATCACACAAACATCACTGACAGTCAGGAAGTTATCATTCATCAAGCTTTGGATGTCGTCTTGAACAGTATGGCAACCCAAAGGATCACGGAGGCATCCTAGACACTTGGCATGATCATGGCTGAACAGAGAAGCTTTGCACAGCTTGATGTGTAGAGGCACCAGAGGAGTGGCAACATTGCGGACATCAAGTCTAGGAGCTTCCTCACACACTTCGATCATATTCACAGTGGCATGATTTGGAAGAGGATTGTCAAGGACATGTGGAACATTGTTCTCAAAAGTCAGCTTCCCTTGATCAACGAGCTTCTTCACGATATACTTCAAAGCATAACACCCCTCGACATCATGACCTAAAGCACCTTGATGAAAGTCACATTTGAGATCAGACCTGAACCTTGGAGGCAACGGATCAGGTGGGGGCTTACCCTGTCTAGTCGTGCAGTGTCCTCTCTGGAGTAAAGTTGGAAGCAACTCAGCATACAACATTGGTATAGGAGGAAAAGTTGGTCTAGTATACTGCTGCTGCTGTTGTTGTTGTTGTTGTTGTTGAACCGGCAACTGTTGTTTCATCTGTTGGGCAATTGCATTGACGGGCACTTGAGGCTGGCCCGGTGGCAAAGGGTACTGATGATAAAACGGTGGGAAGAATGGATGCTGAGAATACGGCATATATGGGTATGACGGAGGCATTTGAGCTGCATTGATAGGAGCAACGATAGCCATGGATTGACCGGCTCCAGCTGACACCATCCCCACTTCCGTTTCTTTCTTCTTGTGGTGTCCATTACCATATCTCTTCGACGCATTCACAGAGGATTCAGCTTTCTCAAACACAATGATTCCATCCCTGACGGCTTCCTCAAGACGAGTTCCCATAGTGACCATCTCCGAAAAGTTGTTCGGGGCGGCGATGATCATCCTCTCAACATAATCTTTCTTCAAGGTCTTTAAGAATGTCTGGGTCATTTCTTCTTCATCTAAAGCAGGAGTGATACGGGCAGCTGCCCCTCTCCACCTTTGCGCATATTCACGGAAACTCTCCTCCTTTTTCTGAGATAGGGACCTGAGGAACTCCCTATTCGGCTTCAAACGAGTGTTAAACCCGTAGTGGCTCTTGAAAGCAGTGGCTAGCTCATCAAAAGTATGGACATCATCTTTGCTCAGACTAGTATACCACTCCGCAGCATCTTCCATCAGACTGTCTTGGAAGTAATGGATCATAAGGGAATCATTGTCCTTGTAGTTGCCCATCTTCCGGACATATTTGACAATATGATTTTGAGGACAAGTCAGCCCGTTATACTTGTCGAACTCCGGGACTTTGAACTTTTTAGGAACATCTACCTTCGATACTAAGCAGAGATCCTGGGTTTTAATGGAGTCTCCATTTCCCCTGTTGGCCTTAATTTCCCGTCGGAGCTCTTTGGCAAGTTCTTCCATTCTCTCTTCCATAGTTCCGGTTGTGGCAATACTCCCGTGGTGCGCATTAGCATGGACAAATAGAGGCACCGCATTCACAATGGGCTCGGTAACAGTTGTTGCAGCTTGAGTCAAGGCAGTACTAACAGGAGTTAAGTTTGCCCCTGGGATTGGGCCATTGTTGGTAGTACCAGAGGTCCCTGCCCCTGTATTAGCAGTATAGTACAGCGGAAGCCCGTAAGGATACCCGGATGGCATGATAGAGCGGGGATCAGTTGTTACGGTAGGAGTCACATTTGCAGCTGTAGAAACTACAGGAACTGGTTGTTCCTGAGCAGCCAACAGAGCAGTCATAGCATCATGAGCTTTGGCCAATTCCTCCCTTAGAGATGCCAATTCGGTACGGAGCTGCGTGTTCTCTTCCTCCATAGCCCTTTTCTTTCTTCTGTATTCTCTGGTTCGATCAGTTCTATCAGGTTCGTAAACTCTCTGAGCACGAGCCACTTTTCACACTGCGGCAGAGGAACCAGGGGATAGTGAGCACTTGGAAGCCTTTGTGACCAATGCATGATGCATATGATGCATGATGTGCAAATGCAAATGCAAAAGACTTATTTTTTTCATCGAAGGATTTTTAAACAAATTAGAAATTTTGCAAATAAACAAAACTACATAGTATTCTCAACAGAAAGACTTTGAAATAAACATATGAAGCCCTCAAGCATAGGAAGTAGTCGGAAGATCATCGGACTCGGAATCTGAATCACAGTATCTATCAAAGAAGTCTCGTCGTCCTCGAGCTCTCTTGGAGTCCCTCATAAGCAGCTCATCTTTCTCTTCCAATTCCCTCCGGGCCTTAGCTAGCTCTTTCTTCAACATCAGATTCTCATGAGTCTTCTGCTCATCTCTACCATCCAAAGTCATGATTAGATTCTCGGCTTGATTGTACCGAGCTTTCCACACTTGCTTCTCACGACTCTCCATAGCTAGATGCTCCTGATACATATCCTGAGTCGCGGGAAGTAGAGGTAGAGGCATAGATGGAGTAGACGAAGACACGTATCTCATAGCTGGATAAGGCATACCGATCTCCTCAGCTCGATCTATCACCCACTGAGTATAGGCCTCATGAGCAACACCGGATCTCACACCTAGATGCTTCACATTCTTCCTTCGAACCTTGGACCAAGCATCTATGAAAGCTTTCTTTTGTCCGGTAGGAGCATTCGCATAGAAGAAGAACTCTGGAGATGTAGCAAGATTGATGGGCTTCGACTTCATAGGAAAACCAAACTGTCTCATAGCAAGCTCGGGGTTGTAGTTGATTCCTCCACGGGTACCAAGAAGAGGTACATTGAGAAAGTCTCCACAACCCATAATGATTTCCTTCACTTGAGCGGCAGGAGTGAGCCAGACGACCTCATTAGGAGTGAGGGCCATAATCCGCTGCGAGTAGGACCAGTTCTCCGAGTTATCATGGAAGGAACTCGGAAGGTGCGAAATAAACCACCTATACAAAAGAGATATGCAGCAAAGAATATACCCACGGCCCTTGAGAGTCCTGTCATGAATGGCGTGGTAGGTATCCGCTAGCAAAGTAGGAACCGGGTTCTTGGAATGAAAGATCTCAATGGCATTCATGTCCACGAAGCTGTCGAGGTTCGGAAAGAGAATGAGCCCGTAGATAAGCAAAGCAAGAATAGCCTCGAGTGTATCCTGACGAGTAGTACTGAGATTAGCCTGATCAAGAAGATACTTGGAAGTGAACCCCCGGATGTGAGACTTGGTAATAAGATGGTTGGAGACGTCGGAAGTCTTGAGGTAGAGATCCTTAGCAATAACCAGAGGAGGAAGAGAAGTCCCGGGACCGGTGAAAGGCGTCTTCTCGGCTATAGGTAAACCCACTAGATTGGAGTAAGCCTCGAGAGTAGGAACCAACTGGAAGTCCGGGAAAGTGAAGCAACGGAAGCTCGGATCATAAAATTGCACTAGAGTGTGCACTAGCTTCTCGTCCACATCGGTTCGGAGCAAAGTAAGGAATCCCCCATACCGGAGTCGGAACCCTGTTTGACTCTTGACCTTGAGTGCCAACTCTCTCAAACTGACCAAATCTACTTCCTTGAACTTGTAGCACTTAGTCTTCTTCATACCTGTGATTATTTACAAAAATTCTCATTTGTTTAAATCCTTCGATGAATGCATGAAAAATGTTTATGCATGAATGCATGTATGCATGATTGTGTTGTTTTAGTTACAATGTGGGTTGAGATTCAAAGTGACAAGGCCACGGATGGACACGGCGTCCGGTGAACTAAGGCTTTGGATAGTAGTAACCACGGTTCTAACACAGTTCCCAAACTGCAACCTCTCTCACATATATCATGGTAGTACAGGACGACACCCGTTCCATGTTTATTTGTGAGAAGGTCTAGCTTGAGTGTAGTATCGCGTGACGACTAAAGTTTGAGACAACACTCAATTTAGCCACCGCACTACGTCCTAAAAAGGCTAGGATGGGTTTGGTAACTACGGTTCATAGCTTCGTCGAACAATTGAAAGTGAAGTGCCTAAGCATGACAACACACGCCGACAATATCACCTTCAAAATGCCTCAGCTATGTGAGATTGATCGCATAATCCAATACACGAGGCAACCCCCGGATCGAATTGTCGATTATATCTCTACCTAAACATAAGTTCACTCAGCCCGGGTATAGGACTTTTGATATTCTCACCCCACACGTCAAATGAAAATAAACAAGTATTCATATGTAAGCAATAAAACAAAGCGTAAATATAAACTAAGGAAAACTAGGCGCGACCCGCTAAAAAATTTTCCCCAGTGAAGTCGCCATTTCTGTTATCATGGTTTTTGGGTGCCAAGCCATTAATCGGACTTGAACCTTTCGACCGTTGATATCTCTATTTTTTCTTGGGAAGGGCAAAATTGAGAAAAAACCCTTAGATTCTAAGTTCGGGGGTCGGTTTTACTACGGGAAGGTGTTAGGCACCCGGAGTAACTATAGTCTTCTATAGGAGCCGTTTTCCTAAGTCTATATTCACGCTTATTTTTACTTACTTTTGAAAATGGGAGGTTTATTTATTTAAGAATGGGGGAAGAGAAGTTGTAAGACTTTTGATTTTATTTCGGCTTGGATGAGTTTTGACTCATTGCCTACGTACCGTTTTTACGGGATCAAAACCGGCGTAGTTCTTGCTAAAAAACTTTTTTTGGTTTTAATTGTTTGATTTTAAGTTTTGAAAAAAAAGTTTTGAAGAAGGAGATTGGGAGGCTTCATGAGCATTAGACTTAGCAAAAAAGTGAGGTTTGATTAGTGATTAGAAAGAAAGTCTAAATGATTAAGATGAATTGAATTTTTTCTTAAGAAAAAAGAAAGGAAAAATGAAGTGTTGACTTCATGCTTATTATGAAAGTTTTTGAAGTGAAGTTCAATTATTTTTTTGAAAAAAAAGATGGATTTTCCCTAAGTGTTTAAAACCTAAACGCTTATTTAACCATACAATCCTATGCATACATCTAAGGTGAGTGTGTGCGTGTCGGTGCGTCATAGTGTCCATAGTCCATATTACAAAAATTGCCTAAATACATTCTATGGCCCCTTTGCCAAGCTACAAACCAATGATAACAAATTACATCACCAAATGAATTAAGATTTGCAAAAAATAAATGCTAAGCTAAAGAAAGTGGAGAGAGTGGTGGAATGCTATGAAATGTATGGCACATGAGATGAAATGGTTAGTAATCATAAAGCACACAATAGTAGGAAGTAATTAAGAGGAAATGCATAAAGATGGCCAAGAGAAAGCAATAAAGTGGTAATAAACCTAGAAGACATTTGATATGATACTTAAAAATGCTAGTGACCCATAATCATCACATCATGGCAATTTAGAAAGAAATTTTGTTTCAAGCCATGACATGCAATTAATGGAGGCATATGCATGCAAAATATCATACCAAGTTCATAGAGAAATTTGCCACTTTATTCTAAAAAATAAACCATTATTTCTTGTAAAACAAGTAATCCATAAAATCATATCCAAACACAACAAAAATAAACACATTTCCAGAGGCATGTTCATCACCATATTAGGCATCATTCATCCATGTCATAATATCAAAATGCCAAGAACAAAACATAGCAAAATGCATACCAAAAGTGTAGAAACTCATGGAAATTAGTTCATGCCGTTTTAATACTTTTTCATGCAAGAAAACACCATAAAAATGCCAAAAATACATTGAGAAACAACTAGGATTTTTTTAGGAATTTTCTATAAAAAGGTAGGCAAGCAACAGGTGCAGATAGCAAAGACAGGCAGTGCAAATAGCAAGAAAATAACAAAAAACGTAAAAAAAACTAAGCCCAAACCAAAGCCCAATCCTTAAAAGATCCGGATGCACAGTGACCACACGATTGATCCAGGATTCTGAAACCCTAGATCAAGCGGCCAGGAATCAAAGGGGAATGGACCGGATTGAACCGGTCCGGTTCGCTGGCTTATATAAACAAGAGAGCACCGGTTTTTTCATTTCTCTACTTCCCTTTCTCTCTCTAAGTTCTCCCCTCTTCTCTCATCTCTCATCTCTCTCTAAACCCTCACCGGATTCTGGAAAAACACGGAAGATCTTCATCTTCCCCGGTGAGTTTTGCTCCTCCGGCGTGGTGGCCGGCCGCCCCAAGGGTGGTGGCGCCGCCGCCGGAGTTGAACAAACTTCACCGTTTTCAAAAAAACTTACATTTTCAGATATCCTTTTCCATCCTAAACACGAATATGACACTGGATTCTTCATGCAAGGCGTGAATCAACGTAGATCTACGTTTTTGTGTCACGGTTTTGAGAAAAAAATTTTAGGTTTTCAAAGAATTTTTAAAAGAAGCTTGTAACACCTCAAGATCTACATTGATTCCGTGTTGGCTATCTCTCTGGCACTCGTCCTTGCTTACAACTTCTGGATTTCTATGGATCTATGTTTTTGCTTACGGTTATGATTTTTTTTTATGATTCTGGAAATTTTTTTGGATCTTGTTTGCAGGTTTAACAGTGATTATGCTTTTTAAAGAGAGAAAACTGAGTTTTACCTGAATTTTGGTTGAGATTCTTGAAGGAGAAAATCTTCGGAAAACTTGAACGTTCTTTGATTTTCTCTGAACCGAAAATAAATCGGTTTACTGGCTTGGTTTCTTCATCTTCTCCGATTCTTTCTCTGATTATACGTTTGAACTTGCTTCTTTGATTTCTTTGCGAGAGGCTCCCTGTGATCAACGCTTGAGCTTGCTTTGATGCGAGCTCGCGTTTGGAATTGCAGGGAATCAATCAATTCAGTGATGAAGATTCATACGAATCTCTGAGAATTGATGCGAAAAACACTGAAACTTGATGAATTTGTGACTTTATGGAAACGGTTAGGGTTTTGTGTTCTTCGTGTTCTTGATGAATCTGAGAAATTTTCTGTTTTGATCTAACTGATTGGAGAGAGAATCTGAAAATGTGTTTGTTGAGTTGGCGTCTAGTTAATGCTTCTGATTCTGACTCACTGTTTATATAGTTGACATGTGTACACTTGAGCCAATGAAAATGTGACACCTGGATTTGTATGGAAATGGCACGGCCTTGGACTTAGAATTAATTTGGGACCTTTCTGCAAAATTGAAAAATTAAGGGACTAAACTGCAATTGACAAAAAGGACTGAAATGTAAAAAAAAGAAAAATCTGGACTGACACGCAATTTTGGACCTCTTGGGGACCAAAATGTAAAATAAAAATAAAAATAAAATTGGAATAAAATTGGCAATCTGACAAAACGTAAAGTGAAACTAAAATAAAATTGACAAAACGGACTAAAACGAACCAATGGCCTAAATGAGGTACTTCAAAGTAACCTCCCCATGCCAAAATTTTATGTGAAATGACCAAAATGCCCCTAGGGCTAAAAATGACCTAAACAGAGCCAAAATGACTCGACACTGACTCAGATGCAAGTTTGAAGTGAAATTAGCAAGGTTTACTGATGGAAAGTTAAAAATGAATTTGAAAAGACTCAGAGACAGTCACAAGGATGAAAATGGGTCCCACTGCAGGAAATGACCAAAATACCCTTCTGTATGACTTTTTTGCAAATTTTGAAATAAACTGTAGGAAAAGCAATGTAATGATTCAGAGACACTTTTGAATGACTTACAAGACAAGTAAAGACATTTCGAAAGGTTTTATGCAAGAAAAACATAGGTAAAATTGTGATTGAAAATACTGCGAGGCAGAGACAATTTGAACTGTGCAGTTGAAATTTGATAATTGACAAAGTTTGAAATGAAATTGGGCCCAGTATTTTTAGGTCCAAAAACAGGGTATAACACATACAATCCTAAACATATATCTAGGGTGAGTGTGTGCGTGTCGGTGCGTCATAGTGTCCATAGTCCATATTACAAGAATTGCCTAAATACATTCTATGGCCCCTTTGCCAAGCTACAAACCAATGATAACAAATTACATCATCAAATGAATTAACACTTGCAAAAATAAATGCTAGGCTAAAGAAAGTGGAGGGAATACTAAATGAGATGCATGAAACATGGAAATAAACTTGTTAGTGAAATAAAGCATAAAGAGTAGCAAGAGGCAAAAACGCATAAAATGCCACAAAGATAGTAATAAAATGGTAATAAAACCTAAAATTTTGATATGAAACCTAAGGCATTTGTAGCTTCTAATTCTCATGCTATAGCAAGTTTGAAATAGTTTCTTTTTATCTCAAGCTATAATCATAGGATCATTAGAAACAAGCAAGCTTAGTTTCATACCAATTTTGAGATAGAATTAGCATTTTATTATTTTCTAGAATATGCATACATTGCTCATACAATCAAGGTTTCATGAATCAATCTAAAACAGCAAAATCAACATAGGATTGTAGGCATGAGCACCTCACATTAACATATCAAATGGCCTTTATCACATATTCACAAATCAATGATAAAATTGACAAAAAACAATCATAAGAAATAATCCAAGAAAGAATTAAAATGCCATGGATTAATCATACAAGAATTTTGCCAATTCCAATATGCAAAAATACCATAAAACATCAAGAAAATATCAAGAAGTAAGCATGGATTTTCTAGGAAATTTATCAAGATTTTTAATCAAAACATTGGTTCAAATAGCAAAGAAAAACAGTGCAAATAGCAAGACAAGAGGCAGAAATGCACAAGAAACCTAGGCCCAAACCAAAGCCCAAAACTACAAGGTCCGGATGCACAGGAGCCACACGATTGATCCAGGATCCTAAAACCCTAGATCAAACGGCCAGGGATCAAAGGGGAATGGACCGGTTTTGGACCGGTCCGGTTCACTGGCTATAAAAGTGAAGGGGGACCGGTTTAAATCATTTTCCACTTTCCTTTCTCTCTCTAAGTTCTTCTCTCTTCTCTCATCTCCCACCTCTCTCTAACCTCGCCGCCGGCGAGGATGAAGCTACGGCGGAGACCTTGAAGGTCCGCCGGAAACTTCATCTTCTCCGGCGAGTTCATGCAGTTTCCGGTGACCTAAATTTCCAGATTTCAAAGATTCTTACTTCTTTTGATTCGTCCTTTAACCCTAAACACGAATCCAGCAATTATTTTTTCAAATACGGCTTGAAACGACGTAGATCTTGGAAAAACTTTATACGGTTTTGAAATGATTTTTGATTTTTGAACAAAAACGTTTAGATCTTTAAAGATCTACATCGTTTCGTTGTTTGATTACACTTCTGGTACTCGTTCTTGCTTTCAAAACTTAGATCCTTATGGATCTAGGTTTCGTGCTTACGGTTACGGTTTTCTTTGAATTCTGGAAATTTCTTGATATGCTTTGCTTGCGTGATTTTTTACAGGTTTAAACTATGATTAACACTGAACTTTTTTTTTTTAAAAGAGGAAAATGAGTTTTACCTGAAGTTTTGGTTGAAACTTTTTATGGAGGAAAATCTTTGGAAAATTTGATTCTGTTCCTGATGATTCTTGATTCTTCTGCTTGCTTCACCGGTCCAGATTCTGCAGATTCTGCTTCTTTCCTTCTTCTTTTCACGCTCTGTGATCAACGCTTGAGCTTGCTTCAATGCGAGCTTGCGTTTGGAATTGCAGAGAACGGTCAATTCAATGATGAAGATTCCACAGAATCTTTGAGAATTGATCCAAAAAACTGTTGATTCTGATGAATTTTGATTTCTGGAAAACGGTTAGGGTTTGAATGTTCTTGGTGTTCTTGGGAGATTCTGAGAGACTTTTTGTTTTGATCCAATTGCTGAGAAAGAGAAAATTCAGTTTGTGTTTATGAGTTGGCGTGTAATTGTGGCTCTGCGTGGCACTGTACACCTTTTATAGCTTGACATGTGTGCATTGGAACCAATAGGAAACTGACACGTGGCATTGGACTAAAAAAAAACGCTGCCCTGTAATTTTAACTTGAAGGACCTGCTTGCAAATTTGAAAAATATATGGACTGGACTGAAAAATGAAAGTAAGGACTAAAATGCAATTAAAAACTTTTTGGACAAAACATGCAATTTTGGGACCTCAATTGAGGGACCAAAATGCAATTTAAAAATAAAATTGAATAAAAAACGTAATTTGACCAAACGTAAAGCGAAACAAAAATAAAATTGACAAAACGGACTAAAACGAACCAATGGCCTAAATGAGGTACTTCAAAGTAACCTCCCCATGCCAAAATTTTATGTGAAATGACCAAAATGCCCCTAGGGCTAAAATGACCTAAACAGAATCAAATTAACTCGACACTGACTCAGATGCAAGTTTGAAATGAATTTAACAAGGTTTACTGATGAAATGTAAAAAAAACAATCTGAAAAGACTCAGAGACAGTCACAAGGATGAAAATGGGTCCCACTACAGGAAATGACCAAAATACCCTTCTGTATGACTTTTTGCAAATTTTGAAATAAACTGTAGAAAAAGCAATGTAATGATTCAGAGACACTTTTGAAATGACTTACAAGACAAGTAAAGACATTTTGAAAAGTTTTATGCAAGAAAAACATAAGCAAAAATGCGATTGAAAATACTGCGAGGCAGAGACAATTTGAACTGTACAGTTGAAATTTGATAGTTGACAAAGTTTGAAATGAAATTGGGCCCAGTATTTTTAGGTCCAAAAACAGGGTATAACAGTAAGAATCTAACATGAGACTTGAGAGAATCATACTCTTAAATCAAAGTTTTATTTATTTACTAGAATATTTATTATTTAGAAGTTGTTGCAATGTGAAATTAATAAAAAACTCATAGTAAAATAAAGCAAGGGTAAGCTAACTTTTTTTTTTTGAAAGAAAGGAGTAAGTCAACTTGTCAACCTGGAGCTTTGGATCCAATCAAAGAATGGCATTGGATGAAAAATTCTAACATCCAAATATCCAAAGAATTGCACTTTTGGACCCCTAACTTTCCAAAAGTTGCGGTTACAGACCCTTAACTAAAATAAATACAAAACAAACCCTTATGTTTACATTTTGTGGCAGTTTTGAACCCCCAGTGGATTGTTGACCTGGTCGTTGCTGACGTGGCACTCACATCCCATTAGTGAGGTGCCACGTGTATTTTTTTTTTTTTACTTTTTAAAATTCATCCGGTTATTTTTAAATTGGACAAAATTAAAAAATTAAAAAAAAAAGGAAAATAGAAAGTAGAGTCACGTGCTGTTTGTTGGAAAGAAATTAGGGTTTAAAAACCCCCAATTTCCCAAATCTGCAAATCGATTTAAAACAGCTTCTTCTCCAATCGCCGTCCTTGTTCATCCTTCTCATTCGATTTCCTCCTCAAAATCCTCCTTCTTCTCAAATCGTTGTCCTTTCTTTCTTCTCAATTCGATTTCGAAATCGTTCTGTTTCTTTTGTTCTGTCCTTGTTTCTCCCGTCACTCAGTTTTTGCTGGAAACAAAAAATGGTTGAATATTCATCTTCATCGGTTAGTGGGTCAACATTGAATCACATAACCAAGTTGGTTTGTTATTGTGGTGTTGATTCACCATTGGTGACTTCTTGGACTGATGAGAATCCAGGGAGGAGGTTTCACGGCTGTGGGAGGTATTTTGTGGGAAGAAAATGCAATTTTTTTAGGTGGTATGATCCTGAGGTACCTGATAGGCAGAAGAAAATAATTCGAGCACTGTTGAGGAAGAATGATGAATTGAAGAAGAAAGAAAGAAGTTTTGTAATTGTCATAGTTGTGTTAGGAATGATGTTGTTCATGTCTGGCCTTTTAGCTCTAGGGTTAGCTATGAAACAAGGTTGATTATTGTAAGAAGCTGAATGATGTTGAATGTTTGTAACCATTGAAAATGTTTGTGGTTATGAAAATGTTTGTAGCATGTGGCAGAAGAATGTTTGTAACCATTGATTTTGGCAAGTTAATCAAAATGTTTGTAACCATTGAACTTTGAACATATGTAAGATAATGTTGTGAAAATATGATATGGAGGACAGAGTAGAACACATAAAAAAAGTCTGATATTATGTTGCCAAATAGCATATCCAAAAGTAGACTTAAGTTACAACCAACCATGTTTGAATACTAAATAGGTTGCAAAGTAACACAACTTAAACTAATTTGTTCCAAAATAACACATGGCATCAAGTTTCAATACTTAACTATTACAACCGAAAATATAATTCCAACAAAAGAGTACTTAAATTGCATTACAAATAGGTGGCATTACTTATTGTTTACTGACTGCTGTGTTCCAATTAGCTCCATTTCATCAGACTTTCTCTTCATACCAATCTTCCTGCACTTCTTAGGCACCATGAGTATGTTTTCCCCCACTATTTGTGGCTTCACAATTGGCACAGAGTTGCTTGCAAGTGGCACAGTGTTGCTTGCAGTTGGCACATTGTTGCTTGCAAGTGGCACAATGTTGGTTGCAGCAGGTGGTGGTACAGTGGTGCTAGGTGGTGGTAAAGTGGTGCTTGCAGCTGGTGGTGCAGTTGTGTTTCCAGGTGATGCTTCTGTTGTGGTTGAAGCTGTTGGTGCAGTTATGGGTGTGGTTCCATATGATTTCCCAGCCTTTTTGCTTGGTCCTTTCTTGTTAGCTGGCCCTTTCTTCTTGGGTGCAGGTGGTGCTTGAGGTTGCCGAACAGTTGGATTGGTTTGGAATATGCATAATACAAGTTAAATACATATGACAGTTGCATATTTAACACATTACAGTAAAACACATTACAGTTTGTACCTGATTCTCCCCTGGTGCAAGCATCCTATCACCAAGTTGTTTACCATAGCATGTCCTAACATTATGACCAAGCTCACCACACCTTCCACACTTGAGACTATGTTGGTTTCTTTTGGGCACAGATTTACTATTGCTACTACTACCAGCACCAGATTGAGAATGTTTCACCTTCTCATCATTACCTTTTTTCCTTTGTTTTTTGGGCCTACTTGGTGCCCTTCTAACATATGGAGGCAAGATGGGTGGAAGGTCAACTTGTGGCCATAATTTTGGTCCATTAGAAGGCAGTATGAGGTTGTTGTAAGTATCCAAAAAAGTAGATTTCCTATATAAAGTAAAAGTGTTTATAAGTCAGTGCCATTATAAAGTGTTTACAAGTTAAATTGTAAGCCTTTTCTCAAGTGTTTATAAAGTAAAACAAAGTAAAAGCTATAGTATCTTGTACTAACCTGTACCAATGAGCCACATAGTCATCTGGATTTTTCTTATTATACCATATGCAAGCAATTGCATGTGGACAAGGTATGCCAGACAGATCCCATTTCCTGCAGGCACATGTATTTTCTCCAAGATTCACAGCATATGAGTCAGTGCCATTATAAACAGTAAATCTAGCATAGTCCCTATCTCCACACCAATTTGGAGACCAGCCCTTAGCTTCCTTCTTACAATTATCCAACAGCTTGTTAATCATTGGACAAATTTCACCATCATACCTCAACATATAATCTCTAAGTTTTACTATCCTATCTGTGATATACATTTTCAGCCCATCAACAAGAGATATAACAACATACTCTCTTATATCAACTATTGCACTATTAAATGCCCCGCACATATTTTTTACTTGTAGATCACAACAAGTATAAGTACTAAACCCAGCCCTTGACCAACTACCTACAGAATGCTCACTCATCTCCTTCCAAGCAGCTTCATTAATGTTCTTCAAATTCTCCATTGCCTTGTTAAATTCAATCATTGTAGTACACCTAGCAGCTTTCCACATTGTCTCCTTCAAATGCTCACCTGGATGTCTCTTCTTAAAGTTCCCATACAGATGCTTAACACACAATATGTGCTCATGAGCATCAGGAATTGATGCAATTGTGTTCACAAGTCCCTTCAAATTAAGACATAAATAAATTAGAAGACAATTATAGTTAACTTAATATTAAATTTGTTAAATAAACAACAATTGCATACCTTTTGCTGGTCTGATATGAAAGACCATTTTTTATCAGAAATGCCATTCAAATCACCTAATAACAGTTCAAGAAACTAGTCCCATGAATCCTTTGTCTCAGCTTCCACTACTGCAAATGCAATTGGTAACATTTGATTGTTGCCATCTTTCCCAATTGCTGCTAATAAGTGTCCTCCATCTCTTCCTTTCAAAAAACACCCATCTAGACCAATTAATGGTCTACAAGTAGTTGCAAATGCCCTCTTGCAAGCATAAAAACAAACATATATTCTCTCAAAAACAGGCCCAGCATCACTATCTTTACACTTAATCAAAACACTGCTTCCAGGATTGCTCCTCAACAATTCCTCAGCATAGTTTCTCAGATGCGAATATTGCTCATCTATGGCACCATGGATAAGTTCTAAAGCCTTCTTCTTAGCCCTATATAACTGATAACTACTTAACATCACCCCCCACCTTTCTTTACAAGCGTCCTTCAATTTCTTTATCCTCATATGAGGTGTGAGTTTCAGGAGTGGTATCAACTTCTTAGCCAACAAAGTGGTCCCAATCAATCTAGTTCTCCCACCGTAATGACACTTATGATCAGGGTTATAAGTAATTAAAATAAAGTATGTTTTAGGTGGAGCCTTGCTAAACCTCATGTAAAATGGACAACCCTCATCACACTTAACCACAACTCTGTTCCTCTCACTTTTCTGAACATAAATATTTTTCCTTTGTTGCAAAGCAAATTCTCTAACAGATGTCCTAATTAGTTCAGAAGATGAGAATACTTGCCCTTTCAAAAATTTAATTTCATCAGACAACTTGAACTTATGTAATTTTGGCTTACCAGATCCAGTATCCTCATCAGAAGAGCAGATGCTATCTAAATCAGATGAATCTCCATTCTCATCATAAAAATCTTCAAGTCTTGTTGCATCAGAATTCTTTGATCTTTCAGAAGCCCCCAAAGATGGAACATATGAAGTAACCACAGGTGCAGGATTTATTAGTTGGTCAGGCAACACATCTGTCCAGTCAAAGCCCTCATCATAGTCACTATCATTCAGAGACACCCCATCAACACTATCACTTTCAGGTTCATCACCTTCAGCTGCTACAAACTCAGGATCTGTTCCACTATCAGATTCAAAAGGGGAATATGAATGCTCCTCATCCTCATATCTTGCATCAAGCTCAGTTACATCAAGATGTTCCAAGTAAAAAGTCACACTCTTCTCATCTTTATACTCACTTATGAACCTTACCACATCCCTAAGGGTTTTAATTGCTTTAAGACCATCTTTAAGCTGTCCACCAACCACAACATACCAGACAGTATAGTTCCCCTTTACACCTAACTCTCTCACCAGCTTGTCCAAGTTAATTAGGTTAACTTCACCTAAGGCCCACGTGCCCCCATACTCATAGGTATCACCCCTTTTGTATTCCAACTCAGGATCCCCACTAAAGTAACCATTGTATCTAAACCTTATCTTCAGTGACTTCAGTGGGTGGTCCTCAGTAGCCCTGCAAGGAATATAATATTAGCTAAGTTAAAAAAAGCCCTTAAATGACATTATTATTGTACAAAGTATTTCTACAAAGTATAAAGTATGTCTACATAATATGTGCAATCAGTAGTACAAGAGTATTTCTAAAAAGTATAAAGTATGTGTACAAAGTATGTGCAATCAGTAGTACAAGAGTATTTCTACAAAGTATGTGTACAAAGTATAAAGTATTTCTACATAACAAGAGTATTAATACAGTATCAAGTACAAAGTAATTCTACAGTACAAGAGTATTCATATAAAGCATATGTATAAAGTATTTATACAGTATTTCTACCCTAAATTCAAGCAACATTTATCACATAACACAACAAACAAAAAAGACACCCCAATTACAATATTATATGCAGCAGACATCACACAACAACCAAAAAGAGAACCCTATATTCAAGTAAAGACAAAAACGAATCTTACTTTAAGGCATTCTTCTCAGGAATCTTCTTCTCTTGTCGAGGACCAGAGCTTTCACCAGCTTTCACCAAGCCTTTATCGACCCACTTCATCTTCTCCAAAAATAGTAACACAAACCCTAGAACTGGAACTCGAATTGCTTACACAAACTTAACCGAAATTAGGATGGAACCAAAACTTAACTCGAATTGATACAACCGAAGAAGAATCGATCGTTCTGGAAACAGAGAAACAAAGGGGACAATCGATCGTTTTCGGTAGGATGGAGAAGAATGGTGAGAAGATGAAACAAAGGGGTCTGAAATTAACAAAACCTAACTTTCTAAGTTTTCAATTTTGTGGAAGCAGGTCACGTGACCTGACTTTCTATTTTCCTTTTTTTTTTTAATTTTTTAATTTTGTCCAATTTAAAAATAACCGGATGAATTTTAAAAAGTAAAAAAAAAAAAATACACGTGGCACCTCACTAATGGGATGTGAGTGCCACGTCAGCAACGACCAGGTCAACAATCCACTGGGGGTTCAAAACTGCCACAAAATGTAAACATAAGGGTTTGTTTTGTATTTATTTTAGTTAAGGGTCTGTAACCGCAACTTTTGGAAAGTTAGGGGTCCAAAAGTGCAATTAAACCTAAAATAAAGCAAGGGTAAGCTAACTTTTTTTTTTTGAAAGAAAGGAGTAAGTCAACTTGTCAACCTGGAGCTTTGGATCCAATCAAAGAATGGCATTGGATGAAAAATTCTAACATCCAAATATCCAAACCTGAGGTTCACGAGCTAATGTGTGCTTATGTTTGGTTTATGTCCTCACTCCATTTCGTTTTCTTCTTAATTTTAGTCATTCTTCTTAATTTTTAAATACAAATTTTTTTATCATTTTATTTCTAAATTTTAAAAAGATAACGCTTAAAAATAAAAAATTATCACAATTAACTTTTTAGCTTATTTTTCTGATTTTTGAAAAAACTAGCGGATAACTGGTAAACCGGCTTATAGCAGATGAATTTATGGCAGATGACTTAGAAACTAGCTTCTAGATGATAGGAATAAGCTAGTTGATTGAATTTGTAATGTATGATAAAATTAACGGTTGGAATAACTTATAAATATGAAATGATCTAAAATAAATATATTTAATTAATATTTTTTCAATTAAGATTGCAAATGTAAAATTGAGATAAAAAGTGATAAGCTACAAACAATTTGAATTAGCTTATCGAAAAATACTACAAGCTCATAAAACTAAGTTATAAGCTCAGGAAAAAAATGACAGCCACTGCTAGAAAATATACAAATAATTATCTTATAAAATATACCCTAAGAGTCTCTTTAGTGTGCAGGATAACAAGATAAAATATGATAAAATTATCCTATCCTAATTAAATTCATTGTTTGGTGCACTAATAGAAAAAGATAAATTAATTATTTTTTAATCCTATCATACTGAACCTTCCTTAAATGTCAAACTCGCTTCATTAAAATGTTGCATATGTATTAAATGTATGGGAGCTTACTTTTTTATTGTTCGACAATCTCATACTAAGACCATTCATAGCATATCACCTCAAATTGGATGCTTAAATGGGTCATCTGTGTTCACATCACTCATTATACGGTACTACTTAATAAACACCAGTTTTCTTCAACCCAACACCTCAAAAGAAATTATTAAATAGGTTCGACAAATAATTCTAAATCATTACATTTCAACAAAATTTGTTAAATGGGACATGCGAAAAATGAAGAGAGAGATGATGCTTCCTTAGCCACCTTTGTCCATAAGCACCCATATATTATACTCTATAATGAAGATGCATGTTTAATGTGGTACTAAATAAATGAAGCACTTACCATTGTGGATGGTCTAAATATTCATTAGTTAATGTTGTTTATAGATTCCTGTCAAAATTAAAATCAACGCTAAGAATTTATACATATTCAACATTTATAAAAGAGTTTAATGTGCATGTTTGAGATACTTTTTAAAGCTTGTTAATCTTGAGGAAAAGGTCAATAACCTCCAAGACCTTAAACCCCAAACCCTATTTGATCCAACTATGGCAAAAGGCATTTATTTTGTCACCAGTATTTGATTCAAATAGAGTTGGCGGGGGTTCCATTTGCACTTTACTTTCTAATTTGTCAATCTTTGAACACATCATCTATCATCTATGTAATAAAGTTATTGAACTTGCCT
The DNA here is from genome assembly GCF_003473485.1 of Medicago truncatula. Classification (NCBI taxonomy): domain Eukaryota; kingdom Viridiplantae; phylum Streptophyta; class Magnoliopsida; order Fabales; family Fabaceae; genus Medicago; species Medicago truncatula. Next base: position 3,261,729 of record NC_053049.1, read on the forward strand.
CTTTTCAAGGATGATATCCTCATAAAACCATATGCACTTAGATATCTCCACTATTTTCCTCATCATGTAATTCAAGCTTCTGCTGCCACCTTCCTTTCTGTGCTAATATAATAATTCAGATTATATAATTTAAAAGTTCCTTAAACTTAGTTTGTTTCATATAATCCGAACCAACAGTAATTTAGAGAAAAAAATAGGTTGCGTACGTATAGGATGAAAGAAAAAAAAGTCTTGCTAACAAGTACCCTCATGACAATGGTTAAGAAATCTACAAATAAAAATTTTGTCTTGAAAATATAAGATGTTACTTTTAATAAAGTAATAATTACACAACTTTTCATAAAAATTTACATATTTTAGATAATTTTTTTTTTTTTACAAGTATATTTTAGATACTTAATCATTGCCCTTAAGGCACTAGTTAGCATTCTCCAAAAATAAATAGTCTTATATTTCCTCTCAACCCGATCTCCAAATCTTTATCTAAAATTAAAATTAAGAAACTTTTGCCTTATGAATATAAAAGATATAAATGTTCCTTAAAAAAATTAAAAGATATAAAATGAACATCCTTTAAATTCTCTAAAGTATATAATCTTTTTTTTTTAAATACTAAAGTATGGAGTATAAAATTTGTTAATTTAGTGTTTACAATTAAAACATTAGAGACTTTTTTGTTTTTGGAATAAAGACATCATAAATTTATTTACAAAATTTTATAAACTATCCTAAAGGTGATGTCTTCACTATTTAAGATCCCGTACCTAATAGGTACCCTATTGGGAAAATTTTTTTTGGTCTTCTAAAATCTAGGGTCTCACTTAAGACCATCATTAAGTGGATTCCACGCTACTTTTTATTAAAATAATCATTGTATTGTTGGAATGTAAATGTTGAAGAGTTAGCAGTGGGATCGATTTAAACATTTTGTCGAGTTAGTGATATGTGTTGGAACAAAATGTGTTTCACAATGAACCTTATTAAGTTTTGATGATAACAAGGTATTAAAAATTGTCAATTGGTTATTACTAATAATTGTTCAAGTGTACAGGACCAAAGGCTACTCAAGTTATTTCAATAGGTCTTGGAAGAACAATGGAAAGAAAAAAAAAAGAAATTCTGAGCATCTGAAGAAAACTGCTCCTGAAGCTAAACTGCTCCTGAAGAGATGACGTCATCAGAAGCAGAAAGTCATCAGAAGCAGAAAGTCATCAGAAGCAAAAGTTTTCATCAGAAGCAATATCTTCACCAGAAGCTACTTTTGATCCTTTAATCAATCTGAAGATTCAAAGTTGCTGATTCTCAATTCAGTCTTATCAAAGAAGAACAAAGAATTGAAAGGGAGGTATCAACGGATATATGGATAGCACTGAGCTCTTGTCTCTCGTTAATAGAGTTGACAAAGTACAAGTGTACAACCACTACCTCCACTACTCTGTTTTCTGTCTACGCTACAAGACAAAACAACAGCCATGCCTGCAGAATTTGTACACTCAAGATGGGAATGAATTTGAAGTTTATTCTTCAAAGGACTACACCCAAATCAGGCAAAGGATCACTGGTGGATAATCAAAGGATTTCAAACGACTCTTTAGACGTGCTGATTATCTCAACGTCTCTTTCACACCTCTATATAAAGGAATGAAGACTTGAAGATTTTAGACAGAGATACATAAGTTCAAAAGCGCCAAAACTCTGTCAATTTGATTCTACAAAGCACACTGAATTTCTGCACTGATTTGATACATCTTAGAAATTCAAAGTCTAGAGTCTTTTCTGTATTGTATTGTGAACACCACTGATTGTATATCAAGTGTTCAATTCAAACTCAATTCTCTGTATTTTTGTTTGATTAGAAGTCTCTTGCCTGCGTGCTTGAGCATTAGAAGTCTCTTGCTTAGTGCTTGAGCATTGGAAGACTCTTGCGTGTGTGCTTGAGCATTGTTTTGTGAAGTCTCATACTTTGAAAGTATTGAGCAGTTGTAATCTTGTGATTATAGTGAAATCTCCTTGGAAGTGCAAGGGGGACTGGACTACTTCCGTGTTGTGGAAGGAACCAGGATAACTGCTTGTGTCTTTGTCTTTCTTTTCTCTGCTCTGTTCTTTTCCGCTGCAATCTGACTCTGATCATTTCATCAGAAGCAATCAAACTGCTTCTGAAGTTTTATCAGAAGAAGTTTTTTTTTAAGAGAAAAAGAAAACACAATTCAACCCCCCCCCCCCCCCCTTCTTGTGTTTTTCACCTTCAATTGGTATCAGAGCTTGCTCTGTTATCACAGCACTTAACCGTGTTACAGTTCAAGATCTATTAGAAAAACATGTCTGGAGATGAGGAATCAGTTACTCCAAAATACACAAGTGTCAAGCATGACTATGATACTGCTGACAAGAAAACAGACTCTGGAAAAGCTCCAAAGTTTAATGGAGATCCAGAAGAGTTTTCATGGTGGAAAACTAATATGTACAGCTTTATCATGGGATTGGATGAAGAGCTATGGGATATACTGGAAGATGGAGTTGATGATCTGGATTTGGATGAAGAAGGAGCTGCTATAGACAGAAGAATACATACTCCTGCTCAGAAGAAGCTTTATAAGAAACATCACAAGATAAGAGGAATCATTGTGGCTTCTATACCTCGCACCGAATACATGAAAATGAGTGACAAATCTACTGCGAAGGCCATGTTTGCTTCTCTATGTGCAAACTTTGAAGGCAGCAAGAAAGTAAAAGAGGCTAAAGCTTTGATGCTAGTTCATCAGTATGAACTTTTCAGAATGAAGGATGATGAGAGTATAGAAGAAATGTACTCAAGATTTCAAACTTTAGTTTCTGGATTGCAAATACTGAAGAAAAGCTATGTTGCCTCTGATCATGTTAGTAAGATTTTGAGAAGCTTACCTTCAAGATGGAGACCCAAAGTAACTGCTATTGAGGAAGCTAAGGATCTAAATACTTTAAGTGTTGAAGATCTTGTTAGCTCACTCAAAGTGCATGAAATGAGTTTAAATGAGCATGAAACCTCTAAGAAGAGTAAATCCATTGCTTTACCATCTAAAGGAAAGACCTCAAAGTCTTCCAAAGCCTACAAAGCCAGTGAATCTGAAGAAGAATCACCTGATGGAGATTCTGATGAAGATCAATCTGTAAAGATGGCTATGCTGTCCAACAAGCTTGAGTATCTGGCAAGGAAGCAGAAGAAATTTTTGAGCAAGAGAGGTAGCTACAAGAACTTCAAGAAAGAAGATCAGAAGGGATGCTTCAATTGTAAGAAGCCTGGTCATTTCATTGCTGATTGCCCTGATCTTCAGAAGGAGAAGTTTAAAGGCAAATCCAAGAAATCAAGCTTCAACTCCAGTAAATTCAGAAAGCAAATCAAAAAGAGCTTGATGGCGACCTGGGAAGATTTGGATAGTGAATCTGGTTCTGATAAAGAAGAAGCTGATGATGATGCTAAGGCAGCCGTTGGGTTAGTGGCAACAGTATCATCAGAAGCAGTATCAGAAGCTGAATCAGATTCAGAAGATGAAAATGAGGTATATTCCAAAACCCCTAGACAAGAACTTGTTGATTCTCTAAAAGAACTTTTATCACTGTTTGAACACAGAACCAATGAGTTGACAGATTTAAAAGAAAAATATGTTGATTTGATGAAACAACAAAAATCAACTCTATTGGAACTGAAAGCTTCTGAAGAAGAACTCAAAGGGTTTAACCTCATATCAACAACATATGAAGATAGACTCAAGAGTCTTTGTCAGAAGCTACAAGAAAAATGTGATAAAGGTTCAGGCAATAAACATGAGATTGCCTTGGATGATTTTATTATGGCTGGAATAGACAGAAGCAAAGTTGCTTCTATGATCTACAGCACATACAAGAACAAAGGCAAAGGGATTGGATATTCTGAGGAGAAATCCAAAGAATACAGTCTCAAGAGCTACTGTGATTGTATCAAGGATGGATTGAAATCCACCTTTGTGCCTGAAGGTACAAATGCTATAACTGCTGTTCAGTCAAAACCTGAAGCTTCAGGTTCACAGGCTAAGATCACATCAAAGCCAGAGAATCTTAAGATCAAGGTAATGACAAAATCTGATCCTAAGAGTCAAAAGATTAAAATTCTGAAAAGATCAGAACCTGTTCATCAGAATCTGATTAAACCAGAATCTAAAATTCCAAAACAAAAGGATCAGAAGAACAAAGCAGCTACTGCTTCTGAGAAAACAATACCAAAAGGTGTCAAACCTAAAGTATTGAATGATCAGAAGCCACTCAGCATTCACCCTAAGGTACAAGGGAGGAAAAGTAAAACCTCCAAAACTAACCCAAAAGGACCCATGAAGATATGGGTACCTAAATCTGAATTGGCCAAAAATGCAGGTGTGCTTAAGGGCAAGAGAGAAACAAAGGTCATGGTACCTAGACAGCGGATGTTCAAGGCACATGACTGGAGAGAAAGCTTTGTTCCTTACCCTTACAATGAAAGATGGAGGAGAAGTGAAGTTTGGTGGCAACCAAACTGGAAAGATCATTGGTACAGGTACTATTGGTAATTCCTCCATCTCAATTAATAATGTGTGGCTAGTAGATGGTCTGAAGCATAACCTATTGAGCATTAGTCAATTTTGTGACAATGGGTATGATGTAACGCTCAGTAAGACCAACTGCACACTAGTCAACAAGGATGACAAATCCATTACATTCAAGGGAAAGAGAGTTGAGAATGTCTATAAAATAAATTTCTCTGATCTGGCTGATCAGAAGGTAGTTTGCCTTCTGTCAATGAATGATAAAAAATGGGTATGGCATAAAAGGTTGGGACATGCTAATTGGAGATTAATTTCTAAAATTAGCAAGTTACAACTGGTCAAAGGATTGCCTAACATTGATTATCATTCAGATGCACTTTGTGGTGCATGTCAGAAAGGGAAAATTGTGAAAAGTTCTTTCAAATCTAAAGACATTGTATCAACCTCCAGACCCTTAGAATTACTCCATATTGATCTTTTTGGTCCAGTTAACACTGCATCCTTATATGGAAGTAAATATGGATTAGTCATTGTTGATGATTACAGCAGATGGACTTGGGTAAAATTCATTAAAAGTAAAGACTATGCATGTGAAGTGTTTAGCAGCTTCTGCACTCAAATACAATCTGAAAAAGAATTGAAAATTTTGAAAGTCAGAAGTGATCATGGTGGAGAATTTGAAAATGAGCCATTTGAACTTTTTTGTGAAAAACATGGGATTCTCCATGAGTTTTCTTCTCCTAGAACTCCACAACAAAATGGGGTTGTAGAAAGAAAGAACAGAACCTTACAAGAAATGGCCAGAACCATGATCCATGAAAACAACTTAGCTAAACATTTTTGGGCAGAAGCAGTCAATACTTCATGTTATATTCAAAATAGGATCTATATCAGACCTATGTTGGAGAAAACAGCATATGAACTCTTTAAAGGAAGAAGACCCAATATCTCTTACTTTCATCAGTTTGGATGTACTTGTTACATCTTAAACACTAAAGACTATCTGAAGAAATTTGATGCCAAGGCTCAAAGAGGAATCTTTTTAGGTTACTCTGAAAGGTCAAAGGCATACAGAGTGTATAATTCAGAAACACAATGTGTTGAAGAATCTATGCATGTAAAATTTGATGATAGAGAGCCTGGAAGTAAAACTTCAGAGCAAAGTGAAAGTAATGCAGGTACAACTGATTCTGAAGATGCATCAGAATCTGATCAACCTTCTGATTCTGAAAAGTATACAGAAGTTGAATCTTGTCCAGAAGCTGAAATCACTCCAGAAGCTGAGTCTAATTCAGAAGCAGAACCTAGCCCAAAAGTACAGAATGAAAGTGCTTCTGAGGACTTTCAAGATAACACTCAGCAGGTTATTCAACCTAAATTCAAGCACAAATCTTCACATCCTGAGGAGCTAATCATTGGAAGCAAAGATAGTCCTAGAAGAACAAGATCACATTTTAGACAAGAAGAGTCTTTAATAGGACTGCTTTCAATAATTGAGCCTAAAACTGTTGAAGAAGCTCTCTCAGATGATGGATGGATATTAGCTATGCAAGAAGAGCTAAATCAATTCCAAAGGAATGATGTGTGGGATCTGGTACCCAAACCTTCTCAGAAGAACATTATTGGAACAAAATGGGTATTCAGAAACAAGCTGAATGAACAAGGAGAAGTAACCAGAAACAAAGCCAGACTTGTTGCTCAAGGCTACAGTCAACAAGAAGGCATTGATTACACTGAAACATTTGCTCCAGTTGCAAGATTGGAAGCAATCAGGTTACTTCTATCCTACGCAATTAATCATGGCATAATATTATATCAAATGGATGTCAAAAGTGATTTTCTTAATGGTGTCATTGAAGAAGAAGTGTATGTTAAACAACCTCCTGGGTTTGAGGATCTTAAGCATCCTGACCATGTTTATAAACTTAAGAAATCACTATATGGCTTGAAACAAGCTCCCAGAGCTTGGTATGATAGACTAAGTAATTTCTTAATTAAAAATGATTTTGAAAGAGGACAAGTTGACACAACACTCTTCAGAAGGACTCTTAAGAAAGATATTTTGATTGTGCAAATATATGTTGATGATATAATATTTGGTTCTACTAATGCATCTCTTTGCAAAGAATTTTCTAAGTTAATGCAGGATGAATTTGAAATGAGTATGATGGGAGAATTGAAATTCTTTCTGGGAATTCAAATCAACCAAAGTAAAGAAGGAGTATATGTTCATCAAACAAAATATACAAAGGAGCTTCTGAAGAAGTTCAAGCTAGAAGATTGTAAAGTGATGAACACTCCAATGCATCCAACCTGCACCTTAAGCAAAGAAGATACTGGAACAGTAGTAGACCAGAAGCTATACAGAGGTATGATTGGTTCTCTGTTATACCTCACTGCATCTAGACCTGATATTTTATTCAGTGTATGCTTGTGTGCAAGATTTCAATCAGATCCTAGAGAATCTCATTTAACTGCAGTTAAGAGAATCTTCAGGTATCTGAAAGGAACAACTAATCTTGGACTCCTGTATAGGAAATCCCTAGATTATAAGTTGATTGGATTCTGTGATGCTGATTATGCTGGTGATAGGATTGAAAGAAAATCAACCAGTGGAAATTGTCAATTCCTGGGAGAGAATCTGATATCCTGGGCAAGCAAAAGACAAGCAACTATTGCTATGTCTACAGCAGAAGCAGAGTACATTTCAGCTGCAAGTTGTTGCACACAACTACTTTGGATGAAACATCAGTTGGAAGACTATCAGATCAATGCTAACAGTATTCCCATTTATTGTGATAATACTGCTGCTATTTGTTTGTCAAAGAATCCAATTCTACATTCAAGAGCCAAGCATATTGAAATCAAACACCATTTTATCAGAGACTATGTTCAAAAAGGAATTTTAGATATACAATTCATTGATACTGAACATCAATGGGCTGATATATTTACAAAACCTTTGTCTGTTGAAAGATTTGATTTTATTAAGAAAAATTTGAACATGCATTTTGTGTCTGATTGAAAAATTGCTTGCCTCTGAATAAGAAGTTTGGTTCTGAAGTTTATTCAGGAGCATTTTGGTTCATCAGAAGCTCTTAACTGAGGTTCTGAGGAAAATGTGCTTCTGAAGATGACGTCAGCACTAAAACTTCAGAAGTGTTATTCTTTGCTTCTGAATAGCTTGGTTAGTGGGAACGTTGGTAGTTACTTTATGTAAACAGCTGTCCCATTACCCAAAAAATAGTTTTCTGAAGAGTCTCTGACGTGGTCTATTTGTATTGGAGTATAACAAAAAGGGCAATGATGTTTTATTCGCTTTTTAACATACTTACACGCGCCCCTAATTTGTCATTAATGCTGTGTTTGTTTGTCCCTTCTGAATTACAAACGTTTTAATAAAAAACACTAAGTCATTTCACACACTTCTCACTCCACAACAAACACTTTCTAATTTCTTCTCAACCATCTGTGTAAGTAAGCACATTCTCTCAACCTCTCAAAACACCTTAGAACCCTAATTCTACTTAAAATCATGGCATCTTCAAGTTCTGCCGGTGGTTTTTCATCGAATATGGATATAGATACTCCTGCTTATGAAATCAAAGGAAGAACTATGTCGATTGAGGAATGGGATCTAATCATTCAAGCGGAAAATCCAGTGGATTTCACTTCTCTAACTCATCATGGATGCGACTTGGTAAGATTCTACAAAAAGCAGAAGCTAATGAGTTACTTCAGTCTTCTCAACGGTCCTACTTATGAAGTGCTTGTCAGACAATTCTGGGTAAGAGCTTCAGTGTTTGACAAAGTTGCTGCTAAACAGGAAGAAGCTCAGATGATTCTGGTTGATCCTACTTTGGAGGGAAAAACCAGAGAAGAAATGGGTCTACTCGCCTTCACTGGGACTGAGATTAGATCAAACGTCATGGGGATTCCTGTAACAATCAATGAGCATGTGATTGCTCAAGCCATGAGAAGGGATGCTTCTGGGACATACGATGGAGAAGAGATTCCTAACCCCAGAACAAGCCCATGGAAGGAGATAGTAAACAACACTATCTACGGATCAAAGGATGCTAAGCCTTACAGCACCTTAAGCATGGAAAAGAAAATGCTGCTGAAGATCCAAAATGAAAACATTTTTCCCAAAGGTGGAGGAAATGATCAACCTTCACTTGGTCACAAAGTCTTTCTGCATCACACCATCTCTCAGGAAACAACAATGAACGTTCCCAAGTATATGTTTAAATACATGATCAAGGAACTCAAGAAGAGCCAGATGGAGAACAGGAAGTTTGTTCCCTATGGAAGGCTGCTCTCCATAATCTTTCAAGAAGGAGGACTCCTAAGTGCCCTGAAAGACGTGGGTATTTATGATAATCAGAAGCTGGGAGCAGTCACAGGAAAAATAATCAATGGGGCAACTCTAGTCAAGATGAGGCTGATTTCAACTTGCAAGAAACTAGATACAGATATGCATGAATCTGATGTCATATCTGATCTAGTCACTCATCACATCCCTATCTGCAAGAAAGATCCCCTGGATGTGCAGAGGGCCTACATCTTGGACTACTACAAGAGCTACAACAAGAAAATCAGCCTGAAAGATATCCCAGAAGAAATGTATGGTGGTGATCTGCCTGTGGCCAAAGGCAGAAAATCTAAAAAGAAGCAGATCACCAAGGAAGAATACCTTGCTGAAGATGCTACTGAGATGGGTGCTCAGAAGCATAAGAAAGCTAAGAAGGAAAAATCTGATATGTCCACCATTCTTGAGGAAGTGGAGGATTTGGATGATGTCCCTCTTATCAGAAAAAGGACAAGGAGTACTCAAGAAACAGCAGAACAGCCTGCTTCTGAACAAGCTGGTTCTGAACAAGCTGCTTCTGATCAAGCTGCTTCTGAAAAGCCTTCAAGTCCCAAAAATAAAAGAGAAGCTGCTCTTCAGACCATCAAAAGGAAGAGGTCTAATTTAACAAGAAATCTGAAGACAGCTGAAGGAAGAAGGGAAGAAATGTTGAAAGAACTGGAAGAGAACTGGGATGAAGACTCTAGCCCCAAGAAGGCAAAAAGGACTGCAACTTCTGAGCCCATAGTCATGCCCAGTTTTGAAATGACTGAAGAAATGAGGCAGTACGCTAGAGAGGTTTCTGCATCCAAGATAGCAGAAAAGAAAAGGTTGAAGGAAGTGTTTGAGAAAGAAAGGGATGAGCGTCTCAAGGCTGCAGGGTATGTGCCTACTCCTGACATTGCTGCTTTAGCGTCTGAGTTAGAAACAGTTCAGTATGGAGCAACTCTGCTTTCTCAAGCCTTGAAGAATAAGCAAGCTTCAGGAGCAACTTCATCAGATCCAGTTTCAACAGCTCCAGAAGCAATTCATCCAGAAGCTCAGTCCTCAGGTAATCCATCTAAAGCTCCAACTAATACTCAGTCTCTATCTCTACCCTCTTCACCCTCTTCATCATCCACAGAATCAGATGACCAACCCCTTAGCCAACATATAAACAAGCTTCTAAAAACCAAACCTACCAAACTAACAGAGTATGGAACACTTGACTATGAGAGTACTCAAATAGAATTTTCAAAAAATAGGATAAAACTTTGTGAGAAATTCAATTTGCCTACTACTCATCCACTATATCCAGATACTCCAGAACCTGTTAGTATACAACAACCTGAACCTACCCAAACAAACTCACCAAATAACCAATCTCCACAAAAAGCCTCTGAAGTAGCTTCAGATGCAACTACTTCAGAAACCCCCCAACACCAAGAATCCTCAACCCTTCACAACTTAGAAAAACATCTAGGTGGTGAAATGCAACCAACACCCACTAAGGCCTCGAAGACAGTTTCTAAAAAAACTGTCTTGGAAACCCAAACAGAAACCCAAACCATCCCTGAGCAAACTGTTCAGGAGCAAACTGCTTCTGAACAAGTTGCTCCTGACCAAACAACTTCTGACCAAACAACTTCTGACCAAACAACAGAACAACAACAACAACCAGACTCACCCACTATAATAGACTTAACCTCTGACCAACCTTCCACATCAAATACAACTCAAACTGAACCTTCACCCATCCCTGACCATATCCTGGAGTCTGAGTATATAGAGGAACAGCTGATTAGACTTAGTGATGAGATTCAGGCACTGATTCTTCGCAGAACAGTTCCTGCACCTCCTATTCACTATTATGATCAGTGGATGGATCTACAGAAGAGCTTTGATGAGCTGCTGGATCAGCTTAGAACTAAATGTGTGTCATCTCACTCTGCTTTGCTGAAAAAGCTTTTGGATGATATGCATGAAGCAGCTAAGGAGAAAGAGCTGAATTTTGTGCCTCTGCTGGACATCACTCCTTTCTATCCAGAAGAAGAGTACATCACTAGGGCTGCTAGAATTCAGGCTGGATTTAAACGAAGAATGAGGGAAAAGGATGAGCTACTTCAGAAGAAGGATGATCAGATCAAGTATCTCTTAGAACAGTTGTATAAGCAAGCCCAACCTTAGTTGCACACCCAACTCTAGCTTGTTTTTTACTTTTGTTCTTCGTATCTGTGTCCTTGTATCTTAATCTTCTTTATATATATTATCATTGTTTCTGGATCTTGTGCTTTTTCACCTTCAATATGTTTTACAAGCTTTAACTCTGATGATATTTACTGTTTAATGCTGCTTGCTCTGATACTCTTTCTTTTGTTTCTATTCTTTTTGTTGATGACAAAAGGGGGAGTAAATGTATAGTATTTGTTAAGGCACTGAGCCCTACTATAACCACTTCTAAATTTCTTTTAAATACTTCTGATTTGATTTTATAAGTATTTTATTGAAATTTAATTAATAAGAATAGAACTTAGGGGGAGCTTACAAACCTCACCTTAAAGAACTATTAGACTCAGGGGGAGCTTACAAACCTCTGTCCCAGTAGTCAACTTATTAATTAGATCAACAACAATTGAACATTTTAAATACTATTGTTTGTCATCATCAAAAAGGGGGAGATTGTTGGAACAAAATGTGTTTCACAATGAACCTTATTAAGTTTTGATGATAACAAGGTATTAAAAATTGTCAATTGGTTATTACTAATAATTGTTCAAGTGTACAGGACCAAAGGCTACTCAAGTTATTTCAATAGGTCTTGGAAGAACAATGGAAAGAAAAAAAAAAAGAAATTCTGAGCATCTGAAGAAAACTGCTCCTGAAGCTAAACTGCTCCTGAAGAGATGACGTCATCAGAAGCAGAAAGTCATCAGAAGCAGAAAGTCATCAGAAGCAAAAGTTTTCATCAGAAGCAATATCTTCACCAGAAGCTACTTTTGATCCTTTAATCAATCTGAAGATTCAAAGTTGCTGATTCTCAATTCAGTCTTATCAAAGAAGAACAAAGAATTGAAAGGGAGGTATCAACGGATATATGGATAGCACTGAGCTCTTGTCTCTCGTTAATAGAGTTGACAAAGTACAAGTGTACAACCACTACCTCCACTACTCTGTTTTCTGTCTACGCTACAAGACAAAACAACAGCCATGCCTGCAGAATTTGTACACTCAAGATGGGAATGAATTTGAAGTTTATTCTTCAAAGGACTACACCCAAATCAGGCAAAGGATCACTGGTGGATAATCAAAGGATTTCAAACGACTCTTTAGACGTGCTGATTATCTCAACGTCTCTTTCACACCTCTATATAAAGGAATGAAGACTTGAAGATTTTAGACAGAGATACATAAGTTCAAAAGCGCCAAAACTCTGTCAATTTGATTCTACAAAGCACACTGAATTTCTGCACTGATTTGATACATCTTAGAAATTCAAAGTCTAGAGTCTTTTCTGTATTGTATTGTGAACACCACTGATTGTATATCAAGTGTTCAATTCAAACTCAATTCTCTGTATTTTTGTTTGATTAGAAGTCTCTTGCCTGCGTGCTTGAGCATTAGAAGTCTCTTGCTTAGTGCTTGAGCATTGGAAGACTCTTGCGTGTGTGCTTGAGCATTGTTTTGTGAAGTCTCATACTTTGAAAGTATTGAGCAGTTGTAATCTTGTGATTATAGTGAAATCTCCTTGGAAGTGCAAGGGGGACTGGACTACTTCCGTGTTGTGGAAGGAACCAGGATAACTGCTTGTGTCTTTGTCTTTCTTTTCTCTGCTCTGTTCTTTTCCGCTGCAATCTGACTCTGATCATTTCATCAGAAGCAATCAAACTGCTTCTGAAGTTTTATCAGAAGAAGTTTTTTTTTAAGAGAAAAAGAAAACACAATTCAACCCCCCCTTCTTGTGTTTTTCACCTTCAATATGTACACATGAGAACCGTTTAAGAGCTCCAAATTGAGAGTCTCCATTATAGATGCTTAGAAAATACATTGACAAGTTTTACACATTTTTATGGCTCTTTATTACTCCCACGATCCCAAATTATATTACACCTTGGAAATAAAATTTGTACAAAATTATATGTCCTTTTACAATATTAATGAAACATTAATATTACTTTTGTTATTATATCCTTAACTCTTTGTTACTCTCTTTTATTTTAATTATCTTTTTCATATCATTAGTTAAAGACAATTTTGTAAAACAAATTATAATATTTTTTCCTATACAAAGTTGATTATATTTCTTAATGCGTATGAAATGGTCAAAACATCGTATAATTTAGGACGAATGGAGTATATATTTATTTATATAATTAAAGACTAACTTTTTTTGTCATTAAAAAAGAGAGTGATAGTTTAAAAAATAAATTGTTATTAACTTCGCTTTTGAACAAAATTGAAAGTAAGAACATTCCCCTCCAAAATAAGTTGAAAGTTAGAAAATTGAAATTTACATTACTTAGAGGAATATTGAAATTGACTACTTTTTGTTTTGACAGATTAAATTTACTACTTACTACTTAGATTGTACTATTCCGTGGGAATTTAGAAGATGAAGGTTTATGAATAACATTTAGGCGGGATAAAATGGATTTAGGCGGCAATATTTGGTTAACAAATTACCCTTTTGATTACTCAAACATAAAATAAGAATGATCGATCCTTATATTTAATAAAAAGTAAAAGTATAATAGGATTAGCATTTTATTTTATTTTTTAGTTTTTTAGGGAAGGATTAGATAATGTTATCTGTAATGCATGGTTGGTAGGTAGTCTTTTGTGGAAATAGCGCGCTCCATTCAACTCACCACAAGTGCTTGTTTCTATATCCATAGAGAGTCAGTCAGTCAGTCAGTGCAAGTGCTGGTCACCCATTTTCTTAGCAATGGATATGCGAAATCCTCGATCGAAACCCCAAAGCAAATGGACATACGATGTGTTCATCAATTTCAGGGGGGCAGACACTCGTAAGACGTTCATTTCTCATCTCTATACTGCTCTCACAAATGCTGGAATCAATACTTTTCTTGATAATGAAAATCTTCAAAAGGGAAAGGAGCTGGGACCAGAATTAATTCGAGCAATACAAGGTTCTCAGATAGCCATCGTTGTTTTCTCCAAAAACTACGTTCATTCTAGATGGTGTCTCAGTGAACTCAAACAAATCATGGAATGCAAAGCAAATGATGGTCAGGTTGTTATGCCAGTATTTTATTGTATTACCCCTTCGAATATACGTCAATATGCTGTCACAAGATTTTCTGAGACAACACTGTTCTTTGATGAGTTAGTTCCATTTATGAATACACTCCAGGATGCTTCGTATTTGTCTGGTTGGGATTTGAGTAATTACAGGTAAATGTCTGTCTATTCTGTTTTGGTTTTATTTTCATTTTTGCTAATTAGTACTCATATTGCAATTTACGATTTTGTTGTTGTTGTGCAGCTAAAAGATTTAGTGAAGTACAAGGGACTTTATACCACTGTCTAAGGCTTTATGCTATACATATAGAGTATTTGAACTTGATTAAGTGTGTGTGTTTGATCTGATAAAAAAATAAGGGACATGACACACAACTTATGCTGTAATGTGTTTGATTGTAAAACTGTTCACAATACAACTTTTTCTCTCAAGTACAAGTTGTCTAATCTACCAAAATAACATTTTGTCCACCCAACATCGTATAAGACAAAATTGTTCGATATCGTAAAAGTTGTCCTATGTTGTTTTGCTTTGGGTTGTGATGTTTAGTGTTGTTTTGTCCAATACCTACCTTTTAGCAGATATAGCACACCCTTATGAAATTGAGTTGACTTTTTTTGAAATTAAGTTGACTTTTTTGGAAATTGAGTCAAATGTATATGTTTTACGCTTCTAATCCTTCATTTTTATGACCGTTTTTGTTTTTTGTAATATTTATTGTTGCAGTAATGAAAGCAAAGTTGTGAAGGAAATTGTTTCCCAAGTTTTGAAAAATCTAGACAATAAATACTTACCTCTGCCAGATTTTCAAGTTGGATTAGAACCCCGTGCGGAAAAGTCGATTCGATTTTTAAGACAAAATACAAGAGGAGTTTGTTTAGTAGGGATTTGGGGGATGGGGGGGATTGGCAAAAGCACTATTGCCAAAGTCATCTACAATGATCTTTGTTATGAATTTGAAAATCAAAGCTTCCTTGCTAATATTAGAGAAGTTTGGGAGAAAGATAGGGGCAGAATCGATTTACAAGAACAATTTCTTTCAGATATCCTCAAAACAAGAAAGATAAAGGTGCTTAGTGTTGAGCAAGGAAAAACTATGATCAAGCAACAACTTCGCGCAAAACGCATACTTGCTGTACTTGATGATGTTAGTGAGCTTGAACAATTTGATGCACTCTGCCAACGAAATAGTGTTGGTCCAGGAAGTATAATAATCATCACAACCAGAGATCTGCGTGTACTTAATATCCTTGAAGTTGATTTTATCTATGAAGCAGAGGAATTGAATGCTAGTGAGTCCCTTGAGCTTTTCTGTAAACATGCTTTTCGGAAGGCGATTCCAACACAAGACTTCCTTATTCTCTCAAGAGATGTAGTTGCCTATTGTGGTGGAATACCACTAGCTCTTGAAGTCCTTGGATCTTACTTGTTCAAGAGGAAAAAACAAGAGTGGCGGAGTGTATTATCAAAGCTAGAAAAGATACCCAATGATCAAATACACGAGATACTAAAAATAAGCTTTGATGGTTTAAAGGATCGTATGGAAAAGAATATATTTCTTGATGTCTGCTGTTTCTTTATCGGTAAGGATAGAGCTTATGTTACAAAGATACTAAATGGTTGTGGACTTAATGCTGATATTGGAATAACAGTGTTGATAGAGAGAAGCCTCATAAAAGTTGAAAAGAATAAAAAGCTTGGAATGCATGCTTTGCTACGAGACATGGGAAGGGAAATTGTTCGTGAAAGTTCACCGGAGGAGCCTGAAAAGCATACCCGATTGTGGTGCCATGAGGACGTAGTTAATGTACTGGCAGACTATACCGTAAGAATTTCAGTACATTGCATTTTGAACTTTTGTCATTTTTCACTATCTTTAAAGATAACAAAAACTATGTTTCAGAAATGTTTTTAATTTTCCAATCTATTGGCTGAAAATTGTGGGATTCATTATTTCACTAAGTGTCTGTCCATACACAGGTCTTCATGTAACAACTCAAGTTTTTGGAGAGTTAGTTCATGAGAATGATGTCATTTTATATATAATTGGGCTTAGGCTGCAGATTTTTGTGTTGCTTTTTAGTCACCAAACAACAAATTAAGATTTCCTTTTTATTTTATTTTTCTACGGTCTTTCTTTGTGTCACAGGGAACAAAAGCCATCGAGGGATTGGTTATGAAGTTGCCAAAGACCAATAGAGTTTGCTTTGATACAATTGCTTTTGAGAAAATGATTAGATTGAGATTGTTGCAACTTGATAATGTACAAGTCATCGGAGATTACAAGTGTTTTCCAAAGCATCTGAGATGGCTTTCTTGGCAAGGATTTCCATTAAAATACACCCCAGAAAACTTTTATCAGAAAAATCTAGTAGCTATGGAGTTAAAACACAGTAATCTCGCACAAGTCTGGAAGAAGCCTCAGGTACATATATGGGAATAGATTTCCATTTTAATATCAATGGTTAATGGAAACAGATTTTGCCACGGTTTCATTTTTCATTTTATTCTCTAACTTTTGTTTAAAACATTTATTTTCTTGTAGTTGATAGAGGGGCTGAAGATCCTAAATCTCAGTCATTCTAAGAACTTGAAAAGAACCCCTGACTTTTCAAAATTACCAAACCTAGAAAAGCTAATTATGAAGGATTGTCAAAGTTTGCTGGAGGTACACCCGTCCATTGGAGATCTCAAGAATCTTCTTATGTTAAATTTGAAGGACTGTACGAGTCTTGGCAATCTCCCAAGAGAGATCTATCAATTGAGAAGAGTGGAAACTCTCATCCTTTCTGGTTGTTCAAAGATTGACAAATTGGAAGAAGATATAGTGCAAATGGAATCCTTGACAACTCTAATGGCAGCAAATACTGGAGTCAAACAACCACCATTTTCGATAGTGAGATCAAAAAGCATTGGATATATATCTCTATGTGGATATGAAGGATTATCACATCATGTTTTTCCTTCTCTCATTAGGTCTTGGATATCACCAACAATGAATTCCTTACCACGCATTCCCCCTTTTGGTGGCATGTCAAAGTCTCTTTTTTCCTTGGATATAGATAGCAATAATCTGGCTTTGGTCTCTCAATCACAAATACTTAACAGTTGTTCAAGACTTAGAAGTGTTTCGGTACAATGTGATTCAGAGATTCAACTGAAGCAAGAATTCGGAAGATTTCTTGATGATCTATATGATGCAGGTCTTACTGAAATGAGAACATCACATGCATTACAAATTTCGAATCTTACCATGAGATCCCTTTTGTTTGGTATCGGAAGTTGCCACATTGTCATCAACACTCTTCGCAAGAGCTTATCACAGGTTTCTTCTCTATCCTCCCACCTTTACTGATAATTATTAATTTATTACTTAAGAACTACTTTCCATTTGCATTTTTGTCTTCAAATGGTAAAAGATTCTTAAATATACAAATTTATTCAGGTATCATAAGAGAAAACCTATTTTTTTCTGCATGTCATTTTTCTTTAAATTTATCTTCATTGCATTTATTTGCTACTGTTAATATTTATCTACATTTTTTTAACTTCGAAAGGATATTTGAATAACTATTGTAGCTATGCACGGGTATAGTCGTTTACATATTGAACGAGAAAGAGGAACAGAATAATAAAATTATATTTTTGTTGATCTGAATGGTTATATTGGATCTTCTTACCATACAAAACAAATCTCTAGCTCAACAATTGTTTTATAATTTTTTTTTAGTACATAACTACAATCTAAAACGAATAAGATAACCAGATAAATTTTTACCTATATTTCTTGAAGTGTAAGTATATGTTATGTTTTTGCTCTCTACATTAGTAGGAATCCATGACAGTCAGTAAGCTAATGTTGCTACAATGCTACCTTTTATTAGAAATCAAAGCTT
This sequence comes from Medicago truncatula, assembly GCF_003473485.1. Classification (NCBI taxonomy): domain Eukaryota; kingdom Viridiplantae; phylum Streptophyta; class Magnoliopsida; order Fabales; family Fabaceae; genus Medicago; species Medicago truncatula. The sequence continues at coordinate 3,279,747 of NC_053049.1, forward strand.
CCAGATGTTTCATATGTTAGCTCACAAGCCTTTTGTATTCATGAAGTGATGATTTACTTCGTAGAATCGACTGTGTGTGAAAAGGAGACAAATTACTCCACATAACCGAAAACAATACTATTCCTAATGTTTTGAAGACATAAAATGATTGGTTTTTCTAAGATGTTGATACTAGGCCTTATATATCATCAGACACTCTTCAAAGAAGGGAATACAAAAGTGAAGTGCAAGTAGAACTAGGTAATGAAAAATCTTTCTTGTAGATTGATAAGCTAGTAGAACCCAGAGAGAATTTGTAGACAAACATATATATGTTATTACAATGGTTACTGTGAAAGATGAGTTGTAGGAAAGTGGAAAGAATGCATTTTCCATTCAATCAGTTTCCTTGTTTATATTTTTTTGTACACTATTTTAGAATTGCATAAGTGACTAAGCATATTTTCATGATACAGGGATTGGCAACCAATTTTGGTGATTCTTTCCTTCCGGGTGACAATTATCCTTCTTGGCTAGCCTATAAAGGTGAAGGACCTTCAGTACTTTTCCAAGTGCCCGAGGATCGTGATTCTTGCATGAAGGGAATAGCTTTATGCGTTCTTTATTCATCAACACCTGAAAATTTGGCAACTGAAAGTCTCGCTAGCGTCTTGATCATTAATTACACAAAATTCACTATGCAGATTTACAAACGAGACACAATAATGTCGTTTAATGATGAAGATTGGCAAGGCATAGTGTCAAATTTAGGAGTTGGTAACAATTTGGAGATTTTTGTAGCTATTGGGCATGGATTTACTGTTAAGGAAACTGCTGTTTATCTAATATATGATCAATCTATTGCTACGGAAGTTGAGCCTTCAAGTACTATTGAAGTTGACCCATCAACTAGCACAAATATTGAGCCATTGTATGAAGTGGAAGTGCAATCATCACTTAGTGTGAAATTGGAGGCATCGATCGAAGAGCAACTACAACCATCACTTGATGTGAAAACAGAGCCATCAGCTGAAGAGGATGTGCAACCATCTCCTAATGTGAAAACAGAACCATCAGCTGAAGAGGAAGTACAACCATCACCCAATGTGAAAATGGAACCATCACTTGTTGTCAAGAATGAACCATTACCAAACACAAATAGAAAAATCTTTACAAGACTTGCAAAGAGAGTGGGAGAATGTTTATGCATGAACCAGAATGTTTATGCTTAACGAAGGAGAACATAAATAATCTTCACTTGCCTTTGTTTAGAGCCTATTGTGCCAAATTACTTGCCTTTGTATCATCTTCAAACACCATTTTTGCATACATCTACTATTTTGACGGAATACCAATTACATGAATGTCATTCTTTGGTCAATTGGTTCATTTGGTTCTTGATTCTGAAAATGTGACTCATTTGTTGTGTTTCCTTCTACCTATTGGTTCTTATTTTTCATTTCTTTTTACTACTGGTAGCATGTGTTGGATCAAATTTAGATTCTCACTATAGTTGAAATTTTCATGGAGAGTAATATGTACTGTTAGTCTGTTACTCATGTTAGTCCTAAACTGAGATTCGAGCGCATAGTAAAATTTCAAGTAAAAACGACCATCGTAATTAATGAAGTAAACTGGAGAATACAAAAATAGTACATTCCCCTTAAAAAAAAAAGTACATTTCACTAAAATCCAAACAAAATTATCGAAGGAAAAGAAAACAAAATTTTGAGTGAGATGCTTATTCTGTTTCAAATGATTTCGAATGGTATGAAGCGCCGGTGCTTTGTTATATCTTGGTCTTCTTCCAAACTTGTTTAATACTACCAAGTTTTAAGTCAATAATAACTAGATTTCCCTAATAAAAGTCATCAGGTATATTGTTGAAGGTAAATCCTTTCGAATGAGCTCGTCTCAGGTCATTAGAAAAACACTTAAAATCTCTAGTGAGGTCGACATGATCAAATTGAAAAAGTCTCAGTCTCTTCATCCCTTTGAAAGAACCAGTACAAAAGCAAAGTATACCGCTCTTTGCAACTTCAAAACCAAACCCTCTACAATTTCTGTTTCCTAAAAAAACAGAAAAGTAAGGCGAACTGTCTCCAATTAATACTAAATCAGAAGGGCACTCATTAGCATTCTCCTAAACTTTATTGAATCTATCCTAATTAATGAGATAGAATAGAATAAAATCAGAATATAAACTATAAATGAGTGCGTGCGCCATTTGAATAAATAATGAGATAGAGTTGCTTCTTTTTCATTACATGGTAGGAGTGCAGATAACCAATATCAGTAATGATGTATTGCCATATCATTATGCTCACAAAGTAAAAACTAAAATAAAACAAGACTTGTATCTATAGCATTATTATACATGCAGAGCAATACTTTTCATTTAAAATCTAATTGTTTTTTCTTTCAAGCGGCAGAAGGCTTTCCTTATAAATCATTATCCGGCAACACAAGCCACCTTTAACACCAAGCTCTTCAATTCTCTAGGTGCTTAAATTTAAACAAATTTGCTCATTATCTTTTTTTCTGAAGAATATATCGCCCTTCTTGCCAATACCAATAGGATGTTCAATGTCACGCATAGGACCTACAATAAAGAGTTTGGTCCATGACTCTTTGACCCCAACTTCACCTAAAATTGATATGTGGAAAGTACCAGTCTCTGCATAATTTGAAATCCATACAATTGATCCATTTAACACATTCAAGTGTCTAAACAATATTCTAGAATCAATATCATTATCATCCATATTTGAAGGTATGGGTGTTTTCACAAAGACCTCATTGATCAATTCAAATGACACCAAATAAACTTCATCACTTTCACTCCACCAGTGACACACTCCATCCATGTACACTTGAACACCCACACCACTATTATATTGTGTAGGCATATCTATATCAACTTTTCTCCAAGAATTCCTTTTTAGAGAATATATCTCCCACAAGGAAGAGTGATATCCATCTTTCCATGTCTCCTCCCAATCTCCGTCGGTCATAGGAAAAAACATTATATGCGAATTACCTTATAGTCATCTCTAACTTGGTCATAACCAAATCCATGAAGATCAATCATGGGATCCCAACATGGAGATTCAAACGCAGAGGGACTAGGAGGAGTGACTTTGAATTCACCAGTAGTTGGATTCCACAATACGACTCTCCCTAATTCTTCAATGCAATGAATGCCCTCAATTCTCCCAGCGTCTTCAATACAAAGAATACCATTAACACTAGCACAACCATAAATATTAAAATCAAATTGCTCTCCATACGGATTTGGCCAATCTAATTTGACCCTATTCTCGAACCTCTCCCCGAAAAGAGAATACAACATGTACTCATCATGCAAGAGGAGAGATGTATCATTGTAATAAGAATGATTCTTAGATAAAAAAATTCTTCGGAACATGTCCATGAAATAAGGGTTTTCAAATAAGAGAGACCATGATTTACGCACACAACGAAATCGAAACAAAGATTTGAGAGGTAATTTAGACAGAATGACGAAGGCAACGTCATCATATATGTGATTGCTAACCTTTACTGTCGCTGAAGCAAATGATATCTCCATCTTGAAGGAGTTGAGAGAAGCCGCGCTCAAGCTAGTTGCTGTCGTTGTGGAAAACTCTTTGTAGCAAATGAATTGGATTTATTAGATTTTAAAAGTCATCGAAAATCAATTGTATTTGTAGGTTTTTTTTTTGTGTGGAAAGAATGGTATTTGCAGGATTGTTAACGATATTAGTGGCACATATAAACGCACAAACTCATAAAATAACTATGAGAAGAGAATTTATTTTGATCACTATATTTTCATTCACTTAACTTGATACAAGCATGTGCCTTTTATAGGCTTCTAAACTTAATACATAAGCAAGGCAATTCTTACATGCTAAGTAAATGGCGGTGTTTTTATTTTTTTTATTTTTTATGAAACAAGTAAATGGTTGTGCTGCATGGCAGTGTTACACTAGACTTACTTTACTCTCAATTAGGAAAAAGATGGGTACTCACGTTTTCACCTCTTTTTATTGGATTAACGTTTTAAATTATATATCGTGTTTTTTAATGAAATTTTAAGTTTGATTAAAAGTAAAATTATAAATGCTTATTTGTTTTCAAATTATAACAAATCAAACTAACCATGATTTTTTATTTCAATTCTTTAAAAAATAATTTTCTATTTCAATGACACCAACAATATACAAAAATATAATCTAAATTCTTATTTTTATAATAACAACAACAACAATCTTTATTATAGAAAAAGTTGTCTAATAGTATAACTGAGATAATGAAAAAGTAAGTATAAATATATTCATTTAGTTTGTTACACTTTTTAAAGGATAAAGGAAATAAAAGTTGGATATATATATATTTATATATATATATGGGGTTTGCTATGATACAGCCACTAGTTTTTATTAAGGTGTGTTTTAGCAAATATATAGCTAAAAAGTTGTTAAATACACCTTAAGGTGAATGTTGCTAAAACACACATTCTAAAATATAAGTGGGTGTATGTTAGCAACTCCTATAGGCATTTGCTAGGATACACCCACTTATTTTTAAAAGGTGTGTTTTAGCAAGTTATAACTAAAAAGTAGTTAAATATACCTTAAGGTGTAGCTTGCTAAAACACTCCCACATAAAAACTAGTATGTGTGTTCTAACAAATACATATATATATATATATATATATATATATATATATATATATATATATATCTTCATATCGTCTTTGTTACACTTTTATTTTAATATTTGAATTTAACCTTGTCTATTTGTGTCTTTCAAAAAAATAAATCTTATCTTTTTGTTACATTGCTATTTGTATTGCAAGTTGGGGTTAATTTTGAAAAAAGAAAAAGTCAACCCAAAAAAGCCGAAACATGTTATTTTCTTCATATATAGTATAGATGACTAGGCAAAAGACTTAATGACAAAGTAACTTAATAACTAAGTAAATCTAATCTTATCTCATAAGCATAATGTTTAATACTCCATTCGTTTCAAAATACATGTCGATGTCAACTATATATTTTACACAGACAATGCACATCTTTAATTATCTAAAGTAAAAAATTATAAAAATTTAATATTTTGAAAATATTTGTCGAAACAAATCAAACAATATCTTACATATTAACATTTGTATTTATATATTAATTAAAAAATATGGTCAAAGTAAGTCATGTGAACAGTCCACATTGCAAAAAAGCAAAATGTATTTTTAAAATGGAGAGAGTAGCTAAGTAATAGAGATCAAGTCAAACTTTGCAACACAAGTGGTAATCTTATTATATCTTCATTAGGGGATTACATGTATTTTTTTCTTAGTTTGACTTAATTGTTTAACATTACCTCCCTTAAATCAAGCTTCCAAATTTGTCATTCCAAGCATCTTCTTCAACTTGTAAAATAATTCTATCGTTAGAGGCTTTGTAAAAATATAAGTAATTTGTTCTTCAGTGGGACAATATTTGATCACCCCATTTTTATCATCAATTAGTTCTCGAATCTCGTGAAATCGAATATCAATATGCATCGATTATCCATGAAAAACTGGATTTTTGCTTAGTGCAATTGCTGACTAGTTATCACAATATATCTCTGTAGGAGTATTCTGCTTCTGATGCATCACTTCTAAAATTCTTCTCAGTCACACTGTTTGAGTAGCACAACTGGTTGTTGCTCTATATTTTGTTAAGCTGTGGAAAGAGCGACCACAAGTTGTTTCTTCGAAGACCATGATATTGCCCATGGTGCCCAGATGAAACACGTATCCAGACATGCTTTTTCTTGTTTCTATCTCCAGTTCAATCACTGTCTATATATCCAACAAGCTCCACATCACTATTATTACTAAATTCCATCGGTCAAAGTACCTTTGATATAACGAAGAATCCTTTAGCCTCCTTGCAAGTGACTAACACGCGGTTCCCCCATGTATTTGCTAAGTAAACCAACTCCATACATTATATCTGGCCTTGTTGCAACCAAATATCTCAAAATTCCAATCAAACTATTATAATGAGTTGAGTCTACCCTTTTACCATCACTTTCTCTTGTCAACTTCAACTTTTCTTCATCCCGCATGGAAATCGGATTTGAATACTCCATCTTGAATTTCTTCAAAATATCACTTGCATACTTCTGAAAAATAAAAATTCCATCATTTTGTTGAACGACCTCAATGCCAAGAAAATAAGACAGCTTCTGAGTATAGGAGCTAGTTTGGACAAGAGCCAATTAATTTCAAGCACTATCTCCTTGTTTATCATTGTTTATCAATAAAATTATGATTAATAAAATATTTCACACCATATTTCTAATTCCTCTTGTAAGAGAGTTAGTAGTATCAAAATCAGTTAAGTGGTGTAAATTTTTTATGAATCTTGATTCTCTAATCAACTATAATAGCCTAGCCCTAGATATACTCATTAATAGTAACAGATTCACTTGAGTTAGTTTAATTGTGTTGAAGAGCAGATTTGTTCATGTTTGTGTCTTAGTGACGTATTTGTTTTGCTTCTGTATACAATCAGAGACAATTGAATTGATGCACTTTATTAGCTCTTTAAAAGATCAACAATTTTGTGATTGACAATGGCCAAAGAACAAGGTTTATATGTTTTTTTCCCCATATAACTTGTTGTTGAGTCATGTAATTAACCTTCTCTTTTTGTTTATTTGTGTTGGGTCAAGTACAAGCTTGTGATTGATATATGGTTTTTGGCGAAGGATGTTGGAGTATTGGACATAGTCTATGTTGCATAGGTGCAGGTACGATACTTGGTACGGGAATACGACAATTTTAGAAAAAGTAAGGGACGGGTACGTCAATAAAATCATAAGTTTTGTCATAGAATATAACATGAAGGAGTTAAATTCTTCAATTCATAACAAGAAAATCACATTAGAAGTTTAAAAATTCGAAATTTAGAGTTGGTTACAACAATAAAGAAACTCAAATGCACAAATAACACTCACAGTATAATAATTAGTAAAAATGGAGTACCACGATAACCATACGCATACCTGGTACGGGTGTGTACCCGATACGGGTACTTCACCATTTTACAAGTACCCATACTTCAGAAGACGTAGTGTTTTGTGATTTGTGTGCTTACTCTTAGTTATAAGTACTTTAGTATGTCTTAATTATTTCTTCTCCATATATCATGTCTTAGGGTATACTGTACATTAAAGACAAGTCTTTTATTTTAAAGTATGTTATTTTGATAGATATATGATTGAGAAGTATTTGACTTTCTCTAGTTCATGATTTCAGGAAAGGTTATTGAACAAATAAAAGAAAAGCTTTTACTATCTGATCAGGACCTACATACTAGTAAGTTGGAGCAAGGCTTATGGTTTATAACAATAGACAACTTTTGAAAACCAGTCCAGGTAAATTTTCAATTACTTTGATATAGAATTACATATTGTTGATGTTGTGATCTTGGTATTGTTGGTTGCATTTAATGTCTTTTAATTCAAACAGTTACATGTATGTTATAAAGTTAAGATAATCACATAAAATTAGGGGTTATAAGGCTCATGCTTCCACTGCTGGCACTATTATAGTTGATATTTTTTTGGATATTGTGGTGTAGAGCAAAAACACTATACGGTCTGCTTCTACCTTTTGTATAATTGCAACAATGTAAAAAAACCCTCTAATTTAAGAAGACTAAGTTTTTTTCCTCTGTGAGTGTCTATGATTTGTTGTAGCTGACAGGTGGTTTGCAGAAGTATAGTTCCGAAATAGGAAATTGATCTTTTACTCTTAATTCTTAAGATTCTTTTATTGGTGGTTGTAAGACTCATATCTCCACTATAGTATGGAGTGCAATATAGTTATGTTGATGGTATGAGTGAAACTTAATAATGTGTGAAATGGAGAAGTTGTGATGCAATATGAATTTTGTGTTAGTGTGTGTTGGTGTTAGAGTAGAGAAACCTACTAGTTTAGTATTCTCATATGAGAAGAAGGATAGCAAATGTCTAAAATATATAGTTTAGTATACTCTATTGTTGTGTCTCTTTGGAAGGGAGTGGCTTTGAAATTACTACCTCAGTGTTTGACATATATAGTTTAATTAATTATTGAACATATTTCTTTTATTTTGTAGATGAATGGCTAATGATGATATCGATGAAGAATTTCAAGATTTAGAAGTACAAGAGATGAAGACAGATGTTTATGTTCAAGTGTACGTTATTTGGATTGTGAAAATGATAATTGACATTTTGAGTTAACAATACCCAATTAAATATTCGAATACTTTATTGTGATCAATGTTATTTTGATACATATATGAATGATATATTATTGACAAGTAGTTGGTATGTAATTTTGAATTTAGGATTATATTAGAATTTTGGATGTATAATATGTTACTGAAGTTATTGATCTCTAAGTCAAATAATAAAGTTTTATTTTTGACGAATAGAGTAAGTGTAATAATAATATGATTTAATGCAAATTATATTTTAAAAAAATAAAAATGTATTCACAACGGTGAAAAACCGTTGCGATAGCTTACAATAGATATTTAAAACTGGGCCTTAGAGAACGGTTTCAGGAATAACATCAATTCAAAACCGTTTGGATAACACTCAAAATACTGTTCTTAATATGAACCAATTGCAACGGATTTTTCGTTGGTGACGACTTAAAACTGTTGAGGTTGTGAAATTTAAAAACCGTTTTAAAAGGGTATCTAAGACTACGGATTTATCTATGTCGTTGCTGTTTGTGGAAAAAACCGTCTCGGTAGGATAAGACAACGCCTCGGTCTGCCACGACCTGAAAACCGTTCTGGTATTCTACAGAAACGGTTTTTTCACATTACAGAACAGTTTTTTAGCGTCCTCATACGATGGAAATGTTGTTGTGCATGAGGATGTTCATGATGTTTTGACAAATAAAACTGTAAGAGCTTTCTCAATATACAAACTTTTCATCGTTGAATCTTTGTTTGTTTGTTTCTTGAATTGTTTTGCTCTTATAAGTGTACTTCAGCTGCACTTTTGATCGTTGAATTTCAGTCATGACTCATGCTCATTACAAGTGTGTGTAAGTTGTACCCTGGCAAGTTGATGTATTATTTTCTTGCAAGCAAACAAAGAAGGTTTATCCATACTCTTCTCTGTTCTCTTTTCCCTTCAAATGCAAGGAACTGAAACTGTAGAGGGATTGGTTTTGAAGGTGCAAAGAACTAGTAGGGTTTTTTGGAGTACTGATACTTTCAAGGAGATGAAGAAACTGATACTCTTACAACTTGATCATGCAGTCCTCACAGGAGACTATCACTATCTTTCCAAAGAACTGAGATGGATTCATTGGCAATGATTTACCTTCAACTATATGCCCGATGACTTTTATCAGGGAAATCTCGTTGTTATCGTCGTAAAATACAGCAGTATCCAATAAGTGTGGAAGGAAAACAAGGTTTCAGTTTCATATTTTCTTTTCAAACTCAAAGGTTGATGGAAGTAGTATTTGTTCCCACCTCTCTAATTTTTCTTTTGAACATTTATCTTCCTGCAGTTGTTGGATGAACTAAAAATTCTCAATGTCAGTCATTCTAGATACTTGGAAAACATCCCTGATTTTTCAAAATTACCGAATCTAGAAAAACTTATTATGAAGAATTATCCATGTTTGTATGAGGTACACCAGTCCATTGGAGACCTTAGGAATCTACTTCTGTTGAATTTCAAAGACTGTACAAGTCTTACCAATCTCCCAAGGGTGATCTATCATTTGAAACTTTTGAAAACTCTTATACTTTCTGGTTGTTCAAAGATTAACAAGTTGGAAGAAGACATAATGCAGATGGAATCCTTGACAACAATGATTACCAAAAATACATCTATAAAAGAAGTTCCCTATTGAATACTAAGACTGAAAAGCATTGGATATATATATATATATATATATATATATATCCCTATCGAAGGATTATCACGTGATTCCCTGCACCAACCGTAAATTCCCTGCACCCTATTTCTCCATTTGGAGGCATGTCATTGTCTTTAGCGTCCTTGGATGCAGAGAGTAATACTATGGGCTATCAAGACGAGTCTCTCAAAACATAGAAGTGTTTGGGTTCAATGCCACTCAGAGATTCGACTAACTCAAGATGTTAAGAATCATGGAATCATAGGGAGAAAGGTCATAGATGTAAGTAAGATAGCAAGCAAAAGAGTACTCATGTGGGAGATACTCATTGTAGAAATGAATAGATTGAAAAAGATAATGAATGGGTACAATAGAGTTCCTATATATAGAGATTAGTTTGAGTAACTAACTCTAACTAACTTCTAACCAAGCTACTAACCCTAGTTTACTTATCAACTAACTATAGTTGATTACTAACAGAAGTCTAACTACCTTAACTAACTCCACATAACTTCCAACTATCTTAATACAAGAATTAAGAAAATTTGTTGATGATCTGTATGATGTAAACTTTACCGAGTTGAAAACAACATCGCATAGACCACGAATGTCAAGTCTTTCTTTGAGATCACTTTTGATTGGAATAGGGAGTTTCCAACTTGTCATGACACTCTTGTCAAGAACATATCACAGGTTCTTTCTCTATCTCCTTACTTTATTATTATTAATTAAGAGAACATGGAACAATTTTCCATTTGCATTTTTTACTTAAAAGTCAAAAATCCCTAAGGATGTGGATTTATTTGAGTATATATCAAATGATCTATATGAAATGATAAGTTTAGACTTGTGACATAGAAGTGAGATTAGGTATTTTTAATACTTATATCCAATGTAGTCAGGATCAAGATCCTACGTAGGTTCGGTCCGCCGATGAAAGAACGTAAACACGAGGAACGTAACACGGTTCGTAAGTAGGATCGGTAGGTTGTTGATAGAGTTGAGATAAATAGATAGAGAATAGAGGAAAAACAGAGGAACCAAGCATAAAAACAGAGATAATAAAGGAAAAACAGAGGAACCAAGTAACAAAATAGAGAAAAACAGAGTGAAAACGGCAAACAAACAGAGGATAAATGGCAAAAAACAGAGGAAACAGAGCAAAAACGAACCGGAGTAAAGTTGAAGCACGGTCAAGGTACTGTGGGACGTAGAATCGTACGATCCTATGTGCCAGCACTCGATCCTGGCTACACTGCTTATATCAGTTCCTTTTTCAGTTTTCTACATTCTATCTTCTTTCTTCATTCATACCTTTTTTCCAGACTATGGCTGTTTTCTTTTCAATTAGCTTCCTAGTTTATCTTTATCTTATACCGAGCTGTTATTTGTTAAACATATTTACCTTTTAGAATTTTGATTTACACTCACAAAAAGTCCAGTTTAATAGCATAATAATTAGTTAATTACATAATTAACATAATTAACTAATCATATGGTCATGATACAGGGAGTAACAACCAATGAATCAAGTGATTTTTTCATTCTAGGTGACAATTATCCTTCTTGGTTAGCCTATAAAGGTGAAGGAACTTCAGTACTTTTTCAAGTTCCTGAGGATAGTAATGGTTGCGTGAAAGGAATAATCTTATGCGTTGTTTATTCATCAACATCTGAAAATATGGGAGCTAAATGTCTTACCGGTGTCTTGATTATTAATTACACAAAGTGCACCATCGAGATATACAAGCGAGACACAGTTATGTCTTTTAATGATGAAGATTGGAAGGGTTTAACATCAAATCCAGAGACTGATGACAGCGTGGAGATTTTTGTAGCTTTTGGGCGTGGATTGATTGTTAAGGTCACAACTGCATATCTAATATATGACCATGCTGTTAGTATGGAAACTGAGCCATCATTTAACATGAAACTGGAGCCATAACAGGAAGATAACTTGCAGTCATCGCCTGAAGCAAACTTGCAGCTATCGCCGAATGTGAAAATGAAACCATCGTGGAAGCCAAATAAAGATATCATTACAAGACTTGCAAAGAGAACAAGACAATGTTTGTGCTTGAACTGAAGTAGAGGTTTCAACAAAATGTGATTTGGTATGCATGCCTTTGTCCTTAAATGACATTCCTCTGTTGAATGTGTTATGTAATATTTTTCTGGGAGTGAGGACTAATCATACTATTTTATATACAAAGAAGAGAACTTATGTTATTGTTTGTTACACATGCCATCGGTGGGCAGCCCGGTGCAATAAGATCATGCATACGCAAGGTCCAGGAATGGGTCATATGCAGCCTTATCCTGCTTTTTTACACAAGAGGCTATTTCCAAGAATTGAATTCGTGACCTTTGAGTCACATCACATGATAAGAGAATCTAACACATGCCACTAGTAATAACAAAATAATATAAAAAACAATCTATAGAAGGACCGAAACACACAACAAATAAAGGTTAATAAACTGGCGTATTTGAAGATGAAGCCACAAAAGGCTCTAAACAACGGAAAGTAAAGATTATTTTTGTTCTTCCTATTATTAGAATCAATTATGTTGATGATATTATTCTCGCCACGTCCTCAGATGATTTGCGACAATCTATCATCTCACTACTCAGTTCTGAATTCGCTATGAAAGATTTGGGACCCTTAAGTTACTTCTTGGGAATTGCAGTCACTCGTCACCAACAAGGGTTGTTTCTCTCACAAAAGAAGTATGCTGAAGAAATTCTTGCACGTGCTGGAATGTCCTCTTGTAAGCTGTGTCTAACCCCAGTTGATACGAAACCGAAAATGAGTGCCACAACTAGTAATCCATGTAAGGATCCATCTCTCTATCGTAGTCTGGCAGGAGCTCTTCAATATCTTACCTTCACTCGTCCTGATATCTCCCATGCAGTACAACAAATATGTCTCTTTATGCATAATCCGATGGAAGACCACATGAATGCTCTTCGACGTATCTTGCGCTACATTCAGGGCACAAGCCAATATGGTTTGCATCTTTATCATTCATCCACTACTTCCTTAATTTCATATACAGATGCTGATTGGGGTGGGTGCTCCGACACCAGACGGTCTACTTCTGGCTACTGTGTCTTTCTTGGAGATAACATGATATCTTGGTCATCTAAACGACAACCCACCTTATCCCGATCTAGTGCCGAAGCCGAATACCGTGGAGTTGCCAATGTGGTCTCTGAATCATGTTGGCTACGCAATCTTCTCCTTGAATTACAGTGTCCTATTCACAAAGCAACCATGGTTTATTGTGATAATGTCAGTGCAATTTATCTCTCTGGTTACCCGGTCCAACATCAAAGAACAAAACATATTGAGATGGATATTCATTTTGTTCGCGAAAAGGTGTCTCGTGGCCAAGTCCGAGTTCTGCACGTACCATCACGATATCAAATTGCAGACGTTTTCACAAAAGGTCTTCCCTTGATATTATTCCAAGATTTCCGTGACAGACTCAACATTCGTCCACCTCCCGCTTCGACTGCGGGGGAGTATTAGAATCAATTATGTTTATTGTATATTCATTAGGCATTACTATTAGAATCAATTATGTTTATTGTATATTGATTAGGCATTATTGTATATTCATTAGGCATTCATTAGTTTCTATATCAGAATCAGAAACAATTGTATATCTATCACAATTCTCATCAATAATAATCAGGGGATTACATTTCTATACCTATTTTCATCAATCCAAGATTATTCCATTTCTTCATCTCTGTGTTTCCTTCTTTCTATTGGTTTTTATTTTTTATTTGTTTTACCACTGATAGCTTATGTTGAATCAAATTTAGATTTGTAGGACAGTATGTACACCCAAAAAAAAAAAAAAAGGATTTTCAGTATAGTTGAAATTTTCATGGAGAGTAATTTTCACTGTCAGTATCAGAAATAAAGGAATTTTAAGGATAAAGATCATAATGATCAGCAAGAAAGCAAGTATAAAAGTACTCATGTGGGAGATACTCATAGAAACTCATTATAGAATGAATAGATTGATAAAAAATGATGAATGAGTACAATAGTTTTCCTTAATATAGAGATTAGTTTGAGTAACTAACTCTAACTAACTTCTAACTAAACTACTAACTCTAGTTTAACTATCAACTAACTATAGTTGATTACTAACTCTAGTCTAACTACCAGCTTCAAGTGAAAAGGATTGTCATAATTAATGAAGTAAACTAGGCAATACAAAATAGTAAAATTTCACTAAAATCCAAATAAAAAATAGACCAAAATGCACAAAATATTTTTTTTTCAGTCATGTATATATTCTAAAACTCTCGAAATTAAAAATAAAAAATAGACCAAAATGCACATAATTAATTTACGTGAAGTTTTGTCATTTAACCAAAACTCAATTCATGTAACGTAACGTAACGTCATGTGTTTTTTTCTTTGTCAGGTAGCTTAATGGCTAGAATTCACCTTATAAGGTGAATAAGTGGGGTGTCGGGGTTCGAACCCAGCCCCTGCATATAACAATGCATTATCCTATCAACTGAGTTATGCTCACGGGACAACGTCGTGTGTTTTCAATTCCTTCTTTCTAGCATTTTATGTATTTATGCAATACGATATTTTTTTTTCGCACCGATTTCCGACCCACCAAAAGTGGACGACTAATCCGACTCATGCATAGAGGCGTGCGCACTGACAAATACGATATTTTAATTGATAACTGTCTAATTGATTTTCATAATAATTAATTTTCAAAGTTACTTACCAATTCCACACGTTTCAATCTTCTTATTCTACTTCATCATCTTTTTTTTATTATTCTATATTCCTCATTCTTCTATTATCCCTAGAGTGCTCACAAGCCACAACCATCGAACTCACAAATTTTACCTTCCAAGAACAAATATTTTGCCATACTCTTTCCCAGTTTGCTTTCATGGCAAGCTCCCGCTATTCATCAAAATCTTTGTTTTATAATGCTATTTTTCTATGGGTTGCTAATCACTTTTTTCGGCTAAACTGCATTTTTCACCCTTTAAGTTTCAAAATGTTGCGATTTTGGCTCCCTATTAAAAAAATGAAAATAGTGACCCCCCATGTTTAGGTAAATATGCTCTTTTGTCCCTCTAGCATAAGGGAAATATGTTTTTTGACCTCTTATCTCTACAAAAAGTTGCAACACGTGGTGTCTTCTCGACAATTTTGGGACGGAAGGGACCAAATTTTCATTTCTTTTAATAGAGACCAATATCGCAACATTTTAAAACTTAGAGGGTAAAAAATACAGTTTAGCGGTTTTTTTTTTTTTTTTTTTTTTTGTATTATGTTGTTGTATATTTTCCTATGGGTTGCTTATCTCCTTTGAACATTTGTTTTGTTTTTACCAGAAATATTTTATTAAATTGTTGAATTTTTTGATGTCACAAGACACTTCACAAATCAAGAAGTTAATCAGCAAAGAAGATGAGAATCCATAACACTATCAATACCACTTTTTACATTCTTATCTCAAATTCATATATCTTTTATATGCAAATACATTATTATAATTCATCAAATGAGATGAGATGATTTGTTTTTGTAGAAGACACCATGTATATAAATTTGTATATTTATATACATTTGTATTTCGAGAATTTGGAGAGCATTAGTTGCTTATATCTTCTATTATCAGCATAATATAGCTCATCTTTTACTTCGGCGCTGATCTCACTATCTTCCTTTTCTATGTAATTTATACTCAACTGCAACAACTTAATTTCAGCCATTTTAATCAATGTCAACATATACTTTTCATTCTTACTTATCTTCCATTTTATTTGCTATCAACAATTTCATATAATTAGTAATTATTTATTATTTAAATTTTTCACAAACTAAATATTCAAGATATCTGCACATTCCGCGGGACAAAATCTAGTTTAAAATAAATTTTAGCCCTTTCAAAAGAGAAACCATAAATATCACTCGAATCTAAAAAGTTTTAAACATGAATAATATTTTCATATTTAATCAAAAGTTTTTAGGGCGTTTCTTGTAATATCTTGATAGTTGATCATTTTGTATCATGAGATTGTAATCATTTAAAACATGTCACAGTACCATTTTTCGAATCTAAAAATTTGAGCGATGGACCAAAACTAATGGATTTTAATATAGAATGACCAATTTTGTGAAAGAGTAAATATAAATGTATCATATGATATTTTTTTTCCAAAAATAATCCACTAGTTTATGATACGTTAATGTTTTAATTTTCTGATTTAATTAATGAGTTATATTATTAGAACATCCATTTATATGACAACTCTTGATACAACCAAATTTTACAAAGAAAATGAAGTATGAACACCAAAACCAAAGCAATATATATATATATATATATATATATATATATATAGAGAGAGAGAGAGAGAGAGAACGTAAAAAAAAGAGATAATGTGAGTATGAGATAACAAATTATCACAAAAATTGTCAAATGTGAGTATGTGAGTATGAAACGAGGTATTGACACAAAATAATAGAGAGAATGTAAAAACATGATGTGAGTATGAGAGAGAAGGTTATCACAAAAGCTATCAAAAACGGTTGTACAAATATCATTTCTCTTGTAATTAATGATAAAACTTCCAATTAAATTGAACTGTTACCTTCGTCCCTAATTATAAGACCATTCTACGAAAAAATTGTTCCTTTTTATAAAGATCCTTTTGTTATTTCCAATTAAATTAATTACATTTCTTTACCAACATATATACCCTTATTTAATTGACATATTTTTCTTCAAATAACAATAAATATTATGTTGAAAATATAAATCAACTCTTTCTTAAAGGATATAATTATATAATAGTTATTAATTTTTAGATGTTTAAATGACATTCCTCATTGGTGAAACCCAATACATATATCTTGCCCTCTTTCATTCATGAGTTTGACATTCAATATTATTTTTGTCACCTATATTTAGTGAAAAAAATTATGTTATGTTTGACTTCAATATATACTTTTTCTTAGTGGTTGTTCTTAATTGTGTTAATTTGTGAGCAACTTGCACAATATTTAGAGGGATAAATTAAACGAGACAAATTGTTGTAGATCAGAATATATATTCATATTTGGGACTTCATCTTGAAGGTTTTGATTGAAAATTCTATATAAACTATAAAATGTAAAAGATTTTAAAATTGCCCCAATCGTATATGTGAAACTTCATGGCTTGTGAAAGAGACAGTAAAATATTATCGAGGGAAACAAACTCCTGAGAGGTGGTAAAAGCACACTTCAAACTCCTGAACGCTAATTTAATTAAGTTTTTTTTTTTTAAAAAAAAACTAATTCATTTAATTAAAAAATAAAAATGAATTCACGTGACAACTAGCCCGTACTTTTTCTTTCTTGTTAGGTTATTGTCTACATTAAATTTTGAGGCATAGGAGAAATAAATGAAAACAAAAATTCTAAAGACACAGTGCACAAGCTTTTTCTTTCTTCTTCGGTTATTGTCAAAATCAAAATGAAAAATAAACAAATACTCATTCTGTCTCAAAAAAAAAAAAAAAGTTGGTTGTTTTGTTAATGTATAATTTTGATTTGAAGTTTTTATAATTCTCTATTAATTAGTAAAAATTATAAAAGTTATCGTTTTACAAATATTCATCAAGATTGATTCTAACATTCCTTAAAAAAAATAAGACAAATTTAATATTTTATATGCTATCATTTATCTTTTTATATAATAATAAAAAAATATGATCAAAGTATGTTATGTGAGTAATACCAATGACCAAACAAAGTCAATTATTTTAAGTTTGGATTGAGTAATAGTTTAATTGCACATTTGGTCTTCCACCTTTTTTAATTTGGTAATTTTAGGCCTCTCAATGTTTTTGAACAATTACTTTTAGCCCTACGTTTACCCTTTTTTATATATATTTTGTAGTCCCAGTTCATTTTCCTCAATTTTAAGAATATGTTCATTTGACAAATTATCACAAAAATTGACGAATTCATTTTGCATGTTACAAAGTCCTCGATACTAGTACCACATCCATCTCAATCACAGTACCATATGAAATAAAAAAGAAACCATGTGGGTGTGGTGTCTTGAAGACATGCAAACATTTATTCATATGACAAGTGCATAATTAAATGACTTAAAAAGTCTCATCATAAATTTCTATTAGTTTACCACTTATGCTATATCATTATTTACGTTAATTAATGCCTCCGTCCCATATTAGATAATTTAGTTGATTATGAAACTCATACTAATGCATATATTTTATCTTTAATTTCTTCAATTCTTTATTAAAAAAATTATAAAAATTTAATATTTTAAAAATATTTATCAAGATGAATCCAACAACATCTTCATGATATTATTTATCTTTGTGAATTAGTGAAAAAATATGATCACAGTATATTAAGTCAATAATATATATTGTCAAATATATCATCTATTAAGGGACGGAAGGAGTACTATTTATTACTTTGATTTGTTCAATTAATTAGCTAGTCAACTTTAAATTAACCATAATCATAAAAAAGAAAGATTATTGTTAACTAGTGCTTCGGGGGCACTAGTTAAGAAAGTAAAAAATAGAAAATTTTATTTGAAAACAATAAAGTTTTAAATTTTAAAAAATTGAACATTCCATTTTTTAACAATTTTAATGCAAAATTGTTATATTAGTCTACTTAACTAGTACCCAGGATCAGTGGCGGAGCCAGAAATTTTATAGAACATGAGCAAAAATTTTATCGCAAAACGTTACTTCCTTCCTACGAATAATTTCACGTTTCCTGCAGATAAATTCACATTTCCTACGGATATATCTTTCCTGCGGAACCTAAATCCTTGGCAAAATCTACATGAAATACATTTTTTGCAGAATTTACACAAAAATCCGCAGGTAAATCCGCAGAAAAAGCTAAAAATTCTAATAATGGTAGGACTTGCTACAAAGAAAGTTGGAGCTGAGCCTGGGCACTAACCCAGGCTAGCTGGAGGTGGCTCCGCCTCTGCCCAGGACATTAGTTAACATTACCAAAAAGAAACCATGCGTTAATATTTAACACAATGGTTCCACGTCACATGGTTTTCACTTAACTGTACTATAATAATTTTATGGAAATAATTTGGTCATTGAAATTTTGTTGGATACCGATACACTATAAGAAAAATTTATACAAACTTAATTAGTTATAAGAAAATGAGATGGAGTTAAATGAGACTTCCTCCGTCCCATACTTAATAACGGTGTCTTTTGTGAAAAAATATTGTACTAATATAGCAGACATATTTCACTTTTTAATACAATATTAATTACTTTTTTCAATTATAACTTTAATTAATAATATTACTTTCATCACTTTCAATTCAATATATTCAACTTTGCATTTATGATAGTGAAGAATATACCAATACATAACAAGAGTATTTAATACCATTTTTCTCTCTCTTCTTCATTTATACATTTTTCTTAATATGTGTAAAATGAACAAATGATACAATTAATCTGGGACGGGAGGGAGTACATAGGTACACAGGGTACCAAAACTATTCACAAATAATTTTCTTCAACCAAAGCCAAATTTAATCCATTAATGTTATATTAAAGAAAATCAACAATTTTTTTTGTCAATTAGCCTTTGGGGTTGGAACTCACATTTTAAATGTGGAGAAGTGGGTCCGGGGTTCGAATCCTGACTCATGCATGTATTATGCATTGTCCCTATTAATTGAGTCAAACTCACGAGGACAAATATACAATTCTATATATTGGAGAGGTTTGAAACCAATTTCATGCCATGCAAAACAATATCAATAAGAAAATAAAAAACAAGCATTTATATATACACTATGGGGAAAACCATTGCTTCACTTGTTCTAGTTTCCCTTGTAGTGGCAATACTTCTGAATGGTTATAATGCCGAGGATGGAGGAAGAGGTAATCAACTGAAGAAAGATGATGCTATTTACAAATCTCAAAAGTTTGGGCAATGTCTAGATTGTACGATTTTGTATAATATATGTTTGGTTAATCCTTACCTTTGGACTTTGCATGACAAGTTTTGTTCTTCTAATGATTACAGAAGTAACAAGATCGCATCCAGTGGCAAAGATGCTCCTCAAGTTGTAAGTGATCTTCCATGATCAATGATCGTTTGTGTTTCAATGGCTTGTGTTGTGTGTTATATTAATATATCTATATGTATCTAAATAAAACAATGTTGTGTGAGTAAGAGAGTAATATGCAACATAAAAATTTGTAGCTAAATAACCTTTATGGACTATTATAAGCAAAAATCAACATTTTAAATTTATTCATTAAATGATATACGATCTATAATTAAGACTATATACATCATTAATTGAATTCAATGAATCTAAAATGTAGAGTTTTGCTTATAATAGTTGCCGGATGCTGTATATATCTTGTGGATGATAGATATATTTTATATTTGTTCTATTGACTTTGTATTATGGCAATGATGTCATGTTATTATGGTTATAAATAAATATAAGTAAGGGATATTTTATTAAGTAAATTGAACGACTCCATTGAGATTTTGGATCTTCAGTCCTTCAAACAAATTCTATTGGTCCTAAATTTGCAACTTCAAAACCAATATCCTTCGATGCCCAAATTTAACTCTCGTGGTGAACCAATTCTAAATCTTGGCCATATTCTAAAAGATAATTTGACCAAGAAAATATATAATTGTTTTTAAAGTAAAATTAAAAGTCCATTGAAACCATACAATTTCAAAAATTACCAAACACCAATAGAGGGGCTACTCCATATAGTACCGCTCAAAGTTAGAATATATTGTTAAATATATATGTGGTTTTTACAAATATACCAACTATTTGTTTCAGTTCTTATAAAAAGTTTCTTCGATTTTTAATCCTTCAAAAAAATTTAACTTCACATTTAATCTCTCCTTTTAAGTAAATTTATATGTATAATTTAAATGATATGGCAATACAACGGTGAATAACCCTTACTGATATTGGTTATCTGTACTCCTACCATGTAATGAAAAAGAAGCAACTATATCTCATTATTTATTCAAATGGTGCACGCAATCATATTTACAGTTTATATTCTGATTTTATTATATTCTATCTTATTAATTATAGAGTTAAATATGTTATTGATCTCTATAAATATACTAACTTTTTATTTTAGTCTCTTTAAAATTTTCCTTCAACTTTTAGTCTCCAAAAAATTTTCCATCTTCACTTTTGGTCCCTCTTTTAAAGTAAACTCATATGTAGAATTCATATTTTTGAATCAAATTTTCCAGAAAAACTCATAATATTATAAGAATCTCTCCCAAGAAAAATTAGAATTTTTTAACAAAACATGAAGTTAATATGAATTTTTATATTATTTATGGTTAAAAATTCATATATAATTTATGTTTACTTGAAAAATTCTATTTTTTTTTGGAAATGTTTTTACAATATTCTACACATTTCTGTACAATTTCATTAAAAAAAAATACTAAAATTTACTTTGAAATAGGGACCAAAAGTAGTGACTCAAAATTTTATAGGAACTAAAAGTTGAAGGAAAATTTTAAAGGAACTAAAACGAAAAATTGATATATTTATAGGGACCAAAAACATTTTTAACCCTTAATTATAATAGATTCAATAAAGCCTGTAAAAGTGTATCAATCCTGTAGTTTTTTTAATCAATTGGAGACAGTTCACTTTCTCCTCATTTTCAAGTCAAAACAATAGAAAACAATGTATATATCTGGGGGAGAACCTAAATAAACATATTGAAACAACTTCTTAGTGTCTCACAGAGATGAATGAAGAAAAATACAACCACAATACATAAAGTTTCCGATTTAACTTCAATATTGAGATAGAAAACTATCATTCCCAATTACATACAACCAAGAGAAGAATTATGGTAATCATAGTTATATACCATATAGCAAATTATAAAGTAGTTAATCAAATGATAAAAAGATCTAAATTCAGAAAGGAGGTGCTGATTTCATTTTGGTATAGTGCTCTTGGAGTCTCTTACAATTAAAATTGAATTTTTGTTCTTTCTTTTCAAGGTGAATTGTTTTCTCAAGGATTTCCAAAGTATCGGAAGATAGACTTTTGATTTCTTTCAGAATTTCGACCATTTTTTTTTGACATTTTGAATAAGTATCTTTCAAGAGAGATTTTTCTTGGAGAAGCTTATTTACTTGCTCCTCAAGTAATTGAATTTGTTTTTGGTATCCTCAATTTGATGATCTATATCTTTGATTTTATTCTCCACAGCAGCAACTGATTCAATAAATCTCTTTATTTTGTCCTTGGAAGCCTCAACTTTATACCGTGTGTTTTTGTGGTTCAATTTAAGCTCTTGAAGAGAATCAACATTATCACTTCTATCATCAGTGACGATTGTAGCTTCATTCAAGATTTTAGCGAACTCAGACTTGTTTCTCAGACAGTTCATCAATCCTATCTCCGATTTTGAATAATAAACGTTTTAACTTTTCTCTACGGTTTGTGTGATTTGGAAGATATTTCAAAAGGTTACTTGAAAAAACTATATGTCTCAAGTCATCAAGCAGTGATTGATTGATTCCCTCTCAACTTGAGTAGCTTCTGATCGGTTTGAATTGGAAGCGGAAATGGTTTCGCCTTACTTTTCTTTGTTTTTATAGGGGACAGAAACTGTAGATGACTTGGTTTTGAAGTTGCAGAGAAGTAAACTTTTCTTCAGTACTGATTCTTTAAAGAGGATGAAGAAACTGAGTCTGTCACAACTTGATCATGTCAACCTCATCGATATTTTGGTATTCTCAAGTTTAGTTGATATTTTGATCGTTTTTACTTGAAGTTTTACTGTACGCTCATCGCTCAATATTGGAATCTCAGTTTAGAACTAACATGAGTAACTGTAACAGAATAAGAGTGCAAATTACTCTCCATTGAAATTTCAACTATACTGAGTATCTAAATTTGATCCAACACATGCTACCAGTAATAAAAAAATTAAAAATAAGAACCAGCAGAATGAAGTAAACTCAACAAACGAGTACACTTTTAGAATCAAGAACCAAATGACCCAATTCACCAAAGAAGAACATTCATGTAATTGGTATTTGCAAAATAACTTTTTGAAATGGTGTATTTGAAGATGAAACCACAAAAGGTCCTAAACAAAAGGCTAAAGATTATTTATGTTCTTTATATTTTCATTAAGACAAGATTATTCCATGTTTTTTAAGCATAAAGTTGAATGCTAAAGGTTCGTGGAATTCTGGAATGGAACCTCAATGACTGCACTAACATGTGTGACACTAATGCATATGATGTTGTTGCATCCAAATCAGAAAATTTTGTATCATATAATTTGCGCTATCCAAAACTATTTTCTTTCAATTATCGAGTGAGTAGTTAACTAAAGAGAGAAAAGAGGGTTAGTGGATAAGATCAAGTCAATATTACGGAGAAAATAACGTATTTTTTCCAATAAAAACATCTTTTCATATTTATCCCGTATAATTATCAGACAATATATTTAAAACTTTTAAAATATGCTCTGTTTACAACACATTACACACAAAAACTTTGAAGCTTTTGGAGGCTGCCAAGTATTGGTAGATACAATGATGACATGCTCCAAAACGAGCAAATCCTTGACATGGGATTCATTGTGGATGACATCAAAGACCACATGAGAGAAGAAAATAGGATCCTGCAATCGATCACATTAATGCCCAAGCATTGTCAATCCTCCCTCCCAGAAAAATATTACAAAACACATACAAGGGAGTTCCATATTAGGACAATAGGCGTGCTCAATCAAAAATTGTTGAGATCTCAATTATGGTTCAAGCATAAACATTCTCCCACTCTCTTTGCAAGTCTCGTAAAGTTTTTTCTACTTGTCTTCAGTAATGGTTCATTCTTGACAACAACTGATGGTTCCATTTTCACATCAAGTGATGGTTGTACTTCCTCTTCAGCTGATGGATCCATTTTTACATTGGGTGACGGTTTCAATTCCACTTCATGTAATGGCTCCATTTTTGCGTCACTGGATGGGGCAACTTCCATAGCATTTGATGACTCGATTTCCATAGCATTTGACTGATCGTAAATTAGATAGACAGTCATCTTCTTAACAGTCCATCCATGCCCAATAGATACAAAAATCTCCACATTGTCACCAACTCCTAATTTTGATACCACGTCTTGCCAATCTTCATCATTAAAAGACATTACTGTGTCTCGCCTGTAAATTTGGATAGTTAATTTTGTGTAATTAATAATCAAGACACTAGTCAGACCTTCAGTTGCTAAGTTTTCAGGTGTTGTTGAATAAAGAACACATAAAGTCATTCCCTTCATGCAGTAATTGGTATCGTCGGGAACTTGAAATAATACAGAAGGTCCTTCACCTCGATAGGCTAACCAAGAAGGATAATTATCACCCGGAAGGAAATTATCACGAGAATTGGTTGTCAATCCCTGAATCATAAACATATGCTTAGTTATTTATGTTATTCAAATTATGCTATGCAAATGGACATTTTCTGCCATTTATTGTGTCAAAATAGTGTACTACACAAAAGTATATATGAGGAAACTGATCGCAATATAACTCCTTTCCACTTTCCTACAACTCGTCTTTCACAATAAAAATTGTAATAACATATATATGTTTATCTACAAATTCTCTCTGGGTTCGACAATCTTATCAATCTATACGAAGGATTTTTCATTAAATAGCTCTACTTGCACATTACTGTTACTTGCATTCCCTTTGAAGAGTGTCTGATAATATACAAGGCCTAGTATCAACATCTTAGAAAATCCAACCATTTTATGCCTTCCAGCTATTTTCTCTTCAAAACATAAGGAATAGTATTCTTTTCAATTATGTAGAATAATTTGCTCCTTTTCACACACAGTCGATTCTAGAAACTAAATGCTAGGATATAGAATATTGTTAAGAGTTGTTACTTCGGATATTCTTAGAAAGTCTTTAAATAGCCTGAAAGGGTAGAAGGGAAAGACAGTTATGAATAATTAAGTTTAGCGACTAGAGAATGCTATAGAGTGAAAGGAAGGTTATCATCTTTATTGTATACCTTTTGAATCTTCTGTTTGAATCTCACTACATCAATTCCTTCAAGCTTATAAAAAAAAAAAAAAAAAGTCCTACATTGATTTGCAATCATTATTTTAGTTATAATTATTCCTCTGTTGATTCAAATATCCCCAGTTTTGGGAAATCTTTCTTATGCCAGGAGAAAGGTTCCAAACAGTAAATCACTTCTTTGTGAATGCAAAAGACTTGCGAGCCAACGTATGAAACATCTAGAAGCTTTTTTTTTTTTTTTTTCTACTTAAGGGAATCATTCTAGCAACATCTAACTTATTGTTATGGATTACTACTAATGTAAAGGGCAAAAAACAACATATACTAATACTCAGTTTTAAAAAAAATAAAATCTAGTTACCTAATACTTGTTAGATTGTAGTTATATACTAAAACTACTTAAAAAACAATTGTTGAACTAGTTATTAATATTGTGCAGTAAGAAGATCCTATATATCCTTCATATCAACAAAATATAATTTTATTATTCTGTTCCTCTTTCTCCTTGTATATCTAAAGGACTAAACCTGTGTATAACTTCAATAGTTATTCAACTATCCTTTTAAAGTTACACATTTGTTATGAATATGAACAAGCTAAAAAAATGTAACAAATATAGACATTAACAAATAAATGTAATGAAGATAAAGTTAAAAACAATGACAAAGAAAAAAAAGGATATAATAATTATCTAAATATTTACTTCATTTCTATTTTAAACGTCTGACCTTAGTATCCATATTAGTATCTGATAGATACTTGAATAAAAATGTACATTTATGAATCTTTACCATTTAAAGAAAAACATGCAAATGGAACATAATTCCATGTTCTCTTAGTAATGATAAAATATTAGGTGAGAAGATTGAGAAGGAACCTGTGATAAGCTCTTCCCAAGAATATTGATGACTATGTGGCAATTTCCCATTCCAATCAAAAGAGATCTCAAGGAATGATCCGAAATGTGTGATGCATGTGATATTCCCAATTCAGTAAGACCGGCATCATATAGATCATCAAGAAATCTTCTGAATTCTTGTTTCAGTTGAATCTCTGAGTCACATTGTACCGAAACACTTCTAAGTTTTGAACAGCTGCTAAGTATTTGTGATTGATAGACTAAAGCCAGATTATTGCTCTCTATATCCAAGGAAGCAAGAGACTTTGACATGCCACCAAAAGGGGAAATATGTGCTACAGAATTCATTGTTGGTGACATCCAAGACCTAATGAGAGAAGGAAAAACATGATGTGATAATCCTTCATATCCACATAGAGATATATATCCAATGCTTTTTGATCTCACTATCGAAAATGGTGGTTGTTTGACTCCAGTATTTGCTGCCATTAGAGTTGTCAAGGATTCCATTTGCACTATATCTTCTTCCAATTTGTCAATCTTTGAACAACCAGAAAGGATGAGAGTTTCCACTGTTCTCAATTGATAGATCTCTCTTGGGAGATTGCTAAGACTCGTACAGTCCTTCAAATTTAACAGAAGAAGATTCTTGAGATCTCCAATGGACGGGTGTACCTCCAACAGACTTTGACAATCCTTCATAATTAGCTTTTCTAGGTTTGGTAACTTTGAAAAGTCAGGGGTTCTTTTCAAGTACTTAGAATGACTGAGATTTAGGATCTTCAGTCCCTCTATCAACTACAAGAAAATAAATGTTTTAAATGACTGAAACCGTGGCAAAACATCTGTTTCCATTAACCATTTATTTTAAAAGGAAAATCTAATCTCATATGTACCTGAGGCTTCTTCCAAACTTGTGTGAGATTACTGTGTTTTAAGTCCATAGCAACTACATTTTTCTGATAAAAGTTTTCTGGTGTGTATTTTAATGGAAATCCTTGCCAAGAAAGCCATCTCAGGTGCTTTGAAAAACACTTGTAATCTCCGATGACTTGTACATTATCAAGTTGCAACAATCTCAATCTCTTCATTTTCTCAAAAGCAATTGTATCAAAGCAAACTCTATTGGTCTTTGGCAACTTCATAACCAATCCCTCGATGGCTTTTGTTCCCTGTGACACAAAGAAAGACCGTAGAAAAATAAAATAAAAAGGAAATCTTAATTTGTAGTTTGGTGACTAAAAAGCAACACAAAAAATTGCAGCCTAAGCCCAATTATATATAAAATGACATCATTCTCATGAACTAACTCTCCAAAAACTCGACTTGTTACATGAAGACCTGTGTATGGACAGACACATGTGAGATAATGAATCCCACAATTTTCAGCCAATAGATTGGAAAAGTAAATACATTTCTGAAACATAGTTTTTGTTATCTTTAAAGATAGTGAAAGATGACAAACATTCAAAATACAATGTAGAGAAATTCTTACGGTATGGTCTTCCAGTACATTAACTACGTCCTCATGACACCACAATCGGGTACGCTTCTCAGGCTCCTCCGGTGAACTTTCACGAACAATTTCCCTTCCCATGTCTCGTAGCAAATCATGCATTCCAAGCTTTTTATTCTTTTCAACTTTTATGAGGCTTCTCTCTATCAACACTGTTATTCCAATATCAGCATGAAGTCCACAACCATTTAGTATCTTTGTAACATAAGCTCTATCCTTGCCGATAAAGAAACAACAGACATCAAGAAATATATCCTTTTCCATACGATCGCTTAAACCATTAAAGCTAATTTTTAGTTTCTCATGTATTTGATCATTGGGTATTTTTTCAAGCTTTGATAATACACTCTGCCACTCTTGTTTTCTCCTCTTCAATAAGTAAGATCCAAGGACTTCAAGAGCTAGTGGTATTCCACCACAATAGGCAACTACATATCTTGAGAGAATAAGGAAGTCTTCTGTTGGAATTACCTTCCTAAAAGCATGTCCACAGAAAAGCTCAAGGGACTCGCTAGCATTCAATCCCTCTGCTTCATAGATAAAATCAACTTCAAGGATATTAAGTACACGCAGATCTCTGGTTGTGATGATTATTACACTTCCCGGACCAACACTATTTCCTTCACATAGTGCATTAAATTGCTCAAGCTCACTAACATCATCAAGTACAGCAAGTATGCGTTTTGAACGAAGTCGTTGCTTGATCATAGCTTTTCCTTGCTCAACACTAAGCACCTTTATCTTTCTTGTTTTCAGGATATCTGAAAGAAGTTGTTCTTGTAAATCGATTCTGCCCCTATCTTTCTCCCAAACTTCTCTAATATTAGCAACGAAGCTTTGATCTTCAAATTCATAACAAAGATCATTGTATATGACTTTGGCAATAGTGCTTTTGCCAATCCCCCCCATCCCCCAAATCCCTACTAAACAAACTTTTCTTGTATTTTGTCTTAAAAATCGAATCGGCTTTTCCGCACGGGGTTTTAATCCAACTTGAAAATTTGGCAGAGGTAAGTATTTTTTGTCTAGATTTTTCAAAACTTGAGAAACAATTTCCTTCACAACTTTGCTTTGATTACTGCAACAACAAATATTACAAAAAACAAAAATGGAAATAAAAATGAAGGACGTGAAACATATACATTTGACTCAATTTCCAAAAAAAGTCAACTCAATTTCCTTAGGCTTTGCTTGCGAGTTTGGAGGGAAAGGGAGGGGAACATATAGATGACATTGAGGGAGAAAGACTTTGGGGATTCATTTTTCTTTATAATACAAAATCCTCCTCATTTAGAGAACTCAAAAATTATATTGGAGGAGAGTTTTTCAAGGTTTACATCAATTCTTCAAATAGTTATAATATTTTTAAAATAAAAAATATATTAATCATAAACATTAATTTATCATTCTCTTAAAAATTACTCTTTCAAAAAATGTGCAAGATTTTACCATTTTCTCCTGTAAAACTAACCCTCCAAAGTTTTCCCTTCCAAACTCTCAAACAAAGCCTAAAGGTGCGCTAGATTTGCTAAGAGGTAGGTATTGGACAAAACAACACAACCCAAGGCAGTACAACACATGACAACTTTTACGATGATTAACAATTTTGTCTTATACGATGTTTGGTGGACAAAAATGTTATTTTGGTAATTTAGACAACTTGTACTTGAGAAAAAATTATATTATGAACAGTTATACAATCAAACACAGTACAACTTCGTCGTATCGCTTATTTTTTTTTATAAGATCAAACGCACCCTTAATCAAGTTCAAATACTCTATATGTATAGCATAAAGCCTTAGTGGCACAACAACAAGAAGAAGAAAATCATAGCATGCAATATGAGCACTAATTAGCAAAAATAAAATAAAACCAAAACAGAATGAATAATTATATTTGAACAAGTATTTTGATATAACTTTTGGGACAACTTTATTGTTCTCTCTTCTCATTGATTAAAAATAATGGAGAGAGAAAAAGAAAGAGAGAGAATAATAAGATAATTTTTTTTGAAGAATAAGAAGATAACGTGAATATGAGAAAAAAAATTTGTACAAAAATGGTTGTACAAATTTCATTTCTGAAATAAAATAGACATATTTACCTGTAATTACTCATATCCCAACCAGTCAAATACGAAACATCGCGGAGTGCCCTTTTTTTTCCAAATATAATTTGATCTAACTCATCTACTAATATTACCGGGGAATGTTGACGTATATTCGAAGGGGTGATACCGTTAAATACTGGCATAACAACCTGACCGTTATCTGCTTTGCATTTCATGATTTGTTCGAGTTCATTAAGACACCAACTAGAATTAACGTAGTTTTTAGAGAAAACAACGATGGCTATCTGAGAACCTTGTATTGCTCGAACTAATTCTGGTCCAAGCTCCTCTCCCTTTTTAAGATTCTCATCATCAAGAAAAGTATTGATTCCAGCGTCTGTGAGAGCAGCATAGAGATGAGAAACAAAAGTCTTGCGAGTATCTTTCCCTCTAAAATTGATGAACACGTCGTGTATCCATTGAGGTCTGGACCTTGAAGAAGAAGAAGACATGTTGGATATACTACTGATGATGGATGTGAACAACGGACTCACTGGATTTCAAGCATTTACAGTCAACTCAAAGCTAACACGGTTGAACACAGCTCACCTCCACTCACATTCCGATTTTATAATTAGTTTAACACAATCATTTTGTATTTTAATAATTAAAGGATTATTCAATAATGTACACTAGCTTATTTAAAAAACAATTAGTGTATTCTAGCAAATTCATTTAATTAATTGATTAAAATATGATTAATTATTAATAATATAAAACTAATATAATTGCTACTCACTTGCTACCAAGGAAGCAGAGTGAATTGAACTTGTCCAATGCGAAGAGCGACACCCTCGTCTATTAAGCCCATTTGATGATGGAATTGGAGAGCGTTAGGAGTGTAAAAATTAATAAATAAAGTTTTATTTTTATTCGTAAATTATATTTGAAGCATTGTGGTAATTTACCTAATAACCAATAAAATATAGCCACATGAGCATATTTGCAAATGGATTAAAAATTAGTTTGGGGATATCATTTGTAAATTTACTTATTTAGCTAACTTTGATGAAAATTGCTCTTGACACATTTCATAAGGTTGAGGCACACAAGTAAAATATGTTTTTGCCCCCTCAGCAGTTAACTGCCGAGGAATTTAAAAATTGATTGCAGTTAACTGCCGAGGATCTTCTGCTACAAATATGGCAGAAACTCTCTCATCCATTATTCATCTCATCTTCCAAAAAGAAAAATTCAAATCTCTCTCACAAATCTCTTTAAAAAACCCAACCAAATTTATTCAACAAAATCACAAGTAAATAATTATAATGCTATTAACTTACATTTTAGTTGTTATAAATGTTTTTATCTCAAAAACTAAAAAATAAAAACATTTGGTTACTTACTTGTAAATTTATCTCAAACTTACAAATTTATCTCAAAAACTAAAAAATAAAAATAGTGTTATGAACTAAATGAAGGAAAACAATGCTAGAGATTAATAAAAAATTCGCTTGGTGAAATTATAAATTTAGATGAAACCTAAACCCATCTTAGTTCATACATTAATATTCACATAAAAAAAAAAACTTAGTGGAGGCATATATTTACCAAACCAATAGAGGAGCTAGCGATGAGTTAGAATGTATGTATATACGTCAAATATATTCGGTACAGTAATGAGAAATTAACTCAACAAAATCTCATGGCCACATTAATTGAAATTTGAAACAAACAATAACCACACAATTCATATATAAACTCTTTTATGATATAAAACATGCCACTATTTTTCCTAGTTCACAGAAAATATTGAAAAACACAAAGGACAAAGGTACGCCCAACAAAAAATTGTTGGAACGTCTACTCTAATCCATACATAAACATTTCAGCAAAACTCTCTTTACAAGTCTTGTTAAGATTTCATATGGCTTAGGCAATGGCTTAACTTCCACAGTAATCGATAGCCGTCTCCTTTTCACATCAGGTGATGATTGCGCTTCCGCTCCAGGGGATGACTCCGTTTTCACATCGAGTGATGGTTGCACCTCCACTTCAGGTATTGGTTCAATTTCCATAGCAGCTGGCTGACCATATATTAGATAGACAGCCGTCTCCTTAACAGTCAATCCATGCCCAATAGCTACAAAAATCTCCACATTGTCATCAACTTTTAAATTTGACACTACACCTTCCCAATCTTCATCATTAAAAGACATTATTGTGTCACGCTTGTAAATTTGGATAGTGAGTTTTGTGTAATTAATGATTAAGACACTAGTGATACATTCAATTGGCAGGTTTTGAGGTGTTAACGAATAAACAACACACAAAGCTATTCCCTTCATGCAGGAACCACTATCCTCAGGCACTTCGAAATGTACTGAAGGTCCTTCGCATTTATAGGCTAACCAATAAGGATAATTGTCACCCGGAAGGAAAGAATCACTAGAATTGGTTGCCAAACCCTGTATCATGAACATATGCTAAGTTATTTATGAAATAGTGTTCTAAACAGACAAATGTATATATACAAGTAAACTGATCCAAGGAAACCAGGCAATATAGTTCCTTTCGCAATAAAACTGTAACGGATACATGTCTGTCTACAAGTTCTCTCTCTGCACTATGATCTTATCATTCTATGCAAAAGATTTTTGTAAACTTGATCTACTGGCCTGTTAACAACATTTTAGAAAATACCTGACATTTTATTCAAGTCAGTTACTTTCTCTTCAATGCATTAGCAGTACTGTTGTCACTTCTTTATGAATAGACGTATGCAACAACTTGAAGCTTTTGTTTTCTAATGAAGGGTTACATTATGGAAACATTTTGCTTACCGTTATGGATTCCTACTAATGTAGAGAGAAAAGAAACAACATAAACTAAATATTTTAAAGCTCGGTATCTGTAAAAATAATTATCTAGTTACTTGATTCTTTGATTCTTGTAAAGGCTGTAGCTTTATTTTCTTGTTAGATTGTAGGTATATCATATATGCTACAAATATTTTAAAAATAACTGTTGAACTAATGCTTTTGTATTTTATAATATGATGATCCAACATATAATTCACATCAACAATAATATAATTTTAATATTTTGACATCTGAAGGACATTAACTCGTATAGATTCAACAATTATTCAATTATCCTATTAAAAGACGTTTTATGTGTCAAATATAACAAATAAAAGAAAAAAAGATATGTAGAAAACGGTAAAAGGATTTAATTATCTCAAAATTAATTTCACTATGTTACACATATGACCCCTAGCATTGATTTTAGTTTACCTGAACGATACCTAAGTAAATTTCTAGTTGCTTTCAGAAAATTTTATACTACGATTTAATGAAATATAGAACAAAGAAAACAATTCCATGTTCTCTTAATTAATAATAAACATCAGTAAAGGTGAAAGAATGGAGAAGGAACCTGTGCTAAGCTCTTATCAAGAGTATCCATGACTATTTGGGAACTTCCCATTCCAATCACAATTGATTTCAAGGAAAGATTTGTGATTTGGTGTCCATGTGATGTTGTTTCCAACTCAGTAAAATTCACATCATATAGATCATCAATAAATCTTCTTAATTCTTGAGTAAGTTGATTCTCTGACTGGCATTGAAACCAAACACATCGAAGCTTTGAAAGGACGGTAAGCATTGGTGATTGATAGTCCATATTATTACTTTCCGCATGCAAGGAAACTAGAGACAATGAATTGCCTGCAAACGGAGAAATACGGGATAGGGAATTTCTGGTTGGTGACATCCATGACCAAATGAGAGAAGGAAAAACATCAGACGATAATCCTTTATATCCACATAGAGATATATATGCAATGCTTTTTGATCTAACAATCGAAAAAGGAACTTGTTTGACACCAGTATTTGCTGCAATTAGAGTTGTCAAGGATTCCATTTGCAATATATCTTCTTCCAATTTGTCAATCTTTGAACAACCAGAAATAATGAGAGTTTTCACTGATTTCAATTGATAGATCTCTCTTGGGAGATTGGCAAGACTTGTACAGTCCCTCAAATTTATCAGAACGAGACTCTTGAGGTCCCCAATGGACTGGTGTACCTCAGACAAGCTCGGACAGTCCTTCATAATGAGCTTTTCTAGATTCGGTAATTTTGAAAAGTCTGGGGTGATTTTCAAGTACTTATTATGACTGACATTGAGAATTTTCAGCTTGTCTAATATCTGCAAGAAAATGATTGTTTAAAAGAAAATGGAAAATGTGAAGGTCGCAGCAGATTATAATGTCATCAACCTTTGAGTTTTGAGAGAAAATGTTGTTATACCTTGGTCTCCTGCCAAACTTGTCTAAGATTGCTATGTTTTAATTCAAAAACAACTAAATTTTCCAGATCAAAGTCATTCGGTATAAATTTGAAAGCAGATCGTTGCCAATCAACCCATCTCAGTTGTTTGGAAATTAACCCATATTCTCCCATAAGGTGAACACCATCAAGTTTTAAAAGTCTCAGCTTTTGCATCTCCTGCAAAGAATCAGTACCAAATATAATTCTGCCTGTTCTTTGGTACTTCAAAATCATTCCCACAATAGTATATGTTCCCTGCATGTGAAGTAAAAAAAGCTGAGAAAAGTTAGAGAAAATGTTCTTCATTTTCCTTGCTTGCTAGAAAGCTAGGTAGCATCGACACTTCATATTGAGGGTGTGTTTTGCATCCGACACAAGCTGGTGCTAGACAATATACATACACATGTGATTTTATTCAATCATTTGTTTTTTTCTCAATTTATTATTACTATTGTCGACGTCTTACTGTAAAATATCGTGTTTGTGTTGGTGTGTCATTGCTAGAAAGTAATACACATTTCCATGTTAGTATATAACGGCAGAGGAGAAGCAGGCTAAGCACGTACATAATGAAAATGAGAATGAAAATTCAAATAATACATTTGAAAAAATTATAGGGGATGGTCAAAGTTCTTACGGTTTTTTTTGACAATACATGCAGCACATCGTCATGAAACCACAATCGCATATCTTTGATTGAACTTTCACCAGCAATTGCTCTTCCCATGTCTCTGAGCAAATCATGCATTCCAAGCTTGTTATTCTTTTCGACTTTTAGGAGGCTGCGCTCTATGAGAATAGATATTCCAATATCAGCATGAAGTCCACATGCATTAAGTATCTCTGTAACATCAGCTCTGTTCTTTCCAATCAAGAAACAACATATGTCAAGAAATATGTCCTTTTGTGTATAATCTTGTAAACCATCATAGCTGATTCTCAATATCTGTTGCACTTCATTGTTGGGAATTTTCTCTAATTTTGATAGTGCACTTCTCCATTCTCGGGTTGTCCTCTTTGATAAGTAACTTCCAAGGACTTCAAGAGCCAGTGGTAATCCTCCGCAATAACCAACTACATTTTTAGTGAGTTCACTAAAACTATATCTTGGATATGGTTTTTGAAAAGCATGCCAACAGAAAAGTTCAAGGGACTGGTCTTCGTCCATTTCTGTCATTGTGAAGATATGGTCACCACTAAGTGATTTGAGAAGGCGTCCATCTCTAGTTGTAATAATCAATACACTTCCCGAACCGAACAACTTAGGATCTGCACACAGGTTTTTTAATTGCTCAGATGTGGTCACATCATCAAGTATGACAAAAACTGTTTGTCCTCGAAGTCTTTTCTCAATCTTAGTTATCCCTGAGGCAATGCTATGAATCTCTTGTTTTATTTTCAAGAGATCTAAAAGAAGTTGTTGTTGTAAAGGAATAACCCCTCTATTATTATTATCACAAACTTCTCGAATACTTTCGATGAAACTTGCTCTACCCTTAAATCTAGAACGGATTTGATTGTAGATAGCTTTGGCCGTGGTTGTTTTCCCGGATCCACCCATTCCCCATATCCCTATCATACAGACTTCTGTTGATTGATGATCAATAAACTTGGTAATTTGTTGCACACGGGAATCCAATCCAACCGGATATTCAGTAATAGACAACAATGAGATATCTAGTTTTGCCAAAGTGTCCTCAACAATTTGCTTCACTAGTTCACCTTCATTACTTGGGTAATAATAACAGTTACAAAGACAAAGAATGAGCATTAATCAATCATGACATAATCTCAAAAGAAATTACGCTTTAGTATTGATTACCTTACCTGATATTGTTGAGATCCCAGCCAGACAGATTTGAAACTTCAGTGAGTACGGTCTTCCACTTGGACAACAGTTCATGCTCTCTATGAATTGCATGGAGTTCAAAAATTGTTCCAAAATTACCTTCCAGCTTACGGACATGCGATGGGTCAACATGGTAAAATACGGGCATAACCACCTGCCCATAAGTATGGCTGCAATGCAGGATGTGTACAAGTTCGTTAAGACACCAGCTAGATCCTGCATAGTAAGGTGAGAGAACAACGATAGATATCCGAGACCCTTCTATTGCTCTCTTTATTTCTGGTTCCAGCTTATTTCCCTTTCTAAGCTCCTTGTCGTCACGAAAAGTGCGGATTGCTGCATTTGTGAGTGCAGCATAGAGATGAGAAACGAAAGTCTTTCGAGTATCCTCCCCTCTGAAACTTATGAACACGTCATAGATCAATGGATGATTAGAGGAAGAAGACATTATTGTTTCGATCAATTTTAACCAAGTCAATGATTATACAAAGCACAAATGCAGAATGAAGTGTAATAGTAATGAGATACTATGTTTTTCTTGTGCTTGTGACCACTCACCTCACGTCGACCAAAGGGAGTCTCCTGTGTAGCTAAGGATAGGGGGGGAAAATAAAAATAAAAATAAAAGGAGGAATAGTATTGCTTTTTTTTTTTTTTTAAATAGTCTAGCATTTAGTTAGAGAAATTCACTTTCAAAGTGAATAAAGGGTATGTTTGGGGTTCGAATTCTAATATATATATATATATATATATATATATATATATATATATATATATATATATTATCCTTATTAAGTGAGTTATTACACATTTTTTTTTAAACAATCTAAAAATATTTTAATCACACTAAGAATGAGCATGATTTGATTCATCTAATACAAAAAATTGTAGAAAATACAAGTTTGACTAAAAAGTATGAGAAAAGTAGTTAGTTTTAGTATTGTAATTTATGAAGGTGATTGTCAAAAACTTATACTTTTTCTTTTTTTTCTGTCAAGTAGTTTAGTGGTTGAAACTCACAAGGAGCGACCCCAAGAGGGTGAAGATATCACCATCGCAACATAAAAAACACGGCAGCGTAACCCATTCAAGCCTTGAAACCATCGGATCTGCAAGAACAAGAGGTGGACAGATCTGCAAACATCCAACCTGCTTGGACAGAAACAACCACGACCTTTGCAAATTGACGGTAGCTCAAACAAAACGGCGACGATGAAAGTTAAAACGCGGAGGTGCGCCGGACGCCGGAAGTAGCACAACCCACCTCGACTGCAAGAAACGGTGATGCGAAGGAAGGAGGGAGAAGCTCCTCATCCCACCACCAAGATCACGGTTACATCTTGGACGGGGAGGGTTTGGATTGTGTAGGGAGGAAGGCGGCTGGAGGATTTAGAAGAGAGAAGTTAAAGAGAAAGTTTTAGAGAGAGAAGTTACGTTACACCTCTATAATACTATAATGTAACAATTTTACTATATGATGAGGATCAATATGGAGTTTTCTCTTGGCCCCTTGCGCTACCATTGTTAGGCCACAATTTCAAGAATTTTCAAGTAGAGAATTTACATGAATGATCTCACAATCACACTTACCCACATTGATTGATCCTCGCATAGAGATGTCTCTATGCTATGCATAACCCCTTAAGCAAGCTACACTAGAAACAAGAGTAACATAATTCATAGGTGAATTCTAAGGTGCACAAGTGAAACAAATTTTACACCATGCCACACAATTACATTATCTAAGAGCAATTACGATATTTTTAAGTTTTGTAAAGGAATAAAAATGCCTTATGGAATGCACCCAAAAAAAGAGGCTATGTGAACAACAAAATCATATAAGAGAACAAAAATGCTACTTAGAGCGAAAAAGAAGTTCACGATGATATCATGGCTATGCAACTAACTTAAGCCCGTATTTATTCCACCAAAGAAAAGATCTGACAGTTGTTGTAATTTCGTGATCAATTCGCGATAGTGTTGTTCGCTATAAACAGCAATACTCGATTACGAAAATGCTACTTAGAGCGAAAAAGGGGTGCATTAGTTTTGAACACAAATTGTTGCATCTGTAGGAAGGGTAACATGTGGCGAGACCTCTATTTTAGGCCAATATTTGAAAACCTAAAGCGAGATTTTGGACCGTTTTATCTTTGGACCGACCATGAACATCATTATTGATCAATACGATACATGGGTTCTCAATACTAGTTCCACAATCGTCTCAACTACACCATTCTCAAATTGAAGAATAATCCATCTAAAAACATGAATGAAAGAAACCATGTGAGTTTGGTGTGGGGCGTTGGAAGATGTCTTTGCAGGCACAGATCCAAGTTAAGCAAATTGGGGGCAGTTGACCCCACTAACATTCTAATTTCTTCATGAGTTTTTGAATAAATTTAATTTTTTTCTTAGGCAAAATTAAGTGTTGCCCCCATAAAAAAAATTATTGAATAATGTAAGCTGTGAAGAATGAAATATACAATAATGTGAAAGATATATTATTGAATATTTTTTTGGTCATGCTAATAAGTATTTTTAACACATTTTTTTTTTAAAAACTCGGTATCTGGTCTAAGAATTGACTAATTCGAGGGGACCAACCTCACCGCCCACTTACGAGGGCCCCATTTAAAGCCAAAACAAAGTTTTGTATGGACTTGCCCACCGAAATTGGCACCAGATGGAATCGAACATAAGACCTTGAGATGAGCAAACTCCAAGATCTCAGGCCAACCCCAAGGCCAACCTCAAATGGGTTATGTGTCTTTAGCACATTGTTTAAGGAATTCACAAAAATAAATTTTATCTTGTAATTACAAGTCAAAGTAGTCTCAAAATAATAATTATATCATTTTTCAGACAAAATTTATTTACTATAGTTGCTTAAACAATGTCGTAAAGACAGTTGTTAATATTTTACAATTTTGTTTTCATAATTTTTTTTTGTCAATTACAAAGAAGAGAAATATTTTAACAGTGTTTTTTTTGAAGGAAAATATTTTAACAGTCTTGAAAATGAAAAAATTCTAAACATTAATAAAATTAAAGACACGCCAAAACAATTATATTTCGTAGATACTTGTCAAAAAAAAATTATATTTCGTAGATATGAAAATACGTTCATTATGTTAGGTATACAATGGTAAATTTTTAGTTCTTTCCAATAATAAAAATGATGTCATCAATTTATTGTTCATATGTTGATACAAATTTTACAAAGATACGTTCAATATGTTAGGTATACAACAACGGTAAATTTTTAGTTCTTTCCATAATGAAAATGATGTCATCAATTTATTGTTCATATGTTGATTCAAATTTTACAAAAATATTTGTGATATATAATTTTTTCCCCATTAACTGAAAATCCTAGATCCGGGGTCTTTGTCTATCCAACGAGTGAAGACTAAGATGATTGTCCATCCCGTTATATGCTAAAAAATGTTAACCTTTTGGGAGTTTGGAGGGGAAGGGAGGGGAGGACTTTGAGGGGTTGGAAATATATAGAAAAATAGATAAAAAAATTCACATTTTTTGAAAGAACAGTTTTTTAGAGAATGATAAACTAATACTTATGATTAATATACTTTTAATTTTAAGAATATTATAACAACATAGATTGAATTTGAAAAATTCATATAAACCCTCTATAACCCCCCAAAACCATCCCACAATATAATTTTCGAGTTCCCCAAATGAGGGAGATTTTTTATTAAGAGTAAAAAATTAATCTCCAAAGCCTTCTCCTCCTAATGTCTTCTATTTCTTCCACTTGCTCCTTCCTTTTTTCCAAAACCCTCCCCTCCCCTCCCCTCCAAACTCCCAAACAAAGCCTTAGGTGCAAACATTTAGCCCCCGTGTGATTTAATTTTGGACCAGGGCCATATTCTAAAAGATAATTTGACCAAATAAATATATAAATGATTTTGTTTTATCTAAAATCAATTAAAATACATTTGTCCTTCTTTTATACAGAACTATACAATTTCAACAATTATTAAAAACCAAAAGAGGAGCTACTCCAAACTAGTGCTCAAAGTTAGAATATATTTATTTCATTTCAACCAAATGTTTTTTTTTTAACAAATCAAAATGGAATTATATTACTCAAACAACAATTATCACCCTGCACAAGGAGTGCAAAGGGGGAGCATCGGGTAAAAATTTACAAATTTTTTCAACCAAATGTTGTCATAACATTTTTATAGCATCAATAGTGAGAAATGGAATTTGTTGAATGAGAGAAAACAGAGACATAATATTGTGAAACTGTGTGTTTTAACTATTCAGCAAAATTATGTTTATAGACTCGAGACAATAAATAACAAATAAATGAGGACGTTTTTTATACAAATGAATGAGATATTATTTCAATTTACATGATATTATATCCATAAACAAAAAATATAAAGATCCTAACATATTTTCAACAAAACTCTTACAAAATTTAAATAAGTACATGTTTTGAAACAAACAACACATTGATCTCATCTGTGTATATAAAGCATAAGCACTGTCTGTCCACCCTCCCAGAAAAATATTAGAAAACACATACAAGGGAATCCCGTATTAGGACAAAGGCGTGCCCTATCTGAGATCTCAATTCTGGTTCAAGCATAAACATCCTCCCACTCTCTTTGCAAGTTTTACAAAGATTTTATCATTTGGCTTTGGTATTGGCTCGCTCTTGACAGCTATTGGTGATTCCGTTTCCACATCAGATGATGGTTGTGCTTCCACTCCAGGTGATAGTTCCATTACCACATCAGGTGATGATTGCACCTGCACTTCAGGTATTGGTTCAACTTCCATAGCAATTGATGACTCAATTTCCATTGCAGTTGACTGATCATATATTAGATAGACAGCGGTCTCCTTAGCAGTCAATCCATGCCCAAAAGCTACAAAAATCTCCACATTGTCACCAACTCCTAAATTTGATACTACACCTTCCCAATCTTCATCGTTAAAGGTCATTACTGTGTCTCTCTTGTATATATGAATAGTGAATTTTGTGTAATTAATGATCAAGACACTAGTGAGACATTCAGTTGCCATGTTTTTAAGTGTAGATGAATAAAGAACACATAAAGTTATTCCCTTCATTCCACAATTACTATCCTTGGGCACTTGAAAACATACTGATGGTCCCTCACATGTATAGGCTAACCAAGAAGGAATATTGTTACCCGGAAGGAACGAAGCACGAGAATCATTAGTTGCCAATCCCTGTATAAGAACATATGCTTAATTATTTATGTAATTTATGCATGTAAATGGACATTTTGTACCACTTATAGTGTCAAAATAAGGCACTGCAAAGAGAAAAAACATTCAAGGATACTCATTTACAGGAAACATGCAATAGTTTTATAACACACCCATCAAATGTCAAACGTTAGAACAGATTTCAGCATTTATAACAGCTGAAAGACTATTTTGTAAAACTGAAGTGTTAAGCACATGTTTAATTATAATATCCTAATGGTGATTTTCTCATCTTATTATTAAACACTCGTTCTCATCTTTTACTTGCCATTTGATTCGTTTGTTGCATTTGAATCCCCAGACATTTGTCATATTTGCATTGGATCACTCCAATTCACTCATCAATAATGTATCATATTCTCAAGCTGCTTTGAGTCTCAATGCCACATCAGCAAACAATCTTCCAATTTTTATCCTATTCTAGTTCATAATTATTTTTTAAAAGCATTGGGCTTCCATTTTCCTAGTTTGTTGTCATGTCCTTTAAAAATAAATGGAATTCATTTTGAACCGCGGCTGTGGTTGTGAAACAAGATTATTTTGAACTTTTAGTATATAATAATAGAATCGACAAAAGAAAAAGGATGCAATAAATTATTTTGCTTCTATGTTACACGGACCCTAGCATTTATATTAGTTTATCTTATAGATATACTAGCATTTATATTAGTTTATCTTATAGATATACTTGAATAAATTTCTACCTTTCAGGAAACAAATATAAATGGAAAAACATTCCAGCATGTCTTAATAAAAATAAGGGAAGTAAAGGTGGAAGGATGGATAAATAACCTGCGATAAGCTCTTGCCAAGAGTCTCGTTGACTTTGTGGTAACTTCCCATTCCAATCAAAAGAGATTGCAAGGAAAGATCTGAGATTTGTGAAGCATGTGATATTTCCAACTCTGTAAGATCATTAAGAAATACTTTCAATTCTTGTTTAAGTTGAATCTCTGAGTGACATTGTACCGAAACACATCTAAGTTTTGAACAGCTGCTAAGTATCGGTGATTGATAGACCAAACCCAGATTATCACTATCAATATTCAAGGAAACAAGAGACATTGAAATTCCACCAAAAGAGGGAATACGTGCTAAGGAGTTCATTGTTGGTGACATCCAAGACCAAATGATAGAAGGAAAAACATCACGTGATAATCCTTGATATCCACATAGAGATATATGGGTGATGTTCTTTGATCTAACAATCGAAAAAGGCACTTGTTTGACACCAGCATTTTCTGCAATTAGAGTTGTCAAGGATTTCATTTGCACTATATCTTCTTCCAATTTGACAATCTTTGAACAACCAGAAAGGATGAGAGTTTTCACTGATCTCAATCGATAGATCTCTCTTGGGAGATTAACAAGACTTGCACAATCCTTCAAATTTATGAGAAGAAGATT
Organism: Medicago truncatula; assembly: GCF_003473485.1. NCBI lineage: Eukaryota > Viridiplantae > Streptophyta > Magnoliopsida > Fabales > Fabaceae > Medicago > Medicago truncatula. The sequence continues at coordinate 3,322,094 of NC_053049.1, forward strand.
CTTGAGATCTCCAATGGACGGGTGTATGTCGGATAAACTTTGACAATCCTTCATAATGAGTTTTTCTAGATTCGGTAATTTTGAAAAGTCAGGGGTTCTTTTCAAGTGCTTGGAATGACTGAGATTGAGAATTTTTAGCTTATGCAACAACTGCAAGAAAATAATTGTTTAAAGGAAAAGTTAGAGGAAAGTGGGGAACGAAAAGGTGGCGACATATACTATTGTGATCAACCTAAGTTTTAAAAGAAAATGCTATTATACCTTGGTTTCCTTCCAAACTTGTTTAACATTGCTATATTTTAATTCAAAAGCAACGAGATTTTCCTGATCAAAGTCGTTGGGTACAAAGTTGAAGGTAGATCGTTGCCAATTGACCCATCTCAATTGTTTGGAAAGATACCCAAAATCTCCAGTGAGGTCAACACGATCAAGTTGTAAAAGTCTAAGTTTCTTCATATCTTGGAAAGTATTAGTACTAAAGCTACCTCTGCCTGTTCTTTGCAAGTTAAAAATCAGTGCCTCAACAGTTTCTGTTCCCTGCATATGAAGTAAAAAAAAACTGAGGAAAGTAATGGGAAATGCTTTTTGTTTGCTTTCTAGAAAGTGATGCATAAAACGGCCCAAGCACACTTGTAATGAATATCATAAGGAAAAAACACTAGGAATATGAATCCCACAATTTTCAGCCAAAATATTATGAAGAACAAAAACAGAAACAAACAGAATTTTATGATGTTGATAAGATTATGCAGGATAATCAAAAGTTTGAAATTGAATACGGAGAAAGTTCTTACAGTATTTTTTGCCAAAACATCATGTACATCCTCGTGAAACCACAATCGACTACGCTTCCCAGGTTCTCTTGCTGAACTTTCACGGACAATTTCTCTTCCCATGTCTCTTATTAAATCATGCATTCCAAGCTTGTTATTCTTCTCAACTTTTAGGAGGCTCCGGTCTATGAGGACCGCTATTCCAATATCAGCATAAAGTCCACAGCCATTTAGTATCTCTGTAACATAGGCCCTGTCCTTACCAATAAAGAAACAACAAATGTCAAGAAATATATCCTTTACCATATCATCCTTTAAACCATCATAGCTTATTCTCAGCTTCTCGTGCACTTGATCATTGGGAATTCTCTCTAACTTTGATAGTACGCTTATCCATTCTTGTTTTGTCCTCTCAAATAAGTAGGATCCAAGGACTTCAAGAGCCAGTGGTAACCCTCCACAATAAGCAGCCACATTTCTTGAGAGTTCACTAAAGCCTCCTCTAGGACTAGCTTTTCTAAAAGCATGCCAAGAGAATAGTTCAAGGGACTCGTTTTTCTGCATTTCCTCCATTTTATAGACAGAGTCAACATTGAGTAGCTTAAGTATGTGTACATCTCTGGTTGTAACAATTAACACACTTCCAGCACCAAAAAATTTATGATTTCCGCATAGGGCTTTTATTTGCTGAAAATCAGTCACATCATCAAGTATCACGAGTGCTTTCTTTCCGGTAAGCTCTCTCTGGATCGTAGCTGTCCCCGACGCAATACTATGTATTTTCTCCTTTGTTTTGAGGACATCTGAAAGAAGTTGCTGTTGTAAATGTATATGCCCTTTAGTATCCTTTTCACAAACTTCTCTAATGTTTTCAATGAAACTAGTACAATCAAATCTACGATGAATTTCATTGTAGATGGCTTTGGCTACAGTTGTTTTACCTGATCCTCCCATGCCCCAGATCCCTACCATACAAACATCGCCCGAATGTTTCTCAATCACCCCAACCACTTGCTTTACATGGGATTCTAATCCAACTGGAAATTCAGTTATAGACAAGGTTGTGTTGTCGAGTTTTGGCAAAATGGCCTCAACAATTTTTTTCACTAATTCACGGTCACTCCTACAATATAATAATTATAAAACAGACATAATGAGCATAAATAACCAAAGACTATATAGTATTAGGCTCAAAGTATAAATAAACACATAAAAACTACATCAAATAAACAAATTGGCCCTTGAGAAAAATTCGCCAACTTTGTCACAACCCGGCTTTGGATCGTGAATGACGCACAAATCACTCGCGTATGTGAAGTCTTAGCTAAGGCCAATTATTAATCAAGTAAGAAATCTAACATTAAATTATTAAACCTATGTAATTTTTAAAAGAGTTCAACCAAAATTTCGACAAAACCTCTCCAAAAATATGGACATCTCAAAATTTTCGAACAACAAGTAGATCACAGAAAAACCAGTACAGTATAATAAGATTTCTTACATGCCAAACAAATTCTTACAAGTCGGTACAATTTTTTATCTAGATACTACAAGTCTCTTTTACAATGTAACAAAGCCACCTACAGGTCTCAAATGTTGGTCAAAACACTACCCAACATGACTAAAATACCACTAAGACACTTTGGCAAGACCAACTTTCGAGCTTATACCAGATAGCTTATAAACTCATATAACTAAAATAGATCTGTCTGGTAACATTTTTTTCTCACAAGCTTATAGCTTTTTCCTACTAGCTCATACCATTTTCTAATAAGCTACTTTAAGTAGCATTTGAGGTTATGGCTTACAATTTATCAAAATTTTCTCTCAAATTTACCCTTACTATATTAATTGAAAATAACTAAATATTAATTAAAACATCATTTAATGTAATTTCATATTTATCAGCTAGTTCAATAACTAATTTTACTGAACATTACAAATCCAATTTGTTAGTTTATCCGTTATAAGTTCATCCACGTCAGCTGGTCTATCAGTTATCCGCTATCAGCTAGTCTATCAGTATCCGCAAATTTTTAGCAAACACTACAAATTCAATATGTTCTGTTATAAGTTCATCGGCTATCAGCTAGTCTATCAGATATCCACTAATTTTTACCAAACACTGCATGTTCAATCTATTAGCTTATCACAAATAAGTTCATAAGTTCATCATCTATCAGCTATCGACTAATTTTTACCAAACCAAGCCTAATTACACAAGCATTTGAGATTTTGAAGTAACATATTAGTACTTTTCTCTTTGCTCAACAAAAGATCTTTGATTAAGCTACCTGAAAGCGCTTCCATCCCAACCAGACAAATTCGAAGCTTCCGTCAACACTTTTCTCCATTTACCCAATTCCTTCACCATAACTTCCTCAATAATATACCTACTTTTCGCGGCAACTTCCAAAGCTTTACCAAAATCACCTTTCTGATGCCGTACAACAGAAGGATCAACATCATAAAACACTGGCAAAACAACATGACCGTGAAGTCTACGACATTCCATGATCTTTTCCAATTCGTTTAAACACCAACTCGATTCAGTGTAGTTTTTAGAGAAAACGATTATGGATATGCGTGAGACTGAAATTGCTTGGAGAAGTTCGTGTCCGATATCTTCGCCTTTTTCGAGCTTTTCGTTGTCAAGGAATGTGTTGATTCCGGCGTTTGAGAGGACTGCGTAGAGATGAGAGACGAAGGTGCGACGAACGTCTTCGCCTCTGAAGTTGATGAATACGTCATGGAGATATTGTGGATTTGTGGAAGATGATGATGAAGATGAATACATTGTGATTTGAGTTATGATTTTGATGGAGGATGAGTTTTTTGATGGAGTCAACGCTTGCAAGAAGACTAAGCAAGAATGTATATATATATATATATATATATATATGAACAAAAAAGATATGTGGTGTGTGTGAAGAAGGTGAGGGTCATTGAACAAAGATAAGTGCTCTCAATCTTTTTTATAGAAACACTAGTATTTTTTAAATTTATTTTAGGCTTAATTGCAAACCCCTATCTTTCCAAAAGTTGCGGTTATGGACCCCTAACTAATTTAAATACAAAACAGCCCCCTATGTTTTGATTCTTTGGCAGTTTTGGACCCCCAGTCCATTGTTGACTCGGTCAACGCTGACGTGACACCCTAAGTGAGGTGCCACGTGTCAATTTTTATTTTTATTTTTTGTCTTGGGGGTCCAAAACTGCTAAAGAATCAAAACATAAGGGGCTGTTTTGTATTTAAATTAGTTAGGGGTCCATAACCGCAACTTTTGGAAAGATAGGGGTCCAAAAGTGCAATTAAGCCTTTATTTTATTGTATTTTATTTTATTTTATTTTTAGTTTTAAATAAACTAAGTTAAACTCACACCCTATGAAGAAGATAAATACCGCAGATTCAAACATGCATCAAATATATAAACTCACACTCATTTGTTACATTTTTTGTTAGGTGTTTGGGTTCGAACTCGGACCTTGCATATATTGTTATGCATTATCCTTATCAACTGAGGTAAGTTCACAGGGACAACTTATTTATTACATTTAAAATTGATGGTTGAGTAAACAGTCATTTTAGTGTAAGACATTGTCAATATGAATCAAAATTATAAACACATATCTAAATATGTCATTTTGATTCTCAAATGTGCTTTGAGTTAGTTAGTTAGTGTAATCTTCAAATGTATTTTGAGTTGGTCAATTTAGCCTATGTAACGTTCAAATGTGTTGAGATAATTATATTTGAGGTGTGTTGGACATTGTATGTGAATACCTCTATAAGTTAAAATTTGAATATTGATTCATCATATTTTTAAAAGTCTAGTCTACTCTGCTTAATCCAACCCATGTTGTTTTTATCGGTTAATTTAGTTCATAAAATCATTAACAAAATAGGAGATTTGAAAATGTGTTTATAATTTTGAAACATGACTATAATGACAGTGCATCATACTTTCGGAACCAAAACCAAAATGACTATTTAACCAAATTGGTTCTTAAGTTGTTGATGAGTATTGTGAAGTCGGTGTCATGTCCATTATCAGTTTTTACTATTAAGAAAAAAATGACTTGATGATGAAAATAAATGGACTCACTTGTAATTGTTATGTGGTTAAAAATTAACACTTATATTAGAGTTATTTAACTTATCAAATATCAAATTAAGCCACTAGAATTTGAGAACGTCCAATTAAGATCAGACAGTTTAAATTAAAACCTCTAAATTTTATATTAAATAAAGTTTAAAAATTGTCTTACAATCAAAGTCGTTCTACCTTAATCGTATGGTTCTAAAACACCTTCATACACATATCTTTGAATGCATCTAACCAATTCCTATGGTGACTACTTTTTAACAAGGGTCATATTCGAAGATAATTTGACCAAATAAAATCATAAATCTATTTTATCAAAAATGAATTAACGTAAATGATCGAAAAAATTGTGGTTACTAAAAAGAGTAATGTGGTTCATAAAAGAAAATTACAAATAGGTAAATAAAACACAGAGAAAAAGTAAAATAACAGAAGTCAACCTTCCTAACACTAGATGTGTTTTAGAAAGGAGAAAACAATCTCATAGATAACAGCAAATTGGGAAAAAGACGAATGTTTTTACTGTGACATTGTTGTCAAGTACAAAAGGACAGTTAATGGATAGTATTACATAGAACAATGTTATTTGAACATCAATTTGGTTGACAACAACATTGACAGTCATATTTTTACAAAGAAAATCATGTATTGGCACAAAAACCAAAGCAATAGAAAAAGAAAGTAAAAATATAATGTGAGTATGAGAGAGATAAAATTGTTAGGAAATGGTTGCACAAATATATTTCTCTATTACATATGTGTACTTTCCCAACCCCTAAGACACTCCTTTCTAGAAGATCACTTTCGACTTGATCATAATGTAACAACCCATTTTGCTTCCATGTACTGAAATTTAATTTGATTGTGAATGCTACAATGTCTGAAAAATATATCAGCTCATCATTATTCAGTCATAAATCATGTAAGAGTATTAAGTTATCTCTTTTTTGGATAAAATCCACATGAATGATGTATGCTCCTACAAGAGATAATCATGATCGAGATCAACAGAACAACAAGTTAACTCCGCTCTGAGAGAATATTTTTAGCAAAAGATCAAACCAAGAACCTATCACCAAATAGTATATTTGTACATACTGTTCTCACTTTCATGCCTAACATGCTTCATCTAAGCCAACCCCATTGAATGATCAAAAGTTACCTAAACATTCACAATTCGATTTCATAGTTCTATTTGCTTCCTAATTTAATTTGGGAAATGAGACTGATATAAGCATAAATAAGGATTAGTTCATTGTCATTTGTAATACCAACCAACATTACATCCATATCATGATATCAATATAAATTATAAAATTTTATTATTCTAAGAATTTATTTTCATCTCTGTACCTAAAGGACTAATCCCACAACTTCAATGGTGTAAAGAGAGGGCTATGTACGATGAACAAACATCTCAATCCTACATTATTTCCTCACTTCAAAACTTAGCAGCACATCTGTAACATAAAACTAATCAGAAAAATCTTCATTAAGAATTAGATAGGCAGAGAAGAAACTAACACCAAGAGTCAGAAAAATAATTACCACAAAATAGAAATCAAATTCAGCTCTAAACTTATTTCAAAGCATATAAAAGTAGTTCAGAAAGGGAATCCTCTAGTAGTCCAATTCCTTGATGAAACTGCTAATCTCTTGACCTGTTTTGTCCTTTTATAAAATTCCATTAACTCATCAGCAATTTCCTTATCATGGCATCTGACAAACGTATTGAAAAACCTCTCCTCGGACATCCTCAATGCTCTAAGTATTGAGGGTGTTTTCATATTAGAATCCATATTTTGTACCTTCATTGCTAGAAGCACTCTTGGCTTCAAAACAGTCTCCATATTTGAAAACAACAGATATGGGTACGTAAAGATTATGTTAGCTTCAAGCTTCATTGTGCCTAAAATGAAAGTCATGTTCCTTTGAACCTTATCAATTGACAATGTCAAAATATTAGGAGACTTCCCAAAAAGACAGAATATTTCATCATCCGAAAAACCATACTTTGTAAAATTCAACACCTTTTCGCGAATTGTTTCCACACGAGAGATGCCTATTAATGTCACCACATATTTGTACAATTTCGAATCCTTCGAAAGTCCAATCCTACTTATATATTCCATCTTCTCGTCGTCAAAGGAAGTTCTCGAAATAACAGTCGGTCGCAGAATCATCATTTGAACCAAGTCCCTTTTCGGTACACCTAACTCTTCATATTGTTTAACAATACGTTCAATGTCATAGCTATTTTCACACAGCAATGAAGGGTTTCTTGCAATGGCCTTATGAAGCATTGCCTTTGAGTCAAACACTGACATAAGAGAGTCAAGCCTCTCGTCGAAATTATGGTTAAGCCGAGTCCTGAAAAATCGAGGCCTACAATTGATAATCTTTACAAGCTCAGCTGACCCTAAACCCAAATCACTGAGCAAGCGAAGTTTCGACTGAACCTGAGAAGGATCTGCATTGCGCAAAGACGGGCAACGAGTGAATATTCTCGTCAAATCATCATCACCACATCCCCATTTACTCAAAACTTCAGTAGCATCCTTCCATTCATCTTTAACATTTTGCAGTTCAACCTCATTTTGAGCTGGGACTTTCGTCGAATAGGTGGCAGGCGTAAAAACTGGGAAAACTTTTATAACTGCTGTGGTGAATGTCAAATGGTGAATTTTTTTTGACCCAATTGAAAGAAACCGAAGCATGAGTGAATGTTGTAATCAAGTTGAAAATTTGGAACGAGATTCAGTAATTCCAACGAAAAAGCTTGATGACACAGACAAGTTTCTTCGAAGTTCGAATGAATAAGCTAAGGAAGGAAAAGGGGGATATTTCACATTCCCAAATCGTTATTACGAAGAGACTAGTCTTTTCTCTAATCAAAGGTTTTGTGAATAAATCATAAACTGAATGCAAATTATTGCCTTACCTTTGACCTAGTTTGTGGTGCAGTTTATATCGATTTCGATAAGAAAAAAGTTCAACTGATATAAAAATACGATTAGAAATTTAATAAAGAGTAAATATTGAAAAATTAAAAATCAAGAAATAATATATTAATTATTAATATAACGTATTATACTAATAAAAATATAAATACATATTTAGATATATGTATGTGGTTTGGTTCGATTTTAAAAAATTAATCTAAAATGTGAAATTGTTATATTTTATTTTTGCAGGGCAAATGTTATTAAGGTGAACAATATGTTACTGGATTTAAGGACCTGTGAAGAAGCTTTTGGTCAAGAAATCAAGTTCAAACACATACTTAGATATGGATTTCATGTTCAAGGAAGAAAAACAATTATACTCCGTTCGGTTTCAAATACACGGCCGTATCTAAGGCAGGGCAAAGAGGACGACCACTCGGTTGAACACATGATTGGTCTTCTAGAATTTTCAAGCCTTCAATTTGGTCATGGTTGCAAAGAAATGATGGAATTTTATGCATAAACAAAAATTCTTAGTTGCTAAAATTTTAAAACCTAGGTAGCTTCCTTGCTCCTCTTTACTTGAAGCTAATCCTTGTTATATAATCCTAGTCATGCTAGGTGTGGTATTTAGAATTCTAGACATGTGCTTTTACATGGTTGTTGTAGATGAACGATTGGTGATGAAATTATAATAAAAGTGATGGCTGATACATGGGTGTAATCTCCTCAAAACCAAAGTGTATATGATGTTGGATGGAGAGAGAATATGTGATACTAATAAAATTCATTATTTGTTTCTTGATGAGAGATTGTAGAAGTATTCTAGATCGTGCCTCTTTTTGAGTCAGAAAGAGTTGATAAGCTAAATTATGTTGAAGATCAAATTGATTGTTATGTAGTTAAGCTTGAATACAATAGAATGACGAGGGATATTTTGTGTAGTGATAGATTTCACGTCTTCATGAGACCAGAAAAGTGTATGGCAAATCCAAGCTCCATGAAGTAGTAAGAAAAAATGGTTGTGGAATAATAGTTACTTGTCAGCAAAGCAATATATATGGCAAGCAATTTATATACCAAAGAAGTCTACTTATTTCTTGTTCCTCAAATGTTTCTAAATTGAATATTTCAGTTTCTAGTATTGTTGCTGGTTTTCTTTACATTCTAATTTTGAAGTCAAGTTTTTTTTTTTAAGGAGACAAACAAATATGATTGAGTAAATATGTAATTATCTTTTAAAATTGTAAGTTTCGTCAATTACTCCCTGACGTTAACAAAACTTTAATTACCTTCTGAAATTGCACAGCGTTAATCAATTTACCCTCTCCTTCAAATTCTTATGTTAGTCAACATCACGTTTTGCAAATACCCCCTGAAGTTTTGCACTTATGTGCAAAATGTTCCCCGAACTTGAAAATTTATATTTTTTTTCTTATATTTAACTCAAAAGATATTAAAGACAAACAATTAACGGTTAACTTTAATATTTTAAACTCTACAATATTGCAATCCAAAATTCACACTTAAAATTCGCAAAAAGGTCTTAATGATGCAAGAAAAATCATCTGCTGAGAACCAAAATGAAAATCAGGTGAGTACCAAAATGAAAATCATCTGCGTTAGTTTTGACGCAGGTAGAGGAAACCAAGTAGCATAGTTCTTGTCATTTCTTAAATTAATAAAAAATACATATTTGTATAGATGCAAATATATATACGTTGAATATCCAAGAAAATGAAAGAAAAATAATCAAATGATAACCTGTGGACATCCAAGGCTGAATAATATAAAAAGACTTGCTACATACAAAAGCCATTACTCACAATTACTTTTTTTTTAGGGAATCATTACTTGCATATATATATATATATATATATATATATATATATATATATATATGAGTCAGGATCTGTTGACATCTGGTGTTAACGAATTCGTTGACACCAAATCTTAACCATCCATTTTATTCAATTAAAGGTCTATAATCGTTGGTTCACCGAATAAAATTAAATTGAAAACAAAGCATTATTGTACTATTTCTTTTCTTCTGCAAAATTTGACGTTCTTCTTCACACCAACCCAACAGTATATTTGTTTCGATCGCAGCTCCTCACCAAGATATTTCTTATTTATGTCAAATTTATTAAATTGATCGCAATAGGAGTATAATAGTGAATTTGGAGATATTTTGGAAGAGTTTGTTTTTTACGGTGGAATTTCATGAGTGCAAATGGAGTTTCTAAAATGTCGGTTTGATGCGTTATTGAAATTGCATGATTTGAAAATGTTGACGAAGGGTGCAAGGTATATATGGATAAGGATACATATAATCAATCTAATTGTTTTGATAGATTGAAAACCACCCTTCTTTTTGTGAATAGAATGAAAACCCTTTAAAAGTTAATTGAATTGGTAGTTTATTCTATGTGAACAACAAATCCAGAATAGATGTGAATCCGTAATCCAAAATTGATGTAAAAAAAAAAACTTTTAAACTTTATATATATACATTGATTGATTGGTCAATAGATCTTACAAGAAAAGCTCCCAAATATTGAATTTTAATGGAGTAATTATCTCAGTAGTTGAATACACGTTGGGGAATTTTAGTCACAAATATATATGTGTTGATACGAATGGATTATTAAGATGAAACGGAGGTAGGCACATGTATTTAGAAAAGCAAAATCAGCCCTATCTTGATTGATTTATGAATTTATTCTTTCAGCGGCATCGTGATTTCTAGAAAATTGGAAACATGTTCATATCAAACTTATGAGTTTTGATAAAATTGAACCCTGTAACCTAGATTGAATTGCTTACAGAAAAATCGAGATTTGTTCTTTTGGATATTAATAACGGCGATTCTGTTTCTATAATTAAGAAGAAGATTGAAAGAAATGATACATAATAAATAGAAATGTGGCATTATTATTGGCCTTTGATTAAATAAAATCAACGGTTGAAGTTTGGTGTCAACGAATCTGCCTGGTGTCAACGGATCCTGTCTATATATATATATATGCCTTATTTTATTTTTTTAGTTTTTTTTTTGCTTTCGCACCGGTTTCTGACCCACTAAAGGTGGACGACTAATCTGACTCATGCGTAGACGCATGCGCACTGGCCAAGTGTTGTTCCTCCTAAAAATCGAACCCGATATTCCCCAGATACGTCCTTGGAAGGAGCTCCTTGCCACGGGAGTCCAAACAACTTGGTTTATTTATGCCTTATTTTCCTTATAGCATATCAAAATTAATGTTATATCATGCCGTTATTGCACCAAATGCATTTTCCATTGAAACACCTATCTGTGCTGTGTATATTAAGAAGCTATATTTACTTTTTTTTTTAGAAGCAGCTTACTGCTTCACGAGCTGCTCCATCTCCATGGCAGCTTCTTGAAACATTTCATACAACAAACAATTACTGAAACAGAGATAAGAAGCTAAAGTAATGACATATAAAAAAAAATATAAATTTTTAAGTTCGGGGGCATTTTGGACATAAGTGCAAAACTTCATGGAGGGGTATTTGCAAAACGTCATGTTGACTAACAGAAAAATTTGACGGAGGAAATAAATTGATTAACGTTGTGCAATTTCAGAAGGGGTAATTAAAATTTTGTTAATTTCAGATGAAGTAATTGACGAAACTTACAATTTCAGAACGATAAATACTAGGAGAGTGCGGTCATTTCTTGAGATACTCTCTAATCTTCGAAATTATCCCTCCTTGTGTTGAGTACTATATGATTTGATTAATGATATCACTTAAATTGAATTTGGCAAAATATAAAATAGGAGAAATAGAGATAAATATATAAGATCTAAATATTTAGATATTCAAAGAATATAATTGTATTTATAAATGGAAAGAGTTTTAATTTTATCTTCCTTCTTTATGATCTATCCTAGTTTCTGGGTAACCTCTTGTCAAAACAACAAAATTGATAACCTCACCAACAGAAACCCCATGTCCATTCGTGCTCGTTTAATTGAATGGCTACAACAAATTGTGTAATGCTCCAACAATTTTTGTTTTCAAGCCAACTGTCCTCACAATTTAGCAAGAATTCATTGTTGCTGGCACTTGTCGCACCAGAAAACACATCTCATTGTCGTTGTCATAATTGGGGACCACATTATCTGCATTCTTATTATTATTAATATAAATGGCATTTACTTGATTATTTTGGTTATTCTCTCAAAAAAAAATTGATTATTTTGGTTACGTTACTTAATTAAATAAAAAAGACCGCAACACCCTATACTTTTCTAACATTTTTTATTTAAATTCCCTCAGTGGTCCTATACTTTTATGTTACATCAAATAATTGAATGAACCATTTGGATTTTTCAATCAGACAAAATTTAATGTTCAGGTCCCACCATATTTCTAATGGTTCAGCAGCCTGCATTGTAAATGTAATAATCTCCTGTTCGATGCAGAGAATAGACGATGTACAATTGCCGCATATTAAATCATCTTTCTCCCAGTTCCATCATTTTCATTCAACTTTCTTTAATCTAATAATTAAAGTTACACGGTGTCTCAAATCAAATCCATTTCTTTCCAGAAATTACTACTATAATAATCAAATTAAAATAAAATAAAAAATATTAACAAAATTTCAAACTTTATCATCAATAACTTAGAGAACGTTCTTGTTCAACAAAATAAGTAACATGAGAACGTTCAGATGAAATGAAATGATACGAACACAATTATTTATTTTAACTTGACTAAGGCCGTGAATTCGAACCAAAATTTGGACATACGACAACTTAAAACCCTTAAAAGAGACTTTGCAGTCCACTTTGAATTCACAAGCCAGAAATATTAATTGTTGCAGTTGTGTGTAGAGGATACTACTATCAATCATTTGATTCTGACAAAGGCGACGCCATGTTTGATCTCGGACATGGCGTTGTCGAACCCGACTAATCTGCATTTAACGCCACTGAAAGAAGAAACAACATCTGGAACCGGATTTCCATGAACCGGGTTCGTGGTCCTACGATAAGGTCCAAACCACTTGTTTTGCATGTACCGGTTCTTCCTCCAAGGAGGAATACTCAACCCTCTACTCCTCAAACAGAGCTTCACAGCACCACACAAAGCCAAAACGGTGCGTTTCAGCTCCTCCGAATTCCCGACAAATATTCCGGGAACGTAACTCATAATCTCCGAGTAACGGCTCGTCGGCCGAGCAATTTCAAATTGTACGGCGAAATCAAGCTCCACGAAGTACCTATTCTGCCACGTGGACGATCCAGATCGCATTCGCACCACATCAATAAACTCGTGGTTCCCAGCGGTGAGTCCACCGGAGGAATCCCACCGCGTCTTGCAAATCGCCGCATTGTGTCCTTTCTCACGCAAAAATGACATCACGTTACGGTTATAAACCGAAACGCTTTGTTTCTTCAGAAAATCGAATTTCACCGCAGCTTCAGAAACATGCAATCGAAGCATGTTCAGGTAAGAATCTGCATTAGCATTTTCAGCACTTAATCTCAGTAGATCCTCCACCGAATCCATGGAATCAGAAACCGAGTCAACTCGCTCTGAGTCAAAATCGTTTCCAGTTGAATCACACACGTTTCCGTCATCTTCTTCAAGAAAACCATGCACGAGCTCAGAGAGAGACGGTGAAGAATCGCATTCGCCGGTGCCAGAATGTTCGCTACCGCTACTGACGTCGCTTAGTCGCCGGAGATCAGCTCCGACGAGTCGTGCTTTGGCTTCGTCGTTGAACGGATCAGTGACTCGTTTCTTTCTAGCAAAATTCATCATCACTGTAAGAGAAAACGGGTTCGTGTTATGGATTTGGATAATTTGTTTGAGGAAGAAAATGTGAGTTTTTTTTGTTGATGAATTAAAGTGTGTGGTTTTTTTTGGTTATATAGATGATGATAATAGTTGGAATTTTCTAGAGAATATTCGAGGGAAATTATGGAGTTTAAACTTGTAATAATGATGTAACTTTGATTCAATTCTTATCTAATTTAATAATTTGACTAAGATAAAGTGTTGAACAAGGATATGCTAGGTAGGTTCGAAACGGGATATAGAATTTGCATGTACTAATTATATAGATGCTTTGGCATATTCATTTCCTTTTTTGGGTTATGCTATGACATGTGTGAGAGTGTGATTTAAACATGTGTGTGTAAGGGAAGGGTTAGTTTGCACGAAATTGGCACGTGTGGAATAAGACAGAAAAGTTGGATAAGGAAGTAAGGAAGTGAGACCAATAAGATAATCGCAGATGTTTGAGTCTCTAAACCATTTGATTCGAAATTCATCCTTGATTCATAAGGCAAAAATTAATTATTACAAATGATTAACCTTTTATATGAATCTAAGTTATTTCGTATTATTAGTGTTCTGCTACATTTAAAAGTCGTATTATTCTTCACTCAAAAAACCCTACTATGTCAGAGTAAATGTCGATGATAGTTTATAAACAATATTTGAACAAAATAGTGAATGATTTATATCCAAAACCGACAATTCTTCAAAAAGATTCTTCAAAAAGATGATGTGCAAAATTAGTCTTTACAATTATGCGTTTGGATAATTTATTTTCATAACAAATAAAGTAAGGAAAATGTGGGGACGTTTTGGGGGATAGAGGTTGCCGTTTAGTGATCATGGAAGGTCGTTTAATTATGGGTGAATGTTACATTGTGGATAATTATTTTTTGGAGGGCCCAAGTCAAAAGAATTTGGTTTGCTTGTTGATAATTGTATGAATTAATTAGTTAATGTTAGATAAGGATAAGTTTGATGATAGATTGATGAATGTTTTAACAGGAATATGCTGTTTGGATGAGGATTGTTGAATGTTAATATTGTTTGTTTATTTATTAACAAGTTTTGGATATGAAGCTAGAAGAAGGGTATATACGTAGTCAAATAAAATGTTTGGAGTTTACTAAAATTAAAAAAAGTTACGACATTTTGGTATTCGATGGATATTTTCCAATGTCCATAACCATACCAATGAAGGAGAGTCACCAATTAACTTATGAAAGTAACGTTGAAGTTATCTTTAGATTACATTTGTCACCGAAAAAAAATGCATAGAGATCCATGTGTTATTAATTTTATCTAAAATTTCACCATTAATCATCTCTGAAAAAAATATTGAGCAAAACAAAACGTGTTATGTTGTTGAGACCACTTTCAAAACTTTATTTTATGTGAAATAAATAACTTTAGAGTACCTACATTTCGTATGTTCAAACTTTGTAATATGGAAAAGAACACTCTGATAATCTCGAGTTCAATTGTAAGGTAAATATAGCTGATTATGATATCCAAAAATCAAATTTATGTTTTTCTAAATGATTAGTGAAAACTCGTTAACCACATCAACACAATTGTTTGAATAGGTTTTGATCACACCCAAAATCTCAAGCAAATGTGGGTACTCTTTTGAGCATTTATGATCTACTTGCAATAATTTGATTAAAATTTATTTTCCATTTACACTAATTTTTTTTAGAAAGAACTACATGTACATATCAATTATTGTGATTTGGATGTCAAAAATGTACACGTTCTAGCTCTATCGATAATGTTGACACTATGTGTAATTCTAAAATAAAATAAAATAAAGAGTTGTTGGCACTATGTGAACATAGTGGATTGATATTTGCCAGTGAATGAATTTTCTTTCACTTACAGGATGATTTCAGAATTCCAAAATTTTATATTATATATATGAGAAAAACAAGTAATAGGAAAAAAAACTCAATAAATAATAAGATAAAAAGAAAAAACATGTCATTCTATTATTCAATTCAAACCTTTTTTTCCTTAGAAAATTTATTCAATTCAAACTCAAGTGTCTTACATTATTTACTTATCTGGTTTTAAGGTCAGTATGTTTTTTACCTTCACGTTATACATAATGAAATTTTAACTTCCATGAAAGCTATATCATGGATCGAATGCTAGTGCTAGATAAAATTGCATAGGATATCGTATCATATTTGTTATGTGATAATTCAATCTTGGTTAAAGTTTATTAGTTAACTAACTTGGAGAGTTAGTTGAGTTAGTTTCTAACTGTTATGTGGATTTCAAGTAACAGGTTGGTTAAGACTTATTAGTTGATATACTTGCTATACAAGCAAGCTAAATGAGTGTAATTCTCTCTTCTCTCTGATCCTTCTTCTTCTAAATAACTTGTTCCAACAATATCACGTAAATCGGGATAATATCTCAAATTTTGTTCCAAAAAAAAAAATGCTAACTAGTGTCGTTGAGGTATCGGTTAAAGTACTAAAATAAGTAATTTTGTAACTAAAACTTGTGTAATTATTGCTAAGACAAAAATAAAAACTTGCATTTCTAAAACATAATTTCTACTAATGAATTTCTTAACCATTACCCTTAAGGCACTGATTAGAAGAAAAAAAAAAGAAAAAAAAACTAACTCTTGCGGTATAATTAAGACCCACAATTTCACAAATAATGCTTGTTTTCTCCCATTCAACAAGTTCTATGTCTTGCTATTGTTAGCCACATGATTGCTTAACTAGACAATGTATAGTGCTATATAACTGTTAGGAGGACAATATTTTGTGGAAATGAAGGACGTATGTTCTAAGTTCTAACTTTGAGCACTAGTTTGGAATAGCTCCTCTATTGGTATTATGTAATTGTTGAAATTGTATGGTTTAGTCAATATAAAAGAAGGCCAACCGTTTTTTCATTTACTTTAGATAAAACTGAAATTATTATATATTTATTTGGTTCAATTAATTCACCATGGGACTGATGGTTGACACTTGGATCCTGCTTTATAGAGTGCGGCGGTCATCGTTGTATCAATTAATCACAACAATGCACAATATTATAAAAATTATTTATACTATCATATAATGTATAATAACTTAAATTGAACAATTTGTCAACAAATAAAACTATTTTGAAGGATTTTTTATTTATATTCTATAAGATGGTTTAAAATAAATATAATAATTAAAACTTTACGATATTGCACAACACAAAAATAGAGGCAGGAAGGAAAATGAATGTTTTTCGCTTCCATGATGGTGTGTCACATTCGTAACAGAGTTTTTATGGCCATATCAAGGTTTTGTGATGATGGTAACAAATGTTTTGCTGTGATTTCTCATCCTGAAAACAGGTAATGGACCCGTATTTAAAACCTTGTTTATGATCTAAGAGTGTCTGACGTGCGTTTATGTCCAACAAGATCGACACATGTGATTACATTTAATTATATCATTTTTTTCAAATACTACTAGTGTTCGTATTGTGCTAGTGTTTTGTAGATTACTATTTTAGTTGTTAAATTAATATAATATACTCCTTTGTTTGAGTTTGAACCAGGACCTCACACTCCTTAACCTTGACTCAAATAAGTGGAGCTATCCAACCCCATAGCATGAAATCAAAGGGTAAACACTTATTTTGTTTCCTAAATGTGTCTTATGTTAGTAATTTTAGTGATCAAATTGACTAGCGGAAGACACATTCAATTGACAAACTAATTAACAAAAGACACAACCAAACTGGCTTATGAAAGATGTATATATTTCTGTAAGTTTTGATATATTCAAAACCTATTGTCGCAACACCACAACGTTTAAGAGCCAAAGGGATTGTTTAATCCGCAATCAATTTGAAAATTTCAGGAATTTTTATTTCAGCTATGTTGCCAATAGCACGCTATAGCGGTGTAGTTTGGCAGCGCTGCCCTCCACTTCCGCACCATAGGCCCGAAAAGCGCCATTGAGAGTATCATCACTAGCGGCCTATATTAGTGGTTAAAAAGCAGCGCCATTGCGGCGCTGGTGCTATCCCGGTACCGTTGTGATTTGATATCTGCTATTGCAATTTTAGGGAAAAATTCTCAAAAATCCTGTTACCGTATCTTTGAGTTTGAGTTCTGTCATTGTTGCCTTGTATTGACCATGAAAATAAGGAAGTTAGTGTCATTCACAGAGATAACTTGTGTAGCAAGTTATCTTGTTAGTTATCCATAATTAACTGTCATAGCTAGAATCTTGTATAGCGTATCTACAATAGCTATCATACACACTCTTGTGTCCTATAAGACAAATATGGTATGACTTATGAGAGCCTGGTTATGTCATCATTGTTCTCCATCCTTGCTCTATTTCTGTGCAAAAGTTTGCACTGTCCATCCTTTCTATTTCTGCTCGAGTTCTTTTTTGGTTCGTTTCTGGTTTCGTTCTTCTCCTTCCTTTATGTTTTTGCATTGTTATGTTTGTTTTTGGAAT
Organism: Medicago truncatula; assembly: GCF_003473485.1. Lineage (NCBI taxonomy): Eukaryota > Viridiplantae > Streptophyta > Magnoliopsida > Fabales > Fabaceae > Medicago > Medicago truncatula. The sequence continues at coordinate 3,340,211 of NC_053049.1, forward strand.
TTATGTTTAATTTATGTTTTTGACAACAAAGAATTTCAGAGACTAAATTGATGGCTCTCAAATTTTTTAATGAATATAAGTGATTCACTCTTTTAACCTATTGACCATTATGCTACTTTATTATTGAAGCAATCCCCAAGTTAGTCATGAAATTGTAGGAGTCGAACACTGGATTTGAGTGGTTGTTCCAATGTTATCACAGAATAGGGAAGGAATTTAAAATGGTATACACAGTTCACCTAATAGATTGAGTAAACACATGACCTTAGATGTTGTATTTGCAACTAGTCTTGTTGTGTGTGATTCAAAATCATTTTAATCTGAAGCTACTTGTTTCTCAAGAAAGTGGAAATACAAGGCGGTTTTCTTGCTCAGCAAGTCTGTTGAGACGCAAGGCGGTTTCTTGAAGTGCAAGACAAATAGAGCTAATTTGTTGATAGCAAATGATAAATATGGTGTAGTGAAAGTGATGTATTGTAATGAAACAATAAGACTTCTGAACTGTTATGAATCTACACCAGTTTTAATGGAGTCTGGTAGGAGGCTTTGCATTAGTCATATTAAATTTATCCAACAATTCTTGAATATAATCATGTTGAGATAAAAGGATACCCTCCTTTGTGGGAATGAGTTCAATTCTCAGGAATTAATGAGGATGGCCAAGATATTTAAGTGAGAACCTATTTGACAGTTGTTCCATTTACTGCTTTAAGAATTCACTTTGAATACATGTCAAAAGAAGATCATCTTCATAGAACAAAAGAAAGACATTGTTGTTGTAAATGAATAATGAGCAAAAGAATAAGCATAACATGAGCAAATTGTACAGGTTAAAGATTCAATACAATTTAGGTATCGCTTTCAATATGACTTAGTTGTTAATTCGAATTTTAGTAAACTCAAAAGTGAAACCGACTTTACATTGTTGGACTCACGGTGAACTCAGTAAACTAAAATAAACTTGTAGGAAATTTTTAAAATATTTTTTTACTTTTTTTTTTCATCTTGGATTTCACATTCTGTTTATCTACTACTTTATTAACTTGATATTGTTCATGTTAGTTTTGTTGAAATTTTGAGTTATTGTATTATATAAGTATGTCTCATATATATTATTTTAATATGAAATAAACTTGTGAGAATCCATAAGTCGAGTTTACAAGTTGATTTCACGTAGACAAAATGAGTTTATTTAAACTCTAGAAATTGACAGCCTAATTTTCTGTAGTAGACACCAAAATTTATATCGCGTACATTCAACATTAATACCTTCTTCCTATTACACTATATTACAAATTAGTAAGGTTCTGTTTGGTAAAAATAGCGGATAGCTTATAAGCTAGCTTATAGCTTATAGCTTATAGCTGATGACTTATTCAGCTAGTTGAAGTGTTTGGTAAAATTAGCGGTTCAACTGACTTATAAATGTAAAATAACATAAAAGGACATTCTTATTTCATATTAAAATTTATATTCATTAATATTTAAGTATTTATAATTTATTAATTTAATATATTTTTTATGCATTATCTTTAGAAAAATATAAAGAGTATCTACTGAAAAAACAAAATATAAAGAGTAAAAGATTTGGACGTAAAAAAAAAGTATGGAAATAAAATATAACGAGTTTAGTGAATTTAAGTAATAAAAATAATGTTAAGCCTAACCAAAAGAATTTAAACGTCTCTACATTTTTTTATATATATTATGATGTAGGTATACTGCAGTTGCATAAAAACATAATTAATTATATCTATTATTACAACAAAGGAAGGCAATGGATATTTATAAGGTAATTCTATCTATTAGTTAAATTATAAAGGATAAAAATGAATTTTAGATAAAATATTAAGGGTAAAAATGGAAGAAATATTGAGAAGCTATAAGCTCAAACGCTACTTGGAATAGCTTCTAAAAAATAGCTTATAAGCTCGTGAAATAAGCTATAAGGTCATGGTGAAAAAGCATTACCAAACAGAGCTTTTTTTGTCAGACGAGCTTATAACCTATAAGCTATAAGCTCATTGTGGTGTCTTATCAAATAGACCCTAAGTAGTAGCTTCCATCGGATATTTACCCAACCTAATCAGCCCGCAAATTTCAACCTTCAACAATTGCATCAAAAGGAGAAGATGAGCACAATATATTAGCATGCCCCTACTGCAACAAATTACGATGTAAACTCCACCACTTGGGCAGACCTTAAGCTAGCACCCCTCCAAGGTGCAATGGAGGTCACACGCCTAGACGATGGGCCTTCTTGATCACAACACCTGCCAGGTAAGTATGCTGCAATGTGTCACACACTTCTATTTTATAACTCATGCTCCACATTATTCACTATAAATCTTCCGATGTGGGACTTTTATTATTACATTCTAAACACCATTCAAGTGTCAGCAGTTCATACCCTAGCTCACACATTTGCCACTCCATTAGATCCAAATAGACAAAGTATGTTTAATCATATTGCAGTTGTTGAATCCGATATTTTTTGTTGAACTGATAATATGCGTTACAAAGGCTATGAATAAACTTGGTCTCACTGATGACTAATTTTGTGTAGAAAAACTTCAAATGTCTTACTCAAAAAGCTCTTGCAGAAACCAATTAAGGAATGTTTTTGCTCCTTGATCTCCTAACTTTCCCTATATTTTCTATTTTTCTAGAACAGTTATGTATATCATGTAAGGAAACCTTTTCTAGTGCCATTACTATACCTATTTTTACTTTTGGGGTGTTTGTTTCCAGGTTATAAAATTTATTCCTGGAAATATGAGGATGGGAATGCACTTTCCCATGTTTGGTAGAAGGTAAAAGAAAAATATACCTGGGAACAAATTATACCCAGGAAAATTTTTAACCTATGATCTCCCTATTTTTATTCCCATGAAAAAGGAGTTGGAATGTTTTATTCCTAGGAATGACATTTGCCTTGCTACATGAAAACCCCACTACCACCATGTTTTTTCAACTACCAATTAATTTCTATTTTTTTCTTTTACATGCTCTACATCAAGACATTGTTATAATGCATGTTATTATATGTAATTCATCTATTATTTCTTTATGTTCTTTTTGGTTTGTGCAAAAAAATATTTATGTGTCTATTCAAGTTTTCAACAATATTGTTCTATTATAACAATCAACTATATTCTATCAATCAACTATATGAAAACATAATTTTATTTCATGGTGTATTTTCAAATGCTTCAAGTTATAATGAAAATAAAATGTAGTAAAATAAATTCAAATTGATTTAGAAACAAGGTAGAGGTATTTTTGTAACTGTATCATGTTTTTTCTAGGAATATATATTCTAAACTAAACAACAATTAGCTATTTATGGAAACATTTTTTGAAAATATTCCTGAAAAATTAAAATACTAACCAAACACTTTTTTTTAAAATACCCAGGAATAAACTTCCCACTACTTTATTCCCAGGTAAATTATTCCTGGGATTAATTTATGAATCCCTGAAACAAACGCCCCTTTGTGTTTGTTTACATCTTTGTTTTCCACAATTTAGGCTCAAGTCTCTGTCAAGTCTAACACTCCTTCCATGCTTAGAGCCTAGAGGACCCATTTAACTCTTGCGTTTGAACCACCTGGAGGTTTACATAAGTTGAATGGTACAATGGTGTTTCATGTTTACAAATTAAATGCATAATTGACACATGAGTAACATGAAACACCGTCGCACCATTCAACTTATGTAACATGAAACTCCATTACACCATAAGCAGGAAGTCTAACACTTCTTCCAAATTTACAAATTAAATGCATAATTTGGATACACTGTCATTCAGAGATGCAACTAAAGCAAGAATTAAGAAGGTTTCTTCGTGGTCTATGTGATGCAGATCTTAATGAATTCGGAACATCACATGCATCAGAAATGTCGAATCTTTTCTTGAGATCTCTTATGATTGGAATGGGAAGTTGCCACATATATAGTCATTGATACTCTTGGCAAGAGTTTATCACAGGTTCCTTCTCTATCTTCCATCTCAACTTTACTGATATTTATCTTTAATTAAGAGAAAATAAAATTACTTCCCTTTTTAGATAATTATTATATCTTCTTTTTTTTTGTAGGAAAGTGAAAAGGAATTATATGAAAGCAATTACTTCACAACCTGTTTTCTTTGAATCAATTTCCTTGTTTATATTTTTCTGCGTAGTTCACTATACACGGCTCAAGAATGCGTCTGCATAGCATAATTAGAATTGCATAAATAAATAAGCGTATGTTGATGATCCAGGGATTGACAACCCGTGATTCTAGAGATTTTTTCCTTCCGGGCAGCAATTATCCTTCTTGGTTAGCCTATACCTGAGGATAGTGATTGTATCATGAAGGGAATAAGTTTATGTGTTGTTTATTCATCAACACCTGAAAACCTGGCAACTGATTGAATGTCTCCCTAGTGTCTTGATCATTAATTACACAAAATTCACCATCCAGATTTACAAGCAAGACACCGTAAGGTCGTTCAATGATGAAGATTGGCAAAGTGTGTAGTATCAAATTTAGGAGTTGGTGACAATGTGGAGAATTTTGTAGCTTTTGGGCATGGATTTATTGATGCAAAAATGGAGTTATTACAAGCAGAGGAAGTGTTACTATCACCAAATGTAAAAACAGTGACATCGCCTAAAGTGGAAGTGCAAGCATGTCCTAATGTGAAGATGGAGCCATCACTTATTGTGAAGAAGAATGAGGCATTACCAAAGCCAAACAAAAAAAAACTTTACAAGACTTGCAATTTGCAAAGAGAGTGGGAGAATGTTTATGCATGAACCAGAATAGTCAATAGTCCCTTGAATAAGCTATCTAATATGTAATATTTTTTAGGAAGAAAGGGCAGGCATAGCTTATTGTAACAGCTCGATTTTTAGCTAGATTTATTTTAATTACTTTTAATTGTGTTTGTGTGTGATTATTTATGCTTGTGTGTATTAATTGTCGTCAGGTGCATTTACGTGGATTACCGTATTAGAAGGGTATTTTGGTCATTTGGCGGGTAAGGGTAAAATGGTAATTTTGGTGAGAATTATTTTAATAGTTAGTGAGAACCTTTATTTTACTAAGTTACTAGTGTAGTGATTAGTTTTTAGCGTTAGTGACCGTTGGTTATATTTTACCGTTGTTAGTAATTACCGTTGAGTGTATAGAAACTTTCTAGAATTGTGGTTTGAATAGAAACGGGTTAAGCCCACTAAAATTAAGTTAAGTCCACTAGGGGGATATAACATTAGGGTTGTGAGAGCAAATTCATTCATTCCTTTTCATTTCACTAAGTTAGAGAGAGGTAGAGAGAGAAGTGAGAGGTGAAGGAAGAACAAGGGTTAGAGAAAGGGAGAAACTTGAAGATTGAAGCAATTAGGAGCTAAAGTGAAGCCCAAGTTTGGATTGATCATAACCTAAGGTAAGGGGGTTAGTCTTCATCATAATCATAATTGTTTGTTTGCAATTTTTCTTGGTTTGTATGAAAAAGTGCTTAATTGAGTGAGAATTCATATGAACCCAATCTCTAATTTTCGTGCTCTTGTTTTGGTGATAAGATTGAGTATGTTAATTGAATGATAAATGAATTGTTGGTGATGAAATAACATGTTCATAATGTATGAAAATGAGTTGTTGTGAAATTATGCTTAATTGATGACTTATGACATGTTGTTGTTGAATTAAGGTGAGAATCAAGTTTCGATTGATGTTGTTGTTGCTGAGACATGTTGTTGTTTATGATTTATGGCTTGGGTGTTCATATATCATGATTGTTTGTGAGAAATAAGATGTTGTTGGTGGTTTTGTGAAATTGGTGAAGTTGAGTTAAGTGTTCATGTGAAGGACCAAAATGAACTTTTGATATATATGGTTGTTGATTGAAATTTTGTTATTGTTGGATGAATTGAACCTAGGAGAATTTCTGTTTTCATGTTGTGGTTATGTTAGTTGAGTTGTTTGGGAGAAAACGGATTTTTCGTGTGAAATGTTGATGTTTAAGCATTTTCGCCAATAAGTGATTGTGTGAGGTTTTGGAAAATGACTTTTGGGATGGTTGAAACATGAAATTTTTGTAGATTATGATAGTGTCAAGTGTTAGGAGCATGTAGGCGAAAACGGCATCGAAAACGGATTAACGGTTTGATTTTTATGCACGAAAAAGTAGAAGTTGAATTTTTGCATAGTCTGCTACTGTCAAAATCATGAAGCGATCTTACAAATTGTGAGGTGATTTTGACAGAAACAATAAATTTTCTGCATAGCCTGATGTTGTCGAATCATGAAGCGATTTCGCAAATCATGAGGCGATTTTGACAGCAACATCAAATTTTTCTACCCAGTCTGATGCTGTCAAAATCATGAAGCGATCTTACGAGTCATGAAGCGATTTGGCAGCCTAGAAACCTTAAAAATGCAATTTTCTTTGATCCAATTGTTTCCAAACTTATTTCTATGTATAGGGACTTTATCCTAATCATCTAGGGATGTTTTTATGGAAGAAATAGCTTCGTATTAAGGGCTTAGTGAGTCCTTTTGTTTTCTTGACTTTAATGAAACATTATGATATGAATCTTTGCAAAACTTGAATTTAAGTGAGTTGGCCTATGAAACGTTGATGTATACACTACTGCACTCATATGTGATTTGTGTATATAGATGGTTGAGGTCCTAGAGTTTATTTATTTGGTTTTAGTTCATTTGTTATAATCATGTAAAAGGTGATATTTCGGGTGGGAATGTGAAAAGTTGTGAAATGGGGTTTTTCATACGAACTTAAGTTGTTCTTGGATTAATGTTTAATGGTCAGGAGGCAACTTAAATTCATAAATACATGATTGGTTAAGGTTGTTTGAGAACTCTCAACTTGTCTATGTTGTTTTGTCTTGGGAATTGTCAATGTTGGCCGTTTGCCACTTGACACGTTCTTTGGTCGGAAATGTTTCTTGAACTAATTGTCTTATGAATTGTGGTGACTATTCTTATATGGCTAAGTGAATGTATGAATGAATGATTGTATTGGATATGATATTTATCATGAGATGTTGTTTTCCCTATTACTTGGAATATGAGAATGCTTGAATTGGTGAACTATATGTGATAGTTGATGTTGAATGACATTGTTGATTATTGATAATCATGTTGATGGGTGATGGTGAATATTATGATTTATTTGTGTATGGGCATGTTTTCTTGATAATGCAATGTTGTGGAGATAATCAATATAATTGGGTGTCGTCCTATATATTGAGTTGAGATTGTGAATTGTTGTCGCATTATCGAGTCCTTATACATGTCCATGCATCATAGTCGTTGTTGCTGTAAAAGGGATGACTCTTTTACTTCGAGATTATTGTAAGGCAGGTGTGAGCCCTTACATTCGATGTGCAAGTGGCATCGAAAGGTGACGACCTTGTTGAGATTTGGTACCACATGCATTTATGTGTCAATAAGTGCATATCATAGCATGAGTCCTATGTGAAATATGTGATTGGTGATGAAATGAGATGAATGATTATTGATGATGTTTGTGATTGATGATTGTGAATGAATATTTGTGAATTGATATTTATTCCTGATACATGTGAATGGTGATTGTTCATGAAATATGATTAATGATTTGTTCATGGCTTATGATTGGTGATTGTGTATGAATAACTGTGAATTAATTATTATTCATGATACATGTAATTGGTGATTTTTCATGAAATGTGATTAGTGATTATTCATGATACAAGTAATTGGTGATTGTTCATGAAATGTGATTAATGATTATTCATGATAAATGTGATTGGTGATTGTGAATGAATAATTGTAAATTGATAATTGTTCATATGATTGATGAATATTGATGTGAGATATCGGGGTGTGATGTAAGTATTAATGTGTAATTATTATTGATCAAGTGTATGATGTTTAAATTGAAATATTCATGTTAACTGTTATTTGGATTATGATAATGTAATACTTACCCCCAGTGGATCTGTTATGGACCGCCTGCCTATCTGTATGGATGGGTAGACGTTGTGCAGGTTTAGTTGCTTGGTGAGTTCTTGTGCTTGGTGGATATCTGGAGCTTTCTCCGATATCGGTGTTTAGATGTTTAGTCGGCTCTGATCTAGGCTTTGTTGTGTCGGTCTAGATTATCTTTTACTTTGGATTTTGTGATGTTTGGAGATTACCCGTTTGTTGGGATTTTTGAGATGTATCTATGTTGATGTAATTTATTGATTCATAACATGTATACTTGGATTTACTCTGGTTTATATTCCGCTGCGACTATTGAGGTTTATATACATGTTTAATGGTTTTTTGAATTTTGAATGTGGCGTAGCCTCTATTTCTTGAATAAATGTATTATTCGCATGTTTAATAGCTTTAATAGAAGTAGGGTGTTACACTTATCATTTAAATACAGATATGAGATCTATGTGATATTGTTTGTTTCACTTAATGTATTTCTGAAAATTTTGTTAAGACTATATTAGGATAGTATTAATCAACTATTTATAAAATAATAATATTAATTACCTATATGATTTACATAATTTTTCTAAGCAAAAGCTGTAATTTTTTGTTATCTAAACTTGTTAAGAAAGTGAATATAGTAGTAATGCTTTGAAACTTGTATAATCAATTCATTAAAAATTTAAAAAATACATTTTTAACGCAAAAAATTCTCTTTTAGATTCACTAACAAGTATCTCTAGAGAATTGTTAACATGACTCTTTAAATAATACTCTAAAATATTTAGTTAACATTTTTCATTTAATAAAATCAATTAAAATCATGTAACTGGTCGGACATTATTAGTTAAAAAATAACATTTAATTTGAATTGAGATTAAGTTGCCTTTTCAATTTAAATAATTTTTTCTTGTAAAAAAAAATATTTAAATAATTTTTTTTCCCTTTTTATTTGAAGAATTAGGACTGGATTCAACCCAATGCTATTGGGCCAGGACAGATATATGGGCTATATCCTGTTTTGAAAAATCGAAGTTTACATTAAGGCAATTGCTCTTCTCATATTTGTTTTTGCTCATTCCCATCAAAATAGCCGAGCGTGAATTAACTCATATGTACATATGCATTTTTAACGTGAATTAACTCACAAGTATATTTTTCAACGTAAGTTAACTCACGTTGTACAGAAATGAGAAAAAACATATGGGAGAAGAACAATTATCTTACACTAGTTAGTGCCTTTTTTTACTCCAAGACTATATCACTTGAGATTTGAAGTCTTAACCATTTTCATTAGGCATAATAAGCAAAAGTCAAAGCTCAATAGAAAATGTTTGCTGTTTTCCTTTTCGTAATTGATCACCATCCATAAGAAGTGTCAATATAATTGAGATATCAGGAAGACACGTGATATCTTTGTTAATCGGTCGCAATTAGTATCTTTGACTTCCAATAATCATCTTAAAGTATCTTCACGCCCTCGAGTGGACAACATAACCTCTAGTTTCTACCCGAACTGAACTAACTCTAAAATGAGTGACTCTAGCCAGGGGCGGTTTCACCGCCCGGGCTTGATCGATAATTTTTGCACATTAGACCCAACCCAAAAACCCATTAACACACTTACAAAAAGAAAAATTTGGGCAAAATCTGAAAATTCTCAAACGCAAATAGGCTTGGAAAAGACATTTACCTCCTAACTTTATTTAGCACACTATTGACGGGTTAATTTTTCAAATTGACCCTATAATATACATTATGTTTGAAAAATGACCATGTAAAATACAAAACACATATTCTAGCATTGTAACTTGAATTTCTTCTTATTTTGGAGCACCCTATAATATACGCATAGTCTAAAAATGTGACCAACAGGTTGAATTTTTTCACTATATTTTTCATACATGTTTAGCACATTAAAATATAGCTTTACACAAAAAAAAAAAATAAATCTTCGACCAGGGATAAATTAATTATGAATTTTTATTCCTTCATAATTAGGAATTTGTATCTCGTTTAAAAACTACAAAATTTAATTGTGAATGTTCTTATCATGTTCTAGTCATGCCTACATAATTAGGGAACTAAATTTGACTTGTGAGTATATGCTTACGCGGAACAAAATTTCAGTTTTGCGCGTTTTGGTTGAAAAATCAAAATAAATTTAAACGACTTTGAAATGTTATGAAACTTTACAGATCATTTTTATGTATTTTTATAGATGTCTCTGCCAATAATGAGTTCAAAATTCGATTTAGAAGTCGAGATTTCCGTTGTTTTGCTTTTTTGAGTTTTTTACACTTTAAAAATTCATAATTAATTTGTTGTTTTTTGAAAATTTATAATTTTTTCTTTAACGTTCTTAACTCGCCTCTAAGAAATCATGAAAAAATTCAATTTGTTGGTTGCTTTTTTGGACTTTGCGTATATTACAAGGTTATAAATAATAAAAATCTCGAATTACATGTTTAAAATACATGTTATTTTACTACATGGTCAATGTTTCAGACTTCACGTATCTTATATGGTCAATTTCAATTAATAACCCTATTTTAAATTGTACTTTTGTTGACAAAATGAGGAACCTATTTTATTTTCGATTTATGACTGTTTATATATTATGTCACATGTGAATTTGCGATAAATGATTTGCCCTGACTCCATAAATTTCTTGGCTCCGGCACTTACTCTAGCAATCATATCCAGGTTATTTTCATGGGAAAGACTCCCGCCACAACGTTGGTAAAAATAGTAAAAAAAACATACACTTAAGCAATAAATTGTTGTTAGTGCACAGTCTAAAATAATTTATAAAATGACGTTGTCGTGGTTTAGATCTAACTCATTAATCAATCAAATCGAAGTCATCATCCATAAGTAATAATACAATGCTCTTTGGATTGTCTTATAATTTTTTTATAGAATTGGATTGTCTTATAATCGTAGTTATACTAATAATTACGGAGTATAATACAATAGGGATAAGGGACACATTATAGCACCGACTGGATTATGAAAGTTTAATTAGTACAAAGCCACTATTGCTTGTTTGGCGTATAGGCAACATGCATACAAATACAAATAGTCAAATAATTTAGAATTCAATTAATTTTAAAAAATCAATTAATTATTGTTTTTAAGTTAATTAAAGAATTTGTCATTGTCTAATTAAAAATGTTTAAAAGTGGAACAGCGTTAACATTAATTAATTACAGTGATTAAACTATAAGCTATATGATGATGGCGGCATATAGTGTCGAATACGTCTGTACTTGCTTTCTGTGTGGAAGCTGGATTTTGATTGGAGTCACAATACAATTGAAAATTGTTGAATAATAGTTTATGATGGAACATTTAATTTAATTAAACTAAAAGCTTTGACAAAGAGAAAGAAAAGGTAGATTCTTTGAGTCAATTTGAGTTGTATTTCAATTAAGGGAGAGATAATCAACCTCTTTTCGTCAGCTATTTTACCTTATACGATTGAAAAGAAATAAATTTATCTTTAATTCTTTTTTGTTTGTGTGCAAAAGTAAAAGTTATGCTTTCATCACCAGAATATAAAGTGAAGATACTCAAGTTACTTACATTTTCACAATAATTAGCATTAAAAATTGGACTAATTTTCGGTACCAAAGGGGTTTGGTGAGCCAAAGCACTAATTTCAGGACATTGTCCTGGTTATTTTACTATCTGATTTTTTTTTGAAATTTTTTAATAAAGATAGACTCTTAATCAACAATTAGAGCAAAAACTAAAATATCATCTATTATAACCATCACACTTAAATTTACATTTATGAAATATCAAACGAATTCAAACACGGTGAATGAAAAAATATCAACATAATATAAAAAGTTGTGGAAGTCACCGTTTCATCTTTGAAACATCATATGTATTCTACTTTTGCAAAGATGAGGAGACAAATCATTTATTTTTATGGTCATGTTAATTAACGAATGTAAAGGAACCTAGAGACTTTTTTTTATAAGAGTAAATTTAATGTATTTCACCTGACCAATTTTTTTTTTAATATATTTCATTCATAATAATTGTTGAGATACAAGATAGAATTCGAATAAAACCACTTACTTCCTTCAATCATATTTATAAATAAAAAATTAGTTCATTGAATAAAATAATTATTTTATTCAAGTATATATATATAGATCAAATTCATTGAATATTGAATGAATCTAAAAAATATTTTTTTTGCTTATAAATATGTCCCAAGAGGATAATAGTAATACTTAGTATGGTAGTATACTTTTATTTTTAGGGAAGTAGGATACTTTTTCTTTGCTTAGCAAAAATGACAAATATTCTTAGAATTAAGGGTTACTAATTTTGTCCCTAATGATTTCTTGGTTTCGTATTGGACAAGAATTCCGTGTAATATGTCAACTTCAATTTTCTCCATTCCAGCCTTTCACAAATACGTGTCATGCATAGAGGGATTGGGACCTCCTGGATCAGTGGAGCCAAAAAAATCATTAATACACAAAATTTGCCAATTCAATCAAAATCATTGACCGAATTAAACCAAATCACGACCTTTTGAAATTTTGAAGCACTGATAAAAACGTGACACCTATACTATCTAACTCACACGATGCATTAATCAAAATTCAAATTGTTCAACTTCCCGTTTGTTGGTCTACTACAGTTCCAAAAGCAAATGTGAAAGCATACACAAAACATGCAAGAAATTAATTTCATTCCTGCATGCATTTCACGAGGAATATGCACTTTATGTATATGTATAAAGAAAAATGTTATCCCCAGGGAAGAATCAATATGCAAATTATCACGACATGTACTCCACTTAACCACCGCTTACGGGCTTCCGTTTATTCCTCCCCAACTTTCCGTTTATATATCAGTCATGCTATATGTACAACGAAGAAATTATCACGAAGGATTGCAAATGAAAAACCAACCAATGACAAAGCAGAGTTTAGTGGAAATCACGGATGGTTGGGGAGGAATAAATTTTAAATGGAGTCCATAAATAACAGTCGAGTGGAGTACATGTTCTGATAATTCAAGTATTGATCTTTGCCTAAAAATAGCATTTTCTAAGCCCATACATCCACATATCATTTTCCTAAATACACCGAGATATAGCGGTGATAATAAGGAATTAAAAAAAAAATTAACATTTACTGTATCAACAAAAACTTAATGAATCAATATAATATAGCTTTTAATAAATATTAGATAAGCATTTTTTAGGAGTAGATTTTTTTCCTTCAAAAAAAATGTTTCCGTTAATATATCTCGGTTGATAGAAATATCGTATTATATATGTAAAAATCGAAGTTTAAATCTTGAATTTTCCACTTATTCATCTTAAATGATAAATGTTGAGATTGTCTTCAAATTTGTGGTTTGGAAGAACAGAGAAATCGTGACACGATTGTGGCATCGTGACACGATTTCGGGGTGCCGTGAGCTAGGTTGCAGGGTGCAAAATCGTGACACGATTTGGGAAATCGTGACACGATCGTGAAACTTGCTCGTTAAGTATCCTTGATAAGGACTGGTCGTTTCTTGGGTGGTACGCATATCGTGGCACGATTGGGAAAATCGTGACACGATTTCAACAGAGGAAGACTAGTATAAAGTGTTCTTGTGCAGATTTGAAGAGAGAGTTGGAAGAGAGAGAGAGACTTGAGAAATCAAAGGGAGAAACTCTAGGGTTTAGGGTTCTTTGATTAGAGTATCTCTTGGGTTGAAAACATGGGAAACACCTTGTAAAGAGAAAATCATTGAGTGTCTTGGTGAGATTGGGAAAAGGGTAGAAATTAGGGTTTGTTCATTATGAACTTGGCAAGCTAATTTCTTGTAACCTTTTGTATCCCTTTTGTAAGAACTCTTTGATAGTGGATTGGAGAGTACAATCTCTCCTCCAGAGTAGGTCAAGTTTGGACCGAACTGGATGAACAATCTCTTTGGTGCTTTTGTTTTCTTCTTCCCTCTCCTTTTATCTTGTGATTGTGTTTTGAGTTTCTCACTTGTTTCCTAGATTAGATCTAGGTGGTGTTTTGTTGATTGTTGCTTGCACACACTTTGTTTGGTGGTTACCGCTCTCCGTCGCTCCACACATCATTTTTTTAGTATTGGTGTGGTTCGATCTAAGTGGTGATCGGAATTCACAACAATAAATTTATAGTCACTAAGCTACTTTTAAAATAAAAAAAAATACTAATACTTATTTCCATAGATTATCATTTGTGTGTATGTACATAGATGCATACAAGTCATTTAATATTATACTAATATTGTAAATTTATTTCAAATATAATCCTGATATTAAATGTTTTACACTCACTTATATGAGAAATTAATAAGAGTATAAAAGTGTTTGACCAAATTGTATTAATAAATCTTTAAAATTTATAATGTGAATATGAACAATGTCTTGTTGCCCATGAAATTTCTTTGAACACAAGTGTAAAACCTGGACTTGGACTCAATCACTCAAATGGTCCAAACAGTGCAAAATAAATGTTGTGAGTTTAATGTTATGGATTATTTTGTTCATTCATATGCAAGACAAGATACACTGTCAAGAAAGAATAGGTAAAAGAAAGTATTAAAATTCTATACCAAACAGATACTGGCCAAATAAATGCAAGATAATTTTCCGCCCAATTTCATGATCCTATTTTAAATGTACAGAGTGGATAAGATTTTTCCATTAAAAGATAGTAGATTAAATGCATTCCAGCTAGTAATGATGGATAATTTTTTTTCCTACAAAATATAAATTTTTTTGCGATATTTAGGGATCGGATTTCAAACACTGAATTTTCTACTTATTTACTTTAAAATGAGTTTCTAGTCATTAGGCTACTAAACAAAACAAAAAACAGTAAAGGGGGAAATTAAGTCCTTATAGAAAAAAACTTGTCAACTAAACAATTGGACTCACGTGGTTAATAAGTTTTAGCAAAGACGAATTATTTAGAAGAACGTAAATTCAATTCTAGTGAAACAATTATTGATCAGACCTTACTTATTTTCCGATCAAACTTAATATTATCAAGACATTTCTCTCTTGAGTACATGAGATTTGATGGATGGATATAGTCAACTTTAGCTTAATAATTTGAATGAGTTCCAAGAAATCAACATAGTGATGAAAGAGGATTGCTCTTCAGAAGCACATCAAAGTATCTAAAATATCCCAACAACAATTAATTATTGTTTGCATCACTTTTTAAATTGGTTTAATTGCTTTTTAAATCGGTTGGTTGATAAACCGATTTAAAAAGTGATGAACCCTTTCAGCATAACCCTTTAATAGGAACTTGTAAATAATTGCTAGATGCCTAAAAACAATGAAATTTTGAATGTATACATGTATAGTCTATCTCCATTATCCAAGCAATCACTCTAGTCTAGGTGAAATTGCCCAACTATTGTTAACAAAAATAATAAAGAGAAATGATATTTGAACATTTACTTTGTGATAACTTTTGTGACGGTTTTCTTCTTCATACTCACATTACTTTTTACTTTATCTCTCTCTATTGTTTTGGTTTTCTTGTAAATAGCTATTTTATCTTTATAAATTAAATTATGGTTGTCCCATAAATTATCAACTAAATAGTTGTTCAAATAACATTACTCAATAATAAAAAGCATAATATCCCAAAGTTTAGCCTGCATTCTGCACCTGCACAGTTACAAGTTAGTACAACAAATGAGCTTAAGCTAGTAGTAAAGGTTTATAAGGATATATATTAAGCTATACATACTCTAATAGTTGTGTTGAATATCATCAACCATTCAACGAATTTTAAACCACCTTAATTCTTAGTGAATAGGATCGCAGATGGTTTGAAACAAAGTGAGGTTAACGAAAATGTGTGTTAAACACTTCATATCCGCATACATTTGAGAGATAGAGATAGAGTGATTAATAGATGTGATAAAATGATGATGTGATAAGAAGAGAAGATAAAATAATATGTTAAACGAGTTAAGAAAATTTATGGTATCTAAAGAGAGTCAATATCACCTCCATTTAATGGACACTCACACTGTTCATTTGAAAAGTGATAGATCCATGGAATAAAACAATATTACCTCCGTCTCTAATTATATAGTCATTTTGAGAAAACACGGGAATAAAACTGATTAATGAATTAATTTTGTTGACAATTGTTATTGTTTTACATGTTTACCCTTTATGATAGAAAATTAGTTGATGTTTTCATAGTGTTTATTGCAGAAAAATATGCAACATAAATAGGGAAATAATGGTAAAAAAATAATTAATGTACATTGAAATTTGAAAGGGATCTTATAAAAAGAGACAAAGAAAAAACACAAAAAAGTTTTATAATTATGAACATAGGTAATAATATTTTAAAAACAATTTTATTTTATTGATTATGAATTTATCTCTCTTCAAATGGAAGCTTACATTAAATTGAAAAGTTTTGAACTTGTCTAAATATCATTGTTGAGCTCAATTAAACCGGTTAGAATTGTCTTCATTTTCTATTATCTTCATTTTCTCTATTATTATTATTTTGGTGATATAAATACAAAAATGTGATATTAACGGAGTCCAAATCTTTGTTTTTTTTTTCAATCGTGCTGCAAAAGTTATCATCAAAGACTAGATGAAAAAAAAGTAATCTATAGGAACATTAAAAGAAGTTGATATCCCTCCATTCCACAATATCTCATAAAATAAGTGACTTATTTTACTTTTCAATTCAATATTAATTATTTTTTTCAATTATAACTCTAATTAATACTATTTTCATCATTTTCAATTCAATATCTTTCAATTTATGTTTATGATAATGATGAATACATCAATACTTATTTGAACAATTATAACCATTTTTTTCTTTCCTTCACTTATACATTTTTCTTAACATGTGTGAAATGAGCAAATGATTCACTTAATTTGAGATCAGAAGTGCTATATAGCACGAGACGAAAGCCCACGACCGTAGATGGTGGAAATCATGCGCAGGACAACAAAACATGGGGAGAAATAAATGAATTAGTTAATGGAAAGATAAAAATCCAAGGGCAGCAATTCATTCGTAAGTTGTCGTGCATGGTTTGTTCTCGTGCAATAAAGCATTTTTCATTTGAGATTGATGGATTATATACCAACTAAAAAATCGTACTTAAAAAAAATTGAACTCTCTAGTCTTGGATAAAATAAATGTCTATACAAAAACAACAAAAATATCCTCTCATAAAGAATAAACTTAAATGCACTTTTCATCCCTATGTTTCAAAAAGTTTCGATTTTGGTCCCTTATAAAAAAAATGCTTAAATGCTCATTTGGTCCCTTAAGTATTTAATTGGTATCGCTTTGGTCCCTTAACTAAAAAAAAGATTGTTTGAGTACTTTAAGTTTTTTTTTAGTATCGTATTGGTCCCTTTTATTAGGTTTCCGTTAAGTTTAATAAAAAATGTTAAGTGTGGACACGTGTCACCTTGTCATTGGCTATGGGAATTATTATTTTTTTTTTTAAATTTAATATATAAAAAACGTTAATAATATTATTATTTTTTTACAAAAAAAATATTTTTTAATATATAATCCCTCAGTTCTTTTTAAGCGTCGTTTTAGAATTTTAACACAAAAATAGCGAAGTGTATTTTTGCACACTTTTTTTCCTATTATACCCTCATTTTAATCCACTAATAATTTCCTATTCTTTTTCACACACTTTATCTATCCAATAAATTTAATATGTAACAAACAATTATGAGTTACTACTCTTTTTCTCAAACAAATTCCTATTTTTTTGCGCACTTTATCTTTCTCTTATAACAAACAATTTTCAATTTTCTAAATATTGTGCATATCTCTTGGAATTTTTAACAAGTACTACTCATATTATTTATAGAATTTTAACTTTTCATGGAACTATTATCATAGATAACAAAATTTGGTTTAAATTTGAAGATAACAAGAAACAAATTTTGTTTTAAAACAAAACAAACAAACTTTGTTTAAAAAAACAAACTTTAGTTTTTCAAATATATAGCATTAATTAGTTTGATTGAAAAAAATAAGAACAATTGTCAACGGGTATAATTGACAAAACATACCCTTAAAATACCAAAACGACAATTAAATAGGAATGAAAAATTCATCCTAAAAAGACACTTAAAAAGGAACGGAGGGAGTATATTTTTAAGGTGACACGTGTCAATTTGTCATTAACTTTGGGATTTTTTTTTTTAAAAGTTTTTAAAAAATAAATAATTTTTTTAAAAGAAATAATAATCTCAGAGCCAATGACAAGGTGACACATGTCGATAAGTTAATTTTTTTTTTAAACCCTAACGGAAGGGACCAAAACGATACTAAAAAAAAACTTAAATACTCAAACAATCTTTTTTTTAGTTAAGGGACCAAAGCGATACTAATTAAATACTTAAGGGACCAAAAAAGCATTTAAGCCTAAAAAAATGGATATTTTGACCCTCTTTTGATTTGCTGATTTATGCCAACTTCTCAATTTCTGATTGTGTAAACTGGCATGACAGATAGAAGGATGCTTATAAGTGGAGTCCAAACTAGCATGGTGTAACTTTTGGTCCCCCTAAAGAAGGATCCATTTATCAGTTTGGACTCCAATCATCATGTCAGTTTGGACACCATGCCAGTTTGGACAACATGCCAGTTTGGACTCCACTTAACAGCATCCTTCTATCCCCATGCCAGTATACACCATTAGAGACTGAAAAATTAGCATAATCTCTAACTAAATCAGCTAATCAAAAGAGGGTCAAAAATTAGGGGGTCAGAATATCAATTTTTTTTATAAGGGGAGCCAAAATTACAACTTTTTAAAACATAGGGGGTAAAAAGTGCATTTGAGCCTAAAGAGTAACAAAAATACACCTTCAGATCACTATTATAAACAAAAATTTACATTTTATATTCATTCAATTAATGATGTACACCTATACAGTTTTTATTATAAACCACATACAACATTTAACAAGTGAATATATAATATTAATTTTTGTTTATAAAAGTGACATTTTGGTTATCCATTGCCGTCAACCGGAACATCTTGCATGGTTCTTAACGAGCACGGAAAGAAGCATATTACACTAATTCCCATAAAATGAAGTTATCAATTTTCTTGACCAGATCTGGTTGGGAATCAAAATAGTGAAGAAAACCTGTTTTTTGATGCCTTATTTAAAGGAAGCAATCATAAATATTTAAAACATAAATCTATATACATATTGAAAGTTGAGATACACTTACTTGCACTTCTCATAATGGTTAGGTATTTTTTTTTCCTTCTCTCATTTTAACAAGTTATTAAGGGAACTCATAGTTCATCTATGTGAACCCGACAATGACCCGGTTAACCGCCTATTTTTTGAATTAAATGCAGCATTTGACTCGAACCAAACATGCTGAGACTTCAAACAATATAAATAAACAAAAAAATTATTATTTTTTCTTAAATATAGATATGAGGAAATGCTGTTGGGTATTAACAACCGTCCAATAGAATAAGCTATTAAATTTGGTTTGACTTTTATTATTTTTACATCTCAAACAGAACTCAGATATGACTCCAAATTAAATCATCGCCAAATATAAAATTTGTCTTGCTTAAATATTGCTCTACCATGTTGTTATTGTTTAGATCATTGCTACTTGTTATGTGATAATTTTTTTTCATATATATAATCATATCACACAATGATACTTAGCACACAATGATACTTAGCAGGCCCGGCTTGAGGGTGTGCAAGGTGCTCAATGAGACCGGGTCTTCAAATGCTACGGGTTTCTAACGAAGAATTAAATCTAATACCCACCCCCACTTAAATAAAAAATATATATGTTATATCTTTTTCTTTCTTTAGTACACGTTTGAATTTTTTTTAGACTCTAGTTCTCCTTTTTGTACATAAATCCAAACGACACCGTTAGATAAATTTCGCCTCTTCCACTTAATTTTTTTTAATTCTTTTCATGTTTAGAAGTTCTTCTGATTCTGATTTTTTTTAATGAAATTTAACTACACAAAAATTACGTTTTATTTTACTAGGGGCCTATTTTAAAAAGAGAGTCGAGCCTCCTATTTCACAGGGACGGTCCTGATACTTAGAGAGCTTAAGTACTAATATGTATTTGGTTTGTAACCCTCAAATGTTGGCTGCATAATGTCTAAAATGAATATAGGATTTCAAATTTTACATGGACGTACTAAATCAAAATAACGAAAGGTAAAAATTGATATATTTACAATTACTTAAAATAAATATTTTTTGCGGTAAATGAAAAGGCAATTTTGATATATTTATGGACAACAAACATGTTTAAACAAAATTATATTTATTTTTAATTATAGAAAATATAAATAATTAGCAAAACTAATGGCAAAATTGATCATAGTCCAGGTATTAGGTCTAAACTATAATCCTCCTCTTGCAATGGTAATTATAAATGTGATGTGCATGCGGATTATTCTACTGCATGATCTAACTATTGGAAAGAAAAGAAAAAGAAAAAACTAAATCATACATTAAATAGATAGGACTCTTGATAAAAGTTTACGAGTAGACATTCCTACATTTACAAATCGATTTTGTAAGAATGAGTTAGACGTAATTCAACATAATATCAGGGCATATCGATTTGGGTCACCTACCTATCCACGCATCTAGTCCAATATCATTGGATGCGAAGGTGTGTATTTGGAAAAACACAAGTCTCACACATTTAATAGGCAAGATTCTTGATAAGAGTTTATAAAAAGGGTGCACTCATCATCTTACAATTCGTTATAAGTATGAGTTAAACCCAATTTTTAACATTAACAATTTAGAGTACGCCTTTAAAAGATCTAAATAGACTCAGTTGGAGAAAATCTTTCGCATATTTGTATTGATAGTTGATACACAGCCGGGTATATAGATGTGTGTGGTGCCGTGGTGAACACTAAAATATAATGACATTTTTTTTTTAAGAAAAGTAAATAATGATAAGAGTATTTACGAAGTACCAATACTAAAGTGATAAAGTCACCCTCATTGTGTAAGGTCTAAAATAATCTTGGCTTTATTAGTACCTACCCATCATCTACTATCAATAAGTGTATGAACACGGTGCATACAGGCACAACACAATCAAGTAGTAGAAGTTTAAAATGATTTAAAAATAACTTCAACAATCATTTGTCATAAAAAAATATCAACACGAATTTCGATCATGATTTTATGATTTTAATGTTTGTTGGGTTCATCGGTTAGTAATTATACTTCCTCCGTTTGCAATTAAATATTATTTTAGCATATAAAAAATATTCAGTTGTTTCAATTTTACTTCTATAATGTAACCAAAATTCAAATTTACCTCAATAAAATATAATAAATTTTGTCCCATATCTACCATTCAGATTGCAGAATATTGCATGGACATTCAATATATTTTTATAATCAAAGAAAATTTAATCTATTAGAGTACATATTCAAAATGCAATTTTCCACTTCTAAATATTTAATGGTTATAAGTATCATTATCCATTTATGACAATGATTAATAATTAATGTATAATAAGAAATTTTTTGTAAAATTCATTTACAATATACTATATTTTCCATTCATTTATATATATTCCTGTATTTTTAATGGGAAATGTTAACTTATCCCTTAAGACAATGTTAAGGATTTCACTAATAGAAATTATGTTAATTTATTGCTCAAAAAATCTAATATTAATTTTTTTCAATTAATATTTATCATTAATGACAAGAATTTAATGTTTATTATGCCCTAAGACCACAAGTTAACATGACCTTTTTTAATTGGTGTAACAAGAACGTTCAAGAAGTGCTCTGAATTCAAGCTTGTAACCTGTGTCTTACTATTGTTGGTCAACTAGAGCAGTAATATCTACAAGTATTTGATGCAAATTTAGTTTAGGAATTAAATAATCTTTCCATTGAAAATTTTCTCATTTCTCCATTGAAATCTCAACCATTAAATATGAGAGAGAAAATGAGTGTTAAATTATAAAGAAAAGTGGTCAATGGATTTTAATGGTGGAGATTAAAAATGGAGAAAACTTAAGAAATTTTTTGTGTTGGTAAATACTCCCTTGGTTAATTATTTTCACTCTGTTTTAAAAGAAAGAAGTGCTTCTTCTTTCTTTTCTTTTTTTTTTACACAAAGTAATGCTAATTGAAGTGTCACAGTTAATTCGTCGAAATGACTAGTAACATTTGTCCACTTCTCTGACTCTGAAGATGTTGAAGCGGTTGGTCGTCCCAATTGATCAATTATATTGTCTTCTGTAAGAGTTATTGATCATTGTTAGTATTCTGCAAGGAACTTTCTACGGGCATGGTACGAACCAATACCTAGCGGCCATCATGGTCTAAAGGGAAGCTCACTTCTTCTCTCATGCTTCTGATGGATCTAGCAAAGACGATGTCACATTTTTACAATATACATTATTCACATAACATACTTGGTCAAAAAGATGATGATTGTATAAAGATGTTAGAATGTAAGATGATAGTATAAAAATATTTAAATTTTATAACTTTTTACCATAGATTTTTAAAGAAATTATCAGACACAGCTGTGTATTGACATGTGTGAAGTGGTTGATTGCGATATGTATTTCGAAACACATGAAGTATAACCAACCGTTAACATAGACCTCCATTCAAATTAGTACTAGAATTCTTTAAACATAAGTATTTTGTTTTTAAAAAAATTAACAACACCCGCACTCCAACGAGATGTCAATTATAAATGACAAAATCCGTAAATTGGAGTTAGACCCAAAGCGAACAATATCTCGTGGTAGGTTTACGGATGGACTTAAGGTCGTAACAATAAGAGGGAAGGAAGAAAAATAGAAAGAAAATTAGAATATATTTAAGGGTTAATGGTGTTTTACCACCCTGTAATATATGTCATTTTTTGTTTTCCCCCTATAAAATATTTTTTTTTGATTTACCCACCTGTAAAATATATTTTTTTTGGAATACCCCTCTAATATGTCATAAAACGAAAAAATTCTGCAAAACAAAATAGTCATTTTTTTATGACCTATTAAGGGGGTATTCCAAAAAAAAAAAATTACAAGGGGATAAATAAATAAAAAATATTTTACAGGAGAGGAAAACAAAAAATGACCTATATTACAGGGGATAAAACACCATTAACCTTATATTTAATGTAGCTATCATCTTTTCTGGCTTCCATTATATGGATTGTGAAGTGTAGACTATGCTAAAGTTAAAAAAAAATGAAAAGAAGGAGACAATTTGGGTGTTTGTTTTGACGTCCAATGCCCGGCAGCATACACACCCTCCTCCGTCTTTTACGGAGAGAGATGCTCCTCACTCCAAAACTAGGAGACACATAATATAGAAACAAAAACTAATTAATTAGTAGTAATAATTACTCACTCTCCCACTCAATAATATACCCTATCATCCTTAAACAATTACAACATCTTATCGTTTTGCTAATTTTTTTCTGTTAAGTAGTTTAGTAGTTAGAAATTCACCTCATAAGGTGAGAGTAAGTGGGTGTCCGTGTTTGAACTCCGACGCCTACATATATTATACAATATGCATAGCAACTGAGTTAAGCTCACTAAGACCCTATTTATTAACAAAAAGATACATAAGTATAAATATAATATACTAATAAAATTTTAACATAAAATGATTTATTCATTAAGATTCTTATATATAAATAAATGTTTGTTAAGTTTTTTTTTTTGAACTAGAATGAGAGAGAAGGAAAATGTTTGTTAAGTATATTATCAACCAATTCTTAAAAAAGTATAATAAAACAAAAACATTAGATAATTTTAATCTTTCATTATTATTTTAACGTCTTCAATATTTTATGAATTATTCTTAGGAACAATGTACTTTGAATAACAATTGTTCTATGTCTATAGTTTACCTGTATGCTAGCCTTTACTAAAGTCCCTTTAGGAGTAATAAATAATAATTATAAAAAATAGTAAACCCAATATTTCTACTTGTCCTTTGGGTCTATTTAACCCATGATGGCCTAATCTTTTTCCTTCCCTCCCTTTCCCTTTTCTCTCTTTTCCTCAAGACTCTTTCCTCTCAAGTCTCAATTTCAATCCAACCCCAATTCATCAAAATCTCTCTTTGCCACATTGCCACTACTTCTTTGAATTCTCTTTCTTTTCTAATGTAATTCACATATCATAGCCATTTTGCTTCTAGTTTCAAGGACATATAAAACACTTAAACCAAACCAAAAGCAAAAAAAACTACCTCAAAATTAAGTTCATTTTGTTGTCTCATAATTCATCATAACATTATGGAAAACCAATTCTTTTTAAATGCTGGATTTGAACCTTACCAAACCCAAGATTGTTTTTTCAACCCAAATTGGGACAAGTCAACGGACCAAAACCTTAACTATGATTCAACACTTAGTTCAATTGTCTCATCCCCAGCAGCTACATCATCACCATCAAATCCCAACATGTCCAATGAAAATTTTGTCATGAGAGAATTAATAGGAAAATTGGGAACTTTTGGTGAGATCTCACAACATTCTTCTAACCCTTTGGTTCTACCAATGATGTCTAGAGTGGCAGAATTTTCACCTGATCCTG
The DNA here is from genome assembly GCF_003473485.1 of Medicago truncatula. NCBI lineage: Eukaryota > Viridiplantae > Streptophyta > Magnoliopsida > Fabales > Fabaceae > Medicago > Medicago truncatula. The sequence goes on from NC_053049.1 coordinate 3,364,835, forward strand.
GTTTTGTTCAAAGGGCTGCAAAATTTTCTTGCTTTGGTAGCAAGAGTTTCAATGAAAGAGGTAACCAAATGGTGATGAACAATGTTGAATTAGCTCAAAGATCTCATAATTTAATGGAAAATGGAATGAAGTTATCAAGAGTTTCAAGTAGTCCATCACTCAAAACATTTGGATCTCAAATGGTTAATCATGAGAACAAGAATTCTTCATTGCAACAAGAAAATGAGAAAATGGAAGTGGCTAATTCTCAAGAAGAATCTACAATATCTGAGCAAAATACACCAAATGGTGAAATTGGTGTCAAAGCTTCACCTGATATGAATTCAAGGAAAAGAAAAGCTTCTTCTTCCAAAGGAAAAGCACCAAACTCTACCAATCCTACGAAGGTAAAGCATTAAAGCTGCAATTTTTTAAGAGTGCGGACCCATTTTAAACTTTTTGTCACTGAGACAAACTGCGAGACTCAATTTAGTTCCCACAAAAATTTAAACATAAAAATAAAAATAAAAATCTCGCAAATTAAATTGAGTGTTACAAATTTTTCCGGAGACTAAAATATATTTTCACTTATTTTTTTAAAGTCAAATTATTATTTTTTTTATGTTAAGAATTTTCTGAATCTCATATATTTCTTTTTTGACTTTAGGGTGTTGAAGGTAGTGGTGAAGACTTCAATGCAAAGAAAATTAAGGCAAATGAGGGTGAGAGAAATGAAAATGGTGTCAGGAATATGGAGGAAGAGATCAAAGAAGGTACACCAAATGCAGGGGAAGAAAAACAGAACAAGAGTGACTCAAAACCTCCTGAACCTCAAAAAGATTACATTCATGTCAGAGCAAGAAGAGGTCAAGCTACTGACAGTCACAGTCTTGCAGAACGAGTAAGAATTAAATTACTGCTTTTTGTTTCTCTATCAAAAATAGTTTTTTTTATTTTTATTTTTTATAAATTGGTTAGCTCGCGACCTTTAATATTTACATAAAATTGTGGATAAACTCGACTTATACAATTGCGGCTCTGATATAGACTTTCGAGAATTTAGACTCGTTGCATTCATGCAGCTGGAATATCCATGGTTGTTAGATCAAAATCAGACAATTCAAATTTTACTTTAAATTTTTTAAATGTAAAAAAAAAAATGAATTTGAAAGTTAAACAATCTAATTTTGATCCAACGACCATCTATATAATTACCGTGTCAGCGCGTCGTTAAATCGGTGATAGTATAAAATCTGAATTCTACTTCCAAAACCATGATATTGTGGGCCACAATATCCAATTGCAAACCTTAATTTAAAACATAACAAAAATGTATCAACTTCATATCTTGAGTTGACATTATATGAACTTTGATTGTAAATAGGTAAGGAGGGAGAAAATAAGTGAGAGGATGAAACTTCTCCAAGATCTTGTACCAGGTTGCAATAAGGTAAGCAAAACTTTCAAAAGTTACTAAATCAGAATACAAAACAAATTGGTTTAATTTCATGTTACTAAAATTTGTACTTTTTCACTAATTGGGCTATGCCTATGAATTATTAATTATTCCTTGTAGGTTACTGGAAAAGCACTTATGCTTGATGAAATTATAAATTATGTTCAGTCATTGCAGCGTCAAGTTGAGGTAATCAACTCTTCACCAATAAGCATCTTAATTCTATAATGTCATTATTTTTTGTTTTCTTGCTCATTAAGTTATACTTTCTTTTTTCAGTTTTTGTCTATGAAATTGTCTTCAGTGAACACAAAGATGGATTTAAGTATTGAAAGTCTTGTTGTATCAAAAGATGTAAGTTTTAAGTTTCTATAGATAATATTTTGCTTTTTCAATAAAACTTGTTGCATTTATTATTATTATTATTATGAGTTGTTTATTTATTTATTTTTCTTTTTATGATTTCAGATATTTCAATCAAATAATTCTTTGCAAAACTCAATATTCCAATTAGATTCCTCGGTACCATCCTTTTATGGGCAACAACCCCAGCAAAACCAAGCTATTCATAATAACATCCCTAATACAAATGGGTCCCACTGCTCAGTGGAACCATTGGATTCTTCTTTGTGCCATAATATTGGCATGCATTTACCTTTCCTAAATGGATTTAATGAAGGTGGCTCTCAGGTAACCACATTCTTCTACTTTTTTTCTATAAATTATGGTTAATTATCAATTTAATTTATGCAAATAATAAGAGTCTAACAATTTGAATTTTAAAATATTGAATTCTAAAATAATTATTACTAAAATTAAATAAGTCAAAGTGATTGAGTTCTACCGATTAATGAATTTTTTTACTGAATTTCAAACTATCAGGCTCGCTATTCTTACGAACTAGATAATTAAGATAAAAAATTTAGGCATCAAATTATTTTGAAATATTATTATTTACATGACCCAATTGTCCCATATGTACTAATATACGAAGGTACATTATTTCACTAGTGTTTTGAACTCTTTCTAATTAACTCTATTTTTCAAATGATTAGCAGTATCCATTAACATTCTCTGAGGAGGACTTAAACACCGTTGTTCAGATGGGATTTGGCCAAACTTCAAACAGGAATACACCAATACACTCCCCAAGTTTCAACGGTAATAAAACAAAAAAAGAAGAAAAAAAATCAATGTCACAAATTATTGACATGTTATTAAAATGTCATTTTCATTTGGCACCAGAAATTTGACCTTAAAATTTATTTTTGGTCCAATGCAGGTTCAAATCAATCAACACAAATGAAAATTGAGCTCTAATCACCTTTCATTACGCCTCAATTGAAGCCCTAGAGGATCAAGAAAACTGCTGTATACAACAAAAGATTTAATTCCAACAACCCTATGAATTATAATTAAGCCATTATTGATTAGGTCTGTCCAATATATAGAACCTTTGTTAGTTTTTTAAGCTAGTCATTTTACATTTTATTTTTTTCCCTTTATATTATTTCAGTTTCTATTCTTCTGGGCAATTTTTTTCCCTCTATTTTACAAATTATTCAATGTAAAATCTTAGGATTGATTCTGTATTGTATGGTGCAAATTATCAGTGTTATATTGCACCAATGTATCATTGCTTAATTAAAGTAAAAAAATTCAATTAGCTTTCATTATCCTTCTAGAGATTTTTACTTTTATATACTTTCAATAATTCGTACATCACATCATATCCATTAAGAATTTCCGTGGGTCTTGAATAAAATCTCGTTAATTAGGTCATGCCACTAATCAACAAAAAAAAGTCTAATTAGAAATTATTTTGCAGAATCTGGTTGATATCAACATTGATCCTCACTTGTGTTGCAACCAGCTGTATTAATAGTGGGGTCTCCTTTTTGTCTCAAAAGTCTAATTTAAAATTATTACTAGGACATTTATTTAACTTTTTTTTGTTGTTGACAATTACTATACAATTCTTGTGCTCTTAGTTTTTCATATAATATAACTTTTTTATACATTTCACCAATATCACAAGCTTCTGTGCTTTTATTTTTATTTTTCACCAATATTTATACGATAATTAACATATAATTAAAAATAATATTATGTTGGATATTTGTCCCTTTTTTATATTTCTGTATATAATTATAGAAAAACTTACAAAATTAGAAAAAGTTGAGACTAGGGTTAGATGAACATGTTATAAGTTTGAACCGCTCCATTTAAACAAAACACCAATTTTTAATTAATTAACAAATAATATAAGTGAGCATAAAAAGAATCCCAGGTTGGCAGTGGTGAGATTCTGACTAGGGCCGATGAACCTTGCATGGAGCATTATTATATAATCTTTACCAACTTTTGTTATTTAACTTGTGAGTAGGAAAAGGGGTTTCTAGTGGACTTCAGGTTTGGAAAGATACATTTAATATATTACACTAATCTTTTTCTAAGGGGTTGTTAGGAAAAATCCAGTGTTTTGGGTTTAACAAAAGATATAGAGGTTGTGGTCTTAACCATTTTTATATTGAAGAGTGTATTATTAGATAGTAGATTAGTGTGTGATTCAATAATTAGAAAGATGCTTTATAAGTAGTGCTCTGCTCAGAACAGTTGTGCTTTATAATGTGTTTTCATATCATATATTATATCCTAGGATACACGGATACGGATACAGACACCGAACACGACAGAGACACTGACACAGTTAAGAAGTGTAATTATATAATTAAGTGTAATTATAAGTGTCGATGTCAAACATGATATATGTCCGACACCGAAACACATTTAATCCGAGAAGTGTTTGTGCTTCATAGATTATGAGTAAATAGGCAATTACTCCCCTGAAATTGTAAGTTTCATCAATTACTCCCCTGAAAGTAACAAAACTTCAATTACCCCCCTAAAATTTCACAACGTTAATCAATTTACCCCATCCGTCAAATTTTTTTGTTAGTGAACATGACGTTTTGCAAATACCCCCATGAAGTTTTGCATTTATGTGCAAAATGCCCCCCAAACTTAAAAATTTATATTATTTATTTCTTAAAGACAAACAATTAACGATTAAATATTAAAGCTAACTATTAATTTTGGAGTTTGGAAAAACTACATGCATATATACATCAAAATAGGGAAAAATTTGTATTTTTAAAGTGACAATAATGGTTATTTCTAATAGACAAATTATTATTTTTAGGGATTTATAGACAAATTAATAATCAATTTTAAATTTATATTTTCTCCTTCACCATCTTAGTCTTTTAACTCCTCCAACAATTTGCTCAAACCATTTAAACTACACAACCTCCAATATTTTCATATGATTTGTTCTTGTTTACACACTTTATAGAGAACTTCATTTTAACTTCTTGTTTGTGCTTCAGGCACGAAGAATTGTATACAATCTAGCTCACACCACAATACTATCAGACCGACATATCATATATAGCATATTAAGTAATATTCATGTAAAAAAGACACAAATCATCAGCAAATGAAATATGTGATCGGTATGTATAGAGGAACACTTATTGAGAAATGTCAAACACTTAGACATATATTTCTTTACCTTTGAAATTAATCCACAAATCATCCCATTATTGTCACTTTAAAAAATACACATTTTATTCCTATTTTGAAGCCTATTTTGATGTATATATGCATGTAGTTTTCCCAAATTCCCAAATTAATAGTTAGTTTTAATATTTAACTATTAATTATTTGTTTTTAAGAAAAAAATAATTTAAATTTTTAAGTTCAGGGGCTATTTGCAAAACGTCATGTTCACTAACAGAAAAATTTGACGGAGGAGTTAAATTGATTAACGTTGTGAAATTTCAGGGGGTAATCGAAAATTTTTGTTAATTTCAAGAAAATAATTGACGAAATTTATAATTTTAAAGGGGTAATTGCCTATTTATTTCATAGATTATATATAATACTATGTTTCTTAGTTTATAAAGAGGATAAAAGAAAATGTTAGTAAATTAGAATTAAAAATGTTAATCTGACAGTGTTGTCTCCAAAAACTAAATACACCCAATCATACAACGACGTGTCTTGGGATTGATTCTTTATTAGTTTATTATCTTCATCAACTGTACATGCTGTTTTATTCTTCTTTAGAGTTCCTATATTTTTAAATTTATGCCAATCATAATGGTAAGTAAAAAATTAAAAAAAAATTGATTAATAAAACATAACCTCAACCAACATCTAGTGGAGTTGATATCTGGTGCCCAAATTTAATATGGTTTACCATTTTTTAAAATATTTAACACTCCTAAATTGATTTTTCTTTTTCTTTCTAATTAAGTGATCTCTTTAATCATACAGAGAATTTGGAACTACACATCAACTAAGGTTGAAATTTCCATTAAGTGTATGTTTGGTATTATAGAAGCTTCAAATAAGAGATTTGATTAAATTTTTTAACATTTTTTTTTCTTTTAGATGATGACTTAGGAGTGAAGGTTTCTTTCAATTTAATTTCCAAACCGTACATATATGATATATCTATATCAAGCTTTGCCTAAAATCCCTTTTCACTCAAGCAAGAACTTTTTATCACCAAATTCTAGAAATGAAGAGTCGTAAACAATTGGAATTCCATTTTTTTTATTATCATTGCATAATGTTAGTGCAAAATCAACATTATAAAACTAACATATATAACAAACAAAAGGGTTAGCATAAATCTGACAAGATAGCGTGGCAGAAATTTATGAATCAGTAATTGTCTTGTATAAGCACTTTTGAAAATTGTAAACGCGGTTTTGATAATGTTTCATGTTCCTCTTTAAATGGTTAATTTTATCAGATAGATTGTATCTTCTTTTTTTCCAAATCGAGTGAGAACGTAACTTAGACCTTGGAATATTTGACAGTTGTATGGTTCTTGAACATTTTGGAATAGAGCAATAGTCTTTGAACTTGTTCCGCGTCACCATTAACCTCAGATGTTACTCGTAATGACGTGCAATATTAATTATTTTTTTTGTGATGGTTGAAGTTTGAACCCGAACCTTACATATATTATGCATTGTTCATATCAATTGAGTTAAGTTCACGATGACGACGGATAATATTAATGTTGATGTGATAATTCGTCTGGTTTTCAAATCACCTCTACGTTAAATCTTTAGAGAATTAATTGAAATTGTTGAAATATATGTTTGGAACTTAATATAGACACGTACAAAAGTGAGTACTTCCTCCGTCCCAAATTGTATGTCGTTTTGGAGAAAAAAAAATTTGTCCTAAATTATATGTCGTTTTATAATACCAATGAAATATTAATGTTACTTTTCCTATTATATCCTTAACATTACTCTCTCTTCTTTCAATTATTTCATTTATTTTTTCCATACTATTTATTAAGAATAATTTTGTAAAACAACTCATAATTTCTTTTCCCCACACAATATTAATTACATTTCTTAATACGTGTGAAATAGCCAAAACGTCATACAATTTGGGACGGAGGGATTATGTTATATGGCTTCTTACAATTTAAGCCTCCATATATGTGGAGCTGATTTGAGCTCATGTGAACCGTTACATCATCATTTAACGCTGTACTTCGTTTATGGATAATGTTTAAAGCTAACAAAGAGATGAAATTGATTGACACTGACCAAATTAATCTAGTCATAGTGAGCAAGAAGTGGAATGGTAAGGAGAATGGGATAAGAGGCAACACGCTAATAATTAATTAGTGAGAGATTAATTAGGAAGCGATATAGTGTGGTGAAGGCTTCAGGGATGTTAATAGGCTAGGCCGGTTTACAGGGGCATACGGCCTAACTTACGATAGGTCAGATCAGACCAGACTTTTTTCTTAAATAGAGAAGATCTAGGCAAAAGGTCAGGCCACAAGCCTCTCAAAAAGCCTCTTAAGCCTATTAGGTCGGTCTATTTAAATAATATAAATAATATTATTTATTATTATATCATATTTTGTATTTTGAATTAAAATATAAATTTGTAAACTTTTTCAATAATTTAAGCTTTATTGGTATACGTTAATTTTTTGCATATATAAATGTATTATTATAAACTAGAATAGAAATATGATACAATATATAGTCGAATTCCCTAAAACCTCGTGTTTATCAAAAGAGAGTTTAATCTAATTGAACTATTAGTTCACTAATCCATTTAAACTTAAATCACATTGCTTACTTAAAGATGTTCATAAGATATAGGCTTTTAAACATGCTAGCATATCATATCAGGCTTTCAAAAGTCCAAACTCAAGGCTAAAAAGTAGGCCTATTCCCATCCCTAGCTTCAATATTATTAGCATTACATCTCAAAGACTTAAATACAATTGTAAACAAGTTTTCTTATTTATAGGTGTGGGAGGTATATTTTAGATGATACATATTTCAGAATTTTCATGACATTGCCTAATACAAATGTAGTATTGGTTTTATTCTATGTACTACTAAAATATTGTAGAAAATTTTAGAGATGTGCATATAATGTTATTCTATAATTTACTAATGTATCCTAAAAATATATCTAGAAATATGCATCATATTTTAACAATTATAGTTTAAAAAAATCAAAGAATAAATTGAACGATGGTTCCCAAATCCATGACTAAGTAGCCTATTCACTCCTCTTTTAATAATACTTTTTTGTTCGTTTTCTTTTTCTGTGTTTTGTTCTATAAATGTTATCACCTCTGCTAGGTACCAACTGCAACAAAGGAAATTCTATCCTTAACCAACGTGGGTCTTCAATTTACCTAATTATATATAGAAATTTGTGTAGTTCAATGGTCATAATCATATATAATGAAGTATATGTCCCTAGTAGATGGGGAGAGAGAAAAATAAGAACTCAATTGCCATGCATTAATAATCCTTTTACACAAACAATCAGTTGTATCTCATCTCATCATATAAATATTTGTATAGTTATTTAAAAAAATATATAGAGTTTTGACCCGTACACCGTTCGGGTTTATTGTATTGACATACGAATAATAAAATGCAATATATAATAGGTAACGGTGAAAAAATAACACGTGATAATCCATAGTAGACAAAATAAAACACTTCTTAAAATGTATGAAATATGAAAATATTATAAAAGAAAATTCGGTAATCCTATCAATAATTTGAGTATATATAACCAAGTTTACATGGAAATTAGGGTAGTCGAAAAAAAAGTATAAAATAGAAGGCATCAAACGTGATCATTGATATGCTCATAGTTTCTAGAACAAACGTGCATCATCAAATAAGTGTAGAAATATTATCTTAAAAAAAAAAAAAGGCAAGAGGATAGGAATGAAATTGATGCGATGCATTTTTTTAGATGAAATTTGTTAGATTAAATAATTGCAAACCTAATAAAGCAAATGAGCGGGAAAAAATTATGTTAAATTGCTGCAGACGTAACAAAATTAGTAAATAAGGATATATAATTGTTTTGGATCAGTCAGAAGACCAGCTGTATGATGACACGTGGCCGAACTTCAACTTCCTTAAAGCTCCGCGCCTGAAAGAGCACGTCAGCTTGGGTGCATCGTGCCACATAGAAGCGCGCCCCCACAATGATCATTCTACATGTGTCCTCCTTCGTCCTTAATCACACGCCGCATAACCCAGAGACGGTTACGACCAACCGCGCCTATATAAGGGTGAACTTGCTTCACCTCAAGGTACGATTTACTTTTCACCAACACTTTCTACACACTCTTGCTCAGTTCCATTACTGACTTGAGCGCCGGAGTGCTAACGTGCCTGCAGGCACCTTTCGCCCACCGCGAAGACTCATTACCGCCATATTGAAAACTGTTACCATCACACTAGAGCATTCTCTGCCGCCGTTGCTACTCGGCCGTTCTCACCGGAGAGATCAATGATATAATACATATAGTTTTTAAACCAAAAATTTAAAGAAAAAAATGTTCTCTCCTGAGATCGTTAAATTCTTCCCACTAAAATGACAAGAAAATTAATGAGGCCCTACCAAATGAAAATGTCTTGAGAGTTTTAGAAGGCACTATAATGATCATTAGGGTAGGTACCCTAAGCGAAGCTTTCACGGTGATATATCACCCACTTTCCACTATCATTTACGGACCCCACCCTCTTTTACCCTTTTTGGGTCAATTGGTCTCTTTTACGTGGAAACATAGGGATTCACCTTTTTTTCTTTCTTTCTTTTTTCATTTAACAACTTTGATTCATTTGCTGGGGTGAGAAAGAATATAGGGTACGTTTGATCGATTAAAATATAAATGATTTTAAAATTGTTTAGGGATTAGACAAATTAGGGTGTGATAAAAATTAAAAAATTTACCCTCAATAAATTCCAAGACAATTTTTTGTCGAAAATACAAGTTGTCTAGAATATTGCAATAGTCTTTCATCTATCAAACATAATGTAAGACAAAATTGTTTAATACACAAAAATTTGTCATGTGATGTTCAATATTATTATATATTGTTATATCTTATGTTGTTTTATCCAATATTTACTTTTTAATCGATCAAACACTTATAAGGCCTTTTAAAACTTTTAATTTGTTTTACCTACCATAAACAAGTGTAAGATTTATAATTTTATAGGTAAAGTTTTCTGCATTTTCAAGGCTCTCAACATCAATAGCCAATTTTTTGTTCCCCAAGCCAAAATTGTTTAAAACTTGTTCCAATGTCAAGCCCATTTTCATCGCTCACTTGTGTGAATTTGATTCCAATCTATGCTGGATACTTTTTTAAGTAGATATCTTAAGTGACTATGACATAATTAATAACCATAGCCCATAGGGCAGACTTATTTTGTGAGGTGAAATTGGGAAAGGCTCCTAAAGTGAAATTTAAGGTAAAGTAAATAATTTCAACATCAAGGCTTTGTTTGGTTTGAAAATGAAAGTTAAAGGAAAGATAGAGATAGGAAAGATTGTGTAAGGAAAGAAAGTAAGTAGAAAATGAAGGAATTGTTATGGTTGTTTGGTATAAGAGAAAGTGGATTAGAAAGTGAGAGGAAAGAAAGATTTATATTTTGCAACTGACATAAATACCCCTATATAGATATAGTAATGCATAGATATATTATCATATAAAATATAAACATGTGTCTACATATTTCAACGGGAAAAAAATGTATGCTTGGCTGTGAGTATAATGCAATTATAATAAGTCCAGGGATACATAACAAAATAACAAAGCGGTTAATTAGAAAAAGAAAAAAACACGCATAACTATTAACTAATAGCAACAAAAAAAAAAGTGAGGGTATTGTTGACTTTTCAATCAAAATATTGATGTGTCTCTACCTTTCCGTCCATATTTGAGGAGAAAGGATTTTGACATGGGTCCCACCAGATTCTTTCTTTCCTCCATCTTTTTTGAGAGTTCCAAACAATGGAAACTCTTTCTTTCCTCATCACTTTATTTCCTTTGAAACAAACATGCCATAATGGTTGATAAGTGTCTGAGTCACATTAGGGCTTAGGTGGGTGCCCACCTCACCAAATAATTTTTTTTTAATAGTATCATCGTTAGTATCATTAACATTTAAATAAATTACATCGTGGTTCACCCTCTTCTTCATCTCTGGTATTATTATTATACTTTTAAGTCATTTGAAATGCGTAGATGTTTATTTTGAATTTTTAAGTTATATAATTTAATTTTTTTTATAAGCAATTTTGTACTTGATGGCTGATGCTTATAAAACATAAATTTTTTGTATATATTATATAGTTTATTTTGGTGCCCGTCAAACTTTTTTTTAACTCTGCCACCGGTTGAAATCACATGAACATACATATTATATTCAGAGGCGGCCTAACATGTCAAGAGGCCTAAAACAAATTTTATAAAGAGACATTTTAGAATTAAAAAAAAAAAAAAAAACACAATGCTTATTAAAAGTAGGCTTAAATGCACTTTTGGCCATCCAAGTTTCACAAACTTGCGATTTTGCCCACCCCCCCAAGTTTCAGTCCCTTTGCAAAACCATGACGCCCCTTGATTTTGACTCTTGTAAAATATCCCTCACGTGACCGTTGTACAACTGTTCTTTTTTTTTTTTCTTCCCATGAATCAATCACTCTTCCCACTCCATAACCATTTCTCCTTCATCCTTTTTCTTCACGCACAAATATGCATCCTCTTTCTTCACTCATAAATCTAGTTCATCCTTCTTCTTCTCAAACACCATTTTTCTTCTTCACACACAAATCTTCATTCACTGGATTCAATCGATTTTCCCCTTTTCGGGGATTCAATCGATCTTCACACACAAATCCTCCTTTTCACTTGACTCATCCTCATTTTCTCACTATTTCGTGACTGATGGCTCGACTCAATGATTATACAGCTTCATCTTCTTCTAGAAAACGGAAAGGCAATGTTCGCAAGCCCTACCTTCACATCCATCTTCTTCGTTCTTGCTTTGGATTTTCCCTTTGGAGACGTTTCATCATCCTTTTCAGTTAGCCTTAGTAGTTCAATTGAAATGAGAGTAAGCTTTGGGTTCAGAATCGTTTGAGATAAGAGTGAGTTTTGGTGTAAGGAGTTAACCCTAATCTCATTTCGATTTGGGTTCTATTTTGGAATGGAACGGGTCACGTGAGATAACACACCATTTATGTATTTTTCTTTTAATTTTAATTCCAATAATAAGTGCTGGCAACATTTTAATTTTAATAAAATCCACCGTGGCAAAAAAAACGTGACATGTCAGCTTTGACCGAGTCAAAATCAAGGGGGATCATGGTTTTGTAAAGGAGCTGAAACTTGGGGGGACCAAATATGCTATTTTGAAAATAGGGGGCCAAAATCGCAAGTCTGTGAAACTTGGGCGCCAAAAGTGCAAGTCTGTGAAACTTGGGCGCCAAAAGTGCATTTAATAAATCAAGTTTTGTTGAATCCAAGATTTGAACTTAGGACCAAAAGGATTTGAGGCTTTAAAATTTAACAACTAAGTTAGATAAATATTGATTATTATTATATCATATTATATATTTATAGCTATATTGACTTATTTTAAAGCATTTTTTTACTAACCTAAAATCTTGAAGACTAAAACCCTTGTTTGGATGGCTTCACCCTTAGACCAGCCTTAAATATATCACGGGTGAATACAATATCAACCTTTAATTTTATCACTTTACTAACGATTCAGTTTAGAGAAGCCGAATTCAATGAAATTACATGAATGAGTTGCTTCGTTCCCCTCCTACCAAATGTGTAGTCTATCTATAAAAGCTTTTAGATGACATTTTCATTTTCTACCACGGTGAAGCATACCCTTGTGGACAAACACATTGACTTTTGGAAAATACTTTTCAAATTTCTTCAATGCAAGCTTACATAGAGGTTTATCTTCTACAATTAAAGAGATTATTTAACTTAGAATATTTGACAATTCTCTTTTGCTACAATTATCATGAATGTGCATCCTTGGTTTTATCAATTACCAAGCCACCAACTGATTTACTTGCCAAGAGCATCTACTTTAGTTTAGTTGGTTTCTATTTGTTCTCTATTCAATGCAAATTACAACTTGATCAAATCCGTGTTGATTGATATAATTAAATTATGTGTCTTCTTAACGAGTGTTTCCGTGATATTCTTTAAGTATATCTTATAAAGAAATTATTCTTCAAAAAAAGTAAAAATTCTAATTTCCAATACAATAAATACACAAATTTTCATAAAAACTTACCATTTTGAGTGCTTAAAGAGTGTTCCGAGAGCATCCGTTAACATTTTCCTTAAATTATTACAACTTGTGTGTGTGATACCATGACATCCTCACACACATGCATTATTTATGTGTCACATAAAATAATTTAGGCTTAATTACATTTTCCCCCTATCTTTTGTTAATTGTGCAATTTTGCACCCCAATTTTTTTTTTAGCGATTTTACACCTCATCTTTTGCCAATTGAGTTTTGTTTAAAATCATCATTAAAAGAGAGGTAAGGGGGCAAAAGATGGGGTGCAAAATTGCTCAAAAAAATAAATAAGAGGGGGTACAAAATCGCACAATTGGCAAAAAGATAGGGGTAAATGTGCAATTAAACACAAGAAGTTCCATCTAACCACCAGAAACGGGGTAAAAAGATGGGGTGCAAAATCGCTCAAAACAAAGGAGAGGGTGCAAGATCGCACAATTAGCAAAATATAGGGGGGAAAAGTGCAATTAAGCCAATAGTTTATGTGATCTTTCAACAGACAAATAAGTTGGAACTTGAAAATGAATATCGCATGATAGATTGACCAAATTAAGAATACTTTCAAATATTTCGAGAGATGAAAAATAATCAAAATATTTTCCAATGTCTAAACCAAAAAATATTTATGATATGAAAACAACAACATCAACAACAATCAAGTCTTATCCCATTAAGTGGAATCGACTATATGGATCAAACTATACCATAATGTTCTATCATAAATTATATTTGGTCCAACTCATTGACCTTTAATCTTTCCTAATAATTTTTCTATAATTTTCCTATGTCTTCATCTGTCTATTTTGACCTGACTCTCCACCATCGAACATCATATACAAGTCTTCTAATTAGAAGGAGAATTGCACACGTTAAAAGGACACTATCTTGTTTTCTCACCATTGGCAATAAGACTATGAAAAAGGACACAAGTTTTCAGAATTTGACCAATCCAACATACGTGTGTGCTAGTTAAACGTGTTATCCAGCAATTCCACTATTGGTACTATGAATATTACTAGATAGACAGTCAAGTCGGTGTTGTGTGAATTTTATACAACAATACGTAATTTACTTTATATAGAAACTTGACCAAGACTTTATCTTGGTTCTTCATTCAGTGCTGGAATACATTCATGTTTTAGGTTACACTTGCCGTGAATCACACATATGGTCTCAATTCACAGTTGTACACCTTTTCTTTTCGGAAACCTTATTGAAAAATGTTAATCGATTTGGGCGATAAATTGCTAAGGGACAACGCGTTCATTTTGTGTCAGGTGTGTGTTGTTCGTCGTCTTGTAGAGTTTGAGTGTCTGTCGTCTCGTAATATCCATGACTTAAATGAATTAAATAGAACATGATGTAAATTAATCATAAATAAACTCTTTTTCGTAGTATCTAACTAGTTCTTATCAAGTAGTGACATGGATAGATTGTACTCTTTTCGACGAGTGTAACAAAAATATGAGGATATTTTAAGGTCTTAAATGCAAGCAAATTTACTATTTTTTCATTATTTACCTTGATTAATGTTTAATTCTCTGATTCATTATTTAGTAACATAGAACAAGTTTCAATAAATAGTATTTTTTTGGAATACGCTTATTTTTATGATATCAAAAAATTAATAGACGATACTATATTTATTTTTATTTTTTTTAAAGTGTGAAATTAGTTGTTTTTCTTGTAATTAATATTGAATATGTAGTAATATATTTGAAGTGGTTAAGAACTAGTAGCAAAGGCGGTGGCAGTGTTAGTTAGTTTTTAGATTTTGATTAAGATAATATATTATATTGAACACGTTTTGATTAATGAAATGTTATTATTTTGTATGTTTGACAAAAAAAAAACTAGTAGTAAAATACTAAGTGTGTGTTTGGTTCTGCGGTGAGTAGAATTGATTTTGATAGAATTGAGTTTGAGTGAATTGATTTTGGTTAGAAGTGAGTTATGACTAAAGTGGTTTATGTTTGGATACCTTCTTAGTAAATGTGATTTATAGCGAATGTGTTGTTTGAATCAAAATTGCTTTTTGACATATAATTACCAAAATGAGTTTTTAGTAAATGTGTGTTAAACTA
This sequence comes from Medicago truncatula, assembly GCF_003473485.1. Classification (NCBI taxonomy): domain Eukaryota; kingdom Viridiplantae; phylum Streptophyta; class Magnoliopsida; order Fabales; family Fabaceae; genus Medicago; species Medicago truncatula. The sequence continues at coordinate 3,380,071 of NC_053049.1, forward strand.
AATCTCTTTTTCATTTAGGATGAGTATTTAAATTTTATTAAATTGATAAATAAATATAACTTTTTTTTAAGGAATAAATTAATATAACTGTATAGTATTTAAATTCTTATTAAATTAATAAATTAAAATATAATTGTATTGAATTTGATTCATATTAATTTTTTTAAAATATAATTTTATTTTTAATTTATCTCCAGAAAGCAACATAGCAAAAAAATGAAAGGTGTTGAGCAAAAAAAAAATTAAAGTATATTCAAACATGTAAAGCAAAAAAAAAAAAACGTAATGTCAACTAAAAAATTTATGTTGCCGTATTATTCTAGATCTATAAAAAAAAAAAAAAAATTGCTTTATTTTAGAGCGTGCATGAATAAATGTAGAAAAAAAAAGTTTCATGTAAACTAAAGGGTACAAAATTGTAATTATAGTTATTAATACTCTTCAAACACTACTAGCCACATTACCACATCACAAAATCGATTTGCAAATGCTACTGTTACCTGCTTCAATGAAACGCAAGTTTGGAGTAAAAAATCACATCAAAAAATAGGTAGCCAAACATGTAGGTTTGGTTGTAAAATTGAGTCTAGCCCCTCAAACTCACGTTTGATGATTTCAAACGCCAAACTGAACATAGACTAAGTCATTGATTAGATTGATTTTATTAAAACTTTACTCCCTCCGTCCCGCAATAGATGACCCATTTGAAAATGCGCAATTTTGACCTAACTTACTTTGATTTTATTTTTCTACTAATATACAAAGATAAATAATATCATATAAGATGTCTTTAGATTCGTCTCGATGAGTATTTTTAAAATATCATATTTTTATAAAAAAAAATTCTAATATATTATTCAAGATATTTAAGCTCAAAGTTATGCATTGACATACATAATAAGGCCAACTGTGTCAAGTATTATGGAACAGAGGGAGTAATTTCAATATGTTGTGTTTGTCTCTAACAACAATGTTTTCCCGTAAAGGTAGAGATTGTTGGCACGTAAAATGATGCAAAGAACACACAAAAGTAATAGTTGTAATTCAATTTCGACCATCTCCTCCCAATCACTCTTTATTTCGAGCAATTCTTGTGTGGACCTAAAGATTTAGTGTCTGTTTGGTTGAGCGTTTCCGCTCCCCAAACGCAGGTTTGCAAGCCCAAACATGGTTTTCTCATTTTCTGAGATGTTTGGATGCAACCAAAAGTAATTCTGAAAACTCACTTTTAGACCCAAAACGTGGGTTTAGAAGAAGCCACATTTCTTAGCTTATGCGGCCACTCAAACGTGGTTGTAGATTTGATTTTGCTGACAAATATACTTTTCCCTTTTTACCCATGCTTCAACTAGCTCCAATTTTTTTCTCTATGTTCTGGAACACCTTCTGCTCATTTTTGCAGATCTGGTGAAAAATTAAAATGAAGGAGGAAGATTGAGGAAAATGTTCAATCTCCATAGAAGCTTCAATCGAAACAAGAATGAGAAATTAAATATTTTGGAAAAAAAATCTGAAATAAATGGAGGAACTGAGAGATGTTAGCATTAAAGAAGAAGAGAGGAATGTTTGCAATAGAATTTCAAAGTCATGGAATAGTTGGGGTTCTGGAGTGTTCTTCGTCGGAGGGGTGAGCATTAAAGAAGAAGTGAGGAATATTTAATAATTTTTTTTTTACATCATTTGAAGCTTTTTTTTAAAGACATCTTTTTAAGCTTATATTGTATTAAAAAATCACTCAATTGATAAAAAAAATTAATTAAAAATGACTCTTATAAATTAATTTATTTTAAAATGTTTTAAGCAATAAAATTATTTTTATGATAAGTTGAAATAATTATCTAATGAGAATGAAATATTTATTTCTAATTATAATTAAAAGGATAGTTTGGTCATTCCATATTTAAAATCAATTTTGATTCAAACTATCCAACCAACATCAATTCATAAGAATCACTTTTAAATAAATATATCCAAACAGAAATCAATTCACATTCAACTCACTTTTAACCAAAATCAATTCTCTCAAACTCAATTCTATCAAAATCAATTCTCGCCACCGCCATACCAAACACACACTTAGACACATGATTTGGTCACACATTCATAAAAATGAATATCACATAATTAATTAAAAAACACTCATTATTTAATTATTAAATTTTCTTTCTTTTCTCTTTTTTGTGAGTGTGATATAAATGATGTAACCAAATTATTCCTTTATTTCTCCCTTATCGTTGCATCTTATTATGCATACATTTCTTTTTCCCATCTTATTCTACATTTCTTTTCCATGTGATTTTGAGTTTTCACCTCCTCTTTGCTGCTGCTACTTCTTTTTATTAGTGTTATTACGTACTTACCACATTTCCTCTATGCTTCTTTTTTCTCCCCGGTTTGCTAGATATTTTTTTTGTAAGAGCTACACTTTTTCTTTAGGCTTCTTTTTCCACCTTATTTAGAATGAAAAAAAAAAAACACCATAAAACCCTCCAAAACACGTTAAACATTTTAAATTTTAAAATCCAAACAAAGGGTGCGTCAGAAATTCATAGGGTGGAAAAAGTAAGTGTATTTTCTTTATTGTCAAGTCTTTTCACTTTTTTGGCGAACCTTCTATTTTTTTTTATTAGTGAGCATCTCTTTGAATTTTGCTCGTCTAACTTCAAGAATTGCTCTTTAAACATAAAAAAATACCAAAATGCCTCCGATGACAGTTAACTGTCGTTGAAACAACGATAGTTAGTTAATTGCCGCTACACTCTAGTAACACAGGCAGAAAAACATTCTTGACATAATTGTTTTTTAATCACCAAAACTTGCATTAATTCAATCATTCACATTCATTTAATCATTCTAATTAAATTCTAAAAGTAATGCTCATTCTTTAACAAAAAGGAATTGATTCAATAAAATGATAATGTCATTAATTTATATACGATAATGTCATAAAAAACAAATAAAACCAAAATGATTTGATTATTTACAACCAAAATACTAAAAACATGTAAACCTAAAACTAATGTCTCATAGCGACTGCTTATTTCTTTGGTTATCTGAAATGTGGTGGCCGAGCGAATCTCATCATGCATCCTCCTAAAGAGATTTTGGAAGTATTCCTTCCTTCTTGTGAGCAACAAAACCAAATCCTTCTTGTGTGGTAACCGGTGGCGGAGCCAGAGATTTAAAGTAGCGGGGGCAATATTTACATATAAATTTCTAAAATAAAAATGGAATAAAATAAGTGTTACAAAAATATATTGACCAGAACATTTTCTTTTAGAAAGAAAGAAGTATTATAATTGTTATTATTATTTCAAATAATAAATAAATCATATAATATTGGGAACTGCTAATTTACACCCACCTAAATACACTAACATGTAAATTACACACACTTATATTTTACTAAAACACCTTTTTGTTTCTATTCTAATTAAATTTAAATAGAAGGGCAATTTCTTAACTATCTTAAGTAAGATCCTTAAAAAAAGAAACAAAAAAACATGACATGCTTAAGGTATAAAACATGTAATAGAGACAAACTTTTAAGGAAACAATATTTAGAATGAGATGAAAGTGATAGTGTAAATTAGTAAGGTGGTTGTAAACAATTTGATAAAATTTATAAAAATGAGTGTATATAATCAAGTGGGTGTAGGTTGCTAACTTACACCTTAGTATTTTTAGGTGGGTGTAGCTTGCTAATTTACACCTTAGTGATTTAGGTGGGTGTAAATTAGCAGCACCTAGAAGTAATGTTACCGAAAAATGAAGCTAAAAAAAAAGAAACAACACATAGAGAAGAGGTGCATGTATTATTTATAATATACAATCTAGTTATCATACTATATCATCATATTTATAATACTGTGTATATGTATGTGCTGGTGCTGGAAATCTATGATGTAGTATTATATAGGATGGATATGAAAATTTCAAAATTAGTGGGGGCACTTGCTTGCACAAGAGCCAACATGGCTCCGCCCCTGGTGGTAACATACCACAATTTCACATGACATGAATTGATCACATATTGTTTGATTGTTGCAAAAGCTCTTGGATGTTGTGGGACTGGAATCGTGCCTACTTTCAATAACACTCCAATGCAAAATTCAGTCAACTTCATTTAGAGCTTTATTATATTAGGCGTCTGGTAAATTGCAAGAAATTGGTATTTGAATTTCATTTACGTATTCAAACCTTAATTACTTCAAGTAATGTTACTGGTGATCCAATTTCTCCAAGAGAACACTTAGATGTCATTCTTGAGGGCTTGCCTCAGGATTTTGATTCTTCGAAGTTCGATCCCTCTAGTTGCTGGAAAATTTGATTCTATTTCTGATGAAGTAGTTGAAACACTCTTTGAACGCTTTCAAAAGCAAACAATAGCTACTACTATTCTCTCTATCATCAGACATGTCCGCATATTTTCCTACACCTCAACCACAAGCCAATATGGAGAATTCTTCTTACTTTGGTATTAAAGATAGACATGGTGGCCATGGGGGTGTGGCCTAGTATAATCCTATCATATGTTAAAGAAGGATTCCCACTTTGTCATATAGTGCTCCAACTCCACCCAAAGGTAACTTTCTCCCGTGGTGCCTTTCCCCTCTTGGTGTGCTTTTATGCCCTAGCCATACTCTGCTTGGAGCTATTTTGGTGCTCAAAAACATGTCCCTTATCCATCTTTATCCCTTCCAAATCTTCCACGATATATGTATGTTATGCCTTACCCTGGTAATTTCAGTGCAAGACTACAACTAAACTTACTTAGTTGAAGTTACTCTTGTAACTAGAGTTAGTCAAACTTCACCAATTTAGTTAACTGTGAATTCAAGGTCTATTTAAGGACCTTCTCCCTCATTTTGTAATCAAAATTTCATTCGATACAAAAACAGTTATAAAGTTAGTTAGAATTTTTTGTTATTCTCTCTAGTATATTTATTTATCCATTTACTCGAAATTCTAAACATGTTATGGAATAGTTTAGTTTATTGAATTTTCCAAAATTAAAGACAAATTTATTTAACGGTATTTTTGTTCATAAAAGTCATATCAAAATGTGATTCCCTTTGTATATGTTTAGTTTTTGGACCACCAACTTCATATTTAACCTCTTCACCTTATCTGAAGACTCGTGTTTAGGTGGTTATGGACTGCTAAATATTTGGATCACACTTATTCCTTAAATCATTATCCTTATTCCTTCATAAAAAAAATCATTATCCTTATTCCTTACTTTGTTAATTTTTTTTATTATAATTAATACTTATTTCGATCACTCTTATAAGTAAAAAGCAAATTTTTAGATTAATTGAATAATTGACGTATAATCAATAATCAATAATATAAAGAAAGAGGAATGTTATGTTGACAACCTTTTGGTTGTCCAACAACACATCTATATTGTTGTATAGATATTATATCATTTTTTAATTAATTTTTTTTTGTTACAAATTATTTCTTTTTATTATATTCACATCAATAGTTATAATTGCTGTATTTTTATATTAATTGTCCCATAGTTGTTGATATTTGGATGTTCATATAACATCGCTCATAGACAAAATACACTATTTATTCCATCAATCAAAAACCGCTGACCCTCCTTAAGGGTGCCCCCATTCTCTTACCCTCGAAAACCGCCTATAACGTATCTTGGGGCTAAATTCGGTCTAAACATCTAGAACGCGTATCTTCCACTCTAGCTAGACTTAGGGCTTAAGTTACTTAAGACCTAAGTTAGGAAATCATAAGCCCAAGAGGACCAGGCCCGGCCTTGGGGGAGTGCAAGATGCTCAACCAGGTCGGACCTCCAAATGCTACGGGCCTCAAACAAAAAATTAAGTGTAATACCCACCCCCCACTTAAATAAAAAAAAAAATATGTTATATCATTTTCTTTCTTCAGTACACATTTGAGTTTTTTTTCTTTCTAGAATCTAGTTCTCATTTTTGTACATAAATGTGATTCTATCAAACCACCCCTAATTTGTATAATCACTTAATCAGTCAATTTGAAAAGCTATTTCATTGAAAGAATCACAACAATCATTTTTTTCTTCGCATGAACCATTCATTTTACCCTTTTCCACAACAGAGGAGTGATAGATCCAAACGACACCGTTAGATAAATTTCACCTATTTCACTTAATTTTTTTAATTCCTTTAATGTTTAGAAGTTCTTATGATTCTGATTTTTTTTAATGAAGTTTAGCTACACAAAAAAATTACGTTTTACTTTACTAAGAGCTTATTTTAAAAAGAGAGCCGAGCCTCCTATTTCATAAAAACGACCCTGAAGAGGACTATAAATATCCACCTTTAAATCATTCTCAAGGCATGACATAAACATACTAAACCTTATTCATTGATATTGTATTCGGTGCAAGAAACTTTTTTTTAGAGGATATTACAAAGAACAAATAAGACAAAAAAGTTCATTATCCTCTTTCAAAAAGGAATTCATTATCCTTATTCCTTACTTTGATATTTTTTTTTAATTGTAAATAATACTTCGTTCGGTCACTATTATAATTTTTTTTTTAAAATTAATTGAATAATTGATGTATAATAACAAAATACACTATTTATTCGATAAATCAAATTTATTAAAAAATGTATAATTTATCGAATATTCGATCTCCGTAAACTTAGTTCACTTGATAAAGAATAATACATATTATATTCAGATCCGAATTCCACCTATTCACTTTAAGTAAATTTAGCTAACTGTTAGCTACTTAAAAAAAAATAATATCAATACAAGACAATTGGTCATTCAAAAATCAATAATTAGTCAAGTTAGTATATCAATAACTAAGCAAATCAAATCAAATCAAATTACCAAACATTGCAAACTCCCTCCAACTAACATTAAATAACTAAAACACTAAAACCAGTAGAGTAGGGAGTGAGTGAGTAGTAGATAACCTTGATTGAAGTGAAGTCATCACATCACATGAATCTCCTCACTCATTCACTCACCCAATCTCCCATCTACCACTGTCTTTCCTTAACCCCTCGAATCTCTCCACGCGCCACCCTCCTCTTTTACTCACCAAAGCAGCGCGTGTATCTTACCTCCCCTTGTAAAAAAACAGACACACCAAAGAAGAAACAAAACAACCTAAAAACTTGCTTCCTACTTTCCAATTATAGCATTCTCTCCTTTCCCTTTGGATCACACAAAAAAACACGAAAAAAAAACAAAAAAAAAAAAAACAAAGATCTCTTTCCTTTTCTCTTTGTTTTTTTTTTTCTTCACACTTTTGTTTCATTTTGTTGTTGTTAACGTCAATGTCTCGTGCACCAAATTACGAGTTTCAAGAATGGTGGAACAAACAAAGAGAAAAAGAAAATCTAGATTTATTCGAAGATAATAATAAATCAGATCAATCTCAATCTTCTTCTCCATTTGTATCCGTTGATGTTAACGGAGGTGGAGGAGGAGGAGGAGGAGGAGGTGGAGGAAGCAACAACAACCGTTCAGATCCATCGGTGAAAAAAGAACGAACACGAAGTGCAAGACAGTTATCATGGGTTTGTTTGTTAAAATTTCAACAAATCGCTGCAACTGTTGGATTTATATCAAATGGATTACTTTATCTTGTAAGGACAGCGAATAGACGAGTTTTATCGCGCGATTCCAGTGCTGATTCATCGTCTTCGCGGCTTTACAGGGTGATTAGGGTGTTTTTAATTGTGGTAGTTGGTTTGTTAGGGTTTGAGTTGGTTGCATATTTTAAAGGCTGGCATTTTAGGCCGCCATCGGTTGGTTCTGCTGATGTGTTGGGATTGGTTGCAGTGTTTTACGCGAGGTGGATTGATATTCGGGCGAATTATTTGGCGCCGCCTTTGCAGAGTTTGACGAATATGTGTATTGTGCTTTTCATTGTGCAGTCTGTGGATAGGATTATTTTGATTTTAGGGTGTTTTTGGATCAAGTTTAGGAGGATTAGGCCTGTTGCTAGTGTGGATTATGATGATGGGAGTGTTGAGAGTACCATGGATTATCCTATGGTTTTGGTTCAGATTCCTATGTGTAATGAAAGGGAGGTAAGAACATGTAGGTTCCTTAGTCCTTTTTAAACTCTTTTTTTTTTTTTTTTTTTTGTTTAAATGTTGATACTGCTGATTAATGAGTTGGACCGGAATTTGGTTTATGATTGAATATTATGGCGAAATTTAATCCATTTAGCCGACCCCACTTAGTGGGATAAGGCTTTGTTGTTGTTGTTGGTGCTGCTGATTTTTGTTATTTATTTATTTGTTTTTGTGATTCATGCTTTAGGCTCTTAACATTTTATAGGGGATACATGACCTTCTGTGAATCTTGTGCTAGAGTAGAAGGGTAATGTTATAATCATGTTAGTGTTTTGAATCGCTGAGAACTGTGATTTGTTCAATTCTGCTGATAGTGCTATAGCAGCAATATAACCGCTATTTGATAACCATGTGTACTAATAGTGTATTGCGGAACAATAGGGATTTCTTCAAATTCTATTGTACTATAGTGCTATAATACCACTGTAGCCGCTATTTGACAACATTGATTCATGTAATTTAGATGTTGGTGGTAAGTAGTATTTACATGGGGAAAATGGACCTTAATGAGTTGAGTGTGCGCTCAAGTGTTTTTGTGGCTTGAATATGTTGTGGTGCAGTGAGCCAGTGTAGTAGGGGTGTCTTTTGTTGATTGAAGTTAGAGCTTTGTAACTTGCAGAAGGGAAACTGAAAGGGTTTGTGACTTGGAGCTTAGAGCTTTGATAGAATGAGTGTTTTCTGTTAGATCGTGAGTGCAATCGACTGGGTTTGTTATGTTTTGTTGCTCCATTGTAAAGACAGAAAATGAGAGAACATTGATGTGTCACTTGTGTTTTTGTGGTTGTTTTAGAGAGTAGGTAGGCAGTAGGCACGTGTGCCTTCATCAGAATACTTGATGAGAAATGTTCAACTTATGCTTAGATAGAGACTATAGAAAGTGTGTTTATAGACAGAATAAATTTATAAGTGGAACACACATATTATATCAGTGATAACTAATAGATATGTCTTTTTGAAGTTTACATCCCTAGAAAATCATGTTTCAATCAGAAGTTTCTTTGAATGCAATCTCCACCCACCCTGTCCCCTTTGTTTCATGCCAACTCTATAATTTTCCTCCTCTATTCTTGTCTCTTTTCAATATTAGTGTTGTCGGTAGCGGATTTTGAACAAACCGCTACTGTTATGTGACACGTGATTTAGTATAAAGTGTTGCCAAATTGTGGCTATAGTGCTATAGTCTAGCCGTGTGGCGGGATTTGAACAAACCACTATTTTCCGTGATTGAGAACATTGATTTTTAAAATAGGCATTATTGTGATTGAAGGGAGGAGTGCATCCCTTCGTATCACTATTGTCTCTACTCACTAGAGGTTTCTGTCTGTCTCTCCAACCTCACTATAGAACATCATTTCAGCGAAGACATTCTTCATTACTTCTACTTTTTGTTATCATTACTTACATTTTTTCGTTGTTGTACAATAGGTTTACCATCAATCCATTGCAGCAGTCAGTATCCTGGATTGGCCAAAGGAGAGAATGCTTGTACAAGTTCTTGATGATTCAGATGAAGTAGATATCCAAAACCTTATCAAGGCAGAAGTGCATAAATGGCAACAAAGGGGTGTTCGGATCATATATAGACATAGACTTATACGTACAGGATACAAGGCAGGGAATCTTAAATCTGCAATGAGTTGTGATTATGTTAAGGATTATGACTTTGTGGCAATATTTGATGCTGATTTCCAGCCAACACCAGATTTCTTAAAGAAGACAATACCTTATTTCAAGGTAACAAGTCCTAAAATTCAAAGTTGAAAGTACTGTTGATTTCAAGAAAATATGCCGACATATATTTGATTGACAGAGAACATTTATAGATATTTGTTATTTTTTCTTTATAATTTAAAATTGAGAATAGGGAAGGCATACCCTCATGCAAGGTCGAAGAGAACCACCATCCTCATTGAGGATTTATAATAGAATTTACGTATAACCTACCAATTGCAGAATTTCGGACTTGAATTGTATGCTTATAATGATTTTGTTATGTTTTAGATTGCACATATCGTTAAAGTTAGTTTCTATATTGCAGAATTTTCACAGCTGTGGCTAGAGTTTTACTTTCGAAATATTATAACCCTCCAAACTTGAGACTGGTGCACATTTGAATCTCAAGTATCCAATTGAGTGTTCTTTGAATTTCTGATTTTTAATCACACAATCATTCAGAGGAATGTTTGATAAGTTGTACCATGTCCTGTCATCTACTATTCTCCCATTCAAAACAAAGTTTGTAACATTTTTTGTCTTTTATCAGCATCAATTTCAAAACTAGTCCTCAAGTTATATAAGTGACTCGCAACTTTAAAAAATGAAAGAAATTTTCCACTATTTCTGGGATAGTTGATAGTGTAATTCACCCAAGGATTATAAACTGCAACGTATATCTTGTGACTTTAATCTACTTATCACTCCATTCCTTAATAATTCTGTTCTACCAATGTTTGGAATAGTCTAAATAAGATTTAAAATAATGCTTATCTAGGCATAACTCTAGTCTCTAAGTCTAACCAAATTTTCTTGTTTTACTCTAATTGAAGGGAAGGGATGATTTGGCATTAGTCCAGGCAAGGTGGGCATTTGTAAACAAAGATGAGAACTTGCTTACAAGATTACAGAATATCAATTTATCGTTCCACTTTGAGGTTGAACAGCAGGTGAATGGTATCTTTATTGATTTCTTTGGTTTCAATGGAACTGCTGGTGTCTGGAGAATAAAGGCCCTAGAGGAGAGTGGCGGCTGGTTAGAGCGAACAACTGTTGAGGACATGGACATTGCTGTTCGTGCTCATCTATGTGGATGGAAGTTTATTTTTCTCAATGATGTTAAGGTGCGCTATATTTCAATCTTGAGGCTTAATTTGAAATGTTTGAGAGTCTTATATATGTTCATTATGCTTCTTGCAGTGCCTCTGTGAGCTTCCAGAGACATACGAGGCGTATAAAAAACAACAGCACCGCTGGCATTCTGGTCCAATGCAATTGTTTCGTATGTGTTTTGTTGATGTAATTCGTTCGAAGGTATTGAATTCCTTCTTTCTTTTCTTTTTAGAGAATTGAATTCTTTTGAATATAGGAGACCAGTACGAAATCCTTATTCTGTTGTTTTTGATATTATTTTTATCTTAAGAACGGCGTGCTTAATTATTATCCCTGTAAGGGTTTAAAGTTGTAGCTTGATTTTTGATGTGTTTTTCAACAATAATAATATTTATTTTTGGTGGTGAGATTTGAATAATTAATGCATAAATTCACGTACTAAAATACAGAGGCACATCATGAAGTTGCCTGTTGTGATTATTATTAGCACAGTTTAAACACTGTGCATAGGGAATGGCATACATATTTGCATAAGAAGGCGGCGTTGATTCAATGGCATCAAATATCAAATTCATGCTATTAAACTACATGAATATTTTCTAGTTACTTTCTTCAATTATAATATGATTGTAAATTTATTAGTGACCTGATGTTATTTGTTGCTGTACACAAATTAGATACATGATTTTTTTGTTAAAATGCATTTATGCTTCTAGAAAGGTACACTATTATGCATTGATGATCAAATTCTATTTGTACAGGTTAGTTGGGCAAAAAAGTTCAACTTGATATTTCTTTTCTTCCTCCTGAGGAAGCTTATTCTGCCATTTTATTCGTTTACCCTCTTCTGCATTATTCTTCCATTGACGATGTTCCTTCCGGAAGCTGAGCTCCCAGCATGGGTTGTTTGTTACATTCCTGGAGTCATGTCTATCCTAAGTGTTCTTCCAGCCCCACGGTCATTCCCATTTATAGTGCCTTATCTTCTATTTGAGAACACTATGTCAGTAACTAAGTTTAATGCAATGATATCCGGATTATTTCGCTTTGGAAGTTCTTACGAATGGGTGGTTACAAAAAAATTGGGAAGGTCATCAGAGACAGATTTGGTTGCCTATGAAAAGGAATCCGAACCTCTAATGCGATCTAATAGTCTGCATAGATCTTCCTCAGATTCAGGTATTGAAGAGCTAAGCAAACTAGAACTGTCAAAGATAGCTCCGCAGACCAAGAAAAATCGTCTCTACAGGAAAGAACTTGCTCTTGCATTTATTTTATTAACTGCCTCAGTTAGAAGCTTACTTTCTGCTCAAGGAATTCACTTCTACTTCCTATTATTTCAAGGGGTAAGTTTTCTTGTTGTTGGTCTTGATTTGATTGGAGAGCAGGTTAGTTGAGCTCCAACTTTTTGTGGATGCAAAACCTCCTTTCAGATCTTCATTGATTCATGATAAAAGGTCACAATGGCCAAAACTTAAACCTATCTCAGAACATACTTATTTTGAGCCTAAGATGTTCTCAGTGGTTTTGGCTACCAATTTACAGCAAATCAGTTGCTGCTTGGCACCAAATTTGCAGTACTGTTTGCTTTTTGTTGTAAAGACTACTGCCTCATTGTTGTTGCCAAGTCATATGCTTTATATGTTACATAAAAGTTGTTTCAGTTCTGAATGGCAAAATATGTTGACACTTGAAGAAGATAGGTTTCGGGCCTATAAAGCAATATACAGTTCTTGCCTGCCTGAACTGAAAAGGCGGAGATTGTTAGATTACAACATTTGTTATTCTTTTTCAATATTTTTGATAAACTGTACAATTTCATAGTTTCATTGTGTTGTTGCTTAAATTGTATTTGTTATTGAGACACTCAGATTTCTGGTACAAACCAAGATTGTTAGCAAGCATGTTTTCATTGTTGTTCATCCATTTTTGTTGTTATTTTCATCAAATCAAGATTGTGAATTCGAGCCTTGTAAATTAAATTCCATCTTAATATAAAAAAAATAAGAATGAAATGCATGCATTATTGTTATCCAAGTAACAGAAAATGTGAACCATACTTATAAGCGTATGGAACATGTCACTCACTTCCTCCCTCAGTTTTTTGGGGATTTAAGTGAGTTTAAAGTAGTGTTTTATGTTTGGATAAAACATAAAACAATTTTAAGTGAGCAGACAATAATTGAGTGTTAAAATCAATTTTAGAATCAAAAGCTCTATTTTTAGTTCCGTAGATTGAGGCAAAATCAATTCAACTCATGAGCAACTAAACATGTTAGAATCAATTTTACATTCCTAAAAGTAATTTTAGCCTCTAAATTCTTTGTTGTCTTTTTTGTGTGTTAGTTGTTTATTTGTGGCGTTGTGTGTTTGTAGCGCTTAAAATCAGATTACGTTGGATGTCTATGTTGATTCGCTTAATTTTTTTTATGTAATTTCAAATTATTCTTGACATATTCCTTAAAAAAAAATTATTCTTGACATATGTTGAAATATAGATAGTTATACTCATTTTAGAGTTAGTTAGGGTATTAGTTTAGTCCCTACATAAGTCACAAGTTGACTCATTTGTACCGCTCTTTCACTGTTGCATCTTTTCAACTATTATCAATACAGTAATTTTTTAAGTTTTTTTCTCTATTTTCATGGATGTCATGTTTCTCAACAACATATATATATTTTTTCCTCATACGTTTGATTTATTGAAAATAATTCTATTTGAGACATGTTAAAAAATTAAACATGGATAGCTCGACTGACATTCGAACTTTTGATTAGCTATGGAGTCTAACCCCTTTTGATGAACTCAACTTCAATGATCGTATATCTTGTGCCGAATCCCTTTCTATTAATATACTTTGACAGTTTCAAAAGCCTCATTGTGTGCACGTTATTGACATTTTCTTTGCAATTCTGTTCATTTACCTAAGTAAATGTAATTCCATATTTACTTTGTAAAAAAAAAACACGTGTTAATCGAAGTGAGTGGGTGTGTCTTTTACTTTGATTCATGTGGAGATACACATTTGATGAATCATTTTTAATAAACTTTTTCTATTAAAAACATAAAAAAAAACAAAAAAAGCTTCAAATGAGATTGTGAAGGAGAGGAGAAAAGGAATTAAAAAAGTTTCATGAATCATCATTATATGTCTCTTATTCTTTTCATACCAAACTTTTAGTAAAAGAGACCTTCACCCCTACGGTTTTAGTGTATAAGTGTTTTTATATTGTTTACACATTCAGAAGCTATAGTATGACTCCTTTCAACGCAAAACCAACAAATAAGCTCTTTAAGCTTGATGGTACAGTATTTGATCTTAATGGGTTCTTGTTTTTTGTTCGGTATTATGAAAGAACACAATGTGAGGAAGTGAATCCTCAAGTATTTGTAAGATGTGAAGATAAAAGAACAAGTCAGAGAAAAGTGAAAGTGAGCAAGTCTTGCATAGGCACAAATCTAAACAAAATTTGGATGTTTTGCTCATGTTGCAATTTCTATAGGGGAGTTATAAGTAAATAATGAGTTTTTTAAGACACAAAAAACATGACCACCATTAAGTTTTTTTCAAAAAAGCAAATTCATATAAATAGTTTCAATAGGTGAGTTATATCAGTTTTTTTTGGGGAGTTAAATGAGCTTAAAGAAGCATATACGTACTTAATAACATAAAGGACTTCATCTTATTTACTTACAACTACAAAAGTGCATCTCTGAAACATTATTATGAAGGTTGGATTTGTACCAGTATGCACTTCATGAAGTTGTCACTGAAATAATTTGCTTTACATTCAAAGTGTTCCTTTCAAACACATACAAATCATGTGATTTCTTTAGTTCAGACATTAGAATACAGTTGAAACCATATGATGACTGTTTTAAGGACAAACAACGCGAAATTATTTTATAAGCGACAAAAGAAAGTGAGTGCTTGATAGTAGTCAGTACTATGAAACTAGCCATTGCAGTATTCAGAAATTAAACGGAAGTAATTGCAAATCATATTCATTGACAAAATTGTAAATCATAAATAACCAAGAACAGTCTAAAGGAAAATCAAGACACTATCGTCAAAAGATTAAGAGATATTAAAATGTTAACCAACAGCATCAGCTGAAGCACAACATCTCTTTGTTCGATACTGGTCTCATTTAAAACAACTAATGCAATACAAAAACATGGAAACAATACAATCAAGCGGCACCCTTGCCCTTCTTCTTCTGGAGTTTCTTCATGTAGAATTCTAGCTCCTTACCTTCAAGAATGTAGCTGCATATTCCAGGAAAAAAAAGTTAGGAGAAAAGAAATTTAGATCAATATAAGCAAATCAATCAGCAACAAATTGAAAATATAAGCATTTACCCATCAGCTCTGCCGCATTGACCAGGTCGAGAAGAAATGCATGCAAGCAATCGTCCACCACCAAACTGCTCCTCAATGTGGGCATCAAGCTGGCGTTCTTTCTGGCGTTGCTCTAATTTTCTCTGCACATGGGCACTCTTTTTGACTTCTTCTGTAGCAGCCTCAGCCTCCTGTAAATTATACATCAGAGAAAAAATAATTAACGTCAGCTACTGTTCAAGGAGATTGCAGTCTAAAAGATCCATAAGATGAATATCATAATTTATATGATCATTGATGTTTAGCACATTCACTACACTTTTTATCCAAAGAGAAGGTATACTATCAAGCAGTATATATATATATATATATAATCATCAAATCAAATAAGGTACTTGCATTATGACATTATGTTGGCATTAAAATAAAAATGAAATCCACAGAATTAAGACAAAGAATAAACACAAGGATGACAGCTTAAATAAATTGCAGAGATTATTAACGTCAGAGTAGTTTCAACATATCCATGAGGTGGTCTTACTATTCGTTATCTAGAAATCTAAAACTAAATCCACAATTTTAAGATGAATAAACACAAAGATGACAGCTTAAATTATCATAGAAGATTATTAACAAATCATTGCTCAGAAACTGTGTAATCCATCAAACAAATTAGTAATATTCAGAGTAATTTGAGTGGGCAAAAGTGTAATGGAGCAACATGTACCAAGTGATTAACTGATCTTTAATAATATACATTATATCAAAGAACAGTGCATAAAAAGGAAAAAAAAACAATAAGCAGAGAAAATTACAATAACATTACCTCCTCTTTCTTGCTAACATTTTTCTTCTTTCTACCAATATCAACACCATAGTGTTGAAGGTACCATTGCTTGAAGGGAGCAGCATCAACCTGAACAATAGCACTCTTCACAAGAGTCTGAGTTCGCACCAACTCATTGTTGGAAGCATTGTACACCACATCGAGCAAACGGGTTTTGCGAGTGACGGCTTCACTTCCCCATGAGAAGTTACCGGTATCCAATCTCAGAGCTCTCCACTTCACATTTCCACCTCTAACACGAATCCTCCTCACTGTCTTGTTGCTTGATAGTTTTGTGTTAGCTGGCTGGCGACCGAGCTCGTACCTAGATGAAACCACCAAAATATCTTAGTTAAAAAATAATCATAAATTAGGCACCAAACGAAAAGCCAACAAATAATAAGATTGAGACCCAGACATTCGTGTACAAAGCATAGGAAAATTTAACATGAATATTAACTATGAAAAGAGCTCAACAATGAAGACACCTAATGAATTATTTATCAGAAAATATGTGCTATCTGGTACGAAATAACTATCCCAAATAATTGAAATGTAAACTATGAAACCAATCACAGTGTTAGCGAATAAAATAATTATAGCAGAAAGATAAGGGAAATGAAATGCTGTCATCATTTACATTAACAAAATATGTTTACTATCGGTGTATTTGTTCAATGAAATAAAATAAAATAAATCTTATTGGTGTATCATATCTGGTCTCATTTTACTGTCTAAAATATGAACTGCAATTTGACATATTTCACAAAATCTTAGTACCCCGTTTCAGGATTAAATAATACGAGGCAAATTCAATTATAAAAATAATTTCTCTTGCTCTAACAAAAATAAAAGTAATGCAAATTTATAAACTAAAAACTAACACTGATTGAAACTAGATCTAGTAAACACTCAATCAAACATGAAATAACATTTCGAATTCCCACATCATATATCTATAAACCCCAAAATCAAATAACCACCAACATTAGAAAAAAGCGAAAAATTTCATTTTTACAAAAACCAAGCATTTCTAAAACAATTACAAAATTCATAAAAATCAAAATGACCCAGAACCTCAACACATAAATCAACTTCAATTTCATAAATTATATAAAAAATAAAGAGCAAAAAAGGTTTGAAAGCGTACTTTCTCTTCTTCCTCCATGCCTTCTTCTTGCCACCAGTTTCACGTCTCTTGTGCATAGAATCTCGTGAAATACCTGAGATTCAAAATCAACAATCACAAAAAACATGAGAAAGTTGAATATGAAAAAATTCATAGGATTTTGAGTTGATTGAAGAAGATTAGAAGGGGTGTGTGAGAATGTACCCATCTTGAAGAAACTGGATGAAACGATGCACGATGCGCTTCAACTAGCTTCGGCTCAAGCAGAATGTTAAACCCTAATGTGTTGTCTCTTATATACTCTCTGAACAAGGGTTGGGTCTGACCCGACCCATCATAAACAGGCCCAAGTCTTTTTTGTTTATACAAAAAAATAAGGACCTAGGCTATTTTACAAAAAAAAAAAAAAAATCCTTGTCTCAAAAAGAAGGTATTGTGTTTGTTCATATATTCGCGTATATTGCATAAATAATGGAACCATAAAGAATCATCTACCATTATATATTTATACAAGAGTGTTGCTAGAATCACATATTTTGACATACATTTTTCGACATATGTTTTTTTATTGGTTAAAATTCATATGAACACCAACTCATGAGATACCATATTAATTTGATGGAGCTCAAGTAGAATTTAATCAATTAAAAAGAGTGTGTTAAAATGTGTGTTGTTAACCTTACTCTTTGTACAATATACACATGCTGAGACCTGCCATTTTTCTTATTAAAAAAATAATTATCAATTGTCATCCTTATGGATTGTTCTACTTTTTCACATATAAATTTTAGACTAAAATATGTTTTTGGTCCCTGCAAATATAGCGAGTTTGAGTTTTGGTCCCTGATAATTTTTTTATTTGAAATCCATCCTTACAAAATTTTTGTTTTTTAAAATAGTCCCTGAACCTTTTTTCTTGCTGATTTGACACATTTTGCTTATGTGGCATTTGATGACGGTACATAAGTTGTACATGTGGCATTTAATCTGAAAAATAAATAAAAAAATCAAAAAATAAATTATTTATTTTTTATTAGATTTTGTTTGTTTTAAAATCATTAAAATAAAAAGGGAAGAAGAAAAACGCTTGAAACCCAGCAAAACACAAACGCAGGTTCTCTTCTCAACCCCTTCCCCAATTCTGGAAATCATTCCATTCTAAACATAATCCATTAAATTTTTAACCAAAATCCATATTCTTCATTCAATTATGGAAATCAATTAAATCTTCCTCAATTCATTGCATAATCTCTATTCTTCCCCAATTAATTCTAGAAATAATTCTCTCTTTGTTCTTCTTCTGCTCGTCCTCATAGACGCTTGAAAACATAAACAATTTGCATTCCATAGTTGGGTTGTGTTTCAAATTTATCTCAACCCATTCACATCTTTGAAAGTGTTTGTGGTGAGGTTCTCTGCTTTCCGGTGCGTTGTGGGTTTTATGGTGCTCAATCGTTCTCACCGTCCGACTGTTCCATGAACATCAATTGTCATTTTGGTTCGTTGGTGTATAATTTTTGGGTTTTGGGTTTTCTTTCTCTCCCTCTTGATGGAAAAAAAAACTTGGTTGTGAGGTGATGAATTTATGGCAACAACTTTTTCATGAAACACGATGGGAAAAGGAAATTGAAATAGGCTTAAGAGTTGTTTGCAATTGGACAAGTTTGCTTTGAATTTCATTCCCAATTTCTCAATGATATGTCGATTGATTTTCTGGGATTCTTCTTTTAATTAATTTAATTAATAAATCAAAACTTTTTTTTTGTTTCCTTAAAAAAAAAACTTTTTTTTAGTTTCTAAATTATATAATAATCTAGAATTGCCACGTGTACTACTCATACACAATCAACAAGTGACACCTAAGCAAGAATATGCCAAATCATCTAAAAAGTGGGTATAGGGACTATTTTAAAAAACAAAATTTTGTAGGGATGAATTTCAAATTTTTTTTTACCAGGGACCAAAACTCGCTATATTTGCAGGAACCAAAAGCATATTTTATGTGTAAAAGATTATGAGGAATTATAGTGTGTGCCATAACAGTATAGATTTGGTCTTTTAACCATACCAAATTATCTCCTACGAGAAAATGTGTATACATGAGATTTATGATAAGATTTTAGTGAGAAATGTTGTCAATTATAAATCAACTTACAGAGAAATTTTATATTATAGAAAATGAGATGGATGAATTTAGTAAAGGAAAAGATATTGGGGAAGAAGTGCAACAGTATTAACCTAAAACAGTTTTGGATATTCAAAAGGGTATTCAGTGCAAATTTCATTGTATTATTCACTAGAGTATGTATTAGTCTTTTTATACAAACTAAAGTAACAAGCTTAATACAACACTAAATTGATACTGCACCCTACATCTCATTACAGCATAGAGCATTTCCTTATCATCAAACAGTTTTCCTAATTCAATTTTTAATTGATGTAATACTAAGAAGTTTTATCAGATCCTTTCACATTTCAATGGTTTAATAAAGATATTTGCAAACTGCAGTCCAGCATTGCAATAGATCAGTTCAACTTTTCATTTTCCCACTTGATCTCAAAGAATGACACTAAGTCTCTATGTGTTTGCTTTTAACATGTGTGAAACTGAACTTTTGGCCAAGTTAATATCAGAAGTATTGTCAACTTGCAACTGCATTGACATGTGTATTCAAGCTTTAATTCATTAAGCAGTGAGCTTAACCTAAATGTCTGACATGCAGTTTGTGATGCTGAAATATGCTGTAATGAGACTAATACATCCAGAGGTACTCTTTCTTTCCACCTCATTACCGTTCAATCTGATTCTGAATATGCATCAATCTTAGCACATGTTCTTCCCTTTCCTCTTTGAAATAATAAATCAAGTCTTTGAGTGCCATTTGGATATCTCAATATCCTCTAGCAGACACCATAGGATCACTCATTTGATAGTTTTACATTTTTAAAAGGGGGTCATTAATGTTCTCCACTTCCCCCCTTCGTGATGCGAACCCACACGGCACAACCCTCTGGGTGTAGGTGAAGTGTCTTACAAACTAAGCTGCCAATGTATCTCAAGGATCACTCGTTAACTTGCTAACCAACCCAACCCAACACCAAAGGTATGTCTGATCTATTGTTACAAATGTATCTCAAGGATCCTACAAATTGTAAGTTGCATCTATTGTTTTCTCCTCCTCACCTTTTGCCAACATCTAGTTTCCTTCTACGGTGGTTTTTGCAACATTGCAGCTTTCCATCTGAAATCTTTTAAGTACTTCACATACATACTTCCTTTAATGCGCACCATTGGGCCTACATTTTTGTAAGCAACTTTGAAACTAGGACAATATCTTAGTACTCTAAGATCTGACATTTTAAACTTGCTCATCAATTTCTTCTTAAATCATCAATTTCTTTCTTGTTAGTACCTGTCATCAAAACATATACTCCAAAATCAACCACACACCTTGAGAAGTCTTGATAAGCAGGGATAGAGTGAAACCTCTTATTCCAAGCTCTAGGAGCTTGTTTCAAGCCATAGCCTTCCTTAAACACCTCGTGTTATTCACCTCTTATTTCCAATCCATTTGGCTGCAAAACATACACCTCTTCCTGCAATGCAAGGGATCATTTAAGAAGGACCTCACATCTAATTCACCTCTTTCCTTTTACTATCCAAAATATGAACTGCTATTTCACAAAAAAATGGCCAAAACCTCTGCAGACGAATTCAGTATTGCATAATAAGAAATAAAATCTGAATTTTCACAAGCAAAAATACAATACGAAATAGTTTTTTAGCTATAACGTCCCCCCAAAAAAAAAAAAAAAAACGGGAGTGAAATGTATCACAAAATGAAAAATTAGTCCAAAATTTATAATATTAGGTTTTCCATTCAAATAGCATAACCCAAAAACCAAAAATTGACATGCTAGCAAAACAGTAAATTCCAAAAACCAAAATTTGACAATCTAGCAAACACGCAATAACGCTTCAAATTCCCACATCATAATAAACCACAATCCAAAAGCCATCCGCACAAAAAAAAAAAAAAATGTCGTAACTAAACAACTTCATGAAGGATTCCACTTTCATGGAAAAGCGCCAATTCCACAACAAAGTAAAAATAAAAACGACCAAAAATCAAGAGACAATGGGCAACAAACTAAACAAAAACGAATGCGCTAAAAAAAGGTCTAATGTCATCATTCTAAAGGATGTTGTCCCAACATTATCAACTTAAACATAATCAAGCGGCACTCTTGCCCTTCTTTCTCTGGAGTTTCTTCATGTAGAATTCCAACTCCTTACCTTCCAAAATGTAGCTGCATAATCCAGGTAAAAGAAATTAGGAGAACATATATATATTGTTCAATAAAAGTAATTGAGCAACAAAGTGAGAATTTAAGTCTTACCCATCAGCCCTGCCACATTGACCAGGTCGAGAAGAAATGCACGCAAGTAATCGTCCACCACCAAACTGCTCTTCAATGTGAGCATCGAGCTGGCGATCTTTCTCGCGATTCTCCAATTTCCTCAGCACATGGTTACTCTTTTTGGTTTCTTCTGTAGCAGCTTCAGCCTCCTGCAAGTTACACATAAATCAAAAAGCAACATCAGCTACTATACAAGGAGAATGCATGATGTAATTTGGCATATTCACTCCACTCTTTATCTAATGGGAATTCATAATTTCAGCAGCATATCCATATATATTCTCATCAAATCAAGTACAATAGCAGGTAATGGAATTATATATTCGCCATTTGTACTTGCCAACGACAATCTAGGCATCAAAGTTTAAAATAAAATCCACAAAACAAGGTTAAGAATAAACAAAAAAAGAATGATAGATTATATACATTGTAGAATAGAATATTATTTACAAATTATTAGTTTCCTGAACATATTGCTCAAAACTATATCTAATACATCAAACAGAAACTAGTGTGCATTAGAGTCATTTGTTTTCAGTTTCAATATATTATTTAAATAACCAAAACCAGCATTAAAAAATGGTGGGCGTAAATATAAAGGAAAAAACATGTGCTAGATGATGAGCTGATTTATATAAAATAAAGATATTGTACATAACAAAAGAAAAATAAGCAGGAAAATCTAATAGCATCACCTTTGCAGAGTCCTGTTTGGCAGCAGTTTTCTTTTTGTTACCAATTTCAACACCATAGTGTTGAAGGTACCACTGCTTGAACGGAGCAGCATCGACCTGCACAATAGCGCTCTTAACAAGAGTCTGAGTTCGCACAAGCTCGTTGTTGGAAGCATTGTAAACCACATTTAGCAAACGGGATTTCCGAGTGACAGCCTCACTTCCCCATGAGATGTTTCCAGTATCCAACCTCAAAGCTCTACATTTCAAATTGCCACCTCTAACACGAATACTCCGCACTGTTTTGTTGCTTGATAGCTTGGTGTTAGCTGGCTGGCGACCGAGCTCATACCTAATTGAAACCATCAAAATATCTTGGTTCAAACAGAATCATAAAATGGCAGCAAACAGAAAGCCAACAAATTATAAGAATTAAAATTAGGACCACAGTTCAAAATATTCATGTACAAAGATTACGCATATCACGAATGTAACATGAAGAGTAACTATAAAAAGTGCTCAATTGTCAATTGAATGATATGTAATATCTAGTATGAAACAACTATGAAGCCAACCATGGTATTTGTGAGAAAAAAATGATAGCAAAAAGATATTTGAATTAAAATGCTTAGTCATCATTTACATTGACACACTATGTTTACTTTCAGTTAATCTCTTGTAACTTAAGTTAGAAAATTATATGATCCTAATTGAAGTATCTACTATCCTTTTACTGTCCAGAATATGAACTTCTGTTTTACTAACAATGCCCAAAATCTATGTAGTCCATTCCAGTTTTATATAAGAGGCATATTCTAAATTATCAGTCCCAATTTATAATCATTGTTTTTCGATTAACATAGCATAATCCAAAAAACAAAAATTGACTAAAATTAGATCTTGTAGACACTAGTAAAACATGAAATAACATTTCCGATTCTCACATCAAAATAAACCATAAAATCTAAGAGCCATCCACACACAAAAATGTCACAACCAATTTTAGTCCATTTTCGCTAAAATTCCGAAAGGGAGCGTAACGCAGAGTAAAAAGGCAGTCCAAATCTACAGTCTTGTTTTTTCATTAAAAGAGCATAATCCAAAAACCAAGAATTGACACTCTATTAAACATGATATAACATTTTAAATTTCCACATCATAATAAACCGTAAAGAGCGTACCACACACACAAATGTCATAGCTAAATAACTTCATGAAGGATTCCATTCAGGGAATACCCAACAATTTTTAATAATAAACGACGACTACTAAAACATGTTTTAATATATGAAATCTTTTTTGTTTGTAAAATGTAATGTAAAATGTTTTTTTTTGTTGGTGCTCCTAAAACCAGTGCTTTAGTTAGCAGAACTACCGTCTACCTGTACGCCAACCCTAATTCCATATTCATTAAGAACCGCAAATTCCACAACAAAGTAACAAAATTGTAAAAAAGCAAACGGACCAAAAATCTAAACACAGACATCAGTTCCAATATTAGTAACAAAACAAAAATGTGGAAATAAATCAAAATCAAGTAAATGAATAAATGATATATAGGAAAGAGAAAAAAAGGTTAGGAAAAACACACTTTCTCTTCTTGATGCATGTCTTCCTCTTGCCGCCAGTTGCAAGCCTTTTATCTCTACTATCTCTGGAAATGCCTGATTCATAATAACAATAATAACGAATTTGATTAGAGAAAATTGAATACGAAAATAGTAGTTAACTGGAATATGAGATTGATCGAAAGATATCTACCCATGTTGAAGGATGTTTGTGGATGAAGGAGGGTTCGTCTTGTCTCCCGGAAGGTCGAATGCTTGCTCACTCGCAGAAATGTTTAAAACCTAAACCCTAATGTCTCGTTTTTATATACTAGGGTTGCCGCTCCATGCATGCATTTCACAAAGAAAGTCCAACTTTTTCTCTTTTTCTTTTTTAAACCCTAATTTGCTCTACATGTCCCTCATATTTGCTTAGAAGCCTCTCAATTTATCGGAACTATCTTCCGATGAAACAAACCTGTGAGAGATAAATTTTTATTGTCTTTTTTTTTTTTTTACTATCTTCGAGTTTTTGTAGAGGTTGAGCAACCTGGGGTCTATGGAGCAGCCCCCGAAAGTTAAGTATATGCATATATATGCCAGATGATAATTTAAATTATTTGTTTCGATTAAAAATTTCTAAAATAAGGGATTATGTTTTGGTAAAAGGGTCATGTTAACTGGTGTCCGAGAAACTAGTTAAGAAAGTAAAAAAATATAATTTTTTACTTGAAAACAACAAACTTTTGACTTTTAAAAAGTTGAACATACCACTTTTTAACAATTTTCAATGCAAAATTTCTAAATTAATTTTCTTATCTAGTGTCCCAGAGGCACTAGTTAACATTACCCTTTGAAAAATATATTTAAATACCACTCTAAATAGATCTAAGAATCTTACATTATTTTCAAGGTGACAACTAGGGTACCTATGAAAAAATGGTGGGTAGTTTACCCCAACCAATAAACATTCACCTTTTTAGGTGGTAACCATAAATTATCTTGACCCCACCAATAAATTGCTCATTATAATTGGTTGGTGGGTAAATTACCCACCATTTTTCAAAGGTAATTTAGAAAAAACCTATTTTCAATATCAAGTTAGTCATTATATAGTCTTTCAAATTATGCAAATTTGTTTTTAAAAAAAAATGCAAATTTGTTCTTACTCAAAGCTTTACGATTAGTCCTCATTTCTCAAATTTTGTGAATTGGCCCCTATTTAAAAAAAAAAATGACCCCTAAAATTACAAATTTAACCCTAATTTTCATATTTAAAAATGGCCCCACAACTTTTTGAAATTCAAATTTTAACCCAAAATATTTTAAAATTCACACTTTGATTCACTTTTCATTATATTATTATACTTTTATCCCAATTTTTGTAAAATGTATAAAAATAGTCCTATAAAGTTGAAGAATGAATTTGATTACTCTACCCAAACAGAAATACTTAAAAATAAAATGAATACAATTGAAGCATTTAAATTGTCTAACATTCTAATATTTCTGAAATGTGCAATTATCACATTCAAACCCACCGAGTCTTGAGAAAATGCATCCATTCTTGTAGTACATGCTTAATTTTCAACTGCAAAAAAATTAAACCTAGCAAAAGTCGTGCATATGCCATGATGAATAACATTTTGAGGCAGACCTCTACACATGGAACTTCATGTGTGGTAAACAAACTAGAAACTATTATTAGTAGAATAGCATATATATACTAATAAAATAGCATAATGAATTTCTCTAGTGATGAATTCAGCTAGATTTCAGGTGTGACAGGAAGTACATGCGCAAGCTGAGGAACATTTGCAACCAGTTCCAGCTGCAACATTCTTAGGACATGCGCATGGGTTGCAACCACAGTGCTCCCCACAAGAACATGTTGTGTGATCAACTTCACTTGAGGATTCACTCCCTGTGCACCTGGAAATAATTGAACCAAACATTTTAAGGGTATGATATATTAATATAAGCTTTAATGATATATCAATTTAAGAAGGATTATTGGGTGGATTGAGTATCAGTTGCACAAGTTGTACTTATTGCTGGTTTGATTGGTAAATGTTTTTTGTTTGATGTTAAAAAAAAAGAAAGTCAATATGATAAAGAACAAATTGTTTGAAATTGGAAAAACTACAAATTCATCAAAAAAATTAAGATTTTTCCAACCATATTATTCATTATTTTACATAACAAAAAATTTATAAATATAAAATAACACAATAAGCTGAATAATTCTCCAGTAACTCTAAAACACTTCAGATTTCAAAGAGCTGAATTAAATTAGACCAGAACACTTCAATTTGAATTGAGTTAGGGTTGGATCTAATTTACATGAACCACTTTAACAACCCCTATCCAAAGCAAAAATGATAACGTCAAACAATTATAATTAGCATCGGTGTAATATTCAACATAGTGTATTGAGTTTTAACATTAAACAAAAAAAATGATGGAAAATAGTATCTTTTATTATTTGTAAACAAAGTAACAAGTACCACCTTAATCTCACACAAACAATAGTATTTCTGTGTCTATTTAGGGATAGTCACACATACATTTTCTTTCAAAAAGAAAAGATTGTCATGCATACCTTAATACCTAAAAATCAAAGAGCAAACTCTCTGGCCAATTTACTTTTGAGAATAAAGTGAATATTAATAAGGAGTTACAAAGAAGTAAAATCAATCTAACAATTAATTAATAACATTGGTCACTTAAGAAAATAGAAAATGTAGAAATGGCTATTACAAAGATATTAAATAATATTTAACTTAACAAGACCACGAAAAACAAAAGAAATTTACCTGCAAGTGGAACCACCAGCACACGGAATTGTGCAGCCACACACATTGTCACATACCATTCTAGATCCCATATCTGCCATATCTCCCTCTTTCTTTCTCTCTGAAATGCTTCGATAGTTTTTAAACAGCGTTAATGTTTTTCTTTTTAAGGTCTTATAATCATTACCGGTCAAAAGAATATGATTGGTTTCATTCATATGAAGGGGCCTTAGTGCCAAATGTCACTATGTCCACTTTTCATGCGAAGTCGTCACTTGACACCACGTAGTTAGGAGAAATTAGTTTTGCAACAAGCGTATGAAACGACATATGTTAATACAAAACTTTTAATTTACAAAAGATGCTGTTTATGTTTACAATAATTACATTCTAAAAAAATGGTTGAAATAATCTGTTTGTCATAATTACATTTCACATTTTGTGTTAGATGGTACTAACGGTTAATATTTTTTTTTGGAGAACTAGGAAATTTTGATCATGAATTCACGATTCATAGTGCTTGTGGAGTGACAAGGGTGATTCGTTTTTTAAACTCCCTTAAAATGCACCACTCCAATGAGGCGAGCATAGAAAATAAAGGACAAAACATACAAAGGCTATTCCTAACATTTGACCTGCATATTACCGGAACAACAAACTAATCTGAGGCATGTAATAACAATAATAGAATAGTGATATTTGAACATCCACAGTTTTTTTTAACAACTTTTTTCTCTCTTTTCAATGATCAAAAATAATGGAGAGAAAAAGAGAGAGAATAATATAATATGAGTATAAGGAGAAAGTTGTCAAAAAATTGTATAAAAAATGTTATACAAATATCATCTCTCATAATAATATATACACCAATTAGACTTAAATTGCTGTATGGTATATGGAGTGATTATTCTACCGATGTCAATGTTCCATTTGTTGTACACTTGTACAGGTAGTATTCAGAAAATTTAAGACAATCCCTTAAACTAAATTTGCATAGCATTACTTATTGACACAAACAAGAATATGACCAAATGATTCCACTACATAATGCAAAGTCTACAATGTCAAACAGCTTCGGTAACTCAATTCATCAACGCAACTTTTCCTATTCATGACAATAGAACAAATTGTCCCAAATGACATGCCTTAAAATCCATTACAACTATCAAATGTCGAAAACAATAACTTAAAACTGATATTAATGAATTTGTCATGGTGCTCTATGCCTTGCTGTCAATACTCATGGGCTCAACATCCTTTGGCGCCGATTTCTGCATGTTATATAAATGTAGAAGTCAAACAGAGAGAGAAACAATTTAAACCATATTGTCTTCAACTTGAAATCATATGCACCATCCAGAAGTGAAAAAGCATTAATGAGTCAATAGAGATGGAATACTCACATTAATGTCAAGAGAATCCAACTTCGTCATTTTACTGAACATGTTCCCATAGAACTTTGCATCCTTTTTATTGATCTCCTTCACCTTTTCCTTCAAAGTCTTGTACTCCAACTTCACATCCCTGGTTCAATAATCATAATAAATTTTAGTTTACAAATCCTAGCCAATGATACAAATAGTATATTTTTGAACCACAGTCTATAGTTAACCCTTTATAAAGTAACTTATTTAGAACAGTTACCTGTTGTTAGGGTCAATCTCAAGAGCTTTCTTGATATCAAATTCAGCCAAATCAAAGTCAGCCAACTGGATATATGCCTGAGCCCTTCTATAGAGGGCCTTCACGTTTGTGCTCTCAAACTCCAGCACCTGCTTGTCCATGTAAAAATCAGTTATTGTTGGGTTAACAGGAGCAGTGATATCTTATAAGATGGGAGACATCAAGTGTACCTTTGTACACAATTTCTCTGCCTGTTTATAGTCTTTCAACTTCAGCTTGCATGCTGCATCGTTCAGATTACAAGCAATTTTCAAGGCTTTGGCACTTTTCTTCTGCTCATCGGTATAGGAAGTATCATACTCTATGAACTTCACTGCCTGCATTACCGTTCAGTGTAAGAAAAATGTCTCAATGACATGGTTTGAAGATGAGGGTGAATATATACTAATGTATCTACAGTTACCTTCTCATATCTTTTAGAAGCTTTTGCATATTTCCCAGTTTTGAACAATGCATTCCCTTCTTCTTTCTTCTTACCTGCAGCTTCTACCTTCTCTCCAGTTGTCATGTCCCATGACTCCTTATCCTAAAGCAAGTAATGGACAATGTATCAGTGCACACACAAAGCTGACAGTTAGGGGAAAAAATAAACATAATCTTATTCAATTCAGTCTAAAGCATGTCCAGAAAACACTGAGGAATTTGAAAATATTAATCAAGAAGTGTAACATTTAACCCTGCTAACCAATGCTACATTTTCTCCATTGTTTGAATCAGTGCATATAATACATGCTAACCAATGCTAATTTCCATTATTTAAATCTTTAACCAGAGCCCTAAAAGCACAGTTAAGCATTTTCCTTCATATTGTTCCAAGAGAAGCAACTTTCCGGATTAACAAGACTTCTGTGCTAAGATGGCAAGGAAACACCAATTTTAATGATTTCAAGAAATTCAATTGCGGCTTGACAACAATACAGATAACAATTTATTAACATATACAGGAAAAAATGAAAAGAAAAACATCAAACTTGGAAATAGCAGGGAGAAATAATATATAAATAGAAGGCAGTTCCATGGTTTGTTCTGAATCTTTGTCAGTTTCTTCGTAATCTTCCTAATTGTCAAGTTCCTTTCAATAATAGAATTACATTAACCAATAGTGAAATATATCAATGCACAATTGCAGAATATCATTAAGCAATTTATTTACCTTTATGAATGATACTAACTCAACCTCATAATACAAGGTTGAATTAGGAGGGACCACTGCCAATTCCTGCCGAGACTCGGATGAACCAAAAGCATACTCGGGTGCAATAGTCAACAATGCTACCTCACCCTTCTTCATGGTCATTACAGCTCTATCGAGCCCATCAATCACTTGCTCTGCTCAATACAACAAACATTCACTTCCGTCAGTTGGTACAAAAAAAATTTTATGGGAGAGGGTAAAAAACATTGCCACAAATAAAAAATTACCCTCGTCTGTTGTGAATTCAAACAGCTCTGCTTCATCATCGCCATGGCCCTTCTTCAAAAAGACAGTGCCATCTTGCAACTTACCAATTAGTTTCACTGCAAAGATGCAAAATGAGGATAATAATATCAGAAATCCATGCACTAAATCCATTAAAATGCAATGAAAAGAAAAGAGCCTTCATTAGCATCAATCATGATTTACATTTTACAACAGCTCCATCATTTGGACGCTCATATCCTTCTCCTTCCTTGACAATCTTTTTGATAACCTTCTTGTCATCAGTTACTTCGGAAACAGTCTTCCAAGAAACTAACTCAAGGGTAATCTCCAATGTTGCATTAGGTGGAACTGCACCTTCATCACCATGAGCTGGTTTGCCTTTCTCATCAAATCCATCTATCACACAATAAAGAACAAAATAAATATCAAGATTACCAACGAAAACCTTCATAAAGGAAAGTGTTTTATAAACATTTCCCAAAGTGTTGTGTGGAAAACTTACATTGTGGCTTCACAGTCAAGATCACTTTCTCTCCCTTCTTCATAGTCTTAACAGCCTTTGGCAATGCAGGACAAAAATAACCTGTCTCATGGTGAACATTATGTTAGAAATCACATAAGAAAATTTGAAAACGAGAGACAGAAACCAAGATAAAATTAGTTCACACTGACCCTCCTTCACTGTGAACTCCACTCCATCAGATTTTGCTACTAGTGTTCCATCATCAAGACGCGCTTCATACTTAACTGCATCAACACAAGTGCATTTTATGGTTAACACAAACTCAAATAATCAAGTCATTCAATGAAAAATGAAAGATACTCGTAATATGTTTACCTAAAACTTCATCAAGATCCTTTGGGTTTTCCCATTTCTCCCCCTCCTTAACTATCTTCTTAAACAATCCTCCATCCTTACATATATCCTTCACACTAGTCCAAGACAGCAGCTCAACATCAAATTGCAGAGTAGCATTAGGAGGAATAGTTGGAGGAGAACCAGATTCACCATAAGCTAACTCAGGTGGAATGGTGAAAAGAGCATTTTCACCTTTCTTCATGGTTTTAATTCCCTCATCCCATCCTTTAATAACTTGCCCTGCAAAATCAACACATTACTTATAAAACAATGAATGAGGAGGTAACTAGTAAGAGTATCAGGCAAGGTAGCTTATATTTGTCAACCATAGATTGCAAATTCTCAGTTAAAACATAATACTCAATTCCAAATTCAAAAATAATTGTCAACATATATACAATTTCATTTGAGAATAGCGATGATAACATCTGCATTGTAGAAACTGCTCAAATGAAAAATCCAACTACTGCGATCAGATACTATGAAGGAGTTTATTCCAAAGAACTTTTTTATAGCTAGCTTTGGTTTATCATATGACACAAGCAGTGTGCAAGTGTTCAAAAAACTTGTGAAATTGACTTGTGAGTATCAAGCACCGACACAGACACCGAACACAACACTAACACATACAGTGGCAAAAAATTAATTAATTGAATGCAATCATATGTGTTGGCACTGACACATGTCAATCATGTTCAACGGTTACAACAAAAGTGTCACTACTGCAAATCTTATGACATGTCTATAAGCCGTTTTCACCTCGTTTCAGTACATTCCATATGAGACTCATCAAAACAGCTCCCAATTTTATGAAAACATTTAACTACATTCCCTGCTACATTATATAGAAAATAGCTAATTCATAAGCGCTGATATGATAAGGACTTATTCAGTAAGTGCTTAACTAAATTACAATTGTATACCCAAACATAACCTAAATCAAACATCGAAATTAACGGATCCAATTATTAAAATAATAAAAATCAAATCAAAACCAATTAAAACACGACAACGATCGAATGCACTGACCTTGTCCAAGCGTGAAATTGAAAGTAGTTCCCCTATCTCTGCTAGAATCAAACTTCGTACCATCAAGCAACGTTCCGGTATAATGAACTACACATTACAAAAATCAATAAAAATCAGAAAAAGCTTAATCCAATTCAATACAATAAAATCAACGAAGAATGAACAAAGAGAGATAAAATTCAATCAATTCCAATTCAGTACCGTGAACTTCATCGCCAACATCAGGAGTATCCCAACCTTCACCTTCTTTGAGAAGCTTCTTCTTCAAACCTTGCTTTCCGATTTCCTTTTCCTCACCGACCTTGAGAATTGGATTATCGCCGGCGCCGGCGAAGTCGAAATCGTCGTTCATAGAATCAACCGCAGGAATATCGAAATCTTCGTCCATGAGAGAATGCGGAGATGAGTGATGAATGAAAGGTTCGAGAAATGCGTGAAGTATGTGGAAATTTGGCGAAGGAGAAGGGTATAAATGGAAATGGAGAAGAGTTTGTTGAAGGGTTTCGAGAGAGTTCTATGGCTAAAATCTCAGAGTGAGGGAGAAGTTAGTTTCCAGAATCGAGGGTTTAGTAGATGCTTCTAGATACTGGAATTTTCACTTTTCACCCTCTATTTCATCCTTATTTACTATTTTTGTTTTTTCTTTCTCTTCGAGTAAACAGGACCAAATCTACCATACTTTTTTTCCTGCCCTAACAGGAAATGCAAATTTGAAATCTACCTAGTTGAAATTAAAATTCCAAATCTACCATACTTTTGATCAGCTGACCCTATATCACAAGTTTGATTTGCGACCTAACCCTATGTCGTAAGTCCAACTTGTGACCTACTTATATGTCTCAATTCCTTCTTGCGACCTACTTATATGTCTCAATTCCTTCTTGCGACATACACTTCTTTCTCAAATTTTGAATTTATTTTGCCTTTATTTATATGTCACAAATGGGACTTGTGACATGTTTATTTCATTTTTTTCGTTTTTATTTTATTTTAATAGAATTAGTTTTTAAAATTTGAAAAATTAATTCAAATAAATATTTATTATGTAGGATGACATATTCAAAGGTACAATACAATTAAACAAAAAAAGAAATATTTAATAAAATAAAATACAAACCAAATGCAATAAAATAAAATATGCCTAAATTGCTATTGATGTTCAGTATTAATGCAATTTTTTTCGGGAATGATCGGTCATTCTATAAATGCCGCATTAGGACCAAGATGAATGTTGTGTATAAATCGATTCAATTATTATTTATATAAAGAGAACGACAAACACAATTTTTACATAAAGAATCTAATACGTGAATCGATTTAGATTTAGACACAAATTCTTATCCAACCAAAATAGGGTTCATACGTGATAGCCATAATTGTATCTATTTGGCTCTGATACCAATTGAAGAATCTAATACTCAACCATAGATCAATAGATACAAGTTATAGCATATAATTAGTAGAAAAAAAGAAATAATAAATTGTGTACCTTATATAATTGGTTGATGATTGGGCATTAAGAACCTGTTAGAGAAACCATGTAGAAAAAGAGGTTAGGGTTGAGAGAGTCTTCTCTCCCTTTCCGATGCCTAGAATGAGAGTGCGTTAAAGCAGTTATTTAACCTGATGGGATAGTCAGTATATATAAGCACCAGCAGGGAGATGGACCTCTCAATATGATTATTGTGAGAAACGGCCAACCCATCACGACTCATTTCTAATTACAGCCCATTAAAAAATATCAATTTATTCATTGCAATATTATAATTAGAATTAATAGTTGATATAATAATATATTATTTCAATTATTGACTAAGGTTAATCCATTAAATCCAACATGAAGTTGTCATAGGATAGAGGACACCAAAATGTGAGTTGTTATTCTTATTCCTTGCATGCTATAAACTTAATTCAAACTTCTCTCAATGTTTGACATGTTTATGCAACTATCAATAGAGACATATATCAATGATCTCCTTAATCTCCTTTGAAATGTGCATCTGACCCACACCTTTCGAGAGACAAATGAATGTGCGGATTTTTTAGCTGAGAATGATGCCAATCACGATTCTTCTTGATGCAACTTGGAGAACCCCCTTTCGGGCTTGGAAGAGTTACTTCTCGCTGATGTGTTTAGAGTGCAGTTCTTAAGGTTATTGTCTAGTTTTCTTTTTTCGTTGTTTTCTCTATGTACGAAGAAAGAAAGAAAAAAGGAAAAAGTGTTAGAAATATGATAAAATTTTCGATGGGGCTCATGTCTCGTGGTCGATACTCATGGGTTCATCATGTTAAACAAAGTAGATTTGTTGACCCATTCATAAAACTTTTGAAAATATAAATTTTTCTAAAAGATTTCTGACTTTCAAATTTTATTTGTATTAGTTCTTTTGAGAGGTCGTACCAAATTCAATAGTAAACTTAATAACTAAAATGGTAGTAAATGTTTGTTTAATTCGATAGTATTAACTTGTTGGAATTGCATCATATTGTTGGAAAACCTATTTGTATAAAATGATGGATTTAATTTTTTGTCAAATAGAAAATAACGGATTTAATTTGTATACATCAACTGTGTAATTTTTTTCTTCATATGCATTCAATCAAATCATAAAATTGGATGCATATGTAAAAAAGTTTCAACTATAGATAATGTCTTGCCATCATCTTTTAATTCACACATGTAGAAGTAATCATTAACACAAAATTTAGCATCTATGCCTTGCTGTCAATACTCATGAGTTTCAACATCTTTCTGCCCCAATTTCTGCAAGTTGAATAAATGTGGATTACTATTGTTCAGAAGTGAAAATGTATGTACTAGAGAATCAATAGCGATAGAATACTCACTCTACTATCTCAGGAATCCAATTTTTTATACAAGAAGTACAAAGTGGTGAACGGGAACAAATACAAAAGAATCCAACTTTTCTGATATAAACAATTTCTATCTCTCAAATCTTCATAAATCACCTTCTGGTTCTCATACCTTGCCTGCTTGTTCATGTAAAACTCAGTTATTGATTATACAAGGTTGAATAAGGAGGAACCACTGCCATTTCCTGCGGAGTGTCTAATGAACCAAAAGCATATCGATATGGAATAGTCAACAACGCTACCTCACCCTTCTTCATGGTCATTACAGCTCTATCAAGCCCTTCAATTATTTTATCTGCTCAATACAACAAACAATACTTTAGTTGGTACAAAAACAAATTAATTGTGAGAGGCCAAACATTGGAAAATTCAAATTACCCTCGTCTGTTTTAAATTCAAAAATATAGAGCCACCTTGCAGCCTACCAATTAGTTTCACTACACAAATGCAAAATGAGAAAACATGACATCGGAAAGCATGCACTGGATCCAATAAAAAAACAACGGAAAAAAAGAGCCATCACTAGCATCAATGATGATTTACATTTCACAACAGATCCCTCATTTGGACACTCATGTGAACTCCACTCCCTGGAAATGAAAAATAGAAGAGACTATAATAAAGTGTGTATGTCCTGACCATCCTTGACTGTGAACTCCACTCCATCCGATATTTTTACGAGTGTTCCATCATCAAAGACGTGCTTCATACTTAACTGCAATACCAAAAGGGGAGCTTATAGTTAACACCAAGTCAGATGACAAAATCATCTAGCAAAATATTAAATATGTTAGAAGTATGAACATGTATACCTAAAACAATATCAGGATCCTTAGGGGTTTCCCTTTCCTCCCCATCCTTCAGTATCTATAACAAGAAGATGTTATCATTTGTAATGGTAACATCTGCATTGGAGAAACTAATCAAATTAATAATTCAATAAATTTGATCAGATACTGTCAAGGAATCCATGTAAATTTGGAAGAACATATGTACAGCTTACATTGGCTTATCATATGAAATAATTTTATACTTAAAATAGTTAAGTACGGTTAGTGTTTGATTAGCATGGAGCACATACATTTAGGATGAAAGGTCCAGGTATCCAAGTATCCGACACCAATAAAGTATTAACATTTTTTTAATGAAATTTTGACTAAAATTGTAGGTATAGATAATATATATTTTGCACTTTCATATCGTAACAAATCATACTTATCTTTTTCAATGATACTAACAATATAACAAATATAATATAAGTTCTTATCATTTTGAATGACACCAACAAAATAACATTTTTATAGTCAAATTTATTTCATTTATATATATATATATATAGTTGGCCGAAAGACAGACACCCACGTGCCCGTCTTTTCACTCTTTTTATTGCAATAACAAAAAAAAATTGTAGGGTAATATAGATAAATTCAACCCAAAATTATACCTAATAGAGGGGAATTTGTGCAAATCAATTTGGGGAATTTGTGCGAATCAATTTGCGGTTCACAGCATGTCAAAAGAATTATTTCACTACGTTCTAAACTGAACATTCTAGGTAAAATGTAAGTAGACTTTGTCAATCTTGTAGACAATGGCTTTGATTCCATGAGAAATAGAGATGGGTTGATATAGATGCTTCGTCACTGAGAATCTGAGATATTATCCATTTACGATGAACTGGTACGTACAAGTATCCTTGAATGCCAAGGTTACTAAAAATTAAGTTTCAAGCCTGGTTCATGCTAGTCAAGAGATGCATTGTTCCTACAAGTGGATCGTTTGATCATGTAATTAGTTGGGAACAAAAGAACACCGTGTGGAGCATCAACCAAAAGGACAATTTTTAAACATTTCAAGAGTAGTAGTTTTGAATATCTTAAAGTCCCATATGGTCCTACAACTTGAGTAAGATGCAAGTTCTGGACAAACTCAAAGTTCAACATTCAAAATCTAAAGGTAATATCAGTGAGTGAAGGTCGATCAAATTGAACAGCTGCCGAGAAAGATCAAACTGCTGCCATTTCCTTTTAGCAACTTTCAATATCAAATTCATCATTTGATGACACTCCAATTAGCACTCATGTATTTCCTCCTCAACCAGATCAAACCACTGCCATTTCCTTTTATATATATGACCTTTCATCCCAACAATTAGGAAATGTTACATGATAACTCTAAATCCAAGGGAAAGCATCTACCTTTGGGGACAGAGTTTGCTTATTGTGCATATTCCTGATGAGTTAGTTCCCTATGGAAATACTTCTTATGTGAAAGAAATCAATTTTTAAGAGATTGCCAAAAAATCTCACACGATATTATTATATACAGTAAGGCATAAATTCAGGGGAAACCAAGCAAAGCATTTTTAGATGTGAAGAAAATCACTAACAAAAGCAAATCCTTGAGCTTAATCAGGTGGTAAGCCATTTCATTTAGAAGGAACAAAAGCATAATCTAAATAGAAAACAATTCATTTGCACCAAATAAGTATAGATTTGTCTGATCTGAATTGAAAACAATTCTGCTAGACCGAAGAAGTGTAATGTCACTTTGTCTTATTTCTATCATTTCGCTTGATAGTTGTTGCTTCGTCTGATGGTCAATTTGTATGATTTGAAGAATAGCTTTGGATCATCTGGTCAGGAATTCAATACAAAGTATTTGAACCAATTATCCTCTCTGATAGAAGCAAATTCTCGTATGAACTTTGAAGAAATTCTTAATCACCTTAAGATGCAAATGTCTTGAGGATAAGATTTCAAATTCCCTCGTAAAGAATCAATTTTGAAATTATCAGATATGTCTCTTTGAGTATTCAGTGATTCCAATAAACATTCCAAAAAATACAATCCTGAAATACAATCAAACATTGATTCAATACCTCAATATCACAATCGAATCAAAACTTCAAAGAAACATCAAGTCCAAAATACAAAAAGGCAAGTAAACCAAATTACAAATACTTACTCATAGAAAGCTTATCGTTTGCATTTGATCTAAACATTATGTGCCCTCTTTTCTAATAGTCATCTTGTAATCAAAATACTTTATAATTTTCACGTAGTGAAACCTCCAAGGGCTTTGTTTAAGCCAGTAGCTTTGAGAAGACAGAGGACTTAATTATCTCAGCATATTTATAGAGAAATCTAGAGTATAAGTCAAGTTAACAATTTATTCTCTAGTGGTTGTAATCAATTGGTTATAGTGGAACATCCTTCGAGGTTAAAGGTACTAGACGTAGCTACTATTTTGGCGCGAACCAGTATAATCTTCTTCTATCTCTTTATCGTTTAGTTGTTTACTTTTGTGTTGCTAAACTCACATTGTTTTTGAACAATCAGTTTTAAAAGAAAAGGTTTTGAAAAGTCACACACAATTCAAACCCATTTTCTTGTGTTTTTCTCACCTTCATAATATTCCTCAAGTTTTAATCATGTTTAATTATAAGTGGAAGATGCCCTAAAAACGATGAAGCTTGTTTTATATAAAATGGTTGTGAACCTTGGGATAATAGAGGTAAACAGGATCTTTGGATACGATTAGGAGGAGACATTTTGAATTAGTTGAGACAAATTGGTGAGAATTTGGTGACTTTAACTCTATCTGAGGTGAAGAAGAAAGGAAAGGTAGGACGACTTTTGTGTTTAATGAGGATGCCTCTCAATTCATCAACTTCATAGATGATGCAAAATTAGCAAATTTTCCTCTTCATGAAAGGTTATTCACTTTGTCTAGGTTGGATAGATCATCAAAGAGCAGACTTTACAGATATGTCTTGTTACTAGGGTGGTGCAACTTGTGGCCAGATAGTGTGAAAAATGTTCTGATAAGAAGACTTTTAGATCATAGATTAATCATGCTAAGTGTGGCTGAGTCAAATTGGGGGCCAACACCCCTTTCAAATGCTAAAATGTTGATCTAAATTTCTTTTCATTGATTGGTAGCTAGTAGAAGAAGGCATAATTTCATGGTGTGCATTAATGTGAACGAGGTTCAGGTTGAAGGGATCAAAGGTATACGGGATTCTGTGTATAACGACTTTCAAAGTCAGTTCAAGTTAGTTAAGACCGCACAACCAGATTTGGCCTAGTTCGGTAAAGAGGATGTTAAACATGTGCTTTGGAATCGTGATAGTTTCAAAATTTTGGGGCTTGATGGATATCATCTTGGTTTCTTAAAGGAATTTTGGGTGGACATGAAGGAAAATTTTATGCGATTTTTGAATTAATTTCACGATAATAATTCTGATTCCTAAAGTTGAAGCTCCACATCAGCTCTCAGATTATCGACCTATATCTCTAGTAGGTTGCTTGTACAAAGTGTGTGTGAAGGCCCTTAATTACCAATAGAACAACAAAACTTGTTACTGCTAGGTAATTTTGGACGATCAATCAAAATTTGTTAAAGGGAAACAAATTCTAGATGGTATCCAATTGCAAATGAGGCAAAGAAAAAATATATATAAGGAACTAATGCTATTTAAGGTGGACTTCGCGAAAGCATATGACTCATTGCATTGAATGGAAATATTTAGCTTCTGTTATGACACTGAATTTTCCGTAGAAATGGAGGAGATGGATTCTAGAGTGTGTTACATATGCATTGGTTTCAGCATCTATACCCATAATCCCCCATGTTAAATAAAAATGTAGAAGATTACATACTGAGACACAAACAAAACAAACCATATTTTGACATCAAATGCACTAGAGAGTCAATTGAGATGGAGAATACTCACATTGTTGTCGCAGTGATCCAATTAATTTCCGTTGTACTCGGCGTTAAAATTCTCTTCTTAGAACGCCTGCATCCGCATCCGTGTCGCCTGGTTTATAAATCAGAAGGAATTACATTTTACAAGAAAATTCCATCACATCCAAAATTCAAACAATTGAACAACACTCAAAAAGTACCGTTTCATAACTTTCTTGACCTTAAACTCCTGTGCCTGCTTGTTTATGTAAAACTCGGTTATTGATTGTTATTAGTAACGACGAGAAGTAGTGATTTTTTATTATAAGATGAGAGACACCAGCCATACCTTTGCTCTCAATTTGACTGACTCCTCATTATCTTTTAACATATGCTTGCACCATGAATTGCTCATATAGCATTCATACTTCAAGTCCCTGACAACTTTCTTCTCATGATCACTAAAGGAAGTATCATCCTCTATTTACTTTAAAGCCTGCATTATGGTTTCAGTTCAAGAAACAATACATGAAGTGGATGAGGGTGAAACATATCAGTTTAGCTTTGAATACCTTCTCATATTTCTCAGAAGCTCTTGCAAATTTCTTATCAAATTTCAATTTATTCCCTACGATTTTCTTCTTACGAGCAACTTTTATCTTCTCTTCAGTGTTCATTTCCCACGACCACATATCCTAAAGCAAATAATGAAGCAATGTATAAATGCATAAAGTGGCGGCATTATCTGACCTATAATTTTTTTTTAGAGATAGAAGTCAGAAAGAACAAAGTAATATACATCACTCTTATTTATATCCTGTCAACCAATGTCCGGGAAACAAATGAGGAATATGAAAATTATCTATTAAAAAGTGTAACGTTTAACTCCGCGAAACAATGCTACATTTTTCCCACAGAGTAATTTCAATGATTTGAATCCTTAATCACCAGAGCCCTAAAACCAAGTATTTTTCCTCTTTATTGTGTCAAGAAATTCAATTTAGGTTTGACAATCAACATTGATAATAAATAATTAACCTAGAGATATGAAAAATGGTAGAAAAATGGAAACACGATTACCAAAATGGTAGAAAAATGGAAACATGATTACCAAAATTGGAAATTGAAGAAAGAAATAGTTATAGTTATAAAAGTAAAAGGCAGTTCCTTGCTTTGTTTTGAAAGTATAGATTCTCTTCTTAATCTTGTGAATTTTGTCAAACAATAGTTGTTAGTGTTCCTTTTCAATGATAGAATTTTACTAACCAATATTGAAATAGATTAATACACAATTGCAGATTATGGTTAAGTTATTTATTTACCTTCAAGAATGATACTCGCTCAACCTGATAATACATGGTTGAGACTATAATTGCATTAGGTGGAACTAAACCCTTCTCACCAAGTCCATCTATAACACAATATCAAGATTACTAGTTATATTGTCTTCTCTAAAAGTAATGATTTATATTCAAAATTAAAAAAATCAAAACAGATAAAACTTGTTTTATAAACAGTTTTTTCAGATAAAACACTTTTTAAAAAGTCAAAAAACAAATCATTTTCTAAAGTGTTTTGTAGACAACTTACATTGTGGACGCACAGTCAAAATCACTTTTTCTCCCTTCTTCATGTTCTTAACAGTCTTTGGCAATGTAAGACAACAATGACCTATCACATAGCAGGTAAACATAAATGTAAGATTCCCCAAGAAAATGAAAATACAAGAGACTATTAATAACAATTGTATGCAATGACCATCCTCGACGGTGAACTCCACTTTATCAGATTTTGCTACAAGCGTTCCATCATAGAGACGTGCTTCGTACTTAACTGTGATACCACAAGGAGTGGAGCTAATAGTTAACACAAAGTCAGATACCGGGATAAAATTACATATGATAGAAACATCAAGATGCATACCTATGACATCATCAGGATCCTTACTGTTTTCCCATTTCTTCCCCTCCTTGAGTATCTTCTTTAACAAACCTCCATCCTTGCATATATCAAATTGTGAAGAAGTAACGGGAGGAAGAGTTGATTTACCACAAGCTAACCCAGGTGGGATGATGAAAATGGTATTTTCACCTTTATTCATGGTTTTATCAACTATATACCTTCGTGTGATAACTTTCTCTGCAAGGTCCAGGTAACTTGTGTTTGTCAAACAAGGATTATACGCTGTTGGGTAATAAACTTGATTTGGTCCATTGGACTAATCAAGTGTTTCTCAATAAGCTAATAAGTGTAGTCTAAAGAAAGTTTTAGAGTGGTGTAGAACTAGATTGGTAGTATGAAGAAATAGTATTAAATGTAAGTAGTTGAGAGAAGTATGTAGAACTCTCGCTTGAAGTGTGTAGAATGTTGTTATGACGTGTCTAGAACTCTCCTTTGAAGCCTATAAAAAGGGGAGAGTTTGTCATTTGTAAACCAAGCAAGTTGAAGGAAGAAAATAAGAATGAAAGTATCATCTCAAGCAATAGAAATTTTTCTTCTCTCATCCTCAATTCCTCACAAAGTTCTCACTATAACCTTCTTCTTTTTCAACAAAGTGGCATTAGAGCTTAGGTTCTGAGAAGAAATTCCTTTCTAGTCATGGTGAGCAACGGAACGGCATCCTTCCAAGTTCAACTTCTCACAGGGAGTACCTATGATAATTGGTGCATTAAAATGAAGGCTCTTCTTAGAGCACAAATTAACCCTTTTTTTACATGGTGAAATAAAAATAAAAAATAAAAAAAAGGACATCGCAACTCTCAAGCTAAAGAAAAAAACTTATGGACAAATCAAGTTTAAGGGAGGGGGTGGCGTTGTTGGATAATAAGTTTGATTTGGTCATTTGGACTAATCAAGTGTTAGGCCTAGTTATAACTAATAAGTGGTGCAGTCTAAAGAAAGTTCTAGAGTGGTGTAGAACTAGATTGGAGGTATAAAAAAATAGTATTAAATGAATGTAGTCGAGAGAAGTGTGTGGAATGTTATCTTATGATGTGTCTAAAACTCTACCTTGTAGCCTATAAAAAGCGGAAAGCTTGTCATTTGTAAACTAAACAAGTAGAAGCAAGAAAATAAGAATCAAATTATTCTCTCAAGCAATAGAAATTGTTCTTCTCTCATATATTATCTCCTCCTTAACTCCTTGCAAAGTTCTCACTATAATCTTCTTTGTTGCCAACAGACACAAACACAACACTTGACACTAACGTCGATGCTGATAATAATTTGAGAAAATAACATAATTCAATGTAATCATATGTGTTGGTGCCATATGATGTGATTGTCATCAAATTAACAGGTGACAACAATGACAATTTCATGCAATACGAATCAATCAAATTACAATTGAACAACAAAACAAAACCAAAGAAAACATCAGCGTTGAATGCACTAACCTTTGCCATTTCTGTTGGAATTAAGCCTACGGAGTGATTTGAGCTGTCCAAGCCGAAAAGTGGGGAAGAAATAATCTATGGCGTTCATGAATGGCTTTGCAATTTCTGTAAATAGTAATCAAGTTAAGAAAAACAATTTAATACAAGTCTCAATCAAATAAATAATGCACTCACCTTGTACAGGTCTAGGGGCGAAATCATAATATGTGCTCATAATTTAGGAAAAATAGAGAAAATGTAGATAAAAGGGTTGCACGAGAGAGTTCTACGATGGAAGTGATTCTGGAAAGAGATATGAAGGAGTGCGTGATTATGGGGAAGAAATAGGGTTTCTTTCGATGCAACAAAATAATCGG
Source organism: Medicago truncatula (assembly GCF_003473485.1). Classification (NCBI taxonomy): domain Eukaryota; kingdom Viridiplantae; phylum Streptophyta; class Magnoliopsida; order Fabales; family Fabaceae; genus Medicago; species Medicago truncatula. The sequence continues at coordinate 3,423,051 of NC_053049.1, forward strand.
TGAAGTGAAGCCGTGAAGGGGTGCTAGGATTTCTTTATAAGCAAGCTAGTTAACCTTCTCTCTTCGGCTGGGTTTTTTGTTTTCCTCTCTGATAGTAGTCATCCTGATGAATGGCTTTACAAAGAATGAGCATCTCCCGACAACTTTTAGACGAATCGAATCACATAGGGATCCTGATGCTATGTAAGTATGAGACTAAGGAAGGTTTATAAGAATTATTTGGTACTACCTATATGCATCATTTTTTCTTTTTTTTTGGTAGCTCATATTTCATAAGAACAACACTTAAACGTGTTTGACTTAGTCTTTTGAATGGATGACCTAATTAGAAAATATCATCACATGCAAATCGGCAAAAGACAGGCAGGATTAGTAAATATCACCATATGCATATCAAAGAAATAACCCTCTGATCTCGGATTTTATCCTCTGATAGTAGTCATCCTCAAAGATTCTTTGAGATGTTTGTCTGAAGAACAATGATATTGTCCAAATGTTTTTACCCTAGGAGTTTGAATTGGATGACACCTGACTATTTGTACAAGTGTACAAGTCAGTATCTACTAAATCGTATAAGTCCTTCAAAGAGTTTTTGTATGAATTCTACCTCATCTCTCAATGGGTATATTCTTCAAGTAATATTTATATGACCTTAACTCTTTTTAAAGAGTTGATGTTGAATATGAACTTCAACGTCCATATTTGAAGTTCCTAAAGCTACAATTGAGAGCATCTGATCTTAGAGAACAAATTGTGTTTTGTGATCAATACAAGTTGTGTTGACCACCAATCAAGATCAAGAGCCAAATGTTTTTTTATTAATGGCTATTTGATATAGGAGAATGAAAATGTGTGATACAAGTTTGTAAAATCTATTTATAACCTTAAAGATATTGTGAATTCAATGTCTAACCGACAATATCTTATGACATTCGGTTTATAAGAATGAGATTGCAAAATATTGTTATAAAAAATAAATATTGAAAAACTCATGAATATAGATCTCAAAATAAAGTGTATATCCTCTTTTGTGAGAGTCATTGAATCATATTGTACATCAATCAAGTTGTCTTTAACACGCTTCTTTTGGTCGATATAGCAATCATTGTAATTTCCTCTCAAGTGAGAGTAAACAAAGCAATCTCTCCCTGAATTTTTATCACTCAAATGCAAACTCAACCTTGTTGTAACCGGCACAGGAGGAGCAACAACCTTTTTGTCAAAAAGAGGTCTGAAAAGACATCAAACACTTGGCAGGGTCGGCCCTAGGCATAGGCCGCGAGTGCGACGGCCTAGGACCCATGTCTGTAGGGGGCCTAATTTTTTTTATAGGGGGGTGTATAAAGCAAAGTTATGGTTATAAATGGGGTGTATATAACAAATCATATTAGAAGGGCCCAAATCAAAATCCTCATCTAGACCCATTTCTTAATAACAGTAGAATAAAAATATTTAGTGAATGCATCATCAATTAGCAGTTGTTAGGAAACAAGCAATTTAAGACTATTTATCACTCTTAATGCCATAATTATATTAGCATTATGAAAGAAGGAAATTGTGACTCTATAGTATTATCTAACATGTTTGCCTCATCTTGTCCTTAGTGAATAAATAATCATATTTTCCATTTTTACTACTATGCTGAATTTTTACTATGACTTTCAATGTGGAATTTAATAGAATCATGAATGCATATTATTCCATTCATTTCAACTGACCAAGATCATAGTCTTTCTTTCCCTCTCTGCCACGACAATACTTGTATCACTCACACACTTGTTATTCCAATTTAATTACCTCAAAAGCGTTATACATTTGTTGACCCAATTTAGCATTGATTTCACTCACTCCATTCTATATTAACTTGTTATATACACTACAAGTTAAATTGGAATTAAAAGCTTACTCCATGCTAAATTACTGGAAACGAGTTCATATTATTCCATTCAATGATAAAACAATTTGAATTTACATTTGGAATGTGGTTATTGTATGTAAACCCTATTATATATTAGTTAAACCATGGCTATAGTGAAATTCTGTTTATTTTTTTTAAAAAAATCATATGTAAAAAAAACTAGGAATGAAGGTAATGGTTTATTTTTCTACATTAATTTAAAAATATGAGTTCTTTAAAAAATAGTCTTATATTCACAGAAAATTAATTTTTAATGCGTAGGATGAGATGTATTAGACACCTTCAAATTTATGGTTCGAACCAATTAGTTCTTTAAAAAAAATCTATATTAACTTGTTATAGCTCCAACTTTTTTGTTTCGTTTTTCCTTTTTATTAATAACATATAGGATGAGGTCAGGGGCGGACCTGGCCTGGCCAGACCCAATTTTAAAATATATATATATATATATATATATATATATATATATATATATATATATATATATATATATATATATATGCAGGAAATCATTGGAATTAAAGAGGAATTCAATGGAATTAAAGAGGTTGACGACTAGTACAAGAAAGACGAAAAATATTATGCAGGAAATCATTGGAATTAAAGAGGTTGACCACTAGTACAATAAAGACGTTTCCTGAAGGAAATCATCTAACGTTGATGAATTAGTCTACGGGTCTGTTTGGTAAGACACCTCAATGAACTTATAGCTTATAGCTTATAAGTTCGTCTGACGAAAAAAACTCAGTTTGGTAATGCTTTTTAGCCATGAGCTTGTAGCTTATTTCACGAGCTTATAAGCTATTTTTCAGAAGCTATTTCAAGTAGCGTTTGAACTTATAGCTTATAGCTTCTCAAAATTTCTTCCACTTTTACCCTTAATATTTTTATCTAAAATCTATTTTTATCCTTTATAATTTATTATAATTTAACTAATAGATATAATTACCTTATAAATATCCATTGCCATCCTTTGTTGTAATAATAGATTATGCAACTGCAGTATACCTACATCATAATATATATATATATATATATATATATATATATATATATATATATATATATATATTTTCATAAATAAAAATGATCATTGCCTTCCGTTTAAATTAAAAAAAAAATCATGAATTACGTTATAATTTTTCATAAAAAGGGCAAAAAAAATTTGTGACGTTCAAATTCTTTTGGTTAGGCTTACATTATTTTTATTACTTAAATTCACTAAACTCGTTATATTTATTTCCATATTTTTTTTTACGTCCAAATCTTTTACTCTTTATATTTTGTTTTCTCGGTACTCTTTATATTTTTCTAAAGATAATGCATAAAAAATATATTAAATTAATAAATTATAAATACTTAAAGATTAATGAATATAAATTTTAGGCTAAAATATGGTTTTGGTCCCTTCAAATATGCCTCGTTTTGGTTTTAGTCCCTGCAAAAAAAATTTGTTGTTTTTGGTCCCTGCAAAATATTTTGTTTTTGGAAATAGTCCAGGGACTATTTCCAAAAACAAAATATTTTGCAGGGACCTTTTTCAAAATCAAAAGATTTTGCAGGGACTATTTCTCTAATAAATGGTTAAGTCATCATGTGACACGTGTGCAAATTATCACAAAAGTGGAGCCAGGGACCAAAACCAAAATGAGACATATTTGCAGGGACCAAAAACAACAAATTTTTTTTGCAGGGACTAAAACCAAAACGAGACATATTTGCAGGGACCAAAACCATATTTTAGCCTAAATTTTAATATGAAATAAGAATGTCCTTTTATGTCATTTTACATTTATAAATCAGTTGAACCGTTAATTTTATCAAACACTTCAACTAGCTTATCAGCTAAAAGTCATCAGTTATAAGCTATCAGTCGCCAGCTTTCAGCTAGCTTATAAACTATCTGCTATTTTTACCAAACAGAGCCTACATTAGCAGAATGACTAAGGTTGTGTTTGGTAACACAAAAAAGCTAGCTTATAGCTTCTTGGATTAGCTTATAAGCTTGTTGGATGAAAACGTGATGTGTTTGGTAACAAGTTTTTCTCATTAGCTTATAGCGTTTTTTGAAAAGCTATTTCAAGTAGCTTTTGAGCTTATAGCTGGTAACTTTTTATATTTTCTTCCAATTTTAACCTTTTATTAATATAGTTTAATTTAATTTTAATTAAAAAACCTACCCACATTCTTATTCAATTGCCCACGTTTAAAAAAAAACTACCCACAATCTTTTTCAAATTTTCTTGTTCACTTTCTTTTTTACATACTCTTAATTCAATAATAAATAATTTTATATAAAATTTACAATAAAGAGTGATGAGAGTTTAGTTGAGTAAAATTCATTAAAAGAAAGTTTTGTTAAATAAAAAATGTCAATTGAATTCATAAATACATTTATCATTTGGGAGATGAAAATATTTTGAAATAAAATTTAAACATTTAAAAAGAAATACAATAATTAATAAAAATTGTATATATGATTTATAAAAAAAGATTGTCCTTTTACGTCATTTTATATTTATCAGCCACTTGAACAACTAATTTTACCAAACACTTTTTATTTTAATAAGCTAACTTTTCAGCTATAAACTATCATCTATCAGTCATCAACTACCAGCTAGCTTATAACTTCTTTTTACCAAACACACCCTAAGGCTCATTCTCACAATATCATATGACTTTATTCACCATGAGATGATTTTTTTTATTGGTATAAACCATGAGATGAATTTTATTGAACACTAGAGAGAAAATAAAATAAAAGAGAGAAAAATATGTGAAGAGTCAATTAAGTAATAAGATGGGTGATCAATGATTAAATGATCGTCATGTAACGTACTCCGTTTCTTTTTAAGCGTTACTTTTGGAGTTTAACTGTCACTTTCAAAGTTTAATGCAACATTAAATGTTGTTTTACCTATATTATCATTAGTTATTTATTACAGAGAGATAAATATATGAAATGAGATATTAAATGAATAAGGTCATTATAGTAAATGTATAGCTTATTGTATCAAAAGTAATATCAATTTTTGATTATGTATGCATATAATTTTAATCAAAATCAAAATAATTTTAATCAAAATTTCATTAAAATTATTGTTTGTAATTTATATGTATTAGTGCAAGAAAAAGAGGAGAAACGGACATAGAGTGCCCGTACTGGTGGTACTGACAAAAATAGATGTCATCATGGATGCGGCCTGGACGGTCTAACTATGCATCAAGAGAATTGTCAAACAGAACATTTTCAGCAAATTAAAGTTTTTAACATGTAAATTGGTTATCAGCACAATCAATTGTCTCAACATTAGTAGCTACAAATTCAACAACGCAACTTCCAAATGCTGTCTCAAATTCACTTTGTGTGAAAGACCTCTTTAGATCAGAGTATTTTGGGTAAATCAATTAAAATAGTTTGTTACAGGTTATATAAGCTATTTATGTTTTGGTCGATTTGGTGCGCTCGAAACTCTCTTTCTCTCTGGCTTTATCCACAGATATAGGAGGTCATTATGTGACTTGACATCTAGATGAGAGTACCTAAATGTTGATGGCAGTAGTTCTGGAAATCTTGTAAATCTGGGTTTTGGTGGCGTTCTTCGTAATAATGATGGCAATTGGCTATATGAGTTTGCTGAAAATGTTAGTAAAGAGGATATATAGATGTGAACTCCTAGTTTGACTCAACTATTGTAGACATCATTATGCGGCATTGGCAGGATTTATTGCAAATGAGTTGTCACGTCCAGTTAAAGCATTACATGAGGGAGGCGAATTCGGCTAAATTAAGAGTTACAAATACTGAGATTTGGCATGAGTTTTTGGAGCCACCAGAGGACTTGCTTCCGCAACTGCTGCCTGATGCGCGATGAGAGATATATCATAGAGATTAGTTTTTATTTGTTTTTTGTTTCTTTTTTGTTAGTTGTCATTATTGGCTTATACATTGTCTTAACACGGATATTTGAAAATTATCGTGTCTTTTCTTTTATATATGCATCTTTTTCTTTTCTTATCTCCGTTTTTTTTTTTTTGAAACTTGTATTTTTTTATACAGCTATTTTTCATAACAAACTCGTCTTTAAACAATAGTAACATTTTATAATTGTTATTAATGACTCGTCTAAGCGGTTTTTGGTATACATATGCAAACGTAAAGAGTGTGACGTATCTGAAATAATAAAATAGGAATTACCTTGAATTTGTAGCGTTGAGCACAATTTTCGATCTCATTTTTATCTAACAAATCAAGCTTACAACCAATTATAACAATTGAAATATTCACTTGTAACTAGTCAGTTTTATAGTTACAAAAACGAGCGAAGGTCAAAAGAATTATGATACCCGACGATTGTCCTCATCTGCATGCAAGCTCTTGAGACAAATGCATTGTCTTAAGAGATTGTGAAGTGATCAAAGATCCCTGGGAGAATTTCATTACTATGAAAAAAAAAAAGCACTGAAGTGCTTTCTATAGGTTCGGTCTCTCTCAATGGATTGACCTGAATTTACAAAATACATATATTGGTTCTAGGCCCTGGCCTTGGCCCCTAGTCTTCAGTATCATACTAACAGGGTTTGGCTTGATAGCAACATACTGGTTTTTTCATATGATCTAATTTTTGGCATCTCTTCACTCTCAGTTAGTCTTTAGTTACTTGGATGATACTTGCGTGGAAACTAATATGAAGTCGTATCCTGCGCATCTAAATTTCCTCAAGTTTAATGTTGTTGGATCTCATTATAGCAGTCTTCTTTTGGTGGTCTCGTTCGGGACCCCAATAGTAGTTTCGTTTGCAGTTTAACTTACAATCTTGGTAGAGCCACTTCTATTTTGGCATAACTTTAGAGTTTAACTCATGGCCTTCAATTTGCTTGTCCATTTGTAATGTTCTTATTAAAATGGATTATTTGGTGATTATTAATAAGGTTACTATGAGACATTCTCATAATCTTCATCTGACTCTTTTAGTGGAAGAAGCTCTTGCTGATTTAGATTGTCGGGTTAACATTGTTTCGTGAGGAAAATAGGCAAGTTGACAAGTTGGCAAATCTAGCTCAAGGCAATCATTTTAGTGTTCGAGAGTTGTTCCATCCCCCCAATTTCAAATTGTTCCTGATGATTTTGGAGTACCTCATTCCCTCGTTTAGTTCCGATAGTTTTTCTCTAACTTCCTCTTTATCAAAAATATAAAAAGAATCCACTATTAATATGCCTAAATATTTTGTATAGAAATGTGTTGACATGTTGAGCATATTAAAAAAGTAATACTTGTAGTAGTTGATTTGTTACTAAGATATATAAAAGATTAATTAAATTGAGACGTGTAATTGCTGATGAAAGATTGTAGGAAATTTACAATATTCTAAGTGAATTTTTAATAGTACATATGAAAAATCCATACATAGTTTTTACGTTGCAGCCAATTAGAGTAAATACCAAATATATGAGACACATCATCAAACTCGACTTATAACCAATTAAATTGCAAGAAATTAAGAGACAGATTAAAACCAATGAAAATTCTCACGAAAGCTTAATCGCTAAAAGAAACAGATAGATGTATTTAATTTATAGGGTACAAATGCAAAATCTTTCTAAACTAGCCTCACTTAGAGTTAGATAACAAAACCTTCGTAATGAAAGCATTATTAAGGAACGAAAATAAGCTAACAAAGATTGCCAAAAGTCTAGTCTTCCATTTATTTTGGTTTGTCTATAGTTCGGAGTTTGATTTTTCTTCGCTTAAACTTTTGTCGTTCACTCCCACAAGCTCAGTGTCAAATATAAGTGTTGCACCACCTGCAGGTTCAACTCAGTGTCATATATATGCATACATTGATAAATTTTGTTAGTTGGTATGTATAAAATGCAGGAAAGCAATACAAGCTAAAAATGGAATAGTGATGGAAACGACATTATTTTAACATTGTTTTACCTATTATGAGAAATTTATTTTTTACATAAACTCATAACAGGAGACCTCATTACCAAAATGAGATTATTTTGTATACAATGTCAGTGTAAAATGTTTAGTGTCAACCAATCACAAATCATTCATTGTATGACTTTTAAGGTACAAGTGATTAAAGTCAAACAATTTTAGTGATTCAACAATTGTGATTGATCAAAGGTATAATTTTTTTACACTGCGAGTGCATATCAATAATATCCGAAGAAAATTTATGTAAGTAATATAATATTAAACGGATATATCAACATTAAAAAATATGTTGCACTCTTAAAATAACATTTTATGTGGCATATCCTAGAGCCAACAATCAAAACCAAAGTTGCTAATGTAATTCAGTAGTCAAGAAGTTTTTTATCTCGACGGAGATCAGATACTCTTCTACCAGACCGTAGAACAATCTGGAAGTTCAGGAAAACAGGCAACCAAGTTATTTAACTGTATTAATTTCACTAACTTGAAATATGAAAGAGGTTTTGACTCATGAGCATTACATTACATTACATACTATCATTATCAGCTTGATAAATTACCTGGAATAGTGGGTGGGGAACCCTGCTCTCCGTAGCCGAGTTTTGCTGGTATTTTCAGTTTTCGCTTCTCACCAAGACACATTCCCAATAATCCTTGGTCCCATCCTGCCAAGAAGAGGAGGAACAATCATGTAATCATCTATCTGGAAGATCTTCCGTCATAAACTAGAAATTTGTAATAAAACAAAATCTTACATTGCATGACTTCGCAAATACATCCATGCAAGTTATACTAAACTATATATAGCACGGGTATCTGGTGGCCAGAAAACTTAAATGATAACAAGAACATAAAATCTGGAGAAATATGGGTGTATTTTTCTATATGAACAATTCAAATCATCAAGTAGCACCTCCCATTAGATACGTCTGTCATTTCAATCTACTTGTTTTTTCCTGTGTTTGTATTTGACTGATCAATCCTGGTAATGTTATGGATTATTTATTGGCTTTAATTGTCAAAGTAATTTTGGAACTATTTCAGTTAGATAAGATTTCATGATAAAATATGGATCAATTAGAAAGCTTTCAAAATATACCTCACAATTTTGATCTGCTATTTTAGCATACAGATCACATTCTTTGGCAAAGCCATTGTTCCCATTCGTAGATTGATACGGTGTAAATTTTCTTAACATCCAAAAGGGAGTAAAATCTTAAGAATCACATCAGCTAAAGCCTTTTCCAACAAAGGGGTCGACAAAATGGATCAAATGAATATTGTAATAGCCTATCTTAAATCGTGTTAGCCGACCCCACTTAATGGGATAAAGCTTGGTTGTTATTGTTGTTGTTGTTGCCTGTCTTGAATCATGGCAGGTGACAAACTAGTAAATTTAAATCCTTCTTGATGGTTTAGTCTGTAGTTTCTCTAGGTGGACTCTACTTCTAACTATTGAACTACCCTCCATCAAATTTACCCTCTCCTTACACAGGCTTCTACTAAGCATAGCAATATAAGATATAAACTAGTTCAAAGCGTTAGATTTCAATTCTATTGCTCAAATTTTATTTAATTGGGATCCACATGTTACAAATCAGCCATTTTCCTTGTCAGGGGAGAAATTCAAAGAACTTGATATTTCTTATATCAACAACCTTTTCTGTGTGCTACAATGATCTGGCATACAATATCTTGACAATCTAAAGCATAGTTTCTCTTTCATTTTACACAATTTACACCTTTTAGCTTTAATTTTGCAGTAACTGAGAAAGCCAACACAACAGCTAGTTCAACGCTAATGAAACCAGAAATTCAAAGGAATAAAACTTATTGTGGCTGCACTGTTACCTTTGATCACTTGACCACCACCAAGCTCAAAATCAATTGGGTTATTTCTTTCAAAGCTAGAATCGAAAACAGTTCCATCGGTGAGTTTTCCCTGCAAAGACAAGTCAAAGTTTAATATGAAGGAACATGATACAAGAAAAATTAAGTGAATGCATGACCCCTGATCAGTCATCACAAGAACAAATGAAATGATTAAAATAATACAGAATTCCTCAAAGCATTTAGCTGACCACTCGAAATAATTGACAGATGTCAACATAAGGCAGGCTACAAAAATAACACAGCATCAAAATGGCTTTAGGTGATTATCGTTTGTGATTGAGAGTATGTTATAGGTGCCTTACCAAATTCCCATTGTTCTCTCAATGGCTAGTATTTGTTAGGTTACTACCAAGGAGGATCAAGAAGTAAGTACATAGTTTAAATTTTAACAATGCTACATCTATAGAGTGACATAAAAATTTCTCCAAACAACATAGGAAATTAACCATCAGGCGACATTACCCATCTCATTAAAAACTGGAACAAGGCACGTTCAACATAGTTCATCATCAAAACCATAGAGAACATGTTGTCAATGGGAATCACATGCTTCTGTGTATGTTTATGTAGCCTTTCAAATTAAAGGAGAGGCCAGCGTAACTATTTTAAAACGAGTGATTAACAAAACATGTTATTATATTCAGTTTCTCCATGGGATGTTGTGCTTGTATTTATATGTAAAATCATATATATTTAGAGTATGTTTCAAATTTCAAATAAACGAGAATGGATGAAAGGTTACAAGAGGAAATAATAATTAAAACTTTTACTCTAAAGACTAACACCCTGCCTTATTAAGTTAAATTTATGAACATTTTGAAGTTTCCCCTATTTGGACGGTCTTAAAGTAAAGCAAACTTTTTACTCCCATCCTCTTCTCTTTCCTTCCCCTTCATTTTCTTTTGGTTCCTTGATCCTTCCCCTCTCACAAACATTCCCTAGAGATTACTGCTTAAGCTTATTTTCAAAGAAGATATCATAAGAAATTACTCACCCGATAGTGTACTTTCACTTTATCACCTTTGTGTGCCTGAACTTCACATGATTTTGGTTTATACTGCAATGACAAAGAGTATAAACAATGAGCAATAAAGAGGATAAACTCATTTTCTTTTTCTTACACACAAAATAGCTTATGCATTATTATTGATGAGGGATTAGATGCATGCTTTTAATTTTCCCGTTGTAATCTCAACAAAAAAACTAACTCACATTTACATTACTATGCCTATTAACAATCAGTCAACATTATCTCGTGACCTTGCTAGCAAGGCTTTTGCCGCACTTTACCAAATCAGGTTATAAAAACATATCACAGATGTTAAAGAAGCTTGTTTCATCAATTTAGCACATTTAAGAATACTCTTATAATTACACAAGTTATTATATTTCTTAAAAATTAATGATTCAATCCATTCCAACAAAAAGTGGATGTCCATGTATCCGCTGCATAACAATCAAATCTTTTCTACGTTCCAACAGTTGGGAATCATCAAGGCAACCCAACACACAAATTAACATAAATATGAAAATGGATTCCTAAGAAAAGATCAATTTAACATTTTGTATATGTCCCATACTTCTTCAACATTCAAAAAAAGGGAACACGCCAACACAACTTAAAAATACCAAAAATAGACACTTTTAATCAAAGGTGTGTCCGGTGTCCGAGACCAACATGACACCGACACATGTGACTACATTGAATTGTGTCGTTTTCTCCAATTATTATCAGCTTCATAAACATTGAATTATGTCATTTTCTCAAATTAAAATCAGCTTGATAACAAAAATCAGTGCAACTCATGCAAAAAAAAAAAAAAATCTCCATTTATTTTATTGAAAATGAGCTATAAAATTTACAATTACAATTTACCTTAACGCCAATCTGCAACTCCGTAACATCAGCTTCTTTCTTCGCAGAAACTAACACAGGATCACAGAAAAATACACATTATTAGAAATTAAAATGATAGAAATTGATGAATTGAAGGGGAAAATTAAGTAGATCTGAACAAATTTTAGATCAAAAAGTTAAGAATGAAGAAAATGCTGTGATGTGTTATGTGAACAATAGAATCAGTGAATTTTGAAGAATAGAGAAAGAAAAATACCTAGTAATGTTGATGCAATGACGAAGAGGATGAAGATGAGAAAAATCGAAAATGACTTCATCGTGTTCTTACAGAGTCACTCACCCAAGTGTTTCTCTCTCGTTGGATTTGGGTGTCGTCATAAATAGTACTACCATAGAAACGGGTTTGGACCGGGTCGGGTTTGTATTTTTTTTTTTTTTTTTGTAAAGAAAAAAATTATTTTTTAACCAAATTAAATGCAAAGAAAGAAAGCTAATATATTAGAAAGAAAGAAAAAAAAAAGGAAGCAGATATAAAGAGAAAGAATAGTAAGGAAAATATTAACAAGTGTTCTGGACACTTTTTAAGCACTTGAAATAATAAATAAGTTTTTAATGAAAAGTTATGTATTGAATGCATTAAAAACTGTAATAGTTGATTTTTTAAAAGAATAATTATTACATATAGTTGACTTTTTAAAAGAATATTTACTCCTTTTTAGAAATAAATAAAAGGGTTAACGGTGTTTTATCCCCTATAATATATGTTATTTTTGAAAAAAAAATTACAGGGGATAAATCAAAAAAAAAAATTACAGGAAAGAAAATAAAAAATGATCAATATTACAGGAGTAAAGCACCATTAACCTTAAAAAGAGTAAAAATGCAACGATAAACTTCTTAATCACATTATTCATAATACACCTTAGTGTTTGCCGTCCATTATGATGACATGCAAACAAAATAAAAAACCAAAATACCGAATACATCCTCATCAACAAACACCACAAAATCATCTATAACCACACATTTAGCATAAGGAATAAAGGGGTAGAATCGGAAAAGAATCAACTTTTGGTGGGAAATAAAGTCGTAAGTCATTCCCATTTCAAAAGTTTAAACCACAAAAACGTAGTGGGCAGGCAGGCATGTTCCAGCTTCATTCCAAACCCAACTGACGCACGCAGTCACGCACTCTTATTCTCGATTCTTCCGTAGCAAATTTCCTACAAAAACCAATTTTCAAAACCCTAAAATTCTTCAACTCGTTCATTTCATTCAATTTTTTCGATTGAAATATGGAAGGTAATGGAATCGATGATGTGAAGATTCCGTTGTTACAGTCTACAGAAGAAGATAACGTTTCCGTTAAGACGGTTACCTTTCAAATTAGCGATATTAAGTGTGCTTCCTGTGTTAATTCTATTGAATCTGCGCTTAAGGATGTTAACGGTGTTCAAAGTATTGCTGTTTCGGTAATTGATGGCCGCGCCGCGGTCAAATTTGTTCCTAAACTCATAACTGTAAGCCTCAAAATCATCATTATTTAATTTTATTATATGAATTTCATGATTTATTCACTAGTCATAGAAGTGATTATTTTATTGTTAAAAAATCAAGAAAAAAGTTGTAATTATTAGGTTCTGAATTGTGTTTTTAATTAATTATGGGTTATTTTCTTAATTGTAGGCGAAAAGAATAAAAGAAAGTATGGAAGAGAGTGGGTTTAGGGTTAATGAGGTTCATGATCATGACCAAGATATATCTGTGTGCCGAGTTAGGATTAAAGGAATGGCTTGTACAAGTTGTTCTGAGTCTGTTGAGAAAGCACTTCAAATGATTGATGGAGTGAAAAGGGCAATAGTTGGTTTAGCTTTAGAGGAGGCAAAAGTGCACTATGATCCTAACCTTGCCAATCCTGAAAAGATAATTGAATCGATAGAAGATGCGGGATTTGGAGCAGAGCTTATTAGCTCTGGGAATGACGCAAATAAAGTTCATCTTAAAGTTGAAGGGATTGATTCTGAAGAAGATGCTAATGTCTTGGTGTCTTATCTTGAGTTAGTTGCGGGTGTAAACCGTGTTGAAATTGACTTTTCAGAACGTATAGTTACGGTTAGCTATGTTCCCGATATTACAGGTCCGAGAACTCTCATTCAATGTGTTCAAGAAGCTAGCCGTGGCTCCAAGGTGTATCGAGCAACTTTGTATTCTCCTTCGGGGCGAAGAGAAAGGGATAAGGTTAATGAAATTCACATGTATAGGGATCAGTTTTTGTTAAGCTGCTTGTTTTCTGTTCCCGTTTTTGTGTTTGCCATGGTGCTTCCTATGCTTCCTCCGTATGGCAACTGGTTGAACTATAAGATACATAATATGCTTACTCTTGGCTTGTTTTTAAGATGGATCCTTTGCACGCCTGTGCAGTTCATAATTGGAAAAAGGTACTTTTGCTACATGAACTGTTTAATGACATTAATTCCAGTTTCTTGTTAGGTTCTATGTATCTGCTTTCTATAAATAAAGGTTTGCATAATCATTTTACAATGGCTATTATTAGGTTCTATGCGGGATCATATCATGCGCTGAGGAGAAAATCTGCTAACATGGATGTGCTGGTTGCATTAGGCACTAATGCTGCTTATTTTTACTCATTATATATTGTAATAAAAGCACTAACTTCAGATACATTTCAAGGACAAGATTTCTTTGAGACCAGTTCCATGTTGATATCCTTTATTCTATTAGGAAAGTATTTGGAGATTGTGGCCAAAGGGAAAACATCAGACGCTTTAGGAAAGCTGACACAACTTGTTCCTGATAAAGCTTATTTAGTAGAAATTGATACTGATGCAAATATCATATCAGAGACTGAAATTGACACTCAACTTATACAAAAGAACGACATAATTAAGATTGTTCCTGGGGCTAAAATTCCCGTTGATGGTATTGTTATAAAAGGGCAAAGCTATGCAAATGAAAGTATGATCACTGGAGAGGCGATACCCATTGCCAAAAGTCCAGGAGACAAGGTAATATACATGCTTTAGGACCCCTAGTTAGTTGTATTTTTTTTATGTTACGGATTAGCAGGTCGGGAGCAATCCAACAAATTAATGACAAACACATGAATGAAGAAGGTGAGCATAGATGTTGTGCGTGAGATTTGTATGAAAGATAGGATTAGGAATGACTAACACCCGGTGTAACCAAAAAGTGAGAAAGTGAATGTACTCTGTGATGTATTGTAAACAGAGAGACACACATTGGATTGATATATTTCTCCTTTCTTTTCATGGGAAGGGTGGTGCAGGGAAATGTGTACAGTCTCTAATTTTTTTAATCCAAGTTTTAGTGGTTTAAATTATGTAAAGGTGGCATGATAGAGTGGTGAGAACATTTTTAATCTTTCAAAACATGTTGAACAGGTTATCAGTGGAACGATCAATGAGAATGGCTGCGTGTTGGTTAAGGCTACACATGTTGGATCAGACACTGCCCTTTCTCAAATTGTTCAACTCGTAGAAGCTGCTCAACTTGCCAAAGCACCAGTTCAAAAACTTGCGGACGATATTTCAAGGGTTTTTGTTCCAATAGTGAGTATTTTTTTCTTAACTATACTTTTCTGTTTTGGTTGATGCTTGGAGTTGGATTTGAAATTAAGCATTGGAATTGGACCTTGCAATTCCAATTATATCGTTTTCTGCATTTCAATATTTTTCTGTTTTGATTGATGTGTGGAGTTGGTTTTGAAATTAAGCATTGGAATTGGACCTTGCAATTCCAATTATATTGCTTTCCTGCATTTCAAAGAGAGAGAAAATAGGTCTGGATTTAAAAATCAAATCTGTCCTTATTACAGGAAACTAGGTGATAAATCTATCTATAAAATATAAATAGTAGTCAAATTCTGTTAATTATGGTAATCATGCCACACAACACGTGTAACCCAGAATTGCTATTCCAGTTCCATGGAATTAAAAAATAAAACAGTTATCATTTTTTATATATTGGATCTGAACAAAGACCCTAAGAATTGAAATTCCAAGTGTCAAAGCTAAAAGTTTAAAACCAATATTTCATATTTTACACTTGATTATTATCATTGTTGCCTATAAATTTAAGAAACCATTGTTGTTGGAAAAATCCAACTACCATTTTTGTTGGCACCTGCAATGACTCGGGGAGAATTGAACCTAAGACCTTGAGGAGGAGCACACTCCAAGGTCCCAAGCCAACACTCCATTAGTAACCTCTTATTAGTGTCACTGTTGATTCTCTTTAACTATATATACTGATTATGGAGAACAAGCTACTTCATGATAAGCATGTTTTGGGTGGGAATTTTCTTAACTGGGTGTTCACGAATTCTGGCTCACAGCATGAATAACTGGAGACTTTTTTTTTTTTAATCTTACACGTGGCATTGAATATAATCATTTCATATTTGGTTTGTAGGAATTCTGGCTCAAAAGTATTTCAAGAAATGGCATATGTCATCAGTTCTGTGATTAACTTTCCTGTTTCATGTCTTATTTTTTGTTCATATGCCAATATTTGAAAATGAAGGGATGATAAAGATACTCCATTTTTTTATGTTATCTGACACCAGCATTGCAATGATTGTTCCAATATTATCCCTGTGAAGCTGCTTATTTTGTGGTTACATCCTTAGGTGGTAGTTGCAGCACTCACAACTTGGCTGGGATGGTTCATTCCTGGGAAAGCTGGATTTTACCCTAAACATTGGATACCAAAAGGAATGGATGCATTTGAGCTTGCTTTGCAGTTTGCTATTTCTGTGTTAGTTGTTGCTTGTCCATGTGCTCTGGGTCTAGCTACACCAACTGCAGTCATGGTTGCTTCAGGCATAGGTGCTTCTCAAGGAGTGCTCATCAAAGGTGGAGATGCACTAGAGAAGGCACACAAGGTAATGATATTTCTATTTCCTCCTGTTTCATATCTTGAGTTTTATGTAAATTGTGCTCTTATTAGGAGAGTACACTAAATGGAAATTTGTAAATATTACATTTTTAACACAACATGTGAACCTTTCCCTATAGTTTTGCTTATCAGAATTGAAATGTTTCAACCATGATAACTAGATATTGAATGTAAACAACATTTAAAGGTTCTCCTGTCTTGTTATTTATGCTGTTTGCATTAAAATCATTGTCAATGGCAGAATTTTTTATGTGCTAAGATTGCTCTGTTTCACTTTCCATTGTATCTACTATGTCATGTTTTGTATAATCTAGTAGCGTTTGTTTGATAAAATTACACATTCCTAAAATTTTACTGTATCTATCAAAATGATATCTTCTTACTCATTGTTCTCGACTTCAATGCAGGTAAAAACTATTGTATTTGATAAAACTGGGACACTAACTATTGGAAAGCCAGAAGTAGTTAGTGCAGTGCTGCTTTCTGAATTTTCTATGGAGGTGTTATGTGACATGGCAATTTCTGTGGAGGTATTTTTTTATGTTGGATTCTGTACTTATTTGGATATCTGGAAATCTTGTATAGTCTTATTAATGTTTTTTGAGCCTGTGCAAAAGATATTGAAGAATATAAAAAAATCATTCAATTGAAGTTTTGGCCGGAGAAATTTAGTTTTAATTTCACAAAAGCCAAGAATTTTTTGCTTGGGTTAAATTTCAGGTGCTTTTATTGTGAAATAGGTAACTAATAAATATAAAAAAGCAAAGAACAAAGGTACTTTGTCTTTTGTTTAGGAGATCTGGGGAAAAAAATATAAATAGTGTCTAGTCCTCGGATTTTGATTTGATATTTGTTTACTGGAGTGAAAAGGAGAGGCTAATGGCCGTAGTTGCTGTCATGGTTTGAGTTGTGCAATCAGCGTCTTGCAGATGTATGGAAAGACTGCAATAGATGTGAAATGGATTCACCCTTTCCTGAATCCTGATGTAGAGAGAACCATTTCATAGGTACAAAGTATCCACTTGCTTCACTGATGACTAATCTTCGTCGGAGAACCTAGTGGGTAACCTTCAACGGGATCTTCCCTCCCCACATTTTTTTTAGCCACAAGGCTCTAACCAAGACCTTGCTTAAGGGATCTGACCGACCAACGTAATATTGGTAGAGCTGTATATTATAGAACCAGGCTCTTCATTGTTGAAATGAAAAACAAAAAGACCAATTGTAAATGATAATGAAGCTTTTCCAATCTAAATATCTTAATTAAAATTCCTCAATAATATTTAAGCTAATTATATGTACATATTTCCAGGCAAATAGTGAACACCCAATAGCCAAAGCTGTTGTGGCACATGCAAAGAAGTTGCGCAAGAATTTTGGTTCTTGCCCTGAGGAAGTGCCGGATGTTGTTGATTTTGAGGTACACATGGGAGCCGGGGTAAGTGGAAAAGTTGGTGATAGAACAGTTTTAGTTGGAAACAAGAGACTCATGCATGCTTGTAATGTTAAAATATCGTCCGAAGCAGAGAAGTACATCTCTGAAAATGAGATTCTAGCTAGAACTTGTGTTTTAGTTTCAATTAATGGAAAGATTGCTGGAGCATTCTCTGTATCTGATCCAGTAAAGCCAGAGGCTAAACGTGTTATATCATTTCTCCACTCCATGGGCATCACAAGTGTCATTGTGACTGGTGATAACCATGCTACTGCGATTGCTATTGCAAATGAAGTTGGTATTGATCAGGTCTTTGCGGAGACAGATCCAGTAGGAAAAGCTGATAAGGTGAAAGAATTGCAGGTATGGCGTCTAACTCATGCTAAAACCAGTTTTTTTCTTTTCAATTTGATCTGATGAACTAATGTAATTGACACATCTTGGTTATAAAATGATATGAAAACTGGATGCAGATGAGGGGAATGAGTGTGGCAATGGTTGGTGATGGAATAAACGACTCTCCGGCATTGGTTGCTGCTGATGTTGGTATGGCAATTGGTGCTGGAACTGATGTAGCTATAGAAGCTGCTGATATAGTTCTGATCAAAAGTAACTTGGAAGATGTGATTACAGCCATAGATCTATCCAGAAAGACCATGTCTCGTATCCGGCTGAACTACATTTGGGCTCTTGGTTACAACATTTTAGGCATGCCAATTGCTGCTGGTGTTTTGTACCCTTTTACTGGAATCAGATTGCCACCATGGCTTGCTGGTGCTTGCATGGCTGCATCTTCTCTTAGCGTGGTTTCTTCGTCTCTTTTGTTGCAGTTCTATAAAAAACCTTTCCATGTAGAGTCCATTTAATGACCTAATTTTGCCTTCTAGTTCTACTAGACAATCCACGATTTTGCCATTTCATAAGACCTAGGTGTAACTTTTGATCACCCAATTGATGTAATTATTCAATTGCTATTATTTATTCGAAATAGTTGCACCTGTTGTTCTATTTTTCCGGCTATTGTCGTTCATCTTGCCTTTATCTTTAGAGTTGGAAAATTCACGGTTATGCATTATGCTGAGTCACTGACAGAGGAAACGTTTAGTGGTTTGTGTTGGGATGGATTTTATTGTTGTTCTTTTGTAATTCAAACATATGTGGAAAAAAAAATCTGTAAAGCATAGAAGGATTGATAATGCAAGAGAAACAGCTAGAGATTGAGAGATGTAAAAACCATAATATATTTTTATAAGACAGTGCATTTATTAGAAAAGGGATACAATGTTTAATGTTAACCAGGTTAAAAGGATCCAAAATTAGCTATAAAACTAGTACCAAAGGCATTTTAGAAAAGACATACACCCTTCTGAGGATGATGACTAAGAAAGACCTATCAATTTGAAGAGAATCAATACCATTTGAGGAATGCTAGGGACACACTCCCTAACACACTCTTTTGACACACTCCAATAATAATAAGCCATGTCATCCATGTTTTTCTATTCTTTTACCTATTACCGGTTGCACAGGTTCTATGAAACAAGGTAACAATTTTTTTGAATTAAAAAAAAAAAAAAAAATCTGTATCCTTCCTGTCTCTCTCCATACTCCATTGCGTCTTAAGATTTTTCCATGAATCCTTTTGGTCTGACGCGAGTTCTATCGTATTTCTCACGAAGTTCGATCTGTTTCATCTCGCACTCTGTCGGCATTGTGGCAAGATTGGGTGGCCTTTTTGTGTCTATTCTCTTTGTTGCAAGCTCCTCTGGTTTCAATTCAACGTCTTGGTTGGGAAAGACATATATATTTTCAAGAGTTCTAATTTTTTATGACACTGAGTTAGTACCAATTTGGGTTTTTCTATCCTGGGCTCCTTTTATGTTGGCACCGATTTCAGGTATGGGAATTGGGTATTATTTTTGCTTTCAATTCAATTGATTATCAAGGAGGCTTTAATGAGAAAATCAAGGAACATAATTGTTAAACCTTTTCATCCTCTAATGCGTCAGAATCTTATTATTGGGATGAAAGCAGCGATTTCATGAGGCAGAAGAAAAGAGTTTACAGACAATCTGGGTAGGAGGTTGGAATTGAGAAGATGAAGAGTGAAATATTAAAAAAAACGTACTCTATCTCAATTGAACCGGTAACAAGTTAAAGAATAAAAAATTATGGATGACATGTCTCATTATTATTGGAGTGTGTCAAAGAGTGTGTTAGGGAGTGTGTCCCTAGCATTTCTCATACCATTTTATTTAAATCCCACGAACAGAACATGTCACAATCCTTGTTCCTTTTTTTCCTTCATTTTTGCCATCATTGTTTGCTCTTTTCATGACTTGATTCTAAAGTAGAAAATGTTTCTTTCTCTTGTTTTTATCCACATGAGTAAGCGCCTTGGCTTGTACACCTTACAAATTCCTTCGAATCAACGAGCTCAAGCGTGTTCCCACAATAGCTCTAAATTTGATATCACTGCACGAACTGAATTGTGATTCTGCATATATAATTGTATTGTTGTTAACAACAATCAATAAGAAATGTCGTCAGACTTCCATATCGGAAGGAAGACTTTCGATACAAGTATCCATACATGGATCAACCACCAACTTTGTTTGTGCTTCAATGTTCATATAAATCGGTCACATAGTTGCACCAATGGCTCTGAGCAGGTCACCTCGAACCATAAGATTTGGTACCTCTTTTGGAAAAAAAATCCACACACGTCAAAGATTAATTTACAAGTCTATAGATCTTAAATAAGCACTTCATAAAAATAGTAATAGAACACATTATTGCAAATGAGATCACACGATTGTAATCAAATATGAGAGAGTTACAAAGAACGATAATATTCATTTCACGTATTAAATGGTCACTCACACTCTCCATTTCTTGTAAGAATTGGAGGAAAAATACTAACTCTGTTACTATAGATTTAGCAGTATAAGGGTAAAACCATGATATAATGTTATTTTTATGCCTTAAAAAAAACTTCATTTTATATTTTGAAAAATAAGACAATTTACAAATGAAGATTGAGAGTCAACGTCAATGTGTATTTCTTCCTGCACTAGGCTGCACATTGACACCCACATGCCATCCCCTTCTTAGGTCAAATGTCTGCCACACACCTCATCAGTCAGTTGTAAACAAAATAATAATTAAATTGTGACTTAGCTATGATAATATTATTTACAAACAACCATACAATAAGAAAACGACGACAAATCAAATAAAAATGTTTGATATTTCCAATTGCAATAAGTGATGTTGAAGACTAATTTACCAATAATTTCCCTTTTGCAACATCTTCTAATCTCACATGTCAACTACGTTATGGTGATCTAAATCTCTAATTTTGCCTTCAATTCAAGAGACACGGTCTCAATGAAAGCAATAGCTATGGTTGTGATTTTTCTATTTGTCTTCTCTTCCTTATTCACTATATCAAGTAAGTCATTTCTCCATCAAAATCACAAACTTTGAGTTATTTTTATTTGTTTGTTTTCAACATGAATCAACTTTCATCATGAGATAGCTAAGATGGTATATTTCAATTTTTCAAATATTGGAGTTGAGCTTGATTGCATATTTGGAGACTAATTATTAATCCCACTACTATTTAATCTGTGTTTGTAAACCAACAATCTGAGCTTGATAGCACTTTAGTTTCACCCTAAAACCAAACAATGGCTATTTCTATGTGTACAAGTGAAGTAGGGGTTGTATCATATACAGGTTTATTTTCACTATTAAATGAATAAGTCTCATCATTGGATCAAGTGAGATTTTGTGGGATATATTGATTCAATGGTGGAAAAAAAAATTGAACATGGTAGAACATTATACCAATATTAATATGGGTTAATTAAGTTTTCAGTCCCTATAAATATTCACAGTTTTGTTTTTAGTCCATACAAAATAAAATTACACTTTTTAGTCCCTGTGACATTTTCCTTAAGCATTTTAGGGACCAAAAATGTTGATGAAAATTTTTGATAGAGACTAAAATGCTGATGGAAAATTTGTATAGGGACTAAAAAGTGTGATTTTATTTTGTAGAAATTAAAAACAAAATTTTGAATATTTATAGAGACCATTTACTTGATTAACCCTATTAATATTATCGTAAAACACTTAAACATTCAACAACTTTTATATGATTAACGTAGTTAAAACATATGAGTAATGAAGTGTTATATTTAGTTAGCAATTTATTAGTTATATATTCAATTTCATTAATCAAGAACTTGAATGTGATCAACCACTATATAGTTAGAACATTATACATTCAAATTCATCCAATCTTCTTTTCCTTTTTCATTTTTTTAAAAACTTGGTATCTTGTCCGAGGATCAATTAGTCCAAAGGATCAATCCCATAGTCCACCAGCAGAGGACCATTTAAATTGATATTGGGGGAATTCGAACTTAATATCTTGAGAGAAGTACGCTCCAATGTCTCAAATCTACACCACCAAACCAACCCATATGGGTCTTCTCCAATCCTGATGTATCTATTAAGCCTTCATTGATCATTCACTCAATTGTTTTAAAGTGTATAAACTACATTAATCCTTTTAAAGTTTTATTAAATTCAGGTGTTCCAATTAGAGATATAGTAGTTGGTTAGAAATTAGGTACACTACGGTTGGTTATACTGAGTATAGTTTCTATATGCTTTGATGTAATTACTCTTTCAGTTCTATACAATATTCAGTTTCAGTTTGAGTATTCTCTCTTTTCTTAGGCTCTACCATGGTTTCTAACAGTTCCAAATTGATCTTGAAACAACATTTGTGATTATGATATAACTTAGTTTTTTCCTCTAACCCGGATTTTCTAACCTGGCCACCACAGGTGCAGAAATCTCAGGACAACCGGGAGTGAACTATGGACAACTAGGAAACAACCTTCCAACACCAACAACCTCAGTGTCTCTCATCAAAAACCTCAAAGCCAAGCGTGTCAAAATCTATGACGCAAATCCACAAATCCTCAAAGCCCTCGAAAACACTGGAATCCAAGTATCCATCATGCTCCCCAATGAACTTGTAACAAATGTATCCTCAAACCAAACACTTGCAAATCAATGGGTCCAAACTAACCTCGTACCCTTCTACTCAAAAACACTCATTCGTTATCTTCTTGTTGGTAATGAACTCATTTCCTCAACAACAAACCAAACATGGCCCCACATTGTACCTGCCATGTACAGAATGAAACACTCCTTAACTATCTTTGGTTTGCATAAAGTCAAAGTTGGAACACCTTTGGCAATGGATGTTTTACAAACATCATTTCCACCTTCAAATGGCACATTTAGAAATGACATTGCGTTGAGTGTTATGAAACCAATGTTAGAGTTTTTACATGTCACAAACTCTTTTTTCTTCTTAGATGTGTATCCATTTTTTGCTTGGACATCAGATCCTATTAATATTAACTTGGATTATGCTCTTTTTGAATCCGATAACATCACGGTTACGGATTCGGGTACGGGTTTGGTTTATACTAATTTGTTTGATCAGATGGTGGATGCGGTTTATTTTGCAATGGAGCGGCTTGGCTATCCGGATATTCAAATATTTATCGCTGAAACCGGTTGGCCTAATGATGGTGACTTGGACCAAATTGGTGCAAATATTCACAATGCCGGTACATATAATAGAAATTTCGTGAAAAAGGTTACGAAAAAACCTCCGGTTGGGACACCGGCTCGACCTGGTTCAATTCTTCCATCTTTTATATTTGCTTTGTATAATGAGAATTTGAAAACGGGTTTGGGTACGGAGCGTCACTTCGGGTTATTGTATCCAAATGGGTCACGTATTTATGAGATTGACCTTTCTGGAAAGACGCCAGAGTACGAATATAAGCCATTGCCGCCACCAGATGATTATAAAGGGAAGGCGTGGTGTGTGGTGGCAGAGGGAGCTAACAAGACGGCAGTAGTGGAAGCATTGTCATATGCTTGCTCACAGGGGAACCGAACATGTGAATTGGTTCAACCCGGAAAACCCTGTTTCGAACCCGATTCAGTTGTTGGTCATGCTAGCTATGCGTTTAGTTCTTACTGGGCTCAGTTTAGGCGTGTAGGTGGGACTTGTAACTTCAATGGTCTCGCCACTCAAATTGCAGAGGATCCAAGTAAGTTGTTTTTTTTAATTGCTTTAAGAACATTTATTTTAGTTATACTTTCATAAAAACTGAATGATTATATATAATTTTATATAAAACACTCGAGAAGAAGAGGCCATAATCATGTTTAGATTCTAAAATCATTTTGTAATATTGATCATACCCATTTGTTTTTTATGTTTGACCGATACTTTGTACGTTTTCCTTTTTGAAGGTTATGGATCTTGCAAATACCCAAGTGTGATTCTTTGATGAAGCCAACTCCAATCAGATGAAATCAGCCAATGGAGTCTTATATATTGTTGTATTTTTTATAAATTTATTGCTTTTCTTACCGTGAATAACAAGAATAATTGTCGTATAGGCTAACATTATATACAACAAGAGTATTAGCTGATATGCATACATTTTGTCAACAATAAAAAAAATAAAAAAAAAGGATAGAAAATACATTCAATTGAATGACAAAAAAATACACCTGTTTTTTATTTTTGCAATGGAAAACAAGTCGTGACCTTCAAAAACCAAACCATGGATGTTTTTGCTTGTTTGCATTCAATTCAATGGGAAGTTCAGGTTTTGAAACTTAGAGCTTGTACAGGTTTTGAAGTTTGAACTTGATTTATGATATAGGCGGTGTAAATACAGTACACAAACTTATTGAGAAAACATTACCAGATAAGTGATACTATAACAATCAAAGAGCAAGTACCATGAGCATGTAATCAGTTGTGTTTTAGAAAGCAAACAAGATATATCCTTCAAACTTAGGTGAATCCAAAAGGATGCAACAGGAATGTTATTTCATTTGAGACACCAAAATTCAACAATGATTATTGATTAATGAAATTAAGAATTATAATTAATGATTATTTTATCTGAGACAATAATCAATGATTGTTGATTATTTTAATCATTTAAATGATTTATTCAGTTAAGACATGATTAATGAAGTGTTAAATTTTTAGATTTAGTTAATGAATTACCACAACTTTTATCACAATTCACAAGGAGGGGAAATGTTTTGATTGGAACTTAAGTTTCCACACAGAAAGTCCTCACGGCCAAGGTTGTAACAACAGAGATGACCACGTGTATGACTTATGTTAATCAATTAAAAAAATTGTCAATTTGAATACCAAGTATAAATTGATGTTGAAATACCATTTGTGAACGATGCAAATATGCAATCAACTGTTATAAACCTTTCTTGCATCAGCAAATATTTGCTTTCCTAGAAGGTATACAATGGGTATATTAGTTCAAAAAAAACATATAACTGGAACTGTAAAAGAAATACAGTGAAACATATATTTGCTTTAGTCAAGTTTGATAGTTTTTCTGGACAGAAGAGGAGGAACAACATTAACGAGCAGAACCATAAAATGGAACAAGTGAACAACGGTGAATATAGGAAAGTCCAAATCTATGACCCTGAGTTACACCAGTTTTGCAATACAAACAATTGAAAAATGAAAAAGTAGAGAAATAAAGAAAATAACATAGCTCAAATCCTATTAATTCCATAAATTAAAAAAGGCCAGGGAGAAAGTATACATCAAGAGGAAACATTACTCCGTGTGTTTTCTTCTCTTTGATTTTCCACCATCAGAATGATCAGAAGATACTGCAGAAACGCCAGAGCTGTGACCACGGGAGGATTCAGGTTGAGGTCTTCTGTTCACACCATGTCTTTTTGGAGTGGTTGTTCGTTCAGAAAGTCCAGATATTGAGCTCTTCGCTCTGCTACTTTTTGTTGCTGATGCATGTGAACGTCTTTGAGCACTTTGGGAAGCCGCGGCTATAGAATTTTGCAATGTTTGGTTTGGATCAGTTGAACTAATTTTTTCGAGTGCTCTAGGATCAGGGTAATGGACAACAGAAACCCGGCGTGAAATCTTTCCAGCTGTGAAAAGAGAAATAATTTCTTAGTGGCTTAACTCGAAAGGTATGCTATGACAACATTAATAAGCAGAGTCTTGTGAGACATAATTACAAGAAAAGTGGCCAGATACAACAAAGGAGCAATAACAATTCAATATCATCTAAGG
This sequence comes from Medicago truncatula, assembly GCF_003473485.1. NCBI lineage: Eukaryota > Viridiplantae > Streptophyta > Magnoliopsida > Fabales > Fabaceae > Medicago > Medicago truncatula. The sequence goes on from NC_053049.1 coordinate 3,449,235, forward strand.
AGGTCAGATCCATATGATTCCAAACAGTGTGAAAAACATGGTTACAACAAAAAGATTTGCTCATTTTCATAAGTGAACTAGCCATTGACAATAGAGATTCCATGAATATTGGATTTATACACACACTTTATCTTGCCTTATATATTAAAAGATGGAAATTTTTGAACTAAACAAAAATAATCAAGCCTCGGATCAGAGGTTTCTTCAGGGATAATTCATAAAATGGATAAATATTAAACTGACCATACAGGCATACACTCCATATATATTGAATATAAGTTCAATTTAGCAGAAGAATTAATTGATATTGTACAAACCAGTTAAGAAAGACAATTGAGTCAATTGGTTCTCTCTCAAACCAAATTTTCAGTAAAACACAATATTCATTTAAAGCAAGTTCATTGCTATTCATTTAAAGCAAGTTCTTTCTTGAACTCTTTCATTAGATGTACTTTTCTCAATAAAACCTTAACTCACATGACCATACCCACATAAACAAATTACCATCATCTTCTCAGTAAATGATACTCAAGTGCATTTGTTACTAATCTTATACTTTCTTACATGTCTATGGATTCATCATTTCGCATATGCTTACTTTTTGTATGCTCAAAATTCACAACAATAGATTTATACAAGAAAGATGGTAAAGTCATAGACTAAATGTGAAAATACTGTTTTCAGCATCTAAACACAGTATCCAAACCTAAGCAACAGACCAAACCAAATGGAGTATTCACAAGTCACAAGATAGTGATACAGGTTACACCAGACTAGTATATACAAACATGGCATCACAGTTCAAAATTGATGACCAAATCACAAATCACAACTTAAGTTCACAACTCAACATACACAAAGAATAACAAGTTCAAAATTGACCGACAATTTGACAAATCAAAAGGTTTAAAATTACTGAGGAGTGGATGATGTTGGGATTGTGTTGTTCTGTTTAAGATTCAGCTTAATAAAGCTAGGTTTCTGCTTATTAGAGTTGGGTTCCCTGAAAACTTGCAGCAATGGATATGTTAATGTTTTCTAGTTTGTGAATCATGATATCATTTATGCCAGGAGTTCTAGAGTTGAAACTCAAAACAGAATCAGTCTCTCTTCATTGATTCAGACTATATTAAGAGTTTTTGTTTAAACAAAATTGCATACCAATTTCTGATTCAGTAGCAGAGGAAACAAAAACTGTTTCGTCTGGCTCCGTGGAAGCAAAGCTGAGAAAATCATATGTTTCCCCTGCCAAGATAGTTACAATAAAATTAGGGAATTTACACGGCAATCAGTTTCATCCATACCCATACCATAAACAATCTTGTAAAATGTCATTTTATAGATCAAGATAAAGAAATCGAAAAAGAGAACATGGGATCTATAATGTCACAACAGATGATTCTTCTTACTTACCAGACACGCCCTCAAAGCTGGCCAAGGTGCCCTCCTTGTTAAGTTTGAAAGACAATTCCTTCCCGTTAATGTCGTCTAACAAATTCTTGTCCTGGACAACACGAAATATAGAGAAAGTTAGAGCATAACTTGAATGATTAAATACAACATCAAATAGAGACATAAGATAAACTGTCAATACAAATAACATCTAATTTGAATGGAATGGAACCAAAAATAATTGAAGAAACTTCCCAGTCTCTCACAATAAAGTAAGACGGAAAGAAACAAAAACAAAATGAAATAAGGTCATCAAGAGGCATGTAAATTTTCTGCAGCCCTTCATGAAAGATTAAAAACTTTCAAACATATATTGAACAGTAATAGAACACAAAATAAAACATGCAGCTTAATTTTATTTTTCACAATTTGGATTCTAGCACCAGAAAAGTAAACGTTAACACAGAGGCATGACTATAAAGAAGTTAAGAGCCTATTTGGATTGGCAACATATTTGTTCTAATACAGTTGTTAATTTAATTGCAAAATTGAACCTTGCTTATATATTGTTTTCAGTTTTGATGTAAGGTCTAATTTATATACATCGTCAGTGTGATTTTTCTACGTTGTCGATCAATCATAACCATCAGATCATATGAGAGAATTGTCTTATGATTCGGGCCTATTTAGATTGTCTTATTTGAGCTTATCTACTGGCATAAGCTTTGTGTGACTATTCGAGAGAATTTACAGAAACAGCTTATGACATTGTTCATAAATTGTTTTCAGCTTATTTCCATAAGTTCTTCAAGATAAGCTTATATGATAACAACCTATAGCTTAACATAACAATTTAACTTTATTTAGTTTTCAGCTTATTTCCATAAGTTCTCCAAGATATCTTATATGATAACAACCTATAGCTTAACATAACAATTTAACTTTATTTAGTTTTCAGCTTATTTCCATAAGTTCTCCAAGATATCTTATATGATAACAACCTATAGCTTATACGAAAACAATTTGACTTTATTTTATCTTTTGCTATAGAAATTGCTTATACAAAAGTGCTTATCACGATATGACAAGCGCTCGAGCTATAAGCATGAAGAAGGAAGAAGCTTACATGTGAATTGGGAACTTTAATAAGCCAAAGCTCAGTGGAATCGGTCAAATTAAGACCAACGAGTGGTTCCGTTGCGTATTCTATAAATTCCTTATTAGGTTTGTATCTCTTTGAATCATCCTCATCGCTCGATGATGACATTGCCTGTAAACACAACAAACGGTTTTCAAGATGCGTATTGAAGTGTGAGAGGTGAGAGAATCAAGAGAGAGATATGTACCTGCGGTTTGGAGATGGCGGCAAGGTGGTGGAGAAGAAGAACGACGCGGTGGTGGCGGCTGATGCGGCGGTGAGTGAGAGGGTTAGAGGGAGCGAGTGATATGGACTGAAACGCTGAGCTATGGGTTTAAAACGCAGAAAGGGTTTATTGCATAGTGAACCGAAAACTGAGTTGAACCGGTTGGTTTTTGAGAAAAGTGGCTCAAATTTTACGGTTTTTTTTTATAAGTCTCCATCGAAATTTGGGTCATTTTGTAAGATGAGTTAGACCCCAAATTTCAACGTAGTATCAGAGCCTATCTGAGATCTACCGTTGAAATTCCGTACTGCCACGCTTCATGCCCATTGGGTCTTAGCATGAGGGTGTGTGTTGGAAATCTCGCCCTAAGCATGAGGGTTGTGTTGGTAATCCCATCTTAATTGTGATATGTCCCTAATTGGTTTGTGTTGGCTTGTCATTGAGGAGGCGGATTTATTATGTGTTTGTTGTGGCGTTGGATTTGACTCAAACGTGCGGTGAGAGAAAAACTAAGAAATCCAGCTTCACAAAATCACGGCAAACGAAGCATTGGGACGCAAGAATGTAGTTTCACATCGGATAGATATGACTCTTGAGAAGAGTTTATAAAGATGATGCACTCCTTGCCTTACAAGCCAATTTTTGTAAGGATAAGTTAGGCTCCAAATTTCAACAATCCCAAATTAAAAAAAAAAAAAAATACAAATAATTAAAGAAGCGGGTGTTTGTGCTATCCATCTGCCGTGTTTGTGGGGTAGAAGAAGAATCCATTATGCATTGACTATTTGATTGTTCTAGATCTTAGGAAGTTTGAATTTCTTGTGGTTGTGATAATGTATGCAAAGTTTTTGATTAAAGAAATCGTGATAACCTTCCCATTATTTTGAACAAAGTTTTTTCTACTTTTAGAAATCTTGGTGCTTTGATTATGTGAAATATATGGTGTTTGTTAAAGAAGGATGACTTCGATATGTGTTTACAAGTGGGACAATCCTCACTCACAAACTGGTTTTTAAGCTGAAGATTGTCCCCACTTATAAACATATGTTCAGCTCATCTTTTGTCTGATGTCGATCCTAGGCATATAATAAATAAGTCAACGTGCTTCTGATGGTATTTTGGGCTTTGTTGCTACAAGACCGGCTCTTACAATTTTCAGGAAGCGAGGTGAGATGAATGAAATGGTGCTCAACATTGACATAAATACTATTACTAACCCATGTATGGCTGATTTTGGGGGCTTGGCTAGGAGAAATGATGGATGTTTTGTTTTTTACTTTCATGTGAGCGTTGGTTTGTCTAACATTCTTCATGCAAAAATTTAAGTTCTCTTACACGGTTTAAACTTCCGATAAGAAATAGGTTTTAGAAAGTTGGTTTGTTATACATTTTTTTTGCAACCGATACGTATCGTATCAAAGGGGACAACACGTTGTCACCACTATTCTAAAATGCTAGACAACGCGGAGGACATTATAAACGAGAAGTGAGATATCTCATTCCATATTCGTAGAGAAAGAAATAGATATGCAGACATTCTTGCTAAGATATAGGAGTTAGAAGCTCATTTCCTCTTGTTATGACTCAAAAATCTGCTTTAACATTAAAAAAAAATCATGTTTGTCTTTTTTCCTTTTTGTTTGTCTTTGGCTTTTTTCCTTTTTCCCCTTTTTGTCATGTAACCAGAAAAAATTGCGAGTCTTCCTTTTTAACATTAAAAACGTCATACACTTTGAGTCTTATATCTATATTATTTTATACTATATATAAAGAAAATAGAGGTTTTTGAGGATATTTTGGGTTGACTTTTTTTTTTTTATTTCAATTATACCCTTAAACAAATTTTCATATAATAACGTTATATTGTTGAGGTTATTAATAAAGATAAGAATTTTTTTTATATTATTTATTTTTTTATTAAAATTTGTTATATCATTGTTGTCATTAAAAAATATAACAAACTTTCTCCATGGTTTGCTGCACTCTTCTACACCAACTTCCTCCATGGTTTCCTGCACTCTCTACTACACAAACTTTCTTCACTCTTCTCATTTTTTTTCTCTATGTAAATTTTAAGAAGCTTCCATATTATGTTATAATCTCTCTTCCTTCAATCTTTCGTGTATGTTTTAGTGTTTAGCAATTAAGATGCATGTTGATTTTTTTAAGACATGAATATTAACGTTGAATATATGTTTGATTTGGTAGAACTGTGTTTTTTTTTTTTCTTCTTGTTTTTGAAAGATGGTAGAACTGTTGAATATATGCTTATTTATAGTTAGTTATATTAGAATGAAAAAATAAATGTGGCCCAACAAACTTTTTTATAACATCTATTTTTTTTTTCGAATTGCTTTTTATTTTTAAAAATTAGAACTGTTTTTTTTTTTAATTTAAAAAAAACTGTATTTTTGAAAATTTAAAACTTTTTTTTAAATGTAGAGAAAACTGTTTATTAACGTACAGAAAATTGTGATTATATTATAGTGTAACTGAAAACTATTTTTAATCTATATAAAAATTTAAATAGGTATAGATTGACTATATGCTGTGTTAAAATACTTTTTTAAATAAATCTGTTTTTTCTTTATTTTGAAAGTAAAACAAAAGACTTAGGATTTTTAATTTAAAATTAATAATAATAATAAAAATGATTTTATTTTAAAACTGTTTTATTTTTTAAATTGGAGGAAATAATTTTTTAATATAGTTCCATCAAAATCTGTTTTGTATTTTTTTAAATTAAAACTGTTTTCCTTTTTCGATTGAAATTGTTGTGTTAGACAAACTCTTTTTTAAATAAGAAGTATAAATAATTAAAAAAAAACAGTTCATAAAAAAATAGTATTATTTTAAGTTTGGCTTATTGTATGATTAAATGTATAAATAAACCAAATGATTAAACAGTTCAACTAATTTGGCTTATTGTTGAAAATTGCAATTATAAGTTTGTGAGTAAAATGATTAAATTAAAAAAAAAAACAATTTTGATGAAATTTGGCTTATTATTAATTAAAATTATTTTAAAACATTTAATTATTTAATAAAAATTCGGTTTTATAAATAAAACATTTTTTTGAAAAATAATAATATATCATTTGTCAGGGGTTAAACCCCTCGCAAGTCCCTGGTATATACTGATCTGATTTGACCTTCCACCAGTTAGTAAGTGCGTCAGTCAGAGCAGACTGCACAGTTACAGAAAAAGTGAGGAAATATGTCAGGGTTAAGACAGGGAAAAAGCCAGGACATATGTCAGTGGTTTAGCCCCTCGTTTTTTTTTCAGGGGTGTAACCCCTCACAAAATGTTTGTGACGAGGTGTTTTGCCAGTGTTTTTGCCCTTGGAAAATTCCCTCATAAACGTTCCTTTTCTCAGGGATTTTGCCCCTGGCAAAATGCAATGTTTCTTGTAGTGTATTACAATATTTGTTATAATTTGTTTTTATAGATATTATATTGTTATGTTGTTGATATCATTGAAAAGGATAAGTAGAGTTTGTTACAATATAAAAATGCAAGTATCTATTAACTATACCTATATTTTAAACAAAATCAAAATAGATTTAATCAACATTTCATAAAAGTTAATGTTCGTAATTTATACACATTAGCGCAATAAAAAAACGGGACAGACAAGTCGTGTCCGTCCGAACGCTAGTATAAAGAAAATAGATTGTGTTTGGACTAGCTTTTTCTTCTTTCAATTGTACCTTTACACAAGTTCGACTATAAGAATATTATTTTGTTGGTGTCATTCAAAAAGATAAGAAAATAAATTATATTTGTTATACTTTTTTATACATATTATATTTGTTATGTTGTTGGCATAATTGAAAAATATAAGTATAGTTTGTTAATGTATAAAAGTACAAAAGAACTTATTATATATACATCTAATTTTAATCAAAATCAACATTTCATAAAAACTACTATTATTTGTAATTTATACGTATTAACACAATAAAAAGATGAGACAGACAGACACAGAGTGTTAGTCTTTTTTTTTTGGTAAGCACGGAGTGTTAGTCTAAACGTTAGTAAAAAATAATAAAAACTGAAAATAAAAAAGTTAAACTTATTTAAACTTATGTTGGATACAATAAAAAAAATTATAATAGTTTGTTGAGATATTTATGATACATAGAAATATTAAAAGAAATTATTAATGTAGATAGAATCAAAGTAATATATTCAGTTTGTTCATATATTTATGTAATAAAAAATATCAATCTTGGAAAATTAATGTTAAAATTAATAAAACTATTGAAAATTTAAATTAGATATCAGTTTTATAAAAAATAATATTATAAATTCATTAAAAAATTAAATAAATTATTAAATGGATAAGATCAAAGTTCTTATACCATTGACTCCTTGAAAATAAACACCATCGTTGATTGATTAGTTATATCTGTTTTTTTAGGGTAAATTAGTTATATCTGTTTAAAAATCGCATGAAAAATGGACTAAAAAAGTAGTAGAAGTTAAACGTCTTTCACGTAAAAAAGGGATTGAAGTGACATTTAAGCAAACATATGAAACTACATTATTATTTATTCATTTCTTTTTACCTTATCTTGAAGGAATAAATATTTCAACATATTTTAATGCAAATTGATGATAAGTATTAATATGTTTTGTCGTATAGTACAGCTTATAGCATATATCCAATTAAACCGAGTCCCACTAGAAAACGCACTTATCACTTATCGTTTGATCGCAGCACACAGATACCAAACTATCTCTGACCCCTCCATACCTCAAAAGTCTCAATACCCTATCCATATCATAAAATTACTTTTTTATTTTTAATTTCAAAACCATATCATAAAATAAAATTTGTTACAACTATTTCTCCTATTTTAGCTCACTCCACTCTCCTAATTTTACTCCTACTCAAATTCTCTCTCATTCTATTTTCTTTTTAATAACCATCCAGCGTCAAGTTTCAGAGACTCATCAAAATTAGAACAATCATAAATATTCAATTAACACTAACTGAATTACCGTCTACCAATAATATTTACGATTAACTCGTCAAAGTATTTTCGACACTCGTTTTTTTCTTATCAACTTGGTCAACCTATCTTCTTTTTTTTCCTCCTATAATAATAATCATCATTAAATATCATATACTTTATATCATATGATCCTATCCTATCACAAGGAAACACAACACAACACAACCTTTTCTTCTTAAAAACCAATCAATTCATTCATTATCTTCCAACACAACACAAACACAGAACAAAACATCATCAAACCTTGCCGTTGATGGAAAATTGTCTTACAATCAAACCTCACATAGGATTCTTCACAAGACCTATTTCTTTTTCTTCTTCTTTGAGTTTTAGGAGCAGAGTACCCTTGATAAAGGCTAGTGCTGGAGCTAGTAGTCACTGTGAGTCTAGTAGTTTGAACACACCTTTGTTACCACGTACACAAGTTGGAAAGTTTCTTAGTGGTGTGTTGCAGAATCATCGTAACCTCTTTCATGTTGCTGTTCAAGAAGAGCTTAAACTATTGGCTGATGATCGAGATGCTGCAAATTCTCGTATGCTTCTTGCTTCTGAATCAGATGAAGCCTTGCTTCACAGGTTTGTGTCCATGCCCTTTTATTTCTTTTTGTTTTCTTATTGTTTTTGCTATATTTTTTATTATGTGAGTAAATATAAAAAGCTTTGATAAATCTTGATCATAGTCCATATTTAATTTAAATAAAATAATACTAATCAATCATTCATGTATGGTTACCCCTTAATTGTGCTGTGTGTGTATTTGTACTTGGATTATAATCTGTAATTATGTACCTTAATGAAACATATGACTTAAATAAATAATTCAATTTAACAAATATGTATACTTTGTATCTCTGTATGTATCGGTCAGGGTTTTGTTTTGTTGGTAGATGAGTAGATGATGATGTGTGTTTTTCTTTAATTTGTTAAGGGAAGTATTCACTGACTTTGCGGATGACTAATTTCTGATGAGGAACATCGTGAGCCACCTTTAATAGGGCTTCCCGTCCCAACCACTTTTTTCCAATCCGCAAGGCTCGAACCTCTTAAGGATCTGAGTTCAGTTTCACTTGGACCGATCAATATTGATATCTTGACTTGTGGTTGACATGAATTTTTTTACTTATCCTATATGTATAAAGTATAGACTGTGAATTTCTTTATCAGGGTTTAATTGGTAAATTTAGGTGTGTGTTAAATGAGTAATATTTTTCTGATTGATTTGGGCAAATTAATTTTTATTTTGTGAAATTAAAGCTTTATATAAGGAGGAGGTTCAACTCAATTTTCTAAACCTCTAGAGTATTGTTGACACCATAATGTGATCATTTTTCCGTATTTGCCTTATTTCGATAGCTTTTTGGTCTTCCGTGTTGTCTTTGATAAGAATGTGTTGCTTTGTGAGTGTTGGAGTTAGAGAAAAAATTCTCTAATCAATCTGAGAATAGGTTTGCACCAAGGGTTAACTTTGGTTCCAATCATTTCTATGTTGGTTCTTTACTAGTAAACTAGAAGGGGTTAAGTCTTGAAACAGATTATTAATTAAGCCTCTATTAAAGTTGATATGACTTAAATTGGACTCATATTTATGAACTTATTAGATCTTTATCAGCTTCTGCTTGATTAAATGAATGTTGGTTTTCCCTGCATCAATATCACACCCTTTAATGAAATGAACAAATCATTTAAGCCTCGCTGCGTGATACAATTTGTAGATATTAGTTGAAAAACTATTGACTTAAAACTTTTCTGAAATGGCTGCAGGAGGATAGCAGAAATGAAAGAAAATCAATGTGAAGTTGCTGTAGAAGACATCATGTCCTTGCTGATATTTCACAAGTTTTCCGAAATTCGGGCCCCTCTAGTTCCAAAGCTTTCAAGGTGTCTTTACAATGGAAGGCTAGAAATATTGCCTTCTAAGGACTGGGAACTAGAGTCTATTCACACCTTAGAAGTTTTGGATATGATAAGGGAACATGTAACTACCGTAACCGGCTTGAAAGCAAAACCAAGTGTAACCGAAAGTTGGGCAACTACCAAAGTTAGACAGTTCTTACTCGGGCGCATATATGTCGCTTCAATATTATACGGCTACTTTCTGAAATCAGTTTCCTTAAGGTACCATCTAGAAAGAAATCTAAATTTGGCTAACCATGATGTTCATCCTGGTCATAGGACTAACCTCTCATTTAAGGATATGTGTCCTTATGGGTTCGAGGATGACATCTTTGGTCATTTGAGTAACATGAAACCGATCGGACAAGGGCTAATAAGACAGGAAGAAGAAATTGAAGACTTGAAGTGTTATGTTATGAGGTTTCACCCTGGATCATTGCAGAGGTGTGCTAAATTGAGATCTAAAGAGGCTGTGAATTTGGTTAGGAGTTATAGTTCTGCTCTTTTTAATAGTGAAGGGTTTGATTCAGTTGACAGTGATGATGTTATTTTGACTTCATTTTCTAGTCTTAAGAGACTAGTCTTGGAAGCTGTTGCTTTTGGATCTTTTCTGTGGGAAACAGAAGATTACATTGACAATGTTTATAAGCTTAAGGATCATTAAGGTAGTTTAAAGACCTAGGATAAGTTGCAATATTTGTTGAGCTGATTCCTCTTGTATATATAGTGAGCTTTTGTTTTTAGCTTTTGAGTGTTAATTGGGTTATGTTCATTTGTACAGTACACATTTACCTTATATAATTTATATAGTTTTAATGCTTATGCTGTCTTTCTTGTTTTTTTGTTTTTTGAAATAAGCTTTCTTTAAATTGATGGATATGTTACACATGACAAAGTTGTATATGCATTTATATGTTTTGAATATTTTCCAGCTTCTTTTATGATGTTTATGGTGTAAATATGGATAGAGTTGTCAAAATGGGTTCAGTCTAATATGCCCATTTGATTGGCCCGTATTTTAGTATGAACTATGAAGTGAGTCATATAAAAGTAAGGAAAATTGCTCTTTAAACACCGTCAATTGCTCCCAGGCCCCTTGAATTGTTTGAAATGCCTCTAGCAGAAGTTACGCCACGTTCGCTAGGAATCAGGAGTTAGAATCCAATCTCATGATCGAAAATTAGGATGCAAAAGCAGAATGCCGAAAAATGATATGAACTATTCGTTTAAACAAACTCGACATGCACATAATTCAACAACCAGTATTTTTTTCCACGCCAATTAACTCGCTCATAATTTGACAACAATATATTATCATTCATAATTCAACACCATTCATAACTTAAAATTCAGCATTACGAAAATTGACAACACAATATCAAATAACACCAGATATCCACTAACACTTTGTGCACTCATAGTTCGAACGAACGCAAAGATATAACACTCCATTTTCAGATATCATCCATGAAACACATGGATTTTACATCACTATCGTCTCCATGACCTTCTTTAACATCATCATCAACCTCGAAATGTAACCTCGTTTAGTGCCCAATCGAATATCCCTCTTTTGATGAACCTTCATAGCAATAATACAAGCACAAAGCAACCGATATGATGACCTGATCACACAACTGCACTTCTTAAGATTCATACCACATTCCTTTGAACGAGATGTTTCAAGAAACATTATAATCTAAATTAAAGTACAAGAAATTGTCTCGGTATCTACGTTCTAAAATAGTATAACTCCTCCCAAAAGATGCTTGTATCTCAGTGAACTACAAATGTAAAGTATTGTCCATCGCCTACCAACCTCTAGCCAAATCTTCCTTACTATCCATCAAATATTTCTTCAACCTTCCATTGGCATATTTAACTTTGTTAGTGGTTGTGTTGCAAAGATGCAAGACGGTCTGTCTATGCCATCACAATTTTCCTTTCAACAAACTTTGAAAAGTTCCTACACGTCTCTCAAAATTGCACTACGACTTCAACATATGATTTTTTCACATGAATTTCAACCACATTTCATGACAATTCAAGAATTAATGCAACACTTGAAGAAATAAGAAAGCTAGGGTTGATTGGATAGGCAGTTAGAACTCGATCCCATGATCGGTTTTTAACTCATGATATGTTCGTCACCTTAGGTTCCAAAAAATTCCACCAAAAATAGCAATGTAAACAGATTAAAAGAAGCAGTATCACTGTATCAGTTTCTTGACGACAAATAAATGTGAAAACCCTTTAGCAATCCTTCTTTAGTAGTAATTTGAAACACACTTTATGCAAAATAAATAAATAATAATAATTGAACTTTTGGAGGAATGAATGTAATAGATAAGTAGGGTGTAATAAAGAAATGTAGTATAAGTGAATTGTGTTAGATATATGCTATCGTGAGTCTCGATTATGATTATGAGTGAGTGGGTCCTAACTCATGATCCCATGCAAATGAGAAATATGCTATGATGGAGGTATTTTTGACAATTCAAATAATTGTATATTTTGGCCAAGTCTAGTTAGCCTTGATTAAAACTTGAATCATGTTGGGGCGACACATTTGTAGTGTAACATCTAGGAAGATGTTTGATATTAGAAATGAAGATAAATTTGATAAGATAAGAACTTTGATAAAGTAATTAATATTTAAACAACTGCTTGTTCAAAAAAAAATATTTAAACAACTATTTGATTCACAATTTTTGGGACAACAATAATTTAAAAAGAAAAAATGTATTGACACAAAAACCAAAGTAATAGAGAAAGAAAATAAAAACATAATGTAAGTATGAGAGATAAAGTTGTGACAAAAGTTATCAAAAAGTGGTTGTACAAATATCATTTATCATATGGTGTGTTTGGTTTGGAAGAGAAGTTGTGAAGAGAGAAATATGTAAGAGAGAGTATGGGAAGAGAGAAAAAAATGTGAAAAATATAGTAGGTTTGATGTATTGTTTGGTATAAGAGAAAGATGAAAGAGACAAAGAAGAAATATGTGTTGATTATTTTTAAAAGTACTAAAATACCCTTGATTTAAAAAAAATTGTCATATCCAATTTAATTTTTTATGCTAGTTCATTTAATTAATTTATTAAATTGCAGTTTTGTTTTAAATTAATTATATTACTTTAAATAATTATTAATCCAAAATTATTTCATATTATCATTTTAATTTTGATTTGATTTAATTTTAGATGTTCATATTCTAATTATCTTACTTTTTGTCCAAAAAAATAATTAGTTTCTATAAAAATAAACTCATGAACTTACTCACAGAATGACACCACTTCAAAACTCGGTCCAATATATAACTTTCTCCATTTCGTTCACTTCCCCACCTCCATTCCATATACTTAGTTAAAAGTTCCAGCTGATGTTATTTTTTGACCGTAGATCCTTGTTTTCGTCCTATAAAGAAATGCTATTAGGGTTGTTTTCATTATAAATTATTGTTGAACCACAAAGATCCACGATTTTTAAAGTTTGTCATGACTGTTTTATCCATTGAGACAGACCCTCCAAGACACCGATATTTCTTGATATGAGAAACTTGGGGTGAAGGGCATGGTGGGAATAACAGGGTAAAATTGTTTCTCTTGCCTCTTTCTTCGCTTGGGAAGAAGAAAAAAGGTGGTGGGGTTCATGCTCTTTTGTTCTCTCGCCCCTATTTCTCTTTTGCTACAAACAAGAGAAAGACCCAACTTCTATCCTAATTCTCTCTATTAGATTTCTCTTAGCTATTTCTCGCCTACCAAATACAATGTTAATACTTACAAGTCTAGGATACATTAAATACTTAAATCTAATCAGATGACACAACAAAAACAATTATTAATCTATAATCTTGATTGTGATCCGGTAACCAAAAATTTTGCATTAAACTGTTGACGAGTAGTTCATACATACTTTTCAACTTTCCAATGTTAAGTTAAACCTAAAAACATCACCTAAACATAGTGAGCACAAAACTCGATAACTTAAAATATAAAAAGTACTTTGATAATTCCAGCCATATGTTTGGTGTACTAGGCATGGAAAACATCTATTCATCAATATTACTAAATAATAAACTCTTATATCTATTGATCATATCACTAAATAGAAAATGATTGATATACATAGGTGTTCATATTCATGAATTAATTGTAATTTTTAATCATGAATTAATTGTAATTTTTAATCACTTTAACCGGACATTCAGGATTTGCCTTTCAACTGGATTTCTATTGTTGCCCAGATTTTCCTTGCAATGTTACATTTAACTAAACACTTTGGATTTTTCTTTCAACTGCATTTTCTATTATTTCTCAAGTTTTCCCTACAATATCAGCTACAACCAAACACATAATATTTGCCTTTCAATTGAATTTCCATTGTTTCCAAGGTTTTCCTGTAGTGTTATTATTATTAATTTATAACTAATAAGTAAGTTTACATGCATAAGATTACCTTGTTCCTTTTTATTTGTAAATATTTTTGAATGTGAGTGTATTACATGTATGCATCTGCTAGTGAAGTGTTGGCATGAAGGCGCAAACAAACATTCATATAGTTATGTTAAACCAAAAGTAAACACTATTAATCAATCACACATTTACTAAACTAATTTAGAATTTTCTAACCCAATTAGTTTCACTTCAAACAAATCCATACAACTCAAATTTTGATTTTCTAAAGTCAATAACATTATTTTAAAGTTATCTGACACTGTGTCTGGGTTCATAAGTTATTGAAAAACTTTGGTACATGCTAAAATTATAAAATTTGATATGAAAAAACTACCAGATGTCTTATTTTAAACGCAGTTGGTCCCATTCAAAATGAGTTTTCTAGCTTAAGATATGCTCAATCTAAGCTGACTAGCTTCAAAGAAATTTTATAGCACAACAACCTAATTCATAATACTATGAAAGACTGTACAATTAATATAAAATTATAAAACTTTTTGTAACAAATTTCTACTATTAAGCTTTCAAACACAATTGGTTTCATTAAGAAATGACATATTTCTAACGCAAGTTATATGTATTTGAGTTCTGTTATCTTATAATTTTTTTAACACAAAATTACAACTTTTTTCCTTCTATCACATATCTTTGTTCAAATTTCATAATCACATATACTCAAATATTAACACTCTAAATTATGAATTAATTGATCATGTTTCATTGGGATTTAGGATAACTACACCTTATTTACTATAACTTCTCTTTTCTAAATTTTCTTAAGTTGAAAATGTTCAAAGTAAATACATCAAACACATAGAATGCATTCCAATTTCAAGTAATAGAAATAGACAGAAATCATATGAGAACATAATTTTACCCAAACATGCAATTAATTCAAGAATTATGAATACACCTTAGAGAGGTTTTAGAGTCTAGGTTAAGGACTGTATTACCTTGAAAAATTTAGCCCATAACTTTGATTTCTCTCCTAATAATTTGTGGATGAATATATTCATGGGTATTTTAAAGTAATTTTTATAAGTTTCAAAATTACAAATTAAAGTGGACAATGGCTATTTTAAAGTAATTTTTATAAGTTTTTTTTTCGTAATCTAGACGGTTAGTTATATTTATAAATTATTCTATAAGTTAATAATTAATATTTATAAGTGAAATGAAAATGAGATAGTTCAACTGAATCTCGGCTTGGAGTCTCTTTCGATATTTATGGAATACTGAACATCTATCTCACTTGATATGTCTTCAAGTCCAATGTTTTGGTGGAGTTGAAACTTCATCGTGTGTATATTGGTGAGATTCTATCAGCTGCCTCATTGCCTTCGCTCAAAATATTTTCTCTAGTTTGAGTCCGATTTGACATCAAATTGGTTTTCCAATCACTTCTATATGTTGTGTCGAGGATTTTGTAAGAGTTGTAGATTTCGTCTCCTAGTATTTCATCTTTGATCTGCGATCGTGAACCTGACCCTTTTTCTTGTCTTCACAAAGCTGTTTTAGACATACTACCTTAGGAGATGCTTATCATATTCATTATAATTTCAGCCGTTTTAACAACCCTTGAATTTACTCCCGTGAATTTTAGGCGAAGAGAGGAAAATGTGGACAATTGGATCAATCGAACAATTGTTCCACAATACATATCAAATCGACTCAAAATCTGCTCTCTTCATAGGTACAGAAGCACGACGTGTCAGGATCACTTTCATAAATACAATTGTCAAGTACATATGGCTAAAGAAACTAGCTTAATGGAAAAGGTCTGCGTCAACCTCGCTTCTCTATGATTAATACAGTTTTGTAGTTAGTTTTATGCTGGGTGATTATAGATTACGAAGATTTGGTTTAGTCTGTAGCAGATGTTATGGTACACATATTCTGGAACTTTGGTGTTGAGTTTAAGTAGATAATTGTACAGGTTAATTTTGTCATGTTTGATTTAAACTGAGTTTAAGTAGAAAATAACACAAGTTAATTCTGTCATGTTTGAACTGATGAAACATGTTTAATCTACAAGTGCTTTGATTTTGTTTTTAAAAAATATATGTTATAATTTAAATTATAGCTATTGTTAATGTTGAGTTTCCGTGTTCAGGAACCCACTGAAGTAGTTAATCTTACCCCCACCATTATTTAATGTTTACATGAAAAGATTTACAAGTGAAACAAGAAAATAGATGTGAAGTTTGCGTAGGACGATGATATTTATGATGTATTTTACTTTAAAGAGGGGATTGTTTGCATGTAACTCCATTTACATACTTTTAATTTTGAAATATTTGACTACGAGATGATTTTAATAAATTAATTTCCTTAGACCACGTTTGTATTACCATCGTGTTTAACAATGTTATAATACGATCTAGATTTGTATTATAGCGGTGTTATAGTTGACTCAAAATGGTGCATGTGCGACTATAACAAGAATCGTACCTTTAGCGTTGTTGAAATTAGTGCATATTATATTTTATTTTTTATTCTACTCATTTAATTGCGGTTATAACTTTTGTGTAGAATTTGTCAAAAATCTAACACAATTATTGCAATTCTATAACTTTTATGTAGGATTTGTAAAAAAATTAACACAACTATTTATAGATTAAATGTTTTGGTGTTCCTTTACTCACATCAAAACTTGGAAAATTAAGCATATTTATAATGTGCAGAGAAACAAACACATGTTTCAACTACGAATGAGCATGAACTAGATTGCATTATATAGAGTTCTTTGTGACTTTGTTTTGATGAAACATCTTGAATTGCTATAAACTACAATTATAGAGTTGGAAAATATTGATGGTATCGAGCTTTGAGAAATGAAAAATCGAAAATGAGTTGAATCTTTTTAGGTGTATCTTTTTATGGATTGTAGTTGATTCCTTTCATGTATATCTTTTTATGGATTGTGCTTGTGAAGTAAATTTATTGTAAAATGTTTCTCCTAATTAACAAAAACAAGCAAATGTAAAATAAAGATAACAAAGCGTTACAACTCATTAATCATATGTAAAATGTATAATAGTAATCATAGTTTTCGATGCATCTAACCAATATTTACATATAATACAATATTTTTGACCATATTATGTTTTCTTGTTTCTTGTTTATTTTTAAAGAAACAATGAGTAATCATAGTTTTGAATGAAATTAACCAATATTTACATATAATACAATAGTTTTTGCCATATTATGTGTTCTTGTTTATTTTTACATAAACAATGGGTCATCTTATTACACATCATCTTATTTTGACCTACAAAATTTGACAATAACTTGAATGGTTAATATATTTTAAATATTTAATTAAATATGTTTAGAATATGATTAATAAACATTATAAGGTTTGACGACTCATTAACCATCCGTATAATAGTGGCAACACTTTTATTGAATGTTTTTTTATCACAATTTTTAGGTGCATGTTTAAAAACGCATATTGAAGTTGATAAATATGTATATTTGAAAACCCGAAAGTCATGTATATTTGAAATTGATTTTGAGGTTTATAATGTATACCACGATATTTCAACGTTACATTTGGTCTGTTCATCTTCTATGGTGTCTTCATCAATTTCTCTCTATTCTTCATCCATGGAATACCAATGGTTTTGAATGATATCATCATCAACAACATCAACTGAAGATGAAACCAATGCTTCGGTTGAGTCATCAGATCCTGCAAAGATCTCCGGTATCAGAATTGTCATCCCAAAAAGCTTGATCGCAGGGTCTTTTGCTTACAACATTTTTGTTTTCTGTTAGATTTGAGTAAATATAAACTTATAAAAACTATTATTGTTTTTCATCACTTTCTCTTCACTTCAATGGTGGCCGCTTTTTTTTGTGTACTATCACACCACTCTCTCAAACTCAACTTGGTTACCATCAGTTCTATTCTGATCAACGTTTCAGTTTACGAGTTTCATCAAATTCACAAGTTGGATTTCAGTTTTGGTGGGTGCGAGAAACTTGTGCCTTGTGACTGATACATCAAGGTTGGTACATACTTTAACGACACTGTTGCTGATTATGTTGTTGGTACCAATTCTAATGACACTGTTCCTGTTGATGTTGTTTATGAAGAATGGATTCTACTCTTATTGTTGAAATTTAATTCAATCATAGAAATCATGACGAGTTCGAGTTTGGATCCTTCTCGAATGGGTCTCTTTTGTGGGGTTGAAAACCCTATCGGTTCCTTTCTTCTCTTATCGTTACTCTTTTGGGTAGTCTCGCAATTTTCTTTGATAAGTGTTTTGGAATACTGAAAATATATTCCGGTTGTCTGGAGGTGTGCATCTATCCTTACTCTTGCATGGACTTTTTCCCTTCTCAAGACCAACGCTTTTACACAACTATCTTCGTATTTTGCAATAACGGGTGTCACATTAGAAAAATGTACAGTTGTTGATAAGCTAATTTCCATTTGTATGATCTTGGTCGGATTAGTTGCATCTGCTCATGGTTATCATAAAGATTTGTACCGTTAGTAAATATTGGGGGCTTTGGAGGCGCGTTAGCTATTGCATTTTCTTTAGGAGGCATGCTGAAAAATGTTTCTTGTGGATTCTCTATCTACTTCTCTGATATGTTCTCGACAAGAGACCATGTTAAGGTCGAATCGATATAGGGTAAGGTTGTTGGTATCAGCCTTACAAGGACCACTTTACTAAGTACCGACAATTTCCTAATTTCTGTTTCAAACTCAAAGTTTTTCAAAGAGCAACTCGTGAATCAGTCACGTGTCAAGTTAACATTCATAGAGTAACACAGAGTTTTCCTTGGCAAATGATGATTTTATGCTTTCTATTTTCCCTTGGTATGGTTGATACTCATTATCAAGGCAACAAATTTGGATGAGTCACACGTGGTCTCTGTTCCACACGATAATAATGCATATTCACTTTTTTTGTATTCAAGTTTTTATTGGTTCCATTTTAAGATTAGTTCTTAGACATTTTAATTAATAGTGAATAGTACTTGGTATTTTCTAAAAAATAAAAACTATTAACAATGTTGATGGAAAACATTGTCTAAATACTTTTTTTTTTAAAAGATTTCAAATTTAAAAATAGTTTATTTAAAATGAGATATCATTGGTATTTATAATTTATATTTATGCTTATAATATTTTTCAGATTTGTTCTTATTTAAACATACGGTTTGAAAATATATTATTCATTATTACAATATTTCTCTCTACATAGAGTGACATAGAAACATTTTATCAGATAAAATGAATTTTTTTTTTTTTACAAGAAGATAAAATGAGATATCGTCGGTATTTATAAGTTATATTTAAGCTTAGAATATTTTAGGATTTTTTTTAATTTAAACATAGAGTTTGAAAATATATTATGTATTATTACAACATATCTCTATACCTAGAGTGATGCAGAAACATTTATGAGAAAATTTCTATATTAAATATATCATATAATTTACCAAAACAAAACACACTAAAAACTTTAAGATATCAAAATAAAGGTTTATACTATGATCTATGAACATAGAAGAAGATGAATATGATGAAGAAAATGAAAAAACCAACTATCATTTGGTTTATATCCAATAACTAATTTTTCATGTAATGCATCATGAAACATGCATTTTTTTTTTCAAGGAAAAATGCATATTTACTAAGATTTTTCTTTTATACATTTACGTTATCATTTTACTAATTATTATTAGAATAAAATAAATGATCATTATTTTCCTTCAAAAAAAATAAATAAATGATTGTTATTTTATTTTTATTTTATATAAAGGCAAACCAAAATTTGTCGAGTTGATAAATAATTTCGTTATATACTTTGACAATAATTTGTAGATAAATCGACGTACGAATAATTT
Source organism: Medicago truncatula (assembly GCF_003473485.1). Classification (NCBI taxonomy): domain Eukaryota; kingdom Viridiplantae; phylum Streptophyta; class Magnoliopsida; order Fabales; family Fabaceae; genus Medicago; species Medicago truncatula. The sequence goes on from NC_053049.1 coordinate 3,469,234, forward strand.
CCATTAATATTTAAACATTTATAAATTTTAATAAGAATTATACAAACAAATAATATAAAATACACACATGTTAGCGTAGTAAAATACGGATAGACGACCACGGTAGTGCCCGTCTTTTATCTGGTATTTGTTTATAAGAAGAGGAATTCTAATATGATCATAAGACTAAATAAACAATGTTTGGACACACACATAGGGGTGTAATGGTTCAATTTGGATCAGTTTTTGTCAAAACAATGTCCAAACCAATGAAATCTTCATGGGTTCGTTTTGGTTTGGTTTTTACTGTTTTCCAAAAAAGAAACCAAACCAAACTAGTCGGTTTGGATCGGTTCGGTTGATCGGTTTGTTTGAAAATACAATTAAAAAAAATCCATATTTTCATAAATTTGTATTTTATGCATGCAACATACTGAAATATTTCATGAAACTTTGTTTTCATTGTTCTCTTTTTTCAAACTGCTTTGTATAACTAACATGAAAAAATTAACAAAGAGACAGGCATTCCCGTGGTGGCGAGGAATGATGGGTTAAGTGAGATTGACAACTAATGTTCTTTTTTAGTAGAAGTGAAATAGTGTGTGAGTGATGAGATGAGATAATGATGAGAGAAAGTGAATGATTAATGAGTATTTTATGTTGAACTTTAATTTTAAGCTAAATCATAGTGTGTGGGAGGAGGGATAATATTTTATTTTAATGAGGAGTAAGGTTAGCATCAACTTGTTTCATCGGTTCTTTGAATTTCAAAATTAAAAATTAAGAACCAAACCAAACTAGATTGATTTAAGTTGGTTTGACTTTAATCTCAACCAAAAAAAGTTGAATAGTTTTTTGATTTGGTTGAGTCTGAATTTTCAGTTTCATTGGTTTTGTTCAATCCATTAACACCCTTCTTAGTCACACACATTATTTTTTAACAATAAAAATAAAATTGATAAAAAATAATTAAATATTTTGAGATAATATTTTTATGTAAGTACGCTGATCAATTTTTTTCTGAAGGAAAAATATTATTTAATGGAATAATATATTATTATTTATTTCATTGGTTTCTTCTCCTTCTTTTATTCTATTGATTTCGCTCCCTCTCTCTCTCTCTCTCTCTCTTTCGCATTCTTCACATATCCGAATTTTCTCTCTCTTCGCTTCTCTGAAAATCAATTTTCATCGTTTCTTCTCCGCGAATCTTCATTCGCATTGCTGATCCGTGTTCTTGATTCTGCTCCAATTCTATCTAATTTTCCTACACGGTGAGGTTTTTTTTTTCATTTTTCTTTCAATTTTCTCTGTGAATTCGGTTTCGTGAATTTCCAATGCAGCTTTAATTATGCTTTGTTTTTTGTTATTATGATCGATTTGTGTTGTGAGAGAATGAAGAACACAAAATTGAAGATGAATTTTCATTACTGGTTTAAGTTGGAGCAATAGTTTCAGCTTCTTGAGATTTTTGAATAAAAAGTGATTATTTCTCATAATTTTAGCTAATATAAATGAATTAAGTCTATAATTTATTCTTATTCTTCCATGTTCTCTAAATTGATTCTTGGATCTGATTAACTTTTAAAGTTTGACACCTATGAACCGGAACACGACACTGACAAAAATTTGTAAAAATGAATTATTTGAACGTAATCACATGTGCTGTTGTTGGACACCGGACTCGGACTCCATCAGAAGTGTCCGTGCTACAGAGTTTGACACTTCACAGCTGGTCAATAGAATTTGATTTTCATAGGCAGGTTTGAATAGAGGAATCTAAGTTAAATTCATGGTTGAGTCAATTTTGCTGCACGAATATTTTTTATGCAACAAGACGTCTTGATGGGAAGGTTGGTTTTTGATCGGTGTTGTGCTTGTATTTGATTCTCGAGTAGATTGGACGAGCAAACACCATAAAGCATTTCGGTCTGTCAGTAGCAATGTTGTCAATCGCGGATTGTTAAAATTCCGCTACACAATGGTGTTATAGCGCCACTGTAACAACTATTTGACAACATTTTGTGCTAAATAGCGATTACATAACAATAGTGGTTTTTCGAAATCGCTCTATGGTATAGTGGTGTAGCAACACTATAGCTGCTATTTAACTACACTACAACAGTGAATTGAAAGACAGACTTTAAGATTGGCTGAATGTGAAGTGATTTTTCACTGTTTAGTTTGCGCAAGGAATAATATATGACTGTACTATTATCCTAGTATCGCACTTTCCAAGTGAACTTGTTGCTTTGCTTGATGTTTAAGGCGGTGATTAACTTTTAAAGGAACTAACATTTATATTTTCTACTGCAGCTTATCATCTGTTTTCCATTATACTGACTCAATTTGAAGTTAATGTAATGAAAATGGATCAACATTGTAATATGCAAATGACGCCACCTAGTCAACAGGGGTTGTGAAGGTTGCAACAGGTTGACATACTGCTTGCTGTTTGTGGTTTGTTTCTACAATGAAAAGTGGTCTGTTGATGATATTAAATGCTTCATGCTACATATCAAGTTTAAATCATATTTACAAACAAAGTGCCAACACAGTGTTGACAGTTAGACGTCCCTTCATGGAATCCGTTCCAGTCTCGTTGAAGTGTTTTTGGCTATAGTCTTATAAGTAAATAAAAATGGAATGGTTGGTTTCTTCTCGTCTATTGGCTTGTGTACAATTGTTGGGTTCTCAATATCGTCACCAGATTAATTAATTTCTTGTTTGTCTTTCTCTTCAGGTATACAATTTTGAAAGAGCTTGGCGATGGTTCTTGCGGTCATGTATATAAAGCCCGTGATATGAGAACTTTTGAGATTGTAAGAAACTTTAGCTAACTAAAAGAAAACTTTTCAACTTCAGCATATTCACGTATTTTGTTATCCTTCATTATGTCAATAACTGGTTTTTAGAACTTTCCTTTTTTTATGTCTGTATCATCAAACCTTGTATTTCTATTTTCATCTTTCTCTAACAAAAAAATTCTTTAACAAAAATTTCGAACCATAATTTTCATATTTTGGAATTTGACACAAGGAAATATGAAGTGTATATGGTTGGAAGTTTGGCTTTCCTAATTGAATAACTTCTAAGTTCTAAGCATCTTTTTGTATGCATCAAGGAGTTTTGGTGGATTTCACTTTCAAATTTTTTGATTTATAATGTAATCTTTCCTATATATGCATTGTCACACCTTATAAGAGGTTCAACTGCAAAGTAAAGACATGAAACCTAATACAAGCAGCAAATGCTTGTTCAAGAATGATATGCATATTTGATCATGTTTATTATAATTGAATTTGGATTGTGTCTGTTGAACGATTGAGTTTACTGATGGAAGGGAGCCTCAGATTGGAGTGTCTTTTGCAAGTACCTCACCTGTCGGAACGTAGGACCATGGTTAAAACTCACGAGAGACTCCTCGTGTTCTGCATGAGAACACTATGTAATTGTATGTTTCAAGTGATGTGTGAAAGTGTATTCTGCGTGGGAATTGCAATAATGATAAGGATGTTATACATTCATACATATGCATTTCGTATTGAAGGTCAAAATGGATCTCTTGTTGTTCTAAAAATTATAGATGCACGTTTCACTGTCTTTGTCTCCCCCTCATGAGGTGGTGCAACTCCAAAAAGTTGCACTTTTTGATGTTACATTTTGGGATATCTTTTTCATGTTATGCTCTTATCCTCATTTTATCTATCAGGTTGCTGTCAAAAGGTTGAAAAGAAAGTTTTGCTTTTGGGAAGAATACACAAATTTAAGAGAAATAAAGGTATGCACTATAGTAGTTTTTTTGTACTCATGGTGACTTTCACACATTCTTGGATCTTCAACAATGATCTTAGACTTTCTTTGTTTTGAGAGCATTTTTGTTTCCATTTTCACTTTTATTGATTGGTATGGGAAACATTGAAATCAATGGGAAACTTTTATTTGAACTAATTTGACAGACTCTTATTTAAATGTTGATTTGTCTCCACTGATGTGCATTGCGTTTCTTCTGCAGGCCCTCCGTAAAATGAATCACCAAAATATCATAAAGTTGAGAGAGGTTGTTAGAGAAAATAATGAGCTGTTTTTCATTTTTGAATACATGGTAATCAAATCCTTATTGTACAACATTTATTTATTTCTTTATTAATTTATTTATTTAAGATTCATCTTGGCACGTGGAGTAATTTTTAGATATCTTATTTTTTTAATAGATATTTTTACATATCTTCTAGCACAACATATAATGATCAAAATGAAGAGTGATATATAAGCTATTTACTCTTGTACTTGTTTGAGGAAAAAATTGCTCAGAGAGATGGAAGAGGAGGAATAGTAACTAGGAGGAAATGATATTGTCCAAGAATTCTAGACAACAAAAAATGTTTGAGAAACTACCTAAACGACATACTTATTTCATGGTGTGCTTCCATTGACACAACCAATTTAATAACCTAGAAGAACAGGGCCTGGGCAATATCCTTAAATCTTAATTTTGTGGAAAATGCAGTATTGTTACACAGTTCTCTCTCTCTGCTGCTTGTATGTTCACTGGAAATATTATTGACTCCATAATTTGTTTGTAAACCTCCAATACTCAAGCTTTAGGTTGGATAAAGGGCTGTATTGACTGTTGCTTTATCAGCAATTGCTTAACACTGCATTTCGTCTTTCAGGATTGCAATCTTTATCAATTAATAAAAGAGAGAGAAAAACCCTTTTCAGAGGAAGAGATACGATGCTTTATGAAGCAAATGCTCCAAGGACTTAGTCACATGCACAAAAAAGGATTTTTTCACCGGGATTTAAAACCTGGTAAGGCATATTACTCCATTTATCAAATTTTTAAAGGTACATTGTGTTTATGTTTCCAGTTCAATCTATCAAAAGAGTCAAAGGGATCATGATCTGATAGGAAAGTTTTCTTCTATACAGAAAATTTGCTGGTGACAAATGATGTTCTTAAAATTGCTGATTTTGGTTTGGCTAGAGAAGTATCATCAATGCCTCCATATACTCAATATGTTTCCACACGATGGTGAGTTATGTTCTCTCTCGTCATCTTTATTAGTCTCTCTTTTCACATGTCTCGAGGGACAACTTGGATGTATGTTATTTTAGGAGATTTCATCATCACATTATCAACTATATTTTGTTTTTGGGAATTCAGGTACCGAGCACCTGAAGTTTTGTTGCAGTCCCCATGCTATACTCCTGCTGTTGGTAGGCATTAGAGTTTTTTTTTTACATTATTATACTTCTCTATTCACTTCTTTTAGCAGGGGGTGTTTAGTTAATCCTATATCTCCAACTTTATGGAGTAATGTTAAAGATAATTTATTTGTAGATAGATCACCTTCTCGTTCCCTTTTACAACTTAATTTTTTAGTCAATGTCAACTGTGAGTCTGTGACACATATTCAACTAAGGCAGTCAGATTGCTGTTGATTATATTACCGGGCCATTTACCAAAGGCTCACAGGCAACTTGCATCACTTAATCTAACTTAATACATGATCCAGTGGAACCATCACTTTTTCTTGCTTTTAATTTACATTGTTTTTTTAAACTTCCTATGTTGTCGAACTTGTTTGCCATTTATGCTGCCACTCTGAGATGACATTGCTCTTGTTTTTCTTCTTGTGGTGGTGATTAACACAAACAAGTTCTTTTGCAGACATGTGGGCTATTGGGGCTATATTAGCCGAGCTTTTTACATTGACCCCCATATTTCCTGGTGAAAGGTATCTCAAGAGTCCCATGTTTTCTCTTTGATTGTGTGATGCAGTGATGATGACAAGACAGACTCATTTATGTTATCTACTTGTTGTTTTCTGTGCTTTTACATACTTAATAAACTTCATCAACATATTAGTCTCAAAGATTTCCCTTTTGCGTTTACATGTTTACATCATATATATGATTCCTTCCTCCACCGTAAATGTAGCTGATATTTACATTTGATAGCTAAACTGAAAGCTTCTTTAAAATAAACTACTAATTTTTTTGAGGCATATCTTGTATATTCCTAAAATGAACTATTGGGCTTTCTATCACCATCTTATAAAATTACTTTTGTCCATTGACAGTGAAATAGATCAAATGTACAAAATTTACTGCATTCTTGGTATGCCAGATTCAACTTGTTTCACCATAGGTGCGAACAACTCTAGGCTATTGGACTTTGTTGGCCATGAAGTGGTAAGTGTTCGTATGTGTTCACATAACTATAGTGTGGTAAAGTACTATTGTTTTATCATCTTTTCATTTTTTTAATGTATCCTGTATTTTATTTGTTGTGCAGGTTGCGCCTGTGAAGCTTTCTGATATCATTCCAAATGCTAGCATGGAAGCTATAGATTTGATCACAGTATGTTTTGGTCTCTACTCAATAGAATTTGTCTGTCTTCATACCAGTAGCAGAAATTTACTGTTTTATGTCAGATAGTGCTATCTTTTAGTATCTACTCCATTGTAATTTATGCAGCAATTGTTATCATGGGACCCATCAAGAAGGCCAGATGCGGATCAGTCACTGCAACATCCTTTTTTCCATGTAACATTTTCTTTGAAGCCTGTTCTATTTTACATAAGGTCTCCAATTTTCTAACATATACTGAACAGGTGAATACAAGGGTTCCTCGTTCACTCAGTGATCCACTTGAGCTGAAGCTGAGTAACAAAAGTAAGGAAATTTCCATTTCTATTCTGTCTCATATACTTCTTTTGAGCTTTTGTTAGACAGCTACTATGTTTAATGAAGAATTGCACTGTGATAACTTTTTTTTTTACTAGTATTTATTGCTTTCTTTCTGCATTGCTCTCAGGGGTAAAGCCAAATCTTGAGCTGAAGCTGCATGATTTTGGCCCTGATCCCGATGATTGTTTTCTTGGCTTGACATTGGCTGTAAAGCCCAGTGTTTCTAACTTGGGTATAGTATCTTAACTATTTATTCAACTATAGAAAGTGTAATTAATATCTGTTGACCCAAGTGATCGCTCTCGCCTTTTTTGCAAACGTCAAATGCTCACTGATTGAAAACAAAAGTTCTATCTACACTAGAAGTTGGCTAACTTTATTAATTTAATTTTGACTTCTCAATTTTTATATTCCATAAATAAATAATCTTGTATATGTATAAATTAAGCAAGCATGTTGTTGGGTGCTATGCAATTCAAGCACATTCGAAAAACAGTCTCTATTTTTCACACTATTTTTAACATGGCAGCAGAGTTCCTAATCTAAGAGACTCAGCTTCCTCGATAAGCTTAGCCCCTGTTTGTTTTCACACTATTTAATTTAATTTTTATATTCACGTCCATGGCACCCCTCTCTTTTTATGATATACTTTGCCATCTTTCTCCTTCAGAATGATGTTGAAAACAGAACTTGCTGGACTAATGGTCTCTTTTCCTTTCTTTGAAACATACAATGGTATATTATAAAAAGAAAAAAAATAAGGTCATCTTTGTCTTAGAAGATTGATTGAATTAGCAAGAGTCTAATGAATAAATGGAGGTATTTGGGTTGTATTTTCCCCATGTTTCAAGGGAGATGTCAATTTTTTATATTCTTGTGAGAGAAAATTTCCTATTCCCCCCGTCCCAAATTATATGACGTTTTGGGCATTTCACGCGTATTAAGAAATGTAATTAATTTTGTATGGGAAAGAGACATTTTGAGTTGTTTTACAAAATTGTCCTTAATAAATGGTACGAGAGAAATAAATTGAAGAATTGAAAGAAGAGAGTAATAAACAGTTAAGGGTATAATAGAAAAAATAACATTAATGGTTCATCGGTATTGTAAAACGACTTATAATTTGGGATGATTTTTTTCCCCAAAGAGACTTATAATTTGGGACGGAGGGAGTAGTAACTACTACTGGATACCCTGCCACTGACCTGTATTTGTTGCCAGGTACAATTTGCTGATAATGATTTGCATTTTGTTATGTTGGATGTGTTCTATTTTCTGAAAGATGTCCACAGTTCTTTGGAATATCTAAGCATTTTCTGATATTGAATTTTCTTATCTTGGAACATTTTCTAACCCTGGTTTTCGTCACAACACAAATTTTCTCCTTCAGTTCTTTCAATAGTAGACATTACTGACCATTTGATTATTGTCATTTCCTGCAGATGTGGTTCAAAATGCACGGCAGGGTATGGGAGAGGTTGGTGTACAGTGTTGTAAATCCAGTAGCATACTATGTTCCGTTTTTTTGTTTTATATTCCTACAATGATATCTGTTCAAATCTGGTTTAACTTGATGCACTATGAAAATGCAGAATATGCTATTTTGCTCGGATTTTAATGACCATTCAGACCAATCAGGTGATTCTTAGTTTCTTACCTTCTATTTGCACTATAATCTTTCATAATCAAGTTACCTATATTTGCAGAGAAGAGATAGCTTTTAATTTTGAAAAGATTGATCAATCTTGATTTATGTTTCTGGAAATCGTCATTCTATTTTCTAATAAATGAACTATATTGCTTAAATGGTTAGATTTTCCAAAAGGCAACAATATTTTATATGGATAGGAATTGCTTAGATTCTCTTAAAGGCTAAAGTTGCTCTTACTAAGCAACAGTAATAGCTACTTGAAATAAGTTTTTTTTGTTGGTAAGCGACTGGCTTGCAATTGCCAATTGGTCATTTGTGTCAAGGGACAAAAAGATAACATTGTGAAACTACTTGTGGATCCCAATTAATAGGCTCGCTTGTTATTTCTAGAATGAGATGTGACATTTTTACCTTTTCTCTTTTTTAAATTTTCCTGTTTACTTTCATTTTCATTTTACTAGATATTAACCCGCTTCTTTTACCGTGTCTAGTTTTTTGGACATTATTATCTCCTGATCAAAATGGAGTTCACAGCTCAGCAGAGACTTCATTATCATTGTCATTCGGGTAAGTTCTTGCATATACTCTGCATTTTGTCATCATACATAGATGGTGTTATTATAACTTTAGAGTTTATTTTTAATATTGCAATATTAGTGATATTTGAGGAATACATATTTCAATGAACCAAGACTATATTTTTTATTGTTAAAATGATAAAAAAATTAAGTAGAAATAGAACCAAGACTTTTAATGTCAAGAACTAAAAGCTCCATTTCTGCTTTTAAATGTTAAATGTTGGAATGGAATTGGAATTAGTACTGTAAGAGATCGAAATCAATATGAAGAACATGAAATGCACATAATGCAGATAAAAAGTTATAACAAGTGTTTATTGATTCTTATTGCTTGTGATAAACATCTTGGAAACCGGCATCAGAATGAGGTTCAGCCCCCAAAAAACTCATAGTTCAATTGTTGCGTTTTGAAATTAATGGTGCCTTTTGTGTAAGGAATAATCTGTATACAAGTGGATCAGCCTAGACATGCATAAAAGAAAGTGCTGCAGTTTACATTGTAATTAGATATTATGTAATATGCATTGCGTTTAGTTTACCAAATTGAGCCAACAATGCATGATTTGTCGTTTGCCTTCTTGACAGATCCGTTCAACACCAGCCAATTGGAGTTCCACAGACAGCAGGATTTTCTTTTCAACCTTTGCAGCCTAACATCTTAACGACACCGTTTTTGACACTGTCTTCTCCGTACCAGCGCAGGCATTGCCTTTGAATGATTATTTGCACTTTGAACAATTCTGCGAGATCTTGAATCTTGATAATGCATCAAACAGTTTTATTTTTTTGTACAGCTCTATTTAGTATTAAAAATAGTTTCACATTATCGTAAATATATATGTAATTAGTGAACAGTTTCTACAAAAATATTTGATCTCATTGGGGTTTGTAATTTTAACAATTACGTCTTTTTAGGGCGTCAAAATAATCAAACGTGATGTAACCCTAATATAGGGGGTGCCTCTTTCCCATCCATCGCTACTGGAAATCCTGTTTCTGAAAGTGTATTTTGTGATTTTCTTCGGAAGTGTATATCGGAATTCATATTTGAAGGCGGAGCAGTAGCTCCCGGAGAAATGCTTATATATTACCGTACGAAAATTTACGGATGCGTGTGAATTGTCATTATGCACGCGCTAAATTTCACAAATTAAAATAAAATAAATCAAGACTAAATTAAAACCCAGTCTTCTTCCCTTCATTTTTAACCCACCGCTTTTGAATGCCTTAACCCACCATGTGACATGTATATTAAAACCCCTCATTTGTACATCTGTCCTTTTTTAGGTGCAGAAAGAAAGTATTCTTTCCACTTGATATTATTGTACCTGCACCTAAACTAAAACCCCTTTTTCTTCCCCTTTTATCTCCAATGGCTCTTACCACACCCCAAACGTACAACAATGTTTGTAGTGTGCTGAGCTATTTTTCAATTTTTCTTAATTCAGAATTTAATCATTTTTCATAATATAAATGATTTGATTTGATTTGATTTTCATGTGGATTTTTTGGAAGTTTCATATTGATGAATGAGTAATTTTAGTGTGATATTGTTTTATCTACAAACCAATGTTATGTGATATTGTACTCTTTTGGTGGTGGAATTCAAAGGAATGCTTGGTGAGATGAGTAGTAGGTGTTGGGGCTGTTTATCTGCTGGATTTTGTCTTTTGATGGTGGTGCATGTTGTTTATTGGCACTGAAGGTGGGTTTTGACAGTGAGGTTGGGATACTCATTTGTGTTTCGATATCAGCAAGAAAGCTTGCTGCCTGCTGTTGTTTTTCAGGCATGTGTGCGGCCTGGATTGAACTTGTGTTGGGCTGTTTTGTGTTAGTTGTGTGTTGTTTTGGTTTCGGCTGTGTTGCTGTTGCAAGCCTGCAAGTGGTTTCCTTTGGACAGAACTGCAGCGCGTGCAAATATGTTACTTTCACGCGTCCGTGAAAATTCTTGCGCAATACGTCCGTACAAAATAGCATTTTCCATAATTGAATGATTTCTTGTCAAAAAAAAAAAAAATAATTAAATGATTTGACTAAATTCTTTATCATTTATTTTGCTTGAGTGTGACGAAACACATTTCATTTATATTTGTGTTCAAGACTAGCTCATAAAATGATATGACAATAATAATGCGATAATACATTATTGAATAAACGCGTAAATTTCAATTCATATTAATTAATCTATAATAGTTTAATAATTAAAAAACAAAAAAGGAATTTATTTTATGTGACTGCTTATGCTCCATTTACCCTATTTACCTTTATTGATGTGTAACATGTTGTAAAATAATATCTAATGGTTGAAATTAAAAAGGTACATGTAAGTTATAAAACAAAACCCCTAGACTAGCATTGTTCACTTTCATCTTCAATTAACATTCGTCCAACCCCTTCCTGCATACAACTTGTAAGTCGTCGCTCACCGCTGCCAATTACTCCATTGCCGCCTCTCGCCGCCGCCAATTACTCCATCTCCGCCTACCACATCTCTTGCTCTCATCGTCGCTCACTGCTGTCCAACCGCCGCATTTTGGCGTTAACGAGAAACGAATTTGGCTGAGTTTGGGAATCGCCAACAGAGTAGTTTTCAAAATTTCCTTTAATTCATTGCATCTGCATTTGCGTGGAAATTAAATATTCAGGAAATAGGTTCTGGAGAATAAAGTCGTCGCACATCCACAAAGGTAAATGGGGCAAAGCCATTTACCCGTGCTACCATCTTTCCTTTTTTTCTTCTCTATTTTTCAACCATGTTTAGCGGAAAGAAAAGCAAAGATCGTCGAAAGATCGATATGAAAAAAATGTACATTGATAGAAATATTCAAGCGAGAGATGAGGAAAATAAGAGTACTAATAAGAGCTTTGTTTAAATTAAAGCATTATTACTATTAAAGGCTAAAGTTGCTGCTAAGGAGCAACAGTAATAGCTGCCTTTAGCCTAACTTCTTGACGACATCATTTTTTACACTGTCTTCACTTTTCAACCCGTGCATTGCCTATTTGAACAATTCTGCAAGATCTTGAATCTTGATAGTTGATAATGCATCAAACAGTTTTTTTTACAACTTTGTTTAGTATTATTAAAAATAGTTTCATGCTTATTATCGTAAATATATATGTATATAATTGCCAAACAATTTATATAAGGATATTTGATCCCACTGGAGTTTATTATTTTAATAACTTCTTTAGGACGTAAAAATAATTCAAATGCGAACTTAACCCTTAATATAGGGGGTGTGTCTTTCCCCTCCCTTGATGCGGAAAACTCTCCATGTTTCTGATAGTGTATTTAATGATTTTTTTCTAGATGTGTGCATTGGACATATATGTGTAGCCATTGTCTTACTAGTTCGCCATTGTCTTACCCCACACATATTCTCAACATCAAAATAGATTTTTTTAACTTTATGAGGAACAAAGAGATGAGGAAATCAATGAATTTAATTGCTACTATACAAGCCTACTACGCTAGCATGTTGTTGATTTGCCGTGTGGAAGCAAAACAAAAGCCATAAATTGAGGCATCTAACAATTGTTGTCCTATACCATGCTTTAAATTCAAGTATGGATACCATTCTATTGGTCGAGTAGCTCTTGTAATACCTTTCTTGTTTAGTGGGTGAAATATATTTTGTACTTTTCCCCTTTCAAACACAAGTCGATTTCAACAAACATGCAAGATTTTCACACCCTTTGCTGGAAGGGTAATGAGATTTATACAATTATTTTGCAACTATTTTTGTTTAACTTTTTTTATTTGTTTGTATTTTTTATTGATAAAAAACAATAGATAGATAAAAAATGAAGAGTCACGAGAGTATGAGAGTGAATTATTTAAAATAGTTATATAAATATCATTATTTCCCTTGTTGGTAGAAAACATGACATCCGTGGAAGGAAGGAAAGAAATCTAACAAACTCTTTGTATTGATGAAAATGGAATATTACAAATGAGTGAAAAAGTATCCCTCTAATAGGGTGGTTACAGGTTATTTATACTACTCTCTGCTAGGACTAATATGTCTCTACTTGTAAAAAATGATTTAATAAAAATTGATTTCCATTCCCATAGAAATTCACCCCATCCCTAATAATGGTAGACATTTGACATTACTCCCATAGTTAATACTCCATAATGGCTTGTTTCAATTTTATACTACAGATTGAATTTTCAGCTGCCACTTTTTTAAATTAAGGTGACAGCAGCGCATATGCTAAATAAATTTCAGCTGAACCAGCAAGTTGCTTGAGCTCCAGTGGCAAGAAGTTTCTTTCAAAAACATACCTGGAATACCGGATTCGAATCTAAGGGGGAACAACACTTGACCAGTGCACATACCTCTACGCATGAGCCAAATTAGTCATCCACCTTTGGTGGGTCGGAAACCTGCGGAAAAAAAATAAAAAATTCAGCTGCCACTAAATTTCATTTATAGATGTTTCAGACACACTAAATTTCCCTCATTCACACTAAATTCAAACACGTTTCAGGCACATACATAACTCAAATTTTGAAGATCCGATGCTTGTTGAGGAGGATGATGATTTCAACATTATCTTTTGTTTGGTCATTCATCAGCCATATATATTTACGTTGACCGTGATTTCCTTGATTAATCGGACTCTTGAATATGGAGAGGTTAGAATGTTTCTATCTTAATAACTGTTCCAATTCAATCTATTTGGCCTTCAAGTATCTTAGTTGAATTTGTTCAAATCACACACAAGATTCTCATTTTTGTTTATTATTTGCAATCTTTTTGACATGCAAAAGACGTGAATGGTGATTCCTTATGAATTAAGATAGTGAAAACTGAACTTATGTGATATGTTATATATAGGGACAGAACCAAGGACTAAAGATTTCTCTAAGGCCATTTACACAATTGATATTGCACAAAATGATATTGGCTTTGGTCTGCAGAAGTCTTCAGAGGAACAAGTTAGAAGGTCAATTCCTGACATCTTGAGCCAATTCTCCCAAGCAGTGCAGGTAATTAGCAACCACCAAAGAAATTAAGCCTTGTTGATGCATTATTATCAAGTTTGGCAATTGGTTTGATTACGGTTACATTGCAGTATGATTGCACCAAGTTGAACATCTATTGGTTTAATCAATTTTTTAATTTTTTTTTTCCTTTTGTAATACTTGTCATCTGGTTCAATCGTGGTTTAGCCAATAAAACCAACACTCGGAAGTATAACAGGTACAATCTCCAATCCAATTATTATATAGCAATTTGGTTTTAGAACAGAACTAATACTTGTCATTACTCTGTTTTAGATTCACAACGAACGGGCAAGAGTGTTTTCGATTCACAATACAGGTCCTATTGGATGCTTACCCTATGATAACATCTATTATCCACACAAGAAGGGGAACTTGGATGCCAATGGTTGTTTTAAACCTCACAACGAGCTTGCTCAGGAATAGAACAGGCAGCTAAAAGACAAGCGTTTCAGCTAAGGAGAAAGTTTCCATTAGCCAAATTTACATATGTTGATGTTTACACAGTAAAATAGAAACTTATCAGCAACGCAAGGAGCCAGGGTAATGTTCAAGTCTCCAAAAGCACACATCATTGACTAGAATGCAATGTTTTGGTCAAGGTTTTAAATTGCGATCCAATCATGGTCATGTTTGCATCTGAATCTTTGTTATTGCCGAAAATCGCACACAACTGTGCTTGATGTGGCCTCAACGGTGTTCGCGTTGTGGTCACAAAGACATAAAAAAAACTTTTTTTTCGCAGCTCGTATCACAATCGCTAACCTTTTTCTTAAACCTTGGTTTTGTTATAATCTTTAAATTAGCTAGTGCTTATTGAATATCAATTTTTGTATAATTCGTAACAAGCGGACCTAGCCAGTGCACAATTAAGTTTTAATTTTTAATCTTGCATGATTTGTGGTAGGTCTTGTGAATCCATTGGAATTTTGCTGTGGAAGTTACTATGGTTACCACATAAATTGCTTGTTGAGGAGGATGATTTCAACAATATCCTTTGTTTGCTTGTTCATCAGTCATATATATTTACAACGACTGTGATTTCCTTGATTAATTGGTTTAATGGATATGAAGGTTAGAACGTTTTTATCTTAATAATTGTTCCATAATTTTTTTAGCAACATAGAATCACACGTTTTGTTGAATAGATAACACTTTGTTGTCAGCATCGTGCTTTTTTTTTCCTATTCATTTTTCATCATTGCAACAATTCTGACGAATGGGCTCCAATTCTGACCGTTCTTTACAATTTTAGTCTTGGTTTGGTTTTTCCTCTCTATTTGTTTGATTTTATTTTTGTTTCAATTGATTTTGCCAATTCTGTCTTTATTCCTGATTCGTTATTTTTTCTATTCTGACTTCATGTCGCTGAAATATTCATTTCATTTTTTTGTTGATTCATATTTTAGATTTCGTTTAAATGAGATTTTTTCTTCTTCTTCTGTGTTCGTATTCTTTTGCACGCACAGATAAATATTTTAGACAACTATGAGCAAAAACTTCATGCAAGACACACGTGTAGAGCATTCAAACTTCCGCAACGTACCAAATCTCGTTGGTCAAGGATACTTTAAAAGGAAAGGAAGCAGAGGGATTTGTAAGTAGGACTTAAAGAAAACAGTCTCTCCCTCTCTCTTTACCTTTCATTGGATGTATTAAATTTGATTAAACTTTTGATTTTTTATTTTGTTATGTGTAGTCCACTTGCTTTATGGCGCTCAGTTTGATATCAGCAGCAAACATCTGGGAGCAGCAAACATTCGGTTACCTGACCCTATAGTTTCATATCAAATTATCCATTGATCGCACAGTTTCTAGGATAACTTGTTTGATTAAAATCTTCAAATCATTCTTTGAGAGTTTTGGCATAAACACATTTGAAGCAATGACCTTCTCAGTGGTGGTCTTCTGCCTGGACAAGGTGTGCATTGAAATGTGACCATCTACAAAAGCTTTTGTATTTTAGAAGCATTTCATAATTTAAATTTTTCAACTGTGATTTACTTGGTCAATCAGATACATGGATTTGTTGTCGATGGCAGCCACCTAAGAATAACTTTTATTGCTTGATCTGTCCATGCACTATGAAAATGCCAAATATGTTATCTTGCTCAGATTTTAATTACCATTTAGACCGATCAAAGTGACTCTTAGTTTCTTACCTTCTTTTTGTACTATAATCTTTCATGACCAAGTAACCTATGATTTGCAGAGAAGAGATGGCTTTTAATTTTTGAAATGTTCATCAATCTTGATTTACTTTCTGGAAATCTTCATCTTGTTTACTAATAAATGAACTACATTAATTAAAAAGAAAATATCTACCCATACAGCGGGATAAATCCTTCTATATACTTAAATGGTAAAACTATGCAAGTGTTGAACATTAAGATCTTATTTGAACTGTCACAAATGTTTTGCACAAATCAAATTAGCAGAGAATCATAATGGTACAAGGACAATCCTATATCATGATTAATGTCTTAGTTTTTGGTTTATGGCATCCTAGATTCATTTTGAACTAATTTGCTAATCTTTTATTTGAAGATTTGAAGAATCATAAACTGTCATCTTAGATTCCATAGCAAACAATATGATGCAGCAACTTCTTGACCAGATCCTATGCGTCGTGATATCATCAGATATTATGAAAAATCGTTTTGCCTAATGTAGATGCCTATGTTTATGTAATTTCTGCATTGGCCGGATCCTATATGCTAAACACTAGTTTTTAATATGCTAAAAGCTTTCTGTTTAATTCCTATTCAACTTGCATGTAGACGTTCACCTTTTCTTTTTATTTGATACTAACTGCTTATTTTTTTGTGTCATCTAGATTTTTGGACGTTATTATCTCTCGATCAGAACGGAGTTAACAACATGACAGAGACTTCATTATCATTGCATTTGGGCAGTCGTATTTTCAACCTTTGCAGCCTAACATACAGCACCATTTTTTTACATCGTCTTCTCCATTCCAGCGCGAGCATTGCCTTTGAATGATTGTTTGCACTTTGAACAATTCTGCAAGATCTTGGATCTTGATATCAAACAGTATTATTTGTACACTCACTTAAGTATTAAAAATAGTTTCACATTACCGTAAATATATATGTCATTACCAAAATTATTATAAGCATATTTGATCTTATTTGATTTTGTAATTTTAACAACTGTTTTATGGCGTTAATATAATTCAAACGAGAATTTAAATTAAACCTAAATATAAAGGGTGCTACTTTCCCCTCCCTTGATGCAGAAAACTCTCCATGTTTCTGAAAGTGTATATAGTGATTTTTCTGGATGTGTACATTGGACTCATATCTGGTGCTATGACAGTAGCCCCAAAGGGATTACTGCACCAGTTGATGAATATACTTTTAAGATGGTGTGTCAAAAAAAAAGAAAATTACTTTGAAGATGGTAACTGCGAGGCCCAACTTGTAGGGAAAACTTAACGAGTGCCACAATTTGCATCTCCTATTTTACTCTCAAATTACCTTTTAATCCTAGTACTTTGTTTTATTTTTGCCACATGTCACACATCTAAGAAATAGACATGGAAAAATGGAGGCCTTAAATGGAGGGAAGCCACACTTTGCTTAGGTGCTTCTAAGTTGGGTCTTTCGCATCTGTCTTTTATTGTTGGTGTTGGGTGTTCTTTCTTTAGTTGGTGTTGGTGATATGATGTTGGTATTCTTTATCTTTTTACATTCTTCCCCTTTTCAGTATTTATATATAGATACATGTCATAAAAAAAAACCATATACTCCTTTGCAAATATCATCCATATACTTTTTTTGGGTCATCATGCGATAATCAATCCATTGTACGTCGAGTACTAAATGCAAAAAGTAAAATCTATAATGATCAAATGCAAGTGTTGATAAAATTTTAATTTAGAAAGAAATTAAGATGAAGTTTTAAAAAGAGCGAAGATCCAATTTATAGTTCATGACAATTTTCTTGCAGCTTAATTTAGTTTCCAAAAAAATTTAATATTTATACAAAACTATTACCTAATATTTTCAAATTGGAGGATGAGTAACTCACTTGGTTGAGCTAAGAGATTAAAGAAGTTAAGTTTTTTTATTTTTATTTTTAAAATGAAGTTTAGAAGTTAAAGGTTCATGATTCAAATCTTGATATAAGAGAGAAAACACTAACATAATAATTAACATACGAAAATGTATAAACATTCTATCAAGGTTTGAAGATTAGAAATGTAACAACTCATGAAATGCTTGGTTGAAGATAAGTACGTGTATACCATCTAATAAAGTCTAAATTTAAATTGGATTAACATAATATTTTTTTTTGGTGGATTAACATAATATATCATATACAAAGATAAATTTAAAAATATATACATTTTTTTTTATGAAATATAGAAAATTCCTTTCATAAAAAAAAATGTACTATTAATTATTATAGGCCCATTTAATTTTATAGGAGGAGCCCAACATTGTCATAAGAAACCCTAGTTTCTTTCAGCTGCGGCGACTGCGACATTGACAACCCTTTTTCTTCATCTATATATGCTATGCTATGCCCACCAGTGACACTCAAACTAAATCTCCCGTCATCTTTTTATTTCTCAAACATTAAGAAGCAATTCAAATACGTTTCAGAAATATATAACACACTTGATTTGAGTCTTTGATAACCCTAATTTCACATTTTGTATTTCTCACGTCATCCAGCTCTGTCACCCACTACCCTAGGGTTACTTCAACACAGGATCCAGACTCAACTTTAGCGAAAATTTGAAGATCCAATGCTTGATGATGAGGATGACGATTTCAACAATATCCTTTGTTTGGTCATTCCTCCGTCATGTATATTTACAAGTGTGATTTCTTTGATTAATCCGATTCATAAATTCGAAGGTTAGAATTTTCTATCTATCTTTTTTGTTTTTCATCAGACGTTTCTATCTATCTTAATTGTAATATGATTTTTATTTTGAGAAAAATTGAAGCACCCTTTCATTTAATAGATAGCACAAGACATAGATCTCAAAGCTGCGTGTACATGCCGTAACCCTAGGAACATTTGGTTTACAGTTCAACTTATAAAGGCTCCAATTTTAACTCTCGGTTACAATTGTTGTTTATTTTTATTTCTGTTGTTTCTTTTCAATTGCTTTGATTCAATTCTTTATTATTCTTATTTTTTTATTTTTTTATTTTCTTTCTTTCTTTCTTTCTTCCATCCTTGTGTTTATTATTCTGATTGTAATATAGTATGAATTGGTGTGGCTTAAACATTCATCTACCTTTTTTGTAGATGTTATTTAAAGTTTTTTTTTTGTTCTGAGTTTGTATTCTTTCTCTCGCAGATCAATGTTCTAGACAACTATGTGAGCAAACAGCTGCATGCAAGACATGAATGCAGAGCTTTTAACTTGCCAATGTGTGTTGGGTGGATACCATCTTTGATTACTCCTTTCCAATGAATTCATGTCTGATTCGGCAGTGTCAGTGAATTGATTGAAACCGTTACACATGCTAGCAGAAACACTAGGAGTATCAAAGGTGGTTGGATCAAAGACGCGACACATTTTCCATCCTGTGGGAACAAATCATATGTAGTGTGTGCAAACGCATCAAACACTTTAGTAGCACTGGTAGACGATCTAGTGGAGCGATCTAGTGGAGTTGAATTGTTGAAAGCCAATAGAAGATGGAAAGGCTTACATTATGGGTGGGAATTTGAAATTCAATTGGGGTTTGTAATGTGTGCAAGTTAGTTGGTGACTATTAAGTTCGGCAATTAAAGTCAAAATGACTCCCAAACGGAGTAGGGTTAGGGTTTTGGAGATTAGCTTGCAATGTTAATTAGAATTAGAAATAAGTATGATATATTTCAAGTGTTATTCATTTTTTATTGTGAGTGAAAATCGTGGGTTCTCTTGTATATTAATATGATAACACAATATTATACATGCATATGAGTTTTTTTTGTTGTTGCAACTAACTCTTATTTTCAATTTTTTCAACTTTTGTCATGTTGTTTTTGTTGTATTGAAAAATTGAGCACTTTATACTACTTCCTCCGTCCCAAATTGTATGACGTTTTGGCAATTTATTAAGAAATGTAATTAACAAAACTCATGATTTCGTTGTGTATATGTATCTTTTTTTTTAAAAAAATTGTTGTATTCTCGTACCGTTGTCGAACGGGTACCGTTCCCATACATGCAACATAGGTGTTACCCAGAGCCGTTCCTATGAAATAGGAGGCTCGACTCTCTATTTAAAATAGGTCCTCAGTAAAATAAAATTTTTTAAAAAAATTAAGTGAAAGAGAAGTGAAATTTACCTAAATCTAACAATTTCTTTATCTTATTATTAACTAATTTGTTAAGAATTAATCGGATTGAAGCTATAGCATCATCATTAGCTGGAATCGAAATATCTGCTAGATATGTTTCCAAATGAGATAATTGTCTCTTGAACATAGCGGCATCTCTTTTTGGAAGAGAGTTCATGGTTTATGCAAAAATGAAATGATTTAGGTGATTCTTTCAATGAAATAGCTTTTCAAACGTGTACTGACGAAAGAAAATGAAGTAACATATATATATATATATATATATTTTATTTAAGTAGGGATGGCTATTAGACTTAAATTTATTTGTTGAGTCCCATAGCATTTGAATGCCCAACTTAATTGAGGACCTTGCACTCCCCAAGGTCCGGTCCTCGTGTTACCTAATAAATGAACTATCTTAAATGAAAAATATCATCACATACAGCTGTAAATCCTTCTATGTACACAAATGAGGGTATTGAACAATAAGATTGTACATGAAACAATTGAATCCCCATATCTATTTGAACGACAACCACAAATGTTTTGCATAAATCAAATTAGCAGAGAATCATAAATACATATCTCGATTAATGGCTTAGTTTCCTGTTATGGCATATTAGATTTATTACGAACAAATACGCTAATTTTTTTTTTTTTGAAAATATGAAGAAAAAAAACTGTACAATACTATAAGATGTGCAACTTCTTGACCAGATCCTTTGTTATCGACTAGACCCTATATGCTCGAGCTTCGTTTGAACATTAACAAAAGCATTATTGTGCTTCAGGGAGCCAATAGGCCACAATATTCGATAATGATAGAAATTGCTTAGATTCTATTAAAAGCTTATTAAAGGCTAAAGTTGCTCCTACGAAGCAACAATAATAGCTGCATCTTAGCGACAACATTTTTGACACTGTCTTCTACTTTTCAACTCGAGCATTGTCTTTGAAGTTTGAATGATTGTTTGCACTGTGAACAATTTTGCAAGATCTTGAATCTTAATAATGCATCAAACAGTTTTTTGTACAACTTTGTTTAATATTAAAAATAGTTTCACTCATACTATCATAAATATATGTATATAATTGCATAATTGCCAAACAATTTATATAAGGATATTTGATCCCATTGGAGTTTGTTATTTTAATAACTTTTTAGGACGTAAAAATAATTCAAACGCGAACTTAACCCTAAATATAGGGGGTGCGTTTTTCCCCCTCCCTTGATGCGGAAAACTCCATGTTTCTGATAGTCTATTTAGTCATTTTTCTGGATGTGTGCATTGGACATATATATGTAGCCATTGTCTTACAGGTTGGCCACACATATTCTCAACATCAAAATAGATATTTTTTTTTTCTGTTACAACAAAATACAGTAAATTTTTTTTTAACTTCATGAGGAACAACGAGTCGAGGAATTCAATGAATTTAATTGCTATTACAAGCCTACTAGGCTAGCATGTTGTTGGTTGGCCATAAATTGAGGCATCTAACAGTTGTTGGTATTGAATCACCCAATGTGACTTGTCCTATACATGCTTTTAAATTCAAGTATGGATACCATTCTATGGGTCGAGTCCCATTATTTTAAATAAATTTCACTTTTCAGCTGCCACCCTATAAAGCTTCATCTATAGATGTTTCAGGCACACTAAATTTCCCTTTATCATTTTCAGGCACATAACTCAAATTTTGAAGATCCAATTCTTGTTGAGGATGATGATGATTTCAACATTATCTTTTGTTTGGTCATTCATCAGCCATATATATTTAGGTTGACTGTGATTTCCTTGATTAATCGGACTCATGAATATGGAGAGGTTAAAATTTTTCTATCTTAATAATTGTTCCAATTCAATCTATCTTGGCCTTCAAGTAACGCAGTTCATTTTGTGCAAATCAACACCAAGATTCTCTTCAATCAAATCTCTTAAAGCAGTAAATTTCTCATCAAATTTGCATTCTCCTTTTTGTTTATTATTTGCAATATTTGTGACATTAAAAAGAAGTGAATGGTGATTCCTTATGAGTTATGGTTGTGAAAACCGAACCTATGTAATGTTATTGATATTGGACAAAATGATATGGCCTCAACCGCATTCGCGTTGTGGTCACAAAGACCTCAAAAACTTTGTTTTCGCAACTCGTATCACAATCACTAAACTTTTTCTTAATCCTTGGTTTTTGTTATCTTCAACTTAGCTAGTGCTTATTGAATATCACAATCATTTTTTGTATAACTCGTGACAAACGGACCTAGCCAGTGCACAGTTAAGTGTTAATTTTTATTCTTGCACGATTTGTGGCTGGTTTTGTAAATCCATTGAAATTTTGCTGTGGAAGTTACTATGGTTACCACATAAATTGCTTCATCTTCATCATCGTTTCACTCTTCATCTCATGGCTCCATTCAACTTTAGTGGAACTTTTGAATATCCATTGCTTGTTGATTTCAACAATACCCTTTGTTTGGATGCTCATCAATCATATATATTTACAATGACTGTGATTTCCTTGATTAATCGGACTCATGGATATAAAGGCTAGAACTTTTTTTCCTTAATAATTGTTCCATAATTTTTGTTAGCAACATAGAATCACACTTTTCGTTTAATAGATAACACTACTTGTCAGCATTGTGCTCAATTTTTTTTCCTATTCATTTTGCATCATTGCACAAAACACTGATCTCAAAGCTTATTATGAACCCTAACCCTAGCAACCATTCTGACTGTCCGATGATAGACGAATAGGCTCCTTATCTCAATTCGATGATAAGACGGATTGGTTCCAATTTTGACTGTTCTTTGCAATTTTAGTTTTGGCTTGTTTTTTCCTCTCTATATTTTTTTTTTTTTTTTTTGTTGAAACAGCTTATTTATTATATACAAGCACAAATAGGTGAACAGAGGCGGATACAAAGGGCCCAAAAACTGGAAACCCCCATAAAACAGCAAGAGCAGCTGCTGCACAGGCATTAACAGCACCTGTCAGCAGAACAGAAAATGCAGCTGCGGCTGCAACACCCAAAAACGAGCCCAATAAGTCCCAAACACCTCTAAAACTGCTCCAAAACTACCGCAACAAGCACGCTTTGGGGTTCCAACACCACTCGTAAAAGAGGCAAAGAGGACTATTTAATCTAGATAGAGCCCAACGCCAAGAGAGAACCTTGATTTCCTCCACAATTTCACCCGGCTCTTTAATTTTGCTTGATTTTATTTTTGCTTCAATTGATTCTGTCAATTCTGTCTTCAATCCTCATAATTTTTTTTCTTCCATTCTTGTATTTTTTTTCTTTCTATTCTCACTGTAATGTAATCTGACTTCATGTAGCTGAAATATTCATTTCATATTTTTTGTTGATTCAGTTTTTAGATTTCGTTTAAATGAGATTGTTTATCTTCTGAGTTTGTATTGTTTTGGACGCACAGATAAATATTTTAGACAACTATGAGCAAAAACTGCATGCGAAACACACATGTAGAGCATTCAAACTTCCGCAACGTACCAAATCTCGTTGGTCAAGGATACTTTAAAAGGAAAGGAAACAGAGGGATTTGTAAGTAGGACTGAAGAAAACAGTCTCTCCTTCTCACTTTCCCTTTCATATGTATTAAATTTGATTAAATTTCTTTGATTTTTGATTTTGTTATGGTAGTTCACTTGCTTTATGGCGCTCACTTTGATATCAGCAGCAAACATCTGGGAGGAGCAAACATTTTCGAGTAACCTGATTATTATCTTCAAATTATCCTTTGATCCCACAGTTTCTAGGATAATTTCTTTGGTTAATATCTTCAAATCATCCTGAGAGCTTTGACATTGACACATTTGAAGCAATGACCTTCTCAGTGGCAGCCTTATGCCTGGACAAGGCGTGCATTGGACTGTGACCTTCTACAGAAGCTTTTGCTTTTTAGAAGCATTTCATAATTTAAATTTTTCAACTGTGATTTACTTGGTTAATCAGATGCATGGAGCATTTCTGCAGCTTATCATTGTCGATGGCAGCCACGAAAACAACTTTTATTGCTGGATTTGTTAATGCACTATGAAAATGCCAAATATATTTTGCTCGGATTTTGATGACCATTCAGACCGATCAAGTAACTCTTAGTTTCTTGCCTTCTTTTTGTACTATAATATTTGAATTGTTCGTCAATCTTGGTTTACTTTCCGGAAATCTTCATTCTGTTTACTAATAAATGAACTATGTAAATTAAAAAGAAAGTATCTACACATACAGCAAATAAATCCTTCTATATATTTAAATCGTAAAACTATGCAAGTGTTGAACATTAAGATCTTACATGAAACAATTGAATCCCCATATATCAAATTAGCAGAGAATCATAATGGTACGAGGACAATCCAATATCATGATTAATGGCTTAGTTTTCGGTTTATGGCATCTTATATTCAGTTTGAACTAATTTGTTAATTGTTTATTTGAAGATATGGAAAAACAGTCCAATACTTAATAATATGATGCTGCAACTTCTTGACCAGATCGTATGTGTCGTGATGTCATCAGATATTATGAAAAATTGTTTTGCCTAATGTAGATACCTCTGTTTATGTAATTTCATTGACAGGACCCTATATGCTAGACACTAGTTTCTAAAATGCTAAAAACTTTCTGTTTAATTCCTATTTAACTTGCACGTAGACGATTAAACACTAACAAAAGCACCATTGTGCTTCACCGAGCCAACAGGCCACAATATTCGATAAGGCTAGGAATTGTGTAGGTTCTATTAAAGGCTAAAGTTGCTCCTACAAAGCAATATATAGTAATAGCTACTACTACTTGAATAAGTTTTTTTGTTGGTCATTATTCTAATTAATAAACTTGATTGTTATTTCTAGAATAAGACATGGCCTTTTTACCTTTTCTGTTCATGTTCCTTTTATTTTTAATTGATACTAACCGCTGCTTTTTTTTGTGTCGTCCAGTTTTTTAGACGTTATTATCTCCTGATCAGAGCGGAGTTACCAACATGACGGAGACTTCATTATCATTGCATTTGGGCAGTCAGAATTTATTTTCAACCTTTGCAGCCTAACATCTTAACGACCATTTTTGACACCATCTTCTCCACTCCAGCACGAGCATTGCCTTTGAATGATTCTTTGCACTTCGAACAATTCTGCAAGATCTTGAATCTTGATATCAATCAATATTATTTGTGCATCTCACTTTAGTATTAAAAATAGCTTCACATTATCGTAAATATATACGTCATTACCAAAATTACTATAAGGATATTTGATCTTATTTGATTTTGTAATTTTAACAACTGTTTTATGGCGATAAAATAATTCAAACCTAAATAATATAGGAGGTGCTACTTTCCCCTCCCTTGATGCAGAAAACTCTCCATATTTCTGAAAGTGTATAAAGTCATTTTTTCAGTATGTGTACATTGGACTCATGTCTGGAGCTATGACAGTAGCCCCCGAAAATAATAGTATTTCCATGATTCAAAGGGATTAGTGCACCAGTTGATGAATATACTTTTAAGATGGTAACTGCTAGAGGCCTGACTTGTAGGGAAAATTTAACGAGTGCCACAGTTTGCATCCCCTATTTTACTCTCAAATTACCACTGTTTGGAAGGACACTTTGAGAAGGCACCACTCAAAATTGCATATATTCCATCTAAATGTTATGTCAATTTTATAATGCATGAATAAGTATTGAATCATCATAAATCTGTCAAATACACTATTAGAAATGTGCTACTGATAACATTATGGGACAAATTGAGAAATTATCTATAAGACAAAACCCAAAATGTCAACTTTTGGACAATTTATTTAGATTCGAAATACATGCACACTCCTTGTTCTCCCTCCCATCCTCATCATTGCCACCGCCTCTCGGTGTTCCTCTCTCTAGTGCTGCCTCCGCTTCCCATTTCCCTCCATCCACGGGTGGCTCTTCCCCTTCTGCTCCACATCACCTTGCTCAATTCACATTCAGTCCCATTATTGCGATATTCACCGCGTCCGTCGCTTTAAACCACCAATATGCCGCCACTTCACAGTCCTCCTCAAATATGAGTACAAAATTCGCTGACTTTTCTAGTCTTTGAGTGGGATCTAGCTCTTCATACTAATATTCAACAATTTGAGTGGGATCTAGGGATTGACAACCCGTGATTCTTCCGAGCAGTAATTATCCTTCTTGGTTAGCCTATACATGTGAAGGACCTTTAGTACTTCTCCAAGGACCCGATAATAGGTGATTGTATCATGAAGGGAATAACTTTATGTGTTGTTTATTCATCAACACCTGAAAACCTAGCAACTGAGTGTCTCCCTAGTATCTTGTCTTGATAATTAATTACACAAAATTTACTATCCAAATATGTTAGGTTTGATTGTCAAGTTTCTTAAATAAAGAAGGAGGTTAAAAAATATTAGCTATGGGAGAAGTCTCACATTTCATAGTGTGGTTAAGCAAGGGAAAGGCTAAGGCTATATATATTGGACATAGGTTCTTTGTTTTTTGATGCAATAGTGAGTAGCACTTTAAGCTTAGTTTAAATATTTTCTTTGTGAGAGTGTGGTTGTATCGGGGCATTGGGGGGTGAGTGAGATAAGTCTATGTGTTGTAAAAATCTTCACATAATAACAATTCTTTGGTTGTCGGTTTAGACGACGATCGTGGTTTTTTTCTCCAATTTTGAAGTTTCTACGTTACATTATTGTGTTGAGATTGTGCTTATTTTTCTTCTTCATCCATGCTATTTTCTAACATGTTTCAAGGTTCTCGTCAAATATGAGTGTACAAAAATTGGCTGATTTTTCTAGTCTTTGAGTTGGGATCTAGCTCTTCATACTAATATTCAACAATTTGTTTACTGAATTGTTCTTAATTTCATTCAATTTTTTATATAGACTAAAACAAAAAGCATTTTTGACCCTCAAGCTAAGTTACTAATAATTTAAAATATTTGAAGTAGCGGTGGATAGAGAAGGGGAGAGCGCCGGTGGATGGAGGGAGAGGGGCGACAATGGCGACACACGAGAGGAAGAGGTAATGATGATGGTGAGAGGGAGAAAAAGAGCATGCATGCAATTGGAATCAAAGAGAAGAGGAAACCGTGTAGTTTTATTTTTCTCACATGTCATACATCTAAAAAATAGACATGGATAAATAGAGGCTTCCTAAATGGAGGGAATCCGCGCTTTGCTTAAGTGCCTTTAAGCATGATCTTTCGGGTCTATCTTCTAATTTATTGTATATTTTCTCGGATGGAATAGACTTGGTCATTTCTTCCTTTATTTTGGGCAATATGAGATAGGGAGGGAGGCGTTTTTTGATTCGGTGTTTGTTGTAGTTATTTTATTTTATTTTTTGTATTTTTGTTGGTGTTGAGTATTATTTGTTTTGTTGGTGTTGGTCATCTTTGATGTTGGCCACTTTGGCGTTTTTACATTCTTTCCATTTTCAATATATATATATATATGGGATATGATCAAATGACATCATGGTGTCAAAATTAGTTTGACACCAAATCTTATTCATTCATTATTAATTAATCCAAAGGTTTAAAGTTATCCCTTGTATAATTCTCCTACACCAATTTCTCTCTTATCACCTAATTAAAAAAAATCTTTATTATAAATTCATTATCAATCATTTCCTTTTTTCCCTATTTTTACTACTTATTATTCTTACTTAGTGTTAAAAAAATCATCATTATGGTTGGTTGGATCAGTCATCACCACGGATAATTATATAAATTGCATTAAAAAAATTACACATTCAATCAAAACACCGAAATGATTATTTTTCTTTCACCATTGTTGCCATCTAACCTCTCAAAAATTGCTGCTAATTAGATTTTTATCACTGATCATATTGTTTAAGCTTAATTACCTCAACAACAGTAAGCTTCAATGTCTTCTGAAAAAATTAAAACGACTTTTATTTTTGAAGAAAAAATGTAAAGTAATAAAAAAAAGGTAACGATGGTTGCTACGAACAGTAAAAAAGACGAAATGCACGAGTGTATGTAGTCCGTTGATTTTCACAACTGTACAACCATGATTTCCACAAATAATGGACTAATTAGTTTTTTTATTTTTTAAAAACTGCACATGTTATATTCTTACTTTTGTTTTGTCAATCTCTTTGTTCAATATGACAATGCTCAATGAAAAAACAAAGTAATAATAAAAAAATGAGAGAAAAAATGATTGATAATGAATTTATGACAATAAATGTTTTCCTTTTTTTCCTAATTAGATGTTCAAGGGAGAAATTGGTGTAGGATAATTATTTTGTAGATAGTTTTAAACCTTTGGATTAAATGTGATGAATGGATGAGATTTGGTGTCAAATTAATTTTGACACCATGGTGTCATTTGATCCTATCCCTATATATATATATAGCCATGATTTCCACAAATAATGGACTAATTAGTTTTTTTATTTTTTAAAAACTGCACATGTTATATTCTTACTTTTGTTTTGTCAATCTCTTTGTTCAATATGACAATGCTCAATGAAAAAACAAAGTAATAATAAAAAAATGAGAGAAAAAATGATTGATAATGAATTTATGACAATAAATGTTTTCATTTTTTTCCTAATTAGATGTTAAAGGGAGAAATTGGTGTAGGATAATTATTTTGTGGATAGTTTTAAACCTTTGGATTAAATGTGATGAATGGATGAGATTTGGTGTCAAACTAATTTTGACACCATGGTGTCATTTGATCCTATCCCTATATATATATATGAGAATGATATTTTTACGTGAGAATATGAGAATGAATTTTCAGCCTTTGGATTAAGATTTAATGGCTGAGATTAAAAGCTCCAATTAATTAATAATTATGTCTTGCTGTAGTCTATTAGTATTCCACCAATTACCAAGCTTCTCCCACTATTAGCGCTCTTTACAAATCTTCACCACCACTGACGTTAAGATTTGTTCTTCAAAACAGAAACAAAGCTTCTTCTCTGTTATAATATTGATGAATATTGCTTCAGAAAAGTGGATCTCAATCTGATGGATTCCAATTAACAAACACAAGTAGTAATTACTCATCTTAAGTGGTGATGTGTGTTGGTGGGTTTATCTTAAGGGGCTTTGTTTGGTGGTTATGGTGTACCGTCTATATGCGGCACCATTTGTATCTTTGTTTCGTTCATACCTCGCGTCTTGTGGGGATGGCGTTTAATAATATTTGCTGATTAAAAAAAAAAAATTACTCATCCTTTGAGATCTACGATCTCTATCAACTAAAAATGAAGTTAAAAGTAAACTAATCTTGTTATATATTTTTTATTGTTCTTTTATACAAAAAGATGATATAGACGAAACACATAGAGCTGAAAACACAAGATGAGGGGAAAAGCGGTTTCAGATCTTCAATCGCGAATCGAACGCCGTCGGAGGCACAAGCAGAATCAGCCACGATGAAGAAGAGTCAAACCTAATTTCAACGATTACTGTCATTTTGGATTTACAAGAGAGAATAATTTGTGGAGAGTTGGCTGGTGACGAGTGCAAAAGATGAAGGAAGTCGCGCAAGCACTGTTGCAGGAGGTGGGAATCGTTTGGAATTCTATTGATTCTACTGTGCTAGGCTACAACAAAACATAGTTATTAATTAATTGGAGCTTTTAATCTCTGCCATTAAATCTTAATCTAAAGGCTGAAAATTCATTCTCACATTCTCAAATAAAAATACCATTCTCATATGATATGTCCTATATATATCATAAAAATAATAACCACATACTCCTTTGTAAATATCGTCCATATACTTTTTTTGGGGTCATCATGCGATAATCAATTCATTGTTCGTTAAGTACTAAATTGAAAAAGTAAAATCTATGATGATCAAGTGCAAGTGTGAAGATCCAATTCAATTCATGACAATTTTCTTGCAGCTTAATTTAGTTCCAAAAAAATAAAAATTAATATATACAAAACTAGATCTAATATTTTTAAATTGGGGGATGAGTAGCTCCGTTGTTTGAGTTAAGGAATTAAAGAATTTAAAGAGTTTGTTTTTAAAAGAAATGAAGTTAAAACTTTAAGGTTCATATGATTCAAATCCTGACAAGAGAGAAAATACTAAAATAATAGTTAACATACGAACATGTATAAACATTCTATCAAGGGTTGAAGATTAGAAATGTAACAACTCATGAAATGCTTGATTGAAGAAAAGTGCGTGTCCATAAAAAAAATATATAAATTTAAATTGGTTTAACATAATATACCCTCTTTTGTGCATGGGTGTTTCTATGTAATCTTTTAATTTCTTCGCTTTTTTTGTCCTTTTTAATGAGGAACCAATTGTGACTTTGTAATTTGTGGAGTGGTTATGTTCTAGCACGATTTATGCCGGGAGGACCACTGTTGGTTTAATATCATATATCATTTTGATTTGTTAAAAAAAAAATATAAACATGTTTTTTTTTTATGAAATATAGAATATTCCTTTCACAAAAAAATATTCTGTACTACTCCCTCCGTTTCAAAATACATGTCCATTTTGGAGAAATTGCACTAACCAAGAAACCAAATAAATTTTGTTATTTTTGATGAAAATATATGTGTGTTTTCTATAATACCCTTAATCATTTATTATTTCATTTTACTTTTTTCTCTCTCTACAATAAATATGCAAGGGTATTATTGACAAGTCAATAATTAATGTTGCATTGAAACTTGAAAGTGACAAGTATTTTGAAACAAAATTATTCTCTAAAATAGACAAGTATTATGAAACGGATGGAGTATTAATTATTATAGGCCCATGTAATTATATACGAGGAGCCCAACATTGTCATAACAAAATGAGCCCTTAAAACTTCAAACAATAACCAAGAAACCAAGAAACCCTAGTTTCTTTCAGCTGCGGCTGCGACACTGACAAGCCTTTTTCTTCATCTATATATGCTATGCTATGCTATGCTATGCTCACCAGTCACCACACTTAAACTAAATTTCCCTTCATCCTTTTATTTCAAAAACATTAAGAAGAAATTCAAATACTTTTCAGAAATATAACACACTTACTGAGTTTTTGATAACCCTAATTTCAGCAAGCTCCGTCCCCTACTAACCCTAGGGTTACTTCCTCTCCAGGATGCACACTCAACTTTAGTGAATCCTTTGAAGATCCAATGCTTGATGTTGAGGATGACTATTTCAACAACATCCTTTGTTTGGTCAATCCTCCGTCATGTATATTTACGAGTGTGATTTCTTTGATTAATCCGACTCATAAATTCAAAGGTTAGATTTTTTTATCTATCTTTTTTTGTTTTGTATCAGACAGTTTCTATCTTACTTGTAATATGATTTTTATTTCTGGTGAAATTGAATCACGCCTTTCATTTAATAGATAGCATAAGACATAGATCTCAAAGCTTTAGTTTTGTTTTGTTGTTTCCTTTCAATTGCTTTGATTTAATTCTTTATTCAATAGATTCTGCCAATTCAGTATTTATTCATGTTATCTGATTCATTATTATTAATTTTTTTTCTTCTTTCCTCTCAATGTTTATTATTCTCATTGTAACATAGTCTGAATTGGTGTTGCTGAAGCATTATTTACTTTTTTTTTTTTTGTGTGTGTTGAGAGTTTTTAGATGTTGTTTAAAAGGTTTTCCTTTTTTTCTCTCTTTCTCTGCTGATCAGTTTGTATTATTCCTCTCTTCCTCTCGCAGATGGGTGAATAGCATCTTTGATTAGGACTCATTTGAAACGATGATCCCTTGGTAGACAAGACTTGCATTGAACTTTGACAGATTACGCTGGGTTTCTTAGAAGTTTAAATTTAAATATCTTGTTCCAGCAAAGTTTCACTACATGTAGTTGAAGTTTCAAGTTCAAATTTCAAGTGTTATCTTCTGGAGCGTGAAGATGGAGGTTATATACGGTACTTTTGGTACTCCATTTTTATTCATTTTCTATTGTGAGTGAAAATTGTGGGTTCTCTTGTAAATGGTCACCGAAAGGGCCGGCACCACTAATAAGGTCAGTACTTTTCGAGCTGCTGCCCATGATGCTGCTAATGTGCTTGAACTTCCTCCTGATGTGGTTGACATAGTTTCACGTTTGGCCCGTATAGTGTTACACGAGCATATGAGTTTTTTGTTGTTGTAACTAACTATTATTTTCAATTTTTAACTTTGGTCGTGTTGTTTTTGTTGTAAGTTGAAAATTTAGCTCTCATGTTATATTATATAACAAAATTCATGATTTCATTGACGTATTTATATATTAATTTTTATAAAATTGTTGTATTCTCGTACCTTTGATGAACCGGACCGGGTACCGTACCCATACGTATGCAACATAGGTGTTTCCTAATAAATGAAGTATCTTAAAAGAAAAATATCATCACATACAGCTGTAAATCCTTCTAAGTGCACATATGGTAAAACTATGAGGGTATTGAACAATAAGATTTTACATGAAACAATTGAATCCCTATATCTATTTGAACGACAGCCACAAATGTTTTGCATAAATCAAATTAGCAAACAATCATAATGATACATATCTTGATTAATGGCTTAGTTAGTTTTCTGTGTATGGCATATTAATTTATTACGAACAAATACGCTAATTGTTCGTTTGAAGATACGTAAAAAAAACTGTCCAATACACGTTGAATCTTCTACTAGATCCTTTGTTTATGTAATTTCTGCAATTGGATCCTATATGCTAGAGCTTCGTTTGAACATTAACAAAAGCATCATTGTGCTTCAGGGAGCCAATAGACCACAATATTTGATAAGAATATGAATTGCTTAGATTCCATTAAGGCTAACATCTTAATGACAATCTACCAGCTTAATTTAGTTCCCAAAAGAAATTAATGTATAGTACGTAATATTTTCAAATAAATTTGGGGGATGAGTAGCTCACTTGGTTGAGCTAAGGGATTAAAAAAATTAAGTAGTTTTTTTTTTTGTTGAAAGAAATGAAGTTAAGTTAAAGTTTCATGATTCAAATCCGAGAAGAGAGAAAATAATAACATAATAATTAACATACGAACATGTATAAACATTCTATCAAAGGGTTGAAGATTAGAAATGTACCAACTCATGAAATGCTTGATTGAAGATAAGTGTGTATACCATCTAATAATTTTTATTTTTTTTGAAAGGATCTAATAAAAAATAAATTTAAATCGGTTTAACATAATATATCATATTTTTTCTGGTGGATTAACCTAATATATCATATGACACAGACATAATTTTAAAAATATATACATATTTTTTTTATGAAATATAGAAAATTCCTTTCATATAAAAGTATTATGTACTATTGATTATTATTGGCCCATTTATATGAGGAGCCCAACATAGAACACTTACCGAGTTTTATATCTAGAATTCTGCTCTTTATCCAATTGGATTTGATCATTCTCAAAGTAAATGACCAAAATAACCCTATATGAGTTAACTCCCGTAGCATGAGTTAACTCCCGCTAGTGCAAATCTCAGTGTGAGTTAACCCACGCTAGTGTAAATCTTGTGTAAATCTCTGCGTGACTTGACTCACGTAGCGTGAGTTAACTCACAAATTTAACACTAGCGTGAGTTAACTCACGCAGGGGCATTTTGGTCATTTAATTTGGGAATGAGCAAATTCATTTGGGTAAAGAGTAGAATTCTTGTATTTATATCACTCTTGAAAATTGCTGATCACACTCTTAATAAGCCTGAAAACACATATAAAAGACATAAATACCCCATCGGCAGTTAACTGCCGATATTTAGTTAACCGGTGGCAGCTAACTACCGATGGAATCGGCGGCAGTAAAGTGCCGAGGATTCCTTCGGCAGTTAACTGCCGAGGGTCTGTTATAAGAACATAACAGAACCTAGAAGTATTCAAAACTCCATTGTTGCGGATTGTAGTTCAAGAGGTGCCAAAATTCTCAATTGTTGTGGATTCAACGTCAATTACGCTCACAAAATCAAGTAAGTTGTTACCATCCTATTACATTGTTGTTTTGTTGATTTTATGTTTTTATGATTACATGTTAGATTAGAGTTGAATATAATATTGTTGTATAATTGTTGAGAAATTGTGGTAGAATTTTAGATGATGGTATTGAAGTTTCAAAAGAATGATGTTCATTCCGTGACACTTCAATACCAACATCTACACCAAAATAACAAGAATTTAATCTTTTGAAAGGAACAACAGAATTTCCGGGTGAATGCTTGAGAACTGTTGTTTAGCAAGTTTGAATTATCTCATTTCAGAGAGGTAAGACAATTGTTGTAGTTTGAAGGTGCATTCCCTACCTAATCACGATCTTCTGGCGGAATCAAACTGTTGATAATGTCTTCAGTTGATCTCAACAATGTTACACGCATATCGATCCACTGGAACATCCTGTGCTCCCAAAACATGCCCATCACGTTATCGTCGTTCATTAATTCCACCCAACTGAATGATATTCTCCCATAGACAATCGTTTGACGTTTATACCGAACGTATTCCACCCTCCTTGTGTCTCCGAGGTTGAATTCATCTAGTTGATCATTGATATCTCTTAACGTGAGACCAAAGTACTGAAGCATCAACCTCTGAGGTTCTCTACCGTTGAATTGTGCTTGAACGTCGAACATATCAGCCATTGTTTCAAATCTACACAATAAGAAATTAAAAACAATCGATGAAAAATTCATTCAAACATTTCATCAAACACTTGGAGTACAAATTATACATAAACCCTAAAAATCATAACTATAACATAAACATCATGCAAACATTTTAACAAAATTAATCAACTTACATCTACCCTAAAAATGAATTATAACATGTAAATCTACTCAAACTAAAATAAAAAAAATCTACTCAAAAACTAAAATTAAAAAAAATCTACTCAAACACCAAAATTTAAAATAACCCTAAAAATCATAACTATAACATAAATATCATGCAAACATTTTAAAAAAATTAATCAACTTACATCTACTCTAAAAATGAATCATAACATGTAAATCTATTCAAAAACTAAAATAAAATAAATCTACTTAGTGCTTGTTTGTTTCAGCTTTTCCATAGTCCAAAAGCTTTTCCATAGAATTGAAAAAAAGCAATTTGTCACATGTTTGGTTCAGCTTTACAGAAGCAATTCTCTTCTCCAAAAACAATTCTGGTTGAAGCTACAATTCCTAACTTTTGAGTTAACTAGAATCAATTCTCCATTAAATTTTATATTTTAATTATTACAACAAATTATTTTCTTTTATTGTCCTTCATCAATTCTTCTTTTTAGTTTGTATTTAATTTGATGAACCAAATTTAATAAAAAAATTAACGAACTAAATTAGCCTCAGAAAATATTTATGGTCATGAGTTACCAAGTTTTGGATTTTTCTTTACGATTTTCCGTTCAAATTTTTGGCAACCATCTTTATTATTATTTAACTTAAATATATTTTATCAAAAAATATATAATACATAGAACAAATATTTTGTCAAAAAAAATTGGTTTAATAATCATATTTATTATTTTTTAAATTATGATATAATTTTTTTTATTTATTTAAATAAATAATATATCAATATTTAGTATTGATCTACATATACATTCAACTATGTATGTACATTTATTTGTATTAAACACAATTGATATTGGCCAAAATGATATTGCCATTGGTTTGAAGAACACTTCAAAGGAACAAGTTAGAAGGTCATTTCCTGATATCTTGAGCCAATTCTTCCAAGCAGTGCAGGTAATTAGCCTTGTTGATACATTATTATTAAGTTTGGCAATTGGTTTGTTTCCTGTTACATTGCAGTATGATTGAACTAAGTTGAACCGGTATTGGTTTAATTGATTTTCATTTTTTTTTCAATTTTTAACACTTGTCATCTGGTTCAATCATGGTTGAGCCGATAAAACCAATCGAACCAACACCCGGACCGGTTCAATCTCCAATCCAATTATTATATAGCATTTTGGTTATAGAACTAATAGTTGTCATTCTTATGGTTTAGAAATTATACAATGAAGGGGCAAGAGTGTTTTGGATTCACAATACAGGTCCTATTGGATGTTCATCCCTTCTATTATCCACACAAGAAGGGTAACTTAGATGCCAATGGCTGTGTTAAACCTCACAATAAGCTTGCTCAAGAATATAACTGGTAGCTAAAAGACCAAGTGTTTCAGCTAAGGAGAAAGTTTCCATTAGCCAAATTTACATATGTTGATGTTTACACAGTAAAATATAAACTTATCAGCAACGCAAGGAATACCAAGGTAATGTTCAAGTCTCCAAAAGAATACATCATTGACTAGAATGCAATGTATTTGTCAAGGTTTTAAATTGTGATCCAATCATGGTCATGTTTGCATCTCAATCTTTGGTATTGCCGATAATCGCACTCAACTGTTCTTGATGTAGCCTCAACCGTGTTCGCGTTGTGGTCACAAAGACATCAAAAACATTGTTTTCACAGCTCGTATCACAATTGCTAACCTTTTTCTTAAACCTTGGTTTTTGCTATCTTTAAATTAGCTAGTGCTTATTGAATATCACAATCATTTTTTGTATAACTCGTGACAAACGGACCTAGCCAGTGCACAGTTAAGTGTTAATTTTTATTCTTGCACGATTTGTGGCAGGTTTTGTGAATCCATTGAAATATTTCTGTGGAAATTACTATGGTTACACATAAATTGCTTCATCTTCATCATCATTTCACTCTTCATCTCATGGCTCCATTCAACTTTAGTGGAGCTTTTGAATATCCATTATTGCTTGCTGATTTCAACAATATCCTTTGTTTGGATGTTCATCAGTCATATATATTTACAACGACTGTGATTTCCATGATTAGTGGGACTCATGGATATGAAGGTTAGAACAATTTTTTCTTAATAATTGTTCCATAATTTTTTTTAGCAACATAGAATCACATGTTTCGTTTAATAGATAACACTTCATTGTTGTCAGCATTGTGCTCAATTTTTTTTTCCTATTCATTTTGCATCATTGCACAAAACATGGATCTCAAAGCTTAGTATGAACCCTTACCCTAGCAACAATTCTGACTGTTCGACGATTGACAAATAGGCTCCTTATCTTGATTCGATGATAGACGAATAGGTTCCAATTTTGACTGTTCTTTACAATTTTAGTTTTGGCTTGTTTTTTCCTCTCTATTTGTTTGATTTTATTTTTGCTTCAATTGATTCTGTCTTTAATCCTGATTCATTATTTTTCTTCTTCCATTCTTGTATTTTTTTTTCTATTCTCACTGTAATGTAATCTGACTTCATGTCGCTGAAATATTCATTTCATTTTTTTTTTTTTAATTCAGTTCTTAGATTTCGTTTAAATGAGATTTGTTTCTTCTTCTGAGTTCGTATTCTTTTGCAGCCACAAATAAATATTTTAAACAACTATGAGTAAAAACTGCATGGAGACACACATGCAGAGCATTCAAACTTCTGCAACGTACCAAATCTCGTTGGTCAATGTTACTTTAAAAGGAAGGAAGGAAGCAGAGGGATTTGTAAGCAGGTCTCTCTCTCTCTCTCTCTCTCTCTCTCTCTCTCTCTATCTCTCTCTCTCTTTCATTGAATGTATTAAATTTGATTAAACTTCTTTTCATTTTTTATTTTGTTATGTGTAGTTCACTTACTTTATGGCGCACACTTTGATATCAGCAGCAAACATCGGGGAGGAGCAAATATTTTCGAGTAACCTGATTAATATCTTCAAACTATCCTTTAATCCCACAGTTTCGAGGATAACTTCTTTGTTTAATATCTTCAAATCATCCTTTGGAGATTTGACATTAACACATTTGAAGCAATGACCTCAGTGGCGGCCTTCGGCCTGGACAAGGCATGCATTGAAATGTTACCGTCTACAGAAGCTTTTGTATTTTAGAAGCATTTCATAATTTAAAATTTTATTGCTGGATTTGTCAATGCACTATGAAAATGCCAAATATGTTATCTTGGTCCATTCAGACCGATCAGGTGACTCTTAGTTTCTTACCTTCTTTTGTACTATAATCTTTCATGACCAAGTAACCTATGATTAGCAGAGAAGAGATGGCTTTTAATTTTTGAAATGTTCATCAATCTTGATTTACTTTCCGGAAATCTTTGTTCTGTTTACTAATAAATGAACAATGTTCATTAAAAAGAAAGTATCTACACACATACAACGGATAAATCCTTCTATATACTTAAATGGTAAAACTATGCAAGTGTTGAACATTAAGATCTTACATGAAACAATTGAATCCCCACATATCAAATTAGGAGAGAATCATAATGGTACCAGGACAATCCAATATCATGATTAATTTACTAATCGTTTACTTGAAGATATGGAAAAACAGTCCAATACTTAATAATATGATGCTGCAACTTCTTGACCAGCTCGAATGTGTCGTGATGTCATCAGATATTATGAAAAATTGTTTTGCGTAATATAGATACCTCTGTTTATGTAATTTCTGCATTGACAGGATCCTATATGCTAGACACTAGTTTCTAAAATGCTAAAAACTTTCTATTTAATTCCTATTTAAGTTGCACGTAAACGATTAAACACTAACAAAAGCACCATTGTGCTTCACCGAGCCAATAGGCCGCAATATTCGATAAGGCTAGGAATTGTGTAGGTTCTATTAAAGGCTAAAGTTGCTCCTACGAAGCAAAATATAGTAATAGCTACTACTACTTGAATAAGTTTTTTTGTTGGTCATTATTCTTATTAATAGACTTGATTGTTATTTCTAGAATAAGACATGCCTTTTTACCTTTTCTGTTTATGTTCCTTTTCTTTTTAATTGATACTAACCGCTGCTTTTTTTTGTGTCGTCTAGTTTTTTGGACGTTATTATCTCCCGATCAGAACGGAGTTAACAACATGACGGAGACTTCATTATCATTGCATTTGGGCAGTCGGAATTTATTTTCAACCTTTGCAACGTAACATCTTAACGACCATTTTTGACACCGTCTTCTCCATTCCAGCGCGAGCATTGCCTTTGAATGATTCTTTGCACTTTGAACAATTCTGCAAGATCTTGAATCTTCGTATCAAACAATATTATTTGTACATATCTCACTTCAGTATTAAAAATAGCTTCACATTATCCTAAATATATATGTCATTACCAAAATTACTATAAGGATATTTGATCTTATTTGATTTTGTAATTTTAACAACTGTTTTATGGTGTTAAAATAATTCAAACCTAAATATAGGGGGTGCTACTTTCCCCTCCCTTGATGCAGAAAACTCTCCATATTTCTGAAAGTGTATAAAGTGATTTTTTTTCAGTATGTGTACATTCGACTCATGTCTGGAGCTATGACAGTAGCCCCCAAAAATAATAGTATTTCCATGATTCAAAGGGATTAGTGCACAAGTTAATGAATATACTTTTAAGATGGTGTGTCCAAAAAAAATAATACTTTGAAGGTGGTAACTGCTAGAGGTCCAACTTGTAGGGAAAACTTAATGAGTGCCACAAAGAATGAAGATCCAATTTAGTTCATGACAATCTTCTTGCAGCTTAATTTAGTTCCCAAAAGAAATTAATATATACAAAACTAGTACCTAATATTTTCAAATTGGAGGGATGAGTAGCTCACTTGGTTGAGCTAAGAGATTAAAGAAATTAAACTTTTATATTTTTATTTTTAAAATGAAGTTTGGAAGTTAAATGTTCATGATTCAAATCCCGACAAGAGAGAAAATAATAACATAATAATTAACATACGAACATGTATAAACATTGGGTTGAAGATTAGAAATGTAACAATTCATGAAATGCTTGATTGTAAATAAGTACATGTATACCATCTAATAAAGTCTAAATTAACATAATATATATCATATTTTTTTTATGAAATATAGAAAATGCCTTTCATAAAAAAAATAAAAAATATGTACTATTAATTATTATAGGCCCATTTAATTTTATACGAGGAGCCCAACATTGTCATAAGAAACCCTAGTTTCTTTCAGCTGCGGCTGCGACACTGACAAGTGACAACCCTTTTTCTTCATCTGGTATATATATAGCTATGATCACCAGTCACCACACTCAAACTAAATCTCCCTTCATCTTTTTATTTCACAAACATTAAGAAGCAATTCAAATACTTTTCAGAAATATAAAACACTTGATTTGAGTCTTTGATAACCCTAATTTCAGATTTTGTATCTCTCACACGTCAGCTAGATCTGTCACCCACTAGGGTTACTTCATCTTCATCATCTATCTCACTCTTTATCTCAGATCCAATGCTTGACGATGAGGATGACGATTTCAACAATATCCTTTGTTTGGTCATTCCACCGTCATGTATATTTACGAGTGTGATTTCTTTGATTAATCGGAATAAGGTTGGAACTTTCTATCTATCTTTTTTGTTTTGTATCAGACCGTTTCTGATTTGATTTTTAGCAAAATTGAATCACGCTATTCATTTAATAGACATTTGGTTAGACAGTTACGCCTTTTTATAATTGATTTTTTTGTTTCGATATCTTGGTTTGAACTGGTGAAAGTAATTCAATTTTTTCATTTTATTTTTTTGTTTAGTTTTATGCCTCTATGGGAGATCATTGATGAAAGATGGGACGAACACTCCACGGCCCTTTGCATGCAGCAGGCTATTTTCTTAACCCTCAGTTTCACTCTAGCCATGGATTTAGAGATGATATTGAAGGTAAAGGTGGTCTACATGATTGTATAACAAGGATGGTGGCCGATCCTGAAGAAAGAGCTAAGATTGAAATTCAACTTGATGATTTCGATAAATGGGCGAACGATATGGGTTATTCTGTTGCCGCTGGTAATGAAGTTCCATCAGTTTGGTGGAGTCCCTTTGGAAAGGGACTACCAGAGCTCCAAAAATTTGTGTCGTGTATTAAGCTTGACATGAAGTTCTTATGGGGGTGAGAGTAATCAGAGTGCCTTTGAGATGGTAAGATGAAAAAAATTGAATGTGAATTGTAAAATACATAGTACTTAATTGCTTATCTTAATTGTATTTGTATTTGTATTTGTTTAGGTCCATGCTAAGAGAAGAAACCTT
The DNA here is from genome assembly GCF_003473485.1 of Medicago truncatula. Lineage (NCBI taxonomy): Eukaryota > Viridiplantae > Streptophyta > Magnoliopsida > Fabales > Fabaceae > Medicago > Medicago truncatula. The sequence goes on from NC_053049.1 coordinate 3,510,576, forward strand.
TTGTGGCAAAAAACTTATAATGATGTTGTCTTTGTCATGGCTAATTCAAAATTGGCTGAAGAGAAAGCTAGATGGTTTGTTGAGCGAATTCAAAATCTGAAGGATAATGGAAACATTGATGGTACTCCATATCTGAAGTCTCTACATGATGTGATTGCTGATTTGTATGATGAATATGGAGTTGGAGATGAGAGTTGAAGATGAAGATGAAGATGAAGATCAAATGGAATATTCTGATTAAATTTTAAAGATTTTCTAGATTAAATACTTAGAATTTGACTATTATCGATGTTTATGTCTTGGTACTTGTTAAAATACTATATAGCTTAATTAAATCCAATGCTTGATGATGAGGATGACGATTTCAACAATATTCATTGTTTGGTCATTCCTCCGTGGTGTATGTTTATAAGTGTGATTTCTTTGATTAATCCGACTCATAAATTCAAAGGTTAGAATTTTCTATCTGTCTTTTTTGTTTTGCATCAGACGTTTCTATATAGCAACATTTGGTTTACAGTTCAACTGCTACTTTTTTGCAACCTCTCCATTTAATGATAAATGCTCCAATTTTAACACTCTTACAATTTTAGTTTTGTTCTGTTGCTTCCTTTCAATAGCTTTGCCAATTGATTATTTATTCATGTTATCTGATTCATTCTTCTTAATTTTTTTTCTCTTTCATCTAGTGTTTATTATTCTGATTGTAATATAGTCTGAATTGGTGTGGCTGAAATAGTCGTTTACTTTTTTTTTTTTTTTGGTTGTGTTGAGAGTTTTTAAGTTGGAAAATGCTAGATATCAAGAATGATTTTATAAGAAAAATTTAAGAATGATATGGCACAATAATCACCTTTAGATTTCAGTCTCATTTATTAATCTTTCATAAAAAAAAGATACATAACACCCACCACCCCATGATTTCCGGTCAGGCTGAGATTTTATTGGTTAACATTAATTTCAGGACTATTTCTTGATAAAATCTAAGGGTAATTATTCTGCCATGTCATTCTTGAAACTTTCTTGATATATACTTTGATTAGGGTTTTCAAGTCATTGAATAATAACATGACACATTTGCAGCAATGTCCTCTCGTGAGGCTTTTGCAAAAGAAATGGAGAACTTGAAAGGGAGAACAAGCAGTTGAGAAAGGAAGTTCTCAATCAGAAGCTACTCTTGCTTGAGTATAAGATGTCCACATATGCCAAATTGGAAGAAGCAAGGGTTAGAGAAGCAAATTTGATGAAGAGTAATGAAGAGTTTAAGCAAGAAATGAACAGAAAGGCAGATGAAACTCAGAGAATGATGCAATAGATGATGGAAATGATTCAAAGACAAGTCCAACCCTAGTTGCACACATATTTTTAGCTTGTTTAGTTTCATCTCCCAGTTGTTTTCTGCACTTTTTCATTTTACTTGTGAAATTACCTCATCTACTTCTGAATTACTTCTCTTCATATGAATGCTTCTGAACTTCTTGTATGATTTGATATTTTTACATATGTTCAATGTGCTTCTGAAGTAACTTATTCTCTCTGATATATATACATGTGTTATATTGCTTCCGAATGTATTTATTTGCAGAATTTCTCACTATTTTTTCTCATCTCTTTCTTTTTGTCTTTATTTTATACTTTTTGTTGATGACAAAAGGGGGAGTAGATGTATAGTATTTATAGGCTCTGAGCCCCATTAATTTAATTTTAATCAAGTTAAATTAATAGGACCTTATTCTGAGAGTTATTTTGTTTTTAAATCATGAATGTAATTAACATGGATAGAACTCAGGGGGAGCTTACAAACCTCACCTTAAAGTATTATTGGACTCAGGGGGAGCTTACAAACCTCATACCCTAATAGTCAACGTGTTAATTAGATTAACACCAATTGAACATTTTAAATATTAATGTTTGTCATCATCAAAAAGGGGGAGATTGTTGGAACAAAATGTGTTTAACATTAACTCTTCAGAGTTTTGATGATAACAATGTATTAAAAATTGTCAATTGAATATGCTAATATTTGTTCAAGTGTACAGGACTATAGACAAAATTTGACATTTTAAAAAAGATCTTGGAAGAACAATACAGAACAAAGGAATCAACAAAGAGGGAAACTTAAAGCGTCTGAAGAAAACTGCTCCTGAAGATATAACGCTCCTGAAGACAAAGTGCTCCTGAAGTGATGACGTCGTCAGAAGCAAGGTCATCATAAGCAAGTTCATCAGAAGCTGAGAATCACCAGAAGTTGTAGTTCATCAGGAGATGCAACTTAAAGCTTCAAAAGTTGTTTAACAGATTCAAACTCGTCTAAAGATTGCAGAAGAGTGATAGTATTTGACATTATTCTTTCAAAATAGTGTTGAATTCAACATCGACCATACTAGTTTATTGTTCAAATGACTAATTTTACACCATTTCATGTTTGTTGTAAATATATTTAATTATCACACAAATAGGTGTAGAAACATTTGTCAAGTGTATTTTGGGGATAAAATTTCAAAATTACGACCACATTAAATAAGTCCTCTTGATTTTGATGTTTTTTCTTCTTTTCTTTTTATGATAGGAATAGGGCCACAAAGAGTAGTATTCCCTCTGTCCCAAATTGTATGACGTTTTGGGCATTTCACACATATTAAGATATGCAATTAATATTGTGTGGAAAAGAGATATTATAAGTTGTTTTACAAAATTGTCCTTAATAAATAATATGGAAAAAATAAATGAAAGAATTGAAAGAAGATAGAGTAATAAATAGTTAAGGTTATAATAAGAAAAATAATATTAATGTTGCATTGGTATTGTAAAGCGACATATAATTTGGAACAAATATTTTTCCCTAAAACGACATACAATTTGAGACGGAGGGAGTATTAGACTATTAGTGCACTTTAATGATTGCTCGAGTTAATTTAAGAATTATCATCCATCCACATGTTATACCAGTGCCTAAAGTGTGAATTTGACAATGTCACTAAAATTCTTCAAAAATTTACCATCCATCCACATGCTAACCATAGCCTAAAGTGTAAATTTGGCAATATAATAAAATTCTTCCAAAAATATTACCATCCATCAACATGATATACCATAGGTCCATAGCCCAAAGTGTGAACTTGGCAATATCACTAAATTCTTTCAAAAATATTACAATCCATCCACATGCTATGCCATAGCCTAAAGTATTTGTCCACAACTTAAATGAGAGAGAGTGAGGCAAAAAAAACATTATGCATATGATATGAGATAGTCTTGCATGTACGAAATTGTATACTTACTCTTTTTAAAACATAACATGCTTTGTTCAGAAAAATAAAACATAACATGTTCCAAAGGAGTGGACACTAACATTCTCCAATTTTCAACTTTCTCTCATGTCTTGTCTCTTCTCATTTACGAGCCCTAGTTTTCCAATAATGGCAGCAGTTGTTACTTCTACAACACTTGGTAATACTGGCTCGGCCTCCTACAAGGTGTGTTTTGTAACATTTTGTATATGTTATATAAAACTTTTCATAGCTTAAAACAAAATAAATTTAGAGATAGATATAATTTCATTTACTCACAATTATTTTTATAAAAAAAATCATTTAATGTATGTTTTTAAATTTTGTCATGGGTACATAGTAAAAACAAGCTTAATCAATCAAAAATTTCGAACAAAATTCAACACATTAAAGACCAAAAATTTAGGGATGGAGTGTGTGGGTAATAGTATAGAAGCATATAATTTTTTGTGTTGATAATGTAGTATGAAGATGCTGCAAATGAAGGTGTAAGTGGACAAAGTGTTTGGGATAAATATGCTCATGAATGAACATTCAGGTATATTTCTTTATTTCTTACTTTATTTCCTTAATTATCACAATTTACTAAATAGTAAGTTGAATGAAAAATCCCTTAAAAAATAAAATAACTTGAATGAAGAATAAAAGGTTCTTCATTTACATGTTGTTTTAATAAAAGTAAAATACATGTAGTAATTGCCTAATTGGTGTAATTTCATACAGAAAAAATATTGGACGGAAGCAAGGGAGATGTAGCTGTTGATCAGGTATATCCAATTTGATATAAAAGCATTTTATTGATCTTGTAAATTTTACATCATTTATTGCACTACAAAAAATCGCCTAAATTATGGTGGCTAAATTTTCTTGTTACTGCCGTTTTAACCGCCACTATAAACCAAAATGGCATTTTCAAAATTGCCGTAATTTTGTCTGTCACAAAGTTTAAAACGGTGATTTAAGAAGAATCACCATGCAAACTGACATAATTTTCTTGCCAAAGTTCTAAGAGGTGGTTCTCAGCTCCCTATAAATACATTGTTCACTGAAACAAAAATTTAACACAACACATAGTGGAAAACTAGCCACTACCTCTTCAACAATGAATACCATGACACTAATTTACATACTTTGTTTTTTCAATTTGTGTGTGGCATGTCCATCAAAGAAATGTGTCTACCCAGCAATATACAACTTTGGTGACTCCAATTCAGATACTGGAGCTGGATATGCAACAATGGCAGCTGTTGAGCATCCTAATGGTATAAGCTTCTTTGGAAGCATCTCAGGAAGATGTTGTGATGGTCGTCTAATTTTAGATTTTATCAGTAAGTTGAACATTATCACATCCATCTAAAACAAATTTTGGTTAAGTTTTATATTTTGCTAGCATCAATTATGACATGTCCATAAGTTGTTTTCAACTTATTTTCATAAGCACTTGTTAGACTATTTGAATGAATTTAAGAAAACACCTTATAATATTGTGTTGTTAAAATAGCTTATACATAAGCACTTATTTGAGAAACCGTTATTCTTTAAAGGCTTAAAAAAGTTCTTTATCCAATTGGACCAAATATCATTCACTGCTACCATGCTAGCTAATTCACATTTGATTGGACTATATGAAGTTGGTTATTGGTTATGTTATACAATTTTAGATATATTTGTAATTGTATGTCACTATATCTATTTATTTTCTGGACATAAGCAACTAGAGAAGTGAACTTAGCGACCATATATATCTATGTTTATTAATACAATTTTTTTTGTATGCAGGTGAAGAATTGGAGCTACCATATCTAAGCTCATACTTGAATTCAGTTGGATCAAATTACAGGCATGGAGCTAACTTTGCAGTAGCATCCGCACCGATTCGTCCCATCATTGCCGGTTTAACCTATCTTGGTTTTCAAGTATCTCAGTTTATTTTATTCAAATCACACACCAAGATTCTCTTTGATCAACTCTCTGATAAAAGTAAATTTCTCATCAAATTTGCATTCTCATTTTTGTTTATTATTTGCAATTTTTGTGACATGAAAAAGAAGTGAATGGTGAAAAACTGAACCTATGTGATGTCATTTATAGGGACAGAACCACCTCTCAGAAGTGGCGTTCCAAGGACTGAAGATTTCTCAAAAGCCATTTACACCATTGATATTGGACAAAATGATATTGGCTATGGTCTGCAGAAGCCGAACTCTTCAGAGGAAGAAGTTAGAAGGTCAATTCCTGATATCTTGAGCCAATTCACCCAAGCAGTGCAGGTAATAATTAGCAACCAAAGAAATTAAGCCTTGTTGATGCATTATTATCAAGTTTGGCAATTGGTTTGATTCCAGTTACATTGTAGTATGATTGAACCAAGTTGAACCGGTATTGGTTTAATTGATTTTCATTATTTTTTCCTTTTTCAACACTTGTCATCTGGTTCAATCATGGTTGAGTCGATAAAACCAATTGAAACAACGGAGATATAACCGGTTCAATATCCAATCCAATCATTATATAGCAATTTGGTTATAGAACTAATACTTGTCATTCCTATGGTTTAGAAATTATACAATGAAGAGGCAAGAGTGTTTTGGATTCACAACACAGGTCCTATTGAATGTATACCCTATTATTACTTCTTTTATCCACACAAGAACGAGAAGGGTAACTTGGATGCCAATGGCTGTGTTAAACCTCACAACGAGCTTGCTCAGGAATATAACAGGCAGCTAAAAGACCAAGTGTTTCAGCTAAGGAGAATGTTTCCATTAGCCAAATTTACATATGTTGATGTTTACACGGTCAAATATACACTTATCAGCAATGCAAGGAACCAAGGTAATGTTCAATTAAGTTTTTGTTATCTTTAAAATATCAATTGCTTATTGAATGTGCACAATTAAGTTTTAACTTTTATGCTTGCATGATTTGTGGCAGGTTTTGTGAATCCATTGGAATTTTGTTGTGGAAGTTACCAAGGTAACGAAATACATTATTGTGGGAAGAAGTCCATAAAAAATGGAACAGTTTATGGCATTGCATGTGATGATTCCTCTACATATATCCCAAGCAGCAAAGGAATGGATTGCTAAACAAATTCTCTATGGTTCCTTCTCTGATCCACCAGTTTCACTTGGGAATGCATGCTAATTTCTATTAGTAAGTCACTTAATTATTTAATATGAAAGGGATTACCATAAATAATGTAGCTAGGTTTTCACGTTGTTGTTTCACTTATTTTTTATTTTTTTTATCCAACTTTGATAATCAAGGTTGACAAGCAAATTTTCAACCAAGTGATTTTAGTAAGTATATCCGGCAATTATTAAAATATTTTTCTGGGTGCCAATTTACTCCCTGCCTCATAATAATTGGGTCTCAATGGCTTTGTTATATAATTAGTAGAAAATCCTTCAATCTCACAAAAAGTACTTTGTCAGAATTTTATTTCAAAAAGCAGGTAACCGTAATGAGAAAATAATACAATACATAACTCAAGAATATAAAACTATATTAATGTTAGCATTAGGAACCTACCCACAATATAATAAAAATATGGCTTGTAATCATGGAATTTCATGTTTTTGAAAATCACAACAAATACAAAGCCAAGGAGCTTCCGCACAAACAACACCATTTTTACATATTTCAGCATAATATATACTGCAACTTTCATTGTAATAATCCTCAGTACCGTCGATAGTAATTGCCATAACAAGGAGAACTAATACAAGGACAGCAATGGTAAATTTTTCAATCTCACAAGAGTACCAAATTCCTTCCAAACATCATCACAATTGAGCTTAACTCAACCAATCAAATTAGGTGGCATCCAACCGATGTATATAGTTTCATTTTAATGAGGCACTACAAGAAAACTAGTTTTAGAAACCGAAAAATTGGTCACTAAATGGAGAAAATCGATCACTAAGTGAATTAGCGACTATTTTGGAGACCTCTAGGATCAATATATCTTCATCTAATCTAAAATAGTACTAAACATAGACCAAGTATTTTTTTTTTCTCCCGCTTAGTTAATAATTGATGAATTGATAATAGGCTCAGTCCTATCAACACTCTTGATTATTCTGTAGGTACTTCCAATGACTAATGGAGGCATGAAATTCATCATAAGAGAAAACCTCAATATGTGTTTTGCTGGTAAAATGGACAATAGTCAATAGTATAGATCATGTCATAGGTTATATTCATTGCTCACTTCACTCGGACATCGCAAGCAATTTGATATTTTATGTACGCTTAATAGAGTCATTCATAAATCTAAAAAAATATTTGAGACCCTAATATTTTTAGAAGCCCAATCATCAAGGATGCCTCTGAGATCTGTCCCAAGAAATTACACTAATTGTTCAACAGTAGCATTTTTAAATTAGATTGTGTAGGTAATCAGTCTAAATATGAATAATATAATGTGTTGCAGATTGTATTAGATACGATTAGGTTACTTAGATATTCTATCAAAATAGGTATATGCATTACTTATTGTTTTTTAAACTCAACCAGCTATGCATATGATTTGTCGTTTCCCTTCTTTTGACACTGTCTTCTCCATTATTCTACAGCGGGCATTGCCTTTGAATGATTCCTTGCACGTACAGTTATGCAAGTTCTTGAATCTTGATAGAGAGTGTTTTTAAGCCTATATTCAGAAGTTACAAATGATATGCATATACAACTTCACAAATATCTTCCATCTACTTCTTTGTAGTCATCTTGTCACAATCAACATAAATGCAAAAAAAGTAAAATTAAGGAACATGTTGAAAATATATCAGATGAATTTTTTTAAATTGAAAAAGAAACCTTCTAGACCTAATAATTTCTAATTAACTCATAGGATTCCTTTCGATAGTATTGTATTATTGTACATTTTTTTTTATTCAATTGACTAGTGATGTTAACTCGGTAAATCAAACAAATCTTACCAACTTTGATTAGTTTTTATGTTTTCTTGTCTTCTTTTTTTAAAGATAAACTTGCATTATTTTTAATATAGTAATAATTTGCTAATCAATATCAAAATTAAGATCTAACATAGGTAAGAATATTTTTTTTTTAATTATTTGATTTGACAACTTCATAACCATGAGATGGATTTCAATTGTTATAAAAATAATAAATGCCACATTGATATCGTAAAGTGACAATTATTTTGAAAAAAATAAAAAATGTTAAAAGACAATAATTGTGAGACGCTGGGAGTAAATTCTATTTAAAAATGTTGATGTGTCATAGTAGAGTATGTTCTATTGGATAACTTGATTCATGTCATGTGTTTCAAATCACATCCACAATTGACACACATCGATAGATTTTTAACAAGTTTACTAAAAATGCATCGAAATAATAAAATTTATAAGTTCATCTCCATAAAGATTGTTTCAATCTCAACTCGGCAATTTAATTACGATTAGGATTTAACAAATGGGGGTAATTAATTAATCCTATTATAATATGTTACTTAAATCTCTATATAATACCAATAACATTAGCACAAATCTCAGTACAAGTTTATTTTTCCTCCTACTCTTCCTAAGGGTGATACAAATATGGCAACATCTGCAATTGAAAAGATAGAAATGGATGTGCCTATTAAGGCCACCCCCCAGCAGTTTTATGAAGTTTTGTGCAACAAGACACACCATATTTCAAATGTTTGCCCTGATATAGTAAAGGGTATTGAACTTCATGAAGGTGATTGGGGCACTGAGGGGTGCATTATATCCTGGAATTATGTTTTTGGTAAGTGAGTTCCAACTCAAACTCAACTTGGTTTATATTTGAAACTCAAAATTTGTTTCAAAAGAACGGTATCTTCCTTTACAATCATGTTTCTTTTTTATCTTAACTTTTCTGTTCTCGGTGTAAGGGTTCATATAAATAAAAATTGATGGATGATTATTTTAGTTAGTATTCGAACTTTTGTTCCTACGAGCGATTCATCATAATTGGAGTTCATTAACTAATTGAGGCCAATTACTTGATATTTTTTGTCAAGATTTTTATTTGAGATATGATTGAACATGCATATCAAGTTAGCTTCTGGACTCTGGTGAATTTTACTTTTGAAGAGCATGGCAGAAAACCAGGGATACATATACTTTGATGTAAATTAAATTATTTACATAATTTTATGACTATTTATAAGTTAAGTTCAATTAAATTTAGTGTTTGATATATGAGAAATTCAAGTTATTATTAATAATGTGCTCATATGACAGACTTGTAAATAATTTTCTTAACCATCTGACTCTCAAGGAAATAGACCTTGATAATCTAGCTAGAGTCCAACCAGAAGGTAAATATGAATTCTGCTAAAAATTGTTCAATTATCATTCGATGTAAGATACTCTCAAACAATTGGTCTATAAATGAAGTTTATTAACGATTTGAGTTAACATTTAATTGACTAGCATGTAATTTGGTAGCATCGATTCATATAATAGATCATTAATATAATTGGTGTCGCTCATTTTCCTATATATGTGATCTAATAAAGATAGTATTTAATTTATGAACAAAAAAACAGCTGGAAAAACTTGTATTTCTAAGCAGAGGATTGAAGACATAGACAAAGAAAACAACAAAATAACGTTCAAAGTGTTGGGTGGAGACTTATTGGAGGATTACAAAAGCTTCAAGTTCATAATGCAAATTGTTCCTCAAAGAGAAGGAAGTGTGGTTCGTTGGATAGTAGAATATGAGAAGCTCAATAACAATGTTCCTAATCCTCACTCTTTGTTCCATTTATCTGTTGAGGTTCTCAAATATGTTGATGCTCATCTTGCACCCGAGGACAAGAAGTAAAATAATTTATTTTAATTTCATTATTGTGTGTGACAAATAAATGAGGATTTAATTTCCTCTATCTATATGTCATGTATTATGAATAATGTATGTGGTTTATTCAAAAGAGTTGAGTGGCATTAGGCGTGAGCTGAGATGTTTCTGCTCCACCTAGCATATAAAAAAATGTCCATGTGTATTATAATATGATATTGTATAAAATGGGACCTATTTATGGGATTGAAAGTCGTGTGTATGATTTCACCTTATGAAATAAAATAATGTTTTGTGGGATTTCCTTTATTTTTATTTTTTATTAAGTAGGATAATGGTTATACGTATACGCATAAAAAAAGAAGATATTGATTGATTCGAAATTGAAGTCAAACTTTAGAAGAAAAGGGCATAAACCATAAATGTGTGATGTGACTTTTTTCTTTTTTTTACCAAAATAAAGTAACTATAGAATGATAAGAATTAAAAATACGGTGACTAGCCTAAGAACAGGCGTCACCCTAGCTAAAGTATGAACAACCATATTCGCTTGTCTCCTAACAAACTTCACCTCGAAGTTAGAATGTAAAGATAACTGATAAATAATACTAGAAACAATAGCATAGAATTCCAAGTCACCATGACCCTGAGACGATAGAGTTTGTACTAAAGTTGTTGAGTCGGACTTGAAAACAACTTGGTTCCATCTGTTCACATCAAGAAATTGAATGGCATCGAAATGTGTGATGTGACTTGGATTCAATGATACGTGTGAGATTTTCTTGTCAAATATTTTAACCTAGGGCCTTAATTTCATCCGAACAAATAAAAAAACTAAAAATAAAGGATAATTTTATTATATTTACCATCATTTGTAATTTCCTTGTAAATTCTAAAAAGAGCAATGCTATATCTCTAGAAAAATAACATCAAAAAAATTTCAAGAATAAAAAGTAGTCAATCACAGTGTAGTATTTGCAAAAAATACCCTTCATTTGTATTAATATTCTTTAATTGCAAAAAAATATTCTTTAATTGCAAAAAAAAAAAATACAAAAGTGGTATAAATACAAAAACTAATTAAACATGTTTCTATAGCACCCCCCAACATACTCTTCTATTTTAAGCAACATTCCATCTTCTCTTTACTACTTGCTTTTTCTCAACTTATTCTTTTATTTTCAACAACAATTCAACTTCTCTTTACCACTTGCTTTTTTGGTTTAACTGTTTTGAGGTCACACATAAACTTACTTTGGCACCATCTCCAGTCTTGTATTTTTTGTCATAATCCTCACACTTTGACCTAATTTTTGGAGTATAAATAGAAGCAAAATATAGCAAAGTGGGGAGAGGGTAGCAATAAACTATTTTCCTCTTCACACACCATTCGACTTACCACCATTATCCTTATTAGCTTCTATGTCCATCATACAAAACTTCTCATTTCCTCTAATCTTATTGTTTTTCTTTTGTTACAATCTTATTTTTACTTTATTTGATGGTAGATTATTATGATTATTATTATTTTAATTGCCACTTATTATTGGTTAGACGTAGGAACTTCAAATTCATTACTTGTTTTGCTGATTGTTTATTTTCACCAGCCCAGCATACTCTCTTTTTTTCATTTGTGTTTTTGTCTATTATTTGTCTAATATTTCAACCCATTTATCTCATTTTTATCGCTCATTCAATTCAATGCATGTTAATACCGTGTGTTAAAAATTAATCCCACTTTATTTATTTAAGTTAAAATTATCTTTAATAAAATGGTTTTTTTTAGAGGATTAAAGGGTTAAGATGTTAAAAAAAAAATTAAATGATTGGATTTTTTTTAGGGATCTAACATTTTTTTAAGATAAACCAACCTACCTATATTGGTACTCGGAAAATCGAATCCAAGACCTTGAAGAGTATACTTTAAAGTCCCAAACCAATAGCCAAGAGAATTTGAGGATCTCACATTACATGTTGATTGGATCTTTAATAAATGATTGGATCTAGCATTACGAGTAGTTAAATAATGTAAGCCGTAAACATGCTCTTCCAAATTGAAATGGATATCGCATAACATTTATGAACTCTCATTCTAATTAAATTCTCCAATGCAGATGTTATTATTATCACACGGATGAAAAATTAATGTTGTAAATGAGAAAGTGCATTCCTTATTTACATTCCTTAAACAAATATAACAATAAGGTTAAATACAAGACCAATTTATAACAATGTAAAATCCATATTTTCATCAGCTTTAAATGATTTTGCGATTGAAGCTAGCGGGGGCAAGGGGTATTCCATTTGTTTACTTGATAGGGAGCAATTCTTACCTAGACACAAACCCAGATAAAAAATATTTGGACACACATACATAAAATGAGATAATTAAAAGAAAAATAAATTAGTCACATTATTTTTTATTTTTATCTTTAAATTTATGTGTGTGCCGCCTAAGTCAATTTTATTTGTGTTTGTGACTATATTAGACTTTCTCCTTAGTAGGTCATAAAATTTGACTTCGAGTTAACTAACAAAGATTGATATGAAATATAGGCAATAAGTGTGGTGAATGTACAAAAATACAAAGGTGCGCCTGAATTTTTTCAACTTTATTGTTGGCCTTAGACGCATTTGAGTAACTTTATTTTTTGTATTTTTGTGATTCTAAACAATGCAATCAAGATCCAAGATTATATTTTCACCCCCTAAATTTTCTTCACTTTTAAGTGATTTAGTTATGTGACTTTGTTGATCCATCTTACTCATTGTTTTTAAGAGTATCATCCATGTTTCAATATGCTTTGCACAATCAATATTTTAAAGAACTTTGTAAACAGTTTGTCGAGAGAGGTCTAACTTACTACATGGTCGAGTTGTGCTATTCTGAGAATTATAAAAGACATTGAATTTTTTTTGGTGATACTCGTGGTTTAACACAATGTTGGGTTACGACACTAGTGTTATTCAACCATTATGACAAATTGTATTGATGTCTTTATGTCAAAGCACTAGCATTGGAAGTATTTAAATCTGTGTGATGACTCACATACATTGTCAGATCAGTCACTATTATGGTCCTTGATGTCATCGAAAATGTTGGTGGTAAGCTATTTACAAATTTAGATTTGGTCAAAAGTATACCTAACATAATTTTTCTCATGCTCAACTTTTTCTTCTCTCACAACCAATTAACACATTTTATTTGGACAAAAAATTGGAAGGTATAATGGTTGGGATCCTGATTCTTGCGGCGACTTTGTCATTTTTGAAACGGTGGCAGTCGCTATAACGATTAGTGCTCAACTATACAACCTTCTCATTTTCCACCTAAATTGAATATGTTGATTTGTTGTGAGTGAAGAAAAAGCAGGGTCTAGAACAAATCTATGTTACGTACATTTGCGTCTCATGTTTTTTATAAAGTCTACATTTGTAAATAGCTTACCACCGACTTTTTTAATGGCATCATGGACCATAGTAATGAAAGATTTGAGGATAAGTTTGAGATAAAAAGGTTAGGAGACCATGTATCATCAAACTTTTCTGTAAGTTTCTTTTATTAACTCCTACAATAACATGACTCTGTCGTGATAGCAAGTTAGACCCCTTCGCTAGTTGCTTACAATTTGTTTTAAATGTTGATCTGCATATTATTAGCATAATTGGAAGATGGATGATATTAAAGTGAAATTAAAAAAATAAAATTGGAGAATACTCCTAAAAACAAGAAATAGCACAGACTACCTAACTAAACCACCAAAAAAGAAATCTTAATTGCCTTGTTTAGAATCACACAACAAAAAAAACAAAATAAAGTTATCTCGATAAGTAGCTATGACGTCCAAGTCAAGTTGGGTCCTCGTTAGCAGTAGTTAAGTGAGTATGAGTAAGGAAGTAGTGATAAAAGGGGGATGATCGTGTGTGTGTGGGGTATTTATAATAGTGGACTCGGCCATAGGCTCCATGTTGCTTGCTATCTTTTCTCCTTGGCTTTAGTCTGATTGTTTTGAGGTTAAACCGGATATCAAACCTCATACAGTCGGAAACACTTATTTGGTTTAAGTGAGTTTCCTGTAAGGAACGAATCATGCATATTTGAAAATATGTTCGGTGTAACAGAGCCCAAGATTGGTGGATGCACCTATCCGGTTTGGAGGAGGTCATAATATGTAGGAGCAACCTTATAACTACCTAGATGTTGGTTACACTTTAACGAGGTGGGGCGCGTAAACGTTGTGTTGATATATGAGGTGGTTCTTAGTATAATTGTTAAGGTCGTAACTCTATCTAACCTATCTCTCAGAGGTGATATTCATGACGACGTGATTAAGGAGGTTGACTCATGTATAATTCCATACGCCCTATTAAAGTGGACATCTAGATGGACCTTGCCTTGGCTTGTGTTTTCGACCTTCTTGTTATATTCTTGACGAGCCTTTATATTGGACGACCCCTTGGATAATTAGGAGGGCCTTTTAGACTTGTACCATTATAATGTTCCTAATGTATGAATAACTTTAATAATAATATTAACTATTCTTATTATCATTGCATTTGATATGAGACATTGTTCTAAGTTGAAATTATGAAAATCTATTGATGATTTACTATGAAACAAGATATAATAAATGATCTAGTTTTGATTTCTAGGAAAATGTTTTTTTAGTATTGATTAAAAATATACTGTTGACTATTGTTTTTTTTTTTTTTTAGAGAACTGTTGACTATTGTTTTAACAAACGATGCATGAAGGAAGCAATTTTTATTTTTTTTTGTCAAGTAGCTTAGTTGGCTTGACTCATATACTTTAAGTGTGGAGAAATGGAGAATCTATGGTTCGAACCTCAACCCTTTCATATTATTGTCCTTGCAATTATCAACTGAGTTGTGCTTACAAGATTGAAGGAAGAAATTTTAACGATGTGATTATGAGGTAAGACATCAAGCTCAAAGTTGATTTCTCAAATCCTAATCATAATTTTTTTCTTATTTATAAAAGATGGATAGTCTCCACGGCGTAGGACACAAATTCTCTCAGATGAGTGTTTATTCCAACTCTTCAATTGGTATTGATTATGACAATGTTAAATTAATGGTTTTGATTGCATCGTAGAAACTTTACACGGGAGAAAATCTACCGCCCCACGACCTAGCTCCAAACCCTAGCCCGTCAAAAAACCTAATCCACTATGTAACTAGTGAGTCAATATTATACCTCTTATTTTTGCTTCTATTAAATATTAGCCGACCTTTCAAATACACACCTTAAAAGCTTTTGTCTATTCTTTGAACTTCCGATTTCTAAATGTTTGACATATACTATTTCAGTATTTCGGATGTTGATAATTGATACCCCTTTGTATAAGACATTAAGAAATATGTTAATTCAATATCTTTCTTGCCTTATCGTGCTAACAGTCTATGAATGTGCGATTTAAGTGGTGGTTTACATTAATGTTTCTTGCATATTTCCAATGCTTATTAGGTCATGTATTCATGATGATTATTAAATCATACTCCCTCTGTATCAAAATATAAGCAAAATTGATTTTTTAGGTTCATTCAATTAATGATGTATGTGGTTCATATTATAGACCACATACATCATTAATTGAATGAACCAAAAAAATCAATTTTACTTATATTTAAAAACAGAGGAAGTAATTCATACTTGTTACACGAATTACACACGCTTCATGCATTGCTTCATGCCTTCCCAATCACAGTCTCTACTTTTGCTTATTTCATTATATCTAGAGTGAGTTTTATTTCATTGATCTCCTCCGCTTCATCTTGTTCACCATTAATGTTTCTCCACGACAAGCAAATGTTTCATTGTCCATTCGTTAATATCGTAATATGAGATATTTAATATAATATACTTACTTGTTATTTTATTTATCGTCATATCAATCTCTATAAAATAAGAGCGATTGTCGACATTAATTACTATTTATTTTGATTAACAAGATGCATACTCAAATTGATATGACCAAAATGAAATTCAAAAATAAGTTGAGGGACTAAAGCATGTATTAAGCCTTTTTTTAATCGAAATAAATAGTAATTAATGTCAACAATCGCTCTTATTTTGATCAGACTTTCCTACCTATTAATCGAACTTCAAATTACCACTACTTCTTTCTCCCAAAATCGGATGGTATATTATACTATAACACCTTTTTTTCTAATGAGTCAAATGTCAAAAAAATAAAATTATTGGAAGGTATATTAACTTATTTTTAAATTTCATTTTGGTCCCTTAACTTTAAACCGTCTCAATTTGGTCCCATAACTTTACCTCCGTTTACCTAAGTGGTCTTAGTTTTTTTAACAGAAGGGACCACTTAGGTAAACGGAGGTAAAGTTATGGGACCAAATTGAGACAATTTAAAGTTAAGAGACCAAAATAAAATTCAAAAATAAGTTAAGGGACCAAAGCATGTATTAAACCTTAAAAAAAAAGGGTTAAATATGTTTTTGGTCCCTATAAATATGTCAACTTTTCGTTTTAGTCCCTCTAAAATTTTCATTCAACTTTTAGTCCCTATAAAGTTTTCAATCTTCACTTTTGGTCCCTCTTTTAAAGTAAACTCATATGGAGAATTCATATTATTTAATAAAATTTTTCAGAAAAATTCAAAATATTATAAGAATGACTCCAAAAAAAATTAATTTTTTTTTAACAAAACATGAATTTAATATGAATTTTTATATTGTTTATGGTTAAAAATTCATATTTAATTTGTGTTTTGTTAAAAAAATCTAATTTTTTTTAGGAATTATTTTTAGAATATTTGACACATTTCACCAAAATTTCATTAAAAAATACAAAAATTAAATTAAAAATAGGGACCAAAAGTACTGATTGAAAATTTTATAGGGATTAAAAGTTGAAGGAAAATTTTAGAGAGATTAAAACGAAAAGTTACATATTTAGGGATCAAAAACATATTTAAAAAAAAAAAAAAAAAAAAAGATAAGAAGTTAAAATCAGTTGTTTGCCGTGATCTAGCGAAAATCACAGTGTAGCAGAGTCCAACTAACTATACTCAACAAACAAAAACTTCCTTCAAACACAGCAATGCTTTCATTTCACTAATCGTCACTTCCAATGGCGAAACCCGAATCCACAACCACAACCCGAACCGTAATCGAACCACACTCCCAATTCGACCTATCAACCCACTCTCGCACCACCACCGTCCGATCCATCGCCATCACCACAATCTCCAATCGCACCATTCTCTTCATCGGAACTCACTCAGGCACCATCTTCTCTCTCTCCCCTAACCAAAACGACACTAATAACCCCCAAAACGACACCGTTTTACCTAACCTCTCCTTTATCCGTAGCGTTTCCGTAACCCACACTTCAATTGACACCGTTTTAGTTTTATCAGATTTAGGTAAAGTTTTAATTCTCTCCGATGGTTCCTTGTTTTTAGTTGATTCGGATTTATCGAATGGCGCGGTTAAATTAGGATTTTCGAAGGGGATTTCGGTTGTAACACGAAGGAAAATGAGAAATAATGAATCTGAAAATTTAGGTTTGGGATTAGATACTAATAATAAAAAATTTCTGCAGAAATTGGGAGGGTTGAACTTAAACTCTAATTTACAGAGTGAGGGTTTTAGTGGATGTGTTTTGGCGATTTCGATTGGGAGAAGGTTGATGATTGTGGAGATTGTTTTGAAGGATGTTAATAATGCATCACTTGTTGTTTTGAAAGAGATTCAATGTGTTGATGGAGATATTAGTACTATGGTTTGGATTGATGATTCGATTATTGTTGGTACTGCAAACGGTTATAGTTTGATTTCGTGTGTTAGTGGATTAAGTAGTGTTATATTTTCGTTGCCGGATGTGTCGAGGCCGCCGAGGTTGAAGTTGTTGTATAGGGATTGGAGGGTTTTGTTGTTGGTGGATAATGTGGGAATTATTGTTGATGAGAAAGGGCAGCCGGTTGGAGGTAGTTTGGTGTTTCGGCGTGGGTTGGATTCGGTCGGGGAGTTGAGTTTTTATGTGGTTGTTGTGAGTGATGGGAAGGTTGAGTTGTATAATAAGAAAAATGGGGGGTGTGTTCAGGTTTTGGCATTTGGTGGGGAAGGGATTGGGCCGTGTGTTGTTGCTAGCGAGGAAGATAAGGGTGGGAAGCTTGTTGCTGTTGCAACTGCTACCAAGGTATGTTCTTGTTTGAAACTGATTGTACCGTGATCTTCGTTCATGATATACATTTTGACATACTTGTGGTTTTGTTTTTGAATGTGTGTGTGTCTGTTTGTACTTTTAGATGTAAAGCTTGGCACTCATTTGATTTTCTGATATATGTTATATTCGGATTGTTTAGAACAGAGGGCATTTCATGATGACAACGAATCCCTATTGGACACATACAGTCAAATCTGAAGGGAAAACATGTTCAATTAAAATGAAGCTTTTAAGTTCCATTTACACCTAGTGAGAGATGAGTGGTTTTTAGATCAGTCGGTGAAAGTTTGACTATTTTGGCGATTGTTTTGTATGAAGCCCTTGATATGAAAAAATAACAACATTTCTTGGATTAGGAAAATCATTCGGAAACAGAACATGCTTATAATGGTAAAATGAAACAGATCATGCTCATTCTGAAACTCATGCTGGATCCATAGTTGTATAAGACTTAAGCACTGAGGATATTGTTTCACTGTGGGTGTACCTTCAATAGGAAAAATGAAAACTATGTTGTCGTAGTAGTACTTCATTATTCAAACTACTGAAAATTTAGATATAGGAAGTACAATTGTCATGTATATACTTTTTTTATCTTCTGGAGTAATAGAGCTATATGCTTCGTGGACAAAAACTAATTTGAAATTTAAAATTGTTAGTTAAGTAATTTGAGCAAGAGGGAAAATTCATATGTATTGCTAGCTGGATTGAATTTTCTTGCTGCTACAGTAAATGCCTAATGGAATTTGGATAATCATTCTATGACTGAGAAGGTAACTTGTGGTTTTGTTGTTGAGTGTGTGTCTGTTTGTTGTTTGTTCTTTTACACGTAAAGCTTGGACGGGGCTTTGGCGCTTGCTTGATTTCTGGAGAGATATTATATTTGGATTGTTTAGAATAGACAAATAGAATAGAGGCTATTTCATTATAACAATGAATCCCTGCACATACAGCCAAACTGAAGGGAAAAAATGTTACATTAAAACGAAGCTTTTAAGTTCCATCTACACCTAGGCTGAAGGGAAAAAATGTTAAATTAAAACGAAGCTTTTAAGTTCCATCTACACCTAGGGAGAGATGAATAGTTTTTAGACCAGTCAGTGAAAGTTTGACTATTTTGGTGATTTTTTTCGCAGTCTTTTGAGGACATCTCTCATTAATTAAGCCCTTAATATGAAAAAGTAACGAGTAAGATTTCTTGGATCAGGAAACTCATTCTGAAAAAACATGCTTATAATGGCAAATAAAATAGGAACACACTTGAAGTAGTTGTAGAAAATTCAATTACTGAGGATATTGTTTCATTGTGGATGTACCTTCAATAGGAAAAATGATAACTATGTTGTTGTAGTACTTCATTATTAAAAGTTGTCATTTACATACTTTCTTTATCTCCTGGAGCTACATGCTTAGTGGACAAAGGACTAATTTGAAACTTTTTTTTGACAAAACTAATTTGAAACTTAAAACTGTCAGTTATTGTGGGAAAAATCATATATATTGCTAGTTGGACTGAATTTCTGCTGCTACAGTAAAAGCTTTGTGGAATGTGGTTTATTATTCTATGTCAGAGGGTAACCTTGTTTTTACATGCACTAAGTGTACAGAAGGTGGCAGCTTTTAGAGACTACATTTTTGACATACTTGTTGTTTTGTTGTTAGTGTGTGTGTGTGTTCTTTTAGACGTAAAGCTTGGATGGTTGGCTATGGCACTTGTTTGATTTCTTAATAGATATCATATTCGGATTGTTTAGAATAGATAAACAGAATAGAGGCCATTGCATGATAACAATGAATCTCTATTGTACACTTGTGGCCAAATTTTTAGGCAAAAAAGATTAACAAAGAAGCTTTTAAAATGGCAAAGAAAATGGGAACTTACTTGAGGGTATTGTTTTGTTGTGGGTACCTTCAATTTGGAAAATGATAACTATATTGTTGTAGTACTTTCATTGTTCAAACTATGAAAAGTTCAGATGTAGGAAGTAAAATTGCCATGTATAGGGATGGCAATTGGACCCAGACCCAATGGGTACCCGCAAAAAATACCCACAATGGGTAGGGTAAAACCCCGCTTTTATGGGTCTGGGCACGGGTACGGGTAATACCCACAAAATTAAATGGATATGGGCACGGGTAAGGGTACTATACTGCCCAGACCCGCAACCCCGAATATACATATTTATATAATATCATAAATTATTTATTTATTTTTTATGTATAATTAATTAATTTATTTAACTATTTAAGCCTAAACCTAAACTTAAACCAAACAACTGCTTAATACAATAACAGCTCCATCATGCCGGTGTATAATTTTTTAGAGATATTTTGGATGTTTTCTATTTGACTAAATACCACGATTCATATTATTTTATGAGTTAATTTTAAATAATTGGGATCATAGTTTTATTTGTGATGTTTTTTTTGTTTTTTCATAGTTAAAGTGCGGGTAATAGGTGCGAGTATGGGTACTTAGGTACCCATAGGGTATGGGGAAGGGGACTAAAGTTGTTGCCCACGAGGGTACGGGCACGGGTACGAGTATTTTTTATAAATGCGGGTATGGGGACGGGCACTATAGTACCCTACCCATTGGGCACCCATTGCCATCCCTGCATGTATATGCATTTTTTATCTTCTGGAGTAGTGGAGTGGAGCTAAATGTTTAGCGGACAAAAAATTAATTTGAAACTTAAACTTATCAGTTAAGTAATTTGAGCAAGAGGGAAAATCCATATATATCGCTTGACAGACTGTATTTTCTGCTTCTGCAGTAAATGCCGTGTGAAATGTGAATTATTATTCGATGACTGAGGGTAACCCTGTTTTTATGTGCACTCAGTGTTATATAGTAGGTGGCAGGTTTTAGAGACTACTATACTAAATAAATTTGTTCCCTGATGGTTGCTAAACTAGCAAAATTTTAATTTTCCTTATCATTCATTAAAATGGAAAAGGCATCTCCCAACTTAAGCTTTGATATTATTTGATGAATTTTTATAATGAAATCAATACTGCTTCTTCTTTAGTATCCATTGAATCTTCAGACTGATAAGATAATATAAATAAAGGCTTGACTCCTAATTTCACTGGGTATATTGAATCAAAGCTAAATTTGATTCCAGTCCTAGATTATATTCTCTTCAATTCAGTATCATCAAGTACCAAGTGGCATTGGACTGAAGTTGCTCCATGCAGTGCTATACTCTATTATATTTTTGACATCAGCTGTAGCCTATTATGTCGACTTGTGACTACCATTACAATTGTGATTGATTAGAAAATTGCAAGCAAGCAATTTGTTATAACTGCAACCTTTATGCTCTCATAGTACTAGGTCATTGAAGAAACTCATGTTTTTTTGGTTGCATATACTTCTAGGTTGTGTGCTATCGGAAATTACCGTCTGTAGATCAAATAAAGGACCTTTTGAGGAAGAAGAACTATAAGGGAGCCATATCCTTGGTAGAGGAGCTTGAGTATGAAGGTGAAATGTCAAACGAATTGCTCTCATTTGTTCACGCTCAAGTGGGGTTCCTCTTGCTTTTTGACTTGCATTTTGAAGAAGCGGTGAACCACTTTCTGCTCTCTGAGACAATGCAACCTTCTGAAATATTCCCATTTATAATGCGTGATCCAAATCGCTGGTCCTTACTGGTACTATTGTGTTTTTCTCCCTTTTAATATATTACTGTCAAGTATTTTTGCCTCTGCCATGGGCTAAGCCAACAGAAATAAATCCTTTAATGTGAAGAATTGCTCCATCAATTACTATATTAGCAACAGTTGTAAGATGTAAAAGATTTGTGTCTTTGTCTCATGCCTTGTTTTCAACTTAAGGTAGAATACTAAGTCTGAATGCAGTTTTGTAATACTCATGCCTTGTTTTCACTTCAAACGAATATCTTTACCATTATATAAAGGCCAGTCCAAAGTTAACCACAAATTAACTACTTTTTGGTCGAACCTTTTTCTGGACAAAATTACCCTTAGAAATCTAATTCTTTTTCAAAATTTAATCTAAATTTATTCCTAAGTTATAGGAAATTTAAAAACTAACTATTTTTTAGCTGAACGTTTTTTGCTTCAAATTTTCCCATAACAAACTAATACTTTTTCTCAAAATTAAATTTAAAAACAACTTAAAACATAAATACAACGAAATACAATAAAAAAATGCGGATAGACGAGCAGGGAGTGCTCACCTTTCCGCTAGTAAAGATAGAATACAAAGTCTGAATGCAGTTTTGTACAGCAACCTGTTTAAAAGCTTTATGTGCCATTATATACTCTACTTAGTGACTAGATATTTAGTTTTTGTTTGTGGTATATGGAAAAACTATTAGAAACCTATGTTCTTTTTACATGACTCTAATATATATTAAATTATGCTTTCTTCATGGATGAACATTATGCATATAGGTACATATTTATTTTAGCAAAATATCCTTGCGATTGAACAATATGCAAGTGAGTTGGTATGATCTTGCCCGACCATGTGATGTATTATTTTCTCATTCATTTGCTTATGACGTAATAGTTGAACTTGAATAGGACTTGGTGTGTGTTTGGTTCCGCGGTCATAAAAATTGATTTTGATAGAATTGATTTTGAATGAATTGATTCTGATCAAAAGTGAGTTGAGTGAAATTGATTTGTGTTTGGATACATTAATATGAAAGTGATTCTTATCAATGTATGTTGTTTGGATAGTTTGAATCAAAATTGATTTTAAATGTATAATTACCAAAATGGGCGTCATTATAATTATAAGTATTTATAACTAGATTTCATTCCAATTTTATATAATTATTCAAATTTAATTTGTTCATTAAATTTAATAATTTATGACTGTAAAAAAAATAGTTATTTATAAAATTGTTTTGACAAAATTATTCATAGATTATTTAAATCATATATTATGGGTTGATATGATAAAAACGTGAAAACCATGAATTTAAATTATTAAGAAACCCATAATATAAATTGGTAGGCTTTTACCATGTACTAGGTCAAAATAAATAAGACTGGAGTTTAATCGTAAAAAAAATATCAGCAATTTTTTCTAATTAGCAAGTTATTGTTTAGTGCAATTTATGATCAACTGGGAAAAAAACTATTGCAGCTCCTAAATAATGTGCTGTGTGAAAAGGTATAAAGGAAAGGATAAATATGTAAAAAGAGAGCATTCACTCATAACATAATAAAATTGTAATCAATTCCCACCGCTGTTTACAAAAGCTACTAATACCAGCTTCAATTGGAATTGCTTTTAGATGCCAGACTCAATTTTAAAAATGGCTACCCAAACACCAATTTTTTAGCAAACTCACTTTTAAGATATTTAAACTCACGTTTACAGCTCCCCACCACGCAACCAAACGGAATCTTAATAGCTGAAATTTATTCATTTTGTAATACTTTGATTGCGTGTATTTGATGTGCCTTATAAAATCTAAACTTTGGATCCAGGATTAACTGTTAATTTTTTCTTTGGTCTTGTGCTATATTGTGAAACTTCGTTCTTGTTCTTAATGCATATGAATTATTCAAATATTTAAAGTTTGTGCTTTATGAATGTGGTACAGAGGTTCAAACTGGCTTTTGTAGGTTCCTAGGAATCGGTATTGGGGTTTGCATCCTCCCCCAGCCCCTCTTGAAGATGTAGTCGATGATGGCTTGATGACAATCCAGAGGGCATCTTTCCTAAGAAAAGCAGGGGTAGAAACAATAGTAGATAATGATCATTTTCTCAATCCACCGAATAGAGCTGATTTGTTGGAGTCAGCAATAAAAAACATTAGCAGGTTTATATTCCTTTATATTTTACTTGAAAGAAAGATAAAATATGTATTTTTTTTTTTGTTTGATATGGAAAAATAGAGCAGTCCTTTATTATAGAAGCGATATGACATGAATCTTGGGTAGCGTAACTACTTATCTACATCCCAAAAGATTAGAAATTACATTTATTTTATCTTATCACTAGTACCATTATCTACATTTATCCTGTTCAAAGTCCTATTATCCAGGACATAGGATTTGAAATCTCTTTTGGTTCTTACGATACTCCTGCAAGCTGGCTGGAAATGTCTCCCATAGACAGCTTGTTGATAAAATCAATGAAGTACCTCTTGGATGTGCCGTTGGTGAGAATGTCTGCAACATGATTTGTTGTAATGACATTATGGAACTCACCATTTTTTATCTTCTCTTCACTAGAGTGTTAATCTATTTCAATGTGCTTGGCTCTGTCAATGAAAACATAACTGTGAGCTATGCATGTTGTCTACTTGTTGTTTTAGTATAGGTGTCAATTTTCCTAACAGTAATTCTTTTGTAGTCTTTCGATCTACATATAATCTCACACATTTCGCAGGCCCTTGATTTAAATTATGCTTTAGCATGTCTCCTTGCCAACCAAATTTTGTTTCTTAGTTTGCCATGTAACTAGGTTCGTTTTGTGGAGGGTTAGGTAGCTTAACTGGTTTGAGCTAAGGGTTGAAGGACCTAGGTTCAAACAATGGTATTGGTGAAGGAGGAAACACCAACCTAACAACTAATTACTAACTTTTGCCTAAAAAAAAACAAGGTTTCTTTTGACAAATGTACAATAACCACCAGCTGATCTTCTGTTCATGGTATTCCCAGTCCAACCTGCATTGATGTAGGCGTGCATTTTTGCTGCTATCCATGTTTTTTATGTTGTAAGTTTGTAATCATCTTCTTGGTGAACAACCTTTATTGATGAATACTATGTACAGGTATTTGGAGGCCTGTCGAGAGAAAAAATTAACACAGTCAGTCAGCGAGGGGGTTGACACTCTATTAATGTATCTCTATAGAGCTCTAAATCGTGTTGAGGACATGGAGAGGTTGGCATCTTCAACGAACTGGTGTGTTGTGGTATGTGCAGATTATTGTTATTGTGGATTCACATTATTCAAGACATGCAAACTGTTATGTTTCACATTTATTATATTGATGTCAATTTTATATATTAGTTATTTGATTGAAGAGATTTCAATAAATTTTGAAAATTTGGAAAGTGAAGTGTTTAGTAGTAGGAATGTTGCTTATTATTCTTTTAGAGAATTTGGAAAAAAAAATCTTGTTTTCTGGCATGGCCGCATTTAACGTTTTTCCAAAAAGAGAATTGTCAACTGCAAAATTAATCTGCGAACCTGGAAGGGTGAAACCTGCCTGGATCATTAACCACAAGTGTAAACAGAGAAAGTAAAAGTGGTGACCCCTTGTCTAAATCAGTGCTGTTTTCTAAACAAAACATAGGTTATTTCACTACATGACATGATAGCAATTGCGTGGGGTTGTCATGAGAGATGGACTTATGATATACATTTCTTTGCAGGAGGAGTTGGAACACATGTTAGAAGAGTCGGGGCATCTACGGACCCTTGCCTTTTTATACGCTAGTAAAGGAATGAGCTCAAAAGCTGTGTCTATTTGGCGCATCCTGGCAAGAAATTATTCATCTAGCCTACGCAAAGACCCTGCTTTGGAGACTATTATACAGGATAGTGGGGAAAACCTTATTTCTGGAAAGGCAATTGCAGCAGCTGAAGCTTCAAAGATTCTTGAGTTGTCATCTGACCAAGATTTGATTCTCCAACATCTAGGATGGGTATGACTTGAGTGGTTTAGAAGTTGGTTGTTAATGCAAGTAGAATGTCTACAATTCCATGATTCTTCTTTTTGAACTTTCTCATTTCAGATTGCTGATATCAGCCAGGTTCTTGCAGTCGAAGTTCTAACATCGGACAAACGAGAGATCCAGCTTTCTCCTGGTTGGTCTTGATTCTTCAAACTTGCCCACCCTCATGAATTTCTACAATGATATTATGATAATGTTTTGGATCGTTGATTTTGAGCAACACAAGTTTTGAATACGTTGTTTTGCTCAGTTTGAACCACTTGTTTATTATCACAGAATTACTAGTGTAATCTGCCAAAGTGGTCTTAAATATCATATTTATCATTAAGATTTTGTTTTTTGTTTTTGTTTTTGTTTCTGTTCATTTTATTTTATTTATTAAATCATTAGTGATATGTTCATTTGATACTGCAGATGAAGTTGTTACATCTATTGATCCAAAGAAGGTAGAAATTTTACAAAGGTATATGGTTATTGATTCTCAGGATTTCATGATGCGATAAATTCTTTTACCGTCTCATCTTCATTGCGTTTATGCTCTAATGTATATGAATACACCTAATGGTTAAGGGTTGGTTGTTGTAGTTATGATATTGATTTATACTCTATTTTTAACAGTCTGCTTCTTAGTTTACCCTGACATCCTTGTTATTTAGGTATCTCCAATGGTTGATTGAAGACCAAGACTGCTTTGATACTCAGTTGCATACGTTGTATGCTCTCTCACTTGCCAAATCAGCAATTGAAGCCTCTGAGTTTGAAAATATCTCTGAAAGTCTTGCTAGTGGAAATACTGAGAGAAATAATATGACTACTTTGAGGAACTCGATCTTTCAGACTCCTGTCAGGGAAAGATTACAGTTCTTTTTGCAATCATCAGACTTGTATGATCCAGAAGAAGTTCTCGACTTGATTGAAGGATCTGAATTATGGTTGGAAAAGGTAATTATAAGTCTTTTGACTATGTTATCCTAAAATCTGTTTATTTTAGTTTGATATATTTTCTATTTTTGGTTTTTTCGTTTCTTAGACAATCTTTGGGATGGGTGGTGATAGATTCTTCATGTTCAAATTGATGTTTACCTTTTTCAACCTTTTTTGTTAATTGGGCTTATTTGACAGGCTATTTTATATAGAAGATTGGGGCAAGAGACTTTGGTCCTCCAAATTCTGGCTTTGTAAGTTTCATATTAGCTTTGAAATTGTTGCTGTTGTCTACTTTTCTTGTAAAACTTACTCGAATTATATTGCATGATGCCATGTAATTCCTTGCATGCATTTTCTTATTGTTGATTCATTGTAATTTTACGATCAATTTTATATGATGCCATCTTTATGCTTGTATGTGTTTTACATTAGATTGTACAAACTACAAATCAGTCCTTACCATTCTCTATTAAAAGTTTTCAATTTTACAAGTCAGTTATCTAGGTTGTTGGTCTGTGTGTATAATTTTCACATGCTTATATTTGTATCTAGTATATTAAAAGCTTGCAATTTTACAAGTCAATTATCTAAGTTGTTGGTCTGTGTGTATAATTTTCACATGCTTATATTTGTATCTAGTATAATTGTGACATATAATGGCTCTTGTCTTGCCACTTAAGAACATGATAGAAAAGAGTATAAGACAAATAGTCGAGTCACAACACAACTTTTCTCCTATATGCTTGGTAGTTGATGCATATAACAAGCAATTTTCTGTTGTAATTTGTTTGGTATGTTTACGTACTCGACTGAACAATATGGAATTTACTACATGCCCTTTGCACTATGCAATGGGTTGCACAACATCAAGGTAGGTTTTAGAAGGTAGTATTTTTCCTATATATTAGGTAGAGGAGGAAGTGAGATTATTCACAACCTTCTACATATGTGATTTGATTAGACCCCACCTGGTGAGACCGAGTTCACCACAGTTAAAGTTTTGAGGAGTGTTCTCTTGATTGAGAAACCTTAAACACTAAGTTTATGAGTTGACACTAGTGTTTAATTGTCATTCAAGTAAAATGTGAACTGTAATAATCCTGGTTTACATATATTCACTAAAAAGAGGACTTCATTAAATTGATTTTTGATAGAGGTCAAAGATGTCATTTGATGTTACATATATTTGAAAGTCCTCTCCTAGTCTGAAGTTTTTGGTGTTGTTGTGACTAAAAAGAAACGAGAAATATGGATTACTATTTTTAACGAGCAAAAACTGATCCTTCTAGAGTATAGTATCATGCAATTTACAATAATCTGTGAATAGAAGTCCTTCCAAGTCATGGTGAGATATATGGTTTGAAGATAGGATTTTGGGATTGATCATTGTTGAATTCGAAGGATTTCTGAGGACAACTAGATTTCCCTTATACTCCCACCGTCCCTAGATATAAGCGCCCATTGAGAATTTTTTTTGTCCCTAAATATAACCTCTTTTCAATTTTCTAGATGCATAGCCCACTTGGGTTGGCCTAGTGGTATTGGCTTGGGACCTGGGAGTGTGCTCCTCTTCAAGGTCTCAGGTTCGATTCTCTCCGGGTCAATTTAGGTGGGCTAATTTAGCTTTTTCAAAAAAAAAATAAAAAAATTCTAGATGCATTTATTATTTTTTTCCAAACATAACCCTAATTAATACTACTAATTTACCTTGGAATATGAAAAAGTCAAATTTGAATACACTACAAACAAGGACAAATTTAGTAATATCCCCACAAAATGAACATATTAATTACACTTTCATCTTTTCTTAATCTTTGTCAAATTTGCAATGAGGGCTTAGATTAAGGGACAGAGGGAGTATTCAAGATAATTTGTTGTAAACTTCATTAAAGCATGCTGAACAATTGAGTGCAAAACTGCAAATGGCTTACAAAGTGTAAAGTCACAAAATCAGACTTCATTTATTTATTTATTATTATTGTCTGTTGGCTCCCAGGAAACTAGAAGACAGTGAAGCTGCTGAGCAGTATTGTGCAGAGATTGGAAGATCTGATGCCTACATGCAGTTTGTCTCCATTTTATCCTTTTGACGATTTATTCATGCAAGTAACGGTTATTTTACACAAATATGTTAAATGCTGTTTTTTTTGTTTTTTGTTTTTTTTTTTTGTCTTCAGATTGCTAGAAATGTATTTGGATCCACAAGATGGTAAGGAGCCCATGTTCACTGCTGCTGTTCGCCTTCTCCACAATCATGGAGAATCATTGGACCCATTGCAAGTCTTAGAGGTATTAAGCTCATTCTACATCAGTTTTAACAAGTAGACAACATTTTTCATTGTGAACTGTCTCATTGGCTGGTCTGGTCAGGCCACAAACCCCTAATTTGGACCAGATTTAGGATCATTAAACATGTTGAATACCAGAAACCGTGTGTCCGATATATTAGGAGACAATCAAATTAAAAAAACAGTCAAAGACCTTTTTGTTTTGAGGGTGTGGATATATGATGGCATTGGTTGGGTGTCACCAGATTGGTATGTTGTGTTATAAAATACACCTATTTATACTCATCATTGCATCAGTAGAGATTCAGGTCATGTATTTTTTTGCTAATCCAACTGTTTCTGAAGCTCATGCTATTAAAACATATTTTTGTCTATTCTCTTGTCAAGTTAGATGTTGCATGTAAGATGTGATGTAAAAATGCTCGTGTTTTTACCTGACTGCTTTAAATACTCTTTGACTAGATGTTTTGATAGGAATATAGGAAAATATTTTGTTGATGTGTCTGATATCTCGTGTTACTAAAACTATTAGCACCACAAGACGGTCACTAGAAAAGATAGTATGAAATAAACAAGCAGGCATTATTTCAGCAATATTAATTCCTTCATAATTCCTTGAGTATAATTATCAGGATTGGATGGAAGGACTCTGCATGTAATCATTTGCAGATTTTCACTGTCTTCTCTTTAGCTGTTATTGTATATTTTATGCACTCCGCAGAGTTGTACTTACTAAATCTTTTGGCTTTTAAATGCAGAAATTATCACCAGATATGCCGCTTCAACTTGCTTCTGAGACTTTACTACGAATGTTCAGGGCCAGAGTTCATCATCATCGTCAAGGACAGGTACTTTCAGGTTTTTCTTTTCTAGGTTGACATGATACAAATAAGAATTGTAGTGGTTGCTATCTAGAGTAATGGGTGATCTTGTTTTCTGTAACTTCTCTCCTAGTGAGGTGAATTCCACATGATTTTTGCAACTACAATTTGAGTGCTTTTGGAACAAAGTATATGATTAGTTTAAATACAGTCATCTTTTGAATATAGTCTCTAATGTATCGCCTGTTTATGTGGATTATTACCACTCAAGTTCATTATTGTTCCAGAACTTGAACCTCTTTTTTTACCAAAAATTCCTTGTGGGCAATCTTTGAGATAATTTTTTCATAGTCTGACAATTTATGGTTGACATTTTCCTGTCATACTTTAATATAACTCTGTAGACAACCATATGTTTTGGGCTTGTATTGGTAACTTTGGCAACATATGTTTCAGATTGTGCATAATTTATCTCGTGCCGTAGACATTGATGCAAGGTTGTCAAGATTAGATGAAAGGTCAAGGCACATGCAGATTAATGACGAGAGTCTCTGCGACTCTTGTAATGCACGCCTCGGTACCAAGTTATTTGCAATGTACCCTGACGATACAGTTGTATGTTACAAGGTTAGTGCTTGATCGCTTTTCTCAATTGATTCATCAAATAGAGCTCTTTGCCCAAACTTTCTTGCCTCATCCATGATTTTACTTCTAAGCTGTTTCCCAATGTGTTATTTTCGGAATTCTCGACATGGTTTCTAGTGCAGAAAATAAAATAATGTTTGAAGTTACCTCAGTGGATTTTTTTGGAATTAGTCGTACTTTTTGTAATTGTTATCCGCTACATCTTTTCTTTCATTATTCTTTTTAATGTGTAAGTCATTACTGTCTAAACTAGACTCTGGGGGAAAGCTGACTGATGGTTTAATCTTCCAGGACTATATTTGATATTCTTGTCTTTGATAGTTTCTGGTCATTGTTTAGCTGCGCTCCTTTAATACTGACACTGTTATTAGCGATGGGTTTTCTTAATTGTGCTACTAATACTTTGCAGTGTTACCGTCGTCAAGGTGAGTCAGTGTCTGTCTCTGGTCGCAATTTTAAGGAAGACATCATAATTAAACCGGGTTGGCTTGTGAGTCGTTGATCTTAGAAGTTGCCTGTCTCTTGGCTTGTGAGTCGCAATTTTAAGGAAGAAATCCTAATTAAACAGTGTCTGTCTCTTGCCTGAAGCCTGAAGCTTAGAAGTTGCCATTCCATGCACCAAACTAAAATCCTTCCAAAATATGTAAAAGGAATGTTGATCGCTCGCTCGGTTATATAGGTGCACATTTAGCGTTTTTCAACTCCTAACCTGCTACACTTAAGAGTGAAGTTCATATAGTTAACTGCCACATGGTGGTTCTGTAAATAAATCTGTTGAGTGGGCCATTGTATTCCCCATACCCCTTTTGGAAAATTGCTTTGTAAATTTTGATATTGTAAAATGTATATTTTTACATCTATCTATATATAATCAGCTCATTCTTGCATTCTAGTTCTTTTGGGCATGCCATGTTGGAATTTGGTTACAAAGATTAGACGGTTGAATATCATCATAGTATTCTATTGTTTTTAAAACGATTGCTTGTAACTCCATTTCCAAACTGTAGTAGAAATATAAAATAGCCTCTCAATAGGAACTGGAGGACTCGTTTAAGTAATAAAAAATGAGTGCATATGTGTACAATTTAATTTAATTTAAACCATGACTGCAAACTCATTCTTATGTGAATCCTTGTTACTGAACGCTTGCTTTTTCTCTTCATGCACCGTTGGTATAATAATAAAAAGTCAGCATATTACATTCATGTGTGTATAACTGGTTATTATAGTAAAAAGAAAAATATTTCTAGATCTAACAATTATATGAATCAATATTTTTTTTTTTTATGTAAATCAAATACATCTTTGGACCATCTCCAATAAGAGGGTCTCAAATATTTAAGACTTGCTACATCATTAATCTTTCTCGCACACATTTTTTTAATAATAAGTGGAATCCATACGTTTTTTAATATTAAAAAATTGAGATGTAATGATATAAAGTTATTGCTAGTTGATTAATGAATTTCATTTAAGAAATTTGTGAGATACTGAGTTGGAGGAATTTAGTGCTTATTAAGCACTACTATTAAAAAATTATAAATAAATGATATGTACACGTGTAATGTATTTAAATATTAAAAAATTAGTGTCTCAGTTGTAGATACTCTTACGTAACTACTCTCCTTGTTTCTACATCTAGATAGATCTCTACGTAGTTTCTCATTAATATACCAATAGTAAATGAAAAAGGAAAAAAAAAAAAAAACTATTGGCGCCAATTTATCATGATTATTTGGCACTTTGTGTCATCTTCAGTAAAATAAAAACGTAATTTTTAATCAGAATCAAAAGAACTTTTAAACATGAAAGAAAACAAAATAAAATTAAGTGAAAGAGAGGTGAAATTTACCTAACTGTGTCGTTTGGAATGTCACTCCTACGTCGTAGGAAACGGAAAAACGAATGGTTTATGCGAAAAAGAAATAATTGTTGTGATTCTTTCAATGAAATAACTTTTCAAATTGACTGATTATGTGATTATACAAATTAATGGTGGTTTGATAGCATCAAATTTATGACCAGAATGTAGAACTAGAGTCTAGAAAAAACTCATACGTGTACTGAAGAAGAAAAAAGAGTAACATGCAATTTTTTAATTTAAGGGGGTGGATATTATAATTTTTTTAGGCCCATTATTTTTAAAAGCCCAGTTCAATATAGCTTCTTACACTCCCCAAGATCCGGCCTGGTCATCCCCACAAAGCTGATACATGAATGCATACTTATCTCATAGGCCCTAGAATTTCACATAATTAACATACTAGTATCATAGTATTATTTTGGAAAAAAACATTTGATTTCAAACACATATCTATGAGCAAAGTCATATAAATTTGGGGACCACATGAATTATGCACAAGAAAATAAGAATACTTTTAAAACGTTGCCTTTCAGTATCTGTTGTGTGGTTAATATCAATCAATTAGCATTATGGAAGTGGAAGTTTCATCACTTGAGAAGACCTAATCTTCATTTCTTGATTTATAAGGATCTAACAACGAGTACCGGTTATTCATTGGGACCCAATTTACGGTTGCTTCTAGATCTTGGTTCCATTATCCATTTTTGTTGGGTTCATAGGAACTAAACAAGTGTACCAATAAATACTTTCAAAAATAAAAAAACTACCAATAAATAAGAACCTTAATTAACAAAAAAATTCCCAAAGGTCTGCAATAATATTATCCTTATCATTTCAAAGACCACACATATAAATTGTGGCAATTATTTTTTCACTTAATTTGTCACCTTTTAATATTTCTGACTAGGTACATAATTGGATTGCTTATAAATACTCTCATTGGTTCATTTTCTTGTCAGTGTAAATTGAGTGGCTGATTCAACTATTTAATTCGTTGATCAATTTTTTTTTTTATTTGGCTAAATATTCGTTGATCATGGCTTTGAATTTGCCCTCCCCAGCTCAAGTGAAACCCTCATTTTTCTCTGATATCATCAACCCAGTTATCACCCCCACAAAACTTCCAGGTTCTTCTCTCATGTCTCTGTCTTATCATGCACGTACATATATGGTTGATAAATAAATAATAATGATAATAATAATAATAATAAAAATAAAATAATCATTATCATGATCCGGTCATAAAAAATGATAATATTCATGATAAGAGCTTCCTCTTTTCTGTAACATATATTTGTGTTAACTTCCTTACTTATAAATTATTATTATTTTACCATAACTTGTGCTATATATTTCCTCAAGAAGAAAAAAAAAAACTTGTGTTAGAAATTCATTTGTTGAATTAACTGGATTAAAAATACTTATATTATTCTTTTTCCAATCAGCAATACTATCATAACATCACAGGAAAAAAAACATTAATAAAGGTATGATTTTTTTAAGAAGAAAAAGAGACTAAGGTTTATAAAAAGTAAGAGATTAATTAGTAATCCGCTACCTTTTTTTTATTTATATATTTATTTATTTATGTGTTATCTACATAGAGTGTGTTGTACTTAGCTATAAAATTAAAAATAAGTTATACTACTTCCTATAAGCTGCATGGATAGAGATATGGCACCCGAGTACGAATACAAGATGCAAGATTTCTAGAAAAATTATGGTACGTGTATGTTAAAATTAATACGAGGAACATAATTTGGGTCCTACAAGATTCAAGGGATTAATCTCTGTAATTGCGCACGCACAAGATACCCTCTTTGCACAAAAAAAATTATACGAGGAAACTTCTTTTAGTAAATATAGCATTTAACCTAAAAATATGAGAAAACGTCGTTCATACGAAAAATAAAGCTAGAATATATATATATATATATATATATATATATATATATATATATATATATATATATATATATATATATATATATATATATATATGAAAAATAGTTTAGAGATGAGTCGGATTTCAAGGTTGTATTGTTCAAGATTTCAAGGTTCGCTAAAGACAGTATTTTTCAAGATTCGGAGGTAGCTAACGATGATATTTACAAACCCACTAACAAGATCCCAACGCTAACAACAAGAGTTGAACTCACGTTTTTGGGCAATATGAACCATCCTATTATCAACTGGATCAACATACGTTGATAGGCAAAAGATATTTTTATATAATAAAAAAGGGACGTGATATATATAAAAAAATAGAGAAAAAAGTATACAATATAATAGGAAAAATAGCCATGAGTATCCGATAAGTATCGAGTACGAATACATGACTTTTGAAGTACCCATTTTTCATAGAGTTCATCACATCATATTTTGTCAAAATTTTATCTATAATAAGTTATCTAAAATCTATGGATCATATGAGATTCAACTTGACCTATATTTGGCATCACGGTGGCCATACCAAAATCACGATGACCCATCATGATTTTTCAAAAGATACACTTTGTAACTTCTGTAAAATCATGGCAAATCACCTTGATTCTGACATATCGACCGACACCGTGATACCAAATATACACTTAGTAGTTAGTGTTTAGTTTTGTAGAAGTGTTAAAAAAAAAAATTATGTGGTTGCCTCCCATTGGGGGACCAAAAGTGTGGATATATTTTTTTTATACACTAAAATCAAATGTTTTGGTCATAGTTTGATGCCAATTTGTGCTTAGTTTGTAATTTACTTAGCTATAGTTAAGTTGAGTTTGATTATGGTTTGATCAGGTAGCTTTGCATTGAAGAGAAAAGAGGGTGACACAAAAGTAGTAAAGAGAAGAGTTTATTGCTCAGCAGCACA
This sequence comes from Medicago truncatula, assembly GCF_003473485.1. NCBI lineage: Eukaryota > Viridiplantae > Streptophyta > Magnoliopsida > Fabales > Fabaceae > Medicago > Medicago truncatula. The sequence continues at coordinate 3,545,962 of NC_053049.1, forward strand.
CTCACCACAACCAGCTTGGCCTGGAACAGCTATTCCTGAACCTAGTGATTTTAAAACATGGGATGGACCAAAACCCATCTCTGTCTTAGGTTCAACTGGTTCAATTGGAACTCAGGTATAACTTTCATGCATCAATAAACATGACATTTTCTTTTCCTTTTATGTCAGTTTCTCTATCAACAATGTGATATTTTAGTAAAAAAAATATTGTCCCACTTTATATCTTACTCCCTCCGATCCTATTTACAAGAGAGATTTCAATTAACAAAAGTTAATGTAACTGGTATAATTTATTAACCAGGTACATCAATTTTTGTTGACCCAATTTTTTTTTATATAAATAGAACCAGATAGATTATTTTACAAGATTAAAGAAACAATGTTAACAACACATTTTTCCAAGTACGATTTTTTATAGATTAAAATTCACACTAATCACACAGTTTAAATGAGACCCATATAATTTGGTCAGATCTATCCGAATTTTAACCAATTAAAAAGAATGTTAAAACATGTGTTATAAAGTGTGTTGTTAGCACTCATTGTTATATTATGTTTATGAGGTTTGTTTACTTAATAAGGTAAGGTAAGTTCAACTAAATTCCTATAAACACCTAAAAATATCTTTAACATTTTTTTATTGAAAAATATCTTTGTAACTTAAAACTGATACAGCTATTTTTTATTATTTAATTTGTAGTATTAAGGTTGTCCTTGTTCATGGATTTGTAACACACATGTCTTTAAACATACCATATTAATAATCAAAGATTTACATACCAAATATTTGAAATGAAAGAATTTTTTTGTTTTAAAAATTCCTCTTACTTAAATTTGCAGACACTGAATATAGTGGCAGAGTTTCCAGAAAGATTTAGAGTTGTGGGGCTTGCAGCTGGTTCAAATGTTACTCTTCTTGCTGAACAGGTAACAATTACCTTACTCCAAACATGTAATAAAACTTATCTTATAAGAATGAATGTATAAATTATTCCTACACTTTTTATTACATTTCCATAAGCTATTTTCAACTTATTTCTATCAGCTCTTAAGGATGGCTTAGGTTCAACAGATTGTTTTTTAGCATGTATTTGTTCCATCTTCCACTTTGCATTTCTTCATAATCTGTGAATAATCTAATGAATCAATACTAGGATAAGAAAAGGATTTATATGTTGTTAAAAAACCAAAGTTACCTATATGGTTGATTTCTCTCTATGAAGCACTAATACAAGCACAAATATCGATCATGATACTAAAACGTCAACATAAGTAATCAGTTGAGAAAATGAAATAACTCGATGTAATGTGTCAGTGTCGTGTTGGACACTGACACATGTTGGATACCATACATATTTTTAATCTAAGGTGTTGGTACTACATCGGTTTCGTGTATATCTCATTTTCCTAGTTTTTAATATTGTGCAGGTAAGGATATTTAAGCCTGAGTTAGTAGCTCTTAGAGATGAGTCTAAAATCGATGAGCTCAAAGAGGCTTTGGCTGGTATTGATCACAAACCTGAAATCATCCCTGGGGAGCAAGGAGTCATTGAGGTGAAAATTTTCATCTGTTTCATATTATATATGATTAGCTTATAGACCCACCGTTGTTTTTTCCTTTTCTGAGCAGTATTAATTTTTTCTTTCAGGTTGCTCGTCACCCTGATGCCGCCACAGTAGTTACAGGAATAGTTGGTTGTGCAGGATTGAAGGTAAACTTCAGATCATATTTAACCAATATGGCTAAGTCTAGAAAAACTTTTGCTACAACTTTATGTAACACAACTGTATTTACAATTACAATGTCATTCTCAAGCTAGATAATAATCGTGTGATGCTAATCAAGGTATATATGTTCATGACTTCATGCTCATAGTGGTTTATGTAACATATTTATATGATACAAGAGGTTAAAACTCTAGAACTAAAAAAAGTTTATTGGATATAACTTAGCATAATGATGCATCCTATTGTTATTATTATTTTCCACAGCCAACAGTGGCGGCGATTGAAGCAGGGAAAGACATAGCATTAGCTAACAAAGAGACAATGATTGCTGGAGGCGCTTTTGTTCTTCCTCTTGCTCACAAGAATAACATCAAAATTCTTCCGGCAGATTCAGAACATTCTGCCATTTTTCAGGTATTCTAAGTCCATCATCATTTGCATAAACTCTTTCTGCTGATAATTGATCACTGATGCTTATGGAATTTCCTCTACACAGTGTATCCAAGGGTTGCCAAAGGGTGCACTTAGGAAAATCCAATTAACTGGTTCTGGAGGTGCTTTCAGGTATGAAAACGTAGTTCAAAAAGAGTATTGAAAATATACAACAGGAAGCTTCTAGAATCTACATAGCTGACCTGAATTATCAATCGACAAATGCTAATATGGTCGGTATCATTGACAGAGAGTGGCCTGCTGAAAAGATGAAAGACATTAAGCTTAAGGATGCATTAAAGCATCCCATTTGGAGTTTGGGAAGAAAGATAACAATTGATTCTGCTACCCTTTTCAATAAGGTAACTTAGTTCATGCTACAATAATTTTTTTTCGATGAAAAGTATTTTCTTGCAAAATCTATTTAATGATATGTTCTTAGTTATATAAAATGTTTTGTTTTTGTTTTTCCTTCTTGGCAGGGTTTAGAAGTAATTGAAGCACATTACTTGTTTGGAGCAGAATATGATGATATTGAGATTGTTATTCATCCACAATCTATCATACATTCATTAGTTGAAACACAGGTTTAACCTTTTTTACAATATAATGTGTTCAATGTTGTTACTTAATATACAAAGTTAATATACAGATTTATTACAAAATGATATTTTTGTTGTTGTTATTTGCAGGATTCTTCTGTTATTGCACAGTTGGGATTACCTGACATGCGGTTGCCACTCCTTTATACTTTGTCATGGCCAGAAAGAGTCTATTGTTCTGAAATTACTTGGCCTCGCCTTGATCTTACCAAGTACAATCGATTCTCCTTGTTTCATATTTATACTATATCGTAGATGGCTTAAATCACTGAGAAACAATAGGAATAATCGTAGCTAGATTGACTTATTTGAGCTTATCTGCTGACATATGCACTTGTAAGACTGTTTGAGAGTGGCATACTTTTGCAAATATTTCAACTTATTCAAAGTTTTATTTAAATATATTCTGATGGATCAGGTATGGTACTCTAACATTTCAAGCTCCAGACACTAAGAAGTTTCCATCAGTGAATCTTTGCTATGCTGCCGGACGTGCTGGAGGCACCATGACCGGAGTTCTTAGTGCTGCAAACGAGATAGCTGTCGAACTGTTTGTTGCAGAAAAGTAAGTATAATCTTAGTTACTTTCCATAGCAATTCTGCGTTGAGAATTCTACTGCATTTTTGTTGATTGAACATCTTAGTTACTTTCTATTTTTCTCTCATCAGGATAAGCTATCTAGATATTTTCAAGATTGCAGAGCTAACATGTAATGAACATCAAAAAGAATTGGTAACATCTCCAACACTTGAAGAAATTCTTCACTATGATCAATGGGCAAGACAATATGCTGCTGGTTTGCAAAAAGCTTTAAGTGTTTGAATCTAATGTAGCTGTGTGGTCAATTGTTGGCAACCCACCACTAGCATATTTTGTTTATGTTCATAAATTTTGTTTGTATAAAATGTAAAGGGTAGCAGTATATATGTGTTAAAAAGGGTTTCAATAAAAGCTCTTAAGTTAAAGCATACTATCATATTTTGAGATGATAATGTCATCCAATATGTTGTTCTTCCACTTGAAGATGTTATAAATTTCTCTTGAGAAGAATTATATGAAATTGTTGACAGAATGAATTTGAACAAACAAGTGTCTGGTTAGATTGACGGTGAATTTCACAAAAAAAGGGTTTCCGTTAATGCTTATGATTAATATATTTTTAATTTTAAGAATATTAGTATAACATATATTGAATTGGCATAATTTGTATAAACCCTCTAAAATCCTGCTCCCAAATGTGAGATTTTGTACTATGAAGAAAAATAAATCCTCCAAAGTCATTCCCTCTCAAAAAAATTTATTTCTTTCACTTGCTCATTTCTTTTTTCCAAAACCCTCTCATCCCTTCCCCTCCAAACTCGCAAACAAAGCTTATTGGAAATACTGCAGTAGCTAAAATCACTAATTACCACGGTCGAAAATCAATAGTGGTACACTTTTACTAGAAGGAAATGTCCAGAAATCACAATGCAGAAACAGTTGAAATTTCTAGACATATTGTGGAAAGTTATGAATAAGGATGGACCTATAAAGTAATAAATATGTAAAATCCCATAACAATGATTCTCCAACACACATTAGGTCAATAGATTTGCTTATAAATGGTCATCATCTGAGTTATACAACATGAGTTCAAAATCTAAATTATTGCTATAGAGAAGAAGACTATAAAGGAGAAGCAACATATAAGTAAAAGAATTATCACACTTAATATAACCATCAATTCAAAACTGGTAGAAGCTATGGTGATCCATTCGATCACTCAATTTCCATGGCAGTCAAACATTTGCAAACACATCAACAAAACCTTTACATTACACAAAACAATCAAAACAAGTACCAACCTTTGTAAATTAAATAGGGAAATTTTCTGAGGACCGACTAATACAAGAGTCTGCCATCATGTAAATCTTGACAAAGTGACTAACCCCCTGAATTTCTCTGAGGTGGTTTATAGTATTTGATGATCAAATAAAAAGTGAGAAGACAAAACTTGGTGTAAGCCTGTGTCACCAAAACAAAACTTGGTGGATTCTTTTTTACTTGACACTCCGGTTCTCAGAAAAAGGAGTCATGGTAATTCAGAGATTAATCGGGAGGTAAGTAGAATTGGACTTCAAAATGTAATGATTTTATTTGTGAAAAGATGCCTTCTGACTTTATCGATGTGTGTGTAGACTGCTGCATTGGTGGTTATAAAACCTTCAAAAATTGCAGAGAACGAATGCAATAAATCATTGCAAATGTGATCCAATCCAAGAAGAATTATAATCACCCTCCAGAAGATGTAGCATTTGCAATGCTTTGCAAGAATAAGATCCTAGAAGCAATGTCAGTTGAAAAGCATCCCAACACAGCAATGGTAGCTGTACTGCTTCCAAACTTTTCAATTCCCCTAGAAATCATGCATGTGTGACTTGCCTCTACAACTACTATTACATTTCCACCTAAAAGAGGTGATATGGTTTCTGCTATTTGCTTTGTAAGCCTTTCCTGAACTTGGAGCTTGAAACCATAAAAATGTACTATCGACTGTAAGAGTGATTTTCCAATCGGACTGAATCCTTCTGAAAGGAAATATCCTATGTGAACAACGCCGTGAAATGGAAGTATATGATGCTCACATTGTGACCAAAACGGCAAGTTCAACTCGGTGTATATTTGTTTATCATTATTTACCACCTCGCCAGCAGCATTCAAAGGTTTTATCCCGCCACAAACGGAGCCATTCAGCTTCACATCCATGTCAATGCTTTGGAAGTTCAACAGCCATTTCACGAAACGATTAGGAGTCCCTGCAAGCTCCTTCCTAACCGAATCTTCTCCCAAAGATTTTAGAATTGAAAACACTGCGGTGACCATTGCCGGATTGATCGATCCCGTTTTGGAGGAAACTTTGGTGGAGAGAGATGGACACCAGCATTGGTCGGGCAATCCCTGAGCATGAATATTTTCCATATCAATGCCTCTAGATTTAATAAGATAAAAGAAATCAGCCCATACGTCTGCGTTTTTGTTTTCAAAGACGCCAGAACCTGACGAAACATGTATCTTCGCCCCACCTTTTAGGCTTGATTCTAGAAAGATTGTTTCTATGTCAGGAAAGTGAATATGTGTACACTGAAGTACGACGGCAACCCCTGCTGGTTGAATTCCCTGTTGTAAAGCTGAACACACTTCGTCTGCCAGACGCTGAGGCTCTTGAAGTCGTTTAGCAAATACTTCGGCGACACGAGAGAGCTTGCTTAATCCAACAACTCTTTGGCCAGAAGGGACGTAACCGACATGACATTTGACTTGGAAAGGTAGCAAACAAGATTCACAGTAGGAATAGAGGTCAATGTCTCGGACAATCACAAGTCCGCCTGCACCACCAGCATGACCGATTTTATTATTATCTATGCCAGCTTCAGGAAATAAAGCACCTTCAACAATGTCCTTCACTTTTTGTCTATAACCTGGAAAAGGATCAATTCCTTCAAGATTAGCAACAATAGTATGCAAGAAACTATGTGAATCAAACATGCAAAACAAGAGAGCAAATTATTGGGCTAATATGTTAGGAAAAAAACATAGAAACAGAAACAAGAGAAAGAAATCGGATGCTAAACTATTCCTCTTTCTATCTCACTTAAATACATCGATGGAACTGCTCACTTATCATTAAGAGCCAATACTCAACACAAGGTACAAAAAGAAAATGCATCTACAAACAGCCTTGATTGGATTGAACTACCCTGTTGATCGAATATTTTTGTAAAGAAGAACAAATGACTAGTTTCCTCAGAACATCTCTCCATGCAATAATCACATACTATAATTATCCAATAAATCACACAAATTTCCTTGACTACAATCATTTTTTTCGTCTCAATTGAAAATATTCAAACTTCCCTAAAAAGGTTGAAAGATTAATAAGCAGTACCTATATCCATCCCATCCCACTAACATGAACAACTTCCTATCCAATTTAGATATTGAACCATACACAATTATATTCTGCAGGAAAGTTGAAAAACTATACAACATCAACCAAGCCTTATCCCACTAAGTGGGGTCAGCTCCATGGAACAAACAACCATAATGTTCTATCATATACTATATTTCTGTCCAACTCATTAATCTCTAGATAAAGTTGAAAAAGTATAACTCCCATAAAAAATAAACATCAATGCTTAATTCAAAACATTACAATCCAACCACTTGAAAGAAATCTTATACCAAACTTTTAAACAACTAATATACTAAGTTGTTAACTAAACATATCTCATAAGAGAAACATCAACAAAACTACAATGATTCAAATCAAATTCACTACAAACTTCAAAAGACCAAACAAAAATCACCTCTAGTTCCTTCACGTAGAGCCTTTGCAACACGATGTGGTGTCTTCCTAAGACCTTCCCTATTAATATCTTCACCAAGACCCAACAAAAGAATCTTCACAGCATCTTCAATAGCAACTGTATTAGCCTCATCTTCAACCTCACTACACCCAAACAAACTCACTCCATTTTCAAGCTCACCATTGTAACACACCTCATCAAAACACCCCATTGAAATCACACCCAAAAAATAGCAAAATCAAGATTGACCCAGATTTGCTGAAAATATCAAACTTTCCTATAAAGGGTCCAAAAGGGTGATTAAAAAAATTCTCAGAACAACGTAGAATGAATCAAAAACACGAACACACGTTAATCACATATTAAAACAACATAACAAACATTGGAATAAGAATAAGGTTGATGTTGGAATGTGTGGATCCTAAGGTTTCTCTAATGTAATCTAATAATCAGAATAATAGTAAAAGAGGACCCCAGAATCCAAAAAAGAAAATGATTATGGCATTTGTGGGGAGGATGTTATTGTCGGCCACATAGATATCTCTATGCATCACTTATTTTCCAACACTAAAATGTCCTCATAATAATTTTGACATCCAAAAGAGGGACGTAAATGTTTAAAAAAAGTTTAATCAGAAGAGGGCCAATCGCACCGTCTACTAACAAAAATACAATTGAATATATAATTTGCTAAACTCGTTCATTATAGTTAACAAAAGTCCGTAGTCTTGTACCAAAAATAAAATAAAAAATAAAATGCATTTAGGATAATCTAGATCGTCTGATTTTGATCGGACAATTCAAAAAATATGTAGATTTATTTATTTTATATTTTAAAATATTCAAATTGAAATCAGACTGTTCAATCAAGATAGAATGGCTCCCGATCTTCAATTATGTGATTGTGGGTTCTTGCTGACAACATAGAAATTGAAATCAAGAATCACACGTTAGAGAGTAAAATGTGATTTATCATTATTCATCAAGAGATAGAAATGCATTAGTAATATAGATAAAATGAAATTGAATGTTGAAAGATCATACATTAGTTTCTCATGTGTAAATTGTAGAGAACCCATTTCTCACACAATTGAAGCCAAATAATAGCCATGTATGGATTAGTCCAACACATAATTATTTGCACATTTATGATTTAAATATGAAATATGGACAATTAAGTTCAGTTCAAAATACAAATAATTTTGTTCGGTTCAGTTATTTTAAATTTAACAAACATTTCAGTTCGGTTCAGTTTTCATCCTGAAATGAACCATGCCCATCCCTAGCTACCATAATATGGTATTCAACCTTCACATTAGATAAAGCAATTGGTGCAAGCGGTGGAAGGCAAGGTGTCTCTCAACTCCTCTGATATGTGGAAGTGGAACCTTGACTCGTCGGGCGTCTACTCGGTTAAGTCGGCTTATGGTCAGCTCTCTCGTGTCCTTTCATATGATAACTCTCTTAATCAGTCTTTGGTCTTATCTTTATCCAAGGTTTGGAAGTCAAAATTTCCTAGTAAGGTGGCTACCTTCGCTTGGAAGCTTCTTCAGGATAGGGTGCCTACTCGCCTCAATCTTCTTAGGAGAAGGATCTTAGTGGATCAGGGTAGTGCGTTGTGTGCTTTTTGTGGGGTGTTTGAAGAGTCGACGACTCACCTTTTTTTTTAGTGTATCATTGTTACCCCTATTTGGTATTCCATAGCTAGGTGGTTGGGATGGGATTTAGTTCCTCATTCGTCTATTTTAGGCCATTTTTAGGGTTTCCTTAGTTTGGGGTATAATAATAGAGTTGGTCGAGGTTTACTTTTAGTTTGGCTTGCTATTGTGTGGTCTTTCTAGAACTTCCGTAATGATTTGGTCTTTGCTGGAGGGACTCATTATGTCGAGTTGATTGTGGATCGGGTGAAGTTCGTCTCTTGGAAGTGGTTCCAAGCTAAGAGCTTTGCGTGTCTCTGCTCCTTATACGAGTGAGAGGTGCAACCTATCATGTGCTGGTATCAATAGGGTCTGAGGTGTTGTGTGTGCGGCGCGGTGGCTTTGTGGGGTGTTTTGGCTGGTGGCCCCTGCTCGGTTTTGCTTGGCAGCTTGTTTTTCCTTGAGGGGCTGGTTGTTGTGTTTAGGGGGCCGATTTTTGTGGTGTCTTTTTGGGGTTTTGTTTTGTGCTCTCTTTTTTCGCATTTTTACTCGTGTTATTGTGCCTTTTGGTTGTATCCCGTGCACCACTGGTGCTGGATTTCTGTTTGTCTTTATCTGATTCTTTTTGTACTTTCAAGTTGTTTCCCATGTTTTTGCCATTCAAAAAAATAAATAAATAAAACAATGGTGTTTTTTTTCTTTTCCATGAAATAATATTTCCTTTTATAAGAACACAATATCTGGAAATGAACTCCTATCCATTATAAGATCAAGTGCCAAATGCCAAAGCATTACCGTCTAACAAGATTAATTACAAAGAGGAATGGTTCGTGCAATTTCAGAGAAATTTTTTGTCATGTCTTTTGGCATTTTCTCAAGTTTTATGAAGCCTGTTTGGATTGACTTATATTAATGTTTATGCAAAACAATTTATTAAATAAATAAATTTTTATGTATAATTTATAAGTTTGTTAATGTAGTATATGAAAAAAACTCATGAACATACAATGTTCGTTAGTGAAAACTTGTAAATTAACATAAAAACTTCTTTAATTGTATAAACTATTTTTCATAAGCATAAATTAAGCTCAATCCAAACGGTACATGATTTTATGAAGAAAAAAAAAAAGAATTAATAATTTTATAAGAACTTAAATAAAAAATTGAGATTCATAAAAAAAAAATAAAAAATTGAGATTCATAAAAAAAATAAAATAAAATTGATATGCTATTTTCTTTAAAAGAAAAAATTAGTTATTTTGGGTTAATAATTATTTCATAAATGAGAATTGATGTTCCCACATTTGATAAGGCTATGGCACACGAGTAATTTACGTTTTTGCCCCCTCGACAGTTAATTACTGATGAATTAGAACTTCGGCTGCAGTTAACTGCTGAGGAAAACCTCGGGAATTAACTGCCGATGAACTTAAAACTTGAAATTAAATAAGGAAATACACTAAGTTTTTCCTTAATTAAATTTAATTCTTTAATAAGGAAATATTTGTAATTATTTGTAATTAATTTCATTGATGTCTATCATTATTCAAGGTAATAAAAAATATTCTTTTTTTAAAAGGTAATAAAAAAATATTCTTAATCTTAACCAATATATATTCTTAATATTTATTTTTTTTCTTAATATTTATTCTTAATAGTGCTAAGATTTAACTCATAAAATTAAATGTAAATTAGATTCAATTTTCTTAATATTTATTCTTAATAGTGCTAAGTTTTATAGGAAGGAAGATGTAAAAACAATTTTATTGGCTATTGGTTATGGAAAAAATGAAAGAGAGAGAAAATTGAATGTAATTTGCATTTTATTTTATGAGTCAAATCTTAGGACTATTAAGAATAAATATTAAAAAAATTAAATATAATTTGCATTTAATTTTATGAGTCAAATCTTAGCACTATTAAGAATAAATATTAAGAAGAAAAAAAAAAATTCTAGGAGAAGAAGCCAAGATATAATGGTATTTTGTTTATAATAAACACAATTAATTTAGAAACATGCAAGTGTACGTGTATGTAAAATCAACAAATCATCAAACACATTTCATATTCTAGGAGAAGAAGCATCCACGAGCGTCTGAAATCATCAACACTGTTCAACTATGTTTCGATTATCTCTTTTTTAAAGCTTCAACAAAACAGTATAATAAAAAAGGTATGAAATAGTTAAAGTGCCGAAGAAGTTTTTTTTTTTTTCTTCTCTTTTTTCGTCGGCAGTTAACTGCAACCGGTTCTTTAACTTCGATAGTTAACTGCCGCATGGGTATTTTCGTCTTTTATATGTGTTTTTCACCTTATGTGTCGACAACAATTCTCTTAATAAATAAACGGTTAAACTATTAACCCAAAATAAAATTAAAAAGGTAATTTCTACGGTACACTCAACAAAATTGAGTGCATCGGTACACCTACATATTAAATTAATAGTTTAATGAGTTACTTTTTAAAAAAAAATATATTTTCTATCAGTTATAATTATAATAATTATATTTTATTTCTCAAAAGTGTCCGCAGATCAAAATTCAATTTTTTTTATTTTTATTACTCATAATATAGTGAATATTGATTATTTTTTCGATAAAATTTTAAAAAAATTGTATGATTCTTAAAAAAAATGAAATGATGTTTTTTCTTATGAAATAATATTTTCTAAAATATAAAAGTCAACAAATATCTCTTTATTACATAAAAATAATCATTAACGTATTGATTTATGAAATAGGTGTCTACCTTAGATACTTCCGATTAAAAAAAAAAAAAAAAAAACACTTTCTTATTCGAATCTTGAATGGCTTCTTCTTCTTCTTCCCATGGATGCTACCGCCATCATCATCACCACTGCCAACACTGTCCCCTTCGCCATCATTGCCACCACTGCCCACTCCACAACAACAACCCCAACCCTCCTCACTTCTCGCAATTCAATTTCACTTCTCCTCATCTTCTTCCTCAAACTCATTCTCAAAATATCTTTCCTCTCAATCAACCTATCAATGCTTCTGCTGCTCAGTAAGTTCCTTTCATTCTTCTCTTGTTGGTATTAATTAGCGTTTTTTATTTTGATTCAGTCTCTGCAAATTCTAGAAATTGATTTTTTAGTCCTGATGTAGGCACTACGTATGATTTTAGGGATTAAAATCATATTTAAACCTTAATTTTATGAATTTAACTAGTATACTCTGGCTGTGTACTATTATTTTACACATGCAGTTAATAAATATGAATACACATGAGATGACATATTAATTGAACTCTAATTCTGTTATCATTATAGTAACACATGGTTGTAGTTTTGATTGAAAAATATTACATGACATTGAAAAGAGGGTAAACAAAAGTTTTGATAAGTGATTAAGTGGATGTTTTGGTTAGCGGTGAGATCGTCAGACTCACGGTGAACCAGATAGATTTTTGCAAAAGCTACACTTTGTAGCTTCAATAAAATCATGGTGTCACTGTGATTTTGTCTGTCTCGCCGGCACCGCTCATCCAACCATATATTTCAAGATACTATGTCTACACAGCATTCAAAGATATTTCAAGTAGGTAGAAGTGCTAACATTGTGCCATACATTTTCTGAAATTGAATTGAAGTTGAGAAGATGCTACAACTTTATGGTTCGTGAAAAATCATGTAGTTTCTACGTATGACCAAAGTTAGAGAAAAAAACAAATAGTTTGAAACTTTAGATATCTAGCGATGTCAACCGCAAATCGTTGGTAATAGAGTCTGTTCAAATTACGCTACTTTTGTAGTGCTACATACATAACCACTATTTGACCACACTTTGTACTATATAGAGAATTGCAGAACAATAGTCAGCGGTTTTTTCAATTTCTGCTACGCTATAGCCGCTCTTTGACAGCACTGTCAATAAATTCAGAAAGTTTAGTTTAAATCTTACTGAAACAAATTGAAGTTCAACAGTGTAGGACTAGGATGCTTATACTATATTCAGAATTGAAAGATATTTCAAGTAACTGGAAATTCTAACATTGTGCAACAAATTTTATGAAATTGAGTTGAAGTTCCCATGACAGTAGTAAATAAGATGCTAGAAGTTTGGTGAAAAATTATGTAGATTGTATGATCAAAGGTAAAAAAGAAAACAAATAACTTTGGAACTTTAGGTAACCAGTGTTGTCAATTGCAGATTGCAAAAAGTAGCGGTTTGTTCAAATTCCGCTAATTTTATAGTGCTAATGAGCTGCTATAGCCGCTATTTGACAACAATTTGTGGTAAATAGCGTATTGTGGAACAATATCAATTTGTTCAGATTCTGCTACGTTATAGCCGCTATTTGAAAACAATGTCTAGAACTTAAAAAATTTAAGTTTAAACCTTACTGAAACTAATTGAAGTTCCACAGATGGTTTTGTATCCCCAAAATAGACTAGGGAAATAAACAAATGCCACTAAATGCAATGCTTGTAAGTTTAGAAAAATATATAGAATCTGAATTTAACCATTGATAGTAGATTGTGATTTCCACCATGAATTAAGGGAACGGGAATGGAACACTAAATTTTTAAAAGCAATTTGTTTGGTTTGAGTGATTATGAAAGAAACTGCATATAAATGTATTTAGGATTATGTCGATTATATGCCTCAACAAGAGTTCCCTTATCTTTATCTCAAACAAAGGATATACTGACATTTCCTCAAAGGTTTTTCCTTTGATAACTGGCCTGGTTAGTTTGATTTTCTACTATTGCTCTATGTGCCATTATTTCCTGTTGCATTTCATTAGATGCTGGATATTGTGCAGTCCTAGTTAGCCTAGTTTCTTACTGAACATCTCCTAATGTGCATGGTTCGATCTATGTCATTAAGATTCGATTAAGTTTTACATTTGCTGCCGACTCTCTAACACAGCCCTCTTGTAATCCTATTATCTGGGTTTGGGTAGCAAGGCTAACTATAAGAGAAACTGTTAAGAAAGACCTAGAGATTAATGAGTAGGATGGAGATATGATATGTGATAGAATATTATGGTGTCCATTGATCCATGTAGCCGATCCTACTTAATGAGATAAGCTTAATTGTTGTTGCATGGTTTGATGTGTTGCTGGATGTACTTTATTATAATTAGAAACCTGTCACATTGATTGAGTCATAGGTTTCAGTAAGACTAATTCATCCATCCTCTTTATTTATTGTATATGAATGTAATCGATCTTATGACGCTTTTGGATGACATCAGAATTTCACAAGAGCAGGAGCATATTGAGCTAGACGGTGACGAAGAGGATGATGAACCGATTTTTGTTCTCACCGATGAATGGAGAGAGTTCTTTGCGAAATCTGAAGCTAAAAGGAAACTAGGTAACTCTCGTCATACATACTTCATTCATACTACATACAGCCACATAATGCTTTTATTTGTGCTAAATTGTAATTTTTTATTCTCAACTGATCTTACTGTTGAAAAATTGAGCATGTCATATACTGTTTGACTATGAGTCTGTTTGGATTGGTTTATTTGAACTTATGTATAGGCAAAAACACTGGCAAGACTGTTTGTGGAGCTATGGAAGCAGTTTATGATATGTCAAAAGCTGTTTTAGGATAGCTTATATGAAAATAGTTTGATTTTGTTTTATATTTTCTTATAGAAATAGCTTATACACAAGCACTTATATGATAAACACTTATGCTATAAACATTTAATCAAGTTGTCTATCAAAACATGGCTTACTTAGATTCGTCCAATCTGCTTTTAAGCCAATTCCGCTGACACACAGAAAACATAATCAGTGTGATATATCTGAGTTTGAATGATCACAATAAGAAGTTTAGGAAAAAGGAAATTCTCAATTACCTAACTCCTAATTTTGATATTTATTTTTGTACAAAATCATACAGAGAAGAAGCAGGCTAAGAAAGCAAAAAAGTAAAAGCAGAGAGGAGTGTTTGTTGGCGAATTCTTTATGGGTATCAAGAAGAGGTTGTTCAAGGTTATTGACGACAATCCTGCTATCGAGAACGTTATGTGCTTGCCATGTATGACAACTCTTGCCCCTTGTCTGCACATTTTAAAAGGATGATGAATTACTTACTAATACATCTGTACTTATACAGATCGTCTTTTGTTCTATAAAAAATGTTGTCTGTATAAATTTTATAAACTCAAGACTAATTCATATTATGACTTTTTAATGTTCTTATCCTTGTATTTTCCGATAGTTACTAGAGAAAATGGCGTTGAAAGAAAAAGTTGAATAAATTGCGCTTGCAATGGGCATTGAAAAGTTCTAAAGAATTTGAAATGCTAAGAATTTGAGCTGTATTAATTTAATGCACTTTTGCAAAATTTATTTTTTGGAAAGTGTTCAATGAAATTAGTATTTTTAAGGAAATTGAACCAAATACATCAATTTTATCTGACTAATTTTTTCTTATAATAATTTTGGACGGAGGTATCTATGTAAACTCGTGTATTTAGGTAATGACGGATGATATGATTTTCGGTTTTAATTTGGTAGGAAAACATGACTTTATAATATCTATAATATCCCTGTAAGCTTCAGATTTTGATTTGATAATGAGACTAATCTCCATGTATGATATACTTATATCACAATTTAAAGCTCTTTGTCCCTTTTAAAAAAATGAGTTATGTATAGATCAAACCACCATCATCCACCTACAAACTCAACATTGTCTAGCCAATTGAACTATACCTATTAAGTTGAGAAAATTTTATTTATTCAAAATTTACTTTGATATATAAACTTAAAATATAAATTATCAGATGAAATTTGTGCAACACAATCTTTGTTCTAAATGTTTTCAACAAAAACGGTTCAATGCATGGTTCTCATGAACTAGATATCAAATTTCACTTAAGATATAGATTTGATGTGTCGGGAATGGAAGACCATAAAATGTGTTGACAATGACTAATCTCTATGTGAAACCAAATTATTGGTTGTTGAAATAATATCGAGCTCCTTAACAAATAAATAACTTTGAACCAAATGACTAAGATATTTTGTTTTTCTTTTTTTGGTAAAAACACAAATTGTGTACGGAAAATGCTGCAGCACACATATGTGGAAAACACTTGGGTGACATTGAGTGTCATGTGATATTGGGCAACTACAATGTCACAAGTGTACAAAATAACAAAAATTTCTTGTAAGTGAGAGAGAAGAAAGCCAAAATTTTTATTTTGTACACTTGTGTCATTGTGGTTGGCCAATGTCACATGACATTGGCACCCCAATGTCACCCAAGTGCTACCCACACATATGTGGTCACAAGCTCAAGAAAATCTTCCATCTTGCTATTATTAGTTGGTATGGTCATATACGTTGCTTCCTGTCTTAAATTTAATTCAATCGGAAATCATGTTGTTCCTCAATACCTAAAAAGTTATACCTACAATACGATAAATAGTCGTCACTTCTTTAGGTTTATGTACACGTTGATATCAGTGGCAGATCCAGGAAATTTATGGAGTCCGGGCAAAAAATTAATCGTAAATTCACATGTGCATAATATATAAACAGTTATAAATCAAAATATTTTTTTTATTTTTATTTTTTTTCCTAAAAAAAATTGAATTAAAAGAGGTTTATCATTTTGTCAACAAAAGTACAATTTAAAATAGGGTTATTAATTGAAATTGACCACATAATATACATGAAGTCTGAAAATTTACCCTGTAATTAAATAACATGTATTTTGACCATGTAATTCGAGATTTTTATTATTTATAACCTGTAATATACGCGAAGTCCAAAAAAGAAACCGAGAGATTGAATTTTTACATGATTTCCTAGAGGCGAGTTAAAAACGTTAAAATATGGCTTTAACAAAAAAAATTATAAATTTTCGACAAACGACAAATTAATTATGAATTTTTAAAGTGTCAAAAGCTCAAAAAACAAAACAACGGAAATCTCGATCTATAAATAGAATTTTGAGCTCATTATTTGCAGAGAAATCTATAAAAAAATACATAAAAAGGATATGTAAAGTTTCATAACATTTCAAAGTCGTTTAAATTTATTTTGATTTTTCAACTAAAACGTGCAAAATTGAAATTTTGTTCCGCGTAAGTGTATACTCACAAGTCAAATTTAGTTCCCTAATTTTGTAGGCATGACTAGAACATGATAAGAACCTTCACAATGAAATTTTGTAATTTTTAAACGAGATAAAAATTAATTATAAATTGTTTAAGAAATTCATAATTATGAGGGAATAAAAATTCATAATTAATTTATCCCTGGTCGAAGAAATTTAATTTTGTGTAAAGCTATATTTTAACGTGCTAAACATGTATGAAAAAAATAGTGAAAAAATTCAACCCGTAGGTCACATTTTTAGACTACACGTATATTATAGGATGGTCAAAATTAAATAAGAAGAAATTCAAGTTACAATGCTAGAATATATGTTTTGTATTTTATTGGGTCACTTTTCAAACATAAAGTATATTACAGGGTCAATTTGAACAATTAACCCGTTAAAATAATAGAGATGAACCCGTCAATAGTGTGCTAAATAAAATTCCAAAACCTACTTGCGTGTGACAATTTTCAGATTGCCCAAAATTTTCTTTTTGTAAATGTGTTAATGGGCTTTTGGGTTGAGTCTAATGTGAAAAAATTATCGATCGAGCCCGGGCGACTGTCCCGGATCGCCATACGGTAGAACCGCCCCTGGTTGATATCGTTACTAAAGTGAAGACTTAGACTTTCACATATAATTCAAACGAGTCATGTTTCAAACATGAAGCGTAGAAGTTAACCACATACCCTAATTATCTCTAATTGATTAAAGAAATTAGAATTAAGTTCACATGCAATGGTTCATACTCGAGCTAGTCATAAGCTTCCAACTCTAATCTATGGTTAAATCACACATGTTAGGTATGTCGCACTTCCTAGTGCGTGAAGACAATAAAAAAGTATGAAACATCTGAAAATTAAACATAACTCATATCATATAACTAAATAAAAGACTTGCATTCAACAAATAAATAGAAATTCATCTTAGAATCCTAATCAGTAAATTTTTAATTACTCATGGTAACAAAAAGACATAATACAAAAGAAATGAAAAATACTCTTGTGACAAAACGGAGGATGATTGAGGCTCCCACTTGATGCTCATAACGATTGCCCTCCTCTTAAACTACCAACTTCTGAATGAATGTTATTGTGCGGAAGACCCTCTATTTATAAGCATATTGTATAGTGTTGCCACATTGATTAATAAGATATGACACATAATGTATTTAATTCATTAATAGTGTGTCAACACATCATTGAATGTATCTATAATATTTTTTTATTTTTTTATATTGACATTGTATATAAATTAAACTCTAAGAGTTTAGGGTCTAGTTACAAACATACTATGTGATTTAGATCTCTCGTTGAAGAAGAGAAATGGAAAGAATTAAGAAAGAGGAAGAATATGGATTTTAGTTTAGGGAATTTAATAAATATTTTCAGGGACAAAATTGTCTCCAAATATTATTATTGTGGGTCCTAAATGTCCCTGAATAGTTTGAAATAGGTGGAATATCGTATAAACTTGTAACATTTTTTATTTTTTTGGTACAATGATTGTAACATATTTAAAATAAAAATAACGTATCCAATATTTTTTGTATGGGATCTAAAAGTTGATGTTTATTTTCTCAAGTTCAACCTGGATTTCGTGTTTTTTTTTCTTTTCAAAATGAATATGTCCACGCTTTACTATATTTTTCCAAAAGAAAGACTAGGTGTGTACTATTTAAGACCAAAAACAACATAATTTTAATGCAAACCTCATATAATGCAATAGAGAAATGATATTTGTACAACCAATTTGTAATAATTTTTTAACAACTTTCTCTCTCATACTCATATTATCCTCTTATTCTCTTTCTTCCTTTTTCTCTCTCCAATATTTTTAACCAATGAAAAGAGAGAGAAAATAAATTGTCACCAAAAGTTATCTCAAATGGTTGTTAAAATATCACTACTCAATGAAATACCACATTCAATGATCTTATAAAACTTCTATGTATGGTGGTTGATGAAAAGGAGTGGTAACGATCCATGTCTGCCCTACCTTAGGTTCTCTCTTAATATTGACCACATATGACTTACTTCACAAAAATGAAGATAATTTGATACGATAAATAATAAAAAAAGATAAAAATGATTTTACTAATTGGCCACATATTAACTAATGGCAAAACGTCATCGTGAGCTTAACTCAGTTGGTAGAAAAAATGCATAATATATGTAAGGTTCGGGGTTCAAACCCCGGCCACCACAAAAAAAAAACTAATGGCAAAGCTACACGAGTCTTTTATATTATTTATTTTTTTTATAATATTTGGGGGTTTATCTTTTAAAGTCTGAGAAATGCTAACGAGTGTTCTAAAGACACTCTTTAACAACCTTAAATAATAAGTATTTTTTATTTTTTTTTTATAGAAATTGATGAATTTAATGCATCAAAAATTGAATTAATTGATTTTTTCAATAAATATTTTCTTAATTAGAAATCCTTAAAGAATGTCCTTAAAAAATATGATGAGTTGCCTTGCCACATAAGATTATTAATAATAATTTTATTCTTACCCAATTTATTTTATCAAATTCCCCTAGAAAAAGACAACATTCATAATCTTCATCATTATCTTCATCTTCAATCTTTGTCATCGACCTTCATCACACAAATCATAATCTTCACAATAATCTTTTTTGTTGTTGGATTTTTTTGGGAAAAAGATGAAGATTCTTGATTTTTATATAGGTTTGAAATTTGAGGAAAACGACGATGAATATAAAAAAAATGATGTTTTTTTTTTTGGATTTATTTTATTTAAAAAAGAAAATTATATAAGAATAATATTATTATTATTATTATTATTATTAATCCTTTGTGATAAGTGAACTCATAATTTTTTGAATAATAAATGTAAAATAGGATTAACTTGTATACTCTTTAAATAATAAATGACTTAAATGTTTAAAAAAAGAAGATAAATAACCTAAGTGTTACAAATAAATATTACTGATACAAAATGATCTAACTTGTATGCATTTCAAATGATAAATGTCTTAAATGTTAAAAAAAGAAGATAAATGACCTAAGATAAATGTTCTAAGATAAAGGGGCCAATACAATTTTGCCTTAACTAATTAAATATTGGTACAAAATGGAGAATATAATAATTTAGAAGTTATGCACATAGCTTATTGCCTTAACTAATTATTTTGGTGTGCAAATGTGACGCTTATTGCAAGACAAAGAATACTTACTAAAATATAAAAAGACGTTTTTCATAATGTTTAATATTGGAAAACGTTTTCCATATCGTGAACTTCATGCATGACTTTTCTACCTACATATTCGTTTTCAATAATGCTATAGAATTCAGATGCTATAAATAGATGTGAAGTATTTATGGCTAATGCATCCTCTGAACCCAACAAGTCTCCATGGATCTTCCTTCTTTTTTTCCAATTGTTGCATCCATCTTAGCCTTATTGATTGTACAACTTCGATTTAGATCTATTAGATCACCTAATAGACTTAAAGAAACAATATTCAGCAAAAATCACAACAAAATACCTGAACCATGTTTTGCCTTACCTTTCATAGGCCACCTTCATCTTCTAAGCACTAAAGAACCCTATTTTAGAACCTTTTCAACCATGGCTGAGAAATATGGTTCAATCTTCTCCCTTAGGCTTGGTTGCAACCAAACCTTAGTGGTGAATAGTAGAGAAATTGCCAAGGAATGTCTCACAAAAAATGACAAAGTTTTTGCCTCAAGACCTAATGTAGCAGCAGGGAGATACTTAGGTTACAACAATGCTATTTTAGCTCTTGCTCCTTATGGAGATTATTGGCGATACATGAGAAAAATTTCAACTCTTGAGCTTTTATCAAGTCATAGGCTTGAAAAGCTAAAGCATGTTAGAGATTTTGAGATATATTCTCTAGTAAAAAATTTGTACACATTTGTGAAAAAAACAAATGGTTCAATTGAAGTACCTATTAGCAAGTTTTTAGATCATATGACATTTAATATAATTGTGAAGATGATAGCTGGTAAAAGATTTAGTGGTGAAACAATAAATCAAGAAGATAGTGAGGCATGGAGATTAAGAAATGCAATTAAAGATACTACATATCTATGTGGTGTTTTTGTTATGGCTGATGCTATTCCTAGCCTAAGTTGGATTGATTTTCAAGGCCATGTTGGTTTCATGAAGAGGACTGCTAAGGAAATGGATTTCATTCTTGATAAGTGGTTGAGTGAACATTATAAAAAGAGAGATGAAGTACAAAGTGGTAAGGAGGATGATTTCATGGATGTATTGATATCAATGTTTGAAGAAGATGATGAAATTTGTGGCCACAAACGGGAGACAGTTATCAAAGCAACAACCTTGGTACGTTTTTCTTCATGCTTATATTAAGTACTAAAATTTGAAAGTAATATGTCCATCAATTATCTTTTTTTGGTGGTGTCCGGGATTCGAATATCATATCTTACATATATTATGTATTGTCCATCAATTATCTATCAATAATAAATCATTTCAAGAGTGAAAACAATTTCACAAGCAATTTATAGTATTTTTAAAAACCATAACCTAATCCATAGAACTTTTTTTTCTTGACCGAACTAATCCAAAGAATTGAAAACCGTACAAAACTGAATATTATTTTATATATATTTGGATGTTTTTTTTTTTAATAGAAACCGTTCATATCATATCTCATATTCCTTCTTAAAATTTAAACCAAACTAGAAACATATATCATAATACTTATTTTCTTATTAATGTGATATATTGCAATATGAATCTATTACTTGATGACTTTTTATTTATTTAATAATACTCATAGTCTAATTTAATCTATTTTTTTTCTTCTATTTCACATATTTCAAACATAATCGATCATTGTCATTCATTAATGTTAATTTTCAGTATATTATATGTTACATTTTACACCAAATATAGTACTTTACCATGTTTTTATAATATTCATAAAAAATTTACAATTTTAATTTAGGTATCCAAAAATCGACTCAAATTAAACTGCAATGAATTATCAATTTTTTTTAAAGAAGTCGTCCAAATTGAACCTCGTATTATTTTGTCTATCGATTGAATGATTTTTTGCTTCAAAATCGATCTAGACCGACCGCGAATACCTTATATTGAATTTTGAAGTGCAAGGTCTTGCTCAAGTAACTAACCTTGCAAATATTTTTCATTTGTTATTTAGGCCTAAATGAAGTTTTAATCTCCATATGTTATTTGTTACACGGCTTTAGTCCTTCTATTTCTAAATACAAAAATATACTTAATCAGTTTTGAAAGTTTCAAATTTTTTCACCATTAAATATCATACTTATTTTTACTAATGTATATATCATGTTAAATAAATATGAGTTGTACACACAGGTTGCATTCGAGACTTCTAAATGATCTATGTATACCCATGCTTTCATATACACCTTGAGAGAGAACAAAAATAGAGAAAACGATACAATAGAAAGCGAGATATAGAGAAAATTAGATGTTACATGAGTATCAAGGAACTATCTGTGAAAAAAACTTCACCTATATGATAAAATAGTCAAGACCATAATTTCCACATCCATATATAAATTTGTTTGGCCTAATATATAGAGCTGTCAAAACGGGCGGCCCGGCCCGTTTAGGCCTGGCCCGGCCGGGCCAAGGGATTTTAAGGGCCGGGCTAAAAAGCCCGGTTTGAATATGGGCTGCAAAAAATGAGCCCGATCCCGGCCCTATACAGGCTCCCGGGCTAACGGGCCGGCCCTGGCCCGTATTTTTTTCTTCCCTTTTCCATTCTTTTAAGTACGGAACATACATAAATATGCCGGGCCAGCCCGGGCCCGTATCAGTCTCTCACACACACAGATCACAAAAAAAAAAAAAGTTGTATTTTTTGCGGGCTTCCGGGCAGCCCGAAGCCCGGACGGGCTAGCCCTAACGAGCCAAGGGCTTTTACGGGCCGAGCTAAAAAGCCCTCTTCAATTTCGGGCTCCAATTATTCGGCCCAAGCCCTACATTTTATTCGGGCTTTTGGACCGGCCCTTACGGCCCGGCCTATTTTGACAGCTCTACTAATATAAGACTTTGATTAAATATGTCTGTTCTAAAAACTTCACCTATATGATATAATTTTTTTTTCTTTTCTGACAATTATTTTGCTTGCAGATTCTTATCCTTACAGCCTCAGGAAGTACATCAATAACATTAGGATGGGCTCTTTCCCTACTTATAAATCATCCAAAGGTCTTAAAACAAGCAAAAGAAGAGTTGGACACAAACATAGGAAAAGACAAATGGGTCCAAGAATCTGACATCAAAAACCTTAAATATCTTCAAGCCATTATCAAAGAGACACTTCGTTTATACCCACCAGCACCCTTAACAGGAATAAGAGAAGCCACTGATGATTGCCACGTGGCAGGCTACAAAGTCACCAAAGGCACTCGTTTGTTTATTAACCTATGGAAATTGCAAAGGGACCCACTAGTATGGTCCAACCCTAATAAATTTCAACCTGAGAGGTTTTTCAATATTCATGATCAAATTGATAATTTTCAGAATCAAGAATTTGGATATTTGCCATTTAGTTATGGAAGAAGGTCATGTGCTGGTGCAACGTTTGGAATGCAAGTCTTGCATTTGACTTTGGCTAGGTTGATTCAAGGGTTTGATATAAACACAAAAGATGGTGGTCCAGTTGATATGATTGAAGGAGTAGGATTGGCATTGCCTAAGGAAAATCCACTTGATGTTATGCTCCAACCACGTCTCCCATTGGAACTTTATGAAAGCCTTTGATATTTGTATCAAGTGTCAAAAGAAAATATAAAATATAGTTTTTTTTTTCTTTTCTGATAAAATATATTGTTTGAATAATATGATATGAGATGGGAGCTCATGAATAATCATATCTCTAGAAATATACAATAATGTAATGTACTTTTTATTTTGGAAATGTCTCAAGATCCACATGAATGCTAGAAATTATATAATACACTATGTAAGCATCTTTGGTGTTTAACAAGTGTTGACACAAAGACAGGAAATCGACAAATCTAGATACATTACATCACATATCTCTTTTATAAATTAGTATAGCTATTTATGAGTCAGTGTCGTGCATGTATTTGGGGGTGTGAGAATAAGTCAAGCTACACGATAGGTATCTATAACTTATTATCGTCTGATTCGGTTTTGCCCGTTTAATAAAAAAATTAGGTTCAAACACTTTAAAAAATTTATTATTTAAATAGTTCAGATTTAAGATATTTAAAAAGCCAATTAGGTATACAGAAGGAACTACGCGACAACAATGTTTGCAATGTTTTGAAGATTTTTTTTCCCCTAAACACATTTGGATTATAGAATACCAAAAGGAAACAATATTGCATTAGCACACAACACATGTATTCAAAATCATGTACAAATATATTTTACAAATCAACTGAATATATATAAATAGGGCTAATGAACCCATAAACTCTCAGTATCATAGTTTTAAAATTCGGCTCGGTCATCGACTCGGCGGGGATACTGGATCAATGGATCAATGGTCGAACCACTGAGTCATTGGTCGAACCGCATGACTAAATCGGAACCACTCGGATGACTCGGTTAGATAACTCGGTTCTTAGATTAAATTTATATAGTTATTTAACCGGATTAACTCGGATTGAATCGGTGACTCGGTCACTTTAGAAACTAAAATAATTAATGAGTGTTGTAATTTAAAAAATGTTTACATTTAAGGACAAAAATAAAATCAAATGGATGTTTAAATATATGGACGAAGATAGTAATACATATTCAAATAAATATAGTAAAATAAAACTATTCTTTCAAAAAAAAAAATATTGTAAAAAAAATGTTTATTAAAATATTTGAGATGTCGGACAATAATATTTAAATGATAAGAGTGTGCTTGGTTCCTTAAAATAAAAAAGAGTGTTTGGTTTCCTTTAAAAAAAACTGTTCAGTTATTATATATAATTGATAAGAAGATCTACACAGCTCAGTGGGTAAAGGGAATGCATTGCAATCTAAGAGACGCGGGTTCAACTCCCTGCACTGCCATTTTTTGGAAAATTAATATGATTTAATTTATGTTTCACGTTGCCGGTTCACCGTTTTTTCACGAGTTTGGTCGGTTCCGGCTGGTTTGATTGCATGACCGATCCGTTTATCAACTCGAACCGGTCATCCCACCGGTTCACGGTCGGACCGGTTCAACCGGCCGGTCCGGTCCAGTTTTCAAAACTATGCTCAGTATGTAAAAGAAAAGTTATGCTTAGTACACAATATTTTTTGGCAACTCTTTTGTCTTTACTTCAACAAATATTCTGGGAATCAAACAGATAAATGCTTATCCAATGCAAGAAATAATATAAAGAAATAAAGGTCCAAGTGGTAGTTGGTATTTATACTAAAAAAGTAGTTCAAGCATGGTTAATTTTCCTTGCTTAGTGAAATACGTGGTAGGGTAAATATTAGAACATATATGGCCATTTTTCTCCGCTCATTTACTCTCATTGGTTTCAAGTCACATCCAAGAAAAAGTATATGGCTAAAATAGTGTCATACTCATATATAGTAGTTGTTTTTCTATCCTTGTCCTTTTCGTTAATCAACTATCTTCCACACCAATTTAATTTTTGATGCATTAATTCTTGAAACCACTAAAAGAAAACAATGATAGTTATCTTCTCAAAAATCATGTAACACATCTTTACTCCCACAAAAATGGATAATTTCTATACACAACCAGCAACTATAGTACTAGCTATACTTTTAGTGCTTCTATACAACATATGGAGGGTAAAAAAACCTAGTAACAAATTCAAAAAGGGTATGAAACCACCAGAACCATCATATGCCTTACCTTTAATAGGTCACCTCCATCTACTAGGAAACCAAATCCCTCTTGCAAGAATCTTTGCTTCATTTTCAGACAAATATGGTCCTATCTTCCAAATCCATTTTGGAGCATACCCTGCACTTATTATTTCCAACAAAGAAGCAATCAAAGAATGTTTCACTACAAATGACAAAATCTTAGCCTCAAGACCAAAGTCAAGTCATGGAATTCACCTAGGTTATAACTATGCTGGCTTTGGTTTTGCACCTTATGGCCCATATTGGACCAAGCTAAGAAAATTAACCATGCTTGAACTACTTTCGTCTCGTCGCCTTGAATCGTTGAGACATGTTTATGAATCGGAGATCGATACTTTGATAAAGGATTTATCATTGTATGTTAAGGTTGGAAAGGTTAAGGTTGTGATAAGTGAATGGTTGGAAAGGTTAACATTTAATATAATGACAAAAATGATTTGTGGGAAAAGGTATTTTGAGTATTTGAAAGATGTGGATGATGTTGAAGCACATGGGAATATTGTGAAACTTATAAAAGAATTTATGCATATTTCTGGTGAGTTTGTTCCTAAGGATTTGATTCCAATTCTTGGTTGGTTTGGTTTTGAAGGAAAAGTGCTAAAATCTATGAAAAGAATTGCTAGAGATTTGGATGCAGTTGTTGGAAGCTGGGTTGAAGAGCATGATGTTGAGATTGAGAGTAAGTCAAATGAGAAATATGATTTCATTGATGTTATGCTTTCTGTGATTGAAGATGATCCTACTTCTGGTCATAACCGTGATACTATCATCAAGGCAAATGTTATGGTATGCATTTTCTCTTTGTTCTGAAATTTGCAATGTTTTTATTTAGAAACTATGAAGCACGGACACAAACACGGATACGAGACACAATATGGACACCGACACATCGACACGGATAATAATTTGAGAAAATAATGTAGTTCAGTGTAATCATAGGTGTCGTGTTGATGTCGGACACGCGTCGATGTCCGACATCAAGACACGCCTAATTCGAGGAGTGTCCGTGCTTCATACTTCAAGTAAAATGAAAATCAGAACAATTATTTACATGCAAATAACTAAATTTAACACACAACTTGGTGTAAAAAACAAACTATTGTAACATCATAGCTTAAAATGTTATCAAATAATTCAGAAATGGGGATGGGTTGTTTTTATTATTTAATTTGAACAAATTATTATAATTATTAGTCAACAAGTCAACTTTTCATATTCAGAATCTTATGTTAGCTGGGTCAGACACAACATCAACGACAATGACATGGATCCTAGCCATATTGATGAATAATATGAATGCTTTAAAACATGCACAAGAGGAGATTGACCATCACATAGGTAGGGACAGAAGGGTAGAATCATCAGACATAAAAAACCTAGTTTATTTGCAAGCAATTGTGAAAGAAACTTTAAGGTTATACCCTCCAGGTCCACTATTAGTACCCCATGAAGTAACAGAAGATTGTTACATTCAAGACTATTATGTACCAAAAGGGACACGTGTGTTTGCAAATGTGTGGAAATTACATAGAGATCCAAGTATTTGGTTAGAGCCTGAAAAGTTTTTACCTGAAAGGTTTATTAATGAGAATGGAGAAATTGATCATGAAAGTCACCATTTTGAGTACCTTCCTTTTGGATTAGGGAGAAGAGCTTGTCCTGGATCGTTGTTTGCTACACAAGTTATTCTCATTACACTTGCTCGTTTACTTCATGGGTTTGATTTGGAAGTGCCAATGGATGAAGTTGTTGATATGAGAGAAGGGTTGGGTATTACCTTGCCTAAGTTAACTCCATTGCAAGTTGTTTTGACCCCGCGATTATCATGTGAACTCTATCGATTATAAACATTTTCCCTTTTGTGTGTGATCGGATATGCTGCTACACATGTTCATTGAACAATGATGTATTTGATCTATATTACAATCTTTTACGTTAGTTATTCAATGAATCTAAAATACAGAATCATGATTGTTATCTTTACTCTTTAGTAT
This sequence comes from Medicago truncatula, assembly GCF_003473485.1. Classification (NCBI taxonomy): domain Eukaryota; kingdom Viridiplantae; phylum Streptophyta; class Magnoliopsida; order Fabales; family Fabaceae; genus Medicago; species Medicago truncatula. The sequence continues at coordinate 3,573,674 of NC_053049.1, forward strand.
ATATTTGAGACCACATTGATTATACAGAATCATGATTGTTATCTTTACTCTTTGGTATGCACGAACGGCCAAACCATCGAACTTCATCCACCAAATTATCTATTTGTTTGAACAAAAATTTATCATCACATTACCTTCTCTGCGATGTAAAGAGTCTCACTAACTCTTCCTTATAGTTAATTTAAACCTCAATTGATATTGATTGTGTGTTTACCATTCTTAACCTCTTTGTCATATTTACATTCTCTTTCACTAATAGGCAAATAACCTTCATGTATAAAAAAAAAAGGCAAATAACCTTCAATTTTTTATTTTCATTTTTTAACATTCAGAATGCTTCACGTGGAAGCCAGTGGCGGAGCCAGAAAAAAATGTTAGGGTGGACCACTAAAATTAACTATTGAAAAATTGTTTAAAGTCTCGCAAATTAGACCTATAATTGAATTATTTAAATTTTTCGGGTGAGCCACTACACCAATTTGCGGAAATTTTGATCAACCGAAACCTAAAACCGATATAAAATTGTATAAAATCTCGCAAAACAGACCTATAATTGAATTATTTAAATTTCCGGGTGGGCCACTACACCACTTTGCAGGAATTTGGATCAACCAAAACGTAAACCTGACACAAAATTGCATAAAATCTCGCAAAATAGACTTATAATCGTTGATTTTATAATTTTTCCGGGTGGGCTGTGGCCCATCCCAGCCCATGAAGGGCTCCGCCACTGGTGGAAGCTATATGGCCATTTACTTCGAAAAAATATTTTCTATTTTGATTTTCTAAATTCATGTTAATTTTACTTGCTAACAAGAAGATACAAAATTATTGAAATGAACAATAGACAACATTTTTCGAAACAATGAAAAAGTTCAAAGAATTGTTTTCGTTATTTCTTGAAAGGGGTATGAAAGATCAACTATAAGTATACGATTAAAAATCTCACATCAAAATTTCTTTTTTGATGGACCGACAGGTTGACCCGTCATTGTTTTTCCAAAAACTATTGAATAATGCACATAAGCAATGTAAAACATGTAATAAAAATTAAATATAAAGACAATTTTAAGAAACTAAAATATATATGTAACAAATGAGTACAATAAAAGAAATGAAAATTATTATTCATACATCAATGTTTAATCATCAAACAATATATAACAAGTCAACAAGACAACCAAAATAATTTCCTTCAAAAAAAAAAAGACAACCAAAATAAAACGTTCATGAACTCACCAATTAACGAGTTATTAGAAACAATATGAGGTTAAAATTGTTAAATAAAAGTAATTAAATTCAATGACTTTTTCCCTCCTCTATGAAGGAGAAATTAGAAAATGGATTGTGACTTATAAATGAAAACAAGTGTAAAAAAGAGTTTTTTAAACTCGATAGACCAAACCACCCTACCCCATTTTACACCAGATTAGGCAGAAGGAAAACCTCTTTGAGTTTAAAATGTCAAAGAGACGTGTTAATCCAGCCGAATTGATATAGGTCCAATCTTTGTATCATCATTAGCTAACATTTAATCTTCTCTTTACCACAATTATTCTCATATCTTCTTATTGGTAAGTTTACTAAGTTAAAAATAAACTCTATTTTTGAGAATAGAAATAAAAATTGTTTTCATAAACTAAACAAACTCATAACTTCACGAAACCTTTCTACTTTTTTTTATAGTATATAAGTCACACACATATAGATAACTTATATAGTATAACATATATATAATAGTGGTATTTTTTTTGTCCCTTTACTCCTAAAAAAATTATATTTATTTTGCCCCTTTTATTTATATACAAAGAGGCTGTGTAAAAATCTTGTAACCTTTTACAAATACATAAGATAAGTTACTTGGTTTCTAAAATTATTGTTAAAATTTTGAGGGCTTTACACTACCGGTATCACCAAGTATATATTCATTGTTTCTCTAATCTCTACTACTATTATGTGAGCATAAATACAAAACTCAAGCAAAAATACCCATATTTGGTAGTGGAATATTATTATTCTTTGGATAGAAAATGGGATCAAAGAGGGATTCACCGGTGAATGTTATGTTTGGATGGCTGAGGAAAAGATCAATGAAAGTGAAGATCTTTTTGGGAATATTGCTTGCTTTTTGTGCTATTGTGGTTCTAAAGCATACTATCAGAGAGCCAAATTTTTTCTTCAAAGCCTCTGAAACAGTCCATATTATTGGCCTTATTGTCCTCATATACAAGCTTTATGTTCACAAGAGTTGTTCTGGTAAGTTTCATAATTTCTTGTCATCAATTCCATATTGTCTTGTTCTTTTTTTGCCTTGAGGATCAATGGGTCCTTAGAGACTTAGAGTAATCTATGTTTCATCGAAAGATAAAAAACATCGATCTCTTTAGTTTTTTTTTTTGAGGGATCGATCTCTTTAGATGAAACACATTAACTAAACCATTTGTGTCTACTTTTGTAAAAAAAAAAATTGTGTCCAAGATTGCCTTGATTAAATTGTTATATATACCCAAAAAAATTGATATATATTTAAATTGATAACTTATTGTAAAAAAAATTGAAAACTTATATTTTTAGGTATATCCCTCAAGAGCCAAGAGCTTACAGCTTTATTTCTAGCAACAAGATTAGTGGGTAGAGCCTACATAATGGCAAACCTCCACAGTGTGTTGGATCTTATACTTCTCCTATCAACATTACTGGTTATTTGGATGATAAGATTCAAGCTGAAATCATCCTATATCAAGGAGTTTGACAACATGTGGTTATCATTGTTGGTAAATATTTCTCTTTGTTATGTAATACCTTTTTTATGGTGTTTTGTCCAACTTGCGATCACATGGTTGTGTGGGCTCTCTGCAATCCTTTATAGAAGGTGCAGGGGCGGATTCAGACATTTAGTGAATGTGGGGCTAAAATCTGACTAAGTCGATAACACTTGCATTTGCTACCGTTAAAAGCAAAGCCAACTTCAAAAACTTTATAAATCATAGCAAATGTGCTGCACTTATTTGTTTCCATAAGTTTTGCACAAGGTTGTTGACTTGTTGGTCTTATTCTCATAAGGGATAATAATTATTTTGGTCCCTAATTGTGTAAGGAGTAACCATAATAGTCCCTCAATGTATCAAAATTTTAAAATAGTTCTTGATTGTGCACATTGCTTGTCAAATTAGTCCCTAGCATTAAAATAATTTGTTAATATTGTCATATTAGTTCTTTAATATACTTACTTATTGTCATATATTGTGACTATTACCCTACTCGTTGCACATTCAGGGACCAAAATAACTATTACTCTATCTATAATAAAAAAAATAGGGAAGTTGGATGAAGGGCTTTCGCCCCACATAGCCCCTTATTGGATCCGCCCCTAAGAAGGTGGGTAGAGTTTTGCTTGCTTTGACGTTGAGTTTGGACCTTTATTAATAAATTTTAAATTATCGAAAGAAAACTAACAGGGATCCTTTAAGGTCATGCATGTTCTTCATAGAAAATAACAGATTTTATTGATTGTGTACAAGGTCGCATTTTGTGCAATTTTGGCAATAATAATCCACCCACTCTTTACACATCATAGTTGGATTGCTCGAGTTTTTTGGGTGTTCCCTACATATTTGGAAACTATTTCAATTCTTCCCCAACTTCGTTATATGCAAAATGCAAAGGTAGGAAACCTCAAGCCTTTGTTTTATTACTATATATAACTTTTTTATGACATATGATAATATTGTAATTCTAAAACATGTTTTCAGATCGTTGAAACATTCACAGGATATTATGTATTTGCTCTTGGTGTCTCAAGATTTCTCTCATTGGCTTTTTGGATTATTCATGTAAGATTCATTCACTTTTTTATTTTCTTAAATAACTTATGCTATGGTTATTGACAATTATTATTAATATATCTTTAGCTTTTTTTCAAAATTACTAGTGCAAGTAATAATTAACTTTGAAATTAAAGTTTGTATAGCCATGGAAAATTTGAAACATATTAGGATTGGAACACATTGAATAATTTGAAATGCTTTATAATATTTTGTAGACTTATGATACTCGAGGGAAATATCTCTTTTTTTTCGGCCATGGCTATTTCTGGATGCTATCTCTTTTTTTATCGGAGATAATTCAGTCTTTCATCTTGGCAGACTTTTGTTACTATTACATCAAGAGGTACATTATTTTGTTTTCTCTTAATATCTATTTTTTTTTTAAAATAATCCTCTTTATATCTTTTTGTCTTGTATATTCAATATAATCTCTTATAAAGAAAATAACTATTTAAAAAATTACAAAGTGGGTGAGAAGGCCAGGGAGAATTCTACTGAATAGAATTTCATAGTCTACATGGTTTTACAGGTAGAACAAAATCATCTCAGGCTTAATCACTATGAGTTTAGCTACTCATGATAATGCACAAATAACTAATGTAAAAGAAAACAACATTACATGAATTTGGGATTGACTATGAGTTGAATGGCAAGCCACCACAAAATCTGCAATCCTTAGCTTCAAATGTGTCTTCAATATCCCAAAAATCTAAACCCTTCCACTTAAATGAAGTTGGCCTTTTATAGATCTCATTATATAACGTAAAAATCATGTCCCAATTTGCTAAATCGTGCCTTGATTTCTCTTTAACTTTCAAATTTTAGAATTAATGCTCTCCAAATTGTGTCATGATTTGTTCCTTTCTCGCCACAAAATAAAGCAAATTGACATTGTCAAATTTTCCTCAAAATCGTGGCAAGATGTACCATTTTTGTGGCACGATTTTTAGTTTTGCTTGATTCTTGAATTTTGTCTTTTCCAACTTAGAACACCTCAAAAGCTCTTAGAGATCTACTTAGGGCCCGTTTGGATTAGCTTATTTTAGAGCTTATATAAAATAGTTTATGCAAATAAATAAATTTTTATGTATTATTTATAAGTTTTCAAACTATTTTATGGAAAAACAAGTTATGAAGATGCGATTTTCGTTAACGAGAGCTTATAAATTAAAATAAAAACCTATTTATTTACATAAGCTATTTTTTATAAGCCTAAAATAAGCTCAAACAAAACGGGGCCTAAATAACATGAAAATAACTAACTAAACATCATATGACATAATGCCATCAATAGAAGTCTGGAAATCAATTTTAAAAAAAGGTGCCTTCTTAATTCTCATTATTTGGTCGACACACATGGTTCCTAAGAAAGTTGTAATTAATAAAATAATAAATGTTAGAAAAGAATGTTAGAGTGTTAGAAAATGAAATTGTGAATGAGAAACTTTTTTATTTTTGTGTTACTACTCATTTTCAACTTGTTTTGTTTTCAGCTTCATGCAAGGGAAACTTTTGAGAAAGATGCCTGTTTAAGGATCGTGTTTTGGATTACAATGTATTGAAGAAGAGTTTACAATTGTAACTTCGTTTATGAATTTATATATCATAATACTTAAAGGTGATATATAAACATTTTCTATTTTCTCCATTTAATATATATTTATTCTATACATGTATAATTATAAATATTTAAAATGTTTTTTTATGTTCCCATGAACTTATGCAAGGGCCAGAGCTCAAACCTTAGACACCCTAGTTAATTTCTATCCACTAGACTATTTGACAAAAAAAAAAAAATTTATAATTAATTTTGAAAAAGTAATTCTTCACCAATACTAACCACGCTCGTCAAAATTGTGTCATCTATGGTTTAGCAAGGGTGTCAAAATTACACGCTCGTCACCAAGTCTTTGATTTGTTTCCATTTTGTATTACTACTATGATGATTAATGAAATAAAATAAGTTTCTTTGGGTAAAAAGGCTTTGTGAGTATCTCATCATCATCATCGTGACAAATACGAGCTATATTTGTAAGGGAACAAAATTTGACTCGTGAATATATGTTTAGTCTGAACAAAGTTGTAATTTTGCACGTTTTGGTTGAAAAATCAAAATAATTAATCTGTACGAAAATTCTAATTTTACAAGAAATGTCATATTTTAATTTTCTAATTATGTCTACAAAAATAACATGAAAAAAATCAACCTCTAAATCATTTTTTTGAACTTTAGGGAAAATTAAGAGGGTAATTAAAAATATGAAGAAGTTCAAATCACAACAGTATAATTTATGGATTTTTTACATAGTATCATTTTTTAGACTTCACATATATTTCATGATCAATTTATACAATTAACCTCATAATTTTTTTTACTTTTGAATACATACATGGAGAGACCAAATTACACTTGGTAATGATACACTTACACTATCCAAGAATATTTTACTATCCCTCAAAAAAATAATATTTTACTCTACATATTTTCAAAATAGATCGTTGGACTGAATATTTAATTATATTACCAGATCATCTATAAAAAAACATTTTACATAATCTAAAACTTGAATAATGAGTCATTTTATATATTATTGTGATGTGATGCGTCAAGACTAATACACATTTGGATGATTACATCGATGTAGTTTGATCTCTTATCTTTAACTCGTACCAATGAGGGTGGATCTAGCTAGCAGAAGGGACCAAACTGCCAGTACGTTTATAAATAATGTTCGATTATTGACCGAGAGACGTACATGGAAACTAATTAAATGACAAATATTTTATATAACATACTGAACGAAAATAAAAGGATCTGATTCAAACATTCAAAGAAAATATTTTCCGTTTGTTATATAAAGAAAAAAATAGTATTATTTTTCTGCCAAATTGTCGACATCCAAATAGTCCATGTTTACATTTTGGACTTTTTAGTAACGGTTTAGATGGTCTCAAGAAATAAAAGAAATTGCCGCATTCACTGCATGCTCTCCTGGAGTTACTACTGAATAGGGTTTTTTTTAATATTATTTCATTTCTGTTTCAGAAAATAATACCCATATTTTGGTTTTTGGTTGCTAGATTTTTATTTTTGGTCACAAAATGGGATCAAAGAAGGATTCTCCCGTGAATGTATTGTCTAGCTGGTTGAGGAATAGGTCAATGAAAGTGAAGATCTTTTTGGGAATATTGCTTGCTTTTTGTGCTGTGGTGACTCTCAAGTTAACTATCAAAGATCTAGAATTATTCTACATAGCCTCAAACACAATCCATATTCTTGGTCTTTTTGCCCTCATATATAAGCTCTATGTTCACAAGTCTTGCTCTGGTAAATTTCTTAATTTCTCATCACTAATTAGACATTGTCTTGATTTTTTTCTCCTTGAGAAAATTAGCCTTTGCATTGATCTATGCTATCCAAAGATAAGTAAAGTCTCTTCAAATATTACTTTTGTCATTGAGAATCGAAGAATTCGGGTAGAAACTTGTCTCTTTAGAAGAACCCATTAGTGAAATTTACCATTTGGTTCAAACCTCTTGTTGAATATTGCCTTGATTAAATTGCAACTATTATTATTTTTTGACAAGAAAATGTTATTAAATAATTGTTAATTTACATTTTGCTTTAAAATTAATTAATTAATTAATTTATTAAAACAACAAACGGATTATAGAGGACCAGCAATTTATGCAAAACAAACTACCTATGTAACTGTTATATTAAAGAAAACACTAGCTATGTAACTTATTAAAACAAAAAACTCGCTATGTAACATTTATTCAGAAAAATAGCTATGTAAATTTCCTAAAAAAAAAACTGACGAAGAACAAGTATGTTTGATATTTTTGTAGGAAAAATCATAATCAATCAAAAGTAGGATGTTTTAGTTTGGTTTGGCTTTCGCAATCTATTTCCCTATAATTCGAACCAAATCAAACTCATGAAGAATGAGTTGGTTTGATTTCTATAAATTGGATTGATGTATATAAAAATTTAAGAAATTTATATTAAAACATCTAAAAATTAACTTTTTTCTAAATACTATAGTTTTTTGTATTTTTAAACAAGTACATATAAGTTAAAATGAGAAAAATAATATATAATGATTATAACATACACAAATACAACTTAATTTTAAATAACACTATTAATATAGTATGCAATAAAAGAATTAATAATAAAAATAAATAATAATAAAATATATATTTTTTTGGTTACTTTGCTTTAGCCACTTCACTATAGTGCTTTTTATATAAAATATAATAGTTTGATTTAGGTTTGGTTGATCGATTTTAAATCATAAAACGATACATGAACCAATAGAGATGGAGTTCGATTGATTTGGTTCGGCTTAAACCTAAACATAGAAAGCTAGTCTTTGGTTTGATTCCTCCTAGAAGGATCAAGAAATAATTAAGTGAAACAATGTAAGGCTCATTGTGGGGTAAAACCTACCTCCTTGACTCATAAGCATACATATTTCTTCAAGTATAATGTGATTTTTTTTAAGTAATAGATTGATTTTCTTGTATTTTAGATCAAATCAAAGTGAGATCTTGGAGAAAGCTTTTGGATAAATTAAATAGTAGTTTATGCTTAATTTTCTTGTGTTTATATTAAAATCTAATGGTTAATATTATATTATTTGGTATAGCTGATTAAAACAATTGAGTTATTAGCATTGTAAGAGGATAATAGTACCTCTTATTTTTCCTACAAAAAATTTCTGTGGTTATCTCCCCACACACAAAAATTCAAACTTTTGCATGGATTTCGTTTCAACTTTTTAATGCATTATGTATACGACAAACTAAACAATATTTTGATATTTATAGGTTTATCCCTCAAGACCCAAGAGCTCACAGCTTTATTTCTAGCAACAAGATTAGTGGGTAGAATCTACATAAAGGCTAACATCCATAGTGCACTGGATGTAATACTTCTTGTGTCAACATTATTGGTTATTTGGTTGATTAGATTCAGGCTGAAGTCTTCCTATATCAAGGAGTTTGACAACATGAGGTTATCTTTTTTGGTAATTATTTCTCTTTTTTATGTAATACTTGTTTTTATAAAACTTTGTTGTGTAATTCTAGGTCATAGTTTAGCAAGTTTTTAGTATCCAAGCTTAACAAGTTGACTGAAAACATGCACATAATAGGTCATATTAGGTCTAGTAATGGCAAGATTCACTAAGTTGTAAACCCAAGTGAGATACGAAGAAAAACACTATAAGAGGGGTCATATTTCACATGGAGCTCAATAGAGCTATCCGTTAATCTAGTATATAAAAAAAAAGTGAGTTTGTTAAATAATATTGATAATATACTTAGATTGAGAAAGAAGAGAACATCTATGAGAGTAGGCAATTTAAATCCCTAAGTAGCGAAGAATGTCCAAATCCTTCATGTCAAATTGTTTATCTATCTATGATTTCCACTCATCAATCCTATCAACATCAACACTTGAAACAATCATATCAACAACATATAGGGAGAGTACAATACAATCATGAGAAGTGGTTATGAGAACTAAATTAGAATCATGATCACTAGGGCGAAAACCAAGAGATGTAATCATAATGTAGAAATTTTCATTGTTATATGGTTTTGTACTTGCAAAAAGTACAATAATCGTATTAAGATTTGTATTATGTTGGTCTCAAGGGTTGTATTTATAGCCTTCTATGAGCCTGATTTTTGGTTACTTAAGGTATAAGTAATAAGGTTAATAAGGTATTTAGGCCTACTTCTAGAGGCTTCTAGAAGTAGATTGAGGCGACGCCCTGAGGAGGGCGCGCCCTGGGCCTTAGAGCCCTTCTGGAGGGTGCTAAGGCCTCTGAGAAGGTTTAAGAGCCCTGTTGGAGGGCACTAAGGCCTCTGAGAGGGTCTAAAAGCCCTTTTGTAGATACTTAGAAATATATTGACCGTCTAAGTTTCATAATGTTTTTAATTTTTAAGGTCACGCATGTTCTTGAACGAAAAATAACATATTCTATTGATTGTGTACAAGGTGATAGCTTCTGCAATTTTGGCAATAATAATCCATCCAATATTTGCACAACATTATTTGTTAGTTCGAGCTTTTTGGGTGTTCCCTACATATTTGGAAACTTTTTCTATACTCCCTCAGCTCCGTTACATGAAAAATGCAAAGGTTTGAAACCTCTACCCTTTGTTCTACTATATATATAATTTGCTTATGTCTTAATAAGGATAATATTGTAATTCTAGCACATGTTTTCAGATGGTTGAAACATTCACAGGATATTATGTATTTGCTCTTGGTGTTTCAAGATTCTTCACACTTGCATTTTGGATTATTCATGTGAGTTTCATTAAATTTTAATTTAATATTTTCTTACATAATATATAGTCATATACCTTTATTGTCATAAAAATATAAATTTCTATGAGATGAATAATCATTGGTTTGCAAATAAAGGGCTTCGAGAAGTGGTGGAAGGTGAGTGGGCAAGGGGGTAGGTTGGGTGGATGGGGTACATCGTTAAGGAGAAATTAAAATCCTTTGAAGGTGTAATCAAAGGTTGAAATAAGGACATTTTTGGTAATGTGAAATCCAAAATTAGGGAGTTAGTGGTGTTGGTTTGCAAGTGTGAGTTATATGTCCCACATCAGATAAAATAGTAAAGGTTGAACACCTTATAAGTAAGAGGACTCATAAACTCATTGCCTTAAGGTTTTGGGTAAGAGTGTGGTGTCTCTCTTGCTTGTGCGGTTGTTCTAGCCTCGATGTGGATGGTCCCCCTAGCTCCCCTCGTGACCCAACGGTGGTATCAGAGCCCCCCTTCAATGAAGGGTACGATCGAGGCAGCCGGTCGTTGCGCAGAAAGCCGCAACAACGGTACAAGCAACAAGTGGCTCCTTGTGCAGGAACGGCGATACATGCAAAGTAAGAGCTTCTGCTTGAAGGGTGAGCATGATGAATTGATGGACTCACACTTGAGGGGGACTGTTGGTTTGCAAGTGTGAGTTATATGTCCCACATCGGATAAAATAGTAAAGGTTAAACACCTTATAAGTACGAGGACCCATAAACCTATTGCCTTAAGGTTTTGGGTAAGAGTGTGGTGTCTCTCTTGCTTGTGCGGTTGTTCTAGCCTCGATGTGGACGGTTCCCTAGCTCCCCTCGTGACCTAACAAGTGGTAAGGGTGGAGGAGTTGGATTTGGAAAATGAGAACGTGGAGTCTTCTTTTGAAGAAAGGGAGGAAAAGAGGGAGAAATTCCATGTAATGTGGGAATTCATGAGAAGTAGAGATAGTATAATATGGTTTTTCAAAAGTGACTCAAAGAGGGAGATGCCGACACAAAATATGTTCATGTTTGTGTGAAAATTAGGTTGAAGTTTAACTCTAAAAAGAGGGTGTGGTTGGAGAAGGCAGACGAGCTTGTTGTCCTTAGTGAAAGAAATAGAGAATGTTAACGAGTGTCTTTGGAACATTGGTTAAAGTTTTGAAAATAAGTAAGTTTTTATTAAAAAGTTGTGTAATTATTGTTAAAACAAAATTAAAAACTTGTATTTCCAAACAAAGTTTTTATTAAAAGATTCATTTATCAATGCCCTTGTAGCACGCTTAAAAACTTGTATCTCCAAATAAAGTTTTTATTAAAAGATTCATTTATCAATGCCCTTGTAGCACGCGTTAGTTAGACCAAAATATAATTATATTAAAATCATTGTTGGGGAGTCTAGGGGGCGCTTGGAGCGGTAACGGGTGAAACGTCTAAGACCCGCCAAGAGAGAGACACCACATTATTATCCAAAACCCTAAGGTAGTGGATTTATGGGTCTCATCTCTTATATATCCAACGTTTCCTCCATTTCTAGTCGATGTGAGACAAACTAGGATCCCGCTTGGAGCGGTAATGAGTGAAACATCTAAGACCGCTAAGAGAGAGAGAGAGAGAGAGAGAGAGAGAGAGAGAGAGACCACACTATTACCCAAAACCCTAAGGCAGTGGATTTATGGGTCTCATCTCTTATATATCCAACGTTTCCTCCATTTCTAGTCGATGTGAGACAAACTAGGATCCCACTTGGAGCGGTAATGAGTGAAACATCTAAGACCGCTAAGAGAGAGAGAGACCACACTATTACCCAAAATCCTAAGGGGGTGGGTTTATGGGTCATCACTAGGACGATCCACACTAGGATCCCGCTCCCACTCCCCCAGCAAGCCTAGCCAGACTCTGATACCAATTTGTTGGGGAGTCTGGGGAACGCCTGGAGCGGCAATGAGCGAAATGTCTAAGACCCGCTAAGAGAGAGACACCAAACTATTATCCAAAACCCTAAGGCAGTAGGTTTATGGTTCTCCTCTCTTATATATCCAACGTTTCCTATATTCCTAGTCGATGTGGGACATAATCACTCCATATTTCAAGTTACAACTATGTACACCTGTTTAATAAAGAAACTATGTAAGCCTATTTTACATTCATGATATAATTCAAATCATTGTCATGGGAATTTGAAACATCTTAGAATTGGAACACATTGCATAATTTGAAATGCTCTCTTACCTTTTGTAGACTTATGATACTCGAGGGAAATATCTATTCTTTTTCGGCTATGGCTTTTTCTGGATGTTGGCACTTTTTGTATGCGAGTTAATTCAGTCTTTCATCTTAGCAGACTTTTGTTACTATTACATCAAGAGGTAAATTATTTTGTTCTCTCCTCTTCTTAATATCTTTTCCTCTTCTATATTCAATATTTTATCTTTTAAAAAGTATTATTATTTAAAAAGTACAAATTTGTGTGTAGAAGGTAAGAGAGAAAGGTAGAGGTCATGGAGAGTAAATTAAAATAAAATATTAAAGAAAAATAACTTTAATTCATCAGAAAATCTTTTTTGTATATTATTATTCATTTTCAATTCGTTTTCTTTTCAGCTTCATGCAAGGGAAAATTTTGAAAAAGATGCCTGTTTAATGATCCTGATTTGGTTTACAGTGTATTGAAGAAGAGTTTACAACTGTATAACTTTGTTTAAGGATTTTGTATATCATAAATTCATAATACTGAAAGGTGATATATAAACTCTTTCCATTTTGTCCGTTTGACCCATATTTATTCTATAAATGGATAATTATAAATACTAAAAGTTGTTACCAATTAACCCAAACTAGGACTTCATACATCAAAATTTTGGACTAAAAATGCATTAAAAAAAAATCAATTTTGTTATAAATATATAATATAACAATAATTATAGATGTTGGTCTAACTTATAGATGTAGTACAAAATTCTAATTTTGTTTCGGGTAAGTATATACTCACGGATCAAATTTCATTTATTAATTTTGTAGAAATGGTTAGACTATCTTAAGAACCTTCACCATGAAATTTGGAGTTTTTAAATGAATGACGAATTAATTATGAATTGTTTAAGGAATTCATAATTATGAGGAATGGAAATTTGTATTTAACTATTTTTTTGTTGGAAAATTCTAATTCTTTTTGTGGAAAGCCGTATTTTAACATCCTAAAAATGTACGCAAACAATCATGAAAAAAAAAAAAAAATCAATCTCTAGGGAACTTTTGTAAACTTCACGTATATTAGAGAGTTAAAAATAGAAAGAATCTCAAATTACAAAGTTAAAACTTGTGATTTTTGTTACATGACCATTTTTCAGATTTTACATATATTATAAGATCATTTTGAAGATTTTTTTTTTTTTTTGTAGTGGTCGGGGTTTGAACCCTAAACCTTGCATATTTTATGCATTGTCTCAACCAACTGAGTTAAACTCACAAGGACAGATCATTTTGAGAATTAACACCGCTAAAATATAATGAATTTTTGGCGTAATTATAATTTTGATCACCAAAACTTCCCCTTAGTATTGACATCGAGTGAAAATACTGAGTTGACATCTTCGTCTTTTAAGCAATTTTATAATTATAACCCTTTTTCATTAAAAACAACGGGAAGGGTAATTTTTGATTAAATAAATGATATTAATATCCATTTTGCCACTATCTCTAGATAGATTTTGAACTACATTTAGGAAACAAAGCTCTTAATATTAAGTTAACAACTCGTCAATCTATTTGAGTTGGTACGGTGATATTGATTTGGGATATGAGAGTATGCTCATCTTAATTTGAAGTTTCAGGTTCGATTCTCTTCGGTATCAATTTGAGTATTTTAATTTAATTTCTTCAAAAAAAGGTTAACAACTCGTCAATACTACAATAGACATTTATTTGAGAGACATCCCAAGTCTTCTAACCTCAAATGTCAACCAGTTTAAAGTTGTATATTTTAGAATTTACCAAAAATAACGTTCTAGCCGGCCTTAGTATTCTGGTGAAAGAAACTTCAACTTCTCTCTAAACTTTCTTTCTCCTTTATTCATCGAAGAGGGTTGGTTTTAGGTCATTTTTGACCTAGAATCATCCCTCTACATCTTTTGCCCCTTTTCTTTCAATCTAAATAAGTGGTTATCACATATAAGTGTTTCCTTTTGTTCTTTTTGTGATTTCGTCGTCTAAGTGCGGTGTTGTGTTGTTCGTCGTCTTATGCGGTGTTTGATTTCGTGTCTTGTTGCGGTGTTCCTTTAGTTCCTATTGAAAGATCGACATCAGTCAATTACAAATCAAATCAATGCTTTGGGCGTCAACGTTGCAGATCCGGAAGCATGAGTATTTCAGTGACTTAAGTTTAATCATATTATTTGTAGGCATTTTGCCGTTGTATCCTATTAACTTGGATGCTGTGAGTTTGTTTGCAGTTTCACCCTTTACGTTTTTAGCGTTGTTTATATCTAGTGTATTATATCAATTTGAATGAATGAATATCGTTTTGTTTTTGTCAAAAAAAAAAAAAGAATTTACCAAAATTTTAAGATGCCTTAAAATGAATATTAACTATTTTAAATTTAAAATATTTATCTAAACATAATATATATTTTTTGGTAGATAGACGAAATGACAAAGTCATTATAAACTCACACACACAATTGGTGGTACCGCGGTTCGAACCACGGTCATGGCATATGACCTAACAATTTCGACATTTTTGCCAGTTGAGCTAGGAAATAATCAATATGTACATCCTTTTAAAAAAGGTGATAGTCAAATAAATAATTAATTTTCATTTATTATTGGTCAAATATTTGACTTTTTAGGAAAATAATATTTTATGTTAAAAAATTAATCATGTTTGAAATAATTTGAATAAATTTAATACTATCTTAATTATTTTTTTGAAAGTCAATTAGTTTTATTATTTTGGTAAAAGAAATTAATTATTTATACAATTAGTGGATGAATATTCAATTAGATAATAGTATTTGAAATATTTATGCATTAGATATAGATAAACACTTAAATTACTATATAATTTATGAGTTAATTTTGAATTTTGTATAAAATTACTACATTTGTTTCTTATTATAATAGCCAATTCACTTTATATGAGTTGATGTATATCTGGTTTAGAACGGATACATTAGTTACTTAATAAATTTAAAATATGAATTATCTCTTATAATAAGGAACGAGGAGGTTTGCTAAAAAAAGAAAAAGAACGGAGGAGGTAGTACATTTTAACTTTTCAGTCGGATCTTGATTATTGAAAAACAAGCATGGGAAAATTATAGTTTATATTCCATTAGAAGAATATCATGTATGTGTGTATATATAAGAAGCGATCAAATTATACTAATGTATTGTCACATCATTTAATATCGTTTTACTCGTTGTATATTTGTAAAATTTGACCGTTAGATGTTAAGTTTATATTATATAGATCATTTATGCAAAAATTTACGCAAACTATAATCTTTGATATGTTATTGAGACTCATTAAGATGAAGTTTTATGTGCTTTTTTTGGTTACCATTAATCTTGGTGGATCTCAATAAAATAGCAAATGATTTTAGAATTTTGTAAAACTTTATATAGACGAGCTACATGAACTTAACAACTAATGGTCAAATTTTTCTTTCAAAAAAAATCTAATGATCAAGTTTTAAAAATATGCATCGGGTGAAACGATATTGAGCGATATAACATTGTTGCAACATTATTATATTAGTGTAATTTGATTCCTCCTTATATACTGACATTGTCTATGTACTCTTTTTATTGTGCTAAATCATATAATTATCGAACAATAATTTTATGAAATTTTAATTTTGATTAAAATTATAAACATAAATATTTTGTGCTTTCGTATTATAACACACTATACTTTTTTTTATATTTATATTTTTTAATGACACTAACAATATAACAAAACATCACAAACCAATGTTTGATCATTCACATTTAAAATTATCTCAAGTGGAGAACCTCGGATAAGCAATAAAAAAAATGAAATACAACTCAAAAAGGAAAAAAGAAATTTAATATATTATTACGAGATTAAATGGAAACTCATTAAATGACAAATATTTGGTATAACATACCAAACGAAAATTAAAGGAGTTGATTCAAGCATTCAAAGAAAATCTTTTCCTTTTTATCAAAAAAAGAAAAGAAAATATTTTCTTTTTGTTTTACGAAGAAAAAAACAGTATTTTTTTTTTCTGCCAAATCAGTGCCCACATTCATATAGTCCATATTTGCATTCATTGCATGCTCTCCTGGTGTCACTAAGAATATATCCTTCTCTAAGCTCTTAAATTTGTCTCTCCATCTTGTGAGAGCACAAATACAAACTAAAGCAAAAACACCCTTATTTTGGTTGCTAGATTTTTAATTTTGGTCACAAAATGGGATCAAAGAGGGATTCCCCTGTGAATGTTTTGTCTATATGGTTGAGGAAGAGATCAATGAAAGTGAAAATCTTTTTGGGAATATTGCTTGCATTTTCTGCTTTGGTGGCTCTAAAGTTTACCATCAGAGATCCAAATTTTTTCTTCCAAGTATCTGAAACAATCCATATCGTTGGCCTTATTGTCCTCATATACAAGCTCTATGCTCAGAAGACTTGCTCTGGTAAGTTTTTTAATTTCTCATCATCAGTTGGACATTGTCTTGATTTTTTCTTCTTCTTGGGAATATGAGCTTTGGAGGGATTTACATGATCGAGAGATAAGTAGTGTTTCACCACAAATTATTTCATCATTGAGAATTGAGCAAGGGTTGTAAGAAAATTGAATTCCATGTAGTCATTTTTTTTTTTTTTTTACGTATTAACACAATGCATATGGAATTCAATTGTTTCACCATAAAATTAAGACTTAATAGCAGTTTTCGCCCCCTAACCTAACTTTCACGAATTTGCGATTTTGGTCCCTAAGAAAAAAAACTACAAAACCGCCCCCAAGTTATGCAACTATAGCAGTTTTGGCCCCCTAAGGCCAATTTTTGGTAAAAAATATATAAAAAAAATAACACATGGCACCTCACTTAGGGTGCCACGTCAGCGTAGACCGAGTCAAAATTGGTTTTGGGGACCAAAACTGCCACAGATGCAAAACTTAGTGGGCGGTTTTGTAGTTTTTTTTTTCTTAGGGGTCAAAATTATAACTTTGGGAAAATTAGAGGGTTAAAACTGCTATTAAGCTTAAAATTAAACAATTAATTGACTAAAACCACAAACTGGTTATACAGGACCAACAATTATCCTAGACAAACTAGCTATTTGCAATTATTTGGTTGAAGGAAGATATTTTGATTGAATTCTAAAATTCATTACTCCTCTTTAGTCTTTAGTTTCTTTGTTTTAAAGGGATAAAATGACTGTACAAATTATTCATTTTGAGTAAAAAATGGTTGTACAAATTTGATGACATTATTAGTTGTGTTTTTTTTTACTAGTTTGATGATATGCCTATCTAAATCCAAACTAGTTGCAAAAAGACAGATTTTAAATTTGAGATGTTCTGGGTTCGAGCTCCTCTAATATTTTTGGAGGGATGTAAATATAAATATATTTATAAATGTTCTTACCTTTGACTCAGTGAAAAAAATATGATATGCATATCTCATAGAATTTGTTTCATCTTCAACACTTGGCATCCTTTATGATTTTATTTTTATTTAGGTATCTTCCAAAGTTATGTTATGTGATTATTTTTTAAGTATTAGATTTGTTTTTATGTCTCTGACCCTCTTTTGTAAAAAAATAAATGTGGTTTTTCTTCACCAACAATGGATTGATTTAAGTGGTGAGTGATTTAGACTTCTTAAACAAGTGGTACATGTTTAATCTTTGACTCTTGCATGTAAAAAAAAAAAATCTAGTTGGGAGGGGAGATCTCATCTTGTGTGTCCTTAAACAGCGTGAAAATTTCATATGAGTAACATGATAAACCAAAACAAGATGTGATTTTTCATTTATTTTGGATCAAATTAAAGTGACTCTTGAAGATAGTTTTTGGCAAAATTAAATATACTTTATGCTTACTCCTTTTTCAAACTTTTGTATGGATTGTTGTCTTTTAACTTTTTAGTACATTTTATGCTACAACCTAAATAACATTTTCATATTTTTAGGTTTATCCCTCAAGAGCCAAGAGATCACAGCTTTATTCCTAACAATAAGGTTAGGTGTTAGCGCCTATATGGAAGCTAACATTCACACTGTGTTGGATCTGATATATCTCTTGTCAACATTACTGGTTATTTGGTTGATAAGATTTAAGCTGAAGTCATCTTATATGAAGGAGTTTGATAACATGTGGTTATCCTTTTTGGTAAATATGTTTACTTTTTTCCTTCTTTGATTGTGTTATGATTACTTTTTTCTTCTTCTTTGGTTGTGTAATTCTAGATCATAATTTAACAATTTTCTAGTTTGCACTCAAAGAACTTGTTGCATGTTGCATTTAATCGAAACATTCAAATTAGTTTCATCCTATGTAGGACATATACGGATATCAGACACGACACGGATACTGACACATCGACACAATTAATAATTTTAAAAAATCACATAATTCTATGTAATTATATGTATCGGTGTTGGACACAACACGAGTTCGACACGAAGACACGCCTAATCCGAAAAGTGTCACTGCTTCATCACTTTCATCTATGTGACTAAAAAATGCATGAATAGATAGGGTTGAAAACAAGGGGGTAAATTAATCAAGTTTTCCTTTAAATCATTTTGCAAAATAGCCTAGGAAACACACACACAAAAATGAAGTGGTGAGTGAGTTCACATAAGACTATTGATATTCACAAGATAAAAGTGAAAAATATAACATATTTTATTGATTGTGTACAAGGTGGTGCCATCTGCAATTTTAGCAATATTTATCCACCCATTTACAAGACATGTTTGGATAGCCAGGGTTCTATGGGCGTTCACCGTATATGTGGAAGCTATTTCAATACTTCCTCAACTTCGTTATATGCAAAATGCAAAGGTTTGCAGCCTCTCAATTTAATTTGTTTTACTATAATCTTATGCCTTATAGAGTATATTGTAAATTTAACTTCTTTTTTTTTTTCAGATGGTTGAAACATTTACAGGATATTATGTATTTGCTCTTGGTGTCTCAAGATTTGTATCATTGGCTTATTGGATTATTCATGTGAGATTCGTAATTTTTTCAATTTGGTTCCTAGCTTATATTTTCATTTGGTTTCATAATATAATTAACTTTATATCTTTAACAAAAATTAACTTTTAAATAAAACAGTGTATAGCCCTTGTGAATGTAGGCATATTGGGATATCAACACATTGAATATTAATGTGTAAAGCTTTCTAACTTTTGTAGACCTATGAAACTGGAGGGAAATATCTATTTTTGTTTGGCTATGGCTATTTATGGATGTTGGCAGCTCTTTTAACAGAGGTGATTCAGTCTTTCATCTTGGCAGACTTTTGTTACTATTATATGAAGAGGTAAACTATTTTGTTTTCTATTATTATAAACATCTATTTTTCTGTATGTTCAAAATTTATATATAGCTTCAATATTTTCTCTCTTGTAAAGAAAATTATTATTTTATGAAAATATAATTATTCAAAGTGGAAGAGATGGTAATAGAGAAAGTGAGGGTGGGGGAGACGAAATGATAAAAGAAAATGTTATAGGGACGAATGTAGTACTATATAAAAGAAGGAATATTGAAATTTTTTTATTTAAAGGCAAATGAGTGTTGAAGTGTGTTGCGAGAAAAATGAAATTGTCCATCGGAACACTCGATGGATAGGAGTTGATTAAGAGGGGGTGGTAGACGTTGTTTAGGTAGGGAGGTGAATGTTTAATGATGTTTTTGTGGGTGGTGGTGAGCTATTGGTGTTTCTGTTGTAGGTCGCTTATGTTTTGGATCCATATTTGTCGTCGCTAGATCTTATTGTGTTTGGAATATTGCTTTTGTGTTTAGGTGCTTGAGTGTGAGTTATCTATAATCTGAGACTTTTTCCTTTTTTGAGATGATTTATGTTTGCAACAACGCCCAGCCCATCAAAAGTCATACAAATTTGTGTTCTGAATTTTGGCGGGCCGATTGTTTTGCTTTAAGATCAGGAGTTAATGTCTAGTTGCAAGTTTGTTTGGCCGGTTATGGAGTCTTCTCCGGTTGATCGAGGGTGAGGGGTACTTTACTGATTTGTTTCTAGAGTCTAACTGGCTTATCACTTTTGATTCGAGATCGGGAGTCGGTGCTTTGATTCAAGTTTGCTTTGGGATAATTATGGTGTTTATCTTCGATGGATCGGTGGTAGAGAGGTGGTGGAAGTTGGCTAAGCGTTGGAATATGACATTTATCGGGTGTGGCTCAAATATAGTGATGAGTGGATGATGTTTGATTTAGAGGTGTGTCTTTTTTTGGACAAGTAGCAGGCTATGGAACTCGATTTAGGTGGTGAAGTTAGTTTTAATGGCTGTTGTTCTCATAAGTGTTGAAGGTCGGTGTTCTTTAAGTGCTGAATGTATTGGTGTCTTTTATGGTGTTTCACCTATATACGACACCTTTGTTCTGTAATCTTTAATTTACTGGTCTCTTTCTTCTTGAGCAAGGATCAGGTTTTTAATAAATTTTGCCGTTAAAAAAAAACATATTATGTATTATTAATCATTTTCTTTGTTTTGTTTTCTTTTTTGCAGCTTCATGCAAGGGCAGCTTTTGAAGAAGATGCCTGTTTAATTATCTTGGTTTGGTTATACAATGTACTGAAAGAAGAGTTTGGAACTGCAACTTCGTTTGAGACTTGTTATGATGTATAAACTTTTTCTGTTTTGTTCATTTCATCCATATTTATTCTCTACAACAAACAAATTTTGTAAAAGTAATTCATCGGTATACTATAGATACATTTCAAAATGGATTCTAAAACTGATACTCCTTGCTTCTATCCTTCATCTTTTATCCTTTATGAGTTTATAATGGTCATCAGTATTCTTTATTTTGATCCAAACTAAAAAACTGAACTCTCAGACACACACACGTTTACAGACGAGGGATCAAACTAATATTACATCAATGTTACACGATTATAAATTTATTCTTTATTCGATACATATTTTTTAAATTTAACCGTTAGATTATAAATTTATATCATATAAATCATGCATATAAAATTTTATACAAGTATATAATCATTTGATATAAGTCGGATATTTAATTTAATCAATTCTCTACTGTTCTCTGGTTAGCTTTTTGAGGGAAAAAACGAATAGTTCTAATTTGGCTTGAAATATGGTTTTGCTCCCTGCAAATATGACTCGTTTTGGTTTTAGTCCCTGTAATTTTTTTGTTTTTGTTTTTTGTCCCTGCAAAATATTTTGTTTTTGAAAATCGTCCCTCCAGGGACTTTTTTCAAAAGTAAAATATTTTGCAGGGACCTTTTTAAAAATCAAAAGATTTTGCAGGGACTATTTTTCTAAAAAATGAGTTCAATCGTATTTGCAGGGACCAAAACCAAAACGAGGCATATTTGCAGGGATCAAAATCATATTTTAGCCTTCTAATTTTTACCAAAGTAGTATTATATGTAAAAAAAAAATCTCTCTTTTCTCTCGCTTTTGTGGATCATCACCAATACACTAGTTTCTTCTCTTTCATCCACCAAAGAGGGGTGATTTAGAGTCAATTTTTTTCACCCAAAATCACTTCTCTAACTTGTTTTTCTCTTTTCCTTTTATTGAAATAAATGATTTTCACATCTATTTCGTTTTTTATTTTGTGATTTTGTCGTTTTAGTGCGACATTGATTTATTCGTCGTCTTCATGCGACGTTGTTTGTCTTTCTTGTTTCTTTCTGGTATTTGTTCGGTTTAGATTGTCATATCAGTGCAGATTCAATCAATGACTTTGACGTCGTTCACGTTGAAGATCCGAAGACATGTGTATTTCTACTTTGTTGTTTAATGCTATTACCAAAGTTGTATTTTGTATTTTTATTTAAAGAAAAGTTGTATTTTGTGTAAAAAAATGAGCTTATAAGAAATACTACATTTAAAATGAATCATATCTGAAAATCTTTGAATGCATTCAATGCAATCTTAATTATTTTCTTGTGAGTCAAACTAAATTTACTTTTTAATCAACAATTCAACGAAAATTCAATTAGATAATAATATTTAAATTTATTATGTATTTAGCATAAGTAAGTACTTTAAATTACCTTTTTTGACAAATATAATTTGAATTATTTAAATAATCATTGAACAATTTTAAAACTTTGACTAAAAGATTTAAATCTATATACATTTGATTTTCAGTTGGTTATTAAAAAATATTTAAAGAAACCATGGTAATATTTTAGTTTATATTCCATTAATATGTCCCTGTGAGCTTATCTTAATTGGTAAGGATAATTCATAATATATATAAGGTTCATGTTCGAATCTTGGACACCATAAAAAATATTCCATTAATATAAAATAATTATTTACTCTTTTATTAAATTTTTAGTCAAAAAAAAAACTCTTCTGTAGAATTTTAGATTCATTCTATTCCAAATTATATGTATTTTCTTATTTTGAAAGCCACATAGTGCTAAATTAGATGGTAAAAGGTTATGAAGATATCTGATGTAGGGGTGTTCGTATTGCGGTTTGGTTCGGTTTTGAATATAAAAGTTATCCAAACCGCGAGATAAAAAACATGCGGTTTGGTTTGGTTGACTTTTAAAAAGTCATCCAAACTAAACCAATGCGGCTTGGATTGGTTCGATTTGTGCGGTTTATCGCGAGAAAAAAAATTACATTAACTTTAATATTGTCAACTTGTTACAAAATAAACATAGAACATTTTATTTTGCTGTTTATATGATAAAATATTAGGTAAAACTTATAACAAAATAGGTAAAATTAAGAAGAAACATAAACATGAAACAAGTTATTGGGAAGAAAATGAAACAAATTCGTCAGTGGAATGAATTGAAATAGATGGTAAGAAATTAGAATTGAACCTGATGGTGGAAAAATGGAAAAATTGAATCAAAAGAGATTATTCTTAGGTTATGTAATTGGGCTAGTACATGTTTAGGTAATATTCATTATTCTTGCGGTTTGGTTTGGTTCGGTTGCTGAGATGCAAACCGCAAACCAAACCAAACCGCGCGGTTCAGTGGAAAAGTCATCCGATTTCATTTGAACCAAGTGCGGTTTTTTGCGGTTTTGATTTGGATTGGTTTGATTTGCGGTTTTTCTATTGGGTTGGTTCGGTTTTGAACACCCTTAATTTGATGTGTGAAATCCTATACTATATTCAAACCCATAGTATCTATCACTTCTGTCTCTAGTGTGTGAATTTCACGATAAGTTTTTTGAACAAAAAATGAAGATATATATTTTGAAAAAGTTTAAGTTTTTATGTTCTTTATTTTTATCTTTTATACAAATTTAAGATATTATTATGAGACATGGGAACCATCATTAACAAAAAATTTGATATAATATACTAAAAGAATTAATAAAGGAAGTAATTCAAAGAAAATCTTTTCCTTTTTTTTTTTTTTTTGTCGAAAGAAATTATATTATTTTTCTGCCAAAACATTTCCCACATCAAGAATGTCCCTATTTGCATTTTGGACTTTTTTGAAACGGTTTCATAGTTAATGTGGTCTCAAAAAATAAAATAATTTTCGTGCCACGCCATATCAATACATCATTCTCCAATCACTACAATTACTCAATCGAACTACACCACTCCAAAATATTGTGTGAGCACAAATACAAATTCTTGAGAAGAAAAAAAACCCCTATTTTGGTTGCTGAATTTTAGTTTTTTGTCAACAAAATGGGATCAAAGAGGGATTTTGCAGTGAATGTTTTGATTGGATGGTTGAGTAAGAGGTCAATGAAAGTGAAGATCTTGTTGGGAATATTGCTTGCTTTTTGTGCTGTGGTGATTCTAAAGCATACTATCACAGACCCTCATTTTTTCTACATAGCCTCTGGATCAATCCATATTATTGGCCTTGTAGTCCTTGTATACAAGCTCATCGTTAACAAGACTTGCTCTGGTACGTTTATTATTTTCCCATCATCAATTGCACATTGTCCTAATTTTTTTTTTTGAGAAAAGGGGTCACTAGACTAATCTTTGTTCGAGCAAAAGCTAAATAAAATATAGTTAAGAATTGAAATCGGATATTAATTTGTCTCTTTAGATGGACTGCAGTAGCCATTTGCGCATAAATCTTGTGGTTGCATATTGTTTTGATTAAGAAAAAATGTATAAGTATTTGATAAATAAAAAATGTATGTTAGGAGAGCGCAAGGGAGCTGCAGCCGAGGATCCGTATTGATCCACTGGTTAGAAAAAACATAACCAATAGTTGCACAATTTCTTTTTAACCAAGTGATTGAGATAAAGTGGTTAATGAACTTCACCAAAAATGAATTGTTTCGGAGAACTTGAGATCGATTCCTTGATGGAATAACTATTAGCCAAACTACTTACTTTCCAATTGAACTCCGTATTACCAAAGTTTTCCCTTAAAACTGATGGGTTAACAAAAAGAAGAAAAAAAAAATCATACATTTGTTGCTCAAACCCCAAAATCATAATAATGTTTCAATTTATTCTACCACCTCCAACGTGTATGCCCCCTCCCCTAAAAAAAATGTTGATCCTCATTGCTCAGATACTCTGTGCTTGTCAATCAAATAAGATGTTTTCCCTTTTTCACATTTTTTTGTTTAGCAAATATTTATGGTCGAAATATTGAATCAGGTAATTTTTTTTTTTCTATAGTTCATTTTCTCTTCTAAAACTCACGCATTTTCTTATCAGTTTCTCCTAAATAAGATTTCAACTAGAGTTAATTTGTTAAGGCGCAGGGTTATCACCGATCCTGCTAGTGCCTCTTGTGCCATGTAGGGGTCTCTTCCGAGTCAACTAATCACTTTTTATGTTTTGTGTGGGGTGGCCTCTACGGTTTGGCATATGATTCTAGATGGTTATGGTGGAAGTGGATTTTGCTATGGATTCGGTTGGTCCTTTTTAGGTGTTCTTGGGGTTAGCGGGGAGAGAAAAGATTAGGTGTGATATTTTGTTGGTTTGACATACTGTCGTGTGGTCTATATAGACATCCTTTAATGATGTTTTGTTTTCTAGTAAGTACTAAATGTGGAGGACTTAGTTCATAAGAGCCGTGGTATTGGTTTTTTGGGAAACACATTGATTCTCCTTGTTCCCACTATGAGTGGCTGGTGGAACCAGTTCTCTGCTGGAGTCGGTAGTCTCACTGTGTGGGGTGCTTGTTTGGGTGTCTTTAAGTGGGGTTTTTCGAACCTGCTTCCTTATCACTTGTGTCTCTTCGCTCTGGTGGAGTATGCTTGATCCATTCTTCCTTTGATTTTGGGCAATAGGAGTGTGGTAGGATTTGTGTTTTGTTTTATGCTGATGCTGTTGTTTTGCTTCTCTGTTGGGGTGTTGCAGGTGTTTTTTTGTTGTTTGGTGTGACTTTTCTATTGGTGTTCTGGTGTTTTTATTTTTTTGGTAGGATTTTTGGTCACCTTTAGTGTTCCTAATTCCTTGTGTATTAAATATCCTCTCCTCTACTTTCAATTCCTTGAATATAAAAAATCATGGAGATGGTTCTTGGATATATTAAATATAATTTTTCTTTATCTTTTGAGTTATATGTGTATATTCATCATATAGTTAGTATTGCTAGGTTTTTCTAATTAAAATAAAGAAAATGTTAACTAGTGTCTCCGACTCCGAGACACTATTTAAGAACCTTAAATGGTAAATTTTTATAAATTGAAAAATTTGACGCTTTTAAAAAGTAATTATTTAATTTAAAAAGCTTAAAGTTTGATTCGATGGTGCTCGTTAACAAGGCCCTTAAAACATTTGAGTTGGTATTTTGTTATAAATGAATAATAATATTTCTTATTTATTTCTCATACTAAAAATTCTATGGTTATTCGAAAAATTCCAAACATTTTTATAGATTTAAGTATTTTAACTTTTTGCTTCATATTATGCTAACATGAAGAACAATTTGATATTTTTAGGTTTATCTCTCAAGTTTCAAGAGCTTAATGCTTTATTTCTAGCAACAAGATTAGGTTGTAGCGTCGTCATGGAGTTTGACTACCGCACTGTGATGGATCTGTTATATTTCTTGTTGACATTAATGATTATATGGTTGATGAGGTTCAGGTTGAAATCATCCTATATCAAGGAGTTTGACACCATGTGGTTATCCTTTTTGGTAAATACCATTACATATTCTCTTAGTGTTATAGTTTCATATTAATGTTTTTCATATTAGGTCATGCATGTTCGTAAGCAAAAATAAAGTAAAAAATAACATTATTTTATTGATTGTGTACTAGGTGGTGCCTTCTGCAATTTTGGCAGTACTAATAAATCCAGCTACACCTCATATGTGGATTGTTCGAGTCCTTTTTGCATTTACTATGTATTTGGAAACTGTTTCAGTACTTCCTCAAATTCGTTATATGCAAAATGCAAAGGTTTATAATCTTCAGACTTTGTTCTACTATAGTGTTTTTTATTCTTTTTACATAGAGTTACTATGATGTAATTCTGACATATATTTTCAACTTTTCAGATGGTTGAAACATTCACAGGTTATTATGTATTTGCTCTTGGTGTTTCAAGATTTTTTTCACTGGCTTATTGGATTATTCATGTGAGATTCTTTAATTTTTTTTATATCTTCTTAAATCTCATATACCTCTATGCTATGGTTATAGAAACATAAATTGCTAGAACAAAATAGTCAGTGGAATTTTAAATTAAATACAAAATAACATAAATTTTTATTAAAACTTATTTCACAAATTTAATAATATTTTGTGAAATGTGAAGTGTATTAGGATGGTAACACATTGACTAATATTTTTGTTTTCTAAACTTTTGCAGGTTTATGAAAGTGGAGGGAGGTATCTATTTTTCTTTGGCTATGGCTATTTTTGGATGGTCGTTCTTCAAGTATTAGAGTTGGTCCAGTCTTTCATTTTGGCAGACTTTTGTTACTATTACATCAAGAGGTAGATCATTTTGTTTTCTCTTTTAAACATATTTTTTTGAAAAATGGTAGGTTGAGACCCTTTTTATGTAGCTCTTATGTAACCTCCATATTGTTGCAGGAATATTTTAGTAATTTCATATAACATCATCATCCTCTTTTTTGATGAGTTTCACTGTTTTTGTCGCATGTCATAATTGTATATCAATGTTAAAGGGTGTATGTCACCTAAGGTGGTTCACGTGTAAGGGTTGGTATCCTTATTTTTTGACTAGCCCTATTAGATATCTTGGTAGTAGTAGTTAATAAAAAAGGAGTGTTGAAAAGTGTAAAGGGTGTTTCTACCAAAATGAAATTTTGTGCAAGTTTTTTCTCTTCTATTATATTGTAACTCATTTTGTTTGTTTTGTTTTTTCAGCTTCATGCAAGGGCAACTTTTGAGGAAGATGCCTGTTTAACGATCTTTGATTTGATTATACAGTATACTGAGAAATTTTTTGCAACATGTAACTTAGTTTAAGGATTGTTATCTATCTTGATCTATATTATATACAATTGCAATGGATTTCTCAATAAATGCGCAAATACATCACATACTCTTGTGAAAATCAACTTTGAATTGGAACAGCTTCAAAAAGTTTAAATTAAGTTGCTCTGAGTTCTTTTATTTATTTAATTGTGTTCGTTTAGTTTTCTTTTTTTGGTGGAAGTTGTTTTGTTTTTATTTCACAAGTAGATTCTTTAACTCTCAAAATACGTACAATTAACATTATTACAACTTTTATCACAAACAACGTCTTAGTGTGACGGATTCAGAAATTTTAATAAATTTGGTCAAAGTTACATTATAAACGCGTAAGTGTATTGCTCTTGATTTTTTTTTAAAATGTTTTTCCATTTCTACCAAAGTGTAAAAATATAATCATAATTAACTATTTTTTCAACCATCAATGTCAATCACATATCTTTTTTCAACAAATATAAGAATAATTTAGAATATAATAGTAGTTTTATAATCTTTGCTAACTATATGCTCTAAGATAATTAATTAATCAATAAGAGAATCTTTAAAATTCATTTTTAAAATTTTAAGGTGTTGAGTACACCGCCCTCAAAATAAACTCATGGAATATAATTTTTGAATTAATTAAGTTCGTGAAAGAGTGATAGCGTAATTGAATGAATTCCTTAAAAAAAAAGTATGGGATTGAATGTTTTTATTCAATAATAATTGTTGAAAAATACACTCTTTAATTATTTGTATAAACAAAAATTAATATTTTAAATTTATTCAATAAATAATGTATTTAATTTTTAATGAAAATTACATTAATTATGATTATTAAATGAGCATGAAAGGTTAAATTTTGTTTATAATACTAAAAGAAAGATGTAAAATTATGTAGAACATGTCCTTTTCTCCCATAAGTCTCACCGCAAGTACAAGCCAATCATGTACACAATCTCAACTTCTTGTCACCATCACTCCCTCCTTAAAAAACTCACCAACCTTCCACGTTTCAATTCAATCCTAAAATCCATGAACCCCACCCAAATTATCTCCCCACGTGTCACTCATATCTCTCCATAGAGATTCAAGCAACCCAAAACTAAAGATTCACACACATGTGAAAAAATAACATTCTTTCACACACGTGTCCCTTATTACTCTCCATAACCACCCTTTCATGTTCCACCACGTGTCCCTTTTCCACCTTTCAAAGCATAACATCCACGTGTCTTTCTTAGAATCTTCGAATAACATCTCATAACGAACAGATTCTTTGTTTTGAGATTATTTAGCGGTGCTTCCTTCCAAACGTGTCATTAACCGCTTTTCTTAACTTCTCCTCTTTCACCACGTGTCCTTTCTTTCTCCCTACTTTAAAAACCTCAAATATCATAACACAACATAACAAGTTAGTTTTTTTTATCAGCGTAAACTTTTCATTGTTTTTTCATTATTAAATTTGCATATGAAGCTTTAGTAATCATTCAACATGGTTGAAGTTGAAGAGATTGAGCTTGATTTAGGTTTATCAATAGGGGGAGCTTTCAAGAAATCCAAACCTGAATCACGACCTGATAAATTAATATCATTAGGTCATGACGTTGGTTTGGAACAAAATCAACAACCACAAATGAAACGTGAGATTCAAGCATTGAGGAGAATGGAGGTGAAGAGAAAAAGAGTGCAGAAAAGAGAGACATGTCTCGAGACCGGAGACCTGAAGCCGGAATGTGAGCAGGTGTTTAAAAGGGAGAAGACGGATATTGTTGACGGTGTTGTTTCGTGGATGACACCGTTACAGGTTGTTCAACGGCCGCAACAATATGAAACTTTGCGGTATAGATTATCGTTACCATTTTCGTTTGGGAGTGAAAAGAATGAAGGAAGAATTAACGGTGTTGGTTTTAACGGCGGAGATGGAAAAGTCAAATCTAATGGGTCTTCTAGGTGTTCTTCTGCTATTTCTGATTATCAAAGCTCTTCTCCTGAAGGTGAATATTTTTATTATTGTTGTTCTTTTCAATATATTTTTTCTGCAGATTTTTTATTTTGACTCATTTTCTTCAGCTAATAGTATGATGTTTTAACTTTTTTTTTTTTTTTTTTAATGTTTTTGCTTTTTTTAAATATAAAAATCAAATTATGACATTTTCTTGGTATTTGTTTGTTTGTTGAAGTTTATGATATTCTACAGAGTTTGAATGATTGTAACCAAGGGAAAAGGCTATAGATATGTATATATATATTTAATTTGATCAGGTAATCAAAATGATAATAAGGATGATGGTATAGTTCATAACTTCATATCAGATTTCATAAAAAAGAATTATCAATGGCCAGATATAATTAATGTGCCTAGCTTTCATTTTTTTTGTGTTCGTCTTGTTATATACATATCTTGATTTGAAACAAAAATTGAACTCACTAGATACAAGTTGATGAAATTATTTATTTTGGACATGAATACCAATATGAATAAATGAATGAAATTATCTATCAATGTCAATTTTTTCTCAGATGGAGGGAGCACCGAAAGCCGCAGCCGCAGCCATTCAGCTAATTCATTTGCAGAACCAACTCATTTGAAGGAAACAATCCAAACTCAACCAAATGGCATAAAACTTAATGAACAATCTGCTGCAGCGGCAACAAAAACCGATCAAATTCCAATTCCAATTAAGAAGTCTTTGCCTCAAATGCCATATGTATCCACAAAAGGGAATGGATCAAATGGGAAAGTAGTGAATGGATTTTTATACAGATATTCAAAATGTGATGAAGTTAGCATTGTTTGTGTCTGTCATGGAAGCACATTTTCACCTGCTGAGTTTGTGCAGCATGCTGGAGGCACTGACATTACACACCCTCTTAGACATATCACAGTAAATTCTTCTGCTTTTAGCTGAAGATCATCTTTTTCTGTTCTTTAATTAATTATCAGTTGATTCTCTAGAGAGATTAGCAGAAAAAAATATTAAGTTTTAATCAGTATTGTGGATCATGTTTAGGTGGAGTATATATTTTTTGTTGCTGGAGTTCTTTTCAATCAACTATTCTAATTCTAACCGTATTATTAACAATTGTTTTTTTTTTTACTTTGATTGTTTCCTGTTGTGTTTTCTTTTTGTAGTAAGGAAAAGTTCTATTTTCTAATATTTGAGTGCCTCTTGTGACTATTGTATAAACTTTTTTTGAGGCAACTATTGATAAACTTTATTCCATGCATTCTGTAATCAAAAAGAAAAAAGAATCTATGCATTGTTCCCAAGGAATATAGTTATGGGTATCTTTTTTTTTTCTTTTCCTTCTAAACAAACTAGTATTTCATATTGCTATTCATTGTGACAAATCTTTTTAACCTCCCTCAATTTTTATTTTTTTTAACTTGGTGACTCTAAAGTCCAAATAAAAGTCTTTTGACTAGTCAAATAAAAACGGTCTCATGTGTAGAATAAAAAAAAAAAATTTGGCCTCTTGGTGGCTCCAATTCCAAATAAAATATTTGGCCTTAATTTTCATGTGGAAAGTATTGTACTTCCTCCGTTCTTATATGTAAGCACTTTTTGCCTCTAATAAAAATGTGTATAAATATTATTATTTTTTTGGAATATCATTGGATATGTTTTTTTTGGAAGTGGAGGCACTTTATCTCACAACAGATCCACTTAGTTGGGTTTGGAATTGAGTGGTCAAATATTTGGAGTTTTGTGGCTTTTGAGAGCACCATGTACTTCAGCATATATATGTATAGTGCAGCAAAAGCATATAGAGGTGTGATCACCATTATATAATGGAAAAAGATAGATAGACATCCTTTTTTATACACCTTTCATATATATTCTATGTGTCAGAGGTATTTTTGTAATTTCGCAACACATCATCACCTCATCTCATCTCTTCTTTTAATATTTTCGCTACATGTCACAAGTGTGTGTGGATATCAAAGGATGTATGTCACCTAAGATGATTCATGTATAAGGAGTCTTTTATAAGTAATAGTCACGAGATATTTGAAAAGATCTCCAATTGGGTTCAACTATGAACCTTTAAGAAGAACTCTTTACCCCCACATAATTATGGAAACTTGTCAAATTTTATTAGCATGAAAACAAATTATAAATGTGTGTGAATTCCTATTTATATATGCACACTGCACAGTGATTGCTAAACGCGCCTCTAAATTACTAAAACTAATCTATGTGTTTATCTCATATACTTATTATGTACCCCTCTAACAAATCTAGTGCATTTTTTTTACGGGTTCATAACCATATTAGCATTGAAGTGCTAATCTAACTACTCACTATTAACACTTGTCATCAAAAAAAAAAAGTTTTCGCGCTTCTATACTTGGCTGTTGAGCCGAATTCTGTTACATTGTCTAAATGACTAGTGCAAACCTTGGAAATAATACCGTAATAAGTATAATATCACGCTATGAAGCCGAATCAAGTACTACAACTGATGTTAGCTTGCATTATGATATGACAGTGACACTGGTTATAATTTTAAAAAAGTACACAATTAAATACATTAGTTCACATGTGTCGGCCGGACATCAGAAACATCTAATATCAGAAATGTCGGTGCTACATGCATTGCCATCGAAAATGTGTCTATCCCAGCTTGGAATATGTCCTTGCATTTGCACACACAAGTATAATAATTAATCACATTAAAATCTCAATCATAATTGTTATCAACCATCCACAATGATGAATGTTTCACCTATTTACCATTACATTAAATAGACATCTCAATTGTAGATTATAGGCAAAATTACACAATTAGTCCCTTAACATAATTTTAGGTAACACTTTCGTCCTTTATCTTTTTTTTTGTAACGATTTAGTCCTTTATGTTATAAAATGACACTATTTTATCATTTTTGTATGAGATTTTTTCAATGAAATTTAATTTTCTAGGCTAGTATGATGAAGATTTGTGTTTGTCTATGAGTTTGATGATTTTTTTTTTTTTTAAATTTTTGATTATTTT
Source organism: Medicago truncatula (assembly GCF_003473485.1). Taxonomy (NCBI): domain Eukaryota; kingdom Viridiplantae; phylum Streptophyta; class Magnoliopsida; order Fabales; family Fabaceae; genus Medicago; species Medicago truncatula. The sequence continues at coordinate 3,606,411 of NC_053049.1, forward strand.
TTCCATAAAAAGGATAACTATGTTGTTATTTTATAACATAAAGGACTAAATCGTTACAAAAAAAAGATAAAGGACGAAAATGTTACCTAAAATTAAGTGAAGGGATTAATTGTGTAATTTTGCCTAGATTATAATATATGAGTGCCTGTGAAAAAGGGCGATTACGGAAACACCCTCTCTCTTAATTTTTCGCAGATCTCATTTAATAAATATTAATAAGATAAATAAATTTTGTTGAAATCTAATGATATAGAATTATTTATTGAAACTGTTTAATAATTTCTTTTGAGGTTCTAGATTGGAGAAAATTGATGTTTATTAAGTATTACCGTAAAATAAGTGATATGGACATAGAAGACCCACATTAGTAGAAAAAACAAAATCAGGGAGAGAAATAAGTGATAGAAAAAAATAAAATTCCTCACAAATTCTTTAGTCATAAAATTTAGTAATGGAATTAGAGAAGGATTTTACGTTTTACCTCTATAAATTTCCCTCACTAATTTTTGTATTTTTAGTAGTGCCATTTAAGTACCCAATTGAGGGTGCTTAATGTGTTTTTGAACTTTGGATTCAACTTTAAAAATTTGATTTAACATCTTGTGATTTTGCTAAAATATAGTTGCTTGGTTACTACCACACAAAATTCATTTTCATTCCAAAACTCATTAGTGGTGTGATAAGAGTCTAGGTGAGAGACTCAAAACTCAAAAGAGTCTTCCTAAGTTGGCTCTCCATTCCAAACCTCATTTTGATAAGAATTAAAACAACTAATTTTCATCCATGATCGGGGTTCGAACGCTGGTACATCCATTTATGTGTGAGTTTATAATGATTTTGCCATCTTGTTTATCTTCAAAAAACAACAACTAATTTTCTTTCTAATTTAATTTAAGAAAATCAATTTTGCATAATCAATTTTGCCATCATTTTTATAAAATGCAATCTCACATTTACACTAAAGTCACCAATTTTAGGGGTGAAATGTCACGTAACAATCATCTGTGTTTCTCTCTTCATGCTCCTTCAAGAATTGGTCACTTTAGTTTACAAATAAACGTTTGGTCAGTGCGCATACCTCTACGCATGAGCCGAATTAATCGTTCACCTTTGGTAGGTCGAAAACCGGTACGAAAGCAAAAAAAAAAAAAAAAAAAAAAAGGTGGACTTGTCAAGGTTTATTTGTATAACCCACCTCTTTTCGTCACTGCCTCAAGACTTCCTATTTGTCATTGTGTGAAGCAAAGACAGAGCCATACATTTAGCTTAAAGGAACCGATCAGTTTAAGAGTGTAACTTACTACTAGTAAAGAAAAATAAAAATTTTATGCATAATATATTCATGAAATTTAAGAAATCCTATGATATATCAAAGTTAATATGCATCCAAAATTATATAAAAATTTAAAGATATAAGAAAGATGAGTTCATTGAAGCTTGCTTTAGTACGATGAGACTAAATAAAATTTTTGAATGGTCTAGGAAGAAAACATGAAACACCAAAATGCAAAAGTAAGATGTAGAGTTCAAGATAAAATCACGAGCATTGAATGCATTGGTATGAGAGTGCGTAAATAACACTACATGCAATAAGTTAAAAAAAAAAAAAAAAAAAAAGCAAAATTGTAAAAAGAAAACATAAATTAATATTCGTTAAGGATTAATATTCTTTTGTAAATTGCAAATAAAACTGCATTCTAAATAATAGTTAGTGTAATTAAGCTTAAAAACTTGAGTGTTCAAGGCTAAATAAATTGAGTAAAAAAAACGTTCAATAAAGAATATCATATAAAATTCACAAAATATTAATATAGTGAAAAAAATATTATAGCATGTTAATATGAAAAGAAATTATAAAAATCTGAGGGTGGACCGTGACCAGCGTTGGTTCCCCTTCAATCTCCATCCTTGGTGTAAAGGCTTCTAAAATAATACTACGAGACAATCTTTAGTCTTTGAGTTAGATAAAGGACATACATGAATATTTAAAGACGAATTAAACTTGATATTCTAAATTAATTTTAAGCATAAAAACTCTCTAAGATGAAATCCTTAAATAAAATAAAAAATCTCTAAGATGAAATAACAATCACCACTCTCTTAAAATATTTTTAAGGAAGACGGTGAAAAATTAAAGTAGATTTTCTATGGGGTTTATGAGCAGTGGCGTCTCAAGGACCCCGAGTCTGGAGGTTCAAAATTTTAAAATTTAACTTATAATAATATAATATATATATATATATATATATATATATATATATATATATATCTAAAAAAATACATTGTATTCAATTTACAATGTACTCAAAAAACTCCATTCATTCGGTTGCATGTTATGAAATCGTTGAATAATCAATTCATCGTCAATCTTGTCCGCCACATCTCTCTCAATATAAGTCACAAGACAATCATTCATCCATTCATCTCCCATTTAAAAAAATTCTCCATAACTCCTACAACAACCAACACAATAACAAACTTTAAGATTCAATGAGTATGAAATAAAAAACAACATTCTTTCTCAACAAGTTGCAAGTTGGAACCATTTTTGGGTAAAAATATTGTCATAAATAAATATACTAACTATTAACTATGGAAGTATGACCAAAAGTTAAAAACAATGTCATAGAAAGTGTAAAATTAGAAGCTAGTTGAATGAAAGAGTAAAACATTTTCACCTAGTGCTACTACTTCTTTCTTACTATACATCCCCATTAGAGTAAAACAATGTGTTACTACTCTTTTCTTACCATAAATTACAATAGCTCAACAAGAAAGCAAATGAGTTGGATATCGAATCACAGTCCTTTCACGTTTCTTGGCATATACTACAAGGTAATATACTATAAGACAATTGTTAAGTGATTAGGATTCAGGACATGTCTATTGTTTTAGTTCCAGATTCAACAGTCTGAGATTACAAACACATATTATGTACTTGTAAGAGATTAGAAACATATATTGTGTATTGTAGTAAGGTTTCAATTGAAAGAAATTTTTAATTGATTACCTTGGTGGTAGATTCAGTGTCTTTAAAGGTTTCTGAATGCCCCTTTGTGGTTGCACGACGGCGGAGAACGGCGAAATAGGGTGGAGACCGTGGTGATTTGCTGCAACAGATTTTTTAGATGGAGAGAGAGAGCTCAAAATGTGATTGTATTCTATAGATGTAGGTCACGAAAGTGAAGATGGAATGGGATGAGCGGTGGTGCGGCGGAGTTCGGTTTTGGTTCGGCCGCCGGAGTGGATGAGAGTGGTGGTAATGGAGGAAGAAGGGTTTTCTAAGTTAAGAGAGGATAGTTTAGTGAGAAGTTGAAATGTGTAGATGAGTGAAGTGAGAGTGGTTTGGGTCTTTGGCAGCTGGTGCAATAAAAAAAAATATGAGGTTCAAAGTGCAAAAAACATAGGGGTATTTGTGAAAAAGATAAAAATTGAGAGTTGGCAAGTGCATCTTCTCAGCACTATGTGCCTCTGCCACTGTTCATGAGGAATGTTAAGAGAATTGTTGTTGACACATATGCATTGGCTGAGAAACACGAGTAATTTATCCAAATGCCCCTCGGCAGTTAACTGCCGAATTATGGAACCGGCTGCAGTTAACTACCGAGGAAAACTTCGGTAGTAAACTACCAAGGAAAACTGAAAACTTCGGCAGTTAACTGCCGAGGAAACTTCAAACCTGTTTTTTTTTTTTTTTTGACAAAAACCATAAATTGTCATTAATAATATTTATTGATTTTGAATGTTTCAATCATTATTTTGTACGTTTCAAACAATTGCAGTATTATATATATATATATATATATATATATATATATATATATCTTAATAAGAATATTATTTAAATCTTGCCCAAAAAAATAAAGAGCATTTAAGTCCTCAAAAAACATTTCAATAAGTGTAAAAATTAAGCATTTGAATATTGGTTTTGCAAATTACTCAAATAAAAAAAAATCTTTGTGCACAATTATTTTAATGTAGAAAATATAACAACATATTATACCTTAAAAAAATCATTGTGCACAATTATTTTAACGATTTTTTATTATTATTTTTATTTAAGTAATGTGCAAAACAATATTCAAATGCTTAATTTCTACACTGATTTAAATACTATTCTTATTAAGATATATACGCATTAGTATAAAACTGCAATTGTTTGAAACGTACCAAAATAATGATTGAAACATTCAAAATCAATAAATGTTATTAATGACAATTTATGATTTTTGTCAAATAAAAAAAAACAGGTTTAAGATTTCCTTGGCAGTTAACTGCTGATGTTTTCTTCGGTAGTTAACTGTAGTCAGTTCCATAATTCGGCAGTTAACTGCCGAGGGGCATTTCGATAAATTACTCGTGTGACACAACCTTATGCAATGTGTGTCAACGGCAATTCTCGAATTTTAAAGCTGTTTCTCAAACACTTTTTAACTATCTAGAAAAATATCATTATATTTTTGACAAAGATCAAAGCATGTCTGCCCACTTTATCCAACTGTGACATGCTATATAAGAATAAGAACAAAATAATGAATTTGCTAAAAAAGTTTAAACGTATGGGCGATAAAAACAATTTCTGTGATTTTAATTTATGAGATATGATGTAAACTTGTAAAATCTACCGTTAATTTAAATCATGTATTAATGAATGTAACAAAATCTCTACTTGGTATGGGACGAAGTGGGCAAGTTTCATGGGCAGTAACCACCATAACCTCATAAGCCTATGGAATATGGACTAATGATGGAGTAAACATCAAATTGAATGGTAGTGTATTGTGTGATCGTGACCTTACAGCATTTTAGTGGCGGTGTCATAGAGGTAGCTTAAAACGCAACAAATCATAACTCAACATTTTTGTTATTTGAGACCATAAATTTGTCCAAAGTATCTTAAATGAGATACGGTGAAGTAGGTTAGTCCATACACGTCTGATTTTAAATGAGACCTTCGTAAATAGATATTGAGATTGGACCCATCAGATTATTTGGATCATATATCAAGTTAAAAAAAAAAAAGGAACCGATCTATAGCAAGTTCCTTATTTTTCTCTCTATTGGAGATGCTATACGCTTGGTTTGGGACGGTTAAAAAAGAGGTACCAATCTAGGAGAGGGGGGTGGTGTAACACCCCGTTACCCAAAAGTAATTAAATAACAAATACTAATCAGAGTTAAGCATCAACGGGCATGCTACATTGCAAATTCAAAATTTCTTAAATAGAAAATAAAACTATTTAATTCAACATGTTTAATAACTTCAAAATCTTGCAGCGGAAAGTTTGCATTTCAATAACAACAACAACGGTTTAAGTCTCCAACAACATCTTGGCATTAAGCCTAAACAACAATAAGTCGACCAACAAATGGCCACATCAACAAGTTCCAAAATTTGATACATGGAAAGGAAAATAACAATAATATAATATAATAATTCCCATCCCACGTATCAGAGCCCTAGACACGACTCTTGAGCCACCACCGACTACTCAGGATCACCTGCAAGTTACCCATAGGAAGGGCAACATTTTCAAGCAGAAGGGGTGAGATTCACAACAATAAATATAGATATTAAATCTTCAATTGAATCTAACGCCCTATAACATCAAATACATCATCTTGCCATTATACATAATTAATTCACAAGCAACAACAACATCATCAAATCAAGTCTTCATCAATCAAATCATCATTATATGTGTATAAAATATATACTCCATCAAACAACATCATCATGATCAATATGGCATTTACAACCAACAACACCGACTCATGCAAATGACATAACAACACCGCTAAGACAACACCTTAGACTTCTCAAATATGCAAATATGCATGTGGTACCAAACAGGACCGAAGCCCTCACCGCTTTTGAATGGTTAAAGCATTCATCAGGACCGAAGCCCTCACCGCTGTTGAGCAACTAGTACTCCAGTACATGAGTCCTCACCGCTGTTTTATGCATATGCCATGGACCTACTTGTGTATATCTACATACAACTGACCATGCAATGCAAACTCCATGTGACTCCACTTAAACAACATGTATGATTAATAGTTAAAACATACATTTCATTCCTCAACATCAATCAACAATCAACAGAGATTCAACTATCCAGAAAAATGTATAATTTATCTTAATCATGTTCATACATCAAGCTCCATTCAAAACGTTCAAACAGAATTCAACAACTCAAAGATATTAGTAATCAACAACATCAATTAGATTAGCTTAGATACATTGAGAGGCTATACCCTTGTAGACAACTTCTATCCCTACCCCAAGGACCATTCATGAACTCATTAGACCCTTAAACAACGTTATATCTTTCCTAAGAACATCTCTATACGTTTAGGATAAAGTCCCTACACTTAGGAAGAAGTTTGGAAGCATTTGGAGTGAAGAAAATTGCATTTTAGGGTTTATGGTAGGACAACATCAGTCATACTAAAATTACACATTTTCTGTCAAAATCGCCTCATGATCACTAGAATCGCCTCATGATTTCGACAGTATCAGACATACTAAAATTACACATTTTTCTGTCAAAATCGCCTCATGATTTCTAGAATCGCCTCATGATTTTGACAGTATCAGACATGCTGAAATTACACATTTTCTGCGATTTTCTACCATTGGAACCTCCTTGGCTCCATCTCTTAACCCTAAACTCTCCAAAATCATCCATAAACATCACCATATGATTACCCTATCATTAAAACGTTAACCCATCACTAACCTACCTGATTAACCACTCTTTTCACCATTCAATTCTATGGTTTCTACACTTTTTCATTCAAAAAATCAATAATCAAAACCTAATCCCAAATTCTCCAATTTATACCAGAAACATGTTAAATCAAAATCAGAATTACAATCTATACTATTGAAAGTAAACCTCACCCTTACCTTAAATTTGCAGAAGAAACGCACAGCAAAAATTCAACTCTTGGTTCATCCTTGGTTCTCTCTTGCTTGCTCCAAAAACTGGTTCTACGTGAAACTGATTCTAACTTCTCTGTATAACTTCCCACTCAAAAGTAACTCCCTTCTAATTACACTTAACTCCCCATAATTTCTAATAGCTCCTATTAATTCCCCAAACACCAAAATAATCATTATTTCATACTTATTCTAATTATTATTAAATAAACTATATAATAAAATGATACACCACATAAATCACCCAAAAATCACACATATATATAAATATATATATATATATATATATATATATATATATATATATACACTCCACATACATCAAAATAATTAAATATAACAACTAGGGCGTTACAGGTGGGGGGTTGGAAATTTGGAAGGAGCATGCAGAAGAAATAGAAGATATGGTAAGGAGAGGGCTTTGAGGAGTTACAAGATCCTCCTCATTTAGAGTGTTTGTTGTAGAATGAACAATACACCTTAGAGAAGAGATCCACTCAATTATTAGAAATTTTTCTGTTCGCTTTTTAAATTTCTCTTAAATTTACCTTGTAGTAAATAAATGTCGTTCGACAATTTTTAGAACGGTTCAATTACTTTAAATCAGTTTAGGTCAATTTATGTTGAAGAGTCGTACCGTAATTTTCAAAAATGAAAAGAGTAGTTTTCAACGTTATCATGTAGTTGGAAGTTAGGTCATTAGCCATATCATTGATGAGAGATCATGGACTTCCCTCTCAGCTATTAGGACTCAAATCTCTAATGATATGGGCTAATATGTCAAATATTAATTATTTGTAGGCACTTCATCACTATATGTTTCTTGTAGTTACTTCTTAACTTTGTGGCTGCTTATGCTTTTGGCAAGTCTATGAAAAATACCATAAATGTGCCAAAACGGGATAAATATAAAATCCACTAATGTAAAAAGTTCATGGGTTCATGGATGAGAGAGCCTGGCATTCCATTCTAAACACAACTAATTTTCATGATATAAAGAAAATATTTGGGATAGATTCATATCCGTGTATACATCTTGAGAGTGAAAGAGATAAGAGAGAATGATATGATAAATATAGTAGATTGGTGATGTGATATAAAAAAATGATAAGAGATAAAATGAAATGTTTAATAATCAAATATGATGCTAGTTATTTATTATTAATATAAAACTCAAAGAATTATGCTAGCAACAAACCTTGTAACACACTCTTTCTAACACATTTTTCCTAATTGATTGAATTTAAAATGGATCTCAATAAATTTATGTGTAGCCTACATGATTTGGTGGGATCCAACTGAATTTCTCGCAATTAAAGAGTGTGTTTGAAAAGAGTGTTTTATCAGCACTCCTCCAACTCAAAATCTCAAACTTGATTTTAAAAGTAAATATTTCTTTATATAAATAGCCATAACTGATCAATTACTATTCAATGGCTAAAACAACTCATATAGCAGTAATTTCAGTCCCTCTATTCAGCCACCAATCCTCCATAATTGAGTTATGCAAGAGACTCATTCATCTCCATAAATACATTCATATCACTTGCATCTTCCCCACTATTGATGCACCTATCCCTGCCACCCTCAAATTACTTGAATCTCTTCCTTCATCAATAAACTGCACTTTCCTCCCTCCAGTTAACATACAAGACCTACCACATGAAGATCCTTCTTTGTTATTGCTACTTGCAGTTTCTCAATCATTGCCATCCATCCACAACTCGTTGGGGAGTTTACTATGTTCAACTTCAACCACGCCGCCGGTAGCATTGATTGTTGATTTAATGGCAACCCAAGCATTAGAAATAGCAAAAGAGTTCAACCTCTTATCTTTCATATACTTTCCACTTTCTGCCATGGCAATGTCTTTGTTGTCACATTTGCCAACACTGCACGAAAAATTTTCGTGTGAATACAAAGATCACATTGAGCCTATTCAGTTCCCCGGCTGCAACGTACCTATTCATGGCCAAGATCTCATTCCTAATTTTCTTCACGATCGGTCTAGTGATGTTTATGAGATAACTCTTCAACATTGCAAGAGGTACTCTCTTGCTCATGGTTGGGCCAATCATACAAACTGGTTCAGATAGTAGTGATGAGTCAAATGAGTCCATCTGTTTGAAGTGGTTGGAGAATCAAACACCAAACTCAGTTTTGTATGTCTGCTTTGGAAGTGGAGGAACTTTATCTCAACAACAAATCAATGAACTAGCTTTGGGGTTGGAGTTGAGTAATCAGAAATTCTTGTGGGTTTTGAGAGAACCTAGTAATTCTAAAGATGTAAATTACCAAAGTGCTACAATTGGAAATGATAATAATGACCTATTAAAGTACTTACCACATGGGTTCTTAGAGAGAACCAAAGAACAAGGGTTAGTTGTTCCTCTTTGGGCACCACAAACCAAAATCCTTAGTCACACTTCAACCGGTGGATTTTTAACACATTGTGGTTGGAATTCGACACTTGAGAGTATCGTGTTAGGAGTGCCAATGATAACATGGCCATTATTTGGCGAGCAAAGAATGAATGCTGTTTTGTTGACAGAGGGACTCAAAGTGGGTTTGAAGATCAAATTTAATGAGAATGGCATTGCAGAAAGAGTGGAAATTGCTAAGGTGGTTAAAGATCTAATGCTCGGAGAAGAACGAAGTGAGATTCGACAAAGAATTGAAGAGCTTAAAGATGATGCAGCTTGTGCATTAGCAGAAGATGGGTCCTCTACAAGAGCTCTTTTTGAATTCGGTACTCGAGTGGAAAACTTTTCGTTGTAAATGGAAATTTCAATTATCGTCGTTTTATTGGGTAAGCTATGCAAAGAAGAAAAGAATAGAGGGAATATGTATTTGTCAAATAGAAATCTGTGAAAGTTTTGGTGTCTATAATGTTTGCATAATTGCATTGAATGATTTAATACTTGATCGATTAAACTCGAGTTAGTTGGTCACGCAACTGCTACTTGCTATATCTATTTTCTTATGTGGAAAGCTAAACTAACTCCATTGGGACCCAAATTAGGTCCGTTTAATGTTTTATTACATGCTGGGAATGTTAGTGTCACGTTTGTACTATACTCCCAATAGGTGTTTCTAGGAAATAAGTTTTGTTATATGTTTGAAGAGAATTAATTAGTAACCATGTCAAAATTGGTGAATCACAAAAGATGTTCAACACTCTGTAAATTTTCATGGTAACAATTTGTTTGTCCCTTGGAAGACTATTGTCCCTCAAAGGACCAAGCGCTATAACTTTTAATGGTATCAAGTTTTAACTATTTATTTATTTCATGATTTAAGTGTGGTATTAACACTTCATATTATTTTAAGGCATATCATAAATTGAAAGACATGAAGTACAACCAATCCAAAAAACATGGAAGCTTCTCAAGAAGAAGAGAAGTATTCTATTTTTATACATAGTTTCCCTACCCAAGAAGTAGATCAAAGTTATTCGTTTCAAACCCTGGATTAGTTGCTGGCACCTTGTCTGATATGCATTATGTCATATGTACCGTGTTTAATCAAAGATTTGCAGAGAAAGGGGCTAAAAATAGGCTTAGTAATAGCAGAGTCAGTTTCCTCGAGTAACTCTTACGTTGAGACGAAGAGGTGTGACTAGACAAAAGAACTAAGGTCACTCCCACCTAACTTCTTATTTCGGACGAGGAAGTCCTAACATATATCTTCATAGCAACACTACTCAATTTGAGTTTATGATACAACCCATAAAAATCGAAGAAGCTGACTACATTTCTATTTATAGAGTTTATGCAAGTGTAAGTTTGCTAAGCGCAATGATCCTCTCCTAGCGAATCAAGCTTTCTTTACTGGAAGAAAAAATTCAGCTGTCTTATGATATTTCTTGAAACCGTCTTAGCTTATCTAGCGGACCAAATCTTGCCTAGCAAACCGCCTTTGGCAAATCTCCCTATAACTCTCTATTTTGCTCGCTTGCACGTTGCTATAACTCGTCTAGCAAATTGGGTTTATTCCAAATGTCTTTGTGATGCTCTGGCTTGGCTTCTAGCGTGTGTGCTTGCATCGCTCTATTTTGCATTGATGTAATCGTGTCCAAAACTTATAAAAGATGTGAGAAACAAAAGGAATAGCTTCATGACATAGTTGTAAGACATGGTTGTGAAGCGTACATATAAATTTTCATGAAAGAGATCGTTATAATATATTAAACATCATTATAAAATTCCATTAAGAGAATGTGAAGGGTACATATAATTTGATTCAAAATCAGAGACCAAAAATCTTAACGAAAACCATTTGAAGAATAAAAAACACAATTCATATAATTTCAACTATCCTATTAATGAATTATGACTTTATTAATGCCAACATATTAAATTATATTCCATAGAAATTGAAAATAGAAATTACTCCATATGTATTTTATTAGGTTTTTTCTAGATTACCCTCTCTTATTTAGAGGGTATTTTACCCTCTCATGATATCAATCAATCAAAATGTAATATACATTGGCAACATTAAATGTCATAAATGAGTCAATTTTTTCTAAAAAAATAATCAATTATAATCATAAGGTAACTTTTAATACTTTTAATTTTTATTTAATTATAGATATGATTATATTAGAGATCTTTTATCTTATTTATTTTTTACACTTGGGTCCTTTATCTTTATTTTTTTCCGCTTAGGTCTTTTATCTCTTATAAAAACATGTATACATCATTTTTCTCATTTTTTTTTATTAAAAAAATACATAATTTTATTTTTTAAAAATTTTTTTTTATCAAAAATGAAACAAACCCAGAATTATGATGAAGATGTTCATCTTCTTCCTTTGAATCTTCATCATCTTCATTGAATCAAAAAAATTTCTATACAAATATATCTCCAAATATCATGAATTAATGTTATATTCACCTCAAATCTTCTTTTAAACACAAAAATCAAACCCCTATTGAGAAAGAGATTTAGTTTCATCACAAAAAAAAAAAAAAAAATTAGTTATATAAATTGTCACAATGTATATTATTATTATTATTTTCTAACTCAATATTCAAGACCGACATAAATGTAACCCAAAAATTGATAGCAGCTTTGCACATCAATTTTGTTGTTTCCAGAACAATCTTAACTTTCGTAAAGTCTAACCCTTCCGCCAGTGACTAAGCCTCCACCATCCGCCTTGCAACATTTGTGAAATTAAGGGTTCGATTTTTGTGTTTAAAATAAGATTTGAGGTGGATATAACATTAATTCACGATATTTGGAGATATATTTTAGTAGATTTTTTTATTTATTTAAAGAAGATGATGAAGATTCAAAGGAAGAAGATGAAGATGATGAACATCTTCATCATATTTTTGGATTTTTTTTCAGTTTTAATAAAAATATACTTTTAAAAATAAAATTATGTATTTTTTAATAAAAAAAAGTTCGAAAAAAGATGTATATGTGCTTTTAAGAGAGATAAAGGACCTAAACGGGAAAAAATAAAGACAAAGGACCAAAGTGTTACAAATAAATAAGATAAAGGACCCATAATGTAATATTGCCTTAATTATATTTAGGTGTTCAATCTTATTTAATTTACACTACAGGACTGACTTAGAACAATTAAAATTTCACATCAAATTTCTTTCATCTGAATGTCCTTAAATTTATCAGTTATATTCATTAAATTTATTCTTCCCATTTTGATTGTTCAATTTTGTCGTTCCCAACTGCCGCATTTTTCAATTTTCGTGAGAATCGTCATGATTTCAAATATCGTGAGAATTGCCGTTATTTCCATTACAACGTCAGGTATGATGACTTGATTTTTCTTTTTGATTTGATTTTTCTTGATTGTGAGGTAGTTAATTATAACAATTGAGTAAATCATCCGTTGTACTTTGAGGGCTGCTAGCAGGTGTTGCCGCTGTGATGTTGTGGGAGTTTGCTAGCATTTTTTTGGTTGCTGCTGAAATGGTTATGTGATGAGGCTTTTGTTCTTTTATTTGAACTTAAAGGCTTTTGCTGATAGTGAGACAGGTCTATGCGTGTTAACATATTTTATTAGGTTGGATGTTTAAATAAAAAAAAATAAGTCACGATATCTGACGCGGTTCTAGAAACAACGACAATTCTCACGATAATTGGAAATTGCGGCAATTTGGAACGACAAAATTGAACAATCAAAATGGGAAGAAGAATGAAAAAGAAACAAAAATTGATCAATATGGAAGAGTAAAGAAGAAGAAATTTGAAAGAATGAGATGTTTTTGTTCTCACGTTCGGGGTTCTGGAATGAAAGAAATTTTATGAATGTAAATGATGAATTTAAGGACATCCAGATGAAAGAAATTTGATGTAAAATTTTATTTGTTATAAGTCTTGTAGTGTAAATTAATTAAGATTGAACACCTTAATATAAAAATAAAAAAATTAAATCATTTGTTGTTTCAAAAAAAAAAATTAAAAGTATTAAAAGTTACCTTATGATTAAGATTAACTCTCCTTCAAAAAAAAAAATTAAGATTAACTCTTTTATTTTTAGAAAAAATATACTCATTTATTTAACATTTAATGTTACCTATGTATATTACATTTTAATTGGTTGATATCATGAGAGGGTAACGTAGGCCTCACCATTTTATTATGAGTCACTTTTGAAAGAATGTTTTGATTTTATTACAAGTCGTTTTACGATATCAATAGATCATTAATAACTTTTTTTCCTATCACATCCTTTACCATTTCTTACTCTCTCATCTTTCCACTCTTTTAAGTTTTAATCTCTTATTCTCATGTCATTAATTAATAAGGAATAATTTTGTAAAATCATTTATGATTTTTCTTTCTAATACAAAATTAACAATATTTTTTAATATATGTAAAAATGTTAAATCGATTTATTATAAAATACGGAGGAGTAATAATCAATTGACTTCATGAAGAAATTCATTTTTACTCAACATTTAAATTATAGTCATGTTAAAAAAGCGTAATTGGAACTCTCAACAAATTCTATTCTTTGTGTCAGAAATAAAAAGTATATTACAACAGTACAATTTCTTTTTAATGCCAACATACTAAATAATGTCTTGCTGTAAAAAAAAAAAAAATTAAATCATGTCTTTTTCAATCAATGGCTTTATCTTTTCTATTTTCATATTCAATCGTACACTTTATGTCTATAATATTGAATCCCTTTTTTTTTTTTTTTTTCTTCCTTTGTTGAAAATTTCCAATAAAAACAACATCACAAGAAATCAACCCCAAGATTGCATCATCTAAACAAGGTAACAGTGTACAAGAAATCAAATCCAATGAACGGAAAATTCCATTTTCTAATATATGATTGCCTCTTGTGGTCTCCAGTTTAAAAAAAAATTAGTAATGACATGGTTAATGGTTGGAAATTCTGCCTTTATTGTAATCTCTCCCTAATCGTATAATTGCAACATTTAATTAGTCTCATGTTGGCTTGTCTTGTATTCGTATTGAGGGATGAATTTTGTCCCACATTAGTTAAATATGACTCTTAATAAGAGTTTATAAAGATTAGGTACTCTTCCACTTACAATTTGACCTTAAATTTCAACATGGTATATTCCACATTGTCATGCTTCATGCCCATTGAGTTCGAGCTTGAGGGTTCAACATGATATGATATCAGAGTCTATCCAAAATTTACCATTGGGATTCTCCGGTTTTATAAAGACCCCAAATTTCAATATTAATAACGATTCTTATAGTAAATTTTTAAACTTTGTGGCTCTTACACCTTTGACAAGTCAAATAAAATTATCTCAAACATGCCAAAATGTGTACCATATAAAATGTACTAATGTCAACCTATATTAAAATCTATGGATGGGATGGGGACTAGTATTCAATTCTAACAACTAATTTTCATGTGAAAATTCAATAAAACCTATGCTCAAAACTAATTTAGTGTCAATAAAATATCCCAGAGCATAGCATGTGTTATCGAAGTACTAATGTCAACCTATATTAAAATCTATGGATGGGATATTGGGGCCCTAGTATTAAATTCTAATAACTAATTTTCATGTGGAAATTCGGTAAACTCAAATATCAAAAATGGTTTCAAAAGTAAGATATGTAAATAACCAAAATTGATGCCAGAACTATAGGGAAAAGAAAATAGATAGAAGGCAGAACTGATATTGAAATTCCATGGCTAAAACAACTCATATAGCAGTAGTTTCAATCCCTCTATTTAGCCATCAAAGTTCTATTATTGAGTTTTGCAAGAGACTAATTCATCTCCATCACCACATTCATGTCACTTGCATCTTCCCCACCATTGATGCACCTATCCCTGCCACCCTCAAATTACTTGAGTCTCTTCCTTCATCCATAAGCTGCAGTTTCCTCCCTCCAATAAACAAACTAGACTTCCCACACGATGTTGGCATGGAAATTGAACTCGCGGTGGTTCAATCCATGCCATCTCTTCGCAACTCGTTGAGGTTACTGTGTTCAACTTCAACATGCACACCAGTGTCAGCATTGGTTGTTGATCCTTTTGCAAGTCAAGCATTAGAAATAGCTAAAGACTTGAACCTCTTATCTTTTGTATATTTCCCACTTTCTGCCATGATAACTTCATTACACTTCTATTGTCCGACACTGCATAAACAAGTTTCATGTGAATACAAAGATCACACTGACCTTATTCAGATTCCGGGATGTCTACCTATTCTCGGCAAAGATCTTCCTCCCGAATTTTTTCATGATCGATCTAGTGTTGCTTACAGTATTTTTCTTCTACATTCCAAGAACTTGTCTCTTGCTCATGGTTTCTTGGCGAATAGTTTCTCAAAAATGGAGGCAAGTACAGGGAGAGCCTTGCAGGAGGAGCACAACAAAACCACCAAATTAGTTTATATGGTTGGACCAATCATACAAAGTGGTTCAAATTGTAGTGAAGAGTCAAATGGGTCAATCTGTTTGAAGTGGTTGGAGAATCAAACACCAAACTCAGTTTTGTATGTGTGCTTTGGAAGTGGAGGAACTTTATCTCAACAACAAACCAATGAACTAGCTTTGGGGCTGGAATTGAGTGGTCAGAAATTCTTGTGGGTTTTGAGAGAACCTAGTAAATCTAAAGATGTAGATTACAAAATTGCTTCAATAGGAAATGATGATAATGACCTATTAAAGTACTTACCACATGGGTTCTTAGAAAGAACCAAAGAACAAGGGTTAGTTGTTCCTCTTTGGGCACCACAAACCAAAATCCTAAGTCACAATTCAACAGGTGGATTTTTAACACATTGTGGTTGGAATTCGACGCTTGAGAGTATTGTGTCCGGAGTGCCAATGATAACTTGGCCATTGTTTGGTGATCAAATAATGAATGCTATTTTAATAGTAGAGGGACTTAAAGTGGGTTTGAAGATAAAATTTAATGAGAATGGCATTGCAGAAAGAGAGGAAATTGCTAAGGTGGTTAGACATCTAATGCTCGGAGAAGAACGGAGTGAGATTCGACAAAGAATTGAAGAGCTTAAAGATGATGCAGCTTGTGCATTAGCAGAAGATGGGTCCTCTACAAGAGCACTTTGTGAATTCGGTACTCGAGTAGCAAACTTTTCGTTATAAATGGAAATTTCAATTATCAACGTTTTATAGGGAAAGCTGTGCAAAGAAGAAAAGAATCGAGGGAATATGTATTTGTCGAATAGAAATCATGTGAGAGTTTTGGTGTCTATAATGTTTGCATAATTGCATTGAATAATTTAATACTTGATCTATTAAACTCGAGTTTGTTCGCCACACAACTGCTACTTGCTATATCTATTTTATTTTCTTACATTGAATAATTTTATTTTCTTGCATGAAAAGCTAAATTAACTCTATTGGAACCAAATTAGGTCTGTTTAATGTTTCATTTCAATCTTGTTATATGTTTGTAGCGAGTTAGTAACCATGTCAAAAGATGTTCAACACTCTGTAACATTTCTTGGTAACAATTTGTTGTCCCTTGGAGGACTCAATCCCAATGAAACGAAAAGTGTGGTAATTCTTATACACCACTTTTATTTCTTAACACTTACTGCTATTTTAAGGCATATGATAAATTTAACATTGGTTTGGTTAAATTCAAAGCACATACAATTTGCTAACAAGTACGTTCTCACACAAAGAAAATAGAATTTGTTGAGATGTACATTGTAGACAGGGTCGGACCTGAGCAGGGTAGGGTGTGGCAATAGCCACACCAGCTCAGGCCCAAGTTTTTTTTTAACAAGTGTTCTCAAACTCTAGTGTTAACCCGTAAACTAGCTCAAGTTTAAGTTTTTAAATGTGAATTTAGTATTAACTCGGCGTTAAACTAGCTCAAGTTTAAGTTTTTAAATGTGAATTTAGTATTAACTCGGCGTTAAACTCGTCCATTAAGAGTTATAGGGCTTGGTCCTTGTAGAGGATAAGGTGAACAAGTAATTGAAATATCCCTTTTTATTCATGGATATCCATTAATTTATTTGTTTTGTGTCTGTGGTGGATTTTATTTGCAAATATTCGCAGATGCGGATTTTTTGCCATCCCTACACCCAATTAAGCTAACAAATTGAAATACTTTAGACAACTCAATTTCTTGTCTGCCAGCAAATTTATACATACATTTTTCTATTGATTTTGAACCTAGAATTGGTACATGTGAGCTATTTACTAAACAGGTTTGGTCCTCTGCCTAGTTCTTGAGCTCGGATAAGTGTTATTCGACCATCATCTTCTTCATCCAAAAGTCTTGATGATATTTTCTAGGCAACTTCTTGTTCCATAGTTCGGATGGTATTTCCCCAACATCTTATTCTTATGTCTGGATGATATATTTTCTTCCCTCAGCTTCAGTAAGCCAAACCTCCCCTCTAAGTTCTCATACATGGCTGAGTAAGAGAACTCCCACCCTTAGCAAAAAGCAAGAGAAAAAAAGAAAACCGTCCTTAAAGCTCTCATGTTTGGTTCAAAGAGGATCAAGGTCTTCACCTTCATCAGGCACGCTCCACTTCTAGGCTAGTCGCTGATGGGAAGTTGCACTACATTCACCTTCATCCTAGGGTTCCCTTTGAGGGAAGACATGAAAATATACATCTTGGTCGATGCCTTGTTCTTATAGAATACAGTGTCAACAACACTAGAGGAGTAAAACAGATATCAAGTCACATATCCCCTGAGATGTTGACACATATTTTAAAACGAATTAAGGAGCTCATTGCTTTCCTATTTACACAACAATACTACTAGTCCTAACTAAACTTGCAGGTCAATGTGCAAATCAACTGTGTCTATAAGTTAACTCCTTCATCAAAATAACTTTTGGACAAGCTAAAAAAGTGTGCAGTCAACTTAAAGCCTTAAAAAGGACAATCTACGATAATTTCATTTAACAAAAGCCTACAAATCATTCTTCCATAGCACCAAACTCAAAGACTTCTAAATCATTCTTCAACGACTCCAAACTCAAAAGGCCTCCAAATTATTCTTCCACAACCCCAAGCGCAAAGGCCTCGAAACCGTTATTCCACCACCACAAGCTCAAAGCCCTCAAAATTAATTTTCCTCGACCCCAAGATGAAAGGCCTATAAGCTATTCTTCTTAAACCCCAAGATGAAAGGACTCTAAATCATTCATCCACGGCCCTGACAAAGGTACACCAATACATTCATCGACATCCTAACAAAGGGAATCATATGCATTCGAGCGTGTTCCCAAGAATAAACTCTATCAACGACCCACAAAAATGGTATTCGGACCATCCGACCCCTACAAGTCGACCTAGAAGGCATTTCAGACAATTTTATCAAGAAGATGTGTAGTACCCGTTTTTTGGAATCATTGACACGCAACAATAAGGTTAGATCTACATAAATTAACAATCTACCTCTCTTCTTAGTCAACGTTTGACCCCCTAAGGCCTCCAAGAACGAATTTTTTCATTATCAAGGATACTGGACCCAAAGGGCACATATACAACATGCTTTTATTTCAAAGACTTGGTCCTGCTATGAGCCATCATTTGACTCCCTCAACTACACTAATACATTGAAGAGGGACCCCAAAGGTCGTAGAGATACAACACACTTTCGGTCCAACGTTTGACGAAAAAACAAGCCATCACCTTACATTGTCAACCAACGGCTTCATAGGAAATTGTTCCATACTAAATCAAGGCCCAATCGATAAACGGGTCGGGTCACCCTAAGTCATTAGCTTATAAAAGAATCAACATATAGACAATCCCTAGCAAGAGTCACATTAGAAGATGGAGTGGTCAGGACCATTGATGGAACAGGTATCGTCTGATTCATTCTAGAGCAATAATGGAACAATGACATTCTGTTTGAGTGAGAAACACTAATTGAATAAGGACAGTCTGATAAAAAAAAAGATCATGATCTATCTACAACTATCTGAAAAGACAATTGTTCAAGATTGGATTTTGGGGTCCATTAAACCATAATCCACCCACTCTAAAGACTAACTAGCAACATTTTCTAAGGTACACACTTTCTAACCTAAAAAAACCTCTCGCCTACACACTTACTGACTTGAATATATGAGTGTTTGTAGGTACACCCCCACCTCAAGGGCTGATGACGTGGGTATATCCAACCACTACCATATGATGGTCCAAATAGCCTTTTCCACCAAATTATCGTCATCGTTGGGAATCTTAGTTCCATAATAATTCCACATCCACCACTGATGTCTAAGACAAGGGTTTCAACCACGCTCAACCATTGAGGCTTAAGGCATGGGACCTTCCAAGCACTGTCATCGAAAGGTCCGATGGACAACCTTCCATCGTCGTCCAACATACAAAATCCGAACATTTGGTCTTATTAATTTTGCACACTTATATCAATATTAAAAAGTTTATGAAAATCTCTAATCTCAATTTCTTTTGATGAATTA
Source organism: Medicago truncatula (assembly GCF_003473485.1). Taxonomy (NCBI): domain Eukaryota; kingdom Viridiplantae; phylum Streptophyta; class Magnoliopsida; order Fabales; family Fabaceae; genus Medicago; species Medicago truncatula. Next base: position 3,626,270 of record NC_053049.1, read on the forward strand.
CAATATTTTTCTCATGTTGATGGAACCACTTTTAATCTTAAAATTATATATAAAAATGCGATGTTTTTGGTTTATTTATAGTGTATTTAATCTTTATTATAAGGTTAAATAAGTTCTTGATCCCTATAAATTTTTTAAAGTTTCTTTTAATCTTAAAATTTTCCATTAGGTTTTAGTCCCTCAAAGATTTTTCGTCACCAGTTTTGATCCGTACTTTTATGTAAAATCATGTGTATCTTTCAAAAAAATTATTCTTTTTTGCAATCATGTTTGGTACATTTTTCTTGTTCAAAAAAAAAATGTTTGGTACATTTTTGAAACCTCTTTTAAATTATATTTCTTTACAAAGGATTAATTTTTTCTGAATGCTTAAACATTCATATTTTTCTTAAAAAATTATAAATTTTTGTGCGAGAGATCGTTTTCATATTCTAATCATATCTAAAAAAGTTCACTCAAAGATTTGAAAGTAATACATGATTTGACTAAAAAAATAATAAAAAATCATGACGAAAAACATTTGCAGGACCAAAATTTATTGAAATCTTTTAAATATTTATGGAGACCGAAACTTATTTCACCCTTTACTATATAACATAGTTCTATTCACTTTCCACTATCAAGTTAATAAAGTTTAACTTTTTTGAGGGAAAATTTTGACTTTATTAATCTTGAATCTTGATTTTCAACATATATTTATCGACAGAAATTAGAAATTGAGTCCCATAACTACAGTTCAGTTGATAGTTGCAATGACAATATGCGAATGTCAGGGTTTGAATCCTGAACTCTTTACTTCTTTATATTTAAAATGTGTGACCTCGACACCAGGTTACTTGACAAACAAAAAATTGGAAATAGAAATTACAATTTTTTTAATACCAACATATTAAATCATGTATTTTTCAAACAATGCTTTATCTTTTTTATTTCAATTTTTTTAAAGATCTTTTCTATTTCAAATTCAATCGTACATTTTATATCTTTAATATTGATTCCCATTTTTTTCTCAGATGGAGGGGACACCGACACAGTTAATTCTTTTACAGAACAAACTCAGTTGAAAACTTCCAATAAATCAACATCCCAAGAAATCAACCCCAAAAAATTGTATCATCTAAACAATGCAACAATCTACAAGACAACAACAGAAAGAACAACATTGTTGTGAAGGAAACTCAAATACAACCAAATCCAATGAAATAAAAATTCCATTGTATATTATTTGATTGCCGCTTGTGGCCGGTCTCCATTAAAAAAAGAAAATATAATAATATTGTTAATTACTATGACAATTATTTGTAGGCACTTCACTACTATATGATTTTTATAGTAACTTTCTAAACTTTGTGGTTCTTTATGCTTTTGGCAAGTCAAATAAAAATATCACATACAACCCTATATTAAAATCTATGGATGGCATGGGGCCTAGTATTCAATTGGCTTAATTGATCTGTCGGTCTCTTAATTATTTCTTTTATTTAATTTGGTTCATAAGTTTTAACTTTCTCAAACACATCCCTTAACTCATATGTCGTTACTCAACGTGGTCCCCTCAAAATAGAGATCGTTGGATAAGGGAGATCTATTAGATCTTATAGTGTATCACAAACACTTGATTTATTTACTTTCTTCATGTTCTTCTCCATCTTCATCTTCTTCCTCATCTTCATCTTCATTCATCTTTCATCATCTTTATAAAATAAAATAAAAAACCCAACTTTTTTCTTAAAAATTTAATCTTAAATTCTTCTTCTCTCAAATTATTTAAATCCACATTTCAGCTTGATCAACAATAGAAAATCATCACAACCCTCTTCCCAACGCAAACACTTCAACTTATTTTATTAATTCAATCAATTCCTTAATCTAGAGAGAATTTCAAAGCAAAACAAAATGAAGAGAAAAAAATTAAAATAAGCAAAACGAATAACAGACGGAAGAAGAGTAAGAATTGCAGATCTGGTTTTTTTTTCCTTCTTCTTCCCATGTTACTTCTCTTTCTAAACACTTTCGATTACACACCCAGCTCTTCCAAGACTGTTCTTCTTAACAACGAATCACCTAACAACGGATCTAGATTTAAAGTTGATAGCTGAGAAGGAACACGATCAAAGCTAATCCTTTATGGAACAAAAATTCGATGAACAGTAACCTGGGTTTGGTGTTTTTTTGTTTTGTTTTAATTTTGAAACAGCTTATATTAATAGAAGACCTTGCACAAGAAGTGCAAAAGGCCACTGTTACTTACAGGAAGCCAAAACTGGCGCAAACAAAACACCTAAAGCACTGGAAACAACACACTGAAACCTGGCTAACCAACCAAAAATCTGCTGCTAAAATACAACTGATAATCAGCCGAAAACAACATATCAAAAACAGGAAAAAATCAATCCTACAGGCCTGGGAAAACCTGTCCATCAGCGCACTTCACAACAACAAACACCCAGTTTTGGTGTTCTTGTTGTGCGTCAATACCGACATTTCGATTTGATTTAGCGTTTGAATTTTGTTATTGATTTGGATTTAGTGTTTGATTTGGATTCCACAACTGGATTTTGTTATTGATTTGGATTTGGATTCTTCATCTTTGTTATTCATGATTCTTCTTTTTGTGAACAATAACCTTTTTGTTTCAAACCGTAAAAAAAAAAAAAAAAAAAACCTTTGTTTCATGATTCTTTATCTTTGATTTAGAGATTTTGGGTTTTTTTCGGATTTTTTTTATGGGCTTTTTAAAGTTGGGTAGTTTATTTTATAAAGATGATGAAGGATGAATGAAGATGAAGATGGGGAAGAAGATGAATATGGAGAAGAACATGAAGAAAGTAAATAAATCAAGTGTTGGTGATACACTATAAGATCTGATAGATCTCCCTTATCCAACGATCTCTATTTTGAGGGGACCATGTTGATTAACGGAAGATGAGTTAAGGGATGTGTTTGAGAAAGTTAAAACTTATGGGACCAAATTGAATAAAAGAAATAAGTTAAGGAACCGGCAGATCAATTAAGCCTATTCGATTCTAACAATTAATTTTCATGTGGAAATTAAAACAAACTTAAATATTATAGTTTGTCTCAAGAGTATAACATATAATTGCGTAATAGTCATTTTGATTCTTAAATGTGTAATAAATAGTTACAATAGTCCTTTAATATATTAAAATTTCAAAATAATCACTGATTTTGCATTTTGTTAGTCAAAATAGTCCTTGAAGCTAAAATAATATTTTAATACTCACAATAACTCTTTTCGTAAAGGATTAAAGTGACAATAAGTAAGTACTTATAAGGAGTGATATGACAATAAGTAAGTACATTAAAAGATAATATTACAATATTAACAAATTATTTTAATGTAAGGGTGTTATACCCTATTTTTGGACCTAAAAAATACGGGGCCCAATTACATTTCAAACTTTGTCAATTATCAAATTTCAACTGCACAGTTCAAATTGTCTCTGCCTCGCAGTATTTTCAATCACAATTTTACCTATGTTTTTCTTGCATAAAACCTTTCGAAATGTCTTTACTTGTCTTGTAAGTCATTCAAAAGTGTCTCTGAATCATTACATTGCTTTTTCTACAGTTTATTTCAAAATTTGCAAAAAGTCGTACAGAAGGGTATTTTGGTCATTTCCTGCAGTGGGACCCATTTTCATCCTTGTGACTATCTCTGAGTCTTTTCAGATTGATTTTTAACATTTCATCAGTAAACCTTGTTAAATTCATTTCAAACTTGCATCTGAGTCAGTGTCAAGTCAATTTGAATCTGTTTAGGTCATTTTTAGCCCTAGGGGCATTTTGGTCATTTCACACAAAATTTCGGCATAGAGAGGTTACTTTGAAGTACCTCATTTAAGCCATTGGTTCGTTTTAGTCCGTTTTGTCAATTTTATTTTTTGTTTCGCTTTACGTTTGGTCAAATTACGTTTTTTATTCAATTTTATTTTTAATTGCATTTTGGTCCTTCAATTGAGGTCCCAAAATTGCATTTTTTGTCCAAACAGTTTTTAATTTCATTTCAGTCCTTACTTTCATTTTTCAGTCCAGTCCATATATTTTTCAAATTTGCAAACAGGTCCTTCAAGTCAAATTACAGGGCAGCGCCCCTTTTTCAGTCCAATGCCACATGTCAGCTTTCTAATGGTCCAATCACTCACACATCAGCTATAAATACTGTTCACAGTGCCACATAATCCGGGGATTCAGTGCCAACTCACCAAAAACAGATAAATTATTTTCTCCCTCTTTTCTGTTAGATCAAAACAGAATCAACAGAAAAAGCTTCAAGCTCATCAATGGCAGAAGCAGTTACAACCACAATCCACCATTGAAACCGATCACAATCCACAAAATCCAGCAAAACTTGGCACTGAATTCAACAAGAACACAAAACCCTAACCGTTTCCAGAAACCCAAAAGTTCATCAGAATCAACAATTTTTGGATCAATTCTCGGAGATTCTGTGGAATCTTCATCACTGAATTGGTCGTTTCTCTGCAATTCCAAACGCGAGCTCGCATTGAAGCAAGCTCAAGCGTTGATCACAGAGAGAAGATCAGAAGAGGGAAAGCAAGTTCAAGCGTATAATCACAGAGAAAGAATCGGAGAAGATGAAGGGATTAAGCCAGTGAATCACCGATTTATTTTCGGTCCAAAGAACAAGCAGAAGAATCAAAACTCATCAAGAACAGAATCAAGATTTCCGAAGAATCTCATAAAACCTCCAATCAAAAACTTCAGGTAAAACTCAAAATTCCTTTTCAAAAGTGATATCATAGTTTAACCTGTAAAATCACGTGAAAACAGAATCCAAAAGTTTCCAGAATTAAAAACTAAAACCAAACTGTAAACACCAAAACCTAGATCCATAAGGATCCAAGTTTTGAAAGCAAGAACAAGCACCAGAGAAGTGATAAACGACGAAACGATGTAGATCCTTAAAGATATAAACATTTTCTTTCAAAAAAAGATCAAAAAATTAGTTTCAAAACCGTACGAAGATTTTCCGATCTACGTCGTTTCAAGCTGTGTTTGAGAAAATCTTTGCTGGATTCGTGTTTAGGGTTAAAGGACGAATCGAAAGATGTAAAAATCATAAGTTTCTGAAAAGTTTCATGGCGGAACCCTAGATCTTCACCGGAGAAGATGAAGTTTCCGGCGGACCTATGAAGGTTCCGGCCAGTTCTTCATCCTCTCCGGCGTGTCATGCCAGAATCCGGCGAGGTGAGAGAAGAGAGAAGAGAGAGAAGCTCTGAGTGTAGAGAGAGAAAGAGGAGTGAAAAATGAAATAAAACCGGCGCGCATGCTTTTATAAGCCAGCGAACCGGACCGGTCCAAGACCGGTCCAGTCCCCTTCGTTCCTGGCCGTTGGATCTAGGGTTTGATCTCCTGGATCAATCCTGTGGTTCCTGTGCGTCCGGATCTTTCTGGTTTTGGGCTTTTGGTTTGGGCTTTGCTTTTTTCTGTGTTTTTGCTTTTTCTTGCTATTAACACCATTCTTGCATACTGTCTGCACCTCTGTTTGCTCTGATTTTTTACCATAAATTCCAAAAAATTACTACATGTTTTTACCACTTTCTTGATGATTTTTAATGATATTTTGCTTGCAAATAACTGGTAAAAATATGTGCATAGGTCTCTTGTTCAATTTACTTCTCTAGTTAGCTTTTTCATGCTTTTTAGGTTGATTCTTGTCCTAAGAATTTTGGTGCATAGCATGGCTAATTAGAATGCATTTTCATGATAGATGTGATGATAACCCAATGATTGTGCCACTGTTTTCATTTGGTTTGTGCTTGTTCTTGCATTATAGGCCATTTGTTACACATTGTGCTTGATAAATTCTCATGTTTTTACCCCTTTTTATTGCATATTCATTTGGTGCATTTTTCATCTTCCCATTATATTTTTCCTTGTTTCACTAACATTTTGTTCCTTATGTGACTTCACTCATAGCATTTCACTATCTCCTCCACTTTCTTTAGCTTAGCATTTATTTTTGCAAATTTTAATTCATTCGGTGATGTAATTTGTTATCATTGGTTTGTAGCTTGGCAAAGAGGCCATAGAATGTATTTAGGCAATTTTTGTAATATGGACTATGGACACTATGGCGCACCGGCACGCACACACTCACCCTAGATGTATGCCTAGGATTGCATGTGTAGATGTATGGCTAGGATTGCATGGTTAGATGAATGCTTAGGTTTAAACACTTAGAGAAAATCCAATTTTTTCCAAAAAATATGCAAACAAATTCGCTTCAAATATTTTTCATAAAAATGGAGTCAAAACTCCAACAATTTTTCACCTTTTATTTTCTTAATAAAATTCTCAAATAAATCTAATCATTTAGACTTTTTTGCAAAATCACTAAACAAACCCCCACTTTTTCATACTCTAATGCTCATGAAGCCTCTCAATCCCCTTCTTCAAAATCATTTTCAAAATTTAAAATCAAACAATTAAAACAAAAAAAACAACAAGTCTTTTTAGCAAGAACTACGCCGGTTTTGATCCCGTAAAACGGTACGTAGGCAAGGGACTTTAACCCCTCCAAGCCGAAATAAAATCAAATTCTACTTCTTCTTACCCCCATTCTTCACTAATCACACCTTCATTTTTTTACAAATAGTCTCTAAAAATAAAGCGCGCGTATAAGCTTAGAAAGATGGTTCTCGTGGGATACTACGATTGCTATGGGTGCCTAGCCCCTTCCCATAGCAAAAACGACCCCGAATTCGGAAAATCAAGGGTTTTTCTCCTTTTACCCTTCCCAAGAAAAAAGAGAGATATCAACGGTCAAAAGGTTCAAGTCCAATTAATGGCTTGGCACCCAAAAACCACGATAACAAAGGGACTCTTTTGATTAATGAAGTACACAATCAACGACAATTTTCAAATTTCGATACATTGATGGACCATTATTGCTACTTACCAAAATGACTATTACCCTTATATAATTTGAATGACCAAACCATAAACCACAAACGATCAACTGCAATTTCATGGCTAAAGGAACTCATATAGCAGTAGTTTCAATTCCTCTATTTAGCCACCAAAGTTCTATTATTGAGTTTTGCAAGAGATTAATTCATCTCCATCACCACATTCATGTCACTTGCATCTTCCCCACCATTGATGCACCAATCCCTGCCACCCTCAAATTACTTGAGTCTCTTCCGTCATCCATAAAATGCACTTTCCTCCCTCCAATAAACAAACAAGACTTACCACAGGATTTTATTGGGGAAAACGATTTGGCGACCGCTCAATCCATGCCATGTCTTCGGAACTTGTTGAGGTTACTTTGTTCAATTTCAACATGCACACCAGTGTCAGCATTGGTTGTTGATCCTTTTGCAAGTCAAGCATTAGAAATAGCTAAAGACTTGAACCTCTTATCTTTTATATACTTCCCACTTTCTGCCATGATAACTTCATTCAACTTGTATTTTCCGACACTGCATGAACAAGTTTCATGTGAATACAAAGATCACATTGATCCTATTCAGATTCCAGGTTGTCTACCTATTCGAGGCCAAGATCTTCCTCCCGAATTTTTTCATGATCGTTCTTGCGTTCCTTATAAGCTTTTTCTTCAACATTGCAAAAACTCGTCTCTTGCTCATGGTTTCTTGGTGAATAGTTTCTCAAAAATGGAGGCAAGTACAGGGAGAGCCTTGCAGGAGGAGCTCAACAAAACCACCAAATTAGTTTATATGGTTGGACCAATCATACAAAGTGGTTCAAATTGTAGTGAAGAGTCAAATGGGTCCATCTGTTTGAAGTGGTTGGAGAATCAAACACCAAACTCAGTTTTGTATGTCTGCTTTGGAAGTGGAGGAACTTTATCTCAACAACAGATCAATGAATTAGCTTTGGCGTTGGAGTTGAGTAATCAGAAATTTTTGTGGGTTTTGAGAGAACCAAGGAATTCTAAAGATGTAGATTATAAAATTGCCAAAATAGGAAATGATGATAATGACCTATTAAAGTTCTTACCACATGGGTTCTTAGAGAGAACCAAAGAACAAGGGCTAGTTGTTCCACTTTGGGCACCACAAACCAAAGTCCTGAGTCACACTTCAACAGGTGGATTTTTAACACATTGTGGTTGGAATTCGACGCTTGAGAGTATTGTGTCCGGAGTGCCAATGATAACTTGGCCATTGTTTGGTGATCAAAGAATGAATGCTATTTTAATAGTAGAGGGACTTAAAGTGGGTTTGAAGATAAAATTTAATGAGAATGGAATTGCAGAAAGAGAGGAAATTGCTAAGGTGGTTAAGGATCTAATGCTCGGAGAAAAACGGAGTGAGATTCGACAAAGAATGGAAGAGCTTAAAAATGATGCAGCTTGTGCATTAGCAGAAGATGGGTCCTCTACAAGGGCATTTTCTGAATTTGGAACTCAAATAGGAAACTTGTTGTTATAAAAGGAAATTTAATTTATTGACATTTTTACAGGAAAAGCTATGCAGTGAAGAAATGAATAGTGGGAATGTGTAATTGTCGAATAGAAATTGTGAGAGTTTTAGTGTCTATAATGTTTGCCTTGAGTAAGTTGCAACTTCATCAATTAAGCTCGAGTTCGTTCATCACGCAATTGCTATTTGCTATGTCTATTTTCTTACATGTATCTCAATAAAGAATATTCATTGTGCAATAGGGTTGGAAAGTGTGAAATGCTAAGACCAAATTAGGTCCATTTAATGTTTTATTTCATGGAGGGAAAGTTAGTATCGCAATAGTACTATATACTCCCAACAAGGGTGATTTATAGAAATAAGTTTCGTTATATATGTTTGAAGGAGTCGGTATACATATGTCAAAAATTTTGAATCACAAAAGATGTTCAAGACTATGTAACCTTTTCTTGGTAACAATTTGTTGCCCCTTGGAAGACTGTTGTCCCTCAGAGGACCAAGAATTATAACTTTTAATGGTATCAAGTTTTTACTATTTCATTGCATGATATATTTAAGTGTGGTAATTCTTACACACCACTTTTATTTCATAACACTTCACACTATATTAAGCATATATTACTTCTTATATGATTTAAGATTTGATTTAAGATTGGTTGATTAAAATCTACTTAAATTGGTTTGATGGTGTTAGACTCGTGATTTTGGAGTGTGCATTTTACAACTTCTTAAATTTAAGGTGGCATTTAGGGTACAAAACATAATCTTTTTGTGTGATACAAAAATTCTTTTTTACCTAGTAATTCAGGTTTCCAGGTAATGTTAGAAATATTAAAAATACCCCATTAGTTATTTCTTACTCCCTCCGTTCCTTTTTAATTGTCACTTTTGAATAAATTTTTTGTTCCTATTTAACTGTCACTTTCAAAGTTCAATGCAACATTAAATGTTGTTTTACCAATATTACTCTAAGATATTTATTGCAGAGAGAGAAACATATGAAATGAAATATTAAATTAATAAGGCTATTATAGTAAAAGTAAAAGCAATTGTATCAAAAGCAGTCAAACTTATTGATTGTTTTAGTTTGTGTAAAATGTTAAAAAGTGACAATTAAAAAGGAACGGAGATAGTATATCATTTATGAGTGACCCCAACATTTATTGATATTATGATATGACCTGATTGCAGTACCCCTTTTATTTTAGCATTAACTTATGCCCTTAGGGCACATGTTAAAGATTCAAAGATGGAAATTATGCATCGTAAATTGTGCCAATTTATTTTTCATAGGATTAAAATTTAATGTTTCTCAATAAATACTTACTCTCTGTAGAAACCTTAACACCGGAGAAAATCGAACCTGAAACATCGAGGAGGAGCACACTCCCATATTCTAGTTCAATTATTAATTGTTTCAAAAACAACAAATTTACTACGCTAACTTATCCACCATTGACTATTCTCTATATACTCATCCGTTAGCTCATCAGCTACCGACTGATTTTTACTAAACAAAAATATTGATACATTTTTCAACAAATTCGACAATTATTTCAGATATAGAGTAGAGATACTATTTGAATTAATTTTTTTATTTATTAATACAAAATTTTCTTCACCGTTTATCGATGACTAATCTATATGATAAATCTGAGATAGAGACAGATAAGTCAATTCTCACTTTTCAACCGGATTTTCTCGATATATTACTCAGCCACACAAAATCTCATTCCCATAGTCTTGGATTTATTTAATGGATTTAAATAAACAAAAAATAACCCAAAAAGATATGAACCAACCATAAGAAATCACGTTTTAGAAACTAACAAAAAAACAAACTCAAAAAGGGTAATACCGTAAAGTTTTTCCACATATCTCTCAATCACCTAACCCTTTTCCTTTTCCTTTTCCTTTTCCTTCTAAGAAGAGAAGAGAGGGTATCATTGACATTGAACTTTTCAACCAAACCAACCACCGTCACAAATTCACAACACAACACAACACCAACGTTGTCACACTCACTCTTCCACATTAACATACACGAGAAAATTCACAAAGCGTAGTTGTTTAGATACATTGTTTCCAACCTCACATACATAACACAAACATTTATGTGTACAAATACTTCATCTTAAGATACAAACAGCAATGGTTTATCCAAGGTTTTGTCATATTCAGGTACAAACACTGTCTTTCTTTTATCAAAGGTTTTGTTTTTTTTGTCTTTTTCTTTGGCCATTATGCGTTGACGAGTTAAAAATTTAGTCTTTTTCTTGTTTTGTTTTGTGGGTTTTTTTTTTTTATTTGTTGACTTTGTGGCTTTTCAGTCAATTGGGTTTGTTTTTTTCGTTTTTTCTGTTACCCTTTTCCAAGAAAAAAGGTGGTGGGGTTTATGGTCTTGACTAGTTGCAAAAGTAGATTTTTTTGAGTTCTTATTAAGAAAGTGCTTTTTAGGGAGAATAATCATATGCAAATTATGGTAACAATTTGATTTTGTAAAAAGGTTGATTCTTTTTTGTTAGGTAAGGGTTTATGGTTTGTTGAGATGGGTTAATTGTACTTTCTGCTATGATCAAATTGGAATTTTGGTTTTGAATGATTGTTTGTGGATGAAGGTTTTGTATTTGGATAACAATAGTTGAAATTGTATGGTGATATGATCAAGGTTTATTTTATCTGCATTTGTTTTAGTGGAGCTATAATCAATTTGATTGTATTATATAGCGGTTAAAGTAGGATAAACTTCAGTTAAACCTGTCTATTTGGATCATGGTTTAATATCGCAGTTGTAGTAAAAGGATTTTTATGTCTCCACGACAGGATCAAAATCGCAATTTCGATTCCATCATTTTTTCTGCAATATAAAGAATTGCAGCGCAGCTGCAAGTTAAAACCATGATTTGGGTATCGTTCTGCGTGTTTAATTCATGTCTTCGTTCTTGCTAGAACCACTATTCTTATGGTGTTAGTAGATCTTTTGAAGATTTCGTTAGCCATTACTCATCGCTAGTAGGTTTGCTACTTTGTTGGCCGTGATTATTGAATTGAATGATGGCATTATTACCATTTATGTGTTTAACAATGTTTTGCTGATTTTTGAAATTTTATTTTCCCTTTAGTTCCAACTTATTTGGTTCACTTTGCTGAAAATCTTCTGTTAGTGTTAGGTACTCTACCTTTTGAATTGAAGGCAAGTTAGTATCATTCATAAGTAAACTACTTTTGCTTGGATAATCGACTTGAAGTAACAATGGTAAGCTTGAGAAGGCGCAGACTTTTAGGACTATGCTCAGGTAAATGTTTGATAAATTTTACTTATATTCTTCTATATCTAATTTTGGCTGTTATTATGGAAACAAGATAAAATAATGCCTTTCGACCTTCCCAGGAAACAATTCATTTGTTACTCCACTTCCTCTATACTGTGAGAATCTAGCTCGTTATGAAATTTCAAGTCAGAATGCTAATCCTAAGAGCGAACAATCTATGGTTTTGGATATCACAAGTGTCCGGGACAGTGTAGGAACACAGGTACTATACTACTGGTAAATGTTTGAATATTTCTGCTTTGATGCTTTGTTTCTTATCTATAATGCGCTAAGTTTGAGTATCAATCTGTGGTCTTTCTTTATCTCTGTTTAGGTGTTCATTTATCTCATATTTAATCTGAATGAGCTAAGTTTGAGTATCATTCTGATATAATTTATCTAACATGATATTGTATTTCTACTTCCCCACTTAGTTGTTGATAATGCATTTATACTTATTTGTTATTTCTTTTTTTTATTGCTACATATTCCTATTGTAGTATCAGGTTAGGAACAGAACACTTATACAACATTAGGATATTCTCTATCATTGTGTTGTAAAATGCATTTACATTATAAATTTAGTTTGATATCATCTTCATGACTTTCCTGCCAAAACTAAAGATGAAGAGTTTATACATTAGCTCATCTAGCCCATAGATTCATACATAAAAATTTACATTTTCTGTTAAATTTGTCTTTTTGGTAGCAAGATATAGCTTCACCCTTGTAAACGATAAAAATGAAAAAACTGTTGGACAAAAGCATGTTGTAGAAGTGATCATTGCATATCCTTTTTATCTTGTCTTCTCCAACAAGTCTCAGTTGAAAAAACTAGAGTACTAGACATATTTCACTACCGAGCATAATACCCGTACTTCATGAGAGAAAGGAACAGAGGATAGAGATATGAAATATTTTAATCTAGTAAACAAGTCTATAGTGTGTTGAAACTTCTCATGTTGGAAGAATCAGCGTTACGTCGTCATTGAAAACGTGTATTGACCAAAATAAGGAAGCATAGGTTTTTCATGATATGTCATTCTTTTAAGATCAAGTGTTCTGCCGTACCCTTTGCTGGTTCAATGGAAAATTATCCTTGTGTTCTGCTTGTGCTTTGATTCGAATGTTGAAATTTGCAAGATGCTGATACAAAACTAAATCCAATCGATACGAATCTCTTCTATGTATCTATTTTGAACACGAATCATATCTTGAGACCCGATTCGTTACAATGTATTCCGATTCACTATGATGAACCCTGTTTCATTCTGATGAATCACTACCTGAACTTAGTGTAGCCAGCCACTTTTTTTGTCAATTCTGTATAGCGAGACACTTTTATTTTGTTATTTGATTTATGACTTGAATCTTATTATGAGGTTAGTGGATGATATATTAGATTACAATTGTGCCATGCCGCTTGTTTTTACTTAAAAATGTCATAATTTTCCTGATAATGTATCTTTCGATTCATAATAAGATTCGACTCACGGTTCGAAATGTAGATCTTATGATTCACAATTTGATTCTCAATTTGCTAACCATGCTAGAATCAAGCTGAACTTTTTGATTGATTTGCATCAAGTATCAACTGGTAAACAAAATAGCATTTATGAAATGTGTGTTAAAAAATCAGAACAGATGTTTATTCATATCTCTGATTTGTACTAAACTCTTTTGTCTGTATTTACCAGGACTCCCAGAACACCGCTGTAAAAGATGAATCAGGGTCATCAGATGTGTCTGGTTCTAACCTGTCTAAAGAGCAACCTAGTCAACAAAGCATAGGTTTGATATTTAAGAAACATTTCAATTTCTTGATTTGATACATTTTCTGTAATTTTTAAGGAACTGAATGCAGAAATTTAGCTTACACATATGCATACTAGACTCAGCAATCATGCATTTACATTACTTGTCTACATCTCAATTTTGAAGCATCACCGACTTTTCTGCTATACGTTATTATGTCTCTATCTGGCTGTTACTTATTTCAACCTGTATTTTTCAGGTCCTCCTGTTAAACGTAGAAAGCGACATTCTAGAAAACCTAGAGAGAATCAGGAACCATGCGTAATGAGAGGGGTGTATTTCAAAAATATGAAATGGCAGGCAGCGATAAAAGTGGACAAGAAGCAGATCCACCTAGGAACTGTTGCGTCGCAGGAAGAAGCTGCCCGATTGTATGACAGGTAGTACTTTGAATTCTAACATGTTGTGTTAAAAACAAATTGCAATGGCTAGGCTGCATATTACAGCTCTACATTTTATATGCAATTGTATCTTTTACACCTTTTATGGATGCAATTCTTTGGTACAAGGTCATGCAGTTGTTTTGACTATATTGCATGTGCCACTAAATTACTTTAGTCCTTCTTATGACCAAAGTTCATTATTCCAACTAGCTAATAGAGAAATCTCAATATGCTGAAAGATTTGTACATGTTTAATCAAATGATTATAAACCCTACTTGCAACTTAGTATCAAAAATCTATGACATAAATATGTTTCATCCATTACAAAACCAGGGATTCGGTATTTTAATAGATTTTCATAACACATGGGTTCGGGTAAACAATCTCCTGACTATTGGGGTAGTTGCAATAGTCTTCATTAAACTGGGAAAAGTACTTTATGAAATGGGCGAGGTCGCAGAAAGTAGCTTAAATTAACTATGACCTACTTATTATGCGTGGTCTATTGTTTTTCGATATGCAGATGTTAGCAAGTCGATGGTTCTGTTAGTTTTTGAAACTCCTTCGGTCCCCCTTATGTGTGGTCTATTTATTTTCAGGGCTGCTTTTATGTGTGGGAGGGAGCCCAATTTTGAGCTTTCTGAAGAAGAAAAGCTTGAATTGAGCAAGTTCAAATGGGAAGAATTCTTGGCCGTGACTCGGCAGTCAATAACCTGTAAAAGTAATTTTTTTTTTCTCCTTTAACTTATTTTATGTCTTTTCCTAGACCTGTTTTTACTTGAATTTTAACAATTTTTCCTACTGAATATTCTAGAACACAAGAAAAGTCATAGTCCGGGACCGGTTAATATGGTCGACGAGCCTTCAATTCACAGAGGTGATTGTGACAGTAAGCAAGGAGTTACTGACTTCCCTGTCAACGGTGAACCGGAGCAAGAAACAACAGTCTCTAGAAATATATGATTCAATAATGGAACTTGAGGATGAAACCTCCAGTTCTAAACAGTTCATTCTTTGCTACCTGATCCATTTTCTATTATACTATTCTTCACTGAATCAAAATGCTACAGCTTAAACCAATAAGTCGTATATAGAATATAACCATTTGCAGTTAAAATCAAGTGTTTGATTTCTATTATAGATTACAAACGTGTGTTTGATTTAACTGCGCGATTTGAGTGAAGTTACTCGTTAGATCTGCAAATATCGTGCGATAGGAGTCAATTGACCGTAAGTTCAAACACACTGAAAATATATTATATCTAACAGCAAAAAATAATAATATGCTGATAATCTGATATGTCATATTTCGAGTGCAGTATCCTCATTGTCACTGTAAATTAAATGAAAGAATTGATTCTCTAAATTGTCTTTGTAACATTGTCAATAATTCATGGACAAGTGTGGGTAGAATGTTGTCAAAGGTTGCTATCCTTCATGTTTTATGGTAAATATTACAACTTCCTGAGAATTCCATGTTATTTATTTGTCATGTTAGCTTCTACTGGTGTGTCTTAGGACATGGTATTAAACTATTGATTTTTTTTTAGGGTGTGTTTGGATGGAGGGTTTAGGAGGGGAAGGGAAAGGACGGTTTATTTTTCATTTTTAAATTACGGACACCATGGAATGTTTTTTAAATAGTTAACATGATAAACGGTCATATAATATTTCAATCATGCTTAATTTATTTTAGAAAAACATGTTATATAGTCTGTAATCTAAAAAAGAAAAGTAAACTCTCACCTCCCTTTCCCTCCTAAATCCTCAATTCAACACACCTTTAGAGAAGTATTAAACTATGGGTAGTGTTAACTTCTGCTCTTAGAGCACATGTTAAAAAACCTAAAAGAATGAATATTTTATAAAATTTTGTGCATTCAATTCATTAAAAAGCTAAAGATTAAAAATAATGCAACAAATATTTATATTTAGTTTTAATTAAAACCAAAATTTCATAAAAAAAAAAAAAAAAACATCGTTCATAATTTTCAAACATTAGCACAATAAAAATAGTGGAAAGACGTGCACGTTAATGCTCGTCTTTTCACAAATTCAAATAAATATAGTTGAATAAATTAAAGGATATAGGCATGGCATGATATTTTTATTTTGAGATGTGGCAAGACAATTTTAACACGGTCTATTCACTTAACCTAAGAGCTACCAATCTCTTAATTGTTGCTAGAAGTTTTGAAACTCTTCATGACATCCCCAAGTATTCTTTATTTCTCGTGATTGCTAGTAGTTTTTATTCAAAGTCAAGAAACTAAAGATTTCACACAAGCTCTTCAACCTTTCAAAAGTTTTTTTTTCCACTCAAACTTCTTCGTACTTTCACATGTGCCTTGTAGATAAATAGCCTCTTCAAACTTCGATAAACTTTTTAAGTCATAAAAAAATATTTTCATTAAACAACTTACATTGAGTTAGAGCTAAATATTTTAACAGAATGATTGAATTCAAACGACTAATAAAGATTGAATCGATTATGAGCACTCAAGGAAAAACAAAAGAATTCTTGTGAAACAATAACATTAGATTTAATTATTTTTTTTAATTCATAGTTGTATTTATATTTTATTAGAAATGAATTTTAAATTATATTTATAAAAATAAATGAGTAAATTATGTTGTTATCCTATCCTACGTACTTTTAACACAACACCCATTCGTGATAAGATTTTTAATCTTAGAGGTATAATAAGATAAAGTTATGATTAATTATCATATCCTATCGACTTATCTAACATAGATTGAAACAATGATGATAGTTTTGTCATATTTAGTCTCTTATTCCAACCACCAAATAATTCCGAAAGTGTTAATAATATTCCAATAATTTACTATGAGAATTCAATTTATAAATTTTGCATTACATTTTTTTGGTTAAACAGTCTAGTGTCTTGAGAAATTCACCTTAAAGGTGAATAAGTGAGGTGTCCGAGATTTGAACCTCGACCTCCGCATATATTATGCATTATCCCCTACATTTTTTTTTTGTAGATAGACGAAATGGCAAAGTCATTATAAACAAACTCACACACACACACAAGTGGAGGTATCGGGGTTCGAACCCCAATCATGACATCCGACCTAACAATTTCGATATTTTGTCAGTTGAGCTGGGACTTCTGGATCCCTATATTTATTATTATATTGAAAGGAAAAGATAAATAACATACATACATTTATATGCAATATATGAAAAATTGATAAACAAGAAATATATAATACAAACAGGGGCGGATCCACACTATAGGTGAGTGTGGCTATAGCCATACATGATTATTACCCTTTTTTTTTTTTTTTTTATGTTTACTAGTCCTGAAAATATTGATTATATATGTTGCACATATTTCACATTCTATTCAATGGTCTAACGGCAAAGGCAATTTTATATTCTTGTACAAGTCCTAGATTCAATTTCCAGCGTTCTTCATTTATATAATTTTTTTTTAAAATAATTAATTTGAAAAAGTTTATCATAAAAATTGTCTTGCAGCCTGCAGGGATTGAACCTACATAAAAAAGGTAGAGGGTAGTGGGATTATTCTGTTATAGTTCTGCATCATTTGAATACATAGTATTATAAACCAAAGATAATTTAGCCATACATGACTACATTGTCTGGATCCTCCCCTGAATACAAAGAGAGAAAAAGAAAACTAGAATATTTTCCATTTCCATCCACTAAAATATTTATACTCTTTTGTCAAAAAAAATATATATATTTATACTCAACATTTCAAGTAGCAGAAGCAAAATGAAAAATATGGGATTGGAGGCACACAATAACCATAAGTTGCATGTTCTATGTTGATGCAGACTTCATTACAAGCAGATTTAACACAACCAAATTCCGATTTTGTATGATGCATAACTTTACAAATTTTGTCTCCTGCCTCTACACAAAAAATAAATAAATAAATAAAATAAAAAATGTAAGTTAGGCTTAAAATTGAATAACGTACCAGAGTGAATAAGTCTAAGTTGCTTAAATAGTTTGTACCTGATGTAGAAATAAGAAGAACGACGAGACAGATGAACATGAAGACAGTGCATAATTTACTAGTTGAGGAAATCATGATTTCTAATCTAAATAGTAAATAGTTTTTTTCTATATGTATATATTGGAACTTATATAGGTAGACATGACAAAACAAGTTGAATATATTTGAAATGGTATGCCCATATAGTCTCTTCAGAAGCCAACATGTGACAGAGTTTATGGAGCTGAAAATCAAAATTTTAATTTACTATTAGCAATTTGTTTTAATTTGTCCATATAGGTTGTCTAGAAACTAAAACATGACAAAGTTTATTGAACCGTAAATCAAATAATTTAAAGGTGACACGTAAAGGTGAGAATAGACCACACCAATCGATATGAGTCTATGACCTATCATATGATGTGTCTAACCTAAACCATAATTTTTTATATATAATCTTGATAAAGACCCCAATATTTAGAAGGGGGCGAATAGATATGACAAGCTTTTTGTTTTACGGAAGCGCTTTTTAAAAAGATATTGTAATATTTGGCGTTGTATACTACAAAACATTTAACTATGAGCGTAGAACACATAATTTGATTATAAGAAAGAGGCAAATAATCAATGGCTTAATTGATCTAGAGAATCAATTAAATATTGCTTACTTGGCAAGTCAATATAAAAACAAGTTTATTAAATCGGTTTTTTTCATCTCCGCCGGTTCTGTGTTTGTTTTTGATACAACTATGATATGTTTTTGTTTGGCATATCTTTGTCGGTTGTGGTTTCTTTTTGAAGGATCTTCTGATATTTGGTTGGTTCTCGTATTTTGGGGCAAAACCTGCACGGGTTGGTGTGACTCGACTCAGATCTTCACTTTCGTGTTCCGAGCGTGTGAGTTATGTCAAATGACAGTTCTATTTGAGGGAGGATTTTGATTGATATGCTAGAAATTGTCGTACAAACTTGTTGTCTTGTGTCTCAGTTAGTGGTTGGTGGGTAGATTCGATACCGTGTTTGCGGTCGGATTCATTGCCATTGGTAAAGGTTGTAGTTCGGACTTGAGCCTAGGTAGTGCTTGTATGATCGCTTGTTGTTGGCCAGAAATGGCTGATTAATGATGATCATCGTAGTGCGCGTGGATTCGTTATTACCATGTTGGCGTTCAAATCCACTCCCCACTTTCAAGAATTTGTCTGTGGTGGTTATGTATGCCAGTTATCATGTTGATTGACATGGGACTATATGGACTAAAAAGAGTCGTTAATTCGTGTTGTGGTTGTTGCAGGGAGTTGATGGTACGCGATCCGATTCGTGTTAACGATTCATTCCACTACACCAATTTTGACATTTAGTAGCGCCTATTTAATAGCACTTTTAAAGAAAGTGCTATCTAAGAGATAACTCTCGTACAAATAATAGCAGTTTGGCGCGGGCGCTAATATAGGTTGACATGTAAAATAGCACTTTCTAAAGAAGTGCTATTATTGGCTATTTAAATTAAATAAATAAAAAATCAAGAAAGAGTGGGATAGCGCTTTCCGCTAAAACGCTAACATAGGGGTATAATTTGTTAGCACTTTACACCGAACGCTATCTATCTCATGCGTGTTAAAATAAAATTAAAAAAAGCTGAAACTATTTTGGGTTCGCGCTGATATAATTTTCCTTTCCCACTTCTTTTCACACAATCAATAAGAACTTCTTTTCTCTCACTTTGAACCCAGACCTTCTTTGAACATCATTCGAATCTCAGCCTCAGCAAACTCATACCCATCGAACCCCATATCTCCCATGTCATCATCTCACTCTCAACGATAAGATACAAAACATCATTTGCTGGAGTCCACAAATGCCGAACTCTCTCCCTAGTCCCTAACCTCATACCTTCATCGATCTATCCCTCACCTAACCCATCATTTGAACGCTCTCTCTCTCTCTCTCTCCCTCGTTGAACTCTAATTGAATCAATTGATTGAAACCCCCATCTTTCAGAAATCAATTGAACCCTAATTTGGTAAGTATTAGTTTCTTTTTATTTTGATTTCTCAATCAGCTTTTCAGTGTCGGTGGTGCACTGATAGTAGTTTGTTTTAAAGAAATTGTTTTCAATTTTATGATATATTTATGTATATTAGTGTGATGTAATTTGATTAGTTTTTTTTTGTTTTTTTTTATAGAATTTGATTATAATTTGCCCAATTTGAGAGGTCGACACCACCACTTAAGAAACTGAAAGTGATTCTGTAATGATATGTATAGATGTTGTTTTTGGTGTCGAACACTTACGCCAACCCTTGTCGGACACTAGTTGTGCATTTGAGCCGAAGTGTGTTGGTGCTATATAGATTTTGGTGAGAGAATTGAATTTTTTAGAATGAGTTGTTTTCAATTTGATGATGTATGTATATTAGAGTAATTTAATGTAAATAGAATTATATTATTTTTTTTGTTTATAGGAAATAATTTAAGAAAATGGAAGTGATTGAATGCAATTATATGTTTCAATGTTGTGTTTGCAAGGTCTGTTCTTGCCTTGTGTTTACGTGCAGTTGGGGTTTGTATAGGTTGAAGTTCTCGCCTTGTATGTGTATGAATGGAGATGGTTCCCATGTGATTGTTTGTTGAGTGGCGTGTCTTAGCCTATGGTTCAACTGCTGTTGATAATGTTTCTTCTTCTGACGATCCAATTTTGTTTCCTTGATCATGTTTTATGTTTTTTCCTTGTTCTTGAGCAATTGCAAAGCTTCATGTTTCTGAAGTTTCATATGCTCTTCCTCTTCCTTCATAAGATTTTCAGCCTCCTCGTCTTTTTTCAGTTTCTAGGAAAAGTAGATTTTTTGAAATTATTTTAAGTTGTGTATTGCTAAATGTTCTAAGGAGCAGCGTACTGATTATCTTATTAATAATATTGTGAAGGTTGGAGTGTTTTAACATTGTACCAAACAGATATTGGGATGTCTTGAAACTCTAATGTATATATGAATTGATAATTGTGTGTATATGTCAATTAAAATGATTTCATTTAATGTATTAATTTGGGGTTTGTGATACAGATTAATCAAATTCTATGTGAGGCAAGTGGTGAACACAATCTTCCATTCATAAGAAGGTAAATATTTTTCCTTTCCTTTCCCATATTGGTAGTGTAGGTGCGGCCGCTTAGAATTGGTCTTAAGTTTGTGCATTTGGTGTGTTCTGTTAACATTGCAGGGATGTTTGGTGTGAAATAACCTGCAGAATTTTGCAGTAGTGGATCAGATTTGTGTTGTTTTGTTGTCTCGGTTCTGTTTTGGGGTGGGAGTGATCTAGAATTGCTTGTGTTGTTTCGTCGTTTGGAGTCAATTGAGGGTTTCAATTGAGTTGGTTTTCTGATCTTCCAGTAGTATTGGTTCGAGGACAGCGAATTCGGGTTATGGTACCTCTTCAAATTCTACTTCAATACATACAATAAATTGGTACTTATCACTCCCTTTACTCTTTTTTTTTTTTTTTTTCATGAGATCCTCCAGATTGCGCTGCTACTACTGAACTGCTGCGGCTTTGAGCTTTTGCTGCGGTTCTGCTACTCCTAATTGCTACTGCTGTTGTGCGCTGCATCTGCTGTACCACTGATTTGCGCTTCTGCTGCTGTTCCTATTCGCTGCTACAGTCTGCTTCCTCATCTCCTTCCATTTCGTTACAAACTCATTGTGTTACAGTCCCGTCCAAACTATTTTCTTTGTCGGTTTTAAAGGTTTGTCTTTTCCCTGTGACTGTGATTGTAGTTGAATTTGTTGCTGGCGGGGACGAAACTAGGTATAGCCATATAGGGGCTGTTGCCACCCCAAAGAAATTTGTTGACAAGACCTATATTGTATTCTTTGCTATTTGCCCCCCTCCCCCAAATGCGTTTAAGCCGTCAAACATTTTTCACACAGCCACCTAGAACCCAACAACCACAAATACAATGCCCCTAAATCTACAAGTTGATTTTGTTTATCTACCATGTTTTAACTTGGTCACCCTCAATATTATTTTCTGGTTCCGTTCCTGATTGTTGGGACTGTTCTTGTAACCTTTGTGTGGGTTCTTAATCTTTGTAAGGGAGCTAAATCTATCATCGAGTTCTGTTTTTATTAATAATCAAGTTTAGTGTGTTGATTGTGTGTGTGTGTGTTACTATTTGTTTGCATATTGCAGCAATATCACTACTCGTTGTAGTGCATACTTTGGAAATGTGTCTTTCTCATTCACTCACACCAAAGCTCTAGAGCCTTCCTTTTCCATCATTCTTTCTGCCATATTTATTGGAGAGGTTAGAATGTTATTCTTTTCTTTTTCCTGCAAATTGTCATTGCTTATTGTAATTAGTCTGCAGTAAATTTGATGATAATTGATAAGTATGTATCAAACTAGTAAGCTTTTAAATCAAAGGAGAAAGTGAGTTTACATATGTGTAGCTGAAATTGGTCTTTGGCCTCTTTTAAGTTGACCACTATTTCTATTTATTTTTTTGAGATGTTGACCTCTCTCTCTAGGTGACTAACTTTTGTCTTTTTTCATATTTTCTTGTATATGTCAAGCGACGTGTTGTAATGTGGCATTAACCAACCATTCAAGCACTTAAAGATGACAAAATATGTGAGTTTTGTTGTATTTTGATGTTAAAATAACTTATTTTTTCTATAATTAACTCCTTGAAATACCCATTGTCTCGTTTCAGAGATGACATTATTTCAGTTGTAATCGTTGTTGCAGAGATCTTCAAAGTAAGCTTCATACTCTCTTTCATTTTTAAGTATTTAAGTGGTTACACTGACATTATTTTGTACTTCTTAGTAGCTTATTTTTTATTCAAATTTTGGTTTCTAATATTGGTTTGTGAGATCTGGTTTTGTCTAAATTATAGTTATAGTTCATATTAAAGACAAAAACACATTGCTTGAGATCCTTGATTGATTAATTTATTGATTCAAACTTGTCAAATTTAAGGACAGATACCTAGATCCTTTATTCATATTCATAGTTATCACGTGTTTTACCTTATGAATGTACAACTTATTCCACTAAAAGATATATTCACATTGCAACATATCTTTTTTTTACTTCTCTATTTGGCACCAACTTCTAAAACTATAGAGAACATCATGTGGTGAATGTCTTTAAAACACCTTGGAGCCTAGATTACATTCACAAAACCTTGTACCTTTCTAACATACTTTTGATTATGCTTTGTAATAATAACTTAGTTTAAGGGAAGACTATCACCATATCAACAAGTTATTTCAACTGTGATTTCCGCTACTACTAATTATTTATTTATTTTTTTGAAAACTCGGTATCCGATCCAAGAATCGACTAATCCGAGGGGACCAATCCCACCGCCCATTTGCGGGGGCCCCGTTTAAAGCCAGAGCAAGCTCTGTATGGACTTAGCCCACCGAAATTGGCACCAGAGGGAATCGAACCTGAGACCTTTGGAGGAGCAAACTCCAAGATCCCAAGCCAACCACTAGGCCAACCCCAAATGGGTTCGCTACTACTAATTATTACTGTTTGTTTTGTCTTTGTGAACATTGTCGTAACTACTTAAAGTATTGATATGATTTGTGATTGTTCTTTGCAGCTCAAAGTTGATAAGGTTAAGCTAATTGAAGTATTTGGTACATATCAATCTGAATTTTCAAGTGTAATTGTTGTGTATGTACAATGAATCTCCAATGTGCAATTTCTTTATTATGGTTGTGAGTGCTATGTATTAACGAAATGTGAATGATGTAATTTTGCTTTTATGATGAAAGATTTAATTTCCATACTTGTAATTGGAATCTGAGTTGTATTTTGTTGTTAGGTTCTTTTATAATGAATGACTCATATAGTATTTTTTTATGATTAATGCAAGTGTTTACTTTTATGATTAATGCAATTTTTTTTTTTTTTTAAATATTTACTTTTTCAAATCTAAAATTTTTTTTTTCTATATAAAAGATGGCTTACGATAGCACTCTTTTAAAAAGAACGCTATTAAAGAAAGGATTTATGATAGCACTTTCTCAAAAAACACTATTAAATCCATTTGAAAAAAGCCTCACTAACTCGCACCAAAGTAGGAACGATAGCACTTCTAGGGAAGATGCTATTAAAGACAATCACTTTTAATAGCACTTTAAAAGTGCTATCAAAGGAAGTATGCTTACAATAGCGGAGGCTTCAATAGCACTTTTAAGTGCTATTAAAAGCAAAAAAAAGTGCTATTAAATCCCTTTTTTGGCGTAGTGTTCATTCGCCAAACTTTAGACCCAATTGGCTATAATTGTCTGTGAGAATTGTCTAGGGTTGAATCCACTTTGTGGGTTTTTTTTTAATGTTTTGTCCATTAGGGTTGTTGACTGGGTCAAGTTTTACGTCCCCCAGTTTTTATGTAATTTTTTCCTTTTTTTTTTAATAATATATATGGGCAATTGGCAAAAGATTAAAGTAGGGTACCAACTTAATTGGACACTATTCTTTTTGATGTCATTTTGCTCTTGGCCTGTCAAAAAAAAAAATCCCCAAGTATTCTATATTACTCCTGATTGCTAGTAGTTTCATTCAAAATCAAGCAACTAAAGATTTTACACAAGCCTTCAAAAGTTTTTTTTTTTTTTCTCACAAACTTCTTCATACTTTCACTCGTACCGTGTAAAGAAATAACCTCTTCAAAAAACTTCGATAAACTTTTAGTCAATAAGAAATATTTTCATTAAACAACTTACATATCGAATGACTGAGTTCAAACAACTAATAAAGGTTGAATCAATTATGAGCACTCAAGAAAAACAAAATAATTCTTGTGAAACAATAACATTAGATTTAAAGTCCATTTCTGTTAATTCATAGTTGTATACTTGTATTTATATTTTATTAGATCTGAATTTTAAATTTATTTTATAAAAATACATGAGTAAATTATTTTGTTATCTTATTCTACATATTTCTAACACAACTCCCATTCATGATAAGATTTTTAACCTAAGAGATATAATAAGATAAAGTTTATGATTAATTTATCATATCTTATTGACTCATCTAACACCTGAACTGTTAATAATATTCCAATAAAATATGGGATAAATAAAATACATGTATACGCAATATATAAAAATTAACATAAAGGAATATAAAATACAAAGAGAGAAAGAAAAAACTATTGGTTAAAAAACTAGAATGTTTTCCTATTCCATCCACTAAATTATTTATGCTCAACAGAAGTAGCAAAAGCAAAATGAAAAATATGGGATTGAAGGCACACAATAACCGTAAGTTGCATGGTCTTTGTTGATGCAAACTTCATTACAATTGGACTTATCACAACCATTTGTATGCTCAACATTTGTATGATGCTTAACTCTACAATTTTTTTCTTTTGCCTCTACACAGAAAATAAATAAATAAAGCTAATAAAAAAATGTAAGTCTTAAAAAATATACCAGAGAGAATAATTAAGTTGTATCAGTTGCTTAGTTAGTTTGTACCTGATGCAGAAATTAGGAGAACGGAAAGGCATATAAACAAGAAGACAATGTATAATTTGCTAGCAGAAGAAATCATGATTTCTAAATCCAAATAATGTTCTATAAAGAAGTGACCAACACAATGTTTGTGTCTATATGTATATATTGAAACCAGTATAAGTAGATATGACAAAACTAGTTTAACATTTTTGAAATGACCTGCCCATATAGTCTCTCTAGGAGCCAAGATGTGACAACGCTTATTGGTCTAAAAATCAAAATTTTAATTTATTATTATCAATTTTTTTAATTTGTGCCAATAGTTTCTTTAGGATCTAAAAGATGACAGAAGTTTATTTGACAAGAAATCAAATAGTTTGAAGGTTGTATGTAAGGGTGAGAATAGACCAGACCAACCGACATGAGTCTGCGATCTATCATACGACATGTCTAGCCTGTCTAGCCTGAATTAAAAAAATTAGACCCCATTATCTTGGAGTGGTGGGGGGTATGAATCGTAGCTCTTTTAAAAAAAATGCAATATTTAGCGTTGCGTACTACAAAATATTTAACGATGAATGCAGAACACATATTTTCCTTATTAGAAAGAGGAAAATAATCAATGGCTTAATTAATTGATCTAGAGAATCAATTAACTATTGCTTATTTAGCAAGTCAATATACAAACAAGTTTATTAATCCTTAAGCAAAACAATCAACCGTGGTAAATAATGTATAAAACTTGACTACGATTAATGTTGATTTCACTAATTTGCATATTAAAAAAATCAATAAAATCACTACATTAATATTGATATTTTTAAAATAGTCATTAGTTTTAAAAATTAAATATCAACTTTTTTTTTTTTTGAAACAAAAATTAAATATCAACTTTCTCATAGCGGTATATATAAAGTTTGATTTTTAAGATATAATCACAAAAAATTTACAATAGTTACGGTGCAAATATTTAACAATATTTTTTATATAAAATAAAAAATAATTAATAGAAACACTATATTAACTTTGGTTCACCATAGAAAAATAGCGCCCTCGGCCAACTCTAGTTGTTGTGGAGACCAAGAAGAAACTTTCCTTCACTGTGTACACGATTGTCGGTTTTCTAGTATTATTTGGAATAAAATCAGTTTCTCAGGTAGTGATTTTTTCTCTACCACAAGTCCGCATGACTGGATTAAAAACGGCTTTAAAGGCCCTCGGCCTTCTATTTCTCTTGCTGGTTTGTGGTGGATTTGGAGGCATAGAAACATGATGTGTCTGAGTAATGAGGTTTGGTCTTTATTTCGTTTAAGCAACAACATTCAGAGCTCAGCCAAAATAATTATTCCGAAAGCTCGATGTTATTGCTGCCCAAACCGATCATTTTGTTAAGTGGAATAGCAGCAACCATGTCGGTCCCATTCTCAATGTTGACGGTAGCTGCATCATAACTCCTAGCCATGCCAATTTGGTGGTCTTCTCCGTAACAACGCATGATTTTATCTCAGGCTTTTCAGGCTACATATCCCTAACACTGACGACATCCTTTTGGCCAAGCTCACAGCTATTCGTCTGGGATTGCAACTAGCTATTGATAAAGGTATATGGCTAATTTAGTATGTTATTAAGACTCTCCTATCCATCAACCTCATCTTGGGAGACAACCAACAGTTCCACATATATGTTGTTCTCATTCAAGATATCAAGGACCTTTTGGCAAACCACAATTATTCTCTCCACCATACTCTCAAAGAAAGTAACTAGTGTGCTGATTTCTTGGCAAAAATAGGAGCTACTTCAGATGTTGCTTTAGTCATTCACTCCTCTCCTCCAGTCGACCTTCTCCCCTAGCTCAGGATCAACGCGTCGGGAACTTTCTTCCCTAGGCCTTAGTTTTTCTCTTGTTTGTTTCTTTTGTTTGTCTGTTTCGCTTTGTAACAAAAAGAAAATGTTGATTTTTGAAAATAGTCACGAGTTTTCAACTTTTTATACTCTCGATTATCACAATGTTGATATTTTGAAAATAGTCATGAGTTTTCAACATTTTATCGTCTCGACTATCACATATTGGCACATAAAAAATTTCTTCCGCATATATAATCATATTAAATCATCAACGAGTGCAGTGCAAATATTTACTGATGTTTTAAATATAAAATATAAATTTATTTAATAGAAACGCTAGATTAATGTAGATACTTTGAAAATAGTCACGAGTTTCTAAAATTTTATCATATCCACTTTCTCATATATCTATACTATATATAAAGAAAATAACATCTTTTAGCTCTTTTGAGTTGACTTTTATCTTTTCAAAAATGCCATCAATTTTCAATGCAAATAACATATGAATAAATTTAAATATTAAAAAAATGTAACAAACACGATATATGAATATATATATATATATATATATATATATATATATATATATATATATATATATATCTGGTTTTTTTCTTTTATCATTTAAAAAGTATAACAATCTAGATGAGTATATTTATACTGACTTTTTCATTATCCCAATTATACCTTTAAACAACTTTTTCTATAATAAAGGTTGTTGTTGGTGTCATTAAAAAAATGAATTTAAATTATATTTTTGTTTTATATTATTGGTGTCATTAACAATAGATAATCATGATTAGTTTGGTTTGCTATAACTTGAAAGAAAAAAACATTTATATTTCTAATTTTTTTTTTTATATTTTTAGTTTCAATCATAATTATGTTGTTATCATATCCTACATATTTCTAACACAACTCCCATTCATGATAAGATTTCTAACCTAAAAGATATAACAAGATCAAGTTAATGATTAATTTATCATATTCTATCGGCTCATCTAACACTAGATTGAGACATGATGAAACGATTTTCATATCTCGTCTCTTTTTTTGACCACCAAACGATAATAATATTTTAATAATTTACTATCAAAATTGAATTCATAAATTTTGAATTACTTTTATTATTATATTGAAAGGAAAAGACAAATAACATACATGTATATGCAATATACAAAAAATTGATAAACAAGAAATATATAATACAACGAGAAAAGAAAAATCTAGAATATTTTCCATTTCCATCCACTAAAATATTTATTTATGCTCAACATTTATATAAGCAGTAGCAAAATGAAAAATATGGGTTTGGAAGAAGACAATCACCATAAGTTGCATGCTCTATGTTGATGCATACTTCATTACAAGAGGACTTGTCACAACCATACTCCGATTGTGTATGATGATAGTTAATTTCACAAATTTTTTCTTCTTCCTCTACACAAAAAAATAAAAAAAAATAAAATGAAAAATGTAAGTTAGGCTTAAAATTGAATAACGTACCAGAGAGAATAACTCTAAGTTGCTTAGTTAGTTTGTACCTGATGCAGAAATAAGGAGAACGACAAGACAAATGAACATGAAGACAGTGTAGAATTTACTAGTCGAGGAAATCATGATTTCTAAATCTAAATATTGGTCTATAAAAAAAATGTTAGCAACACTATGTTTGTGTCTATATGTATATATTAGAACTAATATAGGTAGACATGACAAAACAAGTTGAATATTTTTAAAATGATATGTCGATATAGTCTCTCTAAGAGCCAACTGTGAAAAGTGTATTGAGCTGAAAATCAATTTTTTTATTTATATTATCAATTTGTTTTAATCTGTCCATATAGTCTCTCTAGGAGCCAACAACATTTGACAAAGTTTATGGGGCTGGAAATCAAACTTTTAATTTATTATTATCAATTTCTTTTAATTTGTACATATAGTCTATCTAGGAGGTAAACCATGACAAAACTTATTGAACAAGAAATCAAATAATTTGAAGGTTATATGTAAGGGTGATAATAGACCAAATCGACAGTTGTTTGCGACCTATCATACGACATGTCTAGCCTAGGGAAAGTCTATCATTGTGACTTCTTCCCACAACCTCAATATCAAGGGAGTCTGCTCACAAAAGTTCATTGTAATAAAAAAGCAAGAAGTAAAGAAACAAAACTGTATTGAAACTGCAAATAAGACACAAGAGTTTCTATGTGTAATGGATGATGAGAAAAGTTTAGATTACAAGCAAATATATAGACATTAAGCCACAAATTTGTGTGTTAGGAGTAAGTGTTGTTAATTACAAGAAACTATTGGAATCCGCAAAGTATAACTCCCAAATTATCTTTAGACTATGGTCGTAATGTGGCATTACATGCACATGCAATGTTTTATGTCTTGTATTCTTTTGAAATTTTTTTTTTATTTTAAATAATTCTATTTTTTCTATGCAAGTTTTCTGACGAGAAAACTCAAAATTAAGAAGGCCAAACATAAAATAGAATTATTATTAATAAAGGCCCCACATAAAATGAATACTGATTGGGGATAGCTCAATAAGTTGAGCTAAAGGTTTACAAAGTTAAGAAGTTAAAAGATAGGGATTAAGTTTCGGATAAATAATACTTCTTCAGTTTCTTTTTAAGTGTCGTTTTAGGGTGAATTTTTTGTTCCTATTTAACTGTCGTTTTGGTATTTTAAAGTACGATTTGTCAATTATACCATTTGTCAGTTACTCGTATCTTTTTCTTTGTTTGATTACTCTTATCTTTTTTAATAAAACTAATTAATGCTATATATTTGGAAAACTAAAGCTTATTTTTTTAAACAAAGTTTATTTTATGTTTAAAACAAAATTTGTTTCTTGTTATCTTCATATTTAAAGAAAATTTTGTTACATATAATAATGATTTTATGAAGAGTTAAAATTCTATAAATAAGATGAATAATTGCTAAATTTTCAAGTGCAAAGTAAAAGAACAATTTGAGAGAAAAACAAATAAAAACTCCATGAATGTTCAAAAGGAAGAAAGAGTGGAAGACTCGTTAGAATTGTTGATGGAAAATGAAGAGGGGGAAGTAGTTGAAGACTCATTTGACAAGATACAAGAACAAAAACAAGATGATAATGAAGAAGAAGAAGTTTCACCGTGAGTACCAATGGATTTTGATTTAAATGAAGATGCAGATTATGAAGAAAAAAAAATTGTTGGAGAAAAAGATAGTAAATAACAAATGTTTGTTCATGTAAAAAAAAAAAACAAATGTTTGTTACGATCTTAAAAAAAAATGTTTGTTATGAGAAAAATATAACATATTAAATTTATTGGAAAGATAAAGTGTGCGTCAAAAAGTAGAGATATATTGGTGGATTAAATTGAGGGTATAATAAAAAGAAAATGTGCAAAAATACACTTTGTTATTTTTGTGGAAATTTTCGAAAACGACATTAAAAAAGGAACGGGGGAGTAATATCTATGCTTAGCATTTGAAGTAGCAAACACAAAATGAAATCATTGAGCTCACGGGAAAACAATCACCATAAGTTGCATGCATCATTTTCATGCAAACCAGATTACACGCAGACTTATCACAAGCATATTTTGAAATTGTGAGAGGCATAATTTTACAAATGTCTTCTTCCACCTCTACACAATAAATATAGAAAATTAAAAATGTAAGCTTAAAATTGAATAAAGTACAGGAGGGAATAAGTATTGGTTTCTTAGTTAGATTATACCCAATGTGGAAATAGGGAGAATGACAATAAAGATGAACATGATGACAATGTCGAATTTATTAACAGTGGAAGTCATAATTTTTAAATGTAAGTAACATTCTCTACAAAAGGTACCAACCAACTTCTTGAGTCTATGTATATATAGAGAGAGCAATATAGATAGACATGAAGAAACAAGTTGAATATATTTTTAAATTATCTACCCATACAATTGTCTAGGAGCCAAGACATGATAAAGTTTATTGGGGTGAAAA
The DNA here is from genome assembly GCF_003473485.1 of Medicago truncatula. Classification (NCBI taxonomy): domain Eukaryota; kingdom Viridiplantae; phylum Streptophyta; class Magnoliopsida; order Fabales; family Fabaceae; genus Medicago; species Medicago truncatula. The sequence continues at coordinate 3,657,529 of NC_053049.1, forward strand.
TAAAATTTTCAATTTATTATTTTTTAAAGGATTTTCAATTTGTTTTTATCCATCTATTTTAATTTGCCCATACAATTTGTCAAGGAGTTAGAGTATGGCAAAGTTTATTGAATAAGAAATAAAACAATTTGAAGATCAACAAATGAGGTGAGAATATATCAAACTGATGATAGGAGTCTGCGACCTAGCATACAACGCGTTTAAACTAGACCATAATCTTTTATCTTATATATGGAGTTTGCTACAATAGATCCCCTCATTTTTATGAAGGTCTATTTTAGCATGATTCACCTTTTTGTTTAGGACAAAAACACCCATTTTGTATTCTTTTAAAACATATAAATCTGAAGGGTAAACATGTAATTCAAATATTACTAATTAATGTTTTTTATTTCTTGTATTTTTTTCCTCTCCTCCATCTCTCTCATCGATTTTCTCTATGAGTTTCTATTGCTTCCATTCTTCTCTTCCTTTTTTTTTTTTTTTTTTAAATTTGGGTGAAAGGATAAGTTCTTGAAGAGATTGGAAAACATAAATTAAGAATTGAAGATTGAACATCTGGAAACCACAACAACACAACATATTCAAACACATCTATAAACAACTTTGGCAAAATAAATTTTGTTGCAGGAAATGAAAAAGATGCATTCCCAACATGTAAAGTTCAATTCTCATATATGATTTGTAATTATATTGGATTGGATTTCTTTTTTCTTGCTTCCAATAAAATTAGTTTGGTTTTGTGCGTTTGAAATTTTTTAGGAACATGAACAAAAAAACACATCAAAGAAGAAAACGTGAATTGAGAAAGAGAGGATGACAGAAGAAAGAGAACGAGTGGGACCCAAACAGAAGATCAAAAGTAGAAAATATAAAAGAAAAATGTTCCATATACACCCTTTATTCATCCCTCCCATTATACACCCCATATATTAAGTATATTTTGATAAGTTCATCTCACAACCACACTTTATCTTCTATTTATGTAGGGTTCAGATTGCCACGTGTCAGAATTTTATGTGGGTGTAAAGGGTGTATTGCTACATGGGGTGGTACATATATCATCACTCAATATAGAAATAAAAATAATCATTTAAAACATCAATTACAATTATGTCCTTTGTTTTGTCTTATCCAAAAAAACAAAAATGGGGTTTTTGGAAAACAAAAATGGAGTTTTAGTCCAAAAAAACATACATCTCGCTAAATTAGACCTTCATAAGCAAAGCCATATATATAGACACACACAAGGCTTAAACATTTTTTTAAAAGACTAAGGTTAGGCTACAAACCACACAAAAAACCATGTATTATTATAAAATAGAGTTAAAATAGGATGACACATGCATAAAGTTATATTCTCTAAAATTTTGTTTTAAATCTAAAGTTAAAAGTTTCTCTTACCAACCTATTAAGTATGTAGTTAATATAAATAGAAATTTTGTGTTGAAAAATGATAAAAAGTAGTCAAGTCAGATATGTCAAATTTCTTATATCAAAATCTCAATATGAAGTAGATCATTAAGTCATCTAATAGACCAGATCATACTTTGGAAAAGGTCAAATTCATGTGTAAAAATAAGCCACACATGTTACATGTCAAACTTGAGTTTAATATTTTTGAAACAAACTTAGACCATATTGAAAGCCTAGCTTGACTAATCCATTTTGAAACAAACTTGGTCGCCGGTGAAAAGGATTGACAATGAGGGGCTCCTAGAAACTTCTAGGCAAAAAGAACCGAATCCACATTTAAACAAAAAGGATTTTGAGGTCGTGTAGGTATGGGACTGCATGGTTGAAGGAAGACTTATAAGAATTGTTTGACACTACCTATACCAACAATATGCACCTTCTTTTTGGTAGCACATTTCATAAGAACTCTACAATTAAGCTTTATTAACTTTGAGCAATTTTGGGATTGGTGACTATTTGAGAAGTTTCTCAGAAAGTGTGTTAATGAGAACAAAACACACTGAAAAGACTCGTGTTGGTTTGTGGGGGTCAATCTGTAATACTTAAACTCTTGTGTCATGTTAAAAGTGGTATCATAGCATATCTCTCCCAATACGATGTGGTTCGAGGATGAACCAAGCATAAGCTAGTGGGCATGTAATGCTCGAGACTGGCAAGGGCGAGGAGTAGTTGTCGGTTCTCAAGGCATGATAATGAGCAATTCCTGGAAGCTTCTAGGAAAAACGGATCTAATCCACATCGAAATGAGAGGGATCCTAAGGTCGTGCAGGCTAAGGACTACATGGTTGAAGGAAAACTTATAAGAACTGTTTAGTACTACCTATACCAACAATATGCATCTTCTTTTTGGTAGCCCATTCCATAATAACTCCACAGTCAAGCGTGCTTGACTTAGAGCAATTTTGGGATGGCTGACCATCTGAGAAGTTTCTCAAAAAGCGTGTGAATGATAATAAAACATGCTGAAAAGACTCATGTTGATTTGTTGGGTCATTCAGTAATACTTAAAGTCGTATGTGATCTTAAAGTTTTGGTTTTCAAAAATTGTTCTATTATATCAAATATTTTTCTATGTTAAAAAAAGGATTGAAGTCTTAAAAGATTACAGTGAGTGATATTTTAAAGGTTGAAAAGACAAAGATCAAATTGCACCATAGTCCAAAAAATCATCATTGAAGAAAACCACACTACCTTCGTAGTTGATACAAATTAAATTTAACTCCATCTCAAAAACATGGCTCAAATGGAAGGATTGTCTAATTCTATATAAACCCTCTCACAACGGTCATGACTCCTAATGTGAGACTCCAAGTTAGATTCATGAAAGAGATGAACCGATAAAATCCTCATGAAGGAGATGAAACGGATTCTACGGATGAATCGATAAAATCCAATTCTCAAGAGTATAAAATTCTACCAATTTCGAATAGAATTTGATAAAAAGGAAAAAAGTTATTGTTGAAATGTTGATTGATTTCCAAATATACATGTGAATTCAATACTGATTTCACCATTTACTAGCCACAACATTATATATTGTATCTCTAACATGAGCATTAATGCCATCAGGCCTCTGGTAATAACAAGAGCTCTAACATCCTCCAAACCTGGTTATTTGTTTGGTACCAAAATCTTTGAATGCAAAGGAAACAAGGTTTTTATCATTATTCTTTTGTTTGTTAAAAGCATAACATCTCCCGTTCTCATCCTATGAGATGTAGTCACACATTGAGCTATGTTCCTTTTGCAGTTCATATGTACACACTTCTGAATATGGTATAGGTGATGGCTCATTCGTCAAGAATTTAATCGTCACTGGAGATGTTTGGGACCAAAATGGAGAAGGACGCACATTTTGATGATTAAGATCTTGATTAAAACATGTGAAATTGAAATGGAAAAACTCGGTGGAAATTTAAAAGGTTTTTCCTATGCAACCAAACATGAATCCCAACATATGATTCCACGATCCATATCTCGATCATACAACAACAAAAATCAATGGTGTGTTACAATTAGGGTTATTGGTTGTTGTTCCCTAGACTTAAAACAAATTTTGCTACAACTTTATCCCATTGACATGATTTTAGTGGATTCTTATGTGAGAGATTTTAATGTTCAAAGTATTAAACACAACATGAAGTATATTATCTGATGGAATTGTTTACAACAAGAGCATGACTTTAAATGTTCATTGGGTGGTGATTTTAGACAGATTTTTCAGGTTAATAAGAAGGGTATGAAGCAAAGTAATGTTGTTGTCGTCGTCATTTCATTCGCGATTTGTAGTACTTGTCGGGTGTCGAGACCGACAAAAAATATGAGGCTTATTGCATTGCACAACAACGATAATCAAGAAGGTCCTTTAAAAAAAACGATAATCAAGAAGGTATAATATTTTTATTTTTATTTGCATAAAGGATTCTAAAACCTGGATATGGTACTTCTAATGTATATGAAAATGGTGAGTATGATATTCAAATTCCTTACTTCAAGACAATAAATAAAAGTCGATGACAATCACTTTCATATATGAAAATCTATCTTTCACGACCTATTTTCAGTCATGAAGAGATGTATTACACATGAAGATTAATTAAAGACCATGTAAATCCACACAAAAAATGTTGTGCAACACAGCATCATTGATCATGTGTAAATTTGTATACATTGATTTTACATTTTAGAAAATCACTGCTCACATTCGTAGAAGCAGTAGCAAAAAAAAACAACGATGCCTGTAGCCATACACTCACCGGAATTTGCATTCTCCTCGTTGATGCAGCCTTCGTTACACTTGATTTCCTCACAACCATGGTTCATTGTTGAACTAAGCAAAATTTTACAAATTTTTGCTTCTTCATCTACACATAAAAATAAACAATAAAAAATTGAACATGAAAAAGGATTAGAATTGAAGTATGAGAGAATAAATATAGGTTGTTTAGTTAATTTGTACCTTTTGCGGAATTAATGAAAATAGCAAGATAGAGGTACATGAAGATGATGTAGAATTTACTTGCAGAAAAAGTCATGTTTTCTAAATGTAAATGATGTTTTTTACCAAAATGTTTGTAACTGTATATATGAAAATCAATATAGGTAAAAATGAGAAAACTGGATGATCTTTTTGAAACAATCTTGTATGAAAATATTGTGAGCCAGGTTGAGTTTTTATTTATTTCTTTATTTAGATTTTAAATTATTATCAATATGTTTTAATGCACCTTTATAGTATGTCGAGAAGCCAAGATATGACACTTGAGGTGATAGCTCAGTGATGAATTTAGTTTTATTACCTTCGGGGTACTTAATTTTAATCCACTCAGAGACAATTTAGTTTTATTATCTTCGGGGTACTTAATTTTGACAATTGTAAAATAATCATTAATGACATTTTAATTAAAAAAATTTCTCCACATTTTTTTAGAAAAGAAAAAGGAGCCAAGACATTACAAAGTTTTTTTTTGTCAGTACCCCGGCGGAGTTCACCTTATAAGGTGAATAAGTAGGGTGTCTGGGATTTGAACCACAACCCCTATATATAATAATGCATTGTCCTATTACAAAGTTTATTGGACTAAAAATTTAATTTTCAATATATTAATATCTATTTGTTTTAATTTGTCCCTTTAGTCTATTAAGGAGCCAAGGCATGACAAAATTTATTGGACCAAAAATAAAATTTTCAATTTATCATTACCAATATTTTTTTTTGTAGACCTTTATCAATATGTTTTAATACATGCTCATATATAGTGTATCTTTTTTTTTTTGACACATATATAGTGTATCTAGAAGGTAAGACATATACCAAAATTTATTGGGCCGAAAAATATAATTATCAATTTTTTTTTTAATAATTTTTTTTTGACAAAAAAAATAAGAATATGTCCAATTATCAATTTGTTATTATCAATATCTTTTAATATGTCCATAATCCATATAGTTTGTCTAGAAGCCAAGGTATGGAAAGTATATTGTTCCGAAAATCATGATTTCAATTTATTATTATCAATCTTTTTTAATCTACCCATACAGTTTTTCTAGAGCCATGTAATGCTTTGGAGGGTTATATTGGTGGTTCATTGGAGGTATCAACATATATAGTTGAAATGACCATGTACCACATTAAAACAATATCACTTTTATAAATATCTTCATTTAAAAAATCAATTATATTGTTCTCAACATAATCAAAACAATAGAGCTTAAACCAATAAGTAGTATATTTAATTAGTTCATGAAGTTATTGTAAAGTTACTTTACTTTCTTTATCCTGCAATGGAAGATGAGGGTCCAATTATTTACTTTATATGTGGTTATCTATGTACGGGAAAGGTGCATGGATTTTTCCTTTGTTAATAGAAATTATTTTTCAAGTAATCCATTGTAGGGGTGGACAAGTTCAGAAGGTTCAAGTCGAAAATCGTCAATCAAACTTAAATGTTGGAGGAAGAATTCAACTCCCTTCCTCTCCACTCTCTTCCTCTTCAAACGCGCAAACAAGGCTTAACAGATGTATAATAAGCTTGTTCCTTTATATAAGTTATTCTTTAGAGTAACAAATACAATGTGGTGGTAGTCAATTGATCACATTTTTAAACACTCTGTAAAACTTATTATGTAACAATAAAAGTTAACCGGATATTCAAAAAAACATTTGAAGCAATGTATCCACATATTTTCATGGATATATAAAAAAAAATTCCAGTAATGATCTTCCAATATATCACATTTCAGGAAGAGTATCCTAGTTTATCATCGTAGATTAACTAGTTGAAAATTCATTCGTCCACGCATATCAATAGTGTGACATGTTTGGCTTCTCTAGACAGTGTTTGTAGCATTGTCAATAAATTTTGGACACATGTAAGAGAGATGTGTTCAAAGTTTGATATGGTGACTATTTGTAATGCCAGCTTTAATATGTTGAGATGTTCTCTATTTTGCAAAAGAACCGGAGAATTAATCCACTATGAGAAAACAAATTTTTTTTTTTAACAAGCCAAAATAATATATATAGTACTACAAGAAACAGTTGCTCCTTAGTATAAAGGTGTGCAAAGAGGAGTAAAATAGTTTTACATCACGGAACTAGAAGGAAGAAACAGACAAATTCAGTCAAGACCCAAATAAGTAAAGGGTTGTTTCAACATATAAAATGACCAAAAGAAAAATTAACATTTTGAACTTTCAGCCACCAATAGATAGAAAATTTTACTTTATCCATGAGCTTCCGAATAGATTTAGCTTTATTGTTAAAGAACATCTTATTCCTTTCTGTCCACAACACTTAAACACAACAAAGCCAAATTTGCTGCAAAAATGATCGCCGTCGTTTTGAGAAAACAAATTTGATTATTATTTCATTCAAAAATAATAATTAAATGATGAAAATTATTTGAAAATAATCTATATACTAATACTAATACTAATATAAAAATCCATGTCCGTTGATTTTACAATTTTGACCCGACTTTTTTCAAACTTCTCTACATTTTTAAGGAGAAGTTAGGCCAAACACAATATCAATTAAGTACTTACTAAAAAAAGAACTGTTTTTGAACGCATAAAATTGAATGGAATGAGCTTTGACTAGAAGCTGTTGAATGTTACTTTAAAAAACTACTTATCGACAATTTATTTCACGAGCACCTCTTTTCAACTCACGCTAGGAACCTTTTCATTATTCTTTAATATTATATTTCAATATATTTTTTTTCTTCCATTTAACTTTATTTTTTTTAAGCGTTCCATTTAATTTTTTAAGAAGGCTCCCTTTAATTTTATCTTTTTTTCAAAGAAATTATATTATCTTTTTATCACTTATATGTATAATTTCAATATCGTTTAATCATCACAACCTCACAAATATTTTTATTCACGCTATCATTTAACGATTCCAAATATTTTTATTTCCTTTCTTCAACCTCGCAAATATACACACACATATTAACGTTTAGAGTAATATTTTATGTTTGTCTATCTGTTTTTTTGTTATGCTAATGCATATAATTTTTTTAGTGTTGCTTGGTTGAGTGCTACCTCACCAAATTTTTTTAACTATTTTCCAATTTTTATATTTTTAAAAACTTTTAACTATTTTACAATTTTTTATTTTTAACTATTTTTCAATATTTTCTCCCAAATTCAGTTGTTTCTACACTGCCGTTGTGGGCGACTAAGGTACCGTTTGACCTGGGTTTTTTTTTTCAACTTCTTTAAATTTTTAAGGAGAAGTTAGGCCAAATACAATATCAATTAAGTACTTACTAAAAAATGTACTTTTTTTAATGCATAAAATTGAATTGAATGAGCTTTGGCCAGAAGTGTTGAATGCTACTTCAAAAAACTACTTCTCGATAATTTATTTCACAAGTATCTCTCTTCAATTCACGTTGGGAACCTTTTATTTTATTTTTTAATATTATATTTTAATAAGTTTTTTTCTTCCATTTAATTTTTTTTAACCGTTCTATTTAATTTTTTTTAAGGAAGTCTCGTTTAATTTTATTATCTTTTTATCATTTATATATTTAATTTCAATATCTTTTAATCATCACAACCTCACAAATATTTTTATTCACGCTTTATAATGTAACGTTAATCTGCACATTGTTGGTTCCTTCATTGGTTCAAATAAGTATCATGTTAATTATAATGTTGTTTTTCTAATCTCTTGAACAAAATAGAACATGTTTTTTTTCCTTCAGCAAATCTTTATAATGCTCTGGTAAATGTTTTAGAAATATACTTATATATATAATATCTAATTAACACTGCAATTTGTTTTGTACCTAACACTTTCTAAATGAGATATCAAGGACATTTCTAAAAGGAATAGGGAAAAAATCACACTCATCGGACAAACAAACTCAAAAAAGGTATAAGTGTCGCTTGATAACGGCAAAGGGAGCAAGTTACGAAAAATACTTAGGCGGTCAATGGTTCAACTTTTGCCGAGAACATATGTTAGAGGTAGGTGATAAGCTAATTTTTGATCTAGAGAAGCCACCTAAAAATATGCACGTTTAATTCGTTCCCAAATAAAGATTTGGTGTTCATGATCCACACTTTCAACATATCACCTTAACTCTAATCCTAGACAAGATTATCTTCACTCACCGATGCTACTTCTTTGCTTGATTTCATCTGATGTAAATATGAGTATCAATCCTTTTTTGGTAACTCTACAACAACAAAACTCTTTTTTATAATTTTGGATAATAATTCACACATCATTGGTTCCTTTTTGGTTCCAATTGTTTTCATCCTAAATATTATGTCAATTCCTAATCTCATAAACTGATTATATAATCTCTAAATCAGCCTATACATATTTTTTGATGAATCACAATGTTCCGTTGTTTTAACATCAAGTGATTGTTAGAACGACGTAACAAAGACATTAAGTATAGAAAGTTGGAGGGAAACTTTTTATTTAAAAATAAGTTTAACTCTTCACATTTTCCATATATTGTTTATTATAAATACTAAGCCATATATCTGATTGTTGCAGAACGCTAAGGAGTTAGCCATGGTTTGCGAGTGATAGTGTAGCAGAAAAATATCGTCCATATGAGGCATATAAGGATGCGCGTAGTATATTAGTGATTCACAATATTGCACACGAGGTGAGTTAATTCATGTTTTTATTTATTTAATTTTTTTTGGGGGTGTTGCTAGGCAATAACATCTATAACTGTATACATTGATCAATACTCTTTCCCTTTTGAGAAAAAACTCTCCCCAAAGCACTGTCGTCCCAAAGTCACATCTTCGTTCGACAAAATATAGCCTCATTAGTCCTTTTGAGAAAAAAAAAAACATTCCCCAAAGGCACTCTTAAACTCCGAAAAAGAGCTTAGGTGGGATTTATTTTGAAGTTCATAACCATTTAAAATATAACCTCATTAGTCATTTTACATTAAATTGGATAATTTGAACACTTTTAATTGGTTGCGCATGTACATGCATTTAAGATATGCTCATATATGCTACTGAAGAATATGAGAAGTGATTTTGTCTTTAATTTGTGATGACACAATTAGAATGAATAATTTTTAGTTGAATGTAACTTCTACCTACACAAGGAATTTGTGACGGGTTCAAGAATAACCAAGGCAAGTATTAACATAAATAATTAGTTATCAATTATCACAACAGGGACTTTCTTTTTCGTTTGATTTTTGTACATCATATCTAATTTCTTGCTTTCCTTGGAGTCCTATTTGTTCAACTATAAGTAGTTTCAATCAAAATTTAGGTGTCACTATATTGTTGTTGCTTGCTTTTTCATTAATTATAGTCAATTGTTGCTCAACAATGACTAGTTGTGGTTATGGTATCTTTGCAGATATTAAAATGGTTTGGGAAAGATTTTGGAATCAAAATTCTTGACAAAGTTCGGTTTAAGATGGATCATCAGAAGTCAAAGGAACACTTGATTTTTGAAGATGGGGTGAGAAAAAATAAAGCAACAAAGGCTAGACTTCTTAGAAAAAATGTTCTTCAAGTTAAGAAAACAAGAAGGTTGAAAACAATGTCAAAAGAAAATGCTCCAATCTCATGTAAATGTTCTATTTTTTTTTATTTTTTTTTATGAATATGAAGTTTGCATTTTCACTCATATTCTAATCTTTTGGAAATTGTATTATGGCATGTATATTTTGTATAATATTTCAATGACAACTTCACTCCGTGGTGATAATAACCAACTTCGAAATAATACTAAACATGATCACAACTTCTACGGCTGAATTACCTAACAAACCATTAATATATACTGCTGTGAATTCTAAGGTGAATCAGAAAATAGAAGAAAGTAATGTTACCTCACCTAAAGTCTCAGAGATTCAAATATCTACTCCTCCGTCGAGTAACCAAGCAATGCAAGAATCAATCCACAACAGGAAGAAATGGATAAATGATGAGGAGAACTCTTCAAAAGTGGTGAAAGAATTTTGTAAGCTTATTTTCTTTATCCATGCTTTTGGTTATTCAATATTTCAAAAGAGAGTTTACTTTGTCCATTATTAGCTCAGTAGAAAGTGTTTGGCAAATTGAATTATTTGTTGTTATTGAACATACTCATTCATGTGACATGGTAGTCATATGAAAGATTGTAGATAGTTTTTAGCTTCTCACACCTTATAACAATATGACCATGTGGATTGGAATTGCTATCATACTAAGGAAGGATACCAAGTATAATACATTTTCCATGTTTTGGAATAATAATATTTTCATTTAGAACAAATTTTTAACAAAATATGTAATTCAACCCGTCAATGGACAAATATAATATCAAAAGTATATATTAATTATATTATAGTATGTTATTATAATGTAACTATTATACGAATAGTATTCTATTTAAAACTAAGTTGATACTTCACGGTTTTTTAAATTTATATGTTTGGGATTTATGTTTGTCTTTAATAATCTATTCTTCTATAACAAAATTTTCCGAAAAAAGATAATACAATCCGTGCGAAGCACGGGTTTGTAACTAGTAATAATAATAATCAATACACTATATACTTTCTGTGTATTTCTCTATTATGAGAGGATCCTATCCTAACTCAACTTAAATTGGTTTGTGTAGGATGTAAGGCAGTAAAATTCTATTGACATAATGTTATATATATAGGAAAATTTTAGGTTTAAAGTTTTACTAAAATTAAAACTACAAACAATTCTATAGTTATTTTTCAACGTTGTGGCCTCCTGATCAAAGAAAATGTTTCAAAAAAACGTGGTTTATATAATTTGATTCACCATTATGTTATGTTTGTGGGATATGAGAAATATAATAATCTTTAAGGGTGAAATAGAAGATTTCCTTAAAGTTATGATGACACATTAAAATTCTTTGATGAGTGTGATTCGGTTCATAAACAGATTAGAGAGAGATTGTGGTTCACATGTATGTTTCTCACAATAGATTTAAAAGTGTGATTTTTTTTGGTTACAAAAAGTGTGATTTCTTTATTAATAGTTCAAAGTATCCCTTGTAGTCTCATAAATAAAACTTGTTTGACTATAAAAAAAAAAAAACTATCTTTAAATTATAAGTTGTTAGCTATTATACAAAACCAAACCAAACCTAAATAGCAAATACAAACTTAATTGAAGTGCTACTTAGTAATGTTCAAATAGTTTACAACGAGAATTGAATTTATACATTAAGTATTGCATTTTTATCATGTTCAATTGAAAGGCCAACATAAATAGCAACCTATAGATGCAATATGATCTTAAACACTTACTTTATTTTACAAGAAATATTAAAGGTTGAATTGTTTCATCAAAAACTCAGTGTTCAACAAGTGAAGTAGCAATTGCAATGAACATAATCACCTTGACAAGCACCATATAGTGCATGCTCCGAAACACACGTTGTACTACAAGACAAGTTATTAATACAAAGCCCTAACCATGTTATACTTTTCTTTCTACAAACTTCTGCTTCCACCTCTACACATGAAAATAAAATAAAAATTATAGTAAACAAATAATTAAGAATGTGAATAAGGCTTAGAATTGAAGAAGTACAAGAGAATAAATATAGATTTATTAGTGAATTAGTTTTTACCACATGTGGAAAGAAGGAGAAGGATAAGATTGAGGAACATGAAGACGATGTAAACATTACTAGCAAAGAATGACATTGTTTCTATATGTAAATATAACATTATCTACAAAAGATAACAATAAAATGTTTGTGTCTATGTATGTAAAGAAAGCAATATATGTAAAAATGACAACAAAAGTTGACTTTTTTTAAATGATCTAGTTTGAAAACTTTGCCAGTCATGTTGATTTTTTTTTTTTTATTACTATCAATATATTTTAATTTGTCCATATAGTCTATTTAGGAGCCAAGACATGACAAAGTTTATTGGGCCGAAAATCTAAATTTCAATTTATTATTATCAATTTGTTTTAGCATGCCCACACAGTATGTCTAAGATCCAAGGCATGACAAAATTTATTGTGCCAAAAATTCAAATTTAAATTTATTATTATCAATTTGTTTTAACATGCCCATATATTCGGTCCTGGAGCCATGCCAATGAAAGTTTATAGGCCTAAAATAAATTGTCAATTTATTATTATCAATTTGTTTTTGTTAGTGTATCTTACAATGCTTTTTCCACAAGCTAGGGTTTTGATTTAATTGGAATTGAGAGAATAAGAAGAATTGAGAATGAGTAGATTAGAACTATGAAGAATGTGATTTCATTAAGGTGTGAATCACACAATACAAAAGCTTATATACAATGTTGTTGAGTTGCTTGAGAAACAAGTGATCTCTCAAACCCTAAGAACCTAATGCTAAAATCTAGCAAAAATGTAACGAACTTCATAATAAACAAAACTAACTTGATTACTATGTCATCTTAACCAAACAAACTTGATTAAGTCACTAATCACTTATTCTAACTTGAATTAACAAACTAAATGAAATGGTTGTATTGGCAGAATCAACACGTGTCCTGGACAACCGTTTTTTTTATTTTGTCCTATAGTACATAACCAAAATTGAGAAAAAAAATTTAAATTACGCTCCCAGTGGGAGTTAAACCACGCACAATCAGGAGCCTGGCATACTGCCTCGCCACCAAATGCTTGTTGTATGTTTTCCCATCTAATAGTATATATATCATAAATATTAGTCAGATAATATTTCAAAATAAATTCTAGACTATGTCAAAATAAAAAACAAAATCAAAACTATGTCATTTTAAAAAATTATCCGAAGAATAACAAAAAAATTTAGATTTTATATCGATTTTTTTTTTTTGACGAATATGAACAAAATTTGGATTTTATATTGGCAAATCATACGACGAATATGAACAAAATCTAGATTTTATTTAAAAAAAATATCCGACGAATATATACAAAGTCTTGATTTTATTTTAAAAAATTATCCGACGAATATGAACAAAATCTAGATTTTATTTCAAAAAACTATCCGATGAATATGAACAAAATCTAGATTTTTTTTTTTTTAAAAACAAATTATCCGATGAATGTGAACAAAATCTAGATTTTGTTTTGAAAAATTATCCGGCGAATATGAACAATGTCTAGATTTTATTTTAAAAAATTATCTGAGGAATATGAACAATATCTAGATTTTATTTTGAAAAATTATCCGACGAATATGAACAAAGTCTATATTTTATTTTAAAAAATTATCCGATGAATAGGATCTCTTTGTACTACTTATTCACCTTCCACCGCATCCTCTTACATAAGCAAACAAAACTACTACATCCCCTTCTCCTAAACAGACCATTAACATTTTGAATGAAGATAAAAGCCAGTCTTGCTGTTGTTGTGTAAGGACTTCGACATTCGACCTCAATCTCGTAGCGAAGAAGAATAAAGAAAAAGAGAAGAGAGGAATTCTGAATATTGGAGAAAAAGATGAACAACATCTAATTTTAATACCACCCAAAAGAAGAAACCAATATCTATTATTTAGGGTTGTCAAAAGTCTTGGTTAATAAGTTTATGTAATGATATTTGTACAACCACTTTATTACAACTTTTTGACAACTTTCTCTTTCATACTCATATTATATTTTTATTCTCTCTCTTCCTTTTTCTCTTCTCTAATGTTTTGGACCAATGAAAAAAGAGAAAATAAAATATATCACTACTCTTCTAAATTTGGGGTTGATGACCCTACCGGTCTAAGTTTATGAATTTCTAAGTTTATGGTAACAGTTACAATAGGACAGAGGGAGTAACCTAATTAGCCGTTCAAAAAAATTCTTACAATTAGTCTTAAAATACACTACCTATAAAAATGAAATGATATAACATAGAAATATGCTTTTATCCAAGGGTAAAACAAAATAACACTAACAATTTTTATTTTTTTTTGAAGAAGTTAAAATGGAATATATTATCAACATCAATAATTTTGTCATTCCTAGCACAATGTATACATAGAAAGAACAAAAAAATCTGTACAATATTTGCTAACAAATTCTTGATATCCTTTAAACTCTGATTTTATTTTGTCAAAAACATCAAAGGTGGACATTACTTGTTCAGAAACTCATTGCTCAACAAATGAAGTAGCAGTAGCAAAGAACAAAATTGCTTTGACAAGCACCATATATGTAACTTGCATTCTCCGACACACACGTTGTACTACAAGATGCATCATTAGTACAAGGCCCTAACCATGCTCTACTTTTCTTTCTACAAATTTCTTCTTTCTCCTCTACACGTACAAATGAAAAATAATCATGAAGCAAATTAAGAACACAAATAAGGTTTAGATCAATTGAAGAAGTATAAGAGAATAAATTAAATATAGCTTGCTTAGTTAATTAGTTTGTACCATATATGGGTGGAAATAAGGAGAAATATAAGACAAAGAAATATGAAGAGAATATAGAATTTACAAGCAAATAAAGTCATCATTTCTAAATGTACAAAGATAGTGTTCTTTGGAAAAGAAACCAGTAAAATGTTTATGTCTATGCATGTAAAGAAAGTAATATTGGTAAATATGACAAAAGGACTTGATATATTTTTTTGTTTTTGTGGTGGCAATAATTTGAACCCCAGATCTTACATATATTATGCATTGTTCCTATCAACTGAGCTAAATTTACGAGAACTGATATTTTTTAATTGTTCTAGCGTGAAAACTCTACTATAAATATTTTTTATTTTACATTATCAATTGATTGTTATCAATATGTTTTAATCCACCCATGTAATATGTCTAGAGTCAAGGCAAGACAAAGTTTATTGGGTAAAATATCTAATTTTCAATTCATTATTATCAATGTATTTTAATCTTCCCATACAATATGAGATTGTAGATGAAGCTCGTAAACGGAAAAAAGAGCTCATTCTTTTTAAAGTGGATTTTGAGAAAGCCTTTGATTCTATTGATTGAGGTTACTTGGATGAGGTGATGTGTAAGATGGGGTTCCCGTTTCTTTGGCGGAAATGGATAAAAGAGTGTTTTGGAACTGCCACAGCTTTGGTCTTGGTTAATGGCTCCTCAACGGACGAGTTTCCTTTGGAGAGGGGATCAAGGCAAGTTGATCCCCTTTCACCTTTTCTTTTTCTTCTGGCAGCAGAGGGCTTCAATGTATTGATGAAGGTCATGTCTTCGAATCAGCTCTTCAAGGGGTATAGTGTGGGCAGCAGTGTTCCGATGGTGGTGTCTCATTTGCAATTTGCAGATGATACACTTATTTTAGGTGAGAAGTCTTGGAAAATGTTCGCACGATGCGTGCAGTCCTTACTTTGTTTGAAGCTTTGTCTGGTCAGAAGGTAAACTTTTCTAAGAGTCAATTGGTTGGTGTGAATGTTTCTGATTCTTGGCTATCTGAGGTGGCGCTAGTGTTGAGTTGTAGGGTTGGTTGTCTCCCTTTTGAGTATTTGGGGTTACCCATTGGTGGAAATGCGCATCGTTTGGATTTTTGGAAACCGTTGGTTCTTCGTATTAACTCTAAACTATCGGGTTGGAAATCTAATCATTTATCTTTGGGTGGTCGCCTGGTTCTGTTAAAGTCTGTCCTGTCATCGCTGCCTGTTTACGCCTTTTCTTTCTTCAAGGCTCCGACATGTATTGCCCGTTTTTAGCCTGTTTTTTTTTGTTGTGACTTTGTTCTTTTTCTGGCACACCTTGTGCTAGGAAGAACTCTTTGATTTGGGTAATATATTCCATTTTAGCCTCTTAAAAAAAAAAAAATCTTCCCATACAATATGTCGAAGAGCTAGCCATGACAACACGTATTGAACCGAACATCTAAATTTTAGTTTATTAACAATGATTTTTAATCCGGCCATATATCTTGTCTAGGATCCAAGACATGAAAAAATTTATTGGACCAAAAATCAAATATACAATTTATTATTATCAATTTGTTCTAGTCTGCCCATACAGTATATGTAGGAACCAAGACATAGCAAAGTTTATTTGCCTAAAAATCAAATAACTTTGAGGTGAAAATAAGTTAGACCGGCTAAAAACGGTTTACGATCTACCATAAGAATGGTTTAGGTCAGGCTAGATTTTTTGTTTTTAAATAAGCAACGGTAAACCTCTTTTTAAAAGTCGTTTTAGTTAAAAAGTTGAGGTTTACAAGTCACCAAAGATTTTTTTAGAACTACGAGATCAACAACCTAAGTAAACATTAATTATATATATTTTTGTTAAATTATAAGTTAGCTAAGCTTTTCAGGAATTTAAGAATATTAGTCTACATTAATTGTTATTATATTTAAATGTATTATCATAAAATAGAGTTGAACTACGATGTAATAAAATCATAGTTTATAACATGTTGTTTTAAATCTCAAAATAAAATTTAATATAACTTGTTTATTAGATTGTTAGTCTATTTAAAGATATGTCAAACTAATATAAAGAAGGCAATATGAAATAACCTTTAAGTTGGAAACACTAGAGAGAGGAGCTCTCCCTGTTCTCTTCTCCCTCAACCCATCACCTTACTTTCTCCACCGTTCCAACTATCTTCTCCTCCCTTTTAAAACTCTAGTTGCGATGTAGTTGCTGACATTGTGGCAAGGCGAGTCCTAGCCTCCACACTATGTTGGGTTTTTTAACGAAAGACCCATCACTGATTCCCTCCTCCGTTTCGGTGGTGGTTGTTGCTCTTTTGGCTTTGAAACATGTTAATGTCTATTCTTTTTAGCTTCTCCTCCATCGATGGCAGCGATAGCTTTCTTGAACCATGGGTTATCTTACGTCGGGTATGTGTTTGTCGCTGGAAGCCATGATGGCAGTGTTTGGTATCTGTCGGTTCTGCGGTGGATTGTTTGGGCTGGTTTCTCGTCATTATGTATCGTTCTGTTTCAAACTTATTGGCTGGGTTGGGGGACGGGGGGTTTCGTACCACTTTTGTTAATCTTTGTTGTATTATCCATTTATGAATGATTTGCGATTGTTGGGTTAGGCTTATGTTCCCCCAACTTTTTATACTTCATTTTTTATTTTATATATCTTCCTTTGCTTAAAAAAATAAACTTTAAGTAGGTCAACAAGTCATATTAAAAGTCTTTCAAAAAGGTCACACATTCCAAATAACGAGCCTATATATGATAGGTAACAAGCTAGACTTGAATTTGATATTTTGATATGTTTATGACTCATTCATATTGTTTATGTATCAATTGGAAACATTAGACCATTAAAACCGGGTTGAGATCCTCTCAATTTCCTAAAAAAAATAGGAATGTCCATTACTATAGTTTTGAAATAAATAAATGATATTTGTGAAGGTATAAAATGGAAAGGATCTCAACTCCTCCATTTTGTACCTTCTTTATTTGTTCCATTACCTAAGTTTTATCGTATAAATGTCCAATTAGTGTCTCAAATTCAAAAAAAAAAAATGTGCATTTATATTATAAAATTTAACCAAGTTAATAATAACGTCTGAGTTATTCTCCCGTTGACAGAAAACTATGTTGTTTATGAATTTTTAAATAGACCAGATACTTGACAACTATATATCACAAATATCTCCCTTCACCTGTTTTCCCACATGGATCTAACCTAATAAATTGAAAAGCATGAGTCAAGCTATTTTTGTGCAATGCGCAACTAAACCCTAACCATTCCATTACGTCTGCCCAAACTTTACCAAACATCGTGCAGTAAAAAAAAAGATCATGTGTAGTTCGTCTGATCCACAAATAGGTGAGCATTGAAATGCGAGACACCTCTTCGAGTTAAATTATTTTTTGTTCGTAAAAGCTTCTTTGATTGAGTAACCTTTTTCTAGATTCTGATTGTAAAATCAAGTATATTTTACTTTACCATGCATAGAAAAACTTAGCCAACAATTGCCTACATTTAACCATTAACTCCTCTTCCCACAAATATATGTTTCTTCTCCACCTCCACCTCCACCCCCTTCCATCTATACTCATTCTCAACTTCAATATATTTTCCATCGTTTCGATTTGATTAGTAGACAAACTAACAAGACTACTAAGTCTATCCTTTATCACTCCCCCCTCCAACCAAAGGATCACATCGAAAAGATGTATTCCAACCATTTCCAACCACCTTTGAAAATGATATGAAAATTAATAACTAAAACTCTCACTTTTCCCATTCTTTATAATAAACACATCTCTCCACCACATGGAATCTCTCAACCACACACACAACTAATTATCCGTCCGTTTTTATTTGTCAAAATTCTGCAACATAATTTTCCCAACAAAGCATGATAATAGCTTAAAGGAAAGGTTATGCCCAAACCCTTCTTCTTTTAGCAAACAAATAGTTTCCCACTTAAACTAGTGAATCTTTGGAGAAACCTCCTCTCCACATGTAAAAAAAGATTTAAATAAATATTCAGTTTTAGAAAAATAATATTTGAAGGAACTTTGAAGAAAGTAAAAGCAGAGCAGATAAGACAACTTTCAAAAGAATAAGTCAGTCTTCCAATCTTTTAAGATAGCAAACAATTTTTAATTCTTTCCATAAACTGCATCCTCGATTGAACAAAATACAAATATTAATTTTGTTGACAACATATATTACTTTTTTTTTGTCGAAAAAAATATATTACTTTTTTTTCCTTAAAAAATATTACATTCTTTTTATTAATTTTATAATATTAAAAAAGTTGTTCATTAATATTGTTGGATTTGACATTTTTTTATGCGTTTAACTTTCGATTTTTCAATTATGTGTACCAGCTTTCGATGATGATTTTCACTTTGTCCAAAACTTCAAAAAAATTTAAAATATTGTTTGAGATATTTTTTACTTTTATTTTTTCAAGTTCATGATCAATTTAATTAATCCTATACATTCCTTAAATTTTTTTTTAATCCTATACATAAAACTCATAAAGTATAAAAAACACAAATACATTTTCAATTCTGATGTTGGTTTTCGTGGTGATGCTCGTGGTGGGTGGTGCTGATTCTTGGTCAGGGCCGGCCCTAGGGCATAGGCCGCGAGTGCGACGGCCTAGGGCCCATGCCGGTAGGGGGCCCAATTTTTTTTTTAAGGTAACGGGGTGTATATAGAAATATTTGGATTTCAAGGGGTATATATAGAAAAAATTTCTGCAAAGGCCCAAACTTTGACAAGATAAAGGAATGGGTTGACATCTGTTAGTATTTTTGGCCCTTTTAGTGAGATTTGCTATATATATCATATGTAACACAAATATTTCTATACACACCCTCCTATAAAAAAATTTGGTTGTTCTTGATAATATGCTCAAAAATTTATTATCGAAGAAATTGGTGATATTTTTTTGGGCCCTTTGTTCCTAATAATGTGTTTCACTAATATTAAAAATATCTACGATATTTATTATCCAAGAAATTGGGATAATTTTCATAACAAAGCAAATTCTATTTTAGTTGAAAATAGGGTGCTAAAATTTCAGTCTACTTCACATGTGCTATTTTTCTCACTTCTAAGGTATTTTTATTTTGTTTTGGTGTATATAGAATATTTAATTTATTATCAGATGTTGTCTAAAAAAACATTTATTTTGTAGTGAAAAGCAAAATGAAAAGCAAAAAAACACAACAATGAGCTAAAAAAATTATGATGCATTATGTAAGGGCCTTTTTTTTCATATTATGCCTAAGGCCCGTAAAACTCTAGGCACGGGTCTGTTCTTGGTGAGGATTAATGATGGTTTTTGTGGTGGTTAATGGTAGTTTTGTCTGGTGGTGGTGCTGCTGGTTTTTGTGGTGATTTTTGGTGGTGGTGGTTAGTGGTGGTTATGTTTTTTGTGGGTTTTCTTCTATGAGTTTGTTGTTAATGAAGTTTTCAAATACTTACGTGGTGAGTTTACCTGTGCTTAACTGCGCTTTAACTATGCTCAACTGCAGAAGAGAAGAAAAGTGCAGTTATACAGGTTTTTGGTAGGATTGATGATTATTTTGGATGAGTTTTGCAATGGTTTGGCACAAGACTTGTTTCTGCTATTGCTCAGGTGTTTAAACTTTGATTTTTGGAGATGACTTTTTGGTTAAGATGTTTAGTTTTTATTGGTTTGGGGGCTCTCTGTGGAGGGTGTTTTTGGTTTATATGTAGAAGTTTGAATTTGATATATAAGTGTTTGTTTGGGTGTTCCATATAAACTGAAGATGCAATTTGGAGAGTGGTAGACAAAAAAAAAAGGTGGTGGGTCCTACCATTAAGTGGGTTCCACCGTCATTAATTGCTTTTTACTTTTTATGAGTCTTTATCTCTTTAAATGGAACAAATGAAGAAATTTATAAATAGAGAAATTTGTCAGTTCCTACTTAAATCTTTTAGCCAAGCATTCCTTGCGCTTGCTAGGATTATTTGTGTTTTGAATAAACTTGATTTTATCTCCATCATCAAAAACAAATTCACTTTGGATTTTTTTTAATATCATTCATTCAAAATTAATTTTTAATAATTAAATTTAACTCAACAAACAAAAAATTGCAATTGGCTTAAGGGTTTTATATTTTTATTTATTTTTTATTTTTTATTTTTTATGAAAGCCTAAGGGGTTTATTCACAACGACAGAGCCACCATTGGAAGTGTCCCATTGATTCCTCTTCACCAAAAATTCTCACTGACCAAATTGAAGAAAACAACATTACCCATTGCATCATTCTTCACTGAATCGATTGTAGAAGATTTTGATCGAAGAAGAAGGAAATGGGTTCTTCCGAGAATCGAGAAAACCCAGATGAAGTAGTTAACAACACTTTTCATCATTCTTCATCTTCTTCCTCTCGTCATGATTGGAAAAATCGAATCTTTATTCCTACCCTTCTTGCAGGTCTCTCTCTCTCTCTCTCTCTCTCGTTGTGTTGTTTCTTCTTAAGATTTCCTATAAACTTGTTTCAACTTTATTGAAAAAACTTGAAGTTTAAGTCTTGTATTGGAATCTAATGACCCAGATGATTATTTCCTGAATTTATTAGATGAAGGTAGCTTTTTTGTGTCTTAACCCTCTAAGGGAAATGACATATGAAATGTAGTGATTTAAGAAAAGAACAACTTAAATGTAATCACTTGTGTCGGTGTCGGAGACTGACATATGTAGGAGGACACGAGACACGTGTTCGATCAGAAGTGTTAATGACACTAGTAATCCAGGTTTGGCTTAGATTTAAGTAAAGTTTGACCAAAGATGATTTCGGAATAAGGATCAAACTTGGGTGCTTAGATCGATTCGGATTTAACTAAAGCTCATATTTAGATGGAGGTAGTTTAAGTCATTGTAATTGTTATAGAGTGTAGACCATAAGAGATGAATGGTAGTTTCCATTGGTTTCAATTCAGTGAGTGTGTGAACTGAAAGAATGAGATTTTTAGACTGGTGTCAATTTAGACCATTTAGTTGTACATAGCAATGTTGTCAAATAGAGGTTATGGCATAGCAGAATTTGAACAAACTGTTATTGTTCAGCGATACGCTATAGTACTATAGCGTAGAAAAAATAGTGGTTATAGCACAGTGTAAGCCAGATATCAGCCATGACTGATATTGGTAGTGCGTTTTTTTGCTTTTCTCCATGGTCAAGTTTGTGAAGGATGGCGGCACCACGGTGCCATATGTTGGCCGGTATGTCATATTTTTGGCTCTGTCACGGTCCACCATCCTCTATCGAAAACACTGTTATAGCAGCACTATAGGGTAGCGAAAATTGAATAAACTTCTATTTTCTGCAATCAACGATTGACAACACTGGTACATAGATGATGATGTTGGAACTGTAATCTCATAGATTCTCATTTGATATGGTCCAAGTTGAGTTTTATGGGAACAAAGAGAGGGTTAGAGTGCGTTTGATGTACTCATTTTTAAAATTTTTTATTTTTAAATCTTTGAACCAGGGGTTGCCGGTGCTGGAACTGGGTTGTTATCAAAGCATCGAAAAAGTCTTGGTCTTGCCAACGTTGCTGCCAGCTATGCTGCTAATTTTGCCATCGTCACCGGTTGCTATTGCGGTAACTGCTATATCTTATCGTAACTGTATTTCATAACATTGTTAATGTGGTGCATTTTGAATCCTGTGACTGGAATGATATGCTACTGTATCTTACAATTTGTATTATGAGATAAAGACATAACAATTTTGTCAGATACATGTCATTATCTGTGCAGTGTTCACCAACTCTGCATAAAGTAAAGTGTGCATTTGTTTTTGCCATGTTTTGTGTGATTATCTTTATTATTACTAAGAGCCTTCTATCAAGAAATGAAAGATGTTACATACTTACATTGTCCTATCCTACAAGGTGCCTATATTTGCAAATTACTGTTGCCAATAACACTATGGGCTTGATTAGTTATTTGTTTATATTTTTGGTGAACCATTGGTGCATGGAAAGCGATCATTGTAGCCTTCAAATGAGTTTTCTTGTTACATTATATAGATAGGACTGAAGGAAATAAAAGGAAGTAGCTTTTATGAATTAGAAACAACACACCTTTCTAAATAAATGGCAACTTGGTGCTACAAAGCTCCATCATGTCGGGTCCAAGGAAGGGTTGAATGAATCCTTACCTTGCATTACAGGAGATTGATTCCACAAACTCAAACCCGTGACTTCAACCATTGTGCCAAACTCTCCTTTCAGTAGACTGTTAAAACTATTGGGGAAATGTTCTGTAGTATTCTAGGAATGAGAAAATAAGAAACTGAGAGAAACTTCCTATCTGCTAAACTTTGTTATACTCTTCGGATCAATTCCCTAGTTTCTTCAGTTAAAAAACATACATTAATTCCTCCTACTCATGAAAAGTTGTCACAAAAAGAAGAAAGAATGCTAAGAAGCCTGGATAGTATGACACTGAGATGATATGGTGCAAGCAAATACGGGGATACGGAAAATTTTATCTAATCAAAATATGTTGACAAATCTATTCATGTATATAGAATATCAATACCTAAGTTTGTGAAGAGACATTCACATTGCTAATTGCTTCTTAATAGAAACATATCAATATAGTCAATATATGATGATAAAAAATGAGTAGCCCGGTGCACTAAAGCTCCCACATATGCATACGATGATCACAATTTACAAAAATGTAATTCTGTTCATAATAAGTAAGGGATAACTTGTGAGAGTTTTCAAGTGTGCAACCTTTTTACCACGTTCTAACTTGACGCTTCTAGTGCTAGTTTCAGAATGACAATGTGTTCAAAGTCCAATTGCCCAGGGTTCCATACACACTGATAGATACATATTTTTTCCCTGCCTATATCAAAATATATTTTTTTAGTTTTTACTATGTCCATATGTGTCACAAAAAATGTACAATTTTGTGTCTGTAGTTAGTATGATGTAACAAAGATGTGTCCTATCCAGGTGAAATTGTGTGTATAGTTGTTCAGAAGTATTGAAGATGTATCAAAGGAGTATCGGTGGGAATGTTTTAAATATGAATAAATTTTTTTATTGGATACTCTCTAGGTATGTATTGGAAAATATCGGACAAGTATCGATATCAGATACTTGTCGGACACCGGTGGTGGGGGTGGATCATGGTTAGGACATAGGGGTGTCATTGCCACCCCTCAATTTTCTTCATAATAGTCATGGACTCAGAGTTCAAGAATGACAGAAATGATTTTTGTATTTTCTTAGGCATAAATGTTGAAGGCAAGGTTTGAAATCAGTTTACCTAGTCTAAAATAAAGGCTGAGATAACCACTATGCCAACAACAAACTAGTTTTCTAAATCGGGTGCAATAGTGCTTTAGATATTCTTTACATATTGGCCAAGCTCCGGCACTTACTAGGGGTGTACGTTTGGATCGGTTTTTGGTCAAAAAAATGTCCGAGATTTCATCGGTTTGGTTTGGTTTGGTTTTTACTGTTTTTTAAAAAAGAAACCGAACCAAACTAGTCGGTTTGGATTGATTCGGTTTGTTTGAAAATACAATTAAAAAATTCATATTTTCACAAATTTGTATTTCATGCATACAACTTACTCAAATATTTCATAGAACTTTGTTTTCTGTGTTCTCTGTTTTTCAAACTATTTTGTATAACTAACATGAAAAAACTAACAAGAGATGGACGATCCCAGTGGCGATGAGGAACGATGGGTTAGGTGTGACTGAAGGCTAGTGTTCTTTTTTAGTTTAAATGAAATACACTGAGTGATGAGATGAGATGATATGGGAGAAAGTGAATGGATTAAGGATAATTTTATGTTGGACTTTAATTTTGAGTTTAATCATAGTGTGTGTGAGAAGGGATAATATTACTAAAATGGGGAGTGAGGTTAGCATCGGTTCGGTTCATCGGTTCATTGGATCTCAAAATAAAAAACCGAGAACCAAACCAAACTAGATCGGTTTAGATTGGTTCGGTTCGGTTTTGAACCGAACTAAACAAGGTCGGATACTTTTTCGGTTTGGATTTTCGGTTTCATCGGTTTTGTCCGAACCACTTACACTCCTAGCACTGACACCGATACTTTAGCATTTTTGATGTACCTGTGCTTCATAGGAAGAACGAAATCAGTGTGCAACACATGTAGTCCTAGTTTGCAAGTTTGCTTCTAATAATACTTTCATGCAAAGGAAGGCTATTATCTTAGAAATTCTTGATTACAGAATGTTAATTTTATTATGTGCGTCTGATAATAATTAACCTAATAATAAATACATTGCATGACATGTCCAGAGGGAAAATCCAACGATATTTTAACTGTGAAGTCCATTATTTTGATTTTTGGCAAAATGGTAGGAATAGATTGTGCGCAAATAAACACGAGTGGTTTTTCTCTGTAAAACAGAAAAAAATAACATTACTTGATATTCTGGTATTCAAATTTTAGATTCTATATAATTTTGCAAGTGAGAACCTTTTTTTCTCCCTCAATTGTAACATTTTGGTATTTGAAAAGACTTGTTAATCTCTATTTGCTTGCTTGCTTGATGCAAGAATTTAACATATAAGATCAAGGATCTCTCATTTGTATGTTTGCTACCTTTTAGTGCCAATGGAAGTACGAGTCTCCCTTTATGTTAAAAATTGAGACTTTTTAGAGTATCTAAATTTGCATATGGACTGCATTTGTCAATTCCAATGATTCAAATTCAACTTGTCTGGTATCAATAAAAATACAACTTTAAAACTATGAATTTAGCTTTTCTGCCAAATGTCTTTTGTGTAAGTGGTGATGGAGTAGATGCAAATTTTTAAATCAAGGTAGTATTTTGGATTGAACTAGAATAGTTGTCTAAATTGTTAGGGGCACGTGAATTTGTGACTGCAACTAGGAAAACAGGACCTGAAGATCTGTGGAGCTCTGCGATAGCAGGATTTGGATCTGGTGCTCTTCTGGGGCGTTTATATGGTATAGTTCTACTTTTCTCCTCTTATTCTCTTGAGGCATACTTGTGATTCTTGTTAGTCATAAACCATGGTGATGATTTATCTGTATGTTCTTGACCATAGCTTTTATATGACATGTGGTAGTAGACTGAAATAACCATGCATAATAAATAGCTGCATCTTAATTTTCTTGATTAATAGTTTCAAGAATTAAGTTGTATTAATTTATGAAATTTTAGGCGGTCAATTTGGTGCAATTCGTTATTCTGTCATTTTTGCTGTTGTCGGGACAACAGCGGATTTCACCATTCTGAAATTAAAAGACGGTTGGAGAGATTACAGTAAAACAATATATCAAGACATTGAGAATTTAAAGAAGAATGAAAATTGGTTAAGATTACCAGAATGGTTCCCAATTAAAGTACTTGACGAGGAAGAACTTGCTGCGAAACGAGCACAGGAAGAGCAGTTCCTTGCGCAGAGGGCAAGGATTCGAAGCCTAAGGGATAAAGAAGATTCTTGAGAAGATTGGGGTGAGGCAGCTTCCAACACTCTTAACATTTTGTATACCCAATTTCTTATTTTTTTAGTTTGTAATAAATGTCTTCAGCAGAGATTTTGGAAGAGTTAGAGATTTAAGATTTACCTATTCACTTAGACGCATGATTTTGTTCTTCCTTATGTAGACATTGTCCAATGATTACACAAGAAAAATTAAAATGATTGTTATGTTTCCTTTGCTTTGTTATATTTTACAGTAGCTAGAAACTATATCATTGATAAATTTTACATTCTTCGTCATCTTACATTATGATCTGACTTGGACTACCCGATTAAGATCTGTGCCCTTCAGCCATGGACACAGAACCAACACCAAGTTCTGGCGTCAAAAGTAGAACATATCTCACTTTAAAATGTAGTTTCACATACATCATAATATTCAATTTCATATCAAACTAATGTTATTGTACAATTTTATAATAATTATAATAAAACAAACCAACTTGAAGTATCATTCTCGTACAACACCCACATTTAGGAAGAAAAAAAGTAATGAACGCATTGAAATTGAAATAAACTCAGTCTGGCACAATTTTCATCCGAACAATACATTTTTGGTACTCGTTTCATTTCTTCTTTGCATAGCTTTCCCGTAAAACGTAAATAAATGAAATTTCCAATTATAAGGAAAAGTTTTCCACACGAGTACCAAATTCAAAAAGTGCTCTTGTAAAGGACCCATCTCCTGCTAATGCACAAGCTGCTTCATCTTTTAGCTCTTCAATTCTTTGTCGAATCTCACTCCGTTCTTCTCCGAGCATTAGATCTTTAACCACCTTAGCAATTTCCTCTCTTTCTGCAATGTCATTCTCATTAAATTTTATCTTCAAACCCACTTTAAGTCCCTCTACTATTAAAATAGCATTCATTCTTTGATCACCAAACAATGGCCAAGTTACCATTGGCACTCCCGACACAATACTCTCAAGTGTTGAATTCCAACCACAATGTGTTAAAAATCCACCTGTTGAATTGTGACTTAGGATTTTGGTTTGTGGTGCCCAAAGAGGAACAACTAACCCTTGTTCTTTGGTTCTCTCTAAGAACCCATGTGGTAAGTACTTTAATAGGTCATCATCATCATTTCCTATTGAAGCAATTTTGTAATCTACATCTTTAGATTTACTAGGTTCTCTCAAAACCCACAAGAATTTCTGACCACTCAACTCCAGCCCCAAAGCTAGTTCATTGGTTTGTTGTTGAGAAAAAGTTCCTCCACTTCCAAAGCAGACATACAAAACTGAGTTTGGTGTTTGATTCTCCAACCACTTCAAACAGATTGACCCATTTGACTCATCACTGCAATTTGAACCACTTTGTATGATTGGTCCAACCATATAAACTAATTTGGTGGTTTTGTTGTGCTCCTCCTGCAAGGCTCTCCCTGTACTAGCCTCCATTTTTGAGAAACTATTCACCAAGAAACCATGAGCAAGAGACAAGTTCTTGGAATGTAGAAGAAAAAAACTGTAACGAACACTAGATCGATCATGAAAAAATTCGGGAGGAAGATCTTGGCTACAAATAGGTAGACAACCCGGAAACTGAATAAGGTCAGTATGATCTTTGTATTCACATGAAACTTGTTCATGCAGTGCCGGAAAATACAAGTTGAATGAAGTTGTCATGGCAGAAAGTGGAAAGTATACAAAAGATAAGATGTTCTAGTCTTTTGCTATTTCTAATGCTTGACTTGCATAAGGATCAACAACCAATGCTACCACTGGTGAGGATGTTGAACTTGAACACAAGGACAACAATGACTTGCGAAAAGATGGCATGGATTGAGCCGTCGTCAATTCGATTTCCAAGACAAAATCGCGTGGTAAGTCTTGTTTGTTAATTGGAGGGAGGAAAGTGCAGTTTATGGATGAAGGAAGAGATTCAAGTAATTTGAGGGTGGCAGGGATTGGTGCATCAATAGTGGAGAAGATGCAAGTGATATGAATGTGGTGATGGAGATGAATTAGTCTCTTGCAGAACTCAATAATAGAACTTTGGTGGCTAAATAGAGGAATTGAAACTACTGCTATATGAGTTCCTTTAGCCATAGAATTGCAGTTGATCGTTTGTGGCTTATGGTTTGGTCATTCAAATTATATATCATCATACTCTTGAAATTAAACAAAAATTTAATGAACATAATTTTCACCAATTTTATTTTATTTACCACTAGTACTAGACTACAATTTATTTGAGGTTGGATTTTTTTATAATTCTATGAATTTAGTGCTAAGCTGTGTCATATAGTGTCTCCGCCACGATTTTAGTAGATTATTATACGTGAAACTCTTCTATAAACACAATCTTAAATGAAAAACATTTGAGCACACTCAAATTAAATAAAAAAAAATGAGAATAAAACTAAATGATGTTGATTGATGTGATTATATTATTTTTGTTTTAATTTTTTTCATTTAATGTGAATGTGCCCAAATATTTTTCATTTGGGGTTGTAAATACGAGAGAATTTCCCTTGCACTCGTGTTGGCCAGTTATACTTTTTTATTCAATCGAAAAGCAATGGTCGACACAACCTGTCCATATCACGTTTGCTTTTGAGATATAGTTGGTGTTGCATAGAAACGAGTTTTCTATATTGTCTTAGAGTATTAACACAAAGAAGATTTATATAATAAAAATGAAATAAACCATTAATTTACTCTAAATTATATACATAAAAAAATAGTCTTTAACGTATATCAAATTATATAATTAGTCCTTAAAATATTTAATAATATGTAAATTTGTCAATAAATATTGACTCAATCGTTAAGAAGTTGCATATAATGTCTTAATATGTTCACTACAACTATCATCTTATTTGTAGAAATTTGAAGAAAAAAAATATTTAGGATATATCCAATAAAATAAACTAGAAGTTTAAGGGTGAGTGAAAATGATTGAGTGTCTTGTTCATTGGTGAGATTGAGAAAATTGATAGAAATTAGGTTTGTTCTTTGTGAGCTTATTTAAGCTAATTTCTTGTAACTCATTTGTATATCTTTGTAAGAATTTATTGATAGTGGATTGGAGAGATCAATCTATCTCTCAGAGTAGGTCAAGTTGGACCAAACTGGATAAATATTTCTTGGTGGTGTTATCTTTTCTCTACTCTCTTTATCTTGTTTATTCTTTGGTTAGATTGTGGTTTTGCTATGCACTTGATTTCTAGATTAAATCTAGATTGTTGTTGTTGCTTGTGGTTATTTTCTTTTGGTGATTGGTTGCCATTGATACCTGCTCCACGAATCTAAATTTCATTGATGTGAGGTTTGGAATTGACCGAATTCACAACAAGTATGTTGGTATAAAAAAATTGTAATTTCTATTTCCAATTTTTTTATCAAGAAGCCTAGTACCTATAGTTGACAGATTTTAAATGTGGAAAAATAAGAAGTTCAGAGTTTGAACTCCAACCTCCGCATGATATTGTCCTTGCACGAACTGCAATTACGGGACTCAATTGCCAATTTATGTCGGTAAACATATGTTGAAAATCAAGATTCAAGATTAATAAAGTCAAAATTTATTAACTAGATAGAGCAAAGTGAAGAGAACTATGTTATAATAAAGGGTGAAATAAGATTCTGTCCCCATAAATATTTTTTTCACAAATCAAAATGATATAGATTAATAACAACGATGAGACACCCTGCACAAGGCGTGCTAAAAGTGAATCAACAATCAAAATTTACAAAGTTCAGGTGCCAAGTAAATGGAGGCACCACCCAATACAAGCGAAAATAGATTACGGGTGAACACCCATACATAGGAGCGGGTGTTTCCACCAATCATAATAACAATAATTAAAAGATGATTGCTTTGCTTTCACCCACAAAAAAGAATTCGGCTTGACTTTCTCAATGAGAACATAAAGATGTAAGGCCGCATTTTTAAAGATACGGTTATTCTGATCCTTCCAAATGACCCATGCACAAGCAAACCAAATACCTTTCAAAAATGATTGAGTACACCGCGGTAGTCCCGCCATATAAGAAAACTGAAGATGATGATCACAAAGCTCGCAAGGAGACACCGAAGATAAGCCTAACCATTGCCAAACATGAGACCATAAATTAATTGATGTTTCGCATTCCAAAAAGAGGTGTCGGCCTGTTTACAATACCTCGCAACCGAAAACACACAAAGAATCTGTAGCTGGAAGTATGTTCCGCCTCAATAAATTGGCTTGCGTCGGAAGTCTATTATGAAGAAGGTGCCACACAAACAAAGACATCTTGGCTGGTATATGCCTATGCCAGACATCGTCAACGAGACTCCTATCCACCTGATCCCCATAATTGATAATAAAGCGATAGGCTTCCCGTACAAAATATCCATGTAAAGGGTCTAGAAGCCAACTCTACTTGTCATTAAGATTAACCTCCAAAACAATGTTATGTAATAATACTGAGCACTCCCTCACACTTTCCTCCTCCCAAGCTAACAACCGGCGTCTCCACACCCACGCCCTTCCCCATCCCCTCACCCTAGGGGTGTTCAAATCCAAACCGATAAAAAAAAACCGAAAACCGCAAAAAAATCGAATATATTTGGATGCGTTTGGATGTTGTTTGTAAAAACCACTAAGATGGATCGGATTTTGGATCACTTTTTCAAAACCAAACCAAACCGAACCGCAAAAATAAATATTAATACTTATTTATTCCTTTATTAGTATTATATATTGCATTATTATGTTGTTTGTTAAATTTTAATCTTATATATTGCACTAATTTAATCTATATTATTATTACTTCATATGGTTAAAAAATAATCGATAATATTCATACTATAATTTTATCTTTTTTAATATATTTTGCATCAAACCTATTATTTTACCCTGTTTGTGTAATATTAATATTAATAAAGAAAAATTATTCCTTAAAAAAGATTAAATAAAAAAATATATTTTGCATTTTGGACATCCAAATTAAACCGCATATATTTGGATCGGTTCGGTTCGGATTTTTTAGAATACTCATCCAAACTGAACCGAATTGCATGTGATTTTTATTTTGGATCAGTTGACATTTTACCTCAAAACCGATCCAAACCACACCGTGAACACCGCTACCCCACTCTCGCCAGTTCCTCCACGGAACACTCCTTATTTACAGCCAAATCAAAGAGTCGAGGAAAGTTGAATCGAAAAGGCGTGTTCCCAACCCAATGATCGAACAAAAACAAGGTATTGCAGCCATCACCCACTAACTGACATATATCACCTTCAAACCAATTCTCCACACCCTCACCGACAACCCCCCCCAGACATTACACAACATCCTCCACTATAACGAACCATGTCTACCTCCCTCCTTTAGCCCCCCTTCCTCACCGTAACGTGCTTTTAACACACGACACCACAACCGCTCCTCATCAACCAACATCCTCCAACACTGTTTTCCCAACAAAGATAGATGAAACTCTCCAAACCCCCAACCCTCCATCCTCCTTTGGAATACAAATAGAGCCGCATTTAATCCAAGCTATTTTCCTACTATCCTTACCCCCCCCTGCAAAAAACAAAAAAAATTAAAAATAGATTTGATAGAAGAAATTATACCTGCGGGAGCCTTGAAAAAGGAAAGAAAGTAAACTGGAAGCGAGGACAGGACAAATTTCAATAGTATCAGACGACCACCAAAAGACAAAAACTTGTTATTCCATGATGACCAGCCCCGTAAATATTTAAAAAATTTCAATAAGTTTTGGTCATTCAAATGTTTTTCGTCACAGTTTTGATCTTTTTTTAGTCAAATCATGTATTACTTGCACATCTTTGAATGATTTTTATAGATATGTTCAGAATATTATAACGATCTCTCGAACAAAAATTTCAATTTTTTTTAATAAAATATTAATTTTTAAGCATTCATAAAAAATATTCCTCTGTTAAAAAAAATTAATTTTCAAAAGAGGTTTCAATAATATATCAAACATGACTACAAAAAGAATCAAAATTTTGAAAGATACATATGATTTTATATAAAAGTATGGATCAAAATCGATGACGAAAAATCTGTAAGAGACTAAAACTTGATGGAAAATTTTAAGACTAAAAAAAACTTTAAGACTGTATCAGAATATATTCTTTCTAATTTTTACTATATATCGGTATGTTTTTTTCCCTATCTATATCAGAATATTTTCTTTCTAATTTTTACTATATGTCTGTATGTCTTTTCGCCACCTATATCAGAATATATTCTTTCTAATTTGTACTATATGCTGTTTTTACTGTATGTCTCTATGTCTTTTCCCATCTATATCAGAATATATTCTTTATAATTTTTACTATATGTCTGTATGTGTCACAAAAAACATTCAATTTTGATTCTGTAGTTAGTTAGTATGATGTAACGAAGATGCGTCATATCCAGATGGAATTGTGTGTATAGTTGGTGAGAAGTATCGAAGATGTATAGAGGAGTACCGGTGGATATTTTTTAAATATGAATAATTTTTTTAATTGGTTACTATTGCAAAATATTAAATAAGTATAAATATCAGTAGTGGTATTTTTCTGCAACCATTTGTGACAATCTTATTTTTCTCTCTTCTGATCAAAATTAATAGAGAGAATAAAAATATAATGTGAGTACCAGAGAAAAAAGAAGAGTTGTCAAAAAATTATTACAAAATGGTTGTACAAATATCCTTTCTCATACCATATATACGTCGGACACCGACGGAGTTGGATCATAGCTAGGACTTAATTTTCTTATTAATAGTTATGGACCCATAAGAAAATTAAAATGTTATGTTTCGTTTGCTTTCTTATACTTTACGGTAGCTAGAAACTACACAACCTGAGTTTTTTTATTTTCATTTTCATCTACCTTCATGTAGCCTTCTTTTTCAAATCTTGTACCCCTTTATTGAATAATTACTACTATAATTTTAACATCTTTAATTTGAAAGTAGTAAAACATCGTCCTATTAGAGACAAAAAATTGAATATATCTCACTTGAAAATGTAGTTTCACTCATATTCAATTTCATATTAAATTAAGAGTGGTGATAGGTGAACCACCTAACGTGACAAACCATTCTTATACCATTTATATGTGGCATTTTTTATTAATTTCAGTAAGGGTAATTTTGTCAATTCCTACTTTCTTCCTTCATCCTCTCTCACGTGTTTCTTTCTTTCCTTTCTTCCAACCATTTTCCCTCTCTCTTCTCTCCCTTTCCACACCACCTCCTCCTCCTTTCTCTTATTGACCACCGTCTTCCACCACCGGCCGTCACAACCACCACCCTCATACGCCATATCAGCCTCATATCTCACACCACAACCACTAGATCTCACAACCACTGTCTTATCCTCATATATGTCCACCACCACATCTCAGAGAACGGCAACGACAACGGCGAGCTCTGGCCACATGGAACGGTATTGTGGTAGCCATTGGAGGTTGAAACGGAAAATACAAGGAGGAGCACAAAGTGAAATAGGAAGGTGGAGGAGAGAACACGAAGGGGGGAAGAGAACCGGTGGCCGTGAGATAGAGAGAAAGACGTCGGTAGGTGGTGGATGGGGTGAGAGAGGCACGAAGACGGCAGGTTGTGGCCGTATGCCGGCGGAGGTATGGTGGAGAAAGAGGAGAGGAAAAGGGTGAGTGGCTGGGAGTCAGAGTGGGGTTACGTTGCTGTGTTTTTTCCTTTTTTTTTTTTTTTTTTTTTTTTGAGAAAAGAAGAGTTTTGTATTGGTTTTGTTGTATAAATAAAATAAATAAAAAGGAAATTACATGCCACATAAGGTGGTAGAAAATATGGGAAAAGGTGTGTCCACCAAACATAATCCTTAAACTAACTTATTGTACAATTTTATAATAATTAGGGTTAATATGTATTTACCCCTGTAATTTAGACGAGTTCCGGTTTACCCCTCCTATAAAAAAAAAAGTTTAGATTCCAACCCTGTAAATTAAGATTCTTTGATTTTAGCCCCTGACCTATGTGACTGTGCATAATTGCTGACGTGACGAGCTGATGTGGCATGCTGACTGTGCATATCGGATTATGTGGCGTGATGACTGTATTATTATTATTATTTTTATTTTTTTTAGGGTTGGAATCTAAACTTTTATTTTTTAAGGGATAAACCGGAATTCGTCCAAATTAAGGAGGTAAAGACATATTAACCCTAATAATTATAATAAAACAAACCAACTTCAAGTATCATTGTGGTGCAACATCAACATTAAGGAAGAAAAAAAATGTAATAAACACATTGAAATAAACTCACAGCCTCAGCCAATGAATTAAATTTCATTGCATAATGATAAGTTTTTCATTTGAGTGCCAAATAAAGAAAGCGCCATTGTAGAGGACCCATCTTCTGCTAATGCACCAGCAGCAACATCTTTAAGATCTTCAATTCTTTGTCGAATCTCACTTCGTTCTTCACCTATCATTAGATCTCTAATCACCTTAGCAATTTCATCTCTTTCAGCTATGCCAATCTCATTAAATCTTACCTTCAAACCAACTCCGAGTCCCTCTAACAACATAGCATTCATTCTTTGCTCTGAAAACAATGGCCAAGTTATCATTGGCACTCCGAACACAAGACTCTCCAGTGTCGAATTCCAACCACAATGTGTTAAAAATCCACCGGTTGAAATGTGGCTTAGGATTTGAGTCTGCGGGGCCCAAAAAGGAACAACTAACCCTTGTTCTTTGGTTCTCTCTAAGAACCCTTGTGGTAAAAACTTTAATGGGTCGTCATGATCATTGGTAGCACTATGGTTTCCTACATTAATAGAATTACTAGGTTCTCTCAAAACCCACAAGAATTTCTGACCACTCACCTCTAACCCTAATGCTAGTTCATTGATCTGCTGTTGAGATAAAGTGCATGCACTTCCAAAGGAGACATACAAAACAGTGTTTGGTGTTTGATTCTCCAACCATTTCAAACAATCTGATCCATTTGACTCATCAATACTTTTTGAACCATTTTGTATGATTGGTCCAACCAAATAGACTAATTGGGTGCTATTGTTGTGCATTTTCTGCAAGGCTCTCGCTGTACTTGCCTCCATTTTTGAGAAACTATTCACCAAGAAACCATGAGCAAGAGAAAAGTTCTTGGAATGTAGAAGAAAAAAACCGTAAGCAGGACTAGATCGATCATGAAAAAATTCAGGAGGGAGATCTTGGCCATGAATAGGGATACAACCCGGAATCTGAATAGGGTCGGTGTGATCTTTGTATTCACCTGAAACTTGTTCATGAAGTGTCGGTAAATGCAAAAAGAGTGAAGTTCCCATGGCAGAAAGTGGGAAGTATACGAAAGATAAGAGGTTTAAGTCTTTTGCTATTTCTAATGCATGACTTGCAAAAGGATCAACAACCAAAGCTGATACCGGTGTGCATGTTGAAGTTGAACACAGTAACCTCAACGAGCTACGAAGAGATGGCATGGATTGAACCACCGCGAG
This sequence comes from Medicago truncatula, assembly GCF_003473485.1. NCBI lineage: Eukaryota > Viridiplantae > Streptophyta > Magnoliopsida > Fabales > Fabaceae > Medicago > Medicago truncatula. Next base: position 3,693,362 of record NC_053049.1, read on the forward strand.
TTCAATTTCCAAGACAACATCGTGTGGCAAGTCTTGTTTGTTTATTGGAGGGAGGAAAGTGCAGTTTATGGATGAAGGAAGAGACTCAAGTAATTTGAGGGTGGCAGGGATAGGTGCATCAATGGTGGGGAAGATGCAAGTGACATGAATGTGGTGATGGAGATGAATTAGTCTCTTGCAAAACTCAATAATAGAACTTTGGTGGCTAAACACAGGAATTGAAGTTACTACTATATGAGTTGTTTTAGCCATGGAACTGCAGTTGATTGTTTGTGGCTTATGGTTTGGTCTTTCAAATTATATATATCGTACTCTTGAGACAAACTATAATATTGAGTTTCTTTTAATCTCCACATGAAAACTAAGGAGTATTTTAGAATTTAATTCTAGGCTCCGATCTTTTTTTTTAAGAGGCAAATCAAAACTTTATTGAACAGGGAAAAAGTCAAATACAAAAAGGGCACAAGATATGTGTGGATCTAGATATAATATTCACATACTCTTCCATCGAACCATTGAAACATATACTCCCTCCAGTCACATTTATAAATAAAAAATTACTTTTTAAATTCATTGAATATTTAACGTGACTAAAGAGAGTATCTTATTAGTTGATGTGTTACATATATAATCAATAATTGACACCTTGTAAAATAAAAAAAATTGGTCACTTCTTTGGATAATATATTTTTGTGTGGCTATGGCCACACTAAACCTTACCTGAATTTTTCCCTGATACAAGATATATCAATTAATAAGAAAAATGCTGACAAACTATCCAAAAGCACTTGCCAAAGAATAAAATATAATAATAATAACGTCTTATTAAGAGTGTTGGGGTGAACTTTTAAAGTTAAAAAAAAAAAAGCTCTTTTGATTATAATTTTTTTTCTTAAGAGCATTTACTATCTTGAATGCTTTACCTATTTAACATTGGAATAAATAGGCATCCAGATTATAGAGAGAAAATGTTTGGTGCTTATAGAGAAGGGTGATTATGTATGCACCCTCCCTCTCTTTAGTTTTCATAGACCATATATAATAAATTGTACACTAATAAAAAAACTTTGTTAAAATATAATGACATTGAATTATTAATATGACCTATTTAATAACTTTTTTCTAAAGTGCATGACACCTAAATTATTTATTCTAGATGGTCACAATGATGCAGGAAGCAATCAAAATCAAAACCCCTCAACCCTACAAGTAACCAGCAAGTTGACTTTCACCAATTTTATTTTATTTACAACTAGTACCACAATTATTTGAGGTTGGATTTTTTATGATTCTATGAATTTAATGCAAAGCTGTGTCATACTGATAGTGTTCGTCTCCACGATAATAACTTCAAGTAAATTACTATACTCGTGTTAGCCAGTTATACTTTTTTATTCAATCGAAAATCAATGATCTACACAACCTGGTTGTTTTCTCTGCATATCACGTTTGCCTTTGAGATAGTCAGAGTTCTAGAAGGTTGGTGTTGCCGGGAAAATAATGGACAAGAGAAAAAAATGGAAAGTGCATGATGGTGTGGTGGGAAAATGATTGGTAGACCACTCATATTTTCATACCACCCATACACCCCTACATATTTGAGAGGAAAGAGATGGATGAAAGGGAAGAGAGACAAAGTGTTTCTCGGGTTTAGGCTACATGTCACATGTTTGTGTGGAGGTTTGAGTGTGTATGCCACCTATGGATGTACATGTATCACTACTTGTGTGGTGTGGATACAAATGAGTTTTCTATATTGTATTAACACTGGACTAAATTAATATAGCATTAAGGAACGACCAAGTCAGATAATCTCCCTAGAATTAAACTTAATCACTCCGTCCTTACGAAGCTCTTGTCTGGGCGACTGTGGAATGGAAAAAATATAGCTTAAGGAACAATCAAGTCAGAAAAGAGGCTCCTTTAACAATAAGAAAAGAGGTTGTCTGTCACATCTATAAATACACCCTTCACTCAAACAGTAAGAGAAAATACCCCAAAACTCATAAGGAAGCAGAACTACGTAGCTTTAATTCCATAAGATCCTTAAGAATACGTAGGACGAGGGAAACCCATATCGAACTCACATCTAAATCACCCCTTCTAATTACCTTAAACTTAAGCCTCCCCCATCGCCATAGAAAGGAGGGTCTATACTGATGTGCTCACGGCAAGTACAAATACAAAGAAGATTTATATAATAAAATGAATTAAATCATTAATTTAGCCTCTTAATTATTCAACTTACTTCAATTTAATGCTTAAACTATATACAATGGAATTGAAATTTCTTGCTTTATAAAAAAAAACATTGGAATTGGATAATAAGGAAAAGAAAGAGAAAATAAATTGATTTTATATTTTACAAAATTACTACTAAGCACATAAAATTAAGGTGATCGTAAATTTAAGAAAGGACAATTTTAGAAATTTGTTGGAGTACTATCTTTATATGTTGTTAGTAGATATTTCATTAGATATCTTACAATATTTTTGTTTCTACTAATATTATTTTTTTTATTTTTAAAATCGTTAATTTTGTAAGCACGACACAATTTTTTAGGGAAAAAATTGTTCAATGTTGACACAATTTTTAAGTTAGTGGATCCCATAGGACTTGATGAGTATATCTTACAATTTATAGAGGACATGACCAGCAAAATGTATTTGTACGCCTAACACTCACATTTAATCGATGAAAGATCATTCTTTTTAATTTTGTGATATTCATTCAAAATATGGTATTAGAGTGAAGTTTAAGATTCATTCTGCCAACTGTTTTCAGATTTCTGATTTTGCACTACTCATTTATTTATATCCACACACCAAACACAAATATATTGAGCGTGTGGATCTATATACAACAATGCTTGATTTTGTACATTTTATATGATACCCGTTTTTGGCACATTTCATATTTTATTCCATTGACTTTAGTAGAATTTTCTTATCTGTAATTTGATTTGATCGATCACACATTCAAGAATGCAACAAAGATAACTTTTAGTCTATTTTCCTTCTCACGCGCAAACTAAGGCTGAACCACTGAAGCTACGAGAAATGAAAACACAGGTCTGTCTGTTCTCATGGCAGAAGCGGTAGGATTGAGATGGTGAACTCAGTGGTTAAACGAGCAACATTGTGATCGAAACAAACTCGGAGTCGGTGGTAAAGTGCTTGCATGGAAAACAACATGTTGATGCAATTGATTTGATCACTGTTGACTGTTTAATTAGATTTGTTATTTAGTATGTGTACACATTATATTAATGTGATTGCTCTAAAAAAAGAGAAGAAAAAAAAAAAGAAGGTTGTTTATGGCCTTATTGTCAACCCAGAACCAATATCTTCTGTCATTTGTACTGAATCTTTTTCTGTTGAATGAATGAGATATTTACTGTAAAAAAAAAAAAAAAAAAAAAAAAGACTTGACACTTGTCCTCGGTCCAATTCTCAGATTGCACCAAACTATGATATCATGATAAATAGACTTGAATCTCACCGACGAAAGCTAGTTTATAGAGAGGGCATCTAATCGCATGTACATCTAACACCCCAATAAACTTCACAATGCAAGATTTCAATACAACTTCAATGCGGACAATTCCAATGCATTGCTCTGTGTTCTTAATTATATATTTTTAAGGACATATTAAACTAAATCATACAAAAGGAAATGCTTGTAAAACCTTCCACGATTTGCAGGAGGTGGTTCTTATATTTTTTTTTCCCGTTATTCTTGTATATTATAACCTCCATGAGGTTCTCAACATTTATTAAATCTATTGAGAAAATGATTATAAAACCATCAACGAGTTGCAGGAAGTTATATTTAATAAAACCAAGAACTCCAATGTGATATACCTAGCTGGCATTCTCCATTGATCTGAATCTTTTATATATATAAATATGGTGGAACCAGTCACCAACACATTCCAAGTTGAGTAGTCTTTATCCACTTCTCATTTCAGAACAACAATTACTAACAATACTAACATTTGTCGCGAAATAGTGATGGCGATGAGGGTGATAGAGAAGAGTGAAGTTGCACCTCCACCTGGTTTAGTTCCCTCTCCAACCATTCTTCCCCTCACATTCTTGGACATTCCATGGTTTTGCTGTCGAACCATTAAACGCATCTTCTTCTACCACTTTCCTCATCCAACTCATCACTTTCTCCAAACAATACTTCCCATTCTCAAACACTCTCTTTCCATCACCCTCGAACACTTCTTTCCATACTCTTCCAATCTTATAATTCCTTCACATTCCGAAAATGTTCCCCCTTATATACGCTACCTCAATGGAGACTCTCTCTCCTTCACCATTGCTGAATCCTTAGCAAACTTCAACCTCCTTATTTCAGATTCTTCACAAGATGTTAAAAATTTGCACCCTTTTTTTCCGAACTTGCCTTCTCCTCATACTGAACACAATGACACACGCGTCGTCCCTCTAATGGCCATTCAAGTCACCATTCTACCTAACTCTGGATTCGCTATCTGCCTCACGTTTAACCACATTGCAGGTGATGGAAAATCACTTCACCAATTCATGAAACTCTGGTCATATGTTTCCAAAACCAAAACCATCAACAACAGATTATCTCTAGAACACTCTCTGCCTCTTGATCTTCTTCCTTCACATGAAAGAGATAGAGTTAGAGACCCAAAGAATCTTAAACTCACCTACTTACAAGAACTAAAAGATGTTATATCAAAATCCACCGGTCATGTGCAAGATTCTAATAATTATGTTAGCAAGGTTCGAATCACTTTAGTATTGAGCCATGAACAAGTTCTAAAACTCAAGAAATGGGTCGCTGATCATAGTTGTAAAGAAACTTCATTACAGAAACATATGTTGTCAACTTTTGTTGTAACATGTTCCTTGATTTGGTTTTGTTTGATAAAATCAGAGAAGCAAAGAAAAGGTTGTTGTGTTTTTGTGGATGGTGATGATCTATGCTACTTGGTATTTCATGCAGATTGTCGTGATAGTCCTGAAATTTCATTACCCAAAAATTATTTTGGAAATTGTCTTGCCAGTAAAATTGTGGTTGTAAAGAGGGCTGAGTTAGTTGGAACAAATGGGATTGTTGCGGCTGCAAATGGTATCGAAAGGAAGATAAGAGATTTCAAGAGTGATAATGCTTTGTTAGGTCCTAAATGGTGGACTTCTGATCATAGTGAATTATCAAAACCTGGTAAGTCTGTTGTAGGAATTGCTGGCTCACCTAAATTTGATGTTTATGAGACTGACTTCGGGTGGGGGAAGCCTAAAAAATCTGATGCAGTTCATCTTGATTCGTCGTCTTCGATTTCTATTTCTCTTTCTGATTGTAGAGATGGTGGAGGTGGAATTCAGGTTGGTTTGGCTCTTGAGGAGATTCAAATGACTAATTTCAGCAAAATCTTCCAACAACAAGTTGATCAGATTTGTTTGTAGCGTGTAAATAAATCAAAGAAACTTGTATGATCTTCTGCAGTATCCGTACAAAACAACTTGACCTTAAAGTGGGAAAAAAAAATTCAGTCATTCCACTTTATATAATCTCATGTGCAACCCAATTAATTTTTCTTTAATTAGCATTGTTATTTTACATGGGTCATATGTAAAACATTTTCTTGCGAGTGTCTGTCCGCGTTGTTACAACATAGTGGTTGGCCTGTGAGGACATCATATGCAGGTGTCTGGGTTTGATCCACAGTTTCCACCCTTCATGTGAGTGGCCACTAGGTCACCCATCTATATATATTTTTTCTTCTTAGTGTTTTGTTTAAAGGAAATAATGGAGCAATTCTAAATTTTATCAATCAATTATGCAGAAATAGAATGTCAATTCAAAATAGCTTTGCCATTCAAAATACTGCAAAATCTTTTTCAGAGTATTTTTGTGCAAAACCTTTTATCACTTTCCTAGATATTTATGTGGAACATTGAAATGTAAAAAGCGCACAACTTATACTAGGAATTTGGTTATACTTGTATAATCCAGAGCGGCAGAGTCTTTCATGATTTTCTTCAAGAATTATTTTGTCATGAAAAATTCGGATAAAAACTAATTCATAATTCACTTCTAACTACAATAATGCAATGCATGTGATGGCCAATATTTTTTGGCTTAATGTCAAAGCATGCATGAAGGCCTATTAACGCACTTGATGGGGAATATAGGAAGTACTTGCAGCAAATTGAGCTCAGGAAGAGCATTTCCTTGCACAGAGGGCAAGAATTCTTAGCCTAAAGGATAAAGATTTTTGAGAATATTAGAATGACGAATGTCGAAGCTTTCCATGCATAAATTGCTTATTTTGTAGTCTTTAATAATGTACTTCTCAAGCTGATATTCAATAACTTCAGCAAAGATTATGGGAGAGAAAGAGATTTAAGATTTACATCTTCACTGAAACAGACGATTTTGTCCTTCCTTATGCCGACCTTGTCCAGATAGTACACAAGGAAAATTAAAATGATTTTTATGTTTCCTTTGCTTTGTTATAATTTACAGTAGCTATAAACTATACAAGTGTTTTTATTTTGATTTTCATCTACCTTCATTTTTCTTTACCACACTTGTGATTCCTTAAAGATTTGTCATTGACTACCCACATACAGTAGTGTGAACATCCAAAGTAACACAATTTCAACATAACTAAAAATAAAAAGAATGAATATATGTATAAACTCACAATACTCAAATTAATAACATAAATATTAACTTGGCTTTCAATTTTAGGTTGAAACAATATTGCAAGAATTTAATTCAAAGTTGTTTGATAATTTTATCTTGGGTTAATGGTGCTTTACCCCCTGTAATATAGGTCATTTTTTGTTTTCCCCCTGTAATTTTTTTTTTTGATTTACCCCGTGTAAAATATGTTTTTTTTGGAATACCCCCCCTAATAGGTCATAAAAAAACGAAAAAATTCAAAATATATTTTACAGGAGGGTAAATCAAATTTTTTTTTTTACAGGGGTGAAAACAAAAAATGACCTATATTACAATGGGGTAAAACACCATTAACCCTTTTATCTTTTATTCTAAATTAAAAAAAATAAATATCTTTGGCATCCATGAAAATAGAGAGAAGAAGCTTAGGAAATTATTGTATTGATAATAGTTGAAATGATACAAGAATAAAAAAGTGATACAAATGAGTCAACTTGTGACTTATATAGTGACTATAGTAGTACCCTAACTAACTCTAAAATGAGTATCACTATCTATATTTCAACAGCCTTCCTCAAACTCAAGGAAAGAGAACTCTTAGCTTGAGTTTGAATTACAAAGCTAACACAAACAGAAAAAAAAAATGATCATTACAAATCTTCAAACCATAAGAGAAAGCTTCCAAATAGAGGTTGCTCTTCAATCTTCATACAAGGAACGTTGAAGGATAGGGAGCTTGAACCAAATAATCTCTGCAATTGATGTTGCCACTCAATAATACTTCAAATGTATAGGAGCAAAACAAACCTCCAGCAAGTATGAACATCCACTCCATAACAGGAGGGTACCAATGGAGCATGCAAGGCAAATATAGCACTCACAAACGATAAAGGCTAACATCAGTAGAAAACCTTGTCCATATAACCCCTCCAACACAGTATAAGAGTATCAAATGTGCCACAAAACCATATCCAAACAATGTCCAACCACTGGCAGAAAAGCTGATAAAAGAAAACCATATAGATAAATGCTTAACCAATATTAAGCAGAAGATACAACTCAAGGCTTAACCACTTAACAGAAGCTAAGATCAATAAGGCCAACAAAGGGCAAAATTCTTAACCATTAAGCAGAAGCCACAATCCAAAGCTTAACCACTTAACAGAAGCTAACATCAATAAAGCCAACAAAGGGCATAATGCTTAACCACCATAGGGCAGAAGCTAGAATGAAAATATGAAGGGTGCTTAACCACCATAGGATAGAAGCTAGAATAGATGCTTAACCATCTATGACAGAAGCATCATGCTTAACCATCATAGACAGAAGCTCACCACAAAGCCAATAAGGCTAATCATCACCAAATCAGCAAACACAGAAAATTGCATCTCTTGAATAACCATTTACACCCAACACTTTGAAAAATCTCAGTAACCAAAGTGTGGCCAAAGAACTAGTGTCTAACTCTTTCTTAACCATATATTGGTACTCACAGTAGTAAAACCAACCACAACCATAAAAAAAAAAATCCAACACAAAAATGCCTTTTATCTTCATATGAGAATATTGCTTGCAGACAAAGCAAGAACTCTTCTATAAACTTGCAGCAGATGCATAACCCAACAATACTCAACAATTCCAAAAATGAACCAGCTCCAAAAGAAATCCAATTAGCTAATAACAATGAAAAACTTCACCACTATCATAGAGAAGCAGAATATTTAAGTGCAACATTCTCACAACTCCAAAAATGAACCAGCATACCCAAAATGATAAGCAACACAAGGCTGAATTGCCAACAAGTGAAATTCAACCATATTAAATAGCATAACCAATATGTAACCTTATAATGCATCTAACAGAGGCTCTCCATTGCATTACATCAGCAATCCAAAGTGCAATTAGGCAAGTAGAACATGAACAACCAAAACAACTAGATAAATGTGAGAGTAGACTCCATGATTTCAAGCTTCCAAAAGAAAGAAAAAAGAAATGGAATCAAACAAATTCAACTCACTTCATCACAACAAGACCAATATCATTTATGCCTCAAATCCAAATTAAAAGATCACATAAAGAAATACTGCTGATATTTCAATTACCATAAGCCTGCTTGCAATTACCAGTGAATAAATCTTTTGAATCAACAATTTTCAATTGTTGTAACCTCCACACAAAGCATCTATACGCAGAGCCAAGTCACCGTTGATGCCCTCAAACTCGCAACTCAAAGTAACATCTAAGGCGATGATGAAATTCGGCTAGAAATCAACCAATTTCGATCAATGGAAGCAAAAGTAAAATCCAGAAAATGATTGCAAGATCCAAAATGCAAACAAGGTGACTCCCTCCAAAGTGAAACCCAAAGCACCATAACCATATCAAACTCTGAGAATCAACTTGCGATTATAGAATGAAGATCAAAAACTAAAAACTGGAATCGAAAAGAAAATGAATCGAAAGATCCGAAGCAAGAAAAATCAAAAGTGAAACGAACCAGAAAATACATCATTGATTCATCAATCAAGAATTCCAACAAGAAATGAGAGATATTGAACCGAATCCAGAAATTGAATGATCGATTCAATCAAAAAGAAGAAGAACAAAACAAAACCCTAAGATTTGGGGAAAACATGAATTACGATAAAACATGATCGAAAATCGAACGAGAATTGTAATCGAATAACAAAAAAATCAGAAACAGAATTTGAACCCTAGAAATTGGGATTAAGAAGATGAAGAGAACAAATCGCGATGAAAACAGAATCGCAAATGGAATTGATCGAAACAGAAAGAAAAGAATGAAAATTAAGAACAAATGTGGAAGAAAACGAATTGAATCGAAGAACAAAGGAAAAATCGATGTTTTCTCGAGAATTAGAAAAAGGAAAATGACGAAAATGAAGTGAGAAAGAGGGGAAAAATCAGAATGAGGAAGAATAGGAAAATAGCCCGAGAAAAACAAATTTTCTCAAAAAAAATGCAGCGGAAAAAATTGTTCAAGGTGGATACCAATCATGCTCTGATACCATGTTGAGAAACATGGCATCCATGAAAATAGAGAGAAGAAGTTTAGAAAATTATTGTATTGATAATAGTTGAAATGATACAAGAATGAAAAAGTGATACAAATGGGTCAACTTGTGACTTATACAGTGACTATACTAGTACCCTAACTATCACTGTCTATATTTCAACAAATTGGTTGATAGAAACTCAATGTTCAACAATTCATGTAGCAGACACAATCCAAACCAAAGCCGCCACAAGCACCGAATGTTGCATGCTCTTGTTTGATGCACTTTGTACTACAATCGGAGTTAATAGTACAAGGGCCCAACCATGTTCTACTTCCCCTTGCACAAATTCTTGCTTCCACCTCTACACATAAAACAAATATAATAAAGAAAAGGGTAAGATATGGGAACATGAACATGGTGTAAAATTTACTTGTTGAGATAATTCCTAATGTAAATGTTGTCGAAAGGAGCATGCAAAAAGTTTGTGCCTATCTAGTATATATAGAAACCAATATAGACCCGTCGAGGTTCTTTTGATGATATTTTCAATTTATTATTATCAATTTGTTTTAATCCACCCATATAGTGTGTCTAGAGCCAAAAACTGGCAAAGTTTATTGTGAAACAAAATCAAATTTTAATTTATTATTGTCAACTGGGTTTGCATTCGCCCGTACATTCTTTCTCGGAGCTATGGATTAATTAATGACAAAGTTATCTAGTAAAATAATCAAATAATTTGGAGGTGACACATGTCATAACGGATAATTGTTTTTAGGATATTACTACTAGTACTATGCGTTGTTGGTGTAAAAAAAATATTACATTACCAATCACTTTTAATCATTAGTATGGTAGACAAACTCTCGATCCAACTCGTAAGATCTTACGAGTTTGCGTTCTTGCAACCCATGACCGTGCCAGAAAGTGGCCGGAATCGTTTTTTGGTAGTCACAGCTTGGATCGCCGTGGAAGATCGTGGGCACGGTGCGATTCCTTCTGTTTGTTTTCCTTCCTTTAAGTTTCGGGTCCGACCCGGTTTCAACAAAAACGCATTTTTGTTCATAAACTAAAAGAAAGAAAAAATCTGTACGTTTTTTTGTTTGTTTGTTTTGTATTTGACTTTTCTGTGACTGAAACGGTTCTTTTGTCACCTCATTAAACCAATTAACTATTCTTTCTTTTTTGGAGATAAAACCAATTAATATTCTTTTGTCACTTAGTAAACCAATTAAACTAATAAATCCTTCCCGATACACCTAACTAAGCAATAATTTGTGAAAACTTTCCATTAGTCTTAAATTGTGGAACCTTACCAAAGCCCTCCCCCCAATTCATAGCACTCTACTCTCTCTCCCTCTAGTTTAAAATTTAAATTTGAATACTTTTAGTAATGCTCTATTTTTTCAACGATTAAATTACTAATAATGTGATTTAAAAAAGCCATAAACATAATAATAATGGTAAAAGAATATTTTTTTTGTTTATTCATTTTTAATTAATAATACAATTTATTGTTTATCGGTCAAGTGATTTCACTGTCTCTCCCAAAAAAAAAAAGTGTTTTTCCACCTAAATATGTTACATTTATTTTTGTTGATCATGCTGGAATTTTTTACATGAATTTCTAGCCATATACTCCCTCCGTATCGAAATATAAGCAAAATTCAACTATCTTACTTGTGACAAAATATAAGCAAAATTGACTTTTTTCATCATATTTAAGGCTAATATACCAAAAATGCCCTTAGTTTAATACTCCAATTTCCATCACAGTTTTCCACGCGAATGCAATTCTCCAAACCAGGTTTTAATGAATGTATTGAAAAACTGAAACGGTTCTCTATACTCCTCTCCCTCTATAGTAACTCCACGAAGCCCAAGCCAATGTTTTCTTCCACTTATTATAAAAAGGCTGTTCAGAGAGAAACTTAGTGTTCCTTCTATTCTTCTGCATAATTCAAGAAAATGGCTTTCAAGAAAATGGCTATAAAAGCACCATCTTTTAGTTTGGGAATTGACTCAGATTCTGAGGATCTGCTGAATCGAATTGTTGAAGACTCGCTAGAGAAAGATGGGGAGGTTGAACAGATTCAAAATGTTGAGGGTGAAGTGAATTCTCACCATCATGTTGAAGGTGGAGAAAGAAGCTTCAAACACAACTTTGATCTTAACGAAATTCCTAATGAAAGTGAAGGTGCTGCTGAAGCTGATGATGTTAATGAAGTTCTTAATCCAGTTGAAGGTGCTGCTGAAGCTGAACTTGATTTAGATCTAAACAAAATGCCCAACGAGAATGTTGAAAATGAGATTGAAGAGGAGTTGGCAAACCATGAAAAGGATGAGGTTCAGAAAAATGAAAAGTTAAAGAAATGGGTTCATGATATGCTGAAGATTTATATAGCTGGGTTTCCATGATTTTGTTCGACAATGATAAGAACAAGTGAAAAACTACAACTTTTGCTGCTGCTTTTATTTTTTGTCTTTATCCCCTAATGTACTAGCTTATGTTAACAATTTGGAGAAGCAACGTGAAGTACTCTTTTTTGTCTTTATCCATGTACTAGCTTATGCCAATCGGTTACTTTAATATTTCCTTTTTTTTTTTTGCCTTTCATAAAATAATATAAAGAAGTTTCTATCACCAAAAACAAAATTGCTTTCTATTGAATAAAATACTTGACGTACACAATGCATAAAACACAAAAGATAGCTACGAGATATGAGAATAAAATACGCCACGTACAATGCATAAAACACAAAAATGGTTACGTGACATGAATAATTCTTGAACTCCACAAGTCATTCACTCCATACCCTGCAAGAGTTCACTAATTTCAGCAACCAATTCTTGATCGCAATTTAGTGTAGTGGGTAGTGTAGCTTGTCTAAGCATGACATCTTTCTTCATATGAGGAGTCTTGTATTTATTGGACCCTTTAACCTTCATGATTTCAATCATGCACGACTGAAGTGTAAGAAATATTTTGTTTGAATCCACACTAGAAAATTCATCAAACGAAGTTTGCACTGCTTGAATAAGTTCATCAACCGTCCTTGTCACTTTCTTTTGTTGTAATGCTTGAATGGCTGCAAAAAATCCCAAATCCAATACATTTAAATCAGGAGAATTAGGTGGCTGATTAATCAAACGGATGTCAAATCCACCTTCAAAAGCCGCTGCTTGAAATTCTTCGTCATCAACAGAAACATGACACGGTGCATTATCTTGTTGAATGTAAATTGTTTCCGATGCAAGTTCTGGTGGCACTTTTTCTTTGACGGCCGGTAAAATCTTGTCTCTTAAGTACATTCGACTAACTTCTCTAGTAATAGAACCGATTGGTTTTGTTTCGAGTGTCCCTGCGGGTCTATTGACACTGGACCTTCTTGCAGGCACTTTTTCAACTAGAGGCCACACTCCAATTTTTCCCGACCATGTTTCATGACCTGCATAATCAAACCTAGGTCTAGCCACTGCAACTATAAACATGACCTTCATTAGATAATTTTTGTTTTTGCACAGACGGTATGGATCATCCTCATCTGCAAGAAGGTAATAATTCTGAGATTTTTTGGTCACATAGAACCACTTTTCATCTATGTGAATAACATTGTGCATTGACTTAAACTTTGGCTCAAATGGAATGCTACTTTCCTCCAACATGGACAAACAAAATCTAAGACGAGCTTTCATATTATCATCTGTCATGTGTGGTTTTAGTGCACTTGAATGCCGACGCAAAACACCTTTTTTTATTAACCTCATTAGTTGTCCAGTGGTACACTCTAATGCTTCTGCTAGAGATCGAAGACTGCTACGTTTGTGTAGCGGTATTTCACGTATTTTTTCGATATCTATGACTTTTTTTTTCCGACCACATTTTGTTTTCTTGTGACAAACATCACCTGTTTCAATTTTTTGCCTCCAAATCGCATAAATAACATCTACGGATACTTGATAGGAAGAAGACAACCGTTTAACAACCCCCTTATTAATTTTTCTACCAGAGCTTGAATTGATCAAAACCTCACAAATATTTTGCCGCTGATAGTTGTCTAAAAAAGTTCGCTTTCTTTTAGATTGTGGCTCACTATGAATGTTGTTTCCTGTTTCATTAAATATAAAATCAAAATAGTTATAAAAAATATAAAAATAGAAATTGGTTTCAGTACATAAAATTGCATGCCATTGACATTTGACACTTTGACAGGAGTAGTAGCATGCCATAAGTTTCATGGTCCATTGATAAAAAAGAATAACAAGGTGGAGTACATGTAACCATGTTGCAACAAAACGTGTACTCCTACGTCATATACATGCAGTTCATATAAAATGTGGAGAATATTGAGTGCAAAAAGTGGCACAATATAATAAAGACAAGTGCAAAACTAATATAAATAAACATTCACAAAATGAAAAAAAAAACTCCATGTACCTATATCTTCTTCGATGTTATTGTAAAAAAGTTCAGCTACATCTTCTTCATCTTCGGAGACGCTATCTTCAGACTCAAATCCAATATCTTCTTCTTCATCTGATAGATAGTCGAATAAATCATTGCTTGAATAAGTAGCATTCAAATTAGAAGTGTTCAAAACACTGCAGGGGATGTTCAAACTAATCTCTAAAGGTACATTTGAGAGGTGGTTAGAGGTGCTCAAATCATTCAAAGGAATGTTCAGATCAATATTAAGAGGCACGTTTGAGAGGTGGTTAGAAGTGTTCAAGTCATTCAAAGAGATGTTCAAATCAATATTGAGAGGCTCATTTGAGAGGTGGTTAGATGTGTTCAAGTCATTCAAAGAGATATTCAAATCAATATTGAGAGGCTCATTTGAGAGGTGGTTAAATGTGTTCAAATCATTCAAAGGGGTGTTTAAATCAACATCAAGAGTCATCTTGAATTAACAATGTGAAGCTCCAATTTTCTTGCATTTTTTACCTTCAATTTATAGAAATCAAAGTGACACTCCAGTTTCTAAATTTAAATTTCAGATGAATTAGTGTGCCATTTTGTTACCGCCAATTTTTTTATAAAATGAAAGAAAAGCTTGAAAAATTTGCGCCAATTTTTTATAGGAGTAAAGCAGTTTTGGAAGTTGAAGAGGCAAATAAATTTTGGCTTGAATTTTGGTGTATTATTGAGCAACGTGTTTCCTCTCTTCAATGAAAGAACATGAAAAATAACCAAGCACCTTAATTAATGTGGTGAGAACATCAACGGTTACAGAAAATTAGAATTCATAAGGGCAAATAAGGTATTTTGGCTTAAATTAAATGACAAAGACATCATTTCTTAAAATATGTGATTTGGTCAATTTTGCTTATAAAAAATTACGGAGGGAGTATATTTCAATTTGTAAATTTGGTAGGATCTTACGATCCGTGTTACGATCTCCCGATTCACGATCTTGTGACTCCTCCCCGATCTTACCTAGGATCTCGAGTTTGTCTACCTTGATCATTAGATCAATAAAAATATTTGATTTTAATCATAAATTTTTTAAAACTAGAATAAGACCCGCGCAATTTTCAGTTTTGCATAACTTTTGTATTTTTAAGTGCTTTTTTTTTTTTAAAATAAAAATGTAGACATGGTAATTTCCATTAAGGTGACTTGATCTAGAAGTATGTCACTTAGAATAAAAGTTAAGAGAGTGTTTGCAGTCAATATTAGTCCAACTGCCCTTGAGTTTGGCCCCCAAATGAGTATTAAGTCCAACTGTCTGTTGTGGTAGATGACTAGGTAACCCTATAGGGGGAGCGGTTATATATGTGGCTTGTATCGCAGTAACCCTAATTCACTCAAGTAATATGCAACACTATAAACTGCTCTGTAGTCATAGAGAGGTAGACACAATTGGTCGAATAACATAAACAAACGATCGAGTTTCATTGTTTGCAATTTGCATTTTCTCTAACCTTTTTTACTAATTGTTGTTCTAATAACTTTTTCTATTTTTAATAATACTTTGAGGTGGTTGGTAATCATGTTATAGTAGAGTATTGAGCACTAATATAATAGGAATGTCAATAATTTGAGATTTGTTTGCACTTCAAATTTTGCTTTGAGATAAATATTGAACTGAAAGGAAACCATTTTTTATTTATTTAAAGGCAAGTTTAACATAAATAACATACCATTTGGAGAGCTCGGAACTAAAACACAAGCACGTCATTATCTCACAAAAAAATCTCGCACATTCTAACACCATTCATAAGCATACTGAATCCATTTGTGGTTGACCTAATGGTTGGCTTAGGATCTTGAAGTTTGCTCCTCTCAAGGTCTCATGTTCGGTTCCCTCTGGTGCCAATTTCGGCGGGCAAGTTCATACAAAGCTTTACTCGAGCTTAGATACCGAGTTTTCAAAAAAAAAAAAAAAAACCGTTTTAAAGAATAATGTTAAGGAAAAATAAAACAATTGGCAAATTAAAACACTCAAAATCCATCTATATCTTGAGACCGAGAGAATAATGTGATATGTTCTTAATTATGTGATAGAAAGAGAAATAGAGAAAATAAAGTTTTGAATCAATGATTGTGTTAAACCTTTGGCAGTTCAAATATAAGAGTTGTAATGTTAACAATATACTCTTCGGAACATACTTTTTGTAGCAGAAGCAAGCAAAACCAAAGCCTTGATGATGACAAGCACCGAAAGCAGCATGCTACACATTGATGAATCTTTGCTTCCACCTGTACACATAAAAAAAAACTAAGCAAATTAAGAACGTAAATAAATAAATGAATGAATATTTATATATGAGTCAACTCTATGGTGCACAAGGATGAGAAGTCATGCAACATGCACAATGTTGTTTCCAACATTGGATAATAAGTTTCACAAGTAAGTTAAATTAAATATATTGTGATTTATTGATCGAATCATAGAAAGTAGATTTATGTGTGGTCAATACTACAAATACCCGTTTCCTGCAAATTTAGCTTGGGAAAATCAACCGCATGAATACCCAAGGACTTCGCTGCCGTTTATGCTAGTAGCAAGTACTTTCCTGCGGGTTTCTTTTTTTTTTTTTTTCTTACAGAAAAATCCTAAGGAAACATTAGTTCTTGCTGAGGAATTTGTACGAACAAATGTTAGAAAAATTATTATGATAGTTTCCTGCATATTTATGTAGGACTTTGTTTTGCAGGAAATTACCTATAGATTTTCCTGCGGATTTTCCAATACTGTTATTATTTATTTCTTTTCATCAATATCACAACGGTTCAAACATATAGCATTAAAATACAACATTGAAAGAAGTTACAGTAATTTTTTTTTTAATTATGATTTAAATCTAACATATTTTTTCTTTTGGTTTTGACGGGTAGAATCGATTGACAGCGTACACAATCTTTATAAACGTATTTAAATTTAATCGTTTTTTTGATAGTGAGAAAAGCAAAAATGCACTATAAGTGTAAATTTTTTTTTTCTTTGATACTAATTTTGTTGGATTAATTCATTAAGTACAAAGCTTTGGCTTTGATTAGGTCCTGGTGGACGGTGAGATTGAAAAATCGGATTAGTCAGATATTGAGTTTTTAAAATAAAAAAATGTAAACTAGTTCCCACAAAATCCGTTGGAAACCTAAATCCTTGGCAAAATCCTCCGAAAACCTAAATCCTTAACAAAATTCAATGGAAACAGATTTCTTGTGGAATTAGCACCGAAATCCTTAAGAAATTCTGCAGAAAAAACGTGAATTCCTAGTAGTGGATACAAGAGTAATTTTTTGTGTGCATGTTAAACAAAACCTAACTTAAGTTGTTTAATTAGTATGTACCATATGTTGAAATAAGGAGAATGGCAATGCAGAGAACATGAATACGGTGTAGAGTTTACTAGTAGAGGAAGTCATGTTTGCTAGAAGTTAACAACACTCTCTCTACAAAAGGTAGCAAAATATGTTATAAGAAGCAATTTTGAAATGATCTTCCCGAAAATTCTCAGATTTTCATTTTATTATTATCAAAATGTTTGAAGCTGGCTATATATATATAGTTTGCTTAGAAACCAAGCCAAATCATGGCAAAGTCTATTAGCAAATAAAATAATTGGGAGGTGCCACGTATTATACTGATTAATTGTTACAATAATATTACAATTTTTGCATTTTAATAATTGCTTTAAATAACACTGTTAACAACATACTATTTAGAATCTGTATTTTATCATATTCTCATTTATTGATTAAAATTTATATATTTTTTTTTTGATCAAGTTTAGAAACTAAAATAAATGCAGGAGAGGCCTGAACCTTTATACAAAATCAATCCATATCAATTCTAATGAATGTTAAACCTAATGAATCTCTATACAACAAATTTGAAAAGCCCATTTGTTTAAGGTGAATTTGAGTTTTAGTGTTCCCAATTCCCCCAATATTCCAATAGCTGCACTTCATGCTTGGTACTTAAGGCGAACACTAGTCTTCTTATGTCTAGTTGAAACTTTTACAATACTATTACCATTTAAGGTTTTAGCAGCTTTCTTCCTACCTTTCCTTCCTGGTTTAATAAAATCAGCTTCAATATGAGAATGTTGCAGAACGTACTGGTTAGCAGAGTGAGTTTCCTTCAAAATGGCTAGAGTACCATCTGTGTCTATATCATGCTCCAGTGAGCTTTGACAGTTGCTCTTGTGAGCCTCATGGTCAGTATCAGGTTCCAATGTACTATCAGTAGCATCAGTGTCCTCATCGCCCCAAAACTTACTCAAAATTTTACCGTCTTTCAACAGGCAGCAGACAAACTTACTCAAGATTAAAATTTATATGAAACTTATGTAATTTGATGAAATGATATGAATTTTAATCGATAAAATATCATGTGTTAGAATATGTGTATTAAAAATATATTGAGATATCGTAGAATATTCTATGATATATCGTAAAATTTATATGAAACTAACATAATTTGATGAAATCGTATGAATTTTAATCAATTAAATATAATGAGATATGGCATTGTCTTTGGTTAAAATTGAACTCTCAAGACTCCCAGCTTGTTCCTCTTCGTATTCAAGTCTTACTTGTTCCTTGACTTTGAATTTTTCAATTGGTAACTAATTTTATAAAACAGATCGGTAAGGTAAAGACTACCCAACTTATAAACTTATGTTCAGATGTTGTTTTATTCAATGTAAGACTTATAACACAACTACACTCACACTCATGTCCATGATTGGCCATCATTAATGTGACTCGAAAAATCCGATAGTGGTGACTTAATAGCAGATGATGCAAGAGAACTTGAATATGCTCTGATACTATATATCTTAGAATTTTTGGATTTGACTTAACTCAACCTTACAAAACCGACTTAAGATGATAATTGATCTCATTTCTAAACTTATGTTCATGGCTTATTTCATTCAAAGTGGAACTCTTAACATTGTGTGCTTATGAACATATGATTAAAAAACATTGTATTTGTCTTTTCTTATATTCTCTTATATGTACCGTGAACACAATCATAGGGATGATGAAACTGCCTCCACCACTCTACAAGTTTCTGAATTTCATTGTTGGTATTACAGAAGTGTGTATTCGTAATAGGTTAGACATTTCCTAGTTCATGCACTCCGAACACTTTTTTGTTTCTTTTTCTATTGTTAATTTTGTTAGATTATTGCGCACCAATACCTAAAATGTGAATAATTTATATTTAATGATGTGTTTGAACGTCCAATTTTACCTTCAAATAAATTATGAATTCAAAGACAATTTTTATTTATTTATTATTTTTACCAAATTTGAAAGGCATACATATATAAATAACATACAAACATATGCAATATAATATTGCATAGTAACATACATATAAAATAAAACTAAAATATTTTTCATTTCCACCCATTATTCATGAGTTGAAGGAGCCTACAAAGTAAAGTGTAAATTAATTCTACACTATATGCAATAAAAATTTACTACTTTGTCACTTTGTACACTTTTATTCAAATTATACTGATAAAAATGAAATGATAGACAAAGTAGTAAATTTTATTGACGTATAAAATTCGTTTAGACTTACTTTGTAGTTTCTTCAAACTCTTATTTTATATATTTTGTGAAATATCATAATAAAGGTGGAAATTGATTGATCATAAACAAAGTACTCAACATTTTTTCTTGCAGAAGCAAGCAAAACCAATGCCTTGACGGTGACAAGCACCAGAAGTTGCATGCTCAACATTGATGCACTGTCTTTTACAATTTCCTGAGATAAGACAAGGTCCTGACCATGTTTTGCTTCGCCTTTCACAAAGTTTAGGTTCCACCTCTACATATAAAAAAAAAAAAAAATATGAAAAATTAAAAACACAAAAATATGGATTAGAAAATGAACAATTATTAATATAGATTGTTTGATTATTTGTACCACATATATCTGGAGGTGATATGCATCGATCATAATGATTAATTGTTACATTTATATTGTTATATTTTAGTTTTGGCATTTTAATAATCGTTTTAAAGAATAATGTTAACAATATACTCTTTGGAGCACATTTTTTGTAGCAGAAGCAAGCAAAACCAAAGCCTTGACGATGACAAGCACCAAAAGTAGCATGCTCCACATTAATGCATTGTCTTTTGCAGTTTCCTGTGTTAAGACAAGGTCCTGACCATGTTGTACTTCGCTTTTGACAAAGTTTTGCTTCCACCTCTACACATAGAAAGCAAGAAAATAACAATGAAGCAAATTAAGAACATAAATAAGGATTAATAAATGAGAAATTATTAACATAGGTTATTTGATTAATTTGTACCAGATGTGGAAATAAAGAGAAAGGCAAGGCAGACAAAAATGAAGATGGTATAGAATTTACTAGCAGAGGAAGTCATGTTTGCTAAATAATGTAACTTTCTTTACTTTGTGGGTACATATAAGATGTTTGTGTCGATGTATTTATAGGAAGGAATTTAGGTAGGTGACAAAATCAGTTTGAACTTTTGATATGATCTAGTCCGAAAATTATGCAAGCCGTCTTGAGATTTTCAATTTATTACTCTATCAATTTGTTTTAATCTTATCAACAAAACGAGCCAAAGCTTTATTTAATACATAAAGAGAAAACGAGCCAAAGCACGATGGCAAAGTCTACTATACAGAAAGTCAACAATGAAGATCGTTTTATTTAATACTCCCTCCGGTCCCATTTATAAGAGAAAGTCGGCTTTTTAGATACATTGAATAATGTATGTATCTAGTCAAGAATCTAAACCAAATACATAAATTATTTAATGTATTTAAAAAAGTAAATTGTCTATTGTAAATAGGACCGAAGGGAGTAAGAAGTTAACTTAACTGGGTTGTCGATATAACTATCTCTTTGATGGTTGATATATGTATGTATCTTTGTGAATGATTTTTATCCTTATGTCATATCTTGACTCTGGTGAAGCCTTGGAACCCAAGAGACCTAAACTTTTTAAATAAAAAAATGAATTTGACTTCAAAAAATTATAATAATATTTTGGTGTTTTAATAAATAGAGAAGTTTAAAGTATACTCTTCTCCTCTTTTATGTGAAAATATTCATTCGCCTCTCTTAAAAAGTAAATAGTAAATATGTCTAGAAAATTATACTTCTCTCTATTATGAGATGCTTGGATTAGACTCGGTTTCTTTGAGAATTAAATATGTATTACAATTTGATCCATTTTTATGTAAATAAATATTTTTTATAACAACAATTAACTTTCGTTCACCATTTTCTGTCAAAAAAATCCAAGTCGCCATTTAAAATATCAATTTTAATTTATTTATAATCGATTATAAGTTATAAAATGTATGCACCATTACTCTTTTTTTCATCAAATTTGATTAAAATCAATTATGTGGCCATTTAACGTTATGTTGATAGGTCTAAATTTACATTTTTAAAACTAGGGTTCTTGGGAATATTTTTCAATCTTTGTTTGAAACAAAATATTTCGATTATTTGATTTTTCAGTCTTGGGCTCTTGGGTATATTGATGATAAAATATCTATCTGCAAATTATGTTTGAATTCATAAACAAGACAAAGAAAACATGTGTTAGTAGTAATGTTTGATGTCATATCTTTTTTAGACATGTCATGCCTCAATATTAAACGATCATGTCAACACATTTTAATGAAGTTTAATGAAAAATTGTAATATCAATAAACATTTTACGACTTAAAAGATCAATTTGTAATATAGAATATCTAAAGAACTAACTTATTAAAAACATATAACTTAAATAATTGCGGAATATATTTAACCTATAAAATAATAAGTCATAGGGTGTGTTTGATCTGTTAAAAAATGAAGGACAAGATAAAACAATTCAAGTTGTACAATATTTGACCAAAAATAGTTTTTTGGTCAAATACTTAAGGCAAGGGACAAGACAAAAACATAAGTTTTTGTTCCTCATTAAACCACATCACAACTTTTTGTTTCACATACTAGTTATCTAAAATACAAAAATAGTTTTTTTAAAAGTTGTATAAGACCAAAAATTATTCAATAGCATGAAAATTTGTCATTTATTCTACTGTGTGTTGTATTGTTCTATCTTTTGTTCTTATTTTCATTGAGAAAGCGATCTTTTAGCTGTTGTTTGGCCAAGAATGGTCATAATTTGACCAGTTTTATGTAATACGGTTGTCTTTGACACCTCTTTCCTTAGGTCCTTGCCTTTCTTAGGATAGATCCGGTTTCTCTTTTCATAGGTTTTATTCCATGTATCTCTGATGTATTGGTTCAGACCTCTCCTGTCTTTTATATTTTATTACTTTGATAAAAATAAAAAAAAATATCCACTATTTAGTAAATCAAACGCTCTCATAATTATTCCTTTTGAAACAAAATCATAATCATAATATTCTAAACAAATGCATTTTTTCAGGCCACTTTGACAAGTGTTAATCAATCAGATCAAGATTCCTTAACAAAAAAAAAAAAAAATCAATCAGATCAAGTCTTGAAAACCACATTAAAATGTATTATCTTCTGTTGATCTTAATCTACCGTACACACTATCACACATATTATATTGTTAATTACCCTTCATCTTTGAAGTCAACTATATGGCATGCTACAAGCCAAACGGCCAAAGACCAATTTTTGCGGGAGGCGGCGTTTTTTTAGGATTTCTCACATTCTGCTAACACGTAGAATCAAATCCTGTTATTTTTAGCATTTTGTTTATCTGAAACGTTTTCTTCTATTTAGGGTTAACGTTGTTTATGAGAAAGGTTTAATTTTTTAATGATTAAGTTGGATGAGAATCCTGTCAAGACCAGTCTCAAGCCCCGGGTGAAAGGAGAGGGCTGTGTTAGGTCTCGACAACCAACGTAAAACTTTGTTGAATCTCTATGATATGAATCAATTACGAAATAAGGTGACTGCTAGGTCATTGCCTAGAAGCAACACACTATATAGATATCATAAGATGTAGAGGAAGACATACAAAAACAACAAGAGAGACTATTATGAAAGATTTAAAGGTTAATGAGTTGGATTCAAACATGGTATATGATCGAACACTATGGAGTAATTTGATTAATGTAGTCGAACCCATTTAGTGGGATAAGGCTTTGTTGTTGTTGATTATTAAGTTCGATGAGAGGATATGGTGGATTTTTCGTTTAGGCTGGGGGGGGGGGGGGGGGGGGGGGTAAATACAATTCGACCATATAGAACACCATTCTTCAGATAGCACAAACCTTTCCAACCGACTCATATATAAGCGATCTCTATGATACCGAGTAAAAATTCTCCCACTCAGAGGAAGATCAAATAAAATATTTTCATCAATAAATTGGTTAAAGTGGAAAATATCTTCATGCCGACTATCTGACACCCTGCTTCTTCTTTCATCGTCTGACTGAATAACATTAAAGTCATCGTTCGCACACCACACGACATCCCTATTATTTTTAATCAGGACACTCAACCTTGTCCTCAACACTTGTCTACCACGAATATCACATGGAGCATACACATTTGAAAACGACCTTGAATAATCAAAACATTGTCAAAATTTAAAGTAACCCAGACCTCCATTTCATTAACATCTCACAATGTCAAAATACCTCTCGAAACCCCTATTGTCAAAGAGATTGACACACAAAATCTCCACAAACTCTAACTTTGTCTTCTTAATACACAACATCGTTGGACATCTCTCCTTAACCAACCTCAAAAGTTCGTTTGTTTTCTCCCACCTTCCTAGCCCTCTAACAATAAACGTTAGTAGCTTCATAATGACACCTACTCCCTTACCACAACCACACCACAACAACATAAACACCATCTGCTAATTTCTCACCCTCTTTCTCTCCTTCAACTATGGTTTTTCTTACATCAACCCATCCCCCCACCCTAACGACCTCGACCTTCTACCCTTGATAAAACATTAAACATATTAGCATGCTACACCATTTGTTGTCTCTGACAACACTTTTTTAGAGGACGTGCAAAAATTGTCCCCTAAAAGTCCCTAAGGCAACGTTTTATGATCTTCTCTAGAAAAAAATTCGCAATAGTCCCTAAGGCAACATTTTTCGATTGTTGTTAAAAAGGATAAATGGTGTAGTGGCACTAGCACCTTTAAACTTCACCGCAATAGCCTTTTTCACTGCACAAAATTCATCTATTGCCACTTCAGAATTACCATGTAAAACCATCTAAGTTTTTCAATCATCATTAGTAACAGAAGCCGACATTATCGCAAGCAAATAATTTCTTTTAACATTACCTAAAGAGTACTCGAAACTTTATGTGAATAAAAAAAAAATTCAGGGTTCGAACTCCGAAATTTGCATATTACAGCAATGTCCCTACAAACTGAATTATGCTCACATAAACAAGTGTATCTCTTTTATTATGTCTTATATTCGGTGAAGGAAAATTTTAGGAACTTATTGTTGGTGTGTCATTCCTCTATTATTACAAAGGTGTTTATCTGTAATAGGTTAGGCTTTCTCAGTTTTCATTTCATTTGATCTCTTAATAAAGGTTTGGTTTATGCACATCCTAGTTTTTTTTTTTTTTTAGTATGGTTCATTTATAGTCACAAACGAGGGGCATGGGGAGGGGAAGTGAGCGTTAACGCAACATTATGAATCTCCATCTACAGCCGCCCTTGAGTTTGACTCCAAAAATGTGTTAGGCCCAATTGTTTGTTGTGGGGTTGACTAGGGCGTGCATGGGCGATAGTCTGCAGTGGTACAATGTATGGGTATTGTTATAATCTAAAATGTAGTACTATATAAAGTACTCGTAACACTCTAACCCTAGTTCACTCAAGTAATATACAAAATTATAATTGTTCAATAGTCATAGAGAGGTAGGCTGAATCGATCGAACTGCGTAAACAAACGATCATGTTTCATTATTTGTACTTGCCTTTTTCTTTTTTAATTTTATGTTATTAGTTGTTGATCTTATACTTTTTCTATTTTTAATAATACTTTTGTGGAGTGATAATCATGATTATAAGATTATTGAGCACCAATATAGTTGGAACGTCAATAATTTATAACAACAAAAACTCAAACAATTACAACAAATTAAATACATAAACACAATCTGCCACCATAGTACAGACTACAGAAAAAACATCCCAGCACATCAAACCAAAACCTCACCATAAAGGCACAAATTTCCTGCGGGAAACCAAGGACATCACCTCAACCAAAGAATTCAAAACCAAGCAAGACAATATCGGACAAAACAATCACCCGGATTCCAACACCATTCGTAACTGTATTGGTATATACTTACTTTGTATATCCTTTAAACTCTTATCTTATCTTTTATGAAATATCAAATTAAGGTGGAAATTTGTGATCATGAACAAAGTGCTCAACAATTTTTGTAGCAAAAGCAAGCGAAACCAAAGCCTTGACGATGACAAGCACCAAATGTAGCATGCTCCACATTGATGCACTGTCTTTTACAGTTTCCCGTGTTAATACAAATCCCTGACCATGTTTTACTTCTCCAGTCACAAATTTTTGGTTTCATCGCTACATATAAAAGAGAAAAAGAAGCAAATTAAGAACATAAATAAGGATTGAACAATTATAAATATAGTTTCTTTGATTAGTTTATACCACATATTATAATAAGAGAAGGGCAAGCTAGAGAAACATGAAGATGGTGTAGCAAGCTAGGTTGTATGATTAGTTTTAATCATACAACCCATCTTATACCTTGAGAAATAACATATTCTCTTTTATAGATTAAAATTTATATGAAAACTCATGAAATTTAGTCTATAAAATATTGAGTGTCAGAATGTATGTAGTGAGTAAAAAAAACGGAATTAGTGTCGAAAAAAGTCAAATCCTTAACCAATTTCATCCTTGCAAAATATTGTGATCGAATTAGAGAGGGGTTACACATTTCCCTCTTTAAATTTCCTTCACTAATTTGGTAGAACTCATATAAAATTTAATCTATATAAAATATTGTGTGTCAGAATGTATGTAGTGAGTAAAAAAAACGGAATTAGTGACAAAAAAGGTGAAATTCCTAACCAATTTCGTCCTTGCAAAATATTGTGACAAAATTAGAGATGAATTTCATGTTTCCCTTTTTAAATTTTCTTCACTAATTTTAATTTTTTTAGTACTCACTACTAAAAAAATTAAAATTATATTAAGGTATCTTATAGTTTTTGTTTTCGAAAATAAAAATTGACTAATCAAATATATCGTAGAGTGAGATTTAGCGAGATTTCCAATTAGTTTTTAGAACCTCATTTTAAGTTGAGTTTTGGTGGGATTCAATACTAAAATGCATTTGACCCAACTTAATTTTTTTATAAATTGTAAAGGTCAATGCACTTTAATGGTGAGATTATTCTCACAACTCTCACAAGTTTCTCATTTGAAGCACTAAAGTATTGGTGTTTAAATGAGAAATAAGAAAGGTTTTATGAGTGCACCAAATGGCACTACACTAATAATAATAATATGAGGTCTCTAATAATATATAGTAAAATTAAGTTAGTCTACCCCCTTCACTTCGTCTCTTCCAATTTTAAATTGTAGGCTTTACATTTGAATACCATTTTTTTACGAAACTCTTCTAATCCTTTATTCTGATTTTAAATATGATTTATAACACCAATTCATATTGACTTATTGAGTATTGACAATGAGAAAGTTATTAGTTTGACTCAATTTTATCTAGCAGAAATTTCTTTTGTAGAGTTTATGGGCTCGACAATCCATTTAAAAGTTATATCATATTAATGTTCATTCTAGTGAATAGTTTTATAATTCATGTGACATTATTGATATTTTAAAATTTCTGATGGAAGTTGGAAATCACAGAGTTAAGATCCTCTCTATTTATGATCATCTCTATTTTTTTTATTTGGACAGATAAAGACACAAAAAAGTTTGAAATGAAGAAGCTAAACTAGGCCATTCAAACTGACATCAGAGAGAATCAAACCTACGACCTTGAGGAGGAGTATTCAATGATCTATTTACTTCTAAAGCTGCTATATATGGTTGAAATGGAGTTTAAAAGCTATGAATTTGTGAACAATTAAATGTGCAATCATATTCGGTATAATTTTTTATTGATTGTATCATCACATACATTTTTTTACGCACCACATCACACACATATGTGGAAAGTGATATATTTCAAATTATTCAGAAAAAAAAAATCTTAGAACACTCAAAATATAAAGACACATGCAGAAATTATATTTCAAATATGTTTGAATGCCATAAATTTTTGCAATTGTTGTGTGTGCCTTCAAATCCCAAATCAAAAGGTCGAAGTTTGCAAAATATGGTGCAAGACTGGTCAATTCCGCAAGGCGCAGGCGAAGAGGCGCAAGCAAGGCGGAAAATCGCGATAGTTTGAAGGTTTTCTTGTTGTGGATTTCGCAAGGCGTTTACATGGGGTACAAAGTGCTCAACGTACTGTTGGGAGGGAGCAAGTGCCCATCTCGAATCATGCACCATATTCAAGAACTTCTTTTTGTTGTGTTATAATCTTGTAAGACCAAAATAAAAACTTTTAAGAAACTTAATGGCGTTTTTGGGTGAAATTTTTGGATTTGGAAACACATTTCGTACAACTTTGATAGTTGAAATCTCATTAAAGTGATGATCAAAGCTTTCTGTTTTGATTTTTCTTGGGATCTCATTGAGTTGAGGGGCTTAAGAAATTAAGGGGTAGAAATTAGAGTTTGATTTCTCTTATGATGATGTTATTGTTTTATCATCACTAATGTATTCATATATGTTTTAGCATAAATATTTATGATAAATGACAAGTTATTTAACTGTAACAAGTTAGTCATTTAAGTATTTTTCGTAGCACTTAGGTCCTTTTAATTATTTAATTATAATTTTTAGCCCTGAGTAACTTACATTTTTAAGATATGAAATATCTCAATTGTTACAGTTAAATAACTTAAAGTACTAACTTGTTAAAATTAATTAACTTAAAAGACATAAGTTGTATAAAAAACTTAGAGGACCAATTTGTTACTATTAAATAATTTAAAGGAAACCTGGCCTAAATAATCCGTTTTCTTAGAAATACTACTCTCTAAACCAAAAGTTGTTTTCAACTGTATAACCAAACACACTTAATAGCAATAGTACAAACTTGTTTCATTTTTGATAATGTTTCAATAGTTCTCAGCAGTCTGTATTTTTTTCAAAAAAGAATGGCAGTCTTATTGGTTAAAATTGGACTCCCCGGACTCACTACTATACGTATTAACTTCCTGCGGAATAACCTGCGGATTTTGGTGAACATTTCTTAAGAAACCCTTTTTCTCGCGGATTTTACCAATGATTTAGGTTCTCATGTATAACCTTTGTGGGTAATTGTGTCCTGAGGATTGTAGTAACCGCAAGAAACGTTTCTGCGGAAATTTCCTCTGGAAAAGTGAAAAATATCCGCAGGAAATCTTCGGTCAGAATTGGATGAGTTTCCCTTCCCATTATGTTTTTCCTGTGACAATAGAGCAGGTAATTCCGCAGCAAACGCCAAAGATAATTCCGCAGCAAAACTGTTTCTGCTGGAAAATCCGCTGGATCTTACAGCTTCTCTAGGAAAATCCGCAGGAATTCACCTGATTAGGAACATAAAATGTTTATTTTCTTTTAATGAATGCCATATGGCATATTAAGGGTCCTTTTTAATTATTTTTTTGATAAAGAATGTATTAAAGGCTATCTTGAGAGTCAAATTTGGGACAAAGCAATAGGTAGAATATTTTTTTCTTTATAAGCTACAACTTTTATTGAAAGAGAACACCTATCAATAATACAAATCTTCCAAAGTAGAAACAATACAATGTCTCAATTCAATAACCATTATCACAGAAAAACAATTATAAACCAGTTGATAAACATTTCAGAAGATCTTATTACAACTTCAATATATTGGAATACAAGTATGCCCCCACCCATTATAGAAAACTAAAACCTTGAGTTTTTCCTTCAGCCGTACAAAAAATTCTTCCACCCTTTCCAGTCTGCTAAATTTGCTTGGAGCTGCAGTGTAAAATAAGAAATAGGCCAAGTAACTATCGATGGAGAGGATCAAGTGTTTTTTAATCTTACTTCCGTAAATTCACATTCTTCTCAATCTAAATTGTAAAAATAAAAAGAAAAGACTTGTAACCAAGCACATTCAGAACATAACACAAATGAAATTTGAACTAGCAAAGTAACATGAAAGGTTAACTTAGAACTGCAGGGCATAGAAAACAATTTGTGCCTTAAATTGGAGTCATTACCTATGAGCTTCATATAAATCTTTGTTGTATCTGAACATTGAAATGAAATAGAAAACAATACTGTGAAGAAAGAATAAAGAGAATGAAATTAGATAGACCATGCATGAAAAATAGCTTAAATTAGCCCCATTCTTCTAACTAATTAGAAGCCCAACTTTCTTTGTTTTTTTTATACACACAACAGTTATTGATATTCCCCTGAAAAATATATCTATATTAATTCGCCCTACTCCACATGTTGTGTTCAAGTATTTATGTAAACATTTTTCCCCTAATTTTTTTAGAGGATTTGTGTTCTAATATAATTTATATATTTTTTAAACATGTGTATTCTAAAATTAGAGAGGATTAGCTATATATATTTCTATAAAACTAAAACTAATGGAGATCATAAAACATGTTCTATTCGTTATTGAAGTTATCTTTGATACTATCAACAACTACTACACTTGAAAGAGTTTTCTCAGCTATTAATATATGAAACAATTGAATGTGAAATTATATGAATGGTTGAACATTGAATATACATAAAAAAAATTAATGGCTTAAATATGCAATCCGTCCCTGTAATTTGGACGCGTTTTGATTTTCGTCTTTGTAAAAAAAAATTTAAAAACATCCCTGCAAAATTTTTTTTGTTTTAAAAAGGTCCTTGACCCCCCTTTTTGCTGACATAGGATGGCTTTGGCCACGTGGCAGTTGCTGACTGTGCAACTTTTGCCACGTGGCAGTCCACGTCATTAAATTTTTTATTTTTTTTAAATTAAAAAAACTGAAAATAAATTAAAAAATCATAAAAAATTCCAATTTTTTTTTGAATATGAAGAAAAAAAATTGGAAATTAGTGTTTTTAAAATCTAGAAATAAATATTTGAAAAATAAAATTTAAAATTATATAATCTCAAAATTTATAACTTTTCAATTTAATTTTCAGAATTAAAAAAAAATGAATTTTCGAAAATTTAATTTTCAGTTTTTTTTATTTTTTTTATGATTTTTAAATTTATTTTCAGAATTTTGAAAAAAAAATAAAATTATTCGAAAATTTAATTTTCAGTTTTTTTTATGTTTTTTATATTTATTTTCGGATTTTTTAATTTAAAAAGTGAATTTTTAGAATTTTGAAAAAAAAAACAAAAATTAATTATGTGGCATGCCACGTGGCAAAAGTTGCACAGTCAGCAACTGCCACGTGGCCAAAATCATGCCACTTTAACTGAATAGTGGGGCCAGGGATCTTTTTAAAACTAAATAAATTTAACAGGGATGTTTTTAAATTTTTTTTTTTTTACAAGGACGAAAATCAAAACGCGTCCATATTACAAGGACGGATTGCATATTTAAGCCAAAATTAATTAATTGCATTAAATTTAATAGTTTTAGATATCATTTACACAAGTTTTGATATGTACGTTAATTTAAAATTATAGGGTATATATTCCGTATATAATTTATTTATTAAAAAATAAAGATATCTGAAAATTTACAAATTTTTGAATTTAGATAAAATTAAATTTAGATAAAAAAAAAAAAAAACATATCTGCAGAAATTACAATAGAAAGTACAATATAAAGATCCGCAGGAAATGTCGGTCAAGGAAAAAGAATCGGCAGCAAAATCCTCAGCAATTCTTGCGGAAACGTTTCCGCTGGAAAATCCGCAGGAAATTCGATAGTTTCTATAAATGACTCCTAACTTATTACTCGTATTCAAGTCTTGCTTGTTTCTTGACTTGAATTTTGAATTGGTAACTAACTTTATAAAACAGATCTGAGAGGTAAAAACTGTCCACCTATAAACTTATGTTCAAACAATATTTTATTTGATGCGGAAGCCACGCGTATATGTCCATGATTAGGTATCTTTAGTGTGACTAAAAACATCCGATAGCAGTGACTTAATAGAAAATGGTTTAAGAGAACTTGAATTTTCTCTAATACTATCCTGCAATTTTTGTGTTGGACGTAATTCAACCTTACAATACCGACTTATAAGATTATGTATAATTGCTTTCATTTTTAAACTTATGTTCATGCCTTATTTCATTCAACCAGAAACTCTTAACATTGGCAGCGTAGGAACATATGGTTAAAAGATGTTGAGTTTGCTAAGTTTGTTTTTTATTATATCTCTTTAAGTTTCTGAATTTTATTTATGTCATTTCTCCTGGGATTAAAAAGTGTGTATCCGTAATAGGTTAGATTTTCCTAGTTTTTGTTTCATTTGTTTTCTTAATAGAAATTTTTGTTTATGCACCTCTTAACTTTGTTTCTTTTCCTATTTTTAATTTTGTTAGACTATTGGAAACCAATATAATTAGAATGTGAGTGATTTGTAATGATGTGTTTGGGGAAGTTATACCCCACACCCCTACATTTATACCTTGACCCCAACATTTGACACAAAGTACCAAATTTACCCTTTTATATAAAATAAAACTCAATCACTCTTTCACCCCAACCTTTTTCTGAGAAACGCTCTCAACAAACTGTGTGGAACCCCTTCTTTGTCAAAAACGATTCAATTTGATTTTCTTTTATATGGACATTGATTCTTGCAACCGGAATGTTATAGTTATCGGAATCGTTTCTTCATATGGTTGTGTTTGTTCTCTTAATTATTTACCGAATCATTGATTGAAGTTTTATGGGTTTGCCAATGTTTTCTATGTTATTGTTACAGAATCATAGTTTCTCCACTTTTTTTATTGAAGCTAGCAATCGACTTAGACAACAAGTTAAATAAAAACTATGTGAAATTCCATAACAGAATAATAAGCCAAATTCCAAAGGATTTGAAGAATAAAACAAACCATAATCTTAATTTCAAAATTAAAATCTACAAATCAAATTGAGAAATATAAGTGAATAGAATGTAGACACTCTCAAATCCAAGATCCAATCAGAGGAACAAAATAAGTTAAAATCATAGATATATAGGACGCAGAGACTGAAGAAGATTTTTAGAAGGAGAAGGATGCACGTTTTTATCACTCATCGTATCTTGTTCAGAGAAAAGTGTAAAATGATGGGGTGGATTTTAGTTTGTATAAAAGGATAAAATAGGAATTTTGAAACAAATGTATGGGTAGAGGTATAAATGTATGGGTGTGGGGTAAAACTTCCTGTGTTTGGATAGGGGTGACGAAATAGCCCAACCCATTTAGCCCACTAGCAGGCCGCCCACTTACCTCGTTTTTTTAGACTCATTTTATCCTTTTCAATTTATTTTGGTTGTTGGATTTATTTTAGGATTTTTTTTTTTATGTTCAAGGTTTGTTTAATGTTGGCAGACTTTTCTTATTTTGCTATTAAGTATGATGTTAAATTCAATAATTTGTTAATTATCTTATTTTTACCACATATTCATTTGCTGTCTATTCTTATATATGTTTTCACGATAAAAGAAACATAGTTATTTTTTTTTTTAAAATAAATAAGTTGTAAAAAATAATGCATTAAAAAAAGTTGTTTTTTTTCCTCTCAAAAAGAAAAGTTTTTTGGTTGGCGGGTTGACCCATCAACTCATCTGTCCGTCAATAAACAGGGTGGGGTGAGATTTTATACTTTATCACCTAATTTGACTCGCCTTATAACGTCCGGTTTTAAGCAAGCTTATACGGGGCTCTTAACGGGCCGGGTTTGCCATCCATATCTTTAGACGACCAATTTTACCTTAATATAAAATATTGAATTGAAAGACAATTTTCTTTTTTACCAAATTGAAACGCAAACGTAAACAACATACAGTATGTGTAATATAATAATCCATAGTAACACACAAATTAAAAAACACTAGAATAACTTTCATTTCCACCCTTTATTTATGAGTTGAAGGAGCATAGAACATGTGTAAACTAACTCTACACTATATGCAATAAAAATTTACTACTTTGTCACTTGGTACACTTATATTTAAATTATACTAATAAAAAGAAAGCGATAGACAAAAGTAGTAAATTTATTGACATGTAAAACTTTTTTACACTAACTTAGTTCCTTCAAATTAACTCTTATTTATCTTTTATGAAATATCATATTTCGGTGGAAATTGATTGATCATAAACAAAATGATCAACACTTTTTGTAGCAGAAGCAAGCAAAACCAAAGCCTTGACGGTGACAAGCACCGAAGGTTGCATTCTCCACATCAACGCATTGTCTTTTACAGTTTCCTGTGTTAAGACAAGGTCCTGACCACGTTTTACTTCGTTTTTGACACACTTTTGCTTCCACCTCTACACAAAAAAATAAAACAAGTTAAGAACATAAATAAGGATTAATAAATTAACAGTTATTAATATAGGTTATTTGATTAGTTTGTACCACATATGGAAATAAGGAGAAGGGCAAGGCAGACAAAAACAAAGATGGTGTAAAATTTACTAGCAGAGGAAGTCATGTTTGCTAAGTGAGACTTTCTTTAGTGATGAGGGTGTACCTAAAAGATATTTGTGTCCATGTATTTATAGGTAGGAATTTAGGTAGATGACAAAATGAGTATAATATTTTTTTTTATGACCTAGTCCGAAAATTCCACGAGCCAGCTTGAAAATTTCAATTTATTATCAATTTGTTTTAATCTTATCAGGAAAACGAGCCAAAGCTTTTATAAAAAATAGATAAAGGAAAGAAAAAACGAACCCAAAGCACGATGACAAAGTCTTACCATGCAAAAAATCAACAATGAGATCACTTGATAAGTAGAAGACAAAAAATTTAAAGGGTTTTTTATCCTTGAGTCATACACATTAACACTGGTGAACATTTTAAATCTAAAAAATTAACTATGTGACACTGTGCTACCAATTTTTTTGTTTTACTTATAAAAATGTCATGTTAACCGGTGCCTCTGAGACAATGGTTAAGAAGTTAAATATTGTAATATTTGCATTAAATACTTAAATAATGATTAAAAAATGGTAATATTTGCATTCAAAGTTGTGTAATCAATGTAATAAATGCTTCCTTAACCAGTGCCCGGGATAGGATTACCCAAAAAAAAAAAAAATAGTGTTTTGGTGTTTTAATTAATAAAGATGTTTGAATTACAATCATTCCCCTCCTATGTTAAAATATATATTTATCTCCTTTGAAAAGCAAATATAAATTGGAAATGATACTCTTATTTTCTATGACATGCTTAAATTGGTCTTCATTCCCTTGAGAATTATACATGCATGTATTGCAATCTAACCAATTTTTATGTAAATAAATATTTATAACAACAGTAAGCATCAGTAGCATTTTATGTCCAAAAAAAAATCAAGTCATTGTTTAAAAAATCAATATTAATTTGTTTATAACTTCAAATGTCAGTGATAATTAAATTTAATTATTTAATTTTATGAGTTTAGAATATAAATTTTAATTTTAATTAGTTCATTTTATCAATTTGTCTAATAGATTCAATAATTATATTTTATCTTATTTTGTTTCATTGTTTATAACATGTTGATAACGATACCGTGGATAAAAAATTGATCACAAAATTTGCATTACAAGTTTAATTATATTAAAATGGGCTAAAAAGAAGTGTAGATTTTAACATAAGAGGAAAATAAATTGTAATTTAATCAACTCAAGAGATAGGAGCATAATTTTCTCTAATATATTTTGAATAAGAGGGGAGTAGAGTGTATATTTTAACATGAAGGGATAATATAATTTACACATCTCTCACAGGAGGAGATTAAAATTTACTCTACTAAACAAAAACAGTGCTGAAACTTTTTAATATTTTACCAAAAGAAATAACTGATAGTGTCACACTGATTATTTGATAAAAAAAAAAAACTATACACTTTTAAAAACAAACTTTTAGCACTATCCATTTTTTAGATAGATGTAATAGTTAATGTAATTGAAAACTCATACGCATAAGTGGAGTAGTCGGGATCGAACCCCAATCACGGTGTTCGACCTAACATCTTTGTCGGTTAAGATATAAATTTTGACAGTACTTACAACTTGTACATGAATCACATAATTTGGTGATATTCATATGATTTTTTTTTTAACAAGCATATTCATATAAATTTTACTCTAAAAAATATAATGTATAAGAACGTATGTATGAAAGAGTGGGTTTTTTTAGCACATAATTTTAACGAGTTGATTAATAAACTTGAACATACGAATTATTCAAGAAAGCACAATTTTAATATAATTTTACGTATCCTTTCGGCTAAACGCTGAATCATACTATGATCCCTTTCTATTAGAAACAGAAGGTTAATAAAGGATGAAAATAAAATTTGACTAATCAACCCACGTAGATTATAGTAGAGTGAGAGATTTCAACCGCTTTAGTGAGATTTTCGATTATTTTATTTGTCCGTCCCGTTTTATGATGAGTTTAGGTCGAATTGGTCCACTTTTTTTGTTGATAAATTTCCTACCTTATTATTACTCACTCTTTAGTATGGAATCTAAATCTCAACAATGCTTAAGGATATGCTTCAAGCATTTTGTCCGAATATGAATAAATCAAGCCAAAGAAGAACGGTGCCGAAATAACTTCACTTGTAAGCAACATTTTAAAATTGTTCTGTGCTGACTTTCCTTTCACATGAATATATATAGCTAAACAACTATATTAATTTTTAATTTAGGTCAAATATCTCCCGTGTTTCTATAAGTTTAATATTTTTAGTAAATTAGTTTTTTAAATTAAATTTTAAGTAAGAAATTGACCTTATAAGTAATAAAATGTATGCATCATTTTTTCTCACCGTCTTCGATTAAAATAGATTATATGACCGTTTATTGTTAAGTTGGTAGGTCAAAATTTTCTGTTTCTCAAAACTTGGGCTCTTGGTATATTTTCTGTTTCTCAAAACGAGAGGTCATGAAGAACAAGAGCCTACCAGAGGTACATAGGATCAGGTGCTACAAAGAATCATAATAGAGGATGCGTTGATGTCATAGGCTCATTTTGAACATCTCACTTCAATGTTAAACAATCATATAAGCACTTTTTAAAATAGTATGTTAATTATAATTTGAGGGGAGTATTCACAATCATTTACAATTCCAAGAGGGTTTTTTACTATTTACCATATTCTTTTATTTTTCTCCTCCCTTGTCTTTATATAAAAGGGTATGAAAAGTATAATACTTTCTTATGTGAAAAGACATATCAAATAAGGTGTAGTTCGATAATTATTTGTCTTATGCATCAACCATCAAACAATATGGCGTATAAAAAGTTTTCAAATATAATTATGTATTGTTATATTCGGTACTTACTGATTTGTAAATCAAACACATCCTTACAGTTTTGTTGGATAAAAATAGTTAAGCATAAAAAAAATGGTATGCCAATAAATAATAAGACATTCTATACTTTTCATAAATTTAGGGTACTTGAACTCGAAAAAAATCTAGGGTACCAAAATAATCACAAACACGTAGAGCGAGAGGGAAATTCTGTTTTTTTATACCTTGATTGTATAACAAGGAAATGCTATTTCTCTGTTTTTTTATTTTATTTTATTTCACCTTCGTTGTATTTGTATTCGACCCTAATGGATGCTATCAATTTATGGGTGCATTTTTTTAACTATGTAGAACAGGGACGGCTGTTATTTTTATTTTTGTTTACCTTTACTGCATTGGACCGTAACATTTAGACAAGGACCAACATTCATATGTTATTTACCCATTCATATATTTTTTTAATTTTTGAGGAGAAACATTCATATATTTTTTATCCTTTCACTTTATCGTTTTATATTTCTAGAAAAGTTGAAGACATTGGTCTGTATAAAACGTGATATGTATTAAAATATTTTCTTTTTTTTTAGGGAAATATTAAAATATTTCCTTCTTTCCTTTTAAACTAGTATACATATATACACGGACACTTGTTGAAGCAATTCTCATAGGAACAAAACATTATCACAATATTTACATTAAGCAATCATGGGTTTCACTGCTCGTAAATTCTACACCATCTTTCTTCTCAGCCTTGCAGTTCTCTTTTTCTTCACATGGGGTACGGCTATTTGTTTAGAATATTATCAATTTAGATTTAGGTTTATATTTCAAATAAGTAGGATCTATTATTTATATTTCTGTTTAAAATATTTAAGGACATAATTTTTTTTTTAAATCATGATTTAGAACCTCTAAAAAAGATATGAATTAGAAATATATTTTGTATTACAATTCAATTCTTTATATAGAGTGATGAAAGAAATTTAAAGCTTGTAAAAAAAAAAGTTTAGAAGGTGACCTCTCCCTATAATATATATCTCATATATTGTTCTTGCGTATAGAGGTACAAGGGAATCTTTGTCAAAGGCGCAGTGTAACATGGTCAGGACCTTGTTTAGAGAATGAAAGCTGTAAACATCAGTGTATTAACATGGAAGACTCTACTTCTGGAGCTTGTCACCCTAAAGGCTCGTCAATCGCAGCTTGCTTTTGTTCCTTCAACTGTTTAGAAAATTAGCACTTATTTTCTCTCCAAGCAATGTGATTCTTGAGGAAAATCACTGTTCTCTGTAGGTGCCCTCACTGTTTTCTTTATTTTGTTTGTGGGTTATTGGATATTTTTATTTTTGCCTCCATTTAAAATAGTATATTGCGTCCACTATATACAAATTCAAACTGTGCAAGATGTTTTTCTATATATAATAAATTTTGTGAAGAGTCAAATACAAAATTATATGGGAGATAACTTTTTTAATGATTGTTTAGTCACATGCATAGAGATATCTTTTATATGTTGAAAAGGAAGAAAAAAAAAATCTTAAACTAACAATTTTCAATTATAACAAATTTTGGATAATATCTATGAATATGATAAATTTGTAGATGAAAATATCTCTTATTTTTATAACATCTCTTTATTGCTCAATAGTAATGATATGATCATTGTTTTATTGTTTGTAAGTTGATATATGTTTTATTTAAATATTTGTCGTAAATAACCTTGCCTCCACTAGAATTTTTTGGATCTGTCACTGGTTATAAAAAACTAGCTTCAACAAACTCTATAAGAGCATCCAGATTTATACCATTTCTTGCATCTCTTCCTGCGGCCAAGAGACTCAATAATTTTACTATATTTGAAATTTCTGGATATGTCACTTGTTACAAGAAATTAGTTTCAACAAGCTCTCGAAGAGAATCCAATTTATACCATTTCCTGAATCTTTTCATGTGGCCAAGAGACCCGATTATTTAACTATCCAAGGTGTTTCTCAATTGTTTCCTGACTCTAGAATCTAACCCCAAACTAACCCTTGACCTTTGATTTCCAAAAGATCTTCTCGTTTGGTCTCCAAATATTTGCCCAATTTGCTCACAAAGAATCTTCTCTTATGTATTTTCCAACCCCATGAATCTTTCTCCAAAAGGCACCAACCCTTTTCCAAGAGCCCTAATTCTTTTGGTTCTTCAAGAATCCCATCTTCAACCTTTGAATTTACTCAGAAACCCTCAACCTTTAGTTTCTAAGTACCCTAAAAGTTTTCTCCTTTGGTTTCCATGAGTTTCTCAAGCGCTCTCAACAAATGAGTCTAAGAGTGCTTAAATAGCATTCCAGATCCAAGCAAATCGTGCCACGATAAAATCTAAGGGTGATTATTCTGTCATGTAATTCTTGAATTTTTCTTGATATATAGCATTGATCTTTTGCATATACACAAACATCAAATTTTAAGGCAAAACTCAACAAAATCATAATTACTTGTTGCTAATTTTGTTTCTAATAAAAACTCGAGCAAATTATTAGATGCATTTATTACTTTTTTCAAGCATAGTTATACGACAAAAAAAGAGTAATTTGATAATAGTTGTCCATAAAATATACACATTATTTATATCATCTATTCTTTTAATATGTGTCATAAAAATGATAGAGTAGACAAGACCAAAACAAGGAATATTAAGTTGATGTTTGCAAAGCTAGCAGCTGCTCTTTGATTTAATCGTTTATAAGTTACAAGATCAAGTAAGTTAAAATGCATACCAATTATTAAGTTCAAATTGTTGAAGACAATAAAGGGAACATCGTGTCTTACCATATAAAGCACACCCACACAAGCAACAAGGAATGAAACACCATTTCCATTTACATTAAGCAAGCATGGCTTCCTCTGCTCTTAAATACTACACTTTCTTTCTGTTTTTCATCCTTGCACTTATCCTGTTATCCACATTGGGTACGACTATATGATTATTAATGTGTGTGTGATGGGGTGGGGGGTTATTTTAGAGATCAATTAACTTATTTTAAAAAATATTGCTACCTAGATATACTTTTTTTGCCTAT
This sequence comes from Medicago truncatula, assembly GCF_003473485.1. Classification (NCBI taxonomy): domain Eukaryota; kingdom Viridiplantae; phylum Streptophyta; class Magnoliopsida; order Fabales; family Fabaceae; genus Medicago; species Medicago truncatula. Next base: position 3,733,118 of record NC_053049.1, read on the forward strand.
TACTATATAAGCATTGAATTTCAACAAATGAACCGTTGATTATCATGGTATTATATATAGTAATATCATCTACATCGATTTAGAAAAAGATTATCATCATATATAATGATTAGAAAAAAATTATCATCATTTTTTTCAGAGGAAAGAAATTATCATCATATATAACGATGTAATTGTATTGTTTTAAAATTGATTACATGCATGTCTAATTGATATACTTGATACAGAAGCTTAATTAAACGGTATGATGAAGTGTTCTCTTTACACTTTTTTTTGGTTAATTCGTGTGCAGAGGTACAAGGAAATACTTGTCAAAGGAAAAGCAAAACATGGTCAGGGCCATGTTTAAACACGGCAAACTGTAAAAATCAGTGCATCAGTAAGGAACCACCGGCAACATTTGGGGCATGTCACCGTGATGGCATTGGATTTGCTTGCTTCTGTTACTTCAACTGCTAATGAAATCAGCACAAAGTTTCTGCTCAAGCAATGTGATTCAACTTATAAAGTTATAATTATCATAATTAGAAATAATGGGAGCAAGGAAATGTTCTATTTCCTGCTCGGGTACTGAAATGTTTTGCATCTCTGCACATGACAGAGATCAATATCTTACTTTATGTTTACCTTAATTTCAGTCAATAATGATATATTATTGAATTAAAATTCAGTGTAAGTGATTAATCTCAAAACGATTTAAGATGAATAAACGAGGGTTTAATTGAACTTTTGGTGTCTGAAGTTTCTTAATTTGGCGATTTTGACCCCTACATTTTTTTTAGCGATTTGAACCTCCATATTTACCTCCTTTTTTATTTCAAGGTCCTTCATAAGATTTCCCTAATTTTACGTTGATGTATTTATTTGGCTAAAGTGCATTTTTCCCCCTTAAGTTTCAAAATGTTGCAATTTTGGCCCCTATTAAACAAAATGACAAATTTAGTCCCTTATGTTTTAGCCCCTTTGTAATAGTAGTCTTTTTTTCCAAATTTGACTTGGTCAACGCTTAGATGGCATGCCACATGTGTAATTATTAAATTAAAAAAAGACAAATTCTATGGTACACCCATAGTTAATTTGGACCAATAGGAAGACAATAACACGGGAAACGAGGAAGAAGTGGTCCACATTCTTGGCAATGATTTTGTTATCATCACTACAAGGCAAAGGTACTACAAAAAGGCTTACTTTGTGTACAAGCCTCAACATGACATAAGGAAAAGTGCAAACATTTATCCCTTATCAGGCTCCAAAGAAGAAGAAGGAAATATACAATTGCAAATTTAGCTATAGATTGCATTAACAGAAAAAATTCCATGTATTAACTCATCCTCGTTTCGACATCTGAATAAGGAGAATCAAGTTCATAAGCATTTTGTATCTTTCTTCTTCTCACACCATGAAAAGCCTCCATCACTTAACATTCAAACACCAGCTACTATCTGACCACTCCCCATCTCCAAAATCAAGCAACTCTGATGTTGTGATAAAGCAAACAGACGCGGAAAGGCGAGTTTTTGAACGGGTCCACACCACAAATCAATTTTTTTACGACTTAGGCACCTCACCTAGACCGCGTGCATCCCTCCACCATAAAGAAACCACCATATTTCCAAACAAGTTATTCCTTTCCTGCCACCCGTCCCCACAAAGAATTTTGTCCAAGCCTTATAATCTTCTTCCAAACACATATTAAGGAACGACATAAGGAAAATTGGGAAAGATCCATTGAGTTAATGGGTACGTCATTCTTTCGTCGAAGCTTATGAATCTATTCCTCCAAGAATTTAAGCGTTATGAATCTATTCCTCCAAGAATTTAATCGTTTTCCCAAGAACCTCCACCACCAGATACAAAGTAAACTCTCTCATTGGGTTATCATCCATTGGGAAGCCCAATATAAGCAAATAGAATCTTGCCAAGTTTGCAATTCAAGTGGCCGCCAACATCATAAAATGGAATCTTTGATATAATCGTTTCACAAGTTACAAGAGGAGGAACAGCAAAATATAGCAAGATCGAGTAAGTTAAAAGCAAGCCAATTGTTAATGAAGATTAATTTCTTCTGTCTATAAACATATACTTTTTTTGAAGGAAAAAAAATATAAACATATATAATTATGCAATAGTATTTTATTGAAAAACAAAAATTAGGTTTCGCTTAGAGGTATTAATCATATTGAAGGCACGACGCTTAATGTCTCTCTCAGACAGGAACTTTAGTATGTCATGTTGTGTGGAGTAGGTTGGGTAACTCAACATATTTGAGCTTAAAGATTATATTAGTTGATGAGTTAAAGATCTAGGATTCAAATACTAACAAAGAGAAAATGAACATAACAACTAACATGCACATTTAAAAAACAAATCCAGTTATTTATGCTTTACCTCCGTTGATGTATATATTTTTTAATATTTCATTTTTTTAATGTGTAATAATGTATAATTTTTATATATCAAGGTTTAATTACACATAAATAGAAGACAAACGAGCAACAAGTTGCGCTGTTGGAATTTTTTAAATTGCAATATCAATCCTCGTAAACATAACATTTATGAACCTAGGAGACATGACATTGCTATGCATTACCCTTTGAACTCTATGTAGAAGGTCAACAACCTCTGGTTCTAGGATGCCAAAAGTGTCACATGGAAATGGAATAAAATCATGTGAGTGAGAAAGGTTGTATTTATAGGTTGATTTTCAAGTGGGTTTGAGCTGAAAAACATGGTTTTTTCCTCAAACCCGCAGAGAAAAACAACAAAATACAATTTTTTTCCTTAGCAGATCACGCGCGGCCCTGCTTTCTTCGCGTGTGATGCTTAAACAGAACGCGGTTTAGCACTTTTTTGCACACCCGGTACGTGTAGCACTTTCTTTCAATGCGTTTTCGTATTTTTGAGTGGTTTCTTTCTTCAACCTTGTCTTGGGATTTGAGAAAAAAATTCTCAACTTGTAATGTCTCCATAGACCTCATGAATCTTCATCCCAAGTCTTTTCAATTCTTCATGAGGTATCTTGTTTTGCCGTATTACATGATTTTCAATGAAATACATCAAAAACACCTAAGAATTGTTTGGTTTAGGGAATAACTATACATGACTCGACGTGAAAACATTACAAAATGTCCCTTAAAACATAGGTAAATGTTCTGTAACTCGTCTTATTTATGTCAAATCATAACTAAAATGACTAAAAAATATGTTGAAAATAACGTAAGATAACCTGTCATCAAGTATCCACCGAAACCTGGAGATAAACAAATGAAATCTTGCCAAGTTTGCAATTCAAGAAAGTGGCCGCCAACTCCATAAAATGGAATCTTTGATTTAATCGTTTGAGGAGGAGCTGCAAATAGTTAGATCGAGTAAGTTAAGATGCAAGCAAATTTTTAATAAAGATTAATTCCTGCTGTTCAATTTGTGGAAGAATCCTTGTATACATATATACACACACTTATGTACATTTACGTTTACATTAAGCAAGCATGACTTCCTCTGCTCGTAAATTCTACACCATCTTTCTTTTTCTGAGCTTTGCACTCCTCCTTTTCTCAACATTGGGTACGATTTTATGATTAAGCTATATAAATAAATATGTGGTAGAGATATCAATTTACTTTGTTAAAAAAACCTTGGTATTCCTTAAAAAAAAAAACTCTTGGTACAGTTAGTTTGCATATTAGTTACTATGGCATTGAATTTCAACTGTTGAACATTTGATGATCAAATGATATGATGTTAATATCATGTACATCAAATTTTAGAAAACTGTCTAGAAGTTCTAGTTCAACTGGCAAATGCCGAAATTGTAAGGTCGGACGTTGTGACCCGGGTTCGAACCCAGGATCTCACAGTTGTGTGTGAGTTTAATTTTAGTGAATTACCACTTCTTCTAAGACAAAAAAAAACAATTAAAAAAACTATGATCATGTATAATCATGCAATAGTATTTTATTGAAAAACAAAAATTAGGTTTCCCCTAGAGGTATTAATCTTATTTGAGGAACAACATCTCTCTCTCAGACAATATTATAACTTGTACATGCATGTCATGTTGTGAGAATCTAGTTATTTTCGTTATACCTCTGTTGATATTATTCTTTTTTAAATTGATTATACATTTAATTGAAATTATTTAAAATATTATGATATTTAATACTGGATTTTGCTAACCATTATCCTAAAAGCATTTTTTAAAAAATTCATCAGTAAAAACTTTCTCTTGGAAATTCAAAAGTTTTGCTTAAAACATAGAATGAAAGTGTTATCTTCTCATTGTTTTTTTTTTTTTTGGTTCATTCATGTGCAGAGGTACAGGCGGCCGGTATTTGTGAGAGGCTCAGCAGAACATGGCATAGGCCATGTCCATCTCGAGACACTGTAAAGTGTGAAAATCACTGCATCAATAAGGAACAAGCATTTTTTGGTTCTTGTCAGCCTGATCATAGCTTCAAACTTGTTTGCCTCTGTTTCTTCGGCTGCTGACACTACTAAAAAAACAAAAATTAGTGAGGGAAATTTAGTGAGGGAAAACGTAAAATCCCTCTCTAATTCCGTCACTAAATTTTGCGACCAAAGAATTTGTGAGAAATTTCATTTTTTCCGTCACTAATTTCCCTCGCTAATTTTGCTTTTTCTAATAGTGTGACCAAATCTACACTACCTTTCTGTTCAACCAATGTTATTCCGTTTATAATAGTTTTAATAAAGTAAAGAATAACTGGAGTTAGAAAATGTTCTCCATTTTATTTATAAGTGATATTTAAATCAACAAAAATTAACGTAAATGGTTCAAAATTTGATCCATATGCATCAATTTTTTCGACTCAAATATCACTTATAAATATTATCGAAAGATGTGTTTCATTTCTTGTACTTGATTTGCATCTCTTCACATACCAGAGATCAATATCTTATTCTATCTATGCATACCTTAATTTCAATAATAAAATATTATGAAATAAAATTTAAGTGTGAATAATTTATCTCAAATAGATTAAAAATGAGTTAAAAGAATGATATATAATTATCCATATACTTAATGCTTTAAAGATTGAACAACAGAAAATGGTGCATTGGTATGTAATTTACCAGCAGAGGAAGACATGCTTGCTAAATGGAAACGATTATTTTATTCCTTGTCGGTGATTACTCGTATGTGTGTGTAGAATATAGAGACAAAGATACTATGATGCGTTTGTCTTTAACAATAACTTGCATGGCTCGTATCACTTTTTTTTTTTTTTTGTCAAGTAGCCTAGTGGGTAAAACTCTGCATATAATATATAATATCCCTATCAATTGAGCTAAGCTCACGGAGATTGCTTGTATCACTCTTTACTTTTCAATATTCATTGTTTTGGTTTTGTGTGTGGCTTCTACCTTGTTGTGTAGGTACTAGGTACTCCATTCGGAACAAAATTGAAGTAAAATAATTAATTTTTTCAGAGGTTATTAAGATAAGGAAAAAGCTATTTATAACGAAAACTTTCTTCACGATTACATAGCAATATGTATTGTAGTCTTTTCAAATTTTTATGAGTTGTGCTATACAGTACGACATTTTTGTCGCACCATTTGCACGATCATGTATATATCACGCCTCAGGCTCTTTGGCAAGTTTTTGACACAAGTAAGATAAAATATTATTTATTACCACAAGTAAAATAATATATAAACTTAATTACTATTTCACAATATGAATTGCATTGACTTTGTAATGGATTACCACACTATTCTCCACCAATAGTTTGGAGCGGTGCTTCTGCCACAAAACATCCTTTTGAAATATTGTAGTGTAATTCAACAAAGCCACACCATCAGGGTGTACATGGTATGTCATATCATACAAAACAAAAACGTTGAAGTGATAAGTTAAGAAAGAAAGAGAGATATGGCTGGAAATATATTTTAAAATGAGAGAAAATTCAGATTTGAGGAATTCGTGCAATTGGTGCGAAAAAATCTGTCGTACCATAAAGCATTTTCCAATTTTTATTCACCCACTCATTTATTGTACCAACCACTCATGTATTGTGCCATATAAAAACATTCAACGGTGAGAGTGCATTCGCTAGTATTTTGTGAAATTTCTTTCGCCATATATAGAAAAGCTCTTAAGATAATTAGTTAGTTATTTCCATTTACTCTTGTTAATATCATTTTAAAGTTGAACTTTATTTTCTAAATTATCGCTTAAGAAGCTTTACCCAATACATAAAATTGAGTCATTAATTAAGAAGGTCAACTTAGGGTATGTTAAATCCGCTAAAAAATTAAGGACAACCACTTTAACGCCAATCACTACCGATCGGTGGTTCAGTTCAATTTTTATCCTGAACCGAACCATGCCCACCACTAAGTAGGCGACCACTCCCCTATCTCCAAAATGAGGCAACTTTCTTGTTGTGATAAAGAAAAAAGACGTGGAAAGGTGAGGTTTTGAATATTAAAAAAATGTAATAAATATGATATATATATATATATATATATATATATATATATATATATATATTTGTCTGTTTTTTTCTTCTTTATCATTTAAAAAATGTAACAAACTATATGAATATATTTATATTTACTTTTATATTATCTCGATTATACCCTTAAACAACTTTTTTAATAAATAAAGATTGTTGTTGCATTATTAAAAAAAGAATTTAGATTATTTTTTTATTATATTATTTGGTTTGTTATAACTTGAAAGCAACAAATATTTATATTTTTAGTTTTAATCAAAATCAAAATTTCATAAAAAAAAACTCCGTTCATAATTTTTAAACGTTAACGCAATAAAAAGAACGGAAAGATGGGCACAGGATTTCCAGTCTTTTCGCTAGTAATATATAATTTTTATATATCAAGGATTAATTACACATAAATAAAAGACAAACGAGCAACAAGTTGCGCCGCTAGGTTTTTTTAATGGCAATATTAATCATCGTAAACACAATATTCATGGATCTATGAAACATGACGTTGCTATGCATTACTCTTTGAATTCTGTGTAGAAGGTCAACAACCTATGGTTCTAGGAAGCCAAAGGTGTCACATGCAAATGGAATAAAAGCATGTGGATGAAAAAGGTTCTATTTATAGGTTGATTTCCAAGTGGGTTTGAGCCAAAAAATGTGGTTTTTTTCTTCCTCAAACCAGCATTGAAAAACAGCAAAATACATTTTTTTTTTCCTTAGAGGATCACGCGCTCCGCGCGTGGCCTTGCTTTCCTCGCGCGTGATGCTTAAAAGCAGTGCTTTAGCACTTTTTTACACTCCTTGGGAGCGTAGCATGTGCTTTCAATGCGTTTCTTATCTTTTCTTCGTCTTTTTGAGTGTTTTCTTCCTTCAAATATGTCTTGGAATTGAGAAAGAATTTCCTCAACTTGTAATGTTTACAGCGACCTCTTGAATCTTCATCCCAAGTCTTTCCAATTCTTCATGAGGTGTCTGCTTTTGCAGAATTACATGATTTTCAATTAAATACATCAAAAACACTTAAGAATTATTTTGTTTAGAGAAGAACTAGAATTACATGACTCATTGTGAAAACATTACAAAATGTCCCTTAAACCATAGACAAATGTTCTAAAACTCCTATTATTTATGTCAAATCATAACTACAATGACTAAAAATATGCTGAAAATAACGTAAGGTAACATATCATCAATCCACCGAAACCCTGAGATAAACAAATCAAATCTTGCCAAGTTTGCAATTCAAGAAATTGGCCGCCAACACCATAAAATGGAATCTTTGATTTAATCGTTTGAGGAGGAGCTGCAAATAGTTAGATCGAGTAAGTTAAAATGCAAGCCAATTATTAATGAAGATTAATTCCTGCTGTTCAATTTGTGGAAGAATCTTTATATACATATATACACACACTTGAACATAAGGAACAACACATCATTTACATTTACATTTATATTAAGCATGACTTCCTCTGCTCGTAAATTCTACGCCATCTTTCTATTTCTGAGCTTTGCACTCCTCCTTTTCTCCACATTGGGTACGATTTTATGATTAAGCTATATAAATAAATATGTGGTAGAGATATCAATTTACTTTGTTAAAAAATCTTGGTATTCCTTAAAAAAAAGAAAACTCTTTGTACAGTTAGTTTGCATATATATTTTTTTTAACAGAGAATCGAACCTGAGATCTCGTGGAGGAGCACACTCTCAAATGGCAAGCCAATACCACTAGGCCAACCCAAGTGGGTTTATTTTGCATATTAATTACTATGGCATTGAATGTCAAATAATGAACATTTGAATCATATGATACGATGTCAATATAATGTACATCAAATTTTAGCAAAAAACTATCATCATGTATAATTATGCAATAGTATTTGATTGAAAAACAAAAATAATTAGGTTTCCCCAAGAGGTATTAATCTTATTTGAAGCACAACATTTGTTGTCTCTCTCAGACAATATTAAAACTTGTGCATGCCATGTTGTGAGAATCAAGCTATTTCTGTTATACCTCCGTTGATATATTTTTTTTAAAATTGATGTTACATTTAATTAAAATTATTTGAAACATTATGATAATAATGGATTTTGGCTAATCTTTATCTAAAAGCATTGGTTAAGAAATCTCTTAGTAAAAATTTTCTCTTGAAAATACAAAAGTTTAGCTTAACTTAGAATGAAGTGTTATCTCTCACGTTTTCTTTGGTTCATTCGTGTGCAGAGGTACAAGCCCTAATTTGTAAGAGGCGCAGCATAACATGGCATAGGCCATGTCCAGCTCGAGACAATGTAAAATGTGAAAACCATTGCATCAATAAGGAACACGCATTGATTGGGTCTTGTCAGCCTAATGATGATAGCTTCGAACTTTATTGCTTCTGTTACTTCGGCTGCTGACAAAATCAACACTACCTTTCTGTTCAACCAATGTTATTCTGTTTGTAATAATTTTAATGTAATAAGAGATATTTATAAGATACATTTGAATCAACAAAAATTAACGTAAATGGTTCAAAAATTGATCCATATGCATCAATTTTTTCGACTCAAATATCACTAATAAATATGATCAAAAGATGTGTTTCATTTCTTGTACTTGATTTGTATCTCTTCACATACCAGAGATCAACATCTTATTCTATCTATGCATACCTTAATTTCAATAATAAAATATTATGAAATAAAATTTAAGTGTGAATAATTTATTTCAAATAGATTATAAATGAGTTAAAAGAATGATATATAATTATCCATATATAAACTTAATGCTTTAAAGATTGAACAACAGAAAGATGGTACATTGGTACGTAATTTACTTGTAGAGGAAGACATGCTTGCTAAATGGAAACGATTATTCTATTCCTTGTTAGTGACTACTCGTATGTGTGTGTAGAATATAGAGACAAAGATACTATGATGTGTTTGTCTTTAACAATAATTTGCATTGCTTGTATCACTCTTTATTTTTCAATAATCATTGCTGCTTCTACCTCGTTGTGTAGGTTCTAGGTACTCAATTCGGAACAAAATCGAAGTAAAATAAACTAAGCACTTATCACTTATCAATATAATTAATTTTTTTTAGTGGTTATTAAGATAATTAGTTAGTTATTTACATTTACTCTTGTTAATATCATTTTAATTAAAGTTGAACTTCATTTTCTAAATTATCGCTTAAGAAACTTTACCCAATAAATAAAATTAAGTCATTAATTAAAAAGGCCATGTTTGTTATACTCTTATTCTTATGTAGGGGTCAGGGTTCGAACCCCGGACACCCCACTTCTCCACAATTAATTGTGCGAGGTTTAACCATTAGGCTACTAGGCCAAAACAAAAAAAAAAGAGATGAGATTGAAATAGTCAACTTAGGGTGTGTTAAATCGGTTAAAAAATTATAGACAACCACTCCAGCGCCAACCACTATCCGACCAGTGGTTCAGTTCAGTTTTGATCCTGAACCGAACCATGCCCACCAAAAGTCGGCGACCACTCCCTTGTCTCCAAAATGAGACAACTTTCTTGTTGTGATAAAGCAAAAAGACACAGAAAGGTGAGGTTTTGAATGGGCTCTCCGTACCACAAATCATTCCAAAATCAGGTCCCTGTACCACAACCATATTTTTTACTAACCACGCCACGGAACCAATCCAACCTCCTACCGGGCACCACACTTAAACCGCATACATCCTTCCACCATAAAGAAACCACATTCGGTCTATTAAAATTTGATAAATCCGTGTTAATTAGTAACTATCTCTTTTTCATACCTTGCCATCAACACCCTTTTCCATAACAAATCCCCCCACTAATAACCTCCACTGAGTTTTAAACCCTTCACTCCTAGCCCACCGTATATTTTTGGCCTACAAACATCCCCATTTTACAGAACAATTTTTTTCTTCCCCGACACCCCTCCCCATATAGAATTCCGTTGAAGCATTTCAATCTTCTTCCAAACACATATTGACATTTTGAGGAACGACCTTAAAAATATTGCGATATATGAATTAATGTGTCACTCTTCCACTGGGGCTTTTGAATCAATTCCTCCAATAATTTCAGCGTTGTTCCGATAACCTCCACCATCAGATCAAAAGTAGACGTCGTCCTTGGATTAGGATTCACCGGAAGCCTGAGATGAACAAAATGGAATCTGGCCAAGTTTGTAATTAACAAAGGGGCCACCAACTCCATAAAATTGAATCTTTGATTTAATCGTTTGAGTAGGAGAGCTGCAAATAGTTAGATCGAGTAAGTTAAAATGCAGGCCAATTATTAATGAAGATTAATTCCTCTAGTTCAATTTGTGGAAGAATCCTTATATATAAATACACACACACCCTCACACACTTTAACATAAGGAACAAAACATCGTTTACATTTACATTAAGCAAACATGACTTCTTCTCCTTGTAAATTCTACACCATCTTTCTTTTTCTTAGCTTTGCACTCCTCCTTTTCTCCACATTGGGTAAGACTATATGATTAAGCTATATAAATAAATATGCGGTAGAGATAAATTTACTTTGTAATTTTTTTTTGGCACAGTTAGTTTAATTTTTAATTACTATAGCATTGAATTTTAACAAATCAAGATTTGATCATCATATGATATGCTATAGTAATTAATAAGCATTGCTCAAAAAAAAAAAAGTAATTAATAAGCAAACTAACTGTACCAAGAATTTGACGTATATAATTTTAAAAAATTTGAATACGTTGCTTATTATACTATAGCATATGATATGCTATAGTAATAAAATACTATTTACATTTACATCATATGCTAACGTGTACATCAAATTTAATATATATATATATATATATCAACGAATATAATTTTGCAATAGTACTTTATTGAAAAACAAACATTAGGTTTCCCCTAGAGGTATTAATCCTATTTGAGGCACAATATTATTTATTTATTTTTTTGAAGGAAGGCACAATATTTATTGTCTCTCTCAAACAATATTAGAACTTTGGTATGTCATGTTGTGTTAATTATTTCGGATATACTTTGTTTCCGTTATTCCACTGTTGATATATTTTTTTAAAAGTCATTATATATTTAATTGAAATTATTTAAAATATTATGATATTTGATAATTGATAATTAATATACTTAATATAAAAGTTTAGTTTAACGTAGAATGAAGTGTTCTCTTCTCACAGTTTTTTCTTTTGGTTCATTCGTGTGCAGAGGTACAAGCCAGTATTTGTCCAAGGCTCAGCGCAACATGGAATAAGCCATGTCCACATCGAGACACCTTTAAGTGTGAAAATCACTGCATCGATAAGGAACATGCATATATTGGGTCTTGTCAGCCTAATGGCGTCGATCTTGCTTGCTTCTGTTACTTCGCCTGCTAACAAAAACAACATTACCTTTCTGGTTCAACCAATGTTATTCTGTTTATAATAGTTTTAATACAGTAAAAACGGGAGTTAGAAAATGTTCTCCGTCCTAGTTATGAGAAATATTTGCGTTAAACAAAAGTTTAACCGGAGGATGTATTACCTTTCTTGTACCGTTTTTTAATCTCTTCACATAACAGAGATCATTATCTTATTCTATCTATGTTTACCTTAATTTCAATAGTTAAACATTATTAAGTGAAATTTAAGTGTGACTAATTACTCTCAAATCGATTAAAAATGAGTTAAAAGCATGATATGTAATCATCCATATACTTAATGTCTGAAGATTAAAATCAGAAAAATGGTACATTGGTATGTAGTTGACTAGCTGAGGAAACCATGCAGGCTAAAATGAAATGATTGTTTTATTCCTTATACAAGATTTGCTTCAACAAGTCTGTGTAGAATATAGAGACAAAGATACTATGGTCGTTTGTCTTTAGCAATGCGAGTATATAAGTGGAAACTTCAATAACAAGCATTGTTTGTATCAATCTTTAATTACTTTGCAATTTTCGTTGTTTTTATTACTTATATTTTTTATTATCCCAGCATATAGAGATCAATAAAATTTAGCGTGTGATTTAAAAAATTGAAGTTTTAAATTAAAGAATAGAGAAGCGAAAACAAAGTGTAATGGACACAGATCAACCAGGATTAGTGTTTCTCGAACACATGGAAATCGATCGAGTGAAGACAAAACTTATAAAACAGCGACTGATAATGACTAACACACCATCGTTGACTATATCCTTCAACCATAGGGCGTCGTTTGTGTATAACTTCAGCATGTTGCTACCTCTGTTGGAACCACCTTTGAAGCTGGAAGTTTTGTTTCCAGAGTTAAGAAACGTCTTATGGCCACAATTATCTTTTTGTATTTTAAGCTTATATTTTTTATCCTCTTTAATTGAAAGTTATCATTGATTGTAAAATCTTTAAAACTTATTTGATCCTATAATAACATATTGCATTTTCGGAAGAGTTTCATGTTGTAAGTTGTAACAGCCCGATTTCCACTATATTTAATTTTAATTTTTTTTATGTGTGATTAATTATGCTCGTATGTGATTAAATTACCTATGTGTGTATTTTAATGAGTTTTCGTGTTAAAAGAGTATTTTAGTCATTTTACGAGTAAAGTTGAATTAATAATTTCATGGTGAGAGTTATTTTTAGTGTTGCAAGTGAGAAAACTTTGGAAGTTAGTTTACAAGAGTTTTGAGCCCATTAGACTTTAAGGGTTAAGTGAAGGTGAGAAAAACACAAGAAAGGGGGGGGGGGGGGGGGGTTGAATTGTGTTTTCTTTTTCTCTAAAAAAAAATTCTTCTTCTGGTATTACTTCAGAAGCTAGATGGGAGTGCTTCTGATGTAATGTTCAGAATCAGATATGCAGCGGAATAGAACAGAGCAGAGAAAAGAAAGAGAGACACAAGCAATTATCCTGGTTCCTTCCACAAACCGGAAGTAGTCCAGTCCCCCTTGCACTTCCAAGGAGATTTCCACTAAAAATAATCACACAGATTACAAATGCTCAATACTCTCTTAGTATGAGACTTCTCAATGCTCAAGCACGCAGGCGAGAGACTTCCAATGCTCAAGCACTAAAGCAAGAGTCTTCTAATGCTCAAGCACGCAGGCGAGAGGCTTCTAATCAAACAGAACTACACAGAAAATGTTTGACTTTGAACACTTGATATACAATCAGTGGTGTTCACAATACAATGCAATAAAGACTCTAGACTTGAGAATTTCTAAGATGTATCAAATCAGTGCAGAAATTCAAAGTGCTTTTAGAGAATCAAATTTGGCAGAGTTTTGGCGCTTTTTAACTTGTGTTGATATCTCTTTAATCTTCAAGTCTTCACTCCTTTATATAGAGGTGAGTAGAGAGACGTTGAGATTTTTAGCACGTCTAAAGAGTCGTTGAGTTCCTTTGATCATCCACCAGTAATCTTTTGCCTGATTTGGGTGTAGTCCTATGAAGGATGAGCTTCAAATTCATTCCCATTTTGAAGGAACATTTCTGCAGGCAGAGCTGTTGTCTTGTCTTGTAGCGTAGACAAAAACAGAGTAGTGGAGGTAGTGGTTGTACACTTGTACTTTGTCAACTCTTCAAAGAAGGACAAACACCCAGTGCTTTTCAAATGACCGTTGATACCTCCCTTTCAATTCTTCGTTCTCTTAGACGAGATAAAAACGAAAAACAGCTCCTTTGAAACTTCAGTTTAAATTTACTGATCAACTGTAGCTTCTGATGAAATCTTGCTTCTGATGGACTTCTGCTTCTGATGGACTTCTGCTTCTGATGACGTCATTACTTCAGAGGCACTTGTTACTTCAGAAGCACTTCATAGCTTCAGACGCAGTTTTCTTCAGATGCTTTAGATTCCTTTGCTCTCTATTGTTCTTCCAAGACCTATTGAAATTGCTTAACTATGCCTATGGTCCTGTACACTTGAACAAATATTAGCAATAACCAATTGACAATTTTTAATACCTTGTTATCATCAAAACTCATTAAGGTTTATTGTGAAACACATTTTGTTCCAACAATAGCTTCTGATGAAATCTTGCTTTTGATGGACTTCTGCTTCTGATGGACTTCTGCTTCTGATGACGTCATTACTTCAGAGGCACTTGTAACTTCAGAAGCACTTCATAGCTTCAGACGCAGTTTTCTTCAGATGCTTTAGATTCCTTTGCTCTCTATTGTTCTTCCAAGACCTATTGAAATTGCTTAACTATGCCTATGGTCTTGTACACTTGAACAAATATTAGCAATAACCAATTGACAATTTTTAATACCTTGTTATCATCAAAACTCATTAAGGTTTATTGTGAAAAACATTTGGTTCCAACAATCTCCCCCTTTTTGATGATGACAAACAATAATATTTAAAATGTTCAATTGTTGTTGATCTAATTAACAAGTTGACTACTAGGTATGATGTTTGTAAGCTCCCCCTGAGTCTAATAGATCTTTAAGGTGAGGTTTGTAAGCTCCCCCTAAGTTCTATACTCGTTAATTAAATTTCAATAAAATGCGCAGAAGGTAATTAATAAGATTCAGAAGTATTAAAAAAATATCAAGTTTAGAAAATGGTTCAGAACAAAAAGTTAACTTAATCAAGTTAAATTAATGGGGCTCAGAGCCTAAAAATACTATACAACTATTCCCCCTTTTGTCATCAACAAAAAAGTAAATAAAACAAAAGAAAGAGTATTAAAGCAAAGGTAAGTATCAGAGCAACATGAATATGAGTAATAGAGCATTTATAAGATTAAAAGAAGATTGATTCAAAAGCAAATGAATGATACAAAATCAGCAAGATAAGATAAACAATTAGAGACAAAATTGTTTCAGAATACTAAATTGAAAAACAAAATCTAAACAAGCAAGATATTTGGTGTGCAACTAAGGTTTGGCTAGTTTAGAGACTTGTTCCATTAAGTATTTGATTTGCTCAGACTGTTTCTTCAGTTCTTCTGCTTGCTTATTCACAACTTCTTCCATAGTGTCAGACTTCTGCTTAGCCTTCTGAACTTCTTCATCTTTAACTTGAAACTTCTTTTTCATCCCTTGAAAAAGCCTGTCACCTCTTGAGACATAGTCACTTTCTGGAAAGAAAGGAGTATTAGATAAAAGAAGTGGAGAACTTTTCCCTTTCTCAGCTGAGTGAAGCTCTTCCAGATGCTTCTTAAGCACTTCAGCTTGAGTTCTTATGCACTTTTCACTTATCTGATCCAGCAATTCAGCAAAATCTTTCAGCAATCCAGCTTTCAGATCCATCCATTGATCTTCATAGTGAATTGAAAGTGAAGGCACTTTTCTGAGAAGAATAAGTCCTTGTATTTCATCACTGATCCGTTGAAGCTCTTCATCAATGAATTCAGACTCTAGAATGTTATCTGGAATGGATGTTGAAGGAGATGGTGATGGTTGGTCAGAAGTAGTGTGTTGTTCAAGAATTGTTTCATTCTGAGTTGGTGATTGGTTAAGATTCTCAGATTGTTGTTCAGGGTTAGTTTGGGTTTGGTCAGAAGTAACTGGTTCAGAAACAGTTTGAGTTTGGTCAGAAGCAACTTGTTCAGGAACAGTTTGTTCAGGAACACTTTGCTCATTGATGGTTGAGGTTTCAGATTGGAAATCTGGTTGATGATTTTCTAAGACAGTCTTTTCAGGGACTGTTTTAGAGGTCTTTGTGGGGTTGGTTGCATCTCACCACCTAAGTGTTTTTCTAAGGATTGAAGGGTTGATGGTTGATGTTGTTGGGGGTCTTCTGAAGTGGCTTCTTCTGAAACTACTTCAGAGGCTTTTTGTGGTTCAGGGTTGGTTTCTGGGTGTTGAATGTTTAGAGGTGGAATAACAGGTGGTTGGAGGAAATGATTAGCAGACAGTCTTTCACAGAGTTTTATCCTTTGTTTAGAGAAATTGATTTGCAATTGTTCATAGTCTAAGGTATCAAAAGGGGTTGTTTTTGATGGTTTGAAGTTTGGTAGAATTTGTTTGATGTGCTGACTCAGAGGAATGTTATCTGAGTCAGTGGATGATGATGATGATGAAGAGGGTGATGACGGAAGGATAGAAGTCTGAACATTGATGTGAGCTTTTGGATCTGAAGAATTACCTGAAGGATGAGCTTCTGATCTAATAGCTTCTGATGGTTTCACTTCTGAAACATTTTTACCTTTCAGAGCTTCTTTTAACAAAGCAGTTCCCTCCTTAACTGTTTGTTCTTCTAGTTCAGCAGCTAGAGAAGCAATCTCAGCAGCTTTCTCAGCATCCAGATCAAACCCTGCTGCTTTGAGCTGTTCATCTCTTTTCTTCTTGTAGAGTTCAGCCAATTCCTTTCTTTTGGCTAATTCATTTGCAGCAACTTCCTTAGCCCTTTGTTCTTGCTCAGGTGTGAGTCTAAAACAAGGTGAAACCAAAGACACAGGCTTCTTAGCCTTCTTCAAACTAGGCTCCTCTTCTTCCCTTCTTAACTGTTCAGCAGCTTCCTTGATACGCTCCTAAACACTTCTTTCTCCCTTAGCTCCTTTTCTTTTTGTAGCTGCTTCACGAATGGCAGCTTCCCTTTCTGCAACTTCTTCACGAAGAGCAGCTTCTCTAGCAGCATCTTGAACCTCTGGCTCTTTATCTCTCTTCTTCTGAATAACTTTGTCAGAAGCACATTCAGAAAGGGTTGAGCCTTCAGCCTTAGCAGTTTTAGTTCTTTTGGGTTTGGGTGCTGCAACACCATCCTTATCAGCATTCTTGAATTTCCTAGAAGATTTTCTTGAAGCTTCTTCTTCCAAGTACTCTTCCTTGGTTAATTCTTTACTCTTTGTCTTCCTGCTCTTGGCAACAGGAAGAGCTCCTCCATACATCTGTTCTGGTACTTCCTTCAAGCTAATTTTGACATTAGTTCTTTCAAAGTGCTCCATGATGTAGTACATCTGAACATCCAAAAGATCTTGTTTGCAAATTGGAGGAAAATCATTCATCAAGGCTGATTTAGAATCAGATACTATCATATCTGTGCTTAGCTTCTTATATTCCTCTTTCTTAATCAGATGCATGGACTTCAGAGTTTCTCCATTGATGATTTTTCCAATTACAATGCCCAACTGTTCATCAGTGAAGAAATTTACATCCTTGAGAAGATTGAGAAGACCTCCTTGATGAAAGATTTCAGAGAGAAGCCTCCCATAGGGTACCCAACACCTATTTCTCAACTGGCTTTCTCTGAGCTGTTGTACCAAATATCTGAAGATGTATCTAGGCACATTTGCAACTACACCTGTTATGAAGAAGTGGAGAAGGATTTTGTGCTCCAATGAAGGTTGATCACTACCACCACCTTTTGGTAATAGATTATCATTTTGAATCTTCAGCATCATCTTGGTTTGAGTTGTCATATCAGCATAAACTCCCTTAGCTTCGCTGTTGTAGAGGGTCTTATTTACAACTTCATTCCAAGGACTGGTCTTGACTTTCGTAATACCAGCTTTGTATTCCCCTGTAGCTGGCCTTCTGAGAACAAAGGCTATTACATCCTCAGAAATGTGAACTGGAATTCCCATTACACTTGATCTTATCTCTGTCTTAAAGAAAGGTTCTAAACCCATTTCTTCTCTAGACTTTCCTTTCAGTTCTGGATTAAGAAGAACTTTCTCATCTTCTTCAATCTTTGCAGCTTCTCTATCATAAATACTGGCCCTGACCCAGAAGTGACGCACCAGTGTTTGATATGTTGGACCATTCAGGAAATTGAAATAGCTCCCTAAACCTTGAACATCGTAGAACTTCCCGATGTCACAATTGTGAGCAGCTAGTGAAATGAAATCCATTGGATTTTCAGTCTGTATTTTCAAATCTCATTCCTCCAGGGACATGGTTCTTCCTTTTATTTCATAGGCTGGAGTTTCCTGCTGTTGCTTGTTAGATGATGATCCAGGAACAGAACTTGATGAAGCCATTTGAGATGATTGAAGTGAAAAAGGGTTTCTTGGGTTTTTAGAAGAAATGCGCTTACTTCGCAGAGAAGGTTGAAAAACAAAAGTGTTGGTTGTGAAGTGAGTAGTGTGTGTTTGTCTAAGTGTTTTTAGTAAAAACGATTGCAATTCATAAGGGACAAACAAACATAGCATTAATGACAAATAGGGGGCGCGTGTTAGTATGTTTAAAAGCATATAAATCATCATTGCCCTTTTTGTTATACTCCAATACACATACACCACGTCAGAGACTTTTCAGACTAATAACCTTGGTTAATGGGACAAGTGTTACTAAGTCGTAACTGCCAACGATCCCACTAACCCTGCTATTCAGAAGTAAAGAACACAGCTTCTGAAGTTTTAGTGCTGACGTCATCTTCAGAAGCACATTTTCCTCAGAATCTCAGTAAAGAGCTTCTGATGGACCATAGCTTCTGAATAAACTTCAGAACCAAACTTCTTATTCAGAGGCAAGCAAATCTTAACCAGACACAAAGTGCATGTTCAAATTTTACTTGATAAAATCAAATCTTTCAATAGTTAAAGGCTTTGTAAATATATCAGCCCATTGATGCTCAATATCAATGAATTGTATATCTAAAACTCCTTTTTGAACATAATCTCTGATAAAATGTTGTTTGATTTCAATATGCTTGGCTCTTGAATGTAGAATTGGATTCTTAGACAAACAAATAACAGCAGTATTATCACAAAAGATGGGAATACTGTTAGCATTAATCTGATAGTCTTCCAACTGATGTTTCATCCAAAGTAGGTGTGTACAACAACTTGCAGCTGAAATGTATTCTGCTTCTGTTGTAGACATAGCAATTGTTGCTTGTCTTTTGCTTACCCAGGATATCAGATTCTCTCACAGGAATTGATAATTTCCACTGGTTGATTTTCTTTCAATCCTGTCACCAGCATAGTCAGCATCACAGAATCCAACCAACTGATAATCTAGGGATTTCCTATACAGGAGTCCAAGATTAGTTGTTCCCTTCAGATACCTAAAGATTCTCTTAACAGCAGTTAAATGAGATTCTCTAGGATCTGATTGAAATCTTGCACACAAGCATACACTGAATAAAATATCTGGTCTAGATGCAGTGAGGTATAACAGAGAACCAATCATACCTCTGTATAGCTTCTGGTCTACTTTAACTCCAGTATCTTCTTTGCTCAAGGTGCAGGTTGGATGCAATGGAGTGTTCATCACTTTACAATCTTCTAGCTTGAACTTCTTCAGAAGCTCCTTTGTATATTTTGTTTGATGAACATATACTCCTTCTTTCCTTTGATTAATTTGAATTCCAAGAAAGAACTTTAATTCTCCCATCATGCTCATTTCAAATTCATCCTGCATTAACTTAGAAAATTCCTTGCAAAGAGATGCATTAGTAGAACCAAATATTATATCATCAACATATATCTGCACAATCAGAATATCTTTCTTAAGAGTCCTTCTGAAGAGTGTTGTGTCAACTTGACCTCTCTTAAAATCATTTTTGATTAAGAAATTACTTAGTCTATCATACCAAGCTCTGGGAGCTTGTTTCAAGCCATAGATTGATTTCTTAAGTTTGTAAACATGGTCAGGATGTTTAAGATCCTCAAACCCAGGAGGTTGTTTGACATACACTTCTTCTTCTATGACACCATTAAGAAAAGCACTCTTAACATCCATCTGATATAATATTATGCCATGATTAACTGCATAGGATAGAAGTAACCTGATTGCTTCCAATCTGGCAACTGGAGCAAATGTTTCAGTGTAATCAATGCCTTCTTGTTGACTGTAACCTTGTGCAACAAGTCTAGCTTTGTTTCTGGTTACCTTTCCTTGTTCATTCAGCTTGTTTCTGAATACCCATTTTGTTCCAATAATGTTCTTCTGATTGGGTTTGGGTACCAGATCCCACACATCATTCCTTTGGAACTGATTTAGCTCTTCTTGCATAGCTAATATCCATCCATCATCTGAGACAGCTTCATCAACTGTCTTTGGTTCAATTATTGACAGCAGTCCTATCAAAGATTCTTCTTGTCTGAAATGAGATCTTGTTCTTCTAGGACTGTCTTTGCTTCCAATGATTAGCTCCTCAGGATGTGAAGATTTGTGCTTGAATTTAGGTTGAACCACATGCTGAGTGTTATCTTGAATATCCTCATAAGCATTTTCATTCTGTGCTTCAGGATTAGGTTCAGCTTCTGAACTTGACTTAGCTTCTAGGTTAGGTTCAGCTTCTGGACTTGATTCATCTTCTGAATTCTTTTCAGTATCAAAAGGTTGATCAGATTCTGATGCATCTTCAGAATCATTTGCACCTGCATTACTTTCAACTTGCTCTGGAGTTTTACTTCCAGGCTCTCTATCCTCAAATTTAACATGCATAGATTCTTCAACACAATGTGTATCTGAATTATACACTCTGTATGCCTTTGACCTTTCAGAGTAACCTAAAAAGATTCCTCTTTGAGCCTTGGCATCAAATTTCTTTAGATAGTCTTTAGTATTTAGAATGTAACAAGTACATCCAAATTGATGAAAGTAAGAGATATTGGGTCTTCTTCCTTTGAAGAGTTCATATGCAGTTTTCTCCAACATAGGTCTGATGTAGATCCTATTTTGGACATAACATGAGGTATTAACTGCTTCTGCCCAGAAATGTTTAGCTAAATTATTTTCATGGATCATGGTTCTAGCCATTTCTTGTAAAGTTCTGTTCTTTCTTTCTACAACCCCATTTTGTTGTGGAGTTCTAGGAGAAGAGAATTAATGGATAATTCCATGTTTTTCACAAAAAGATTCAAATGGCTCGTTTTCAAATTCTCCACCATGATCACTTCTAACTTTCAAAATTTTCATTTCCTTTTCAGATTGTATTTGAGTGCAGAAGCTGCTAAACACCTCACAAGCATAGTCTTTACTTCTTAGGAATTTTACCCAAGTTCATCTGCTATAATCATCAACAATGACCAATCCATATTTACTCCCATATAAGGATGCAGTGTTAACTGGTCCAAACAGATCAATATTGAGTAATTCTAAGGGTCTGGAGGTTGATACAATGTCTTTGGATTTGAAAGAAGTTTTAACAATTTTTCCTTTCTGACATGCACCACAGAGAGCATCTGAATGATAATCAATGTTAGGCAAGCCTTTGACAAGTTGTAACTTGCTGATTTTAGAAATTAATCTCCAATTAGCATGTCCCAACCTTCTATGCCATGTCCATTTTTTATCATTCATTGACAGAAGGCAAACTACCTTCTGATCAGCCAGATCAGAGAAATTAATCTTATAGACATTCTCAACTCTCTTTCCCTTAAAGGTAATGGACTTGTCATCCTTGTTGACTAGAGTGCAGTTGGTCTTACTGAACATAACATCATACCCATTGTCACAAAATTGACTGATGCTCAATAGGTTATGCGTCAGACCATCTACTAGCCAAACATTATTTATTGAAATGGAGGAATTACCGATAGTACTTGTACCAATGATTTTTCCAGTTTGGTTGCCACCAAACTTCACTTCTCCTCCATCTTTCATGGTAAGGGTGAGGAACAAAGCTTTCTCTCCTGTCATATGCCTTGAACACCCGCTATCTAGGTACCATGACCTTTGTTTCTCTCTTGCCCTTAGGCATACCTGTAGTTTTGATCAATTCAGACTTAGGTACCCATATCTTCATGGGTCCTTTTGGGTTAGTTCTGTAGGTTTTACTTTTCCTCCCTTGTACCTTGGGCTGAGTGCTGAGTAGCTTCTGATCATTCAATATTTTAGGTTTAACACCTTTGGGTATTGTTTTCTCAGAAGCAGTAACTGTTTTGTTCTTCTGACCCTTTGACTTTAGGATTCTAGGTTCTGGTTTAATCAGACTCTGAGGAACAGGTTCTGATCTTTTCAGAATTTTGATCCTTGTAGTCTTAGGATCAGATTTTGTCATATCCTTAGTCTTGAGGTTTTCTGGCTTTGATGTAATCTTAGCCTTAGAACCAGAAGCTTCAGGTTCTGACTGAACAGCAGTTACAGCATCAGTACCCTCAGGCACAAAGGTGGATTTCAATCCATCCTTAATACAATCGCAATAGCTTTTGAGACTGTACTCTTTGGATTTCTCCTCAGAGTATCCAATCCCTTTGCCATTGTTTTTGTATATGCTGTAGATCATAGAAACTACGTTGCTTCTGTCTATGCCAGCCATTATAAAATCATCCAAGACAATTTCATGTTTATTGCCAGAACCTTTATCACACTTTTCTTGTAGCTTCTGACAAAGAATCTCGAGTCTGTCTTCATATGTGGTTGATATGAAGTTAAACCCTCTGAGTTCTTCTTCAGAAGCTTTCAGTTCCAATAGAGTTGTTTCTTGTTGTTTCATTAAATCAACATATTTTTCTTTTAAATCAGACAACTCATTGGTTCTGTGTTCAAATAGTGATAAGAGTTCTTTAAGAGAATCAACAAGTTCTTGTCTGGGAATTTTGGAATATACCTCATTTTCATCTTCTGAATCTGATTCAGCTTTTGATACTGCTTCTGATGATACTGTTGCCACTAACCCCATGGCTGCTTTTGCATCATCATCTGCTTCTTCTTTATCAGAACCAGATTCACTATCCAGATCTTCCCAGGTCGCCATCAAACTCTTCTTGATTTGCTTTCTGAATTTGCTAGAGCTGAAACTTGGTTTCTTAGGTCTGCTCTTTGACTTCTCCTTCTGAAGATCAGGGCAATCAGCAATGAAATGTCCAGGCTTCTTACAGTTGAAGCATCTCTTTTGATCTTCTCTCCTGGAGTTCTTATAACCACCCCTCTTGCTCAAAAACTTCTTCTGCTTCCTTGCCAGATATTCAAGCTTGTTAGACAGCATAGCCATCTTCACAGATTGATCTTCATCAGAATCTCCATCTGGTGACTCTTCTTCAGATTCACTGGCCTTGTAAGCTTTGGAAGACTTTCCTTTAGATGGTAGAGCAATAGATCTATTCTTCTTAGAGGATTCATGCTCATTCAGACTCATTTCATGTACCTTGAGGAAACTGACAAGATCTTCAACACTCAAAGTGTTTAGATCCTTAGCTTCCTCAATGGCAGTTACTTTGGGTCTCCATCTAGAAGGCAAACTTCTCAGAATCTTGCTTACATAATCAGAAGCAACATAACTCTTCTTTAGTATTTGCAGTCCAGATACCAAAGTTTGAAATCTCGAGTACATCTCCTCTATACTCTCATCATCCTTCATCTTGAACAGCTCATACTGATGAACTAGCATTAGTGCCTTTGCTTCTTTAACCTTCTTGCTACCTTCGTAGTTAGCACAGAGTGATGCAAACATTGCCTTAGCAGTGGATTTATCACTCATCTTCATATATTCAGTGCGTGGTATAGAAGCAACAATGACCCCTCTGATCTTGTGATGCTTTTTGTATAGCTTCTTCTGAGCAGGAGTGTGAATCTTTCTGTCAATAGCAGCTCCTTCTTCATCCAAAACCAAATCATCAACTCCATCTTCAAGAATATCCCACAGCTCTTCATCTAATCCCATGATGTAGCTGTACATGTTGGTTTTCCACCAAGAAAACTCTTCTGGATCTCCATTGAACTTTGGAGCTCTTCCAGAATCTGATTTCTTGTCAGATGTACCATAGTCATGGCTAACATTATTATACCTTGTAGTTGTAGAAGATTCAGGTTCCTCAGCAGACATGTTTTTCTCGGATCTTGATCTGTCACACGGTTAAGTGCTTTGATAACAGAGCAAGCTCTGATACCAACTGAAGGTGAGAAAAACACAAGAAGGGGGGGTTGAATTGTGTTTTCTTTTTCTTTAAAAAAAAATTCTTCTTCTGGTATTACTTTAGAAGCTAGATGGGAGTGCTTCTGATGTAATGTTCAGAATCAGATATGCAGCGGAATAGAACAGAGCAGAGAAAAGAAAGAGAGACACAAGCAATTATCCTGGTTCCTTCCACAAACCGGAAGTAGTCCAGTCCCCCTTGCACTTCCAAGGAGATTTCCACTAAAAATAATCACACAGATTACAAATGCTCAATACTCTCTTAGTATGAGACTTCTCAATGCTCAAGCACGCAGGCGAGAGACTTCCAATGCTCAAGCACTAAAGCAAGAGTCTTCTAATGCTCAAGCACGCAGGCGAGAGGCTTCTAATCAAACAGAACTACACAGAAAATGTTTGACTTTGAACACTTGATATACAATCAGTGGTGTTCACAATACAATGCAATAAAGACTCTAGACTTGAGAATTTCTAAGATGTATCAAATCAGTGCAGAAATTCAAAGTGCTTTTAGAGAATCAAATTTGGCAGAGTTTTGGCGCTTCTTAACTTGTGTTGATATCTCTTTAATCTTCAAGTCTTCACTCCTTTATATAGAGGTGAGTAGAGAGACGTTAAGATTTTTAGCACGTCTAAAGAGTCGTTGAGTTCCTTTGATCATCCACCAGTAATCTTTTGCCTGATTTGGGTGTAGTCCTATGAAGGATGAGCTTCAAATTCATTCCCATTTTGAAGGAACATTTCTGCAGGCAGAGCTGTTGTCTTGTCTTGTAGCGCAGACAAAAACAGAGTAGTGGAGGTAGTGGTTGTACACTTGTACTTTGTCAACTCTTCAAAGAAGGACAAACACCCAGTGCTTTTCAAATGACCGTTGATACCTCCCTTTCAATTCTTCGTTCTCTTAGACGAGATAAAAACGAAAAACAGCTCCTTTGAAACTTCAGTTTAAATTTACTGATCAACTGTAGCTTCTGATGAAATCTTGCTTCTGATGGACTTCTGCTTCTGATGACGTCATTACTTCAGAGGCACTTGTTACTTTAGAAGCACTTCATAGCTTCAGACGCAGTTTTCTTCAGATGCTTTAGATTCCTTTGCTCTCTATTGTTCTTCCAAGACCTATTGAAATTGCTTAACTATGCCTATGGTCCTGTACACTTGAACAAATATTAGCAATAACCAATTGACAATTTTTAATACCTTGTTATCATCAAAACTCATTAAGGTTTATTGTGAAACACATTTTGTTCCAACAATAGCTTCTGATGAAATCTTGCTTATGATGCACTTCTGCTTCTGATGACGTCATTACTTCAGAGGCACTTGTTACTTCAGAAGCACTTCATAGCTCCAGACTCAGTTTTCTTCAGATGTTTTAGATTCCTTTGCTCTCTATTGTTCTTCCAAGACCTATTGAAATTGCCTAACTATGCCTATGGTCCTGTACACTTGAACAAATATTAGCAATAACCAATTGAAAATTTTTAATACCTTGTTATCATCAAAACTCATTAAGGTTTATTGTGAAACACATTTTGTTCCAACATTAAGCTCAATAGTGTGGACACTATTTAAATTCAATAGTCAAATTACTACACGTAGGTCATAGTGAATTTTTATGAAATTTCAGCACAACTTTCTCTATGAACTGTGAAACGTTCTCAAAATTAATATTGGGTTAAATGAAGTATTTATAGTGAATAATTGAGTATGTATTTATGGATTTGGGAATGTGAATGTTTGAGAAATGTTTTGGGTGGAAGTGAATCGGAGAAAACGAGTTTTTGAGCTAAAATGTCGTTTTAAGTGATTACATGAAATAAGCTATGTTTTGGCGATTTAACTCGAGATGTTTGAGTTTAAAATGATGTATTATTTTTCTGTTTTGATTCATGGACTTGGAAGAAGTATGCATGGTTGGTGCAAAGCCATGGTGTATTTGGAACTTTATTTTGGTAATATGGTGGCGTAGACGAACTTAGGACTTTTCTCAAATCAACTTGAGTAAAACTTTGAATTGAGACTTGACGTTCTGCAAGTGTCCTACGTTCATGATTTTATGACTTTTAAAATTAGTTGTAAGAGGTCTTAATGAGTTTTAACTTGTTTTGTTTTGAAAGTGGAAATATTTTGGAAAAGTGATAATGTGAGACGAACTTTGTCGAAAATAATCTGTAAGACCAAATACTTGGCAAATCTTTTGTGGATAGTTTGATATGATTATATAAAGATATGTAAATGATTTCAAGGCTTTGAATATGATGTTTATCCTAATGTGATGTATTTTCTCCTTTACTTGGATTGTGAGAAATTGTATGGAGTTGTTGAACTATATGATATAGTTGATAATGATTAGTGCATATATGTTAAGTGATGGTGATATTGGGTGAATGCATATATGTCAATTGATGTTGATATTGTTGGTGAATGCATATATGTAAACATAGTTGATGTTTAGTAATGCATATATGTTAATTATGATGATGATAATGTTGATGTTTGTTGATAATTATCCCCCGCCATTTAGGGGTCTTTTGCTATACCCCCTATCAAAAAAAAAGTTGTAGATTTCCCTTTGTAAAAGGAAGATTTTTTGGTTTACACCTCTAAACCAAACTGACTGTGCACATAAGCTGACATGTCGCGCTGACTGTATAAAATTGCATATTTGGCACGCTGACTTGGCTTTTTTATTTTTTAATTAAAAACTTAATTGAATTTTTTATTTTATTTCTTTTTCATCTTCATCTTCTTCCTCACTCTTTTTTCAATCTCCTTCTACCATCCTTTTTCAAGCAACACAACATCAACAACACAACAATCTCTTCTTTCTTGGTTGTTCGAATTCATTCTCTTCTCATCAATTTTCAATTTCTGGATCAATCATTAACAACACAACAATAACACATCAACAACACAACAGCAACACATCATTAACAACAACAACACAATTCTTCTTTAACCCAATTCCAAACCAGAAAAACAAAATCAAATGGAATTTGAATCGAAAAAACATCAACAACTTCTTTAAAAAACAAATCATCAAATCAAAGGTGTTTCTCAATTGTTTTCTGACTCTAGATTCTAACCCCAAAATGAACCAACCATTTACCTTTGATTTCCAAAAGATCGTCTCTTTTGGTATCCAAAGATTTACCCAATTTGCTCACAAAGAATCTTCTCTCATGTGTTTCCCAACCCCATGAATCTCTCCCCAAAAGACACCAACTCTTTTCCAAGAGCTCTTCTTTTGGTTCTTCAAGATTCACATTATGAACCTTTGAATCTCACTCAAGAACCCTCAACCTTTAGTTTCAAAGTACCCTGAAAGTTTTCTCCTTTGGTTTCCATAAAATTCTCAAGCCCTCTCAACAAATGGGTCTAAGAGTGCTTAAATAGTGGTTCTGATCCAGGTAAATCGTGCCATGATTTGCACTCATACATAGTACAATTCTAAACATGGTCCACAATCATGCATTGATTTCTTAAATCTTGCCACGATATTTGCAGTGAATTCCTCT
The DNA here is from genome assembly GCF_003473485.1 of Medicago truncatula. NCBI lineage: Eukaryota > Viridiplantae > Streptophyta > Magnoliopsida > Fabales > Fabaceae > Medicago > Medicago truncatula. Next base: position 3,760,833 of record NC_053049.1, read on the forward strand.
AAATTAAGGTGAGGCCTACGTTACACTCTCTTGTTTAGAGGGTAATTACCCTCTCATGATATAAACCAATCAAAATGTAATATAGATAGGTAACATTAAATGTCAAATAAATGAGTAGATTTTTTCTAAAAATAAAAGAGTTAATCTTAATCTTTTTTTTTAAGGAGAGTTAATCTTAATCATAAGTGTTATCATGGTTTTTGGGTGCCAAGCCATTAGTCGGACTTGAACTTTTTGACCGTTGATATCTCTCTTTTTTCTTGGGAAGGGTAAAAGGAGAAAAACCCTTGAAAAGTTCTAGATTCGGGGGTCGTTTTCGCTACGGGAAGGTGTTAGGCACCCGGAGCGATTATGGTACTCCATAAGAGCCGCTCTCCTAAGTTGATTTCTACGCTTTAGTTTTATTGCTTATTTGTAAAAAAAGAAAGTGTGATTAGTTAAGAATGGGGGGTGAGAAGAAGTAGAATTTAATTTTTATTTCGGCTTGGATGAGTTTTGACTCATTGCCTACGTACCCTTTTAAGGGATCAAAACCGTTCGTAGTTCATTCTCAAAAATGGTTTTTGTTTTTGTTGGTTGATTTTAAGTTTGAAAAGAGATTTTGAAGAAAGGAGATGAGAGGCCTCAAGGGCATAAGATTTGGAAAGTGTGAGGTGGAATTAGTCATTTTGCAAAAATAAAGTCCAAGGAGGATTAAGATTTATTGAAAATTTTACTTAAGAAAATAAAGGGGGAAATAAGGAGTTTTGACTCCATTTTATTTTCAAAAAGGTTTTCAGGTGTTATTTGCATGTTTTAGAAAAAAGTTGATTTTTATCTAAGTGTTTAAACCTAAGCATTCATCTAACCATACAATCCTATGCATACATCTAAGGTGAGTGTGTGCGTGCCGGTGCGTCATAGTGTCCATAGTCCATATTACAAAAATTCCCTAAATACATTCTATTGCCCCTTTGCCAAGCTACAAACCAATGATAACAAATTACATCACCAAATGAATTAAAATTTGCAAAAAAAATAAATGCTAAACTAAGGAAAGTGGAGGAGATAGTAGTGAAATGGAGAAATGCTCATGAAATGTATGGCACATGAGATGAAATGGTTAGTAATCACAAAGCACAAAATAGTAGGAAATAAAGCAAAAGGAATTGCATAAAAATGGCAAAGAAAAGGTAATAAAGTGGCAATAAACCTAAAAATTTTGATGTGATACCTAAAGGTGCTTGTAACCCATAATCATCACATCATGGCAATTTTGAAAGAAATTTTGTTTCAAGCCATGACATGAAATTAATGGAAACACATGCAAGCAAGGTATCACACCAAACTCATAGAGAAATTTGACACTTTATTCTCTAAAACAAACACTTATTGCTTGTAAAACAAGAAATCCATAAAATCATGTTCAAAAACAGCAAACAAAAGCACATTTCCAGGGGCATATTCATCACCATATTAGGCATCATTCATTCACATCATAATATCAAAATGTCAAGAACAAAACATAGCAAAATGCATACCAAAAGTGTAAAAACACATGGAATTGGTTCATGCCATTTTAACATTTTTTGTTATGCAAGAAACACCATAGAAATACCAAAAATGTATCAAGAAACCACCAGGATTTTTTAGGAATTTTCATAAAAAAAATGTGAGCAAGCAACAGGTGCAGATAGCAAGGAAATATGGTGCAAATAGCACAAAAAAGCAAAAAAACGTGAAAGCAGACTAAGCCCAAACCCAAAGCCCAAACTCAAAACACAGGAAAGCGCAGGGACCGTACGATTGATCCATGATTCTGAAACCCTAGATCAAACGGCCAGGAACGATGGGGACTGGACCGGTCCTGGACCGGTCCGGTTCACTGGCTATATAAACACAATGGCTCCGGTTTTTTCATTTTTGCAAATCCTCTCTCTCTCTAAACTCTTCTCTCTCTAAACTCTTCTCTCTTCCCTCACCTTCACCGGTTTCTGGCTATGTCGCCGGAGAAGATGAAGGTGACCGGAAACTTCATCTTCTCCGATGAACCTCCTAGGGTTCCGGCGAAGAAATCTCTAGAATTTCAAGATTCTTACATCTTTTAATTCGTCTTCTTCTACTGGTTACGTTTCTGGTACTTGTTTTCACATGCAAAGTCTAGATCCTTATGGATCTAGATCTGAACTGACGGTTTTGATTCTTTTCTTAGTTTTGGAAATTCTGGATCTGTTCGTTTTTCACTTCACTGATTCATGCTTTTTCAAAGAAAATGATGTTGAAGTTGTTTACCTGTGGTTTCGGTTGGAATTTTGATGACGATTTTCTTCGGAAAACTGTGATCTGCTTGCTGCGTTTTTGATGATTTTTGCTGTTGAGCCACTGAAAATAAATCAGTATTTTTGCACGCGAATCTTCATCTTCTTCACCGGTTTAAACCTAGCTTCTTCCCTCTTCTTTCTCTTCACTGCTTCCTCGTGATCAGTGCTTGAGTTCGTCGCGTTTCAGTGATGAACTCGCACTTTGAATTGCGAGGAAATTGGTTCTGTGATGATGATTCCGTATTGAATCTCTGAGAATCAATGAGTAATCAAAGAAACTTGGTTGAATTCTGTTGAATTTGGTGTTTTTGTGTTGATTCGGTGGAAATCAATGGTGGATTGAGGTGGTTAGGGTTTCTGCCATTGATGAATCTTTGAAGCTTTTTGTTGATACTGTTTTGATCTAACAGAAAAGAGAGAGAAAGTTGGATTCTGTTTTTGGTGAGTTGGCGCTTGGTGAATGGAAAACGTGTGAAATTCATTGCCACTGTGTTGCTTTTATAGCTGACAAGTGTACTGTCTGGCCAATGGAAAACTGACACATGTCCTGGACTTGTGATTTGGGCGCTGCCTTGTAATTTTGGACTTTGAGGACCTCCCTGCAATTTTGTAACATATGGAACTGGACTGCAATTTTAAAAACAGAACTAAAAAATATAAAAATTGGACAAATTGGACTTAAATGCAACTTTAACAAAATTAAGGGACTAAAATGCAAAGTAAAAATAAAATGAATTAAAATTTGTAATTTTGACCAAACGTAAAGCGAAACAAAAATAAAATTGACAAAACGGACTAAAACAAACCAATGGCCTAAATGAGGTACTTCAAAGTAACCTCCCCATGCCAAAATTTTGTGTGAAATGACCAAAATGCCCCTAGGGCTAAAATTGACCTAAACAGACTCAAATTAACTTGACACTGACTCAGATGCAAGTTTGAAATAAAATTAACAAGGTTTACTGATGAAATGTAAAAAACAATCTGAAAAGACTCAGAGACAGTCACAAGGATGAAAATGGGTCCCACTGCAGGAAATGACCAAAATACCCTTCTGTATGACTTTTTGCAAATTTTGAAATAAACTGTAGAAAAAGCAATGTAACAATCCAGAGACACTTTTGAATGACTTACAAGACAAGTAAAGACATTTTGAAAAGTTTTATGCAAGGAAAACATAAGTAAAATTGTGATTGGAAATACTGCGAGGCAGAGACAATTTGAACTGTGCAGTTGAAATTTGATAATTGACAAAGTTTGAAATGAAATTGGGCCCAGTATTTTTAGGTCCAAAAACAGGGTATAACAATAAGGTAACTTTTAATACTATTAATTTTTATTTATTTTTTTTTTTTGAAACAACAAATGATTTTTTTTTATATATATTAAGGTGTTCAATCTTAATTAATTTACACCACAAGACTTATAACAAATAAAATTTTACATCAAATTTCTTTCATCTGGATGTCCTTAAATTCATCACTTACATTCATAAAATTTCTTCCATTCCAGAACCCCGAACGTGAGAACAAAAACATCTCCTTCATTCAAATTTCTTCTTCTTTATTCTTCCTTATTGATCGATTATTGTTTCTTTTTCATTCTTATTTCCATTTTGATTGTTCAATTTTGTCGTTCCAAACTGCCGCAATTTCCAATTATAGTGAGAATTGTCGATGTTTCTAGAACTGCGTCAGGTATCGTGACTTATTTTTTTTATTTAAGCTGCCAACCTAATAAAATTTGTTAACACGCATAGACCTACCTGACTATCAGCCAAAGCCTTTAAGTCCAAACAAAAGAACAAAAGCCTCATCACATAACCATTTCAGCAGCATCTAAAAAAATGTTATATAGTAGACTCCCACAACATTACAGTGGTAACACCTGCTAACAGCCTCAAAGTACAACATATGACTTACTCAATTGTTATAATTAACTACATCACAACCAAGAAAAATCAAATCAAGTCACCATACCTTAAGTGGTACTGGAAATAACGACAATTCTCACGATATTTGGAATCAAACGAACGACAACGATTCTCACGAAAATTGAAAAAAGCGACAGTTGGGAACGACAAAATTGAACAATCAAAATGGGAAGAAGAAATTTTATGAATATAACTGATAAATTTAAGGACTTTCAGATGAAAAAAATTTGATGTGAAATTTTAAATGTTCTAAGTCAGTCATGTAGTGTAAATTAATTAAGATTAAACACCTAAATATAATTAAGGCAAGATTACATTATAGGTCCTTTATCTTATTTATTCGTAACATTTGGTTCCTTTATCTTTATTTTTTCCCTTTTAGGTCCTATATCTCTCTTAGAAGCACATATACATCTTTTTTCTCATTTTTTATTAAAAATGAAAAGAAAAAAAAATCCAGAAATATAATGAAGATGTTCATCATCTTCATCTTCTTCCTTTGAATCTTCATCATCTTCTTTAAATTAAAAAAATTCTACTAAAATATATCTCAAAATATCGTGAATTAATGTTATATTCGCCTCAAATCTTCTTTTAAACATAAAAATCAAAACCTTAATTTCACAAATTTTGCAAGGCGGATGGTGGAGGTTTAGTCACTGGCGGAAGGTTAGGCTTTACGAAAGTTAAGATTGTTCTTAAACAACAAAATTGATGTGCAAAACTACTCTCAAATTTGGGGTTGTTTTTATGCCGGGTTTGAATATTGAGTTAGAAAATAATAATAATAATAATAATAATAATAATAATAATAATAATAACAATAATATACGGTGTGACAATCTTTTTTTTCTCTCGATGAAACTAAATCTCTTTCTGTACAGATTTTTGATTTTTGTGTTTAAAATAAGATTTGAGGTGAATATAACATTAATTCATGATATTTGGAGATATATTTGTGTAGAATTTTTTTTGATTCAATGAAGATGATGAAGATTCAAAGGAAGAAGACGAAGATGATGAACATCTTCATCATATTTCTGGATTTTTTTTTCATTTTTAATAAAAATATATTTTAAAAAATAATTCTATGTATTTTTTTAAAAAAAAAAATGAGAAAAAGGATGTATATGTGCTTTTATAAGAGATAAAAGAGCTAAAGGGAAAAAAATAAAGATAAAGGAGAAAAGTGTTACAAATAAATAAGAAAAAGGACCTCTAATGTAATCATGTCTATAATTAAGTAAAAATTAAAAGTATTAAAAGTTACCTTATGATTATAATTGATTTTTTTTTAGAAAAAATTGACTCATTTATGACATTTAATGTTGTCAACGTATATTACATATTGATTGGTTAATATCATGAGAGGGTAAATACCCTCTAGACACGAGAGAGTAATCTAAAAAAACCCCAAATTATTGATCTAAAATTGCGCGACGAATTTGTATAAATACAAACATCAAATTTTAAGGCAAATTAATCAACAAAATCATAAGTACTTGTTGCTAAATTTTGTTTCTAATAAAATCACGAGCAAATTATTAGATGCATTTATTACTTTTTTTTTAAGTATAGTTATACAAAAAAAAAAAGTAATTTGATAGAGGCACAATATTAATTGTGTACCGTGCTTTGTGGGAGTTTAGCCATTTTTGCTAGACTCCATTGATGTATTTTTATAAATTGATTACATGCATGTCTAATTGATATACAAAAGCTTAATTTAACGGTATGATGAATTGTTCTCTTTTCACTTTTTTTTTTGGTTAATACGTGTGCAGAGGTACAAGGAAATATTTGTCATAGGAAAAGCAGAACATGGTCATCAGGGCCATGTTTAGACACGGAAAAATGTAAAAATCAGTGCATCAATGTGGAACACGCTACTTTTGGGGCATGTCACACTGATGGCTTGTCATTTGACGCTTGCTTTTGTTCCTTCAACTGCTAAGAAAATTAGCACTTATGGAAACTTATGGATATGATTAAGTTCTCTTTGAAGTTGTTTCTTGGCAAGATTGATGGTTGTTGATCTTTGTGTAGGCGACCGGGTGGTTTCTCTATTGAGTGAATGTGGTTAATCTCAAATCGACTAAAAATGAGTTAAGTGAGTGATTTATAAGAGATTCCATTAATGTATCCTAATTTCACCAATCTAGTATGCTTTTATCAAAGGGAGAAAGTTAATGAATGAGGTAGTGGTGGTAATAATGTATTATCTTCTCCATATAGGACTTGTCCTAGGGTAGCCCATCATTGCAGAACCTGGTGGAAAGAAGTATTTTTTCTAGGATCTCGTATCAACTCTACCTCAGATTAGTTCTCAGATGGAATTCTGAAGGTGATTGGTAATAGTCTATGGACTTCCTTTTGATTTGATGTCTAGGTTGGAGATATGTACTTGAACTGAAGCTTTCAGAGGTTGTTTCTCATGTCAGATTAGCAAAATTTGGGTGAGTCGATTAGGTCGGTAAGAAGGTGAAAGATGGACTTGGGAGCTTAAATTAAAGATGCTACTTTTTGTATAGGAAGAGAAGCCTACATATTGTGAAACTCCAAAGCAGGACCTTCTAGAAATGAACCAATATTAAAGGTTGTTTTACAATTTGAAAACTCCTTAGGGTGATTTATCACCTAACGAGCAGGAAATTGGGGTGGAGAAGGATTAGAACTCTAAGGATATTGTTGAAAATGTTAGGACATTCACTCCCTTTGTCTCAAGAAGACCGAGAAAAGCAAAATAGGCTGCAATAACCAAAAAATGAAAGGAATGAATATATCGAAACCCGTTCCATGAGGGGTGTTCCCAAATATTATCACAAATGCAGCTGTTATTCTCGAACATTAGAGTAATTCAGCTTTTTGGCAAATCATGTTTCAAATGTTTATTTTTTTAATCAAGTCGTCAAGGTGGAGCTACCTGAATAGTCTTAGAGTGTGTTTGGATGGGGGAATGTTTTGAGGGAATGTAATGTTTTGAGGAAATTCAACTACTTTGAGGTGAATTCTATTGTTTGAATCCACCTCAAAATAATTGAATTCCCTCCAAACATTACATTACCTCAAAATATTTCCCCATCCAAACACACTATTATAGTAATCCAAAGGGGATAAGAAGGGTTGAGGGTTTGTTGATTTGAATTCCTAGTCTCATTATGTTGGTTCTCTTTACTGATAGATTTGGATTAGCCTTTTGTTGGTATCCTTTCTAGCAGTGGTGGAGCCCTTCATTGGCTGGATCACCCAAAAAAAATTAATAACAATATGTCCATTTAGCAAGATTTAAAAATAAATTGTGACGCTTTTAGTTTTCGGTAGATCTAAATCTCGCAAAGTCGAGAAGTGACCCACCCATAAATTGTAAAACACTCTTTAATATTGCTTCTTTTCTGGTTTATTTTGCGAGAATTTAAACAATTTTTCTACATTTTTTGTCATGCTTATACTTGACTTGTTATCGGAGGTTTACACACGTTCTAATTTGAGAATGTTTCAAACCTCCCTTACATTGTCCTGTCAATTAAAAATTCCTCAAATTATCATTTGTATTATAAAAAAAAAAACAGTTTTATAATTTATAAAAGTTGTAAAATATGTAAGTCATTTTTATTTAAAGCACTCACCCAAAAAATTTAGCCAAACTCTAGCACTTCAACTTCGTGCTTAAGAGTGGTATGAAAGGGGTCATCCTTCTTGATACTCATTCCAAAGAGATCTTTGTTTCCAGAAATGTGACACATCATGAGTGCATTTTTTCCTATAAACATAACCCTTCAACTGTTTCATGGGAATACCATACACATATAGCTCAAGATTCTGATCATGACCCTATCATTGATATATCTTCTCCTTCTGAAACTGTGTCAGATTCTCCTTCCACTCACACTTCAAATTCTCTTAATGACCAACCTACTCCTCCTCCTACTATCATTCCTTCTCCTACTTTACCTGTTATTCATAAGTCTACAAGAGTTAAATCTGCTCCCAGCTATTTGAAAGATTACATCTGCAATAACTCTTCCACCTCATTGCCAAAATCAGTCAATTCAGGTATTTCTTATCCCATTAATCATTTTCACTCCTTTGATCATCTTTCCCCATCACATAAAGTTTTTTCTATTTCCATTACACAAAGTACTGAGCCCAAAACCTTTAAAGAGGCATGTCAGTCTGAACACTGGTTACAAGCTATGAATGCTGAGTTAAAGGCCTTAACTAATAATGGTACCTGGTCCATTGTGGATTTGCCACCTAATATAAAGCCAATTGGGAGTAAATGGGTGTATAGAGTGAAACACAAGGCTGATGGCTCTATTGAAAGGTACAAGGCCAGACTAGTTGCTAAAGGGTACAATCAGATTGAGGGTCTGGATTTCTTTAACACTTTCTCTCCTGTTGCTAAGCTCACAACTGTTAGAACTCTTCTAGGTGTTGCTTCTATTCATAATTGGCATTTACATCAACTTGATGTGAATAATGCATTTCTTCATGGAGATTTGCAAGAAGATGTATTCATGAGTATACTAGAAGGTGTTTCAAGTTTTCCTGGCAAAGTCTGTAAATTGCACAAAAGTCTTTATGGCTTGAAACAAGCAAGCAGGAAATGGTATGAAAAACTGACTACTTTACTACTTCATGAAGGTTACTCACAGTCCACAGCTGATTACTCCCTATTTACCCTTCAACATAATAATGATTTTACAGCACTCTTAGTATATGTTGATGACATTATATTGGCTGGTACCTCTCTCACTAAATTCCAAAGAATCAAGTCTATTCTTGATGCTCAATTCAAAATTAAGGATTTAGGTATCCTTAAATATTTCTTGGGTTTGGAAGTTGCTCACTTTAAAGCAGGAATTACAGTATCCCAAAGAAAATATTGTCTGGATTTACTTGACTCTTCTGGTCTCTTAGGTTCTAAACCTGCATCTACACCTTTGGATACTTCTATTAAACTGCATCAAGACACCAGTGCACCCTTTGAAGATGGGTCTTGCTACAGGAGGCTCATTGGTAGATTGCTGTATCTAAACACCACTAGACCAGACATTTCTTTAGCTACTCAACAACTGAGTCAGTTTTTGAATTCTCCAACTATTACACACTACAAAGCTGCTTGTAGAACATTGAGATATCTTAAGAATAATCTTGGTCTTGGTCTTTTCTTCCCTAGAAGTTCATAAGCTCAAATACTTGGATATGTTGATGCAGATTGGGCTGGTTGTGTGGATTCCAGAAGATCAACAACTGGATTCTGTTTCTTTTTAGGCTCTTCACTTATATCTTGGAAAGCTAAAAAGCAAGTAACCATTTCAAGATCTTCTTCAGAAGCTGAATACAGAGCTCTCTCCACTGCCACATGTGAGCTTCAGTGGTTGCTCTATATTTTAAAAGACTTGAAGATCAATTGCAACAAGCAACCTGTTTTGTATTGTGACAGTCAAAGTGCAATTCATATTGCTTCAAATCCAGTTTTTCATGAGAGAACAAAGCATTTGGAAATAGACTGCCATTTGGTTAGAGAGAAAATTAAAAAGGGAATGCTTAGACTTCTTCCTATCTCAACACATGAACAGCTAGCAGATTTTTTAACAAAGCCTTTAGCACCTCCAAAGTTCAATCAATTCATATCCAAGCTTGGAATGATAAATATTTATCATGGTCAAGCTTGTGGGAGGATGTTGAAATATAATACAAAGAAGATAGAAACACTGTTATTGGAAGATCAACAACAGGAACACAATGCATCTCAGTTGCTTGTGCCACAAGTTGCAGAAAACCTGAACTAGTTTGAGTTAGTTACTAGGAATAACTAACCTCCTAGATTATAGGGATGTTGAGCTATGATGTAATACAACTAGTACACATTAGTATTGAGTGTACATGCAATAGCAACCTATATAAGGAATCTCTGTAACTAACTTTCATTCTATGCAAAATACTATTCTTTGCTTCATACTTGTTCTTCACTTTTCTCTCTTCTGTTTCAATATTCTTGTAACTCAACAAAGTGTATTAAAGCGAAATGTAAATAATTGAAGTGAATTCGAGCTAAATGCAAAGAATACAACACTACAGTACAAATAGCTAAATTTGCCATTGTTTTTACTGCTAATCCACTCCCAAGACAATTTAATTCTCTTAAATAAGCCATTTATGTCAACAAGTTCTCTTGCAAAAGTGATACTATTTCTGTGATTCTAGAGACCCCAAATTGTGGTCCGCCATATCAATAAATATTTATCACCAACCTTTTCTACTTCTTAATGTGTTGTAATGTTTGAGAAGCAGAGGAAAAAAAAAAAACCAGCTCAGTAGAGCCTCAATAAGTAAAGGGAATTACACATATTGGAAGAAATACTATCTAAGAAAATTAAGCAAATTTAACTATCATTTGTTCATGAAGTGTTCCAACAAAGAAATAACTTAATTTCAATAATGAAACATTATGGAAAAAATTTGAGTGAATGTGGTTAATCTCAAATCGACTAAAAATGAGTTAAGTGAGTGATTTATAAGAGATTCCATTAATGTATCCTAATTTCACCAATCTAGTATGCTTTTATCAAAGGGAGAAAGTTAATGAATGAGGTAGTGGTGGTAATAATGTATTATCTTCTCCATATAGGACTTGTCCTAGGGTAGCCCATCATTGCAGAACCTGGTGGAAAGAAGTATTTTTTCTAGGATCTCGTATCAACTCTACCTCAGATTAGTTCTCAGATGGAATTCTGAAGGTGATTGGTAATAGTCTATGGACTTCCTTTTGATTTGATGTCTAGGTTGGAGATATGTACTTGAACTGAAGCTTTTAGAGGTTGTTTCTCATGTCAGATTAGCAAAATTTGGGTGAGTCGATTAGGTCGGTAAGAAGGTGAAAGATGGACTTGGGAGCTTAAATTAAAGATGCTACTTTTTGTATAGGAAGAGAAGCCTACATATTGTGAAACTCCAAAGCAGGACCTTCTAGAAATGAACCAATATTAAAGGTTGTTTTACAATTTGAAAACTCCTTAGGGTGATTTATCACCTAACGAGCAGGAAATTGGGGTGGAGAAGGATTAGAACTCTAAGGATATTGTTGAAAATGTTAGGACATTCACTCCCTTTGTCTCAAGAAGACCGAGAAAAGCAAAATAGGCTGCAATAACCAAAAAATGAAAGGAATGAATATATCGAAACCCGTTCCATGAGGGGTGTTCCCAAATATTATCACAAATGCAGCTGTTATTCTCGAACATTAGAGTAATTCAGCTTTTTGGCAAATCATGTTTCAAATGTTTATTTTTTTAATCAAGTCGTCAAGGTGGAGCTACCTGAATAGTCTTAGAGTGTGTTTGGATGGGGGAATGTTTTGAGGGAATGTAATGTTTTGAGGAAATTCAACTACTTTGAGGTGAATTCTATTGTTTGAATCCACCTCAAAATAATTGAATTCCCTCCAAACATTACATTACCTCAAAATATTTCCCCATCCAAACACACTATTATAGTAATCCAAAGGGGATAAGAAGGGTTGAGGGTTTGTTGATTTGAATTCCTAGTCTCATTATGTTGGTTCTCTTTACTGATAGATTTGGATTAGCCTTTTGTTGGTATCCTTTCTAGCAGTGGTGGAGCCCTTCATTGGCTGGATCACCCAAAAAAAAATTAATAACAATATGTCCATTTAGCAAGATTTAAAAATAAATTGTGACGCTTTTAGTTTTCGGTAGATCTAAATCTCGCAAAGTCGAGAAGTGACCCACCCATAAATTGTAAAACACTCTTTAATATTGCTTCTTTTCTGGTTTATTTTGCGAGAATTTAAACAATTTTTCTACATTTTTTGTCATGCTTATACTTGACTTGTTATCGGAGGTTTACACACGTTCTAATTTGAGAATGTTTCAAACCTCCCTTACATTGTCCTGTCAATTAAAAATTCCTCAAATTATCATTTGTATTATAAAAAAAAACAGTTTTATAATTTATAAAAGTTGTAAAATATGTAAGTCATTTTTATTTAAAGCACTCACCCAAAAAATTTAGCCAAACTCTAGCACTTCAACTTCGTGCTTAATGATGCTTATTATAACTCTAAATTTATTTTTATATATTAGAAAATTTTATGGTGAAATAATACGAATGACTTTTCTAGTGAAGTCATTGTGAATTTTCCAGTTAGCTTAATTAGGTTATGCGTTGTTATAAAATTTTCGAAATAAACTATTTGAATTTGGAATTAATTGTCGCCTTTTATTTAAGAGAACACTGCCCGCAATATTACAACAAAGTGTGTGGCATAATTATCTGTTACAACTTTCAGAATGTAATTTTGGTAAGCCAATCACATAACCAAAACTATACAATACATCAAGCAAAAGAAAGGGAAGTCATAAGGGATTGACTTTGTGGTCAACATACAAAACTGGAGGCCTCAGCTCTATTTTCAAACTCAAACAAAATATGTACTTTACCATTATCATCTATCTCAACAGTTCAAAGCAATGCAATTCCAGTTTGTAGCATAATTTATTTAAAATCAGTAATAGGAGCCTTCAAATTATAACAGAACATTGACAACGGAATATATAAGAATTCTGATACACCAAAATTCCCTTCTGCAGATGTTATACTATTGGCTAAACAAAATAACTTTTTCAAAAAAGTAGTTTCCTAACTGCACCGTAGAAGTGCCCTTATATATTTAGTTTATTTTAGTGGCCATCTGAGTTTTCTTTTTTTTTTTGGCTCCGCTGCTTTCTAGCTATTTGTTTCTTGTTTTTTTTTTTTTTTATGGGTATTGGCATTTGTCCCCTCCAATTTTTCTTTGTATTCCTTTTTCTTTTTTCAACAATACTCTTGCTTTATCCAAAAATAAAAGATAGAGAATAGACAAGAACAAAACAGTGAATATCCCAAAGTAAAAGGTGATGTTTGCAAAGCTTGGAACAACTCTTTGATATTATTGTTTCACAAGTTACAAGAGTAGGAACCACAAATAGCTAGCTAAATCGAGTAAGTTAAAATGCATGCCATTTATTAAGTTCAAATTGTTGAAGACAAAGGGAACATCGTGTCTTCCTATCTTTATCCTTATATATAGCACACCCACACAAGCAATTCTCACAAGAAATAAAACATCATTTCCATTTACATTAAGCAAGCATGGCTTCATCTACTCTTAAATTCAACACTATCTTTCTGTTTCTCAGCCTTGCACTTCTCCTGTTCTTCACATTGGGTATGACTATATGATTTTGAAAGAAAAAAAATATCATCACATATAATGATGTAATTATGTATTTGTTTTAAAATTTCGATTTCTCATAGATTACTTCTAGTGTATGTGTATTATTCTTTTTTCTAAATTATTCGAGGTACAATATTAAATGTGTACACTTTCCTCAATAAGGATTCTATACAATGCTTTGAAGGAGTTTAGCATTTTTTGCCTGACTTCATTGATGTACTTTTAAAAATTGATTACATGCATGTCTAATTGATATACTTAATACAAAAGCTTAAACTAAAGGTATGATGAAGTGTTCTATTTTCACTTTTTTTTTTTGGTTCATTCGTGTGCAGAGGTACAAGGAAATATTTGTAAAAGGAAAAGCACAACATGGTCAGGGCCATGTTTAAACACGGGAAACTGTAAAAATCAGTGCATCAATGTGGAACATGCTACTTTTGGGGCATGCCACCAAGATGGATTTGGATTTGCTTGCTTCTGCTACTTCAATTGCTGATCAAATCAGCACAAAATTTCTGCTCAAGCAATGTGATTCTACTTATAAAGTTATAATTATTACAATAAGAAATAATGGGAGCTAGGAAATGTTCTATTTCCTTTCTTGTACCCCGTTTTGCATCTCTGCACATGATAGAGATCAATATCTTACTTTATGTTTACTTTAATTTCATTCAATAATGATACATCATTGAATTAAAATTTCAGTGTAAGTGACTAATCTCAAAACGATTCAAAATGAATAAATGAAGGTTTAATCGAACTTTTGGTGTGCTAATTTTCTTAATTTGGCGATTTTGGCCCCTACAATTTTTTTAGCGATTTGAACCTCCATATTTACCTCCTTTTTTATTTCAAGGTCCTTCATAAGACTTCCCTAATTTTACATTGACATGTTTATTTTTATTATGTGATATCCTTGTCCTTCATAAGAATTCCCAATTTATGAATACTCATAGTGCTTGGAGAGGCAGAGCGAATAATACTTAGTTATTTGATTAAGTCTTTCTCGAGAGAAGGCCAAATCACTTAAGGATGCAAGACAAGAGAATGATCTCATATTGAACAGAACATTCTCAAGCAAAGAGAGACTCCTTGCAAGTCAAATACGTACACATAAAATCTTTTGTGCCAAGGACAAAAACATCTTCAATATGAATCAAGATTTGAGAATGTTGCATTTAGGGATTCATTTAATATTTAAGGAAGACCTTAATATGATGAAAGATATTCAAACTTGACACTGAACAAGCATACAAACAAACGAAATTTATTAATATCAAGTGTTAGTGGTCCACTTTTTGGCGAAGATTTTGTGGGAATATCTAACTTTCGTTACCATCACTACAAGGCAAAGGTACTCCATAAAGGCTTACTTAGCTTTGTGTACAAGCCTCAACGTGACATAAGGAAAAACACCAACATTTATCCTTTATCAGACTCCAAAGAAGACGAAGGAAATATACAACTGTGAATGTAGAAATAGATTGCAATAACAGAAAAAATTCCATGTACGCTTGCTTGACAATTCCACTCATCCCCTTCTTCGACATCTGAATGGAGAATCAAGTTCATAAGCATTTTGTATCTTTCTTCTTCCCACACAATGAAAAGCCTCCAACACTTACCTTCCAACACCAACTACTATATGACCACTCCCCATCTCCAAAATCAAGCAACTTTGATGTTGTGATAAAGCAAACAGACGCGAAAGGCGAGTTTTAGAACGGGATCTCCACACCACAAATCCTTTTTTTTACGACTTCCACAACCAATTTTTTTACTAACCACACTCGAAACCAATCTGACCTCCTACTAGGCACCTCACCTAGACCGCGTGCATCCCTCCACCATAAAGAAACCACATTCGGTCTTATTAAAAGATAAATCTCGGTTGGTAACTATCTCAATTCCACACCTGTCCATAAACACCGTTTTCCATAACAAGTCCCCATCCACTAATAACCTCCACTTCCACTAACAACACTTTATTGAAGAGTTTTAAATCCTTCACTCCTGGCCCACCATATATTTTCGGCCTACAAACATCCCTCCATTTTACCGAACCAGTTTTTTCTCCCCCGACACTTGTCCCCACAAAGAATTCCGTCGAAGCCATTGCAATCCTTCTCCAAACACATCCCTTCATAAGCCTCTCCGACTGAGGCTTATGAAGCTATTCCACCAAGAATTTAAGCGTTTTTCCAATAATCTCCACCAGCAGATCCAAAGTAAACGCCTTCATTGGGTCATCCACCAGAAGCCCTAGATAAATAAATGGAATCTTTCCAAGTCTGCAATTCAAGAAAGTGGCCGCCAACTCCATAAAATGGAATCTTTGATTTAATCGTTTGAGGACCTGCAAAAAGTTAGACGAAGTAAGTTAAAATGCAAGCCAATTATTAATGAAGATTAATCCCTTCTGTTCAATTCGTGGAAGAATCCTTATATATATACACACACCCGCACACACTTGATCATAAGCACCAAAACATCATTTACATTATGCAAGCATGACTTCCTCTGCTCGTAATTAAATTCTACCTAATGTTTTTTTATTTTATTTTTATGAGCTTTACACTCCTTTTCTCCACATTGGGTACGACTACATGATTAAGCTATATAAGTATATATATGTGGTAAAGATAAGAGATCGATTAACTTACTTTAAAAATATTTGTACAGTTAGTTGGCTTATCAATTACTATGGGCATTGAATCTAATTTCAAGAAATGAACATTGATTATCTATGATACTGTCTATATTAATATCACGTACGTCAATTTTAGAAAAAACTATAAACATGTACTTTTTTTGAAGGAAAAAATATAAACATTATATAATTATGCAATAGTATTTTATTGAAAAACAAAAATTAGGTTTCGCTTAGGGGTATTTATCGTATTGAAGGCACGACGCTTAATCTCTCTCTCGGATAGGATTAGAACTTTAGTATGTCATGTTGTGTGGAGTAGGTTGGATAGCTCAATTGATTTGAGCTTAAATATTATATTAGTTGGTGAGTTTAAAATCTAGGATTCAAGTACTAACCAAGAGAAAACAAACATAACAACTAACATGCACACTTCAAAAACAAATCCAGTTATTTATGCTTTACCTCTGTTGGTATATTTTTTAATATTTAATTTTTTTAATGTGTAATAATGTATAATTTTTATATATCAAGGATTAATTACACATGAATAGAATGCAAACGACCAACAAGCTGCGCCACTCGGTTTTTTTTTTTATTGACAATATCAATCCTCGTAAACACAACAATATTCATAGACTTAGGAAAGATGACATTGCTATGCACTACCCTTTGAACTCTATGTAGAAGGTCAATAACCTCTGGTCCTAGGAAGCCAAAAGTGTCACATGCAAATGGAATAAAAGCATGTGAATGAGAAAAGTTGTATTTATAGGTTGATTTTAAAGTGGGTTTGAGCTTAAAAACTTGGTTTTTTCCTCAAACCTGCACTGAAAAATAGCAAAACAACATTTTTTCATTAGAGGATCATGCGCTCCGCACGTGGCCCTGCTTGCCTCGCGTGTGATGCTTAAAATGTGTTTTTTAGCACTTTTTTGCACACCCGGGGCGCGTAGCACTTGCTTTCAATGCGTTTCTTTTCTTTTCTTCGTCTTTTTGAATGTTTTGTTCCTTCAAACTTGTCTTGGGACTTGAAAAAAAAATTCCTCAACTGTCTTCTAAGACCTCTTGAATCTTCATCCTATGTTTTCCCAATTCTTCATGAGGTATCTTGTTTTGCCGAATTACATGATTTTCAATGAAACACATCATAAACTCCTAAGAAGTGCTTGGTGTAGGGAAGAAATAGAATTACATGACTTGATGTGAAAACATTACAAAATGTCCCTTAAACCATATGTAAATATTCTAAAACTCCTCTTATTTATGTTAAATCATAACTAAAATGACCAAAAAAATATACCGAAAATAACGTAAGATAACCTATCATCAAGTATCCACCGGAACCCTGAGATAAACAAATGGAATCTTGCCATGTTTGCAATTCAAGAAAGTGGCCGCCAACTCCATAAAATGGAATCTTTGATTTAATCGTTTGAGGAGGAGCTGCAAATAGTTAGACCGTGTAAGTTAAAATGCAAGCCAATTATTAATGAAGATTAATTCCTGCTGTTCAATTTGTGGAAGAATCCTTATATACATATATACACACACACTTGATCATAAGGAACAAAACATCATTTACATTTACGTTTACATTAAGCAAGCATGACTTCCTCTCCTAGTAAATTCTACGCCATCTTTCTTTTTCTGAGCTTTGCACTCCTCCTTTTCTCCACATTGGGTATGATTTTATGATTAAGCTATATAAACAAATATGTGGTAGAGATATCAATTTACTTTGTTAAAAAAATCTTGGTACAGTCAGTTTGCATATTAATTACAATGCCATTGAATATCAAATAATGAACATTTGATTATCATATGATCCGATGTTTTTTTTTGAACAAGCATATGATCCGATGTTAATATCATGTACATCAAATTTTAGAAAAAAACAAAAACTAGGTTTCCCCAAGAGCTATTAATCTAGGTATTTTATTGAAAAACAGGACCCCTTATCTTGTCTCTCTCATACAATATTAAAACTTGCGTATGTCATATTGTGAAAATCTAGTTATTTCTGTTATACCTCCATTGATATATTTTTTTGAAAATTGATGTTACATTTAATTAAAATTATTTGATACATTATCATAATAATGGATTTTGCTAACCATTATCCTAAAAGCATTGGTTAGGAAATCTATTAATAAAAACGTTCTCTTAGAAATACAAAAGTTTAACTTAACTTAGAATGAAGTGTTATCTCTCACCTTTTTTTTGGTTCATTTGTGTGCAGAGGTACAAGCCCAAATTTGTCCGAGGCGCAGCATAACATGGCATAGGCCATGTCCAGCTCGAGACACTGTAAAGTGTGAAAATCACTGCATCAATAAGGAACATGCATTTTTTGGGTCTTGTCAGCCTGATCATAGCTTCAAACTTGTTTGCCTCTGTTACTTCGGCTGCTGACAAAATCAACACTACCTTTCTGTTCAACCAACGTTATTCCGTTTATAATACTTTTAATACAGTAAAAAATAACTGGAGTTAGAAAATGTTCTATTTACAAGAGATGTTTAAATCAACAAAAATTAACATAAATGGCTCAAAATTTGATCCATATGCATCAATTTTTTTTACTCAAATGTCCCTTATAAATATGATCAAAAATCTTTTCATTTCTTGTACTTGATTTGTATCTCTTCACATACCAGAGATCAATATCTTATTTTATCTATGCATACCTTAATTTCAATAATAAAATATTATGAAATAAAATTTAGGGTTAATTATGTTTAAAGTTCCTATAAATAAGCGAGCTTTCAACATTGGTCCCAATTTAAATTTTATTAAATTTTTCATCCCCAACGTTTTTTTTCTGTTTGTAAGTTTGGTCCTTGCCGTCAAACTGTGCTGACTAGGCTAACAGAATGTTGACTCAGACATGCCACATGGACATTTCAAGTGACATGGCTGCCATGTGCTAAATGACATCATATGTTTTTGGTCCCTATAAAATTGGGACCTTTTAAGTTTATTCCTTAATTAATTATATAATAGTGTTTTTAGTCCATATAAAACAATTATGCACTCAAATTTAGTCCCTACTAAATCTAAATTTGTTTAATTATGCTTAAACTTTTAAGATTTTGAACAATTTTTTGCACAAGTATTAAGAACATCACGAAAAGTTTATCTCCAAAAAATTATCTCAAAATTTTATTCCTGCGTCCAGATTTTTGTTACTTTTATTTTGAACTTTTGTCTTTTAAAAAAATTCATATTTAATTTATTTCATGTTAAAAAATTCTAAAGTTTAGTAAACGAACCTTTAGTAATGTTCTAAACTTGTATAAAAAAATCATTTAAAAATTTAAGAGTTTTTAGAAGAGCGTCGTCTGTGTGAACGAGGTGTTGAAAAATCCAAACTCTCTCCTACTCTATTCACCACCTCGTTTACGCTGACGACGCTCTTCTAAACTTCGCTTGCAAATTCATCTAAGACATCAATTTCAACAACTTAATCACACGTCAACTTCAACACACAAAAACTGAACAATATTCACCATTGAAAAATCTAGCAACAACCTTTTCGAGAGAC
This sequence comes from Medicago truncatula, assembly GCF_003473485.1. Lineage (NCBI taxonomy): Eukaryota > Viridiplantae > Streptophyta > Magnoliopsida > Fabales > Fabaceae > Medicago > Medicago truncatula. The sequence goes on from NC_053049.1 coordinate 3,780,507, forward strand.
AAACGGAACCAGTCGATTTTCAAGGTTCGGATCAGGAAACAAAGAATGGGAGCGAAGTAGTAACAAAGAGAAACAGTAACACATATCTGGTTTTTTTCCCTGGCAAATTCAGGGAATGACCGGAAATATTTGTAGGGTGAAATGTTTTATGTATCTGGAAGAATAAAAAAGAATGAAGGAGAGTGATAGGCTTTGACAAAAATTATGGGAAAATTTGTAACTATCCTTAAACTCTTAAATTTTTCAATGATTTTTTTTATACAAGTTTAGAACATTACAAACGGCTCATTTAATAAATTTAGAATTTTTTAATATGAAATAAATTAAATATGGATTTTTTTAATAGACAAAAGTTCAAAATAAAAGTAACAAAATTCTGAACACAGAAATAAAATTTTGAGATAATTTTTTGCATATGAACTTTTCGTAATATTCTTAACACTTGTGCAAAAAATTGTTCAAAATTTTAAAAGGTTTAAGCATAATTAAACAAATTTAAATTTAGTAGGGACTAAAACTGAGTGCATAATTTTTTTATATGAACTAAAAACACTATTATAATTAAGTAAGGACAAAACTTAAAAGATCCTAATTTTATAGGGACCAAAAACATATGATGTCATTTACCACATGGCATGTCTGAGTCAACATTCTGTTAGCCTAGTCAGCACAATTTGACGGCAAGGACCAAACTTACAAACGGAAAAAACGTTGGGGATGAAAAATTTAATAAAATTTAAATAGGGACCAATGTTGAAAGCTCACTTATTTATATAGGGACTTTAAATATAATTAACCCTAAAATTTAAGTGTGAATAATTTATCTCAAATAAATTAAAATTGAGTTAAAAGAATGATATATAATTATCCATATACTTAGTGCTTTAAAGATTGAACAGCAGAAAGATGGTGCATTGGTATGAAATTTACTAGCAGAGGAAGACATGCTTGCTAAATGGAAACGATTATTTTATTCCTTGTTAGAGATTACTCGTATGCGTGTGTAGAATATAGAGTTAAAGATACTATGATGCGTTTGTCTCAATAACTTGCATTGCTTGTATCACTCTTTACTTTTCAATATTCATTGTTTTTATTTTTGTTTTTGTTGTGTGGCTTCTACCTTGTTGTGTAGCCTGCAGGTACTACTCCATTCGGAACAAAATCGAAGTAAAATAAACTAAGCACTTCTCACTTATCAATATAATTAATTTTTTTAGAGGGTTTTTTTTTTTTTTTTTTTTTGACAAAAGAGGTTATTAAGATAATTAGTTAGTTATTTACATTCTTGTTAGTATCATTTTAAAGTTGAACTTCATTTTCTAAATTATCGCTTAAGAAACTTTACCCAAAGCATAAAATTGAGTCATTAATTAAGAAGGTCATTTTTGTTATACTCTTATTAGATGAGATTGAAATAGTCAACTTAGGGTGTGTTAATTCCGCTAAAAAATTAAGGAGAACCACTCCAACGCCAACCCCTATCCGACCAGTGGTTCAGTTCAGTTTTCATCCCGAACCGAACCATGCCCACCCCTAAGACCACTTTCCTATCTCCACGCCACAAATCATTCAAAATTGGGTCCCTATACCACAACCAATTTTTTTTACTAACCACACCACAGAACCAATCCAACCTCCTACCGAGCACCTCACCTAAACCGCATAAATCCTTCCACCATAAAGAAGCTACATTCGGTCTATTAAAAGTTGATAAATCCGTGTTAGTAATTATCTCATTTTCATACCTTGCCATCAACACCCTTTTCCATAACAAATCCCCCAGTAATAACCTCCACTGTGTTTTATACCCTTCACTCCTAGCCCATCATATATTTTTGGCCTACAAACATCCCCATTTTACCAAACAATTTTTTTCTCCCCCGACACCCCTCCCCATATAGAATACCGTTGAAGCATTTCAATCTTCTTCCAAACACATATTGATATTTTGAGGAACGACCTTAAGAAAATTGGGATATATCCCAACACCGAATTAATGAGTGTCACTCTTCCATCAGGGCATGCGAAAATACACGGGTTAGGATTCAAAGTAGACGTCCACCAGCAGCCGAAGTAATAATGTTTTTCCGATAACATCCGCCAGCCGATCCAAAGTAGACGTCCTCCTTGGGTTAGGATTCACTGGAAGCCCGAGATGAACAAAATGGAATCTTTCCAAGTTTGTAATTAACAAAGGGGACACCAACTCCATAAAATGGAATCTTTGATTTAATCGTTTGGGTAGGAGAGCTTCAGATAGTTAATTAGATCGAGTAAGTTAAAATGCAGGCCAATTATTAATGAAGATTAATTCCTGTAGTTCAATTTGTGGAAGAATCCTTATATATAAATACACACACACCCTCACACACTTTAACATAAGGAACAAAACATCGTTTACATTTACATTAAGCAAACATGACTTCCTCTCCTTGTAAATTCTACACCATCTTTCTTTTTCTTAGCTTTGCACTCATCCTTTTCTCCACATTGGGTAAGACTATATGATTAAGCTATATAAATAAATATGTGGTAGAGATAAATTTACTTTGTCAAAAAATCTTGGTACAGTTAGTTTGCTTATTAGTTACTTACTATGGCATTGAATTTGAACAAATCAAGATTTGATTATAATATGATTTTATATTAATATCATGTACATCAAAATAAAATAAAAAACTGTCATCATATGTAATTATGCAATAGTATTTTATTGAAAAACAAATATTAGGTTTCCCCAAGAAGTATTAATTAATGACTAAATTGCACTTTTGATCCCTTAACTATTTATGTAGTATCACTTTGGTCCCTTAATTAAAATTCGATTTATTTTAGTCTCTTAACTTCTCTCCGTTACAGTACATTTTGGTCTTTTCTGTTAGTTTTAATTCAAAAACATTAGGTTTTTTTTCATTTTCTTCTGGAATTTTTTTTGCAATTCTTGTTGTTGAAAGTTGATGGAGATGATATGAAGATGAAAAAGAGGAGAAGAAGATGAAGAAAATCTAACGTTTTTGAATTAAAACTAACGGAAAGGACCAAAAAGTGTAACGGAGAGAAGTTAAGGGACAAAAAAAAATCGAATTTTAATTAAGGGACCAAAACGATACTACCTAAATAGTTAAGGGACCAAAAATACAATTTAGCCTTAATTAATCTTATTTAAGGCACAACATTTATTGTCTCTCTCAGACAATATTAGAACTTTGGTATGTCATGTGGTGAGAATCTAGTTATTTCCATTATACCTCCGTTGATATATTCTAAAAAAATTGTTTATACATTTAATTAAAATTATTTGAAATATTATGATATATGATCATTGATATACTTAATACAAATGTTTAGTTTAACTTAGAATGAAGTGTTCTCTTCTCACTTTTTTTTTTTTTTTTGGTTCATTTGTGTGCAGAGGTACAAGCCAGTATTTGTCCAAGGCTCAGCGCAACATGGAATAAGCCATGACCACATCGAGACACCTTTAAGTGTGAAAATCACTGCATCGATAAGGAACATGCATATATTGGGTCTTGTCAACCTAATGGCGTCGATCTTGCTTGCTTCTGTTACTTCACCTGCTAACAAAATCAACACTACCTTTTCTGGTTCAACCAATGTTATTTCGGTTATAAAACTTTTAATACTGTGAAAAATAACGGGAGTTAGAAAAAGTTCTCTGTCCTATTTATAAGAAACATTTTTGAGTTAAACAAAAGTTTAACCGGAGGATGTATTTCCTTCCTTGTTTCTTATTCTATCTATGTTTACCTTACTTTCAATAATTAAATATTACTATTAAGTGAAATGTGACTATGTAGAATATAGAGAGACAAAGATACTATGATGTGTTTGTCTTTTACTATGTGAGTGTATACGTAGAAACTTCAATAACAAGCATTGGTTGTATCAATCTTTAATTACTTTGCAATTTTCATTGTGTTTGTTTTTATTGTCTGGCTTTTACCTATGTGTATATACTCCATCCGGCACAAAATCGAAGTAAAACTAATCACTTATACACCTATTAACATTACTTGTTTGTTCCCATAAAAAAAAATAAACATTACTAGTTTTTTTTTTATATTGACGAATTATTAAGATAATTAAGAATTATTTTTGGTATACTATTATTGAATGAGATTAAAATAGTCAATTAATACTTATATTTTTTGTTATCCCAAAATATAGAGATCAATAAAATTAAGCGTGAGATTTAAAAACTTGAAGTTTCAAATTAAAGAATAGAGAAGCGAAACAAAGTGTTGTGAAACCTAAACTATTATATTTTGAATCCTCCAATCATGCACAACTGTTAGATTTGTGATAATCTATAAAGTTTCTCAAACACATGGTGTGAGTGAAGATGAAACCTATAAATTAGAGACTGAAACACACCATCGTCGACTATATCCTTCAACCATAGGGTGTCGTCGTGTATAACCTCAGCATGTTGCTACCTCTGTAGGAACCACCTTTGAAGCTGGAAGTTTTGTTACCAGAGTTAAGACTGAAACCTTGTATGACCATAATTATCTTTTTGTATTTTAAGCTTATATTTTTACCCTCTTTAATTGAAATTAGAGTAAACCCTCACTTGGGTCCCTGAAAATGCATTTCGCTATCAGCCACGTCCCTAGATCAATTAAGCGAATCAAAAACTCCCCCAATAGTTGTTCCGTTAGTCAATTTCGTCCAAAACGTTAAGTTCGTGTTAATTGTGATGATGTGTCAGTTAACTTAGCACTTCAGCTGCTTTCCTGGCCGGCCACGTTGGCAAGGGACTAAATTGCACAGAGGGTGAACTTTGCAAGGGTCATCTGTCTTTCCCTTCCATACCCTTCATCATCCAATTTCCTTCATCTAACCCAAAAACCAGACTATTCAATCTCCTTCAAATATTTTATGTCCCTCATATCAACACAACAAGAGCCTAATGTCATAATAAGTAAGTTCTCCTTCTTCCAATTGATAGTTGTGGGGATCAATTTCGTTAGAGAAGTTCACGGGGGAAGTCTCCTTTTTTTATTAGATCTATCACTGTCATCTTTTTATTGGAAGAAGGAGTGGCTCTAATCTCGTTTTCCACTCCGAGCGGCGGTCACCTTGTTTCAAGGTAAGGGTTGTTTTGTCCTTCAAGCTATGTTCTGGTCCTCGGTTTGTGTGTTGTGATCGGATTCGCTCAGATTTGTGAGTTCAAAAACCAACGTTTATGTATTTGGTTTGTTTGTGTTGAGGCTCTCTGTTTGGTTTGTTAGGTTTGTTTGTGAGTTTTTTTGAACGTTTATTTAGGTTTGTTTGTGAGTTTTTTTAAATGTTTATGCGATTTGTTTATTTGTGTTGAGGTTCTCTATTTGGTTTGTTGTTTTTGAGAAATTTGGGGAAGAATAGAGCGCTTACTAGTGCTGCTACAACATCTTGGCAGATGCGAGAGCGAAACAACCTTAGTATTGTTGTTGTTGAGAGTAACAACAACAAATTTCTAATTAAATTTTCATCCATTAGCCTTCTTTTATCATTCCATGATCAACAACAACAAAGGTTGCAACTTCATCAAATTCTAATCACAACAACAACAAATCCTAATTAAAATTTCTTCTTGGATTGAAAGGCTTGAGTTTGAATGTTCATGTGTGATGATAATTTATGGGAGGGAATACATGACAGACATTGGCGGAGAAGACAAAGTGGTTGAAGCACAGGTGGTTGAGGATTAGGAAACCTTAGTAGAATAGTTTATGGAATGGATTTGTGAGAAATTTATTTTATGTGGATGTCGTAAAATGGGTTTGGAATTGATACATAGAGAATTTAGATCTAGCTTTCCGGGCTTAGATGAACAAGTTCAATAATGAATGATCAAGGAGAAAGAACATGAATTTGCTTTAATTTATTTATTATATTTTTCTATTATAAAATTAATTTTAATTAAAATAAAAGCCAACTAGACATCCAAATATCAAACAATTAATTAAAATATTCTTATCAGTCTGTCACGTCAGCATCATTAAATGACATGTCAACAAAGTGAACAACAACTTAACGTTTTGGACGAAATTGACTAACGGAATAACCATTGAGAGAGTTTTTGGTTCGTTTAATTGATACAGGGACGTGGCTGATAGCGAGGTGCACTTTCAGGGACCCAAACGAGGGTTTACTATTGAAATTATCATTGATTGAAAGTTCTTTCACACTTGTATTTGATCCAATAATGGCATATTGCATTTCCTCAAGGGTTTCATGTTGTAAGTCATTTTGAGCGGAGTATTGTTAGTTGCCAAAAATATACTCTAGGAACTATTGTTTCTTCGAAAGGTATAAACATCTTTTGAGACGACTAGTGGTATAGTCGAGTTTGACAAAAGTATATAAAGTCATATTTGAAAGCATATATATAGTAGATTTTATGTAATCTATGTTTGGCTATAGTGGAAAGTTCTTTTAGCGTGGTAAAACCAAAAAAAATCATTCCCTTGACTTCTTAGAGTTTATATGATATTGTGTAGCCCTGAGTGTGTGTATACTTGACTTTATGACCCTTAGAGTTAGTTATTAGATTGTTGATTTTCTCCCAAGCACCATAATCTTAAGGAAATTTCACTTTCTGCTTGTGCCGTGTGTGCTACTCGTTTGTGTGCGCATAGCCTCTCTGTTTCCCTTCTTGTGCTCGCAAGTTTCGTGTTTTGGAAATTGCATACCTATAGTTAACGTATTTTGGAATCCTTTGTTAATTGGCCAAGTACATGCATAGTCAAAATCTTGCATGCATGAAAAAAACGAAATTCCAATTTTTTGGATTAGCTTGTACAGATTCATTTCTATCTTCATTCTCTCCATTTTCTACACAAATTCTCTCCTCAAAACCCTAAAACCCACTTTGCGAAATTCATGTCATGGCAACATCTTGAAACTGACCTCATTTATTTCTTATCAATATTTCAATCATGTGAGGCTTTGTGATGCTCAGATGAAGCACTCACAAATTCTACTATAAAGCCCTAAATTTTATAACCTTTTCTCTCATAAAAATGAACGTTGATGCTCATCAAACCCTTAATGTACTGAACAACTCTCTAATGGTCAAAAACACTCCATACCACATCTATTTAACTTCATATTCTTCATTGATAAGGTTCAGCCCTTTCTTTGTATATTAATCTTTGAAAAATATTGGTGAATCTAAAACCTTGTCTCTTTTATTAATGCTTTATCTTCTATGCGAGGAAAGAAACAAGTGTCAAAAACCATATTAATTCCTTCACCAGGAACCTATCCCACTACTTTCAGTCTTACTTTAAATAATAATAGTTTCCTCGTTAGAATAGAATTCTCGCACTATATTGGTGTGACCTCTTATTGAAGCTTTCCATCTTATTGTTGTGTCCGAAATGGAGTTGGGGCTCAAGTTCATCCTTTAAGGGCTTCCCATACCCTCATTACTACCATTTTACGGAGAGATTAAAACCTTAAATTCTCTTGATCAATGTATTAACGGTCAATTAAGAACGCATTGATTCCCTATTTTGTCTGAGGACCTCTCTTGAGAATAATTAATTTAATTTTGTTGTAGTATGACTCAAAATTTGATGGATGGAGAATATTGTTGCTAAAAATATAAAAGATTTGTTTCAAATATATTTTGTGCTGAAAATATATTTATGGACAATAAATATATTTTTGTATCGTATGAAGAAACGATTTGATGCAAATATATTTTGAAAGAGAATATTATATTTTTGATGCAAATATTCTTTCACTGAAGGAGAAAAAAAAAAACATATCTTCGGTGTGGTATTTGTTCCAAATTTATGAGTTATACTTTTACTATAAATATAGACTTTGTATCAGGCTAAACTTTGAGAGAGATAGCGGGGGCTGAAACAAGGGTTTAGAAAGACAACAACAAAACTAAAGTTTGTATAGAGTTTGTCTCTTTGGAACAAACACTAGGGTTTGTGGGTTGATTCACCTTGGGAAACACTATTAGGATTTAGTCTCTTGGTTACGGGAAGAGGCTGGGACTTTGGGTAGAATTAGGCGGGAGACTTATTCTTGTAACCCATTGATTTCTCTTTTGTAACGTTACTCATCATATAGTGGATCGGAGGGCTGCTCTCTCCCCCAGACTAGGTCAATTTGGACCGAACTGGGTCAACAAATTCTTTTGTGTTCTTCTCGCCGTTGTTTTCTACTTTTGGCTTGTATTTAATTGTTCCATACACTTTGTTTTGGTTGCTTGGTTATCTCTTGCTCCACACATCAAGTTGTTATTGGTGTGATTTTTCAACGAATTCACAACAAATTTAATGTGTTGGGTGTTGCATGTTGCATGTTGTGCAGACTACATGATTATAATTGAATTTATGAATTATCATGCTTTATTTGGATTGTCAAAAGTACTTATTTAGTTAATTAGGAATTGTGTTAAATATGATGTTAAACTCCTTAGTAAGTCAATAACATAATGAACATATGTTGTTTTGTAAATAATGTTTGTATTGTATCTATCTGGAATATGAATCCTTACATTATATGTCTATGGCTGTGTTATGAACTATCTGTCTGCAAACTAAGTGAATGTGTGCTGTACTATGTGTTTGTGGATAATATGTACTAACTTCTTTTGAAAGTAGTTTTATTAAGTACTTAACTCTATGTTGGACTAGGTGCTTTTATTGGGTGGTTGCTCGAGTCTAACGAGGAAATCTGGTGTTAGGATATGCAATCTTTTTGTTCTAACTTTTGTAGACCTGAACCATCCATTGAAGAGTGATATGAGTTGATCTGAAAGGAGAGATCCGTGATATGTATGATCATCAACATATAGTAAGGGTGTGACGAGCCTAAGTGAGATGGAAACAAACATGTGATGCTAATTCTAATCGGTGTGAGATATGTAGATGATATTGCTGGAGTATGCCAAAGGGGGATTCCATAGCGACATTGAGGGAGAAACTCGATTGTCAGGATCTACCGTACAACGTTTTTATAATATTTTTTGTGTTATCTAAATGTATTTTGGTGAATGCAAAATGAGCCTATGAGGGTTTAAGAGTATCTAACTACACAAATACCTCATTCCTTACATAGTATTTAGGGAGCGATGCCAAACCAAATGAGTCGGAACTTACCATATTCATATGGTCATTTTGTGTTGCATTGCAGGGTTTTTTTTTACGTTGCACTGTGTGTAATTTACAAGTATATGTATGTGTTGGGAAATGGCAAAGTAAAGTTAAATGTGTGATAGATCCCTTGTGAAGGAATACCATGCATCACGGTGACATAAATGTCAAACATGAATATGGAGGTTTGAAAAAGAAAATTATAAAACAATGGAGGGATTCAGTAGGTGGTAGGATCCAATACATATTTTTTATGTCTATATCTCTTTAAATAGATTATTTCATTTATATTGAAGTATAAAGAGATCTAATTAACTCCTCTTATATATTGGATTTAATCAATGTAACTTTCACACTTTAGAAATGGATCTCACACAAACACTTTAGAAATGGATCTAACACAATAGAACCTACATTGGTAATTTCATCAAATAAGAAAGGAAGTGTTTCTAACACTTCTTATATATTATTATGGTCAAATGCATCTAAAGGTCCTTTAAGTTTTTCGTTTTTTCCAAAGTGGTCATTTAAGTTTCAAAAATCTCAAACAAGTCCTTTTAGAGGATGATGGTGATGATTTAAATGATTGCAACAAAGAGCATTATCCACCATTTGTCATGCCTAAAAAGATGACTAATTTTAAGTGGGTGTTAGGAACCAGATATAGTACCAAAGATGAGTTCAAGGAAGCAATTACCAACTATGTTATCTACAATAGGACTTGTTTGAAACGATTCAAAAACTAAAATGACTTGTTTGGGACTTTTGAAACTTAAAGGACGACTTTGGGAAAAATGAAAAACTTAAAGGACCTTTAGATGCATTATTTTGACCTATTATATATATGATCGTGTTTAAAAAAATGGATACAAGGAGTAGACAAAAACAAAAACATGGGAATATCCCAAAGGGATGAATGGTGATATTTGCAAAGCTTGCAACAACTCTTGGATTGCATCATTTCACAATAAACAAGAGGAGGAACAACAAATAACTCTATATCTATCGAGGTGGTTAAAATTCAAAACCAATAATTATTGAAGTTTAATTGTTTGTTCTCCAAATTGTTGGAGATAAAACCAACATAGTGGCTTCATATTCTTATATTCTTATATATATAAACACACACGGACACACTTGTTGAAGCAATTCTCATAAAGAACAAAACATCATTTACATTAAGCAAGCATGGCTTCCTCTACGCCTAAATTCTACGCCATCTTTCTGTTTCTCAGCATTGCACTCCTTTTTTCCACATGGGGTACGACTATATGATTACTAAGCTATGATATTTACTTGTATTTTTAAAAATATTCATTTATTTGAAATTATCTGATGAATTATAAAATCATTTTTAAATTTTATGAAAAGTTTGTAAAGTCATACTTCTTAATGATAATAACATTTAATTTAGGTCCAATTATTTTTATCATATGACCACTCCAACATATTATGGGACCTAAAATAAACATTAAAGTGTGGCATTTAGATAAAAAGGAGTAGCATAAAATTTAAAAATTCATATTTTGTTCCTCAGTTGTCATATTTTTTGCAATTTAGGTCTAAAATCATATTTTTCTCTCAAAAAGTTGTATTTTAGACTCCAAAAATGGTAATTTAGTGTCCCAATTTAGAGATTATAAATTTAAAATAGCAGTTTTTAGGCCAAAAATCACTACTTTTGAGAGCAAAAATAATCATATTTAGAGCAAAAAAAATATGGGTTGAATCAAAGTTGCATGATAATTGAGGAACCTATATATGATATACAGAGGAACAAGGGTTTGGAGTTGGACTGTCTTATTTTGGACCGACCAATACTTCTATATGTACTCACTCTTTTGTTCTGTAACATGCAGAGGTAGAAGCAAAACTTTGTAAAAGGTACAGCACAGAATTTCATGCGATATGTACAGACACGGGAATCTGTAAAAATGCATGTATTTATTTGGAACATGCTGCTTTTGGGGCATGTCATCGTGATGGCCTTGGATTTGCCTGCTTCTGTTACTTCAACTGCTGACAAAATTATCAGCACTAAATTTATGTTCAATTCAATGTGATTCTACTTATAATGTAATAAGGCTAATAATAATTGGAGGAAAATGTTCTTTTTCTTTTTTTTGTACCCGTTTTGCATCTCTGAACTTTACTGACAGAGATCTATGCTATCTTACTATGTGTTTGGCATGATTTCAATAATGCATTGACCTTGCTATGTGCTTGCCTAAATTAGAATAATATGATTTATATTTGGGGAAATTCTATGGTGAAGTCGTTCAATTGATTTTTTCGGTGAAGTTACCCTACATCCAATAATAATGTGCCACGTATCATGTGTGTTGATTGTTGAATGTTATGTAATGTGTACCTGCTCAATATATTCCACCGTAGACTAACTTTATTAGATTTTTTGAACCATCAAATTAAGCACCTCGCTCAAGTTATTGTGTACACTATATTTATTTTCTTTCTCCTTTTTTTCTTTCTTCTCCTTCATTTTAACAAAACATCAATTCCAATTTAAATGATAATTTTTTATTATTCTTTGATGAATTGTTCATACAACCCGTCCACCATATCCATCACCATCATGATGGCCGTCGCTACTACCTCCAAAAATTAAAATTTGCAGACCGGTGTTATTGAAATTTCCAAATCTATGATTTTCAAAAAAATAAAAAAATCCAATCTGATTTGATTTGTATTCAAATGAATTGTAAGAACATCATATTTTATTTATAATTTTATCGTTGAAAGAGCATTTTCCAAAAGCAAAAATCATTCATTTTAAAAATAGTAATCTGGGACCTCTCATCCCATCTTCCCCAAAACTATAGTTATTATAACCGTGTGTAAAGCTTATTGTTTAGAAAACTAATAATTGTGTAAAGCTAATCATTTAATCTTTTATGGTCATAACCACTTAACTAGATGTATGCAAGTGCAAAAAAAAAAAAAAAAAAAAAATCCAACCTGTGTTATTAAAATTTCCAGATTTAAGCTTTCAAGAAAAACAAAAATAAAAATTTCCAGATCTATGATGTAAAATCCAGCGACGTAGGCATTATTTTGGATTTCCCTCAAAAAAAAAAAATGGAGCATTAATCAGTATTAATGACTAATTATGAGAATAAATATAAAAAAAAATTATTTGGTTATGCTGGTGATAAAATAAAAATCATACAAGTAAACAATTGTATCTTTGGTTCGATTCCTATTTTCCATTTTTATTTTTATTTTTATTTATACTCATCTTCTTCGACCGTAACTATAAAACGGGTTATTTCGACCCACGTTTCGATCGGAACGGATCTCCCTTTATACACAATGAAATTTAACGATTTTTAACTAGTTCTGATCGAAATTGAAAATCAAGAAGAAAACACATGCTTCTTTTGCTAATCCATAAGCCAATTGATGATGATTTTTTTAAGGTTCTTACAACAACAAAAACTATCAAAACAAAAATTCTCACGGAATTTATAAATTTCAGAGTAATTTCAGGTTTTGATTCAACGTATAAACACGAGAAATCTCACTTAAATCGAAGTTGCTTTAAAATTTGACAACCACAATATAAGAATTGAAGCCATGTGAATTTTACATAATAAACTGTTTATAATCTATCTTCTTTTCTCATTCTTTTAGTGGGTACAAGATCTGTGATAGAAGAAACGTAATTAATTGTAATGTAAATAATGAAGATAGAAGAAATGTAATAAAAGAATGTTTAGATTAATCTTACGTAATTAATCTTACAATTTCATGTAGAAGATATACTAAAGAAATTAATCTTACGTAATTACTTTCATGTAGACAGTTTAGATTTATTTTATGTAGTTTTTTTTTTGAAGGTTTGAGAAATTGAATCTTTTATGATGATTTGTGATGTAAATAATGAGAAATTGAAATTGGAAGTGTTTTTATCGAAATGTAATTAATTGTAATGTTTTTTTTTTTTAAGTTATATAATTTCATTTTTTTTTCTGTTTTTTTTTTCCTTTTATGAAGATGATGAATAAGTTGATGAAGATATGATGAAGATGATGAAGGAAAGATGAATATGGTGAAGGAAAGATGAAGATGTTAATTTAATAAAAATCTGAAAGAGAGAATATGAATAAATAAAGAAAGAGAAATAAAGAGGAGAGAGAATTGATACTAATCATGTGTAGACAATATACCACAATAACATAGAGACCAAGTAAATCTAACCATTAAGATCATGAAATAAAGTTTTTCTTCTACTTACAGTACTGTAGACCGCCTGCACACTAACATAATGCAGGGTATCTGACGTGTCATCACTTGAAATCTAATTGGCTCATTCAAACGACTTCACCGAAAAAGTCGTTTTTCTGACTTCTTCGTAGAAGCTCCCTTATATTTGTTTGAATTTAAGTGTGATAGATTGATTAGTCTCACATCTAATGGGTTACATGATTTTAGTCAAATTCATTACTTATAAACAGAAAAACAAATGAATCCTTTGCTTTGTTTACTACTTCATAGTCTTAACGTAATAAAATTTCTTAAGTCGTAAAAAAGAGAATTTATAACTGTATAACTGGGGCTGATCCATTCTTCTGACTTGGTTTTCTTCACCATTTATGTATCCTTACTTCGATCAATTGATTGGCCAACATCATCAACATAAGAATATGAATTACGATATATCTATCCATCTTGCTTTGAGTCCATGTGCTATATTAAGTGTTATGGCTATATTAAGTGTTATCATAGTACCTTGTTAGGAAAAAAAAAAACCCTTAATTTTTATCTTAGTAATAATAGAATTATTAGTCACTTGCGCTACACAACATTAAAATTAACTAATAATGCTTAAGTGAATGAAAGCGTGACAAGGTTTATGGAATTTGTCAAACAAAAAAAAAGGTTTATGGAATTTAGATATTGTCTAAAACAACTCCTACCTAATTTTTTTTTCTTAACAAGAACTCCTTCCTTAATTAGTACGTACCCATCTAGTTTTCTCTATATTCATCATAGGAACATACTTCAATGAGTCTCTTTTAGGAATAACAGTATTTGGTGTGTTAAAAGTACTTCAATGGAGGTTCACATATTTTTTTAAGAAGATAAAATTTTGATATTTAAATTAGGCATAGGAAATAAATTGACCATTTTCAATTATTCTTATTGACCCTATTACCCCTTAATTCGATTTCATGACATGTGGTATAATAACGGATCGACATCGTGGAAAAAAAAAAGTTTTCTCATGAGCTAAAATGGGTATTTATATTTGGATGACCAAATTGAATGTTGAATTTTTTGTTGGGGAGTAAAATGAATTTTTCACTTTAAAAAAATAGGTTAAATTAGATATTTAGTCTCTTAGCTAATTTTCTAGTTTCATTTTGGTCTAATATAGCTTATAAACTTGTATGAATTAAAAAGGCATGTTTGATATCTATCGTTTCACACTACAAAAAATCTGACAATTTGTCAGGGACGAAATCTCTGACAAAAGCACATAAAGATCTGGGAAACGAATGCTTGATAGGGGTTTTACAAGGGCCAGAGTCCCTGACAAAACAGATCATTGCAAATTATTTGTCAGACGTTAAACCCCTGAGAAACTTATGAGGGGTGAGGCTAGGCAAAAGCCCTCACAAAGTCCCTGGCTCAACCCCTGTCACCTGCTCTGGAAAATGAACATAACAAAAACCAAACATTAACAAAAACAGTGAATATTCCAAAGTAAAAAAGAAATACTTGCAAAGCTTAAACAAATCCTAGATTGCAACATAGTTTCGTAAGGTACAAGAGGAGCAACCGCAAATTGTTGAAGACAAAAACAACATAGTCTCTTCCTATCCTTATATAAAATATTACAAAATTTGATTATATGACGTCTTAGTATTTTTCGTAAAATAATTTATTTAACACAATGCAACAGAAAAAAATAATATATTAAACTATCTACAATATTTCATGTTTCACTTATTTAGCATCGAGCTAAATAAACATCTCAACTGTGAAGTAACATTTGTTGGTGCTTGTAGAACATTGCGCCTATATATAGATGGACTCTCTCTCTATATGTATACAATATAGTCTCTTCCTATCCTTATATACAACCTTTTTTTATTCCATTTAATTTATATATATATATATATATATATATATATATATCATAAAATAAATTATTGTGGTTGAAATATAATAATATAGAGTTAATGGTATGACCTATTTAGTAAATTTTGCAGATATATTGGTGGTAAGAAATTATTAAAATAATAATGTGTATCTGTGGGATCTGCTTAAGCACCAAAATAAGAAAACTCCGTTGTTATGTGATCTTAGAAACACTAAATTTGAAGAATTATTTTATTTTATTTTATTTTATATTTTTGGTAGTTTTCGTCAATATTAAATTTTTAATATGAACAAGAGGGTGACAAGACAATTAGACACGTATTTTCTCCCAAATAAAATATAAGTAAAGATGGTAGTTGAAAGTTCAATGCATGTGATAGTTGAAAGACCAATATGATAAAAAAATTAGTTTACATACATCAACTTTTCACCTATAATTTTTGTTTATTATTCATTTTGGATGGAGTGTTGAAGAAAAACAAAAACAGTGATTGCCGACCTAGTAAAAGATGATACTTGCAAAGCTTAAACGATCCAGCTGGATTGCAACATAGTTTCCCATGTTACAAGAGGTGGAGCCACAAATATCTTGATCGAGCAAGTTAAAATGCAAGCTAGTTATTGATGAATTTCAATATCATGTTCTAATTGAAGACAAAAGCAACATAGTCTCTTCCAATATCCTTATATATATAACACACTTGTTGAAGCAATTCTCATAAGGAATAAAACATAACTTCCATTTAATTATATTAAGCAATAATGGCTTCCTATGCTCGTAAATTCCTCGCCATTTTTCTATTTCTCACCATTGCAGTCTTCTTTTTCTCCACACTGGGTATGACTATATGATTAATATATATATATATATATATATGTATTGACTTACTTTAATTAAAATATCGATATAGCCAGTTAGTTTGCTTATTATTATATGCGTTGAACTTCAACAAATGAACCTTTGGTTATCATTGTATTATATTAATATCACCTACATCAAAAAATTTAGAAAAATATAATTAAAAAATAATCAGTTTACAATACTCTGACTTATTTATTTATTCTGTTTATCATAACTTACCCCACTGTAATGCATTATATTAAGAAAAAAATAATTGTATTATATATCAATATCAATATTGTAAAATTTTATAAAGAGTTATCATCATATATAAATATGTAAATGTATTTTTTTTTTTTAAATTATTATATGTTTCATTGAGTGGGTTGGTTAGGTCAACTAGTTTGAGATAAAAGATAAGAAATTATAGATCCCGAGTTCGAATTCAGAGAAATGAGTAAATATCAATCTATGAAATAACTACTAACATTTATCATTAATATAAAAAAAGTTATACGTTTCATTGAAATAATTTGAAAAAATATGAAATGATTTTAATAATTTATGAAAATTGAGAACTGATCTACTTAATTAATGCAAAAATTTAATTAATAGTAGGATGAAGTGTTCTAACTTTTATTTTTCCTTGGTTGTGTAGAGGTACAAGCAAAAGTTTGTCTGAGGTACAGTAAATACTTTCAAGGGAAATGTTTCGACCCAGCAGGGTGTAAAAATAATTGCACCCAAATGGAAAAAGCTATTTCTGGGGATTGTCACCCTGATCATGGCTTTGGATCTGCTTGCCTCTGTCTCTTCAACTGCTGAGTAAATCAACACTAAATTTCACTGTTGAAGCAATGTGATTCTATTTATATTTTTTGGCAACATATTTTGTAACCATATTTATCAAACTATAAACCAATCAGTCAATAAATCGATCTCTAATTTATGTTTTCCATATATATATATAGTGTTAATAGAGTGTAATAACCCAGAATCGATTCAATGTTGATCATGCATTGAAAATCATTAACCACGAGATATAATGAATAAATATAGTTCAAACTTCATAAAAAGAAGAAATTGCAGATTACATTGTTCAAACAATACCATAGAGGTTCACCATTCAAACCCTAATCCAAAAAGTTTAGTTACTCATAGTGTTGCGAATTCGATGAAAAATCACATCAATAACAACTTGATGTGTGGAGCAAAGGATAATCAAGCAACCAAAACAAAGTGTATGGAACAATTAAATACAAGCCAAAAGTAGAAAACAACGGCGAGAAGAACACAAAGAAGAGAAGAACACAAAAGAATTTGTTGACCCAGTTTGGTCCAAATTGACCTAGTCTAGGGGAGAGAGCAACCCTCCAATCCACTATATGATGAGTAACGTTACAAAACGAGAAATCAGTGGGTTACAAGAATAATTCTCCCGCCTAATTCTACCCAAAGTCCCAGCCTCTTCCCGTAACCAAGAGACTCAATCCTAATAGTGTTTCCCAAGGTGAATCAACCCACAAACCCTAGTGTTTGTTCCAAAGAGACAAACTCTATACAAACCCTAGTTTTGTTGTTGCCTTTCTAAACCCTTGTTTCAGCCCCCTCTATCTCAAAGTGTGCTCTGATACAAGGTCTATATTTATAGTAAAAGTATCGCTTAAAATTTGGAACAAATCTGCACCCAAAAAAAAATATGTTTCTGTTATTCGCTGCCAGCGCACCATCGTGCCACGATGCGACCCCATCGTGCCATGATTTTTCCAGTGCCTTGCCTCAAAAAACTGAAACCTCCAACGTGCCACGTTGTCCAGCCATCGTGCCACGATTCTGCAGAAACCTGATTTTAAGTTAACTCTCACAATTCTCCACCGTGACTTCAAATCAGTGATGATGCCAATCATCAACCACCTTGCTGCTCTTTCCCTTGCTTCCCACTACACCAAGTAGCTCCACAAGTTTACACCTCATAACCCCTTCAGCCCTCAGAATGTCTTCCGCCTTCTCGAAGGTCCTTGTAGTCCAACTACGCTAGGAATTTCAGATAGTTCTACAAGACTATACCACAACCTCTTCAATACGAGACATCTCCCGCTTTCCTTGAAGATCTACTTGTACCCAATCACCCTTGGCTTTTAGAGTAATCCACAAGTATACACCTCAACCCCTTCAGCCATCGGAATGTCTTCCGCCTTCTCGAAGGTCCTTGCAGTCCAACTACGCTAGGAGTTTTAGGTAGTCCCACAAGCATTCACCATAACATCTTCAACGCAGAACATCTCCCGCTTCCTTGAAGATCTCCTTGCATCCAATCACCCTTGGCCTTCTTTTAGAGTAATCCCGCAAGTCGTGCTATACATTCTTCAACCTCATGAAGAAATCCCTTGCTCACCATAGAGCATAGCACCAAGGTCCTTCATAGCCGTACCATTACCGGTGTGTTCAACTCCACCTCATGCTGAGCGTACTCTACCTCAACTAGAAAATGCGTACATCCCACTATGTCTTCAACCTTGAAACTCCACCTCAACAGGTAGATCATGAGTATTCTTACCACCGCCTCTCCAGGCTTATGTTGAGTGTTTAACGTCTCTCCAGACGATCACTGCTCCACTAGGCATCACTCCCAAGGTGAGACACATCACCTTCTTCATCCTCCAAACAACACCACATCATCAGTGCACCTGCATCCTCATAACCCTCTGAGACAATTTGTGCGGAGTTACCATTAATCTCCGGACAATCCTTCTTGAAGTGACCCATCTTGTGACAATTAAAGCATTCAAACCTTGACTTGTTACCACTCTTTCTCCGGTTACCTCTACCTCCACCATTCCCTCTTGAGACACTTAGGCCTTCACCGTGTTCATGAGTCAAGTCCTTGGACTTGGTCAACTCCTTGGTTCTCAAAGCCGCTTGAACTTCTTCCAAGGTAACAGTGCCTTCCTTGCCATAGAGCATGGTATCTTTGAACGATTCAAAAGATTTCGGTAGAGCACACAACAAGAGTATAGCTTTATCCTCATCCTCAAGTTGCACCTCAATATTCTCCAAGTCATCAAGGATTTTGTTGAACTCCGTAAGTTGCTCCATGATGGCCTTTGACTCTACCATCCTGAATGAGTAGAGTTGTTACTTTAGGAATTGCCGATGAGCCAAAGACTTTGTCATATACAAAGATTCCAACTTTGCCCACATCGATGCCGCGGTTGCTTCCTTTGCTACTTCTCTCAAAACTTGATCCCCGAGGCACAAGACAATGGCACTCCTTGCCTTGTCCACCATCTCGGTCTTCTCCGCTTGTGACATGGTGACCGGTAACGAACCTTCACCCTTCAAAGCTTTCTCACACTTTTGTTGTATTAACACCGCTTCCATCTTTACCTTCCATAACCCAAAATTGTTATCTTCGATAAACTTCTCAATATCCCAATTTGAACCCATGATACTTAATTATCCTTTGACCCTTGCCCCACGGTGGACGCCAATTGTTGCAAATTCGATGAGAAATCACACCAATAACAACTTGATGTGTGGAGTAAGGGATAATCAAGCAACCAAAACAAAGTGTATGGAACAATTAAATACAAGCCAAAAGTAGAAAACAACGGCGAGAAGAACACAAAGAAGAGAAGAACACATAAGAATTTGTTGACCCGGTTCGGTCCAAATTGACCTAGTCTGGGGGAGAGAGCAGCCCTCCGATCCACTATATGATGAGTAACGTTACAAAAAGAGAAATCAATGGGTTACAAGAATAAGTTTCCCGCTTAATTCTACCCAAAGTCCGAGCCTCTTCCCGTAACCAAGAGACTCAATCCTAATAGTGTTTCCCAAGGTGAATCAACCCACAAACCCTAGTGTTTGTTCCAAAGAGACAAACTCTATACAAACCCTAGTTTTGTTGTTGCCTTTCTAAACCCTTGTTTCAGCCCCCTCTATCTCAAAGTTTGCTCTGATACAAAGTCTATATTTATAGTAAAAGTATCGCTTAAAATTTGGAACAAATATGCACCCAAAAAAAATATGTTTCTGTTATTCGCTGCCAGCACACCATCGTACCACGATTTTTCCAGTGTCTTGCCTCAAAAAACTGAAACCTCCATCGTGCCACGTTGTCCAGCCATCATGTCACGATTCTGCAGAAACCTTTGGTTACTGGGATCACACTTTTATGCCTTTGAGCCGTAAAAATTCGGAAGCCTTGTTCTTGGCTGAATTTCAAAATATAGAGACAAAAATTCTGAACTCTTTTCTTCCTACTGGGGTCTCACTTGTGTGCCTCTAAGCAGTGGCAGAGCCAGAAAAAAATGTCAGGGTGGGCCACTAAAATTAACTTTTAAAAAATTGTTTAAAGTCTCACAAATTAGACCTATAATTAAATTATTTAAATTTTTCGGGTGGGTCAGTACACCAATTTGCGGGAATTGGGATCAACCAAAACCTAAAACCGACATAAAATTGTATAAAATCTCGCAAAATAGACCTATAATTGAATTATTTAAATTTTCGGGTGGGCCACTACACCACTTTGCAGGAATTTGGATCAACCAAAACATAAAACCGACACAAAATTGCATAAAATCTCGCAAAATAGACCTATAATCGTTGATTTTTTAATTTTTCCGGGTGAACCGTGGCCTACCCCAGCCCATGAAGGGCTCCGCCACTGCCTCTGAGCCGCCTAAATTTCATGTGTGCTCGCTTATGTTGCGATGTCATCGTTTGATCATTGGGGTAAGGGCCTTGTGCATGCTCGAGCGTGAGACTTCATTCATTATCCTTTAGTATGTGTATGGTGTAGGGCGCCATGAGCATGACAAATGGATTTGAGGCTATTTTCACTTGTTTATTTCCTTCTTAATGCAGATTTCATTTTTGACATGTGTTTAAGGTTGTCTGATTAGAGACCACAACACCCTATAGAATTGTCAGGTGAGGAAATTACAAGACTCACACTGAATCAATTCAAAATATTAGTGACAATTTCCCAAATTATTAGTAACTCACTCTAATCTTATAGTGAATATGAAATAAAAGATGAAAAGACTGTATGAAACACTAAAATACATGATATGATGAGGATTCATTAGTATCCTGCTAAAGTAGACTTATTTCCTCCAAAGAAAAGCCTGATACAAGTATTTCCACAAAAATGCCTTAAAACCCATTTTTACAACATTCCAATGATCTATATCTCGATTTGACAAAAATCTAATGACACACATATACATCAAACTACCCACAACAGAAGCAAAATAACAAGAAATATGAAAATCACACACACACGCACAAATTATTCACCAATGTGGGGGAATGATCTAGCTTGGTTGTGTTGAGTGGTTGATCTAGTTGTTTCTTATGCAATCCATATTTGAGGGATAACACCTCAAGTTTTATTAAGGAGTGCTTATACATAGACACACATAGGTGGCATACATCCCTTAAACCCCCACATATAAATGCAACATGTGGCAATGTGGGTCCAAAATAACTACTTATCATTTGTTTCACATTACCAAAATAACCTCCCACATGGGTGTATACAAGAGTGGTATGAAAAAAATGATGTCTATCTATATTTTCCCAAAGGTTGCAACCCAAAAATCTCCCTAGGCCTGCTGTTCACAGCAACATATACTGTCTTCTTATCCTTATATATACACCCACACACAAGTTTTGTACCATCTCAGAACAAAATAATTGGCATTTAACAAAATGGCTTGCTCTTCTACTAAATTCTACACCATCTTTCTGTTCCTCAGCTTTGCTCTCCTCCTTTTCTCCACAATGGGTCAGTAGATCAATTACCTTTCAAATAACACTAAGTATAGCCTTTTTTTGTTTTAATTTTTTTGATAAAAGAAAAGGGGTTCTTATTAGTATATATATAGTTTTTTATATCTGCAAATATATTAACACATAGCCGGCAAAAGACACACCAAAAGCTATTGATGGTAACAAATAATACACATCTAAACTAGACTTCGTATATAGATGAAACACCAAACACAATAACTTATTATAGACATTAAATTTCAACAAATCGGACCATTGATTATCATACTATTATACTAATATCATACACCAAATTTTAGAAGGAAAAAGATAGAAAAAAAAAATATAATTAACATTCATTACATTTTTTTGTCGAAAGGAATATTCATAACTATGTAGTCTTACATGACATACTTGTATTTTGCAAAAATATATTATACATTTATTTGAAATTATTTGATAAAATTGATTCCACTTTTTTAAAGAAACAAAATTGACTCTAAAAGTTATCATTGAATTTGACATGTTTGATTTCTCTAAAAGTAAAATTAATATTCAGTGCGATTTTAACTTGAAGTTAATTAGAATAGTTTTTAAATTTTCTTTTTAAACTTAAATTTAGGTTCAATCTACGTTACAATCAACTCACTTTTAGCCGACACATAATAGAAAAGTATCAATTTAGCATCGGTTAGGAATAAAGCGGACTCAATCTGTTTTTGGTTATTGCATGTGCAGCGGTAGAAGCATGTGGAAAGCGCAGCCAAACATGGTCAGGGCCTTGTTTTATCTCAGAAAACTGTAGAAGACAGTGCATCAACGTCGAACACGGAGTTGACGGGAATTGTAAGCAGGATGGCTTAGGAACTGCTTGCTTCTGCTGCTAATCAAATCAAATCATCAACACTACATTTTACGTTTAAGCAATGTGATTTCTATCTTTAAAATATAATGATAAATAATGGAATGAAAATGATCTATTTCATTCTTGTATCCGCTTTGTATCTCTTGAAGGGAGATCCAGTACTTTTTTTTTATATGTATACCTTAATTTCAATAATACTCTCTTTGTTTCACAATTATTGTCATACTTGATTATTTCACATAATATAATAGTCTAGGTGTGCACGGGGAAGATCTTTGTCTTAAAGAATTCCAAAATAATGTCGATATTTAAAAGAAATTTGGTGAAATTTTCATAATGATGTTGGTACCATAAAATGAAAAAAAATATTTAAGCTGTTGCTATAACATTGTGGATTATAAGTGTGTTTGTTTCCATGGTAATAAAAAATAATTTTGAATGAATTGATTCAGTACAGTTATTTTTATCTAATTAAAAGTGTGAATATAAAGTGATATTTATTTCAATATATTTCATATAAAACTGAGTTGAACAATAATTAATTACAATACTAAAACTCATTATAGACACAAAACTCCAAATTCTAATTTTAAGTTAGAATCAATTTTAAAGATTAAACAATTTTGTTTGAAAAGTTCAATAAAATCAATTTTGACTCCTCTAATAGTGAAACCGACCATACATATAAAAATTGTAGAATAATCAGAGGTAACTAAGGAGCATGTAAAACCTTCCATTGATATCCCCGGAGACATGTTGAAAATCGAGGTAACTTTTTCTAACCTGTTTAGCTTAGAATTTGTATTGTTTTTTCTTCGTACTTTGTTTTCTTTTATACATGAATTACCATATACAACAGCCACTACACCTAAAATAAGCAGGTAGATGAGTGTGCCCATATACTGAATTAGACAACTTCCTTGAACACCCTAGAAAGAAGCAACTAAGGAGCATGTAAAACCTTCCATTGATATCCCCGTGAACTTAGCTTAGTTGGTAAAGACAATGCATAATATATATATAAAGTTCAAGGTTCGAACCCGGACACTACCAAAAAAAAAAAAAAAACCTTCCATTGATAGTTCAACAACAGATAGGGAAACCCTCCGATAATGGAGGCAGTGGATTTAATTATATTGTTCATAACTTGAATCTTGTGCTGAAAATTGTGTATAAGATATGGGTTAACCTCATTACACCCTAATCTGAGAAAATAGCCATATGAGATTCACTCTAAATAATTCAAATAATTCTCAAAGGGGAAACAATCTCCCCAATCATGAATGGAGGGATAATCACTTTATCCCTATCCAATATCCTCCTCCTAATCAAACCCCACAAAAATTTGCTAGGAACCTAAATTTCAAAGAGAGCTTGTTAGAAAGCTTCATGAGAATTCAATCTAAGCGTCATGATTACGGAGACCCTTAACTAGGGGTTGCAACCATAATTCCCCCCGAAAGCTTAAACCCCTCCAAATATTTCTCCCATACAAAATACAAATGCTAGATATCAAGAATGATTTTATCAAGAAAGATTCAAGAATGATATGGCAGAATAATCACCATTAGATTTTAATCTTATTTATTAACCTTAATTTTATAAAAAAAATACATAACACCCACCACCCCATGATTTTCAGCCATGATGAGATTTTATTGGCTAACATTAATTTCGAGACAATTTCTTGATAAAATCTAAGGTGATTATTCTGCCATGTCATTCTTGAATTTTTCTTGATATATAGCATTTGCCATAACACACCTATGACCGTATAACAATACCCAATCTCCCCAAACTTATAGTTAATGGCTGATAGCTGAAAAAGCTCGCTTATTAAAACTAATGTGTTTGGTAAAGTTGATGGTTGAAGTTGCTGGTAAATATAAAATGGCATAAAAGTACATATCTATTTTATTTATTTATAAACAATTTCACTTAATATATTTATTTTTAAATATTTTAATTATTTTCATCTTTAAAATGGTAAATGTGGTATTAAATTAAATTGTGATTTTTGTATAATTAAACATTTTAACTTTGATATAATATATCTTTTTTAAAAGAACTTTCATATAATATATCTTTTTATTTTTTGAAAATTATATAGTTTTATTTGAAATTATAAATAGTATATAAACTAATAGAATGCAAGAGGATCTATATATAAAAGGAAAAAAGAAAGTGCATGGCTGTTCAGCAAACCGGAAAAGAAGAAGAAAAAAATGGCAATTACTTTGATAACGTGGGTTTAGTGCTCACTTGTTTAAAAAAATAATAAAATAAAAATAAAGGTTAAAAATGGAAGAAAGTATAAAAAGCTAAAAGTTAAGTTAAAAAACTACTTGAATTAAATTAACTTCTTAAAAAAATGCTATAAGCTAGTAAAAAAAGCTTTTTACCAAACACAGCAATAGAATATTAGAAAAGCTAAATTTAGAAAGTAATTATGTTCTTTTCATCCGTAATTTTCGCCAATATTAAAGTTTTAGTATGAACAAGAGGGGGGCAAAACAAACAGACATGTCCTAGACAAAAACAAAAACAGTGAATATCCCAAAGTAGTAAAAGGTGATACTTGCAAAGCAACATAGTTTCACGCAAAGTACAAGAGGAGGAACCACAAATAGCTTGAAGACAAAAGCAACATAGTCTCTTCCTATATCCTTAATCCTTATATATATAACACATTTGTTGAAGCAATTCTCATAAGAAATAAAACATAATTTCCATTTAATTATATTAAGCAATAATGGCTTCCTATGCTCGTAAATTCCTCACAATCTTTCTGCTTCTCAGCGTTGCAGTCCTCTTTTTCTCCACATTGGGTACGGTATATGATTAATATATATGTTAACAAACTTCAATTAAAAATCTCGATATATCTAGTTGGTTTGTTTATTACAATATGATCGAACTTTCAACATATGAACCTTTCATTATCATGGTATTTATTATTAATATCTTGCATATCAAAATTTAGAAAGAAAAAAAATATCATTTTATATTATATGTTTTTCGTCAAGAATAATCATTATATAATATCATGTGAAACCCCGATTCTTCAAAATGGATGACGTATTATATCTCCTACGTATCATGCACCGATACTTGTCTGATACTTTCCAATACGTATCGAGAGAGTATTCGAAGATTAAATTTTTGTTTTTTTTTTTAAATAATTATCTGATACTTCTCGATACGTATCAGGAGAGTATCCGATAATTATCCTGCACCGATACCTGCCCCAATACTTCCCAATTAATGTTAACTAAAATAACTTAACTCTTGAGTATAGTGCTTCTTTTTTGGATTGATATAGTATAGCACTAACAATGTTTCTTTTGGATATAGTATAACACTTATGGTGCTCTTTTTAGGATATATTGTGTATGTAATTGACTAATCATCGCTCTCTTAATCGTCAATATTATTTATATTTATGTTGATGTGTTACGAGCCTATGACTGGTTTATTTTGTTATTTAATATATTTGCATATTAAAAAATGGTTATAATTATATTGTACATTTAATTATATAATTTTTTTTATTAACGTATCACAGCCGTATCTTAATTTTTGAAATTTTTCCGTATCAACATATCGGTGCAATATCGTATTCGTATCAAATCTCGTATCCGAGCTTCACAGATAATATCCCTAAAAAATAAAAAATAAAAATATTTATATAATAATATTATTTATTTAGTTTGTTTCTCATAACTTCCCATTGTAATGCATTATATTAAAAAAAAAAAAAAATCGTTTCTCATAAATTTGGGCACAACTTGTTTTAAGTCACGTTGCGGGAGTCGTGATCCTTTTTATAAAATTTACTATAGTTTAAATTGAAATTATTTGAAATAATATAAATAAATTAACAAAATTGTCGGTTGATTAATACAAAAGTTTAAATTTAAACCATCAAGACTAAATTAGCCATTTAAAAAAAAAAAAACAAAAGAATGAAGTGTTCTACTTTATTGTTCTTACTTGTGCAGAGGTAGAAGCAAAAGTTTGTCAATGGCGAAGCAGAACATGGCAAGGGATCTGTGGAAACACAATAGACTGTAGAAATAAGTGCATCAATGTGGAATTTGCTAATGTTGGTGGGGAGTGTAAGCGTGATGGCCTTGGAGTTGCATGCTTTTGTTACTACAACTGCTGATGGTCTTAAACTCTGAATATCAGCACTAAATTGAATAAATAATGCTATTGTTGGAATTCGACTACGAAATTTTTCTTTTTTACACTAAAGTTTGAGCATGAATTTTCAATATCCATTATGCTTTGAGTCATGTGCTACATGATATCAAGCTTTGTGTGTGTGTTGAGTGTGTATATCATTGTATCTTTATACGTATTTCTCTTTAGAGCAGTGATATTTGAACAATCATGTGGAACAACTTATGTTACAACTTCTTTTTTCGTTCTTTTCATTGGTCAAAATCAATTAAAAGAGAAAAAGGAAGAGAGAGAAGAAGAGTATAATGTGAGTATGAGAGAAAAAGTTGTTCAAAAATTGTACCAAAATAGTTGTACAAATATCATTTATCTTCTCTTTACTCAGTCTCGAGTATATTTTAAACAACTCTGATTCATCAAAGAAAAGTGAAAAAGTTTTAAACTCTATCACAATTTAAATCTCTTTTCTTGTGATTTTCTCACATTGAATCAGAGTTGATACCGAGGGGACAAGATGAAGGAGTTATTTCAAACAACTAGTAGTCCTTGTTGTCCTCCTTTTCACCGCATCGGGTACCCGAATATAATTAATCTACACACGCACACATATATTGGGCATAGATCACTTATCTTACTTTCAAATCACTCTTATTAGTTCTCATGAGTTTAGCTTAATTTATAAGGACAGTGTATAATATATGCAAGATCTGGGATTCGAACTATGAACCATAAATCATTCAATTGGTGATCAAGTGATAAAAATCATTACGAATAGAGATGTATAAATTATATAAAGGGTTTCATCAAAATCAACTCATCTTATAATGGAGGTTTAGCTACTCGTTATAAAAGACAAAAATTCAAAGAAAGATAAAAATTACACATGAACTTTATTAAGAGGGATTTTTTTTATTAAATCAAGTGGCAATGACCATTTTACAATTCTTCCAAGGGAATTTGAGAACTTTGTCCTCGAGGTTACAGGGCTCAATTCATATTATAGTAGTGTTTATCATTTTTGTCTTACCACTAAGCCAACACCCCAAACGAAATTATATTAGTGTTTATCATATTACAGTAGTGTTTATCATTTTTATCTTACCACTAAGCCAACACCCTAATTCATATTATAGTAGTGTTTATCATTTTTGCTAGTTCATATTATAGTAGTGCTCTCCTTCTATTATGTTTTATTTAACTGAAAATATAAAATTTAATTTAATGCTTATAGATAATCGATACTTTTGTAATTATCTTAGCCATTTTTTATTTTATTTGTAAAATCAATTCTTATTTACTTTTTCTAACATAGAAGACCTCATTTTAGTATTTGCGTTAGGCCACAAAATATGTTGAGCCGGACATAGTTTTCGCTACTTATTAATCAAAACGTCAAGAATGATATAAAAAGTTGAAGATTGGTGATTTCTAGTCAAAAAATGACCCAAAATCACCTCCTTAATTGACCCAAAAAAGTTGAAAGAAAATTTTAAATGAACTAAAAGGAAAAGTTGATATATTCACAAGGACAAAAAATATATTTAACCCTAAATCAAATCATGATATTTAATAATTGATATTAAAAACAATAAAGAATACCTTGAAAATTTAAAGTCATGCTCTTGTTGTAAACAATTCCATCAGATAATATACTTCATGTTGTGTTTAATATTGTTGTAAACAATTCCATCAGATAATATACTTCATGTTGTGTTTAATAATTTGAAATATTTTAAAAAAAATATAGGAATTAAATTATAAATTAAAAAGGAAAAACATTACAATCTCACATAAGAAACCACTAAAACCATGTCAATGAAAAAAGTTGTAGCAAAATTTCTTAAAAGTCTAGGGAACACCAACCAATAACCCTAACTGTAACAAACCATTGATTTTTTTTGTTTTGAGATATTGATCGTGGAATCATATGTTGGGATTCGTTTTTGGTTGCATAGGAAAAATCTTTTAAAATTTACAACTATTTGAGAAAACAATATCGTGTGAATATTGAATAGGATTGCTTAGTATTGGGAAAACTCATGTCCTATATCGGATAGATAAGACTCTTGATAAGAGTTTATATAGAGGAGGCAATCCTCACCTTATGAACTGGTTTTCAAGGATGAGTTAGGCCTCCAATTTCAGTATGGTATCAGAGCCTGTCTATTTCAAGGGCCACCAACCGATTCACGCACCAAGCCCAAAGAGTGCTGCTGGGCGTGACGGCCGATTCACGCACCAAAGCCCAAAGAGTGTTGGTCGTGACGGGGGTGTATTGGAAAAAACCCATGTCTACATCGGATAGATAAGACTCTTGATAAGAATTTATATAGAGAAGGCAATCCTCACCTTATGAACCGATTTTTAAGGATGAGTTAGAACACCAATTTCATTACTTAGCACATGGAGTATGTATATACAAGGTAATCAAAACCGAACCGGACATTAAACCGGTGTGTTCATGGGTTCAAGGTTTAAAGGTTCAACCGAGGTCGAACCGGTAATAATTAAATGTAAATGTTTTTAATTTTATGTAAAGTAATAATGACCAAAACTGAGCCTAATATTTTAAATTTGACACTATTTAAAATTTTAATTTATAATTCCTATAAAAAAAATTATATGGCTAAATATTAGTATAAACTAAATGATATAGAAAATAAAATATAAAATTGATCGGTTAATATATTTACTTTAGCATTATAGTACTTTCCAAAACAATAAATGTCTGCTAAATAATCATGTGGGGAGAGAGAGGGAGGGAGGAGAATATAGAGTCAGAAAACAAGGGTTTAGAAGCCAACATTAAAACACTAGTTTGTAGAGTTTGCTTTTGGCAACAAACAATAGGGTTGGGATTGATTCACTTTGGAGAAACACTATTGCGATTGAGTCTCTTCGTCACGGGAAGAAATTGGGACTTTGAGTATAATTAGGTTTGAAAATTAATTCTTGTAACTCTTATGATATCTCTTTTGTAAAGTTACTCATCATTAAAGTAGAACGGATGGCTGCTCTCTCCCCCATAGTAGATCAGTATTGGATCGAATTGAGTAAACAAATTTCGTGTGTTCTCTATTTCTTTCTCATTGTTTTCTATTTTGCTTGTATTTATAAATGTCATTCACCTTGTTTTGGTTGCTTGATTATTTTGCTCTATGTAACGACCCGATTTTTCGGACATTAATTACCAAAATTCTTAGTGAAAAGACGAATAATTTCTTTTAAAAAAATTTAATAGTATTAGTAACGTGAAACTCATCAACTCTAAAATAAACAATAAATCATCTTCTCTTTGAATTTCCAAAATAGTAAATTTTTCATCAAAAATATATTATTCCTAATAGCAAGGCTCTTGGCCTTTTTTCTACCCAAGACTACACCTAGCTGGTCAAAGTTTTGGATGCTTGTGAAAAGTTTTCTCAACAAGGCTAATACCAGTGTCGGAATATATCAAGCCTCCAAATGTGCGCCACCATTTTACCTAATTCATCTTCATCTATTAAATCACTTTGCCTCCCCCGCGTCACCGCCAAGGAGGAAAGACGGATTGACGATTGTCTGTCCAAAAGTAAGGGTCATCTCCAACTAACAAACATAATACAAGTATGCATGCATATATAAATTTACACAAAAGATAACCAAATAAATAAATAGATCGTACAAGACACATTACTCAGTTCCATAATCACCACACCTCGCCTTAAGTTACAACATGACTAAAATGCGTTAATTCCTATTGGTCAGTCTATGTGCAATTATGTTCATGATCCTGATTTCACCTCTAAACGGAGTCAAATATCCCACCATTGGAAAATATACCCCACCATTGGGCAATACCCCACCATTGGGTAATAACTCCTAAAAATTCGATGTTTGGTACCCCACCATTAGACATTATTCTGAATCACGTAATGCATATGAATTGCCACTACCCCACCGTTGGGTAGTAACTTTTAAAACTCGATTGTCAATGTCCCACCATTGGGCATCTGTCTGAGTCATCTAATGCATGAATGTCTCCTTAAATACCCCACTGTTGGGTAATCTCCTAAAATCAAAAGTCTAGTATCTCACCTTTGGATATAGTTTTGAATCACCATTATAGTTACTTGTTATTCACCCATTAAAAAAAATAGTATTCATGTTAAAACAACACCACACAAATAATAACACATGATATTCATGCCAAAACAACACCACCAAAATAATTATCACAACACAAATATGTAACACATAGTCATTCATTTCAAAACAACACCACCAAAATAATTATCACAACACAATTATATATATACATATACACGTACGGAAACACGTGGAGTGATACCCTTACCTTTACAATAGTAGCTCTTAAAGTTTCCACACAACCGTCTTTGTTCCACAACATCAATACCTTCACAATTAAATAAACACTAACTTAGTGTAACTACTAACCATCATTCTTCCTATGCAAAGTTTGGGGTTTGGCCGAAGGTTCTTAACACAAAGTATTTCACTCAACATTTAATCAACATTTAAACTTTCACAAGAAAACCACAGTACAGTTTTTTCCTATTGATTCCAGTACTATATTTTTCTTTTGAAAATAGTTCTAGTGCTATTTTTTTATATACATATATAGGCTATTTCAGGAAAATAATTGCTTAAATACCTACACATTTAAAATAACTTTATGCCCATTTCAATAGTCTAAGATTTAGTTCCAGCAACTATTTTGAAATAAAATACTTTTAAAAGTCATTCTAAAGTAGTCAATACGATGCTCAAAGTTTAATTTTAAACAATTATTTACCTTGCTACAGAAATATTAACAATAATTTATCCATTATAAAATTTAGTATCATTTTCAAAATAAAAATTGACCTTCACTCACATAACTTATATGTAGAAAGTGCTTCTCACAATTCAAAATTCACATGAATGATTCTAATATTATGAACATAACCAAACAGCAACCATTTTTTTCTCCTACCATTTTGAATGTCATGATGTTCAAGTTATTTGTCTCACAAAAAAATTCACCCAATCATGAATCAAAATATAAGTCTAAAAATTAAACTTTTCACAATTGCTATTCTACATAGTAAGGGAGAAATTTTAATTGAAATTTGACGTCATAAAATAAGATATGAATAAAAGCTTCATAAACTCACTTGTCGAAGATTTTGGTGGTGACTTCTAAAGTTTGAGTCTTTCATCTTGTTTCTACCCTTTTTCCTTCCAAGTTTCTTCTACTCTTTCTTTGTTTTCTTCCTATTTTGTTCCTTTAAGTGTGGAATAAAATTTGAGAGAGGGAACCGATTAACTGGTTGCTAAAGGGATCTAGTAACCCCACACTGACCTGCTTCCTAAATAAGTGGTACTAATGCTAATAGAAGTGGAAAACGTGGTTGCCAAAGTAAATATCAGTCACATGCTTCTCTTTTCACTCACGAACTCAGGCTAATTAATGTAACTGCCTTTAGTTTTTGTTCTTATTTCGTTTTTACTACTTTGATAATAATAAGGAAATATATAAATATGATGGAGGAATTTGAACGTGCATAACAAGTAAGTGAGCATGATGCAGTATAACCAATAGCCATTAAATTATTTTATCCTAGTAATACATTAAAGGTCTTCATTTGCAAATAATATAATTGGTCAACATTATTTAATCATTATTCATATACATGCTATTGTGAAATAAATAATATTCTTATTCATTTCTAAAATATTGTAAAATAATGTTATATTTCACTCAATAACTCAAAAGGATGAAATATTTTCATGTCAAATTATGATAAAAGAGTTTAGGATAAAATTTTAAAAAGATAAAATACCGGGATCTTACACTCCACACATCAAGTATTTTATTGGTGTGATTTTCAACAAACACCATGATACTATTGTGTACTCCTTTCAATCCATCCATGTGTTAGCGATTATTCGCATCATCAAAAAATGGATTCTCGCCAATTGATCTTTGTTGCTTGAGTGAGAGGAAATTCTTGCCACTCTCGTTTAATTAACAAGATTCATGTACCAGCAGAGTCATTTAATTTAAAGTTCAACTAATTTACATGTTTTGATCTTGGCAAACCGATAGTGTTCTTTTAACTCTTTTATATCTCTTTGTAGAGAATTCTTT
The DNA here is from genome assembly GCF_003473485.1 of Medicago truncatula. Classification (NCBI taxonomy): domain Eukaryota; kingdom Viridiplantae; phylum Streptophyta; class Magnoliopsida; order Fabales; family Fabaceae; genus Medicago; species Medicago truncatula. The sequence goes on from NC_053049.1 coordinate 3,813,566, forward strand.
GATAGTGAAGTGGAGAGATCCTCCCCTCAAGGTGTAGTTCAATTTTAGGCTAAACTAGGTGAACAAAAACTTGGTGTGTTGTTCTTTCTTTAATCTCTTTATCTTGTTATTTTGTTCACTTGTGGTTTTGCTTTACCCTTGGTTATCAAATTTGATTCAGTTATATTGTTGTTGCTTGTGGGTGCTTTTGTTATTGGTTTTCATTGATACATGCCCACACATCTAAGTTTATTGATGTGATTTTAAATTTCGAATTCACAACATTTTTCGAGGCACTAATCCAAAAATTAATGAAGACACGGTAACAAAAAAATGCCTGAAGGAGGTAATTCTCCCTTTTCCCAATAGCTATGTCATCTACTTCACTTGCCTTCTTCTAATGGATTGTGATTTGTTGGTTAGAAAGGATTGTGATTTGTTGGTTAGAAAGTTAATTGTTTCTCTTGGTGGGAAGTCTAATTTTTGGGGTGTTTCTCTTGTACCGTGTAATTTGGGCAGGGCTGACACATAGCCCGTCAAGGCGTGGCTAGACCACCGGGCCTCAAAAATTTTAGGGGTCCATGATATATATTTGTTTGTATATAAGGTCAAAATATATTCATTATATAATATTGAAGTTCAATGTTTTCAATTGAGTAGCAGTAGTCTAGTGGGTTGGAGTATTGCTTGTAGGCTCTTGGTCTTGGGTTTAAGGCACTTTTTAAATGATTTTAGTGTTTGTTTTAAAATGTTTTTAGTGTTTGTTTGATTAAAGGCCAATTTATAAGTTTAAAACGGAGCCTTTGAATCGTCTAAGACGGCTCTGAATTTGGGGTAGACTGTTTTGTTTTGTGTTTGTTTTTTTTTATCTCGGCATGTCATGTGCTTTAAAAAGTGGTTTTTAATAGGGTTAATAGGTCTTTACCCCTCTGTAAAATTATTTTTTTGATTTACACCTCTGTAAAATATTTTTGTTTTGATTTACCCCCTAATAGGTCAAACGAAAACGAAAATTTCTTGAAAAAAAAAAATAAAATTGGTTTTTGTTTGATATAAACATACATAGTATAATTGTGAGTTGAAGTCATAAAATGAATTCAAATACAGAGTTTGATATACGCAACAAGAGTGTGAAGAAAGAGTACTACTAGACAAGAAAAAAATAATGAATATTCCAAGTAAAAGGTGATACATGCAAAGTTTGCAACAACTCTTCGGTTGTATCAATCAATTCACAAGAAACATGGGAGGTCGATCCCTCAGTCAAAAAAGATCTAATAAGTTAAAATGCAATCTAAAAATTTCCCTGCAGTTCAAAGCAACATATATATTGGCTTCATATCATTATAAATACACACTTGTTGATCCAATACTCATACAGAAAAAATATCATTTTAATTTCATTTACATTACATTCAGCATGGCTTCCTCTTCTCCTAAATTGTTTACCATCTTTCTGTTTCTCATCCTTGTCGTGCTCCTTTTCTCAACTTCGGGTACGATTATATAATTAATCAACACACGCTTACATATATTGGGTAGAGATCAATTTCATTACTTTCAAATCGCTCTTGTTATAGTTTTGTTTTTTTAAAGGGACTCCTAGTATTGATTATCATACTTTTTTGTCTTCACCTTCCAGTTATCAGAAGTAGGGTTTTGATAATTTAGAGTTTGGTCGCAAGATAACTTAAGTCTGACAATAAAATATTCTTGTTAGAATTTAAACTCTGATTCGCCCAAACGATTCATTTTTACCTACATCTCATTATCATACTAATGTACTAGTATCATACACATCAAATTCTGGGGAGGGGGGGGGGGGGGGATATGAACATTTATTATAACCATATGATCTTATAATTGATATTTACTTTTATTTCTAAAAATAAAATTGTATTATAGATTTCCCGTCCGATAAAGTGGACTGATCACTCTCTTTTTGGTTATGGTGTGTACAGAGGTGCAAGCAAAACTTTGTAGAGGGAGAAGCAAACTTTGGTCAGGGCCTTGTATTAACTCAAAATGCAAAAGACAATGCATCAACGTGGAGCGCGCAGTTAGCGGGGGTTGTCACCTTGATAACACTGGAGTTTTTTGTTTCTGCGACTTCAAATGCTGAGCTAATCAACACCAAGTTTGTGTTCAAGCAGTATTGATTCTATTAATAAAATATAATCAAGTACTGGGGAAAAAAAATGTTCTATTTCTTTTCTTGTTCTTGTTTTGTATCTGTTCACATCACTGAGAGAGAGATCTATATCTTATTCTTGCTTACCTTAATTTCAATTTCAATAAAACTCTATTTGTTTTACAATGAATTCCATAAGAATTGAAAAATTATATAGAATTGCTAAGAAGTTTTCATAAGGAAGTAAGTACCATAAAGTAAATAAATTCTTAAGCTGCTACCATGACATTGTTGATTATAAGTAATTTTACTACTTGTTATGTATGAATTGCTTCATAAAAAATTATAATTAGTTTGTCCGGTATAAGATATAGACTCTATATCAACGTGAAGACAAAATAACATGAAGAAATCGACGGTGCAATGATTGAAAAACAACTATCAATTCCTTTAATTATCAAATTATACTCATTCGAAAGACAAGTATTTTAATGGATTTGATAGAAGTTTACACAAGAATAGAAGACAAACAGAACACCAAACTGCGTCGCTAGACAATCATCAATTTCTTAATCAAATTATATTTCATTGAATGACAGAAGTATTTTAATGGATTTTATATAGAAAATTTACACTGAAGTATTGGTATCATTTGTTGAAGGTAACTATAACAAAAGTATAAAATCGAAGATTATGAAATTAAAAAGCATTAGGGGTGAATGTCAATTGATTTCAACCGTTAGTGGTTGGAATTGGTTCTTGAATTCATCTCACGAGTTGTTACCGACTTTGTTTAAAAAAATCTAATCCTAATGTCTTAGTAAAAAGAACATTTAGTCCTAGTTAAATCCCTACTTCTTTAGTGAACCTAAACTTCAATATACAAGAATTTTTAATCTCAAGGATTCACAAAATAAACTTCTATTTCAAACTATGAACCATGAATCATTTAATTGGTGATCAAGTAATAAAAATCATTCCGAATAGAGATAGAAAAACAACTCAAATATATTAATTAATTAAAATCATCTTTAACTAAATTATAACATAAAAGGCTTCATCAAAATCAACTCATCTATTATTGGAGTTTTAGATACTCGAAATAATAGACATAAATTCAACAAAAGATAAAAATTACACATGAATTACAATCGATTGAAGATCAACACTTGTTTCCAAAGTTGAATCTCCACTTTTACGTGCTCTAACCATTTTTCTATAGCCTCCAAAGGTCAAGATCAATTTTCACAAGACAACAAGCCTTTCATAGAAAACCTCTAAAATCAGCAACCTCCTTGAGTCTACACAACCCTAGACGCATGTTGCATATAGTTATGCAGCATCCAAGCACGTGAAAAACATCGGGGTGCATGTTGGCACAAAAATTCTAGACTTCGCTTGATCGTACAACCTGTGATCTTGCAATTTTCTATGTAAAGATAACACTGGATCGCATTGCGAGCCAGTCTCTTTGTAATGGAAAATTAGACAATATTGAATGTACTTGTTTGTACTTCACCGCAGTAGGAGCCTACCTCACAATGCAAAAATAACTGAACAAATTGTTATTCAGACGTTTCCCATTATCATAGTACACCTCAGCCTCAATAACTTCCGAGCAATATTATTCTTCAAACAATAAACACATTTAACTAAAAGAAATGAAATACAACAAAACTACAAGAATTGTCTAGTTGGGGAGAATATTAACAAAAATATACCTTATTCTCATGCTTCACTGATTCATTCAGGGGAGAGGAGTGGAATTTACTAATAAAAACAATTTGGTCAGATGTTTGATTTATTTTTGTAAAATCAATTCTTATTTTACTTTTTCTAACATAGAAGAGCTTTTCTTGTTTGGTCGGCCCTAGTTTTATTGCCTCATTAATTAAAATGCCAAGAATGATATAAAAATGAATGGTATATAATTGTGAGCTGAAGTCGTAAAATGGAAACACATACTAAGTTTGATATATACAACAAGAGGGAGAAGCAAGAGTACTACTAGACAAGAAAATAAATAATGAATATCCCAAGATAGAAAGGTGATACATGCAAAGCTTGCAATAACTATTCGATTGTAACAATTATTCTACAAGAAACAAGAAAAGGATCAGCGACAAATATCAACACTTTTTTTGAAGAAATATATATACACACTTGTTGAACAAAATATCAACTACATTAGGAAATGACTTCCTCTTCTCCTAAATTCTACACCATCTTTCTGTTCCTCAGCCTTGCCCTCCTCCTTTTTTCCACATGGGGTACGTTTATATAATTAAGCTATTGGTTTAAATAGATCAATATTCTTTTAACCACGGAAAATGTTTGATAAATTATTTGATGAATTATAAAAAAATTATAAAAAATTATTAGAATTGATCTACTAATACTAAATAAATAAAAAATGTTAATTTACCGTCGGATAAAGTGGAGTCACTTTCTTTTTGGTTATTATGTGTGCAGAGGTACAAGCAGATATTTGTAGAAAGCGCAGTAAAACATGGGGAGATCCTTGTTTTACCTCTGAAAACTGTAATAGATATTGCATCAAATCTGAAAATGGAGTTGGCGGGATTTGCATGTCTGATGGCATTGGATTTACTTGCTTCTGTGAATTCATCTGCTGAGCAAATCATCAACACTAAATTTCTGTTCAAGCAATGTGACATTTATTTCTAAAGTATAATAATAAATTATGGGAAGAAAATGTTTTATTTTCTCTCTTGTACCTGTTTTAAACAAACTTATAAGGTTTTTTCTAGATTAACAATGAAAATGAGCAATTTGTTGGTGGGGTCAAGATAGTTCATGATACCACTTAAAAATGTGCTTATGTGGCTATTGTGTATTGGTTAGGGTAAATTACCCACCATTCTTCCATGGGTACCCTAGTTATCACCAACTTATAATCGTGATGTGCATTGGAAAGATATTTGTATTTAAGAATTCAAAAAATAAATGATATTTATATTTAAAAAGAATTGCTAATAAATTTTCATTATATCAGCTTTTATATTTATTTTAGTTTGCTATTTATGTGGCTGTAAATATTAGATACATTCGCTTATGTATATCAATTTATTTTGGTTAGTTACTTAGGTTTTATCAATAGAACGTCGAAACGTCTCGTGTTATATAGTATCAAGCAGTCTCATTCCAATTTCTTTTGCTTAACAAAATATAGCATATTAAAAAGCATTAGGGATCTCATGGGTTGAATGTCAATTGATTTCAACATTCAGTGGTTGGAATTGGTTATTGAATTCATCTCACGAGTTGTAGCCGAATTTTCTAAAAAATTCTAATCCTAATGTCTTAATGACAAGAACATTTAATCCTAGTTAAATCCCTAATTCTTTAGTGAACCTAAACTTATGTATATAATTTATCATAGGGTTTCATGCCTCAATAATTATTCCTGGCAAGACTAGAGAGATATAAGAATTTTTAATCTCAAGCATTCATATATAAAATAAACTTCCGTTTCAAACTATGAACCATGAATCATTCAATTGGTGATCAAGTGATAAAAATCATTACGAATAGAGATAGAAAAACAACTCAAATATATTAATATTAATAAAAGTATCAATAAACTACTAAATCATAACATAAAGGGTTAGCTACTAAATTAAAGTCATAAACTACTAAATCATAACAAAATCAAGTCATCTTATAATGGAGGTTTAGCTACTCGTTATAAAAGACATAAATTCAAAGAAAGAAAGAAAAATTACACATGAATTACAATGGATTGAAGATCAACACTGGTTTTCAAGGTCGAATCTCCTTGTTTACATCTTCAACATGCTCTAACCGTTTTCTATAGCCTCCAAATTAAAGTTCAAGACTCATTTTCGCAAGACAACATAGCCTTTTATAGAAACCCCCTAAAATCAACACCATCCTTGAGTCTACACGGCCCTAGACGCATGTTGCATATAGTTATGCAGCATCCTAGCACGTAAAAAAAAAAAAATGGAGCGCATGTTGGCACGACAGTTCTAGTACGTAGTGTGCATGATCGTGTAATGCAACCTGTAATCTTGCAACTTTCTATGTAAAGATAACATTGGATCACATTGCGAGAGAGTCACTTTGCAATAGTAAATTAGACAATATTCAATGTATTTTTTGGTACTTCACCGCACTGTAACCCTATCTCACAATGCAAAAGTAACTTAACAAAGTGTAATTCAGACACTTCCCGTCATTATTTAACTGAAAGAAATGAAATATAACAAAACTACAATAATTGACTAGTTGAGGAGAATATTAACAAAATTATATTTGTCATTTTGCTATTTCATATTATAGTAATGTTTTCCTGCTATTGTGTTTTATTTATCAGAAAATATAAAATTTAATTTAATGCTTATAGATATATAATCGATACCTTTTATAATTTTCTTAGCCAAAATTTTTTTTTTTTTTTTTTGTAAAATCAATTCTTAATTTACTTTTTCTATCATATAAGACCTCATTTTAATGTACGTGTTAGGCCACAAAATATATGTTGAGCCAAACCTAGTTTTCATTGCTTATTAATTAAAATGCCAAGAATGAAATAAAAAGTTGAAGAGATGTGATTTCAAAAGTTGAAGACAATGGAAGAGAAACCTACAAAGAAAACTAAGGTCGGCTACGGAGATCTATACCAGGCCAAGAATGATATAAAAATGCATAGTATATAATTGTGAGCCGAAGTCGTAAAATGGAACTAAGTTGAATATACAACAAGAGGGAGAAGCAACAGTACTATGGACAAGAAAATAAATAATGAATATCCCAAGATAGAAAGGTGATACATGGAAAGCTTGCAAAAACTATTCGATTGTATCAATTTTTCTACAAGAAAATAGATCACGTAAGTTAAAATGCAACCCAAAAATTTCCTTGCTGTTCAAAACAACATAAATTGTCTTCTTATCCTTAATTATATATACACATACACTTGTTGAACCATTTCTCATGAAGAACAAAATATCATCTACATTAGGAAATGGCTTCCTCTTCTCCTAAATTCTACATCATCTTTCTGTTCCTCAGCCTTGCCCTCCTCCTTTTTTCCACATGGGGTACGTCTATATAATTAAGCTTTAGGTGTGTATAGATCAATTACCTTTTAACCACGGAAAATGTTTGAGAAATTATTTGATGAATTATAAAAATAAAATAAAAAATTATAAAAATTTATTAGAATTGATCTACTAATACTAAATAAATAAAAAATGTTAATTTACCGTCAGATAAAGTGGAGTTCACTATCTTTTTTGTTATTATGTGTGCAGAGGTATGAGCAGATCTTTGTCGAACTTGAAGGCGCGATACAACATGGGGAAATCTTTGTTTGGATTCTGAAGTCTGTATAATAGATATTGCATCGGCTCTGAACACGGAGTTGGTGGGACTTGCATGCCTGATGGCCTTGGATTTGCTTGCTTCTGTGAATTCATCTGCTGAACAAATCATCAACACTAAATTTTTGTTCAAATCAATGTGATTTCTATTTCTAAAGTATAATAAATAATAATAGATCATAGGAAGGAAATGTTCTATTTTCTTTCTTGTACCTGTTTTACACAAACTTATATCAATAAATAATCGTGATGTGCATGGGAAAGATATTTGTATTTAAAAAGAATTGCTAAGAAATTTTCATAAGGAAGTAAGTACTGTATATAAAGTGAACAAATTTAAACTGCTCTACTAACATTGTTGATTATAAGTGTGTGTGTTTTGCTATACAATAAATAAAAATTGTTTTTTAATGAATTTGCTTTGTGATAGTGAAAGAGGTAACTAGTGACATGATTGATCAGTTGTATATAGTTTTGGTGAGTGTTTCTTTCCATGTTATGCAAAAAACCAATAGACCCGCGTCTAGCGAGCGGATGCCCTAATACCTAGCTTCTCAAATTCATGGAAAAATATGACATTGCGCGGTTTTGTAATCGCCTTAGTTTCCTAATGTGAATCCAAACACACATTTCAAATGAGTGTGTTGAGGCTTGTGTTATCTCTTTTCGTGGGATCATTTGGTTTTGTTGTTCGAGGGGATATATGTTTGGCGTCTTTGTTGGTTTTTCTGGTGGTTATGTATGATGTCAGCTCACTTACCATGTGGTACTTTGTTAGATGCACAAATTACACTTATTGTAAATATTTTTTATGCTTGTATATTTATTTTGGTTTGTGAAATGGCTGTAAATTTTAGATAGATTCGCTTATGTATATCAATTTATTTGGGTTAGTTACTTAGGTTTTATTTTGGGACGTCGAAACGTCTCATTTTATAGTAGTATCAAGCAATCTCATTCCAAATTTTTTTTGCTTAACAAAATATAGCATACATGACTAAAAAGTCATTGAAGCAGAACAACTCAAATCTGTAGTCTCATAAAATTGTGAAACAGGAAGGACATTTTTCCTAGTTAACAAAAATTGAAATTGAAATCCAAAACAAAATGTAAAGATAAACATGAACAAGAAGAAAGAAAAACACTCATCAATCTCCGCAACAAATTCAACAATCCTTATTATTAAAATGATCCAAATCCAGGTTGATTCTGCAAGTCGAAACTTGATGCCGGTTCAAACCATCCAAGCTTTTCAATGAGTTTCTTCATCATATCACCAGCTAAGTAAGAAAGCACTGTGGCAACAGCACCAGTGCTAACATAGTAAAACACAGTTTGAAAATATGTTGAGTAACTGTTTGGTCTCTTGATATAAGCTTTAGCAATAGAAAGCAATGTGATGCATAAAAGTGAAGCTCCTGCAACTGCTGCTAGCTTGAAATCCTTTTCATCGTTCTCACGGAATGTGAAGCCGTATACAACTGGTGGTATTAGTCCAAAAATAATGAATGATAAGATTGCAATAAATGCATGAAGAATGAAATTCTTCCTCTGGCCTAGCACTTCATTGTATTGATCTACCACTGCTTCAGTGTTGGATCTTTTTGGTTCATTAGCTTTTAGTTCCCTAAGCTGCAAATGCATACATGTATTAGATTTAGTTAAATAAAAGTATTGGATAATCATTTTAATGTTGATCTATACATTTACAAGAGTCTCATATTAGATAAGATATGGCCTGAAAATGTGTTATAAGTGGGAGGTTGTCTTCACGTTACAAGCCGCTTTTTTTAGGGTTGAGTAGACGCAAACCAAATTCTAAGATGGTATGAGAGAGTATCTAAGATTTGTTGAGTCACCTTCTATTACGCCACCACTATTAGACCATTGGGGTCACACTCCAAATGTCTAGTCCTAACGCGAGACAAGTGTGTTAAGAGTCTCACATTGAATGAACTGAAATATGTTTATAAGGGAAGGTAGTCTCACCGTCCAAGCTGATTTTGTAAGGGTTAAGTTTGGCTCAACCCAAATTCAAATATCTATAAATGAAATTATCTCATTTAAATCATTTATCAAATGTCAATATATCTTATACCATAAGACTTAAGCAGATAACTCTTTCAATATTATATTTTGAACATGTAAAATCATGTAGTTTGAAAATATAATATTTTGAAAACATATAACTCACACTGTGACCAAGGGCAAAAAGACCACCAATCAAGTTTGCAATAGCCAGAGCAACAATGTTCACTGCAAAATGATACAAAAAAATTGATGCATTAATTCCTCTTTCCTTTTCCTTAGGAGTCAACCTTATGAATATTATTAAGTGATGCTACAAAAATATTTTGGAAATAAATACTAAGGATATATCATATATGTAAGTAAAGTTAAAGTCTTACATGTGGCAGCATCAGCACTTGCTGCAGATGTTACGACACTAAGACTTGCTAATGATTCAGTCAAACCACCATACACGATACTTTTCAGAATCTCCAATGGCCTGTTACTTGCTGGTGCAGGTGGATTACTATCATCAGTAAGAAGTGGTGTTCTTAAAGTTACAGGGGGAACTATTCCCTCAGCAGATCCTGTTTAACAAAATGTACAACATCATATCATTGCAATAAATTAATCATAATGAGTATGATATTTAGTCGTTTATCATATATATTAATTTCTGTTAAAAAATTTAAACGACGCTTATTTTAGAACATAATGAGTATGATATTTACCTGTGGACGATGATCCCTCGACTTTAACTTCGACAAAGTCTGACTGTTTCTTGCCTTCAAAGTCAATTTCAGGTTGTTTGGACAAAGTGGTCTGAGAAACTGAACCTATAACTTTCCAATCACTATTGTCTGTAGATCCTGTTTCAGGTTTCTTTGTTTTTGCAACCTCAGAACTAGTACCACCTATTACACCCCAATCACTCCAAAAATGTTTCTTTTTTGTTACAACTTCGCCGTTTTGACGTCCAAAAATAACCACATCTTCAATGATTTGCATGGTTTGTTTTCCTGTGTCATCTACAATTTTAGTGACTGTTTTGGTACCTCTGGTTATAGATTGATTCACTTCCTCAGATTGACCAAGTATTGAATCAGCTTCATGTTGTGATGCAACTTTGAATGTTTGTTCAGTGACTTCAGGATTTCTTTGGTTACTTGATAAACCTATTTTTGAGAATCGTGAATCAAATCTTATTAAAAATCGTAAGATACATTATTAGTAAAAATAAGAAGAAAATAATTAAGTAAAAACAAGTCAGATTGTAACATTGTAAGTTTTGTTCACGTATGTATTTACATACGTGAACAAGTTTATATATCATGTATGAACCTCATAATAATTCACTATTTATATCATAGATTAAACGACATCAAAAAGTAGACGACTAAACTATGCTTAGGTAGTGATTTATTAAATGAATCGGGATTAATCGTATAGTGAATCTAGATTCATCATAATAAATCGATATTCATCATGAGATTTTTATTCATTGTGTTAAGTTTTTTATCGTGATGAGATACAACTCACATATATTTTAAGATACCGATAACCATGATTTGATAAACAAAATATGTTTGGTAAGATTACTTGAGAAGTCAACTAGTCAAATATGTTCATCAAAATACATTACCTTGATCATTTGATTCTCCATCTCCATTAGATACCAATCCAGGGAATAACCAGCTACCTGTTCAAGACAAAGAAAAATTTAAATTTCAACCAGACTCCAATGTAATTGGGATCAAACCAATTGGCGAAACAATCAGTTCTCAGTTCAACCAGTTGAACCGACCAATTCAGTCTAGTTTCTAAAACATTACTATAAACTAAAAAAAAGTACCTATTGGAATGAGGAAACTGAAGCATGATGTGCATCTTATTGTATCAGGTTGTTGCACAGGTTGAATGTAGATCTTTTGAATGTACACCTTTTGGATACAAACATTACAGTTAGGACAATAGAATCCATGTGTTGGTGGTTTCTCAAACACCTTTTCCAAATAAAATTCTTGTCTTTCTTGGCCATTTTCTTCTACTACAATAACTGTGCCACTTTCATTTGTCACATTGATCAAAGAAGTAGAATCCTCAGGAAGGGGAGGATCAGAAGCGGGTAAAATTGTGTCATTTTCATCAATATCCTCTTTTTGGATGATCATTTCAGCATTCCTTTCTTTTATCTCCACTTCAAATTTTGGTTTTGTCTCATCAGATTCAATAAAGTCTAGGCCTCCACCTTTGAGTAACATAAAATTCATTAGCACAATTAATATAAGTCTATTTAGGCCTCCATCTTTGATTCTGTAATACGACTCCTGAGCTCTGAAGCACGGATACAACACGGACACGATACACACACAAACACGCCGACATCAATAATCATTTAATAAAATCACATAATTCAGTGAAATCATAAGTGTCGTGTTGGTGTCGGTATCGGACACCGACGCATGTCCGATACTCAGACACTCCTAATCTAAAAAGTGTATGTGCTTCATAGCTCGTGAGTTTACTCCCATCGTTAACAAAATACTTTTTAAATCGGTTAAAACTAACTCTTATTTGTTCATTTATGTTTACCTTTTGCTTCTATGTAATTATTATCTGAACTGCTGCTACTGCTGCTACTACTATGCTGGACAACACTCTTTCGTTGCAAGCTGATTTCTTCAACTTCATCGGTATCAGCTTCATTGTTCCATTGATTTACATTAATAACTTCCATTTTTCTCTAGCACACTCAAAAGGAAAAATGCCTAGCCGATTTTGATGTGTGAAATAATATTTAGCAACTGATCAATTTATAATGAAAAATTGACATTTGAAAAAGAAAGAAAAAAAGACACGTATTATATGCATGTGGTATGGTAGTTAGGTGTGAAATTGTATTGTAATAATGTTTAATCAATATAAGTTTGATTCTGAAATCATAAGGTTCAGTTCCAACTAAGGGCCAACTAGTTCATACCATGATCAAAAATTTAATTTGTTTTTCAGGGTGCCATAGCAATCAAAAACATATTTTAAAAATGAAAACATGATGTTTTAAGGGTGTCAGCAATAAATAAAGGATGATGTTCTTTGCACGTTATTTTCTTTGACCATTCAAATATTATTTTCAAAATAATGAAATAAATTATTAAACTCTTAATACATCATCTTGTGTTCTTTATTGTCGAGACAATATTAAGCCTAAAGAATGAGATAGAATCATTTTTTTTTAGGATAGGTAAAAACAAATTTTAAAAGTCATTTTAATAATTTGAAAATAGTAAAACATTCTGACAAATGCACACAAACATAAACAACTAAATAATGTTCTTGAATATCTTATTTATAGATAATATCAATGCTTCCATTTTTTTTTTGGTCTAGTAGCCTAGTGGCTAGAGCTCACACATTATAAATGTGGAGAAGTGGGGTGTCCAGGATTCAAACCTCGGCCTCTGCATATAATATGCAATATTCCTACCAACCGAGTTAAACTCACGGGGATTCTTTCACTTTCTTTTTTGGGTTAACAGGTCTTTACCCCCCTGTAATATAGGTCATTTCCGGTTTTCCCCCTGTAAAATATTTTTTTTGATTTACCCCCTGTAATTTTTTGTTTTGATTTACCCCCCTAATAAGCCAAACAAAAACGAAAAATTCTTGAAAAAAAAATAAAATTCATTTTTGTTTGGCCTAGTAGGGGGGTAAATCAAAAAAAAAATTACAGGGGGTAAATCAAAAAAATATTTTACAGGGGGAAAACCGAAAATGACCTATATTACAGGGGGTAAAGACTTATTAACCCTTCTTTTTTTATGCCAAATAAGATGTTACAAGTATGAAAGCTGTTTCTTTTTTTAACAAAGCAGTATGAAAGATTTTTTATTTTGACAAAGCAAGTATGAAAGCTTATTGCATAATTAATTAATTAATTAATCAATTAATTAAAATTAGAGATGGTCTAGGTGGTGTAGGAGGAGGTTGGTTCAAGGAGTTTGTATCTCGGTTGGTGGGCGATGGTGTTGACACATTTTTTTGACATGATCCTTGGTTAGGTAGAGTGTCATTAATTAGGTGTGCGCTTTAGGCGTTTATTTGACATCGCGGTTGACAATTCTTGCATGGCTTTTCATATGTCATCGCGTGGTTGGGAGGCTGGAGGGGCGGGGTGGAGGTGGAGAAGACGGTTGTGGGTGTGGGAGGAGGAAATGCTAGGGGAGTGTATCACTTTACTTCATAGTGTTTCTTTGCAATTTAATGTGATAGATACATGGAGATGGCAGCCAGAGCCTTCTGCAGGTTATACTGTTAGTAACACCTACTGGCTATAAACTTCTCAGGACACCCCTCAGGTGGATCACACAGAGGCTCTCGTTTGGCATAAACATGTCCCCCTTAAAATTTCAATTTTTGCTTGGAGGCTGTTATGGAACCGGTTGCCTAAAAGGTTGAACTTGGTGGATCGTGGTATTATTATTGATGTTGTGGCAGGTTGCTTGACAGGATGCGACGGTACCGAGTCTTCTCAGCATTTATTCATTACTTGTGACTTTTATGGCTCTCTGTAGCATAAGGTGCGGTCTTGGCTTGGTGTCTCAGGACCAGACCCTTTTAATGTCTCAAAGCACTTTTATCAGTTTACTCAATCAGCAGGTGGCTTGCGAGCAAGGCGCTCCTTTATGCAGCTTGTTTGGTTGCTTTGTGCGTGGATCATGGAACGACCGTAATCAAATATATATTGTTTAATAATATAGGAAGCTACATAGATCAATTGTTAGATAAAGTTAAGCATTGCTCTCTTTGGTGGCTAAAAGCTAGTAATGCCATTTTCGTTTACGGTTATACCTCTTGGTGGTCAAATCCGTGATCAAATCCCCTGGTTTGTTTGAGAATTGGCATAACAATGGCTAACTTTATATCTTTGTAATTATCAGGGGTCTTCTTGATACAACTTGTATTTTGGAGATTCCTAGCTTTGTTAATATATATTTTATTTTTACACGACTTTTTTTTTTTTTTTACAAAGCAAGTATGAAAGCTTATTCCCAACTTATTTGCACGAAACACGTCCTGCCCATGACCTTTTCCTATAAGAATCCAAATCCAAACAGGATCTGGGCCATCAAATAATAATAAATAGGGATGTTGTTAAACCTATGACAGAACTATATCTATAGGTCTAACTTATAACCAATACCTGAATAATTTATAGAGGTGTTCCAATATAGCTAATATTATATCGAATGCAATCCTAAATTATTAAGAGAAGGTCAATGAAAAATGGATCCAGCTAGCTCTTAACTCATCTTTGTAATGCGGCTGAGATATTGAATGATTTTAGGAATATATAATACTACGTACCAAATTCTTCTGTCGGGTTTTTTTTTTTTTTTTTTGGGGAAGATCAGTACCAAATTCTCCTTAACTCATCTTTGTAATACGGCTTAGATCATATAAATGAGTTAACTCTATGTAAGTTCTGATTTTAATCATAATCATAATCATAATTTCATAAATATTATTGTTTGTAATTTATATGCATTAGCACAATCAAAAAAGTGAACAGGCGACATCTAAACACTAATACCTATGATATTAATCAAAATCAAAATTTCATAAAAATTAAAGTTCGTAGTTTATTCCCATTATCCAATATTGTCAAAAGTTTGCTAGCAATTACATCAAGACCGTGCACATGTATTGTAGCCAAAGTCTTAGACTTTTAATTCACCCATCATGTATGGTATCAAAGAAAGATCAAACGGTGATTAGTAATTGCACGCATTCGTGAAATTGAGTTTCACTATAAATATCAACGATATCATAAATAAATAAATAAAATGTTAGATACATGACTTGATAGAAATTAAATGCGGGTATCAAAACTCTATTATAACTTGTACCAAAAAAAAATATCTATTATAACTCTATTATTTTATTTTTATCATATCAAAAAAAAAAATCAAATAATAGTTGATACTAAACATTCATACGTAACATTTGAACAAAAAAAAAAAATCATACATAACAAATTGATCATGGGTTGATTAAGATATCAAATATTGTTTCACATTCCTAACTTCTTATTTTAATTCTTGGACTTCTTGTACCTTTCATACTTGGGTATTTAGTCTCTCTTTTTTTATCAATTATTTTTTATTCACACAATAAAGTCATTATACTAAGCAAAATCCATATCTATTACTTTTGTACGGTTTAGATGTTCGGTATATGCGTTGGGTGGTGCATGGTCACCTACGTCTTGCAATACGCTCTAAGAAAAACAAGTGTCTCACACAAAGAGGTAACACCTTGGTAGGCAATTCTGATAAATATTATTTATATCGATATTAGGTAGCAATTGCCAATATTATTTACTTAAGTTTTAAATTACTCCTATTATATAGAAGTACACGCAAATTTTCAGTTTATAGTTTTTATTGTAGCTAGAAGAGCTTCATCAAAAATTCAAAATGGTTCACGCGAATTAAAAAAATAATGTTTAACGGGTAATCTCTCACTCATGATGCAGTAAGTTTCCTTGTCAAAAAAAAATATTGTAGTAACAAGTATTTATTATTTTTAACACTCCAGTCTCGAATATGAGAAAAAATTGTTTAAAAAAAGTTGATGTACAAAGTACAAACTAAAGTTATATTAATTGAGTGGAAACATAAACTTCCTCTTATGATTTGGATCTTCTAAAATGGCTAAAGTGTTAAATGATAAATTCAATGAGAACATTCCACACCTTTCCACCCTATCATTTGCTCAAAAATTGGAACAAGATCAAAGTACTTTTAAATGCTAATAATAGTTAACAGGTTTTTTAAAAAATTAATTAATGTTTTTTGGTTCAATAAATTTATGTTTAGAACCTTTTGAAACTGTACGAAAGCTTCAAATCTTTTCTTCTTTGGAATTATCAAATCAACTCGTAGAGTAAATATTTATATATTCATGTTCTCATATCGAAATTATACATTCATACTCATTGAAATAGAATGCATAGCAATAATATCTATAAACACGTTCTGTATAATGTGATGTTGATTTCTAGACTAAATTTGTATCAATTTTTCTTAAAATAAATAAACTTGAAAAAATTTATTTCAATCATAGCATATAACAATGATATGCATGGAACAAGGATACAAATACATGCCACAAATTAAAAATCTAAGTAAGGCACACAACTATAGTGGAGGCCTATTAAGTTATTTATAATTAGCTATATTTAATTTTGATATTATAATAATACTTTCACAATCACACTTCAAACATATAGATATCTATAACACACAAGCCATATAGCAACATTATGAAATCATGGAACATTAGGGGATTTAGCCACGGTTTGAGCATTTGGACCAGCTTCTTCTTCTGTGGCTTTGTAATAAAGACACATCTTTTGATAATCAGGACAAAACAAAGGCCAAAACAAACAAAGTTTATACCAAAACAAGCAAGTTATAAACGTCGGCGGCGGTGGTAACGGAAAACCTCCATACCCTTCGGGTTCGTAAACACTTCCATCCTTTGGTGGTTCAGCTCCTCTACCGGCAGCTTCGATGTGGCCGTTCAGAATCGCCGTAACAAGGAGAACTAAAACAAGTGAACCAGTGATGGTTTTTGCCATAGTGTATATAAGTTACTCTTGAAGTTTTTTTTCTCGTGTTTGTATGAATAAATTTTCTCCAAAATCACTCCAATTTATAGAACTTAAGGCTAGAGTGATGAGAACTATTGATTTCCTAAAATAGAAGTGAATTAAAATTACATTATCGTAAGGAAATTGATTTTAACAAAGCTTAATTGAAAGTAGCTGAAAAACGTGTTGCAAGATGAAACCATGGTTTTAAAGTATTAAGGATTTTAGTTTCCTTTTACTTATGTTGTTTAAGGTTGACATGCTTTTTGTTACATGAGGAATAAATAGAAAGTAATTATGTTAAAGGATAGAATAACTAATGAATGAATAGAAATACAGTGTGATCCAATTGGGTCATTGGTTTGTCTTCACTTGTAAAATGGACAAGTTCATTCCATGTTGATATCTTTTCAATAGTTTAACATTTTTAATTTGTTGTGCATGCTTGTGTGAAAGTAATTACTAGTTAGTTGTTTCTTGAAAGCTTCAATTTCAGATGAAAATACTAATTCTTTTTATTTTTCAAAGGTCCTAAAAAAATACTCAATGCTCTCACAAAACTTCGAAGGCGATTTTAGTGGGGGCAACATAGGTTGTAGAAAAATTTTGTGGGTAGGATGAAATAATATGGGGGTTGGGTGTGAAAAATCTAGAAATGTTTAATATTTCACTACTTACATAGTGGAGGATAAGAACGGATGAAAAAAAAAAAAGGTCTACAATGTCGATATAGTCATATGAGTAAGTGGTTCAGAGAAAATCGATGAACTCGAAAAATTAAATCAAATCGAACTAAAAATTATCCAATATTTTTAGTTCTGGTTAAAAACCGAACTGAATCGAAGGAAACCGGACAGATTGTTTTGAGAGTATTTTCTTTATATTCTATATTTTTGTATAAGTTTACTTTGTCATATTTTGATATTCTGCATAACAAAAGTAATATTTTTTAGCTTATTGTTAAAATTGTCTGTTTATAAACTAAATACAATCTATCCCAGCCAGAGGCCCCAACATAACATCCTCTCTTCTTGCACCCTCGTGACTATAGGCACCATATTGGTCATATAGAGATGAATTTTACCATGGTATATATCAACGATATTGTGTTTTATTTTCCTCTGATTGCATGGAGTGAATTGGCTACAAAATTGTTACTAATGTTTTCCTTAAATGTTAAGTGAATGAATTAAATTCAGGTTTGCGTGAGGAATACTACATTATTTTTACAAAGTTGAAGACTATGTGGGAACCATAGTATTAAAGTCTAAATAGAAGGAATGATAAATAGTATAAAAAATTTGAGTTTGATAAATGTGTGATAAATGCTTTTTATGATTGTAGTTTAAGGTTGACCAGCTTATTAATTAATTAAATAGAAAGAATGATAAATAAATAGTCTAATATTATGAAGGGTTAATAGGCTTTTACCCCCTGCCATTTGGGCGACATTTGGTTTACCCCCCTGCAAAAAAAAAACTTGTAGATTCCCACTTGTAATATGAAGATTCCTTGGTTTACCCCCCAAAGCCAATAGTCAGCGTCTGACTGGATAAAAAAGGTGACGTGGCATGCTGAGTAGGTATTTTTTGTTTCTATGTTTTTTTTTTAATTTACAACTAGATTATTAAAATTTAATTTCCCCCAAAATTGAAAAAATCCAAAAGTCCAAACATTTTGTTTATTGGTATACCCCCCTCTCATTTCCCCCAAAACTTAAAACCTAATTTTTCCATCGCATCTGCACTCTTCTTCTTCTTCTTCCCCTCTTCCTCCTTCATCGTAATTTCTCCATCTTTTCTTCCTTCCTCCATCGTTCTTCTTCCTCCATCGTTCTTGTTCTTCTACTCTCATATGTAATTGGAGAAATTAGGGTTTATAATGGGTGGAAGCGGAACTTCGTCAATTAGTAACAATGTTGGAAATCGACCCCCAATATGCGGTTGTGAGAAGGTTATGAAGATGTGGATTTCAAACACAGATGAAAATCCCAAGAGAAAGTTTTGGAGATGCCGATTTTCTGGAGTAAGTGAATTTTTTATTTTGATGTAAATTTGTTGTTTCAAATTTTCCAAACGTATGTAGTTTTGAAATAGTTGCTAAATTTGTAAGCCGAAACTTATTGCAGGCTGAGTATAGTTGTGAGCTGTTCATTTGGGATGATGAACTCGATGAAGTTCCTAAAAAATGTGGAAAGTACTGTGAACCAGGTTGTTCTTCTATTTTAAAGTCTGAAGCTGGTTGCAGCAATTGTGCAATGACAATGGAGTTTTTGACACAATTTGGCAAAGACTTTGGGAAAGAGTTTGGCAAAGAACATGGAACTCAAATAAGTGCAAAGAAGCATGAGAAACTCAAAATGAAGCTTGATGCTGAGAAGAAGAAAAATTTTGGCGTCATTGTTGCGCTAGCTGTGTCTTGGATTGTGTTCTCAGTTGTTTTCAAGTTAATGTAATTGTTCTCTAAGTCATTGTAATGTTCTGATTATGTAGTAAGACTTATGTTAACATTTCTGCTTTTGATATTAATGAAAAATGAAAAATGTAACTCCTTTAGATATTAATGAAAAATGTTTAAAGTAATTTTTTCATCATTCTAAACATGCCATAACATAAGCAATAAAGCACTTAAAGTGCATAAGTCATTACATTAACCAAAAGCACTTAAAGTGCATAAAGTGCATAATCAGATTCATCAACCAAAAGCACTTAAAATGCATAAAATGCATAATCAGATTCATCAACCAAAAGCACTTAAAGTGCATAAGTCATTACATTAACCAAAAGCACTTAAAGTGCATAATCAGATTCATCAACCAAAAGCACTTAAAGTGCATAAGTCATTACATCAAAAAACTTAAACAAAAACATTAACAAGCAGGAACCTAACAGAGGCCTAGAATGAATATGTGCTTCTTCAATTAGGCTTGGAGGATCTCATAACCAATTTTGGTAAGCCTCTTAGCACAGACAAACATGTCCCACTCTTAATCACACCATGATCCTCCTGAGTCAAAGTGCCCTCTTCAGACTCATCAAGGACCATAGGTTGAACCATACTGGAGCCAGCACCTTTGATTGCCTTGGTCTTCAATTTCATCAACCTGGAACTCTTCCTACCAGCTTTTACAGATTTCTTCAACCCCAATGTTTTCTTTTTCTGTTCATTCCTACTCTTCACAACATTCAATTCTTTTTCTGCTGCTTCAAACATTTGATCAGTGATGGCTGCCAATACACTGTCATCCAGGTCATCAAACACATCTGGCCCAAGGCCAGTTTCAAGTTGTGATTCAGGAAGGGCTTCATAAAATTCTGTAACAATTTTTTCTGGTAAAGCATTTGCAGCTTCAGAGGTGACTACTTTTTGTATCTTGAAAGGAGCTTCAGAGTTTTTCACTTTTACAATTTTTGTGGTGTGCCTTGGTGGACCTTGAGTAGATGCAGTGTGCATTGGTTGTGTACCAGCTTCAACTTCAGCTTGCATTGGTTCAGTACCAGCTGCAACTTCAGCCTGCATTGGGTCAGTCTGAATTGGTTCAGTTTGCATTGGTTCAGTACTAGCTTCAACTTCAGGCTGCATTGGTTCAGTACCAGCTGCAACTTCAGCCTGCATTGGGTCAGTCTGAATTGGTTCAGTTTGCATTGGTTCAGTACTAGCTTCAACTTCAGCTTGCATTGGTTCAGTAGCAGCTGCAACTTCAGCTTGCATTGGGTCAGTCTGCATTGGTTCAGTAGCAGTTGTAGCTGCAGTTGAAGTGTTCTTCCTTCTAGGTGTTTTCCTCTACAACATTAACAAACATAAAAAGGCATAAGTTAGGATTTTGTACATAATCAGAGAGTATAATTAATCACATTTTGTACATAATCATCATACCTTCCTTTTTGCAGCCTCTGAATTCTGAACATCACTCTTGCATCTCCTTTGATTGTGTCCAAATTGATCACATTTTGTGCATCTATATGCCACCCCTTGCCTCCTCATTCTAGATCCATTTTCATCAAACTCTCTAATCCTAAGCTTTCTAGGCCTTCCTGGTCCATTCTTATAGTTTGGAGGTAAAAGTTCAGGAGCTTCTACCTCAGGCCACATATCCATACCATTAATAGGACTAATTGCAAAACTATAACACAAGGCATACTTAGTCCTAGAGTAGTAATCATCAACAAACATTTCAGGCCTTTGCTTCCTTTTACCAAGTGCAGAAACAGCATGTCTGCAAGGTATTCCCACTATCTCCCAAAAGTTACAGCTGCAACTCCTTTTTGCAATGTCAACAATAAATTGCTGACGGTTATATGTATGCATAACCTGAAATTGTTCACCTATTCCAGACCAAGTTGATCTCCAATGAGCAGCTAATGTTATCTCTTTATCTAATCTTTTCCTAGGCATAGGCATCACATTATGTTGCCACTTTTGAAGTTTAGTGGCAGATGTTGTCATTCTTCTCATTAGATAATGTCTAATCCACTCAGCCATACTAATAATAGGTTGATCTCTAGCAGATAATATTGTGGCATTAAAGGATTCAGATATGTTATTCATCAGTACATCACACTTAGAATAAAAGGTAAAAGCATGCTTACACCATTTTTTTGGTTCTACAGCCATTAACCATTCCCAAGCTCCCAGATCTATCTTCTTCAGTTCATTCATCTTTTCCAACCATCCTTGATAGTAAGTGGCCTTTGCAGCTCCCATCATCAAATCTCTTATTTGACTGCCTCCTCCAAACTTCTTCTTGAAATTAGCATACAAATGTCTAAGGCACAATCTATGATCAATAGTATCAAACATCTCATCAAAAACTGACAGCAACCCCTGCATAATAGTAAATCAATATAGATCTCATCAGATCTGAAACATTGAATACATATATGTATAGATAAAACATGAATAGATCTAAACATACCTTTTGTTGATCTGATATGAACACATATCTCTTATCTTGACCTATATCTTCCATCAGCAACTGTATGAACCATTTCCAACTTTCCTTGCACTCAGTTTCAACTACCCCAAAAGCTAGTGGAAAATACTGGTCATTTGGGTCTCTTCCTACAGCAATCAACAGTTGCCCCCCATATCTTGTTTTCAAGTGGCAGCCATCCACTCCAACAAAGGGTCTGCAAGCAGATATGAACCCTTTCTTACACCCATCAAAACAGAAATAAAAAGACCCAAACCTTGGTTGAATAGTTGCAGAAGGACCAGCAACATTTATCTTCACATTATTGTCCCTACACACTCTCTTCAACTCAGCTGCATACCTCCTTATCATTGCATACTGCTTATCTGCATCACCCTCAATTATGCTCTTTGCAATCTTCCTTGCTCTCCATGCTCTGTCCATGGTAATACCCACACCATAATTAACAGCCATTTCATTAAAGACCTCTTGTACACTCATCTTTTTGGTGACTTGCATTTTTGGCACAACTTTCTTAGCAACCCATCTTGAATTGGCACTTTTATTTTCCAACACTGGTGCACAAGTGTGGGGCCCCTCTAATGTCTTTATTTGAAAAGTCCTTCTGTCACCCACCTTTGAACATAAAACCTTATATCCACATTGGTCCCTACACTCCACCCTTACCCTGTAACTTTCATTTTTTGGCATTTTAATTTGGTAACCATTTAATACGTTCCACTCAATAATTGCTTCTTTAAACTCTACCAGAGTATTAAATTCCATACCTATCTTGAACTTAAAATCCTTATTTAATTGTGGCATCCTAAACTGGTCATATTTAATTGTGTCATCATTTGAGTCATCAGGGTCTGAGCTACCCAACTCTTCACTAAGGTAATCTCCATCTATTTCTTCATCTACAACATACTTCCCTTTCCCATTCTTCAAAAGAGACACTGGTGCAATCACATTCATCCTGCCACTATTGTTTTTCTTAGGAGATTTTTTCTTAGGTGTTTTGGAACCACACTTCTTGATCCTTAATGTTTTGTAGTTAACTGTGACTCTGTTGGTACCATTAGCAGGTGCTTCAACTTCAACATCTTCAAACCCATCTTCAAGTGCAGTGGTTCTTTCATCCTCACTATCATCAAACCCAACAAATTTACCACTATCATCATCAGTGCTAACCATAACATCTTCCTCATCATACCCTACATCCAAATCAAAAAATCTAGGTACATCTACTTTGACACTTATATCCAACACATTGTGCTCAACAAAGATATGTGCATCTACTTTGTTAGCAACTGAATACCCAGAAACCTCCTCAGCAATATGGTCCTCATTGATTTGAAAAAAATCTTCAAAAATCACTTCAATTTGACTCCACACCCTAAACTTATTCTTCTCATATCCCCAAGAAGCCACAGTATTCTGAATATCACACACACCCCAGTTGTTACTTTCAAGACCAGACACAACAGTTTGTACACCACCTCTATAAAAAATACGCTTATCCATAACAAACTCCCCACCATGATGGAAAACAGCATCAAACAAAACCATTATCTGTGGTAAAAAAAAAAACAATTTTTTATTCAAAATCAGAACCACACGTGTCTGCAGCCCATTGGTTTAAACCAGGTTAATATCAACAACTCACACAAAACAAAAAGCTTCAATAAATAATCCCTAAAAATGGAACTTTTGCACATGGAAAACAGACAATAATGGAATCTAGGATCAGACTTTTGGGACCACAACATACAATTTTCCCTTTCTTTACCATCTACAAATACTAACAACACAGAGACACGCATGCATAAAGAGAAAGAGAGAATCAGTAAACTTACCACAAGCTTCGTCTCCAACCTTCCCGTTCACTTCGCTTACTCTTTCTCCGTTCGTGTCCAGATTCGCAATAACGTAAATCGAAACCCTCTTTCTTCAAAATCGCAGCTTCCTAGATTCGCAGTATTCTTGCTTCAAAATCGCTAAAACGCAGAAACCTTGCTTCGAATCGCAGAAATCTTGCTTCGAATCGAAACCCTAACCCCAGTTGTTACTCTTCGATTCTGAATCCGTCCCTTTGTTCTTCGTCTGTTTCTCTTCTTCGTGCGTTTCTTCTTCTCAATTGGAGAAATTAGATTTTAAGTTTTGGGGGAAATGAGAGGGGGGTATACCAATAAACAAAATGTTTGGACTTTTGGATTTTTTCAATTTTGGGGGAAATTAAATTTTAATAATCTAGTTGTAAATTAAAAAAAAAACATAGAAACAAAAAATACCTACTCAGCATGCCACGTCACCTTTTTTATCCAGTCAGACGCTGACTATTGGCTTTGGGGGGTAAACCAAGGAATCTTCATATTACAAGTGGGAATCTACAAGTTTTTTTTTTGCAGGGGGGTAAACCAAATGTCGCCCAAATGGTAGGGGGGTAAAAGCCTATTAACCCTATTATGAATAAATGAGATAAATTAGGGATACGTTTGAGGTTTGAGGTTAGTGGTGGACATATATGAAAGATGCAGGTGGGTGAATTCTAATTTTCTTCCTAAATATGACATAATGGTATTTGGATGGTTCCTCATCTATGCATTTGCAATTGTAATTTTGTTATAGATAGAGTGGGAAGTCACATTGTAAGAAATAGAGTTTACGTGTGGTTGATGAAGTTTCTACATGAAACTTGCTGTTTTTGTTTGGTTTGGGCTCATCTTGGGACTAAATAATATTTTCTGGTGGAATAAATTAAGTTTGGAAGATTTCTCTTCTAGCCCTTTCATTGTTTATAAATTATAAGCCCTAAACAAGTTTTAAAATATAGAACTTTTTGTTTATGAATATGTAACTCTTTCTTTTTTTTTGGTGGAATGAATATGTAACTTTTTTCTTATCAAACTTACTAAACATATATTATTTTCGCTATTAGACCTAAAGTTTGAGTTTTATTAACATTACCATTCGATATACCTTGATTTAAATGTGAAAACTGAAACATGTACTGTTGGATACAAGTCATATGCTTGATCAACCCGTTGGGATTAACTCAGCTTTCTTTCTCTAATTAATTTTTGGTAAAAAGTAATTCTCTTAATTAAGATTTATATATATTATGTGTTCCGTTTCAAACCCATTGATCACTAAAAAGTACATAAAAGAAATTAATACAAACCCTTTTTTATCACAAGAAAGTACATAAAAGAAATTAATTTATTTCAATATCACATATAACCATAACATGGTACCATAATACAAATTCAAAATACACAAAGATAATATATATCCTAGCTTGACCGAACTTACCAAAGAAGAGGCCAAGTTATTTAGCTATATATGTAATGTAAATACTCTCACACTGACACAAACATTATTATTAGTATAGGTAGATATATAGATATCAAAATAACACACAAAGACCATGGCCACGATCACTCATCATGGAAGAGTACTTGGAGTTGGAGGTTTTTGAGCACAAAACTGATTATAGAGAAGGCACGCAGGATTAGGCACAAAAGGTATAGGGGAAGCCAAGCAATTGTAAAGCAAAATCGCACAATCTATTGTAGGCCCAAACTTTTCAGATTTGTATAAATTAGGATCATCATTCCCCATTTTGTTGTTACCTCTTCCTTCACCCTCATCAACACTATAGGCACCATTCAGAAATGCCACAACAATGAGAACTAAGACAAACGAAGTGGTGATGAACTTTGTCATAGTAGAGCAATGTGATGGATTACTCTCTTACACTTTGTTATTTTTCCTCTAATCAGTTTTCTTTGCAATGAAGAAATTGTCACTAAAATCACTCCAATTTATAGGACTAATTATTACCTTAAATGAGAAGTGAATCAATTAAATGTGTAATTGCGTGACGAAGATGATTTTCACAAAATTAGGATATAAGTTGGTGTGAAAACCGTGTGGTGTGGAACCCTAGTCTTAAATATATTAACATGTGGTTTCCTTTTAGGGCTGTGGGTTAAGGTTGACTAGCTAATTAATTGAACAAAAGGATTAATAAATAGTGTCATTTGAGGTAAATGATATAATTGAGTATTTTTAAAGGTTGACTAGCTAATTAATTATTCATTTGGTTAACCAATTTGATTTTTTTTTAGTAAAACCAAATTGAATTTTTTTTTCACAAAAATAAATGATATTCATTCATTCAAATGGGTAGAGTACATCGATACATGAAAATTTGCTAAAAACAAAACTGATGAATCTGTGAACAAACTCACATCATCCATGTTAATAACATAAAACGGCAAAGTACTAAAGCCTACACATATGATTATATTTAAGTCTCCGGAATACTCATGTCTCCAAATCTGCAACGTTGACGACTCCAAAGTCATTGATTTGATCTGCACTTGATCGAAGCTGATCTGACTATCTGAATCGAACAAATACCTGAATGAAACAAGAAAGGCAAACAAGGTCGCACAAAGACGACGAAAAAAACAAGGTTGCACTAAGACGACGAAATCACAAAAAAGAAACGAAATAGATGTGTAAATAACTTATTTTAGTAAAAGGGAAATAAAAACTAGGGTTTTTGTGACGGCTCCCAAGAGAGAAGAGGAAGAGTGATCGTGGATATGTCGGATAGATCCACCATAATCATCACGGATTAGCCAAAATGAAAAATAAAACGAGTAAATAGTCAATTTCCCCCCTGAAATTGTAAGTTTCATCAACTATCCTCTTGAAATTAACAAAACTTCAATTACCCCCTGAAATTTCACAACGTTAGTCAATTTACCCCCTCCGTCAAATTTTTCTGTTAGTGAACATGACGTTTTGCAAATACCCCGCTGAAGTTTTGCACTTATGTGCAAAATGTTCCTCAAACTTAAAAATTTATATTATTTTTTTCTTAAAAACAAACAATTAATAGTTAAATATTAAAACTAACTATTAATTTTGGAATTTTGGAAAACTACATGCATATATACATCAAAATAGGCTCCAAAATGGGAAAAAATATGTATTTTTTAAAGTGACAATAATGGGATGATTTATGGATTAATATTGGGGGTTGTGTAGTTTAAATGGTTTGAGCAAATTGTTGAAGGAGTTGGAGGAGTTAAAAGACTAAGATGGTAAAGGAGAAAATATAAATTTAAATCTGATTATTAATTTGTTTATAAACCTCTAAAAATAATAATTTGTCTATTAGAAATAACTATTATTGTCACTTTAAAAATACACATTTTCCCTATTTTGATATATATATGTATGTAGTTTTTCCAAACTCCAAATTAATAGTTAGCTTTAATATTTAACTATTAATTGTTTGTTTCTAAGAAAAAAATAATATAAATTTTTAAGTTTAGGGGGCATTTTGCACATAAGTGCAAAACTTCAGGGGGGTATTTGCAAAACGTCATGTTTACTAACAGAAAAATTTGACGGAGGGGGTAAATTGACTAACGTGGTGAAATTTCAGGGGGATAATTGAAGTTTTGTTAATTTCAGGAGGGTAATTGATGAAACTTACAATTTCATGGGGGAAATTGACTATTTAGTCAAAATAAACCAAATTGAAATTTTAAAGAGCTATCCTTTGGGTCATTTTAATAGTTGTATTTACTTTTACAACGAAGAACGTCTGCTTTCAAGACTTCAAGTGGCATGATTTAATTTCTATCTTCAGCAGTCTTTTTGTACTGACTTTTATTGGACATATTTTGTGCTCTAATTTTCTTAATAAAGTTTCTCTCTGCCTTATAAAAAAAAAATTAGTCTAATGAGCATTCTTAATTTGTTGAGTATGTGTGTGATGCAACTACTGATTAGTAATTTTTTTTTTCCAGATGAAAAGTTTCTTATATTTGAGACTTGTTATTTTTATATTTGGGAGAACCGGCATAGATCAGTTTGGTAAAGACTTGGAATCTGAGTGTACTCCTGTTATTTGATATATGTTTTAATCCTTCAAGTGCCAACAATTCATGTGTTTGGTTAATCGAGGCAGAGCTTTACTCTAGCTTTAACTTAGTCTCTCGCTACAAGAGTGTTGACAATTTGAAATTCAATCCAATTCAATAAAACGAATACTATAAGACCAATTTTGATTGGATGACGTCTACGATAGCAAAAGTGAATGAAAAAAGGTAGCTTTATTGGGGTTTCACGAGAAAGAGAGGTCAAACGCGTGAACTACCTCAAGGGCTCCATGCCGGCGTGATTGGTTTCACCATGGCGAGAACTGAGAGAGAGATCAAAGGGTTAGGGGGTACCATTGGACTAAAGTGATGTATAAGAGTGGGAGACCAAATGTAACGCCTCGGATTTTAATCCAAGACATCATTAAAAAATTACACTTTTAAAAAGAAAGAAGATTATTTTCAAAAAAGTATGCATTTACTAAATTGCTTTTTAATAAAACAACAAAATAAAATTCAAAGGTAGAGACAATTCATTTATTTCTTTATGGAATACAAATCAACTTTATAATACACCTAAAAATACTTTGAATTACAAATATAATTATAAAACCCATTTTGGTCTCGCGCAACGCTTCAATCTCACATCAACTTCATATTTCAATCTTTGATACCTACAACATTTTATTAATGTAATGGTCAGTTTCCCGTTCCACATGGAATCACCTAAACTCATAAAAATGTCATAAAATAATAATAAAAGTACTCATCAACTAAAAAGGATTAGAAATTACCAAAAGAGTAAAGTGCACAAAAACTCTTTTGTAAAACTTTATGCATGAAGTGCATGATATGCAAGACTCAAATGATCCGGATATCGTCGTGTTAACGCACACAGCCACGACTAAAGATAACCACTCAATGGTTCCTGCAAGGCCCGCCACCTAGTGACATTAGCCCAATAAAACTAGACCACTAAATGGTCTCTGCAAGGCCGTAGCCCAGAAGACTAGACCATTAAATGGTCTCTGCAAAGCCGTAGCCCAAATAAAACTAGACCACTAAATGGTCTCTGCAAGGCCGTAGCCCAATTCAAAGGATGAAATGTGCCTTTGACTTTGCATTAGGATCTCGTCAACATTCATTTCATTGAATATTAGGGGAATTATAATTAATTGCAAGACCTCCAATGTAAATCAAAGGATGAAATGTGAAGTAGGTGATTAGGATCAGCAAGCAAAAAAAGTTTAGACATGTAATAAGAGGAAAGCAATAATAAAGGTGTATTTGCAAGTTACAGGCAACACAATACTATGTTGAAAATGAGAAGTCTTGAAACCAATCTTACTATGTAGTATTTTTTAATAATAGATATACATGCACAATGTTGTTTCTCAATAAAAATTAAAAGATTTTAAATTAAACATGTCCGTCTACCTATCAACCACTATCTTAGAGTTAAGCTCAAACTTAGCATTGTTAATATGTAAGTCTTTAACCCATCTGATAGCGCATAGTAACCTTAAATCAACACTGGTCACAAGCAAGACCCACTCATTTTGTTTCCAAAACAAAGATCACTTAATCATCCGAACAAGGGCAGTCCTAGCTTAGGGCATGATATATACAATGATATTTGGTTTTATTTTTTCTGATTGCATGAAGTGAATTTGGCAGCAAAATTCTTACTAATGTTTTCCTTAAATGTGAAATAAATTCGGGTTTGAGTGAGGTATATTATTTTTACAAAATTGAAGACTAATATTAAAGTCTAAATAGAAGGAATAGGAATAAGTGGAGCTTAAAGCAAAGCACTTCTATTCGATAATTTTCAATAGTAAGTGGAGCTTAAAACAAGTATTAAAATATAGATTTTTTCTATGCATATGTAACTTTTTTGTTTATAAAACTTACTAAAAAAAAAAAATATGAATTTCTTTAGTCGACCTAAAGTTTGAGTTTTAGTAACCTTATCTTTCGATAGGCACTGATTTAAATGTAAAAACTGATGATTATAAAAAAAAGGGTCCTGCTAATCGATGCTCCTGGGGCACTGGTTAAGCATATCATAAAAGGAAATTATTATCAAAAAAGGAAACTGTTTTTGACTTTATTATCAATTAATTACACAACTTCAATGCATTAACTACTATATAATTTCCTCTTTCATATTATTAACTAGTGCCCGGGGGCACCGATTAGCATTTCCCTAAAAAAAAATGTAAAAACCGAAACATGTATTGTTGTATACAAACCATCTTCTTGATCAACCCGTCGGGATTAACTCAGCTTTCTTTCTCTAATTAATTTTTGGCAAAAAGTAATTCTCTTAATTAAGATTTATTATGTGTTCTCTTAATTAAGATTTATTATGTGTTTCGATACAAACCCTTTGATCACAAGAAAGTACATAAAAGTAATTAATACAAACCCTTTGATCACAAGAAAGTACATAAAAGAAATTATTTTATTTCAATATCGCATATAACCATAACATATAACATGGTACCATAATACAAATTCAAAACACACAAAGATATTATATATCCTAGCTTGACCGAACTTACCAAAGAAGAGGCCAATTTATTTAGCTATATATATGTAATTTAACACTCTCACACTCACACAAACATTATTATTAGTATAGATAAATATATAGATATCAATATAACACACACAGAGGACATGGCCAAAATCATTCATCATGGAATAGTACTTGGACTTGGAGGTTTTTGAGCACACAACTTAATATAGATTGGGCACACAGGAGGGAAAACCATGCACTTGTAAAACAAAACCATACAAGCTGAAAAATTAGGATCATCATTCTCCAGTTTGTAGTTACCTCTTCCTTCACCCTCACCAACACTGTAGGCACCATTCAGAAATGCCCCAACAATGAGAACTAAGATAAGTGAAGTTGTGATGAACTTTGCCATAGTATGTGATGAATTACTCTCTTACACTTTGTTTTTTTTTTTTTCTTCTAATCAATTTGTTTTGCAATGAAGAAATCGTCATCAAAATCACTCCAATTTATAGGATTAATTATTACCTTAAATGAGAAGTGAATCAATTAAATGTGTAATTGCGTGAGGAAAATGATTTTCACAAAATTAGGGCATAAGATGGTGTGAAAACCGTGTGGTGTGGAGCCCTAGTCTTAAATATATTAACATGTGGTTTCCTTTTAGGGTTGTGGGTTAAGGTTGACTAGCTAATTAATTGAACAAAAGGAATAATAGATAGTGTCATTTGAGGTAAATGATATAAGAAGCAATTAATTCACTTTTTTTCTCTCTCTTATTAACCTTTCTGGCCTTTTCTATGTCATATTAATGAGCTCATTTCTTGAAACTGGATGCTATATACAGGTTTATTTTCTTCAACAAAAAAAAAACAGTTTTGAAATATACGACGAAGATGAATGTTTGCAATTGAAAAGATCTTTTGTCCAATTGAAAATAAAACTTCTATTAGAATAAATCTTGTTGTTAGTGGTGGTTCAATCCTTTGTGGCCGTTTTTTGCCGGAGACGGAATTAGAGAGATGAACGTTTGCAGTTCTTGGCCCATGATCTCAAAGGGAAAGAACATAACACATATTCCTGAAACAAGAGCTACACTTCAAACATAAAAGACAACTCAAGTTTGATGACACTCATGTTCTAAACCCACCGTTACTAAATGAGTAATGACATAACATTCCACGACTCCGACACCAATTGTTCTATTCCCTGAATTCTGTTTAATATAATGGACTCCAAAATTCTCCTAATTTTGATTTCCTTGCCACATGACCTTTCCCTTGTTTGCACTCATTACAGTGAATTGTAACGCTGTGACTGTGATGGTGAAAATTCATAAAGCTAATTAATAAGACATAAAAATGGATTAGAAAAGTTAATAAGAGAGAGAGAAAAAAAAAAGTGCATTAATTGCTTCTTTAGAAAAACCTATGATATAATTGAGTATTTTAAAGGTTGACTAGCTAATTAATTTTGGTTAACCAAATTGAAATTTTAAAGTGGGTCATTTTAATTGTTGTATTCACTTTTCCTTAAAAAAATAGTAGTATTTACTTTTAAAACGAAGAAGGTCTGCCGCCAAGACTTAACGTGGCATGATTTAATTTCTATCTTCAACAGTCTTTTTGAACTAACTTTTATTGGACATATTTTGTGCTCTAAGTTTCTTCTTAATAAAGTTTCTCTCAGCCTTTAAAAAAAATAGTCTAATCAGCATTCTTACTTCGTTGAGTATGTGTGTGAATGCAACTACCCGTTAGTAATTTATTTATTTTGCAGATGAAAATTTTCTTGAATTTCATTGTTATTTTATATTTGGGACAACCGATGAAGATCGGTCCGGTAATGATTTGAGATCTAAATGTACTCCTCTCTTTTGATCTTATATGTTTTAATCTTTTAAATGCCAACAATTCATGTGTTTAGTTAATCGATACATAAACAACAAATACTACAAGGCCAATTTTGATTGGATAAGGTATATGATAGCAAAAGTGAATGAAAATAGGTAGCGCGACTAGTTCCACAATTGCGAGAACTGAGAGAGATCGAATGCATGGGGGATGCTATTGGACTAAAGTGATTCATGAGAGAGGGGGGGAGGGAGGGAGGGAGGGAGGGAGGGAGAGAGAGAGAGAGAGGTACCACTCACCAGTATGGCATAGGATAGGCGGCAATAGAGGTCTTCTTGTTCTTAGAGATTGTGAACATGCAAACTTAGTTTGGAGTAATATTAATGATGGTTGTGATCATGTTTTCTTTCAATCTGGTGATGTTCAATAAGTTACCTTTGTTGTGGCCATGGATGTTTTTTTCAAAGAAGAATTGAAGGTTTTTGTTCCTTGCTCAACCCAGGTTTTAGTTCAACTAATTAAAATGAAGGTTGAAGAAATCAACCTTCGTGGCAACTTGTGTGCTCTGAGATTAAATTTTCTTAAGGAAGAAGCAATTTTCTCAAATCATTGGTATCCCCCTCTGTTGGATTCAAAGCAGGTTGAACCTAACTCACCAATCCCATACCAATCAATCATCATCATCAAGTTAGTAATCATCGCCAAGATGTGCTCCGATGACGGGTTTCCGTCTCTTTTATTCATGTGATTCTCTTTTATATGAGTACAGCATAGTTGATGCCTCAATCACACAGTTTAACCTCATAAGCAACAATGTTTTATATTATGATTTTAAGGTCAACGTACCGCAAGAAACTCCAACAATGAAATAGATAATCAAAAAAAGACTGCACCTTTTTCGTATAAGGGTATTGAATTCACTTATGCAACTATGTCGCCCTTTGTCCTTGCCCGTATGAATACCATTTTACTTTAGCACTTAGTGTGTGAAGGGCATAGCATGATCAAACTCAAGCCTCAGCAACTCGTTGAGTATAACGATGAGACACTTTTGGGGAATTATAGCTTAGAGTTTGAGAATTCCTTTGACTTCCAATGGTAAAGGGACACCTAATTTTAATGTCACCATTTGCTCTTACAACTACGGGTTGTATTGATATTTTTTGATAGTTGAAAGAAAGTGTAGTAGTAGCCCAAAGAGAGACAAATTTTCTAGATTGATCTTTATGTTATTGGTGCTAAGATCAAGAATCCTCGCCATGGTTTTCTTTTTGTGTTTCTTTAAATCTCTATGTTTATTCATGAATCCTGTTTGTACGAGTGCAACGACCACCTTTTCTTTCAGTGATGCGTTTGTGTGTGTTGTACAGAATATAAGATTATTTGTGTACGTATGAGTTTTAATTAAATTTTGATTTAATTTGGTTCAAACTTAGAATTATGATAAAGTTATACTATTCTATGATTTATATATTGTTGTTCCTATATACACTGAAGCAGGTAGCACCCTAACTCATCAATCCCCTAAGTTTTGCCTACTAATTAATCAAGTTATCACAAATCATCAGCAAGATATGTTTCAAACTATTATTTTACCAGTATTGGAATTACATTGACGATTTTTATCTACCTATTAATTTTCACGAAAACATATCCAATTTAGTTGAGTAAACAGTTAAGCTATCGGTAATTTTCTGTTGCTGTGTTGCGTGTGAAGTTAAAGAATGAAGAAGAGTCAACAAGTAAAATCTGGTGTCATAACAAGTAAAAACAAATCGTTTGAAATTGCATTGATTGCTTAAAAAGTATATTCTACCAGGTTGCTTAATCGATACATAATCATATGATCTAAGCAAGACAACATTTCACTGAAAATAATCATATGAATCCCAATAAATATATTTAATCCGTGTTTTGAATCAATATCTCACAATAAACATGGTCACTGTGTGTAACCGAGAGCTTCAACTTAAACTCAACAGGTTCATTCTTAAAATGACCAAGAGTCGCACTGTGATAACAAGTGCAACCTAAAAACATTTATTCCCTTTCATATAGTGAATAAAAGCAATAATATCAAGCTTTAAAAGACTCCCCTGCTTTTACCATATCTTCGAGTACCTTAAAAATTTGTGGCTCCGTCATGCCTTCCAGTTTAATGCCTTTCTCAACGCCCAAATCTGGTATTAAAGAAGGAAATGAATGTGTTGATCAAAATAAAGAACCAGTACAAAATGATGAGCTTCAAGATATAATCAGAAAGGTTCACCAGAGATACAATGACTTTGCAGAGTAAGTATACTGAAATTGGCATTATGAGCATTTTGAAACTAAGGGAAAAAAGCATGTGAATGAAAATTATGGAACGAGAATTTCAAATAAAAAATAATGAAAATTAAGATAGGGGATACCATATCTTGCCCATAATTGGGGTTCAACTCCACTGCATTCACGGATCAATATTGGCAACTTTGGGTTCAATGTCTTTAGTTCCTTATAATTCTTTTCAACAAATGCCCTGAGATAACAAAAATAATAATAAGAGCTCATTTTATATTCAAATATGTATAATAATGCTTTGAAATTTTGGTCCAAAGAAAGGAAAAAAATATATCTAACCTTGCAGATGAGCTTGCAGGAGATGACTGGCACATCAAAAACCGAAGCTCTTTTATGTTCTTTGAAAGATTTCCTCTCCATGCCATTGCTTTCCTAGATCAAAGTTATAATATTTGTGATATTTTGCCACAACAGTCATCACAGGGCTTTTTGAAAAGGAAGTAAAGCCTAATGATGCAAGCTATAGAACCACTGGTATCTAGTATTGATTTCACTGGAAAAGCATACATCCTTAGTCTACATCAATTTCAGTACACTCTCTTACATCATCTCACAGAAAATCATAGTATAGATGAAAAAATGAATTGTATTTACTATACAATTATGATAATGAAGAAAACAGTAAAAGGGTGACCCTCCAAAGAATTCCCGCCCCCTATGCTTCACATAGAAGCACTCCTCTGTTGTAACAAGTTAACAGAATCCCATCCCAACACTCTTTCCTACATATCTAATGGACAAATACTCTCCTTATCTCTCGCATGCTCCTCCCTGCTTTTGGCGAAACCCCGGGACACCTCTTACATATACCTCCCAAAATTAGGCCTAGGCTCCCTAGGCTACTTGGGCAGTTGACATTTGGCCCTTTAGTGGGCAGTTAACATAGCCAACCTCCTTGGCATCAGCCTTCTCCTAAAAACTGTTTCAAAATTGATTTGAATGGTAGAAGTTAGTTCTCGTGTAGAACCATGTGCTTAATAATTTTACACCAATGAAGCAGACACGACTTGACCAGTTTTTGCTTCTGCTTAACAGCTTATGAATTTATCACTGCTAGTGGTTCTGATATTGAGGGACTATTACAATTGCCAAGATGCAGGAAAATGTGCCTCCACCTTATGTACCTCTACTACTTTTTTATAACTGAGAAATAGAAAACTGGATGGATCAACCTAGACTTTGGAAGCAACAGGTTATACGTGACCATATACAATCTCAAAATGGGATTTAGTTGCAGCTCTATGGTAGGCTGTGTTATAAAAGCACTTAGGCCAATGAAGCCAATTTGACCATTTAGTTGGTTGACCAGAGGCAAAACCTCAAGTTTCCGATCTCCAATTAAGCACCCACACTATGCCTATCAAATTGAAAATGATAGCCAAACTGATAAGCGAAAATCGTGTGGGTGGGGAGGAGGGGTTGGAGCCCCTGGCCGCCCCCCTCTGTATCCGTCCCTGGCAATTTCGGACAAAATATAACGTTTTTACACGCAAACGCAACTGTGGCCACATTTTACCGCAATATAAACTGTTGCAGCATACTGCAACCGAAATTTAGAACCATATGATCCCCTATAACTAACAACAGACTTGGGAATCAAATGCAACCATTTGATGTCCTTTCCAAAACCATCAACTATGTGCTTAGTACTTAAAAATGCCTAAATGTAATAAAAAGAGCATAATTCGAGCAAATAATTGTCGTAACTCATAATCTCATTTTTCATTTACTGTGATATTCAAGCCCGGTACTCTATTATACGAAGAAACTAACTAACACTTATTTAATTAAATTCATTTTACAAACTCAATCAAAAAATTCGAGCAAATATATCATAAGCGCTTATCATGATAGGCACTTATGTATAATCTATTTCTATAACAAAGGATAAAATAAAGCTAAATTGTCTTCCTATAAGCTATAAGCTGTTTTCGTAAGCTAACTTGAAGCACTTATGAAAATAAGCGCCTATAAAAACAGTCTCAAATAAATCAATAAAAAAAAAATGAATGAAATCAAGGTAATGAGAAATCAAGAAAAATGAATAAAATTGATAGTTGACAATTTGAACATTTTCTGAGAAATAGAAAATTTGTAATTGGAAAATCAAAACACATGAAAATGAATTTCTGACTCACTGCTTGTGGCGACCGAAGATCAGAAGAAGAGTTCAATGCGACGCTAACTTGTTTCCGATAGATACCCTGTGGGGATTGATTTGATTACTTCAATGTAATAAGGTAAGTAATATTATCTTATTTTTTTAAATGGAATAAGGTAATATTATTAAAAAAAACATATTAAATTAATTTTTTTAAGGAAAAAAATATGATCAAAATTATTAAAATTTGCACAACGATTCCCTTCACCGAATAAGTGAGATAACAAAAAAATTCATAACATGTGTTAGTCATTTTGCGATGAACTCATGATTTGCTAGACCAAGTTTTGACAGACATTAGTTTGTAATCGAATAAGATTTTTTTTTTCTTGTTTGTCAACTGTATTGTACCTTATTTTTAAAATATTAATAATTTTCTTTCTAAAATGCTCAAAGAGTCAAAGTAAAATAATCGACATGAAGTTTTTATAGAATCATAAGCATAAGAAAATTAAACATAGTTAAACGATCATATAATATATTTAGATCAACAATCTACTCTAATAGACAATACATAAACTTTTTATTTTTATATGATCATTTAATAAGAAACATTTAATAATTTAAGCATCATGATCATGAATAAGTGAAAAGGCCTTGAGGATAAAGTTATCTGATGGCTTCTCCAACACAATAGCTGCATAATTGTTAGAAGTTGAACCATTGTTAGCACAAAGGGTGAGGCTGTATTTGGTTCCCTTCTTCTTGTTAACATCGGATGCACCATTGGTGACTTTCTCAAATACAAGTTTTGCCTCAGTATTTTGCATATTGTACTCAGTAACAGCAAAGTTTGCGACTTTAATCAGGTGTTGATTATTGTTGTATATGGGTTTAGCTTGATTGATTGTCGTTGAGGCAAACAGAACAACAAGGATAATTACAAATGATTGAAATCTCATGATGCTTGTATTGTAACGGTTATCTTTACAAGCTTCAGAGATCTTGTCAGTGTGAGTATGTCTTAGCCGGATCGATTGTTGTATTTATAGCACACAAATTACCAAGTTGATGTTATTTTTTCAAAGGTTGAAATAAATATAATCAAGTCAAATCTTTATTTTTATTCAATTCAGTCAAATCTATTAAATTATATAAAAAAGAATTACATATAAATTGAATATTTATTTAATTATATTTGAAAATATTCTCTATTCTTTTTTTATTTGTATTGTGTCGAAAGTTATATCAAATTGGTAATACTCCGGCCACTTTTTTTAAAAGACAAATGATCAACAAAAGTTGATGTATTTGGTCTTTATTATGAACCAAATACATCAATTTTTAATGACTCATTTCTCTCTTATAAAAAGGATTGGAAGGAGTATTGTTTTTACGGATGGAAGTAAAAATAAATAAAATTAATTATAATAAAATTTTCCCACCTAGGTCAAACCTATTACATTGTATAAAATAATATTACATATAAATTTAATAGTTATTCATTTAATTATAATTATAAAAGAAAAATATACTATCCATTCTTTTTCTATCTATATGTTAAACAAGTTATATCGAGTTGGAAATATTTTTTTAATTATCAAGTAAAAAAAATTGAACTAATTAGATCAAATATGTTTTTTTTTTTTTTGAAGAAACAAAAATGGTATATATATTAACAAAGGCGGTGAAGCCTCCTAAGTACAAGATGTACTAAGAAGTCACCCGTGAAACAGTCATACAAATGTAGTAATTACAATAAACCGGGTACGTCGATATTCAAACATAACATAGGGTCCGACCACCACCTTTGATAACCTTACACAAATGTGGCTTTACTAGCTTTTGCCACCATAAAGAATGTAATTTTACTTTTTCTGATAAACCTTCTATGCATGTTTGGATATTATTAAAAAGTATGTTGTTGCGTCTATTCCAAACGATCCAAACACAAAGCAACCAAATAAGCTGAAGAAAGGATCTACGCGCCTTCGAGTGACCTATACAGTTGATAAACTGAATAAAATGCTCACAAAGATCATGAGGATCAACACCTAACACGCCAATCCATGCCCAGATATGCTGCCAAACTACGCCAAAAGTAGCACAATGGAGAAACAAGTGATTTGTTGATTCTTCAATACCGCATCCAGCCGCGCACCCAGCTGCCTCGACTTCCAGACACCCACGCCTCATGAGATTGGCTTTAGTTGGAAGCCTATCCCGTAACAAATGCCAAGCAAGAATGGAAACCTTCAAAGGAACCTGCTTATGCCAGACAAGGTCTCCGACACCAACAATTGGAGGATCGGCCATAGTAGTTAAAATTTGATAGGCCCCACGCACTGTGTAAACATCATCATTGTTGGAATCCCAAAGCCACCTGTCAGAAATATCAGACTACACCGTTAAATAATTGCCTACAGTGCTCTACCAACTCCTCCTCCCACACTCACAAAGGTCTCCTCCAGTTCCACGCCCCTCCTTCATTCTCCCACCCAAGGGCATACAACTGCCACCGTACTCAGCTTGTTAGTCGCTAAGTCAAATAAACGACTAAATCTTGTCCGAAGAGGGACATCACCTCAAATATTTTTTTTTTTTAAAAAAGACTAAATATGTAATATTATATAAAATAAGATTAAATATAAGTGGAATATTAAACTATTTAAATATCATTGTGAAAAAAATATCACTTAGTCTTTTTCATACAGAGAATCAATTCTAGAAAGTGGTTATAATTATATAAAAAAATTATAAAATTTATCAATAGTATTTTTATAATTTCCAACCAAGAAATTAATCGTGTTATCTCACAAGTTTGTTATAGACATATAGACATCGATGTTATATTAAGTCTTAGTAGCATATGAAATGTATCCAAAATAAAATTAAAATAGGTGAAAAATTAATAAAGACAATAAAGTATGGTTATTTAAAAGTTAATTTTGTACTCTAAATTATAAAATTAATGGCAAAATATTTAATTTTAATTATCATTTACATTTAAATTATAAAGAAATGAATTTATTTTTCTCAAATGGTGGCTCAAAATTAGTATATATCATAAAAATATTTATTTATGTTAAAATAGATTAAAGTGTAGTGCATATTTAATTATTAAGGGAGGGGGTTGTAATTCAAGCATCTTATAGGAAAGGTGGATATAAATTTTACTTTTCAAAGGAGAAAAATGTATATTTTAATATAAGAGGGGAGGGGAGTGTAATTTACTTATTAAAATAACATAAAAACAATAAAGTGACGTAACAAAAAGAAGACAGTTGATCAATGATATCTTATCACTTTTTATAATGAATAAAAATGTTAATATTTTTAGAAAAAAAAAAGGAGGGATCACTTGAATTTATATTATCTCGTTCCCTAATTCTCTCCTTCTCCCTCCCGTCAAGTTATCTCTCTAAATTTTAGAGAGAATATCAAGAGAGAGAAATAATTAAAAAGAATAAGATCAAGAGAGAAACAAACACAAATTGAAGAATCAAGGAGAAGGAGAGAATAAAGGGAAGGAGAGGATCCGATTACAAATTTCTTACACGCAAAGAATAAAATGACATGTATCAAAGAATTAAAAAGGGTTATTTTTTCCATTTTGCTAGTGTTTTTAGAGCTGTCAAAATGGGCCGGCCCCGAAAGCCCGAATAAAATGTAGGGCTTGGGCCGAATAATTGGAGCCCGAAATTGAAGAGGGCTTTTTAGCCCGGCCCGTAAAAGCCGTTGGCCCGTTAGGGCTAGCCCGTCCGGGCTGCCCGGAAGCCCGCAAAAAATACAACTGTTTTTTTTTTTTTGTGGTCTGTGTGTGTGAGAGACTGATACGGGCCCGGGCTGGCCCGTTAGCCCGGCATATTTATGTATGTTCCGTACTTAAAAGAATGGAAAAGGAAAGAAAAAAATACGGGCCAGGGCCGGCCCGTTAGCCCGGGAGCCCGTATAGGGCCGGGCTCGGGCTCATTTTTTGCAGCCCATATTCAAACTGGGCTTTTTAGCCCGGCCCTTAAAAGCCCTTGGCCCGGCCAGGCCGGGCCGCCCGTTTTGACAGCTCTAAGTGTTTTGTTTGCTTAAGGCCCATTTTGTTTCAGATTTTTTTCTAAGAAAATCTATTTTTTTTCAATCACTTGTCATTTTAAAATGTTAGTTTAGGATTTTTTGAAAAAAATCATTTTATGAAAAAGAATATTTTTCCTTTAAATGAAAAGCTATTAGGATTAACTTTTGTCAAAATCAATTTTTTATTTTTTCAAAAACAAGGAGGGAACACATGTACAAGTTAAAAACTCTTTTTTTTTTAAAAAAAAATAAGTCAAGAGCAAAATGACATCAAAAAGAATAGTGTCCAACTATGTTGGAACCCTACTCTCCTCTCTTGCCAATTGCACAAACATATTATTAAAAAAAAGGAAAAATTACATAAAAATTAGGGGGACATAAAACCTGACATAGTCAACAACCCTAATAGGGATAAACAAAAACAAAAAAAAACCATCCATGAAGTGGGTCCAACCCTAAACAATTCTAACAATTAAACGCGGGTCTAAAGCTTGGCGAATGAATCGATCGTCAACACAAATCGGATCATGTATCATCAACTTCCTGCAACAACGACAGCAAGCATTGACGACTCTTTCGAGTCCATACAGTCTCATGACAATCAACAAGGTGACTGGGATACCCGAGAATGACGTATGAATTGTTTTCCAACACAGAAAGATAAATGATTCATCAACTCCCTATAAAACAACAGCAAGCAATAATCGCCCTTTTCGAACCAAACCATCCATGAACAAGACGTTGCGATCCAAAAAGAATCAACACAAGCTGGAACTGATTTTTCTAAAAGTAACACCTTCCCCAATTTCTTGGTGCAATAGATGCAAACCCGTAAAATTTGTAACCTGCAAATATCATCAAACCTTGGTTAAAATCAGGAAACAAAGCAAGACACAAATCAGTACCAATCACACATTGAAACTGGACGTTTAAAGCATAAACCAATCTGTCTGATTGCAATCACGAAGGATTGAGACGGATTTTAAGCCATTTCCCGATTCCTACGTCATGGTGGAAGCAAACCCATTAGTGTTGAATCCTGCATATCTCAACAGATATGGGTTAGAATCGGAAAACTAAAGCAAGATGAGAACCCCAGTCAGACGAACCGAGAAAATTCCGAACGCGATTCTTAGATTAGAAAAGATCTCAATCCACGTTATCAACACCAAAACACCCATCAACCATCGGTCCATACGGACGTAATAGGGTGATAGGACAACGGCGCTGCTCACTAAGGAAACAACAGCCGCAGCTAAGAAAGATAACCATCCACCACTGTCGAGGACAACGGCGGCGTTGACCCGAGCATACCCTAACGTGTCCAAAAAGACCACCATAGGGTTTGACGGTGGTGCAGCCGTGAGGGCATAACGCACCACTGCAGTGTAGGGCTACATCAGAAAGGTTTGGGTATTGGATGAAGGTGATGATGTTGGGCGGCGGCTAGTTTAGTTTAGGTTAGAGAGAGGTTTGCAAGAGAGAGGTTCCTTCTTCTATGCTTCAATTTTTTAGAAAATCTCTAGATTCTTTTAACACAAAATCTTTTAAAAAAGTGATTTTTATGGGTAGTAAACAAACAAAAATAGCTTCAATTTTTTTAGAAAATCTCTAGATTCTTTTAACACAATCTTTTTTTTTTCGAGAAATGTTAGTTGACAACTTTTTGGTTGTCCAACACCATATATTTATACTCTATAAGTACTATTTCATTTTTTTTTTATTAGTTATTTCTCTCTCTTATATTCACATCAATAGCTATTAATTATATATTTTTATACGGATTGTCAAATAGTTGCTGCTTTTTGAATTTTCAAATAACATTGCTCTTTTTTTAAAAACTGAAACAATCGCATCTAAGTCTACTATAGGTGATGGATGATAAAGAAAAGTTTGCAAAAAGATGGAGACTCATTGATTCAACTAAGCTTTGGTAGACAACTTTAAGGATGGTAACTTCACTAATCCTTTCAATTTTATTCTTTGCAAGATCAAAATCAACATTATAATTCAACACATCTTCAATTTTCTTTATCTATGCAAGTTTGCTCCCCAAGTGTCAAGCATAAGGGACAAAATGCATCGTAGTGTGACATGGAGTAGGTCATAATAAGATCCTTTATAACACTTTCCTATTGGATCATCTTCAAT
The DNA here is from genome assembly GCF_003473485.1 of Medicago truncatula. Taxonomy (NCBI): domain Eukaryota; kingdom Viridiplantae; phylum Streptophyta; class Magnoliopsida; order Fabales; family Fabaceae; genus Medicago; species Medicago truncatula. The sequence continues at coordinate 3,856,567 of NC_053049.1, forward strand.
CGCATACAAAAAGTTTAACATTAACTTCAAGACAGTATGACTTAAGTCACAAGTCAGAAATTCATTGGAAAGAATTATATAACCAATCTCTTATATATCTTGGATAAATACAGTTAATTTGAATCATAGGAGCATAACAGTAACACAACAGAAGGCCAAAAAAAAAAAAAAAATCACAATCTTGCATGCAAAAGTGTAAAAAAGAGCACAAAGCAGTTATATGATAGATGCAATTCAATGATGTCTTCCCGCAAGGAAAGAAAACCTTGGATATTTACAAATTACAAATGCTACACAAACCTCATGATCATTCACAACGCTATTTTCGCCTTCTTTTCTTATCATAATACAATTCACATTGTCCAACAAATCACTTTTTGCCCCAAGCAAAGCAGCAACACTGGAGAAACAAAGAGTGCAAAGATAAGCATTAGTACAGTGAAAAACTATGAAGCACTGACTGGTGCAGACGCCGACACTAGACACAATACTAACCGATATATACTTGTAATAATTTAAGAAAATAAAAGTGATTGAATGTAACCACATGTTAGTATTGTGTTGTACATTGACATGTGTCAGACACCAACTACGCATTCAATTTGAAGTGTCGGTGCTGCATAGTTGAAAACTCCAAAATTTATAGATTTGCAATGTGTTAAACAGGAGGGCATACCTGAGCTTTGTCATTATTTTGGTTGCGGATAACATGCGGCCTCTCATTAGGTGTGCCAGGTGCATGTCCGGCCCCACCCTGTCTCTCCTCTCTCACTTTATTGAAAATGTGAGTATAGCCATCAGCTGATGCAGGGTTACTCACATCCCAATCACCAAACTTTGGAACAGCTGCACCTTTATCAGGCTGCAACATCAGAATGCCAAAATCATAACATATTCGCAATAGAAAATATCACGAAGATTCTAAGGTACAATAATATATATGCAGATTTTTACTCTTCATGCCATGCACAGTGATAACATACGACGGAAGAAAAGAAAAACTAACAGTTTCATCCCCTCGATTAGCTGGTCTTAATCGAGATCTTCCCGGTGTACCATGGCTGCTGTCATAGGAATTATTCTTTCCTTCCCAAGAGGGACTATCTCTTCCAGCAGGAGCTCTAGCCTGACGATGAAGGGGTGACCGTTCAACGCTGTGCTCAGACCCAGCAGTACTTTGTCTTGAAGGTCTTCGTCGGTTATCAGCAGAACCTACTCCAAGACGAGGTGTAGAATCATTGGAACTCCTATTGCTTGCATTGTCATGGCGAGCCGGAGAGTCAACATATTGCTTAGGATCACCATCAAGACTTTTATGCGACTCAATTGTTGATCGCACCAATCCCTTTCCAGATAGATCCTCTGAATTGGCTCTGGGTTTGGTATTGGAAGGAGGTGGATGATCAGACGATGAATTATCAAGAACTAAATCGACATTTTCTTCAGGGTCATTCGGGTTTATCATCTTTGTGCCAGTTCGACCTTTCCGTGCCTTGTCAAAATATGCTGTATAAGGAACATTATCATTACTCTCCCAATTGCCAAATTTTGGTACATGAGTACGTTGCTGCCAAATCAACACATGAAAAATAGTCTGTTAAGTAGAGTTTCAATAAAATAAATGCCAGAGTACATGTTTCAAACACTTGTAACTTCACTACTCACATTCAAGAACCTTTGTTATAATTTTTAAATAACAAGAGAACAAAGCAGTGATTTTTTTTTCTTCCATTTTTGTTGTAATAATCATCATACATTGGTATTTTAGGGAGATATATTTATATTGGATTTCAAATTTGGACCCTTTGTGGTCTCGTGAACCAGATTAAATAATCAATTATCTTGGTCCCCGAAACTGCTACACTTTCTAGAAGCTGGTAGAGATTACACCAAATATCTCACTATGAAGACTTTGTTTGGGTAAACAACTTAATTAAGCGCTTCTAGAACAAAAGATAAGTGTTTATATATAAGTTATTTCAATAACAAAAGATAAAATAAAATGAAGCTATTTTTATATAAGCTATAAGTTCAAGTTGTTCTCATAATCTATCCTGGAGATAATCCTATTCAAGGCATGTCAAATACTGAATGTGGATGCCTCTCTCATCATCAAAATTTAAGGATATATTCATAATTTTGTTAATAATTCCATAAAATCACCAAAATTATTTAACTTTTTGACCTAAGCAAAACTACAATCTTGCAGTCATACCCAACACAATATCGAATTCATACTATACATCAACTCTAGAATTCAAATAGGATAAAGACCCTCAATGAATTGTGTTTTTTCATTCATTTACTCTTTTATTTTTGTGTAACCATTTGCTCATTTTTAACTCTCACCTTAATTAATCACCCAATATAGTACGCATTTTGCTATAAAAAATCAGGCCTTTGCTACCATTTCGGATTGAAACACAGAAGTTTTTTTTTTTAAAAAAAAACTCAGATTCCAGCCCAAGAGCCGACTAATCCAATGGGTCCAATCCCACCGTCCACTTGCGGAGGGGCCATCGACACAGAATATATAGTTAAAAGATGATATGATTGAACATAACTTCATCATTCGTTATTCAATCACAATTAAGATGTATGGTTCAATATTTTGAACCCAAAATCCCTTCTCCGCAAAATCTTACTAGGCCAACGAATGATTGTTAAAACATACAATAGATTCTCTATGCCTTTTCACTAAACTCAAACAGGGAAGTTAACAAAACCACATAATTCATGTGATAGTTCACATATACTTTAATGTACCAAAATATGTGCATTCTAAATAGTACAATCAGCACATGTGCTACAGAAAAATCCAATGAGAATCATAATTCATACACCTCATCCAAGTTGTTCCTCAACTCAAACATGGGATTGCAACTAAACAACAAACTCATAGTTACAACTTAAGTATCTGCTTGTTTTGACAGATTTTGATTCAACACAGGATTCAAATTATACGAAAATACAATTACGATTATTGATTAGAGAAATGATATTTGAACATCCATTTTGTGACAACTTTTGTGACAACTTTCTCTCTCATACTCACATCATATTCTCATTTTCTCTCTCTATTGCTTTGGTTTTTGTGCCAAGACTCACATTTCTTTCTATATTTTGGTTGTCCCACAAGTTGTCCTACAAAATGGTTGTTCAAATAACACTCCTCTATTGATTATTAACAAGGTAATTGATTAAATAATTAGTAAATAAATTATGATAAAAAAATAAAAAATAAATAAAAAAACTAGGCTAAGCTAAATCATAAACCCAGCATGATTAATATGAAACTAGCATAATTAGGTTCTTTGCTCATAAACAAATAAGAAGATTCTAATTCTAATTGAATTGCTTCCTTCAAGTTTCTAAGAAACCAAAAAAGGAAACTTTTCATGCTTGATCTAACAGTACAGAAATAACAAAGTTGACCAAAAGAAGTTAAAGTCTAATTTGGTCAACCATTTCAAAACAATTGAAGATGAAAATACACATAAAACATACAACATAATGCAAAAAACATAATCATAGACACATATACAACATAACCAAACCATGATCAGAAAGGTAAAAATTTGTATAGAGAGAAAAGAGAAGAAAAAAAAAACTTACTGCCATTTTCTTCTAAGCTTGAAAAGCAAAATTCTTGAAAAAGAAATTAAAAAATTAGGCTCTTTTTGGATCAACCTCAGAAGAGGTAAAAACTGAGAGAACCCAAGAAGCTCCTCCACAAAATTGAATGCTTCAGCAAGAGAGAGAGAGAGAGAGCAATTTAGAAAGAGGTTTATCAACCGTTGACCGGAGCCACCGGTTATGTTTGACTATTATTTTCTTATGTCTGTAATTTCTATGTCATGTTTTCTTCTATGTTTCAAATTTTTCTCTCTCCACAAAGTCATGCACACCAATAACATGTTTTTTTTTTTTTTTTTTTTAATTAAGATATATTTTTGGTGCAATTGAGAAGATCAATTTATCAAGTTAACGTAAATCTATTTAATTGATTGACATCTCTCCGCTCATATGTTATATATGTACTATCAAATCTCTTGTCTAATGGTTAAAAAATGTAATTTTTCGTTTATCAAGTATAAATTTTTTACCTTCTTCAAATAGTGTTAAGTAAGAAATAAGTTAATGTTATTGGTTTTGAATCTGGGAGTGTGCTCCTCCTCAAAATTATTAGAGGAAGTAGAGCATAATAAAGATAGTTCATCTAGTTTACTTGCATCTCAAGTTAACTAGTTTAGCTTTCTTATTCTAGCTGATTTAGCATGTACTTAGTCTTATTGTACTTTACATTTTGCCTATAAAAACATAATGTAACTACTTTCACATCTATGAGAAATGAGATCATTTTCACACTTTGCATTCCATAACAAAGGTCTTAGGTTCAATTCTTTCTGGTGCAATTTGAGGGGTGGTTAGTTAGCTTCTTCAAAAAAAAAAAAAATAAGTTAGGTTTTTTTGTGAACTTCTTCAAAGATTGTTTAGATAAAGTTAGTCTTACTTTGCAATTCATCGTGACCTAGAGAATAAACCTCACTATTTTCAAGGTTAATGTGTGTATTCTATTGTTGATTATACGTGACGGCCCTGTTTGACAAGTTATCTCTCATATCACGGTATTTTCCATTTCTCACATCCACACACGTAGCATTGCCTCAGAATGTACTCACATAAAGAAGTTGTTTCAATTAGTGATGCTATAAACATGAGACACAAGTAAAATGGTGATTTGTCAAGTTTCTACGTGTCTTTGACTATTTTTAACACTTTTAACTATTGTGTAACAATTGTGAGGTAGAGTCTTACAATACATGAAAAAGTGAATGTCGAGCAATACATCTTAAACTAAAACCTTATTGCATTGTGTTTATGAGAAATCTTATATATTGCTCGACATTCACTTTTTCATGTATTGTAAGACTCTACCTCACAATTGTTACACAATAGTTAAAAGTGTTAAATGAATGGAGGAGATCATTGAGGTAGCCAGTGAGATAAACAAAAACAAAAAAAAAAACTCTTATATTAATTACCATAAAATCTCATACACTTATTCAACATCTTATTTTATCGCATTGATCACATCATACTTTCAATTTGTTTTTCTCTCAAAGTGCTCGTTAATATTTGGGTGTTAAACAAACATTTTTCAAACATAAAAAAGAATACCTCTAAAAAAAACATAAAAAAGAATAAAGGAGAAGCAAATGAGTGCGTGGCATCACGAAATCCCTCTTAGTATCTAGCTAGCCCACGATGCCAATGAGTTGAATGATGTTACGGCTTTGGTTTTGCATAGTTTTTTTGGGAGAAAAATGGTTTTGCATAGTTGTTTTTTGTAGTTACTGGTTTTGCATAATTGAATAATAATGATGTGAACGTGTTGGTGGTTGGATATTCATGGCAAGTGGGTGGATTTAAATCGTCATCTTAAAAGATGGCGTAAGCAAAGAGAAAAATCATTTAAAATTAAATTTAAGAACTAACATTGATATTTATACACAAAATCTCATCACCGTATAAAATATTTAGTGTGGTCAAATTCTGAAAAAATAGTTCTCTACCAAAGTTTTTTTTTTTTATGTATTTCAACTAAATTTTAGACTAAATATTGCAATGTTTCGAAATATGATAGACTTGTTTTTATTGCGTTTCGAGGTTATTTCATCGTGGTTTTGAATAAGCTACATATTATAGCATTAGATAAACACATATTTACATTTATATTACTACGTTGTATCAACTTTTACTGACTTAATATTTTTTTGTCAACTAACCTAGTGGCTAGAGCTCACACAATTAATTGTGGAGAAGTGGGGTGTCCGAGATTTGAACTCCAACCCCAGTATATAATATGCAATATCCCTACCAACTGAGTTAAGCTCACATGATAATTTTTTATATATGGGACCGAAGACATTAATATACAATTAAAAAACATATATAATATGTTAGATATACGATGTTTAATCTCAAATTATGATGTTTAAAAAACATTTATAACATAATAATGTCTTCTTCCGTTAAAAATAAATAAAAATATGTCTTCTGTCCAAGTTATTTGATATTGTATGTTCCACTAGAATGTGAGGTTCTAAAGTTTTTATTTCAATTTCGATAAAAAAAAAAAAAAAAAAGTTTTTATTCTCAATTTAAATATTGTATGTTCCACCAGAATTCAACCCACAAAATTAGTCTTGAGGCCATTTTTTATTCTACCCAATTCTACCGGGGCCGGATCATGGGGAGTGCAAGAGGTTCTATTGAACCGAGCTTCCAAAAATTATGAGCCTCAAAAAAAATTATAATACCCACCCCTACTTAAATTAAAAAATACATGTACCCAAACTGATTTCTTATTTGATTTAATGAAAATTCTCCTATTTTAGAGATTAATCACATAGTACGTATGTTTAAATTAATAACTTTAGTTACACATGAGGTGTTAGCTCAACAATAAGAGTTTAGTTTTGTAACATCAAGATACAAAGTTTAAATTTTTTTTCAAAAATAATTGTAAAATAGTCATTAATATCACTTTAATTAATAAAACATTTCCTTTCCCTAGTTCATTTTACAAAAAGAATATAAAACTTAGTTTATGGAAATAATTAAGTCAGTAAAGTGGGAAAGATCCTAAATATTGTATTTTTTTATTTATTTAAAGAGGACATCCTTCATAAACAAAAACTTATAAGCACCGTTTTTTTTTTAGGGATTATAAGCACAGTTATAAGTTTATAATTTGCACAATAATATTATGTTGCATGTAAATATACAACTAATGAGATCTAGTGGAGACACCCACACGACATTGAACACAAATATACAGTAACATATTAGAAAAAGAGAAATGATATTTGTACAACCATTTTATTATAATTTTTTGATAATTTTCTTTCTTGTACTTATATTATATTCTTATTCTCTCTCTTCCTTTTTTTTCTCTCTATTATCACTACTCTTGGAAAAATGAACCATACAAAATAAGAAATCATGTGTGTGCACACACGAACACTATATTTTACTAAAAAATAGGAATGTGAAATCATGTGTGTGTATAAAATAAAATAAAATAAAAAAGTCAGTGAATTTTAAAAAATCCTAGTATCCTGCTATGACTGATGTCAGAGTTTGTGGCGGCTTTTTTATTACAAAGCAGAATTTATGATTTTGATTCAAAATTAAGAAAGCATGTCGTAATGTTCAAATTTTTTAACAAAAACTTGGGATGTAGTTAAAAATTGATTCATACTCAACTCAAGTTTTGATGAACAATTAAGTGCATAATTGGTAGTATGGTGGACTTGATAGAATTACATTAAATCATTGTAATTTTGCATAAACTACACTTGTTAGTTTTAGAATATTACCCCGGCTCACTGTAAACATGACATTAAGCTGATTTTCCTCTCTCATATGTAAACATGGTTCTATCAAGCATTGAGTTTGTGGAGGCTGAATATTAAATTATTGAAAGAAAAAGGCGTTGAAATAGAACTTGGAAAAGATGTTACTAATATTAATTGTATGTGGGTATGAAGAGTGCTTCACTTGTCGGTGAGTTGGTCACTAGTTATATTTTTGTGTGAACATTTTTGCATTGACTTTTCTAATTTTTGGTTATGTTATCATAAAAGGTCAAGGAAAAAAAGAAATATTCAAAGGAAAATGCAATTGCAACGTTTTTTTTTTTTTTTCTGAACAAATTTTTCTAAAAAAACTGTCAAAACTCGCACATTGGACAAAATTTGATCTAAAAATGCGTTTATAGGCAATAAGTAGTCTTCATCTTAGATATTGATTTTGTAAGGGATTGAGTTAGACCCAGCCTAATTTCTCTTTTTGTCAAACCCAACCTAAATTCTAATAGTGCCAGAGCCTATTAGAATATCTGCTTCAAACCTTCAACATTTGAAATAAAAACTCAATGCCAGAGGCTTCTGTATTAATCATGAATAACAGGCTTCCCATAGTTTAATATAGTCAATGCTGCAACAGCACTTGGACTATAATCAGGACATGTACTCATCAAATTTTGGTCTGCAAGCTTGTGGATAATTCTTTCTGAAGGCATTAAAAGCTTGACAAACTTTCGCGCTGCAATTATTTGTTCTTCTCTACGAACATGATCATGTATTAAATCTCTGTAAAATAAAGCATAGACATAATGTCAAATATGAGAAACAATGCCCGCGACTAATATATTCTAAGCTATGAAGCACGGAAACTCCTTGGATTAGGCGTGTTCCCGTGTCAGACACGTGTCGTGTCTGACACCGACACATATAAGTACACTGCATTTTGTGATTTTTTTTAAAAATTTAGCTGTGTCGGTGTCCGTGTCGTATCTGGTGTCCGTGTCCGTATCCGTGCTTCATAGATTCTAAGCTTTTAAGACATTCAGAAATAGTAACCCAAATAAAATATTTTTTCAGTCTTACTTGAGCAATAAGGCTATGTTTTCCGGTTTGCATGATTGAAATAGTGCTTCAGGAATAATGGCTGAATCCAAAAGAATATTGGGAAGTGATATGTACTGTATCTTCGCTTTGTACTTGATAAACCATTCGGTCAAAATATGGGCACGATATGCCACAACACAAGGTAAACGTGCAAGCTGCAGCTCCACAGCAACTGTCCCGGATGTGCACAATGCAATTTTACTAGCCTGTGATGTGTTGACTCAGATTAACTAGGCACAAAATTCAAACTTCATGCACGATATGTAAGAATTTATACGCTGGTATAATACGCAATAATGGAAGCTTTAGTCAAAATGTGCTTCCAGTATCAAAAGTAATTCCAGTATCAGACAGAAAAACAAGGTGGTTTGGACCTACCTAACCTAAAGTGTGCTTCTATTTAAAATAAGATTGTATGGACAGTTATGGATTTGAGTAAGTTGAACACCAAATACATAGGAAGCTAGGAAAATTAGCAGTTATTATGTAATTGTAAGTATGTATTCAATTAAGTCAAAGCGTCCACTAGAAGTTGATAAAGCTAGAGGCTGTAATTATTCTACAATGGAACCATAAGAACAAATGACAGGAGCAAAAACAAAGGTGTTAAACAAATTTTCTACAAGTTTTGACGTAATGAGTTGAAAAGAATTTGTTATGCAAATTGGAGTATAATGGGAAAATGAGGCGTACACTAAAAGCGTCATATCTCAGGCGTGTTGTTCCACCTGGAATCAATACAGCAGGCACAGGCCACCTTTGAACGGCCCCAGCAATGAAGTTTTCCACATCCTGATTAGGTGCAACATGAATGACAGTCATCAACTGTGGTACATTGTCTTTCAGTAGTTCCATTGTATTAGCGAAGATGGGAAGCATCCGACTGACCTCTTGTACTCTGCTTCCAGGAAGCAAGCTAATAACAGTGGTTCCTTTTAAAGTTAAAGTTGATAAGATGATAAAGAAAACAATTACTTCAATATTAAACAATCGTGCAAAGTGTGTCTAGAAAATGGTTCTTATGTCATGTTTCTTTTCAAACTACAATAAACTTCAGGTTCAAAATTTGGCTTTTGGCATATTATGCTAAAGCAAATATCCACACAAAAGAGAAAGAAAGCAATCAACAAATATTTATCTCAAGAAAGAAAGTCAGGAGAGTATTAGAATTGAAGTGTTGTCAGAAAAAAGGAGTTGAAATGTTTATTTACTAAATAGTTCTGAAATGTTAAGCATGGGCTTTTACATAGTTACTTTTGGATACCAGAAAGAAAAAATAAATTCATACATTTTCCTTAAAGATACGTATGTGAGCTTGTGGAGTTTTTTTTTTTTTCTTTTCAATTTAGAAGTACCTGGAGGCACCTCATGTTTCCCGAGGAAGTCTTCACCATTTCCTTCAGCCCTCCATTCATTGTTTGAGCAGTTGGTTCTCTGAAAAAAAATATACAGCATTGACCGACAAAACTCAACCATAAAGTTCAACTAGACAAGGAAATTAACATAAAAAAATGCCAACTAAGAACGAGGAATAAAAATAGTAGAAATCACATGTAAACGCATAAAATAGAATTTTCAGTATAAAGCTAGTGAGAAACTACAATGCTCATACCGAATTCAACTCCATAACATCTTCGAAGACAGGATGTCCAACAAAGGTTGCAGATAATCCATTCAATCTACAAATTTTATCCTCATTTGGAAGTATGCAGAACAAATGATCCACAAATTCCGCCAGTCCTCCAAGCCTTTCTTCACCTCCTTTCCATGCCCAGAATGATGGTGCTACATAATGAAAATGTGCCGGCGAATGCAACTTTTGCTGACTGTATCTAGCTGCAAAAGGCATTCCACCATTTGTATACATCAATACCTCTAAATAGCAAATCCACAACAGATTTTCCATCACTGCAGGTACATTAATTTAGTAGTTGTACCTCTTAGCTGTTTCAAAAACCGAAAAGAAAAGCCCTTAGAATCAACTGTTAATACAACATGAGGCTCAAATAAAGAAGCTGCTTTTACAGCTTCATTCAGTCTCACCTGAAAATCAAAACATGTGTTACTTACACACAACACAAGCTTTAAAAAAGAATCAAAATAAGGTAAAAGGCTAAGATCCCCAAACACTAAGCGATAATACAACTACGGCGTCATAATAAGTTCTCCCAAACAGTTTCACAAGTGCTTATGCCAGTAGATAGGCTCAAATAAGCCAACAGGCCCTAGAGGTGTTTGGAAAAGCTTTTTTGGGTCATTTTAAAACATCAGCTTCTGTACAAGTGCTATGAAGAGCTTATGAAAATAAAACAATTTTCAGCTAATTTTCATAGGCTCTCCAAGAAAGCATATGTAAAACAGTGAATCGAGCTTCCCTGTAGTCAGGGGAAGTACACATTCACACATTTAAACATCGGTAGTCATTCAACCAAGATACAATCCAAATTCAAGCTCGGGTATCTTAAATTATAAAATAAAAATTTAAATATGCATTTTTTGGACCTTTGATCTTGATCAGATGGCTACCAATGCCCCGGATGTGTGAATACGTGAATTTCGTAAAACAACCTATGCATAAATTTTTCTTAGTTACTCTGGAGCACCAACACTTCTAATCGAAAGTGCATCCTAGTATCTGACATGTAACAATGTCCGACACGGACACATGTGATTAAATTGAAATACGTCATTTTCTCAAAATTTTACAGGTGTCGACATATAAGTGTTTGTGCTTCATAGCTTATTCGACTTGATTAAGCTGATAACTTAAATACCCCGCTAATTCCCAAACAGAACAAAATTAGTTACATTTCTTAACAATGTAGTTATCAGAACACAACTCACTTTGATTGTATACAAATGTGGCAATAATTCCCAAATTCCCATCACAGAAATATCTTCAATAGGAAACAAAGATTTCAATCCTTCACTAGTCATCTTAGTCCTGAAAAAAATTAAACACTCTCAAATCACATAAATGAATAAAATTCCTCAACCATTTTCATATAATTTACAGAAGAGCGATAAAAGAAGGAAACTTTTACCCTCCAATACCGGAAAATCGAACAGGGAAAGGAGAGAGAAGCTTAAGAGAAGCCATAAGACGAGAAGCGATGGAATCACCGGAAACCTCGCCGGCAACAACAAAAACCCTAAATTCGCCATCTCTTGCAGCCATATCCATTGGAGCTTTGAACTTGGCGTGATGTGAAGATGAAAAAGAAGAAGAAAAGGTTAAAAGAGTGTTTGGTGAATTCAATTTCCATTTTGTTCTCAACAATGAGAAAGCTTTTGCACCAAACATGTTGTAACTTTTTGAAGTTTGAACACTGCAACTTTTGAAGGAATTGAAGTCTTGAGAGGAGGATTCTGTGTTTTTTTAGAGGTTGTTTTAAAAATTGTCCCTTTTTTAATACTATTCTCAATTTACAACATTATCTTAATTAAATAAATAGAATCAAAGGATTAATCATCCATCTCTTTTACACTTTGTTTGATTGTGAAGAGAAGTTGTGAAGAGAGAAATAAGTGAGAGAGAGTAAGAGAAGAGAGAAATAAGTAAGAAATAGAGTAGATTTGATGGATTGTTTGTTAGAAGAGAAATATAGAAGAAATAGAGAAGAAATAAGTGTTGATTACTTTTGAAAGTACTAAAATGTCCCAAATTAAAAATTATTTTTTTATAACACTAAATTAAAAATCCTTCGATCAACATACACTAATTTATTTATGTATGTTAATTTATTTATTAAACTACAAACTATTTTTTTTTAATTTGATTAGATTAATTATTTTTAGTTTTTGGACAGGGTTTAAATAATTTAGTTGTGGTAAAAAAAAAAAAATTAACGAAATCAACTCATAAATCCATTTCTAATGTTGGTCTATCTACTGAACTATCACTTGGGTATCCAGTAATTTAGAAATCCTTCACGTACAGTGCCGAGAGATTATAGAAGGAACAACAAGATTAAATAGGAACAAGGGTAAATAATTAGATCTAATATTTCAATACAAGGGTAATAAAGGAATAACAAGATTAAAAGCCTTCTCTCCCCACTTTCTTCTCTATTGTGAGGAGACATAAAAAGGTGGTGGGTCCCACTACTTTTTAATCTCTCTTCCCTATTTCTCTTCATTCCAAACAAGAGAAATTTGGTCTCTCTTCTCTCTTTCTCTCTTCCTTATTTCTCTTCAACCAAACAGACCGTAATGATTAAATGATAATTTTGAAAAAAGAATATAAATTATTGACAAATTTTAGAGGAGGATCTTCACCCCTTGTATATACTCCAACTTCGGAAGGAATTGTCTCATATGTTGTTAACTTAACAAATTTCTATTCCAACCCTCTTTTCTCACTCCCGATTGTGTGATATGGCATTATGTTACTCATGCAATTCCACCGTTTAATGGATAACTACTTTTTTTTCACACATAAAATTTGAAGTATATATCTTAAAAAAAATTGAAGTACTTATTTTCTTGAATTTTATAATGCAAACACCTTTTGTACATGTTTGGAATTCCTCTTGTGAGAAAAAAAATCATGTCAAATTTAATTTTGACATATAAATGTTCGAATTATAAAAGTTAAAGTACTTATATTTTGGGATTTTATAATTTAAATTGGTGAAAAAAAAAATAGTAGGGAAAATCCTCATTTTAAATTATAAAATTCGAAAATATTATTAACATTTTTAGAATTTCAGAGGACGAGTGGAAAGTAAGAAGAGTAGGAAAAGAAATTCCGCCCGATATATGTTATAGATGAAGATTGCTTTATGTGTCTAAGCCGGTTGGAAGTTACCCTTTGATGCAAAAAAAAAAATTGGATCATTTTTTTTTTCGAGCAGTTTTTTTCAATAGTGAGTTACGATTCGATACATCCAATGAGATTTTGAGCACACTAAAAGGCTTGTAGAACAATCGTTATATATTAGATTAGATAACATAGTTTTGGGAGTTGGATTTTCTACCCTTATTTTTTTTTTTTAAATTAGTCTAGTGGCTAGAGAAATTCACCTTAAAGGTGAATAAACTACCCAATTTTTGTTACCACAAAGTGATCTCCATTTTTTCCCTAGTAAATTATCATTTTAGTCTCTAAATATGCGAGACAGTCACAGTATAACTATAGTTCCTAGATGTGTAGGGTAATGTCAATTTTAGTCATCCCTAGATTTATATATTCGGACAAAATGTTTGTTACATATTAGTTTATTCAACTATTTTAATCGTAACCAAATTTTTGCTTAATACATGCAATTAGTAGCAACCCAGATAGCATCAAACTAGGAAATTGAAGATCTCTTAGAGGGCCATACAAGCAAGGTTGTAACTAATTAAGCATCAGAGAGCTTTGTGACCTTAGCAAGACAGTTGTCTGTTGGCTTAATATATGGCAAACTAGTAAGTGGACATTCTGGGTTTATTCGCTCCAACCTACAAAATTTAAAAAAAAATTTAGAATATTCCATTACTATATATATAACATCCATCATCTCAATTCTGAAATGGACTAGTTAAGCATGAATGTAAAATGTTTGATTTAAAAAAAAAAGTGATAGAGAAGTAATACTAACTTGTAATTAAGGACGAAATAATGTAAAAATATGAGCATTTCATATTTGCTTAAGTCTCTTCCCGGACAAAGTCGCCGACCTATCCCGAAAGGAAGAAAGGTCCCTGTTGTGGGATTATGATCCTACGCATATAATTAACTCATAAGTTTAATGAATCATCATCAATATGTATTTGTTGAATTGCTTATATATTAATCCAACTTACATTCCATCTTGATGGATTAAATTCGTCTGGATTCGAGTGATGCTCAGGAGCCATATGCATAGCGTTTAGCCAGACTAACACTTTCCATCCCTTTGGAATGAGATAACCTAAAGTTATTGAGCAAAAGACACATTAAATTCATTATTCATTTTTAATAATCGGAAGCAGCTAGAAACAAAGTACAAGGAATATAACAAAACCATTGATGTTTGCATCAGTTGTTGCCTCTCGAAAAGTTGCAAAGACACTGGTGATGCGTAATGTTTCATCAAAAACCTGCAATACACACACGGAAAAAAATAGAAATGATACATCATTCCTCAACCTCCATATTGCCCACAAAACAACATGTCAGATCACCAACAACCTCATCTTCCCTATTCGATTCGTACACCAAATGAAACAAACGAATGAAAGAACATAGATAGATTCCCAAAATAATAGTAACAAGCTCAGACCACCTGAACATCTCATATCAAATAGATGTTGAGAACATTCTAAAATCAAATAAATGATGTACATATTCGTCATCCTAGTCACTGTCATAAAAAAGCCCGCAGTGAAGAGTTATCCACTAAAATCACACCTCTACTCGAGAGGTTCAGCCTAGTTAGTTGGGAGTTTATGCAACGACAATTGCCAAGAGAAAACAATCATCTTTGAAGGTGCAAAGCTTTCTTTCAAGAGGAACGAATTCCCTCATTCTCGACCACATAATGAGATGGATTAGGAATACATTTGTCTGACAATAACAAATACGCCAACTTAACATAATATTGCACACCACCCACCCAACTCAAACGCCAAGAGTCCTCTTGATGTGAGAGTTGAATCGAAGTTGGAACATCGATATTATTTGAGATATCGAGTGAATAAAACATCCTCTCGTACAAAACAAAAATGTTATCTCTTAGAGGAAGGGGGCCAAGCTAAACATGTTTCCAATTTTCCATAAGGAATTAGAGTGACCATCACCCAACTTTTTGGATACCCCTTCTAAGAACTACCGTAGGTTATCTCTTACTATTCCTCAGAGTAATAGGCTGATGTAATAATACACAGAGTGTATAGATGATATGTTATATCCTACTATTTTTACCTGAGAAAGATAAGTCATTTTCTGAATTTCCTCAATACTTAATCGTTTTTGTGAGGGTGGTCTTGCTTTCAAGATTTCTTCTTGCTCTTCCTACAAGATAAAGAAAAAGAATATTTGACTACCATTTTTATGTCCAGTACTAACTTAGATAATATGATCGTAAATAAAACCATTACGAATAGTGATCTATTTGAAAGTAAAAAATTCTAGGTAATTTACCTTGGCTTTCTTCAAACAAAGTGGATGCTCTGTAAGATACATAATTGTCAACATCATACCAGCTGCAATTGAATCGTGACCACCAAATAGAAGTGTTATCAGTAAGTCAATAATGTCTTTGTCCTCCAATTTTTCACCTGCTTCGTCATTCATTTCCAAAAGAATGTTTATCAAATCTTTCTTTTCACCGATTTGTCTTTCTTTTGCCATCATTCTCCTTTCATCAATAATATTTTGAACTATTTTGGCAAACTTCTTACGTGCCTAAATTAGTCATGCAATGTTAGAATAGTAAATTCAAACATATTCATAACTACAATAATGAAATAAAAATATAGTAAGGAGAAAATTCAAAATTGAATAAAAAAAGAAGTAACGAACCTTGAGTGCTTTGTTGAAAGCAAAACCAGGTACATTTATGGGCATCAAAGAGAACAAGGCACTACCCATAACATCAAATAAATCTGAAATTTTATTTATGGTACCTTGATCGCAAGAGCCCGTAAAAATTTGAAAGATGAAGTTAAAGGAAATTTTCCTCATCTCTTTAAGAAACTCAACAGGGTGTTTCATGCTAGACAATTCTTCAAGCTTGTTGATCACAATATCCTCAATACGCTCTAGATACATTGTTGATACATTGTTACCGGCAATAGGAGCCGTGACTAGTCGTTTTAAACGTCCGTGTTCATTATTTAGTACCCTATTGTATGCTAGTACAGTGATGGCTTTTGGATAACCAAGCTTAAAGGTTACTTCATCATTTAGGACTTTCTTGCACATAGCTGGTACAATGACAATGATGCTTGGATTCCCATATAAATGAGTCTTGTAGATACCACTTCGTCCATATCTGAAACATCACCAACACATTAACGGTCCGTCCCATATGGATCTGATCTAAAGATAGATCATCTCACTATAATTAGTAAAAGTTTAATGCAATATTTTTTTTCTCAATTTTTTTTATTGAAACAACCAAATTTGTTAAGCCAAGCATGTGTAAGATACACAAAACAAGGACGAAACCGAAACAAAATACAAGGTGCCGAATATGCGGCCTAAGTGTGAATACAGTGATTCCGTATACATGAGGAACCCCCAAAAACAAAAGCCAAAAGATCAGCCAACCACCTAACTACTACCCTCAACCGATGCCCCTGGACACTCAAGACAAAAAAAACAACCGAAAACCACTGCTGCACCCGACTAATACGAAATCAAAACCAAGCCGGAAACGAAACAGCAGCAAAACCAGGTCAACTCGGCAGCAGCAGAACAGACCACACCTGCAGCAACCAGACCACCAATGAGCGGAAAAACAGCAGCAGCAGCCACAGGCAGCAGGGAAAAAACGCACTTGGCTCCGCGCGAACTAAGACATAAGCAAAATTGGACAGCAGCAAGGCAGAAACCCGAGCCGCTGGCAGAGCTCCCAACTGACTAATGAAACAGTCCCAAAACCGAATCACGTCAAACCCCCAAAAACAAAAGCCAAAAGATCAGCCAACCGCTTAACTACTACCCTCAACCAATGCCCCTGGACGCTCCAGACCAAAAAAATAACCGAAAACCACTGCTGCACCCGACCAATACGAAACCAAAACCAAGTCCGACACGAAACAGCAGCAAAACCGGGTCAACTCAGCAACAGAACAGACCACACCAGCAGCTGCCAGACCACCACTGAACAGCAAAACAGCAGCAGCAGCAGCCGCTAGCAGCAGGGAAAAAACGCGCTCAGCTCTGCGCAAACTAAGACAGCAGCAAAATCAGACAGCAGAAAAAGATAGCAGCAAGGCAAAAACCCGAACCGCTTGCAGAGCTCCCAACGGACTAATGAAATAGTCCCAAAACCGAATCAAGGAAAACCCCAGACCGCGACTCCTATTACCTCAAAAGGCAATCCTTCAGATTCCACATCCACTCGTAGCACAAACAAGTCAGGATGTTCAACCTCTCCAAACTCCACCGCTAAGATAAAACTTTCACCGCCTCCACAATATCTTCCACCGCACTAACCTCGTTCTTAAAAATGATTTGATTTCTCGCTTGCCAAATGGCCCAAATCATTGCATGCCAAATAAGACGCAAATCCTTCTGGATCCTCTTGTTTCTACCTTTTAAACTCCAACACTCCCAATGCACAAACAAGTTAGGAGGATATATGAAACAGATTTCTAACCACATAATCACCTTATACCAAATATCAATCACCTTTTCACAATGGATAAAATGATGGTTAGCCGATTCGTCCCTCCTACCACAAAACACGCACAACAACGAAGCATCCGGAGGAAGAATATCCCGCCTTTGAAGATTGACTCGCGTTGGAATCCAATCTAGGAGAAGTTTCCAAGAAAAAGCCACGACCTTTGAGGGAGCTGAGCTTTTCCAAATACAATCAAACACTCTCCTCTCCTCTCCTCTCATCCACATTCCGATTATCCTCGAAAACCATCAAAAGCTTCAACTTCTCATAAGCCAATTTGACTGAAAAAACACCATTCTCCTCCAATCTCCAAACCCAACCATCGTCGCCATGATCCAATTGAAAGCCAAACACATCCCCCTCAAACTAATGAGAGTTTAACCCCACAAAACCAGTTTGTGAGGTGATAATTGCTCCCATTTATAAACACATTGTCAGCTCATCTCTTATCTGATGTGGGACTCTTTAACAGGAACACGAATGCATAATCATGATAAAGAAGATGAATGACTAATTAAGGAGAATATATTTTTGAAAAAAAATAGATATTTGAATATTTACTAAAAATATTCAATCTGTACTCATCCATAATTAAATAGTTAATGCATTTCCAAAAATCTGTTAAATCCATTTTTCAATACTTCAAAATTACAATGAAAATTGAAGCAAGCAAAAGAAACAAAAATGAAAGAGAGGTACCTACCTTCGTATAATGTTGTTGATGAATATATCACGGCGACCAGATGAGAAATATTTGAAGAAGGGCCAAAGATTACCAATTAAAGGCCATCCCATATCACCAGGAGGTAGTGGAAATTGTTTGTTTCTAAATTTAATATCATAATACCACTCATTCAAATTCCGAACAACTTTGCTAACTAAAATGTACAAGAATATTGCTAACATTGTGGAAACAGACATCCAAAACCATTGAAATTCCATTCTTCAATATCTTACTATTTGGATCCACTGTTCTTCAATATATGTACAGTCAACTCCTCAGTTTATGGTCTTATAGTGTGATTATTGTGGTTTTTACTTTTTACTTCCTTCTAAACAAAAACAAAAAATCACGTGATTTTTACTTGTATATTATTGGCTTTTAGTTCAAGTGAGTATTTTATATATTGCACACATATTAATAATATTAATGTATAAATAAAATAGAGAGAAAAATGATTCGGTTTATATGTGTGCAATATATAAAATATTAAAAAGGTAATTAATTTGAATTGACGCAACAGTTATTTAAGGACAATTTTCTTTTTTACAAATGATTCGGTTAATTTAGAATAGAGGAAATATTAAATTAGAAAAAACGTATCACATGAAACACTAGTATTTAAGTGGTAGTGGACTTCTAACCCCAAGAGTGCATTATATAATTGTATATCTAATTCAATTATTTTGGTAGAGTTTAATTGCTCTCGATAGCTCAGCGCATTAGATAAATATAAACTCTCTTCAGAAAGACACGATTTCAAGCTTATAACGGATGACAAAGCAAATGTAAATTTTTTATTGTTAAAAATGCCACACAATGGTGGTATAGGAGTGATACTGTCATCTAAGGTGGTCGGTGTATAATCTCTCATTTTAAATGATAGAAGTCCCACATAGAATACTTTAGAGAGTTTTTGAGCCTTTATATACATCAATGGGGAAAACATGATCGTAGAAAAGTTGATAGATAGAATTTATTGTGGATTAAAAATATGTTTGTATTAATGGACAAAAAGTTCAATCTGTCCAACCTTTCTTTTTTAATGAAAAAATTGGCATTGAATTTTGGTGAGTTTAGCTCAGCTATAGATAATGCATAAAATATGTAAGATTTGAGATTTAAATCCCGAACACCATAAAAAAAAATTTGGCCTTGAATTTTGTAAAAAAACAACTTCTTGCATGAGTTAAATTAGCTTATGCTTCTGAAGTTTTAAACTTTGGGAAAGAAATATTCTTAGTGGGTGCTGGACGTGGGACCTTAGAAATTTGAGACAATTAGAGAGATTATTCATCGACCTAATGGCGAATCAATGATCAAAGAGCAAGCAGCTGCCATCTTTATTGATTTGGTAGATCAAATAATAACTTGGCTTTCTAATAATTTAGGTTAATAAGTATTATTTGTTAGACTTGTGTTGCTGTAAATTGTTTGGTTGAGAATTTATGCGTTAGTGAGTATGGAATTGAACGAAATGTGTGGCCTTCTCCTTTGGCATTCATAGTGAAAGGAAAGATAATAACAGATTAAGTTTCAAGGTAGGTAGTTCCGTTGGCGAGATAAGGGACATCAAATAAATTTGAAATAGGAGATCTAGAGTTTAAATGATTGAAAATTTAACTGCTAATTTACTAACTTTTATCTATAAAAAATCAGAAAAATGCTGGCGAGATAAGAAACACCAAATATATTTAAAATAGGAGATTTGGGGTTTGAACGATGGAAAATTTATCTACTAATAACTAACATTTCTTTGTAAAAAATTAGTGACAACATTTGGTCATGAGGAGATATGGTAGAAGCACATCAAGAGGAAAAGTTATGTTGGTAGTTAATTTATTAAGTGGAATGGGAATTTGTTAGGAGCAGTATCGAACTCTAAAATTTCATGTAATCCTTAAAAACGACTTTTGAATTCGAATTCAAACAAGTTATTCAACCGGTCTCTTATTCATAAATTCATAAAAACGTTGTATAACTTACAAATTTACTTTGCTCAAAAAAAAAAAACTTAAAAATTTACAGGACACAAATATAAATTTGTTTGATAACAATTTATTTTTAAAATGTTTATAATTGTTTTTTTATTAAGTTTTAGTGTTTTTTTTTTATAATACTTCAAGTAGCTTATAATTTCAAAGTTTATAACTTATGTTTTGGATTAGCAAAAAGTTTAAGATTTCTGCTATTCTCCCAGCATTTTTTGTTTGCGCCCAGCTGTTTGGACAATTATACTCCTGCGTGAATTAAGTCACGCATCACTGTCTGTCCGCGAGTTAACTCACGCAAGTTGGCCGGTGGTTAGAGCTCAAGAACACATGTTTTTTGGATAGTAGTCAACGCATTTTAATGGTTTTTACATTTTTTTTTTTAAGTTTTTTCACATTTTTTGACCTCGCTATGTTACCTTAAACCACCTATAAATACCCCTCCAAACTTCCTCATTTCCTCACACCATCTCACATTCTCACCCTCCTCATCACCCCCTCCCCCCATGAATCTCCTTCTTTTCCTTTTTTTTTTTTTTTTTCCTTCTTTATTTTGGTGTAAAAAGAGAAAGAGGCTAATTTTGAGGATAAAAAGATGATTAGTGAGAAACTATCTTGGGGAAAAAAGAATTAGATTGGGCAAAACTAAATGTGCATTGAGATTTACCCCAGTAAAGCTAGTTTTCTTGTAGATTTCTTTTAGTTTTACCACATGAAGGTTAGTTTTCTTGTGGATTTCTTTTAGTTTTACCACCGGAAGCTAGGTTTTCTGGTGATTTTTATTTTTTTCGCATATTTAGTTTTACCCAATTGTAAATGTAATAAGAATTATATTAATAAAATGATATTTTATATCTGTTATTTTTGTTTATTTTTGTTAACTTTTGCATTTATTTTATGATTGCGTATTGAATTAATAAATTCAAATAAAATAAATAAATGAATTAGAATAAATTCAGCGTGAATTCGAATAAAAATTGGTAGGTTGCGGAGACATCGAGACTGCTCATCATTTATTTCGCTCTTGTTCGTTTTATGCTGCTTTGTGGGGGCATATTCGGTCCTGGTTAGGGATAGCTATAGCCGAGCCATTATGTCTATCAGATCACTTTTATCAATTTGTTTATTCCGCAGGTGACTCTCGTACCATTCGATCTTTTATGCAACTTTTTTGCTTGTGTTGTGTGTGGGTTCTATGGAATAAGAAACAGTCATATCTTCAAAAATTCAAACCATACCGTTCACCAACTGGTAGAGAAAGCCAAATTACATTATTTTTTGTGGATGAAGGCTAGTAACATTTCTATTCATCATAATTTGCATACGTGCTGGTCAAACCCCTTTATTTGTTTGGATGTTGGCTAGTTTGTATGTGTTTTTCACTATTGTCTTTGTAACTTTATACCGTTGAGTTTTTCTAGCATACCTTGTGCTTGAAAAACATCTTTAGGTTATTAATCTATATTCCATTTTTGCATCCTAAAAAAAATCATGTTAATCCGTATCATATTCCTTTTATACCTTTAAAGTTAATTTCGTTTACTTACCATATAAATTTCCGTTACCATCTCAATTTTCCAAAAATAATTTTTTTTGTAAAATGCCAATTTTGATTATTGTTGACACGTAATGATATTCAATACATCACGCCATGACATTTAATTTTCCCATCATGGTGCAATCAACTTTCAATCATAGATATGAGTGTTAATTTATTTATCTAACGGTTGAGATGTTGGACTGATGTACATAAAACAAAAAGGTGACCCCACATTATTCGTTATTTATTTGCTTCTGACTTATCATCATTAATTATTAGGTTACATAACAAATTAATTGCATTAGTTAATATACGTAGTTAAATCAATCCCTAATTGTTTTGTTTCCATTTCTTTTATCCGTCCATCTCTGCATATTCAAAGGTAAGATTTTGCATCTTTCATTCTCTTAAACGTTTTACCATCCTCCAAGTTCTGAAATTTTTAAGAAACATTAAAAACATGTATTTACTGAACAAAAAACTCATTAAAAATTTGTTCAAACAAATTGTTTATGAATGGATATTCCAACAATCTATTAAAACTTCATACAAAAGGACCGATATAGATATTGTCACATATTTTGTTGCAAACATATATGATATTGATGTGAGAGAGGAAGAAGTAGAGTAAAAAGTGGGAGGACGATGAAGTTTTTTCTTTTACTATCACAACTATCTTTTTCCACTAATTGAATTTCCTCCTATAAATTTTCCCAATAATAACGCGACACGTGTATTAAATTTCCATGTCATCTAATGTAAAAGAAACTAGCAAATTCCAAACGTGTTTTAATACCATTAAAATTAGTGAATTTAAATGGAAAACTTGGAATTTTTCAAGGAAGTTCTGCATCTTTAAATTGAATTTTACAAAAGTTTAATGGTAATAATTCAATCAAAATTAACTATTTAATCTCTCAAAGAAACGTGTAATTAATTTCTCTCTTCATTTTTCTGCAGGAAATGAGGGCTCAAACATCATTTAGTCCATACGAAGAATTGGAAAACAACCCTTTAACTAGGAAAATATTATTAGGAATAGGAATTCCTTTTATATCTGTATGTATATTACTAGTAATTATATATTTAATCATTAAAAATTGTTTAAGTCGTAGAGCACGGTCTGTGGCAGTGGTGCCACAAAATTTAGAATTAGCTGCGATAGATAATCCATAGATCTTGGGCAAATATGATTGTGTAATGTACAATAAGTTTAGTTTGTGTTATACAATCAGTTTTAGCTAGTACAATCAAAATGTATAATCAGTTTTTTCTCCAATATTTTGATAAAATAAATAAAAAATGTGAATTAAATTAGTGGATGAGCGAAATTTTCATCATTAAACATGTCATTGTCAGCGTCCCAATGACCTCTACAATTTTTTTTGAACAGACAAAAATGAGATATATTAACAATAAAAATGTAGCACCTTCCACACAAGACGGGCTAAAAAGAAACAACGAACGTTACAACAAAGTACAAGTCATCAAGAGGCCAAAATTAACCTATACCCAAACAAGATAAAGGGCAGGTCATCCAACTATGGACCCCAAACACACGTCCACAAAATTAGTTTCTTTGAATAAATAAAAGTATATTTTCAAACAAACCTCCCCATCCTCAAATTGAATCTACAATATAAACAAACAAGGGCAATGCTATCCGGTGCCCCCAGACACTGGTTAAGGAGCAATAAAGGAACATGCAATAAATGAATCAATCTCACTTGTTTTACCTCTATTAAAGTGAGAAATAAATCAACTAATTAAAATAAGGAAAATGTGCATTCAATACGTTGTCAAATTTCCTATTTTGTGATACAAGCATTGAATCCTTTTTTTTTTTTTTTTAAAACGATTCATAAAAAATTCATGGAGGTTCGAAAGAAAATTCATTTGAGTAAATAATCCATGTGAAAAAATAATAATTGTTAAGAAATGAAAATAATACAGCTCTCTTTTATTTTAATTAGTTGTCTTATTTAAAGGAAAGGAAATCATATTTTTATAGGATAAGGAAGTAAAATCTGTTGAGGCAAAATCCCTAATTAATTTTAAAGATAATAAACTTTAATGATTAAGGATTAAATGGACTTTGATTAATTCCTTGGTATTTAACTTGTGCTCTTGAGTGTTTTCACTAAGACAGGAACAAGGTTTGAATCATACCAAGATGCATAAAATCAAAGGACATTGAATCCATGAACTAATTCTGAAGTTCAGAAAGTTAGTTCAGAATGTTGATCAGAGAGTTTGATCAGAACGTTCTGATGAGAGCTCAGAAGGTTGTTCAGAAGCAACTCTGTTCAGAAGCAACCCAGTTCAGAAGGTTGTTCAGAACCCTGTTCAGAAGGTTGTTCAGAAGCAACCCAGTTCAGAAGGTTGTTCAGAAGCAACCCAGATTCATCAAGAACATGCAAGACATGAATAAAAGGTTCAGAAAAGTACATCTGCATGGATCTATCAACAAATAAAGGCATGGACAAGGAACTATTCCAAAGAGAACATTGTCCTAGATGATGCATTCACTGCACTTCAGATGTATCTTACTATTAGGTTTGATTACATTAAAAGTTAAGTCTTACAAATCAACCTAAAGTAAGAACAAATGGAACATTCTGAGATCAGAATGTTCACTTCTGCACATGCTTCCAGCCATGAACAGTGTAGTTGGTGGAAAGATGGAAAAGCTAGCAAAAGGAGATCTTGCATCAGAGATAACGTGTACTCTGAGATGAATCAAGCAAATCTCCTTGAAGCATGGGCCTGAAGATTGCAGATCCACTATCCTCTATCTCTCTTTTGCACCAAATCCAAGACAGATTTGATTCAACTTTATCCTACTTTTTCAAGCAACTTTTGATGCATATGGAGAAGTAACTTTTGAAGGATAACACTTGAACAAATCTCATGTCACGTATGAAATGGATCCATAAACTCATCTGACATTCATCCTTGATGAACCCAGATGAAGAACATCATGAATATCAAACATTCTGATGATCAGAATGTTCAAGCTCAGCTCATGCTTACTTTATGAACAGTACAGTAGGTGAAAAGCAAAAAGCAAAAGCAAAGCAAATCTGTCATCTTCAACAAGAGATAGACACGTCTGAGAGTTGGTATTGAACAAGGACAACACAATCTCTCAAAGCATGGGCATGAAGATGCAGAATCCCACAAAATCCTCCTGCACCAGTTCCAAGACAAAATATGGGAAAGGAACATTCTGATGTATGAAGAAAAGTCCATACATTGGTTATTGTCCAGAAATTCATATGAAAAGCATATGCATAGCCCAGAACTTCATGTGTTCATTCATACATGATGAACCCAGATGAAGAACATGATGAACCCAGATGAAGATCATCATGAACACAACAACATTCTGATGTTCATCAGAGATCAGAATGTTTGCCCAGAATTTCAAGTTAAAGCTTGTGGACCCAGGACACATGGCATAACACCATTGGACACCCTACAACGGCTATATGAGCCCAAAGACTCTATAAATAGAGGACTTGGCATTAGCAAAACTTGCACCATTGCAAAGCATACAAGAAAACAACTTGATTTTGTTTGAAGCTCCTGCAATTGAAATTGATCAATCTCTAAGGCTCTTGTTTCCTTAGTGCACATCAATACTCTTTGTTATCTCATGCAAAGATAACTTTCTTCCTCCTCCTCCTCTGTTTGATTCTCAAACATTCAAACCCCACACAAATTGCAAAGCATACAAGAAAAACAACTTGAGGTTGTTTTGAAGCTTTAGCATCTGAATTGATCATCACTGAAGATTCTTTAATATCTTCTTGTAGTGTAAATCAATTCTTTCTGTTATCTCTTTAAAGATAACACTTCCTTCATTTCTTCTCTTGTCTGATTTCATTCATTCAAGCTCCATACAAATTGTAACAAAGTCTCATCTAACTTTTAGAGGTCCTAAAGTGTTAGGTTGAGCAAAGGTTGTAAAAGTCTAAGTGGTTAACTTAGCAAGAAGGTGCAAGCCTGCTGAGGCTTAGAGAATACAGGATTGTAATTGTTCAGGTGAACAAGATTGTAAGGTGCAGGATTTGAGAGGTTATCTCAAGCATCATAGTGGAAACTCTCACAAGATTGTGAGGAGTGGACTAACCCACATTGGGTGAACCACTATAATTTTCTGTGTGTTCTTTCTCTCTTCCCTATACTCTTTAATTACAGTATACACAACACACACTTACACATTTACTTTATTAAACTGTTTATGTGTATGAACTTCAGAACGTTCTGAAGTCAGAATATTAACTTAACTATTCCAAGTAAACTACTTGAGAATCACTTTTAAGTTTCAGGTTAATTTTTAAAGGGTCACAATTCAAACCCCCCCTTCCTTGTGACTATTTTATCTACTTCAATTGGTATCAGAGCCTGCCTCTATGGGTTGAGCACTTAACAGTGTATGAGGAAAAGATCCAGAAAGAAGTAATGTCAAAACCTGCAAGCCAAAGTGCATATCACATATGCAACAATGTGGGATATTTGAAAAGTAAAATCCCTCTGAAGAAGAAAATGCAAAGATGGCAATCAGAGATGATTTTGAAGAAGAAGAAGTCAACACATGAGTAAAAGACAATACATAAAGTAAAGAGGTAAGAAATCTGATCCTTATCTTTTATAAAGTGTTTACTATTATCTCATATGACTCATGCATTTTATCTTAAAAGTATGAACTTTTAAAATAATAACTTTTCTTGTATAAAGAAAGAAAATGTGAAACTACTAATCTTGAATGATATATCTTGAAACCATTCAAAAGTTGTAGAACTCTCATTTTAAAATATTTGAGAAACATAAGATTCTCAATGAGCAAAAATTGTAAGATTTAGCAAAGTCTGAACTTTTGAAATAAAATGTTATTTTGAAAAGAGAAGTAATATTTTAAAAAAAAAGGACATAACCAACTTTATAAAGTCTGTTAAGACCTTTCAAAAAGGCTGGTTTAGGATTCATAACCTATCACAAACAAAATTGTCATGAAAATATGTTATACTAAACAAAAGTGAGAAGGTAAATAAAAATGATCATTTTGAAAAAGGATTCAACATTCTGAACCTGTATATTGTTTTATGAAAAGAAACTTGAGAAAAATCCTCATTTCAAAAAGACATTTTATCCTAAATTAGATTGGTCTCAAAAGGTTGAGATTGGTAAAACATAATGTTCTTATTACAACAAAGCTGATTATCTTAAATCAGAATGTGGTCATAAGAAATAAACTCTCAAGAAGAGAAACACTAACCTTCAAGTACCCAAAGTAATATGGGTACCAAAAGCTTTTCCAATCTGTGATGCAGAAATATTTGCTTCCAAGATGATATGTGGAGAAAATGTTCAATCACTAGAAGATGTTCAAATGGAATTTGCAACTAGTATCAGAATGTTCAGGAAAATGCTCCTGATGCTGAAGCTATTCAATCCTAAAAGTTGAAAGCTTCAAAGTTCATTCCTCTGTATTCAAGCAAGGCAGAAATAACTTTGGAAGTGTTTGAAAATGTCATTAATGTTGATCATGTATCATATATCATGTTTTCAACAAAATTGTCTTTCAATCTCAACTACATGATCCTGCAACATATGATTGAAGAACAAAGAAGACTTCTCATATTCTATATGATTTGGCTTTCACACTCACATTCAAGCATTTTAAGATGTCTTTGAAAAAGTGAAGTGTATGAGAATGATTATCTAATCTTTGACAAAAAGAATTTGACAACAATATCCTCCAACAATGGATCAAGACATCCCTGGAGAAACCTTCCAAAAAGCTTCTGACGTTGCTAACAAAGTTGTTCAGAAAGCTGATGAAGTTCAGAATGTTGAAGAACTTCAAAAGGAAGTTAATGTTGTTGAGAATGAAAGTCAGCAAGTTGAAGCAATACCTCAAAATATTGAGATTGCAGCCAATAAGGTTCAGGAAGCTGATGCAACTACTGAAACATGAATTCAGAAAAGTTGATGCAGCTACTAAAAGATAGAACTCAAAAAGTTGATGAAGTTCCTATATAACAACTTCAGAAGGTTAATGAAATTGAAAAAGCTTTTGAAAAAGTAACTTAGAAAGCTAACAAAGCTGAAAGCTTTTATTGGAGAAGGATCCTTTAAATCTTCTACTGCTGAAACAATTTCAAAATCTGAAGTGATGTTACAAACATCATGAGTAAACTTCAGTTTGATGAACAAGAAATTGTTCTAGAATCTGATATGGGAAATGACCCTCTGTCATTAAAAGATCATGATATGTATGATGTTGCTAAAGTTCTAGCCACACACATGCTTAGTGGAAACACTACCACAAAGGAATCTGATGAAGCTGAGCTAGCTTGAAATCAAGATGGTTTTGAACTGAATGCGGAGGAATTCAGCCCAGACTTCAATGCAAGTGTCTTTGAGGATTCTCAGATGAAAATGATGGAACAATTCCTTTAAATCAAGTTCAGAATGTTCAAGCAAACATTCTTCATGAACAAGACATTTCATATGTTGATTATATGTCTGCAAATCCTGGAACTTCTGAATAT
This sequence comes from Medicago truncatula, assembly GCF_003473485.1. Lineage (NCBI taxonomy): Eukaryota > Viridiplantae > Streptophyta > Magnoliopsida > Fabales > Fabaceae > Medicago > Medicago truncatula. The sequence continues at coordinate 3,885,176 of NC_053049.1, forward strand.
GTTAAAAGATACTTATATCAGAAAGTTGAAAAGACTAAGAAGAAGAGAAAGCTACTGATGATTAAATTGCTTCAGAAGATTTTTCTTATTGATGCTTGGACTTCTCCATCCAGACGAGAAAGTATTTCAAAGAAAGAGAAACATGCTCTCTTCATTGAATCTCAAAGTGAGGGATATCATCGCATAAGGTACACATTTATTTGCACTATAATAAATATAATGATTGAATGCATCAAATTCTGTCATGTCTAATATGTGCATATATCAAATGTTTGAACTTAAATGCAAATAAGTGTTTCATACTTTGTTCATACTCCTTTCATGATGGTATTATACTCATTTACAACTGCACACGTCATAATTGATGATTGAAATCATTGTATGATGTCTTTTGCTTTAACAATATATATTAAGGGTGCATTGAAAATGAATTAATGTTCTTATAATTGAACAATGGGTTGTTTCTGTTATGTATAAATTCATGCATAATATTCTCTCATTATTTGCCCCAAAATTCTTTCTTAACTATCATGTTAAATGTTAAATGTGTTACATCATTTTGTAATACTTATCTCTTCACATTTGAAATAAATTACTCTTAAGCATTTCTATCCGAGTTATTGACATGAGATGGAAACTAATTCATCATTGTTGTTAAATAATTCATAGGAAGATTTATGTTTGATCATAAATGTTAAATCATGATTGTTCATTGATATGAAACATAAAAATGTCTTAATTTGTCAAACTTCAGAATAATCTGAAACGTGAAGATTTCACTTAACTTTGATATGGTTTAAGAAAATATCTTTCATCAAACATGATTTTAAATGAATCTTATGTTTGAATTTATCATTAGAAGATATTTTATATACTTGATCTTCATTATGATGTTGTTTGTGATCTTGTTATAATCTTCAAAAATTGCTCTAAGGTCTGCACATTTTGTTCTTACACTTATATTGGCCCTGCTTTGAGCATAAAAGTTTGTTTTAAGCATTGTTGAATAATTATCTTACTTTAATTACAAAAATTGAAGACAAAGATAGAGTTGTAAACATCAATGACATGTCAATATGTGCTAGATTTCAAACATGTGCAAAAGAATCATATTTAACTGCAGTTAAAAGGATTTTTAGATATGTAGTAGGTACTACTGATCTTGGCCTTTGGTATAGAAAAGGTTCTAGCTTTGATCTTGTAGCTTATTGGATGTTGATTATGCTGGAGACAAAATTGAGAGGAAGAGTACAAGTGGCTCCTGTCAATTCTTGGAACAAGCATTGATTGGATGGTCTTGCAGAAAGCAAAACACTATTGCACTCTCCACAACTGAAGCTGAGTATGTATCTACAGCAAGCTGTTGCTCTCAAATTTTGCGGATCATAAATCAGTTGGAAGATTATTCACTAAGGTACACAAATATTCCTATTATGTGTGATAATGCTAGTGCTATAAATCTTTCTAAAAATCTTGTACAACATTCTAGGTCTAAACATATTGAAATTAAACATCATTTCATAAGAGACCATGTTCAGAAAAAGGATATTGTATTAAGCTTTGTTGATACTGAAAATCAACTAGCTGATATTTTTACAAAACCCCTTGTTGAGGATAGATTCAATTTTCTTAAAGAAATATTGCAAATCATGAAAAATCCCAATAAAGATTGATCATTAATCACTAAGGGCCTTGAACTTGCCCCCTTGATGTTATCTGATTCACTTCAGTTAAATCAATCTTAATCTGAACAATTCATCAGAATGTTCATCAGAATGTTCATCCGGTCAGAATGTTCTTATTCATCAGAATGTTCAGGATCTGGATTCTGGGTCAGAAATCTCAAACGAAAGATTTTGTGTTGACTTTAACCAAAAATATCACTATAATCTGAAGCATTTAATGTTTGGTTATAAGAAGATAGGTTTAAGGATTAACCACCATGTAAAACCTTAACCATCAATCAAACCATCCATTCACTTTTCCTCAAACGGCTAGTTTCTCTCTCCTGGCCACTACTTTTCAATTTCATATTTTCCAATGCAAAAACTGTCAAGTCACTTCCTCTTTCTTCCCTCAACTGAACACATTTTGGTTCTATAATAACCAACAACTATTCAGATTATTTCCATCACACCTATTCTTTCCAAACCAACTTTTTCTCAAAACAAGTTCGTACTTTGTTATTGCGAAAAATGGCACGAACCAAAATTTCTTCACGCGTTCGTTCTCAATCACCACCAACCGCTGCTGATGATCAACCCTCTGATCATTCCCCACTCAATGAAACCCCTCTTCATATCATTCTACAAGATGTAATCATCCCTGCGCATGATACTCTAAAATCATCCAAACCCAAATCTTCTAAAAAGCCAACTAGAAGATCTCAAAGGATGAGAAAAGGATAATCATCTAAACCAAGTACTACTCATGTAGATCTAGTTTCTGATGTTGAAAAGAAAGAGAATGAAGAGATGCATGGAGACTCTGATGAAGAAACCATTTTGGAAAAGAGAAATGTTTATGAGAAAGTTGAAGAAGAATCCTCTTGAAAGGAAAAGAAGTTGCAGAAGAAGGAGCAACCTCTGAGAAAACTAAGGAAACTCTCTTTGAAATGGCCAAAGCTGCAAAGATAGTTTACCAAAGAAGGAATCAGATTGCAAAGGAAGCACTGCCTCTACCTGAAGAGAAAACCTCCTCTGAAGATGAACAAGAAGCGAAAACAGAGGAAGAGGAATCTGTTCATAGGATAAGAGGAAAAGGCAAAGACATTGCCATACTTGCTTCTACTCTAAAGATTCAAAGTATTGAAAAGATGGCTAACAGACTCATCAACAGAGCTAAGAACTTTGACTTTGAAAGTCTTAAGACAAAAGGATGGAATCTGAAGAAGTTCACAGATCCTCAAGGCTGATCAAGTTTTGTTTCCACTCAATGTCAGACTTTTCCAGACTTTGTGAAGGAATTCTATGCCAACATGACTGTAAAGGAACAAATGAAGAAAAGTTTATGGAATCCATAGTCAAAGGAGTGAGAATCCAAGTTTCTCAGAACTTTCTTTCAGATATTCTTAATATCCCAAATGAAGCTCAATCTGTGCTTTGTCATGCTCCAAAACATGATGGATCAATGCTACTCCTTCAAATAGAAAGTTGTTGGGTTGCCATATGGGATGCACTTGACACCCATATTTGAAGTTGCTGGAATTTCTCTGGACAAAGGAAAAGGTCAAGACACCTTTATGAGATTCACAGCCAAAAACCATTAGTCAACTTCACATCACAACTTCAAACATGCCTATTCCTCAAAAGACTGGATCAGTTAAGAGACTTGCTGATCAGAAAGTTCAGGAAGTAAGGAAGAAGCAGAAAGCTGACAAGCCTGCCAAGAAGGAAATTGGTTCAAGTTCTCAGAAGGTTGAGAAAGGAAAGGCTACTCCGGCTCTTGAAGTCCTTGCTGATGTTGCTGAACATGCAAGAGAGCTAATTGAAGAAAGCCAAGAATAGTTTGAAGCTATGCTGGGTAAGAAAGTTGCTGAGAAGGTTGGAGAATCTGATGTTGATCATCAGAATGTTGAAGACTCTTTGAATCAAGGTGTTGAAGCACCCTTTGAAGATATTAGAGTTGAAGAAAATATTGAGCTTCAAGCTCAGGATATTGATGATGATATTAGGGAAGTTGCAGAAATTCTAGTATCTGACTCTTTTGGAAGCAAAAATCAACCAATGGATGTTGAAGAAGAAGTTGTGTTGGAACAAGAAAATGTTGAAGCTCATCCTAATTTTGATCTCAACATTGAAGACACTACAAATGATCTCTATGATGAGCTCTTTCAAGATGCTCAGGGAGAAAACATTCAGCAAGATGATTAGAATGTTCAAAATAACACTGATCAGAATGTTCTGGAGGATGTAGCTCAGAATGTTCCTACTGCACCTGTTGAGCAGCTGTCAGCAGATCCTAATCCTTTGGATTCAGGATCTTTGCCTTCTGAGGAAGTTCAGCTTCTTGCTCAAACTGGTCAGAATGTTCCATCTGTTCAGAACATTGAACAGGCTCAGTTTGTGAACCTGTCAACATCAACAATGGGGTCTACTGCTGGAATTAGCAAGTATCTCGTGTCTTCCCTGCCAACACCAAGTACCATCCCTTCATTCACACCACCTTCACCACAAACCAAAACGACTCAGAATCTCCCAAACATGTCTTCCTTGTTTAACTCTTTAAACACTTTTGTCACAACAAACAAAGGAAAAGCTGATGTTTCTAGTGATGCTACTCCCTGAATCATTTTTGGTCCTACTCCCTAACCTTTTTGCAGATGACTAAAGGGGGAGAAGCTTTAGGATTTTATGTCTTTAAGTTTTCTAAGTTTAGGCCCTAAGTAGGCTAGTGATCAATAGTTATTGAAGTCTTATAAAACTTCATTTTTGCTTGATCAAACTTAGTTTATATGCCGTTTTGTTTTTGAACCATGTTCATCATACAATTGGACTTCATGAATGATATTAATGAATGAATATTGATGTTGGTTCAAATTTGCATATTCTTATTTATGCTATGGATTATAAAAATGAGGGGGAGCTTTTTAAAACTTCTAAAAACTCATAATGGATTATAAAAATGAGGGGGAGCATTAAAATAAAATTTTCAAGCTCTAAAAATTCTTCATTTATAATCAAAATCCATAATCCTAAATCATAAGTTTATCATCTTCAAAAAGGGGGAGATTGTTGAGGCAAAATCCCTAATTAATTTTAAAGATAATAAACTTTAATGATTAAGGATTAAATGGACTTTGATTAATTCCTTGGTATTTAACTTGTGCTCTTGAGTGTTTTCACTAAGACAGGAACAAGGTTTGAATCATACCAAGATGCATAAAATCAAAGGACATTGAATCCATGAACTAATTCTGAAGTTCAGAAAGTTAGTTCAGAATGTTGATCAGAGAGTTTGATCAGAACGTTCTGATGAGAGCTCAGAAGGTTGTTCAGAAGCAACTCTGTTCAGAAGCAACCCAGTTCAGAAGGTTGTTCAGAACCCAGTTCAGAAGGTTGTTCAGAAGCAACCCAGTTCAAAAGGTTGTTCAGAAGCAACCCAGTTCAGAAGGTTGTTCAGAACCCTGTTCAGAAGGTTGTTCAGAAGCAACCCAGTTCAGAAGGTTGTTCAGAAGCAACCCAGATTCATCAAGAACATGCAAGACATGAATAAAAGGTTCAGAAAAGTACATCTGCATGGATCTATCAACAAATAAAGGCATGGACAAGGAACTATGTCAAAAGGATCTTTAATGTTCATCCAAGACTATGAACATTAAAGTACTAGGAATTTTCCAAAGAGAACATTGTCCTAGATGATGCATTCACTGCACTTCAGTTGTATCTTACTATTAGGTTTGATTACATTAAAAGTTAAGTCTTACAAATCAACCTAAAGTAAGAACAAATGGAACATTCTGAGATCAGAATGTTCACTTCTGCACATGCTTCCAGCCATGAACAGTGTAGTTGGTGGAAAGATGGAAAAGCTAGCAAAAGGAGATCTTGCATCAGAGATAACGTGTACTCTGAGATGAATCAAGCAAATCTCCTTGAAGCATGGGCCTGAAGATTGCAGATCCACTATCCTCTATCTCTCTTTTGCACCAAATCCAAGACAGATTTGATTCAACTTTATCCTACTTTTTCAAGCAACTTTTGATGCATATGGAGAAGTAACTTTTGAAGGATAACACTTGAACAAATCTCATGTCACGTATGGAATGGATCCATAAACTCATCTGACATTCATCCTTGATGAACCCAGATGAAGAACATCATGAATATCAAACATTCTGATGATCAGAATGTTCAAGCTCAGCTCATGCTTACTTTATGAACAGTACAGTAGGTGAAAAGCAAAAAGCAAAAGCAAAGCAAATCTGTCATCTTCAACAAGAGATAGACACGTCTGAGAGTTGGTATTGAACAAGGACAACACAATCTCTCAAAGCATGGGCATGAAGATGCAGAATCCCACAAAATCCTCCTGCACCGGTTCCAAGACAAAATATGGGAAAGGAACATTCTGATGTATGAAGAAAAGTCCATACATTGGTTATTGTCCAGAAATTCATATGAAAAGCATATGCATAGCCCAGAACTTCATGTGTTCATTCATACATGATGAACCCAGATGAAGAACATGATGAACCCAGATGAAGATCATCATGAACACAACAACATTCTGATGTTCATCAGAGATCAGAATGTTTGCCCAGAATTTCAAGTTAAAGCTTGTGGGACCCAGGACACATGGCATAACACCATTGGACACCCTACAACGGCTATATGAGCCCAAAGACTCTATAAATAGAGGACTTGGCATTAGCAAAACTTGCACCATTGCAAAGCATACAAGAAAACAACTTGATTTTGTTTGAAGCTCCTGCAATTGAAATTGATCAATCTCTAAGGCTCTTGTTTCCTTAGTGCACATCAATACTCTTTGTTATCTCATGCAAAGATAACTTTCTTCCTCCTCCTCCTCTGTTTGATTCTCAAACATTCAAACCCCACACAAATTGCAAAGCATACAAGAAAAACAACTTGAGGTTGTTTTGAAGCTTTAGCATCTGAATTGATCATCACTGAAGATTCTTTAATATCTTCTTGTAGTGTAAACCAATTCTTTCTGTTATCTCTTTAAAGATAACACTTCCTTCCTTTCTTCTCTTGTCTGATTTCATTCATTCAAGCTCCATACAAATTGTAACAAAGTCTCATCTAACTTTTAGAGGTCCTAAAGTGTTAGGTTGAGCAAAGGTTGTAAAAGTCTAAGTGGTTAACTTAGCAAGAAGGTGCAAGCCTGCTGAGGCTTAGAGAATACAGGATTGTAATTGTTCAGGTGAACAAGATTGTAAGGTGCAGGATTTGAGAGGTTATCTCAAGCATCATAGTGGAAACTCTCACAAGATTGTGAGGAGTGGACTAACCCACATTGGGTGAACCACTATAAATTTCTGTGTGTTCTTTCTCTCTTCCCTATACTCTTTAATTACAGTATACACAACACACACTTACACATTTACTTTATTAAACTGTTTATGTGTATGAACTTCAGAACGTTCTGAAGTCAGAATATTAACTTAACTATTCCAAGTAAACTACTTGAGAATCACTTTTAAGTTTCAGGTTAATTTTTAAAGGGTCACAATTCAAACCCCCCCTTCCTTGTGACTATTTTATCTACTTCAAAATCCACGTGAAAAAAATTACCAAAACTAAAATCACAAGAAAAATAAAGGAAAGTAAATTTGATATAGTATTAAATACAACTCTCTTTTATTTTAATTAATTGACTTATTTATCACTTTAATTAAGGTATAATAAATGTAATATATTCATTTATTGTTTCTTAACCAGTGCCTTGAAAGATAGGAACCTTAAGTTGTGGCAACAAGTGTCAGACTTAAGCGTTAGAATCCTGTAGAGAGCCAAGCACCTACTAGAAGGTTGGAGGAATGCTAATTGCAAGTAGAGAAATGATATTTGTACAACCACTTTCTAACAAATTTTTGACAAATTTTTCTCTCATACTCACATTATACTCTTATTCTCTCTCTTTATTTTTCTCTCTCCATTGTTTTTGACTAATGAAAAGAGAGAAAAAAGAAGTTGTCACATAAGTTGTCTCATTTGGTTGTTCAAATAACACTACTCTTGCAAGTAAAATCCCTCAAGTCAGGTTTACATAGCTTCCACTATAGGTCTTCACCAACATGATGACTAATATTTGGACCACTAGGATAGAGATATCAGATGGAGGAAACCAAGGTGCGGTAGAATTAACTGTAATGTTGATGCCTCTTTTTCTAATTCCAACAATAAGGTCGGAATAGGCATGTGCATTCGAGATTCAGCAAGAAACCATGTCCGCTCAAAAACCATGTGTGTGGTTCGATCAATTATGCTGAGTGGAAGTTCGGGAAGCCTTGGGTCTATACCATGCAATTCGGTGGATACATAAACTTCAACTCATAAATGTTGATTTTGAGATTGATTCGAAAATAGTAGCTGATTATTTTAATAAAAGTCGTGGAGATATCACCAAGTTTCGTTCCATTATGGATAGTAGTATCCAATTATGTAATTCCTATTTAACAAACTCTCATGTGGAGTTTATTAGACGACAAGCAAATGAGGTTGCCCATAAATTATCTAAGGTAGCCACATCAATTCCTACCTTCCGTATCTCTTTGATAGGATTCCAACATGTATTACTGATTTAATTTTTAATGAAATGATATAAGTTATTTTTCTTAAAAAAAATTAGTTCATAAAATATTGCGAAAAAATTATTTGACGAGGTTTAGTTGGATGTGAAAGAATTTACATTGTCAATGCATGAAAACTAATCTCTAAACCTAAATTATTTTCTTAATAGTGATTTATTTACCGTGCTTGGCACGGGCTCCATAGTAGTTTTACAAAAGTTTAATGGTAATTAATTTCTCAAAGAAACGTGTAATTAATTTTTGTCTTTATTTTTTCTGTCGGAAATGAGGGATCAGACGTCATTTAGTCCATACGAAGAATTGGACAACAACCCTTTAACGTGTTTATCATCATGACTTAAGGATTTAATCAAAGTATCAATCCCATTTAATTAGTTGAAACTTTTACCTTCTTTCACTTGATCATATCTTTAATTGCACGCACTCGGTTACGGTAACTATCTCCTAATTTAAATCCTCTTAGACCATTTTGACGAAGAAAAATTAGACCATCCTTATTTATTAATGTTGTTAGGTCTGCAAATTTTTTCCCGCTCATTTATTTGTTTAGGTTTGCAATTATTTAACCTAATAAATTACATCTAAAAAAATGAATTGCACCAATTTCATTCTTATCCTCTTGTCTTTTTTTTTTTTTTGAAGAAAATATTTTCTACACTTATTTGATGCTGTACGTTTGTTCTAGAAACTATGAGCATATCAATGATCATGTTTGATGCTTTCTATTTTATACTTTTTTGTTCTAGAAACTATGAGCATATCAATGATCACGTTTGATGCCTTCTATTTTATACTTTTTTTTTTGTTTTTTTTTTTACAATATTTTGTATTTCATGCCTTTTTTTTTTTACAATATTTTGTTCACTTTTTTTTTTGAACCAATTTTATGCCTTTATTTCATTCCTACCATGTTGCCTTTTTTTTTTGACAATATTTTCTACACTTATTTAATACGTTTACAAACAGAATACCCTAATTTTCATGCAAACTCGGCTACCCTAATTTCCATGTAAACTTAGTTATATATACCCGAATTATTGATATGATTACCGAATTTTCTTTTATAATATTTTCAGATTTCATACATTTTATGAAGTGTTTTATTTTGTCTACTATGGATTATCACGTGTTATTTTTTCACCATTACCTATTATATATATATATTGCATTTTATTATTCTTATGTCAACCTCTTTACAATAAACCCGAGCGGAGCACGGGTCAAAAATCTAGTTCTTTTTAAATCCTCTCACTTAAGAGAGGAAGGTTAGTGAGAGGGAGTATTTGTACGCATAGTTTTAAAAACAAGACCAGATCGGTTGATTGAACCGATCCGACCGTGAACCAGATGGATAATCGGTTCGGTTAATATATTGGATCGGACATGCAATAAAATCGGTGCGAACCAGCGTGAATTAGACAAACTCAGTTAAAACCGACTAACCGACGGTTTAATGAGCCGATTGCGTTATAGTTTCTTTTTTAATGAACAACTATTTTATATATCAAAAAATTGGAAACTGGCACTGGTGTGGGTTGAACAGACATAAAAGCAGCAGTCTAAACTATAAGAAAGACCACTGCACCATTGCTTTTTTTTTTTTCTTTCAAAAATAAATTGTTGATTCTTATTAAACTACTATTATTTCAAAATACCATATGCTACATTTTAATTTGTATTTTGACATTTTTTTTTGCATAACTTGTATTTTGTCTTGTTTTTGCATAACTTGTATTTTGTCTTGTTTTTGCATAACTTGTATCTTTGTCTTTTTTAGAAGAAAAAAATAAACATGTATTCTCTTTTTATTTTTTATTTCATCTTTATAATATATTGCATAAGTAAACGTTTCTAGGTGTTTTGAAGAGCATTCAAAAATTAATTCATAGGCCAATTTATCCGGCTCATGGGGTTTTGAAGAGCATTCAAAATTATTATAAAACAGATAAGGTGAATAAATATATGGTGTTGTTCCCTTATGAAAGTGTTTTAATTGATTGGAAGCCACCTGCAGAAGGTTGGTTCAAGTTGAATAGTGACGGTTCTTGTAGTAATAATAGGAGTACAAGTTGAATAGTGAAGCTAATATCAATAAGAAAATACTTTAGCTATTTTTTGTCTATCCTTGATTTTTTTGTACTGTTTGTAATGAGTCTTGTCTGATTCAGTTTGATAATTTGGTAGCAGCTAATGTATAGGAGTTTCTATCCATCGTGTTATTATTGTGTAGGTTTTTCCTTTTACGAAATTAGGCCCTCTATGTTATAAAAAAATGTAAAATTATATATGTAAGTAAATCCATACTTTTCTGAAATGTTGTTTCGTTAGATACAATTCTAAAGATTAATCTTTCCACAAATTTTATTGAATAAGAGTTTTCAGTACAAATCATTTACTACAATTTGGACCGCCTGGTCCACCATAAAGAAAAGCTTGTCTATACAAAGGTCCTTCATAACCATGATACTCCAAGTCATAACAATTTGTACTAGTATCTCTATATGGCTTCATATCTTCAGGTTTTACATCAATTTCATTACGTTGTGAATCAATAATCTTTAGTCTTGCCATGAAACTCGAGTTTGTAAACTTTTCTTTAGGAAATCTCCCACTGCCCATTGGGGGAATATTCTTATTGGGTGGTGAATAAGTTTGACCTCCAAATCTGATTAAAGATGCTCCTTCTTTTAAGTGAGTGAATAAATCTTTAGGCCAATATCCAACAAATTTTGATTCATTTTCAACGTATAACCACCAATGACCTGAATGTCGATCCTACCATTATTTGAGAAATTAAGAGATAACTGAGTAAGTTACCAAGAAAAGATATTAACAAACATATTAAAACTAATTAAGAAAAATTAACTCATAACGAGTTGTAAATATTTAAGGTCATATATTTAATTATCATTCTTTTCAATTAATTTGATTATTACTATTTTTAAATTTCTTAATAGAATTATTACCGCAATTAATTAATCCATGTCTTAAATAACGTGTTATTAAACAAAAAATTTCGCTAACATCTTTAATTTTACCTATTTGCAATTATATAGTATAATTGTGTAATAGCTTGTAAATATATATTACGGAGGTGATATGACATAATAAAAAATTTACCTGTATGATTAAGAAAATTGCAAATAATTTTTGTGTTGCTCCAATGGAATTAGGTGGTGATATGACAGATCCAAGAGCATACTCTTTGTCACGATTGACTTGCACAAAACCTGGACAATTACTATTAAAACATCCAGTTTGATTGTAGCCATCTGCCTGCATGTTTATATCAAGTTGAATTTAAGCACAAAAACAATATTTTTTTTTTCCATCATATTATATATTATTTAATGCATTAAATTCATACTCTTACCGTCCATTGACCAGTTATTCGTAGTTGGTTGTCTCCATATAAGGTTGGAAAAACCTTGTACACAAAAAGAAATTGACATGAATAGTATATATAAAAAAGGATTTTGTTTTTTTCTTTCATGAAACCATCAATACATTGGTGAAAAAGAACATTTAAGGAATCAATATTTTTCTATATCACACACTCTCTCTCTCTAATATTTTTTGGTACAATACTAAAATAGAGTATCACATACACAAAAATATGAAACCATAAATACATCGGTCCAACATTCAAATGAAATTTATACATAGAAATATGAAACCATCAATATATTGGATGAACCTTGCACGTAAAAAAATGGATGTTAATAGTATATTAAAATAAGGAGTTTTTTTTCGTACAATATTAAAATGGAGTTTCATAAGTAATGAATATTTTTCTCCATCTCTCTCTCTCTCTCTCTCTCTCTCTCTCTCACAATGGAATGTCATGAAATAAAATAAAAAATCGAAATAAACGTAATGAAAAGTAACTAACCCCGGCTCCGACTTTTATGCTATTAAGTTCTGATGATGATCCACTTTCAACCCAAATTGCTGATAAGCTGTATTGTTGTGCTTGAACTGATAGTTCATACCCAACTATGCCTGTGTACGCTCCATAAATTTTCATGTTTTGAGTTGTATCAAGGGTAACAGTCTAGAGAACACAAAAACATACAATATTTAAAATAGGCAATATTTCTTATTTTATACAATTTATCAATGTTAAAGTATTTGTTGCACACATGCACACACAATATCTTATATTTTAAATTTGATATTTTACTGCCTATCTTGCATGCGAGTACACACTTAGTCATTCTTTCTTCCAACATTGGTTCTTTATTCCTCATCCGCCAAAATGTAGGAATGTGAAAAAAGGGTTAGGCTCCATCGGATTGAATCGTTTAAAATGAAGTTTTTAGCGAGACAGTTGTAATTTGGAGCCATGTCACCACTAGATAGTCGACCCGATCTAACTGGATGTTTTATTTTTTATTTTTTGCAAACTTTTCAATTAATATTTTCTAACAATTTTTTTTATGGGAAAACACACCAACCCTTTAGATCACTATAAAACATAGCAGTAGAGATTTTCAACTCTATGCGCCTGGTTGTCCTGCCCTATTCCATTTTAGATGGATTAATGGTGGGTTGTGTTATACCCTGTTTTTGGACCTAAAAATACTGGGCCCAATTTCATTTCAAACTTTGTCAATTATCAAATTTCAACTGCACAGTTCAAATTGTCTCTGCCTCGCAGTATTTTCAATCACAATTTTACCTATGTTTTTCTTGCATAAAACCTTTCGAAATGTCTTTACTTGTCTTGTAAGTCATTCAAAAGTATCTCTGAATCATTACATTGCTTTTTCTACAGTTTATTTCAAAATTTGCAAAAAGTCGTACAGAAGGGTATTTTGGTCATTTCCTGCAATGGGACCCATTTTCATCCTTGTGGCTGTCTCTGAGTCTTTTCAGATTGTTTTTTAACATTTCATCAGTAAACCTTGTTAAATTCATTTCAAACTTGCATCTGAGTCAGTGTCAAATCAATTTGAATATGTTTAGGTCATTTTTAGCTCTAGGGGCATTTTGGTCATTTCACACAAAATTTTGGCATAGAGAGGTTACTTTGAAGTACCTCATTTAAGCCATTGGTTCGTTTTAGTCCGTTTTGTCAATTTTAGTTTTTGTTTCGCTTTACGTTTTGTCAGATTACCAATTTTATTTCAATTTTATTTTTATTTTTGCATTTTGGTCCTCAAAGGGGTCCAAAATTGTTTTTCAGTCCAGAGCCTTTTATTTTTTTACATTTCAGTCCTTTTAGGGTTAATTGCAGTTTAGTCCTTAAAGTTTTTGTTTTTGCAGAAAAGTCCAAAATTCATTTCAAGACCAAGGCCGTGCCATTTTCTTTCCAAGTCCAGGTGTCATTTTCTCATTGGTTCAGAAGCACACATGGCAGCCTATAAAAGGCGCATTTACTGTACAAGTCAGAATCAGAAGCAATAATCACACGCCAACTCAACAAACACAATCAGATTTTCTCTCTCCATTCAGTTAGATCAGAAACAGAAAAATCATCAAGTTCATCAAGAACACAAGAACCCTAGAAATTTCCAGAACCAAAATTCATACACAAATTCATTGATTTTTGATCAATTCTCAGAGATTCCGTGGAATCTTCATCATTGAATTGATCGTTTCTCTGCAATTCCAAACGCGAGCTCGCATCAAAGCAAACTCAAACGTTGATCACAGAGAAGAGAAAAAGAGGAAAAGAAGCAAGGTTGAAACCGGTGAAGAAGATGAAGAAACAGAACCGGTGAATCACCGATTTATTTTCGGTCCAAAGAACAAGCAGAAGAATCAAAATCATCAAGAACAGAATCAAGTTTTCCAGAGATTTTCTCTATCAAAATTTCAACCAAAACTCAGGTAAAACTCAGAATTTCTCTTCAAAGAATAGTATCATAGTTTAAACCTGCAAAATCACGTGAATAAACAGAAATTTTTTTCCAGAATCACAAAGATGAAACCATAACCGTAAACACAAAACCTAGATCTATAAGGATCCAAGTTTTGAAAGCAAGAACAAGCACCAGAGAAGTAATAAAACGACGAAACGATGTAGATCCGTAAAGATCTAAACGTTTTCTTTCAAAAAAATCAAAAAAATCAATTTCAAAACCGTACGAAAATTTTCAGATCTACGTCGTTTCAAGCTGTGTTTGAGAAAATCTTTGCTGGATTCGTGTTTAGGGTTAAAGGACGAATCAAAAGATGTAAAAATCTTTAAGTTCTGGAAAATTTTTCACCGGAAAGTGCATAGGCTCGCCGGAGAAGATGAAGCTTCCGGCGGACCTTCAAGGTCTCCGCTGTGGCTTCATCCTCACCGGCGGTGAGATTTTAGAGAGAGGCGAGAGAAGAGAGAAGCTTAGAGAGAGAAAGAGATGAAAGAAATGAACTGGACCGGTGTCCATGTCCTTATATAGACGCCTGGACCGGTCCGGTTCATTTTGTTTTCATTTTGGACCGTAGGATCTAGGGTTTTTCATTTGAATGGCTGTGATGCGTTGTTTCCATGTGCTTGATCTGTGTTACCATGCGCTGCTTGTTTTGAACCGTCAGATCTAGGTCTGGATCAATCCAACGCCTCTGAGGCCTTTGGATGATCCAGGCCCAATCTGTATTGGGTTTTGGTTTGGGCTTAAGGTTTCTTTTACGTTTGCTTTTTTTTTTTCTTGCTATTTGCACCGTTTTTTCTTGCTATCTGAACCTGTTGCTTGCTCACTTTTTTTTTACAAAAAATTCCTAAAAATCCTAGTTGTTTCTTGATATATTTTTGGTATTTCTATGGTGTTTTTGCATGTAAAAAAAAAAAATGTTAAAATGACATGAACTAATTCCCATATGTTTTACACTTTTGGTATACTTTTTGCTATGTTTTTGTTCTTGACACTTTGATATGTGACATGAATGAATGATGCCTAATATTGTGATGAATATGCCTCTGGTCATGTGCCCTTTTTTGCTGTTTTTGAATATAATTTTGTGAATTTCTTGTTTTGCAAGCAACAAGTGTTTGTCTTAAGGAATAAAGTGTCAAATTTCTCTATGAATTTGGTATGATACTTTGCTTGCATGTGTCTCTATTAATTTCATGTCATGGCTTGAAACAAAATCTCTTTCAAAATTGCCATGATGTGATAATATGAGTCGCAAGCACCTTTAGGTATCATATCAAATTTTTTTAGGTTTTTACCACTTTATTACTTCCTTTTTGCCATTCTTATGCAATTTCTTTTTGTTCATTTCCTACTATTTTGTGCTTTATGATTACTAACCATTTCATCTCATGTGACATACATTTCATAGCATTCCACTATCTCCTCCACTTTCTTTAGCTTAGCATTTATTTTTGCAAGTTTTAATTCATTTGGTGATGTAATTTGTTATCATTGGTTTGTAGCTTGGCAAAGGGGCCATAGAATGTATTTAGGCAATTTTTGTAATATGGACCATGGACACTATGATGCACCGGCACGCACACACTCACCCTAGATGTATGCCTAGGATTGCATGTTTAGATGAATGCTTAGGTTTAAACACTTAGAGAAAATCCAATTTTTTCCAAAAATATGCAAACAAATTCACTTCAAATATTTTTCATAAAAAAAAATGGAGTCAAAACTCCAATAATTTTTCCCTTTTATTTTCTTAATCAAATTCTCAAATAAGCCTAATCATTAAGACTTTTTTTTGCAAAATCACTAAACGAACCCTCACTTTTTCATACTCTAATGCTCATGAAGCCTCTCAATCCCCTTCTTCAAATCATTTTCAAAATTTAAAATCAAACAATTAAAACAAAAAAAACAAGTCTTTTTAGCAAGAACTACGCCGGTTTTGATCCCGTAAAACGGTACGTAGGCAAGGGACTTTAACCCCTCCAAGCCGAAATAAAATCAAATTCTACTTCTTCTCACCCCCATTCTTAACTAATCACACCTTCATTTTTCACAAGTAGGCAATAAAAGTAAAGCGTAGAAATCAACTTAGGAGAACGGCTCTTATGGAATACCATAATCGTTCTGGGTGCCTAACACCTTCCCGTAGCGAAAATGACCCCCGAATCTAGAACTTTTTAAGGGTTTTTCTCCTTTTACCCTTCCCAAGAAAAAAGAGAGATATCAACGGTCAAAAGGTTCAAGTCCAATTAATGGCTTGGCACCCAAAAACCATAATAACAGGTTGGGTTGACCTTCTTTGGCATCCATATTGAAAAGGGTGGTTTGGGGTCATTTATGGGTTCATATTCACCTATCTACCTCATTTTTCCTTTCCTTTTATTTAATTAATTGGTTTCTAAGTAGATCTTATTTTTTCTTGTCATTTCGTTGTTGATTGCGGCATTATTTTGTTCTCTGTCTTGTAGTGTTGTTTTGGTTGATTCATTTTTTTGGGCTAATAGAAATATATAAAAGAAAGGAAACAAGAACTGGCTGATTCATTTTCCACACACATATATATAACACATAATGTTATGTCATTTCATGTAAAATGTATTGATTAAAAATACCCACTTACATGATATCTTTGGGAACTTTGGGAATACCGCCGAAAATCATCAATGTGTAATTTTGAAGACGAATTAGTAATAGTTTGATGACTTCTTGTCCTGTTGTAGATAGGCACTTTTCCCAATGGACAATCATCCGTTGTTTTACCATAAGATGATCTACTTCGCACGACGTTCTTTGCGAAAGTTGGGAAAAGCTACACAGTTGCAATGAAAAGGAATAAAATAAGGTTAATGAAGAATAAATTATAATTGAAGTTAAAATTCTTTATAAACAAATAAATTAATCCTGAATTAAAATTTAAGGTTAGAAGTCTTGAATAATAAATTATTTGGTTATATATCATTCTCTACTACTTCATCAAATACTAATTAGTTTATACACTGCACAAAAGTAATATAATTAATTTTATAAATATTATCCAACTTTTATACCTGAATTTTGTGATTTTTTAATAAGGGATGTTGTAGAGCAGGTTGCTTGTAGATATCAACACAATCAAAATTATTGTCCATCGAATGCTGAATTTACAAACATAATTACAATGAACTAAATCATGTATAAATCAAATTAAGAAAGGACAGTAAATCAAAGATAATACCATGATACTCTTTGATAGTGTAAACTGATTTTGCTCATCTATTAAAGTTTTGCTTCTTGCATCAACTCTGCAACATGTTATACACAAGCTAAGAACTAGAAAGAGAATCAGAGCCATAAAATTTTAGATGATACTTTCAAGGACATGTAATACTTGCACATACATGTATGCGTATGTGTGTGTATATATATACACATTACAAAGTGAAAGAAGTTGCTTTAAAGGATATGACTTACTTCTCAAATTTTTTTGTACACGTGGCATCTCAAATTGAATTTGAACTATATTTTTTGAGGTTATAAAGTTAAACTCTTGTCGGTGGATTGATACATCTTACACAATATCATTTTGAATGATAAATAAATTGGGAAAAACAATTTAAGACATTTAAGACAAAATAAAGGTCAACTATCGGAAAACCCCGAGAATTAAATGAGATAATCGTCTAGGTTCATATATATTTTTAAATTGGGGAAAGAAAACATTAAAATGGATGAGTAATGACAATGCATTTGGTTTATGATACATAACTATTGAAGTGTGGGAAAGTCTTAGAGATAGAAGCATTTAATGGTTTGACAAACTTTTTAAAAGAATGAAAAAATCAATACAATTCAACTCATGCTTGTGTTTTTATCACCTTCAAAAATTAAAGTATATGGAAAGATGTAAAAAAAAAAATACACATCTTCTTGATATGCACGTACATTGGTTACTCTTCCTTTAATTTCAATGTCTGCTCAATTATTCATAGGATAAATATCAATTAATTGCATAGAAACTTGTTTGAAAATAAAAAAGAGCATTTTGGGCATAACATCATTAAACAGTCTAATTTTACTTATATTTTATTACAAACAGATATACCTAATTTTGCTTATAATTTGTTATGAAAGGAGTACCTCACGATGGGTTATCGCTTTAGCTTATAAAGTCAATATTTTACTATTAAGTTGAGAGTTTTTCTAATTACACCCTGTTTAATCCTGGTTGTATCTTAAAATGACAAAATTACCCTTCCATAAAATTTAATTTTCAAAAAGCATCTTCCTTTTTTCTTGGTTATACCCTAAAATCCCTCTTCAGTTTAAGTAGGTCATGTAAACTTAGTTTCAGTAAGTCATGTAAACTGAGTTTAAGTGCACATACTTAAACTCAGTTTAAGTAGGTCATGTAAACCGAGTTTAAGTGTACATTTAAAAGTTCAACCTTGTTCAATGATTCTACGTAATCTCAGTTTAATTATGTACATGTAAACTTATTTTAAGTAGGTCATGTAAACTAAGTTTAAGTGTACATACTTAAACTCAGTTTAAGTAGATCATGTAAACTGAGTTTAAGTGTACATCTAAAAGTTCAACCTTGTTCAATGATTATAAGTGATATCAGTTTAAGTATGTACATGTAAACTTAGTTTAAGTAAGTCATGTAAACTGAATTTAAGTGTACATACTTAAACTCAATTTAAGTAGGATATGTAAACTAAGTTTAAGTAGATTATGTAAACTAAGTTTACATGAACCTACTTAAACTGAATTTAAGTTAACCTCAACAATGTAAAACTGAAACTGTCGTACAGTGCAGTTGAACAAGAAGAAGAAAATTGAAACCAGCGTTATTGAAAAAGAAGAAAAAATTCACTTATTTATATGCAATCGAGTATGAATGAAAGATGTTTTGATTCACTCTTTAATCTTCCATTGAGATTAATTGAACATCATGATTGTTTGATCGTTGGTGGGTGAAAGAGAGTGAAATTTTAGAGTGACAATTAATGAAATCAAGATTTTCAGAAAATTTATATAAAAGGACAATTTTGGTATTATCAAAAACTTTTTAAAAAAATTGGGTGTAACTAGAAATATATAGGGTGTGAATAGAAAAACTCTTAAGTTGACACCTCTAAGATAAATTCCTTTTTACCAATAAATAAAAGAGACAAAAAAAACAATTTAATGCATTGAAGACAATTAAATTCATTGATAGATGTTGACTGTGTCAGAGTCCTAGGAATTAATAGGAGAGAAAAAAATATAGGTTTTGAAGAACAAATGAAAAAGAGCAAAATAACTTAATACATTTAAAACAATTAAATGCATTGATAGATGATGACTTTTCTAGAATCATAAGTATTCGCTTTAACACATTATAACCCAAAAGCGTTTAAAAACACATGCTCATGATTTTCTTCTAGCTATCCTGATTGATGGGTTAAGTCAGCATATGTCATTAGTGGAGGACCGCCGTATTATCCTTAGATATCGTCTTATGATTCCACTATTTTCTATTGATGAGGTATCCCCCATATGTTGTAAGACGTGCCTAGATACTTTTAGAGAGCATTGATGACAGGTCATCTTATGTT
Organism: Medicago truncatula; assembly: GCF_003473485.1. NCBI lineage: Eukaryota > Viridiplantae > Streptophyta > Magnoliopsida > Fabales > Fabaceae > Medicago > Medicago truncatula. The sequence goes on from NC_053049.1 coordinate 3,904,900, forward strand.
AATATTAGCATGTTTTTCAGTCATTTTTAGTAGGTTTCACCAGCAAAATAGAGGAGTATTAGATCAATTGTCAATGATTTTGAGACGTTTGTATTGTTTTCTATATTTAAGTCTGTAATTCTATTCTTCCCGAAACATAGCAATTTTAGGGTGTTCTTGATGAAATTCACGAAGAAATCAAACAAATTAGGCAAAGCAAGATATCCGAAGATTGATATGGTCCTTGAAAGGATGAAGAATGAAGATTCAAGGGGCCTCAAAAGACTTTACAGGGGAGGAATTAGGGTGTTTCCATTACTCCTTTTCAGTTCACTATTGACGCGGTTCTGTGCATATATTCAATTCACTGTTGTTGTTGTTGTTTTGAATTGGTGTAAAATGACCCTATTCTTCTTTCACCTTCATCTTCCATCACCATCCCTATGATATTCATCCAAACCCATCAACATTGAAAATACCATAAAAAATTAGGAGTAAACATAAAACTAAATAACTAAAAGGACCATTATAAAACTAAATAAACTTAATGTACCGATTCGGTATAAACATAAAACTTAAAGACTTCCGAGAGGTATTTGAATTTCTAATCACAACTCTTCTCCCACATTTGCTTTCAAAAGAATAATGATTCATGCTCTGAACCTCATTGGCAGCGGGGCTTCCCAACAAGAAACTTCTTATTGTCTTTCTTGGTTTACCTTTTGTGAATAAACTACCATTGTGGTTGATGTAAAAGATTTACATATTAGGGGTATAAGAGAAGAAGAGATTCAATATTTAGGGGAAGAATATTGATAAAATATAGAAATTAGTAGTAACAATTATCCCAATTCAGGAAGGAACATGTCTTCTAAGAAAGGAAGAAAGATTAGAACCGTTGTTTATTAACTTTCTTTGTCCTTCATTCACACATTACAACCATAATATAACACACCAATGAATAACTACCTTCCTATAACTACTAATAATTTCATAAAACTACTACTAATTTTTTAGGGTATGGTTTTTTGTCTCCCATCTTATAGAAAACCACTTCTCTTGTTTACTAACAATAATAATCAATAACCGAGTTTTACATGAACAAACAGTTTCAGGAGCTGAAGCACAAGATGTGAAGTTGAAGTCAAAATATGGTTTATTTTGTTCGTCTCCACTTGTTCAACACGCAGAAATTTCGGCCAAAAGGATGCTGAACTCTTATTGACTGCAAGACATAGATGCTAAATTGAACTGGGTAATGATTGAGCAATTTAGCTTCTTTAGTTTGTAGCACAATAGGTAGTATAGATAGCAGGCCAATCATAATAGCTCCAACATGCATTATTTAAACCTTGAAATCCTAAAACTGATTTAGACTAATCCGTAAGAAGTTTACAAATTCAATTAGAAAAACAAACCTGCACAATAGCCTTACACTGAAGAGTACACAACTTTACTAAATTTGTCCTTCATAGTTAGAGACTTTGTCCAACATGCATCAAGTAAACAATAGAATGTTAAATTTGATGCGTCAAGTGTGTTGTGAGACCCATTTTTTAACCACTTGTAACACATGTACACTAATGCACGTGCGTAAATCAGCAAAATCATTAATACAAACAGATAAAAAAAAAAAAATACATATATGACTATCTTGACTAGCCAAGAGTCAAAGAAAATGTAGGCAGATAATACTATTTTAGACTTTGTTTACGAGTTTGGAGGGAAAGAGATGAGAGATTTTTGGAAAAAAGAATGAGCAAATGGGAAAAAAATTAAGGAAATTGAGAAGGAAGGGTCTCGAAGGGTTTGTTTTTCTTAACACAAAATCTTCCTCATTTGGGGAACTTAAAAATTGTGTTGGAGGAGGAGGAGGAGAAGGGTTTGTAGGGTTTATATGAATTCTTTAAAATTAATCTGTGATTATAATATCCTTACAATAAAAAATATATTAATCATATCGTTGTAATCTCCATTTGAAAATATGTGAAAGATTTCTCCATTTACCTAACAAGATGAGCTACGGTTAAAGGTTATTGTTGTAATCTCTATCGTAGTGCTATATATTGACTGTAATACTAAAACCCTAATTCATTACATAAATAAAATGGAGCTATAAATTTCTCCATTTACCAAACTGCGCGAACAAAGATCGGTCATATTTAATGTCTATGTTTACGTTTCTTCCATCTTATGTTACTAGTTGTTTTTCTAACATAATTTTATTGTGGTTAACAACAAATTAAAGTGAAATTCATATGACTTTTAAACATTGAAATTGGAGCAAAGGTTTTAATGTAATCAATACCTTGTTGACTGCAACCTTAAATTACCAATCTAGCTTTCTTTTGTACAACTTCTCCTTGTTCATTCGTCATGTTTATGAAAATCCACTTGATTCCAATATGATCCTTTCCTTTTGGTTTTGATACCATATACTATACATAATTTCTCTTGAATTGATTGTCTCCTTCTTGCATAGCCAGATCTATCCATCATTAATACAATTTCATTAACATATGTAGGTAGAAGTCCCACAGTAAACTCATTTATGAAAGATGACATTGTTTTTAAGGGTTATTTCTTGATTTCAATGATCAATTCTTCTGATTGTGATGATTTAATTTTCATCCTTGTATATTTTCAGTTCGATTAACCAAGGAATCATCAATCAATGTATTGTTTAAATTAGCATATTCATCTAGAATGTTGATTATTTTACTTGACGATTGATTTCTTAAATTAGCATATTCATCTAGAATATTAATTATTTTACTTGACGACTGATTTCCTAAACTAGCATATTCAAACATTCCAGTTTGAACTAAGCCTCACAACTAAAAAAAAAATGTGTATTTATCATCTTAATAAGTATTAGACCTATATTTCCAAGACAAACTTTTGCTTTTTTAAATTTTTAAAACAATGTCCTTAAAACACTCAATAACATGACCTTTAAATACGAGCTTAATTGATTTTATATAGTTTAAGACCATTCTTTATCATATTTGTTTACATATCAACCGAACTCTTAATTACTACGCTCTCTGTCCAAATAATCGATCGTTAACACAAAAAAATAAAATAATAAATGATTAACTAAGTTAAATTTAACGGAAAAGAGTTAGACAGTTACAACAAACTAACTCTATATCTCAAAGTTAGACGGTCACAACAAACTAACTCTGTATCTCAAAGTTAAACGGTTACAACGAACTAACTCCGAATCTCAAAGGAAAGGGAATCCAATTTTGAACCTATTCTCGTATTAGACAGTTATAACGACCTAACTCCGAATCCAATTTTAACCCATACTCGTATATCGTATCCGGGCTTTCTATGTCCTAACCTTCCATCCCTATTACTTTCTCTCTCTCTCTCTCTCCACAAACAAAACCTCACTCCAAAAAATCCACACTTTCGATTCATACGTTTTCCATTTCCTTGCAACTCCAATTTTCAACTCCGCAGCAATTCCTATTTCTCAAAGAATCACAGAAAATTGGGGTTGTTAGGGTCTTCGATTTTCTTCGACCCTTATCGAGTGCACTTTCCCTTTGAATTTCTTATCAATTCTGATTCGAAATTAGGGTTCATAGATTTGGGGCTAAATTTTCATCTTAGTTTGAAAAAATAAAACTAAATTTTTGAAGATGTATGCTGATCGGGTGGAAAGTGGAGCAAGGAGGTCTGTCAAAGAGCGTCTGGATGGAAGCATCAGTGTGTCTACTCGGAATCAGCGTCAAGTTACTGGCAAAAGGTTTGCAATTTTCAGTTCTTATTCATTCATAATTATAGTGTAATGATTATTTTGTGTTTTTGATAATTTAGGTGTGGTTATAGTGTGTTTAGTTGTTAATTAATGTAATGTTTGATTTTATGTGGTGTTTTAGTGATTTTGGGTGTAGAAATTATGTTAATTGATACATTTTGTGAGCCTTTGTTTTCGAGGTATATGATTATGTTTTCCGAAATGTAATGACTAGAAAAAGAGATGTTAATCTTAGGTAAATATTGAAAATTTTGTTATTAGATGGTGGGTAGTTAAATCGCTAGAGACAGAGGAAGACCTAGAAAAACTATAAGAGAAACTATTAAGAAAGATCTAAAGATTAATGAGTTGGATAAAGATGTGGAATACGATAGAACATTATGACATTGTTTGATCAATGTTTCCCAGTGTTGTGAAATATCAGCGCCGTTGAGGATATCGGTGGTGGTTTTTGGCTCTCCAGCATTGTCAATTTTGGTCGATATGGCTAGATTTTCTGCCATAATCCAATATGGCGGCCGGTATGGCAGGATTTTTGCTCTTCGGCATCGACAACACTGATGTAGCCGACCCCACTAAGTGGGATAAGGCTTAGTTGTTTTTGTTGGTTAAGCCGCTAGGATTGAGGTAGGGATAAGGGACTTGAGTAATTGTGTGAGGTCTTTGGGTTGATACTTTGTTGACATTGCTGTATTAACAAAAACATTTTCATTGCCATTGGAGCAATATTTTTGGGAATATATTTTTAAATTCAAATGATTGGAGAAAGAAGTTGGAGTGGTATGAATAGTCCAACCATTAGTGAGGGGCCAAGGTGCAAATCATCTCAATTGTCACAAGTTTGTGACTGCTGAAGAGAATGTCTCTGTAATTAAATCTTGGCTTTTTATGGAACCTTTAACTGCTAGAAGGGCTTTATTATACTTATTGATTGATAGAATTGTCTAGGTTTTCCTTAACCTGAAATGCCCATGTTTACCCAATTGTAGTTCTGTTCTGTCAGATGTGCTAGAGAGACTAAAGACCAAGTCTTAAGTCTTAACAACAAGCATCAGAAATTAGATAGCTACACCTGGGGGGGAGGTAATGTTGGGGTTATGGGTTAGCTAGCTGGTTGTAACTGTTATGGGGAAGGGATTGGAGATCAATTTAAGAGACTAGCGAGTGTACTAGTGTGTATAGGTCAGGGGGATGAAGGGCTCAGGTGAAATATAGAGGCTGGACCTGGATAGAGGGTGGAACTCGATGAGGGGCAAAAATAAGAACAGAAGATAGAAGTAATGACAGAGAAGGAATAGGGGAACCTTTTGGTAAATAACTTAATTAAGTGCCTATTTATTTTTAATAGGTCATTCTAGGAAGCTTACTTAAGTGCTCATTGATAAGCTATTTTGTAGAGCTTATTGAAATATACAGAAAACACTGCTTTTGTCAGAAGCTATTCGTCAGGCAAATTCAATCACTTAGTCCACAGAGAAGTGCTAGAAACACACTCTTTGAGACTCTTTCCAACACTCACTTTATGATTGGGTGAAATTCATATGGCTCTCTTTTAACGAGTAATGGAGCCCACTGATCTAATGAGACCCCATGTGAATTTCACCAGAATTTATTTCAAGAGTGTTGGGAGAGTATTTTTTTAGCACTCCTCTAAGTCCTTGTTTGTTATTCTAAATATCCTCCAGAATCACATTGAGGAGTGAATTGCCCAGCTGTGTATTTAATATTCTGTAGAACTCAGGCTTAGTTTGAATTAGCTTATGGAAGATGTTAGACAGAGCATCTGAGATACCTTATAAAATGAAGAATAGGAAGCTGAGGGAGCTTTTGATTACAAGTTATACCTATAGGTTTTTGGAGAAACCAGATGAGAGAGCTTTTGATAAAGTTGAGTTACGGAAGCTGATCTCAAATTATGCCAGAATTTATTTCTTATCTAGAAGACTCGGTGATTTTATGATCATTTCAACTTTTCTTTGGTTATATATGCTTATTGAAAAGTTTATTCAAACTATCTTCCAGTGGTGAAGATTCTGCATTTTATTCATATGATGAATTCCGACTATACACTTTACAGAGAACACCCTGTCTTTCTCATTATAATTTTTTTTCTTTCTTTCACATTCTGACTCAACCCCAAAGGTAATCAAATTACATGAGTTATGACTCCCAGAGTGAGTCTTAGGAACAGATGATACTACCCAATATGCCTCGGAAAGGCCAAATCCACCCAATACCTCTTCTCTAGCTATTTCTTCCCTTCTCTTTTTCCCAACCCCTATTTCTAAAATCATTTTATCCGTTCACTTTCCCTTCAACCTCATCCCTCTTGCGCATGTAAGCCATAAACCCAGAGCGAGGGAAAAAAAGGAACACAAAAAAAGCGCCTCATGTATGTGGAACCCCCAATCCCACCGCAAAACACAATCCCACTGGCTTTATTCCACTGTATTTTTTTCCTCACAGGCTTTATTAATATGCATGGCATTATCTATCACCAATCTCTGTTGAAAATATTAGCTTAAGTTAATTGATGCTGCAGTGCAATGACGAGTTGACACATGGTTACAGTACAAGTAATGTCAGATTTCATACATGTGACATATTTTTCCTTTTATTCAATTTGTTTTTCACTTAGACAAAAATCTTAGGAAATCAGGTGTGAGAAAAATTTACATCATTGTTGGTTTTTTTTCTTTTCTTTTTCCGGGAGACTGCATTCTTTTGCATATATGCACAGAATGTAGAAAATATTTCGTTGTTTACTTGAGCATCTTGTAGATATTTGTTATATTAATTAGTTTATTCCACAAGTTTTACACTGCATTCAGGGTGCAGGTATGCAGTTATTATATATCTCCTGTTGCATAAACCACAGATATTTTCTAGCATCATAATTGTCAGGTCATTTCCATTGGTAGAAACGTTGTAGTCAGAACTCAGACCATACATTTAATGTCTTTGATTTGTGATTTTGACAAATGACAAGTTGAAACTACGTCTCCTTCAGTCATATGTTGAATTACTGCCTTTTCAGTCGAGTATTTTATTTTCTGCTTGATTGGTTACTTATGCCTATTGAAATAAAAAATTATGATTTTTTTAATTTTTTGGCAGGCCGAGGCAAGATGACAAGTGGGAACACGATCTTTATAATGATGATGTTGAACAAGAACAACCGCGTACCACTAGTATGGATCGATTCTGTTATTCTCATATTCAAGTATAAGTTACAACTGTTGGATGCCAATAGTTCTTTTTTTATGGGTTTTGACTGTTTGTTAATGGCTTGTGAAGATCGCAAAGTTACTGGTCAAGATCTCCGTGTTAAGCTTCAAAAGAAAGGTCTTCAACCTGCAACTCGGAGTGGAAAGAGTTCTACCCCAAGCACCAGGGATCTTCGTGAAAGACTATCAGGGACAATGAATACACAACCTAAAAACTCCGACCCACCAAAGTCAAAAGTGATTGCTAAACCGAGCAGTAAAAGTGTTGGTGCTGAGGCTCCTGCAGTCAAAAGACCAGCTAACCCAGCTCCTAAAAAGGCCCGGAAGGTAATATTGTCATAACTTTTTCAACAGTCCACTTAAACCGATTGCTTGACATCTTTGTTGTCAGTCTTGGTGTGCGCCATGTTCCATTGTCCCTTTTTCTTTTACATGTATGTGTGCTATTGCATTCCCTGTTAAACAGGGGTATGTCTTTTGAGATATGCATGAATCTTTATCTTTATATTGAAGAACTAAACATGGAGAATCCGTTTAGATTTCTTCTCAGTTAGTGCTTGCTTAGAGGGTATATTGATGGTCGGCTAGTACTGTAATGCAATGTGTTTGGTTATGGAGTAAATAAAGTGCAAAAAAGTCTTACATTTTCATCTTTCACTACATAAATCTTGGTACCACAAGTATAGTACTCTGAATGTCTTACCTTTTTATTGTATCTACAAGAAGGTAATCAATTGTAGTCAGTTCACATGCATACAACAAAAAGCTGCTACCTACACTTGTGGATACGAATAATATCCTTTGAATCAAATTCAAGATAATAGTAGTTTCAGGTGTTAGGTTTTAGCGTGGTTGTTGATTGTCATTTTATGTTCAATTTAATTTATTAGTTTCTTTACTAAGTAAAAGTAAATTAAAAGGATATAAATTTCTTCTTTTCTTCTTTTACAGGCTGGTACTACAGTGGATGAATTTTTGCTGACCTTGGGTCTCGAAAAGTATCTCATAACTTTTCAGGCTGAAGAAGTATGTCAAACGTCTACTTCTCTTTTTTTTGCTAATAGCCTACTTCTCTTTTTCCTCTGCTGGAGAAAGTTCATTATCTTAACTGGGTTTTAATTAGGTTGTCAAGAGTTCATATTCTATGTAAAAGCTGATTTTCTTTTTTCTTTTTCAGGTTGATATGACAGCTCTCAAACATATGACTGATGAGGACCTCAAGGTTATGGGTATACCAATGGTACGCAATGCATCAAACTAGTCTTGAACTTGTGTTTTTTTTTTTCTTCCTGTTTTATTCAGTAATATTTTGAAGTTCTACAGGTAATGTAACTTTTGGTTTGCTAGACTGTAAATATCATGTTATTTCTTTTTGACAATGGTATCATGCTCTTAACATTTTTTTGTTTGTTTGTTTGTTGTGATTATGATATAATAGTTTTTTTTACTTCATAAATGGTTTTACTATACATTGTTCGTGAAGACAACTTCTACGTTGATATTCAAATAATTCAATCATTCTTCACTATCCTGCCGTGTTGCAAACATGTTTTATAAAGGAATATTATGATGTGAAAAGATGGTTGAAACATGTTTAAATGTTGTGTTATATATTTATATTGTTGGTGTACAATTATTAAACTCTATTTTAAAGTAGTATCGAGCTTTGGGTTCCTGTCGTGGCCGGAGTTTCAGACATCGTTTTAGTATATGTTAAGTATTTAACTTATGTCTTCATGTCATGATGACTGCGTTTTGCCTTGCTTTGAGATAAGCTAAGCATACTCGTTTGATCTGTGTTCGATTTGGTAATACTCTTTATATTTTGTTAAAAACACATTGTGATTATATATTATTGGTTCTAGGGGCCAAGAAAGAAGATACTTTTAGCGTTGGAGTCAAAAGTCTGACAACTTATGTTGGAGTTGATGTTGTTAGCTGGATGATCCTGCTGCTTGTAGACAATAGGGGAAGATGGATTAACATCTCAAAACTAAGTGTAATAGCATGTCTCTAACTATTTTCAGATTTCTTGTTTTACTTCCCCTATTTTTTTTTAGACATGAATCAGGTTAGTTTTGTAGTTTATTTGGCAAAATCCTTCAATCTCCTAGATTTCTTATTTGTACTTAGTAATTAATGGAATTCAGGAGTTTGCCTTTTGACATTGTCTGAGGTTTTAATTTATCAATGGGTTTTAAACCGAAATTTTTCAATTTTGCATAACTTTAAGAGCTACTACTGGATGCCTCATTTTCCATAACTTTAAGAGCTTCTACGGGAGTCGTCGATATCCATACTTTCGATTTTGGTTGTTAACCCTACCACCAGGAAAACGCGGCACAACAAGTGCATTAATAAGTGTCACTATCAGTTTTATATTAAATATAAAGTTTGCAAAGCCAGATCTAAATTCTACCATTGTCACTTCAGATGACTCACCATTGCTGTTGTCACCCAGAACCCTCTACCACTGTGGCTCAAAACATTCCACCATTATCACCACAACTGCCACATGCTACGTTTGCTTTTTCAAAACGGCTTACTACCAAACCATGTTCTCTGTCATGGTTATGCCAACTAATAATTAGGTTCTCACTACCATCAAAACAATTGTCAAACTTTCAAAGTTGATGATGAAACCTCCTAAAACGTTTTAGAACTGATCGTTTTATTTGCTGTATAGAAAAATACTGCCACCATTGCTTCCAACAATTGTATTGTGTAATGGCCCACATTGACTTATTTTCATAAAGCTAAAATATGGTTTTAGTCCCTGCAAATATGCCTCGTTTTGGTTTTAATCCCTGCAAAAAAAAAATGTTTTTGGTCCCTGCAAAATTTTTTGTTTTTTAAAATAGTCCCTGACCCCACTTTTGTGATGATTTGCATACGTGGCACATTATAACTGAACCAATTTTGTAGTTTTTGGTCCATGCAAAATATTTTGTTTTTAAAAAAGGTCCTTGCAAAGTTTTTTGTTTTTGAAAGTAGTCGAGGGACTATTTTCAAAAGTTTTTTGTTTTTGAAAATAGTCGAGGGACTATTTTCAAAAACAAAAAATTTTGCAGGACAAAAAACAAATTTTTTTTTGCAGGGACTAAAACCAAAACGAGGCATATTTGCAAGGACTAAAACCATATTTTAGCCTTTTCATAAATCTAGATGAAAAGAAGGTTTGGGGTTTCTCCTTGTGCTCAAAATATGTAAATATGTGATTAACGAAAAATTATTTATTTATAGTTTTTTTTTTTGACAAGCTATTTATTTATAGTTAACGTTTGCATTAGAATATGCTGCTAAAAGATAATATAATAATTAATCGAACCTTTTTTTTCCTCAAACATAAAAACTAATTGAATGATATAGTGCTAAAAGATTAAGGGTTAATTAAGTTTTTAGTCCCTACAAAATAAAATTACATTTTTTAGTCCCTATAAAAATTTTCATCAACCTTTTTAGTCCTTATAAAATTTTTCATAAGCCTTTTTAGTCCTTATAAAATTTTTCCATCATCATTTTTAGTCTCTAAAATGCTTAAGGAAAATGTCACAGGGACTAAAAAATGTGATTTTATTTTGTAGGGACTAAAAACAAAACTGTGAATATTTATAGGCACTAAAAACTTAATTAATCCAAAGATTAATAATAACTAATTGAAACTTCTTTTGCTAATAACAAATAAACAAATCGGAGTCTTTTAATAAAATAAGATCGTATATGTAAACTTTGTTGAAAGTATTATGTGTAGTTTGTTGACATATTTCTGCCACATAAAATAGTAAAAATTCAATAAAAATTTAAAGAAAATATTGAGTGGATAAGATCAAAATGTTGTTGGGATATTTATGTTAAATAAATAGAGTTAATTACGTTTTTAGTCCCTATAAATATTCACAGTTTTGTTTTTAGTCCTTATAAAATAAAATCACACTTTTTAGTCCCTGTGACGTTTTCCTTAAGCATTTTAGGGACTAAAAATGCTAACGGAAAAATTTTATAGGAACTAAAAATGCCGATGGAAAATTTTATAAGGACTAAAAAGTGTGATTTTATTTTATAGGGACTAAAAACAAAATTCTGAATATTTACAAGGACCATTTTGTTTAATTAACCCAATAAAATATTGGTTTTTAAAAATAGAAAAAATAATAAAAATATTGAGAATGAATGTGGAAGTGACACGTGGCATAAAAAACCTTACTCTATATATATATATATATATATATATATATATATATATATATATATATATGTATATGATTGATTGATTGATACTATTGATTGATTGATGTGTAGTTTGTTGAGATATTTCTGCTACATAAAATATTAGAAATTCAATAAAAATTTAAAGAAAATACTGAGTGCATAAGATCAAAAGTTTGTTGAGATATTAATGTTAAATAAAATATTGGTTTTTAAAAATAGAAAAAATAATAAAAATATTGAGAATGAATATGGATGTGACATGTGGCATAAAAAACCTTACTTTATATATATAGAACACACCCACTTGTTTTTTTTAGAAGGTGTGTTATAGCAACATACACCTTAAGGTGTATTTATTAACTTTTTAGTTATAACTTGCTAAAACACTTCCACATAAAAACTAGTGGGTGTGTTCTAACAAATCCCATATATATATATATATATATATATATATATATATATATATATATATATATATATAGGGCATTTCATGAGAGGAGTGGTTATTATGAGATATGAGAGGACTTAATAATAACCATTGGATCTAAACTAATCATGTTACTTCATCAATAGCTATGCAGTCAATTAAAACAAAAAACACAGCTCTTCGTCTTTCCTCTACACACGCTTCTCAATTCAACTTGTACAGAACCCTTTAGCTGGTGATGGCGATGGCGATGCTTACTGCTTTTGTTAGAAGATTTCTATGGCCACCTAAATCATACATACCCCAATTGAATGTTTTTTCTATTTTCCATTTTCGTGACCAGTTTCTTATCAATTGATTAAAATTTTTAAAAAGGGTTAATTTAAGTTGGATTTGAACAATATTAGAACTAAACTATAATTTCACTCTTAACCAAATCAGCTTGTGATTATTTGTTAGTCTTCTGTGAAATTACTCTAACTAATTGAAATTTCTCTCCCAAAGCTATCATAATCTTTCTTTTCTTTAACAAAATCTTATTATGTTTTCTTTCTATTGAACCTAAATTGAGGAAGAGGAAAGAAAGGAACAGAAGAACGTTGAAGAAATCCTTTCTATAGAGAGAAAAATCAAGGAAGAACAAAACACAATAGAGGTAAAAAGAGTAGTCAGTTATGGCTTATGCAATAGAGAGAGAACGAGATAAGGGAAATGGAGAAAACCAATTTACTCTTAACACCTCTCATTTAATATGTCCTCTCTCTCTCTCTCTCTCTCTCTCTCTCTATATATATATATATATATATATATATATATATATGTATAATTTTTTTAGGCAACTAGACTTTTTTTTGAAGAAAAGACATCTACAATTTTACTTTTAATTAAAATCAAAATTTTATAAAAATAATCATACGCATTATGCAACGCCAAAAAAATTATACGCAGTAGCGTAACAAAAACCCAGACACACAGAAAATATTACTCTAAACACTAACGTGTGTATGTGTGTATATTTGTAAGGTTGAAGAAAGAAAATAAAAATATTTGGTATCATTAAATGACAGCGTGAATAAAAATATTTGTGAGGTTGTGATGATTAAACGATATTGAAATTAAACATATTAATGATAAAAAGATAATAAAATTTCTTTGAAAAAAAAAATAAAATTAAATGGGACCTCCTTAAAAAAAATTAAATGCAACTGTTCAAAAAAAAAATTAAATGGAAGAAAAAATCGTATTGAAATATAATATTCAAAAATAAAAGAAAAGGTTTCCAACGTGAATTGATGAGAGATACTTGTGAAATAAATTGTCGAGAAGTAGTTTTTTGAAGTAGCATTTAACAACTTTTGGCCAAAGCTCATTCCATTCAATTTTATGCATTAAAAAAATATATTTTTTAGTAAGTACTTAATTGATATTGTATTTGGCCTAACTTCTCCTTAAAAATGTAGAGAAGTTGAAAAAAAAACCCGGGTCAAACGGTATCTTATTCGCCCACAACGGCAGCGTAGAAGCAACTGGATTTAAGAGAAAAAATTGGAAAAAAAGTTAAAAATAAAAAATTGTAAAATAGTTAAAAAAATTTAAAAATATAAAAATTGGTGAGGTAGTACTCAACCAAGCAACACTAATAAAATTATATGTATTAGCGTAACAAAAAAACAGACAGACGGACATAAAATATTACTCTGAACGTTAATGTGTGTGTATATTCGCGAGGTTGAAGAAATGAAATAAAAATATTTGTGAGGTTGTGATGATTAAACGTTATTGAAATTAAATATATAAGTGATAAAAAGATAATAAAATTTCTTTGAAAAAATATAAAATTAAATGGAACCTCCTTAAAAAATTAAATGAAACGATTCAAAAAAATAAAGTTAAATGGAAGAAAAAAAACATATGGAAATATAATATTAAAAAATAAAGAAAAGGTTCCCAGCGTGAGTTGAAAAGAGGTGTTTGTGAAATAAATTGTCGAGAAGTAGTTTTTTAAAGTAACATTCAACAGCTTCTGGTCAAAGCTCATTCAATTCAATTTTATGCGTTCAAAAAAAGTTATTTTTTTAGTAAGTACTTAATTGATATTGTGTTTGACCTAACTTCTCCTTAAAAATGTAGAGAAGTTTGAAAAAAGTCGGGTCAAACGAGGCAATGTAAAAACAACTGAATTTGGGAGAAAAAATTGAAAAATAGTTAAAAATATAAAAATTGAAAAATAATTAAAAGTTATTAAAAATATAAAAATTAGAAAATAATTAAAAAAAATTGGTCAGGGATTTTAATTTTTAGCGATTTTAAATTTATATTGTATCGATGTACATAATCAATTTGAATGAATGAATATAATTTATTTTTGTTAAAAATAATAAGCGTTAAATATGTTTTTGGTCCCTATAAATATACCAAATTTTCATTTTAGTCCCTCTAAAATTTTCATTTGACTTTTAGTCCCCCAAAATTGTCCATCTTCACTTTTGGTCTCTATTTTAAAGTAACCTCCTATGTATAATTCATATTTTTGAATAAAATTTTGCTGAAAAATTCATAATATTATAAGAATCTCTCCAAAAAAAATTAATTTTTTTTAACAAAACATGAATTTAATAAGAATTTTTATATTTTTTATGGTTAAAAATTCATATTTAATTTATGTCTCGTTAAAAATTTCTATTTTTTTTTGGGAATTCTTTTTACATTATTCTCACATTTGTCCATAACTTCATTAGAAAATAGTAAAGTTTACTTAAAAATAGAGACCAAAAATAGTGATTGAAACTTTTACAAGACTAAAAGTTTAAGGAAAATTTTAGAGGGTTTAAAATAAAAAGTTGATATATTTATAGGGATAAAAACATATTTAACCCAAATAATAACAATAAAAAAATAATGTGTCCGAAAATTTGTTACCGTTTTCCATTGTCGTCCAAAATCCCATGTATCTCACACTTTTCTAAAAAAAATTAACAAATTGTTTTTGACATGAGAAACCACAAATTAGTTTTTTTGTTTAATTTTCTTTGACCCATTCCATGGTCATTTCATATTTGTGTTTATGTTTAATTTTTCGTTTGATCATTCCCACCGTCATTCATCTCCCAAAAGAAAAAAAAACATAAACTCTCCTCCTTCAAACCCCAACAACCACCTTTTTCCCGGCCTCCCTTTGTTTTGTCGCCCTAAAGCCTCGGCTGGCTGCGAGATCAACACCATCTTCATCCTCTCTTTCCGATCTATACTTCTATGCCATTCGTTTTCCAAAATCGTAAACTTATCTTACAAACCATCGCCGCCCAAAACTCCATTTTCGACCGCCTCGATGACTACTCCATCTGAAACCTAGACACCGTCACCGGTGAGTATTTAATTTTACGATTACATTATTTCACATTCCTCTTTTTATATTTTGATGTTCTCTTCCTAAGCGTTGATGATATCATTTTCACAAGCCCGTGCAACGCACGGCTCGGAACACTTACATATGACCTTAGTTTGATTACAAAGGCGAAATTAATTTTTAACTAAAGTTGAAAGCGACAATAACAAAGTAATTATACACCACGGTAGAAATTATGTCATAATTAGGTTATTTATTGTCGTCGTCGTTTCAAGATAAATATAATTGATTAACAATAGTTGCGTGAAGATAAAAACCATAACACCACACAAACACATTAAACTTGTCAAAAGTTGTAAAAGATTAATCGCAATATCCAACAAGTCTTCCAAGCTAAAAAAACAAAGGACATGTTACACCAAATTCTATTTGTATTACATAATACCTATAGTTCAAAAGCAAGCATAAAAACGATAGACAAACATCTACTAAAGCGCCTAATATTTTAATTTTCTTCTAACTCTACGAAGCTGTTCTAGCTATCTCAACAAACAAGCCATTCAAACCAAACTCAAGACTGCAACAAATTGTGTCTTCCTTATGCAAAACGTTATCGGATGCAAATTGAATCCAACCATCATATATGCATTTCTTCTTTCCGTCGTCCTTTGATGCAACAACAGAAAACTTGTACATTTCGATAGTGTCAATATCCATTAAAATAATTGACGTCTTTTTTCGTTTCTCAAATTGACATGTGGGTATTGAGGTATCCACGAGTATACACGAATACCCGTGGATTTTTGAACTTATTTATTTTTTGGCACAAAGAATATTTTTTTTTTAATTACCAAAAACTTCAACTTTTAAATATCCATACATAATCCATTCAAATTTCATAAATCATACCTAATCCATACAAAAGAATAGAGGTATCCACGAGTATACACGAATACCCGTGGATTTTTGAACTTATTTATTTTTTGGCACAAAGAATAATTTTTTTTAATTACCAAAAACTTCAACTTTTAAATATCCATACATAATCCATTCAAATTTCATAAATCATACCTAATCCATACAAAAGAATAGCTTAACCTTCAAAATCGTGGATTCCCTGATTAGGAAATGGTTAAGTTATCATGCTCTTTCCCAACTCCAACCATCTCTCTACTTCTTCACTTTCTCGTTCCTTTCTCTTTAGCGTTGGTTTTGCGGACTTTAAGAGACAAATGAGATTATGAGAAATTTTGAGTGAGAGTTGGAAAAATCAGTGATAGGAGAAAGAAAGACCTTTACTTGGAGGTGCTATTGGTGTGAGAAAATTTGGAATATCATATATGGGAAGGCTATTCAGATCTTGAGAGACTTTGATGACTAAATGAGGTGAAAGAGAAAAAGACATATTTGTTTGGACGAAAAGCTAGTCGAGGTGAGAGCACCTCTCTATTTTTATATATTTTTCCATAAAAATGAAGTGATGTTTATGTTTATAATTGATTCACATATACTTATGTGTTTAAGAATACGTGGTTGTCAAGATGAGTAATTGTTTACATAAGCAAAGTCACATTCTTGAGAATAATGAGTTACATATACTAATGATATATTTGAGATATTTCATATGATTATAAATTCTTATGCATATGCGGGGAATCGTATGCTCATGCTTTCATAGTTCGTGGCCACTAGAGAGGAGTCACGAGGTGCACACCGGAGAGGTGGCATATGGTATGTATTTCAAAATAGAACCACCTTATCTAATGTGGATCATCAAATCTAATAGATGAGTAGGATACCCATCTCCCTAGTGGCACTGCCACAACCCTCTACGAAGCGGTATTTATTTCGGAATCATATGCATCGACATATAAACATTGCATTAGAAATCGAGTCTTAATGAGTTTTATTATGAGCACTATTTTCATACTTGTTTTCGTACGTGAGTTAGAATGAGATCTCTATTTCATGTATAATGTTTGTTTATGCATCTTGCTATGCTCTTGCATATCTGTTATTTTCAGATTGGTGACCCTTTCAATGGATGGGTGGGTTACACGCCATTAGATTATGATGATTTGAAAGGAAGTCGAGATACGACGGCGAAAGATGATGACTTCACCTTCACAGATGAGCGAACTATTTCACCTTGGAGGTTTAAGTCAGCCTCAGGACGGGTCACATTTACAGGTAACATACTCGAGACAACTTGCGTAGTTGGTAGGAAGAAAGACTTTAGGATGATATTAGTGGTGGATTCAGTACCCAACTTTATGTATTATAAAGTTAAAGATCGGCTTAGGAGTTCTTTTGATTTTGGGCAACACTTTTGATAGAAAATTCTCCTTCTACCTATGGATGTAATCGTGTCTTGTAAATTATTTAGTTGTCATGCAAAGCTCTAAATAACTCTAACCTTTAATATATTTTGTGAATAAAATTTATGACTTATGCTTAAAAAGGCTTTCAACTTTATTCTTTTCTTTCTTTTTTTTTTAAAAAAATAAAATAAAAATACACAATGTGTTAAAATTTGGGGTGTTAAATCAATTTGACAGAGAAATCTTAAAAATCTGTCAAATGTCGAAATGCATACCATAACCATATGGATAAATATTGAACAAAATCCCGAGCATTAAATTCTTATGCTTTTTTATTCTTTTAAGGCGTCAATTCAGTATACTCAACTATCATTTGCTTGGATAAAATATATGATAAAAAAATCAGGATACAAATACAATTAAACACAATGACAATTTTAAATTGAACCATATGGCATGGTGAATACAAAATTTTGGGATCAAAATATTTCACCAACCATTTTTCCAAAAAGATATCCTAAAATCAATTTATCATTCAATTACTAAGATTATTTACTTTTCGACGCAGTTCTGTAACTTGACACTGTAAAATTTAACACACACGATAAACACATCCTCTATAATTGTATCACGCCAAATAAATGTATAGCTGAATATAGATAACATGCTTTACATCATAAGGGTTACTCCCTATTAGTGACAACTTGTCATCAATGTGACAATCACTCGGCAATATTGCAAGAAACTTGCAACGCAAGAAATCACGGAGGTTTTAAATCCAATTCGGATTGTCATCCGGAGAACATCTCCCAACTACCTAAACTACGTCTGAAAATCACATCCCTTCAAAACTGCTTTAATCCATTAAAGTTAGAAAGATTGGCCACCTAATTATATTAAAAATCAAATATAATTTTCTTACAATTTAATCTGCCACTTTTGAAGAAAAGAAATTCACGCATATTTTCTGATACAATAGGTGTCTATCTTAAGTCTTAACGTAGGCTTAGGATCAATAGAAAATCAAACACATGCTTTGATTTTGCTAATCTGTTTACTCATTCTTGTAAGAGTTGCTTGTAATAGAGACTAAAACATAGATATATCTTTGGGTGACGTTTAGAATAGACTTATGCTTGAATGTGTCCATCATGGTCCCATGAATAACAACCATCGACTTAAGTCTACTTGACACACTTGAATAGTACAACAGTAGTTGATTTTGCTTTTTGGAATCAAACATGTGACAATTTTTTTTTTGTCAGGCATGTGACATGCTTTTAAATGGGTCTAGTAACTGTATCTAGCGAACTAAAATAATACTTATTTACGGACAATTTTTTCTTAGAGACAATAGTTATGATTTCTAATATAAATATAAGCCTCAACATTTTTTTCTTCTAATTAATAAAAAAATAAATTTATCTTAGGATTGTGCCAGAAAAAAAAACTTAGAAAAAAAATGAATTTATCTTAGAATCGGACAGATAAAAAATACACATAACAAAGTATTGTTTTTTTTTTTAGGAACAAAAAAAAGTGATGTTATTTATAAACAAAATAGTGAATTGATTTTTTTTTAATAAAAAATAGTGAATTAAATATACTTAGAACATTCACAATATAGACGCCCATTTTTGTGTACTTAATTAAATTGGTATTACGTGTACACGACACTCATTTATAAATTTTTAACAGTAATACATAGTAAGCCCTCAATCACTTCAACTCAACATTTCACACAATTTTTTTTTAAACGAGACTCGTTAATCAACAATCAATAAATTTATATCATTATATTTCATTTTTTAATAGAAGAATAGTGTTAACAAATTTATGATAATATAGTTTTTTTTTTGTTGAGAGATTATGATAATATAGTTGATTGTGTATATAATTTCTTTTATGTATAATATTAGGAAGTAAAAAAAATTATGGAAAGAATTAGAAATTCAAATTTTCTTACTTAGAAAATTAATTTATATTTATTAATTAACGACAAAATCTTATTTTATGCAGGTATTAGTTTTTTCTAAAAGAAGATTTTTAATAATTTTATCATTTTGAATATATTTTTGGAGATATATTTGAGGATCTAAGTATTTTAAATTGTATTATTAAATTTAATAAAAATCAATCTACAAAAAACATAATTAATAAAAATGAAATTTTAGACACATTACTATTTGCTCAACTGTTTTAGGTTTACACCTCCCACTGAAGTATTCGGAATTGGGCCAAGTCCAGTCCAATGCTACCCAAACATGTTATTTTCTTCCCCTCATTTCATTCACCCTCAAACCCTAGATCTCGTTCTTCAGTCTCTCCCATCTCATGAATACACAGCCGCCTTCCTTTCCATCAC
Organism: Medicago truncatula; assembly: GCF_003473485.1. Lineage (NCBI taxonomy): Eukaryota > Viridiplantae > Streptophyta > Magnoliopsida > Fabales > Fabaceae > Medicago > Medicago truncatula. Next base: position 3,924,546 of record NC_053049.1, read on the forward strand.
ATTCACACGGTTGTTAGTGCACAATTTCGGGTAATGCCGTGATTTGTTTTAAAAACTTCGGTGGTGATTTCAGTTTACTTTTCTTTAAAAGGTACTTTTTTCTGAATTCAAACTCATCAATAAGATTAAAAAAGGAAAACTTATGGATTAAGTAATCTTTGTCAAACCCTTACTTGTGAATTAAGTATTCAAGAACATTGTTTGTTTATAAGCCCGGAAACACACGAGTAACCTTGCAAATCGTAATAACTCCTTCCACTCTCTCGATGGCCGTAAGAAAGGTTAGAAACCACATACCTCAAGATCTTGCATTATTAGTTTTGTCGAAACTTCCTTTAAAATCTTTGAAACGTTTTGGATGTGTACACAAACCATGGTCTCTCTTATTTGAAAACCAATATTTCATCACCATGTTCGGGACTAATTTCATATCTATTTCTCACTCCTACTACGATGATACATCACTCATCCTACATCAGGTTGTCTATAATAAAAGTCGCAGGACCGTCTCCTATTTGCATTTACTGTCTAGTCAGAGCTTTGAGAATAGACTTAAATTGGACTTGCCAACTCCACTTCAACAGGAGGACCCTATCTTTTATATTAGGGGTTCTAGCACTAATAACGGAACCCTTTGCCTTTCCAATGCAGATGACAGTACACTTGTATTGTGGAATCCAACAACAGATGAAATCGTTGTCATTCCTTCCAGTCCTATGGAGTCTGTGTCACCTTATTGGAGCACTTTGATTTCTTTTCATGGATTTGGTTATGACCGTGTTAGAGATGACTATAAGATTATTAGGTGTCTAGATTATTTTCCATTAAGTGAAAGAGATCTTTTTTATCTCAATCTACCAGAAGAAGCGCAATCGGAAAAAATATTTTATGATAATGTATGGGAGATTTATAGTTTAAGATGTAACACTTGGGAAAAACTTGATGTCAATATGCTTTCGGATACAAACCAACATATATTATACACGAATGATGGAATTTGTCATTGGTTAAATAATGATGATCGACTTTGGTTAGTATCGTTTGACCTCAGCAGCTATGTGTATTTTACAACAAGCACGCCCATAACAATACCCACAAGAGATGCCAATTTTAAATATGGTATGGCGGCACAATCGGTGGTGTTAAATGGGTCCATTGCTTTGATCTCTTGGTATCCAAAAACGACTACCTTTGACATATCGATTTTAGGTGAACTTGGTGTGAGTGAATCATGGACTAAACTCTTCACTATTGGACCTTTTCCCTTCTCTATTGAGAGACCTATTGGAGCAGGGAGGAATGGTGATATATTCTTCAAAAAAAAAGGTAAAAAAATAGTCTGCTATGATTTAAGCACACACATGGTTGAGGAACTCGGTCTTGAAGAAGCACCATCAAATAGAATAATTTACAAGAAAAAGTGGTTTGTCAATTCCAGTAAATCATTAGTTGGTTTTCTTGTTCTCAACTAAGAGATTTATGATTCTGTTTATTAGGATCATTTTACCTTGGATAATAAAAAGTGGTTTGTCAATCATTCATTATCATAATTATGATTATGCAGTATATGAAAAATTAATAAAGCATTTTATAATTATGAATATTGTTTCTTTATAAATTTTATATTGAAAGTCTGTTATCTTTCCATTTGAAAGTATACGTTTGACTTGATGAAAATATCAAGTTATTTGAAATGCCTTAAAGAAAGGTGTTAGCATGGAGATGGGTTTTGAGCCGCTTGAATTTGCCGGTTTGTTTGTACTACGAATGGACTTGGAATCCGCAAGAGTGTCTGGTGCGGTAATGGTGGTTTTTGGGGTCTGTTATGCGGGTGCTGCGGCTTTGGTATGCTGCTGTTCTGCTTTTTTGGCTAGGAGTATATGACGGCCTCACTGCTGTCCTGCTTCTTTGCACCTGTGCTGCTGTCCTGTTGCTGGTCTGGTATGCCTGACTGGTTTTTCAGCTGCTTTTTTAGTTCTGTTTTTTCCCTCCCTGCGCGGTGTGGCTAGGTGCTTTTTTGTTTTTGGCTGTGCTGTTTTTGCGCACTTTCTTGTATCTCAGTTTTGGCCGCGAGTTTTTGTGCGTCTCGCGCAATCTCGACGTGAGTAAAATTTCGCTATTTAAAAGAAAAAAATATCAAACAATTACTGAACTCTTACAAAGAAACTTATGAAGAAATTTTGTTGGAATATTATGCTGTCAATTAACTGAATTCTTCAAGATGTCATTTAACTAGATCTTGTTCTTTATCTTAGTTTTGACACTCCTAATGAGCCTGTCGAATTACTAAACACGTACATTGTCCGTCTTTTAAAATTTTGATGCTATGAATTTAACATTCTATGTCACTTTGATGTACTCTTCGGAAAAAAAAATGTCGCTTTGATGTAAGAGAGAGACCAAGATATCAATGTTTGGCTTTGCAGTATTATTTTGAAAGTTTGTGAAATAAGTAGCAGTTGCAAGTCTATATGTGCATCTCCCTATTTGGTTTCATTTATTTTGGGAATTCAGTTCAAAACTGATAATGAAGCGGTTTACTGTTAAGGCTGTGGTTATGTTGATTTTGTCCATGACATGTAGTGTATGCTTTCTATAGATTCTAACATTTGCCTGGTGGTTGGGTGGGCTAGCTTAGCTTCTTAACAAAAAACATTTGTGTGGTTGTACGATTTTGCTAGAATATTCTCTTTTCATACTCACAAGTCCCATGAACATTGATCATTTGTTCTTCACTTCTATGTAATGGACGATTCTAAACGATTTTCATGTGCCTAACTTCCACCTTTTTCTTCTTATTTCAATGTATGTATACAAAAATTATGGTTGGGAGCCTAATTGATCTTAGTCTAAATGAACTATACTCATAACTCCAATTGAAAAATATATAGATTGATGCCTAAGCCTGATTTCTTGTACCTTAAAATAGATATAGCTTCTCAATGAAAACCCATTTTGTGTCTAAGCATATCAGTAAGAAATATTCTGAATTCAGAACCTCAAAGTGTTGTCCTTGTGAAGCATGACAGGGTCTGTATATGTACAATAAAATAAAAGAGGTGTGACCGAGTGACAGATAAGCCAATAGTGATCTATGAAATGAAAATGTAAGAGGGTCATTGGAATATCAAATTGACAAGAATTCAATGTTCATTCTGTGATACAAACCATATACCAGTGAAGGTTATAGAAAGAACAAAATCACATGGTATGACAAATTATTACAAATGAGCTCCTTACCCTCCCAACTCACAAATAAAGCTTTTAACATTTTCAATAAACATATTCCAAATGATTAATCAATAACCATTTCATGAAATATTAAATTAGCTAATGTGGCATACTGATTGGCATTACAAATGCATTCAAAGTTCAAACACATAGTACCCTACAAATGCAACCGCCCAAGAGTTCATAATACAATATAATTATCAAGAAAATAGTGAAAGATAATACTTCAAAAACTCATTCTTCTTGTTTGAGTCATCTTCTTAAGCTTGCTCATTGTTACCAGGGAGTGAAAGCAGAGACTCTGTGTACATGGTCACTTGAGATCCAAATCCATCATTGTAATAGCAGCGATGCTCTAGCAACTGTCCTTTGTCATCATACTTCACCAATTCAGTACCACCATATGTTCCAATAATATCACCACTTATTGTAGAGCACATTGGGGAAAAGTACTTAATGGAAATGCCATCAATAGACAGAACAAGAGTCTTAGGGGTGTATTAGATTAGGATTTTAAAAGACTATTTTAATAAAAAAAAGTCTTTAAGATTTTAAAAGACTGTGTGAGATTGTATTGATTCTGTGAGATTTTAAAAGACTTTTTATGTAAAAGACTTTATACACTCAAGATTTTAAAGGATTTATCACACAGAATTTTAAGGATTTCATGTGATTTTAAAATTTCAAAAGATTCAATAAATTTTAGGGGAAAAAGAGCAAACTTACAAGTGTGAATGATAAAAATAATGAAGAAATAAATTATAGCGTTTGAATAAAGAAAAATAAAATCAATAAAAAATTCTTTTACTATTGATTTTCAAATTTTAAGAATTTTATGGAATTTATAAGATTTTAAGGGACTAAAAAACACTCTAACACATTATTCTCAATACACATTTTTTATTTGTTAAAAATGTTATTCCCATAAAATTCAATTGTACATATTTAAAATTATGCCAGCACTTACAAATCTTTCAAAAAAAAATATTGTGTCAGCCATTACAAATCGGTCGAGTTACACGAGTTTACCAAGTGTTAACTCAGTCAAACTCGTTAAACCTTCCAATTTTACCAGAAACCGATTTTACCTCAGAGCTAACACGATTTTTGTACCTAAAAATGTAAACTCGATAATCTCGGAGATTTAACACTCGATTTGCGGAACATTGATTACGACATACTCTCTATCATAATATTCTCAATACAATTTTTTATTTTTTTATGAGATAGAGAGAGGGAGAGAGGGGGGATGAGAGATGAGAGAGAGAGAGAGAGAATGGAGAGAGAATAGGGAGGGGGAGGGGGGGGGGGAGAGAGAGAGAGAGATGAGAAGAAAAAGATAGTAACTTTTAAAATAAAAACAATCTCAAGAAATCTCATCTTTTCATGAAAGACTTTTTCTTGTTAAAATTACACTACAAAATCCAATTTATTAAACAATCCTTCGAAATTTGAATGATTTTGAATACCACAAGACTTTTTTTAAATGATGAAAAGTCTTGATTGAATACCTCAAGACTTTTTTAAAATGACAAAGAATCTTGATTGAATACCACAAGACTTTTTTTAAATTGCAAAAAGTCTTGATCGAATACCACAAGACTTTTTCATAATTAAAAAGTCTTTTAAAATCCCATAGAATCCTAATCCAATACATCCCCCTTAGTCCAAGACGAATGCATTTTGTATTCTTTCATAACCCATATTTCAACTATAACATCCCCCACGGAGACTAACAAATCCTCTAAATACCCACAAATCACAATTTTTGGGATCACAATAAAAATCATCTGTTAAAAGTTTTCTTTCCGTTAAATCAAAGGCAACGATAACATTTATCGATAAATCATGACGAAAAGCCAACCAATGAATAGATCCACTAAAAAGCGACCCTACTCTGGGATCATGAGAGGCATTTATATAAGGGAAATGGATACCCTCGATTTCTTTCCATGTGTTGGCTCTCAGTGAGAAAAACTCCAAATGTGATGAAATATTAGCTAAAGCCGGATCACAAGACATTGAAACCACCAGGTAGTCATTTGTTGACTGGTCATACCCAAAACCATATAAATAACCGAAACAACCATCGTCTAGATTGGAATTAATAGGAGATAAAGGTATTTGTTTGTGAACTCCAATGGATGAATTCCATAGAAGTATGTCTGAAGAACTGTGCATAAATATAAACCCGTTACACGAACCTTTAATTTCGACGTTGAAATAAGATAGATCATGTGTAAAATTAAGGTCTAGTGGAGCACAAGCAGAATCATGGTTAAGGGATGTTTCGAAATCTATAGATCGAGTTTTAAGATTTGGAGTTGATATGATCACAAGTCTATGAATGTGTGTTTTAGAGGTAATTTGAAAATGCGAATTTGCAAAGTGAGGATCAGATATAAGAGTTAACCAAGATTTACAAACACACTTGAAACGTATAAGAGACTTCATTGGTAGTCTCAGTAAGATTTGGATGATCAATTCATGAGGCATATGCAAGATCCGGTTCTCTATGTGTTCATTTGTTTCTCTTGCGTTTAGGTTTACATAATTTAGTTTGTAGGATGATGATGATGATAAAGATGTGATGTATGAAATTGGAATCGTTGAAATAATTGTATGCACTTTAGTTTGCTTGTTATTTGCTATCATTTTTACATGGAGGGGAATTGTTGTGCAGACATTATGGCGGACTTGGGACACGACATGACTGTGACATCTTGGTATCATAATATGCCTGCCTCATTGGCGGTTGATTTTGCTAGAGACTGACATGGTCTACCTATTTTAGATTTCCTTAGCATGTTTCAGTTTTTTATTTCCGTCGTTTCTTATTGTTTTCAGAGGGTTTTGGCCTAGTCCCCCCCTTTTTTGTACATATTTTCCCCTTCTTTCATATTCGACCACAACTATCACTAACACAACACAACACAACATAATAATATAACCAAATTTTGCGAGCCAGGAATATGATAACCAACACTCCTAACCATACAACTTGTCGGTCTGACTGTTGTCCGATAAAACTTTCCTTTCAACTTAAGTGGTACTTTCTTATCGCACAAAACACCTGAGGCTCTTCTCCATTTCAACCACCCAACTTGAATATGATGATTTACATATGCTTTTATTTCTCCATCATTGTGTACTATGAACCCAAGATACTTAAACCGTGTAACTTGGGGTATGATATGATCTCCAACTTTCATCTCCAAGGTAGACCTTCTACTCCTTTTGCTGAAGTTACATTCCATATACTCCGTCTTGTTTCTACTCAGGCGGAAACTTGGGGTAAGAAAAAAATTAATGATAAAGATGAAGATAATAATAAAAACATTGAAATAGTTGTTATTAAATATTATAAAGTGGTAGACTAAATATATGTGAAAATATTATAAATAATAAAATCACAATAAATGATAATGGGGACGTTAATAAGCACCGTGATTTTTATATATCCTTGAAAAGTATTAGTAATTTTTTTAGCATTTATTTTTTATTTTTTATATGAATTTATAAACAATAAATATGTATATCGTGCAAGATTCTTATATCAAATTATAATTACTATATTATAATTACTCCCACTATTATTTAGAATATATAATTAGGCATGGCAATGGGGCGGGTGGGAACAAATTTTACCTTCCCCGTCCCCATAACCTACTACTATATACTTATCTGTTACCCTACCCAAACCCAACACATATAAGAAATGAATTTCATCCCTGTCTCCGACAGGTTCGGATATCCTCGTCTCATCCTTGCAATTGATTTTTCTTTTAATAAAATAGAAGTATTTATCTGCCTTATACGCAAAGTTGCAATGCATTATCCTGCAAAGAAATGACGATGATAGATCATGGCTATGGTGATGGAGAATAGGGAAAACTCTGATAAGTGAGTGTCATCTTTCAGACTGAGACTCTGATTGTGTGGCTAAAATGATTTATGGTTTGTGCTTCTTTTGATTTAAATGGGGGCAATAAAATGATTTTCAACATTCGAGACGAGTTTGGGTATGTGTTCCGGAAGGGTATACCTATATTCCCGTTACTAATTCCATATCAGTGTTTTAAAATCGGAGAAAACCTAAACCGAGTCAAAGCGGGAAAAATTGAATTAAATTGAGTTTGGTTCAGACGGATATGAGTTTTTTTTTTGTCATATGCCTATATACAATACATAAAAAAAAAAATAAATCAATTTAACTAATTAATATGTGATTGATTATTGTCCCGTGTATGATTTGTACAACAATATTAGTTAGCGTCTAACTAATTATTGTTGTAGTTTTATGTAAAGTAGTTGTATTTTTATTTTTTCATAATAAATACTAATCCCGTGTGCTTTTTTCTTTTTTATTTACTTTTTTTTTTTTGAAGAAGCTAAAATGAATTATATTACTAAAAGTCTGAAGATTTTAGCACAAGGAGTGCCAAAACCCTCAAAATACAAGAAATAACAAAGAGTTGGAGCCTAAACAAGCTCAAAAAAATAAGAATGCTGCCCTGTTACAGAAATATTCCCAAGCAAGGTAAATGATTCAACCACCATGAATGGTAGGAGAAAACAAAACTAGGACGATTTGCTTTCAGCCACCAGTAAGATTGAAGCTTGACTTTATCCAGCAATTGATTAAAAGAAGCTTCTTTTTGGTGAAAGATCTGATCATTCCTTTCAAGCCAAATCACCCACACACATGATAGCCAAATAAGGTTAAGAGCTGAGTGTTTGTTGTTTGAAAAACCGATAAAGGTGCCAAATTGATATAAATGGCCTGACACGTTTTCAGGGAACACTATGTTATAACCAAGCCAGTTAGAAATACCATACCAAAGCTTTCCAAAAAAATCACAAGAGAGGAATAAGTGTTTCGCATCTTCTATCGTACCGTATCCACCCACGCATAACTGAGCATTCAGATGTAAAATGTGTCTTTTGATTAGATTGTCCGTTGTTGGTAATCTATCACGTAACAAGCGCCAAGCGAAGAGACTGATTTTCAGGGGCACTTCCTTGTTCCAAATTTCAGTAATGTGAGTAACCGCCAAGTTGTTACTATTTGATGTCAACATATGGTTATAAGCACTTGAGACATTATAACTGTTGGAGGCATGTAAGTTTTTATTTACTCTTTTTTCCCGTGTTTTTTAAAGATCAGTATAAAATGTTTATCCAATATTTTTTTATATTATTCATAAGTGAAATGTAATTTTATTAATGTTTTTTTATTAGAAACACACAATTAGATAAAATCACATGTACCATAAAGTTTAGTAAGTGTAAATTAAATATATGAGAAATTTTTTAAAAATTAAAAAAAACCACACTCAATAATTTATAGATTTTTTTTTATCATGATAAAAACCACCTCTTTAAAAAGAAACAGTTCAGGACTCGTTTCGTTACAAATTAAAATAAAAGTGATTTTGATACCAATTAATTAAAATAATTTATAAAACAAATAACGATTTACTTTGTTTGTTTATTTTCATTAAAATCACATGTTTTAAATATTTTAATTTGTTTGGATACAACTATAAAAAAATTGGATTTTTTGTTACAAAATTTCATCAACTTTAATAATTAGAGAAAAATCAACTTTAATAATTAGAGAAGGATTAACTTTAATAATTTGATAAAGATAATAGATTGGAAATTTTTTTTTTGAAAGATAATAGATTGGAAATTGTTTTTAACTCTTTAAATATTTGAAAGTTGAATTATAGAAAAATTTATTTTGATTAGGATTAAGATTAAATTTGTTTGTTTTTTAAAAATGATTAAGTTAAAGTGTTTTATCAAGTGAGTTTATTTTAGGAGAAAACTTAGGTACAGTTCCTCAGGTGCTTTTCGTATGGTACTTAACTAAAAATATATATTTTTTGGATATAACAAATTTTGAGAAAATCATGGTGAATTAAGGCCCCGTTTGGATTGGTTTATTTTTAGCTTATATGGGCTTATCTACTCCCATAAGTTTTATTAAAGGTGTTTGGGTAAACAAATAAAAATAGCTTATCATAGTTTCATAAGCTGCTTATGCCATATTTTAATAAGCCTAAATTTTCAGCTTATCCTCCGGCTTAACAAGGAGCTTATGAATTTATGTAACCTCCTTCGATTCTCTCTAGATCCAATTTTTCAAAACATATATTTTAATTTTTTTTTGTTTTTGTTTTTAGAAACAAACATATATTTTAATTATAATGTTAGTTATCTTTGGCGGTGCATGAATAATAAAATTGCTATATATTTATCTTACCAAAGTAACACACATAACTAAGATTTTTTTTTTTAAGAAAGATTTTTATTATTTTTTTGTTACGTAACAAAATGAAACTGAATAAATAAAACAATCTTAACTTGTCTTTTTTTGTAACAAACTGTACACTATTATCTTTGATTTTTGTGGTTCGATTCTTTGATTTTTTTTGTTAAATTAAAAATATTTAAAATTTCGATAATTGCTTATATAATGTCAGATCCAAACACTTCAATTTATGTAAGTACTTTTTAGTGTACATATCCAAACATAAATAAGTTATAAAGTATAAAAGCTTATGTTGTAAGCTCTAATGTTATAAGCACTAATGCCATAAGCATCTATATAAGCTGTTTATCCAAACGGAGTCTTAGTTAAGAACGCACCTAAGGAATTGTACCTAAGTTTTCTCCATAGTTAATAAATACAATAAAAATCCAATAAATGAATAACTGAATGCGTGGTGAAGTTGTTGTAGTTTATGGGTTATTTTGTCATAGGTCGCGTGTACGAATCATTCGATAGGAATATTTTCTTTGTTTTTTTTTTTTTTTAAACTCATCTTCTTCACCCATAGACTTTTAAATGGGTTTTTTGACCCGCAAATTGACACGACTGGATCTTCATTGGTACACAATGAAATTCATCGATTTTTATACAGTTTTTGGCATGAAGAACATGTGAATGGAAAGAAACTCACTTGTTTGGTTAATAATTTTCTTTTTTTCTTTTCGTCTTCTTGTCGAGATGGAATGATTTGGAGTTGGAAATGAAGAAATATCCAGATCTGATTCTTAACAGTTTTATCATTGCTGTTTTTTTATCAGCAGAATACAAAATTATTATCAAGTATCAACAAAACTGACAATAAAAGTTATATATACTTTGAATAAACCAATAATGAATCTAATTCAACAACACGATGATGATGCACTTGACTAGAAGCCAAATTTAGCTTAAAACATTTGTTTGTCTTTTTGACGATAGAGTTTAACAAGAATATACAACTTTAATTTCAAAAAATCAGTGGCGTAAACTTAAATTAAATAATAGTGATTTACCACAGCAAAACCTCATGAAAGCAATCAAGGTTATAAAAATCTCAGTAATCAATATTTCTTGATTTTTAATATATTTAGAGGTTCACGAACTGAAATAAATTGAAGCCAGAAATGAAGAATGGAATACAATTTTTTGAGTTATTAATTATTTAAAGTTACGAATTGTACAGTAGAAGAGATTAATTATGCATGGGGTAAATGTGTAATAATCAAAACTATTGTGGCGGGTCCGTAATAATATTAAATAAAATAATTGGGGTAAATGTCATAATCTCACATAAACCTATAAATTAGTTATAATAGATATTTTTATTTATTTTTATTTTTGTGCACCATACCAAAGAATATATGCACTTTTGCATGCTAGATGCCACCGTGAAATTTACTTCACTTTTCCAGAAACAGTAATGGCCGCGTTTTATTTTCATATTTTCTCGGTGCTTTCTTCGTCAACTTTTTTAATATTCATACCTTTTCTGTTGGTGCTTTTGGATTTTAGTGGTGGTAGCTTCTTCATAACTTTTTCTTCTAGTTGCATTGCAATCGCAATTTAAGTCTTTGTGGACCAAGGCGGTTGAGGTGATTAGATATTGTTTACTCCTACTAAATATGGAAAATGTTACGTTAATAATACACCATTTATTGTACACCCCATACATTAAAGATATTTTGATAAATTCATCTCACAATCAGATTTTCCTCTCCCTTTTTCTTGCCACATGTCAGGATTTTATTTGGATGTAAGAGGTGTATTGTCACATGAAGGTGTACATGTATCACCACTCACTAAATATTATAAAAATATCCGACATGTACAAAAATATCAAACCTTAATACCTAATTCTATTTTATATTTTATCTTATGACTATGACTGCTATTTATATTATTTTGTTGAGTTAATTAAGTTTTCAGCCCTATAAATATTCATAGTTTTATTTTTAGTTCTTGTAAAATAAAATCACACATTTTAGTTTCAATAAAAATTTTCATAATTCCTATAAAATTTTTCATCAGCACTTTTAGTTCTTATAAAAAAAATTTATCAACGGTTTCGATCCCTAAAATGCTTAAGAAAAATGTCATAAGGACTAAAAAGTGTGATTTTATTTTATAGGGACTAAAAACAAAACTGTGAATATTTATTAACCCTATTTTATTATAAAAATAGGGTTAATACCTAACATGAAGGTGTACATGTATCACCACTCACTAAATATTATAAAAATATCCGACATGTACAAAAATATCAAACCTTAATACCTAATTCTATTTTATATTTTATCTTATGACTATGACTGCTATTTATATTATTTTGTTGAGTTAATTAAGTTTTCAGCCCTATAAATATTCATAGTTTTATTTTTAGTTCCTGTAAAATAAAATCACACATTTTAGTTTCAATAAAAATTTTCATAATTCCTATAAAATTTTTCATCAGTACTTTTAGTTCTTATAAAAAAAATTTATCAACGGTTTCGATCCCTAAAATGCTTAAGAAAAATATCATAAGGACTAAAAAGTGTGATTTTATTTTATAGGGACTAAAAACAAAACTGTGAATATTTATTAACCCTATTTTATTTTATCTTGATAACAAACATTAAATTCTTACTTACTATTTGCATTTGATTATTATAGAAATACAAATTTAATCATTCCTCTAAAAAGTAAATACAGTTCAAATTTGATCGTTAAAAAAAACAAAGTTTCACAATGTGGTCAATTTAAACAGTTTAACCATTTCAAAGAAAATATCGTAGTAGTATACTTCCTCCGTCTCATATTATAAGCAAAAAAAAATAAAAAAAATCACACTTATTAAAAAAATTAAAACATAGTAGTTTGTAACATAGTTTTTGTGTTATTTTTGAAATAAGTTTTATATGAAGATGTAAAAACAATTTTCATTTGTAGTTGATTATAGAGAAAATGAAAAAGAGAGCAAATTGAATGCACTTTACATTTAATTTTTCCTTGAATTTTTTTTTTTTTTAAAAAAAACATAATTAAATATGATAAAAGTTAGTTTTTTTTTTTTATAATATGGGACAAAGAAAATAATTTTTTTTGCTTATGATTTAGGACGGAGGGAGTATGTTCAAACTTAAAAAATTTTGACAAAAATAATTATTTTCATAAATATTAATGGAAGTTATTACTGATGGGATTGATGGCTAGCTTGAATGTAATAAGCTGGGCAAATTGGTTTGTCTTTACAACACATTCTTCGTGTTAAAAAGAAATAAGAAAGAAAGGGAAAAAAGAACACGGGCCGGGGTCAATGGAGTGAGGGATGCAAGACATGACCAATAATAGTAAAACACCAAGAAGAGAAATACTAGTCAAATGGATACCATTTAAGATTGATTAGTCCCAACAAGAAATAGATCTTGTATAATATTAATTCTGAGAGGTCATAGCATTCGTAATTAATTATACCAAGAATGAATATGGTCGAAGTCTTTGTAAAGGTGCAAGCAGTATCTTTTTTCACAAGAAACTTGATTAACTGCTTAAACCCACCACTAACCAAGCAGAGGATCCCCCTTCCGATATATGGTCATTGTTTGCTTGGGTGCTATGATTAGAGTCACAATCATTCCACGAAGCCATCTTCATCACAGTCTCATCCATTATTTTAATTAACGTCACCAGTTAGCTCTCCTCTTAATTTTCTTTGACTTGTTCCAATGGACACGGTGCCTTTATATTTTACTCGTATATGAAAAATACTGATGATTGCTTAGAGCATAAGTTAAGAAAAATTAATGTATAGTAATTTTTTTAAGGAGAAAATTAATGTAGTAACGTTTTTTTTTAAAGTATGTATTCAATTTTTTCTGAAGTTTAAAAATGAAAAATCTTGTCCTTTCAATAGCAAAATTTGTGAAGAAAAATACTAATAAAGTGGACTGACATGTTAAAGAATCAAATATAGTATTACTATTCTTAGTGTTTTACAAGGTACACCAACATCCGAAGGAGGAAACTCTAGCCCCACAACCGGGGTAAGAGAACCAAACCAAAGAAACAAACACCCGAAAGAGAAAGACAAAAAGAGAAAAACAACAACGACCAGGAGCATCCATCCAACGACGAACGCCACACACCAAAGAAACACCTGCAAGGAAAAAGAAGGCGCAAAGAGAGCCCACGGAGCCAGACCAGGAAGGAAGAGGCTGCGAACCCCCACCAACCCCCCTAGCAACCCCAGGAACACCACCCCCATAGAACCCTATCGATGCCAGCACAGGATGGGTTGCACGGAACTCAAGGTAAGTGCAGGAACTAGCAGAACGCTTCGCCAGGAACTACTTCCAAGCTAAGGGTTTCGCTCTATCCCACCAAAGACTCCTCTCGAAAGGTGCCACCAGAAAAAATAAGGTCGTTTCTGGATGTCCAGATGGTCCAGATAACAACATGCCAAACAATGAGCAAACCTAGCCTAACACTCTTCCCCCACCTAATCCCGTGAAGAACAGAAACTGTTGGGCTAGACCCATAGGAGACACAAACTCCCACCACAACCACCTAATTTTTAGGCTAAAAACTATTATGGGGGTTAAAATGCATTTGAACCATACAATTAATTATTTGAGTAGAAGATGCTTGATAGTCAGTCATCATCATCAGTTCATTTTGGACATAGAATTTGATGGAAATTAAACAGACTTTTTTGACCTATGTAACCCAAGTGGGAAACAAAAAATGGTGGGCTAGACATATACAAGCCGCATGCTTCATCCGTACATATAATATGTGTTCTTTGATTCTTTCACACTATAAAGCGCTAAAACAACGGAGTACTGTATGAGTATTGAGTATACTACTTCTGTTTGAACTTTACCTTATTATTGTCTTCAAATTCAGACTTCATGTAAACGAGATAACTTTTTTTATTTATTTCAAAATAAACGAGCTAAATTAAAGAACACCTTATTTTTATCCAAATTCAATTGAAATGAGTAAATGCATCGACTAATAATGCCTGCATTTATTGACCTTATAAATGCATGCACGAGGATATGATGAATATATAGTTGCAAACAAGTAAAGGCAGCATTCTCTCTCAAAAAAAATAGTAAAGGCAGCATTCGGATCCTGAAATCAATTAATTCTGGCATGCATGTAAAAAGTATAGGATCCTTCAAAAAAGAAAATGTAAAAAGTATAGGACTGTGTACATATCTGCCAGGTGTACGAATGCACGATCCTCCTAGAAAACTTTGTGTATTGACGACAATGTGGAGAATAAGGGGGAAGCAAACAAGAAGAAAATGAAAATTTTGTTAAAAAAAACAATTAAATATCACACTTTTTAATTACTCCACAATAAAGGTGAATATAAATGATATCATTGTTAAATTGAATTGATAGTGTTGGTAAGACCTTACTCAAATGATAATAATGATATTGTTATATTAAACACCTTCATCCAAGTTCATACTTGTGATCTTGAAATTATATGTGAGAATTTTAAACAGTGTTTGATACTTTGTCAATATATAAAAAAAAATAAAAATATATTGGATTGATCATTCAACTCATCAATTATTAGTTGAATTATTAGGTTGAATCAAGTCACATGATTTCAAAACCGTGAAATAGACCAAGTGCATGCATATTTGGTTCTACGGTGCTAAAAATTAATTTTACTTAACAATATGTTGAATGTTGAAAGTTTTTTGTTTATATACATTTTCATGAAAGTGAATTGAACAGGTATAAAAATCACGTTTAAACTCAAAAAGTTATAAATCTCAAATTCAAACACGTCAATCAATTATGACTACAAACACAGAACCACATAGCCAGGTGGAAAGAAACTCCCAGGGTGTTTGGCCACAATTTCTAAAAGCTAGTACAAAATTGAGAGTTGGAAGGAATTTCTAAAAGCATCTGTGTTATTTTAACACAATTTCCGACATTTTATATCTTTGAGTGTGGACATTAGTCCCCATGGAGAGAAAACGGATTTGATTTCGCTGAAATACAAAGCATGGTATACAATTTTAAGCCTAATCAAGGTTTTAACTAAGTTTGTTCCTCAATTGAATAAATTGATTAAAAAAGTTTCAACTTTTTTTTGAAATAAAAGTGCTTACTATTACTGCAGAGTCCTCTATAGAAGACTCTTCCAAAAATTGGCATATGCCGTTAATAGTGACGAGCCCACAGTATTCTTTAGTCAAAGGCGAAAGAATAGTTTGCTTTGAGCTCATCACACGGCTGCGTGAATTGAATGGTGGAAGTCTCTATTCATTTTATATTATTAACAATTTTATTTCACACATGCACTGGTCGATGTGGGCTAAACTCTGGTCTGACCTCTGTTTCCACTTATAGTCTGTTTTGGAAGTTCTCCCCATCCACTCATTACTAATGCTTTCTTACTTTCATATTTTTCAACAACAGCAGTTATACAAATCCATAGTGAAATATGAGGATCCAAATCCATAATAAACATGTATATGTTGTAAAAAAAATTATCTATCTGACTGAATAAAAGGCTTTTAGTGAAATTTACAATTATTTGGCAATGACTAACTTAGATAACTTTATTACATGCTCAGGAATAAATAACAGCAATGGATGAAACCTAGCAATTAGAATTAGTAGATCATTATGAATGAGCCAGAAACACGCTCAACTCCTGAATCACATCCACCATGTTTGGTCTTTCATCGGGGCTCTCATGGATACATTGCATTCCAAGCTTTGTTAGAATGCTTGCTTCAGAGTTAGAATATCTTCCCTTAAGATTTGTGTCGATGCAATCATCAAATTTGAAAGATTGAAATGCCGTCCGTATTGAACCGCCTATCGCTGTCTTACCGGATAAAACTTGAAGTACAATAACTCCAAATGCGTATATGTCACTCTTCTCGGTAAAGCGTCCCATAGTAATGTATTCGGGAGCTAGGTATCCCATTGCAGCACTTACTTTTAGAGCCGAGAAAACAACATCGTCTGCGAGAAGCTTGGGAAGTCCAGCATTCCTGATCAATGGATTAAAATCTTTGTCAAGGAGAACATTCTCCACTGAAATATTCTGGTTTACTATCCTAGGTTTACTTGCTTCATTGCTGTGCAGATATCCTATACCTAACCATTTTTTAGACACTTTAGTTGAGATGAGACTAATGGAAAAACATAGATTGACTAGGCTCCATATTATCTGGTAACAAGTGGGAAAAAGTTCAATACAAAGAACTTTGTACCGGATTGAATTTTTTTTTTTGAGATCGTTGTATTAACAAATAGATTTTGTAAACAGAAACTATTTGATATTTGACTTCATTAGCTAAACACTGACTAATACCATAATCAGGTAATACTTCTTTTCTGTTGAAATTGTAATTGGTAATATGCTGAAACAATAATGTATCAGTCTTGGGTTGATTTGGTGAATAGTTGTCAAAGGTGAGAGATTTCAGTGGTTTTAAGACTGTAACAAATATATGCACACTTTGGCTGATACTATAACCAAGAAAAAGACGAGACATGTACTTTAATACATCCAATTTTATACACATAGACTATAAAACCATGTTAGATAGTTGAACTGCTAAAAAGAAACTAATAGAGCATTTTACAAATCAAAGACAAATGAAAATACTTCAACCAGAAAAAATCTTATGTGTAAGATTTGCTGAAGCAGAACTAACAAACTGATTATGCTGCAATGCATCCTACAACTCGTCCCTTGGGGGTTTCGGATCCCCGAGGGACGGGTAGATTATTTTTTTTTCCTTCACAACGATGACCATATTTTCTAGGACACCTCATCCTCTTTTTAGTTCCACGGCAAAAGCAGCATCTTATTTCCGTGATCTGATTTCTTTGGTTACACATTAGTTCAGTCTTACCGAGGCCTTGTTTTTCCAATGCTTCCTTGAATGTTTTGAAGCTGATCTCCGCTCCGCCTGGCTTGATGCCCTCCTTGGCCAGAGCCTGTTGAACACGACATTTATTATGTAACTCCAGGGCTGTTTTAAAGTATGTTGGAGGACGGAAACCTACGGAATCCCCGTGTTTACTCCATTCATGCATCCACAGATTTTGATGTTTTCCTCCAGTAAGAGAAGGCCATTCAGTCATTAGGGCCCCATATAAGTCATCTGGAATCTGATAAATTTTTTAAAACAATTAAAATTGAACCCTTTAAAAACGAAATTGAATTTTAAAGTCAGATATTTATAAACATACCTCATATCTTTCTTTGTTTTTGTTTTTGTTTTTCTGAGATGGGGGTTCATTTGAGCAGTGCGTTGGGTATTTATCAAACCATAACCCATGTATCGTAAAACGATCATCTACAAAAGACTTGTCACATCGGCTTGACCTACAAAATGTGCCGACCCAAGTTTCTGACAAACGATAATAATCAAAAGAGGATGTGAAGTCAAATGATGACTTAGCATTGACACTTTCACAACTTTGCATAAGTATTAAAACTATACAAAGGAGAGAGTAAAATCTTCTTAATTTTCCAGACCCGACCTTAATCCTCGCCTTATTCCTCCCCTTATCATCAGTGGGCCATTTCAGCTCAACCTCAGCAATGTCTAAAATCGATCTCTCCATTGCCTTGCCCTTTCCCTTGGCCAGACTTGTTTCTTTTACATCTTTTTTATCAGATGTATCGACTACCATTACCTCGTTGCCACTTGCAAGCCTAACTTCATCATCAAGCAACTCCTCCGCTTGCACCAACACCTGCACCCGAGCCTTCCTCTTTCCCATGTCCTGTACTTGCTTGATCAACCCAGTCCACTCTTCGTCTTCATCTTCTTCGGATGTTCCAGCTTCTTTGATTTCCTCTTCAGGGACTGCCGTAACTTTACTTGAGGTGGAGCGAGTTCCTGATTCAGTGCTCTCAATCTGGATGTTCAATCTGTTGCAAAGATCAACCATTTTCTTCACACATTCCTTCACCTGCCCCTGGAAGAACATATAAAAAAACTTTAGCATAACTTGTACGTGTCATTATACCTAAACTCGGAACAGTTTTGCTCTTAATGTCTTTTGAGAAATATAGAGATACTATTAGACATAACATGCCATACACTTAAGTTTTCAATCAACATACTTGAAGGCCAATTTTGCTCGTAATGTCTTTTGCAATTTCGCTATATTTTGAGGGATATTGGGTTTTGACAGCTGCCAGAAAAGCGGAGATTGCAATATGAGAAGGCATGCAGTGAGCAAAGGCGTGCTCTGCAGAATAAGAAGAGAAAAATTCCAATGAATATTAGTATATATTCTCCTAGCATGACTGTTGGACTAAACATAGAAATAGCAAATTCTAACGAGCTTGAAGTATGAAATCATTAATGCATAGAAAATTCTGTTTACCTCCTTGAGCTTGAACTATGATCTCATTAATGCTATGGCGTTTAAAACCACAGAATTTTTTGAAATAAGGGTAATAGTAGTTCAGAAAGCAGAAGGCAGTCACTGATCTCATTGGCAATTGAAGTTCTTGGAGAATGAGAAGCTCCATTCTCATTACCATCGGCGGAGTTATCCTCACATTCATGTCCCTCTGTGCAACCAGTAAGTTCATTTAGTGAATTTAAAATCAATGCTCTATTGGAATATAAATTTATTTAGTTTTAGGAACCGAAATGTTTCTTTTCCATCGTCTCTTAGCGAAAAACCAGTCACAGAGTACCAATTCAGTCTGTAAAAACTAAGTATTGTAGAGTACCAATTCGCTGTTCTTTCATAAATTGCTATACAACCATAAATTAGAGTTTAGAAAATTGGTGTTATTGTCGAGTAGTTATATACACTTTATCGATTTTTAGTCTTCCATGAGAGTCTAAAAACAGATAAATGTTTGAGATCAATAAATTTGAAAATTCTGCAATAATTTAATAGCGATAACAAACATATTTAACCATAACTTAAAATCCGAAGTAAATTGACACGTACATATAGGTTTTCCAAAAACCGATCAACGGAGAAGGAATTTGTCCTCATCTTGGCAGATATGGTGAGACAAGAGACAGCGATCAAACGAACTCTTTCAGTCTCAGTACGACCTTCCACGTCCTTATGAAAACGAAAGAGAGTTTTCAGTTTCAACACAGAAATAAGTCAAAAACAATATACATATACGAACAATATTACCTCCAGATTCAATTTGTGCTGCGATTTGAAAAGATTGAAATAGTTCATCACAAGGTACGGAATAAATGAATCAGGATCATCACTCCTCGAGAACTGAATGTAACAAAAAATCAGCACAGCAACCATATGATTCAGAAACTAAATCAACTACAAATTGATAAGAAAAATTAACTACAAGTTGAAATTGAACACAAACAATTATAACAAATTTACACAAAGCGGGAGAAGAATCTAACACATCTGAACAAACTTCAAGAAAACAAAGCTCAAAATGATGACTGACCTTGACGATTACAGAAACAGCAAGATTGCGAAAAAGAATGTCACGAAAGCTTGTGAAGAAGTCTGCTGCGGCGATGAACTCGGATTCGACATTGAAGTAGTTCTTTATGATATCAAGTTCTTTTCTGGCAGGAACTTGAAATTCAGGTTCGGAATCATCCATTGAAAGAGAGGGAAAATCTGCAGTGTTTTTCAGTTATCTTTCTCTCTCTAGTTGGTTGCTGAGTTTATCTCTCTAGTCTGTTATTTCATGTTAACGGAATTGGAGGGAAAGCTTTTTTTTTTTTTTTTTTTTTTTTTTTTTTTTTTTTTTTTTTGTGATAGATGGAGGGAAAGTTTTTGAACTTTGTGAATTGCAAATCTAACTACTCCTCCATTCTAAATTATAAGCTAAAAAATAAAAATCACACTTATTAAGAAAATTAAAGTATAAGAATTTGTAGCATAGTTTTTGTGTGTTTTCTTTATAATAAGTTTCATGGAAATATGTAAAAATAATTTTCATTGGCAATTGGTTATGGAAAAAATAAAAGAGAGAGAAAATTAAATGTAATTTGCATTTAATTTCATGAGAATAAGAAAAAGTTTTTACTGGAAAAGATAATTTTTTTAAAAACAAGATTAAATAGAATAAAAGTTTGTCTTTTTTGCTTATATTTTGGGACAAAGAAAATGAGTTTTTTTTACTCTATATTTTAAGACGGAGGGAGTAGTTTAGAGACCGGCGTTGCTCGGGTTAGGTATTAAATAAGTTTTATAAGTTTATGTACATGAATACGTGTCAGTATATTAGATTGAATTTATTTAAAATTAAAATTATAATAATATCATAAAAATAAATATAAATGATAAGATGAATGTCCAATGCAAGAATAAAAAGTGTAACAAAATCAATAATTAATTAGCCCAGTAAGAGTTTTGGGTCCCTTTAAACATGTCGTCATGGGTTTGTTTCGTGACCCATGCGTATGAGAAAGAAAATCGATTGAAAGGGAAGAAAGTGGTTGAATATATATATATATATATATATATATATATATATATATATATATATGGGGCTGTTAACTTACACTCACTTAAAAATATTAAGGTGCAAGTTAGCAACCTACACCCAGTAGTATTTGACTAAAAGACCAAATTCCACTATTATAAAACACTTAAAATTAAAGGACAATTTTGTCATTTACACTTAATTTAAAATAAAAATAAAAATACCCATAACCATTTTCCTAGTTTTACGCGTTGGACATTATGCTGTTGTGAATCCTTCGTAGTGTGAAATTCAAAGCCAGGGTATATTTAAGGAAACATGTTTGTTAAAGCATGTTGGAAAAATAGGAAATTTACAAATTTACCCTTTATTTACAAGAGAAACTAAATATGTGGAATTAGTTTTTTGATCAAATACTAGTAGGTGTAAGTTGCTAAACTTGAAGAAATAATAAAATTGGTGTTTGGCAAACTTGAAGAAGGAAAAATGTTACTCAAGCCTTTCCAAGGTAATTTTGTTCTCATTCACACGTTTGGTGGAAAAATTTCTTAGGAGACTATGCATCCCAAAGTCACGTTGTCAAAAACTTAATTTTGGGGTTATCAAACATGAGTTCTCACACAAAAAGATATTTTTGTTCGAATACGTATGTTAGCTCTTAAATCGTGTATTTGGTTTAGTCATACCGATTTGATTCTTCAAGAATAGGGGATCCACGTAAGGAAAAAAAAAGAAGTTTTCTAGTTGATTTACAAATTAGTAGTTGATATTTAAACAAATTCGTAGTTTATTACGAATGTGCTTAATGATAATTTGAACCGAAGAATGAAAAATGGAAAAAAATAATAAACGTGAATGATCAATACAATAAATTGAAAAGACTGTTCAATTTAAAACTTTTTTTTAGGCATGTTCAATTTAAAACCTACAACGTTAAAAAATAACTGTGATGTTAAGTAAAAAAAAAAAGTTGCATTCACTCTATTGCAACATTTAACTATGCATTCAGTCAAAAGAATCATTTAACATTATACATGCCAATGTAATAATCCACTTTCAAAACTAAATCAATAATAATGAGTTAGCAAGTACTTAAAAGTCCAAAGTAAGGATTTGTCATTGCAGAATTTAAGACAAAACCAGCTGAACTTAGTAGTTCCATGTCAACCTTTTCACTAGGAAGATACAAGAAATCACCCGTTCTCTCAAAACCACATAGCTCAAGAAACTCTACACCTCCATATAAACTTCCAACTCTATCCTGTTAAAGAAATGTGGAAGAAATAATTTAAAGCCAATCTTGATACTACATGTTAAACACTGTTTCAAATGCATATGGTGTTTTCTTGTAGACAAATGTGTACATTATTATATGCATGATCAAACACAAATGTTTTGTTTTGGAAAATGTCTTACTTGGAATAATGGATTGCTCAGTCTAATCTTCCTGTATTTTTCTTCATTAGGATTCTTGACAACATTTCCAACATACACTAGAAGTGTTTCAAAGGCCCTTCTGATTCTTGCATCCTCACCCTATAGAGAATTTGAATATTGTTAAATTAATATTAAATACTATGTACCGACAACAACAACTAACATGTCTTTTCAGGATGTGTTGACTACTCATCAGTTCCTATGAAGCACCAACACGGTGTCGACGTGTCAGTATAATGTTGTGTCATGTCCAATATCCATGTCGGTTTCGATGCTTCGTAGATCAATTATCATATATCATTAAACTCATACAAAATCTACCATGCCAAGAGTTATGTTTAAGTGTGGTCTTTCATTGTTGTAAACTTGTGTAGATTGATACACATGAGTTTTGGAGTGTCTAGATGATAGTGTTTCACCTTGTGTTCACGCTTGAGAGACCTCAAACATTCTCTTAAGTGCTCAACTTTTGTGGTTGTATAAACAGGCTTTGAAATCTGCAAGTTCCATTGAAATGTCGATTTAGATAACACAATCTCAATAGGAAACTGAAAACAAGATTGAATATCAGATTGAGAATCCAATATAAAATGAAAACAGATGTTGTTCATACCTTTTCTTGCTTTATCACAATGGCTGGTGATCTCACATTTGCTTGACTTTCTAAAGGTAATCCAAGTATAGACCTTCTATTTAACTGTAAAGGCAAAGGTATACAAAAAAAGAAACCATTTTAACATTCAGGATACCAAGAGGTTGACATAGTTAGAAGAAGCTATTATGTAGAGTTTATGAAAATAAGCTATTCTGAGGTGAAGAGCTTATGAAAATAAACTCAAAACAACTTATGGACATGTATATCTGTTTCCATAAGCACTCTCAAGTAGTCTCACAAGTGCTTATGATACTAGATAAGCTCGAATAGGCCAATCAAAGAACAGGTGCAAACTTAAAATGAATTTGAAAATGAAATTTGTCAAACACAATATACTAGATCAAAAATAGTGATTCACACTCTTAAAGAAATATTTGGAAAATCAGTTCTATACCTTATCCTGCTCTAGCTTCTTGAGGATGTCACTCCTAGCTCTTTGTTCTTCTTCTTTTTCTGCTTTTCTCAAGGATAAATTCCTGATAATAGGGCATTCATGAATAATTTCCTTACAAAAAAAAATAACAGAAAAGAAGCAACTAGTAATCATCGAGATACCGTTTTCTTTCATTTTCTTCTGCAATCCGCTTTGCCTCAAGGAGTTTCTTACCTGATTGAATCCTCTCCTAAAATCATACCATTGAAAAGATAATGAAAATCTATGCTAGAATGTTTAAGGGATAACTGCTAGAGATGAAACCAGAATTAATTAAAATCATAGTAACTGCATGCTTATTGGCTATACTATGAAAATAGCGCAACTTGTATATTTTTGGAGCTGAGAAAAGATGTCTCTTTGAAATATGCATCACAATGTTATTAAATAGTGGCGGCCATATATAGCAGCAGCATAGCACTATAGACTATAGCGTAGCGGAATTTGAAAAAAATCGTTATTGTTTCACCATATGCTATTTAGTCCAAAATATTGTCAAATAGCAGGTATATGGCGCTATATCACTGTTGTGTAACAGAATTTGAACAAACCACTATTTTTGGCAATCCGCGGTTAACAACACTGAGATATCACGATCCAGAAATTTGAAATGCAGCTATTGAAAAAGAACTATTAGAAGATGATGGAACAAACAAAATGCTATAGAAGTAGTCTTCATTGTTTTATTAGTAAAAGTTAGTTCCTACCATATACCTATGATGAATACCTAAGACTTTGGTAAATTCATCCGTTTCATTTGCATTTGTTTATCATATTTGTAATTTCTTTCTAACACAATCACAGTATAATGTGATGAAGCAAATATAGGGAGGAGAAAGAAACAATAAGAGATAAGTAGTTGTAAATAATGTGTGAAGAAGTTAATAAAATTAAGGTACCTTTTCCCTTTCTCTTTCCATTATTTTTTCTTCATTCTTTTTCCTCTCGCGCATTTGTTCCCTGCAACACTTAAATATTATAGAGAATACGGAAAAGTATGAAATACCAATATAGACACAGACCGTCAAGAGTCCCAAAATGAATGAGCTAAGGTTTGAATATAATTTTATAAGTAGAGACAATATTGTCACTCTACAAGCCGGTTTTATAGGGGTTGGGTTAGACCAATGCCAAATTCTAAGAACCGGACACGACATAAACACGGACATGTAAACACCGATAATAACTTGAAAAAATTGAAGTGATTATATGTAATTAACAAATGCTAGTGTAGTGTTGGTGCTGCATAGACAACCAAAAGAAAAAAAATATGTAACAATCTCTCTGATAGTAGAGAGAGGGATCACAAAACCTTAAATACTGTGCTTTCATTCTCATTTCTTCTGTAATAGGGAATGATGGAGAGGTATCAATATCAATGTCTACATCTACCTGTTAAAATTTTAACAAATTAGACTAATGCAAATCAAAGTTTTGGATTAAAGTGATTGTTTTTGTTTTGCAATTACTTAAAGAGATCTATATGCATCTTTTGAAAAACTTAAAAACAAATACCTTGAAGAAATATAAAAAGAAGAAAAAATGAGGGTGTGAAAGTACCAATGGAATCTCATCAATATCTGTGTCATTCTCATGATCAACCATCCAAGATATAGCATCCTCTAAGCTGGTGTTGCCTAGTAAATCAAAACATTTGTGTTTAAGGAAATATGTACAAGAAGCACAATTCTTAAGTATGTAATAAGGAAACACAAGTTGTTAATAGAAGCTCCTGATTTTAATATGTACCAGAATAATAGAGTGCTCTTGTTGCCCTTGCATGTGGAAATCCCATTTCTTCAAGGTCTTCAATCAACTTTTCATTCACTTTTGGAACAGCCATTTCTACAAAAATAAAATGATAGAATGTGACAAATACATACAAATCATATGACACCAAAATTATTAGTATTACATGTTACATGAAAGATGAAGGATTTTCAAAAATATGGAGTAAAACAAAAATTAAAAAAAAAGGGTTGCATGAAAATTTTATAATAGAAATACCTTTTACAAGTGCCAAAGAAAATAGAAGGTAGCTAAGGAAGCTATGAGATGTTGAGTATAAATCTGTTTACAACTCTTCTAGTGACTTGAAGGAAAACCAATCATGCAAGCAAATAGAAGAATGAAATGCTATGGAAGATGATTCTTCTAGTGTGTCCATTACAAGAAAATGTGAGAAAACATATAACAAAATTCTGGATTTTTCTTCCTTTTCCTTTTATTTGTTTCTTTTGCCTTCAACATTCTCATTCTCATTCTGATTCTTTCCTTTTGGTTTGCTTGCTTGCCAAGAAAAGAACTTCTTGCTATGAATTTTATTGAAGCACCACTTGTTGAAGGAAGTTTAGTAATAGACATTTCGGGTGTGTTTGGTTTGCAAAACAGCAAGTACTGGACAGAACAGTACAACACAAGGCAGAACAGCACAGGACAAATTTTTTATGGCATTGAGTAATTTTGTTTTATACGATTTTTGAGGGACAAAATGCTATTTTGGTATTTTAGACAACTTGTACGTGGGACAAAAAGTTGTGCTGTGGTTTGGTGAGGGACAAAAATATGAGTTTTTGTCCTGTCCCTTGCCTCCAATTTGTCCTGTACCTGAAACAGTTTTACAAATCAAACACTGGACAACTAGAGTTGTTCTGTCCTGTCCTTTATTTTTTAGCAAATCAAACGCACCCGAACAAGTACTTTGAGCGGAACCAGTATCACTCCATTTCAAGATTTTTTTAACAAAACATGAATTAAATATGAATTTTTACATTTTTTATGGTTAAAAATTCATATTTAATTTATGTTTTGTTAGAAAAATCTGAATTATTTTGGGAGAGATTTTTACAATATTCTACACTTTTCTGCACAATTTTATTAAAAAAAAATACAAAAATTAACTTAAACATAGGGACCAAAAGTAGTGATTGAAAATTTTAT
Source organism: Medicago truncatula (assembly GCF_003473485.1). NCBI lineage: Eukaryota > Viridiplantae > Streptophyta > Magnoliopsida > Fabales > Fabaceae > Medicago > Medicago truncatula. The sequence continues at coordinate 3,950,986 of NC_053049.1, forward strand.
AGGGACCAAAAGTTGAAGGAAAATTTTAGAGGGACTAAAACGAAAAGTTGGTATATTTATAGGGACCAAAAACATATTTAACCTTGTTTTTTTTTAAGGAAAAGTGAATACAACTATTTAAATGACCCAAAGGACATCACTTTAAAATTTCAATTTGGTTAACCAAATGTATAATTTTTAGGGTTAAATATATTTTTGGTCTCTATAAATATACCAACTTTTCATTTTAGTCCCTATAAAACTTTTCTTTCACTTTTAATCTCTATAAATTTTTCAATCACTACTTTTGATCCCTATGTTTGAGTAAATTTTTGTATTTTTTAATGAAATTGTGCAGACATATGTAGAATATTGTAAAAATCACTCCAAAAAAAAAAAATTATAATTTTTTATCAAAACATAAATTAAATATGAATTTTTCACCTACAAAAATATTAAAATTTATATTAAATTCATGTTTTATTTAAAAATTTTAATTTTTTTTGGAGAGATTCTTATTATAATATTATAAATTTTTCTGCAAAATTCTATTAAAAAAATATGAATTCTAAATATGAGTTTACTTTAAAGGAGAGATCAAAAGTGAAGATGAAATTTTTTAGAGGAATTAAAACGAAAATTTAACATATTTATAAGGATCGAAAAAAATATTTAACCATAATTTTAATTAGCTAATCCACCTTCCCTCATAAAAATTAGCTAGTCAAAATACTCAACTCTATCATTTACCTCAAATGACACTATTTATTATTCCTTTTGTTCAATTAATTAGCTAGTCAACCTTAACCCACAGCCCTAAAAGGAAACCACATGTTAATATATTTAACACCATGGCTCCACACCACACGGTTTTCACACCATCTTATGCCCTAATTTTGCAAAAATCATTTCCCTCACGCAATTACACATTTAATTGATTCACTTCTCATTTAAGGTAATCAATAGTCCTATAAATTGGAGTGATTTTGGTGACAATTTCTTCATTGCAAAACAAATTGATTAGAGAAAAAAAATAACAAAGTGTGAGTTATCCATCACATTGCTATACTATGGCAAAGTTTATCACCACTTCGTTTGTCTTAGTTCTCATTGTTGTGGCATTTCCGAATGGTGCCTATAGTGTTGATGAGGGTGAAGGAAGAGGTAACTACAAACTGAGGAAAGATAATCCTAATTTATACTCCGATTTTGTATTACAAGTGCATGGTTTTTCCTCATGCGTGCATTCTCTATGAGTTGTGTTATTTGAACATTTATATATGTGACAACTTTTGTGACAATCAAAACTTTACAAATGAAATGAGGTAGTGACACAAAAACCAAAGCAATAAAGAGAGAAAGTAAAAAGATAATGTGAATATGAAAGATAAAGTTATCACAGAAGTTGTAAAAAATGGTTGTTCAAATATCATTTCTCATTCTCTATAATCAGATTTGTGCTCAAAAACCTCCAAGTACTCTTCCATGATAAGTAATCGTGGCCATGCTCTTTGTGTGTTATATTGATATTGATATCTATATAGACCTATCTATACTAATAATAATGTTTGTGTCATTGTGTGAGTGTGAGAGTATTACATTACATATATAGCTACATATTTACTCTCTTTGTGTGTTTTGAATTTGTATTATGGTACCATGTTATATGTTATGGTTTATGCGATAATGAAATAAATTAATTTCTTTTATGTACTTTACTGTGATTATAGGGTTTTTGTCTTATCGGACCTCTATAACAGTAAACTATGTAGAAACTTGGTACAGTAGATTGTAGTTTTGTTTGCATTTTTCTTTTTTAACCTTGTAAAAAAAAATACAATTAACTAATTTTTTTCTATTTAAGAGAGCGAATTTTCATTTTACAAATATTAAAAACTAAATTAACGTACCCTAAATTTTTTAAATATTAAAGTGCTGATTTAGCCGTTTATTTTCTCAAATTGAACCTAAAACCTAAAGTCAAATACTTGATGTCCAATAAAACGATGACCCGACCCACCGACCCAATAACCCTATTCGGATCTTACTTTGTGTAGACAGTTCGAGAGAAAAACACATTAAACACAGTGAAACTTCGAAACAAAGAGTGTCTTCTGAAACAAATTTTGTTTTGTTTAACGTTGGTGTTTAGAAAGACATATCAATGTTGTTGGGGAAGAGAAACAGAGAAACAAAGATATCACTGTTATGCCCTTCACTCTCAAAGTCAAAAAGTGTTGAACTTGTTACTTGTGATGATGAAAAAATTGATCTTGGTTCCATAGCTATAGCTTTTGGGTTAGACCCATCAACGTTGAGGTTGAATGGTTACTTTATAAGTAGAGGAGTTGATCTTATTTCTTCTTCTGTTACTTGGAACTCTCTTCTTTCTTTCTTCTCTTCTAGAGGTTTGTCTACTGGGAAAAGTAACCATGATGCTATTGTTGTTACTGGCAAAGATGTTAACAAGGGTATTGTTTGTCAAGTTTTATATTTTTTTCTTGGTTTTTGTTTTTGTTGAAATTTTTTTAGTGATTGGTTGATGATGTTACTCATTGAAAAGTTGAAGTTGAAGGTTGAGTTTAGAATGAATTTCACACTTTAAGGCTCTTTGGAATTTGGATTTTCTTATTTGAACTTATCTGCTATTATAAATGCTTGTAAAACTGTTTGGGAGAGTTTATAGAAATAACTTATGACATGTCCATAAACTGTTTTCAGCTTATTTCCTTAAGCTCTCTGAGATAGCTTATGAAAACACAACTTGTAGTTTACACATGGAAAACGTTTAACTTTGTTTTATCTTTTGCTAAAGAAGTAACTTACATATAAGCGCTGATACTGTAAGCGCTTGCAAGTGTGTTTAAAGTCTCACATTGAAAGGGTTGTATGAAAAATACTATATGAGCTAGATTCAGATTACATTAGGTCAAATATTTTTGGGACCAAGAATTGATGAAGTTATATCAATTTTTACAATTCATAAGGTGTTTAAGATTAGCATACATCCCTTGAGATACTACACTTTTTTGTGTGTGCGGGGCGTGAATATCTGCTAATACACCCTTTCTAAGAAAATTAGTTTAGGGAATAGGTTTTGTGTAAGTATACCTTATTATTAGTCAACTTTTTATAAATGGTAAATTTTACAAGTCTCACAACTATTAGATTGAAACTTGAAAGTTCACATAACATGAGTGAAAGTTGATTGCTTTTTCATCATATCATCTTATTTTAATGAAAGTCTGTGACTGTGAATGACTAAATTATCTAAAATTTGTTATACATGATCACCAAGGTGATAGAAAACTCCTAATCTAGATTGAGTTGTGCTTATGCAGGAGGACATGAGTCACTAGATTTTCGAAAAGGGATTAGCAAGGTGATAGAAACTGAGCATGCATTAGATAGCAGTAGAGGGAATCAACTTGATGATATCAACTTGCACAAAAATAAAAAGTTGAAAGAGAGCAAATCAGGTATATGTCTTCATTTATATGTGAAGAATTTATAACTCATTTGAAATAACGTTTCTTATAGAATAGTGGTCAACATATAAAGCAAACAAAATTCAATTTGATGATTATAAGTAACAGCATTGCATGATTGTCTGCTACGTATCATTTTGCAAATTTAAGTCGGTATTTCGGTACACTTCTAGGTGAGTTATATTTGAAATTCATTTTAATTAATATTGTTCTTTGTTCTTATCAAAAGGTGAGATCTTGAATGGTCTAAACTGCAAGAGAAAGTATCTGTCTGAAGATGTCAACCAATTCAAGAAGTTAAAAATAAACGAGGAAAAGTCAGGCATGTTCTTATTCTGATCCCTCTATTTTTCTATATCTTGCACTCCTATTTCTTAGTTTAGCCCTTCTATACACTTGGTTTGTTTTCAACATTAACAACTTCGATGGAACTCTTGACAGATCTTCGAGATAAAGTCGATGAGTTCTCTGGAAGCATTTCACGCAGCCAGTTTACATGCAGTTACACGAGTAATAATGTGAAGAGGATAAGAGAAGATGAGGCAATTGTAGCAGCTAATTACAAAAGGATTAGATAAATCTCAGAAAAAACAGTAGTCTTTTTTAACATATCCTTTAGTGCAGAAAAAAAATTGAAGTATAGAGTTTTTTTTACAAATCCATTGTACACTCTTATACTTAAGCCTTTAGCTTTTAGTTTTTTCTTTTTAGTTATGTAATTGCTGTAAATTCATCAATCTGTATGATGTGCTTTTACAAGAAGAGAACATTGATTTTGAGGTGCCTCGGATGATGTACTACCAAACCAGTTGTATTATTAAAGTGGCATTTGTGGTATATGAGAAATTTAGTCAAAAGTTGCTATTTCAAATACTCCCTCCGTTCCTTTTTGTTGGAGAAAATTTTGTTCCTATTTAACTGTCACTTTCAAAGTTCAATGCAATATTAAATGTTGTTTTACCAATATTGTCCTTAATTATTTATTGCGGAGAGAGAAATATATGAAATGAGATATTAAATTAATAAGATCATTATAGTAAAAGTATAGCTTATGGCATAAAAAGTAGTATCAATTGTTAATTGTCTTGGTTTGTGTAAAATGTCAAAATGTGACAATTAAAAAGGAACAAAAACTGAATCTGATGTACTATTAGAATCCATTTGTTGGTTTACACGTGTTAAATGTAGTCATGTGTGACTTTGATCAATTGAATAACAAAAATTAAATCAAGTACAATGGGCAGTGGAAGTAAAGCTATATTGTTGTACATAAATTGTACTCGATCAGAATATAATACATCTAACACTACAAAGTTGGATGGTATCATTTCAAGTAGTATTGCCATACAACAGCAAGTCCTGCAACCATTAATACTTTAAGAATCAATTTTGGATTAATGAAGGATGATGATGATGATGACTGTTGTGGTGGTGGAGTGGACTCTGATGATCTTCCCCTTAATTTATTCAGTATTCGACGAAGGAACACAACTTTGTTTGCATCTACAAGCAGAAAAATACTAGATATTAGAATCTGAGCATGAATAAAAGATAAAGGCTATCAGAGTAAGAATACTAAAACAAAAGGAAGGAGACCAAGGGTGGGAGCAGAAATACACGTCGCAATCAAAGTTTAGATCGAATTATCCAAGCCAAAATACACACGCATACATTCATACACGCTTCAGCGTTGTATAAAAACGAGTCATGGATCATCATCACCAAAATAACTCATGTAGAATGTGGATAAGAGAAGAACAACTCATTTTTTTAGTTTGCTATTAAACTTGCATGTCTAGTTTGTCACAAGTACTTGCCATTAATCTGGAAAATTAACCCAAGGAGAGTCGTAGGTGAGGATGTTTTTATGGGTGGGTGGTGTGTGTGTTGGGCTTGGGGGCCGTTATACTTCTTTGTAACCCTAGGTAGTAGGTATAGTTCATTTACAATTTCAATATGCTTCAAGCATAAAATAGAACTCTTGGTTTGTCCTGTTCTAACATGCCTACTAAACACTACCAGTTGTGTCATATACAATAGAATTACTTTAGTCCCAACATACACAGAATACAAGAGTCAAGAGTTACCTTTGTTTTTCAAAAGTCTTTCCTCCTCTCCAACTCGTCTTCGGAGTACATTTAGCAAGGATCCAAAATACAATGCAAAAACTGTGCAAGTAATTGTGATGACGTTGTAAGGCATGCTGAAATCAGGAGTTGTTAGGGGTACGAGCAAAACTTCTGTGTATGAGAGACTAGGGCTCTTTTCCTGCATTAAAGATCCACATTGTTAGGTATGACGGTAATCTTATATTTTACTGGAGTTATGAGAAAAACAAGTGGTAGAATCAAATAACCTGTAATTTAGATAACATTGGCGACTTGCTTATAGAGTCATTAGAAAATTGCAAACCAGCATGGAAGTCAGGAAAGCTTATTATTGCTGATGGGATGTCAAATCCCTGGTTGGCATCTGGAGGATATTCATCAATGTGCAAGAAGCCCTATGTGCAGACCAACAAAGCATGTCAGAACACCAAGACTTATCCCACTAGGTGGGATCAGCTACATAAATCAAACGTGTCATAATATTCTATCATAAATCATTTTTCCAGCCATCCTAAAATGGTCTGTAGTGAACTTATCACATACATAGCTACACATAGGTTCTAATGCCATATCGATTGAAAAGAAAAACGATCATCGCATTCATGCTGCGATTACATATACCTACATTCATGTTTAGTTAGGGCCAATAAACAGGTAGCAGCTCAATAAAACCCAGTTTCTTTAACTCGTGTATCAAAAGGCGGGATAAAAAAAAAAAAAAAAAAGAAGATAAAGGGTTAAACAGGCGGAGCTATGACACAATCGTATCAGCAAATGATACTAAACATCTAAACCAAGTCAACATCACTCAAACTAACACTCAAAGAGTGACTAGGCAAGTAACAAGGCAAGAAGCACTTCATGGAAAGAAACCTGTATCAGAAATAAATAGATAAATGATTCACAGGATCTATATCTTCTTCAATAATCCATTCAGCTCAGGCTGGTTTAAAGGTGGCGTGCTTAGAGAACCTACCCTTATGTTAACTCGAATTCAAACACTGTTAGGATGTCTTGGCTTGAGCTTCTATGGAGCTAGCTTCTTGTGTAATAAAATAGCTAGTTACAACATTGTCAGTTTTGGTCGAGCAAGAAGTCAAAAAGCTAGGCTCACAATTTAACGAAATGAGCTTAAAAGTAATTAGGTTGTGAGTCAGCTTGATATGTTGTGCAGGCATGTGACATTTTAAATTTTGTTGTGATTAGATAGATAAAAACTTTATTCAATTTTTCATTTAAATTAAAAAAAATATATATATCAATCATAGGATTCAAGCCTAACTCATCAATATCAATTAACTCCTAATGAGCGAAGTATGAATAAAAATAAACGAGCTTACTTAGCAAAACAAGTTTGAGCTGGGCTTATTCTGGTAAGATAAGCCAGGCTTAACTTAGCTTGACCCACTTTAACCCCAACTTTGAATAGTTCAGAAGGTCATATATGTATGCCAAATATATATTTTGCAAGTTCTTCTCCTACTTTCCTATAATATCATTATCAGTTTAATTTATTTAGTAAATAATGATCTTCTTATTAAGATTTCTAAGTCTGTTTATTAACATTAACTTCTGGAGTTTGTCAATCAAACAAAGAGTGGGTTAATTATCCAGAAGATAAAGAAATATAAATGAAAATAAGAATTTGAGCATACCTTATCAAAATCTATATTTAATACAGCAGATTTAATATCACAAGGAAATCTGAGGACCAGCTCCATCACTCCTGGTGATACTTTGTCTTCAGAAGGCGAAACACTCATTTTCTCAACAAAGTCTGTGACTGCTTGAGGCTTTTCATCTACTAATAATTGTAAGGTATGATAATATACCTTAATATACCAAGGCACAATTTGCAGAACATTAACTTGTAACTTACACTTCTCTTCAACATTATTGACTGCAATGAAGTCCTTGGTCAATTCTGTAGATTTCAAGGATATTGCAATCGAACCCCTTTCGTTTCCACTGCCCATTAAAAATCTACTGGCATACAAAGGTGCATGTGAGGAGGACCAAACAACTGGATACTTCCATGTTAAGCTTAAATCAAATTGTTCAGCGTCATTGTATTCTTTGATTGAATATTCATACAGAATTGATGAGCTCTTTTCAAGTTCTCTATGAACCCTGTCCGGCGTATTAGATACTTCAAAGACAAGATTCCTTCTCAAAACGTCTATACTTGTGTCATTAGCAGCATATGCAGCAGTATTCTTCTGGAGATTCTCAAGTTGATTGACTAGATCTCTCTCCACTTGAAGGTAGACATTACTCGACTTAGCAAGAACACACCTACCATTGATTTTTCGTCCAAATATTGAGCTCAGAGACCAGCTTGGTTGAATCTTTATTTCATCGGGAGAGCTCAAACCAGCTCTCTGAATATCGGGCTGAAGTACAACTGTAAGTGTTTGTTCTAGAATAATTCCTGATTCTAACCCATCTGCAAGAGCTTTGGATGCTGTCAGGTGCAATCGTTGTGAATGATAAAAACTCCTGTAAATAGATGGTCTATCCATTAAGGCTGAAAGTCCAGCTTTATCTCGACAAGGAAGGAGTTTCAACCATGGAGTAAGATTCTCTGTGCAAACAGCTTCGCGCGGCAGTGAGCCATATCTTAAACTACCTAAGGCTGACTGAGATGCCCATTTAGGAGCAGAATAAGAGCTAGAAGACTCTAGGAAGTTTATTGAAGCACAGAAGAGACCCGACAGAGAATGGGTTAAATTTTTCCAAGAAGCATCAACCTGATGTGGAGGGACATCAAAGACTGCCCACAGTTCAACTCCAGGAGGCTTTGCATTTTGGCTTGACATTGGATCAAATCCACCCCATCTTTCATAGTTCCATCGACCTTGTGTGAAAGATAACTCCATTGCTTTAACGTGAAATTTCTTAACCTGTCCATCCAACACTAATCCACATGTTAATTAGTATATTCAGGAAGAAAAAAAAAATTAGAATGCTTCTATAATTCGCAGGAAAAACACAAAAGCATAGCATATACTAAATACTAAAACATAAGCAAAGAAAATCAAAACCAGAATATCAATTTATAAAACCCAGAAGTCCCATTATGCAGTGACAACTAAAGGATTTCCCTTTTGTGCGAATATGTAAGAATTTAGAGGCACAAGACAGTTTCTTATCAACACTTTTTTACATAGTAGCATAGGGCAAAATGGATGAGAAGAAAACATAGCCACAAAACTTAAATGAATCGATGCAAATTAATGTATTACTACTGCATTCTGTACATGTATTAAATCTACACAAAGTCGCATAGATACAATCCTGCCAAGGCCGGTCCCAAACCCGGGTAAAAGGAGAGGGTTGTGTTAGGCCTCGACAGCCAACGTAAAACTTTGTCAAATCTCTATCCATGTAGCCGACCCCACTTAGTGGAAAAAGGCTTGGTTGTTGTTGTAAAGTCGCATAGATACATATCCCTTCATAATGTGAATGCGCAAAGTTACTGAAACAAACCAACTATTTAAGGGGTAAACTATATTTGTATCAGAACTGTACAATACTTACGGTCAATTCAGTTTAGAATGACATCCCGTGCTTTATCCAGTTTATGACATCATCTTAAAAGTGGATTGCACATATATGATCTAACAAGCAGACTGATGCTCACAGTCAAGGCGAGACAACTTCTACTCAACGGTGCTAGACATTCAACTCTTTGTCAACGGTCATTCATATACATATGTTAGATACCTCAGTAGAATTTGAGTCAATAAGTAACATTAACAGTCAGTGACTATACATTTCTAGATTGGTAGATATTCAAACGGAGAAGCTAGTGGTTCTGCTCGGCACAAGGTTGTCGAACCCAAGAGTCTAGGTAATCTCGTGTAGCCTACACAGACTCGACTCATAGAAGAGTTAAAGATATAGCCGAAGGTTTAACGATCATGATATATTCTATCTTCGATCTTCATTCTTGTATCATATCAGATCTTGTATTCAATGTTGATATTGAAAACAAAATTAGTGATAATTATAGAAAGTAAACACATAATTAACCCTAAAATGAGAAAGAGGGAAGTGCAGTAGACACACCAGCTGAGAAATGGATTTGGGGAAGAGATGGTGATGACGGGCGAAGGAGTCTTCATGAATAGGAGGAGCTTCGGTTTGGAAATGAAAATGCGCGAGAACTTTGCGATCTGGTAGGGGTTTAAGTAGCAATTCCTCTGAAAATTCTTCTTCTGCTACTATAGCCGATGATGATAGAATCGGAAGAAAGAGAATAAGAGAGATAACGAGGATCATAGTTGAAGCAACAGCCATCGTTGCTTGCTAGCTTTGGAACTTATTGCTGTGAGGGATGTGTACAGATTTTACTACGCTACAGAAGTTCCGCCATGAACGCACTGTGCGAGCGAGCTTCAGAGAGTGTTTTGGGCTTTATGTAGGCTGGGCCCTAGCCTTTTTTTTTTTTAATTTGATCTCAAAAACGACTTGAATGAGATGATAAAAACTCTTTTTCGACTTAATCTTAGCTCTTAGATTTGAGATTTTTTTTTAAATAATTAATGAGTAGCTTCTCATTTTAGATAGATATATTTTTGAATAAATATATCTTGAAGAAAAACCAACATTCCAATCTTATCCTTGTATTTCCCTATTTTTAGTGTCCTTCATGGTAATTTTATAATAAAAATTAACTTTTATGTAATTGTATCCAAACAATTGTTTAAAAAAAATGATAAACAAACATAAAATAGGTTCTGTTTTATTATATATCAAATCTCAAAAAAATAACTTTTAAATTATTGAATATCAAAATCCGTGATAAATAAATGTGCTCAAAATCAAACTGTGTTAAAATTTTTGCCACGTCGCCACAACCCATACGTGCATCTTGAACAAGTGATTTTACCAGCAAAAGAGATACTTTTTTTCCTTCAATCTCTTAACTTGTTCCAAACTCTATCAGTAATAAAATTGAAAATTTGATTCAAAGTATATAAAAGTAGGGAGCCCAAGGTATTTAAAAGAAGTTGGTATTTTTGATAGGCATCCACTCAGTAAAATTATCCTTGCTTTCAGTACTAGTATTTCTACAAAACATCATTTCCAACTTGTCCAAATTCATTTTTTGGCCTTAGACATTTTGATAAACTTTGAAGATAACTTGCACTTCCTTTGCTTCTTCTTCGTCATTTTTGTCCAATCTTCTTCTTGTGGTTATTAATGATAAATGTATTCAATTTTAATGAAATGGTTATAGTTTTATTTATCAAAACCAAAATAATTAATAAGAATATACAGTTGTCAATTGTCATCATTCATAAATAGAACACATAGAAAAATGGTTAGACAGAGGCAGCGAAAAGGTAATCCTATGGAGTCTCAAGCCAAGGCTTGATGAAGCCAAAGAAAGATGCATCGAGGAATATAATACACCAAATACTACCAAATTATATGGTATCATTTCGAGCAGTATTTCCATACAACAACAATTCCTGCAACTAATTGTAATTTAAGAATCAATTTTGGAGTAATACAGATGATGAGGATGACTGTTGTGGTTGTGTGGACTCTGATGATCTCCTCGTTAGCCTCGCAGACAATTTATTTATTGCTCGACAAAGGAACACAACTTTTGTTGCAACTACAAGCAGAAAAATGCATTTTATCAGAAGCTGAGTACGAATAAAAAGATATGGAGACTAAAGCTATGTAGCTCATTCATACCATGCACTTTTTTTTTAATGCTATAAACATGAGAAAGAATACTAAAATAAAAGGAAGGAGACAAAGGGCGGGAGCAGAAATACATGTAGCAATCAAAGTTTGGATTCCAAACAAAAATATATTTGATTTAAGTACTTCAGCATTACAGAGATATATTCATATTCATGGATCACCATTACCCAACAAACTCCCACAGATTATAGTAATACTCATTTTGCAGATAATAGTATATATCATTCAATGTATTAGGCAACAATCTGGAAAACTAACACACAGAGAATAAAATGAATCATAAAAAGTGAGGATGATTTTTGTGTGTGGGTGGGGCGAGGGAGGATGGGCGGTCAGGCATGGTTATCAAGGGGAGGATACTTTAGGCACTCGAGACATATTGGGATGACGTTCAGTTTTTTGCACATTTTTAGCTGAAACAAAATATACTTGTTGGTAACCCTAGGTATAGTTCTGTTATACTTTAAGTATGCCTCGAGTATAAAATAGAACTCATGTTTTGTCCTGTTCTAACTTGTCTATCAATAGGGTCGCTTATTGGTATACACAATATAATTACTTGTACCCCAAGATATTGGGACTAACAAGAGTCAAGAGTTACCTTTGTTTTTCAAAAGTATTTCCTCATCTCCAACCCGTCCTTGAAGTACCTTTATCAAGAATACAAAATACAATACAAAAACTATGCAAGTAATTGTAATGACCATGTTAGGCATACTGAAATCAGGAGTTGCCACGGGTACGAGTAAAACTTCTGTGTATGAGAGAACAGGGCTCTTTTCCTACATTAAAGATCCAGACTGATAAGTATGACAGTAATCTTACATTTACTGGGGTTATGAGCAAAACAAGAACAGAGATTCAAATAACCTGGAATTTAGACAGCATTGGCGACTTGGTTATAGAGTCATCAGAAAATTGCAAACCAGCATGGAAGTCAGGAAAGCTTATTATTGCTGATGGGATATCAAGTCCTTGAGTAGCATCTGGAGGGTATTCATCAATGTGCAAGAAGCCCTATGCAGACCAACAAAAGAATGTCAAAAGTGAGGTAAATATCAAGAAGAAAAAGAAATACAAATGAAAATAAGAATTTGAACACACCTTATCAAACTCGATATTTAATACAGCCGATTTAATCTCACAAGGAAGTCTGAGGATCAGCTCCATCACTCCTGATGATACTTTGTCTTCAGAAGGTGAAACACTCATTTTCTCAACAAAGTCTGTGACTGCTTGAGGCTTTCCATCTACTAATAATTGTAAGGTATGATAGTATACCTTAATATACCAAGGCACAATTTGGAGAACATTAACTTGTAACTTACACTTCTCTTCAACATTATTGGCTGCAATGAAGCTCTTGGTCAATTCTGTAGACTTCAAGGATATTGCAATCGAACCCCTTTCATTTCCACTTCCCATTAAAAATCTACTGGCATAGAAAGGTGCATGTGAGGAGGACCAAACAACTGGATACTTCCATGTTATGCCTAAATCAAATTGTTCGGTATCATTGTACCCTTTGATCGAATATTCATTCAGAATTGTGGAGCTCTTTCCCAGTTCTCTATGAATCTTATCTGGCATAATAGATAAATCAAAGCCAAGATTCCTTCTCAACACTTCTGTACCTCTGTCATTAGCATCATATGCCACAGCATTCTTCTGGAGGTTCTCAAGTTGAGAGACTAGACCTCTCTCAACTTGTAGGTAGACATTACTCGATTTAGCAAGAACACATCTTCCATTCACTTTTTGTCCAAATATTGAGCTTAAAGACCAGCTTGGTTGAATCTTTATTTCATCATGATAACTCATACCGGCTCTCTGAACATTAGGCTGAAGTACAACTGTAAGTGTTTGTTCTAGAATAACTCCAGAATCTAACCCATCTGCAGGAGCACTGGATGCTGTCAAGTGCAATCGCTGTGAATGATAAAAACTCCCGTAAATAGATGGTCTATCCATTAAGGCTGAAAGTCCAGCTTTGTCTCGACAAGGAAGAAGTTTCAACCATGGAGTAAGATTCTCTTAACAGACAGCTTCGCACGGCAATGTACCATATCTTAAACTACCGAAGGCTGACTGAAACGCCAATTTAGGAGCAGAATAAGAGCTAGAAGACTCTAGGAAGTTTATTGAAGCACAAAAGAGACCTGACAGAGAATAGGTTAAGTTTTTCCAAGAAGCGTCAACCTGATTAGGAGGGACATCAAAGACTGCCCACAATTCAACACCAGGAGGCTTTGCATTTTGGCTAGATATTGTATCAAATCCACCCCATCTTTCATAGTTCCATCGACCTTGTGTGAAAGATAACTCCATTTCTTTAATGTGATATTTCTTAACCTGATCATCCAACACCAATCCACATGTTAATTAGTATATTCAGGAATTGTTTTTTGAGAAGTCAGAATATAACAAAATAAAACCAATTTTTTATATATTATTTTATATATATACATGAATATTACACATGATTGGAAGGAAGCGGACAACAAGTTGCGTCACTAAGCTTTTTGGATGGTAAAACCAATCATCGTGAACACAACAGTCATGGACCTAGGACACATTACATTGCTATGCACGACATTTGCTATGCACAAAACTTTGAACTCTATGTAGAAGGTTAACGGTCTCGGGGTCAAACATAAACGGTGTTAAAACATGCTGATTGTCCGAACTAAAAAGTGACTATATAGACCAAAAACAAACTTGAAGATAATTTTAGTAATTGTTGGATCACAAGGGGGAGTCGGGGATCATATCCACATTGGACTTAATACATGTGAGAAAGACATTACACTTTAAAAAACGAGTTTATTGGTCCTTTTACTAATAACGATGAGGGATTTATAAGTCGCACTTACTGCACAACGATGCTAATAACATAATTAACCATACAATAAAAAAAATTAGCGAGAAAAGTGAAAAGTGCATACACACACACCAGTTGAGCAATGGATTTGGGGAAGAGATGGTGGTGACGTGCGAAGGAATCTTGATGAATAGGAGCTTTGGTTTGAAAGTGAAAATGTGAGAGAACCTTACGATCAGGTAAGGGTTTAAGTAACAACTCCTCAGAAAATTCTTCTTCTACTACTTTTGCTGAAGACGATGATAGAATCATTGAAAAAAGGAGAATGAAAGAGAGAATCGTTGCTGGAGCAAAAGTCATCGTTGCTTGCTAACTTTGGAACTCTGCTGTCTGTTTGAGTAGTGGTGTGTACAGACTAATAATATAGTTCCGCCATCAACGACCGAGCTTCAGGTTTTGTCTGTGGGGGTTTGAGTTTGACTATTTTTGGCTTTATATCGAATTTCGAGTTCATAGAAATAGTATGTTTTAAGGAAATAAAAGATATGTTTCTAAAATAACAAAGATATTATTACAAAAAATAAATAAAAAAATACTCTAGCGGTGTTTGTGTTGGAAGTGAATGGTTAAATTCTTGCACATATTCAAGGATTACTGACCTTCATTTTTTACCATGATATGCATACAAATTTTTTTAAAATATGTAGTATTTTTTAATATGTTTAAAGAGGGTCAAGTCTCTTACCACTTGGACCAATCCATTATTGATACACCAATAGTAGAACTCACTAATCATCTCACCATTGCAGATGGTCTAAGTTGTTTTTTTGGTCACTTAATGAATTTTTTGGTCTCACTTGGAACATCAACGTAACAAAAATTAATTATCTGACCAAAGTAAACAGAAAAATAACAATTAAGGGACCAAAACATCATTTTAGCATATTTTCTGATACTCACTTTTCTCACATACTTTTCCCTATAGATTTGCATAAAATTCAATGTGGTTTAGATGAATCCAATCAATAGAAGAAAGTGTGTCAGAAAAAGTATATTAGTATGCAAAAGGTTGTGAATCATCGGTAGCTTTTCATTCTTGCTGTAATTAACTGAATTTTATTAATCAAAACCCAAAAGGAAGGACAAACACGGGTACAATGTTCAAACATGAAGAACACACCCTTAACAAACCCTAGCTGCCATGAAATACAAGTTGACTGCAACTATGAAAAACACCGGTATCAAACTAGCATAACATGCAAAAGATACACCAACTTAACAAGCTACTCTAACAACCTTGCATTGCTTCCAAAAACACAAACCACCTTCTGAAGCTTTCATTTTGGCTTCAAACCAAGGCTCCAACACCAATTACAATGCACCAAAACAATCATGGCACAAAATGTTGTTTATTGCATATTTTAGTTGTTGCTTCTACTTAAAACTGTATCTTGCCTAACTAAATACAAAATGAGACTAAGAAAAAAGTTTTCTCCAATAAATTTGGTGGAAAATCAAATACAAACTTGTATGATAGATGATTTTGAATGATTGTTTACTCATGTACATATAGAGATATGCATTTTTAATAGTGTTGAAAATAGAAGAAAAATAATCCTACAACACTTTTAAAATATGAAAATATGTGTAATCCGATTTTGAAGATGTGAAGAAGAAAGAAAAAACTTAAGTTCTTTTTATGCAGTTGATTTGATTTTGAATAAATGAAGAAATAATATTCATATCTCTTGTATTCCGGTTATCAATTTTCTTCTTCTGCTTCATTCTGTTTTTTTTTTCTTTAATAATTTCAATTATGGATAATTTTGAATTTAGTCACAAAGAATGATTCAATATTGGCTTTCTCATTTAAAATTTCTGTAAACAATCTAGAACCTCTCTAACATGTGGCATACATAGTGAAATTTCATGGGAGTAGCTTTATTTAGTTTTACAATGACGTACTAACATTCTTTCAATATAGACATTCTAAGGGAGGTGTAGGAAACCTATGCCTATCTTTACAATAATCATATGTCACATAATTTTGCTTTACATTTTCATATTGTCTTTGTCCGGCAGGATCCAATTGCCAAAACTTTTGTTCATTCCACCAATAGTTATTAGAAGCACAATTTGGATCAATTAAGGTTTGACTTTGACATCCACTGACATCAAATCCTTGGAAGTTTGCTTTGAAAGGTGCATTTGTCCAATTTATTTTGGCTTTCCCTCCATCTGTTGCCCAATTTTCACCATTCCACAAACTTGCTTGTACTTGCATTGCCTTTGATGGGTATCCCACTCCAATGTTGCTATTGTCCTTGTATACCCTAATGGGGATATTGTCCACATAAAATCTGCAAGCCAAGTTTTGATCAGATTTGAAATTATGTATAGTTATATATGTATAATTATTTATTTTTGAAAGTAGTTATCAATGATTAGATTAGTATATATATTTCATAAATCAATATAGTGTAGTTTCACTTGTTCACCTTTTATACTAAGGGTTGTTTATTATATAGTTTATAAAAGAAATGATTTTTACATTTTTAAGAGTCAAAGGAGCATGAATATATCTTACACAATTTGATGTGGGTTCCAAAGAATTTTGTAGTCATGAAAATCAGTTGTGGGATCAAACCAAAGGTGGATTTTTTGCTCTCTATCCCCTTCACCATTTGCCCATACATTGGTTTGTAATGCATATGGTTTCCCTTCTCTGTTGCCCAAAAATTCAAAGTCTAACTCGTCGTGACTATCTCCTTGTGACATCAGCTACACACAAAATAAATAATATATTTATTGAAGACAATTGATCAAAGTCACAGGTTTCGTAATTATCAGAGACATTATTTACAGGGGTAAAGTTAAAACCCTAAATTTCCCACATTTAAAAGTTTGAATGTAACTTTTTTTTTAAGATTCGGAATTTATAATGTGGGTAACTATATATGAAAAATAATGACAAAAAAATGAGACTGTCTATTAAATACAATTGATTAAAAAATGGATAATTTCCCCGTTATAGCATGAGATGAGAATTAAATTTCATCTAAATATCATATTCCTTCAAAATAAGGGGAAAGAGCTCACATAGTAAGCTGTGACAACCCCAGCAGAGTCTCTACCTGGAACTTTGATCCTCATATGAAATAATCCAGAGCCATAAGTTAACTTGGATGCAAAGCCTGACCCTATATTTTGTATAGTTGACATAAAAGAAAACCAACAAAAACAAATATATATTAAGTCTAGTACTAATCAACCAAATTACAAATTATATAGCTACCCCTTATTTTTGGTAGTACTTGTATATTATGTTTTTGATCTAATTATTAAAAAAAAAATGGTCATCAAATTTCGCATATGACTAACGAAATCTTGCACGCTATTTTTAATGACGAATCCATTTTCAATGTTATGATGAACATCTAGTGGGAAGTATCACATGACCAAGCAAATTTAGCAAACCAAAATCACGTCCTAGTACACATAACATAACCTCAAAACAAAAACAAAAAAGATACACAAAACATAAATTTGTGCTTTCTTTTAATAAATACTCATATTTCATTCATGTAAACTCATTTTATTCAATATTATCAATCGTTTGTACCATATTAAAATGTAATCAAAATGTGTTCACACAAGTAGTTTCTTTTTAATGAGCTTGGTGGTTTTTCATGACTTTACTCCTTAATCTAAATTTATTTATCGTAATAAAAAAAATTATCTTTTAGTTGATGTGTATGTTAATTTAGGCATATATAGGTAAAGTGATGATCACAAACAATAACCTTTTTATTTTTTTTTTAAATTTAAAAAAGGGATATAGTACTTAGGAATTGAGTAATATAAGTGAAGGTTAGAGATACTTACTTGTGTGTCTATATTATTTTTTGGTTACAACTTGTGTGTCTGTGTGTGTGTGTGTGTGTGTGTGTGTGTGTGTGTGTGTGTGATTTATTTATGGGAAGGGGAAACTAAAGATATATACGTGGAATTTAAAAGGAGTGAAAGAATAATTGAGGGATAATAAATGGTTGACTATAACCTGAAGAGTAATCCATTGTGAGCTGAATTTCTTTCCTTTGGTTTATGGAAATAACATGATTGTCACCCCATGTGACCTTGTAATTTTGATCAAATATTATTTCTTCACTTCTCATAATTTCTCTAGCAAGAACAACATGAGGAACAAGGACGACCACAAGAAAAATATAAATTAGAGAACTCATGTATATTAAGGAAAATTGTAGTAAGGTTTGGTCGTTTTGTATCAATGAATTCATCTATTTATATAAAACAAAACACGCATGATGATGAGTCCCATAATTGCATTACCAATACGCTATTGACTTGTCAATATACTCAATAGTAATACCATATAAGTATGTATATCCTCCATTTCTATAACAAACCCACCACATCACGATATGGCTGGCTTAGTTGGGAAGCAACGTTTACATTACAGATATTAATTATTTTTTCTTTAAACTCTGGATTAAAATGCATGTAAATTAAGCTTCCAATATGTACATTGTATAAGAGAGCAAAATACTACAATTAAATCTTATATAAATGAACACCTTCTATATACTAGTTATAATAGGATATACTTCTTAATTATCGTGTAACAGTTACCTTATCTCTCCAACCCTAATAGTATTTATATACTCTCGTTAGTTACTACTACTACTACTACTATATTCACTTTCTAAAAGATACTAAGTACTATATTCTACTTAACAGTAAGCCTCGTGTTAAAAATCAATAATTTGGATCGTGTTAAAATACTACTACCGTGTAGACGCATACAAGTTTCCAACTCTTTCATTTTTGTCTAGACAACAATTAATTCGATGGAGGAACATACAAGTAAGAAATAAGACTCATATATATATACTTAATGAACTTAAGGTTTTGGGCAGCGGCGAAGCTCGCAAAAAATTTATGCAGGGGCCAACTATAAAGAATATATTTTTTTTTTAAAACAAACATATTAAATTTAAGAATAAAATATATTTTTAGTCCTATAAATTATAATTTAGGGTTAAAAAAATTATTCAAATTGTCTTTTTAAAAAAAAAAAAAAAAGTGTTTTTAGTCTTGAATTTAATCTCTAACAAAAAATTAAGGACTAAAATTAACAAATTTTAGTCTTTTCAAATGTAAATAAATAGGTTATTTGCAAGAAACTCATTGTACATTTAATTTGTCTATGACTATTGTCTTGATCATTTTTATTGTTGAAAAAGGTTTCTTTATTGTTGTTATTGAGACGGGAAGTATCAAACCAATACAAACATAGCTATAAAGTGTGTGGTGCTGGTGGGCTGAGAGTGTGTGGGCCTACAATTGTATTACTTTATTTGTTAAATAAACAAAATATTGTTATTATTTATTATTTATCTCTTTTGGGTGTTAATCTTTCGATTCTTATACAACATTATCAAATAATTTGAAGTTCAACCGAAAGTTAAATAAAGATAGAAAAAATTATTTCATCTAAAATTAAACTTGGGGTAGCTAAATATATATTATTAGGGGTAGCTAAATATAAAAATATACCTACTCGCTCAGAAAAAAAATAATTTTTGGGGTAGCAAGGGCTACCCCTCCCTTGTACTACCATCCGCCCCTGGTTTTGGGTGAAAAATGTGACCTCCATACTCATTTTTATGGTTGCTCTTTGTTATATATGTTCATCCACACTAGTGTTGTAGGCTCCACTTGAGTCCCAAAAATGTTATAAATGTTTTATTCGACTAATATTAATGTGTTAAGTGTGAGTTATAGATATCTCGCATTGTATGAAAGCGTAGATGTTGAGCAACATATAAGTAAGAAGATCCATAACTAATGTCTTAAGGTTTTGAATAAGTGACATTTAAGCTAAATTTGTGTGGCTGTTCTTTGTCCAATTGTTGATCCACATTAGTGTTGTAGGCTCCTCCCAAAGTCCCAACATTTGTACCACATATTGGTTCAACTTGATGGTTTCTAAGGGAGCGGAAATATTTTCTGGTGTTTGATCAAAGACGTGGAATGTCTCACACCTTTGGGCAAAATGTTGATGTGTTAAGTGTAAGTTAGAGGTATCACATTGGATGGAAGAGTATATGTGGAGCAACATATAAGTAATAAGATACATATATCTAATACCTTAAGATTTTGAGTGAAGATATGACATTCAAACTCACTTGTGTGATTGCTCTTTTTCCGAAATGTTGATCCTCTCCGGTGTTGTAAAGTCCACCAAAGTCCCAATAATAATGATATGATATTTTTTTTTGCATGTCTTGGTAATTAATATATACATAAAATTATAATTACACATGATTGGAAGGCAAGCGGGAAACAAGTTGTGTCGCTAAGCTTTTTTGGATGATAAAATCAATTCTCGTAAACACAACATTCACGGATCTTGGAAACATGACATTGCTATGCATGACTCATTGATTTCTCTGTAGAAGGTCAACAACCTCTGGTACTAAAAATGGCAAAAGTGTCAAATGCAAATTGTATAAAATCATGTTGATTGGTAAAACACGTTTTCTCTTGTTTGACCACTTTGTTTGATGCAACTTTTAGGGTTGTCTGTTCCACCGTAAAAGCATGGACCCTAATCTTACAAGTGGTGAACCCAGTCAAGACCACACAAGCATGCTTTCCTCATATCCATTGTAGACCACACAAACATGCGCATCCTTCTTAAGTGATATTTCAACCCACCTGAATATATAAAAAAAATGACATCCTTAATAAAGTCACATATGTACTAAAGCCGAAAAACTTCTTACAATAAATTGCATGCTCCCAAAAATATCTTTACAATGAACAACAATGAATATGATATTGTTTAGGTGAATTGTGGCTAACCTCAAAGCATCTCTATCATTAAATTTTATTACAGGAAAAAGAGACTTTTAGACTATATTGTTTTTGAAAGGATTTTTAAATTATTAATTAAAAAAAATCCTCGAATTTATGTTTCATTATGGGCAAAGAAAACCTCATGTCATGGACGTAAGGACTTGGGTTGGCATAAATGTCTTATTAGGCTGAAAACTGTCACGGCGACTCATTCTGTTATTGCTGCGTTTTAATAGGCAAATAGAGTCTTGCTAGTTGTTTTGAGTTTTGGTTCAGAAACAGTTAGTTTCAATAGATTTAAGGTGCATGGTTGGTTGCAGAGGCTCAAAATGGGTCAGTGTCCTAGGTATGAAAATAAATAAATATTTTAGATGGTTTATTTTTTAGAAGAAAAAAATTAAAATGAAAAATATCCCTAAAATATGGTTCGGATTGCAGAATCCAAACAAATTGTATTTTAGAAAGAAAAAAAAAGTAAATAATAAGAAAAGAAAAAAAAGTAAATAAAATAATAGTCTTATTTAAAACCCCTGCAAATCTAGCGTATTTTTTTAAGCTTTGTTTGCGAGTTTAGATGAGGGGAGGGTTTTGAAAAGAAAAAAAAAGAGTAAAGAGCAAGTGGAAGAAATAAAGGACAATGGAAGGAAAGGCTTGGGTTTGTTTTTCTTCATAACATAAAATCCTCCTTACTTTAGTGGAATTCGAAAATTGTATTTGGAGTGTTTTGAGGGGTTTATATGAATTCTTCAAAATTAACCTATGTGACAGTGGTTATAATATTCTTAAAATAAAAAATATATTAATAATAAGAATTAATTTATCACTCTGAAAATATACTCTTTGAAAAAATGTAAAAAAAAAAAAAAATCATTTTTTTCTATATTTCACACCCTTTGAATCCAATCCCTTCCCCTCCCCTCCCCTCCCCTCCAAACTCTCAAACAAAGCCTTGTAAATAAATTGTGTCACTCGAAATGAGTTAGTGAGTTATAGCCACCACATGAATGTTACGAATGAATTTTAAATCATATATTATTCTGCATGTATGTCGCATTTAACTAGAAGGAAAATCGTATTATCTCACATGTATGTCTTACGATTAAATCATGTATAAATGTTCACCTTCTAGTTGGTTAGTTGATATAACATCTGCCGGTGGTGGGAGATACATGCGGAATTTTGTAGTGGTGGGAGATGGGTCTGCTACTCTTTTTTGGAAACATCATTGGAAGGAGGGTGTCCCATATTTTGTTCGTTTTAGGAGACTTTATGAGTTGGCCAAAAACAAAATGGTCTCGATGACTGAGATGTTTAATTTAGGGTGAGTGTGAATGGAGAGGCGTGAAAGTGGAGGCGAAGGTTGTTTGCTTGGGAGAAGGAGGTGTTGGAGGAGTACGTTGAGCTTCTAGCTACAATTTCCATGCAGGTTGGTGAGGACATGTGGGTTTAGAAGCTTCATTCTTCGAATTGTTATATGATGAGCAGTGCTTACCACAGTTTGACTGATGACGTTGGACTTGATCCTATTGACAATAGTATAATTGTGAACGGTCATTTTGAGTGGTTAAAAGTTGTTCCTTTAAAAATAAATTTGTTTGCCTGGCATTTGTTTCTTAATTGAATACCAACAAAATATAATTTATTGTCGAGGAGGGTGCTATCTCTTAATGATCAAATTTGCTCAGAAGGTTGTGGTCTAAATAAGGATAGCGATCATGTTCTAACATTCGTCTGGCTTTTAACACGCTCGTCTAAATAAGGTTGTGGTTAAAACACACTCGTCTGGCTTTTATCATTATATGAATATGATATGATTTTCTGACGTGTGGATTATTTGAGAAGAGAAGAATAAACACATATTCCAGCATAAGGATGAAGATATTCATTCATAAGGTGAAAAGGTTAAGCTAAATATTTTTTTGTGGTTAAAATCGACATATACTGTGTTTGATTTTGACTACACTTATTGGAGGCTTAATCATTGTCATTGCCTTATGGTTGTAAATTAATGTTCCTTATACTTGTGGTTGTATGTTCTTGTTTTTGTTATTTGTATAACTTTTGTAACTTCTTAAAGTCTTCTCTTGCACTTAAAATGAGGGTTAAAATCCCCCAATTGAAACTAAAGGATTAAAATCAATATTGAACAATTTGGGGGCTAAAAATTCATGTAAGCATTAACAAATCTAGCCGGGCATGGCTGTATGACTGATTGCAAAGACTTATAATACTTCCTTCGTCCCTAATTATAAAATCCTTTTGAGAATTTTTTTTGTCCCTTTTTATAAAACCCCTTTGTTATTTCCAACTACATTAATTATTTCTTTACATACATGCCCCTATTTATTATACATCTTTTTCTTCAATCAATAATAAATAACATGTTGAAAACATAAACTAACATTCTTTCTTAAAGGATAAAATTGTAAAAACAATAGTGATTACAAACAACTTTAATACAAATATCCACTATCTTAATTCCCGTGATTTTGACAAAAATGTCTTATATATAGGGACGGAGGGAGTAAACAAAATGGGTTAGTATCCTAGATATGAAAATAAATCAATATTTTTTCAAAATAAACAGATAAATATTTAGATGATTTTATTTTCTAAAAAAAAAAAGGAATGACAATAACTAATTAAGTAAGTATTTTATCGCAATTTAATTTTCAAAGATCTCCTTGTTTTGTGATGGTGAGATCTCCTTTAATCAAAAGAGACGTGCACACTAAATAATAAATAATAATGAGAGAAACTATATACACATAATATTAACGATACTTATTGGAAGAACAAAGAAATCATCACAATGATTGTATGAAGGATAATGTTTCATGTACACACTTTTTTCCATACACATATTGTACCACTCTATGTGAGAGTGTGTGAGAGACAATACATGTGAGTTTTTTTGGGAAAATGATTGGTAGACCACTCATAATTTCATACCACCCATACACCTCCACTTATTTGAGAGGAGAGAGATGGATGAAAAGGAAGAGAGACAAATTGTTTGTGGGGTCTAGGCTACATGTCACATGTTTGTGTGGAGGTTTAAGTGTGTATGCCACCTATGGGTATGCATGTATCATCACTCGTTTTTTTGTGTTGTGGGGGACCACAAGAACACTTATCAAAGTTGTGTGTGGGTATACAAGTGGTACATGCCACCTAAGGTGGTCTATATATCACTACTCTTGTATGAATAGGTGTATATACACTTTTTTTTTTTTTAAGGAAGGTGTATATACACTTAAGATGTTGTAGTAGAGAGAATGTAACGTTTTAATCAAAGTTTTTATTTTTATTTTTAAAAAAAAAGTGGCTTGGACCGGAGAGCATAAATTAGATTTTAGATCGTTTTGTAATAGATCTTTTTTATCAATGGGAAAAAAAAAAAAGACAAACATACTAATTAATTCATAGTCTAAACATTCTAGAAGAGTTGGCTAATAAAGTGAGACCTGATTTTTTGTTAAAAAAAAAAAAAGTGAGACCAACTGTGGTGGAGAAGAAATCCATGTAGTGAATGGTCGACATTCGTAGCCTCAAAGTTAGCTAACACATTTATTATCTTCCCTTGATGTATGGTAAATAATATTAGATTTCAAAAAAGTTAATTTTTACTTAATATTTTTTAAGTTGTGTTACGTTGTGTTACTTAATATTTTTTAAAAATAATTTTATGAGAATTTATTCAAAAATAGTAAAAGTTATTTCAAACTCGTTTTATAAAAATAGTATTTGTGAGCTTAGCTCAGTAGCGACAATTCATAATATATGCAAGGTTCGGGGTTCAAACCCCAACTACCACAAAAAAAAAAAAAAAAAAAAAAACTTGTTACAAGTATGAGACATTCTATGAGACAGAAAGCACATACGTTCAAATCAACGCTCAAATCATTTCCTGAAAAACATAACAGTGTTACAAGTAACGATAAAGAATTTAAAGAGTGTTGATTATTTTGAAGAGGATGTTAAGGAGGAAGAGATAAAATTTGAAAGATGTAGCATAGTAGGAATAACAGAAGGAATGGTTATGCCTCATATAATGGAAATTCCTCAAAAATACCGATGTACTATGGAGGCTAATATTGTTGATCTAGTAGCAGTGATGATTAGTGGAGAAGAAGATTTAGGAATGGTTGACACATAGAATATATTCACACAAGTGAGGGTGGCACATAACAAGGGTGAGATTGATTGGATAATAGATGAAATTTATGCCTTGTTCGACTCCAAAAAACTAGGGAGGATATGGACTTTGCATCATTTGTATCTCAAGTTCTTGGAATTCCTCCCAAACTGAGGGAATGTGAAGGATGGTGTGTTGTTTGTCTCATTTTGGCCACCCTAATAAAGCAGGCATCAAGATTATTTATGATTTTAATTAGATTAAGTTTTGGAAGGAGTTAAGTTTTGCATTGACAATGAAATTGAAGTTGAAAAACTATGTTTTCTCTGTTAAATTTGCTAGGCAATGACCTATTCGCCTAGCGAATCTGCTAATTTTTTAAAAACTCTATCTTTTGCTAATTTTGCTTTGGCAATGAACATTTTGTGGTTGTTCGCTAGGCGAGGAACCTGTTCATCTAGTGAATGTTGCAAAGTTAGCAGTTACAGATTATAAAGCAAAATCACTCCTGATGTTGATGCATAAAGTTTAAATGGCTAGGGATGTGATCTATCAATAGCAGGGAATGATTGTGATGATTTTGCAAATTTCAAGTTATATATTTATGACTTTGTTAGGATGTTAGCATGAATTTGAATTGTTTGTTACTTTGTGCAAGTTTATTTCATTCATTGTTCCTTAGTCTGGGCCGGCCCATAGCCCGTCGAGGCTGGGCAACGATACCGGGCCTTCAATTTTTTGGGGCCTAAAATAATTTTTTTTTTTTTTTTTTATATGTAAGACACGAAAATAATGGTTATATATCTATTAAAAGCAAATTAATTTAATTTGTACAGCTTGCTTTAGTGGTGTGGCCACTTTTTGTTGAGTGTGAGGTCATGTGTTCAAGACCCACTTATTTATTTTTTTGGACCCAAAATTTATTTTTTTTGCATCCCTTACAAAATTAAAACCGGGCCTATGAATTTGTTAAGACGGCCCTGACCTTAGTGATCCATGTATGATCATATCAAATGAATATGCTTGGATATATGTCTAACTTGATCAAGATGTTAGCACATGCCTGGTTTGAGTGAAACATTTCACCTATGAGCATAAATGCAAACTTTTTACCTGTGAGGTTGTGTGTTAAGAATATAGTTTAAACTTGATCATATTATTGTCTTGCAATTTATGAAAAATTACTTGTATATAGGAGTCTTATCACATTCATGTTTTGATCCTAGGAAGGATGTGAATATTTATCATGCATGTGAAATCTAATGAAATCATGCATATTTCAAAGATTTATAAAAGATTGATTGATTAAAAATCTTGAAATTTTATAAATCTTTGAAATTGAACATGTATCAGTATTGATTTAGTTTTGAAAACTTTTGTTTAAGGACAAACAATTTCTAAGTTAAAGACAGGTTATAAGTGCCAAATTTCGATTATTTTACGTATTCATTTTACCTATCAGATAAATTTATTATTCAATGAATCTAAAAAATTGTTTTTTGTTTATAAATATGACCGGATGAAGTATGATCAAACTGTAACAATTATTTTGAAACGAAGAGAATAATGAATAAATAAAAACATTTACTTATATTTGCTGAAATAAATTAACAATTGTCCCAACATACATTAAAGAAGTTAGGGAACAAAATACATAGGATTAGGGAGCTTGAATGTACGGTTTCCGGAAGAGTTTCCTTGGAGATCACTCCATTGGTCCCCTACATTTCCCCATATTTTGTAACCTTCATCCTCTAATTGCTTCCTTATATTGGATTTATACATTACTGCACTTTGCCCTTTATATGCTGCTGTCCTGTAAATTAATTATATGATCCAGGACTAATTAATCAACTTTTTTAAAATGTGACAATTATAATCATACAATATACCAACAATGAAATAATTCAAATGGTAAGAAGTATGTGCTCTTAAACAATTGATCAGAAGTTCGACCTCTAACTCTTAAATATGTCTCTTATAGAAATTAATCATCATTAAACGGCGATGAAAACTTCATAAAGAAAATATTAATGACATGTATCCATGGGTCTTACCTCATAATGAGTCTTTCGTATGCAATGAATCCTTGATTGTGCAAATTGTCAACAGTAACTTGACCAAGTGATTCTTGATCTCTTCCAGTCAGGAGTATTACCTTAAATCCATTATCTATCAACTTGTTAAATAGCTTTAATACCGGAGGAATTGCTGTGCACCATCCTTTAACTGCCCATGCCCTAAACGCAGGTGGATCATATGGCTCACACCTATATGTATATATATCAGATTTTACTATAGTTAAAAAAAGGATTTTTCTATCATGTGCAAATTTGCACATGATAAGAAATTTAAAGTAGTAACTTTGACTTGAAACTTGTGCATTTATATTAAATATGTAAATTTTTAGTAATTAATTGTTAGTTTTCAATGAAAAGTTACTACTTTTACTTTCCTTAACATGTGCAATATTACACATGTTAGACAAACCCAAAAATTTCCTTAAAAAAATAGGGTTAAATAAGTTTTTGGTACTATAAATATACTATTTTTTTGTTTTTGGTCCTCTTAAAAATTTTCTTTAATTAATGGTTTCTAAATGCTTGACATCAACAAATTTGGTCCTCTTTGACGAAAAACATTCAAAGGTCCATGGTTGGACCTTTTTTGAAAGGGTGCATATTATGGTGTGTGCGTAGTAAGAACATAATGAGATTATGAAATGCTGACTTGGCGGGCTGAGTGACATGCTGACTGTGCATATCTGATTATGTGGCGTGCTGACTGTATAATTATTTTTTTTTTATTTATTTAAAAATATATATAAAAATTAAAAAAAATCAGAATTTTTTTTATTACGAAAAATATTTTCTGAAATATTAATTTTTCGAAAATTCCAAAATTTATAATTTACGAAAAATATATATTTCAAAATTTTTTAAAATTATTTTCGAAAATGTTAAAATATATATTTCAAAAAAAAAAATTCAAAATTATTTTCGAAAATTTGGAATATATTTTTTGAAGTTTAAAACATATTTTTTTTCGAAAAATAAGTTTTTAAAATTTTCTCAACAAAAAAAAAATCTGGATACAAATTAATTTAAAAATTTAGGAAAATTTAGATTTTTATTATGATGTGTTACAGATTTGAGAATATTTTTTAATATTTAAAAATTGAGGATAAAAAAATCTGGAAATTTTTTTAATATTTAAATTTAATCTTATCTATTTGTTACATGTGTTATTTGTATTGAAAATTGTGGGCATTTTTGAAAAGAAACAGCCAACCCAAAAGCTAAAAGGGGTTGTTTTCTTTATATATATTTCCAAAAATATTATATATAAAAAATTCATACACTTACTATATTTTGAAACTTTCGAAAAATTAAAAAAAAAGTCCAAATTAAATTAAAATTTTAAAAATATTCGAGAAAAATAATATAAGCTAATTTTTGAATGTTTTGGTAAAAAAATTAATATTTTTATTTTTTGAAAAAAAATCCAATTTTTTTTTTCTTCGTTTTTTAAAAAAATTGTTTTTTTCTTTCTTGATTTTAAATTTTTGAAAATGAATTTTCAGTTTTTTTTATCTTTTTAAAAATAATTTATTAAACCATTACACACATGTTAAATTTAAAATAAATAAAAAATTAAAATAATTACACAGTGGCGTGCCACATCAGCGTCTGAATGGGGTCAAAGGTGTTTTGTGGAGAATCTTCATATTACAAGGGTGTTTTGTGGAGAATCTTTATATTATAGGGTTGGAATCTAAACTTTTTTTTTTACAGGGGGGAAAACCGGAACTCGCCCAAATTACAGAGGGGGTAAAGACATATTAACCCAAATTAAAAACACAAATCCAAAACTTAAACTTACAAAACAGAAAATAAAAAGGAATGGATGGATGGACCTATGGTCCTTCAAACATGAAATTCCATAAAATAAAATAAAAACCTAATAAGATAAAATGGTGGTTTTGTTAGAGGAGGAGGAGGAGGTGGTGGTGGCGGCGGCGGCGGTGAAGAGCGGCGGTGATTATGCGGCAGCGGCAACGGCGGGATCATTGTTGGGGCAGAAAAATTTCTGGCGAATGGAATTTCCGATTGAAGCTAGTTGGAGGAGAACATCGTTGTATCTAAAGCCCAGGACCAAGATAATAGGGATTGACCAGGTCCACCCAACAATTTTTGCGAAATCATGGTTCAAAAGTTTGACGATGAATCCCGAAATCAAAGCATTAAGCACCATAATAATGAGCATTTGGAGAACACGCTTGTTGTTTGGCCTGTCCAGAGAGGCAAAGAGAGTGAAGAAAAGAAAGGTCACGTGAATGACTGCAACAACTGATATCACAGTGTGTTTAACACTTGTGTGCTCGTTCAGGTATCGCAAAACATCTTTGTCAAGTTGAGAACAGAGTAGAGCACCAAATGCCATAACAACTCTCACACAGATAGATTCAAAGATCTGAAAACGCTCCCTCATCTCAACATGAGGGTCTTCAAGAGTCTGGACAACAGCCATTGAAATTTGAAAGTTTCTTCCGACTCCGGCTTCCATTGGTTTGTGTTTGTGTTTGTGTTCTCTGTCTGATTGAAATAATTTCGAATTTTTTGTTTTGTGAATGCAAGCTGAGTCTTGGTAGTAGTTTTATAGAGGGTAATAGTACGCTGCTTCATTGCTATTGTTGTTACGGGAAAAGGTGGGATGGTGGTGGTGGAGTGAATTTGATTTTTTTTTGTTTTTGAGGAAAAGATAGTACTGCTTTATATGATGGTTTATCTAGCCTTGCCGAATTTCATTTTTTGACAAAAGGATAAGGATGGAATGATGATTGGTTAAAAGTACACTGTGTCATGTTTGCATTTTTCAAGGGTTGGTGAAATTATTTTGTCCCAAAGATATCATATAATTACCTAGGTAGGAAATGGATGGATGGACCTATGGTCCTTGAAACATGAAATTACATAAAATAAAATAAAAAAACCTAATAAGATAAAATGGTGGTTTTGTTAGAGGAGGAGGAGGAGGTGGTGGTGGCGGCTGTAACACCCCGTTTTCCCAACATAAAAATTTCATACAAAAATCAGAGTTTTCAACATAAACGGAATGTCACACTTCTTTTCAAAAAACGTAAATGGAATAAATAACTATTTATCCTTCATAAATCAATAACATAATATTTAATACTTCGCAGCGGAATTTATTCAACATCTAGAATAGTCTTTGACACGAAGGCCTCATTAAAATATCTCATAAAAATCCAATTAACAACTTAATCTTGTAAATTCATAAACAATACGTAAGGAATAGAAAAACATGCAACAAAAATTCTCATCCCTTTACGTATCAGAGCACCTAAAGACACACGCGAGAGAAACCTCACACAACCGCAAGTATTCTTGGTTACCTGCTAGTTATCCATTGTGGGCAACATTTAAATAGAAGGGGTGAGATTTCACAAAACAATAATATTAAACATATAATTCAATAAATTATATTTAACAACATGAAAACATCATAATATTCATCATAGATAATAATATATCATATATCACATCATTAATAGTTCAAATAAAGAATCACAGCATAAACAACTTGACAACTTAACACTTTTGACTCGACAAATGCGACTCCAACTCGACTATGTAACTTAGACCTCTTATATGCATGTGGTACCAATACAGAGCATCAAGCCCCCATCGCTATTTGAGTATTAATATACTCCAGAGCATCAAGCCCCTATCGCTATTTGAGTATTAATATACTCCATAGCATTAAGCCCCTATCGCTGAAATGCTAATGCATGGACTCGACTTCTTAAACATCTTAAATCGACAACCTCTTTTATAATCCAATAATTTGAAACCTCATCATCTTAATCAACTTAGAATGACTCATGCAGCTTAGTTAAATAACAAACAACAACATAGACAGTATGCAAAACAACAAGACATAACAATCTCAAATGCAAGTCATCAATATCTCAAATATTCATATATAATTCAAGTATTGCGTATACAATTATATCACAATATAAACAACATCAAATGGTAATCAACGTCTTAAAACATCATATATACATATAACACTTCATCAATCATGGACAATATCGTATTCACAAACATATACATACATATACTAATTCATCAATCATAATCAATTATTCACAGTGACCTATGTTCAGTAATTGGAGAACACGCTTGTTGTTTGGCCTGTCCAGAGAGGCAAAGAGAGTGAAGAAAAGAAAGGTCACGTGAATGACTGCAACAGCTGATATCACAGTGTGTTTAACACTTGTGTGCTAGTTTAGGTATCGCAAAACATCTTTGTCAAGTTGAGAACAGAGTAGAGCACCAAATGCCATAACAACTCTCACACAGATAGATTCAAAGATCTGAAAACGCTCCCTCATCTCAACATGAGGGTCTTCAAGAGTCTGGACAACAACCATTGAAATTTGAAAGTTTCTTCCGGCTCCGGCTTCCATTGGTTTGTGTTTGTGTTCTCTGTCTGATTGAAATAATTTAGAATTTTTTGTTTTGTAAATGCAAGCTGAGTCTTGGTAGTAGTTAACAGTACGATGCTTCATTGCTATTGTTGCTACCGGAAAAGGTGGGATGATGGTGGTGGAGTGAATTTGATTTTTTTGTTTTTGAGGAAAAGATAGTACTGCTTTATACGATGGTTTATCTAGCCTTGCCGAATTTCTTTTTTTTAAAAAAGGATAAGGTTGGAATGATGATTGGATAAATGTGCACTGTGTCATGTTTGTATTTTTCAAGGGTTGGTGAAATTGTTTTGTCCCAAAGATATCATATAATTACCTAGGTAGGAAGTGGATGGATTACGTGCTCTTAATGTATATATTCAATCACCCACAACACTCTTTATTATGACTCAAAAGTACCCCCATAAGACCCTTACAAGAACCCCTTAAACATCCTCACCCAGCCCCTAACCTTCGAAATACGAGATACGATGCTGCAACGATACATCGATATAGAAAATTTTTTAAAATTGTTTTTAAATTTTGGATAAATATCTCAACAAACATTTTATTTTAGTTTTCTATTTTTCTACATAAACTACTTTCATCTTACTTACTATCTACTAAATATTTCATTTAATTTTTTAATTATATTTTACTTTCATCATATATATGCATGCATGCTTATAAGATTTTTCACTCCCATATCCCAAAACCATATATATCATCTTTCTAAATCAAACAGAAGAAACACGGAAAATACTTAGCTGACATTGAGATTTGATGACTTTAGTGTATTTTGATGATATGTTTAGTATAACACCCCGTTTTCCCAGCTTAAAAATTTCATAAAAATAATCAGAGTATTCACATAAACGGAATGTCACATTCTTTTCTTAAAATCATAAACTGAATAAATAACTATTTATCCTTTAAAATTCAATAACAAAATCTTTAATACTTCGCAGCGGAATTTATTCAATAATTAAAACAGTCTTTGGCACAAGGCATCTTTAATAAATATCTCATATAATCCAATCTAAAAACATAGTCATAAATTTTCTTAAAACAATACGTAAGGAATATAAAAACAACATTAAAATTCTCATCCCGTTACGTATCAGAGCACCTAAACACACACATGAGAGCTAATCCACTCACAACAGCAATCTAACAGCAACTTAAACTCGATCACCTGCAAGTTACTCATACGAAGAGCAACATTTCCAAACAGAAGGGGTGAGATTTCACAAAACAATAATATCAAGCATATAATTCAATAATTATATTTAACAACACAAATAACTTCATTTATTAGTAATAATAATTCTTCATGTATAATTCTTAATAGTCCAACCAACTTCTAATTATCATTTACTTCATATTCATCACATCATAACATCATCATATAACACGTATTAACCAAATCATAACAACATAGATCATCACATCATACTCATAGTTCATATTCAACATAACAACATCTTAATCATAATTCATATACAACATAATAACATCATTAATTCGTAATAACATTTCTCCACCAGGCATCTCATGAATAGAAGACAACTTAACATAACCATCATCAAGTACATTTAACAACTCCTAGATAACATCATGTAATCATCATCACTAATAACTTAAACAACACAATATAATCATCACTTAATAATAATAATTATATACATCATAACATAAACATCTTCTTATAATAATATAACAACAACAACATATTCATCATTTTATAATAATATAACAACAACAACAACATATTCATCATCTTATAAAAATATAACAACAACATAACATAATATTCACTTAATAATAATTAATCATATATAGTACAATATATTCATCACTTAATCGTAACAATTATATACAACATCATAACAACATAAAAATATCATAATCAATATCTTACACAACATAGCAACATAACAATATCATAATCAATATCTTAAACAACATAGCAACATAACAATATCATAATCAAATATCTTAAACAACATCATAACATTATAATCAGTATCATATAATTCACATCATAAACATCGTATAATCTTCATAGGTACTTCTTTAACAACACATGAGTACAACACAACTCGACAACTTATAGATGATAATTCATCAACAACTTAACAACTCATGGATGATAATTCATCAACAACGACTTTGACTCGACAAATGCGACAATGCAACTTAGACACTTATATGCATGTGGTACCAATCGTAATCATAAGTATTAATATACTTTCATGGTGCGGAGGACAAAGCTCCTAAACGTGCGGAGGACAAAGTTCCTAATCATGGTGAAGACAAAGCTCAATGAATGTTAATGCATGGACTATATCAACAAAACACCTTAATCAACTTATCACTTATACATCCAATAATTTGGAGTTCATCATCAACTTATTCATATTCACGCAACTTAGTTAAATAACAATTGCAGCATAATCAAATCACATCAAGCTTAATAACAATTCATTTCAACAACATGTTGAACATTAAATAATATTTCGAGTAATGCATCTAATCATTAAATCACATTACAAACAACTTAGCAGTTCATAACACAAACAGAAACACCACAAGTAATTCACAAGATAACAATATTAATGTGAAGC
This sequence comes from Medicago truncatula, assembly GCF_003473485.1. NCBI lineage: Eukaryota > Viridiplantae > Streptophyta > Magnoliopsida > Fabales > Fabaceae > Medicago > Medicago truncatula. The sequence continues at coordinate 3,985,249 of NC_053049.1, forward strand.
ATCAACAACTTAAAGATCATACATCTTCCACATAAGGCATATAAATATTTCACATAACCAACAACAGCAACATAGGCGACACGTAAACATCTCAAAATATAACAATATCAAATGATAATCAACAACAACTTAAACATCATATATAATTCACATAATGCATATACAAATATATTACATTACTATCAACACTAAATTATATTATAATAGCTTCACAGATCATCAGTAATATTATATTCAACCCACATTCCTACCCCAACACTAAATCATATTATTATACTCTTAAACACCTTAATTGCACTCATAGAACTTCTAGTTTTGAGGGTTGGTATTATCCCATAAGTTTTTAATTAACTTAGAAATGTTTATGCTGAATTTTCATAAGATTTCACTGTGACCTACGTGCAGTAATTTGACCATAACTCAAGTTCTATAAATCGTTTTGACGTCAGACCAATGGCATTAGAAAGCTAACATCCATACCTACAACTTTTGTGTTTACACCTAAGACCAATTCTGTACCAATCAATACCAGTTTTCATTTCAAATTCGGACAAAGTTGTGCTGAAATTCATAAAAATTCACTAAGACCTCCTTGGAGTATTTTCATCATAACTCCTAAACCAAAAATCATTTTTACGCCAAACCAAAGCCATTGGAAATCTAACAAAATTATCTACAACTTTTATTTTTACACCAAAACCCAGTTCAAAATGGAAACGTGTGAAAAAGACACAAGAACATGAAACAGAAGATGCTGTCTCTCGGGAAAAACCAATTTTTCACCCAAAAATCCCAATTTTGACTTCCCAATGCCGAAATTTGATTCCAAAATTTGTCTAAACATTTATATAGATCAAAAGAGACTCAAAACCATATAAAACTTGACCAAAAATATTATTTTAGAAAATCATCAATTAACCACTTTTAACCCTAATTCCCAAATTCTCAAAAACGAAAACCTACAACATGTTAAATCCAATTTTCAGAATAAATTTAAGATTATTGAATGTTAGTCTCACCCTTACCTTATAACTCAAAATTGCAGCAATCCTAGGTCTCTTGCTCTTCTCTTGGCTTTTTCTCACTTTTCTCCAAAATTGATCGTACGTTATGTTTTTTCTAAACTAGGTTTCTCCTATTTATAATCCTTTTTCTATTTTATCTTATTTCTCTTTCTCCCCCAAAACTCTCTAAAATCTCATAACAAACTCTCAACTCAATCTTATTTCTATTTTCAAATCTTATTCTATTAAATAACAACATAAGCCACTTAATAAATCACATAATCAAATAAATATATTTTAAACTCTTCTTAATAAATTTTAGACGCAATTAAATAATTAAATAAATCAAATAATTCAAAGAGGGCGTTACAGCGGCGGCGACGGTGATTATGCGGCAGCGGCAACGCTGGATCATTGTTGGGAGAGAAAAATTTATGGCGAATGGAATTTCCGATTGAAGATAGTTGGAGGAGAACATCATTGTATCTAAACCCCAGGACCAAGAGAATAGGGATTGACCAGGCCCACCCAACAATTTTTGCGAAGTCATGGTTCAAAAGTTTGACGATGAATCCCGAAATCAAAGCATTAAGCACCATAATAATGAGCATTTGGAGAACACGCTTGTTGTTTGGCCTGTCCAGAGAGGCAAAGAGAGTGAAGAAAAGAAAGGTCACGTGAATGACTGCAACAGCTGATATCACAGTTTGTTTAACACTTATGTGCTAGTTCAGGTATCGCAAAACATCTTTGTCAAGTTGAGAACAGAGTAGAGCACCAAATGCCATAACAACTCTCACACAGATAGATTCAAAGATCTAAAAACGCTCCCTCATCTCAACATGAGGGTCTTCAAGAGTCTGGACAACAGCCATTGAAATTTGAAAGTTTCTTCCGGCTCCGGCTTCCATTGGTTTGTGTTTTTGTCTCTGTCTGATTGAAATAATTTAGAATTTTTTGTTTTGTAAATTCAAGCTGAGTCTTGGTAGTAGTTAATAGTACGATGCTTCATTGCTATTGTTGCTACCGGAAAAGGTGGGATGGTGGTGGTGGTGGAGTGAATTTGATTTTTTTGTTTTTGAGGAAAAGATAGTACTGCTTTATACGATGGTTTATCTAGCCTTGCCGAATTTCATTTTTTGACAAAAGGATAAGGTTGGAATGATGATTGGTTAAATGTGCACCGTGTCATGTTTGCATTTTTCAAGGGTTGGTGAAATTGTTTTGTCCCAAAGATATCATATAATTACCTAGGTAGGAAGTGGATGGATTACGTGCTCTTAATGTATATATTCAATCACCCACAACACTCTTTATTATGACTCAAAAGTACCCCCATAAGACCCTTACAAGAACCCCTTAAACATTCTCACCCAGCCCCTAACCTTCGAAATACGAGATACGATGCTGCAGCGATACATCGATATAGAAAAATTTTTAAAATTGTTTTTAAATTTTGGATAAATATCTCAACAAACATTTTATTTTAGTTTTCTATTTTTCTACATAAATTACTTTCATCTTACTTACTATCCACTAAATATTTCATTTAATTTTTTAATTATATTTTACTTTCATCATATATATGCATGCATGCTTATAAGATTTTTCACTCCCATATCCCAAAACCATATATATCATCTTTCTAAATCAAACAGAAGAAACACGGAAAATACTTAGCTGACATTGAGATTTGATGACCTTAGTGTATTTTGATGATATGTTTAGTATAACACCCCATTTTCCCAGCTTAAAAATTTCATAAAAATAATCAGAGTATTCACATAAACGGAATGTCACATTCTTTTCTTAAAATCATAAACTGAATAAATAACTATTTATCCTTTAAAATTCAATAACAAAATCTTTAATACTTCGCAGCGGAATTTATTCAATAATTAAAACAGTCTTTGGCACAAGGCATCTTCAATAAATATCTTATATAATCCAATCTAAAAACATAGTCATAAATCTTCTTAAAACAATACGTAAGGAATAGAAAGACAACATTAAAATTCCATCCCGTTACGTATAAGAGCACCTAAAAACACACATGAGAGCTAATCCATTCACAACAGCAATCTAACAGCAACTTAAACTCGATCACCTGTAAGTTACTCATACGAAGAGCAACATTTTCAAGCAGAAGGGGTGAGATTTCACAAAACAATAATATCAAGCATATAATTCAATAATTATATTTAACAACACAAATAACTTCATCTATTAGTAATAATAATTCTTCATGTATAATTCTTAATAGTCCAACCAACTTCTAATTATCATTTACTTCATATTCATCACATTATAACATCATCATATAACACGTATTAACCAAATCATAACAACATAGATCATCACATCATACTCATAGTTCATATTCAACATAACAACATCTTAATCATAATTCATATACAACATAACAACATCATTAATTCGTAATAACATTTCTCCACCAAGCATCTCATGAATAAAAGACAACTTATCAACTTAACATAATCATCATCAAGTACATTTAACAACTTCTAGATAACATCATGTAATCATCATCACTAATAACTTAAACAACACAATATAATCATCACTTAATAATAATAATTATATACATCAAAACATAAACATCTTCTTATAATAATATAACAACAACAACATATTCATCATCTTATAAAAATATAACAACAACATAACATAATATTCACTTAATAATAATTAATCATATATAGTACAACATATTCATCACTTAATAGTAACAATTATATACAACATCATAACAACATAGCAATATCATAATCAATATCTTACACAACATAACAACATAACAATATCATAATCAAATATCTTAAACAACATCATAACATTATAATCAGTATCATATAATTCACATTATAAACATCGTATAATCTTCATAGGTACTTCTTTAACAACACATGGGTAGAAGACAACTCGACAACTCATAGATGATAATTCATCCACAACTTAACAACTCATGGATGATAATTCATCAACAACGACTTTGACTCGACAAATGCGACAATGCAACTTAGACACTTATATGCATGTGGTACCAATCGTCATCATAAGTATTAATATACTTTCATCGTGCGGAGAACAAAGCTCCTAAACGTGCGGAGGACAAAGCTCCTAATCATGGTGAGGACAAAGCTCAATGAATGTTAATGCATGGACTCTATCAACAAAACACCTTAATCAACTTATCACTTATACATCCAATAATTTGGAGTTCATCATCAACTTATTCATATTCATGCAACTTAGTTAAATAACAATTGCAGCATAATCAAATCACATCAAGCTTAATAACAATTCATTTCAACAACATGTTGATCATTGAATAATATTTCGAGTAATGCATTTAATCATTAAATCACATTACAAACAACTTAGCAGTTCATAACAGCAACTTAAACAGCACAAGCAATTCACAACATAACAATATTAATGTGAAGCATCAACAACTTAAACATCATACATCTTCCACATAAGGCATATAAATATTTCACATAACCAACAACAGCAACATAGACAACACGTAAACATCTCAAGATATAACAATATCAAATGATAATCAACAACAACTTAAACATCATATATAATTCACATAATGCATATACAAATATATTACATTACTATCAACACTAAATTATATTATAATAGCTTCACAGATCATCAGTAATATTATATTCAAACCACATTCCTACCCCAACACTAAATCATATTATTATACTCTTAAACACCTTAATTGAACTCATAAAACTTCTAGCTTTGAGGGTTGGTATTATCCCATAAGTTTTGGATTAACTTAGAATGTTTATGCTGAATTTTCATAAGATTTCACTGTGACCTACGTGCAGTAATTTTACCATAACTCAAGTTCTATAAATCGTTTTGACATCAGACCAATGACATTAGAAAGCTAACATCCATACCTACAACTTTCGTGTTTACACCTAAGACCAATTCTGTACCAATCAATACCAGTTTTCATTTTAAATTCGGACAAAGTTGTGCTGAAATTCATAAAAATTCACTAAGACCTCCTTGGAGTATTTTCATCATAACTCCTAAACCAAAAATCATTTTTACGCTAAACCAAAGCCATTGGAAATCTAACAAAATTATCTACAACTTTCATTTTTACATTAAAACCCAGTTCAAAAGGGAAACGTGTGAAAAAGACGCAAGAACATGAAACAGAAGATGCTGTCTCTCGGGAAAAACCAATTTTTCACCCAAAAATCCCAATTTTGACTTCCCAATGCCCAAATTTGATTCCAAAATTTGTCTAAACATTTATATAGATCAAAAGAGACTCAAAACCATATAAAACTTGACCAAAAACATTATTTTAGAAAATCATCAATTAACCACTTTTAACCCTAATTCCCAAATTCTCAAAAACGAAAACCTACAACATGTTAAATCCAATTTTCAGAATCAATGACTTAAGATTATTGAATGTTAGTCTCACCCTTACCTTATAACTCAAAATCGCAGCAATCCTAGGTCTCTTGCTCTTCTCTTGGCTTTTTCTCCCTTTTCTCCAAAATTGATCGTACGTTATGTTTTTTTCTAAACTAGGTTTCTCCTATTTATAACCCTTTTTCTATTTTATCTTATTTCTCTTTCTCCCCCAAAACTCTCTAAAATCTCATAACAAACTCTCAACTCAATCTTATTTCTATTTTCAAATCTTATTCTATTAAATAACAACACAAGCCACTTAATAAATCACATAATCAAATAAATATATTTTAAACTTTTCTTAATAAATTTTAGACTCAATTAAATAATTAAATAAATCTTAACACAAAGTGTAGCTAGCGAGGCGAGTAAGTGTACTCGCTGTGGCGAGTTGCGACGGACAAATCTACGGGAACAGACCAGTTTTCACTCCAAAAGCCCCAATTTCATCAACCCAAATCCCAAATTTGATAGGAAACTCAACCTATGTTTATTTTACAGCCTGAACTTCAAATCTTAACACAATTTCGATGGTTTCTACACTTTTCAATTCAAAAATCAATAATCAAAACCTAATCCCAATTATCCAACCTAAGAACAACAACATGTTAAATCATAAATTCAGAATCATAGGCTTAAGAAGATTGAATGTTAGTCCCACCCTTACCTTAAAGAATGAAAATCGCAGCCTCTAGGTCTTTTCCCTCTTCTCTTGGCTTTTTCCTCCTTTTTCCAAAAACAGTCGTACTTGCAATTGTTTTTCTAAAACTAGGTTTTCTCTCCTTTTTATAAAAATCTTAACCTACTTATTTTTCTCTTAATCCCAATCTTAATATTCTATCCCAATATATATATATATATATATATAATATTTCTATAACAATAATAAATGACAAATATATCTCTATAACAAATCATATATATATTTCTATAACAAATGACATATATTTCTACAACAAATCATATATATTTCTATAACAAATGACATATATTTCTATAACAAATAACATTTATATTTCTAAATCAAATAACATATATATATATATATATATATATATATATATATATATATAAATCAAATAGTATATATATTATACTAATAAATACCAACATATAACATATCAAAATATCACTCATCAAAATAAATCATATAAATCACATAAATCATATAAGTATATTCTAAACTCATTAAAATAATCAAAGAATTAGAGAGGGCGTTACATTTAGAGTGTCACACAAAGCTTAGAGAGTGTCACTCATTAGCCACTGTTAGGTTGTTGATATGTTTCTATCAAACAAAACTTATATTGTTGGACTAATCTTTAATAAATTTGACTAATTTTCGAGAAAAAACTTGCTCACTTATACTTATTGATTTTTATCTACAAAGAATTTATGATGGATACAAGTATTATTGAGCAATATTTTAATCTTCCAACCTTCCAATTTCTTTCTATCTTCACATCAATGTTCCAACACGTGTAATCCTAATTAACAATCAACATATTTTTATATGATTTACATTTGAAATTTTTGCCTTTCTAGCATCAGAGGTTGTTGACTTTCTACATAACGTTCATATGATCATGCATCCCAATGTTATATTTTCAAGGTACATATAAGTAAAATGTTATAGATTTATATAATTGGGAAACCAAAATTTCAATTTTACAAATAGAGAGACAAAAATCTCGAATTAAGATGACCAGTGGTGAACATCTGCGATTAATCCAATAAATAAATTCTTTATTCATATTCGCTTGTTGAAAAGTTTTTCAAAACAAACTATAGCAAGAAAGAGCTGCCAAATACATTTCCTATATTACACACATCACCTCCCATGATTTCTGGACAAGAAGGCCTTTGATTTGCTAAAATCTTTTTCTTGATCCTTTTGGGATAAAAGTTTTATAGATAAAAAGCATCACTCCTAAAAAAATGTATTTTTATTTTATTACGGATCTCTTTTTATTTACAGAGCTGAATCTCTGGATTCATAAGAACGGCCTTAGTCCAATGTGCATATATTGGTCAACTTCAAGTAGAATGTAATGTGATTGATGGTCAAGAAGAGGTTGGTGTATTTTTTAATATAAAATTTACTTTTATTTTTTCTTTCAATTTGGCTCCTACTATATAATTTATTTTATGTAAAGGTTCTTTGTATTGTACAATTGATAATGTGAATTAAATGCAAAGTAGCATGTCATCATGCACTAAGGAATTAATTTAATTATTTAAAAGAAGGTCTTACACTTTCAAGTGTCTCACAGGTACCAGAAAAGGCAAACATTATGAAACATCTAAAAATATTAAGCGACAAATCAATTTGAAGGAACTATTTGCACCTGCATTGTGGGGATCGGTATATCCACAATTCTATTACTGTTTTATCATTAGTTTTTATTTTTTATTTTTAATCAAAGTAATAAGGAAAATGGTATACAAATTTTTCTTAAGTGTTTAGAGAGAAGTTTATTCAAACTAACTCCCATCACTAATTGTTCATTTGATATGCTTGAGTTAATGTTAACGTCTACTTTAAAGTTTAAACAAACTTCAACTAGTTGATTGTTATACACTAATCTTAAGAGATACATTGTGATCTTTGATTTAAGAATATATTCATGCAGATTTTTGGAGTAATTAATAGTACCGTACGAACGTCGTTGCAAGCTGGATAATACAATTTTGTTTCTATTTTGACCACTGTACTATTTTTGTAGCTAACATCATGAAGAGGAAGGAAAAAACAATATTCACCAATTAATGACCATTGAAGCACCATCACTCCTAGATTTTGGGATTTGTACACTATTTGCCACCAAGTGGATAACGATGAGGATGGATAATTTATGTAGAGTTCTTGGAACTAAATAAACACATCGCACATAAACATGTTGAAAAATTTAATAAAAAGCATAGGGGTATTTTTGGAAAAATAAAATTAAATAGGTTAAAAGTGGGTCTTTTTTCCTAAAATTGGTTGTTCTTAAAGCTTATTAGGTCATACAACACCTAAACCTAGATTTTTCCCTCTAATTGTGCTGCATTAAATGTTAACGAGGTTAACCCTAAAAAAGTTCCCTCACAAATCCTTACCAATTTGAATTTCGATTTATTTTTAAAATTAAACTTTAAGAATTCGGTGGCATTAGCTAACCTGTGTTGCATTTAATTCATATCATTTTCCTATGTAATCACCAGCTACATATGTCACTTCTATACTCATATATGTGGTTATAGTGAATTGTGTGGTTTCAATGAATCAAACATCATGAAATGCATCCTTCCAAACTCTCCTTCAAATCATTGTACATCAAACTTTTATTTCCATTTCAAATCAATTTTTCTTCTCCTTTCTAGCGCTTTGTGGTCTTCCACCACCGTCAACACGGTTCTCCCGTTTAGTAATGTATAAAGAAAACCTCGCCGGATTAGTCGAAACCTACGATCCTATGCTCTTCCATATTTTCATGCATAATAAAGATAATGTGCAAGACTTTTCTAATTTTGACATTCATAAAATATTCTTTGAGGTTTTTGACTCTTTTATTTTCATATAATTTTGCTTTTTGAAAATTAAAAAAAAAAAGTTCTTTTGCTTTGTAGTATCTTCTCTATCGAAGGAAATGAATATAACTTATCGATCATATAGAATAGAGACGTTTCCCTAAAAAAAATCATATTAAAGAGAGACAAAATATATCTAATAATATCTGTGTTTTAACATTGTTAATTGAAAATATTGGTAACTAATAAATAGGGTTAATAGTGTTTTTCACCCCTGTAATATAGGCTATTTCCGATTTTCGCCCTTATAAAATTTTCGGTTTGATTTCTGTCCTTGTAAATTTTTTTTTTCCGGAATACCCCCCTCCTCCCTCCAACTCAGCAAATCAGCCTATGTGGCACTGACATGGAATTTATTTTACTTTTTTCTTTTTTTTTCACTTGCCACGTGTATAATTCGTTTTTTTTTAATTGTGAAATTTTAATTTCGTTTTTTAATTTTTATTTTAAAAAACTCAATTTTTTTTAATTATCTACATCAGATTTTATTTTTTAAAATATAATTAATTTTCAAAAATAAAAAAAATATTCAGATTTTTTTCCAAAAAATTTAAAAATCGAAAAAGAAAAATTCAAATATTAAAAAAATCAGAAAAAACGATAAGATTTTTTTTGAATTTTTCGGTTTTATTTTAAATTCGAATATTAAAAAAATCAGAAAAAATATTCGGTTTTTTTTCGAAATTAATTTTTTTTAAAGATTCTGGAGTTTAATTTTCAAAATTAAAAAAAAAAAAGTTAAATTAGAAGAAACAAATTAGAAATTTTTAAAAAAAAGTCATATTTTTTTTTTATGGAAAATATTTTATTTATAATAATCTGGATACAGATTTTATTTTCGAAAATTTAATTCTAGATTTTTATAAAATCATTTTTGAAATTAAAATTTAAAAAAAATCATTTTCTAAAATTTTAAAAATTCTAAAAAATCATATTTTTAATATTTTTAAATTTTTGGAAAAAAATCGGAATAATTTTTTTTTATTTTTGAAAATTAATTTTCAAATATTTTAAAAAATAAAACAATTAAAAAAAAATTGAGTTTTTTAAAATTAAAATTAAAAAACGAAATTAAAATTTCACAATTTAAAAAAAAAACGAATTATACACGTGGCAAGTGAAAAAAAAAAAAAAATAAATAAATTTCTTGTCAGCGCCACATAGGCTGATTTGCTGAGTTGCAGGGAGGAGGGAGGTATTCCGGAAAAAAAAAAATTACAAGGACAGAAATCAAACCGAAAATTTTATAAGGGCGAAAACCGGAAATGACCTATATTACAGGGGTGAAAAACACTATTAACCCCTAATAAATATGGCGAAGATACTACTATAACAGCAAATGTGGTCTATGAAAAAATATTTCTCAATTTATGATTATATATGTTAATGTTAATGTTGACACGTAGAATATATTCACACAAGTGAGGGTGGCACATAACAAGGGTGAGATTGATTGGATAATAGATGAAATTTATGCCTTGTTCAACTGCAAAAAACTAGGGAGGATATGGACTTTGCATCATTTGTATCTCAAGTTCTTGGAATTCCTCCTAAACTGAGGGAATGTGAAGGATGGTGTGTTGTTTCTCATTTTGGCCACCCTAACGAAGCAGACATCAAGATAATTTATGATTTTAATTAGATTAAGTTTTGGAAGGAGTTAAGTTTTGCATTGACAATGAAATTGAAGTTGAAAAACTATGTTTTCTCTGTTAAATTTGCTAGGCAATGACCTATTCGCCTAGCGAATCTGCTAATTTTTTAAAAACTCTATCTTTTGTTAATTTTGCTTTGGCAATGAACATTTTGTGGTTGTTCGCTAGGCGAGGAAACTGTTCATCTAGTGAATGTTGCAAAGTTAGCAGTTACAGATTATAAAGCAAAATCACTCCTGATGTTGATGCATAAAGTTTAAATGGCTAGGGATATGATCAATCAATAGCAGGGAATGATTGTGATGATTTGTATGAGGATTTGCAAATGTCAAGGTATATGTTTATGACTTTGTTAGGATGTTAGCATGAATTTGAATTGTTTGTTACTTTGATCAAGTTTATTTCATCCATTGTTCCTTAGTGATCCATGTATGATCATATCAAATGAATATGCTTGGATATATGTCTAACTTGATCAAGATGTTAGCACATGCCTGGTTTGAGTGAAACATTTCACCTATGAGCATAAATGCAAACTTTTTACCTGTGAGGTTGTGTGTTAAGAATATAGTTTAAACTTGATCATATTATTGTCTTGCAATTTATGAAAAATTACTTGTATATAGGAGTCTTATCACATTCATGTTTTGATCCTAGGAAGGATGTGAATATTTATCATGCATGTGCAATCTAATGAAATCATGCATATTTCAAAGTTTTATAAAAGATTGATTGATTAAAAATCTTGAAATTTTATAAATCTTTGAAATTGAACATGTATCAGTATTGATTTAGTTTTGAAAACTTTTGTTTAAGGACAAACAATTTCTAAGTTAAAGATAGGTTATAAGTGCCAAATTTCGATTATTTTACGTATTCATTTTACCTATCAGATAAATTTATTATTCAATGAACCTAAAAAATTGTTTTTTGTTTATAAATATGACCGGATGAAGTATGATGAAACTGTAACAATTATTTTGAAACGAAGAGAATAATGAATAAATAAAAACATTTACTTATATTTGCTGAAATAAATTAACAATTGTCCCAACATACATTAAAGAAGTTAGGGAACAAAATACATAGGATTAGGGAGCTTGAATGTACGGTTTCCGGAAGAGTTTCCTTGGAGATCACTCCATTGGTCCCCTACATTTCCCCATATTTTGTAACCTTCATCCTCTAATTGCTTCCTTATATTGGATTTATACATTACTGCACTTTGCCCTTTATATGCTGCTGTCCTGTAAATTAATTATATGATCCAAGACTAATTAATCAACTTTTTTAAAATGTGACAATTATAATCATACAATATACCAACAATGAAATAGTTCAAATGGTAAGAAGTATGTGCTCTTAAACAATTGATCAGAAGTTCGACCTCTAACTCTTAAATATGTCTCTTATAGAAATTAGTCATCATTAAACGGCGATGAAAACTTCATAAAGAAAATATTAATGACATGTATCCATGGGTCTTACCTCATAATGAGTCTTTCGTATGCAATGAATCCTTGATTGTGCAAATTGTCAACAGTAACTTGACCAAGTGATTCTTGATCTCTTCCAGTCAGGAGTATTACCTTAAATCCATTATCTATCAACTTGTTAAATAGCTTTAATACCGGAGGAATTGCTGTGCACCATCCTTTAACTGCCCATGCCCTAAACGCAGGTGGATCATATGGCTCACACCTATATGTATATATTTCAGATTTTACTATAGTTAAAAAAAGGATTTTTCTATCATGTGCAAATTTGCACATGATAAGAAATTTAAAGTAGTAACTTTGACTTGAAACTTATGCATTTATATTAAATATGTAAATTTTTAGTAATTAATTGTTAGTTTTCAATGAAAAGTTACTACTTTTACTTTCCTTAACATGTGCAATATTACACATGTTAGACAAACCCAAAAATTTCCTTAAAAAAATAGGGTTAAATAAGTTTTTGGTACTATAAATATACTATTTTTTTGTTTTTGGTCCTCTTAAAAATTTTCTTTAATTAATGGTTTCTAAATGCTTGACATCAACAAATTTGGTCCTCTTTGACGAAAAACATTCAAAGGTCCATGGTTGGACCTTTTTTGAAAGGGTGCATATTATGGTGTGTGCGTAGTAAGAACATAATGAGATTATGAAATGGAGAATTGTTTCAAAAGTTGTCTATAAATGATTATACAAATATTATTTTTCTTAGAAAATAGTTGGAAGTTTATATTTAAACAAATATTTATTAATACGAGCATAGATGGCCTATCCAAAGTCCGATCGAGCTAATCCGTTAGAAGCTCGGGCTTATATGATATAAATTAAAAAGCCCCTTAAAATTCGAGCTCATAATTTGATATCCAAATCCTATAATTTTTAGGTTATTTTAACATTTCTATCTAGTTTTTCTGATAAAGTTGACTTAAACTTTTGAGGTAAAAGTGAAAGTGTTAAAAAGTAAAGTGGAAAGGATTTTTTTTTTTGACAAGTAAAGTAAAGTGGAAAGGATAAAAATATGTTTAATGGATTTAATTGGTGGTATGTGTATAAATAATCCATCATCCAATTATGTCCCATCATTATGCCGCTTTTCCTAAGCTAATTTCGAAAATTATCTATGTGTGAGTCGTGGTTGGATAAATGCATAAAACGTTTTTGCACTTGAAAGCGTTCATTTCAATTAAATTCAAGTTTAATTTTTATTTTCATCATAAAATTAATTATCCTAACATTTGTCATCATTCTAAAAAAGAATACCCTCGAGGTCCGAAGAGAACAAATTATAATTAAATCATATATGTTTTCTTTTATAACTAAATCATATATGTATTGTTTATATAATAAACACACAAAATTCATTTTTGTGGTTTTTCTCCCTAATCTTGCAGGGGATTTTAGCTCCCTAATCTAAAATGTTTTTCATCTCAAAAATAAAATAAACATAATTAGATAATCATTAAGACAACATATACATACCCATAATTCTTGCTTTTGTAATAGTAGATGTTGGAGATGCAAGTGTCATCAACATCTAAAATCCAAGCATCCATGCCATCACCAACAAGGGATATACCATTGACATAATTCAAAGCTTGTTCCATTATCAACTCCAAATCCCTTTCATACTGCCCATGAATCAAGTAATCTTCAACATATTGTGAACATTTATTTGGAACTGTTCTCCATGGAAGCTCATTATTTGTCTCCACTGCCAATCTCCAACTCAAGCAAAAGCTTCCATCAATTGGGTCTTTTGTGCTTTGGTGGTGTGATCTTATAGACATCACCTTGCACAACAATGCCAAAAGGAAAAGTACCAGAAGTCCTTGTTTTGCCATCCTTTATGATTCTGAAAGGTATATGAGAAATAATATGTTGTTAGCTTCTTAATGGCTTTATATAAGTACATTTTGTTAATTAACTATTATTTTTTCTTCTAAAGTAAAATGATTGATATTGACATGATTTCATTTTTTTAAAACCAAAGTGTATAGAGTGATTGAAGGGTAGTGTATATGAAATAATTTTACTTATGACTAGACTAGATGGACTTGGATCTACAAGGTGCAATGTGGTGTTACATGAGTTGTAGAGACCGTTAGATTCATGGACGGATGCAGTATATATGGCTTAGTGTTGTTATAACTACACCAATTTGTTTCAATTCTTTTTAGATATGATATCTATAAAAATAACAATTGTTAGGATTACAAATGGACTTAAACCGATAAAACTAACCTAAATAAAACTAATAAAACCGTTATTTTGTGTGAAAACTGTTTCAAAAAAGGTAAATAAAAACCGTTATTTTATGCGAAAACTGTTTCAAAAAAGGTAAATAAAAAATTGAGGCCAACTCTTTCAAAAAAAGAAAAAGAAAAAAATTGAGGCCAACCAGTGGTCGGTCATATATAAAAGAGATCTTGTTTCATATTTTATATTGGGTTAATAAGTCTTTACCTCTGTAATAGAGGTCATTTTCTGTTTTTCCTCTGTAAAATTTTTATTTTGATTCACCCCTATAAAATATTTTTGTTTTGATTTACCCCCTAATAGGCCAAACAAAAACCAATTTTATTTTATTTTTCACGAAATTTTCGTTTTTGTTTGGCCTATTAGGAGGTAAATCAAAACAAAAATATTTTATAGGGGGTGAATCAAAATAAAAATTTTACAGAGGAGAAAACAAAAAATGACCTATATTACAGGGGTAAAGACCTATTAACCCTTTTATATTTTATGGGTGCTTCTAATAGTAGTCCCTCACTATTTTTAATAAAATAGTGCATTTTGTAAATAAAAAACAAATAGAGGTTGTATTTTACCAAAGAAAGTAAGGACCATATTATTAATTATATTTTTAAAGTGCCATATAGAAGCACCCGAATTTTATATAATGGTAGTAGCATTAGCATTGCTAGATAACTATTATTTTCATATCAATAAGGAAAAAAAAAAAAAAACTTTGTCCCCGTTACTCAAAAAGAAAAACTGTCCCCTAAAAAAAGGAAAATAAAATATTTTTTTGAAAAAAAAAGGAAAATAACTATGTATCCAATAATTCTTATATATTTCTAAATGGAAAATTTTAGTATTGTTCATATTTTATTGAAGGTGAGAATCAAACCTTCGACGTTCTTGTCATTTTAATTTAACTCTCTCATTTCATAAAGATAAAAAAAAATCAAAAGTAGCGCATATTTGATATGAGTTTCATAATGATACTAATTTAAAAAGAGTAATTAAGTGAGTTCCGCGTCGGTCTCACATATGTGCATCACTTATTTACATATTTTTTTTATAGTAGTGTCTAAAAAAACTCTCAATCGCTTCAACTCAACACTTATAAATATGTCTAGTAGCTAATAAGTTAGCACACACGACGTAAAGGAAAGAGAGTGTTTATACAGGCATTGGTGCCTACTACACCATTTGGAGTAGCTTGTAATGGAAACCATACGGGGATGCTATTAGAGGATTGCCTCAATAGACGAATTTATGCATACTCAAAATAGGAATTTATCCAAAAAAAAAGAGGAATGAGTATAAACTTGTATCATGAAAAACATATATTTTCACGCATGCATATATGCTCTTAATTAGGTGCAAGTATATTGAAGAGAAAAATAAAATAACCATAAGATTCAACAATTTGTCAACTATATATTAAGTGCAAGAGGATCATGGCAGACAAAATAGTTTGGCTTATTTGCATAGGGTGAAGACCTAAGATGATGGAAGAAGAAAAGGTTAACTCTATAAAATGAAATGCTACATAGGCAATTACTTATTTGGGGAAGCTCTAAGAAAATTGCGTCAACTCACCATTTATGACAATTATGTGGCTAGCTATTTATAAGAAAGTAGAGTGGGTAAATAGCAAAAAAAAATCCTTAAAGTCAACTAGGACGGTTTTTTGTAAGGATGTGAATATTGAATAATATATAATTCACATGGATGGTGAGTTTAAAATATAATTTGTAAGTGGGCAATAGATAGTGCAACCATTAGGTAGACTTGGCTACCCCCAAAACTTTATGTTATTCTCCAAAGTTATATGTGAAAGAAGGCGAGGTTTATAGATTGCAACATGCAATAAGATGGGGTTGCAGAAATTCATCTGGATGAGATTGTCTTTGATTTTGATGCTAAAGTAGTAGTAGATAGTTTTAATAATCTCTCTCGGGACTAGTCTTATTTTGGTTTTACGGTGAAGGATTATATCTTTAGTTTTTTTAAAAAAAAAAAAAAAAAAAAAAAGCTTAATTTCACTTTTGGACCCCTATCTTTTCAAACATTGCGGGTATGGCCCCTAACTAATTTAAATACAAAACAGTCCCCTATGTTTTGATTTTTTGGCAGTTTTGGACCCCCGGTCCATTAGTGAGGTGTCACGTGGCCCCCTAAATAATACACGTGGCACCTCACTAATGGACCGGGGGTCTAAAACTGCCAAAGAATCAAAACATATGGGGCTGTTTTGTATTTAAATTAGTTAGGGGTCATAACCGCAACTTTTGAAAAGATAGGGGTCCAAAAGTGCAATTAAGCCAAAAAAAAATTGTCAAAACTCAAGTGTTGAATTTTTTAGGGGATAAGTCATTGTTGTTATTCATAAGTTAGCTAGGGCGACTATATATATGGCTAATACTCAAGTTATAGAATTGATCTGAAGTTCTATTTCTACTTCTATTGATAATAATGAGTTAAAAGATCGTTTCTGTAAAAGAAAAAAAGTAAGGTAAAATATTATTCATTATTTGATAAGTTTATTCGTTTTATTTTGGCCGTTCAAATCTCTACCTAACAACAGAGAAAGTTTGTCAACAACAAAAATTATCAAGACAAATCTCAGAAACAAATTAGTATTCTAAAGTTTAGTTGAGCACGTGATATAATTGTTTTTTAATAGAGGCCTCAATATGTTGTATTCATAATATGTTCTATACATAATTAACTCTAAATTTTCACTCGTTTTAATATAATTAAATATAAAAATATCATTTCATTAAATGATTATATATCAAATACATATCCATCAAAACTCTAGGATAAAAATAAAAATTCTATGAAAACATTCGTATACAAACACATCCACGTAGGGTTGTAGAATGGGTGGGGTTGGCGTCAGAGGGCAAAACTACCAAGTAAGGTGGAGATCAATTCCTTAAATATGATAGGTGGATATATGATGTGTATCCATTTGAAATGGTGGCAAAAGCACTTTATGTTATAGTTAAATCAAAATTTCATATCAATCAAATGCTCATAACAGTATGATATCTCAATGCATCAATTTTTAACAATTCGGTTTTATGTTATGAAAAGACTAAAAATACATCAAAAGTTCGATATTCATGCCCCACCACAATGGAAAAGGTTCAACCGCCAAGGTTTGTTCTTGGGAAGGATTTTATGTTGAAATTGAAGTGGAAATAGCGTCACAGCCCACCTTAGTAATATATTGGGACATCACACTAAGGACTCTGCTAGCAAACTCTAGGACTAGAGAAAATGATATGGAGAATTTTGGAAAAATTGCACTTGCCACTTCTCATGTCTACATTCATCTACTTTGTAAAATATATATGTTGACTTTCCTTATGCTCACCTTAACTTCATTATTAGTATTTGATTTTGAGGGGATGTATCAAAAATAAAAATTGAGGGGGTGTGTGAGTGTGGAATGTCCTAACAAATAAGAGAAGTGGATATTTATTGAAGTGTCTTATAAATCATATTAAGCAGATGTCGCCTATATCTATGAATGTGTGTTTATTATAATTAATTTTGTCGCCTAAATTTTTTTAACGATGTAACTTGTTGTCCGTTTGTCTTTTACTCATGTGTAATTTTTATCAATAATTATTCTAAAAACATATACCGGTAGACGTTGCAACATATGGAGAAGTCTATTACAAATTGTTACATCCCGTTACTGATCATAACTAATGTAACAATTCCTTTCTGGGGGCTTTTACGGTGAAGTCAAAAAATTGACTTTTTTGAAAAAGTTATTTTGTTTAGTCAATAATATAATTGCCGTTATCATGTCAGCTAGTGTCATGTTGGTGGACCACTTTAAAACTAAGCTTTATCTTATTACAAAACAGTCTTCATACAAAATATAAGGGGAATTTCAATTTTAGTGCACAAATGAGAATCTATGTTTAATTTTGATTTAATCAGGGACACAATTGCAATAAGTAAAGATATAACGACACACCTTATGGGCAAATGTGCAATACACCATATAATGACGTGGCATTAATTAAATACACAAATATTCAATGATTGGTCATTTAACTTTACCAAAAAAGTCATTTTCATGACTTCACCATAAAATTTTCCTTTCTTTTATTGGTTAACGCTTGTATTCTTTGATATATATATATATATATATATATATATATATAGACACACACACGTAGCACATGCGATGTTTTGTTGGACTCGACAAGCTTAATGTGAGTATAAATTTAAATTTCAAAGTCCAAAAGAAATTTTGATTTTGCAGCGCAACGGTGACGATAAAATCGAACACCAATATTTAACATTCATAGTTTTCAAAATCAAAGTCACCTTGTTCAAGTGTGTGTGTAATTAGTCTCCTCATCCTCCTTCAGTTCAAAGCGAGTTTCCAAACCTAAATCAGATACCTCTGTTCATGCATCAATTTATTCAAAATGTCGTTGGTGTCGAAGGTGATGGTCATTGTGAATTACATGTTGATTTTACTTTATTCGTCTTGATTTTACATAAGAGTGAAACAATGATTGTCAATATTGTCTCTGCATGTTTCGAACAAATAATGGATTCAGACAGGTCAAACATACTCTAGCTCCTGCTAGAACGGGTCCATCACTTGAGGATAGATGGATGACTATAGAAGATATGAGTTTTCTTATTTGATAGAAATATAAGTATGTGGTATTTCTACTAAACAAAAAAGGACGCTCATAAACTCTCTTTTTTTTTTCCTTTATACGACGCACCTCCAAGTTACAAAGCATGATCACCAAATGTCGGCATGGTTGACATGGAGAATTCCCATCCTTCCTAAAACAAGATTTCAGACACTACCAACTACTGTCACACCACTATCAACACTCAACACACAAATCAGAAAGACTCCTAGACCTAGTCCTCAAGCACCCACCCAAACCAAGGATTACTCCATAAAGAAGTATTATATATGTTATCAATAATGTGCATAACCCCTTCCTTAAACCAACTATCTTCGCCACCTTCTATGCTCTTTCCAATCAAACATAAATTCTTCCACCACATTGATGTCATTCTTCCCCTCTCCTTATAAGATCCTCTTCAACCTCATATTTAGCAGCTAAAACATTAAACCACAACCCTCTCTGATCTACATACAACCTCAAACATCATTTTCTTAACAATGTCAAATTGAATTCCTTAAGCCTCTTCACTCTTAACCGAACAAACTTTATCCTAATGAATCCAATGTATTTTGCCCCATGCAATAAAAAAGATTTAAGAATGGATTCAATGAAAGAAATAATACATGTGGGAGTCTTGAAGAAGGGAAAAAAATAAATAAACCGGAAGCGACAACAAAACATGTTTAATGAGCACGAGTTGACCACCCATAGGTAGATTTTTCCTTTTCCCACCTAACAATTTTTACGAACATTTCAAATCAACGGATACATGAAAGATAAACCACTAAAATTCGCTCCAATAGAAAAGCCAAGATAAACAAAAGGAATGCGACCAATTTAACATTTCAACACAATAATCACTTCCACCAATCAAGAATCCGCGATATTGACACCAACCAGCAAATTCTTATGAAAATTCATTTTCCTATGCAAAAGTGATTCGTTATCATCTTTGTTATTTCTTTTAGCCCGCAAAAATTCACTTGCCAGACACCCCTACCCACCTTAAATTCCTCTGTAAGGTAGCCATTTATCAACATTGATGTCTAGCTGTGCTAACACATTCATAATCCACCGCCTCCACTTAGAAGGAAAACCCTTCTCCACCATAACAGTCTGAAGATATCACACAACACAATCACAGGTCTTCTCAAAATCCACTTTAAACAAGATAAGCTCCTTATTACTTTTCTTTGCATCGTCCACAATATGTCGTCCATTCAAAAGAAACAAAATAAATAATATGAAATTAAAAAGAATTTAATCTATATATACCACACATGTAACTTTTTTTTTTAACAAGGCAAAATGTGATATATTGAACTCCACGAAAAGCCACCTCCTCAGCGCAAGGTGTGTCGAGAAGAAGCAAAGAGTACAAATACACAAAACAATTAACCATCGCCCATTAAAGAATAGGGCATTGATAAAAAAGAAACAAAACAATACAATTAACCACCGCCCAAACAATCAAAAGGGTGTTGCCACCAACCAACAAACTCAAGAGAAACATTTTCAGCATTATGCTTCACCCACCACAAAGACAAATATTTAACCTTGTTAAGAAACTGATGCATAAACTTCTCCTTATGATTAAAAACCCCTATCATTTCACTCTTGCCAAATAACCCACACACAAGTAAACCAAATTAAGTGCGAAAAAGATCGATTTGCTTTCGAACCCTCTCTCAATATAGCATAATGATCAAAATGGTCCGAAATAGAGCAATGGTCTACCGAAGAGAACCCCAACCAACCACGAACCAAATACCAAAACGACTCAAATAAACTACAATGAAGAAATAAGTGATTAAACAACCCATCTCACCCCAACGTGCTACGCAAAAGTGATATTTTGTTGTTTTAACAATCTTAATCAATCATAATTATCAAATCACTAATAGTATTGATTTTTATAGTAATATACTCATTAAAACAAATCATGTATATTATTGACAACGTAATTTTTTAACATAAAAAAATGCATAAAAAATAAATTAATTGAAAATCAAATGTCAATTTTATGGCATGCGAATCAAATCAATGTTTTTATCTTCTTTTACTTTCATCCTTAAGAGATACGGGTTTCCCAATAAAGGATTTGCAAAGAGAATAATTGACCAGATCCATCAATAAAAAAGAAGTTACTCACCTTTACTCTTTCTCTCGGGACTTAGGATTAGGAGTATCTCTCAACTGAGAAAAATACAAAATACAGTATGATTCATACTCCGTATACTTTAGAAGATCCATGAATTTATTCATTTCAAAAGAATTTGTGGCACACAAATGAAAAGTTTACCCTTGAGCTAAAAAAATGAAGTGCTTCACCAATTTAACTTCAAAAATGAAAATTGAATAGATCGATTCATGTTATAGATACAAAGTATGCCTAAATCTCTATAAATTTATCAATATATACACAAGTTTTAATCAATTTTTTTGTTGAAATTAAATTAACCCACTGAAATTGACATCGGACAAAATCAAACATGAGACCTTGAGATGAAAACACTCTAAGATCTTAAGTCAACACCACCAAATCAACTCAAATGAGTTAATTTTAATCAATTATTATACAACGATAATGATAAAAATCACTAAAAGTTTCCATCATATTTGTTTCCTCTTCAAGCATACATCATTCTATTTATGAGGTATTTTCAGCATTTAGTTTTCAAACAATCCAAGACCTTTTTGTGTTTTAGAACATTAGTCCTTTGGTTAAGGGCACTCGTTTAAAATTTCTTTTGGCCTTTGTGTGGCTTGGATTTTGTTTCCTACTACGTCTATGTTCTAAGCTCAAATCCACATCAATGTATATAAGGATATTTTAAAAATTAATATTTTTTAGGTGTAAAAAACTAACATTATAACGTAGAATAGATGGATAATAATGAGATATAAGTCTATAGAAATTTTTAAAAAATGAAATAGATAAGTCGGTGTCTCAAAATATATTTAATTATTTTATTTAAGCAACAAATTAACTAAAAACAAAAGATTTCCTTAAAACAAAAAGAAACAAACAAAAAAAGGATAGTGTGACGAAACACGAGTAACGGAAAGAAGAAGTGGGTCTCCCAAAGTAAAATCGTGCGCGCATTCTTCAATCTCCACCCTCCATTTTCTCATTTTTCTTTTTCTCCCTTCTTCCTCTTCATTAAAATCAAATACCTCTTAAATGAAAAACACAAATATAAAATTCCCCTCTTCCTCTTCATTACAATCAAATAATTCTCAAGTGAAAAACACAAATACAAAATAGAAAACCAAAAAAAAATCAAGTGTTTTTCCAGACGAAGTGAAAAATATCATTTAAAATAAATTTCACATGCGTAATGTAGTAATATAGACCATCAACTATATGCACTGTCTGATGTTTTTGCATTGTGTGTATGTTATGTTGTGTAAAATGTGGTAAAAATACTGAACTTGTTTTTACATAAAATTAACTTAACTGATGGTAACGTATCGACGGTTTAAGGAATACTTAGACTATTTGATAAAAAATACTGAAATTGTTAAATAGATATCACGATTGGGGTTCGAATGCAATTTTTTTCTTTTAATCAAGTAGTCTAATAGTTAGAGTTCACACATTTTAAATGTGGAAGAGTGAGATGTCCGATGTTTGAACTCTAACCCTACATATATTATACATTGTTCTTACTAACCAAGCAAAGCTCATGAGACCAAATGCAACTCTTTTATTTTATTATTTACATGTACACATTTTCAATAATTATTGTATTTTCCATCATCTATTAAAAAAGTTATAGAAAATATTGACTAAAATATTATTGATACATGAAATAGACACATAGCAGAATGAGAGAGCACACACATCTCCAGCCACGAAACGGAGTGATGTAGCAAAACCGATCTCTATATATATAACGGTTACTTTTCTTCCTTTTTTCCTCTTCTTCTATTCTTATAAAGAACAAACAAAAACCATTATAATAAAAATTAAATTATTTCTCATCATCATTGACTTGAGAAGAAACACTTGCTCTTAGTTACTTTGCTATTGCTGCTTCTGAATTCATGGATTCTAACAACAAACACAAGTATATCCTTCTCACTCTCTCACTCATTTTTCTTTTTCTTTTTTTTATTTTGAATTTTTTTGATGTAATTTTTGTGTTTGATTGATTTTCCAAATGCAGTTTTTATGTGTTTTAACTTCTGGGTTTGATTTTGTTTGACAAATAATTAATGGGTTTTCCTTCATTTTCTGGATTTAATGTTGTTTTGTTTTTAGGGTCTTGATTCTTAATGTTGTTTTGTGCATTTAATCAAATGTCGGAAAATTGTTGTAGTTGATTCGGTAGTTTTGATTTGTTATAGAAATGTTTGATTTTGTTGTTGTTCATTTATGCCCCTTTTTACCCTTTTGTTCTTTTCTCTTTTTCCTTTTCCTTTTATCCCATTTTTGCTGTAATTTCTAATGTAGAATCTGATTTTTCAGTTTCATGCTTCATGTTGTTGATTTTTGTTTTTGTATATGATGTTGATTTGATTGTGATGTTACAATGTTGTTTGAGTACTTTAGTTTGTGTTGCGACCTGTTGTGGATCTTCTAAATAGGTTGTTAGTAATGTGATTCTCGTGTTTTAAAATGCTGCATCACAACTATGCTTTGTAGCACCGAGACTTGTCAAAGATGTGTCTGGTGTCCGACACGGCACCTCCACAATTATTCAATTATGTCATTTTCTCAAATTATTATCGGCATTGACGTGTCAGTGTCGTGTTTGTGTTTGTGCATCGTTGCAACTATGCCATTTGCTTGTATGTTGATGTTCTATGATATGGTTTCTAGGGAGCCATGGAATTGGCATGGAGAGGATTATGGTGTTCAGAAGACTTCAAACTTTGGTAAGTCCTTCGCGTGACTTTAAGTTCATTGTTCTATTATACCTAAAGTAGTTTTTGAGAAAATTTGTTGTTAGTAACAGAAATTTCGGAGGAGATGTGGACTGACGTGCCTCAAAATGGAGAGGATCTTTCCTACATGTTTGATGGTGAAACTGAAACAACTCCAGTTAAAGCGTGCGGTGATTTGGCATATAATGTCAGCAATGGGGGTAAGATAAGTCAGTTCTTAGGGATACAGTTTTTGTTCACATTGTATTTCAATATATGCAACTTAATAAATTGAATCCTTTTCCTTTTTAGTCCTGTTAAATAGCGGCGTGATAAGTAGCCGAATTTGAACAAATCACTATTGTTCTACGATAAGTAGTTACTACAAAATGTTGTCAAATAGCGGTGCTATAGCACTGTTGTGTAGCGAAAATTGAACAAATTGCTATTTTCCGCGAACTGTGATAGACAACACTGTTCCTTTTTATTTTATTTTTTATTTTATTATGATTATTATTATTATTATTATTATTATCATCATCATTATTAATTAACCTCTTCTAATGCAAAAATGGTGGATTTCAGATTCATATTATGTAGCAAAGGAACTAGAGGAAGGTAGGGACACTTCCCAAGCAAAGAGGCGGCGGATGCTACAGTTCGACGACGTAGATATGGACCAATCTCTTTGCAACATGGAGATGTCGTCAACATGCTTTAAAAATGTCAGTGTTTATTATTTTTTCAGGATTATCTTTTCAAACATATAGCATGTTTGGTGGTTATTACAAAATCAAGAAGACTTAATAAGTGCATATTTCTTCTTAATGGTGCTAAACTGCAATTATGTGAATATATTGCCTTGAGTAAATGACCATAAATGTAGATATTATGTTTTTGATTAGGAAGAGAAATGCATAATGTCTTTCAATGTATAAATAGTGTTTTCAAATCTCCGCAATGGCGTTATGACGTGGCAGATTCTGTGCCAGCTGCCATAGGCCACAACGTCTGTCCTATCCTTTGTCGCCCGCAATCGAAATGGATTTCTTGCCTTTTTCTGTGAAAGGCACGGTGCCTGTAGGCAGGTTGAGGAAAGACAAGGATGAGAATACACAGGGAGATAAGGATGAGAGAGAATGCATCGAAGAGAGAGATAGAGATAAAGACAGTTGACTTTCCAGCAAAAATGGTTGGGATCATTCCCCTGTAGTAATGTCAGTTTCCACCAATATATGGGGATCCTAGTGACCTGTTTGGAACCCCGCAGAAAGAGATCTTTTCCTTATGAAGATGGGGAAAAAATCCCGCACTGCGGGGATGGCGATCACACACCCCCCCTCACCCGATAAAATTACAATAAAATCCTTATAAACAAATGTGTTTGTTATATTATAAATATATTTTAGTAGTTTTAAATATGTACTATTGTTCCCTAAAAAAAATGTACTATTGTTGTTAAGTTAAAACATTGTCGAGTAATCCAAATTTTTTGTAAAACCCCTTTTAACATACATTTAAATTAATGATTATTTTAGTTATCTACAGGGACAAGGATGAGGGAGAAAAACTCCACTAGGTTGGGAATTGGGAGTGAGAGAGTACTCCCCAACCCCCGCTTTGCCCTGCTGGCATCCCTATTCTTCAAGCCACCATGCCACATAGCCATGATTATATGCTGATTTTTGGCTAACTATTATAATATGCCGTCCACAGTTGATAATATTATAATATCGGTCACAGCTCATAAGTTAACATTGCTATCTGTGTTCTTTGTCTTGTCTTTTCTGATGTTAGACTTGATATCCATTGTTAGACTGATCACTGATGATGATTTTGCTTTTTACCACCTTTTATTGATTCAACTCAGAAGTGAGGCTTTTTCATTAATCCATTACAACATGATGGCGTGATATAGAACACTGTTTACTTCAGACATTTGGCATGACGGATACTCCTAGGTTGTTTTGTCGAAATCTTGTTATCTTCTAAATAAACATAATTTATTAATGATATTGCAGCAGTATTACTTCTTTTCTTGAGTCTTTTTTGTGGTCATGACTTTGCATGTCCCTCAACAGCGGGAAGTCTCTGTCTTTAGTTCGATCAACAAAATTGGTCCTTCTCTTGTGTTGAAGTCATAATTAAGACAATAGTTTATCTATAAAGTTGTTAATATAGTACCGGTATTACTTATTTTCCTGAGTCCTTTTTGTGGTCATAAGTTTGCGTGTCCCCTCAACAGCGGGAAGTCTCTGTCTTTGGTTCGACCTACAAAGTTGGTTCTTCTCTTATGTCGAAGTCATAATTAAGACAAAAAAAAATTCTATGAAGTTGTGGATTTGTCTTGATTTATAACTGTTATGTATATAGGGGAAGGACGACTCAATTAAGGAAATTTTTCCGGAAGTGTCACAATGGATGTCTGGGGCACCAGGTTTGCCTTTTTTTTTCTTTTTTTGGTTTCCTTTGGAGATTGATTCCCTAATTAACTCGGATATTTATTTCTGATCCTTTCCAAATTGTTACATAGAATATACATTGGAAAATGTTCCTGACCTTGAAGCAACTGAAGAGTGGCTTGCTGAATACTTAAATGATACTGAGATGCAATTCAGTCCTGATGATTTGTATGCTTCTCTCCACCGCTGAATTTTTTCTTTATAGTTGGTTACAGAGTAATCTGACATTTTTGTTATTTGAATCAGGAATTTTTCAGGAGCAGATGATGTCCATATTGATGTTGCAGGTATATGACATTGTTTTCTACAAACTTGTCTACCAATATTGCCATTCTTGACTGTGTTTCCTCTGTGGATTGAATCTTATTCAAAAAAGTTTCTTTTTCCTGCAGAGTTATGCAACATCACGCCATCACATCAACAAAACGTGGTTCCGCAGCCTGTTACTCGAACCCCTAAAAATATTGTCTTCAAAGGTTTGTCATTGTCTTTAATAAGTCCCTCTTCAGTTTTAGTTCTACCAAGTAACCACTTTTCAGATTTATTTCTACCAAGTAACCATGCAATTTATGTTGCTGCAATGCTATCACAAGATGTGAGAAGCAAGACTATCAATAGCTTACGGTATTATCGTGTCATATCTGAAAGCAATCGATAAGAATCGTCGTGCATATTTTATCTTGGAAAAGAATCCCCATCATGGATCTTGATTCATTATGATGAAATCTCAATATATTATGATAAATCGCAATTTCTCCCTGAACATTATGTAGTTGGCCACTTTTTTTATCAACTTCGTATAGCTACTCACTATTTTTTTTATTTTTTTATATTAACTTGTCCCTGAATCAGCTTATGTTTATGCGCTTGTTTTTTTCTCTTTCATAAAGCGCCATATTTTTATTGATCATGTATCTTATGATTCATAATAAGACTCGATTTACGATTCTCAAATTACCTCTTCTGATTTCCAATTTCAAGCAACAAGTTCCTCTTACTTGGAATTCATAACTTTTTTACGAAAGTTGTTGACATGAAAGCAAATTCAGACTTCTTTTTTCATGTATAGGTAGGAAATCTTTTATAAGGACACCCACAAAGTTGGCTTCTACCGTTGCCTATCCATTTACCTTCATTAAACCAAGTGGTGCCCAGGGAGACATAACTCTGAAGGAAATCAATCAGCGCATTCGAACTCCTTCAAAATCAGCACAAAGCAGTGACGATTCGTCTGCTTACCCTAAATCAGCCTTCTCAGGAAAGCCTGTGGTTGGTAAAACAAAAATCCGCACTGAAGGGGGAAAAGGCAGCATCACAATTATGAGAACTAAAGGCTAAGGGCATGTTTTGAATCATGGTGATTTTGACAAATCACAATGCCAGATTCACCAGGATTCCAAACATGCACTATTTTAGTGAGTTGTTGTCTGGTACGAAGTACTAACTTTTGTCTCACAAAGTCACCTTTTAATATGTTGGTTACTTCATTTTGTGAAGATGCTGATACTGGAACTTTTATTATTTACGTATTTCCATCCGTAAATTACACCACCTTAGTGTTTGTTTCCTAGTTGGGTCTAGATATTATTTTAGCTGTTCTTTTGGGGGCACATGATTTTGTCAAGTCTGTGATGAGAATCTTAATATTTATATTAAGCTCTTTAGTCCTCACAAACACCCCATGGCTCTATAGTCTATATGACAATTTTACTAAGCTTGGACTTAGCTTTTGTAATTGAAACTTACAAATCAATTTGGCTCTATTGCATGTTTTGCAACCATAAATTTCTGAAAGAGTTGTATGCATATCTGTGTTATTATATTCTTCTTTTGTATATTTTGTTGCTTGAAACGTAAATAAAAAAATGTAATGTTGAATGTAGGAGTAAAATGGATGGAAGAGCTCAAGATTTTTTTATTTTTTTTCTTGTTATGGTGTCATGACATACAATCAATGAGGGCATAACCTTATTTGGTGGTAATAAGGGCATAACCTTATTGGTAGATATCAGTTTTTGGATTCAATTTAACTTTAAAGTTGATCCATTTTTTGAACTGAACTAAATTTATGTGTGAAGTGTTTAGTTCCCTTAGAAAAGAAAAAATAGGTCTTGAATTTTTTTAACTTTCAATAACTGATTATTTTTTTATTCAATTGGATGTGTGTTTGGTTTTGCGTCAAATGTACAATGCAAGTTTCAATTTTGCGAGTGTTTTTCAACACCATATCCAAATGCCAACATCTAAACGAATTTCAATGCTTGTGACTGTATATTCATCAAGTCATTTGTTGCATACACCAATATTACGTTGGTTCAAGTGGAACTTAATCCAGATTAAGTAAGGTCTGTCGAGTATTAGTGATGAAAAAATGTTGTTGGGACGGGAGGTTACATAAAAGATGGCTAATCAAGTTACTAGTTACTGGTAATTGGTAAAGTAGGTGGTTGCTTTGAACTAATAACGTTAGTTACAGAACAATGTCATGTCATATATTACGTATTCAAGTGAAATTTACAACATAGATAAACTATAGATGTATTATGTTTATTAGTTATTAAGTTGATTACAATTTAGCAGCCACAACAATCAGGGCAAACCAAGAAGTTTTCTTCCCAAATTAGTAAATAGAAAATAAATTTGTTTATTGACAAAACTAAGTAAACTATGATCAAATAATAGTATATTTTTTTCTTTCTTGACAATGATAATTGCAGTATTGATCCCATTACATATTATTTACCTGCCTGTGACATCACTCAAAGTTACATTGTTGTTTGAGTTAGATTGATGCCTCTTTTGAGAAGATTCTGTAGTACTCTTTGAATTTTGCTTGTGAACAAATGCAACTTTACCTGGAGGTGGAAGATGCCTTATCTCATTTATGAGCATCAAAACTACGGTTGATATACTTGGTCTTTCTTTTGGAAGTTCTTGCACACAAAGAAGTCCTATGTGTATGCACCTTAACATGCTGCTCTCAAAACATGCATCCCATACCTCTGGATCTATTAGAGATATAATGTTTTCTTCTAACCATAGCTTCCATGCCTTGTAAAAAATAAAAAAAATTAATAATAAAGTTATTACTAATCATATTGAGATTATCTTTATTATTGGTTAAAATTTATGTAAGTCCTTTGATTTTGACTCACATAAAAAATGTGACCCACATAGAATAGTGGAATACACAAATTTTAAACAACAATAAGTGTTAGAGACTGTGTTGCTAACAAATAAAGACATTGCGTATATAAACTTACAAAGCCTACAAGGCTAAGTGAATCCTCGCTGTGATAAAAGCTCGTATTTCTTCGCCCACTGACAATCTCTAGCAATAAAACCCCAAAGCTATATACATCTGATTTCTCAGAGAAAAGCCCCTCCATTGCATATTCTGGCGGCATATAACCACTGCATTTAAAGCATATATGTTATAATAACAGGAGTAATGATTAAACAATTCATTTGTAGCATTAATAATCCCAACAATATAATGTTCAATGAGATAGGATTACTTACTAAGTTCCGACAACCCTTTTCGTGTTAGCTTCATCATCTTCTCCACCTTTAACAATTCTAGCTAACCCAAAGTCTGATATCTTTGGAATCATGTCTCCATCAAGTAAGACATTGCTTGCTTTTAAATCTCTATGTATAATCTTAAGTCTTGAGTCTCTATGAAGATACATTATACCTCGAGCTATTCCTTCAACTATGTTCGACCGCTTTCTCCAATCTAAATTTTTCTTTTGTAACGGATCTTAAAAAACATAAACAATACATTAATGTGATGACAAATTGGGTGCTTTTAAGAACATTAAAAAGGATGAAAGATACTAACAAGATGTTTGGATATACAACATAATTTCATTAATTATTTTAGGCTAAAAGTAATCAAGCAAACAATTTAATTTGAGGTTAAAATACAAATAAGGGAAAAGAACTAACCAAAGATAAAGACATCCAAACTCTTATTTGGCATGAACTCATAAACCAACATTTGCTCCCCCCTTTCTACACAACAACCAAGAAGTCTTACAAGATTACGATGTTGAAGTTTAGAAATCACTACTACTTCGTTCATAAATTCTTCTATTCCTTGTCCAGATGCTTTTGAGAGTCTTTTCACAGCAATTTCTTGGCCATCTTCCAATATTCCCTAGATAGTGTGAAAAATATTTGATATTATAGATATGATATCTATTAGAAAAAAATGGCATATAAAACCTCAAACAAAATCACCTTGTATACAGGGCCAAAACCTCCTTTTCCAAGCATATTACCATAGTCAAAACTGTTTGTAGCAGTTTCAAGCTTTTCAAAGTCATACAGTGGTAGCTCATCCAATTTCATTTGTTTATGTTCTCTACTAGTCATGTTTCGAGATTGTCTTCCTGAATGGATTTTTCAATTGTTAAGAAGGATATATATTGTCAACATGAAAGAAATTCCAAATTTACAAATATTTAGTTTGTAAAGGAGGTTCTCCTAAAAAAAAGTAAAAATAAAGGAGGTTGTAACACCCAAAGTTCATCTTGAGTTCTTAGAATTTTAGTGAATTTGTATATTGACTCTTGGAAGTCTTGGAATTGGTGATTAAAAGGTTAAAAAGTTGTGAACTTGCATACATAAGTTTTCGTGATTTAATGCGTGCGGGCACGGAAGAGATCCACGCGTTTTTGTGTTTGCATCTTATGCGCGACATGAGGAGTGTACGTGAAGGTAGGGTTTTTGGGGTATACACTAGAGTCTAGAGGGGTTTTAACAGATTCAGGATTCTCTCAAATTTTTCTTCATGAAATTTTGTCCCATGCACAAACCCTAATTTTCATTACATCTTTTTATCTCATGAAAATCCACCAAGAAGTCATTGATCCAGCGATTTGACTGTTGTTGTGCCTCAAGGTAAGATTCTTTCTTTAGTTCAAGTTTCCTTTAATTTCAACTAGTATTCCCATTCTATTTAGTTTTTTTTACATTTTGCTTAAAGATTCTACCTTATGTTGTATCAAAAATGGGATTAGGAGACCAAGTTATTTATCTAAGTTTGTGCAATTGTTCTCTCTTCCTTAGGTAAGGGTTAAATCGTTTGTTCTTGAGATTTAATTTTTGTGTTGTTCTTGTATTTAAAATGGTGAATATTTGTTATCCTATGAGTGTTGTAAGTTGTCTAGCAATGGAGTCACCTTGAGTTAGTCCAAGCATTTCAATACTCAAGTTAACTAAGGTAATGATTGAGTTAACTAGATCTTAAATCATAGGTCCTGTGTATGTAAGACGAACAAGAATGTCTCATTTCTCTATTTTGTTTGGGGAAAAGCTACGAAGCACGGACACTCTTTGGATTAGACGTGTTCCGGTGTCCAACACGTGTCGTGTTTGACATTGACACAACACCGACACATATAATTACAATGAATTATATAATTTTATCTAATTATTAATGATGTCGACGTATCGATGTCGGTATTTATCAGTGTGTGTCGTGTCCGGTGTTCGTGTCCGTGTTTTATGAGGCAAAGCCAATTGCCTAGGGGGAGATTTAAATTTGTCATGGTAAACTAATTATTAAGCTTAGCTTTATATTACTCATGTACAAAGTTAAAATATTACCTGCAACCTTTCGTGGTAATTGTAACTATGATAGTATAATAAAATAGTTGTTATTAAAAACCTATTTTTCACAATAGAGTAGGTATAAATGAATGAGTATTGTCCTTAACTCGATTTTCACTGACCTATGTTCCATTAAAGGCAATGAAAGGCCAAATAATTTCCGATTTTCTAGCTATCTCTTCTAACACATTCTCCTTTTTATAATTCATGTAAGATCAAATTGGAGAGATAGTTCATTTTTTGAAAATTTTATTTTCTCCCTTTTCTATTGTGATCAAACCAATGCATACAAGAATTTTTACTATCTCTTCTAACACATGCCACGTACCTTTATGCCTAGCAGAACATTTCCTCCATAAAAGATAAGCACATATAACCAAGATAAGTGCTCCTATCACCCCAGCAATTACAATGATTAAAAAACTCTTGTTGTGTCCTTTTTCCTTTTTAACAGCAACTGTAGCAACTGTATAAGATACAAATTATTAGAATAAATAAAAGCTTAAACAAATTAATACATTATAGATTTTCGTAATTGAAACAAAAAGAATGTTTGTCAATGAGGTGTCAACTTGATGGTAAAAGTCTAATGCGCAACTTAAAGTGACGGTGTTCAAATGTATGAAACAATTGTAAAATAGTTACTAGTCTCGCTGTTTGTAATAAAAATAAACAAAAGGCTCTTTAAAAGAAAGAGAGAAAAGCTGATACCAAGTTCTGCGCCCGGCACTCGAATGAAGAGATCAACTCCACCATAAGGAAATTTCTGCAAATCAATTAACTCTCCAGTCCAATACATACAAAATATAGAAGGATCATATGCATATGCCAAACAAGAACAATTTGCCAAACAATCTTCTCCACACTTATCTATATCAACATTTAATCTCTCAGCAAAATCAGGAACTTTCATATTATGATACACCTTAAATCCATCTTGCTTAACTACAGTTGATCCATTCTTCACCATCTCACACTTCAAGTTCAATCCCTCTTTCCTCACACAACCATTAGTCCAATTTCCTAAACTCCATTCCACAGAATTCTTTGCCTCAAACCCATCAAAACAACTACAAATTGGCACAACAGAATTATCACAGTTACCAAATGGCCCACATTTTCCATAAAAATCACACTCATTTTGATCAACCTCAAATCTAAGAAGTTCCTTTTTATTCATATACTCAACCAACTTAAGTGTTCCATGTGGTGTCAATGACAGAATTCCAAACATAGTTTTGTCGGCGAAATTGTAAGTAATATAAGTAGTTCCATCATTGTCTTGAACAAAATGCCAACCGTGTAAATACTTGGTTAACATACTCGGTGTTCCGAGAAAAACCAATCCATTCCATGGACCAGTTCTCCAATGAATTTTCTTATCATACCAAATGAAAACTTCTGGTGCATCCAATCTTTCAAGACTAGCTGAATAATGTCCTGAAGAAGGATCATTATCACTTTTTCTTGATACAAAGGATATTTTCTTACCTGTTACTTGGTTAGCTGCAATTCTCATTGTTGGAACAGCTGCATCTGCAGGGTGTGTGAAACTATCCCAGATTGTTGCTCCAGAACTGATATCTCTCAAAATCAAGTTTCCTGAATCAGCAAGTTGAGCTGTTGAATTTGTTGAAGATGAAATGTTTGTTGACCATATAATAACACCATTTGGTTTGTTCAATATTACAAGATTTCCATTTTTGTGAATTGTGACTATTCCATTTGAATCTTTGAGTGGTTGATCTCTGTTTGCAATCCATATATTGTTGGTCTCATTGATGTACCAAATTCCTAGGTAACGGTTGGTTGAATTTAATGGGCTGAAAAATCCTAGCTTGAAGTTTGTGTTGTTTGAGGTTATTGTTTCATTGTCTTTGAGAGATTTGGATGGTGTAATGGTGTCATTGATTGCACTATAACATGAATAAAAGGTGCAAAATATGAGGACTGTAATGAATAAGTCATTTGTATTATGACGTAGAAAAGCCATTAATGTGTAACAAAATTGTTTAGACAATGATGATTTTTTGAGGAATACTAGAACTTAGTTTGGTTTGATGAGTTTGTAATTTGTAACATATTCCTATTCAAACTATCATGATTCATGTGGATTGTGGAAGATGTTTTGTATAGCTTCTGGATATCTATTTTTGCATAAATAAAAACAAAAGAACCAATTAAGAAGTCAATTCGTGACAATTACAAGGATTGTTGCTAGGGGTGTTGGGGGATCGATTTGGTTAATTTTTTTTTTTTAATTTTTTGATGAGAAGATTTGGGGTGATTTTTTGGTAAAAGTTTATTTGATTCAAAGATTAAAAGCTAACATGCTGTTTGGTTTGGTTTAGTTTTTTTTTTGGTAACCCGGTCTTAGCAATTCAAAGTTTAGACGGGAGTTAGTAAAAAATTGTTCTTATTATGAATTAAACTCAACTTTTCTTGAACGACTAGTATCATGAGGAGCTCAATAACCACTAAAGTCAAATGAACAATTATATAATTTAGTTTAGTTTAGTATTTTTTTGGTGTAAATCGGGTATCCTCCGCGCGCAACTGCGGAGACTAATCCCTCGAGCATTGTGGGACCCAAATGGGCGGCAGGCTCTCCCTAAGAGTTTTAACAGTGCTGCATGCCCAAGGCTTGATTCGAACCCAGGACATTGGTTAAGCTAGAAGAGACCCGTTCCATCTCATCTAAGTGCTCTTGGGTTAGTTTAATATGATTTAACAGTTTATTAAAAAAATCAGATCTAATTAAATATAAAAAAATCGGATCTAATTAAATTTGTTTCAATAGAAAAATATTAGTAGTTACACTACCAAAAAAGAATAAAAAATATTAGTAGTTGGTTTTTTACCGTCGACAAAAATAACATTAGTAGTTAATTTTTGTTAAGGTGAAGAGGAAAATATTAGTAGCCGAATTGAACATTCTTGTCAAAAAAGAAAGAAAGGATTTGAACCTTTGGTCTCCCAAACCAAACATTAGACTACTCTCATCAAGAAAAATGTTAGTTATTAATTTTAAATTAAATGTATAAAAATTTAGGTTAAGGAATGATGCTCCAATTTAAGGTACGAAAATCCTTCAGGGTTTAAGTTTAAGTTCTATCATTTTACCATTAGATTAAGCGTTTAAAGTTAGATGATTCATTTTTGATTAACACATATAACTTAATTGTATATATTACGCCGAATAATATATTATAGGTTAAAAATAACATCAACATATGTACTAGCAATGTATTAAAATATAAATTATTAGTATATATTAAATTTATAAATATTGGTGTGTTTGGTTTAATGATTGTTGTTTTTATAAAAATCTAAAAGCTGATGGGATTAGTTTTAATAAAAGAAAAATAACGAAAATAATTTTAAAAAATGGATCTTGTTGAGATTTCGAATTCTGTAAATCAACATGTAATTTTCTTTTGAATTGATTTGTATGCAAACACCCCTCCTAACTATGAGATCAAGACAGCAATTAGCTGCTTAAATCAAAGAGATGAAGACCATTTCAAAGTTATCATTTATAAAGTTAAAATATTCATTCCAATTCCAATAATAGAAAGTCAACAAAATATAGTAAATTATTATCATGCCGACGTTATGATTGTGACTTTGATTTTCTTGACAGCATAGAATTAGATCAATGATTTGTTGGTGGAATTTCACATTCTAGTCAACAAATCACACATGTCATATCACGTCCTTGTTTGTCTGCAAAGAACCGAAGAAGACAATGGATTTGAGTTATTTCGAGGGGTGGTAAAATGGACCGAACCAGCAGGACCGACCCGTTTAGTCGGTTTTTTTGGTGGGTTGAGTCAAATATTTAAACTTATTTTTTATAGTTGGCTTGTCCCTCTTGATTCCTTGAAAAAAACAAGACGGGATGAGCCGCTTAACTCATTTTTTTAAGACTTATTTTATCATATTAGATTTATTTTGATTTTTTTTTTTGACAAAGATTTATTTTGGTTGTTAGATTTATTTTAGAATTTATTTTATGTTGTGGATTTGAAAGTGCGAGATAAATCATATCTATCGTGAAGTTAATCAATGTGCAGATAAATTAGTTAATATTGGTTATGCTTGAAGAGTTTTAAAAATCGGACCGAACATCAAATCGATCAAGGCACTGGATCACTGGGTCATTAGTCCAACCATTGAGTCACTAGTCGAACCGCATGACAAAACCATATTAAATCGGAAAGCTCGATAGTATGACTCGTCTCTATGAAAAATTTGTTGTATGATTTATCTTTATTGAATCATGTGATTTGATCTATATAAAAATATCCAAGTGCCATGGTACCTGTAAAATAAAATAAAAATCATAAAAAAAAAATAGCATTGTTTTACTCATAAAATAAATGAACATGTGAAAAATATAATATGCATATAGGTTAATTGGATTTTTTTTGGGTACAACACACACTACAAAAAATAATAATTAAGGGTAGCATAAAAAAAAGTAGTTATTAAACAAGAACGATTTCTCTTGAAGGAAAAAAAATCATACAATAACGATTTAATTAGTATAAAATGATTGATTATATCATTAAAAAATTACTATTGTGCCAAACAAATAACATAAGTAAAACGCAAAGTTTTCAAACAGAGCATAAAACATCACGTGATTCTATAGAGATGGAGGGTAATATTGACATTTTTTAATATGTAGGGTTTCCTTTCTTTTGTTTAAAGAGGTAAAAATAGTGACTCTTAATAAATATCCTCCGTCAATTATTCTCTTTATAATTTCATCTCCAAACAACAATATCAACTGTCTCTTTCTCTCAAAAAAAAAAAAATAAAAAAATCAGCGGTCTCTTATTATATTTACGATTTTCAATCTATCTAAATTTCCCTTTTTGTTTCTTACTTCTTATTTCTTGTTTCTCCATCTCTAATGAAATCTAGATCTGCCAATTTTTCAATTATTAAGAAAAAGTAGAGGTCAAGCGTTGAACTGGCCGGTTTACAGAAATTCTTGAGTCATCGGTTTATTTCAATTTTGACCGGTTCACGCCGGTTCCCACTAGATCATTAAAATGACCAATCTGATAACCAGACCGGACCGATTACCCTACAGGTTATTGGTTCAACCGGTTCGATCGATCGATATGGTCCGATTTTATGAACTTACAAAAGAAACGTTAATTTATGAGTTGTTTGATAGTGATTGTTTAAAATGAAATTATATATAGAAAAACTTTTCCCTATAGTTGAACTTACGAAATGTTACTTACAAGTGTAGCCACTGAAAGTCAATGTCTGGAAGGGTTAACTTAGATTTCAACAAGAGCATACATTTTCTAACTACATTTTTAAGTAACATCAACATCATTATCCTTAACTTCAACGGTGAACTAGAAACATAGTATTGTGTGGTACTAGTAAATGACAAAAGAAAATGATGTGAACACAATATTTTTGTTGACAATAAAATATTGGGAATCTTTGAATTTTTTGTCCTAGAAATCATACATAGCTCAATCAGCGTAATCAGTTCTAATGATATAATTAACCTTATTTTATCACTTAACCAATTCCTACTTGGCATCATAATCAGCCTATAATTTAGAATCAGATCATCACCTAAGTAATTCAGTTAATCTATTTTTGTCCAACAAAAATCGATTAATCAAGTTCGTTTTCTATATTAACCAAATTCCAGCCTCTAAATAGATTTCTACGTACTGAAAATTGATTTTTTACAACAAATAATCTGGTTTAAACTATCGAAGTCATAGAGAAAGGGAAAAAAAATTCATATAACATCAACAACAAACATAACACAATTTACATGAAATACATGAATAAATGTAAGAAACATAATTTATGGATGATCGGTTATAGGGCTTTGCTTGCAAACTTGTTATCTATTGACTGTAGAACTCGCTGAGAATGTCTCAGTTTGTGAATTAATCTACAAAAAATTGTTTTGATACTTTCATTAAATGATGAATGATTATATCAAATGTCTTGACAATGTTGGAGTTTCAAAACTGAATTTCTATTGATTTTCAAGCAAACGAGCAAGATATAACCGCTGTTTAAATTTTCAACGAACTCTGATTTGCCACAAAAATATTTTGAATTGAAATCCATTATTTTAACGGGAAACTTGGTGACCAAGAATAATTTTGTGGTCTAGAATAGTCCACATATATATGAGATGTTTTTAATTGTTTGTCTAGACTTTGATTGTGTGTTTTTTCTTTGTTGGGTCAAACAATGTAGTGGTTTAAACTTGGCAATTTTAAACAATTAGTCCTTTAATTTAATTTTAGGTAACACTTTCGTCCTTTATCTTCTTTTTTTAACGATTTAGTCCTTTATGTTATAAAATGAAACTATTTTATCATTTTTTTATGAGATTTTTTCAATGAAATTTGATTTTCTAGACTAGTATGATGAAGATTTGCGTTTGTCTATGAGTTTGATGAATTTTTATTTTGGAATTTTTGATTATTTTTGCATAAAAAGGATAACTATGTTGTTATTTTATAACATAAAGGCCTAAATCGTTACAAAAAAAGATAAAGGACAAAAATGTTATCTAAAATTAATTAGTTAAGGGACTAATTGTGTAATTTTACCTTTAAACTTTAAACATACAAATGAATTTGGTTCTATTGCATGTTTTGCAACAAATAATTTCTGAAAGAGTTGTACGCATCCTGAAAGAATTTTAGAATGCTTGTGATATTATATTTGATAAGTCATTTGTGGAATATATCAATATTATATTGGTTCGAGTGGAACTTATTTTGTATTAAATTAGGTCTCGTGTTCAAGTATTGGTGATGAAAAAAATGTACTTGGGAAGGAAGGTTCCATAAAGGATAATCAAATTCACATGCAGAGATTACTATTTACCGGTAAAGGTAACATAGTTACAAAACAAAGTCATATTTAAGTGAAATTTACTACTCCCTCCGATCCTTGTGCAAAGATGTATTAGGTTTATTAGTTATTAGATTGAGAACAATTTCGCAGCCACAACAATCAGGGCAATACAAGAACTCTTCCCAAATTAATAAATAGGAAACAAATTTGTTTATTGACAAAACTGAGTAAACTATGATCAAATAATAGTTTTTTCCTTAACAATGGTAGTATTCATCTCAAGCATATTATTTACCTGCCAATGACATCACTCAAAGTTACATTGTTGTTTGAGTTAGATCGATGACTTTGTTGAGAAGATTCTGTACTTCGAGAATTTTGGTTGTGAACAAATGCAACTTTACCGGGAGGTGGAAGATGTGTAATCTCACTTATGAGCATCAAAACAACAGTTGATATACTTGGTCTTTCTTTTGGAAGTTCTTGCACACAAAGAAGTCCTATGTGCATGCACCTCAACATGCTGCTTTCAAAGGATGCATCCCATACCTCTCGATCTATTAGGGATATAGTATTTTCTTCTAACCATAGCTTCCATGCCTAGAAAGAAACAAAACAAAGATAAAGTTATTACTAATAATATTGAGATTCTTTCTAAATTTGCCTCAAACACTCTTTTTATTATTGGTTAAAATTTGCGCAGACATTTCAGTTGTGAAAATGGATCCCATAATATAAAAACTCTAATTCACGTAAAATAATGGAACCCACACAAATTTTAGACAATAATGAAGTGATGAACATGTATTGCTAAACTTTTTGTCAAATAAAGTAATAGAGACATGGATTACATAGACTTACAAAGCCAACAAGGCTAAGAGAATCCTCATTTTGATAAAAGCTGTTATTTCTTCGTCCGCTTACAATCTCTAGCAATAAAACACCAAAGCTATATACATCTGATTTCTCTGAGAAAAGTCCCCCCATTGCATATTCAGGCGGCATATAACCACTACATTTAGAGCATATATATTATAATAAGTACATATGTAATAACTAACTCACTAATTTGTAAGATTAATTATTTTAACATTATATTGTCAAATGATATAGGAATACTTACTAAGTTCCAACAACCCTTTTTGTGTTAGCTTCATCACCTTCTCCACCTTTAACAATTCTAGCTAAACCAAAGTCTGATATTTTTGGAATCATCTCATCATCAAGTAAGATGTTGCTTGCTTTTAAATCTCTGTGTATAATCTTAAGTCTCGAGTCTCTATGAAGATACATTATTCCTCGAGCTATTCCTTCAACTATGTTCGACCGCTTTCTCCAATCTAACTTTTTCTTTTGTATTGGATCTTAAAAAACATAAACAATAACTTAATGTGATGACAAATTGAGTGCTTTAAGAACATTGAGCAGCATGAAACACACTAAGAAGATATTTGGATATACAATATAATTTTGGATTTATAAACTATGTGTCATGCTAACTGGTGTTCCCGGGCACTGGTTAAAGATATCAAAAACAACTTCTGTCAGTAAGTTATAAGAATGAGTTTTTGAAAATTAAGTAACGTATCTTAAGCTAATTTATAGGCTCTTTCAAATATTCAATATGTTTATTTAACATTTCAAAAAAATTCATTAATTATTTTAGGCTAAAAGTAATTGAACTAACAATTTAATTTTAGGTTAGAATACAAATGAGTGAAAAG
This sequence comes from Medicago truncatula, assembly GCF_003473485.1. Taxonomy (NCBI): domain Eukaryota; kingdom Viridiplantae; phylum Streptophyta; class Magnoliopsida; order Fabales; family Fabaceae; genus Medicago; species Medicago truncatula. The sequence goes on from NC_053049.1 coordinate 4,025,917, forward strand.
AACTAACCAAAGAGAAAGGCATCCAAACTTTTATTTGGCATGAACTCATAGACCAACATTTTCTCTCCTCTTTCAACACAACAACCAAGAAGTCTTACAAGATTGCGATGTTGAAGTTTAGAAATCACTACAACTTCATTCATGAATTCTTCTATTCCTTGTCCAGATGCTTTTGAGAGTCTTTTCACAGCAATTTCTTGACCATCTTCCGTGACTCCCTATATAGTATAAAAAATATTTTAATATTGAATTTATGATATAATACAAAAAATGTCATACAAAATCTTAGACAAAATCACCTTGTATACCGGGCCAAAACCTCCCTTGCCAAGCATATTATTAAAATGAAAACTGTTTGTGGCAGTTTCAAGCTTTTCAAAATCATATAGTGGTAGCTCATCCAATTTCATTTGTTTACATTCTCTAGTAGTCAAGTTTCGAGATTGTCTTCCTGAAATGAATTTTTCAAGTGTTAAGAAGGGTATATATTGTCAACATGAAAGAAATTCCAAATTTACAAAAACATTAGTTCTTTTAATATCAAAAGTATGTATATGCTTCATACTTGAATGTTATTGTGTTTGCAACTTATGCGACGTTGAGGGGTTGCGTGAAGGTAGGGTTTTTAGGGTATACCAGAGGGGTTTTAACAGATTCAGATGCATTCTCTCAAATTTCTCTCCATGAAATTTTGTCCCACAAACCCTAATTTTCATTACATCTTTTGTTAACCAGTGATCATGAATAGTCTCTTTCAAGTAAAGAATTATCCTTATAACCTCAATTTGACTGTTGTTGTTGTTGTTCCTCTAGGTAAGATTCTTTCTTTAGTTCAAGTTTCCTTTTCAACTAGTATTCCCATTCTATTGCTGTTGTTGTTGTTGTTTTTTACATTTTGCTTAAAGATTCTACCTTATGTTGTGTCAGGAATGGGATTAGGAGACCAAGTTATTTATCTAAGTTTGTTCAATTGTTCTCTCTCACTTAGGTAAGGGTTAAATCTTTGGTTCTTGAGATTTAATTTTTGTGTTGTTCTTGTAATTAAATTGGTAAATGTTTGTTATCCTAGGAGTGTTGTCAGTTGTCTAGCAATGGAGTCACCTTGGAAGGAGTTAATCCAAGGATTTCACTACTCAAACTAAGGTAATGATTGAGTTAACTAGATCTTAAATCATAGGTCCTCTGATGTAAGACCAACAACAATGTCTCATTTCTCTATTTTGTTTGGGGAAAAGCTATCAAGTATGGACACTCTTTGGATTAGACGTGTTCAAGCATTCAACACGTATCGTGTTCGATATCGACAACTTTCTTTATCATATTCACTTTATGTTTTCATTTTTTCTCTCTATTGTTTTGGTTTTTGTGTCAAAATTATCATATAAAATAGGGGAGCTTCTATGGTGCAGTCAGCAAACTGACTTTTTTGGAAAAGTTAATTTTGATCTTAATGTGTAATTCATTTTTAAATTGTTGATTACAAATTAATGATCAATAGTAATTCATCTAGTAATGCTTGCAACATCTTGGACTTACAGGTACTATTTTATCGTTGGCATCTTTAACATGCAAACATAGTTGATGATATTATGTGATAGTCTTATGTGTTACACTTTGTGGGGTGTTACACTTAAACAAGGTAGAATAAAATTAGATTAAGTGTAGTCTTGTTAATTTGATGAATTGATGTTAGGCTTAATTGCACTTTTGGATCCCTATCTTTCCAAAAGTTGCGGTTATGGACCCCTAACTAATTTAAATACAAAACAGCCCCCTATGTTTTGATTCTTTGGCAGTTTTGAACCCCCAGTCCAGTGTTGACTCGGTCAATGCTGACGTGGCACCCTAAGTGAGGTGCCACATGTCAAATTTTTTATTTTTATTTTGCCTTGGGGGTCCAAAACTGCCAAAGAATTAAAACATATGGGGCTGTTTTGTATTTAAATTAGTTAGGGGTCCATAACCGCAACTTTTGGAAAGATAGGGGTTCAAAAGTGCAATTAAGCCTTGTTGTTACTATGAGGACTGAACTTTTGATGCCACTGTACAAACAGTCAGGTATTACTCACTATCTTTTTTATGCTAGTGTTAACTTCACCAAAAAAGTCATTCTGATGACTTGACCATAAAATTTTCCATAAAATAATTGTTCAAATAACTTTCTATCTTTTTGAAAATGGAATTACACCCTCCAATAAATGTCACTCACTTTTTAACACATGCTTTTCAATTCAAGTTTGAACTAGAAATCAGGAAACTTTACCTTTATGCCTAGCAGAACGTCTTAGCCACAAAAGATAAGCACATACAACCAAAGTAAATGCTCCCGTGCCCCCAGCAATTGAAATGATTAAAAAACCCTTCTTGTGCCCCTTTTCCTTTTTAACTGCACCCGTATATGATTCAGCTTATTAGAATGAATAAAAGCTTAAACAAATTATCTCTAAAAAAAAAAAAAAAACTTAAACAAATTAATACATTTTTAAGGAAAAATAAATAAATCCTTGTCCACGAGGTGTGAGCTTGGTAATGAAAATTTGACTTCATAATTGAAAGCAAATAGTTCAAATCTCATATAGAAGAGATGTAAATTGATTATTGGTTTCACCGTTGTTGATAAAAATAAAAACAAAAATAAACTCTTAAAAAGAAAGAGCGGAAAGATACCAAGTTCTGCCGGGACACGGATGAAGAGATCAACTCCTCCATGAGGAAAGTTTTGCAAACCAATTAAGTCTCCACTCCAATACACGCAACCTATATAACGATCATATGCATATGCCAAACAAGAACAATTTACCAAACAATCTGTTCTACATTTATCTTGATTACCAGCTGATCTCTCATTAAAATCAGGAACTTTCATATTCCGATTCACCAAAAAACCATCTTGTTTAAATTCATTTGATCCGGTCTTCAACATCTCACACTTCAAGTTCATTCCTGCTGTCCTCACACAACCATTAGTCCAATTCCTTGAACTCCATTCCACCAAATTCTTTGGCTCAAACCCTTTAAAACAACTACAAATATTTGGTACACTAGAATTATCACAATTTCCAAATGGCCCACATTTTCCATAAAAATCACACTCATTTTGATCCACCTCAAGTCTAAAATGTTCCTTTTTATTCTTATACTCAATCAACTTAAGTGTCCCATGTGGTGTCAATGAGAGAATTCCAAACATAGTTTTGTCGGCGAAATTATAAGTTATAAAAGTGGTTCCATCATCGTCGACACCTAAACGCCAACCAAATAGATATTCGGTTGACAATCTTGGCGTTCCGAGAAAAACCCTTCCATTCCATGGACCAGTTCTCCAATAAATTTTTTTATCTTTCCAAATGAAAACTTCTGGTACATCCAATCTTTCAACACTAATTGTAAAATGTCCCGAAGAAGGATCATTGTCACTTTTTCTTGCTACAAAAGCAATTTGCTTACCTGTAACTTTATTAGATGCAATTTTCATCGATGGAACAGCTGAATCTGCAGGGTGTGTGAAACTATCCCAGATTGTTGCTCCAGAATTGATGTCTCTTAGAATCAAGTTCCCTGCATCATCAAGTTTAGCTGTTGAATTTGTTGAAGATGAAATGTTTGTTGACCAAATGATGATACCATTTGGTTTGTTCAATATTACAAGATTTCCATCTTTGTGAATTGTGACAATTCCATTTGAATCTTTGAGTGGTTGATCTCTGTTTGCAATCCATATGTTGTTGGTCTCATTGATGTACCAAATTCCTAAGTAACGGTTGTTCGAATTTAATGGGCTGAAAAATCCTAGCTTGAGGTCTGTGTTGTTTGAGGTTATTGTTTCATTGTCTTTGAGTGATTTTGATGATGTAATGGCGTTGTTGGTAGAACTATAACATGAATAAAATGTGCAAAATATGAGGAATGTAATGAATAAGTCATTTATATTATGACTTAGAAAAGCCATAAATGTGTAACAAAACTGTTTAGATGATGATGTTTTTTGAGGAATACTAGAACTTAGATAGGCTTTATGAGTTTGTAATTTGTAACATGTTCCTAATCAAACTATCATGTGGAAGATGTTATTGTTGAATTGTGGCGTCATTGAGATTTGAGATGCATTATTTTATTATCAAGAAGCCAAATTTTGTATGGTTATTTAATTAAAAAAAAATTATAAATGAAAAATTATGTAAAGAACTAAGAAGTCAACTCGTGACGGACAATTATGAGGGTTGTTGCTAAGGGTGTCGGGAGATCGATTAGGATTGATTTTGAGGTAAAATTTTATTTGATTCAAAGACCTAAATGAATATGTGGTTTAGTTTAGTTTGATTTGAAGTTTTATTAAAAAAACCATATCTTATTAAACATTTTCTATTGGCACATAAGTAGTTAATTTTTTTTTTTGAGGGAATAAGTAGTTAGTTTTTATTGTCAAAAGGAAAAAAATATTAGTAGTTAGTTTTGTTAAGGTGAGTGACGAGGAAAATGTTAGTAGCAGGATTGAACCTTCTTGTTGGTCTCCCTAGCCAACAATTAGGCTAGTCATTGAGAAAAATGTTAGTAATTAATTTTTAATTAGATGTAGTTAATTTGTATAAAAAATTAGAGTGACTCGATGATATTTTAAAAGGTATTTCCTCCGTCTCAAATTGTATGTCACTTTAGAAAAATAATTTGTCCTAAATTGTATGTCACTTTACAATACCAGTGAAACATTAATGTTATTTTTTCTATTATATCATTAATTATTTATTACTCTTTCTTTTTTCAATTCTTTTATTTATTTTTCCCATATCATTTATTAAGGACAATTTTGTAAAACAACTCATGATATCTCTTTCACACACAATATTAATTACATTTCTTAATATGTGTGAAATGTCCAAAATATTATACAATTTGGGACATAGGGAGTATGTAAGATCTTCATACTCGAGTTTAAGTTAGATGATTAATTTTTTTTTGGTATAAAAGAGGGCCAAAAACCCAAATAATTTGCATTTTATTAACACATAATAACTTGATTGTATATATTACATCAAGCAATATGTATTAAAAAAAATAAGATTATTAGTAAATATTACCAACATTTTATAAATTATTTTGGTTAATGATTGGTGTTTATTTTTATCTAAAAGCTGATGGGATGATTTTTTTTTAAAGAAACTGATGGGATCAATTTTAATTAAAAAAAAGAACTAAAACAATTTTATAAAATGGATCTTGTTGAGATTTCGAATTCTTTAAATCAACATCCAAACACCCCTCCTAACTATGAGATCAAGACAGCAATTAACTGCATAAATCAAAGAGACGAAGACTATTTCAAATGTGCCATCTGTAAATTTATAAAGAATTATTATATTTTCCTATAACTTTTTTTTTACAGGTATTTTCCTAGAACTTCCAAAATGTACGGAAGCAATATAAATATTAATATAGAAAATTGATTAATAATAAATAAATAAAAACACATGTAATCACTAACTTAAATTACACAAAATCCTTTATATATATATATACAGGGGACATATCAAGCGAGAATGAATATTTTAGGTGAGAATAGTAGGAATAATTTTGAGCCACTAGATCAAAAATTAAACGCATAATTTCCTCCCATTTTTTTCCCACTTGAGAGGATTCTAATCCTCCTTTTTTTTTAAGAAAGAGAAGATCCTAATCATAATCACACGGTTCGTAATTCGTTTCAGTACATTGTACATGTTTGGGTATGCGGTTTATAAATATATATGCTCAGTACATTATGGATTTATGGTAGTTTTAATTAAGGGTTAATTAAGTTTTTGGTCTCTATAAATATCCGCAGTTTTGTTTTTAGTCTCTATAAAATAAATCACACTTTTTTTAATGATTTTTTACGTACTTGTTTAAAATATTATAAAAGGTTCCGTCACAATAAATTAGCTCAAAATTTTATTTTTAGGTCCAAATTTTCGTTAGTTTTATCTTGAATTTATGGCGTTTTTAAAAAATTATATTTAATTCATTACATGTTAAAAAATTCTAATTTTTTATAAAAGAGATTATTATAATGTTCTTAACATGTCTGTTAACAATCATTTAAAAATATAAAAGTTTAAGTATAATTAAACAAATTTCAATTTAATAGGGATCAACACATACTTTTAATCCTTGTAAAATTAAAATTTGCTTAATTGTGCTTAAACTTTTAAATTTGTAATATATTTTTCACATACTTACTCAGAATATTATACAAAGTTCCTCCGCAAAAAATAACTTAGAATTTGGCTTTTAAAATTTGGCTTTTAAAAATTTGGCTTTTAAAAATAACTTACTCAGAATCTTAAAAATTTGGCTTTTAAAAAATTCATATTTAATTCATTATATGTTAAAAAACTAATTTTTTTTTATAAAAGAGTGTCTTACGATGTTATGAACATGTATGTAAAAAATCTTTTAAAAATTTAGAAGATTAAACATAATTAAACAAATTTTAATTTAACAGGGACTAAAAACACTAACAGAAAATTTTATAGAGACTAAAAAATGTGATTTATTTTTATAGAACTAAAAACAAAACTTCAGTTATTTATAGGGACAAAAAACTTAATTAACCCTTTAATTAAATTAGAACTTGGATGGGAACAATGATAGTGAACTGTCACTTTAGTTTACCTCCTCTTACTTCATCTGATAAAACAAACGCTTGGCTGGGGTCTAGTGAACTGTCACTTTAGTGATATAATTAAAAATATAATTTATTTTGTAATAATATTTTTAAAATTAAAAATATATTAATCATAAGTATTAATTTATCATTTTTTTAAAAAAAATACTCTTTCAAAACTTATAGTAGATTTCTCAATTTTTTCATACATTTCTCACTCCCAAAGCATTTCATTCTCTATTCTTTCAAACTCGCAAACAATGCCTAAAAGAGGATACGGAGAGAGTTAAGAGAGAGGATGAGAGAAATTAGAGTAAAAAGAGAGTTGCAAAACACCAATATTCATTGGTTCAAGTGTAACTTTTTTGAATTAAGTAAAGTCAGTGTCATGTGAAGATTACTAGTTATTGATAATTTCGGGAGTTACTGATAAAGTCGGTCGATGCTTTGAACTAATAACGTAGTTGCAAAATTAAGTCATATCTCTATATACATGTATTCTAAGCTACATTTCGCCTATGTGTCACCTTACCAATGCCCCCCTTTCTAACTAATCTCTCATACTTATGCCAAGTGGCTCTCTTTTGTTCTTGATTCTTTACTAGCCATTCTCTACTATCTATCTTTCATCTTTCATTTCCTATCCGTTGCAAAAACATTTCATTTACTTCACTTCTTGCAAGTTACACAATGAATGCATTATAATCTATTTTATTAATATTGAGGGGTTACGTTTTAAAATTGTTCATATTCTTAATCAAGACTCTTACACACACAAGTTTACGCTCCTCATTTTTTTCTAAGCTTATTATGTGTTGCTTATGTTATCCTTTTCATTTCTTCTTCCATTTCATTTTTTGATAGTTTTGCTTTTCTCTTCAAGCCTTGTGTGTGTGTGTTTCTATTTCTATAATATTTCGTATTCTCTAATGGATATTTTTCATTGATTTCAAATACACAGGTTTTAGGAAAAAGGAGAGTTTTGTTGAAAGGACACTTCATATATGAAATGGTAGTTGTATTTTTTTCATTGAAATTAAAGTATTTTTTTCATTATTATTTTTTATTTAACATTGTTATGAGATAAAGAGTTCACTAAACATGAATATTTTTTTATTCATTTTTATTTCAAGCTAACATGTGGTTGTTGCTATAACTATTAGAGATTTTTCCTTCTCAACTAATTGTCATAAGATGGAGGAGGATTGAGATGGATCTTACAAGAAACTCAAAAATCTCAACACCAAAATTCCTAAAGGGTCGAACAAGAGAAAGTAAGAATCTTTATCCATAGGTGTTAGTTTAATTTGATCAAGTATCCGTGTCTTTGTAATACGAAAAAAATACTCTTATTATATTTTTAATTGAATAGTTTCTTATAAGATCAAGTATCCTAGGTAAATAATTGTAGAAGCACACATCTTTTCAAAATTCTAATTGAATGTTCTATATCTTCGTGAAATTGAAGAGTCAAAATCATGTTTTGATGATTTACATGAAAATTTAACCCTTGACCATGGAATTGGCTGACCTTCATACTTTCCATCAATTGAGTTTTCTACAACTAAGAGTAAATTTGGATGCATATGATGAAATTGTCTAACTATACTCACATTCTTTTGAGGAAGTTTTATTATTACATTATTTTAAGGATAATTAAATGACTTTATTGCCATTTAGTTGTTTTCTTTTAATTAAAGTTTAATAAATTTATTAGCAATATTTTTAGATTTAATTTCATAAAGTTTATATGGATTTTATATATATGAAAGTATGAGGTTAAGGTTGAATGTATAAGTGTTTATATCCATTATATATTAGTCTTCTATATTTATATTGTAAAGTAAGTTTGAGTTACTCTTGATCTAGCATTGTGATGATATGGTACCTTAAAGATCTTCTCATAGATTAAATTTGACTCATTATTCTCAAGCTATGATTATGCATATGTGTCACCTCTAAAAAAAACATTCTCCTATATAGTATAACTTCTTACCCTTTCTCATTCTATCTAATCTAATAATTATAACAATGCAAGTAATTTTAAGTTACAAAACTTATCATCCTTTCTTAATATATTTGTAGTTATTATTTATCCTACATTCAAAAAGGCGTAGAGGTAGAAAATGTGAGAAAGAGTTAGTAAAAAAGAAAGAAAATGAGAATGAGAAATGAATTAAAAGAAGAGTTGGGAATAATTATTTTGGAGTGCAGTGTTGGATTAGAGGAGGATGTGAGGTAATTATGTGTAATTATGTAGCGTATAATTGATGAGTTGTAAACAAATAATTTCAGGGGTCTATTTTAATATATTATAAGTTATGGAAAAAGAGTATGTGAATATTAGGAACCATATTAAATAAATTATTATTTTTTACTTGAATTATTTGAAATACAATTTAAATCAAGAAAAAAATTATAAGTTGTCATATTTTTCTTCAATCTAATTGTTAAACTTAAATTAAATACTATGAAACTTTAACTATCTAAAAAAATATTGTGACATTTTAGCGTAGACACATCGAGACAATGAATCACTGTATTAGAGATCAAGTAAATAAAGGGAGACTGAAACCGCTACATTGTCCTACTGCTATATATGGAAGCAGACTTTCCAACATAATTTGTGAAGCATGACAAGTTTGAGGAGCTGAGGAACAAGATGGGTGTCGCATCTTTGGGGCATCTATCTATCTATCTATCTATCTATCTATCTATATCTTCTTCTCTATGTAAACTAAACTTGACTCACTCTAATGCAAGGATTGTGCCCATGTGGCACCTCTAAAAAAGGCTTAATTTCTATTCTCTAATTATTCTATCTAATAAACTAATCTAATATGTAACTTATCACATATTTTTGATCACAATAATGCTAACTCAATCATACAATACATTAGAATACAATGGGTTATGATCTCACTCTAGACAAAAATAACAAAGAAGTTACGTTAATGAATAGAAACATCATTGTTTTTCTAAATCTATGTTTTAAGAATCTAATAGTAACGGTTTATGCACCTAACAAACTATTAAAACATTCCATAATTTCTTACAACATCATCATTGGATGTATCTTTTAACATTCCTTCAATTATAACCTACAAAATGGAAAATTTTAAAGTGTACTTTTTTTTTTTGAATTCCCACTCACCCTTTATAACCACATCTTATGCCACATTCATTTTCACTCAATCCGGGATGTTTCCACCATGCCTTCTATAAACTCTTGGATGATACTCTTCAATCAACTCTTGGATGATACTCTTCAATTTTGTATCATTATATATTGAAAGAGCACATTATTTTCTTAACAAGATTGATGTTGTGGTTTATTTTTAGAGAGAGTACATTATTTTTTAACAAGATTGATGTTGTTTTTCTTTTAATTTTGTTTTCAGGTTCTATGCATAGCAATTAGAGAGAACATTTTAGAGCTTTGTTATCGCAAAGTCACATAAAGATATTTAAGCAATTGGTTTGACTGACAACAATATGATGCATTTAAAATATTGGAAACAATATTATATTTTAAGGTAGGATGGATAATGTGGGAAAACTGGTGGATCAAATTAAAAATATTGCTTGGGTATGGTTCTTGAGCAAATTGCAAGCAATATTTTAATCAAACCCGTGCAACGCACGGGTTATATACCTAGTTTTTCAGTATTCCAGTTAAATTCACTAGTAGTACATAGATAAACGATAGATGTATTATGTTTATTATGCATCAAATTGAGAACATTTCAGCAGCACAACAATCAAGGCAGTACAAGAAGTTCTCTTCCCAAATTAATAAATAGGAAACAATTTTTTTTTTTTTTTTTTTTTTTAAGAAACAAATTTATTTATTATTGACAAAACTGAGTAAACTATGATCAAATAATAGTTTTTTTTCAGGACCGTCTCTGACAATTCTGAGGCACCGTTGCAATCTTGACAGTTTTAATTTAAAAAGTATTCAAAAAAAATTTAACATCACTTAGAATGACAAACATCTATGTTCTACTTAAATATAAAAGCAATTGTTTAAACATGACTTTTATCCATAGACAAATTGACATTTACCTATGGACAATGTATAGTTGAAATTAAATAGTTGAATTCTGAACTTTTACTTACAGAAAAATGACATTTTATGACGGATTTTGTCCGTAGTTACAAGTGTTTTTTCTTTTATTTTCTTTTTTCCAAATTTTGAAGCCTCTTTAAGTTTGAGGCCCTGTGCCAAGGACCCCCTGTTAACAATGGTAGTATTGATCCCATGCATATTATTTACCTGCCTGTGACATCGCTCATGGTTACATTGTTGTTTGAGTTAGATCGATGACTTTGTTGAGAAGATTCTGTACTTCGAGAATTTTGCTTGTGAACAAATGCAACTTTACCAGGAGGTGGAAGATGTGTGATCTCACTTATAAGCATCAAAACTACGGTTGATATACTTGGTCTTTCTTTTGGAAGTTCTTGCACACAAAGAAGTCCTATGTGTATGCACCTTAACATGCTACTCTCAAAAGATGCATCCCAAACCTCTGGATCTATTAGAGATATAATGTTTTCTTCTAACCATAGCTTCCATGCCTAGTAATTGAAACAAAACAATGATAAACTTATTATTAGTAATAGAGATTCTTTCTAAATTTGCTTCCAACACTCTTTTAATATTGGTTAAAATTTGCGTAAGTTCTTCGAATGTGAATGATATTGAAAACTTGACGCACAAAGAATAGTGGAGTTCACACAAATTTTAAACTAACATTAAGTGTTGAAAGTGTATTGTTAACACTTCTTGTATTATAGTATATGTAATAAAGACATCGACTATATAAACTTACAAAGCCTACAAGGCTAAGAGAATCCTCGCTGTGATAAAAGCTACTATTTCTTCGTCCACTAACAAGCTCTAGCAATAAAACTCCGAAACTATAGACATCTGATTTCTCTGAGAAAAGCCCCTCCATTGCATATTCAGGTGGCATATAACCACTGCATTTAGGATATATATTAGACAAACCCATATTATAATAAGACAAATAATAATGAAACAATTTATTTGTAATATTAATTCCAACATTGTAATGTCCGATGAGATATGATTACTTACTAAGTTCCAACAACCCTTTTTGTGTTAGCTTCATCATCTTCTCCAAATTTAACAATTCTAGCTAAACCAAAGTCTGATATTTTTGGAATCATGTCGCCATCAAGTAAGACGTTGCTGGCTTTTAAATCTCTATGTATAATCCTTAGTCTTGAGTCTCTATGAAGATACATTATACCTCGAGCTATCCCTTCTATTATGTTTGACCGCTTTTTCCAATCTAAGTTTTTCTTTTGTAGCGGATCTTAAAACAATAAAGAATACATTAATGTGATGATAAATTGGTGCTTTATGAACGTTGAAAAGAAGGAAAACATACTTAGGAGGCGTTTTTTATATACAACATTATTAAGTGCTTATATATAACTAATCTGTACAATTGAAGAGGTAATGCCCCCTAAGGATATATAATCTATCAATCGCTTATATATAAATTTGAAAACAATTTAAGACACGGTTATATGAAGGAGTTTTTGAAAATTATAGTTGACATATCATAAGCTTTTTTATAGGCACTTTCAAACACTTAATCAGGTGCTTATATTAGAAGCTGAGTTCAAATAATTTTTCAAACATTTAAGCAGGTGCTTATGTTTATTGTAATTATTCATTAATGTAATTAGTGTTATATATAGCTAAATGAAGACATACAATAGCTAAGATAGGATAGCAGTAGAATAAAGAAACTAGTTACTAAGCTAAACTAGATTGCTTGTTCTCTAAGGTATCTTCTTCACTCTTGTTGTGTAATACTTATCACTGTACTACTAACTGAGCTAACAATATTAATTTGTGGTTAGAACTTAGAAAACAAAAGTGGCAAAATAACTAACCAAAGAGGAATGCATCCAAACTTTTGTTTGGCATGAACTCATAAACCAACATTTGCTCTCCTCTTTCAACACAACAACCTAGAAGTCTTACGAGATTTCGATGTTGAAGTTTAGAAATCACTACTACTTCGTTCATGAATTCTTCTATTCCTTGTCCTGATGACTTCGAGAGTCTTTTCACGGCAATTTCTTGGCCATCTTGCATTATTCCCTGGATAGTGTCAAAAAAAAAAATTGGATTTATAATATATATTATTCAATAAATAACATAAAAATAAGAAAATCTTAGATAAGATCACCTTGTATACAGGACCAAAACCTCCCTTCCCAAGAATATTTCCAAAGTGAAAGTTGTTTGTGGCAGCTTCAAGCTTTGCGAACTCATACACTGGTAGCTCATCTATTTTCATTTGGTTTTGTTCTCTATTAATCAAGTTTTGAGACTTACTTCCTGAATACATTTGTCAATTGTTAACAAGAATATATATTGTCAAGCTAAAAAAAGAATAATCAAAATTTGTATAAATCCATTCTAAATTACAATTATGTTCTAGCATGGTTTATGCAAGAATATATGTTATTATAAAGTAACAATAATTGTTACCCTCTCTTCTAACATTCATTCACACACCCTCCTCTTACTTCAATTCAAGTTTGAAATAGAAATAAGGCAACTTTACCTCTATGCCTGGTTGAACATTTTCTCCACAAAAGATAAGCACATATAGCCAAAGTACATGCTCCTATCCCCCCAGCAATGGCAATGATTAAAACACTCTTGTTACGCCCTTTTTCCTTTTTAGTAACCGCAACTGTAAGGACCCAAATTCAGATTATTAGAGTCTAAAAACTTAAATTATTTTGATATTCAATAATTTAAAGAAAATTTACCAAGTTCTGCCGGCACACGAATGAAGAGATCAACTCCGCCGGTAGGAAATTTCTGCAAATCAATTAACTCGCTACTCCAATACATACAACCTATAGAAGGATCATATGCATATGCCAAACAAGTACAATTTGCCAAACAATCTGTTCCACATTTATCTTGATTACCAGCTGATCTCTCATTAAAATCAGGAGGTTTCATATTATGATGCACCAAAAATGCATCTTGTTTCACTAGATTTGATCCATTCTTCACCATCTCACACTTCAAGTTCAATCCTTCTGTTCTCACACAACCATTAGTCCAATTTCCTAAACTCCACTCCACCGAATTCTTTGGCTGAAACCCATCAAAACAACTACAAATTGGTACACTAGAATTATCACAATTTCCAAATGGCCCACATTTTCCATAAAAATCACACTCATTTTGATCAACCTCAAGTCTAAAAAGTTCCTTTTTATTCTTATACTCAATCAACTTAAGTGTCCCATGTGGTGTCAATGAGAGAATTCCAAACATAGTTTTGTCGGCGAAATTATAAGTTATAAAAGTGGTTCCATCATCGTCGACACCTAAACGCCAACCAAATAGATATTCGGTTGACAATCTTGGCGTTCCGAGAAAAACTCTTCCATTCCATGGACCAGTTCTCCAATAAATTTTTTTATCTTTCCAAATGAAAACTTCTGGTACATCCAATCTTTCAACACTAATTGTAAAATGTCCCGAAGAAGGATCATTGTCACTTTTTCTTGCTACAAAAGCAATTTGCTTACCTGTAACTTTGTTAGATGCAATTTTCATCGATGGAACAGCTGAATCTGAAGGGTGTGTGAAACTATCCCAGATTGTTGCTCCAGAATTGATGTCTCTTAGAATCAAGTTCCCTGCATCATCAAGTTTAGCTGTTGAATTTGTTGAAGATGAAATGTTTGTTGACCAAATGATGCTGCCATTTGGTTTGTTCAAAATTACAAGATTTCCATTTTTGTGAATTGTGACAATTCCATTTGAATCTTTGAGTGGTTGATCTCTGTTTGCAATCCATATGTTGTTGGTCTCATTGATGTACCAAATTCCTAAGTAACGGTTGGGCGAATTTAATGGGCTGAAAAATCCTAGCTTGAGGTCTGTGTTGTTTGAGGTTATTGTTTCATTGTCTTTGAGTAATTTGGATGATGTAATAGTGTCGTTGACAGCACTATAACATGAATAAAATGTGCAAAATATGAGGAATGTTATGAACAAGTGGTTTTTGTTATGACTTAGAAAAGCCATGAACATGTAACAAAATGGTGTTTTTTGAGGAATACTAGGATTTAATTTGGTTTGATGAGATTTGTAATTTGTTTCATGTTCCTAATCAAATTCACGTGGAAGAAGTTGTTGAATTGTGGAGTCGTTGAGATGCTCTATTGAGTTTGCAATTAGTTGACTTTAGCAACGTGCTAAGCAATGGGAATTACATGGAAAAATCATAAGTTGCATTATTTTATTACCTATGAAGCCAAATTGTGTATTCCTTGCGGGTAGCTTTTTCTTGTACAAATAAAAACAAAAGAACTTAGAAGTCAACTCGAGTATTGCTTGCATTCACGCTTCTTTAATGTCAAAATTTACATTTTCAATCCTTAAGCCCTTTAGTCTCTTTATGTGTATATATAAATAGTTGTTGGAGCAAAGGAAATGTTACGATATATCACACTTTCCGAGAAGTGAATCGATGTATAGATTTTTTTGTTAAGTTTGATGCCTCGTCGAACTTTGAGTTTCTTTGTCACGTGTCTACTTCGACGAATCTTTTGAATTTTCTTCGGAGTCATGCAGCTGGAACTTTTTATTTGAGAGAGTAAGCTCTCTTTTATCTATTTCTTTTGTTTTCCTTTTTTTTTTTTTTTTTTCTCTTTTGTTTTAGCATTGTACTAAAAAAAATATATATAAAGATGATTAGGCTTGACTTGGTTAAACTGAAGTTATCGACTTTCCTTAGAAAAAATGTCCAAAGATATATATAAAGCATTTAATTTCATTACATCTTCGAATTCTTCAAATCAATTTGCGAATTTCTTATGAATTCTTCTGCTTGCAATCGCACGTAACTGAGAGATCAAGAGAGGGGGCAATTCCTGCATAAATCAGAGACTAAGACCATTCAAAGGTGCCTTCTGTAATTTTACAAAGAATAATATTTAGTGTTATGTAAGCAAATCATTGTTCACATTGTACGGAAGAAATATAAATAGAATCTAGGCTTAATTGCATTTTTGGACCCCTATCTTTTCAAAAGTTGCGGTTATGGACCCCTAACTAATTTAAATACAAAACAGCCCCCTATGTTTTGATTCTTTGGCAGTTTTGGACCCCCAGTCCATTGTTGACTCGGTCAACGCTGACGGGGCACCCTAAGTGAGGTGCCACGTGTCAATTTTTTTTTTTTTTTTGCCTTGGGGTCCAAAACTGCCAAAGAATCAAAACATAGGGGGCTGTTTTGTATTTAAATTAGTTAGGGGTCCATAACCACAACTTTTGGAAAGATAGGGGTCCAAAAGTGCAATTAAACCTAGAATTTAATTGATATACTTTGTGAGTGGATTTTATTTTACAGAGCATTTAATGATGCATTGTCATGATTTTTATTTTTTTTGAAGGGAGTCAATGAATTTTTTATTTGGTGGTAAAACTTTGAATTTGATAGAGGTGAACAATTTGGTTAAGATTGGTTTACAGTTAAAAAAAATGTTTGAATCAATGAAATTTACATCGGTTAGGGTTTTACTATTTTTCAAAAATGGAACCTAACCAATCTGGATTTGTTTGAAAATACAATTGAAAAAAACCATATTTTAATTCTCTTGTTACATTTCATATTTCATGCTCTCCGCGTCTCTATTTTTTCAAACAACCTCATATTTCATGCATACTCAAATATTATATACTTAAATTAAAACAAATTCATCAAACAATCTAAAATTAAAACATACATCTATCCCAAAAATACATCCATACATCTATCCCAAAATACATCCATCAAATAACATCATCACCGTAGTGTTAGAGAACAAGGAATCGCCATTCATCACCATAATAAGATTTTTCCAAAGGTTTTCCAAATGATTACCTCGGTGGGTTTAAGTTTGACAAAAATATCAAGATAATTTTTATTTTTTTTTTAAATTTTAAATAGGTCTTTTAATTGTTAATTTATTGCACCATTATCCCTGAAGTCAGACTCTCTTGCAAAATTGTTGAGTGGTGGGTCATTGTCAGCAAATTTTTTTTTTTTTTTTTAATTGAAAAACCCCAAAAACAAATTATCTTCATCATCCACCATTTTGTTCATCTTTTTCATCATTTGTTCATCATCATCACATTTTCTCAAATCTCATTCCTTCTTCTTTGTTATAATTCCATACAAGAACAAATAGGAAACAAGCAAACAAAAAGAGAAATAGAATGGAATGGAAAACACTCATTCCTTCTTCTTTCTTGCATCCGCCCAAATCAGAAACACCAGATCTCAATCTCTAGGAATTATTTTTCTACTGACTGCAAATTTACTAGGAATTATTTCTCTAACAAATTGATCTCATAATCCATGTTTCCCTCAATTTAGTAGGTATTCTGCAGTATATTTCTAGCTAAATTCGTTTGCTAGTCAACAACAAATTAGCTACAAATATTGTCGTAGCAAACTGCATATTATCTTGTAGTGCATTTGATGGATATCCATATCATGTGTAAATCGGACAAAGTCAACCATTTAGAATTAATTAATTTATCAGCATACAGAAGCAAACAATAATTTATGAATTGTTGATCGTGATTGTTTAAAAGGAGATTAGATATAGGAAAAACGTTTCCCATCTTAGTTGAACTTGCAAAATATTTCCCCCTTGCAAAAGCCAAAAGGACAACTGTTAGCAACACAAAGTCGATGTTGAGGGGGCATACATTTCCATTTTCTTATTACTAAAACAATAGAACTGCGCAGTATACATTATTTATAGAGTAGTGATATTTGAACGACTCTTTTGGTACAACTTTTGGGACAACCTTATTGTGTTCCCTTCTTATTGGTCAAAAACAATAAAGAGGGAAAAAGGAAGAGAGAGAATAAGAAGATAATGTGAGTATGAGAGAGAATATTGTACAAAAGTTGTACAAAAATGGTTATACAAATATCATTTCTCTTATTTATAACTATATTTTGTGACATGGTTGCTCAAAAAAAAAAAAAAAAAAAAAAAACTATATTTTGTGACATGGTTATCCTTACCATCGACCATGAACTAGAAAAATACTATTAATATTTTTTTGTAAGTACAATTCAGTTGGTATATTACATAAGTAGAATTCACTTGATAGCTACAATAACATTGATATGTTGTGATCCGTATCTGAAAATTGAATGTAATAACTATGGTAAACACTAACATATGTGTCGTAGGAATTGTGTTAATTTATTTTTCAAAAAGTTAAAAATTAATTTTTATCAATGAATAATTTTTGTTTGTACGTGGGGGGGTTGGTGTTTTAGTTGGCCGTGTTTGGATGTTGGTGCTCATTTCCATGGTGTTCCATCTATATACGGCACTTTGTTGTATTTGTTTCTCTTGGCTAGTTTTATGCGTTAATAAATTTGCTATTTAAAAAATAATTACTTACAAGAGCAAGATGGATATAAAAATTTAGGTCTCATTTACTTTGTGAAAATATTTTCGATTTTCATTTTAAAAATGTGTATATTTTAACTTTCTAATAAGATGTGAGATTCTTGTACCAATCATTATCTGTGATAAAGAGAAAATAAAATGTTACCAAGAGAAGATTCATTTTTGTTGGAAATATTGAATACATTTGTTGTCATTTTCACTATTTTTTTAAAAAATAAAATGCACACAATTGTTCATTTTAATATATAATATATTACCTCCTTCCTATCAAGTAAAATTAACTCAAATTTTAGAATGTGAATGAAGAAAATATATTCAGAAAGTAAAGGGAGCTTTAAATTTGAAGATAATTAAGAATATGGACGTCTATATTTGCACCCAATTTTTTAGCTACCATATTCGTTTATCGCTAAATAAACTTCACCACAAAGTTTGAATTAAAAGATAATAAACACTTAATACTTGAAACGATAGACTCAAAATACTTCATATATCACAGTTGGTCCATTGAATGACACCAGTAAGAGTTTTACAATCTGTCTCAAAAATAGCATATACTCCTAGGAGTGTTTATGCTGCCTCTCCCTCCTTAGCCTGCATTACAAATTCATTTCAAACAGTATAGAAGTTGCATACATACTTTTCTTGCTATGAGTTTTCTCTTGTTCCGATTTCGCCATTAGCCCCAAACTATACCATAGCCAGCTTGCTCTTCGTTTCACTACTCTTATGTGATCCCATGACTGTTGCAAGTTTTTTCTTAACAATTATAGTATTGATCCCATGCATGTTAGTTTACCTGCCTTGAACTTCACTGAGAGTTACATTGTTGTTTGAGTTAGATTGATGACTTTTTTGAGAAGATTCTGTAGTACTCTTTGAACTTTGCTTGTGAACAAATGCAACTCTCCCCGGAGGAGGAAGATGTGTAATTTCACTTACAAGCATCAAAACAACAGTTGATATATTTGGTCTGTCTCTTGGAAGTTCTTGTACACAAAGAAGTCCGATGTGTATGCACCTTAACATGCTGCTCTCAAAACATGCATCCCATACCTCTGGATCTATTAGAGATATAATGTTTTCTTCTAACCATAGCTTCCATGCCTGGTAAAAAAAAAACAATAATGATAATAATAAGTTTCTTTCTGAATCGGCTTCCAACGCTATTATTGGTTAAAACTTATGTGGGTCTTTCCGGTGTGGAAATGAGCTCCGACAATCAGAAAAAGTGACCCTCATAAATTAGCAAAACCCACTCAAAATTTTAGACAAGAATGAAGTGTTGAAAGTGTATTGCCAACACTTCTTTTCTCATAGTATGTAATGAAGGCATGGAGTATTTAGACTTACAAAGCCTACAAGGCTAAGAGTATCCTCGTGATGAGAAAAGCTACTATTTCTTCTTCCGCTAACAATCTCCAGCAATAGAACCCCAAAGCTATAGACATCTGATTTTTCAGAGAAAAGCCCCTCCATTGCATATTCAGGCGGCATATAACCACTGCATTTAGAACATATGTTACTATAACCCCAAGTAAAAAAAATAAAATTAAACCACTCATTTGTAACACTAATTCCAACATTATAATATCAAATGAGATAGTACTACTTACTAAGTTCCAACAACCCTTTTTGTGTTAGCTTCATCATCTTCTCCAAATTTAACAATTCTTGCTAAACCGAAGTCTGATATTTTTGGAATCATGTCACTATCAAGTAAGATGTTGCTTGCTTTTAGATCTCTATGTATGATCCTTAGTCTCGAGTCTCTATGAAGATACATTATACCTCGAGCTATTCCTTCAATTATGTTTGATCGCTTTCTCCAATCTAAATTTTTCTTTTGTAGTGGATCTAAAGAAAAATAAAGAATACATTAATGTGATGCCAAATTGGGTACTTAAGAACTTTTAGCAGAGAAATATACTTAGGAGACGCTTGAATAAACAACATAATTAAGTGCTTATGTTTAAATTATTTTGACAATTAAAGAGGTAATGAGGATACTGAAAACAACTTATGGCACCAAGTTATATGAAGGAGTTTCAAAACATTAGCTGACAATATTATTAACTGTTTTATAGACTCTTTCAAATACTTGATCAAGTGCTTATATAATAAGTAAAGTCCAAATAAACTTGTCTAAACACTTAAGCAAGTGCTTATATTAATTATTAAATTATGAACTTTTCAAGAAGTTTAGCTAGCATGTGAAGAAATTATTCACTAATTTTTTAATCTACCACTAAGTGAGCTAATAATTTTAGTTTGAGGCAAGAATAAAAAAGAGACCAAAGAACTAACCAAAGAGGAATGCATCCAAACTTTTATTTGGCATGAACTCATAAACCAAAATTTGCTCTCCTCTTTCAACACAGCAACCTAAAAGTCTCACAAGATTGCGATGTTGAAGTTTAGAAATCACTACAACTTCATTCATGAATTCTTCTATTCCTTGTCCAGATGCTTTTGAGAGTCTTTTCACAGCAATTTCTTGACCATCTTCCATGACTCCCTAGATAGTGTAAAAAGTATTTTAATATTGAATTTATGATATATAATACAAAATATGTCATACAAAATCTTAAACAAAATCACCTTGTATACTGGGCCAAAACCTCCCTTCCCAAGCATATTATTAAAATGAAAACAGTTTGTGGCAGTTTCAAGCTTTTCAAAATCATATAGTGGTAGCTCATCCAATTTCATTTGTTGATGTTCTCTAGTAATCATATTTTGAGGTAGTCTTCCTGGATTCATTTGTCAGTTGTTAGCAAAATATATATTTGCAACATCAAAAAAGTTCAAAACAAAAATAAAAATCAGGAAACTTTAACAAAAATCAGGTAACAAAAATAGATATATATTTACATACACCCTCCTTTGTACTTACCCTATTGAAAAACAAAAATCTTAATGCACTTCAATGCAAGTTTGAAATAGAAATCAGGAAACTTTACCTTTATGCCTAGCAGAACATTTCCTCCATAAAAGATAAGCACATATAACCAAGATAAGTGCTCCTATCACCCCAGCAATTACAATGATTAAAAAACTCTTGTTGTGTCCTTTTTCCTTTTTAACAGCAACTGTAAATTATACAAATTATTAGAATTAATAAAAGCTTAAACAAATTAATGCATTTTTAGTAGTTGAAACAAAAAGAATGTTTGTCCATGAGGTGTCAACTCAGTGATAAAACTTTAATGTGTAGCTTAAAGTGACAGTGCTTTAATGTATGAAACAGTTGTAAAATAGTTATTTTTGTCACATTTATTAATAAAGTAAAACAAAGCTCTTTAAAAGAAAGATAGAAAAGATACCTAGTTCTGCCGGCACACGAACGAAGAGATCAACTCCGCCATTAGGAAATTTCTGCAAATCAATTAACTCTCCAGTCCAATACATACAAAATATAGAAGGATCATATGCATATGCCAAACAAGAACAATTTGCCAAACAATCTGCTCCACACTTATCTTGATCAGCATTATTTGTTCTCACATTAAAATCAGGAGGTTTCATATTATGATACACCTTAAATCCATCTTGTTTAACTATACTTGATCCATTCTTCACCATCTCACACTTTAAGTTCATTCCTTCTTTCCTCACACAACCATTAGTCCAATTGCCTAAACTCCATTCCACAGAATTCTTTGGCTCAAACCCATCAAAACAACTACAAATTGGCACAGTAGAATTATCACAGTTACCAAATGGCCCACATTTTCCATAAAAATCACACTCATTTTGATCAACCTCAAGTCTAAAAAGTTCCTTTTTATTCATATACTCAATCAACTTGAGTGTTCCATGCGGTGTCAATGAGAGAATTCCGAACATAGTTTTATCAGCAAAATTGTAAGTAATATAAGTAGTTCCATCAGTGTCTTGATCAAAACGCCAACCGGCTAAATACTCGGTTAACATTCTCGGTGATCCGAGAAAAACCCTTCCATTCCATGGACCTGTTCTCCAATGAATATTTTTATCTTTCCAAATGAAAACTTCTGGTGCATCCAATCTTTCAAGACTAGCTGAATAATGTCCTGAAGAAGGATCATTATCACTTTTTCTTGATACAAAGGATATTTTCTTACCTGTTACTTGGTTAGCTGCAATTCTCATTGTTGGAACAGCTGCATCTGCAGGGTGTGTGAAACTATCCCAGATTGTTGCTCCGGAACTGATATCTCTCAAAATCAAGTTTCCTGAATCAGCAAGTTGAGCTGTTGAATTTGTTGAAGATGAAATGTTTGTTGACCATATAATAACACCATTTGGTTTGTTCAATATTATAAAATTTCCATCTTTGTGAATTGTGACAATTCCATTTGAATCTTTGAGTGGTTGATCTCTGTTTGCAATCCATATATTGTTGGTCTTATTGATGTACCAAATTCCTAGGTAACGGTTGGTTGAATTTAATGGGCTGAAAAATCCTAGCTTGAAATTTGTGTTGTTTGAGGTTATTGTTTCATTGTCTTTGAGAGATTTGGATGATGTAATGGTGTCATTGATTGCACTATAACATGAATAAATTGTGCAAAATATAAGGAAAGTAATTATGAAGAAGTAATTTGAATTGTGACTTAGAAAAGCCATAAATGTGTAACAGATTGTTGTATGATGTTTTTTGAGGAATACTAGGATTTAGTTTGGTTTAATGAGGTTTTTTTGTTCCATTTAATAATCAAATTCATGTGGAATAAGGTATTGTTGTTGTTGAATTATGGAGTCGTCGAGATGCACTATAACTATTGAATTTCTAATTATTTGACTTTACCTACGCGTTAAGCTTGGGAATTATTACATAGAAAAATTGGAAATGTCCCTATTTTTCTGATGAAGCCAAATTGTTTATGCTTGGGTGGCTATTTGGAGTGTTGTGACAAGCTGTGTCGACAGTCCGGTTTGGATTGATTCTGAGATATACATTTATAGAATTCAAACATTGGATCAATATGTGGCTTAATTTGATTTGGATGGCTTTTTTAAAATAATAAAAATCGATTGTATGTAACTAATTCTTCCCGATACGCTAGGAACATCAGAAGGGGAGTCTCGGGGACCACCCACATCTAGGCCAGAGCAACCAAACAATTGAGAGAGACATCACACACTTACCCAAAATATTAAGGCAATGAGTTTATGGGTCTCTCACTTATAAAGTGTTCAACCTCCACTTTTCTATCTGATGTAGGACATATAACTCACATTTGCACACAACAATTTCCCCCTCAAGTGTGAGTCCATCAAAACTTCATGCTCACCCCTCAAGCAGAAGCTCTTTCATCCGCACACACTTATACTTGTATCGTTGTTGCCGCACTCAACAGAACCCGCCGCTTGGACATTATTCTTTGTCAAGAAGACTTTCGATACAAGGAGCCGGTTGAACCCTTCGTCGAAACTCGGCTTTGATACCACTGTTGGGTCATGAAGGGAGTCCGAGGGACCACTCACATCTAGGCCAGAGCAACCACACAAGCGAGAGACGCCACACTCTTACCCAAAACCTTGGGGCAATGAGTTTATGGGTCCTTTCACTTATAAAGTGTTCAACCTCCACTTTTCTATCAGATGTGGGACATATAACTCACACTTGCACACAACACAAATTCAGTATAGATTTGTACTTCAAAGTTGTTTTCGTGCACTACACGCATAGGAGGATGCGCCAGGCGCCGTGCAGTATATGGATTCATTTTTTCAGCTTTTGAAGTGTATAAATGGCCATTAATTTTTTTTGTGGGTGATCTTGTATGACCAAATGAGGGAACTTTTATGGTTTAAAGTTGGTTGCCTTTTCGAGAGATTTTAGGGTTGAGAAACATTGTAAACACTTCTGGTGAGTGAAAATATTCAATCTCTTGTTCACGGGAAGAGATTAGGAAATAGGTAGAAATTAGGTTGTTCATTGAGAACTTTATGTAACCTCCTTTGTATGTCTTTGTAAGAAACTTCATGATGATGGTAGAGATAATGCATATAATATATACTCAATTTTCATAATAAAAATTTCCAAAATAATTTGAAAAAAATGGATCATGTTGAGTTTTCGAATTCTTTATATCAATATGTGATTATTTTTTTAATTGATTTATATATTGCAAACAATGCTGCATAAATCAAAGAGACGAAGACCATTTCAAAGGCACCATCTACATTTATAAAATTAAAATATTCATTCCCATTCCATTTCGAATAGAATAAAAATAATAGAAAGTCAACAAAATATAGTAAATTATTATCATGCCGACGTTATGATTGTGACTTTGATTTTCTTCACAGCATAGAATTAGATCAATGATTTGTTGGTGGAATTTCACATCCTAGTCAACAAATCACACATGTCATATCACATCTTTGTTTGGCTTCAAAGAGCCAAAGAAGACAATGGACTATGGAGTGTGTGGTGGCTTAGGTGAGTTTCCGTGATGGATTTGAGTTATTTCACTCTTCCTTCATAGTAAGTGTGCCCTTGAGTGAATAAGACATTAGTTGAAATTATTGTGATTTTTAAATATTATTTTAATCGTTGAATGATATCTATGGTTATGAATAAACTCCATCCGTTCCAATTCCAAAAACAAGCAATTTAGCTTGACTGTTACATTATTTATATAATATATTTTGATTATATTTTTTTATTATTATATAAAAACAAATGATAGTATGAGATGTAGTTAGATTTGTCTCAATTAATATTTCATTTTTTTTTTCAATACAACCATAAACATTGTTTTTTGAAAGAATACATAAATAAACATATTAAAAATTAAAGATGTGCATTGCTATATGCGTAACAAGCAATAATGTCATTTATTTTAAGATGGATGGAGTCATGTTAACTTGTGTTTTAATGGCACAACTTAATGAACTAAAAAAGAAATTAAGAAAATTTGTTTAGAAAACATAAATTATTAAACTTTTACAACATTGAATACATAAGTTTCAAAAAAATATTTATATCTTTAGTTTAATAATGTATGTATTCAATGTTGTAAATGTTTTGAGTTGAATTCAAACAATAGAATTCATCTTAAAGTAGTTGAATTCCCTCAAAACATTACATTCCCTCAAAATATTCTCCCATCCAAACACACTATTAAGGTACAAGTTAGCATTTTTCAATAGGTCATCAATTTAGGAATTTTGAGGTACTTTCTCCAATCCTATTTATAAGAAAAAAATTGACTTGTTAGATACATTGAGTAATTGATGTATCTTGTTTGAAATATAGACCAAATATATTATCCGCGGTCGTCGCATAATGTGCAAGTATCCGCTATACTGATAATTTAGGGATTCTGAGGTATTCATGGATATTTACATAGATATTTATCGTAAATATTAATTTATGTACAATTTTGTTAATGTTGGTATCTAAAATTTAACGACAAAAGTTCATCAATTTATTTTCTTCTTTTCACCAAAACGTAGAATATTCACGTAATTTTGCTTGATTTACTTAATTTGTTTGTCTTTGGAATCACTTTTGGCCTTAGCTTCTCAAAAATCAAACACACCTTAGTGTGTATTTTTTTTTTTTTTTTGGTGAAACAGTGTGTATTTGTTGATATAGTAACGAGATTTTATCTTTTTACTAAGAAAATTCTGATATGGTACGACTGAATATATTTAAAGAGTGACAGAATTAATTAATTTATGAACTTACAAAAGAAAAACGTTAATTTATGAGTTGTTTGATAGTGATTGTTTAAAATGAAATTATATATAGAAAAACGTTTCCCTATCGTTGAACTTACAAAATGTAACTTACAAGTGTAGCCACTGAAAGTCAATGTCTGGAAGGGTTAACTTAGATTTCAACAAGAGCATACATTTTCTAACGACATTTTTAGTAACATCATTATCCTTAACTTCAACAGTGAACTAGACAAATAGTACTTTGCTACTAATGGACAAAAGAAAATGATGTGAACACAATGTTTTTGTTGACATTAAAAAATGTTGGCATCTTTGAATTTATTGACGTAGAAATCGTGTCCTCGCATTTTAGTTACGCGCTTTCCTCGTACATCATCGTTGACCTGTATATGGGAGACTAGGAGATATTGATGGATGCAGAAATTCAATGAGTGAATCGTCAACTTTATCTATGAATTCTCAAATATCAATTAAATTCGTCCCTCAATTTATTGAAATATTCAGTTAGTTCTAGAATTTATCAAATGTCAATTAATTTAGTTTCTATGTTGAAGTGTTAATGGGCGGTTAACATCTCACGTGGCTTGTCATGTCAGATGCCTCACAAACAAAGATTAATTTGGTTAAAAGTGACAAAAATTTCAAGGACAAAATTGATTGAATTGCTAAAAAAATAAAATTGATTGATTGAATTGCAGAAATTCCTTTAAGTTTCATGTTTATTTCAGATAGATCCTTTAAGTTTCTAAGGTTTCAGATAGGTCCTTTAAGTTTGGAGTTTGTTTCGGATAGGTCCTTTAAATTTCTAAGGTTTAAGATAGATCCTATAAGTTTCGAGTTTGTTTTAAATAGGTCCTTTCTATCAACTTCCGTTAAGCCAAAGTTGATTTGATAGCAATGACCTATCTGAAACAAACTTGAAACTTGACATATCTGAAACCTTAGAAACTTAAAGGACATATCCCAAACAAACTCGAAACTTAAAGAACATATCTGAAACCTTAAAAACTTAAAGGACCTATCTGAAACAAACGTTAAACTTACTAAATGTCACCTACACATCGATCTAACGTTATTGATAGATAATTCAGGCGTGTAATTTAACCCAACTTCTTTTGGTGGATGGATAGATACGAATTTACTTGCAGATTTGATACCTTTAAAATTATAGACATTGTGTATTTATCTCTCTCCTTTACAAGACTGAGCCTAGTCTATGGTCTATCATAGGTCGTTTTTCTTGGTCTAGTCTGAACTATTTAAAAACTTAGACTGACTTGAAAGCCTACTTTCATGTCTACTTTACATTAAAGTCATCAAATAGTTCATTTGACATACTAAATAGGCTAAACATGTCGTAAAGCCTACTTAAAAACATGTTTCGCTGCAAGCAAATTTTAAGAACATTAAAGCATGCTTAAAAGCATATAAAAACAAAGTCTATTACGAGACTGATAGATAGAGAAAAAAGTGTTTCTATTTTCAATGTATGCAATTATTTTAAAGAAGCCTAAGCATGACCTATTTAACTAAATAAGCTTTTTAAAAAGCTTAAACTTAGACCTCTCTACTAAACAGACCAAACCAGACCATAGCAGACCAAATCGTAGGCCCCATAGGCCGACATGACCTATTCCCAACCATACTACTACTTTCAGAACTATCTATTATTTCTATTTCATTTTTCTTTCTCATAGATTACATAAAAATACGCTAAAATCATTATGGTTTTCCCTTCACAAGGGTAGTGAGGGAATACATTTCCGACTGCCAAGTGGCTTAGGATGGATTTGAGTTATTTGACTCTCTTTAGTGAGTGAGTGATTGTGCTTATCTCGAGAGAATCAGATTTATCTCATTCGTCTAGAATGAAAATAAGCAAAACATATTTATATTTTTTGGAATAAAATATAAACGAATTTTAAGAACTTCTCTTTTATTTAATGGTGTTCTCGACTAGGCAAATTTTCAATCCACAAAGAAATCTCAATATAATCAAAAATGAGCCACATTATGTTCACCAACACACCTAATCAAAAGTCTCTAACCCTTGGAAAAGTACATTCCCAATTCTAGTTAAACCTCTGGACTCGTCTAAAACCACTTATTTGAGCGTTAAAATCCTTACAAATATACAATTTTTGCGACGTAACAATGTAGTTCCGTCTCGTTCAACTAACTCATGTAGTCGTCCTCTCCAAGTCCACTCTAGATTTTACCTAGTCTTTTTATTACCTGCCTTGGACTTCACTCAGAGTTACACTGTTGTTTGAGTTAGATTGTTGACTTTTTTGAGAAGATTCTCCACTCTTGGAATTTTTCTTGTGGACAAATGCAACTTTTCCTGGAGGAGGAAGATGTGTAATCTCACTTATGAGCATCAAAACAACTGTTGATATATTTGGTCTGTCTCTTGGAAGTTCTTGCACACAGAGAAGTCCTATGTGTATGCACCTCAACATGCTGCTCTCAAAAGATGCATCCCAAACCTCTCGATCTATTAGAGATATAATGTTTTCTTCTAACCATAGCTTCCATGCCTAGTAAAAGAAACAAAATAATAGCTAATAATAGTAATAACAAATGTTAAATGTTAGACAAATAAAGAAGTGTTGAGGGTGTATTGCTAAACTTCTTTTCAAGTAAGTAACAGGGGCATGAAATATATACTTACAAAGCCAACAAGGCTAAGAGAATCTTCGTTGTGGTAAAAGCTACTGTTTCTTCGGCCGCTAACAATCTCTAACAATAAAACTCCAAAGCTATAAACATCTGATTTCTCAGAAAAAAGTCCTTCCATTGCATATTCAGGCGGCATATAACCACTGCATTTAGAGCATACATTACAATAACACAAGTATTGTTGGACTATACCCTTTTTGTGTTAGCTTTAATTGTTAAATTTTCATTTAATTCTAACATTATAATGTTAAATGAGATAAAGACTGCTTACTAAGTTCCAACAACCCTATTTGTGTTTGTTTCATCATCTTCTCCTCCTTTAACAATTCTAGCTAAACCAAAGTCTGATATTTTTGGAACCATCTCCCCATCAAGTAAGATGTTGCTTGCTTTTAAATCCCGATGTATAATCCTTAGCCTCGAGTCTCTATGAAGATAAAGTATACCTCGAGCTATGCCTTCAATTATGTTTAACCGCTTTCTCCAATCTAAATTTTTCTTTTGCAATGGATCTTAAAAACATAAAGAATACATTAATGTGATGACAAATTGGATAGTAAAGAAAATTAATTTGAGGTAAGAATACAAATGAGGCAAAAGAACTAACCAAAGAGAAAGGCATCCAGACTCTTATTTGGCATGAACTCATAAACCAACATTTGCTCTCCTCTTTCAACACAGCAACCAAGAAGTCTTACAAGATTGCGATGTTGAAGTTTAGAAATCACTGCTACTTCATTCATAAATTCTTCTATTCCTTGTCCAGATGATTTTGAGAGTCTTTTTACAGCAACTTCTTGGCCATCTTCCAGTATTCCCTAGATATTGTGAAACATATATTAATATTAGATTAATGATATATATTAAAAAATAATGACATAGAAAATCTTACACAAAATTACCTTGTATACAGGGCCAAAACCTCCCTTCCCAAGCATATTACTATTGTGAAAACTGTTTGTAGCATTTTCGAGCTTTACAAAATCATATAGTGGTAGCTCATCCAATTTCATTTCCTTTTGTTCTTTGGTAATCAAGTTTCGAGGTTGTCTTCCTGGATGTATTTGCCATTGTTAACAATAATATATATTTGCAACATCAAATAAGTTCAAAATTTGCAAAAAATAAAATAAAATATAAAAATAAAATAAAAAAGTATATGCTTCACCCTCAAATGTTGCTTTACTACACAAATCAATACTATATATAAAAAATTTACAACCTTGGTAAAGTAAAAATAAACGAGTCGATCACTAAAATTAACACCTTGGAATATTAGTTCCATGTGCGGCTAATTCTCTCTTTTCTTAATGCTATTGTTTAGGTTAATTGAGTGAGACATCAAAGGTTAATTGATGTGATAGATATTTCGTGTTTGTCGGACACAAATACGAAGAGCGATATGTGAAGGTATAAGGTATAGTTGAAAAACTAAAAATTTATAATCAATCATGAGGATACTTTAGAAAGTGGTTAAGAAAGTCTAATTTCAGCAATCATATCTCGCTATCTTTTGATTTCCATCTATCGCTTTTCTACAAATTTATGAAAATCAACCAAACTCTACTTTCTGCTTGAAGTAGGAATTTTTTTTCAAAGTTATTGATATCGCATGAGTTTATGTAAATACAATAATTTTGGTTTCTTAACTACCATTCTTTCTCATATTTCTAAAGAAAATGATAAACTAAATTAATAGATTAGTAAATAGTTCCTTGCTTTCTTTAGAAATATGAGAGATAATGATAACGTAATAATAACATGATGGATAAAAAATAAATTACGTACTACTTATTATATTTTTTTTTTTAAGGAACTTATTATATTTTTGTAGTCCATGACATTGCACCCTCGAATAAACGTCACTCACTTTTTATTTTATCCTTTTTCATAAACAGGAATTGGGTTTATCATGTCTACGGTGACCAAACGAATGCCTATACAAGATAAAAAATAAAAAAAATAAAAAAAAAAAAGAAAACCATTATACAAATGTTAGAGCATAGTTTATGCAAGAATTTTTACTATTTCACTTAACACACACTCCCTCCTTTGTACTTACACTATTAGAGTTTAGACAACAAAAATGTAAATGTTGTTCAATTCAAGTTTGCAATGACAATAAGGCAACTTTACCTGTATGCCTAGCAGACCATTTCCTCCACAAAAGATAAGCACATATAACCAAGATAAATGCTCCTAAACCCCCGGCAATTGCAATGATTAAAAAACTCTTGTTCCCTTTTTCCTTTTCAACTGCAACCGAATATGATTTAGATATGATTTTACCTCTCAGTTGATAGAGATATTATATAATATATACAGGAGTTGGAGTTTAAATCCTGAACATCCCATTTATATTCACCTTAAAGGTAAAGTTCTAGCCACCGAAATATTTGATCAAAGCAAAAATGATTCAGATTATTAGAATAAATAAAAAGCTTAAACAAGTTAATGCATTTTTAGGAAGTGAAACAAAAGAATATTCGTCCACGAGGCGTTGGTAATAGTTTAATTTTTTAACCTAAATAAATTATGATTGAACTTAAAATGAGACATAAGTAAAATGGTCATTAATGAAACTTGTTGAAGTGTGACTCAAAAATTGAAGTTTGAAAAAATTCACAATCGTGATACGATTTTTGAGGCAGAATGGGATGTGCATTTGGAAGCTAAATTGTGACATAATTTGTGGATAAGATTTGTGTACCTTGGGTCGTACGCGAGGAAGCGTGACACGATTTTGACAGTATCATGGTACTATTTAAGCGTATCAGTTCATTTTTTGAGTAAGAGCTTCAAGAGAAAAAAAAACTTAAGAAATTAAAAGAGGTAACTTTAGGGTTGAGGGTCTTTGATTAGGGTTCTCTTGGGTTGGAAAACATTGTAAACACCTTGAGCGAGTGAAAATCATTGAGTGTCTTGTTCATTAGTGAGAGGAAAATGGGTAGAAGTTAGGTTTGTTCTTTGAGAACTTGTTGAAGCTAATTTCTTGTAACTCATTTGTATCTCTTTGTAAGAACTCATTGATAGGGATTGGAGATATCAATCTCTCCCCAAGAGTAGGTCAAGTTGGACCGAATTGGGTAAACATTTCTCGATGTGCTTGTGAATTTTGTGTTTTTCACTTTGATTCCTAGATTAGATCTAGGTTTTATTATTGTTGTTGTTTGTGATTACTTTGATATTAATTGGTTACCATTTTTCTTTGCTCCTCACATCATTGTTTTACTGGTATGATTTTGAGTCCGAATTCACAACAAAGCTATTATTAATAAAAATAAACAAAAACTCTAAAAGAAATAGACAAAAGATACCTAGTTCTGCTGGAACACGAATGAAGAGATCAACTCCGCTAGTAGGAAATTTCTGCAAATCAATTAACTCACTACTCCAATACATACAACGTATAAAAGGATCATATGCATAAGCCAAACAAGAACAATTTGCCAAACAATCTGTTCTACACTTATCTCGACTAACATCTGATCTCTCAGCAAAATCAGGAGGTTTCGTATTGGGATGCACCAAAAATTTATCTTGTTTAACTACGCTTGATCCATTCTTCACCATCTCACACTTCAAGTTCATTCCTTCTTTCCTCACACAACCATTAGTCCAATTCCTTGAACTCCACTCCACCAAATTCTTTGGCTCAAACCCTTTAAAACAACTACAAATATTTGGTACACTAGAAATATCACAATTTCCAAATGGCCCACATTTTCCATAAAAATCACACTCGTTTTGACTAACCGTAAGTGATAGAAATTCCTTATTATTCAAAAACTCAACCAACTTAAGTGTTCCATTTGGTGTCAATGAGAGAATTCCAAACATAGCTTTGACGGCGAAATCATAAGTTAGATAAGTAGTTCCATCTTTGTCTTGATCAAAACGCCAACCGGCTAAATACTCGGTTAACATTCTCGGTGATCCGAGAAAAACCGTTCCATTCCATGGACCAGTTCTCCAATGAATTCTCTTATCATACCAAATAAAAACTTCTGGTGCATCCAATCTTTCAAGACTTCCTATATAATGTCCTGAAGAAGGATCATTTTCACTTTTTCTTGATACAAAAGATATATTCTTCCCCGTTGCTTTATTAGATGCAATTCTCATCGTTGGAACAGCGGCATCCGCAGGGTGAGTGAAACTATCCCAAATTGTTGATCTAGAATTGATGTCACTTAGAATCAAGTTTCCTACATCAACAAGTTGAGCTGTGGAATTTATTGAATTTGGACTTGAAATGCTTGTTGACCAAATGATGCTACCATTTTCTTTGTTCAATATTACAAGATTTCCATTTTTGTGAATTGTGACTATTCCATTTGAATCCTTGAGTGGTTGATCTCTGTTTGCAATCCATATATTGTTGGTCTCATTGATGTACCAAATTCCTAGGTAACGGTTGGTTGAATTTAATGGGCTGAAAAATCCTAGCTTGAAATTTGTGTTGTTTGAGGTTATTGTTTCGTTGTCTTTGAGTGATTTAGATGATGTAATGGTGTCGTTGGTAGAACTATAACATGAATAAAAGGTGCTAAATATGATGAACGTAATTATGAAGAAGTGGTTTGTGTTGTGAATTAGAAAAGCCATAAATGGATAACAAATTGTTAGGTGTTTTTTTGAGGAATACTAGAATTTAGTTTGGTTTAATGGGGTGTTTTTTTGTTCCATTTAATAATCAAATTCATGTGGAAGATGGTATTGTTGTTGAGTTGGGAGGTCGTCGAGATGCACAGTTTGCAATTAGTCAACTTTAGCTACAAGTTAAGCATGGGAATTGTAAACAATATAGGGTTTTGGTAAGATTACAATGACATAACATTAGTAAACAAGGTTACAACAAGATATATTTGTTCTTTCTTAATTAATGATTGTATTAATTTTAATATTTTTTTGTTTTTCTTCTTATAATAAGGATCAGAGAAAGTATGGTTTAAATCTGAAGCAAGTTATGTTTTAGTCCTTAATTTGTGGGTGATCAATCTAACATTTTCTCACATCTGCCTACTAACTATATGAATCAAGAGAGGGACAATTAGCCACATAAATAAAAGAGATGAAGACCATTTCAAAGGCGCCGTCTGTAAATTTTTAAAGTTAAAATATTCATTCCAATAGAATAGAAAATATAGAAAGTCCACAAAAGATAGTAAAAAATACTTTTGAGGGAAAATGATAGTAAAATATTATCATGCGGACGTAATGACTTTGAATTTCTTTACAGTTTAGATTAATATTGATTTGTACGTTTGTGGAAACACTTGTTAGGCAAGAAACTCCAATAATGGTCACACTTGTTTTTGTTTATTACAATAAAATAAAACTTAGCATTTTAAAATTATAGAGGAGATAGTGATTAGCAACAAAAAAATGTTTGCATGGCATATGAAAAAGGAACTTCAATAAAACATATATATATATATATATATATATATATATAAATGAAGTCCGTCCAAAAAAAAAAACATATAAGTAAAGTCTTACTAATTTTTCAACTAACACATATTAACAAATTAATATATTCGCCATGCTTCTTGAATGAGAAAATAAAAGAACCAATAAAAACTCTTGGTCCACCACTAGACGTTCCAGCTATCTGTAGGCTATATCATTAATTTCTGGATGACAATTCTATGTAATCGGACATCCTAAGAGCACCTTCGATGGTGATCTCTAAAAATAGTTATTTTATGAATCCCACTATAACACCTCATCTTAAAGGAATTCATTCAATTTTTTAGTTCAATGGTGCACTTTAAAAAACACATATTGGGTCCCACAAATTTACCTCACTTATTAATATTATAATGACAATAACAAAAAAATACTATTAAAAATCCATACTCATGCATGTCTATTGTTTCCACCGTAACACTTGTTAATATTTTTTATTCAAAGTAACGTTACAATCTGAAGTAACAATTACCACAGCTATCAAACTCCATGCATGATTTTTGATAAAAAAAAAAAAAAAAAAAAAATCATATTTGAAGTTACACACTGGCAGACAAACCTGAAAAAGGAGCCGCTGGAGGTGCTCTAAGGGTGTGTTTCGTTTTCAAGAGAAGTTGTAATGAGAGAAATAGATGAGAGAGTATGAGAAAAGAGAAAGATGTGAGAAATGTGATAGATATGAGAGATAGAAGAGAAATAGAGAAGAGAGAAATGTAATAACATTTTGAATTGACAAATAAGCCTCTTCACAAAAATATATCTAATTTTAATTATACTTCAACTTAAAAAAATATCTTTTTGTCAAATTTAAATTTACTTTTTTGTAAATCTATTATTTTTTTATAAAAGTAAATATATTGTTATCGTTCTTTAATAAAAATTGGGAATCTCTTATTCGAAAAAAACTGTGAATCTTGTTTTAAAAAAATTGTTATTCTGAAAAGAAATGTTATTAACTTTTGACTAAATAACTAACATAGCACCACCGAAAAAAAAAAAACTAAATAGCTGACATAGTAAAAAAATATTAAAAAGTGAGAGGCCCTTGTGATTGTACTGCAAATAAACTATCAAAGCATGGACAATATCGTAATTATAGTAACTAGTTAGTCTTTCTCTCCTCTTTCTTCGCATTGCAAGAAGAAAGTAAAAAGTTGGAAATTGATCTCTTCAATTTCTCTCCTTAACCAAACAAAAGAAAGTCACTATCTCTTCTCAACTTCTCTCTTCTCTATTTCTCTCTTCTTTATTATTTCTCTGCAAACAAACAAAGGCTAAGAGAGGGGAAAGGGGCTTTGGGTGATGAGTAATATAGAAGGAAATAGAGAATCTTTCATATTTTTTTGAAAGAATATATTTTTAAAGAATAATAAACTAATCAGTTTATGATTCATATATTTTTAATATTAAAAATATTAGGGTTTTGTTAACGAGTTTCCTAAGGGCACTCTTTAAGGATTCATAATCAAGAAATTATTCATTGAAAAAGTTCAATATTTCAATTTCCAATACATTGAATGCACAAGTTTCCATAAAAACTTTATATCTAAAGTCTTTAAAAAGTGTCTTACGGCACTCGTTAACATCTCCCTTAAATTTAAAGAATTCATATAAACCTTTCAAAACCCTAAAAACTCTTCTCCCATACAACTTTTTAGTTCCTTCGAATGAGAAGAGTTTTGTATTATGAAGAAAAATTTACCCCCCAAAGTCATTCCCTCCCAATGTCCTCGCTTTCTTCCATTTGCTCCTTCCTTTTTCCCAAAACTCTTCTCCTTCCATCCCCTTCAAACTCACAAACAAAGTCTAAATGTACGGTGTTTATTAGAATAAAGTCACACAATCCAAATTTAAAGCTTAATTGGTTCAAATTAAGGATGAGTTGATGAGTTTAAAGTTCAGGTTTAATGTCTTGACAAGCCACATTAGCATTCCTTTAATATAAAATAGAGAAAAAAAAGACTAACTTATACACATTTAAAGAGATAAAGGATTTGAATGAAACAAAAAGAAAATGATAAATAATAAGTGTTACAAATAAATAAGATGAATGACCTATAAAATAATTTTGTATAAAATTAAAAATAGGATAAAGTTTCTTATACACCCTTTATTCTTGTACCCCATATTAATTATGTGACATTTGTTTAAATTTTTAAGGCTTAATTGCACTTTTGGACGCCTATTTTTTCAAAAGTTGTGGTTATTGACCCCTAACTAATTTAAATACAAAACAACCCCCTATGTTTTGATTCTTTGGCAGTTTTGGACCCCCAAGGCAAAAAAAAAAAAAATTGATACGTGGCACCTCACTTAGGGTGCCACGTCAGCGTTGACCGAGTCAACAATGGACTGGGGGTCCAAAATTGCCAAAGAATCAAAACATAGGGGGCTGTTTTGTATTTAAATTAGTTAGGGGTCCATAACCGCAACTTTTGAAAAGATAGGGGTCCAAAAGTGCAATTAAGCCAATTTTTAATTTATTTTATTTATCCATGAAAAGAAGTAACACATCCCTCATTCTTTCTCTAGTCTCGAGGACCCTTCTCTCTCATCATCTTCCCCTCCTCTCTCTTCTCACTCTCCCCATCGGTCATAGCCCACAGCCTCCGCCCCACCCTCCATCATCTTTTTTACCCTCTCCTTCCCACTTTCTCCCTCTCTTCCTCACCCCAATCTTCTTCTTTCTTCATTTCGTCCTAATGAGGATCAAGGAACGGGTTACAACAATCAATAAGTGGATATAAAAGGAGTTGGTGGTCCCATGACAAGGGCTAGGGTGAAAAAATTAAGGGGAAATCTTGAAGAACAAATCACTTTATTTTTGCACACCAAAATCATTCTCAATAACACTCCATACTACTTTACCCTCTCTTTAGTGAATTTTTATTGAAATAATGTTTCAGTTTAAAATTTAGATTACTTTTATGTTGGAGTTGTATAATGCTCTTTGTTTTTCTAGTTCTTTATTAGGCATTTAGGTGATGACCCAAAGTGTAGATATAAATAATATTTTTATTATCATTTTAAGGAGCTGAATGCACAATTTAATATTTCAATCTTTAATTGAAGAGAGAGTTAGAATTGTCGTTCTTCCCACTTCTCATCTAATTCCATTTTGTATGTTTTCTTTGTATTTCTAGTTTGGTTAATTTTCTTAGATTTTCTACCATTTTTCTTCATTTTCTATCTCAATCTAAGAATTTCAAACTTAGGTCAAAGATCTTTGTATGGTGAATCTTTATTTGATCCACATCACGACCAAACTCCACCACTGTTGGCCCAACCCTTGCACCTCTGACTATAACACCACCACAACCACCACCTTTTCTTCACTCGAAACTCAGATATGCGCACCTCCCCACATTCTAGGTTAATGCACAATTTTCTTATCATTTTGAGGAGGTTAATGCACAATTTGATATTTCAATCTTTGATTGAAGAAAAAGTTAGAATTGCTATTCTAGGTTATTGGATGAACCAAATCTAGCTCCTTATCAAGAGCATTTTATTCTTGTGGCTAATCCGTGATTCGATCTTATCGTACATCTTGAATGTGGCAATCGTTCTTGCCACTTCTCATCTAATTCCATTTTGTATGTTTTCTTTCTATTCCTAGTTTGGTCAATTTTCTTAGATTTCCAATCATTTTCCTTCATTTTCTATCTCAATCCAAGAAATTATAACTTAGGTTAAAGATCCATGTATGGTGAATCCTTATTAGATCCGCATCACGAAAAACCTCCACCGTTGTTGGCCCAACCCTTGCACCTCCGACCACAACACCACAACCACCACCTTTTCTTCCCTGCAAAACTCAGATATGCACCTTTTATATTGGTTTTGAAGGAGGATGCAGGGGGAGAGAAGGCAGTAGCAGGGAGAATTAAGGGAGAACGAAGAGAGAGAAAAAGGCGAGAGAGGGACAATTTGCGTCTAAGTGTTTTGATGAGGGCAACAATGGTGGTGTGGTAATTGTGCTTAGAAGATAATGATCTTGCTACCTTTGATATGTGTTGATGTTTCCTTTCAACAATGTCATTTTGTTGAGGGATTCAACACATGAATTTGATGCAAAATGCCCTTGTTAAGATTCATTGGTTGGCATATTTGCTTAAAGAGCTCCAAATTCCTCTCATTTCTCCTGTTTCGGGGTATTGTGAGTTGTGACAATCAATCAACCATATATCTTACTCATAATCTCATTTTTCACAAAAACACCGAATACATAGGAATTGATTGTCATGTCATTTGTGAAAACGTCACCAACGACTTAATTCATTTGTTGCTTGTGTCTTTTGCCAATCAATTTGCAGATGTCTTCTCTATTACACAAATGGTGGTTACGTTTCGATGATTGTTGTACAATTTATGTAAGAAGAATTAGTACAGTGAACTCGATGAATTTATTCCACCAAAAGTTCACTTCAAACGTGCTTTCTTCAACATTTGGATGTTCTGAACCAGAGGAGCTATGTGTAAATGTTAGTGTCCAATGTTCCGGGGATTGTGTGGTTCATAAACCGGGTTCAAACTTCTGAAGGTGTTTTTCACGTTAACCATCTGATAATTTGTTGTTGTTGTTAAATTTTCATGTCAAATTTATACCATCTGATAACTATCTGCTGTTAAATTTATGTGCCAAAGTAACACAATCCGTAGTAAAATGTTTGTAACCCAAAAAAGAAGAAAAGGAGTTAAAAAAAAAAATGATATTTATACAACCATTTTCTAACAACTTCTTGACAAGTTTCTCTGTCATACTCACATTATCATCTTATTATCTCTCTATTATTTTTTACCAATCAAGATAGAGAAAACCAAAATTATTATAAAAGTTGTACCAAAGAATTATAAAAATATCACTGATGAATCACAAAATGCTACAACACGAATACAAATTGCATTCGAAATCAGATAACAAGTAAAAGGTTGAAAAGCCAACAACGACACATAAATTTGTTTATCAGAAATCACATAATTAGCACATGACTTTTTTTTGACACAAATTAGCACATGATTTGAAAACCATAAACCCATATCATCGTCAAATCAAAATAACCATTACACTACAATTACAATCCTTCTTCCCTTCCCTTCCTTAATTCCTAGATACACCTTCAATTTAACTATACTTCCTAATTATTATTATTGCCTCCACCCCCCATATTGCTTCCTCCAGCACGTTGTCCAGCTTTCCTTGCTGCTTTCTCTTGCAATGCTTTTGCATCCCTAAACATCAATAAACCAATAATTAATTGAGTATAAACATAACAAAGAAGAGATTATGAAATAGCAAAAAAGGAAGAAACTTTACCTTTCTCTCCGTTGTTCAGGTGTTAACCCATCATTCTTAGATTGTTTAGATTTCTGATTAGCTCTAGCTTGAGCTCTTTCACGATCTCTTTCTCTTTGATTACCACGTGAGCTTCAGTTAAGTTCAAAAACAAAAACAAATTCAAATTCACAAAACCCTAATTTTTCTCAATTATTATTTTCTTAATCTTCAATTGATCAAAATTATAGCAAATAATAGAAGAAATAAAGATTTTTCTGAGAAAGGATATGAGTCATTATGAATTGATCGAACGATGTTGGTAACGAAACGCGAGCGTAAATTAAAAGACCTGGATGAGGAAAATTGAAAAAGCAATGCGATAAGCGAATTGCGTTATAGGGTTTGATAAATTGATAGAAGAGATGAAAAAAAACGTACCTGGAGAAGAAATGGAATCGAGGAGTGTGAAGGTGAAGGTGAAGGGGAGGGGAGAGGGGGTAAAATATAGTGGAGGTGTGAGGGATTTGGAATCAGAATCGAAGGCTCTAGAGACACAATAAAATTATTATTTATTATTTTTCCATTTTTTTATTGTATAAAATAGAAATGACACCTCAGATTATTCAACTAGTAATTGATAGATAGATTGAAGTAATTGACAGCTGGCAAACTAAATTCATACTCCAATGGAAGGAAGGACTAATTTTGGTTGGTTTAATTATTATTTTGTGTGTGTTCATTCAACTTGCAACATTGCATTTAAGTAATTTATAAGAAATTTCAATCAATTTTATTTCAATGATAATTACAATAAACAATTTATTTTGGACACCACAAATTTATTTATTTGTTTATTTTTTTATTTGAAGAGGTCAAAAATGGAGTTGTTCATATTAACC
Organism: Medicago truncatula; assembly: GCF_003473485.1. NCBI lineage: Eukaryota > Viridiplantae > Streptophyta > Magnoliopsida > Fabales > Fabaceae > Medicago > Medicago truncatula. Next base: position 4,066,070 of record NC_053049.1, read on the forward strand.
AAAATTATGCTTACACAAACATGCAAAAGAAAACTAAGCAGAGATTACAAAGGGGACAATCCAAAACAAAGTAATGGATTTGTCCATCAAACATAAAAATCTACGGGAAAAAGTACTATATTATCCTTTAACCACCGCCATGAATGTAGTTTGATTTGATCTTGATGTTGTTTTAAAGATTGATGAAAAGTCTTGAATTGCGCTCTTTCTAAGGAATCAAGATACAAAACATCCAAACTACTTCGAAACACGTACGAATTTGTTTTCTAAACAAATAAGCTCCATAAAATCGTAAAGCATGGTCTCCATCTCCACCCCTGCCCATTCACACCTATGCATCTGGGCTACTACGATGTTACTATCAAGGCATAGCTCAAATAGACGGCTAAACCTTGATCGTAAACACCGCCCTCAAACTATGGATCGCTTCAAAACGATGTACTTTCACCATCCCATGCACTATGCCCCACACATTGAATAAACCAGCTCTCCTCCCCTCATACAATAACAACACCCTCCCCAATATTACCCAACTCCCTCCACCATACCGACGCCTTGAGACCGCCTCTCCTAACCTTCCCCTTGTCGATCCCATACATATAGCCAAAACCTTATACCACAACCCCCGATCAACACATAACAGCCAACACCGCTTACCTAATAATAATGTTAAATTAAACTTTAATTTTTTTTTTTTATCTTCACTTAATTTTAATTCAAATTTAAAATTTCACAACAATTTAAACAATTCAACTCAAATATATCAGTTGCACACCTATTGTTTTATCTAGAACTCTCCATTCTGCCCCGTCACCATAGAACATCATGTTTCAAACCCAATCATATGTACATTTTCTTTCACTGAAACAATCATCACGTTCCGCTCAATCAATTTCTTTCCCATTTGACCCACACACTTCACGCTTAAGATGGACGGGATGTGGTTCCGCTACACATAGTTTCATTTTTATGGGTCTATGGTTCCCATTCACCATTTTTTTTCAATCTATTTATTTTTTTGAGACATTTGTGAATTTATTTGCAGAAAAGTTAATTTTTGAGACTTTTTCATGTTTCTGTTACTTGTATTTTTTAGATTTTTCATTGTTATAGGTGAATATGTTTCGTTCCCTCTTGATCTCTGAATTTCTGTTTAGATTTCAACAAGTGTTTTTTTAATGATAAACACCACGCCTTTTGCATTGTTGAATAGAGAATTGACAAAAAAAGTTTAACCCACCTGTATTTGCTACAATACCCATAAAGTTAAGAGATAAAACTTATAGATCAACAAACACAATAGGCAATCAACGTTGGAGATGTTCTAACAAACTACAAGCCCAAGTCTGATAAACTACCGATGCCTAAAGAGAAATCGTCATCTATCATATGAGTTAACGAGTCGGAACAGTTGTCTCAACTCGTTTTGAAGATTTAGCTATCTAAATTTATGAAACTACATCGATCAAGATTGAGTCAAACGTAAGACTAGTCTCCAACCTAAGTTCAAATTTATAAAACACAATAACATCATTTAAAAAATTACGTACATGAAATGAAACATAATTTGAGACCAATTCTAATAAATGATTTTCATTTTTCATGAAACATGTTCGTACTACCTGAAAAACATGTCTTAAGTACGTGAATTTTCATATCTAACACTGTTATCATTGAGAAGTTTGTTCGTTTGTTCTATGGATCTTATGAAGGGGCAATCAAGACTACATGATGATAAAGTTGGATCTTGAAAGGCATGTGACTGAATCAAATGAGGTTATTAGAGAAACTCTTCATCGATCTTTATTGCCTTCATTGAAGAGTATCAATTGGCTATGGTCCCAAAATTGAGAAGTTGGGTGTAACACAAACAAATCCGTATAAATCCAGCACCTATGCGAGACCCCCACCACTTCCAATTTTCAAATTGCTAGTTTGGCACATTTTTCAACTCTTTTCTACCCCTCACTCACTCATTGTTGAATTTTTATAAAATGAATTGAACATTTAAGAAAAAGTTATATTAAAAACAAATTAAAGTGTTGTTGATCAAATCAACATATCCTATGATTTAAGAACTACAAATTGAAAAAAATTCACTAGCATCTACTAATATCTTAATAAAATTGCATACTACACTTTTTAATTTAAAAATTAGCTACTAACATTCATTGATTAGCATTTGCCAACAAATGAACACTATCAATCATAGTTGTGCTAATATTATATGACTCATATCTAATCTGATATATGTGGCCTCTCTCTTTCTGTTAGGGTAAGGTATCCAAGGCGTTCTCTGTCTCTCCTTTTACTTTTGTCTTTCCTTTGTGTTGTGTCTTTATTAATGGTCCCACTTACAAATTTAATGATCCCATCTATAGATCATGTTTTTCTTTTTACTTCCAGTAAACGTGTTCTACTATACCAGGTCCCTAATGTTGGAGAACCTCCATTAATGTAGTCACGTAATTTTAACTTGTTGTACTAACAGACATGTTATTTTGACATGAACCGTATGGAGAACCTCCATTAGTGTTTTTTATCCAATAAGAGAAAATAATACTTTCAAATGTCGAAATGTATGTCAAAAATGTTTTTATTATCAACCCTACAAAATTGACTTTAATTCTGGGTCTCAAACCGAGTTTTTTGAAGTTGAAGAGAGAAATTATCAACCAAATGACTTCTTAAGAGATAGTCTTACAAAATTGCCTTGTAGATGTTGATTGTTATTATTATTTTTAAAGGTTAACATAAAAAAAAATAGTAATTCTAGAATGGTGAAAATCAGGAACAAAGTGAAAAGTTGTTGTTGACACATGTGGTTTGGCTGAGAAACACGGGTAAAATACTAAAATATCTTTCGGTAGTTAACGATCGAAAATCGAACCGGCTGCAGTTAATTACCGAAAAAAACTTCGACAGTTAACTGCCAAAATCCAATTTAATCCAAGTGCCGTGGAAATCATTAATCCAATTTAATGCATTCTTGCGTGACATAATCTCAAGACAATGAAGAATATCAACTACTCCCAACCGACATTAATGTCAAGACGATGAATTTGTATGACCGAAATTTTAATTAAGACAAATTTTAACTGCATTTATTCTATTCATTCATTAATAATTTGACATTGATTTACTATATTCAATTTAATTTAATTTGGCGTTGATTTCCTATATCATGATAAGAATGAATTATTAATGAATGAATGTAGTTAATGCATTCTTAATTCTAATTTTTCGTTAATTTCCTATATTCAATTTGGTCGGTGCTTTGCATTCATTCATTTTTTTTTTCTGAAGTTAATTACTACTCCTTCCATCCCAAATTGTATGTCACTTTGGAAAAAAAAATTATCCCAAATTATATGTCGCTTTACAATACCAATGAAATACTAATGTTATTTTTCCTATTATATCCTTAACTATTAATTACTCTCTCTTCTTTCAAATATTTCATTTATCTTTTCCATACCATTTATTAAGGATAATTTTGTAAAATAGCTCATAATTTCTCTTCCCTACACAATATTAATTACATTTCTTAATACGTGTGAAATAACCAAAACGTCGTACAATTTGGGACGGAGGAAGTACAATTTGTACGTTGGGATTATGTAGTTGACCATTGTGCCTTAATTAAAATTTCGGTTGTTTGGAGATTATGTCACGCAAGAATGCATTAAACTGGATTAATGATTTTCACAGCACTTAAGTGTTGATGAATTAAATTGGATTTCGGAGTTAATTGCCGAAATTTTCTTTATAGTTAACCGCAGCCGATTTCATTTTAGGTAGTTAATTGTCGAAGGATATTTTAATATTTTGCTCATGTTTTTCAGCCGTCGTCAACAAAGTGACCCCTCCTCTTGAATTTCAATTTGAGAGGTAAAACTTAATTTCTCACACAAAGAGAGGGACGGGACACAAACTCCGAGTTAAATTCTCTTTCTTTCCTATGTCGTCTTCTGTTTTTTCTTTTTCCATTTTTATAATTCTATTAGTAAAAAAACAAAGTACTCATCCAAAAGCAACGTTGACTCATTGCTTAATGCTTATATCTCCAATCTCCAACTACTTACAATCTTTCACTTCCAACAACTGAACAAAACAAACAAACAAAAACATTCTCAGTTTCTCATAATTTTCCATACCTCAATTTCTCAGAAACAAATGTAACAAAACCCAAACCGTCACACACAAAAAATGGAAAACCGTCAAAGAATAACACTTTACGATCAAATGACATCCACGAGCAACACTCGTAGCTCACTAGCTAGTTTAATCCAAAACGACGCCGTTTTATCCAACCAAAAAAACACAAACCAAACACTCTTAGATATTATACGAGAAAACGAACCAAACAACGTTGTTGTTAATGTTAGTGTTACCAACAGCAGCAGCAGCAGCAACAACAACGTTGTTAAAGATCGAAAATCATGGAAAGCTTTTAAGGAATTACTTCTTTTCAAACGTCGTACCTCGGATGAATCAACTCACCAACAACAACAAAACGAAGATATTCCGACCAATTCAGATCCGTCGGAATTTCTTCCCGGCGGCGAGTTTTCCGATGAGACGGCACAGGTTAGCATGTCGTTGATGGATTTGTTGGAAGAGAGTGAAATTGAATTGGAACGAATTAGTGATGTTGTTGATGAAGGTGATGACGTGGAAGAGAATAATGAGAAACGAGAAGAAGAAGAAGAAAGAGAAGAAGAAGGAGAAGGAGAAGGGAGTAATGTTAAGGTGGAACACAATTGTTGCGTGTGTATGGTGAGGGATAAAGGTGCAGCGTTTATACCATGTGGACACACGTTTTGCAGGATGTGTTCAAGAGAGCTTTGGGTTAGTAGAGGGAATTGTCCTCTTTGCAATCATTTTATTTTAGAAGTTCTTGATATTTTCTGATTATAATAATTATCATAATCATAATTATTATTCATTTTTCCCCCTTATTAATCTTTGTTTGAGTTTTGCAATTTTCTTTTCTGGGTTTTTTAATTGCATTTTTTGTTCAATTCATCGACTGTGATGAGTCATTTGAGTAGGAGGGGTTGCATGTGTAAATTAAATTCACTAAATTGTGTATGACTTCACTTGCTTGTTATTTTATGATTTTTCAACATTTTTTTTTTTTTTTATGTAAAACTTGTATGCAACATTTTGTGATTTTTAATCATATATTTTACTTGTTTCATGTGGAAAAAAAAAATTGTATTCAATCACCTAACCTAGTCCCTCAGTTCTTGTGATGCACACTCCTAAGCCTTAGTTAAAAAAATAAAGTAAAGTTGGTAAACAAGATATCTAATGTCACATAACTTATTTTGACTCGTAAGTCATAAGAACTCTTAACTACTAAGTAATGCATTTAGGAAGAACAACCAACACCAAACTAAACTAAACGGCATTGTGCTGTTTGGAGCATTGTCCACCAATGTTAACATTAAACATAAGAGTACAACTTACCCCAAGTGTATATTATATTTGAAAATGCAACTATGTATGACTGGCTTTTTCTAATTTTGATATTGTGTTTTTTGGGATAAGGTTTATGTTTCCCTAAATTTTTTTTTTTTTTGTTTGTGGTTTGTGGATTGGAGTTAGAGCTGCTAACTGCTAACCTAATTGGAAATTGGGATGATTAATCTTTTCTTACGCGCCGCTTGTTTCCTTTGCTTAAGAAATAAGCTCTTTTTTTGTTTTTAAAAAAGAAACATGACTTATAGCTCTTAAACATCATTTAACCCACAGTGTGTGTTTGGATCCCGCTTTTGGACACCAAATTTTGTGTCCAAATGCAATCTTAAATCTTAACGTGGATATGCCGAAGCTACAAAACTATACTTCTACCAAGACGTGAAAATCCACGTCAGAAAATACCAATAGTTACTAGAGTTATTTTAATGAATAAAAGCAATTAAACCTCCTTTAAAAAAAAATATGATTTTGTTAATAAACATTCCCTAGCCATATGCATGTCTGACACAATGTAAAATTTACAATGGTAAATGTCCCAGATAGTTTAACTAACCAACACGATATTGTTTGGTTAAACGTCCTAAGTTCGAACTAAAACCTTATAAATTATGTGTGTAAGTGTAAGTTTTGATGATGCTTGTCACTTCTTCTATAAGAAATAACATTGCAGATGTTTAATCTCGACTCCATATGCTTTGCCAAAAACACAAATCATGTTGTTGAAATGGTGATTTAACTTGCTCGTTGTCGAGTCTCCAATGCAATGCGTACCAATCATGTTGTTGCCTCCTCCCACTCACTCGTGAGTTTGCATGGTTGGTGATTAAGTTCTAGACAACAAACATTTTTTATGTTTGATGTACTTTGTAGTTGTACAACTAAGTTATTCCAACTAGATATCTTTTAAAAATAACCTTTTGAAAGTGAAATTGCAAGCCCGCTATTATTAGTTAAATAAAATACTCTATAAAAAATGATGCCCCCTCTTGGCTCGGTTTTTCTTAATATAGATGGTAGCATGTTCTTCAAAAATAGATGGTAGCATGTTTAAGAATTCAGGTTTAACAGAGTTTGGTGGTCTTATTGGAGCTCATGAAGGCTCTATTCTACGTGATTTTTATGATAATATTGATCCCCCTTGTATTTTGCATGGTCTGGATTTGTGTTGGTCGACTGGATGTTGATGGGTTATGTTATTCAGCTGGTTCATGATCCACTTAATGTTTCACAAATTTGGTAATTTAATTAGCTTGATTAAGAAGCTCTTGAGTCAAGATTGAATTGTTGATTTATATCATACTCTTCAGGAAGGCAAGGCAACTCTGCTGTTGTTTGTTTAGCTAAGTTAGGTGCTAATTTTCTTGAGAAATTAGTGTGCTTTTAAATGCAGCTCCTCCAGATTTGTCCTCCATGTTACAGGCTGATGGGTTGGCCATCTCTTTTGTTAGACATTAGCCTTTTTAAGTTTTTTATTCTTTTATTTTCTTTTTCTCTTTTCCCTTTGTAACCAAAAAATTCATTATTGCCTGCACAAGTTAGGCATTAGAATTTGTATTCAAACACAATCTTAACCATAATTAGCTATCCTTATGAGCTTAATCAATAGACATTTCAAATTATTTTCATGAAATGTATGCATACAAGGGTTCATGTAATAAGTAACATATTAATACTCCTTCAAAAAAAAAAAGTAAAATATTAATATAAGTGTTCATGTAATAAGATAAACTATTCCAAATACCCCCTTAGTTATTGTATACAACACATCACCTACAGGTTTGAACCTTCAAATAACTGGTAACAGTGAGAAGTCGATATATTGCTACAAGAGAAAGAATACATCCCACTTAATCGAGTAAGTGATGCTATGAAGAAATTTGATTTTTTTTCTTTCTTTCCAATTAAATGTAAATAATAAGGGAGAAACCAAATAAAATTGAAAAAAAAAAAAAATACCACCACAATTTCAGGCAGTGTTTTATATGCTAATTCTGTAAGTAGACCAAGTGCTCCCTAACTCTAAGATTTTGTTTTTCCTTCTCTTGCAGTAACAGTTACTCCGTGGAGACACCACCATGGCGTTGCATAGCAACTACTGGCTCGTTGCACCTCAAACACCTAAATGATGGGGCAGCAGCACATCGTGTTCGAAGACAGTAGTAACAATATCTGGCAGAAAGAAATTGTAAAACATTGCTTAGTTGAAGCCCGTTAATGAAAAATAGTTAAGTTTGAAGCATACATATACGTATAGTTGTTGATCTACAATACAAACATTACACATCAACGAGTTCTTGGAAACTATCAAAAGTGATGGCCAGTGAAAGTGAAAAGTCCAAAACAGCAAAAGAATAGTGCAAGATGAGAGAACATGCAGAGACGTACCTGTGCTGACAAGGTAGAGCAACAAAGGGAATGATTGGAGTAGCCTGGCATATGGGACATGCAGTGCTATCCTCACCCGAACTTGATGATTTATCCTTAGAAAAAGGCCGGAGGAGATTTTTCACCGATGATGAATTTAGAAGAGGAAGAAGCAACAATAACATTTCCTGTCATCCGAACCAGACATAATCACCATCTAAGTTTTAGAATATCATGATTGCAAATTCATTTCCCATCATGTCCAGAATAATGCATCAAGTTGCGAGATAGCATCCAGCTGTTCTGGTTGGCATAAAATGCCCAAAACAACTAATATCGTCTCTGAGGATGAGGCAAACATTTTTGGTATCGGGGATATTTATAAAATGAATGTGTCACTGTCAAGTTGGGAATAATCAACTTAATCGATAAATCATACAGCGAAGCTAACAGCACACTTCACCAACAAACAGAATCTCAGATTCGTTGAAAAAATGAAAACAGTGAATAACTGATTTCCCAGCGATATAAGCAGAGAATGGAAAACAATGAATGCCATGAATTGTGCCCAATATATAAAGACCGTAGTGTAAATAAAATCTAGGTCATAAGAAGTTTCAAAAAGTAAAAGTAGCATGTTTAAGCCATAGGATCCACAAACTAAGAGAACAAAAACTGGATGAAGAGAAGGAGAAGTACCGAGAATTCATTCCAAACTAATTGTCGGTTCATATACTCAAAGCTAACAGCACGGTTCATATTTGGGCTCCCATATACAAGCCTAGCTCGCAAGACTCTTTCAATAAGATTTCGATATCTGTTTCAAAATGGCACACAACAAGATGAGTTTTACACAGCAAGTAAATCATGTGATAGTCTCGCCCTAGAGAACACAGAACATTCAGGCTAAATGAAACCGAATGTTGAGATATTTCCCATTCAGGCTATCCTAAATCCTCACCGTCTAGTCATCCCATCGACCAACCACCCACAAAGTTGGACCACCGGCTCTAAAAACATAACCAGCCTATATGTCTATCGCCAGAACACCCCCGTTAATGGTGGACCTACGCGCCATCACACACGCAAACAATCCCAACACAAACTATTCAAAAGACTAAAACTAGATAAACAAAGTGTTTATGTGAATTGTCTGGTTGTTCAAAATAATCACCTTCCCGTGCAAAGAAATATCAACAGGTTTCCAAATGAAGCAGCTCTATAAATCCCTTCTATTCTTTGTATCAAGATCCATAAACGCCGTGCCAATGGTCTCTGGAAAGAAAGAAAAAGTCAAATTAGAGCTCACTTCTGTCCACAATGGCCTACAGGTTTGCAAGTTGGTAGTGTATGGCTTAAAAGGCCAGATTTAAAAAATACCTGCTCAGTATCACCCCACCTACGAAATGCAGAGAACGATTGTAAGCGAGCCCAAATATACTGACCACCAACAGTGGCAATACAATACCAAAGCTTCTGAGCAACAGTGAGTCCAGGTCCCTCCAGACCAGTTCTTACTGCATCAGAGTACCCAAAGGAATAAAAAGTTAATGAACAAATTACAAGGATGAAGAATGTTTTAAACTACTGTGTCTATACACTGGTAACATATCTCTTCTACAGTTCAAATACTAAGAAGAAAAAAAATTAGTTTGTTAAAGCAAGGACCAAACAATATATACACCATGTGATATTTTAAAACCTTCAGCAGCTTGTTATATGTCCATGAAGCTAAGGTACTAAGAAGAAAAATAAACAACAAAGACTTGGAAGACTGGTTCAAACACTAATGAATTAAAAATTTCTTTATCCAAAGGCAACAGGATATCATCAATTCCACTTGTTTTAGGGCCTACTGCCTAGGCACTCATCATGGTGGTAATTACAATAACAGATAGGGTGATACAGGGAATTCATTCTCAGTGGTTAGTCTTTGCATTTTATCAAATAAGAAAATATAATTGAGAACCATCTCGCAACTCTGAAAGGCATCTTAGCTACCTAGTACAACAAACATATAAGATTCTGAGTTTCCTACCTTTGTCCCTTGACTCAACTGCGCGCTCATCTCTATACCTCAGATTCATGAGAGCAATACCGGGAGTTGGTTTATCCACCCAAATTGAGAACCTCCAAATAAGAAACTCAAGGAAAGCATCAAGCTCCGCTTCATACTGAAATAACATTCCTGGCTAATCCCAAAAGAAAAACAGTAAATAAAGAACTAGAAAGATAATAAAAGCAGTTCCAAATAGAAAGTACAATTAGGGATGTTTGGATTAGTTTATTTGAGTGCATATACCGGAATAAATATTTACGAGACTGTTTGGGGGAGTATATGGAAACAACTTATGACATATTCAGCATATATACTGGCATAAACACTTTTGAGACTATTTGGGAGAGTTTATGGAAAAAACTTATGACATATTCAGCATGTAGACTGGCATAAACACTTATGAGACTGTTTGAGAGAGTTTACGGGAACAGCTTCCGACATATGCATAAAAAAATTTCACCTTGTTTCCATAAGCTCTACATGATAACTTATCAAAATAGTTAAATAGCTTATAATTTATATAAAAACAATTTGACTTTTATATTATTCTTTGTTATAGATATAGCTTATATATGCATTTATATGATAAGCACTTATGCTCTTGTCAACAAAAATAAATTAGCACTCAATTAAGCTGCTTAATCCACACAGGGTCTTATTCAATTACCACTAATACCATGAAAATTCATACCAAATCAAACAAAATGAAAGTACCTTCATCAAAGTGAAGACTTTAACCAATTGTTCTTTCAACATAGCTGACATTTCAATATCCAATCTTGCAGCATCAACTTGGTTGACTCTTGATATAGAAATAGGAATAGTTGACTGCATAAAATAACAATATAAATAAATAAAAATTATAAATTGAAAAAAAACGCAAGTTGATCAAATACCCAATTTTGAAATTGAAATTAAAAATCAAAACTTTTTTATAGCACTAATAAATAATAAATTAGGATTATGAAGATAAATAAAGAGGAAAAAAGGGGTTTAAAGAGATTGAATTGAAATGGGGAATTGGAAAGGAATGAACCTGGTGAGAGAGGGAAATCCAGCGAGGGAGAAGTTTGTGGGAAGTGAGGGTCCATGCATCTTGGGGTGGAACGGAAGGTAGAGTAGTGCTGCTCATTGGAGGAAGATGAAGATGAAGATGAATTGAATGAGGAAGGAATATGTGTTGTGTCCATGCACCAGAGAGACAAGGGAGATTGGAATGGTCTGGTTGTTGCTCAACACTGTTCACAAAGCGGTTTATGTGAGAGAATCCAATTTTTACTATTCGCACTTCTTCTAATGGCTCTTTTTTGTCTTTTGCTACTCCTTTTTTCTAGTTACCTTTCCATTTTCACCATTTTTCTTATTTTATTTTTAACTTCATTCCACTTGTATATTAATAATTCGAGACCAATTGTTTAGCAACTTGGATAGTAGTCATAAATTGGATTTCAATATGTTTGAAATTTTTTGTAAAGAGATTAAAATTTAAAGCTAAAATATGCTTTTGGTCCCTGTAAATATAGCGAATTTGGGTTTTGGTCCCTGGTAAAAAAAAAATTTGAAATCAATCCCTGTAAAATTTTTTGTTTTTTAAAAAAGTCATTGGCCCCACTTCTTGCTGATTTGGCACATTTTTGTCCATATGGCACATGATGACTGTGTAGGACTGGTACATGTGGCAATTATGTTGATTTAAATATTAATGAAAAAAATAAAAATGCTAAAATGGTTTTTGTTTGTTTTAATTAAATACAAATAATTATTTTTTTAATTGAAATTTCAAAAAATAATCATCTTCATCCATCTTATGAATACGTGTACCAGTAAAGCAATGCAATCTTGAATAAAATTCATAAATTTCCAGCCAGCTGCATATCAAACCCAAGAAAAAATTGCTCAACAAAAATCATTCATTCAAATCCATCTTCATCACCAAAATCACGACAAAGCCATAAAATAAATTAAAGCAACAAACCAATTGACTCATAAAACACAAATCACTTTGGATTCCCAAACCTTCACCATACTATTCCAATCCTTCATTCATCAAACCAATTTACAGTGGTGATGGTGGTAAGGCTAAGTTGTGTTTCATATATGAATCAGATCTGTCATTAATCATCAAAATTAGATATGAATCAAACTCCGGATATCACGATTTGCAACGGACTGTTAATGAATCAAAGCTGTATAAATAGACGACAAAGAAGACGGCGGCGACGAGAATCGGAACAAGCTACACCGGCAAGCGAAACCCGAACCCAGTTGGTGGAAAGGGGAAAATCTTAGGGTTTCCAATTTCCCCCTTCTTCTTCTTCATCAATCTCCATCCCTCTTCATCTTCTTCTTCGTCGTTCATCGTTTGAATCGACCATCCATTTCAATCCCTCAATCGTTCATCTTTCGAGGAGTGATAAAACAATTGTGGCCGGAGGAATATAGAGAGCGATGGTGGTTAATGACGAGATCGGAGGTGATTTATGTGGGGATTTGATGGATTCTGGGGTAACCTAGTGAAGAACCAATGATGAATGCAGCTGAAGAAAGATGAATAAATTGCTTTTCTGGTTCCAAGTTTGCATTGCTTTTTTGTAGAGATAATGAATATGTTGATTCTAATTCTTCTATATATTTATTTTTAGTTTTGAAAAACTAATTTTAATTTTATTAAAAGGATTTATAAAATGTTTAAAATAAATTAAATTCCATGTGTGCGCCACATGTTCAAGTTGGTACAGTCATCAGCTACCACCTAAGCAAAAATGTGCCAAATTAGCAAGAAAGTGGGTCCAGGGACTTTTTTAAAAAACAAAATTTTTTGCAGGGATCGATTTCAAAAAAAAATATTACCAGGGACCAAAACCCAAACGCACTATATTTGCAGGGACTAAAAGCATATTTTAGCCAAATTTAAAAGAGTATTGTCAAAACTTTAAATGTGTTATTTTGTCAAAAATAAAATTTTGAAGTTCATAGTCTTCCTTTTTATTGATACAATGACTTGTTTAACAAAAACATGGAGAAATGAGTATGCATTATGCATATGCCATAAGATTCAACTCATTTGTTTTTCATTGATTTTATTGAATCAATATTAATCAAATCATTATTTTAACCGTAAAAATAGGAAGGAATATGAGTTTCTTCTTTCTATTTTCAATGGATCTCTTCTTCAAAAAGAAAATTCAATGGATCTCTTCTTCAAAAAGAAAATTCAATGGATCTCATCACTAGATTTTTATGATTTCAAGTGGTTTTTAAACATCTTTACCAAAAAAATTATGTAGTTTAAACACCCCTCAAGGGAGGAGAATTTTTTTTTGGTCTATAAATTAAATGATAAAGATCACTGAAACTTGAACACAATGCAAGGTATTGAGTTTAAACTCGGATGAATATGTTCAACCTAACAATTTTGGCATTGCCAATTGACATAGAGGAGAATTTAATTTAATTTACATATTTATTTCTACAGTGAGGGAGGTCTAAATCTAAACATTGGAGAGATGAAATGAATATAATTCTAACATTCATTTCAAGAGAAGAGAGTATAATGTACTCTTAATAGGGGTGGGTATGGTTCGGTTAACCATAAATATTGAACTAAACCGAATTGTTGAAATGGTTTAAAAAAACTGAACCGAACCGATTAAGATTTGGAGCAATATAGCTTGTTATTCAAGTATTCAACTGTTTTTTAATCACTGGTTAACCAAAGACTATATGATATGAACCACTTTCTTATATCATCCTAAAACCCAACTCAGATAAAATGTAGTTACTATCTTCTACAACTTAAACAGAAACATCAAATTACAACGTATTTGGCATCAAAATTTAAATGCCAACGTATCATTTATCAAATCCAATTAATCAAAAATTTGGAGTCAATTTTTGTTCATATATTTTCTACATTACAGAAAAACTGTTTGTAAATTGTGTTGGGTTTAGACAAAAACAAAACAAATGATTTCTACAGAAACTAGACAACCCCAAACGTATTGAATTTAGCCTTACAAAACCTATCATAATCATTAAGAATCTCTTGAGCAAGTTCATCATCACCAAAACCCTTAAACCCATTACTCAAAACCTTAACAACATACTCATCAAATTCAACAACCTCCCCCCACCCACTCCTTTTCAACATCTCATAAACCCTAACCAACAAATCTCTCCTCTTCGCACCAATGACCGCTTTAATCAAACTCAAAACCCCTTTCGGATCCTCATCACACCCAATCCCGCCCCCCACTTCAATCTCCTCAATCAAACGGTCCACGTCTTCATACATACCACAATTCCCCAGCACCTGCACAAAGGGTTCAAAGAGTCATGCATAGCAATGTTGTGTCTCTTATATGTTAGAAGCGCAGCTAGCTTGCATTTCATTCTTGTGTTATACCTAATAATATGACACCGACGATAATTCTTTATTTACAAAATCGACAATCGAAACATATTATAAAATAGATTTTTTTGAGAAAATATTATAAAATAGATATGGCTATAATAAATCAATCTAACTCAATTCAACATTAAAGAATTATTGTTGGTGTCATATACAACATTCGGTCACTATTATAAGTAAAAATCACAGTGTATGTGGTCATTAATTGAATGGTAGGTTTGGTTGCGGTTACCTTGAGCATTTCAGCATAAAGGGTGAGATCAGCACCGTATTCAGATCGGACGGCTGAGAAGACACGAAGTGCGAGGGTGGGTTGTTCTTGACGGAGAAGCTCTTTTAGCGTAGCGACCAAGTCGGATTTGATTAAGCGGGTTAGGGTTTTGGTTTGAAGTTGGGTTTCGGTTTGGGTTTGTGGGTTGATTCGGTTTATGCGTTTAAGCGTTTGAATTGCTTGGATTGCTTCTATGCTTAGGAATCGGCCTTTGATGAGTGGTCCACGCTGGGAACGAGGGCCGCCGCAGTGTACTGGAATGTAGCTCCGTCGTGTGGGGGTTGAGGGTTTTATGGATGGAGAAGAGTGGGGTTTGATGAAAGTGGGGTTTTGGTGGAGAGAAGAAGCCATTGGTGATGTGAAATGGGAGTGAAGCACAACGATAACGAAGGTTATCTAAATGGGATTTGGATTTTTCACTATTTTTGCCCTTTTAATAAATTGATTAGAGAAAAATAAAATAATAGAATATTTTTAGTACAAAAATTTAATAAAATCCAATCTAAACTATTTGGTCCATAAAATTTTAAGTTAGTGTCTTCTAGAGCTTGAAATAAAATAGATTCGAATTTACTTTTAAAGGAAAATTCAAATAGTTTTAATAATTGTAGTAAATTATAAGTTAAGGGTGTTCCTTCACATCTAAAAGAAAACGTAAGTTAATCTAAAAATAACATAAAATTGAATTTTATTGAATGTTTTTTACTTTTCTTTATCTTCTTCTTTTTTTGAAAAGTCAAAATAAAATATATTAAACTCAATAAAGAATCTTACATGTCACAAGAAGTGCAATGATAGAAATTTAAAGTATCTATACAATCAATTCAAAATCACAACAAAAACAAAGAGAAACTATAAAAAAATAAAAGTAAAAAAAAAACTAGGTAAGTGATAACACTCGGCACATGATGGATTTAAGCCACCAATTATGAAGATTACAAGTTAAGTTTTCATTTTTTCGCTTTTAACCACTATAAAGATAATAGTTTCACTTTCTCGATTAAGTGGTGCATCGAAGCCTCCTTATGCTAAAAATTAAGATAATTTTTTTTCTTCTAAATAATCTAAGCATAAGATAACCAAATCATTTGATAGAATATCATAATTTTTTAGAGAAACGTTCTAAATTTCCAAATTGGATGACATGATTAGAAAGATAGAACATATTTGCTGAGTGAATGTCTAAACTTTGCCAAACAAAAGACTAAATACTCAAAAAAATGGACAACCAAAAACAGATAATCAACATTTTTCTTCAACCTACAACCACTCGCGTAGAGATTAGAATCATATATATGGATTACTTCATGTCATCCTTTAAGTTTAAAGTTTGTATCAAATCAGTCCTTTTACTTTTTTTTTAGTTTAAAATTAATCCTTAATTAATGTACGTAAAAGTGAACAAGTTGGTCCTTTAGTTTAATTTTTGTAATAAATTGATTAATTTTTTCATCTAACTTTGTTAAAAATGTTTACATGATCATTTAACATTGAGGTGGAAGGTCCAATTAGTGTTTATGACATCAAACATGATTACTTACATACATTATCTTCTTATTGTTTTCTAATTTAATCCTAAATTTATAGATAAATATTTCATCAACAACGTTATAAATCAAGTAATCAATCAATTTTGTTTCAAATTAAGACCGAAAAATACACTTATGAACTCTAATCTTGTATCTATTTGTAAGAAATTCAATGATTTCACTCTCCACTCTCCAAGGTCAGGTGTTTACTCAATAATTTCACCTTGGAGTCTAATTTCTCTTGTTCTAACATGATTACTGGGACATCAATTGTACCCCTTGGATTCTACACTCTTCAAGATATTTGAAATGTTTTTCAACCCAAGATTCTACCACGAAATCACTCAACTCTTAGCCTCTGACTAACTTAGAATTCTCAGTTTTTCCTCACTCCCACCTCATGTTCAACACCCTGTATATATAGACATTGCTCTATTCGCCTTGCGCTTGAAGAAACAGTCCTTGCGCCTATCAGACTTTCCGAGCAAGAAAGCGGTACCATTGAAGAAACCGTCTTGCGCTTCAAGAAACATCCATGCGGCCCATCAGACTTACTGAGCAAGAAAACTACCTAGCATTTCAACTTCCTTAAAAGCAAGCAGCGGCTTCAGAGTAAAAATGCCTCGCGTTTTCCATAGAATGCTCCCAACACGATTTTGAGACACACACAAGACCCATTCTTCTCTTATTCGGCACATGCCACTACTTTCCAAGGAGAGATCACACGATTCAGGTTACCGGTCTGCTCACATACTTGGTAAAGGGTGAATAAGTTGACAAGGAAATCGCCTAAACAGTTGTTGTCCTGAAGGCATAAGAGAATATGAGAAATTAAAAAACTTAACTCATTCCTCATATAAACAGTTGTTAACAAATTCCACTGATATTCCATTCTGGAACAATAGTATATGATATAGTCTCATAGCAAGTCTGTTAGCATGAAATTTAGTAATTAGAAGAAATATGTGAAGCACAAACCCGATGATATAAAGATTGAATATAAGCAGTGTTTGGTCCCATCATGTTTTCAAAGGACATGAATCTGAAATGGTTTTCCCTGGCTTGTATTGTTCGGAAGTTTGTATTTTAAGATTAATAATTGATAATTGTAGGGCCATACTAACACCTTTTATACAATCACGACAAACATAAAGTCTCAATTGATCTATGTAGTTGGTATGATTAACAATACAACTAATGATTAGCATTCCCTTTTTTTAATTTCTATCTGCTTTATTTATGCCAAACTTTTATTTTATTGGTCAAGTATTTATGCCAAACTTCATTTTCTTAAATTTGTAGTAATTTTCATTGCTTGTAATAAAACTTGTAAGACTATATATCAAATCTATCCAAAGGGATCAATCCCTATGATATCAAAACAAAAGAAGGAATTTCAAAAAGTAAAACAACCCTTTAGAGATAATAAGCACTTCTAGACATCACCAATCTTTTGAATTCTTACCAAACAATGATTTACTCTTAAACAACTTTACAATCAAACTAAAAACAAAGAAGAGAAAAACAAGAGTTGCTTTTCCTCTTTTTCATTATCCCAGAACAAGAATCACATACATAACATAGCCAATAACAATAAGTTAATAATTCAATAAAATCAAAAGTCACTGGAAAGAGGTGCATGTTCAGTGTGCATGAACACATTGCCATAGATAAGCCCAGCCAAACCACCACCAATAAGAGGCCCAGCCCAATAGATCCAGTTGTCATGGAAATTTCCACTAACAACTGCAGGCCCAAAAGATCTTGCCGGGTTCATTGACCCGCCAGAGAATGGGCCTGCAGCCAATATGTTGGCACCAACAATGAAACCAATGGCAATGGGTGCAATTGTGCCTATTGACCCTTTCTTTGGATCAGCTGCTGTGGCATAAACTGTGTATACCAAACCAAATGTTATGATTATTTCAGTAACAACTCCTCCAATTGGTCCTACTTCAGCTGCTACACTGTGGATTGGAGTTTCCTGTCAACAAATCACAATATTAGTTCAGCATATTATATTATAATCTTAACTATAATGAACTCAACATTATGTTATTCTTGGACTTCGTATATAGTATTAATATTAGCACATTAGGATAATCTTAACAAAGGATTATGACAGCTAATTGTAAAGTCATCAAAATCAACTGTTGGATCTAGATAAGATGACTCACATTCTGATTCTGTATCTTAGACTATGTTTATCGAAGTCATAATTATTGAGTTATTCGATCTTGATCCAATAATTCGGATCACGTGACTGCGTCAAATGAGATCAGGTTTACACAATTGTTTTCTAGGATATTCTCTATACACGCAAATAGTAAATTTTTATAATTAACATATTACCATATGCTTAAGAGATCTGAACTGTTTTTCATTCGGACTACACCAGTTTGGTATGATGAATGCACTTTAATTTGTATTTAACAATTTTTATTGTTTTAAATTTTATAATACAAATAGGAACACCATAATAATCTGAGAAATTAATTATGACCGTTTATTATGTCTGCAATAGTTTATGAATTTGGACCAAATTTTAACCATGGTCCACATAATAGTATGATGGATGTATATAATATTAAGGCAAATAAATGTTTATGCATATGAAACTTATGGTGTAATGAAATATATTTGGCACATTGAACTCATGTAGAATTAATAAGTGACTAAGCCATGTGAGCTAGATAAGTGGAATTTAAACTTACCAAGCCTCCAGTGACAAACTGGAGAAGAAAACATGCAACAATGGATCCAAGAAGCTGAGCAATCCAGTAGAAGATACCAGTGAGGATGGTAATCTGTCCACCAACAGCCAATCCAAAGGTGACAGCAGGGTTGACATGACCACCAGAAATGTTGGCACCAACTGCAACAGCAACAAAAAGTGCAAAACCATGGCAAACAGCAACTGCTAGTAACCCTGCTGGATCAAGAGCTGCATCTGATGTCAACTTACCTGCAAATTAAGTCAAAGAACAATAATCTTTGTTAATCAAAATGAAAATTAAACACTTATTTTCATTGTTTTTGTGTTATTTACTGCTAGAATTGAAATGACAGTCCATGAGGCGCTCGATAGTAAGAGTTTGAACATGAAACCTCAAGAAATAAACGGTTGTAAAATGCCCTTTCCAACTTAGAAAATGAAGTTAAAATACTGGCTAATATTAGAAACGGAAAAAATAATATTGCTCGCCAAAATTGGTGTCTTTAACAATTAGACGAAAATAAAGATGTATCTTGTCTTTTTATGTCTCTAAATTTTTGTCGAATTACTCACAAAAAAAATTAAATAAATCTCCAATTTTGACGTCTCTAATCTTTTCTCTAATTTTCATCAAAAATTCAACTTTAATGGTGAAAACTTCACTATAATTCTAGTAGTAATGGGGTGGGAGGGTTAAGACATTGTGATCTTAGGTTCAATTCTCTTGTAAAGAAGAGAAAACTAACCATAGGCTATGGCTGAACCAACACCAGCAAAAACAAAGAGCAATGTTGAGATGAACTCAGCAATATAGGCCTTAATTGAGCCAAAACTGAATGAATCATCAAGCCTTCCAAATGCTATGCCAGCCATCTTCAGAAGTTTCTAGGAGAACCTAGTGGAGAGAATAAGATAAGGAAGATGTTCTAAATGAGGAAAATATAACACAAAAGACTTATCTAGTGAGTTCTATTTATAGCTGATCAAGTTGTTAGATACTATTACTAATGTATTATATTATAAGGCTTCTTTAATAAGTTGGTTATAGTTATATTATTATTTAGTATATTATACAGTCGATTAATCTGAATCGTTAAATCAATGAAAATAATCGTAATGAATTTCTTAGTTTTACAAATGAAGCAACATTGCATTGGTCAAAAGTGAAGTTAGACTTAGGTTTCTTAAGCAAGATTCTGGATTCGACTCTCGTAATTGAAAAAATGTGGTTGGGAGAGGTGACCTCATGATTAAAGATAGCGAAATGATTTTTCGACGAAAATTTTGTTGATAGTTGTAAACTATTCCAGTATCAAATTAATGTCAAGTTTATGATGCACAAGTGATATAAATCTTACATTATGCATAAATTTATTTTCATTACTGAATCAAGAAATCTCTCCATTAAACGAATGAGATGTGATTAGACTTATTAAGCCAACAACCAAAAACAAACTTATCTATAATGCAAGACTAATTAGACAAATGTTAAAATTAATCTCTGAATTAGTTGAATATGGTTATGTATAAGGGATAAAGAGAATATGGTTATGTGTACAACAGATCCATGCATATCCAATCAAGTCTTTTAGTGGCAACCTTAGCTGTCATTTGTGTGCTTTATCAGAATTGTCTGGAAGCTAATGAATGATTCCTCCATGTGAGCAGGGGAAAGTGGTAGAGGTGATGTTTGGTGGTGGGGCATAATGTGAAGGAAATAATCATAATCATTAAAAAAAAGTAGAAGTGGAAAACATGAATAGGTTTGGGCCACTAATAGCACCGGCCATGGTCTAAAGAATTGTGGAATTTGAAAATTAGTGAGTACAAAAATTTGTTGGTGTCATATAATAATTTCAATGAATTAACATGTCATAAGTTTGTTGTTTTTGTTTAGTTTTCTATATATATTATGGGAAAGTGGTCGGTTAGTTGGTGCTAATCCAATTTCACTTTTTTGGACTTTTTGACTTTTCTGTTTGTAAAAGTTTTAGAAAAAGAGTAAGCTCTCACTCTACAAGATATACTAAGGCATTCTAATCATTGATGATAAATTAACAATTGATGTTTTAGCAACGGATTTGTTATGCATGTTGAATTTATCAAGGGATGTAATTTTTTACGTTATAAAATAAATTGCTCTCTTTGAACCTTTCAAATAAAAACAATTGCTCACTTATTAACTATTGATTATTTTATGTTGTCACAAAAAATGTGTTTTTGGATATCTACATGCGATCCTTTAATTGGTCCATTGCTATTGGCTAAAAAGTTGAGAGTCTCCGAGTGGCCGGTGAATGGTCCATGCACAGACCTTTTGGTACCTATATTGAACAAAATTCAATTTTCAGAAATAGTTCTCTTGTTCACCGTTGTAAACTCACAAATACAAAGTGGAAAATTTCATATTTGAACTTGGGATATAAAAGATATTCAACCTAGCAATTAAGGATATGGCTTTCAATTTCAAGGAACATAATTTCAAATAGTTATGTGTTACAGATATGTCACTTTCACGCTTTAGTCACGCTATTTGACATGAAAAATACCAATATTCAACAAAGTATATTAATACTGCATTAAGAGTTTTGTTTTCCATTGAAATTCATGTTTTTTTTTCTTTTTTAGAATTCTAAATTGATCAATCTCCTTAGGATGCTTAATGGCTTTTGGAAGTAGCAATATTATAGCATTGACAATGCAATAATGGAACTTGGTAGGAGACAACAATATATGGATAGAAGTGAGAAACAAAATTACAGCAAAGATCCTTCAATTGTCTGCTAGACTCCACCTGCTAAAATATTGGAAGAAAGAAAGAAGCAAATAGAACATAATGAAGGATCATGAACATGTTGAACTTGAAGCACAAAGTTGCAGATATACAATAAGATCAAAGCCCAAACATCAAGATTTCACTCCTACTCCCCCACCAAGTCGAATCAAAACTCTGTTACCACTTTTTGGGCAGTCCAAGTAGTAATAGACTAACGTTCAAGATCAGGTCAAAGAGACTTCGACACCACACATTTACTAAAAATATTGGAGAATAATTCCTTGTGTCTTTCATTCCATTCATGGTCATTATATATCTGTACAACATAACTTGTTTCCTGATTTTCTGTGAAACCAGTTCACATATTCTAGCCTAAGACTTGGCATAGTATCACACTAATTATGAATAATATCAAGCTAATAATTACAATGAAGACTAATTATTAAATGAATGTGGACATATATACATATAGTCTAATACACCCCCTCAGTCGAAGCAGGAGGAGGATGGATGCTGAGGCTGGAACGAAACTCATCGAACAATGGTTTAGGAAGGCCTTTAGTAAAGATGTCTGCATATTGGTATCGTGTAGGCACGTGCAGAACATGAACTTGACCCAGTGCAACTTTTTCTCGAACAAAGTGGATATCCATCTCGATATGTTTGGTACGTTGATGATTCACGGGGTTTCCCGAGAGGTATATGGCACTTACGTTGTCACAATAGACCACAGTTGCCTTTGAAATGGGGCAGTGAAGTTCAAGTAGCAGGTTTCGAAGCCAGCAGGACTCAGCAACGACGTTGGCAACACCGCGATACTCGGCCTCTGCGCTAGAGCGGGATAATGTTGCCTGTCGTTTGGCAGACCAGGAGATGAGATTGTCACCCAAATATACACAGTAGCCCGAAGTAGATCGGCGGGTATCAGGGCAGCCACCCCAATCGGCGTCACTATAAGCACTCAGGTTGGTGACCGTCGAAGGGGAGAGATGTAGGCCGAATTCTTTTGTCCCTTGAATGTATCGTATAATGCGTTTTAGGGCTGCAAAATGCGATGTTCGTGGATCATGCATATAGAGACAAATTTGTTGAACTGCGTAGGAGATGTCTGGCCTTGTAAATGTAAGATATTGGAGAGCACCGGCAAGTGAACGGTAGAGTGTTGAATCATCAAATTTTTCACCAGAAGTTGCACTTAACTTGGATTTGGTGTCCACTGGTGTGAGTGCCGGTTTACAATTCACCATTTTAGCACGAGAGATTATGTCTTCGGCATACTTGGATTGATGCAAGAATAACCCACCAGAATGACGAGTAGCCGACACGCCTAGGAAGTAATTCAAAGGGCCCAGGTCCGTCAAGGAGAATTCAGACCGGAGAGCAGCAATAATGGTGTCACGAAGAGAGTGTGAGGATGTAGTGAGAATAATATCATCAACATAGAGAAGAATATATGTTGTGTCGTCACCATGAGTAGAGATAAACAGAGAGTGGTCGGTCTTGCTATTGACAAAACCGATGGTGGAGAGAAAAGATGCAAACCGTTGGTACCATGCTCTTGGGGCTTGTTTAAGGCCATATAGAGATTTCTTTAGAAGACAGACATGATCCGGATTATTTCGATCACGAATCCAGGAGGCTGATGCATGTAGACGGTTTCAGAAAGGTGTCCATGGAGAAAAGCATTCTTTACATCAAGTTGATGAATGGTCCAATTCTTTGACACTGCAATGCTTAGTACCACACGAATAGTAGCTGGTTTCACCACTGGACTGAAAGTCTCGTCACAGTCGATACCCACCTGTTGAGACCTGCCATTGACAACAAGCGAGCCTTATACCGCTCCAAATCACCGTTAGATTTATATTTGTGTTTAAAAAGCCAAATACATCGAGTAATATTAACATCAGGAGGACGGGAAACCAAGACCCAAGTCTTATTTTTAATAAGAGCATCAAATTCGTCGTTCATGGCCTGTTTCCAATTCCTATAATGGAGTGCGGATATTGGGCATTTGGGAATTGGTGAGATTGAGGTGGTGATAGAGAGGTCAAAAATGGCTTTGGGTTTGTGAATGCCATGTTGTGCTCGTGTTCTCATTGGGGGAGAGGGGATAGGTGATGTTTCTACAGTTTGATGTGTGGGTTCGGGTGTGGTTACCTGAGGAGCTATAGGAGAAGTAGTGGGTGATGTAGTAGGTGTTATTGTTTGGACGTTAGATGCAGGCGGAGAGTGGATAATGTGTGTCATATACGGGGATGGGTCGCTGTCTAAAAAAGAGTAAGAAGAGGCTGGTGTAGGTGGGTTATGTGATAGGGGAAAGATTGACTCATTGAAGGTTACATGACGGGCCGTGATAATCTTACGTGTGGATATGTCGAGACAGAGGAAGCCACGATGATGTGACGGATAGCCGAGGAAGACACGGGGAGTGGAGCGTGCATCGAGTTTATGAGTTGTCGACGACGGGAGGTGGGGATAGCATAGACAACCAAAGGTTTTTAATGAACTGTAATCCGGGTGTCGGAGGTAGAGAGAAGAAGTGGGGGAGACAAATTTGTTTGACTTGCTGGGAAGGATATTGTGTAGACAGGTTGCCATAGAGAGGGCGTAGTGCCATTTTGAAGGGGGTATGTTGGCGTGAAGCAAAAGGGTTCTTATCGTGTTGTTGAGTGTTCTAATTTTACGTTCAGCTTTTCCATTTTGTGGGGAGGTGTGAGGACAGGAAAATCTAAACGTCATGCCATGTTTTTTGAAAAATTCATGAAATGGTGAATTATCGTACTCACGACCGTTGTCGCATTGAAGATTTTTAATAGGGCAATTAAATTGGGTTGTAATAAACGTGTGAAATTTAGTGAAGATATTAAAAACTTCTGATTTGTGTTTGATGGGAAAAGTCCAAAGAAAGTTAGTAAAATCGTCAAGAAATAACCCTTTAACGATCCCCCACAATCCTCTCATCCTCTGTTTTCTTTTCTCCTCTCCACCGAGCCCATTCCTTCCCTTTTCAAATGGCTGGCAATGACTCCACACCTAAATCCACTTTCCACCCTGCTTTTTCTGTCTCAAACATCAAAAACCACATTCAAATCACCCTAGAAATGGAGAACGTTCACCAATCCTCACCTTACAAAACCGGCTTGTAAGGTGAGGATTGCCTCCTCTTGATAAACTCTTCTCAAGAGTCTTGTCTATCCGATGTGGGCCTTGGGGTTTTTCCCAATACACCCCCCTCACGCCCAGCATTCTTTGGGCTTGGTGCGTGAATAGGTTTAGGCGGTTCTTGAATTCGACAAGCTCTGATACCATATTGGAGAATAATTCCTTGTGTCTTTCATTCCATTCATGGTCATTATATATCTGTACAACATAACTTGTTTCCTGATTTCTTGTGAAACCAGTTCACATATTCTAGCCTAAGACTTGGCATAGTATCACACTAATTATGAATAATATCAAGCTAATAATTACAATGAAGACTAATTATTACAATGAATGAGGACATATATACATATAGTCTAATAAAAAACTTTAAAGTTTTAGATGAAAATGTGACGTATTCTGAAACATTGACTTGTTGTTGCTTCTGCTCACCCCACCATCCATCACACTCAATAGTTTCAAATTCAAAGTACCAAATATTCTTTCAATTTTGCTCCTTAGAATTCATCTGCAGCTATATTTTGAGATATTATATTCTCTTCTCTGACTGTGAAGATTATTATTGGATATTATAGAACACTTTCAATTACTGCTTTATGACTATGTCCTATCCTAAACCCTTAAATAACTCAACAAATGAACAAAGACAAAAGATGCAACAATCACTCAACCTTTAAAAAAAACACTACACGAAGAAAACAGCTAGAATATGATTCAAATGGGACAATTAGAAACTAAATAAACTAAAAAAACTAAAAAAATCTTAGGTTACCGTTTAGTTTATCAAAATGAGTGTTAACTTTTGTTACTGAACAAAAATCAGGGTTAACTTTACTTGCTAATACGAAGAGAGTATACTTTTAAATTGAACAATTGTATTACTGTAAATATGCTCTCTCAAATAAAAAACTTGTATTATTGTATGCATTTTTCTGCAAACAATGAATATACCAAAATATAATATTTATATTATTTTTGGAAATGCATCATCTCTAGAAAGATTGTTAAAATCACAAGTTAACTTGTGGAATCGTACAATTTCACGAGTCTATGTATCATTTTTGAATCCACTCCACTTTAAACTCGAATTTTAGTAAACTTGGAAATGAAACTGAGTTTACACGGATGGACTAATAGTGAACTCGGTAAAGTCGGATAAACTCGCAACAACTTTTTTAAAGATCTTTTATCTTTTTTTATCTTAATTTTTGCATTCAATTGTTTTTCTTCTTTATTAGCTTGATTTGGTTTACTATAAATTTTTGCTTTATAATTTGGTTAACATTTTAAATTATTTACATTTATTATATATCACTGCATAATGGAGATTAGAAGATGATCTGACAATCACGATGCGAATCCCTCAATAGTTTCAATGAGTTTCTCACCTATTTTTCTTGAAAATATGACCTTTATACAAAGATAAAGATATACATTGTTTTTCATTAAATCTCTCACTCACCTCAATCAAAGACTAACTTGAGCATCCGAATGCTTGCAGGTGTACAATGCAATACTCCCTATCAAGGAGCTCCGCTTCGCACTCAGTTGCGCTTCCATCAACTCCGGCCGTCATTCGTGATCCATATATACCAAAAGCAATTGTATTGTGGAAGGACTTTCCAATATCTCATGTAGGATTATGATTTGCCCCCTAAATATACCATCAATGGCTGACTCTAGATGAGGAATGCACTCTCACAATATTCAGGTATCAAGGTTTTAATGGTGTGATGTGTTGACATTCTCAACTAAAGAATATAATCAAAGTAGGAAATATAATCAAAGTAGGAAGAAGCTTCAGTGATATAAACTATTTGTGCAGTCACTCAAAATAGCACAATTATAGGCAGAAACAAATAACCAATTTCAAGAAAAAAATTAAAATTATTCCTTGTCATCAAAATAACAAGTAACAAGTGTAACAAAAAAAAGAAGTAACAACCTTAAGATTTGGGCCAAGGCTTTTACTCTCAATTGCCTTTTACACCAAACACATGCCTCTCATGTACGATGCTTTTTTTTTCTTTCTTTTTCTCGTTAATATTCTAGGGTTTATCACTCTCCCTTCACCATGGCCGCCAACAAACTCCTAGATTTATCCCAACCCATTGATGTCCCTTTACTCGATGCTACCGTCGCTGCCTTCTGTAGCACTGCATCTGAACAACAAAGAACTGCTGCTGGCAAGGTTTTGATGGAACTGCAAAATAATCCGGATATGTGGCTGCAAGTCTTGCATATTTTACAGAACACACATAATCAAAATACCAAGTTCTTTGCTCTAAAGGTTCTAGAGGCTGTAATTCAATATAGATGGAATACATTACTAGCTGATCAGCAGAATGGAATCAAAAATTTCATCTCTGATGTTATTGTACAGATTTCTGGCGATGAGGCCTTGTTTCAAAGCGGAGCGGTTGTATATGAAGAAACTCAATATTATATTAGCTAAGATTTTGAAGCATGAGTGGCCAGAGAGATGGCAAAATTTTATTCCTGACCTTGTTTTGGCAGCGAAGAGTAATGAAACTATTTGTGAGAATTTTATGGTTATATTGAAGCTTTTGAATGAAGAGGTTTTTGATTTTTCAAGAGGAGAGATGACTCAGCAGAAGATTAAAGAGCTTAAACTATCATTGAATGGTGAGTTTCAGCTTATATATAATTTATGGTTATGTGTTATGGTTTTCCCAACGAACAGAGCTTATATGTGCAACACTTTCTACATTGCATGCTTTCTTATCTTGGATTCCCCTTGAATTATATATTTGAATCGTCGTTGCTCAAGACATTACCTAAAGTTTTTCGCCATGCCAACATATCGGAACCTGACATTACAATGTTTAACCGAGGTGGCATCCATTCAACTAGGGAATTGCTATGATGCAGAATTTGTTGAGATGTATAACATATTCATGATTCAGTTGCAGACAATACTCTTACCTAATACAAATATACCTGAGGCATATGCACACGGCACGAGTGAGGAACAAGCATTTATACAGAATTTGGCATTGTTTTCACCTTATTTTTTAAAGTTCACATACGAATTTTGGAATCCACAGAAAAGAATATATCTGCTTTATTACTGGGTCTTGAATATGTTATCAACATCTCATATGTGGATGATACTGAGGTTTTCAAGGTCTGTTTGGATTATTGGAATACCTTCGTTTTGGAACTTTTTCAACCACACCGTAGCTTCGGCTGCAAGAGCCGCAAATATGATGGGATTGCAAGTGTCAGTTATGCCTCAGCGTCGACAACTTTATGCTGGTACCATGTCTAAGCTGAGAATTCTTATGATTTTTTGAATGGCTAAACCAGAAGAGGTTATCGTAGTTGAAGATGAAAATGGGGATATAGTCCGTGAAACCATGAAAGACACTGATTTTCTAGTTCAATATAAGATTATGAGGGAAACTCTTATTTACTTGTCATGTATGGATCATGATGATACTGTAAAGCAGATGCTTGGAAAATTAAGTAAGCAACTGAGTGGTAAGGATTGTAGATGGAACAATTTGAACACGTTGTTCTGGGCAATAGGGTCTATATCGGGTTCCATGATCGAAGAACAGGAAAACAGATTTTTGGTTATGGTCATATGCGATTTATTAAGGCTATGTGAAATAACAACGGAAAAGATAACAAAGCTGTTATTGCAAGTAATATCATGTATGTTGTAGGCGAGTATCCACAGTTCTTAAGAGCTCATTCGAAGTTTCTAAAAGCTGTTATGAATAAGTTATTTGAGTTTATGCATAATACACATCCCAGAGTTCAGGATATGGCATGTGATACAATTTTGAAAATAGTTCGAAACTGTAGGCGAAAATTTGTAATCACCCAGGTTGGGGAAAACGAACCATTTGTGTCTGAACTTTTATCTGGCCTTTCAACTACAATTGCTGATCTTAAACCACATCAAATACACACCTTCTATGAATCTGTTGGCAGCATGATTCAAGCAGAGTCTAATTCACAGAAGAGAGATGAATATTTTCTGCGGTTGATGGTGCTTCCAAATCAGAAATTGCTGGAAATTATTGGGCAGGCAGGTCAAAATGTTGATTTCCTTAAGGATCAAGATGTTATTCAAACTTTTCTTAATACATTGCAGACAAATACAAGGGTTGCATCTTCTTTAGGAACATATTTCCTGCCCCAAATGACATTGATCTTTTCGAACATGTTGAACGTGTACAGGATGTATAGTGAGCTTATGTCAAAAAGTATTGCAGAAGGGGGACCTTTGGCATCTAGAACTGCATATGTTAAACTTGTGCGCTCGGTTAAGAGGGAGATACTTAAACTGATTGAGACATTCCTCGACAAGGCTGAAGCTCAACCACAAATTGGAAAACAATTTGTGCCGCCAATGATGGATCTTGTTCTGCGAGATTATGTCAAGAATATGCCCGATGCAAGGGAATCAGAGGTTTTGTCACTTTTTGCCACAATTATAAATAAATATAAAGCTTCAATGAGTGAAGACATCCCTCACATTTTTTAAGCTGTTTTCATGTGCACGCTAGATATGATTACCGAAAATTTTGAAGATTATCCAGAGCATAGGCTAAATATTTTCTCTTTACTACGCACCATAGCTACTCATTGTTTCCCTGCATTGATTTCCTTGTCAAGTCGGCAACTGATGTTTGTAATGGATTCAATCATATGGGCATTTTGGCATACAGAAAAAAATATCGCTGAAACTGTGTTGAAACTGTCGTTGGAGATGCTGAACAAATTTCAGGCTTCGAAGTTCTGCAATCAGTTTTATAGGACATACATTTTGACAATAGAACAAGAGATATTTGCTGTCTTGATAGACACTTTGCACAAGTCTGGGTTCAAATTGCATGTCTTGGTACTTCAACATTTATTTTGTCTGGCTAAATCCGGTGCGCTGACTGAGCCTCTATGGGATGCTGATACATGTTCATATCCATACCAAAGTAATGTTGCTTTTGTACGCATCATGACAATAAAACTTTTAAGCAGTTCATTTCCCAACTTTGATGTTATGGAGGTTATCCAATTTGTTGATAAACTCTTTGCGGCTACAAATGACCTCTCCACATTCAAAACTTATACACAAGATTTTCTTATACAGTCAAACTAGCAAGATACCTTTGCATTCACACGGGTCTCCAGACTTCGGCCATAGATCAGGTTGACATTATGAAATAGGATACTCGGATATTCTTGATCAGCTGCTCCAAATATGTGACTGTTATTAGCCTAGAGTTCAAGAAATAGAGTGGTTTAGTGAGGTTATATTCATGCTGCAGTGAAATTTTTCCGTATAAGGTTTCTGCACATTTTTAAATCTGCTATGTTTGGCTACATCATAAGGCTGGTGCTACAGCTTTAAGCTTGGCATGAGTCTGCACAACTGCAGAAGTTTTTGGTTATATGAAACTTGGTTATGGTGGTATTTGGTTATTGTGTTATTTACTTTAGGGTGAGCTGTTTTTTCTGCTATATACGTGACTACATTGGCATGCTATGTGCCTATGTTATTTTATTAGATGGATGAAAATTCATTTCTTTGATGCACTTTTTACACTACAAAAAATCACAAATCTTCATATGTGTATGACTTTTAAGGTAGGCTTTTAAGTTATATATGCATAAAAATCAATGACTTAGAACCAGCACAGACACAGCCAAGATAGAGCGTGATACAAACATCAAAGCGAAAGACAAGTAAATGACACCTTCTACACCATCCACATTCATTCACACTGACACTGTGACAGTTGTTTGAAAACTTTAGAAGTGACTAGGACGCAAAACATATATAGCAAAGCAATCTACACGAAACAGTTTAGAAGTGTAGACATAAATCCTTAACACACACCACCTAATAGTAGTGTTCTAATGAATTCTTCTCCATTAAAGCAAAAAAAAAATCTTATTTAGTAGTATACAGACTGTCCTCACTGCCTGGCTTCCACTACGGTATGCAGTTCTCCTAACTCTTTGGCTACATTTAAACTTGGAAACAAACTTGAATTTTAATCAATGCTATGTGAACAAAAAAATACCGCATGCATTGTAGTAGCTCCGTTTGTTGTGTGAATTAAAATAAAATAAAAATTAGGAGAAGTAAAAATTATGTGAACAAAATAAAATAAACTAATCTCCTCTATTTGTTGAGAATCTTGAATTACATACCATCTCCTTTTATGTTAAAAAATATACACTTTCCTCTTTGAGAAGTAAAAATTTAGAGTAAATTATATTATTCTCCCCTAAGAATGCATGAATTATTATATCTCATCCCTTAAATATGCACTGAAATTTAATCAATTTTAACGTAAACAAATATTTGTATGCTATTTATTAATTTTGAGCCACTATTTAAAAAAAATCAATGTTAATGATAACTAAATTGAAAAATTTTATCATTTTTTTAAGAAGTCAAAAGGGGAAATTTTATCATTAAATTGATAATTTAGAATATAAAATTCATTTTAAATTACCATATTTTATTTGCTTTAGTAATTTTTCACATATTTTAGTTTTTTTTTTTTTTTGAAGGAACATATTTTAGTTTTATTTATAATGTGTTTTGTTTAATATTTTATAATAAAGTTTATAATGTATAATATAGTTTTAAAATAGGCATTTAAATTTTGATTATATTAAAATGGATCCGTAATATTATTTTTCTTCACACTTTGTGAGTTAGATTTTGTCACTAGATTATTACAATACTAGCATAGCACTCCCATGGACCGTCTATCATTTCTTTTTCCATTGCATATTTATTTATCATATGTTTTAATTTAATAAATTTTTACTTTTAATATTAATTTTAAATCTTTTTATATTTGAATTTTCAAAAAAAAAAAAAAAGTTCAACTAAATATATAGCGAGTTTTCAAATGCTCTACAATTATGGCGTACATTTGAATTTAAAATTGAAAAGAAAAAAAGGTGAGTTGGTATGGGTAAAATAGAAATAATGAAAAAACCATCTCAAAATCCCTCATACCCTTTATATATATATATATATATATATATATAGGCTCCTAACTTACACTCACCTAAAAATACTAAGGTGCAAATTAGCAAGCTACACCCACCTAATATTATTAAGGTGCAAGTAATTAGCAACCTACACCCACTTGATTATTTACACTCATTTTTATAAGTATTATTAAGGTGCAAGTTAACAACTTTCACTAATTTACACCCACTTTCATCATTTCAAATATTGTTTCCTTAAAAGTTTGTCTTTATTACATGTATTGTATGTCATTGTCTTTTTTGTTTCTTTTTTAAGGATCTTTTTTAAGCTAGTCACAAAATTGTCATTCTATTTAAAATTAATTAAAATATAAACAAAAAGGTGTTTTAGTAAATTATAAATGGGTGCAACTTGCTAACTTGCACCTTAGTGTTTTTAGGTGAGTGTAAGTTAGCAGCCCTCATATATATATACATACCTCATAAAATCGGCTTGTGAAGTGAGGATTCTCTCACTTATTCATGACATCTCTCAACCGATGTGAGACTCTTTAACATCCCCTTCACGCCTAGAACTATTGGACTTGATAGATTATTTAAACAAAAAACAGTAAAAATAAAATAAAATTATATGCTTTGATAGATGGATTGGATATATATTCATCCGGTGAAAATATATTAATGGATGGATGGATTGAGTGAATTAGATTGGAATGTTTAAAAGATTTTTTTAATGGATTGTTTTATCCATTCATTACAATTCAAATCCATATACATTCATTCCATTCATCTTGTCACACATACTCAATACTTCAATTAACAAAGAGAAATATTTATGAAACTTATCGAACTTTGATGAATGCATGCTTTTATTAGTTAAGTAAAAGATTAAAACACAATTAATATATCATTAATTTAAAACTAAAATATTTTTTTTTGAATATTAGATAAATTACACAAAATGGAAATTATCTCATTCTCATGAATCATGCATTACTTGAGTCATGCATTTTAATCGCACACAACACCACCAACTACATACATGTACCGCCAATATATTTTGCAAAAATACATATCTCCCTAATTATTCATGTATTAAATATGAATATTGAAGTTATGCATTACTATAAAAAAAAATTCATGCATTTAAATCACAAACAACAAATCAATCTACATGTAGAAATAGGCAATATATCTTGCAAAGAATATATACATCTCTCATTCTTCGTATATTAAATATGACTCTTTGAATCATGCATCTCATATGAAAATAAATGTTATATATATCGTTAGGAATACAAAGTTTTTTAAGCAAAACATAAACAACATTAATTATTTATTTGGTCTTTCATTTATTTTCTTTTATTCTTTTGTATTTACTTTTTTTTTCCTTTTTTTCTTTCTTATTTTTGCACAAATGCTTTCAAAAAAATAAACTTCTACAAAACTACAAGTAATACATTTTTTTTTTTTTGCTAAATTAAGAGTATAATGACATCAAAGAGAATATAAGACGTCTGAACTAGGTCGGCACCCCTTACAAAAAAATATATTCATCTGATTGTAAAGAAGCACCAAACTGTTATTAGAAAATTGGTTGTTTTTGTCGTAACAGTGAACTTGTCGTCAGCCACTGATCTAGTTAGGGTAGATTGGGGGCAACTGCCCCTACTACTCTTTCGGTTATATTTGTTAAATCTTTGATAATTTAATGATTGCACGCTCTTAAAATAATAGATTGCTCCCAATAAATGAAAATTTATAGCATAAAAAATAGTCTCGTTTATGAATTTTATAAAATCAAATGTGTAAATTCACTTGATGAAATTTTGAATAATTTCTACCATATTTTTTTAAATATAAAGACACTTAAAGAACAATTTTAATTTGTAGATGTTGACAAGTCTTTAATTTTTCTAATATATAATAGGATAGTGTTTATAATCTCTTGTATTTTGCTCAATGATAATGATGTTATTATTACTAGCAAAAATATGGGCACTCACGTGCCCGTTTTTCCGCTTTTTTTTATTGCGTTAACACGTGTAAATTATGAAGGGTATTTTATATGAAATTTTGATTAAAAATACAAGTACAAGTAAATGTGACTTTCAAATTGTAACAAACCCCAAAAAAACATGCTTATCTTTTACAATATCAACAATAATTTAACAAATATAATATAAATTCCTATCTTTTTTAATATCACGAACAATATAACATTAATATAAGAAAATTTGTTTAAGAGTATAATTAGACGTATAAAAAATTTGGCCAAAATCTATATCCCCTTCATATACAATATTGATAATATTGTTCTTTGAGATATTTCTTATTTTAATGGAATTTAATTTTTTTAATTAAAATTTAAAATAGTATCATTAAAGGATAAAATAGTAAATAAAATCGTTTAAATAAAGTGTAAGATAGGTCATGAAAAAGCCAGCCCCAACTCTTATATATATATATATATATATATATATATATATATATATATATATATATATATTATAGATATCACTTTTGCATTGCTAAAATTTTTATATAAATATTTATCATATAAAATCTTGCCCCCGTAAGTCAACATTTCTTGATCCGTCACTGCTTGTCGTCAACAAAGGTGACCTTGTTATTGCCCTTCAATGGAGGTGTTACCAAATCTATTGTGTGAGATTCACTAGGATGAAGAAAGAAAGGATTGGAGACATTTGTTGCAAAATCCGCATACAACTTAAAGCTCTCGTTCTACATTTAGAAAGACCAGAAATTAAAATTCAAAGAATCAAAATGATTGAAATCAAAGAATCAAATTGGTAAATCAAGAAATCAATTGACTAAATAAAGAGGATTGAAGAGATCAAATTGAGATAAAACGACGAATCAATTGAATCCGAAGAACAATCATTGATTGTGTGGGTACAATTACTTTGTCGAGAAGAGAACACATAATGAAAACTTATTTTATTTGAGTGGATTAAGATGGTTAGAGAAGTTGCGCATATAAATAAGAAGGGTTGAGAGAGAGCGATATTTTGTCGTCATTTGAAAGTGAATTAGGATCTTAGGAAAGAGTTGTTGCAGACCCTCAAAGTTATGCAAAGCAGTGATCAACGATTTTCCTTAATTTACGATAATGAAAATCTTGTTCATATCAACTAACACTAGAGATCAAGTCTGGATGGGATGTGATTCCAAAGTCGACTAAGGCAGGTCAATATATTAGGTCACTTGAGTAATTTAGAGAAGCAGTGGTTTTCATTTAATTTTTACCAAATATAACATAATTCAATCAAATAAAGATTATCTTTCCTAAAAAGTTGATATGGTCCAATTATATCTTGTATGTACCGACTCAATTTATTCAATTTTAAAATATATTAATGATTTTTTTTATTTTTTGTTGATAAATTAGGAGAGTGGACAGACATAGAGAGGCATCATTGACATCCTAACTAGGTTGACACTCCAAGAGACCTCCATCCTATGCCGCCAAACTCATAAAATTTTATTAAAAAAGGGGGAAAAATAATTACAAAAGAAGGGGGACTAGACCGAAACCCTCCAAAAAAAAAAAAACAGAAAAGAGAACAACAATGCTGGATATTCTTGCTAGGGTGAACCTCTTGCCGTTGCAAAAAGAGAGCCTTTTGTTCCTTAGCCGTGGGCATATCACCATCAACAACACTAGATGATGTGGCAACCACAGGTCCATCAAGCACCTCATCAATCTCAACAAGTGTGTCCTTAAGAACTTCCGTTACATGAAGATCAAGAGGGTGGGCATGATCCTGAACTTCAGCAGACACCTCATGCATTTCAACATGCTCAACAGGGGATGGTCTTGTAACATTCTCACGAGCACCCTTGGGACTCTCCACCAGCTCCCGTGGGCTCACATGATCCTATTCCACACCATCCTGAAGCGGATTAGTAACATTAGTCACCGTGGGGTTCTCCAACACCTCCCGCGATGTTTGATGAAACTCCCCCACTTCTACGGGTTGCACGTCATCGTGCGCTACAAGGGAGACAACCTTCTCCAACACAGCTCTAGACAAAGCAAACTCATCAGTCGAAGTACGGTCAATACGATAAAAAACATTTTGAAGTGGAAAACTGAAAGAGTTTGATGAAATGTCTGAAACCGGCACTGCAGGTAATGAAACCGGAATTGATTGACAGGAAGCGGAACTGAAGTAACATGTGTTGTCTGAGAAGTTGGGACCGTCGTCCTGGTAGTGGTGGTAATTGTGGAAGAAATAGGAATGCATGACTCAGTACCTCCCAAGGCCGAAGTAGAAGCACCCCCACCAAAGTTAGGGGGCGCACCAACATTTTCTTTGGCCGGTTGTTTCCCACGATCCACTTTCTCTTTGGCGGCTTGCGGATTTAAACATCGACAAGTAGTGATGTTATGTCCAATGGAATAACAATGATGGCAAAACAAAGACCTACGTTCATATTGTATCTCCACCATGAACGCAAACCCATCACGTTCAACAAGAACCTCATCATATGCTTTCTTCGATAAATCAATGTCCACAAAAATGCGAGCATAATGACCAAAGGTACCATTTCTAGTTGACCCATCGATATCAATAGGTGTTCCAACTTATTAGAAAAAAATATTAGTTATTTGTGTCAAAACAAAAACTTAAATATTATTGATTTATTTATTAGAAAAAAATATTAGTTATTTGTGTCAAAACAAAAACTTAAATATTTATAAAATAAAAATAAGTTAAATATTATCAACATATAAAACTTACAATGTACTTAAAAATATAAATAATTAGAATAAATTACATTAAAATAGAATATTATGTTCCTCTCGTATAAAAACATAATTTTATGTTAAACTAACAAGTAATATTACCTTTTTTCTGTTGAAAAAAGTAATATTACCTTTTGCTAAAAAAAAGGAATATTATCTTTTAAAAATAAACGTAATATTACCAAATATAAAAATAATATAATGTTAAAATAGAATATAATATTATATTTTGTCGTCTAAAAAAATATTAATTTTTTTGAATAAAAAAATTAAATTTTATAAACGTCATTATGTTTGGTTTGGTTTAATTTTAAAGAAAATCCAAATTTTAATGTAAATCAAACAATTTTCACAAAAGGATATTAAAAAAAATCAATAACTCGAATTTTAAGGGAAGAGTCAATGCAATTTGGTGTCAGTCGAGAGGTATTGAAGGTAATTAAAAAATTGTTTCATTCAAAAATTCAACTCGAGTTGATTTAAATATGAATAAATCATTAATTTGATATATAAATTATGTCACTCTCTTCAATTTAGCTATTATGCTATATAAATATGATAAGTATTCCTTAGAGTATTTTTAATATACAATGTTGATGGAAACTGAAATTAGTCGAGGTAAACCGTATTTCTTTAATAATGATTCATTTTGCTTTAAGTGATTGATGCTCAGAGATGAAAACTTTGTCCTTTGGTTGCGGGTTCTCTAACTTCTATAGTTGAGCATTATATACATTTGATTTTGAGTTTAAGATATACTAAGAAATGCATAAATAAAAGCATAAAAATAAAAGGATAAAAATTGCAAAAATAATTTTGTTTATTTGTTTTGATATGTTAATTATAATGTATATATGAGCAAAGTATTTTCGATGACTACTGTTTATTAGTTAAAAGACATGACTCTTTTATTAGTGGGATCGTGACAACACACGTCTGGCTTCATCATCATCATGATCCGTTGACACAATTTTTTTATGCACAACTCCACTAGATATTGCGTCTTCCCTCTCATTTCGTGATACAATTATTGACGATGAGATCAAAGTTCGTGAGTCATTGTCTAGTCCCACAATACTTTGACTCAATTCTAAGCATCCACGTCATGAGTAATTAATGACCTTGAGAAAGAATAACTTCTTTGTTTGATCGTTCAACATCGTCTATAATTCATTGAACTATTTTATGGATTAAAAATTGTTTACAAACTATTTATTTAATATTATTTTTTTGATAAAAAGTATAATATTTTTATAGTTTTTTGATCAAAATTATATTTTTACAGTTCAAAAAAAGTTAAAGATATGTAAAAAAAATAAAAATAAAAAATTAAAGAGATGAAATTTCAACAATAAAATTGCTGAGACACGAACTCATGAAAATCACATTCGTGTTTCAACTCTAACGACCGACGTGGCATGTCTGCTCCTTCATCATAATTTTCCTTGCCACGAAATCCTTCTTCTCACTTTCTCTCTCTTGCAATTCTTTCTTCCCCAAAAATTCCCAAATCTCATTCGATTCAATTCAATCTAGAATCGGTGAATTCAATTGACGAATTTCTTGTTGAATACGTTTCAGCAAATTAGGGTTTTCAATTGACGAATTTGTTGAATACAAGAAAGAATGGAAACGAGTAGAAGAGCGGTGGAATCATACTGGAGATCACGGTTAATCGATTCAGCTACATCGGATGAAGATAAAGTCGCACCCGTTTACAAATTGGAAGAAATTTGCGAGCTTTTGCGTTCTTCGCATGTTTCTATTGTTAAGGAAGTTTCTGATTTTGTTTTGAAACGTTTGGATCATAAGAGTCCCATTGTAAAACAGAAGGTATAATCAAAATTCCGTTTTTTTTTTGTTCTTTTTCTGGTTTCTGATTTTTACTTCATGAAATTTGATTGATGTAGATCTTATTCTTATCTGGGTTGTTCAAAGTTTGATTTTTTTGTGAAATTATTAGTAGTATTGGGTAATATTGAATTAGATGATAGCATGCATAGGTGGAATGAAAGAGGGTTATGCAGTGGATTTGAATTTTTGGAATCAACTTTAAGAGGAATGTATTATACTTTATTTTTTTTGGTGGGAAAGTGTTCGGTCAAGAGGTAAGTAAAGTCCGACAAAAATTGTACCAATCAGGAATGAACTCGGGTTATCTCAAATGACTTTTTCTTTGGTGGAACTCATTAACAAGTCGAGGGCAATCAGTTGGTTCGAATGTATTATACTATTGTTGTTGTTCATGATTGTGAAATTGCATGCTTTTGTTTCCTTTTTGATTCTTTAACTTTCTTTAGTGAAAGAGGTTCATAAGGTTGTAAGGTGATAGTTTTCTTTATTAATTTGCGGCTTTGTCTAATGTGCACAAGTAAATTAGTCTCGCACCATGCAGAAGTTTGTTTTCTACAATTGGATCGATAAGTCGCATTATATCACATTTGATCCGAGGGTGGAAAAAAGCTTGTGCTGCAAGACTTGTCTCACTTGTGGACCATAGAATTGGCCTCAATTTGATGATATCTTGAAATGAAATGAAATTATTCTATGAGAACACCCATTTGAAGTTCGAATTAAATTGTTATTCAATTTGCGTAGTTCATTCCAATGGTTGTTCCTCTAACCAGTAACCATACTTATATTTGTTATCAAGCAGTAATGTTTGGAGGCGTTGATATGAATTATGAATAAAGGGTCTTAATGGTTTCAGTGTCCGAAATTGTATTAGAGATTCATATATTGTTTGTCTAAACTTGTTTTGCTCTTTTTTTGTTGAAAATATTGTTTGCAGGCTTTAAGATTGATAAAATATGCAGTTGGAAAGTCTGGTGCCGAGTTCAGAAGAGAAATGCAGAGACATTCGGTGGCAATTCGTCAATTATTGCACCACAAGGGACAGTTAGATCCTTTGAAAGGCGATGCACTAAATAAGGCTGTGCGGGAAACTGCTCAAGAGGCTGTCTCTGCCATCTTCTCAGAAGAAAATAGTAATAATAATTATAAGGCCGCTGCCGCACCTTCTCAAGATCTTAACAGGCGGATACAAGGGTTTGGGAATACAAACTATGAACCGCCACCTGAAGATATCAAGTCTTTTATTAGTGAGGTAGTTGGTATTGGAAGTGCATCAATTAAGCAAGGACTTCATAGCTTAACACAAGGACATTCACTAATGAAGAATGAAACTGGAAGTGGAAACTACAAGAGTCCAATTCAAAGGTCGTTGACCGTCGAATCGGAACGTGGTGACAGATATGAACCAGTTGCATATCGTAGTGAAACTCAAAGTAGTTTTGGACTTCCTAAGAATCAATCTAGCGGTTCTTGGAATCAGGATTCAAGAGTGAATAAGATGGACATTTCAAATGGTGAATCCAGTGGAAATTCTTCAGAGATTAAGACCAGAGAAGATAGGTTGCTGGAGACAATTGTAACTTCAGGAGGTGTTCGCCTGCAGCCCTCCCGAGATGCCATTCAAGCTTTTATAACAGAGGCTGCAAAGTTGGATGCTCTGGCTTTAAGTCATGCTCTTGAACTAAAGCTCCAATCTCCTATTTGGCAGGCATGTCTGCTATGTTTATACTTTTAAAATCTACACATGAAAATCGAAACATGTGAATTATAGAAACATGCGCTTTCTTATTTAAATGAGTTATTTAAAGTGTGCATATTAAATTTCTTTTTTCAAGTATTCCGGAATATAATATGGTGGAACTTTACATGACCCTTTTCTGGTATGGAAACAGTTTAACCTCAAAATGCTGACAATGTGTGTATTTAAATTTATGCAACTACACATTTTCCCCCCTTATATTATTAGACCTCTCCATCTTAAATGTCTGTGGACATACAAGTGAATACCATGTATAATGGATTGGTTGTCATATTTATTAAAGTTTTGAAATTTTTCATGAAATGTAATGCAACTTTTAACAATAACTAAATTTACGTTTTGGGTTTTAAACAAAAAAAGCTTCTATTGAGAGTTAAGTTTTCAGGTACGCATGAAAGCTGTTTGTGTTCTCGAGTCCATCCTTAGAAAGAAGGATGACGATCATTTTTCACATGTGGCATCTTACTTCACTGAAAACAAAGATGTGGTGCTGAGATGTTCTGAATCTCCCCAAGCCTCTTTGAGAGAAAAGGCTATAAAGGTAACCTTATAGTCAATCTGGATGAATAATTACTACATGAAAATTTCATACTCTCACTCATTTACGCTCTAAGAATATTTGTAATATACTTTAACACTTGACCCCCTGATGGACAGGTTCTTAGCCTTCTAGGTGGAGACCAGCCAAACAGTTCTATTAATTCAGAGAAAGCTGTAAAGACAGGGACCGCTACTGTTGCTGAACTGCCCGACTTGATAGACACTGGCTATTCAAATGATGATAACTTAATGGACAACTCAACAAATAGTATTGATGAACAAAATATAGGGAATTTGACATCATCTACACCTCTGGTTGACGATTTATTTGGAGATATAAGTGGCTCTATTAGAGCTAGTCATGAACTGAAAAATGATGACGACCCTTTTGCTGATGTCTCATTTCACACAGGCGAGAGCAAAGAACATGCAGATGATCTATTTTCAGGGATGACAGTTGGTGATGATAAACAGGGTGATCATGAGAGTCGCAAGCAGGGGATTCAAAGTGATCCTCAACTTTTTGATCTATTTGGTTCCAGTTCCAAGCAAGGAAATCATAATGGGTCTGTTAGTGATTTAATGGGTGGTTTGTCAATAGATGAAAATACCTCAAGTACGAAGCCGAAGGGAACATCATCCACAGTGCAATCCGAATCTTTATTTTCAGGTTTAAACAATCATACCCTTGACAATAATACTCTTGGCGGCATGTTGGGCTCACAGGCTCAGCCAATTGGGTTCAATGTAAATCCAATGTTTCCCACCGGTCATATGCCATACAATATGCCGCCTGGTATTATGTTGAATCAACCATATCCTACTCAACCTCTTAATTATGGTGCAATGGGAACTATATTGGCTCAGCAGCAATTACTTGCTACAATGGCTAATTTCCAACACATTAGTAATGTCAACATGCGAGATGGCGGTGTTTCTCAAATGGTTGGACCTAATGGAGCTTCCCCTCTGCCAGACATATTTCAGCCAAATTTGACATCTCAAACTCCCGGCTCAATCATCAACAATTCAAAGAAAGAAGATAATACTAAAGCATTTGATTTTATCTCGGTAAGTTCGTGGTAAATACTTTTTATGTGAATTACACATAATATTAACATTTGCAACTTGAATACAACAACAACCAAGCCTTATTCCATTAAGTGGGGTCGGGCGGTCGGTTGCATGGATTAAATTACGCCATAGTGTTATATCGTAACCCTAATATTTGCAACTTATTAATTACAAAACAAGTTAAAACCAAATTATTAAGAAGAATGTGGATTTTAATAGTATGACATCATTTTATACTCGATAAAATAATAAAGGAAATGCTACTAGTGCCCCCGGGGCAATAGTTAAGCTAAAAAGAGATGAATGAAGTGTTTTGGGTGGACCTGAAACTGATGTCTTGATGACACATTCGGCTTCCTTCATTATATTGATTACTTGTTATGCAACTGTCTAGCTGTCAGGTGTATTGAAATGATCACTTTGTTTCATGCTTGTAGGACCATCTTGCCTCGGCTCGCGACTCAAGGAGAGTGATTTGAAATTTAGATTTTGTGCTTTTGTTGAGGATATTTAAGGTGTTGCAGTGTTGGATTGACATTATCACATTAATAGATGATATTCTGCATGTCCATGTTAACATCGTAATAAAACGAGAAACACTTCAGACATGGAATAAGAGACAGTTGCAGTTCTCAATGTTTTTCTGGATAGAATGTAGCAGGATAATGTTGCGTAATGTTTTATTTTCATGAGTATGTTTTTCCTTTGAGAAAATTATTTTCATGAGTATGTTGTGTACTTAGTTAACTGTTGATAATATTTTTTTTGATAAAGTAATTGCTGAGATTTTGCTACTGCAATTGATTGTGTATTCCTTTTATTTGTATTTGTCTCCATTGCATGTGTGGAAGAGCAAAAAAGGCCTTAGTGTAGTTGCTTCATGCTTATGTGTCACAGATTATAGATGGTTCTATTTGTTTTTTTTTCTTTCTTTCTATTACAGTTTATAACAATTTCCATGATATAGATATCTTTTTTATATTCTCATTTTCCTATATTATTTATAATTTTTTTTTTCTCTGTATGTTCTCATTCTCATACATATAATTCAATTCGAGACATTAAGTTTGAGTATATCTTTCAATCAGTTTTTGAACACTGGTTCTTTATGTTGTAGATTAGTCCATTTTGCCAAGTATAACTAACATTAGTATTTTATAATCTGTTAATACTGTACTAGTGAGTCAAGAAAATATACTATACTAGTAAGATTGACAACATTTGAAGGGGGCTATTCTACAATAAATTGATGATGAGATTTTTACAAACCTGTCATTCATATCATATTAAAAAAGGAAACTGGAAACTTCTATTCATATTTGATGAGTGTTTTGAAATTAAGATTGATTTTTTTGTTTTTGTTGCAGTCAAGAAGATATAAATTTGTCATTTTACCTTCAAAAATTTTGTCATTTTAAGAATTAAGTATAATAGCTTTGGGTTTTTTGTATTTAAACATTAAGCACATAATTCTATTTAGAGATGATCATAAAAGATATATTCAAATCTTGATTAAATAATAGAGAATAATATAAAAATAATGCAAATAATAATAAAGGAACTTCTACGGTACAATAATTTTTTATGTAATAAATAATTATTTGTCAATATTTATATTTTATAGAACATCATTTCATAAGAAAAAACATGATTTCATTGTTTATAAGAATTATAGTAATTTTTTTTTACATATTATCATAAAAATAATGAATGTTCTCGATTATGAGTGATAAAAATTCAAAAAATAATAATTTTATTTTGTTGACATTTTTGATGAATAAGATTTAGTTATTATAATTATAAATGATAAAAAAATAATATTTTTCTTCAAAAAATAATTTATTTAACTATTAATTTAAAGAGTGGGTATACCGGTACACTCAAATATATTGGGTGTACCATAGAATTTGCCTAATAATAATAATAATAATTCAAATC
The DNA here is from genome assembly GCF_003473485.1 of Medicago truncatula. Lineage (NCBI taxonomy): Eukaryota > Viridiplantae > Streptophyta > Magnoliopsida > Fabales > Fabaceae > Medicago > Medicago truncatula. Next base: position 4,109,774 of record NC_053049.1, read on the forward strand.
AGCAAGCTCGATTTTTAAATCAGAGTAGTTTAAATAAATGATTGAAGTTGAAACCACTTATTTTTTCACAAATCAAATTCAATTTTTAAAAGTTCCACTTGCCTCTACTTGTTTACAGTTTACGTCCTACTCTTAACTACTGTCATTCTAGACCATCTGAACCAAAAAAAGAAACAACTATGCATCTCAAATTGAAATTATTTTCGCACAACCATTATGCAACAAATTAATCAACCAATTAAGAATTAATGTTACACTTTGAAAATGACTTGAAAGTATAATAGTTCTAGTATCAGAGTAGAAATGCCTCATACCTTTGTCAACATGAAAAGTGTGAAAACAAATGATCAATGAGTGGCCCAAAAGTTATTAGCTGAAATTTCCATTTGTTAACCAGTTTATCTATATCTTTTGACCTAATTAATTTTTATTTGTTCCTTCTATAACTATATTCTAGACAACCATAATATTTAAGACATGGCTCCCACACAATTTTCATCTTTACCTTAATTTTGTGAAATTATTTTTTGAACTTGCGTAGGCACAATTAATTCATTCACTTCTCATTTAAGGAAATCAATAGATCTATAAATTGGATTCATATGAAGCCAATTTCATTCCATGCTAAACAAACTCAATAAAGAAAAATAAAAATACTCATTCATACACTATGGCAAAAATCACTGCTTCATTTGTTTTGGCTCTCTTTGTTGTTGCAATTTTGAATGGTTATTGTGCTGAGGGTGCAGAAACAAGTAATCAACCAAAGAAAGACGATGATATTTACAAATCTGAAAAAACGTTCGGTTGTTTGTTTTTGTATAAGATGTGTTTGTTCTTTCAAATAGATTGTCCTGATTACTATAAGTTATGTTTTCCTTCTCCTCCTTCTACTCCTAATTATCCTTCTCCAAATTTTCCTTCTCCTCCCTCTCCTCCAAACTATCCTACTCCAAATTTTCCTTCTCCTCCTAATTTTCCTTCTCCTCCCTCTCCTCCAAATTATCCTTCTCCTCCTAATTATGGTAATCCCCCAGCTGAAGGTGGTGATAGTCCAACAGCTCAAATCCTTCCATGATTGAAGATTGTGGCCATGCATGCATAGTTTGTGTACCATTGATATCTATACATTTATATATGTATTATTTTGTGAGTGTGTGAAATTATTATAGATACAAAAATAAATAACCCTTCTAGCTTCTTGAGTATGTCCAGTCAAGGATATAATATTTTAGTTATGTTTTGTGTTATGCCAAATTTTGTAATATTGTGCCACATTATTATATATATAATGAAATAAAATTATTACGTGTGTTACTTTCTTGCTGTCTCGTACATTGCAACTTTATAGCATATTCCTTAATTTTACAGTCCCTCTATTCTCCAACAATTAGAGTTAAGAAAAAGAGGAGTTAATAGATCAAAGCAATCTACTCACATAAAAATTGGCAACATATACTAGTTTCAACCATGATCGAAGCCCCAATTAACTTCCATGTTTGTTTAAATGAATATATGATTAGTATGTTTTTATGTTAAGTACGAATTTGTAAAAAAAATAAAAATTAGCGAGTTTAATTTTGATGTGTAAAATATTTTAGATTGTCAATAAAATAAATTATACAATAATTTTTTTTATTAATATGATAATTCATAATTGTTTTATAACTTCCAATCGCTCTAAAGAATAAGAAGGAGCAATCTCTAAAAAATCATGACGGGATCTACACAAAGTAGCAAACTGAAGGAGAATGAGGATCAAAAGAAAAAAATACCACGATTCACTTTTAACCATGAAAAGGTTTATTTTTTCAAATGATAGTTGCATCGAAACTTGCTTGTGTGGAAAGATTCGAGCATTTTTTCCTTCAAAATAATACACACAGAAGCCAACTAGATCAGACAAAGAATAGACCGATATGTCTTCGAATATCCTCCTAAATTGCCGAATTGGAGAACATGATCAACAAGATGTGATGGACTAATCGGCTGTGAACCTAGCCACTGTCGAAACAGATACCAAAGACTTCTAAACACAAGACAACTCAAAAATAGATGTTCGACTGTTTCATCCATCCCGCAACCACTCGAACATTGAATATCAGTTAATGGAATACTCTTTTCCGTAATACATTTTCTTTTGTAGGAATCCTATTGTAAAAAAATAGCCTTTACCATGATCTAGCTACCAATCCTAAGTGTAAACTACACCATCTTGAAAATATATATTAAAAAACAACAATTCACAACACTCACCCACCCTCCTCCCAAGCTAGTAACCTCAGACACCAAGATTAAGCATTTCGCCCAACTCCCCAGCCTAAATTACTCATCTCAGCAACCGTCGTTTGACAAATATAAATTAGGTCAAAAATACGGCAGAACATATCACATAAAGGTCCATCTTCCAACCACAAGTCCAACAAAAAAAGTTCTAGTCCCATCACCTACCACCCCGCAAATTAGATATTTTATGAATTAAGAAAATGTAAAAGCTTTGTATTTTTGGATTAAACATGAGAAACTAATGAGTGTCTTTAATATACTCTTTAAAATTCTTAAATGATAAACTTTTATGAAAATTTATGTATTTAGTATATTAGAAATTGAAGTAATTGACAATTTTAAAGATAATTTCTTGATTTAAATTTTTTTAAAAATACCACAAAAGTACTAGTTAGGAAAATCCTTTAAACAATACTAGTACGTTATTATAACTACAAAATACACCAAAAAGGCTCATTACACTTTACTATTCCACTCAAAATTTATGGTGCCTTTAATCATGCACTAGTTCACACGACTACATTACCATATTTAGGAAGAAAATTAGATAAACAACCACTTGCCCATTCTCGTCTATTTTGATTTTTTTGGACCGAAGACCTTTGTCATATATAATAAATGCTTAATCCATTAATTAATGAATGGTCCAAAGGTCATCACCTCAAATTTCCATTTGCTAACCAGATTAACTACATCATTTGACTTAATTAATTTTTATTCATTCCTTCTATAACAATATTCCGGTCAACCTTAATATTTAAACCTGGCTCCCACACAGTTTTCAGCTTTACCCTAATTTTGTGAAATTGTTTTCTATCACGCAAAACCACAATTAATTCATTCACTTATCATTTAGAGAAATCAACAATTCTATAAATTGGAGTACTATTGAGTCAATTTTATTCCATGCAAAACAATATCAATCACTATGGCAAAAACCATTGCTTCAATTGTTTTAGTTCTCCTTGTTGTTGCAATTTTGAATGGCTATAGTGCTGAGGGTACTGGAAGAGGTAATGAACCTAAAGATGATCGTATTTACAAATCTCAAAAGTTTTTTGGTTGTTCCTTTTGGGGTCAGATGTGTTACTTCTTTCATCTCTATTGTGATGAATACAATAAGTATTGTGCTACTTCTCAGCCTCCTTCTTCTCCTGGTAGTAGTGGTGGTTCTCCTAATATTCCCAACCCTCCTCCTATTCCCACCCCCCCTTCTATTCCCAACCCCCCTTCTTCTCCTAATATTCCAAATCCTCCTTCTCCTCCCAATAATATTGATCTCCAATATACCCCAGCTGAAAGTGGTAAACCCTAATAAAGCTCAAAGCCTTCCGTGTTAAGAGATTTTGGGCCATGCATGGTTTGTGACTTTGTGTGTTAGTTTGATATTTATATATCTATTTGCATCTATATGTATCATTTTGTGTGAGTGAGTGAAGAAAGGTTCTTTATATTTTTTTTATATTGTGTGTGTGAAGTATTATATGTGAGCTATAAAAAATTATATATAGCTAATAAATCTTGATAGGCCAATACTTGTTGTGCCTTAGTTATAGATAGCTATAGCTTTCTTGGGTACATGATGTGTGGCATGTTATATGGTTATACCTATATATGAAGATTGAAATAAAATTTACGGTGTGTATTAATTTCTTGTTTCTTTGGAGCTTCACAATACAATGTACATACATAATAACTTTATTTATTTTTTCGTTAAGCATATTCCTAAATTTTAGTCTGTCTTTTCTGTACCAAATAGAAAAATACTAGCTAAACATCATTGGAGTACTATGACATAATAATTGCCAACATAATTGGAGTTTAAATCATCATTATTGATATTTTTGTAAAAAAAAATGCTTAATATTGAATCCAAATTTATACTATTTGGAAATTGGTTTGTTGGTAAGATAAATTAAATATAAACTTTAGTTTAGTTTTTTACAAATTGGTGGAATAATTCTTCGGCGTGTTTGTGAATTGGTTAAAGACTCCTTATATAACGGGTTGGAGTACCTTGTACTACTTTTATTTCATTTTACATATAAAAAAATATTGTTATATTATTTTTATGAAAAAGAAATAATTATAGAGATAAACTTTCATCTCTTGAGCTATTCTAACTACTTATTTTTATGAAAAAAATTGTATAAAGAACAACTTATACACGATCTAATGCGTTGATAGAATATTTGTTTTTTGTATTTGTCTCCATTGGATGTGTAAATCAGCAAAGCAAATTTACATGTTATACTAAAACCTTAGTAAAGTTGCTTCACTATTTTATGTCATCTTTTTCAAAAAGTTATCAAGAAGTTATTATATGAATTATGAATATGTGATAGCTATAAATTTTTGGATTTAAACATTATGTTAAACCTACCAAATACACCAACAAAGGCTCATTTTGGTTATTCTACACTCCAATTTCTGTTGCATTATAATTCATGCGATAGTTCACACTTCACATGACTACAGTACTATATTAGGAAGAAAATTATAATTCAACCACCACAACAAACCACTATGTCCATTTATTCCTTCTATCTAATTAATTAACAAACTAATCAACCTTAACTTATCTCTGTTCGTCTTAAATAGGAATTTATTTTTAATAAAATTTACTTTTGAAAAAAAATACTAATCAACCTTAAACTACAATCATAAAAGGAAACACACGTAGTAAATATTTGATGTTGTATTGAATTCCAACATATTTTCAATTTTTTGAAAATAATTTTCCTCACGCAAAATCAAATTTAATTCATTCACTTCATTTAAGGAAAATAGTACTAATATTCTCATTGATCATATACTATATATGACAAAAATCATCAGTGTTTCATTTGTTCTAGTTCTTCTTGTTATTGTTACAATTATGAATAGCTGTAATTGTATATTAATATTCTATTATGATTAATGTCGTTATCGTGATCCTCCAAAATGGTGTCCTTTGTACCATAATTAGTATTGTGAACCTCCCCTTGACCCCATCCATCAAGCATGCATGGTTTGTGTTAATATTGATATCTAAATAAGTATTATGGTATCAAAATTATAATATAACTAAATAAAATCTTGATCATAGGTCGAGACCAGGGCCGGTCCAATAATTTTTATTTATAGGTGAAGCCTAAAACAAATTTAAATAGATAGATATTATGTAACAAAATTCATGTTTTTTTTATTGACATACTCGTACCTTAAATTTTTTTTAAAATTGTTGTATTGATCTTGTACCCGCACCTATGCAACATAAAATAAAAGCTCACGTCTCTCTACTAGGGGAAAATTCATTTAGTTGATCATGTGAAAGCAATAGACTAAACCCTAGATCAACGAAAAATTATGAAAAATTCCACTATTTATTAACTCAGTCAATCATTTTATTAGTTCAAAACGTTAATGAGTGTTAACCCTGATAATGCATCCTTATTTTTTTTCTCACATCATATGCTAATGTGTGACTTCCATGTTGGCCATAGACCAAAATGAAAACAGTATCCCTTTCATTTCATTTTAAGCTTTTGAGAAAGTGCGGCTGAATTAATAATATTTAAAAAATATTATTGTATAATTAATTAATAGATTAATATTTGTTAATCCTTTTTAACCCCACGAAGTAGCAAAACAAGAAAACAAAACTTGAGCAGGTGGATGGGGTCAAGGGAGGTTGAAGGATGAAAATGAAGAAGATATAGTAAAATCCTCCACAATCTTCTTCGTTTTCAAGGATACCACAACTTGGAAGCATATACTACTACTATAATTTCAATTTTAAAAATTATTCTGCATACAAAAACAAGAAGTCAAAAGCTTTTTTGTTATTAGCATGTGTTTTGATCAGGTTAAAAACAAAATGTTTAGAAGCCTTACGATTCCATTATTTTGCATACCTCACAATTCTAAATCATAACTGAAGAGCACAAACACTTTTTAATTCATAATTTTTCATCTCTAATGTTTTATGCTTTACCGTTTGCTCAATTTTGACTTGCAAGTTTATCAATTATGTTTAGTACTTACCGTTAAGTTTGTGTAGATAATGTTATTGATGAATCGAACTATTTTTATTAATAATTGTTAGTTAGTTGGTGACATGTGAAGCAAATTACCACACTTTAGCCTACAAGTACATGCGTTTGGAATCACTTGAATAATCTCAATTCATAATTTTATATTCACTAAAAAAAAATTCTAAATTTAGTTCATTCTCATCAAATAACGTGAATTCTCGCTTTACCTCTTACTATCAAGTGTAAGCATCAAACTTGCAACCAACAAATATGAGTTTCTATTTTTATTTTGTATGAACCGATAATGAAGATCTAAATTGAAGATGGTTGAGTTTTTGGGTTGAAAATGAAGATAAAGAATGTATAAAAAATTTGAATTTTGATTTTTTGAATTCTGAGTATGAATATGAAATTTTTTGGACAAGATGAGTAATATTGGAGAAGACAAAGGAAATGGAGGTGTTCGAAAAGATGAAAGATATAAGATAATTATGATCATTTTTTGTCCCTTGCCTATGTGTGCGTGCATCCAAGTAAGCATTTGATGTGGCAACAAAAAGGACACATCAATGACATCTTCGAAATTAATGTTTTGGACCAAAGTGGCAAGCAGAATTTACATAGAGATAGATTGTAATATTTTTATGTTGATCCAAGGATGTGTCAGACAGTGAATGTCATTCTCAAAACAAAAAATATGAGTTTAATAGAAAGAAACAATATATTAGAAGGACCAGCTCTACAAATATTTTTGGGAAATGTTAAGAAGTGTCTTAGAACACTTTTTAAAAACTATAAGTGAGTAATTTTTAAAAAAAATACATGTATTCAATGCATCGAAAATCAATATATTTGACTTTTAGAAAAAATAATTGCTTACACTTTGTAAGGTTTAAAAAATGTCCTGAAGGTTTAAGTTAATAAGACGGGTGCTACAACAAACTTTTTCATTCATTTTCTTAGACATTGATAGTGTTAACTACATTTGTATACTTGAAATAAATAAATAAATAATTGTATGTTGTAATTTGAAAAAGAAAAAAAAAACTAATACTAGGAGAATTGTTTTTGCAAGGAAGATATATATTTAAGAACGAAGGTGATACTTAATAAGAAATATGTGTATGTTATCCGTGCACCGCAATTGAATGCTCTGGACCACTCTTTGCTAGTTCTAGTGACTCAATTTCTTGAGTGAAGCTCCTATTTGATTCATGCAATTTCCACACAACATAATCCACCCTACTAAATTTCATTTTGCGATGTACATGGTCTAGGGTTTCGATTTCCCATTTCTCCACACTTAACATGTGCGAGTATAGCCATTAGACTACTCTTTTGTTGCTTCTTTGCTCTGATTAGTATATGGACAACGAGCATTCTTTAATGTTGCATATGATGAGAACTCCAACTTCAATAGCATCTAGATATAGATCCAACTAAGGGACAATCAACAAAACATTGTTAACTCGTCCCTCTATTGCAGTCAAATTGCATTGCAGAAGGATATATGATGTTGTCTTTATTCAGATCTAACTCTTAATTTCAAGCACACAAATGTATTTAACGGTGATAAATCATTTATGAATGCTGAATATTGTAGTAACCATCCGGTTTATATAAATATTGGTTTATTTAGTCAAGAAAATATTTGGTTTATCAACATTCTGGTTTAGAAAATGTGGTTTAAAACTTCTGGTTTGAAAATGTACACAATTATAGTTGATCAATCTTGGTTAGCACAATCTTAAAACTTTTCACGGTAACCATATTCATCCTGCAACACAAATGAAATTACTTTTCAACTTGAAGAAAAATTCCTAAATCCTCCATAAAACGCCTTAAGAACTAAAAATGACCTAAATTATTTTGTAATTTCTAACCACCGTCATGCTTTAACATATTCAACATTTCTTATCAAACTACTTCCAAAAAAAAAAATTGTTGTCAAAATAAAATAATATTTAACATTTAATCTTTTTTCCTAATATATTTGTTTCTTCCTCAAAACTTTTGCGGTTAAAATAGCAAAGCTAAGGCCTCAGATAAACCTCAATTATGTTATAAATTAACTACCAAATACAAACTAAAAGGCTCATGAAATTTTTTATGTAAATTTCATTACAATTGGTTATTCCACTCAAAATTTTAGCTGCACTTTTTATGTACTAGTTCACATTACAGCATGACCATATTTAGGAAGCAAATTAGAATTCAACCACAATTACAATCAATTACCACTAAGCTTTTTTAGCTTCATATATGTCCACCATCAACCGAAAACCCTATCCCATTTCTATTATAATACTATTTATTCCTTCTTTTTAATTAATATAAGAAAAATCTAGTCAATATCACCTTAAACCACAACATAAAAGGAAAATCAAAAGTGATATTAATTAAACACTATGATTCACACACAATCTTCAAATTTGTGAGAATAATTTTCCCCACTCAAAGCAAATTTATTTCATTCACTTCTCATTTAAGGAAAATATTAGTTCTATAAATTGAAATGATTTTAGAGCCAACTCATTCCATGCAATCAGAGAAAAAATTAAAAACAAGCTAGTGTAAAAAGAGTGCTAATATTCTCATTATTATATACTATGGCAAAAATCATCAATTTTTCATTTGTTCTAGTTCTCCTTATTAGTGTGACAATTATGAATGGTTACAATGTTGAAGGTGGAGGAAGAGGTAGTTACCAAATGGAGAAAGATGATTCTATTTACAATTCTCAAAAAACAATTCCGAATCCGATTATAGATTGTGTGATTTTGTTTAAATTGTGTTATTTTGTTAGTCCTACCTTTTGTGCTCAGTACTATAAGATGTGCACAATTCCAAACCCCCCACCCACCTCAGCTCAAAGTCTTCCATGATGATCAGAGATTAATGTGGCCATGCATGGTTTGTGTGTTATATTATATCTATATCTATACGTATCATTTTGTGTGAGTGTGAGAGTATTATATTATATAAATATTATTATATAGTTAATTAAATAACCTTTCCTTGACTGGTTGTGTCTTTGCTAGATAGCTAGCTTCTGGGATATCCAGTCAATGATATATATTTTATATATATATTAATTATTCTATAGTCTATAGAGTTTGTAATGTTGTGCCATATTATGGTTATATGAAATAAAATTATCATGTGTGTTAATTTCTTGTGTCTATGGAGCATCACAATAGATGGCAACTCTGTTTAATTTTTCTTGAAGCATATTAATCATTTTAGTCCCTACTTTACTCCTCCAATTTGCAGTCATCAATATATATAGATAGATAACTATTGAAGTGTGGTGTTATTGGTTTTATTTTTTGGTACACAAAGGGGACTAGTGTTACTGATTTTTGATCAAGGTAAAATATCAGAGTACACTAATACAAGTTCAACTATTTTGGGTGTTAGTGATAACTGGAAGCATTTTCAGTAGCCTTCCCAATGTGTGAACTACCTAGGTTGATATGAATGATATTAACCAAGCACAGACCTAAATGTAACATAACGCTCAATTTGTCTAACACAGTCGATTTAAATATGTACCAAGAGGAATGTCAAATTATGTTGGTCGATTGATTATGCCACTGCACCATTGGAACACATGTCAAGTTGGTTTTTGAAGATTTTATGGACCCTTCGACTTTGCTCAAGTCTCTTTTGATTTATAATTATCAGACTGTAACTTTCGATTGCATAAAACCTATCAGAAAATACAATCCGATCGATTTTTTTTTCTATCGAATTATATCTCCCGATAAGGTTTATTTCAAGGGTTAAGCAATCCAAATTCTATCACCCCAATCTCGTTAAAGTCATTACTTCAATGACAATCTCAACTACAATGTCATTCTATAATAATCAATTGGTCAACTTTTATATTAAACATCCTGGCTCACACACAGTTTTAATTTCACCTTAACTTTGTCAAAATATTTTATCCTACGCAAAGGTGCAATTAATTCATTCACTTCACATTTTAAGAAAGTTAATAGTTCTATAAATTGAATTGATGCATAGGCCAATTATTTATTTATTTTTTTGTACAAAATGGAACCAATTTTATTCCATGCAAAACAATATTGATAAGAAAATAAGATATTCTTAAACTATGGCAAAAACAATTGCTTCACTTGTTCTAGTTATCCTTGGAGTGGCATTTCCGAATGGCTAATGTTGTGGTTTGATCAATTTGTAATACGGTGTCATGTTAATATGGTTGGTTATATGCAATATTGAAATAAACGAAGGTTTCAAACTTTTCATTGAAGTATCATGCCAACGAAGGTTTCAAACTTTTCATTGAAGTATCATGCCATGCTCATAAGTAATGTGAGTCGTGTACAAGTCATTGATAGCCCTAAATTTTGTACACATTTTGCTCAGTCTAAGTATAAAGTCTTAGTTTATCAAACACTTATAAAGCTAATACATTAAATAGTAAATTTCAATGTTATCCTTAAAATTGTTGCAGTGTGTTTCATAACATGGTGAAAGCAAATAACAGTGCAGTGAGTGTGAAGCTACTTTAGAATTTGTAACAATTCTAACACTTCTCTTTGTGAACAGTTTATTGCTGTTTATAATTATAGCTGAAGCTGAACAATTAAATAGTGCCTCCAGTTTGATAATAGTTTTGTCATACCTCTAATCACAATTAGAAGGTGGTCTCATTGTCGACGAGAAATCTTATGTGGTTGGTCTCGACTTCTTTACCAGCCTTTTGAGACCTAGATTTAGTGATTAATTTTGATGACCTCAACTTTGATCCCAAGAAAATTTTGATAGCCTTGCAACAACAAAACAAGCCACCTTAATGGCTTTGTTATAGTTATGTGTGTGACAATGAACATTGCTTACCTGCTATGCTGGATAAATGGGAGACATTTTGGACAAAATATCATTATTGAATTAATGACCCAATAATAGCACGGGGTTAAACTTTACTGATTTGATCATAACTGAATCATAATCAAATGCCTAGTAATTAAATATTTCAAACTATTATATTTTAAACAGTAAATTATTATAAATTAAAAAACAATATATCAAGTCTTTTTCCTATTGATAAAAAAACAATATATTAAGTGAATTTTCAAATGTCCAAAATGACTACTGTATGTATTGAAAAAAGAAAAACTAAATAACTTTTATATGGTTAGACATTTGGTTATCAAATGAACTGAATGAAAAAGGATAGAATAGCATTAACAAAACTTAACCTCAAAACTATTATTAACATACATTCTAAATTTTCTGAGTTCATTGTTCTTGATCACCAATCCTCTCAGTAGTTTTCCCTGCAGGAGATTCTGCATTACTTTCCTTAAAACCAAGTTCTGCCAAATCTTGCTTTGCCATCAAGTTCCTGCAAGACGACAATTATATAATTCATAGATAAGCAGTGATAACACAACTCCAATCAAAATATTACATAACCAGGCTCTGATACCATATTATGAATGAAACAAAAGTAAATTATTCATTACTGAATTAGTGATTACAATGCTATATATAGAGCTAACTGATGTTGTACAATACCATAGAATGGAGTAACATCAGTATATAATAGCAAACCACTAAGCTAAGCTATGTTGCTTGATATCTAAGGTATCTACTTCACTATGGTTATGTAATACAAAACAAATCTAAAAGCCATACATACCAGAAATAACATCAACAGTAGTAACATATCAAATTGATGAGACTTAATAATTTCATTGCAAAATGATGTATAAAACTAGCATTCAACCTGTGTTACTACACCTTGCCATGCTCCTATGCAATGAACAACTACAACAGGTTCTCAGAATCAAAAGAACAATAGAGATCCATACAAAAACATTGAAGACACTAGATTATTTTAAAAATACTGCTTGGACAAATAATGGAAGCTATAGGAGCTACTGGAGTAATGCTTCCATGTTAGTTCCTTGTAACAAAATATAAGCAAAAGGAGTCCCAAGTTAAATGTTTCCAGTCAAAATTTTGGACCAAATTGGACCCCTTTTTCTTATATTTCGATCTAAATTTTGCTTATGTTTCGGTCTAAATTCTTGATTATCAATATAATTTTGTCACGGAGGGAGCTTATTTAAGTTACAGCAATTTTTGAAAAAGCTGCTTATTCATCAAGTTACACCATAATATTGAGCTCTAGAGTAGCTTATTTAACACTAAATATTGAAATCAATATAGTAACTAGCAATAGAAAAACATAAGTACATCAGAAATGTTAGGATAACTACGTCTATAGTACAGTGAAACCAACTCACTTTTCCATACGACATTGCAGATATTTTTTTGAGAACCCCCTGCATATTTCAGACTTGTTCCCAGCAGTCTTTAAGCAGTTGAGATACTCTTTCTTGTCCTGAAATGAGGCCAATAAAGAAATTAAGGTACAAGAAGACTGACATGATAAACTCTGACAGCATCTGAGTAACTGAAAAGAATGAAACAATCTACTGCCAGTTTGTTTTGGCATCAAACACTCGAAAATGCACATTACAGACAAGCAACAAATTGCAGCTCTGGTGTTCAGCATACTTTGGAACATGTGTTAACATTAGAACAAACACACTCTATTCTTTTCGGTTCACTTTGGTTTTACCTTTTTAGAGAATCTAAATAGAACAAAATTTTTAACTTTGATGAGTAAACCCCCATTTTTGTTTCTAATCTCGACAAATTTTGTAAATTTGGAAATGATTTGCTGAATATTATTTCAAAAGTCATGAGATTACAATCATTAAATTGTTTAAATGGACTATAATACAGCTAACAGGTCTAATCACCGGGCCAAATACAATTTTTACAAATAATTGCAAGATATAAGATTATAGTTACAACACATGTTATATCAATCCCTTGTCCCTACATTAATGAAATAAAGAAATGATCCTTGTCCTTGATATATCTTTTGTTGGTCAAATCAATCACTGATGAAGGATTAATTTGACAGAAACATAGAAGAACTAATGTAATAGGGTGATTGCTTATACCAATATTTCTCTAATCTAAGGATTAATAAGACGACAGGTGCTAAGGTTAAGATCAAAATGGGTGTTTAGTCAGACCCACTGCATTAATCAATTTTTGCTATATAACAAATATATCATATAACTTACCTTAACGCTGAAATTCACCTATTAATAAAAACCTAGCTCATAATTAAAAGACGAAAACTTGCAAGGGCTTTACTTATTATTTGAAGTATAAATAAAATATACATCTTAATCTTCAGTTGTTGATGGAGAATTGAGAGAAGAAGCATACCAGGTCACACAAATGCATGTGATCCAATGGAAATACTCCCTTCTCCGGAGGCACCGGACGGAGCCCTCGGTTGCCACCAAATGCACCACCTAATTATCACAACAGTTTCAGAAAATACAATTTTAGAATCAAAGCAAATAGAGGCCAGAAATAGCTTATATTAGTATAGTACTAGAGAGAACAACGAGGAGCTGTTTGGATTGGCTTATTTGAAGTTTTGAACTTATCTACTGCACAGGCACCTAATTCAATCCAGTATAAACAAATCATAATTTTCTTTGATTTTCAAAACATAGAAACTTAAGCATAAGACATGGGAGTGATTTATCGAATTAAAGAAGAAGAAAAAATGAAAGAGAAAGAAATACCTGAACTCATTTCTAGGTTGAATTGGGAATCAAACAATAGAAAAATTGAGATTCTTCTCTTACGGAGTTTCGGTAGCTCTGATCACCAAACAAGCTTCGTGCTAGCGCCGAATTTGAAGAGAACAATGACAATTAACCGCTACATTGAATTTGAAATACTATATCAGTAATGAAGCAATCAAAACAAAAGTTCTAAGAGAAGAACTTACAAGGAGGATTTGATGATGGTGACTTTCCCGGCGAGTTTGCGTGAGCGACGCAACGTTGAGGGTGGTGCTCCGGCGAGTATGCGGTTGTGAATCAGGGGGTTAGGGCAAGTGTCAGAGGTTCTGGTTCTCTAAAAACGACGTCGCATTCATTTAGGGTCTGTTTGGTAGAGGTGAAATAGAGACGAGAGAGTTAGGAGAGAACATGCAATTTCTGCAGTTTGGTGCAGCTGAGAAATTGGAGAGAGAGATTGATTTCGCGTGGGACCCACTAAAATTTGGGTCTCCCCGTTTATGCGAAGAAAGTGGAAGACAAAGCATGACTTTTTTAGTATTCCAACTTTGCCCTTGCCATCAACCATTCTAGTGCTCTATTTCAAAACTTTGCTCTACCAAAACAACACAGTAGATCTGAGATGGAGAAGAAATATTCAATGATGCTCATTTTTTGAGGAAAAGAAAAAGATCTTCAACAATTGTAATGCTATATTTTGAGTGAAATTTATAATTTAAAAACAACTGTCTCTTGGTAGATAAATGAAGGAAGTTTTTCTAATTACATCCTGTTTAATCCTGGTTGCATTTCAAAATGACAGAATTATCCTTCCATAAAATTTAATTTTCAAAAAACATCTTCCTTTTTTCTTGGTTACACCCTAAAATTCCTCTTCAGTTTAAGTAGGTCATGTAAACTTAGTTTCAGTAGGTCATGCAAACTAAGTTTAAGTTTACATACTTAAACTCAGTTTAAGTAGTTAATGTAACCGAGTTTAAGTGTACATTTAAAAGTTCAACATTGTTCAATGATTCTACCTAATCTCAGTTTAAGTGTAGGTCATGTAAACTGAGTTTAAGTGTACATACTTAAACTGAATTTAAGTTAATCTCAACAATGTAAAACTGAAACTGTCGTACAGTACAGTTGAACAAGAAGAACAAAATTGAAACCAGCGTTATTGAAAAAGAAGAAAAAATTCACTTATTTATATGCAATCGAGTATGAATGAAAGATGTTTTGATTCACTCTTTAATCTTCCATAGAGATTAATTGAACATCAGAATTGTTTGATCGTTGGTGGGTGAAAGAGAGTGAAATTTTAGTGTGACAATGAATGAAATCAATATTTTAATTTTTTTTATATAAAAGGACAATTTTGGTATTATCAAAAACTTTTTAAAAAAATCGGGTGTAACCAGAAATATATAGGGTGTGAATAGAAAAACTCATGAAGGAAATGTCAAAGATGCACCGACGATGTTTTGTATGCGTTGGTGTATTTAGCTTTTGATTTATAGGTTGAAAGCGAAACATGTGCATTTAGCTTTTGATTTATATTCTTAGTGGCTTAATCTCATTGTTTGTATGCGTTTTATCAATTAGTTTTTGCTCTTCTCTAATTTATTGTACTTTGTTAGTGTGATGTGATTGTGTTTCTTTTTTCGGGCAATGATGTTTTGTTCATGTGAGTTTAACTCTGTTGATAAAGACATTGCATTATATATGCATGGGTTGGATTCGAACACTCCACTTATTAATCTTTAAGAGTTAATTTCTAGCAACAAAATCCATACATGTGGTTACCCGCCCGAACCAAACCCAATTTGACGGGTTTTCCCCATTTTGACTGGGTTTGGGTATGGGTATGGGTTTTCCCCGATCTCAAAACACAGGTATGGGACGAGTAACGGGTATATAGGTACCCATACCCAAACCCGTCCCAAATGTAAAAAATTACTTTATGTTGATACATTATGTTATTTTGTTTGATAATTGTCATGTTAATAAAAACTATCATTGATATTTAAAGGATCAACTAAATCATTTTGTCTAACAAATGTAAAAGTGAGCTTATTGTTGGATAATGTATTACAACGTTGCTCTTGGGGATGCAAAAAAATTTCTAATTTTTATTAAAAAAATTATTCAATGCGGAGACAGGGATGGGGCGGGGATACCCGAACCCGTCTGGGATGGGGATGAGATTCAATTTATTATCCCCGTTGGGTATGGGTAGGGTAACGGATAATTATATGAGAATCGGGTATGGGGACGGAGAAGGTAAAACCCGTCCCCACCCCACCCCATTGCCATGCCTAAGGCCATTGTGAGATTTTCTGATAGCGAAGACAGTGGCGGAGCCCTTCATGGGCTAGGGTGGGCCACGGCCCACCCGAAAAATTAAAAAATCAACGATTATAGGTCTATTTTACGAGATTTTATGCAATTTTGTGTCGGTTTTATGTTTTGGTTGATCTAAATTCCTGCAAAGTGGTGTAGTGGCCCACCCGAAAATTTAAATAATTCAATTATAGGTCTATTTTACGAGATTTTATACAATTTTATGTCGATTTTAGGTTTCGGTTGATCCAAATTCCCGCAAATTGGTGTAGTGCCCCATCCGAAAAATTTAAATAATTCAATTATAGGTCTAATTTGCGAGACTTTAAACAATTTTTTAATAGTTAATTTTAGTGGTCCACCCTAACATTTTTTTTCACGGGATATTCTATTGTTAAAATAAGGAGGAAATACTTACGATTATAACTTATCTTAACTTTATTTAATATAAATAAATCTAATTGTTTATGAATGCTTCTTATTGTGAGGACTTTTTTTACACAGAGATTTTGGGGACATAAGAATTACAATATGATTTTTTTATTTAAAAAATAATGCCAAGTTGTATTTTTTTTCCCAGCTGTAACAGGCAATTTGGTTGAAGCATCAGGTAATGGGTTTCTATGAACACTTCATTGTTATTTTGATTTTTAATCACACAATTTTCCAAGAACTAAGCAAAAGATAAAAGATTTTGATTGATTCCTTCAAAATAAAAGATTTTGATTAATTCAGAGAATATATAGGACATTTTTTTTTTTCAAAACGGCGAATATTATTGAAACCGGAACTCTTCGCAAGACGCAAAGAGCGGAGAGAAAAAAAAAAAAAAAAAAAAAAAAACAAGGATGCCGCATATAGGCGTAACATCAACCAAATAAAAACTCCTCAAAAACAAACTGCCAAGCAACTAAAAACCACAAGAGCTATGACGCTGAAGTCCAATTGAAGCCATCAGAATTCAGTCCCATAGCCCTGCCCACAGCTCAGGCACGCAAGACAGCAGACCACCCACAAAACAAAAAAAAGCTTAAACGCAAAGGAGCAGAAAAAAAAAAAAAAAACCAGCAGCTGATCAATTATGTTAATGACACTAACACATAATTGATCACGTCATCTCTATTGACCCCTCCATTTTAATTGAGGAAAATTATGATCCTTCATGGTCTATATCACAAAAATCACTACCGCACTTGTTTTGGAAAATTTGCCATTGAACCTTATTGAAAAGCTAATTAACATGGTTAAATGTTTTGTTCGTTCCTTCAAAAAAAAAAAAAATGTTTTGTTGGTCATACACATCTCTCTCTAGTGGTACCTTTGACCCAAGTAATTTGTTTTTATTAAGAATTTATTTTCCCTCAACTTCCACCATAAATTCTCTTGATTTTGCAACGTATCCTTGCCTTGTATCTACCGGTCTCTTAACATTTTTAAACCACTCTCACCTCCACAATAGCTTCACGTCGAGACAATTAGTAAAAGAGAAGAAAAAAAGTATGGAGCCTATCATTAACTAAAATATATCACGTCCAACAATCATTTTGTTGTGTATATCCGAATATTTCTGAGTCCTTCTCCTCTATTTTGTGTGATTCTATCGTTGTGTATTGTCAGTCATTCTCAAGGTCGGTAAATGGTCGTGTTACTGGAAAGCGGCCTAAGGTACCGAAGATAAAATATGAAGCTTGATGTGTGATGAAACGTGTAGGGGGTAAATTGGATTTTCAAAGAAATAATTAGTCTTATCGAATAATTATAATTTAAATTATCTTTGAAGTTTATTATCCGTTATGAAATGATATTTTTATTTAAAGAGTAATTTTTTATCTTTTCAATTTGTTTCATACTAATAGTTTCATATATATATATTTTTTTAAAAAGTAGATATTTTTAAGTAATGTCTTGGATGAAAATCCGGGGCGTTACAATTCCATAAATTTTAAATTGATTTAGAAAGCTAATTTTCATAAAAATTTACCAAGACTTGCTTGGGGGTAATTCCATCATATCTCAAAATCTAAAAATTATTTTTAAGTCAAACGAAAGCCATTGGAAAGCTAATAAAATTATCTCAAACTTTCATGTTTATACCAAAATCCGGTTCAGAGCGGAAAGGGATGAAAAATAGTGAAATATGAAGGATCTAGTTCACAAAAATCGTGTCCCGATTTTAGAAACCGCGACACGTTTTTATGTCCAGAACCACTGAACTTTCAGCCAACAAAATTGTGACACGCCTGCAAAATCATGACACGTTTTGACATCATCAGGTCCAGAAATCAGCTTTTCAAAAAGTGCGTTTTTCACCATTTCGCGCGTAAAATTCAAACCGTTAATCGGATTTTGATGTCGTTTTCGCCTACACGCTCCTGACACTTAAATCTATCATAATCTACATAAATTTCAAGTCTCAACCATCCCAAGAATCATTTTCCAAAACCTCACATAATCACTTATTGGTGAAAACGCTTAAACATCGACATTTTACACAAAAAACCGGTTTTCTCCCAAACAACTCAACTAACACAACCACAACATGAAAACATAAGTTCTTCTAGGTTCAATTCATCCAACAACATCAAAAATTCAGTCAACAACCTCATGTAACAAAATTCATTTTGGTCCTTCACATGAACCACTTAACTCAACTTCACCAATTCAAACTACAACTTCACAAAATGGAATACCCATGGTACAAATCAACAACAACAACTTCATTTAAACATGAATTCATCACAATCAACAACAACTTGTCATAATTCATCAATTGAAAATAATTCACAAACTACCCATTTATATACATCATAAACATGCAATTTCATCATTAACAATTCAATCATCATCAAATTAACATACTCAAACATATCACTGCAACATGAGCACAAATTTCAAAGATTGGGTTCACAATAATCACTTATTCAAATAAGCACTTATGCATAGAAAAAGAGAGAAGAAACTAAGAGCCTGTTTAAAATAGTTTTTGTTTTCAGTTTTTGAAATATACAAGTCATCTTCTCGCAATAGTTAGCCTTTTACATGTTTTAGTTTGAGTCATCAAAACTAAAAAATTCAAAACAGTTTCCAAAATTGTAAATTTTTAAAATAGTTTAGCAAAAAAGTTTTTAATTTTCAAGTTTTTGAAAACTAAAAAAGAGTTTTTGGGAAGTGTTTCAAAGAGGCTCTAACTAAGTGATTATGCTTGAAATCTAACGCCCTTACCTCAATTAGCAATAACCCTAGCAAAAGCTTCAATTTAGTTCCTAAAACCTTTATCACCGCTTGAGTATTCAAACTTTCTCCCTTCTAACCCTTTTCCTGTTCTCTTGAACTTTCTCTCTCTACATCTCTCAAAATTCTTATGAAATGAGAATGAAAACCTATTTTCTCTAAAGACATGAGTTTATATAGGCTCCTCTCAAATGAGTTTAACCCTAAAGCTTTAGTGGGCTTAACTCATTCATTCACTAATTCTAAAATATTTCTACTCACTTAACGGTAAAATACTAACAACGATCACTTACCGGCTCACAACTAATTACCACACTAATAACTTAGTAAAATAACGGTTCTCACTTTAAACACTAAAAATAATCCTCATATGAATTTACTAAATTACCTTTCCAACACGAAAATCCATAAACGAAAAATCCAAACTTGATAGATTGCACATTTAACCCATCATGATAAACCTAAATCCTTATCCTTTGTCGTTTATAATAAAAAAATCGGCAATTTATGAGATAAACCATCATATAAGCAAGCAAGACAAGATGATAAACAATACTCTTTTTTCCTAAAAAAAAAAAAAAAAAAAAAACAAATCAGTACTCTCTTGACTCCACCACCACCATCCATCTTTTCCGGTCATTCATTCTACAACTATACAATAAAAGTAGTGATAGCATTAAAAGTGTCGTATAAAAGAACCTAAAATACATTCACAAAGTATACAGCATGATCCGTCGTTATATAGAGAAAAGTCATTGAAACAGTTTAGCAGCGTTTATTTTGTTATTTCTAACATTTACATGATGATTTGCTTCTAACAATCCTGCATATTTTCTTTATTAGTCTATCATAGTACAACCAATAATAGCATATCTAAATCACTCTATATGGCTAATTAATCTTCAATATCTTTTCCTAAAATTCAAAAAATCAAGTAAAGGTTTGTCTGAGACTGGTATAAACTTCACCACAAATCCAATTGGCCAAGAAACAGCAGCAAAACCAATACAAACAATCCACTCTCTCCAATTCAACCTCTCAGTATTAGCAAACTTTTTCAAAAACTCAACCATCACAACTTGAAGCACCAATGTCACACCAACAATTCCCAAAAACAACTTGCTCTTAAATATCCCTTCAAACACATTCTTCTTCTCCAATTTCCTTGCATTAAACTCATTAAACACTTGACAAAGAACAAATGTATTGAATATTAATGTGTCATTTACCTTCGAAGTCACACCAAAAATACTCTCACCTTTAAACTGAAGAGTTAATAAAATTACTATTTGGTACAAAGCTTGTGACAAAAGATTCCTCCACATAATGTTAGTTATAAGAGGCTTTGTTCTACCAACAGGTTCTTTATCCATTAAATCCTTAGTAGGTTTTTCAGTTGCAAGAGCCAATGCACCTAATGTATCCATAATCAAATTCACCCATAATAATTGAACTGCTGTTAACGGAACTTCGCCTGCTGAAACCGCCGCGACAAAATTTATAACAAGTGCTGCCACATTCACTGTTAATTGAAATTGAATGAATTTTTGAATGTTGTTGTAAACACATCTTCCCCAATTTATAACTGTTACAATAGATGCAAAATTGTCATCTAATATAACAATATCTGAACTCTCTTTTGCTACTTCAGTACCTTGAATTCCCATTGAAAGTCCAATATCAGCTTCTTTCAATGCTGGTGCATCGTTTGTTCCGTCTCCGGTTACAGCAACTACATGACCTTTTTGTTTTAAGCATTGTACCATTAGAAGTTTATCAAATGGAGAAGATCTTGCCATCACAGAGATTTTCTCAACTTTCGCCAACCTCTCTTCGTGTGTGAAGTTACGAAATTGTTCGCCTTCAACCACTGTTTCATCCGTGTCCTGATTAGGTTGAAGAATTCCACATTCAAATGCTATAGCTTTTGCAGTGAAAACATTGTCACCTGTCATCAGAGATAAAGTATGTTAATGGTTAATTAACAACTAGTTAGGTTAACTATTCTTATTATATTCATCATTTCCATATAGGCTCGTATGTATAAATAGAGAATTTTATATTATCAAGTTATCGATAAATAAGATATTTTAGTAATACCTGTAATCATTTTGACATTCACACCAGCATGTTGGCAAGCTTCCACTGTCGTCTTCACCCCCGGGCGACATGGATCCTTAATGCCTACAAGTCCTAACAATGTTAAACCATTGTCTTTTACCACCATCTTGTTCATATCTCCTTCAACTTCAAGCTCTTCGTCTGTAACTTTTGTATACGCTAAAGCGATGCAACGAAGACTACTAGCCGCCATACCTTGAATAATCCTTTCGAATTTCAACATGGTTTCATTGTCAAGATCTTTCGAAATTCCAAAACCATCATGGTATTTTGAACACATTCTTAGTACCATCTCTGCTGCTCCTTTCCAATGTGAAATAGTTTGGTTGTCAACATTCCTTCTCAACAATACTCCACTTCTTTTCTTCTTTGAGTTGAAAGTCTCAACTTGAAGAATAGAACAACTTTTTGTCAAGTTCTCCATATCCATTTTCAATTCCAAAACAGCCCAAGATAGTATTGCTTTTTCTGTTGGACTACCAGAAAACTCAAATTCAGAATCAGAACCTGATTTCAATTTGTGAACACCACCAGTTGTATTGAGAGAAACTCCTTCTTTGATCAATTGAAGAACAAATGGATCAACATTTGAATATGTACCAACTTCCATTGGTTCTAAACCAAGCCAAAACTTTGTCACCTTCATTTGATTCATAGTGAGTGTTGGAACATGTGTGGAAATTGAGTTAAACAGACTAAACACAAATTCCCATGTTGGGTAGAACTAGTGTTGTGTGAATTGAAAAAGTGGAAGTCCCACATCGGATGGAACACACACATTAGTAGTGTTTATATAGTGGGGGTGTACCTCTAAGAGGTACATAGTTATGTGAACGAAGTAAGCACTGAGAAAAAAATATATACTGATATATATTTTATTATTTGGAAATGATAAATTAAATAATTAATTTAATCATTATTAGAAAGTGTTTTCTTAGTCCCCAAGTTTTGCTAAAATAATTTGGAACGCAATCTAGAATATTTTGGAACACAATCTGAAATATTTGGGAAGGCAATCTAATATATTTTAGTACATGATCTAAAATATATTTTGATACTCAGTAATATATTTATGTATTGAATAATATATTTTTGTACTCAATATGATATATTTTGAGACTCAATTTGAGATATTTTTGTACTAGATCTAATATGAGAATTACTTGCTCCCAAAGTTTCTCACTTATTAGTTGTGAACTTTCTCTATAAATAGAGAGCTCACACAGTGCATTCCACGCACCGAAATTCACAGTTGATGCTTCCTGTGTTTTTCCTCTCTTCTCCCTCCTTCGACTTGTGTTGACAAGTTCTTCTCCTTTTTCTACTCCTTTCTGTCCATTCGGAATTAAGAGTGTTCTTAAGACCATAGTCCCTTTTCGGTTTAATGTCCCTTCGGAATTAAGAATGATCTTAACAGCATAGTCCCTTCGATAGTTCATTCTCTTCGGAATAAATAATGTTTTAAGATCATAGTCCCTTTTCGATATAATAAGAATGATCTTAAACATATATATTCTTCTTCAACTCATGGAGAAGTTAGATGTTAGAATGGTCGTAACACCATATTTGAGTGGTTGAAATGCCTATTGATATTTGGAGAAGTTAAAAATTAGAATGGTGGTAACACCATATTTGAGTGGTCTCAACATCATAATTGAGTGGTTACAATACCATATTGGTTTCAGTATTAAAAGATTGGTCTTAGTACCATATTGAAGGTGTAATTCTCGAACGGTTTTCTACAGTGCAGTAGTTAATCGAACAGTTGTAGCTGGGTTGATAGTCTGCCTTGCACAATTTTGGGCAGTGCCATGAAACGTGTTAAAGAGAGCGACCTGGTCGTGACTCAACCTAGTAACAACTTCGGTAGATAATAGAATTTGGAAATCCAAATACAACAGTTTGGAAATCCAAAAAACAACAATTTTAAGACGTTTCGATCTGCTATATCTATCGAAGAAGTTACTTATTGAGGTTGAATTGTCCCTAAATAAATTAAGAATAAATCAAGCTATAGAATTACATCTTTTGATGAAGTGCTTGTTGTTTAAAACAACAACATTAATATTCACCGAAGAAGCAATGTTTATCTTACTTAACATGAGAAGCCACGCTTGCTATATTTCATTCGGCATGGCTTGTTTCCTTTGATATTAAGTAAGAACATGACTTCTGAAGTCGTTAAAGAACTTTTATGCAATTACATAAAAGTATGAAACCAAAGTTGGATATGACTTTATCCCTGCTATTGCAAAGTCAACATTTGCAGAGAACTTTTTATTGGTTACTATGGATGGTAATGTATAATTGATTTCTTATGCAATTAGTGTGGATGGATTCGGTTGTTACCTTAGTGAATTGCTCTCGGAATAACCATCGGAAAAAATGCGCAAATTCCTTAATATGTGCCCACGGTTAATCGGTTAAAGGAACAAGCGTGATTTTAGTTTGGAAGGGAGTACTAGTTACTCTAAAAATAAGAAAGAATCTGAATTTCAGATTTCTATTGAATAAGACTGGGTTGACTCAGACTTAAAGAGAGACTTGTGTGTCATACACTCTTGTCGGAAAAGGACTTCACTTTGATGACATGTTCAAAATTAAAATTCTCCTTCTATTTTATTAGTTGTGTGATTTTAATATTTGACATATCAAAATTGATCACGAACTCATGTTTAATTTTAAATTTGAGTAACTTGGATTTAATTCCAACGTTATATGATTAAACAATTTTATATTTTGCAGTCAAGATATATGAACCAAATGTTCATATAAACAAGTGTTTAGAGAATTTGAATGTGCATACTTGATAGCACATAAATTAGAAATGATAAAATAATCTTTTATCATACTTATCGATGACTGTGAATTTTGGAAAATAAAATTGATGCGCTTGATATGTTCAATTTCTATAAATTGAAATTTATGTTGGATAGAGTACCCCAAGTCTAAGAACAAAAATTTTAATTAAGAAATTTTTGAAGAAAAGACAATCCAACTTGTCTTATTTTTTGAACTTGGGATTGTCTGGACTATATTTAGATTCTGGACCCCAAGAGAGTTGAACTCACTAGTACAGCCTATGAATGTATATTCATTGGGTATGCTATAAATAGCAAAACATATAGGCTTTATGACCTAAATGTTAAAGTGATCATAGAATTAAAAGACGCCGATTTCTATGTAAATATTTACCCCTTGAAACTAAAGAATAGTGGGGGCACGACATTAGTGGGGGCAAAATAAATTCCCTTCTAAAAATTAAGAACTAGTGGGGGCACTATATCTGATCACATTCGTGTAATCAGAAATAGTTATGAAAACATCGTACCAGATGTTATAGAACCTCGAGGAGGTAGGAAAGCTAGAATAGCTAAAGAGTATGAACTCGGTTTATACATTGGAAGAATATCCATTAAGCCTTAAAGAAGTTATATCCTTATTGGATGCTGAATTATGGCAAGAAGCAATAAACGATGAAATGGATTTTCTAGAGTCTAACAAAACAAGACAGTTGGTTGACTTGTCTCATAGTTGCAAACTAATCGGTTGTTTTTGGATTTTAGGAAAAAGAACTAAAACCTGATGGTACGGTTGATGAATACAAGGCTATCCTTGTAGTCAAAGGTTTTAGACAGAGAAAAATATAGTCTTCTTCGACACTTATTCACCAGTCACTAGAATCATATCCATAAGAGTACTAGTCCCTTTAGCCGCCGTTCATAACTCGATAATACTCCAAATGGATGTGAAAGTTGCCTTCTTTATGGTGAACTAGAAGAAGAAGTCTATATTAAACAACCTGAAGGTTTTGTGATTCATGGACTAGAAAACAAGTTCTGTAAGTTAGATAATTCTTTGTGAGGTCTAAAATAAACTCTTAAGGAATGACATGAAAAAGTTGACATTCTAATGCTATCGAATGAGTATAAAGTGAATGAAAGTGACAAATAATATTTACACGATCATATGTCTCTATGAAGACAACTTGCTCATATTTGGTTTAAAAATTTATGTTATGAATTATATGAAATCATTGTTTATCAATAACATTGATAAGAAAGACCTAGACAAAGTTGAAGTAATTCTTGGTTTCAAGATTACTAGATCAGAAAAGAGAATTTTTCTGATGAATCTCACAAAGTTGAGAATATCTTAAGGAATGTAATTATTTGACTATAAACTTGCAAGTATAAAACCTTTCAAGAACAGTTGAGATGGTACGCCATTGAATGTATTAGACTCGACGTTGGCCACGTCGTGAGATTTTTGTTCAAGTTTATTAGTAGACGGATAAGAAGCATTAACATGCAATTGAAAGAGTCATGAGGTGCCTTAAGAAGATTATGACTCTAGGATTACATTATGAGAAGTATCCTATTGTACTTGAATGGTACAAGATACAAATGAGAAGTATCATATTGTACATGAGTGGTACAAGATAAAAAATTGAACATCCTTCAGATGAGTCTCAAAGCGACCAGTGACTGCCCATTGAGCATCACTTGAGGAGTTATTTGTTGAAACAAATGATATTATGGAATGAATCTGAGATGAGAACACTAGAGAAAACTAGTGAAGAAGCAAGTTGATAAGATGCTTGCTAGCTAAGAACCCTCAGTGGGTGAAACCGTTGTCCGAAGTGTTAATTTATTGTGATAGTCTGCAGCTATTACAAAATTGAGAATCGTTACCACAATGGTGAGAGACGATAATTAAGGCACGAACACAGAATGATTAGAGAGCTCTAAAAGGAACGGTTAAAGTATATCGTGCACGTATTGATAAAGAATTAGTCAATCCTTTGACGAAAGGAATTACTAGAAAGAAAGTCCTAAACACATCCAACAGGATGGGACTAATGCCCAAAGGTCACAAGTGATGGTAACCCGACCTACATGATTGGAGATCCCAAGAAATAGGTTCAATGGGTAATAACAAGTCATGAGTGATAGAACATGCTATGAGAAAAGTAAGAAAGCATGATTCCTGCAGTGACAGAAGGATGAGATAATAGAAACTCTTAATGAGATCTATACTCTATGTGGAGTGGAGTACCTAGCTACAGGAGTACTCTTGATAGACTCACCTATACGAATGTGGAACTTAGGCCGATTCCTATGGTATTCGGGGCAAAATACCTAGAGCGTTCGTTAAAACCGGGATAGACGTGCAAGGCCATAAAACGCACGGGTTTTTAGAATACACCTTATGAAAAGGTTTGTGTGTGGGTTCTATGTCTGAGATAGAGTTCAATGCTGTAAGCAACTCTTGTTAATCAGAATTTTACTCGCTATGCAGAGGTTCAAGTTGTAGGCGACACCTTTGTTTACTAGTAAATCTTATGGAGACGTCTTTGACGTTATTTTTGAAACCATTTTTTAAATTCAAGTGGGGGATTGTTGGAACATGTGTGGAAATTGAGTTAAACAGACTAAACACAAATTCCCATGTTGGGTAGAACTAGTGTTGTGTGAATTGAAAAAGTGGAAGTCCCACATCGGATGGAACACACACATTAGTAGTGTTTATATAGTGGGGGTGTACCTCTAAGAGGTACATAGTTATGTGAACGAAGTAAGCACTGAGAAAAAAATATATACTGATATATATTTTATTATTTGGAAATGATAAATTAAATAATTAATTTAATCATTATTAGAAAGTGTTTTCTTAGTCCCCAAGTTTTGCTAAAATAATTTGGAACGCAATCTAGAATATTTTGGAACACAATCTGAAATATTTGGGAAGGCAATCTAATATATTTTAGTACATGATCTAAAATATATTTTGATACTCAGTAATATATTTATGTATTGAATAATATATTTTTGTACTCAATATGATATATTTTGAGACTCAATTTGAGATATTTTTGTACTAGATCTAATATGAGAATTACTTGCTCCCAAAGTTTCTCACTTATTAGTTGTGAACTTTCTCTATAAATAGAGAGCTCACACAGTGCATTCCACGCACCGAAATTCACAGTTGATGCTTCCTGTGTTTTTCCTCTCTTCTCCCTCCTTCGACTTGTGTTGACAAGTTCTTCTCCTTTTTCTACTCCTTTCTGTCCATTCGGAATTAAGAGTGTTCTTAAGACCATAGTCCCTTTTCGGTTTAATGTCCCTTCGGAATTAAGAATGATCTTAACAGCATAGTCCCTTCGATAGTTCATTCTCTTCGGAATAAATAATGTTTTAAGATCATAGTCCCTTTTCGATATAATAAGAATGATCTTAAACATATATATTCTTCTTCAACTCATGGAGAAGTTAGATGTTAGAATGGTCGTAACACCATATTTGAGTGGTTGAAATGCCTATTGATATTTGGAGAAGTTAAAAATTAGAATGGTGGTAACACCATATTTGAGTGGTCTCAACATCATAATTGAGTGGTTACAATACCATATTGGTTTCAGTATTAAAAGATTGGTCTTAGTACCATATTGAAGGTGTAATTCTCGAACGGTTTTCTACAGTGCAGTAGTTAATCGAACAGTTGTAGCTGGGTTGATAGTCTGCCTTGCACAATTTTGGGCAGTGCCATGAAACGTGTTAAAGAGAGCGACCTGGTCGTGACTCAACCTAGTAACAACTTCGATAGATAATAGAATTTGGAAATCCAAATACAACAGTTTGGAAATCCAAAAAACAACAGTGAGTGTACCTGTTACAAATCACATGATCAAGGTGAGTATGTGAAATATTGTATGTATAAAGAGTAAGTCAAGAATCAATAAATTAACTATCTATGACTATTAACAGAATATAACTAAATTTTGTATTTCAAATAGTACCTGTCTTATCAGTGCAAATAGTAGTAGCTGATCCCATAGTTTCACATGCAGAAAGTTTTCTCACCATTGCTTGATCAGCCATCATTTTCTTCATTGAATAAGCGAGTGTCAATGTCACAGCTAATGGTAAACCCTCGGGGATAGCAACAACGACAATAGTAACAGCATCAGCAATAATTCCAATAACTGCATTCATCACATCATCGAAACTAGTCTTTCTACCGTTGAACTCTCTAACTCCGTTATCAGTCTTTGTGTTCCCGGTGAAATATCGAATCAACAGAACAACAAGGACTAAAAATGCGACAGCCAAACCAACCTTTCCGATTGAGGATGTAAGTTTATTCAACCTTGTTTGCAAAGGGGTTTCTTCGTTGATGTCATTGCTTATGGAACTCATCATTTGTCCCCATGTTGTGTTCATACCAACCGATGTAACGAGCATTTTTGCATATCCATCGACAACTTTTGTTCCGGAAAGCAAAAAAGGATGAAAGTTTTGATTAATCTCTACATGATCGCTCTCACCGGTCATGCTCGATTCATCAACTCTCAACGAATGTCCATCTACGAACAATCCATCGGCTGGTACTTGATCACCAATCTTCAAACAAACAACATCACCAACAACAATATCGAATATTGATACCTTTTGTCGGCGCCCACTACGAACCAAATCAATTTGAATATCATTGCTCACTTGAGACAATTTATCAAATTGTTTGTTTTGTTTAAAGTTGCTTATTGCAGACATTGAAATAACAATGAAAACAGCTAGAAAAATGCTGCCACCATCATACCAACCTTCTTTGATTCCATGTTCCTTGATTCCAAAGCCAAGTGAAAGAGTAGCACAAACCAAAAGAATAAGAATTGTTACATCCTTAAAAGCTTCAACAACAAAATGAAAGAAACTTTTAGAAGGTGGTTTTTTGTAAGTGTTGGAACCAAACACTTGTTGTCTAATTGAAATGTCATGAAAATCATCATCATGACTTCTGATACCAAACTCAACGTTGGTTTTAAGTGATGAAGCAACACCTTCAACTCCACCATGTTTCTGAAGTGTATCAATGCTTTTCTCTTTGACAATATCTATGAGAGTTTCTTGATCAATGGTAAAAGAGTGAGGTGAACTTAAATCAACCACGGTGAAAGATGGGGTAGGAGTGATTTTTGTTTTTTTGGTAGAATATGACATGAAAGCCCTAGAACAATAGATTTTCATGAAGGCGTTGTGCCATCTTATATTGTTTGGGCTGTTGGTGTTTGGTGCATTGAGAAGTGTCTCAATGTGGTTCAAGTTTGTGAACAAGGGCATTGACATGGTTTCGATATCAAAAGTATAATAACAACGATTTTGAGATAACAATAATAAGATGAATATATGAAGAAGGGAATGAATTGAATGATTGAGACTATAGTTGACACAATATTACCAATGCACGTATATATGTGAAATTGATGTAACAAAGGTGATGAGGCTAAATATTGGAAGATAAACACTATGGG
Organism: Medicago truncatula; assembly: GCF_003473485.1. Taxonomy (NCBI): domain Eukaryota; kingdom Viridiplantae; phylum Streptophyta; class Magnoliopsida; order Fabales; family Fabaceae; genus Medicago; species Medicago truncatula. The sequence goes on from NC_053049.1 coordinate 4,139,722, forward strand.
TTTTGAATATTGATGGTGCAACAAACTAGCATATTATATATAATGTTAATTTACGCGCTAACTTATAAATGCAGTATATTCCTTAACATGCAAGATTCAATTTCTTGATAAGGATTAAAAAAAACGAACTTCTCTTTGTTTTAGGAAAGAAGGAAGTTTTTAGCAAAAAAAAAAAAAAAAAAAAAAAAGGAAGAAAGGAAGTGAGGGAGGAAGTTGCTAGGAAGTAGTAGTGGAGATGCTTTAATTACTTAGCAATTTGGTATGTTTGACATCACAGTCAGCAAGATTGCATAAGATGAAGCTACGATATACCCCACGTATGCGCTCTTTCTTTCATTTTTCGACATGTAGTCCAATTTAAGAGTAAAGTTAATTTATATTTTATTTTATGCTTTTTCATTAATACAGTTATCCCAAATATGGCATATCAAATTTCAAAGGTAATACCATTAAATATTGTATATTTTTGGTCAAAAATTTATTATACTCCCTCGTCCCATAATTTTATTGAGTTATTCTTATTAAGTATTGGTTTGTTGTTATTATCATAAAATAGAAAATAAAAAATAATAACTTGTGAATAATATACAGAGTATAATTTAAAAAAATTATACCATCTCGAATATTGAAAGTGGCACTCTTTTTGTGAAAAAATCTTTTTTGTAAATGAGATAGTTATTACATGAACGAGAGAGGGAGTATTTTTCTTATAAAAATACTACGGTGTTTTTTTGGTCAAAAGACATCAAACACAGTAATACAGTATGGTCTACAGTCCAAATACATTCACTTTTGTTGACCTAAATTTCTCTTATAAATAGGACCGGAGGTAGTATTTTTTAAAATTTAAAGGAGAATTAAATATGGTATGTGAAATTTCAAGTCTAAACCAATGGTAAATACATAGAAAATACCAGAAATTTCCATGGATATCTATTACCCACATAAATAGTTATGGATATAAACGAGGATGAAGAAAAGTACTAGCCACTAGCTGACTCATAGCCATAACCCCAACTATTTCTTCACCATATACTCGGGACATTTAGTTAGCTACCAACTGTGAAGCCCCGATGCTTCAAAATAGATGACGTACCGTATCCCCTGCATATCCTGCACCGATACCTGCCCGATACTTCCCGATACGTATCCGAAGAGTATCCAAATATTAAATTTTATTTTTTAAAAAAATAATTATCCGATACATCCCGATACGCACGGATACTTGTGTTTTTTATATTATTTTGATTTTTGTGTAAAAAATAAGAATAAAAACATTATATTACTATAATATATATACATTTCCTTTATCTTTCTTTGGTGCCAGTACGACCCACACCACACCACACAACCAATTGCATCTTTCCCTTTCTAAGAAATTAGGGTTCCAACTTTTTCTTCCAAAGTGGTCGCCGTCCACTTTGGCCACCGTCGAACTATCCAAAAGCTTGCTTTAAAGCTTCCTGTGCAACCTTGTTCTTCCTCCTGTTGTGAGAGAAATTTGAGTACTTTCTCTTTTATCCATTCTTTGAAAAGAAACAAAATGGATCCAAAAAGGGTAGAAGATTTGGTTTATGTGCATATTAATCTTCGACTATTGTCAAGGAAAGAATGTGGATATAAGAAAGGACAATCAAGAATGTGGGACATTAGAGGAGATGCGCATGAACCGCTTGATGGTGTTGGAATTGAGTTAGCAGAGTTGTCTTTGGATGAACCGGATTTGGAAGTTGATCTGTATCTTGATGATGGGAATGGAGGAGAGGAGATGTAAACGTCAGTTACTTGTTAGTGTTAACTCTTAGTACTGATGTGTTCTTTTTTTGGATATAGTGATTCTTTTTTGGATCGATATAGTATATCACTAACAAGTTCATTTTGGATATAGTGTAGCATTGATGTATAACAATGATGGTGCTCTTTTTGGTATATATTGCGTATGTAATTGACTAATGACCACTCTCTTAATCGTCAATATTATATTTATATTAATGTGCTACGAGCCTGGTTTCTTGTGTTTGTTAATATACTTGCATAATAAAAAAATGGTTATAATTATATAGTACATTTAATTATATAATTTTTTTTATTAACGTATCCCAGCCATATCGTATCTTGATTTTTGAAATTTTGCCGTATCGACGTATCGGTGCAGTATCGTATCTGTATCGTATCTCGTATCCGGGCTTCACATGCTACCAATCATTCAACACCATGAAAGTAAAAGAATACTAATATATTACTCCCTCTAATCTCAAGTATGAGAAATAAGCAAAAAATAATAATATATGTATTTGGTCCAAACCAACCCACTACAAGTATGTAAGGCATGCATGTTTCATTGACTTACTCTTTGAGCATTTATTTTAAGACGAGTTTCAATGTCTTTGCATGTTTCCAACCTGTTGTTCTAAGACTCTCAGGAGGATTAGGGCGAGCAGAGACATATCAAGAGCAAGTATGGAAGGATTGCAAATTTCTCAACATATTTTCTTTTGGTGGATTGAATATTCATTAGTGAAAAAACTATTAATGAATAAATCAAATAATTTATATTAATGGATGATTAACCAATTGAACTTTAATGAACTTCTAATGGATTATAAATGGATTAATTAATTGTATCAAACCAATCTATTTGCAAAATCTAGTGGAGTTTATAGCAGAATGGAGCAAAGCATGTGCGGTTTACTTTTTATTTTTAAATTACGGCACTTTAAAATATTTTTTAAGAAGTTAACATATTAGCATGATAAACGATCATATAATACTTAAATCATACTTAATTTATTTTAAAAAAACATATAATAATTCATAATTTAAAAAAAGAAAAGTAAACCCTCCTCTACCTCCCTTCCCCTCCTAAACCTTCAATCCAAACACACCCTCAAATTCAATTGATTCAAGTAAAGCTTTCTTCATAAATTTTATTTTAAATTTTCTTGTTAATACCTGTTTTAAAGTTACAAAGTTTTTGGTACCGTTTTTGGTTCAACGAGTCAGCATTTGTAGTCTAGTTTTACAATACCAACTTTACTTGGTTGACTTATTGAAAGTGATCAATGCAGAAGAGAAAAAGTTGAGTTAATTTTCAACTTAGACCTGTCCTAACTTGAGGAAGTTAGGCTAGTGGACCAACTGTCCCTGTCAAATGTCAGTAGAAAAATTGAAAACCTTACATGATTTTTCTTAAAAAGGTCAAATGCAATCAACACTGAAATCAAGAATATGCACACTAAGAATTCCTTTGATAATAATGTATTGATACATATTTGCAGCTACCTCTAATCTGAAACTGTGCTACGCACAACTTACAAGCTATAACTCACTGTTTTGCACCAAATTAGGATTTTCTGTGGTTAAAAAATAGTACAGTTAACAAGATTGGTAAATTAAAGTCATTAAACGAAGATCAAATGACTCATATTTTGAATTTATGTTTTAAGTTCCATTTGCAAAATTCGTAATATGAGCTATTCAACACGGCTTCAATTTACTATCCATGGTGGTTGTACTGTACAGTACTATTTAATTCTGCACCATTTTTTCATTGCAGGAACTAGGAGTCTTTTTTGCACTTACCTAGTGATTTCTAAACCAAGAAAAATAATTGATGGTAGACTAATCATAGGAAAAAGACAATTGTGCCTATACTAGCTATAAGAAAAAGGCATAAGCAAGTAATGCAGGTATAATTCATCATGTTGGTAGTTGTGTTTGTTGTGTTTGGCATGAAGATAAATTTGTATTGAGATTTGACACAGCAAAGCAATTGGTGCTATCAGAAATTGCATCAAGCTTTCTTGGCCTCTGAGCACTAGGATGCTGAATAATTACCAGAACTTCGTTTTTGGAGCATTCATCATGACGAGTGGACGTTGGCTACAAAAGATGAGATGAATTATTTGAACTTCATAACAAGTGTATGAGTAAAAGTAATTTATTTAACTTATGAATGAATAAATAACAGAAGACAGAAGTCACCAAAAGATTGTATAAATTAGTTAACTATCCATCTAAGAACGTTAAAGCATGTTTGTACACTTACCAACCCAATGTGCCATTCGTGACTGCTAAATTCTTTAAAGGTTGCTGCATCCATTTCCTGCACCATAAGGTACAAATTAAGATCTTCTTCTTTTTTTTTTTATGTTGATAAACGCAAATTAAGATCTTCTTTTCCAAAAAGTAAGACTTAATGGAACTCCAACCTAAAGAGGCTACATTGAAAACATCATTTACTACTAATGTTTCAATGTCACATAACATATGATAACAACCACAATGATACATTTCATTGAGATCATGAACATGTCGTGAAGATCGATAGCTTACAATACTGTAGATGGGCGGCACCAGAGTCACGCCTTTAGACTTTGTGGCAGGCATAACAGAGAAGTGTGGTGCCAAATCTTGTGATCTGAAAATCCATCTGCAGGTTAAGGAATGGATTAAAAACTATTTGAGATTACAATTGGACACATAATTGAAGGAAAATCATGATTAGTTTTCTTGCACCGCTTCGTTTTTATTAAGAAATTTGATAAATTTCAGGGAATTCAAGGGTTAATTGCAGTGGAACATAGATAAGCATACCCAATGTACACAAAGATGCAAAATTGCGTCCATTCTCTGATCAATAAGCGAAGCCAGTAATTCTCTGAGGAGTCATAAATGTTCATATATATCTACAATTAACGGGCTTGTCAAAATCACATATGTACTAATATATCATTGTTCATGAAAGTGTACCAAATAAATCCCAAATATAATACCATAGTTTCTGCCATAGCTACCATCTGCATTGCACCCTGAAATTTCCTGCACAAAATAAGAAAAGATGTTAACTACCAAAGTATGAATTACTGTTTACATGAGATGATATGCATATCTATGGCATTAGGGAAGAAATTACTCATACACTTCTAAGATGTGCAACACTTACTTGAACATTATGTACTTTTTATACACAGCATCATGCATTGCTCGAACATCCTCATTTTCTATAATGCCCAATTGTTCTCGCAACACCAGTAGGTTTTGGGATATATGGTGGAATATTACATAGAATGAAATAAAATAATTTAAAAGCAAAAGCACCTGTACATTTGTTTAAATATGGATTAGCATCAAAGGAATAAACATGTTTATTATAGATCACAAATTTTCCATTTAAAAAATAAAGTACTTTCAGTTGAACTTCATATTACAGTGACCATCTAAGAAACTTACAGTGAAGTATGGTACAGAAGCCTTGTAACCAACTAGAGTTAAGTAAAAGACACATGCAAGTGCGGCAGTTGAACGGCGTTCATTTAAAGAAAGGTGCTCACACATGATGCAGTAACCATGAGCAATGAGCAAAAAGGAAACAAAAGCAGCTGTCTGAAACAACACGCCAGTTACGTATACACCAAATGACATCCACAAAGAGCATGCCTGAAAATTGAAGCATGAATACCTGCAAGAATAGTGTCACAAATACAACTATACGAATTTCACACCACTAGGATATGCTGTTAAAAGAGATTCAAGTATGCCAAGCCTTCTTCAACCTCACTCACACCAGAAGAGTCATTTGCAAACTAACATTTATGCATTTCGGGCTACCTTGACAAAGACCTCATACAACTACTACTTTAAAATGTAATTGATTCTCCATTATATACAGTAATTCTACAAATAAACATCAAAACTAATGTTAATAATTTGTGCCCACTGCCCCTTGCGTGTGAATAACTATCGTAATTCATGCAAATAGAACACTTAGATTTATAATATTATACTACTAAATTATCTTTTCATTTTCGGTAAGGCTAATAAGTCCTTGTTTGAACTTAATGGAAGATACAATATAATCCAAGTATAAACATCAAAATACCAAATTTTAGGCTTCAAACAAGGTCCGGAACGTACCAGAAGAGGAAGGATAGCATGAGCTGCAATGCTTTAATCAATGGAATCGAAGTAAGTGCCCACTGCAAATTATTCCACTGCTCTAGCAAAACAATATCAAAAAATAAATAAATAAACAGTTACAAGTTACAACAACAACAATTTTCGTAAAGTCGAACTATTTTCATATAAGCTATAAACTATTTTCGTAAGTTATCCTAGAAAGTTTATAGAAAATAGCTTATACACATGTCATAAGCAGTTTTCATAAACTCTCTCAAACAGTCTCACATGCTATGTCAATAGATAGATTCAAATAACTCAATCCAAACGGACGCTAACTCATTTTTGTTCTACGGAACATATTAAAGTCACAGAAATCACATACCATTTAGTTAAATTTACATTTTTTTTAACAAAATTAACTATTCTTTTTACAGGAATAAAAAAGAATTCTTTTAGTTTTACTAAAATATTATGTGTTCTTCGTAAAATTAATTTTTTTTCCGGTTGCATGTCAATAAAACAAAAGGGGTGAAACTAAAATAACAAAACAGAGTCCAAAACTAGCAACAAAAAACAGTCCTCATTTCTCAACATAGAAACATTCAGTTTGAAATTCAATTATTCATTATCATCTAAAATTGAAACTAACATGCTACAATTATGAAGAATGAAATCGATAGGAACCTGAAAATGGCGGGTTTTGTAAGTATAAGCGGTCCATGAACAAGCTGAGACGAACCAGATTGACAAGAAGGTTAGATATAGCGATGGAAGTGATCGATAAGACTCGTCTACTCCGTCGCCGGAGCTCATCGTTTGGTTGCCGGCGAAATGAAGTTGTGTGATAACTGTGAGTTAATGTGGTGGCGTTGTTGTGTTAAGTTCGTGCGCCCACCAAGCACATTTTATACGCTATACTTTTTCTACACGTCTCAAACGTGGCACTTTGCACTTTCAACTTTCAAATGATCCAAAAATAACCATAAGAATTGACTTTAAAAAAATTAAGAATAAATTTAAGAGTTTCAATTGGAATACTTTCTTTTGCCTCACATGTGTTGTGTGATGGATGTGAGTTAGAAATTTTACATTTAGACGTTCAACAACATATAATTGAGATGATTTAAATATTTATCGTATGTGATTTCTTATATTGCATGTCAATGATCATTGATTTACTTAATGATATAATAGGTTCGATGAAATATTAAACCTCATTTACCTTATAAAACTATTTTCTATTTTTAAAATTTGTGTTAATTTCACTTGTTAAAATTAGCATTCCTATATGAACAATTACAACACGCATCCTTAAAGTAGTATTTATCTTTTGTAATTAAAAAAAAAAAAGTAGAATTTATCTTCTCTATACATCTTAAGTGTCTTTCATCTTTTTACTAACAAGTTATTAAAATAAAAATATTTTTTTTTGTCAAATCTCTAGTGGCTAAAAATTCACCTTTTAAAAGTGAATAAATAAGGTGTTTGTGGTTCGAACTCTGACCCTTATATGTTACAATGTATTGTCTCTACCAATAGAAAATATTTTTACAAAATAAATGTGTCTAATTTTTTCATGTTTTCTTTAATGGCAAATATGAGAATATTATTTGTTATGTTAGTATTTTTCTTTTTGGCAGGTCTAGAGCCTTGTTATGTCAGTATTTTTCTTTTTGTCGGGACTTAAACCTGAACTTTAACTTTTCAACTTTTTTAATCTCTCAGCTCAAACCAATTGAGTTATTCAACACCCTTAACTTTTTGAAAATTGATTTTCTAACATCAAAAATTTCCTAACAACATAGAAAAAAATACATAAATGCCTCCGACTAATTAACTACCGCTAGCTTATAACTAGAAAACTGACGGTAGTTAACTGTCGTTGGTTTTTTAATCATCTCCATATGTTTATAGGAAACATTGGAAGTCAAAAAAAGAAGCTTCTAACTTTTTATGCTGTATTGTAAGTTTTAAAATGTAACTATAAAAGTGGATGTCAATTTAAAAATCATTTGATGCATATCCTTTAAATCCATAAATTAAATAATGTTTCAAAGTGATTAGTGATCCAAGGCCTAGTCCACCACTACTTCAGGATCCATTTCGAAATATCAACATAGAACCGGTCTATTTCAGATGGAATTCAAGTAATTTGTAACCTTGTAGCTTCTTCAATGACCTCTAACGACTATGGAACTAGATCATTGAAGAAAGACGTATGCAACATCTTTCCATTATTCTCCAAAATCTCCTCCTCGACATCGCAGAAATACCTTCCTCCACAACAATACAACATACACAATCTTGTCACTCTAAAACCTCGTACTCTTTGCTCTTTTATTGATTTGAACGTTGGAATATTTGCCTATATACTATCCCTCATATTCAACATCAACGGATTAATTGATCAAACTTTGGGATTAGAAATCAGTTGATGTGACTACTGCCACTTAATTAGCAAAACAAACTTATTATGTTAGTTTGAACAAATGTTGGTTCAATTAGTAACAATTTAACTTTTTATGTTAGTTTGAATCTCGCCGGTGATTTGCAATTTGCAAAACTCATTGGTGGATACATATTTTTTTTATCAACACTCTCTGAACCTTAAAAATAATTTCAACTCCCATGACGCTTGAAATTCAGCTTGTCTAAACTTTGATATTGAAAAAATTATTGAAAATTGGAAATGATATGTAAACCGAGTTATTTGTTATTATGAATGCCACTCAAAGTTTTTTAGTTAAATTAGCATTTGACATGACCCAATTATTTGGTGTGAAACCATGATAACTTGATTTAATTAATTAAGCCTGACCACGAATATTTATAATTTTGTAATAAAAATGCAAAGTTGATGGACCAGCTTTCGGGGAAAGAAAGTTGGTTGGTTTAAGTTAACTATTTTTGTTGCAAAGTGGAGTCATGCAACAAAACCACTCCCAATTTCAGCAATGCTCAAATGACGTACGAGTATCTACTCATTACATGATGCCAATATTGCATACTGATCAAATATTATCCATGCAAATATAAATTTACATTATTCTTTTTGGTGAAATAGTTTTAATTAAAATTGTTAAAAGTTTATTAGCAATTTAGCGTTAATGTTTAACAATATTTGTCATAACCGCGTCAAAGAGGACACGAAGTCGTGAAGAGCACTTAAAAGTTTATTTAATTTCGAGAGTTCAATAAAATACTATTTTTATATTATAATAATGTTTATATCACTTTTTTGAAATAATGTTTTCATGCATGGAAACTAGAAACAATATAAAAAAAATTCGAGGAGGGTCATCATTTTTCTGTCCATGAAATGAGTTTCGTTTTTATTTTAGATTTTAAGTAAAACGACAAAACTCACCAAATCAATATAGAATGCATTTGACCAACTAATTTTAGGCAACGGGGTGTTGACTTTGGTACGGTTCTTTAGGGACAAGATGGTGTTAATTTTCAATATAAAATTGACATGTATTTTTTTTTAATCTTTTCATCTTTGTTTTTCATAATTAAGGAGGTATAAAAGTACTATAACGTAATATTAGCATTAAAAGCATCTAAATATATAATTTTATTTAGAATATATATAATTTTTTGTAAAAAGTATTTAATTTGATGTAACTTCAACCAAATTTGAAGGCAGCCAAGGTTTTGTGGTAGATGAAGATGGTCATCAGAAGAGAATCAGGGCTTTAGGTGAACAAACTCACTAACAAAATTAGTTTCTTCAACTTACTACCCAATCAAAAGCTTGAAGATATATTTTTTTGGTACAACTGAAGATGTGATATTTAAATATTGAAAAATATCATTATAAGTAAACATATATATTTATCTTTGAGATGTTTTCTTATCAAATATAAAGAACTTGATTGTTCAAAAAAATATATAAAGAACTTGAGTTACCTTATTTAGACACAAATACTCTTGAATATAGACATTGATTAAGTGCTGATGTTAGGCGGGGATTGGGTAACTCAACTCGTTTGAGCTAAAAAATTTACGAAATTGAGGAGTTAAAAGTTCAACGTTCAAGTTCTCGCAAAAAGAAAAACAACAATTAGCATACTAACATTTGTCATTAAAAAAAAAAAAGTGTTGATGTTAGACTCGATGAGAGAGAAAAAAGTTACATAAAAAGCGAAAACCTCAAATAAAAAAAAGTTATTTAACCGATAAACTTTTAGCTATTAGACTACTTGATTAAAAAAAATGTGTAGAAGAAAAATTTATCATCTTTCTTTTGTGCAATTAAATACAATTTCTCCTATAATCAACTAGTTAAGTTATCTCACATAATCGATAGTCAAGCACAATAAATATGCAAAACAAACTCCCTAATTTGTATCTATATATGTTACAGCCTTTTAAGTTGTAGATAAAAATAAAATAAAACGCTAAGAAAGAATAAGTGGTGTATGTGTTCTTTCAAAAAAAAAAAAAATGTGTTGTATGTGGTTGATATAAAAGTCAAATCCAACATAAAGAGCAAACCAATGGAGATATTAAATTCATCATCCTTTTGGTCTTCATATTTTGATGATAAATGAAGTATGAAGGAAGAAATACATGAGTTTTTACTATCATTTTTGGCGATTTCTTTTGCCATCCTACTCAAATCTGAAAATACTCTCATTCAAATGAATACCACCACTTGTTCTTTCTTAGCGTTATTTGAAAACAACTTAAACCAAAAAATTGCATTGTAATTGATATGAATACCACCGTACTATCTTCACATAAACTGCAAAGCAATTTTTGGGACAGTTTGAGTGGTGAACAATGACCGTAATATTATAACTCACTTTCAAAATTAAATTTAAAAAGAAATTTGTATAACACATGAAAAGTGCAGAACGAGTCTACTCATGAACTCATGAACTAGTCATAGGCTCGCAAGTCTATGCGAGTCTACATGAGTCTACCGAATCTACTACAAAAATGATTTTATGAGTGAGTCCACTCATTTTACTCTTCTATACTAGTAAACTCGTGTGAGTCTATGACTCTATTCACGAGTTTGACAACCATGGTCACACGTAAGCATCTAATTGGCTAAATACATCACTAATAGAAATTACAGAAGAAACCATTAACTTAATTTTTAATCCAAGACCAAACCATAATCTTAACGAATCATCGAAATGACTTTTTTCAGTCTATCATGATTACCTAAAATAACTTGATTATACCGCTTTTAAATAATCCATAGATATGTCATCTATATCAAATAAAGACGTTCTTACTTTGATCACCCCAAAAAAAGACATTTTTGCATTTTTTTTTTTTCCATGGGAATCCAGATCAAACCTAGAAATTGAGTAAATTAAGGTACACTAATTTAAATTACAATTATCACTCAACATCTCATTTTGAAAAATATGGTCAAACTAAATAACATATTTATAGATATCGAATTGTCTTATACTATGTAATAAACTATATCACAAAGTTTCAACCAAAAATATTGGTTTTTTGTAAAATTAATATATTCGATAAACTATTATTGAGAATAATATCAAAATGTTACACTAATGTAATTTGATCTCTCTCCCTGTTTGTCTTTCTCTCTCTCCCTTCTTCCCATGGGACCGGAACCTCTTCAATATCTGAAGAGTCCAATAAAATCATAGCCATTAAAAAGTAAATGCAAGAAAAAAAATGTTGTAATTAAAAGGGATAAAAGGTCTTTACAAAAAAATAAAAATAAAAGGTTTAATGGTGTAGATTCTTTCGACGGATAAAACCGGAGAGATTTCTATATAAAATAAAGAGTAAATTATATTTCCCTCCCCTCAAAGATGCTTAAATTACATTCACATTCCCTCTTATGTTAAAATATACATTTCACTTCCCTCTTATTCAAAACATATTGGAAAATATTCCTCTCCCCTCCCTTGAGAGAAGCTTGAATTACATTTCTCTCCTCTCTTATGTTAAAATCTACACTTTACTCTAGCAGTAATTTTTTTTTATATCTAATAATCTAGCAAAAAAATATCTAACACACTTCAAAGAAAAATAGTATTGCAGGTTCATTTTAATATAATCAAAATTCGAATACATATTTTTCGCTATTTTTTATTCACAATTTTATTAACATGTAGTTGTAAAATCAATTAGAAAATACGAAACAACCCAAAATAAAATTAAAATATGTGAAAAATTACTTAATTCGATTAAGTATGGTTATTTAAAAGTGAATTTTATACTCCAAATTATAAAATTAATAACAAAATCTTTAAATTTAATTATAATTGACATTTAAATTATAAAGAAACAAATTTATTTATTTATTTAAATGGTGATTCAAAATTAGTATATATTATAAAAATATTTATTTATGTTTTTTTTTAAAGAGAATATTTTATTTATGTTAAAATAGATTAAAGTGTAGTGTATATTTAGTTATTAAGGGAGGGGGTCGTAATTCAATCATCTCATAGGGGAGGGGAGTATAAATTCTACTTTTCAAGGGAGTAAAGAACATATTTTGATATAAGAGAAGAAGAGTGAAATTTACTCTAAAACAAACTATATAAATAGATAGATAGAACTCTACGATGTGAAATGTTAACACCAAAATAGGCCCTATAATTTCAACAGCTTTAAAAGAAAAAAAAAGTATAAAAATATTTTCCCTAATAAAAAGAAGTATCAAAATATTTGTTCATGCATATTTATATATATATATATATATATATATATATATATATATATATATATATATATATATATATATATATATATATATATATTCACGAGTGTATAATTTTTAGGCATGAAATTTGTAAAACAGAGGCTCAAAAAATAAAATTGAAGTCCGTTTATGAGGCCAACGATTTAGGCCTGAGACTTGGTCCTTGTATAAGACTGGACTCGTTGGGACAATTTTAAGAATATTACTAGTTACTTTTCTCACCCTATAAATTTCTTGCGCGCCCTATTTTTTGTTTAAAAATACCTCTATTCGGATTTTGTTTTCCGAATTACATTGTTAGAATTTTTTGGATTTTAAAATCCGAAATGCTCTTTTTCCAAAAAATTTTGATTTTAGCCTTTCAAATTAGTAAAATAAAATGCAAATAAACATAAAAAACAGAATTAAAAAGAACACAAAGATAAAAAGAAATCATATTATTAATATATGAATAATAGTTACAATAATGTTGAAGTTTTTTAAGCTTATTACATAAGAACTTAAAATTATTTCTAATCTCCTAAAAGCCTCTAACAAGCTCATTTTATTAATATAAACAGAAAATTAGAAAAGAAAAAAAAAACCATCAGAAAACCCACATCCCTGGAGTAAAACTAAATCTAGCTTTACCCCAAGAAAGTTGGTCAACCTGACACCTAGACAAACTGTGCTTCATTGCAGTGCGTTGCCTTCCCCGTTGACCGGTCATATAACCCCTAAGTTTCCAAAGTAGCCTCGTTTTATGAAAGGTCAACGATGGAAACACATTGTGAAGAAGGAAGAGGAGGATAAAGTGTGATGGTGTGAAGAAATATGAAAGTTTGGATGCTATTTATAGGAAAACAAATTGTCTAGCCATTAATTTTGGTCAAAAACGTTAAAAAAAATGTGTTCAAAGGAGTTTTATCAACCATTAATGCTGGTAAAAACCTTTGAAAACATGTTTCTTGTGGTGCAGACCACCGGCCAAAACAAACTGATGCGGTTCAGATTTCATAATCCAGACAACTCTAATGGTTTTCGGATTATGTAATCCGAATTTTTACAAAATTGGGGTAAACTGAAGGAAGTTGCGCACCTTCTGTGGGGTGAGGGACATTCTGGATTTTATAACCCGGACAACGTTCATGTAGTCCGGAATATAAAATCCGTAACCCCTCAGTTTATTTTGGCCGGTGGCGTTTCACCAAAGGTTTGGTCGGTTAGTGGAACCATTAATGCATTTTTGGAGGTTAGCATTTAAAAAATGTTTTTATTGACTGAACTTATGACCCTGGACTTGTTTAAGGCTATAAAAAGGTTTGGATCTTCAACAATTTCCGTCATTCTTCACTTCACCTCATTTCTTACATTTTCTTCAATTCTTTTAGTTTTTTAGGTAGTTTTTTAGGTGTGTCTGTGGTGTCATGGTCATTGTTGACTGTTCATATGACCCATGCAATTGCGTTGCAGCTTGTGTGGGGGGTTATATAACGGTCAACAGAGACCCTTGACATCAAAGAAAGACACAAATATTGCATATTGTTTTTGTCTGGATTTTAGTTTCCGGAAACACCAATCATCTGGTTCGGATTTTATTTTCCGGACCAGGCGTACTTTTCGAATTTTTGTAGGGCGCAGGAGAACACAGGAGGGTGGGAAAAGTAATACTCTATGTCTTACTAGTGTGTCTTATAAATTTTTCGAAAATGCCCTTGAGCAATTCAGATTTTAAAATGCGAATTCATTTTTCATTAATTCAGATTTTATAATCTGAACTATGCTTATGTATAATCAACAATCAGAATATCTCACATTTTCAGCAGTTTTGAATTTTGCTTTTAAAAACAACAAAAAACAAAGAAAAAAAATGCTAAAAACCTGTCAAATAAAATCATAAAAAATATAAAAATACTACCAAAAAAATCTAAAAATCAAATAAAACTAATGCAATTTTTTTTTCTTCTGAGAGTTTGAAAAATAAAAAAAAATGGGTCTAAAGGATAGAATTTTGGATTTTGAGGGGCGGAGTCCCGTAAGAACATCCAACAATCCGAGCAAGCCGATCTAGTAGCCCGAAAACCAGAGTTTTGACTAAGAACAACTAACAATGATCGAAAAGAAGGATGATAGTTAGGAAGATTAATATTGTCCATAAAATGACTATCAATGTTACAAACATGCTTAGAATTTGTGCTGATACAGTTCAGATTATATAATCCGAATTATTTTTCCCTTGAAAAATGGTGTTTAGGGGGTGCTCAAATTATATAATCCGAAAAAATCAAGGAACACGCCCTATTTTTTTGAAGTTTTTAGATTATAAAATCTGAATTGATGAAGAACTCATTTTTTTCATCTTATAACAAAGGAAAAGCTGTCCGCATGAGCTTAACTCATTTGGTAAGGGATAATGCACAATATGTGCAGGGGCCGGGGTTCCAACCCCGGACTCCCCACTTATTCATCTTTAAGGTGAATTTCTCTAGCCACTAGGCTACTTGACAAAAAAAAAAAAACAAAGGAAAAGCTCAGTTCGGATTTTAAAATCCAATTGCTCAAGAGCCTTTTCGAAAAATTCACAAAGCATGCTAGTAAGACATAGGGTAGAAAAAGTAATAGTCCAATTTTAATTTAAAAAAAAAGTGTACCAAACTACCTCCTCTCAATAAATAAATAATAACAATACCAAACTAAACTACCTTTGTTTCAAGCATGGGTTGGATTTAGCTTTTGTAACAAAAAAAAGAAGGTAAAGGGGTGTTAGTATAATGAACAGATTTAGATTTTTTTTTCAAAAAATGAATAGATTTATTTGTAAGATTCTCAAAAGAAGTCCCAATGAGCTTATATCGATTATTAGAAACATTGCATACTATATGCATGAGTTGGTGTTTGAATCCTAGACATCATGTTTATTCACCTTAAGAGATCAATTTTCATCTATTAGAGAATACTACTTCATCTAGTCTATAATTGGTTACTACCAATCATCAATAAGTTATACGTTATAAGTTATTCATCATATAATTGAGTTAGTTATACATAAATAAGCTAGTACAAAGTTAGTTATAACAGGCAACTTGTTCTCCAAGTTATTCATCATATAATTGAGTTAGTTATACATAAATAAGCTAGTACAAAGTTAGTTATAACAGGCAACTTGTTCTCCAAGTTATCCAGTTTTACATCACTTGTATGTATAAAATTCTTGTAACTAACTTTATGTTAGATCATTCATTTCTATATATGATTTTTCTTTTTGTTCATTTTTCTCTGAATTTGATCTCCTCACATGGTATCACGAGCCTTTCGTGAATTGGCTAACGCTTCCGATTTTTCCTTCGTTTTTTGTGTAGATTCTTGTAGAATCACTTTGATGCTATGTTCAATCCTGCATTTTTTTTATTCTTCTTTTTCTCTCCAATTTACATGTTTCTATTTCTTACAATTTCCCTTTTCGTCTACCCTGAAGCATTCTTTGTTCTTCCATGGCGCGCAACAATACTGTTTCTACCAATACCAACAATGAAACAACAGTCGCAAATCCTTCACAAAGTAGTGCTTCAGAATAGTACGTTCGTCTTAGTGATCGATGGACCTAATTATGTTTCGGTTACACTGCTTTTGGATGGAAAAAACTTTCTTGCTTGGGCTCGAGCGATTCGTCATGCTTTAGGTGCTAAGAACAAGTTTCAGTTCGTTGATGGAAGCATTCCAGTTCTTGCACTTCTCGATCCAAATCGTTAGGCTTGGGAACGATGTAATAACTTGATTCATTCTTGGATTCCTAATCTGGCGAGTCCTCAAATTGCACAATCAATCGTTTTCATTGAGAATGTTCTTGATGTTTGGACTAGATTTAAAGAACGATTCTCCAAATCTGATCGCACTTGTGTTGCTAAGCTACAATCTAATATCAATAAACTGAAGCAAGGTTTAAATCATCCACTAAGATACTTGACAAAAAAAAATATCTCAAAAGAAAGATTTTTCATCACCTTGTGCTATTTTTGGTTTTTCATAAATTCCCTCCATCATCGAAGATAATTCTATTCAAGACAAGTTAAATACTAAAATGTGGTTATCTCTTCTAATTAACTTTCAAACATTGATTTATCACGTGTTTAGTTATATAATGTTTGTCCTTGGAACGTTTTGTGCATGGTATACGTTGTTTTCTAAGCATTGGAATTTAAGTGGTTGTCTTCGGTGTTGAGAAAGACTTGTTAAAGGGACCAGACACATTGGCTTTCATTTGTTGTTGGGACCCCAGGTATAGGTGGTAGTGGGGAGATGTTGGATTGGACCCATCATGCATTAATCAGTACACAACACTTTTATGTGCAAAAGTTAGCAACGTTATGCAGTCTTAGAAAATTTGCTAAACTATAAATGAAATTCCCAAAAAATATATACAGCATTTTATTTTTGAGAGGGCAATTTGTTTCTTATAGATTTTTTTTCCTGGAGGAATCCTAATTCAGTTTGTTTCTTACTTTTCATTCGAGAAAACGTACAATTCTTTAGGTGCTTTTCGTATGGTTCTTAACTAAATTCACTATGATTTCCTCAAGTCCATAATTTTCTCAAAGTTTGTTATATTCAAAAAATATGTATTTTTAATTAAGAACCATATACCTAAATTTTCTCCTCTTTAATATATATGTGTTTACCAGATTGAGCAGAGGTAAAATTAGAGATTTTGTTAGTACTCGAATTTGATCACTGTTCACTAACATTATATTGGAACAATTTGTTAGATTATAGTACTCATTTCTGTTTTAAATATAAACAAAAGTTGATGAAATTTTTTTGAAGTATTTTGGCTCAAATACATATTTTTTATATTTTACTTTTTACTTATATTTAAGATCAAAGTAGTATTGATTTAACGAGCTTCTTTCAATCTAGATTATGCAGGTATCCTAAGGAGCACGTAGGCAGAAAAAAGTATTTCAGTAAAATGTTACATTTAAATTTAAAAATAATATTGAAGTGATACATTTTGATTGAATGGGATAATAATTGGTAAAAGTAATTTCAGCTTCCCATATGAATTTTTTATTTGTGAGAGATCTTACAAAGGGACCGAGAAGATCACGTATATACGTAATTGATATAAAAAACTAATGGTGAATTATAATTGATTGTAGTATTAGGTATGTTTGTACGTTCTAGTGTAACTTAGATGCAACTTTTTCAACAATAATTCATTATATTATGAGGTATGTTATGTGTTTTCGAGACTCAACTGTTTGGTAAATCAGATTATTCTTTTTCGCTTCTACCACCGTTTTAGAAGGTGAAACTATATACTTACTAGAAGTTAGCAAAATGGTCATATCAAATAGAATGAATGTTGTTTTGTTTAACAATGATTTTAAAATTTTATCTGATGCGTTCGCTGCCAACAACAATCCTCTAAACGAGTTTGGTGACCTTGTATCTCGAAGTAGAAATATTTTACTTAATAAAAATGACATTTTAGTGTCTATGTTCAAAAACAAACAAACTAGTATAGCTAACATCCTTACTCACCTTAGCCTTCATATTTTGCATGATGCACCCTCTACTCTGTATCTGTTAATTTTGAATGAATTGAACTAACTTTTCTTTTGCTAAAAAAAAAAAAAAGAATTTAACAACCGGAGAATATTCTACTAAAAAATGTAACTACTACTAGAGAAGATAGAATCTTTATCATGTTGATCCTAATTGTTGAAATTAATAGCTTCTTATTAAAAGGATTCATATCAAGAGCATATGTCCATATCTAATTATTTTAAGAGGACCAAATTCTGAATCTCCTAAAAAAAGACCAAACTCCGAATATATATATAGTTAGCTATGAATGATACCTTGGTCATGATTCCTTTATTCGGTAATTTTATACGTATTTGGACCAATAAATACGTAGTTACTTCCCTTGCGGGCAAGATATATGCAGTACATACAAAAACAATTATTTGAGCATCACTTCACGTGATAGTTTTAAACTCAAAGCTTAATAATGGAGCAAGTCTTCTAATATGATTACAACTATAAATCAAAATATCAGGACACATTCCCATAAAATAAAGGAACAAATATCAAAACAAAAACAATTTTGCCCGATCAATTAACATCACTTTACGATGATTGATTTTGTCATTTAAAAAGTTAAGCGATGTAGTTTATTGTCTGATGATTTTCTATTTCTGTGTAATTAATCCTTGATATTTAAAAAATGAATTATAACACATTAAAAATTCTCTTTTAATATTTTTTCATATTATATTAAATTGCCCAAGATTTTTTATTTGATGTTGTGTCCATAGAAGACTTACTCTTACGTTCCAGTGAACTTAACTCAGTTGATAAGAACAATGCATAATGTATGCAAGGTCCGAGGTTCAAATCCTGGCCACAGAAAAAAGACTTACTCTTAATAATGTGTCATTACTCTTTAGTTTAATCAAAATATCTCTTGTTAAGTTAACTACTAACTCAAATTTAATGACCATGTGATGAAGACAATAGTGGAGTCATTTTTATATAAAAAGCATGTGAGTTCAGCAAAGAAAACCGGACTGGTCCCTATAAACTCTCTAAATTTATCACAAAACAATGCTAATACTAAATGTACCATAAAATAATGAAAACCAACAACAATCAATACATAAAAAAAGACTAGCTAGTACTAAAAGTAACAAGATCCATTATTGTTTCAAGTAAACGTGTACAACTAATTTAACACAAAATAAAAAAGAAAAAGTTTCTTGACTCTTGTATTAGCCACCACCACCATCATTTCTAAATCATATCAATATCAAATTGTGCTACACCACAAAAATAATGTGTTAATTAACCAACTGCTCTAATCTTAATTAATTTCATGTGATTTGTTTTGTCTGATTCTTTTTGTGTAAGTGACGTGCTATGATGACCCCTTGTATGAGACAAATGAGAATGATGATATATTATTTTTTTCGACATTACATTAGTAATATTTCATGTCCCCAAATCATTAAAAAATTAATAGTTGCCAGGGCCATTAGTTTAAATAATAAGACTTTCATTCCACGAGCCAATTGAATTATGAACAGAGCTGACTTTATTTACATATACTGTTTATGTCAGTGGTAGTATTACCTTGAAGAGTTTACTAAAGGAGAATATTCTTTATATATTCACTATTTTTCTTTTTAAGGACTTATATATTCACTAATTATGTTCAATTTTAAATGCGTGGTTGGTTGTGCGGTTTATAAAAATTAATTAGAGATGAATTACAAAATTTAATATAATTAAAAATCAAAATGAATGTGAAATAATTTATGTTGGGATATACTTTAATCAAAAAGTCACAAAAAAAAAAAAACATTAATCAAAAAGTGAGTTGATCATTTATAGATAAAAATCAATTTCAATTGTCATCACCTAAACATATCAAAATTCATTTTATGTCTTAAATCTTTTTTAACCATTCTTCCTGTGAAAAGGGGTGAAAATGGGCTAGGTTGGGCGGAACTTTATCAGGCTTGAGCCTGACTTGCTATAAAATATGTAGGTCCGAGCCTGACTTTTGGTTTGTAATAGGCCAATTTTCAAGGCATGGGTCTAGCCTTTTTAAAGGTCTATCAAGTCCGAAAGCTTATTTAAAAGCCTACTTTAAATTAAGGTCTAATGATTATGGTCATAGTTAAAGGAACCGAGAGGATAAAATCGATTGCAGGATTTCTATGCAATGCAACAATCTCTAAAATTGACTAATATTAAAAAGATTTTTTTTCTCTCTCTCTATATATATATATATGCCAGCCTGTTAGGCTTGATAAGCTTATTTATATGCGCCTATTTAAGTAAATAGACTTTTTAAAAAGCCTAAGCCTGAATAATTTACTAAAGTGGCTAGGCTGAGTCGGGCTTTAAATAGGCCAGGACATAGGCACATGTCGGGCGGTTTGGCCTATTCCCACCACTGACTTGTGAAACCAAATACACATTAGTCGAACCAAGATTGTTTCCTATGGTACAAATTGAGGCATTTCCATAGACTAGTGATATTTTGACAACCATTTGATGACAACTTTTGTGACAATTTTATTTCTCTCGCTTTTGATTGGTCAAAAACAATAGAGAGAAAAAAAAAAAAGATGGTAAATACTATAAGAGATAAAGTTATTTAAAAGTTATCGTGAATAGTTATATCATTTCTTTTTCCGTAGTCACCACATATGTGATTTTGATCAAGATTTAACATTTCATATTTTAAGTTCAGAATTTTTCTATCTTTAAAAATCAAGTTGTATTAAAATATAGACCGTCCAATACAGATCAAATTGTCAGGGATGTGCTGGGAAGTCGATTTCCATTGAGTGTCATTGCTAAAAATGTGCAAGTGCTACTCTGCCAAGCTTTTGAAGCATTTTCACAATATTAGAGGAATGGTAGAGTAGATGCCACACAAGTCAATTAAGCATGCGTATGGTAGAGTTGTTTCTTGCTCTTCAATTAGAAAAAAACGATTAAGACAATATTTAATGAAGCATTTAAATATACAAATCCTAGTGTAGCCTATGTTCCATCTTTTTTCTTACAAAAGGATGCTAATTTATGACATAATAATTTTACTTACAAAGACTTGTTATCACAAGTCATTGTCCATGAATTAAAATGATATAGACGAAAAGAAAATAGAAAAACTAGTTTAGGAACTAAGAAACAAAGATAAGGAAATGGAAAATAAAAAGAGCAATCGTGCAGTTTTTTTTTTTTTTTTTTAGTAATGCAATCGTGTAGTATATAATGCTTTAGATTTTGTCAATATATAGGTGGTGAAAGACCAACATGGTGCAACACATAAAATGCTTAGGTCCCTCAACCATTTACTCAAATGTTTGATCAATACTCAGTCATCAATATGAAAGATAAAAAAGATATATTAGATCTCAATTAGCTAAGAGATTTCTTTGTTTTTTTTTTGTTGGAGAGATTTACCTATTTATCTAAGATAATTAGTTTTCATAACTACGCGCATAGATGTACTAATTTACCAAGAAAAAAGGTATACACTGATTTTATGTTTGATATCTCGTCGGTCCATATGAAAGATAAAAAATATGTTGAATCTTAATTACTTTTAAGATTTTGTTTGAGAGTTAGGAGAGGAGGGGAAGCAAGGGCTTTGGGGAGTGGAAAATATAGATGAAAATTGAGAAATCTTTCACTTTTTTTGAAAGTATTTTTTTAGAGAATGGTAAACTAATATCACACAATTAGTCACAGTGATTTACCAAAAGAAAAGTGAAAAGTGGAGAAACCAAAATGGTTGTGAATTTTTATTTTTTTTTGGTCAAGGTTGTGAATTTTCTTTAACTAGTGACGTTGCGTTTGGACAACACAACTGACAATTTAATCGCAACGGGCACAAGAAAAATGAAACTACGTGGACTTACGAGGTTTTACATATAAATAATGTTATATATGAACGTTGGAGCTACAATAATTTATATTTTATGTGGGGCCTTAATTATGTCCCAGAAGAGACTCATTCTTCTTGTTCATCCTACTAGCAAAGAAACTACTATATAACTCCTACAAATGGTCTACATGATTCACTAATTGTCAAAATAATTATTTTACAGACAACATGTTTATTTTACACTATATTTCGATTGCAATTTTTCAACTGTAAAGTAAATATACACTTAGTTTTTTAGTGAGGTGGCTCCTAATTTACCTTTCACAAAACATGGTTTTGAACTTTGAATCATTCAATACTACTACTATAAACCAAACATGCTTTGAATAGTGTAAACTAGGGGTGTTCAAATCCAAACTAAAACCGCAAACCGATCCAAAAAAATCGAAAACCGCAAAAAACCGAATATATTTGGATGCGTTTGGATGTTATTTTGTAAAAACCGCTAAGATCGGATCGGATTTTGGATCACCTTTTCAAAACCGA
Source organism: Medicago truncatula (assembly GCF_003473485.1). Lineage (NCBI taxonomy): Eukaryota > Viridiplantae > Streptophyta > Magnoliopsida > Fabales > Fabaceae > Medicago > Medicago truncatula. The sequence continues at coordinate 4,162,260 of NC_053049.1, forward strand.
ACCAAACCGAACCGAACCGCAAAAATAAATATTAATACTTATTTATTCTTTTATTAGTATTATATATTGCATTATTATGTTGTTTGTTAAATTTTAATCTTACATATTGCACTAATTTAATCTATATTATTATTACTTCATATGTTTAAAAAATAATCAATAATTTTCATACTATAATTTTATCTTTTTTAATATATTTTGCATCAAACCTATTATTTTACCCTGTTTGTGTAATATTAATATTAATAAAGAAAAATTATTCCTTAAAAAAGATTAAATAAAAAGATATATTTTGCGTTTTGGACATCTAAAAACCGATCCAAATTAAACCGCATATAATTGGATCGGTTCGGTTCGGATTTTTCTGGAATACTCATCCAAACTGAACCGAACCGCATGTGATTTTTATTTTGGATCGGTTGACATTTTACCTCAAAATCGATCCAAACCGCACCGCGAACACCCCTAGTGTAAACCATGTGAAAAAAATGTTTAGTCAAATCATTTTATAGATCGATGTACAAAACACGATGAAACTCATATAAAATTAATTTAAAAATATCTTTTTTATTTTCGTGAGTTTAACTCAGTTGATAGGGACAATTCATCTAAAAATTTGTAGATAATTTTATACTTAAGGACAAACATTTTTTTGTAAGTAGTCTTATAATCAAATCAAGGACGGAATGAATATTTTTTTAATAATTTAAAAGGAGATACTACTATTTACAATAAAAAAAAATTCCAAACAAAGAGAATTTTGCATTTCAAAAAGTTAAAAACAAAAAATCTTGAAAAGATTGAATTGTTAAGGTAGAACAATATTATTTGGTAGGTCAAGGGTCGCTTTAAGAAGGAGCTTTTCTTTCACTACAAAAAGACTAGCCATTTGGCACTTGTCTTCTCAATCCTTTCTCCTTTCTTTCTCTTTTGTATTTTTCTCTCCCTACTAGTCCCTACTCTAATTTTTCTCTATTTGCACCCCCTACTACATTCTCTAATCTCTTCCATAAACATTCTCATTCCAACTCTAATTATCATCATAATAACAACTCACTTACAACAATGACACAATCAACAACAACCTCTTCAACATCTTCACAAGAATCACCACCAACACATTCCATTCAGAAACAAAGTCCAACACGGCCCAAAAGGCCCAGAGACGACGACAACAACGACAACAACAACAAACATCCAACTTATCATGGAGTAAGAAAACGAAACTGGGGAAAATGGGTATCTGAAATCCGCGAACCACGCAAAAAATCAAGAATCTGGCTAGGAACATTCTCAACACCAGAAATGGCAGCTAGAGCACACGATGTAGCAGCTTTAACCATCAAAGGAAAAACCGCAATTCTCAATTTTCCTCATTTATCAAACATGCTTCCAAGACCAGCAACATCAGCACCACGTGACATTCAAGCCGCAGCAACCGCTGCAGCTGCTATGGTTGACTTTGATGACCCTGTCATGCACGTGACAAGTTGTTCTGAATCTGAATCTGTTGAAGAACTTAGTCAAATTGTTGAACTTCCTAAAATTAATGAAGAAGATGAAGATGACTCAGTTGATAGTACTTGGGTTTATCATCATCCTTCTCCGTTAATTGGGTTTGAAGGAATTGAATTCTATGCTACTTTTTCTGATGATTTTTTGTTACCACTTTGGGATTAAAATCATATGGGTTGTTTTCAATTTCACCAAATGTTCTACTTGTGGAACATTATTGTAATATATTACTTTACTACACCGTACTTTCATACATTGTTATGGAACATTTTTCTCTCTTTGCATAATCTTTGGTGGCTTCCTCTGTTTACTAGAAATGAACAATGTGAATGTAGAATAAGTTTTAGCCATAATAAAATAATAATGAACTTCAAATATTTTTTTGTGTTTGATATTTCTTTTTTTGTTGTTTCAATGATATATTGATATTTTGCTGTAGTTAGTAGCTAGTGACCATAAGCTAGATATGACTAGACCTTCTAGAAGTGTGGTAATTTTAGAGAAAAAAAAAAGTTTAGACAAATGATTGGATTTCATGTTTAAATGAGTGTGCACAATATACTTGTAAAGAAAGTTTTTTACCTTCCCATTGTAACACTCTTAAATATTGTTCCTCTTATCGGATGAAATAGATAGGTGATGGATTAAGGATGGTGAGTTAGTGAGGTTAATATACTTTGAAAATTAAAATTGTTAAGAGTTAGGTCCATGTTATTAATTGAGAAATTACCCTAGACCTATTTATTTAGAGATGTCAATTTATAATGGTAAGCGATGATCACGGTGTGGAAAAATGCCCTGTGAATAGTTTGAGGATGGAGACAAAGATCATATTTTTGTCTTTCTTAGACAACATATTTGTTAGCATTTCTTATTCTTTATATATAACAAAAAAATGTTATACCCCATAATCAAATTCAAGTTACCAGAAATGATTTATCCATAAATAAATCTCATTAACCACTTGAATTCAATCACTCGATTACGTAATTTATCATAGTACTCTTTTAGATATCTTTTGGTTAATTTCTTTTCTAGTTGAAAGAGAAGTGATCGTTTTACAACAAAAATAAATAAATTGAGTGATCAAAAGCAACAATCAATGTATTTTAAAAAATTGAAATTTGTTGTATGCTTAAATTTATTGAGTCCAAGCCTTTACATTATACTCCCTCTGTTTTAAAATACATGTCCAAATTAACCACTTCACATATGTTAATGCATAATTTTGACCGTTAATATCTTTAATTATCTAAAGTAAAAAATTATAAAAATATTTGTCGAGACAAATCAAACAACATATTACATGTTAATATTTGTATTTATACATTAGTTAAAAAATATGGTCAAAGTAAGTCAAGTGAATAGTGCACATTACAAAAATTGGACATGTATTTTAAAACGGAGGTAGTGTATATATATATATATATATATATATATATATATATATATATATATATATATATATATATATTGTTACGTTAGACCTCATTTCAAAGCTCTCTAATGAAAATTGAAAAAGAATGTTTCTTCATGGTATGGTGAAAATGGAGTTAGGATAAGGAGCAAAAGGTAGTACAAATTAATACACGCTTTGTCTTTTGTCAAATTAGTTGTTATGACCAAATTAAACATTAAATCGTTGATTAGCAATGTTATTTCTAGCAAGTCTTTTAAAAGTGCGATTGTCAATATTTATGCCCGTTGATGTGTTAATGTCATCTTTCCACTATCATTATCATCTTAATCATTCATCCATTATGTCACGCTTTTCCTAGTTTATGCAATGTATTTTTTTAAAATCAGTTTAGGCTATGTATGGTACCACATCAATTGGTTAATTAGCGTGTAAGATTAAGATACTCCCACATCTTTTCATGTTCTTATAACTAATTAGTTTGGCTAATTTCCTAGTTACTATATTACTATAGTTATACAACCACTGTCCTCAATGACTCTTATTTATTATATTTGACTTAGCGTGTCGAGTTAAATTATTATTACACGTTTATTTTATGGATTTTATTTGGTGGAAAAAGATTCAGACAGAAAGAAAAAGGCATTGTCAAAAGATTCAAAAGAAATATCCACAATAAATAAAGAAATTAGACAACACCTTTGTAGAAAAAATATAGTAAGAGTTTACGTTTGGGAATTATACCGTTGTGAGGTTTTGAATATTCCATGACCATCACAATGTCCTATTCAAGATATGTCGTTGCAAAGCTTTCAAATTCTTAAAGATGGTACGTATGTAGTAGGTAATAGGTATGCCTCCATTCTACAATTAGTATTGTTTTATTTTATTTAAAAATTCATATTGTGTATCACATTCTTTAATTATTCTACATATCTCTATACATTTTTTTGTAAATCATATAGCCCTAGGCATATTTCGGTATACGTAAAGAAAAAAATATATTGAACGTGCCTAAGGTTGGTTCAAGTTATTTCTAGTCTTAAAAGAGTGTTTGAAATAGAAAAATCATTATTTATCTATTACATACCAGTACATATATTTAGACGAATCAACTAAAAACAAAAGCGCCCATGGCCTAATGGATAAGGCGCTTGACTTCTAATCAAGCGATTGTGGGTTCGAGTCCCACTGGGCGTGCACTTTTTGTTTTTTTTTTTTCGACTTTTTTTCAGGCTTTTATTTTCTTTCACATTGCATTCAAATGTTTGTTACATTTTCTTGTATTGGTAACAATATTGATTGATAAAATGAGTAATTTAAAACGTGAGATAAATGATAATGGTCTCTTTAATTTGTTAGGACAGTGTGAATGTGTGATAAGGACTCAATTTCTGATTGACTATGGCTGATTTTCTCACCTCAACACACAGAGCCAACTAGATCTTGTCTTTTCAACATTTGGTACTTGTTTGGCTAAACAGTTTAATTAAGTGCTTATAGTATAAATGCTTATCCTTTAAACACTTATGTATAAGCTATACGCAGAGATCATCCCTTTCTTTATAGTCCAACCAAAGGGAAATATGTACGATATGATTATGAGTGAAGTTATTTTGACAATTAACTAAAATTCGTCTATTCGCACATGTCTCTTGATTTGTAATTGATATATAGAGTTAATATGATAAAAGTTTGAAAACTTCTGAATAATTTCAAAATAGCAACATTAATTCTAGATGAAAAAAATGTAGCAGGAGCCAATACTCATTTAATTGTAGATGAATGATCAATATTAACATCACAGGGCTCATGGTCTCACTCAATACCTTCCTATATATATATGTATGCATGCATTTTTGACCTAAAATAACAATGTTTATAATGGCTTATAGAACTGATATAATTATCTCCTACTTCAAGCAGTCAAGCTCACGAGTAAACTATAATTGCATTCTTAAAAACAAAGGAAGTTACACTTGGGTCGCTCCAGGTTTCTCAACCGTGGTAAAGGAGTCAGAGATAGCATCTGTTTAGAAAAAAAGCGATCAAAACTTAAGTTCAATAGATTTCTGTCACCAGAAGACATGTTCCGATTAATTGATGAGCTTATAAGCAAATATGAGGGGCTCATGGAGAAATTTCGGTAAACAAAAGCTAGATAGCCTAATAGTCAATTTAACAAGATGGCGTGGGACAAGAAATTTCCCATATCGATTAATGGTTGCTAGCAAGAACGAAGAGACTAATTGTCGATAAAAATGTGACACACAACAGACATCTTATTTATGGTATTGGTAGAGTTGTGTTAAGTGCTTGGAAGCAGTGACATGAAGCGATTTACCAACAACATCGTCGCCAACATGTGACAAAAAACGTGACTCATTTCAGCTCCAAATTAATGGGAGAGACTGCCGGTGGGATGGCTCAAATGCATCGTTGATGTCGCATTTAATGTAGCCAACAGTTGAGATTTTGTGTGCGCAATTCACATGGGAACTTTCTTAACGCTCAAGCGATGTCAAATGAAGAGCATATGTCAATTTTGGAAGGTGAGGCAAAGGCTTTGTTGGAGGCAATAAAGTTCGTTATCAGTAAGGGGGTGGCGCAATGTTGTCTTTGAGTCGGATTCAAGCACTCTTATCAACTCCATTTTGTCTCAACGTGAGTTGTCTTTGAGTCCGATGCAAGCACTCATGTCAATTCCATTTTGTCTCAACTTAGCAGAGTGTCTGAGTTTTATGTAATGGTTTTGGTTATTAAAATCATCTGTCTTTTAATAATCCCGATTGATTTTAAGTGAATTAAATTATGTAAAAGAAAAACCAAATTTATTTTGCATTTTAATAATCTCAGTTGATTTTAAGTGAATTAATTTTTTTTTTTTATGGATAATAATAATTGATTTTGTAAAATTAATTTTACTTAAAATGAGTTGAGTGTTTTATGTTAAGTTTTACTTAAAAGTGTTTTATGTTAGGTTACACTTACATAAAAGTTAATTGAACAATAGATTTCATTGTAAAAAATCATATTTAGATAGAATTGTCGCTACTTTCTTCTTGGAGGTTCTGGATGGTTCTGGTGAAGTCGGGTGGTGTTTGCCGTTCTAAGGCTTCAGTCGCCTCCACTATGCTGATTTAATGGGGCTGGTTTGTTTGAAACGGCGGTGTCTATAGCAATGCCACCGTCGTCGTTGTTCTATTCACAGGTTGAAACTAGTTTAACATTGTTGGATTGAGAATCCTTTAACTTTGGGTTGTGCTTCTGGACTCTAGTGCTCAAAAGGGCAATGGCTTTGTGACCATAGCCTGTTTTATTAACATTTTCCATATATTTTTTTAAATTTAATCACAATATTTGGCGTTTTCATCCTTCAAATTTTTGAGGTCATATACGTACTTCAGTTTTATAAGTATTTAATGAAAAGTGTTTAACGCAAGACAAAAGAGTTTTTTTGTTGTTATTTTCAAACAATTACTCCCTCCTTCCCCTATTTAACTTTATTTTTGTCCTTAAATGTAAACTTCTTTTCAAATTACTAGATGCATTTATTATTTTTTTTCTAAACATACCCTTAATTAATACACATACAAATATTAACACATAAAACAAACACATTAATTACACTAACAATATTTCTTAAGAAATGTGAAAAAGACAATACGTGTCTACATTAATGGACGAAGGGAGTATAACTACTTTAATAATACAAACTATTTAAGGGTCATAATGCTTGTACATCTGCATAATTAAGATTAACGTTCTATCTATGGCACCGATAAAAGAAAGATCGAATAGCATAGTCATTAGCATAAACTTCACATATGTTGTAGTGCAAATTATTTTGACATTAACACTCCCTTTGTCCGGATTAACTGAATCATTTGTTTAAATCAGATATTTTAAGACAAATGTATAAATGAAGAAGAGAGAAAAATAATTTTAAGTGCTTTCGTTAAATATCGGTCTATTCTCCCCTATCATAAATGCAAAGTGAAATATATTGAATTGAGAGTGGTGAAAATAATATTAATTAGAGTTATAAATGAAAAAAAGTAATTAATGATGTATTGAAAAGCGAAATGACTTACTTATTTTAAAACATTTTTTTTATTGAAAATGACTCGGATATTATGGGACGAAGAAAATACTATTTACGAATATCTTGGAATCGATTTTGGTGTCCGGGGAGACCGTTATATATTTTTTCCTTTGACAACGAACTACTCCCTCCGTTCCAAAATATAAGTAAATTTGACTTTTTAGGTTCATTCAATCAATGATGTATGTGGTCCATATACATCATTGATTGAATGAACCTAAAAAGTCAAATTTACTTATATTTTAGAACGGAGAGTGTAGCTAAAGATTTTCCAACAATTTCATTCAAAAAAAATTACAATGATTCTCCACCATGGAGTATTCAAAATAATCCAGTGGTTATCCTAATGGACCATCAGATGATACTAATAGAACAACACCCTCGGATGATTTAAAATTCAGATTATGTGGTGCATCAGATAATAATAATAATAATAATAATATATCATCTGGATCCGAACCAACATTTCGTTGCAGTGTCTCTTTGGTCACTTTGGATGAAAAAACTAGCAATGAAAAAATTATATGGTCGAAAACATTCATAGTCTTTGGTGATTTTTGCAATCATTGCAAAAATTATCAATGGGAAGGTTGTATTTGGAAAATAGGAAAAGATCATCCCACTCTTTATAATCCAATCACAGATAAGTATATATAATATGACTATGAGTAATTTTTTTTAGAGGAACTATATGTAAAGTTAATTTAACAACTTGTCTAACCAAATATTTTTATACGGTTGCTATTTTAATAATAATGATTTTTCCTCTATCTTATAACCAAAGCAACATTTGATTTGTAACAAAAATAAGTAACATTTGATTTTTGTGTATTTTTATATGGTTATTTTTGTGTAATAATGTGATTTGGTACTAAAAAGTCTCACACACCTTTTACCATTTTACCCTTCACTTGAAAGATCCAATGAATTTACATGCGGGATATTACGGTCACAAAAAATGTGACTTTTCAATGGGATTGTCTCTATCTTTAACCAATACTATATTTCTTTTGCCTTTTGCTAACCATATTTGGTATTGAATGAATTGATTTTTTTTAATGATCAAACTTTTGATTTTATAAAATTGATTTTAGTTAAGTGGGAACGACTATATGAATCAATTTTTTTGTTAATCATATTTATATTTTAATACATTTATGTAAAAATAACAACAGCAATCAAACATTATATCATTAAGTAGGGACGACTACATGAATCAAATTATGTTACGTTATAGTGTTCTTTCATAAACCATTTTTCGATTAAAGTCATTTGTGTAAAAGTAAGTTGAACAATAAATTTAAATACATAAATCATGTTTAGACTAAAAATATACAAATCTTATCTTCAAATTAGAATTCATTCTTGAAGCAAAATCAATTCAACGAAAAATAAAAAATGTCAAATTCAGTTTTACACCTACAAAATGAACTATATGATTATTAATTTCAACTTTGAGGTGAAGTTTATTAGGCGACAAGCGAGTATGGTTGCTCATAATTTAGTTAGGGTGACCGGTTCTTAGGCTAGTCACCAAGTTTTTTAAATTGATCGTATTGAACTTTTTTTTTTTTTTACAAGTATTGAACCTTTTTCTTGTTAATGACATGGATTAACTTTGTTTCTATAAAAAAATATATTTTGGATTTTAATAATCCCAATTGATTTTAAGTGAATTAATAATATGGATAAATTACATTGATCTTGTAAAATTAATTTTACTTAAAAGTGAGCTGAAAGAGTTTTATGTCCGGTTATATTTACATAAAAGTTAATTGATCACTAGATTTCAATGTAAAAAACATGTTTAGATGCAAAAGCTTACAAATCCTAACTTTAAGATATATAATTTATTTTTGAAGTAAAATCAATTCTATCCAAGAGAAAGAAAACATGTTAAAATAAATTTTACACATTCACGATCAATTATGGCTGCTAAATTCAAGATGGTGTAGTAGAATCATTGAAATATTTCATCATGATTTGTCAATGATCTATTTTTGTTTTTTTAAGGGCTATTAATAAGGGAACCTCTAATATGAACCTTATTTATAAGGGTCCACGGGTGAACCTATCCTTTTGACCGGCAACTGAAGGTTAAGATATTTTTGGCAAATCTTCTCTCTCCTTGACACCTTACCCCTCTCTCTCAAATTGGAAAATGAGTTTTTCCAGGTTGTTCCTTTGTGACTTAAGTGTCAAAGCACCAAAAATGGCTTAAATGTTACTTTCAGCAACCTGTAGCAGTAAAATCAATTGTTGATGCTTTGGCCTTTGAATTTTGCTTCTGCTTCTTTTAGATTTAAAGATTAGCATCATTTTAATAGGTTTTCATTCTCCACTTGCTAGAATTTAGAACCCCAACAAGCTTCAACAACAACAACAATAAATTGGTTTTATCAAAATAAAATAAAAGTTAACCACAATAACTTGGTTTTCAGTTAGGAGGTTCACATTGGTGGTGCAAGTGTTAATGGGTTATACTGTCCTAACTCAGTTTCAAAATATTAATTTAAAAGGGTAAAGATTGTGGTGATTGATACTAATGGATAGTGTTCTTCTCCAATTAAGCGTTTTGTCCAAATAATATTATGAACTGAAGGGTTATCGTTTTCATCATATCATTTGCAAAATGGTCTTTCAAATCTTTATTCTTTCCACAATTATGGGCCATGGTTGTTGCTGTTGAAGGTTGGGTTGTATTTTTTTTTAAGGTTGGGTTGTATTTTGATTGTTGAAGAAAGATGAAAGAAGTTTTTGTTATTAAGTAGTTTTTATTTTCCTTATAACAAACGATGAAGGTTGGTGACTGGTTAGAGCAAGTCATTCTTTGAGGTTCACGGATGGTCCTTATAATTTGGGGTCCTTATTAGAGGTACCCTATCAATAATCTATTTGCTAAACCGTGAGTGTGTGTATATATCTATGTTGGGATGACTTTTTTGATTTATAATTAAATCCTTAAACTAATTTAATATTTTTTTTTACGGTAAATAAATTTAACTATAAAAATGATATATTTATACTTTAAAAGTAACAAACATCTATATTTATATTTTCTTTTAAAAAAATCTGTATTTATATTTTTTTATCAATATAATTTTTTTTATAAAAATTTATCGTTCATAATTTACAAACGTTAGCACAATATAAAAAGCAGAAAGAAGAACATGTGAATCCTATATATAAATCCAATTCATTATATGTACAACAATTTTTATTAACAATTTCCATTTTTTTTAGAAATTTAATCACAATATTTGGCGTTTTCATCCTTCAAATTTGTGTGGTCAGATACATACTTCAGTTTTATAAGTAATTAATGAAAAGTGTTTAACGCAAGACAAAATAGTTTTTTTGTTGTTATTTTCAAACAATTATAACTACTTCAATATTACAAACTATTTAAGGGTCATAATGCATGTGCATATGCATAACTAAGATTAGTGTTCTATCTATGGCACCGGTAAAAGAAAGATTGAATAACATAGTCATTAACAGAAATTTCACAAATGTTGTAGTGAAAATTATTTTGACAGTAATACTATTTTCTAAGATATCAAATGCATTCTTTGATTATAATCAATATTGGTGCCCGGGGAAACCGGTCTATACTCTTTCCTTTGATATCAAACTAGCTAAAGATTTTCCAACAATTTCATTCAAAAAAAATTACAATGATTTTTCACCATATACTATTCAAAATAATCCAGTGGTTATCCGATGTAATGGACCATCAGATAATACTAATAGAACAGCATACTGGGAAGATAAATTGGGTAAATTCAATATATGTGGTGCATCATCCGGGCTAGAACCAACATTTCGTTGCAGTGTCTCTTTAATCACATTAGACGAAAAAACTATTTGGACGAAAACGTTCATAGCCTTTGGTGATTTTTGCAATCATTGCAAAAATTACCAAGGGGGAGGTTGTATTTGGAAAATACGCAAAGATCATCCCTCTCTTTATAGTCCAATCACAAATAAGTATGTACAATATGACTATGAGTAATTTTTTTTTTTTTTTTTTATAGAGGAACTATATGTAAAGTTAATTTGACAATTTGTCTAACAAAATATTTTTATAGTAATTTTTCCTCTATCTTATAATCAAAGTGACATTTGATTTGTAACAAAAATAAGTAACAATTGATTTTTGTGAATTTTTATATGGTTATTTCAAAGTTGTTCCATTTTAGATGAGTGTATATTAGAGACGGCTTTGGTCCAAGGGCTAATCTACCCAAATTAGAGCTTAAGGCCTAATATTTTTAGTTAAAAAAAGACGTTAAAAAATTACAAGTATATAACATACAAATAAATTTAAGTATGTGTTCCTTTCAATTGATCGAGAACATGTTTTTATCCTTTGGAATAGGTTCAAATCTCGCACTACTCATTAAAATTTGATTTTCATTTTTATATTTATAAGCCTTGTTGTTAATACTTTTTAAAAAGCGCATTCGAGATATTCTTTAAACATTATAAATAAGTAATTATTTTATAAAAATGATAAAGTTTTCAATTTCCAATACACCATTACACAAACTTTCACCAAAAAGTACCATCTAAAATCCTTACCTAGTGCCCAGTGAAACTAGTTAACATTTTTCTTTTTTAAATATGTCACTATAGAATTTATGTTAGGCATCTAAACATATTAGGCCCATTCTGATTTATACCTCATTTTAAAGAGATTAGTCATGGCTAAACAACAAGAGAATTGCTATATCCTAGGACAACTAAAACCACTAAACCCATGATAGAGTGGAAAACATGGGTGGGGTCAGTTTTTTTAATTAAACAATAAATATAAATTGTTGATGGATGGAAATCATGGGGGTGATTGTATTACTCGTGGTTAATACTTCTTCGTGGCAATAAGTATTTCCTAAACAACAATGAAAACTTTGTATCTTTTGTACCAAAAAAAAAAAAAATTTGTATCTTTAATATGGTAATTTAAAAATGTTTTAAGTCGTATGTGTGAATTTTAATGTCTATATGTTTCAAATCAAATAATTCTTAAAATTTAACGATTATAATTGATTGATAATGTAAATGTAAGTTGAACAATAAATTTTATTATATAAATCATGTTTAGACTAAAAATATACAAATTTTAGCCTGTAATCTTCAAATTGGAATTCATTCTTGAAGCAAAATCATTTTACGAGAAATAAAAAATGTGAAATTCAGTTTTACACCTACAATATTAAATTGAGTAGAATCATTAAAATAATTGAACGCAATGTATCAATATAATAATCTATTTGTTAAATCATGTTGAATTATTTCAATGATTCCATTCAATCGTCGGTATATATCAATTAAAATCACAGTTTGTACAATGATTTTTATTCAAGATTTTCCCAAAAAAAATTATAAAAAATAATCATAATATTTTTACGTTTTCATCCTACAAATTGGTGTAGTCATATACGTACTTCAGTTATAAGTAATTAATTTTTTTAAGGACAGTTATATATAATTAATGAAAGGTGTTTAACGCAAGAAAAGAAAAAGTTAATTAATCTAGAGTTTTTTTTCTTTCTCTCAAACAATTATAACGACTTCAATATTACAAACTATTTAAGGGTCATAATGCATGTGCATATGTATAAACTAAGATTAGTGTTCATCTCACACCCTCAGTCTCTCTCTTCTCCATCACTATAGTCATTAATCGCTATCATCAATTTACTGGATAATGCATTACAACATTGAGCTCGGGGCTGAAAGATACTTCTTTTTTATTAAAAAAAATTATTTATTACGGAGATGGAGATGGGGCGGGGATACCTGAAACTGTCCGGGATGAGGATGACATTTTATTTTTCATCCATGTTGGGTATGGGTAGGGTAACATGTAAGTATTTGGAAGTAGGGTAAAGCAAAACTCATCCCCGCCCCGTTGCCATGCCTACTTGCTACCGCACCTACCAATCATCCCTTCCGCTTCATTCATTGTCACCTGCGCTCACCTAACAGAAGCATTCATGGTAGGTCTTTTGTTTCTAATGTGATGTATATCTGAAACATACAAAATCATGTATATATACAATTAAAAAAAAATCCACAAAATTGCTAAAAACAACACAAACCTCCTTGCCTGGATTATAAAATCCGAACAGGTTGAGTAAATCAAAAGAAGAAGAAAAAAACACGAACCCAACAATGATAAATTGAGGGAATGAGACATTACCTTGTGTTTGATATTTGAAGAGGCTTAAAATGTGATGATTTTAAGCAAAAAACCTACAAGAATCATCCAACGAGGGAGTTTCGGATTTTGGGGTTGTGAGAAAGAAGTTTTTGGGCAAATTTTAGAAACTGTTGAAATGAGGAAAGTTTTTTATTTCTAGTTATATATAGATAACATTTGGATTTTGAAAACCGAAATACCTTTTGGATTTTATAATCCAAATAAAGGGTATTTTGGAAAAAAAAAAAATAGAAGACATATAAGAAACAACTAGGGTGAGAAAAATAATAGTCAAAAAATTTTCATACTATTTCTATTAATGAAACACTCAAACCACTTAGATATTTAAGAGTAATTTATTTGTAATATGATTTTCATTCATTTTTTATTGGTTTGGAAACACCATTGATTTTGGTGTTGTCTTTCTATTGGTTATTTGTGTATCTTTCCAATCCTAGCACTCATTGTGTTTGAATTAGGTGCTTTTAATATATCTTTTTGGCCTTTAAAAAAAATCCACACAAACAATGGGAACAAAATAATTTTCAAAGCAATTAAGTTCTTGTATGGATAAATGGTTTAAGGGTTTTGCTAACTTGTGTTCTAAGGGCACATGTTAAGGATTCTAAAAATAGCAAGTAATTATTGAGAGGAATTAATTCATATGAAGTATTTCACTTTTGAGAAATAAATTAACACAATTTCAAATGCAAAATATCTATGTTTAATACATTAGCATGTGCCCTTAAGGCAAATGTTAGCGTTAGTTTAATTAAGGCCTTATAGCATGAGTGTTCATCATTTTTTTTTTTTGACGTTGTGTTCATCATATTAGCATTTACTACTATGTATGAACTATTTTTATATAGGAGTTAATTTGTTTTCTTAAGTTGTCTTTGGAGAATTTATGAAAATAAGATGAAAACAACTTATGAACATGTCATATGTTGTTTCTGTAATCTTTCAAAAAAAAAATGTTGTTTCTATAAGATCCTCCAACAGTCTATCAACGACTTATGTTAGTAGGTACACCCAACAAATAAGCTAATCTAGACGGGCTGTAAAAACATAAAAACATAAATACTTTCTATACAATATTGAGAGCAAAAATAACATAAATGCTTTCTATACCGTCTTGCCTCTTTGTGGTGGAAAGATTTGACAACGTTGGAGGAGAGAAGTGGGCCGACTTGGTTCTACTCGGAGGTGGTTAGAAGGATGGGAGATGGAATGAGCACTAGTTTTTGGAATGATAGATGGAGATCCTATACCCCCTTTTGTGATCTTTTTCTGCGTCTTTTTTTTATTTGAACGAAAAAGAATAGTAGTGTGGGGGAGGTTTGTAGCTCTTTCGAGGGGGAGAGAAGTTGGAATTTTATGTGGCATAGAAGGGTGATGTCTAGGCTACAATTTAATTTCATTATACCACGTAATCTTTTTGCTAATTTTGAATGTTGGTATTATGAGGCTTCATCTAGGAAAATAAGACGGGGATTTTGCTTGATTTGGCTTGCTTCTATTTGGGTTATTTGGAAGAGAAGAAATGAGGTTATCTTTAATAATGGTGTTGTAGAGATGGAGGATGTGGTCGAGAATATAAAGGTTCTAGCTTGGTATTGGAGTATGAGTAAGCTGAAAAATAGCGACATGTTTGTATTATGAGTGGTGTTGGAACCCTCGGGATTGTTTACTAAGATAGGGTCAGGTGTTTTTTAGAGGCTGTTACTGTCGGATGTGGGCTGTTGCTATTTTTCTGCTGGTTTGCGGACAATTCTGCTGTGTTTTTTTTGGCAGTTTTTGTGTTTGTATCAGCTTCTGATGGGAGCTATTAAGTAGGCCTGGGCAGCAGGCATTTTTCCTTGGTGGTGTTATGTTTAGGTTGTATGGTGTTGTCCGGCATTGGGTCGCCTTGTATTGCACATACGCTGGGGTGTTATAATTGGTTTTTTATGCGCCTTTTTTCTCGTCTTGAGAGCTTTGGTCGCTTCTAATAATATTGACAGTTCAAAAAAAAAAAAATATAGAGACCAAAAAAGACATAATCAAATTTCAAAAATATATAACTTCACCATTATCGCTTGTTGCAGTCCTTTAGGGTTTAGGATATGACAAAGACTTGTCCACATCTACTTCCAATAGGAGGGTTAAATAAAGTTGGACTCATTGTTCCTGATTTTGTTTGCCACTACTAACGATTAGCTACACATGATTTTGTTGTGAATTCATCATCCTCCTACCAGTCCTACATTAACTGTTGTAAAGTGCCTTCAATTGTTTTTTGGAAGAATAGAGAAATCATGACACGATTTCATAAGTGTGTCACGATTTTTGGTAGTGCCGAGAGCATGTTTTCTGGATGTTCAATCGTGACACGATTTTCGGCTTGCTGGGCAAGTTTTCAGGATAAGGTTGGTCGTACCTTGGGTCGTATGCACCAAACGTGTTAGGATTTGGGAAATCGTGACACCATTTTGTTCGGATCTGAACACAATACAAGCATTCTTTGACCCATTTGTTGTGTAAGCTTGGTGAATCTCATGGAAACCAAAGGAGAGAACTTTTAGGGTTTTAGATACTAAAGGTTGAGGGTCTTTGGGTGAGGTTCAAAGCTTCAAGATGTGGATCTTGGAGAACCAAAAGAGGGGGCTTTTGGGAAAGATTCATGGGGTTGGGAAACACATGAGTGGAAAGTCTTTTGTGAGAAACTTGGTTGAGTCTTGTGAAACCAAAAGAGAAGATCCTTAGTGAAATCAAAGGCTAAGGGTTGGTTCTCTTTTGGGGGTTAGATTCTAGAGTTGGGAAACAATTGTAAACACCTTAGGAGAGTGAAAATCATGAGTGTCTTGTTCATTGGTGAGATTGGGAAAATGGGTAGAAATTAGGGTTGTTTTTTGTGAGCTTGTTGAAGCTAATTTCTTGTAACCCATTTGTATCTCTTTGTAAGAACTCATTGATAGTGGATTGGAGAGATCAATCTCCCCTCTAGAGTAGGTCAAGTTGGACCGAACTGGGTGAACATTTCTTGGTGTTGTTATCTTTTCTTTACTCTCTTTATCTTGTTTATCCTTTGGTTGAATTGTGGTTTTGCTATGCACTTGGTTTATAGACTAGGTCTATATTGTTGTTATTGCTTGTGGTTTTGCTATCCACACATCATATAGTTTGTATTGGTGTAAAATTTGAGACCGAATTCACAACATTAACATTTTCTTTGTTTCATATTTTCTTTCTCTTCTATTCAAAACTTTTTAGCAAGACTCGAAATAGTCATCTTTCATATAATTTCTTAAATTTCTTGCATATGCTATGCATTTGAAAATTGATTCTCTCTTTATCAAACTATACTTTCAACTTGATCCTCTAAAGTCTAACTTTAATTCCCGATTCTATCCCTATGTGGTCATATACGTACTTCAGTTTTATAATTAATGAAAAATGTTTAACGCAAGAGAAAAAAGGTTAATTAATCTTAAGAGTTTTTTTGTAACCAAAAAAAAAAGTAAGAGTTTCTTTCTTTTTTTTTTTTTTGGTACAAAGTAAGAGTTTCTTTTTACAAACAATAATAACGACTTCAATATTAAAAACCATTTAAGGATGCACCATGCATGTCCATATGCATAACAAAGATTAGTACTCCATCCATGGCACGAGTAAAAGAAAGATTGAATAACAACACCATTACCAAAAATTTCACAGATGTTGTAGTGCAAATTATTTTAACCCTAATCTTATTTTCTAAGGTAACAAATGCAACTTGCAGTTTGTGGCCGAATGGTTTGTATTGCTTTGGGTCACCATATTATACTGTTACCTTTGAAAACCACCTATCTAAAGATGATCCAACATATGATATGAAAAAAAATAAGATGACAATTACATGTTATGCTGATGCTGGGGCAGAACATACATGGCCAAATCCAACGGGTTGTTTTGGCTTTTGTGATAATGGGGTACAACGAACATATCGTTGCGTTGTCACTTTGAAAAAATCTAGTTGGAGAAAAGAGTTTATAGCCTTTGGTGATTTTTGCAATGATTGTAAGAAAGAAGTGGATGGTTGTCAATGGCAAATACGTAAAGACCACGTCTTTCTTTATAGTCCAACCAAAAAGAAATATGTACAATACGAGTACTTACCAGGCCAGCACTTGCCCTAAGGCCAAGCTATCTAAGTTATGACTTGAGAACTAAATTTTTTGGTTAAAAAATGGAATAATAAAATTGTTTTAGTCATAAAATATTTTAGTTATAAAAATATAATATGACAAATAAATATAGATATTTGGACAGTTTTTTGAATGGAGAATGGAGATAGATGCGTATAGTTTTATAGAAGATATTTGAACCGTACAATTGATCATGATAAGTGTCTTATATCTCTTTGACTCTAGTTAAAACCTCATTCGTTAAAATTTGATATTTTTTTTAGGACAATGCTATTCAGTGCCCTCGGGGTACTGGTTAAGGAACAATATAATTAATGTGTTCCATTTAATTAATCTCAATTAAATGAAATGTTGGTCAACTTAATTAAAATAGGAATGGTTTGTATTCAATACTCTTTAAAAATCAACATCAATATATGCGCGTCAATACAAGCATGGAGTGGAATATCAACTTAATTTATTTGATCATAATGTTTGTTCTTTTAATATGATTATTTTATCTTTGGAATTGCAAATTTATTTTGGACTTTATAATTTCTTGTCTTAGTTTAATTATTTCTACAACTTTTAATAAAAAAAGAAATAGAATTTTTCATCGGAAGAAAGAAATTCATGGAAAAAAACTGGTTTGAGTATAGGCTTTTCCTTGAATTGATTTGAAAGAAAAAAATTATTAAAGAAAATTCACAGAAAAAAAATCGGTTAGAGTAAAATTCACAAGAAGATAATTGTTGATATGAAAGGAAGCAAGTGGATTAAAAAAAATTAAAAAAAGTTCGTAAGAAAAACAAATGAAAGGAAACGTGTGTTGTGTTTGTGTAGCTATCTTTCTAAGGAGTATTAAATGCAACGTTTTCCTATTTTAATTAAGTTGACTAACTTTTCACTTTAATTGTGGTAAATTAAATGGGACGCATTAATTATATTATTCCTTAACCAGTGCCCTAGAGGCATTAGTTAGCAGCACCCTTTTTTTTAAATGGCTCACTATAAAATTTGTTATAGGTCTCCAAATATGTTAGGGCAATGGTAGTTTATATATCTCCATATTTGTACAATAAAACTTCATTCATTAATTTATGAGATTAATTTATATATGTCCAAATTTGTTTTATGATTATTAAATATATATACTCCCAACACATTTACAAATTTAACATAGACAAAAGTTTTTTTTTTCCTTATAATTAAGATGAGAGGAGATATTTATTAAGGTTGAGTATGTTATTCCTCCTCTTATATTATCAATTTTTTTATCCCTGTAAGTAAAAGTGACATCTTCTCATCCCTATATAAAATTTCATTATATGTGGTTTTAGTCTCTTATGTTAAGTCAATATATATTTTCTAATAATTTTTAAAACATGTTTAAAATATTATAAAAGGTTTCTCAACAAAATATTAACTCAAACTTTGATCTAAAAATCCAGATTTTCAGCATTTATCTTAAACTTTTGACATTTAAAAAATCAAATTCATTTCACATCGTTTAAAAGAAAAACCTAAAATTTTGTTAAATAACTTTTTATAATGTTCTAAATATGCATGAAAAAATTATTGATTTTTTTTTTAAGGAGAATTTTTTTAAGGTCTAAAAATTGTTAAAAAAAAATTAATTTTAGTAGAGTCAGCTCTTTCCTAACCAAGATGTATGCTTTGAACGATCGGTAAAGTGACGTGGTCTTTTAATACAAAAAAAGTCAAACAGATTTGTTAGTCCACAAAAATGCTTAAGACAAGATATGGGCTTGGTTGGCAATGAAACGACTAATTTAGGACAAATTTCGTCCCAACTCCACAAACATATATATCTCTCTCAATATTTTGGGATTCTTATAATTTGGGTTGGACTTCAATTTAACGCTACAAAGCCAACTTTAATAAGAGTTTAGTTAAGTCTAAATTCTAATATGATATCAAAGTCTATTAAAAATATATTTAAGCTTCTTGTTATTAGATCACCACTATCTAGTCAAATTGCACTACATATGTTTAGTCTTAAGCATGAGGGATGTCTCTTAAGAGTCTCACAATACGGCAATGTATGTATAAGTAGGGAAGTATTCTATTTATAAATTAGGCTTGTAATGGTTGAATTAAACTGAACTCAAATTATAAGAGGGACAAACTTTTATCAACTCCAAAGTCCCTTTTGTATTTGGTTTTAAAAAAAGACTTAAATATATTTTTGTTTCTTTATCTTTTACCAAAAATGTGTTTTGATCTTTCATCTTAGTTTTAACATGTTTTAGACCTTTATCTTTTTATACAATTGAAAATACTAAATATTATTTTACCAGATGTATAATTTTGGATAAAAATACAATTTTAGAGATTTTTATCCTGTTTCAAGACCTAGGTGTTTATTGCTTACTTATCTTTTGAATTGTTAGAACTTGGATCATTTATGTGTTGCCAAACGATTCATATGTTTATATTTAGATGCTATTAACACGCACTCATTGTTTTATTTTTATTTTTCTCAATTCGATTTCGAGCCCATACATGGCAATTGTTGTTTTGGCTTATGCTTAAGACCAATTTAGGGTTGTTTCACTTTTTTTTTTTATCACTTTGGCACCGACTTGTCTGCATCACCCGTTAGCGTTTGAGTTTGTGGTTTATAAGGTTAGGTCCTTTGTCCCTAGTCTTTCACTTTCTTTTCATTTTAATTTTATTTCTATTTTGCCCCAAAAAGTAGTGGGGCGAGAAAAATTATTTTCCCCGCTTTATTTCTATCATCGTGACACGATTTTGTGAGCATCAAAGAAGGAATTTGAAAATTTGAGGATAATCATGACACAATTTAATTGAAGCATCGTGGCACGATTTTGCATTAATGATTAATGAAGAAATTAATGCAACATCGTGGTACGATTTTGAAGAGCATCATGACACGATTTTACACTCCCATAACCCTGTCTAGATAAAATAGAAACTTCATTTCAAATCAAGGGTTTAAAATTTTTGGATCAAGAAGGCACATTTTGAAGGAAAAAGGTCAAGATTTCGTTGTGTCTCACCATCTAACTAATTGTTCATCCTATTTCGTGCAATGAATCCTTCTTTTAATCTAGTTATTTATGCTTATCCACGAATAGCTAAGTTTTCATTGATTAAGTCTTAGATGAACCTATATCAAATTGTCGAATCCTTGTAATTGTATAAACACTATTTAATACAATGTAATTCTAGTTTTTATTTAAAATTTCTTATGCTTAATGTTTTTTTGTATCTTTATTAAATATAAATTGAATTTAAATCTCAATTGACTATTAGCCCTGCATGTTGAATTTATTTTAGTATTTTTGTTCAGTTTAACGGATCAGTTTAGAGATAAATACTTGTTAGGTTGTGACTCATAAATTATCGTTCAAGTAAAACCTTTAAAGGTTACAGACTCACCTAAGAGATTAGGGGGTTGTAACCCGAAAAGAGGGCTCTGATTTTGCTAATTTATCGTAAAACTAGAAAAACATTTGTAGGAAACATTTCTGGTTTAGAATGATTGATATATATATATATATATATATATATATATATATATATATATATATATATATATATATATATATATATATATCAATGACTGTGATTTTTTAGACAGAAGAATCAATCCTTGTAAATAAAATATTCATTAACCTAGGAAACATGACAATGATATAAAACTATCACAATGAACATAATCAATGAAATAATAATTGTTGCTAATTAATAGTTAGAGTTATCTTTATGTTTTGGTATGGAATAAACTTGATATACATAATCATTGAAATAATCTAGCATAATTTATCAAATAGATTACTTAATTTTTTTTAGGGAAAATACATTACATAATTTTATACTCTACAGTGTCATTTTTTGAAAGATATTCTATAGTGTCACTAAATATTGATATTGTTCTGATGAAATTTAAAAACTAGTTCATCACGTTCCGAGAGGTTAACCTATTCTAATAGACTCAACCTCAGTTGATAAGTTTATAATTTATTTGATTTTTTAACCATCAATGTATATATCAATTAAATTTATTATATGTAAAACGATTTTATTTCATATTTTCCAATATTTTTTGGGGAATTAGTCATTTTAGTCCCTGATTGGAAAAAAAGTAGTCACTTTAGTTCATGAATGTAGAGAAATTGCAAAACATTCCTCGAATGTAGACTCTTTAATTAGTCAATTTCAGGGATTAAAGTGACTAACAGAGTCTACATTCAAAGACTAAATTGATTAACATAGTCTGCATTTAGAGACTAAATTGACTAACATAGTCTGCGTTCAAAGACTATTTTGCAACTTATCTGCATTCGTGGACTAAAATGACGACTTCTTTTCTATTCAAGGACTGACGTGATTAATCTTCCATATTTTTTTTTAAAAAATTAATCATAATATTTTGCGTTTTCATCTTCAATTTTGTCGGGTCATATATGTACTTCAGTTTTAGAAGAAAATTAATTAATGAAAAGTATTTAACTGAAGACAAAAAAAAGCTAATTAATCTAAGTTTTTTTTTTTAAAAAAAAAACAATTATAACGACTTCAATATTTCAAACTATTTAAGGGTCATAATGAATGTGTGTGTATATGCATAGCTAAGACTAGTGTTACATCCATGGCACGGGTAAAAGAAAGATCGAATAAAAACACCATTAATTAACAAAAAATTCACAAATGTTGTAGTACAAATTATTTCCACACTAATATTATTTCCTAAGATAACAAATGCATGGGATTTTGTATTTGAGTTCTTTTGCAATACAAGCCCTTATCGGTATACTGTTTCCTTTGAAAACAACCTATCTAAAGATTATTCAACATATGATTTAAAAAAAAATGAGATGTTAATTACATGTTATCATAATAATGTTATTTACAATTTAAGGCCAAATCCAACGGATTATTTCCGCGTTTGTGGTGAATTTGTGGCAGAACCAATCTATCGTTGCAACGTCACTTTGAATAATTCAAGTTGGAGGAAAGAGTTCATAGCCACGCGTAAAGATCACGTCTTTCTTTATAGTCCAATTAAAAAGAAATATGTACAGTATGAATATATAATTCAGACTCGGCATCAGCCCCGACACCGGCACTGGCCCTAGAGTCAAGCGGTTCAGCTTTTGACTTTGGTTCTAAAAAAAATTACTAAAAAATGGACTGATAAAACTAATTTTAGTTATAAAAATATAGTATAACAAATAAACATAGATATTTGGACAATTCAATTGGTCAAGATAAGTAAATAGCTCATATCCTCTAACTCTGGTTCAAACCCGACCACATCAAAATTTTAGGGCATAATATATGAGACAATTCAATTGGTCAACATAAGTAAATAGCTCATATATTATGCTCATATAAATAAGTGAAAATTTTCATTACTTTTACCTTAGTTTTTGGCGTTTAAAAATTCATATTCATTTTAACTCATTTAGAAAGAAAAAGACAACTTTTATTAAATAACTTTTTTACGATGGTCTAAATATGCATGAAAAAAGTTATTAAAACTTTTTAAAGTTTAACGATAATTAAACATATTTAATTTTAGATGAGTCAACTACTACCAACTGAGAGGTCTGGATGAAATAATAGGTAAGATGATGTTATTTTATAATAAAAAAAAAAAAGCCAAACTCATCTATTAGCCCACACAAATGCTTAATGGATGCATGCAGTAAAAAAACAACAAAGTTTTGATCTCAACCAATGGATCTACTTATACCACAGGCAATGGTTTGAAAAGGTTATAATCTATACCATCCAATAAAGATCCAACGACCACGATATAAAACTATGTGAAACTGTATTGATTTTTTACGGTGCAAATCCAAGTCCCAAGAAATGGTATTTAGGTTTGGTTGGCAATGAAACACTCAGGATGAATTTCAGCCCAACTCAACAATCATATATCCCAATGATTTGGGAATTTTAAAGTTGGGTTGAACTTAACATAAATGAATGCTACAAAGTCAATTTTGTAAGAGTTAAATTAAATTTGATCTAAATAATTAGATATCAGGTGATCATTATTAAGTCAAATCACAATTCAGATGTCTAGATGTGTGTTAAGAATTTCACCTTATAACACGACGATGTGTGTATAAGTAGGAATTCACTTTACAAATTAGGCTTGTAATAGTTGAATTAAACTTGACTAAAGTTATAATTAAGGACACACTTTTCTTAACTCCAAAATCCCTTTTGTATGTGTTATAAAAAAACCACATACATTTGAAAAAACTAAACATTTTGTGTCATTTCAAATGTACAATTTTGAATGAAAATACATTTTTTGTCCGATCTAAAAATACACTATTAAAGACTTTTTTTTTAGAAATGTGGGGCGAGCAAAGTTAATTTCCTCACTTTTGAAGGCAACATTATATGTTTATGAGAAAGTGGAACATGTACTTTTTTTACGAGGAGTGGAAATACTTCTTAATAATTTAATTCTAAGATTGCTCATAGCAAGTATTACTTCATGATATCATACATACAAGTTACAATACAATCATACATCATTCATAACATATTATCATATTTAAAAGCCAGATCATTGACTACAATGTAGTAATCAAAGGATAAGGATCATTGTATGGAAGTAGTAAGTTTACATTTTGTCAAGAAATTCAGTGTTGTGAGAGCCATATGACATCATGCACAGCAGATGTGGCAAGCAAAAAACAGCTGATGAAATTGAAGGCTATTGAGATGGCAACATGGTCACAAAATTTGTGCAAAGGCTTGCAAAAATTTGGAAGAGGTGTATGTCTAATTCCAGTGCGATTTAGATTTGTTACTCCAGATGCAGCTGATCCAGCACTCATTAATGCATAAGCAAATGCCTGCAATTTTACCACAAAAAAGTAGCACTTATAGTCATAATGTGATTCCAACTTTATGACATATATATTATTAAAATTCACAAGTCCTAAATACTAAGGAAGAAAGGTAGTATAAAAAGTAAAATAAACAATCTATTGGTGGTAATATAATTGCTAGCTGGGTTTTCATTACATATTTATAGCTTAGGGGTCCGTTAGGATTGCCTCATTTCAGTACTGAAATAGTTTATGACATGTATATAAACTCTCTAAAATAACTTAAGAAAATAAATTATAACTCGTGAAAATAGTTGACTTTATTTTATATTTTGTTATCGAAATAGCTTATGGATACATACATATATGATTTTATAAAAAATAAAATAAATATCAACACTAATATGACAAAACATTTATGTTACCATAGTTTATATTTTTATGTACGTAGGTTATAGAGGCAATGTAGGTCAAAGATATTCATACAAATTTTTTTTGATAACTCATCGTAAGTATGTGCCTCAAGGCATTTGAGGGCGCTATGAGACTAATCATCAAGTTGACAGTAAGATATATGATTTTTTTATTAGGGTTAGACTATCTCCTATACATTGGTGATGCCAATAATCGAGCTCGAGTTCTTTTCTTGATGGAGAGTCTTGTTGTCAAGTCTCCCAACACTGAGTTTGTATTCCTAGATTAATTTTGATTATTATAACAAGAGCTTTCATTTTTCTTTTCTTTTTCTTTAACAAGAACATTCATTCAATATATGTACCTGATCCCCAGCAAAAATAACCCATGCATGCTTTCTGGAAGGAATCACAGAAGAAGCCCTAAGAAATCTTGACGTGCCAATGAGTAGTTGCAGTAATGAGTGAGCTGCAACGGCCACAGAAACCCCGACAAGAAATCTGCCCAAAGATAAAAATCAGAAACCTACATTTTAATATAAAACTAAACTAATAAAAAGCTAATTAAGACCATTTTCAAGTGATACTTGGTTTTGCTGTGTTTTCAACCGACTTGACTTCACAAATAATTAGGTATGATTTTTGAATTAATTAGAATTAAAGTAAATAGTTTTTTTTGACAAGTTAAAGTAAATAGTTTTAATAATGTCATAATTCATGATTAATTGGTAATATAAAGTCTTTACATAGGACCTACTCAAAATAGTGACTCAAATTAACATTCTCCCTTCAACTATATGAAAATTAAACTCCAAGTAAAAGTTTCACTCTAAATTTTACATCAGATATTATTGTAGCATACATTAAAACAAAAATTTGTATAGATTCATAGATAACTTTATTTCAAACTCAATTTTAATAAAATCAATTTAAAAAATTGACTTCATTTAACCTTTTAAGAAAATAACTTCATTTTCTTTTTACAATACTCAATTTAAAACCTTGAGCATATGCTAAGTAGAGTCATTTACTTATTTTTACCCCTTTTATAAATTGCTTAACCAATGCCTAACAGTAGCCCTTTAAAAAATCCACTATCCACACAAAAACTAAAAGTCACGATCAAAATTGTGATGTACTACAAGAATCATTTACATTGCGGTTCAAAACACGCCAAACAAGGATTAGAATCTATATAAAGACACATGAGGCTAAGGAACAAACAAAACAAACGTAAGAAAAATAGTTGAAAGAGAAAGGAAAAGATATAGAATCATAGAAATTCTTTTAAAAAAATGAGAGATTCGATCACGGGCTTGTGACTGTTCAATCAAATGTCATGATGGCTTTTCACACAATGCCACGGTCTGCATTTTTATGGTCAAATTTGTCCATAACCCATTTTTTAATTCCACACAATCCTAAGACATTGTTACCAAAAAAATATAATATAATAAAACCTTTAATCCCTCTAATTTAAAAAAAAAATGTTTTATCCTAATTTTAAAAACTGATTTGTTATCCTTCAATTTCAGATTTTTTTTAATATTTCACCACCCAATCCAATTTAATCCCCCAATTTCACTTATTTTAGCAAAAAATGTATAATAATATGTTGAATATTTGTGTCAGCAAAAATATCTAATAATATGTTAGATCACCAAAAATGATCCAAACATGATAGGAAGATTAAAAATTAAAATAGTAGAAAATGGAGACCACAAAATGTTTTGGGTTCAAACACAAACAAACATTAAAAATTAATTTAACAACTAATTATCAACATTCATTATTAAAAAAATAAAAAATAAAATACGTGACTCCGGACAATGCATTATTATATGCAGGGGTCGGGGTTCGAACCCCAGACATCCCATTTATAAGTGAATTCTAGCCACTAGACTGCCTAACAAAAAAAAACACGAGACCAGAAAACCGATTATTAGATGACCAAAAATTTCATAGTTTTTTACAAGAGTGGATCAGAAAAGAAAATGCGAGAAAATGAATACTAGTGAATATTCAAATTCAATTATAAAGCTAGTAATCAGAAATGAACTCAACTTTTCTTTTTTAGAGGTGAACTCAACCTTTTATCAATGAATATTTTCTTAATTTCCTTCACATTATTCTCAACATTTTATTTTTTGAAGTACACACTATTCACAACATAAGAAACAGTTTTTTAGTTAGTTCAGAAACACAACATACATTGCTTTTATTTCTTCCTTTTCTCTCTCAAAAAAAAAAAAAACATGATAAGAAAATAAAGGGAATAAGAAAAATTACTCGTATGAAGGAGAGAAAGTCCACTTAGAATGAACTGGTAAGTGAAAACCATAGATAGAAACAGAACTGCTTTGTTTAGCTGTGATCATTAGTGACAAAGAAACAACAGAACTTCCCATGCATAAACCTCGAAGAATCAGCAGCATCACCTCCGTTCTCCGGCGTCGATTGGTCTTCTCGCCGTCTCCGACAAGAGGACCACTCATTCTTGTTGATCCACTGCACTCTAAAGCTGCTGGTTTCTGCTCACTCACCATGATCTCTTGGAGGAGCTCTACCTTATGCTGTGTGTGTGTGTAATGTATGAAAGTGTGTGATGTGTGAAGTGTTATATGAAGGGTATGAAAGGGTGAGTTAGGAGGTGACGGTGGGATTGATTGAGAGCTTCCTTTTGGAACATTTTGTACATATATTATATTCCTAAATGCTTATACATAAATTTTTATGGTTTACTTTTGTTATATTATTTTATTTTGTTCCCATATAAATAAATAGTATACTATCGACTTCTAGCATGTCTTGTGCCATTTAATTGAATTCATTTTGTTGGTCTTTTAAAAAAAATTGTTCTCTTATAAAAAAAGTAAACTTCTAAATTCTAACTATGAAGGTTAGTTCGGCAGGTAAGGACTCACACCCCCATCGATTGAACTTGGAAGTCCACGTGATGGTTTCTTTTATGAGTGATTTTTAAATATATTTGTTGATGTTGCTTGAGTTTTTAGATTTAGTCTAACTATAGCGAGTTTTTGAGAGTGCACTCATCTAAACTATTATAAAAAAAAAATTAATAAAACTTATTTTTTATATAGGATCGTTGTTTATTAATAGAGGTAAAATCTAAAAGAATGAGTTAAACATCCAAAACTTGATGAATTAAAAATTGAATTATGGCATAGAGTTATTGAGTTTTATATATTTGACACGTCTGAAATAAGATTTTTTTTTTTTTTTGAATCGGCAAATATTATTAAGCAAGGCTAGCCCAAGATGCACTTAACCGGTAAAAGGAGGAAAAAGAAAACATGAAAGCCTTATAACAAATGGTCCTACACCACCAAACACCAAATCAATAAAAAAAACTCCTAAAATCGTAATTCCAAAACAAGGATGAACTAGGAAACAGAAACACAGCAGCACAAGCAAAGCACCAAAACTAGAAAACATGAAAACAAGCCACCGCGCCAACTGCCAAACAACCGCAGTACAAAAGTGCGGCCTACTGACCACACAGCAACAGCACCAAAAAACCAGCAGGAACAACTTCTGCAGCAAAACGAGGAGGCCAAAACCGCACAGCAGGAAGCTGCCCAGCGAAAGAAACCGCAGCCAAAAACTCCAAAAAAACACGCTAGCCACAAATTGGTAAAAACCAACTCTCCTACTGTCTGAAATAGGATTATAGTGAGAGGAAAAGGAAGCTTTCTATACCTTTGGTTTAAGAAGAGATAATAGAACAACAAAATGCAGATGTATCTAAACTAAAGCGCGTAGGAAATGGAAATTGCTTTATCGCCCCTTTCAATTGCTCACAGACCCCAAAATACCATTTAATACGATCGAAAGTTATAAACAAATTGAATTGAAAGTTATCTTCTAATAGGAATTTCTAATAGGAATAAAAAAGGAAAAACATGCATCAGAAGATAACTTTCCATGGACATAAGAAATGAAAAACACGCATTGAAAGACAACTTTCGATGCAGGAAACATATCAGAAGATAACTTATGATAGACCTGAAAACTTGATTTTGGCAGAATTCAATTTAGACAACCTATATTTTGGCCCGAAAAGTTAGACAACATTCAAGTTTGAAAACAACCAAAAATCATTCCTAACAAAAAGGAACATAGAGTAATGATAAAGATTAGTCTACGTTCATTACCAAGTAATATCGATGCACGGGACACATAACAATAAACCATTCTGATGTGCATACATACAAACCAGCACAACATGTTCATTGCCAAATCAGAGTTTATTACGACAAAACATGAAAATATCAATATACAAAGGTGAAACATCACACCAAGGAATAAACACACAAATAGAGTTGATGATATTCAAATGGAAATAGGCAGGTCTGGAAACTTGCTGCTTACAAAATCCAAGTATTCACACTACTAGACACAGTAATCACATAGCATAAAAACAAAATGAAAAAGAAACGGCCATGCCACCGTCGATCTAGAACCAAGCTACAAGATGACGTTGCAGATTTCATGCTTAACCTTGCAAACAAGTATACTAGACGAGAAATAGACATACTACAGATGAAAGACCATTTATTGCAATAACGACAATAGACTTCCCTAGATAGATCATCCCTGCACAATTCAATTCTTCTTCAATTCTTCCTCTTCACATTGATGGCAACACCAACAGCCACAATTTGATGCAAGTCTTGGACAACAAAACGGCTGAGTGGAGGAGATAGAGAGAAAGGCTCTACCACCATAGACTCGGTGGGAATCATCTTAATAAGACAATTGTCACCATTCTTCAAGAATGGTGGGCGCTTCTCAATTATCTTATGAGAACAATAGTCAACCTTGTAAATAAGCTCAGCAAATTTGACAGGAATGTGGGAGGTGTGGCAGTGAAGAATAGGTGTATAGCCTTCTTCAATCTGGCTAGGGTGATTTGTGATGATAACATGAGATGTAAAGTGAGTGACCTCCTTGGCTGGGTCATCCTCGGGGTTTGAGGCAACATAGCCTTGCTTGAGATCCGTAGCAGAAACATTGACATTAAATCTCACAATGTCACCAGGATAGGCCACATCGAGAGGTTCACGGTGCATCTCCGAAGAGTTTGCTTCAGCTTGCAGCCTAGTTCCAGGGTACATCTCCACAGATTTGACTTCAGCTTGCAGCCCAGTTGGGGCAAAAGTCACAGACATTCCAGGGCGCAAGCAACCAGTCTCGACACGGCCCACAGGCACATCTCTGATTCCTCCAATATTCTAGAAATCCTGAATTGATAGTCGGAGAGGAAAATTTGATGGCCTCGCAGGCCCTTTCATTATGTCAATAGCTTCAAGAAGGGTGGGACCCTTGTACCAGTCAAAATTAGTGGAGCGGTCAATCAAGTTATCTCCGTCAAAACTAGAGATGGGAATAAATGGAATTTCATATGGCTTATAGCCAACCTTGATCAAATAGGTTAAAACTTGCTCTGATATTTTTACATACCTATCCATGGAGTATTTGGGTGTAGTGGCATCCATCTGTGAAGATAGATGATGATAATTAGTATTTATACAAATGAATTATAAAAATAATCAAATACAATCTTAAACGGGCTAAAAATACAAATACCTTGTTGCAGCAGCAGATAATTTGATTCGCACCAAGATTGAAGGCAAGAAGAGCATGTTCAAAGGTCTGACCAATCATACCGGCTTCAAAACCACCAGTAGTAGTGGAATCAATGACGAGAACATCACAGTTAGCTAGGGACGCTCCAGTGGTCATGTTCTTAATGCATTCCCTATGTCCGGGGGCATCAATGACAATGCAGTTGTACTTGTTTGTCTCAAACTTGGACAGAGAAATGTCAATTGTGGCACCTCTTTCATGGTCAGCTTTGAGTTTGTCAAGTACCCAAGCATACTTGAACGAAGGCATGTTAACCTCAACATCTACTTTCTCAAGTCTCTCAATGACATCCTTTTCAATGCCTCCGAGTTTGTAGAGCAAATGAGCAGTAGTGGTTGACTTCCCGGAGTTGGCATGGCCAATAACCACAATGTTAATACGAGCCTTTTTCTTATCCATTAGTCCTTAAATTGAAATCACAAAAAGATCTGCCAATTCAACACAGAAAATAACAAGACATGTACAATGAGTGAACAACATTCTGCTTTTTTTATTATGTGCAAAAATATAAACGATTAAGGATGGCTCAAAAGAAAATAGGTTGATAACAAATAAGAAGTAGTGATTGAAAAACATAAACGACTATCACACTATCAGGATTCAGAGTAAAAATTAATCAGACATGTAAAACCGAGCATTATTATCATAATTATCCTGAAGAAAAAAAAAAAGCAGAAAACAAACAAAAACAATATCTAACGATCATAGGTACACTAAATTGTGCGAAAGCTAATAATCGGCGATAAGAAGAATAGATGAATTATAAACGAAATAGGAGACAGTACTTACCTTAAAGGAAGAGAAAGATCGTAAAACAGATGATTATGAATTTGATTAAAATTACAAACAATATCTCTCAATTATATTCTTCTTGGGTTTTTAGAACATGTGCAATGTTGCACAGCTTAAAGAGCACTAAATACACTGTTTAACTCACATAAACTGTCAATTAATTAGTCTTTCCTTAAAAATGAATTGTTTCCAATCTCCTACATTAACGTTTCAAGTCAAATCTCATCATCTCTAAGAAAACAAACGGAATGAAATGCCATTTATGTCCTTGAATGATTTGTTTTTCCCTATGAAGCACGACACTCCTCAGATTAGGCGTGTCCCGTGTCGAACACGTGTCATCTGACACCGACACTTGTAATTACATTAAATTATGTGATTTTTTCAAATTATTAACTGTGTCGGCGTGTTAGTATCTGTGTCGTGTCCGTGTCCATATCCGTGCTTCATAGGTTTTCCCCTCTCCCAGAAGAAGCCAACGAGAAAATTCACCTTCATGGTAGAAAAAAAGAAGAACAGGCGACTCAACACGACGACCTCATGATCGGAATCTTCACCGGCATAATTGAATGAGACTTTAAAATTCAAACAGAAAATATCTGTTTTATTAAAAAGAATATGAAAATATTTTACACAAGTGCTATCCATCGTCGTTATTGAATGAGACTTTGTACAGTCGAGGAAATTTGGATAAAGTTATTATTATGTTGAAAAAAATACTATTATTGGTTTGGATTTTGGATGTTGAAATTTTGATGAGCGTATGTTTTTGCTGTCTTATGAAGGTATCCTCACGAAAGAGGAGGAAATTGCTGAGGCATGTCCGGTGTGCTGTGGTAACAGCAATTGCAAAGCATGCTTGCAATCCAAGGTATTTTTTCCGCCAAGAGTCTCACTTCTTGCAAACCATAACACAAGGAAAGCATCAAGGTTTTGAAACTGAAAGATTGGCCTCCTAGTTTATTTGAGGAAAGTTTTCCCCGTCATTGTGCCGAGTTCATACCGTTTAAAGAATATACAGATCCTTTCAAAAGTGTTCTAAACCTTGCTGCGAAGTTGCCTAAAGCTGTTCTACAAGCAGACATGGGCCCAAAAACATATATTGCTTATGGATTTTCTCAGGAGCTTGGGTGGGGTGATTCTGTCACTAAGCTCTATTGTGATATGTCTCATGCAGTATGCTTCGATTCATAGTCTTTCTCACATTGGTTTTTCTAGAATGATGATTTTTTATTTCATGTTTATACTGCTATGCTTCAATTCACAGTCTTTCTGCTCTTTGTTTTTTCTGGTCAATTCTTTGTATGTGTATATTTTTAATTTTATTTTTTGCTGTGTGTCTGAATGCATAATCTATTACGAGGAAACTGAAATGCGTTTCTTTTATAATTTGGCTTTTTAGGTAAATGTGTTGACTCTCATATTGCTGAAGTAAAATTGGAAACTAATTAAGGGCATTGCTGCCATTAAGAAACTGAAACAGAAGCACCTTAAGCAAGACAAGAGGGAGTGGCATTGTGATAATCGGTATGCTGGGACCAGCGTTAACATGCTTGATAATTCATCTTCTTCGATAAATCCTTTAGACGAGCAAAATAGCGTTCAAGTCGTGGAAAATGGAAGTGGATTATGTGATGCTAAAGTGGTTGATCCAGTTAATAAAAGGTTGTAGCACACTGTCATCATTGCATCTGTTTCTAGCAGACTGCAACTCATTATAAATTCCCATCTGTACTTTGAATTGCATCAAGAAGTTCGTTTCACTTTTTCAAACAATAGAAACCTCTCAATTTTCTCTAGTCGTTTTCCTTCATCCTCACATTCTTTGGCTATTGATTCTAACATGTTATCATGAGCATTTTATCGACCCAAAAGAGACATAAGCACTCTCGAACAACTCTAAGCATCATTTTGAGAATGAATTTTTTTAAGGGTGCAAACCTACAAGTTGCCACATTATTTTACGACAATTATATTTCCTTTAATGGAGTGAAGGATGGAACTTCTGTAAGATATTTGAACTAATTGGGGATTATGGAATGGGACATAAGCCATCATGTTATGGGATGGTTGAAAAAAACCTAGAAACCATGCCTTAATCTAAAAAATTATCCATAAAAAAAAAAAAAAAAATCAAGTAAAAATAGGAACAAGCAAATGCATTTCATGGGACAATCATAACTATGTAGTTATTTTATTAGTAAATTGAAAACTTGTCAATGAAGGGAGAGATTTATTGGCAAGTAACATGAAAAAACCATGAACAGCTAACATAACACAAAATCAAAATGGTGCAGAAAGTGGCTCTTTTACATCAACAATATATGCTTGGCTTTCAGCAGAGCATGAGCATTGACATTGGCAAACTTCCTCATAAGGGATAGTCTCTGTCTTCTTCGTGAAATCAATTAACTTTTCAACTTGCTTTTCATTTTCATCCATATGAGTCTCCTCCTTTATTGGATGCACAATCCCCTTCATTAACATCAATAAACACTATTTCATTACCAAGGATAAATCAGCAAAAAAATTACATTATAGTATAGGTTTAAAAAAAATATTCACATTTCATCGTTTGATTTAAAAGTTTGATAACATAAGGAACTTTGCCAAAAAAAAAAATCATTTACATTATAGTATAGGTTTCACACTAATGGGTGGAATATTGGGAAATCATACCTCAACAAAGAGAGCTGATGCTTCACTTGGTTCAAACATTTCCACCACCTCTGCAGCTAGTTCCTACATGAAACAACAAACATTATCAACATGAAACTATGCATGTCCATTTACTCTATTTTGAAAATTGATCAATCTTAGGATGTCTTTTCGAAAATTGAGCAGCAATCCACACATTCACGCAATCAAGGATGTTTATGGTCGTTTAAACGATATAGAACGGTGCAGATATCAAGGTGCATTTTTTATTTAAAAAAAAAAAACAGAAATTCCGACCTTGAAATCTGAACCATTCAATCTTGATTCATAAACATTTTTCACTAGGTGAATGCATGAATTGCTCACTGCAACAAATCCAATTCCGAGAATGCTTTGTGAAGAGTGATGTTTTATACCCTTGCTTCGGTTAGCTGCACTTCATTCAAAGTCCTAGGCTCCAATTCAATGGGGCAAGAGGTATTTGCCATTGTTTAGAACTAAACCAAGATATGATCTATAAGTAAATGAATTGACGAGTAGCAATCAAATCCCATTACAAAAGCAATGTCTTTTACAAGTAGATAGATCAATAGCAAATATATATAACCAATTAAGAGCATGATATTTTCAATTTATTCACGGAGTCTTTGGGTCATGGAAATAAAGTTTGTGGCCATAATCAAAGTAAAATTAGCTGGGTTTCTTCACATCCGTGGCTAAATTGAAGACAAAGTTTCTATCATGCTTGTGACTTCAAATGCTCTTAATTAATATAGTTTCACATGTCATGATCTTAGTTTATAATTCTACTAATATTGGTTGGATAATTGGATTTAATTTGTGGCCAAAAATAGGCAAAGGAAAGGGTGCACGTGCCCACCAGCCTTTTGGCCCTAGCATTAGCAACTTAGGGTGTATTGGATTGAGAATTTAAAAGACTATTTTAGAAAATAAAATGCTAAAGATTTTAAAAGATTTTGTGAGATTATATTGACTTTGTTGGATTTTAAAAGACTTTTTTCAAATGACTTTTTACAATTAAGATTTTGAACACATGATTTTAATGGATTTATAATACAAATTTTTAAGATTTCAACGGACTTCATGAGATTTTAAGAATTGACTAATAATAATAATAAAAATGCCTTGTCCCATAAGTACAGCTCAGTTGGTAGCTAATAGGGATAATTTTTACAGCTTCAGACTTCTATAATACTTTAAAGTGAAATGTAATAACTATGTAACATGTACAAGAATAAATTTTGCTTTTTTACCGGAACGTGAACAATAACGTTGAGACTCGAGAAGCAACTTCCGTAAAAAAGAAAATAATGAGAAGCAACTAAAAAAAAATCTCAAGGCTATGTGTGGGAGACAAAAAAATGTCTCAAGGCTAGGTGTGAGATTGTTAGTAGGTACATTTTACACTAAAAAGTCTCGCTAAATCCATTACTCACAACAATCCATTAAAATCCTTACAATTTTGAATACTAATAGACAATTTTTAAGTTGTGCAAAATCTCAATTGAATACCATTGAATTTTATTGGACTCATTAAAAAATCCTGAAAATCCTAATTGAATACCACAAGAATGTTTTAGATTCCTTAACAGTCTTGATTGAATACCTAAAGACTTTTTTAAAACAAAAAAGTCTTTTAAAATCCTTTGAAATCTAAAGACACCCCGTTAGTGATTTGTGATTACTTTTCTTTAGAATAGTTTAGATAAACGAAGTCATGAAACTCAATTTGGGCTTTTAGATTCATAACTTTGGGCCATGACTATGTCCAGTCTACTATGCAGAAATATTGCTCTTTAAACTTCAAACATTGCTCTCCCACCCCCAACTGACAGTTAATTGTTGTTTGCTACCCAACATCAAACTTTCATAATCATGTAAGATCATACAATTGAATTTGTAAACTATCCATTATAAAAGCAGTATATATCCTTATTTGATCGATGTAGTATATGTGTTACAAGCTCTACATATGCAACTTTTATGAAGAGTTTATTCGTAGGTTGTAATTTTAGTTTTGTTAGGTGTTCTAGAATGTTTTGGAAACGATGTTCAACTTAAGCATATTTGTTTATCTAAACTTTTGAACAATGTTCAAGGGACAAATATTCTTGGAACTTTGCTTTCTGGCCCAAAAATTCGTTTGGACAGACTCCTAGCTAGTTCTTATCCTGCTCCTTCTCACTGATTATGACTTCAACTGAAGTGCACCTGTGACTTGAACCAACTGCATCTAGTTAGCGAACTTCATTTGAGGGTATTAATGTAATTTAGCGGTGTGAGAGCAATTTTTGAAGTTTAAAGTGCAATTTCCCTATGAAGGTTGCTCACTTTTGGAAAAGAGAGGTGTGGATTTAAAGCTTTTGTTCCAAGGCTTCCAACATTTGATGCTCTAGTGTTGTACTTGTTTTTCTTCATTTGGATTTTATCTTGTACTTTGATGGGTATTGATTCCCTCTATAAGGTGACTATTCATTCTTAGTTACGTTATGTTATCGTGCTCAGTTGAATGTATAAGTCATAAGTAAATCTTGTGTTTAATAAAGTATTTGTATGATTTTACAGTAATTTTGTACTTTACCCCGATAGGTGTAGTTTTATACACATATTGTATAATTATTAGTGTTATAAGTCAGAAGTAAATCTTATGTTTAATAAAGTATTTGTATGATTTTACAGTAATTTTGTACTTTACCCCGATAGGTGTAGTTTTATACACATATTGTATAATTATTAGTGTTTTAACTATTAAAAAATGAATTATCTGCATATTGACCAAAAGAAGAGAAAGAAATTAAAGAAGACATAATGATGACTCTCTCATGAAGTCAATTAGAAATCCTCATTCTAAATTTCTAATTTCTTAGAAGAATGAATCACAATTTCAATAAGATCTAACTCAATTGATAATGTTGATATCGTTAAACATGATGCCGTTACATGGATTTGAATCCAAGTTGGCATTTTACTTTCAGGCCATTTTTCAAAGGAAATTATTTCTCTTCTTTTATTTTTATAGTTAGTTGTTTATATTATCATTCTAATTACTAATACACAAGAATTGCAAAGTAAAATATTCACGAAACACCGAGTTATATGTGTTAAAAATAATGGCTACATGCATGACTTTGTAAAAAAAAAAAAGGTCAAACCTACCATAGCTAGCTAGGATTTAGCAAACTTGCATTAAGTTTTTCGTAGCCTTATAAAATACAGTGATAACCAAATTGGCTCACCATTACTTGTCACAAAGTTGGTCAAAGATGCATGTTTATTCATTCATGTGCATATCTATCGACATATACATAGTAGGTGATAGCTGTAGTAGAAAATTAAGGTCTATGATCCTAATCTTTATACTACTCCTTTATAATAAGACATAGCTGCTATTTTTCATACGCCATTGATCCACCATATATATGTCTTTTGTTTAATTTCAACCTTAGTTTATAAGAAATGCATTATTATAATTAGTCATGCCAGTTATCAAATTCACCAACTCGAATCAGCACCTAATGCTATTTTAAGAAAATCGTATATCCTTGGCAGTTGTCACGTGAAACGAAAAATTAACATTTATAAACATGGTTCCTTCTTCAAATATATTTCTTTCTCTCTCAACGATAGTATTTTTTCTATTCATAATCTTAACGGTAGGTACGAAAAGTTATAACACGAAAAATTATATACTCGTAAGCAAATCATTTTAAGTGTGATTAACGGTCGAGATCATTCTCATGGTAGGATATCAACTATATATATGTCCAAATCTATCAAAATACACTAATGTGTTTATGGTAAAGAGTTGTGATATTTTTGTACAACTATTTGTAATAACTATTATGACAATTTTTATTTTTTTTTATGGATAAAAAACAATAGAGAGAAAAGAAAAGAAAAAAAGAATAATAATATAATGTGGATATGATATAAAAAGTTGTCAATAAATTATCGTAAAATGGTTTTACAAATATCATTTATTTTCGATAAAATGCCACATTTTACGAGGGATGGAGCAATAGTCATTAATGTTCACAACCTAAATATGACAATAATATATCGGAATTGGGTCATGTTAATCAGTGCCCTCGAGTCACTCTAGTTAAGAAAGTTAAAAATAGAATTTTTTTATTAAAACGACATTTTTTTTACTTTCATAAAGTAGAACATTTTACTTTTCATCATTTTCTAATGTAAAATTTTTATATTAATCTCTTTAATTAGTGTCCGAGAGCACTGATTAACATTTTCCATGAGAATTTTATCTAATCTTTATCCACCACGCCATGCAAGCTTGTTGGAGCCAAATCACAATGAAAGATGTGTACATATACCACACAATTTTTCCAAGAAGCCATAATGTTGCTTGCTAGCTTTGTTTGTCATCACCTAACTTACGACAATAACTCAACAGTGACATTGTGTATATAATCCACAACTGTTCCTGTAGTTAACGACATTTTTCCAAAAAAGAGAGTGTGCTAACTACTATACATCTGTCACTTATTTATGCAATAAAAAACTACTAGTAATTTTCTTGTATCCCAATAAAACTAAATTTCTTCCTATTGAAATCTTCCTTCTAAACAAAGATAATATTCCATTACACTTCGTATTGACTCGTGATTAAAAGATTTTATAAACAGAATCAATTAATTACAATACTAAGGGATGTTCCCTTAAATTAGCTATTGTGAAGGATGATCGATGATCCTCTCTTTGTTGTTTAATTTTCCCATACTTTTTTTTATTAATAAATATTAGTATATGTTAATATTATTTTCTCATTCCCTATGTTTGAATCTCAGTCCTTAAACTAATTCGCTATCAAATATTTTATCTTATAGTTTCATTGACATAACTTGATCTCCCAAATATAAATTTTATTTATATATCTTTCTAACCCCAAAATAAAATGATGTCTTATGGAGAATAAGATTTTGATAATTTAGAGTTCAGCCAAATAGAAATAAATAAATATAAAGTACGGGTCTTCTTATGTAATATATATATACTAAATTAAATGAAATAGAAAACATTGTGTTTTTGGAATGAATATATAGAATACAATTTTAAAGTTACAAAGATGATTGTAAATGACAAAGCGGTGGTATAAATAAAGAGAACATACAAATTTGAACTCATCCATATTAACAATGAGAGCATTCCCCAAAAAAAAGAGAAAATGCTAAATGACAAAAACACCAAGAATGTGAATGCTTTATTACAAGAATACCCTTTGGAGACCTTTATACCAAAAAGAAGCAAAACAAAGTAAGAAGCAACAATAATTAAAAAAGGCCTGAATATGGAAGAAGGGTAGTGAAGTGATAGTAAAAGCAAATATATATGTAATGTAAGGAGTGGGGTGGGTGGTGGGAGGGGACAAGAACCCATTATGAACAAACGTCTTTACACACATAACATGAAAAGATCCCTTGACAATGGGGCATGCAGCAGCAAAGCCATATCGTTAGGACTTTTTTTTTGGATATATTATCATGCAACACAATACTGCAGGCAGAACAAGGTAACAGTAATGCACGTCACGTAGTGCATGTGCTTGGTTTCATCATCCACATGCACACTATTTTAATTCACTACTAGCTACTTCCTTCTCCTATTTTAGTCATATTCTCATTCATGTGGGTTAATTTAAATTCGGCAGTCTCCTCCATCCTAGTACATGTATAAGCTCCTTTTCTTTATCGTCATCAATCGGATATCATATGTCTGCAACTGATCCCTCTAGTTGAGTACGACTTTTATGGATGGAAAATCTATCTAGACTGAATTTAAACTCAGATATCTAATTAAATTGAAAGAGATCTCTTATCATTTCATTAATGTGTTTTTGGATAGTACATGCATAAGCTAATAGTACAATTTATCAACAAAAAAAAAGGTAATAGTACTGTCTATTACCAATAAAATCAAATTTTGAGTAACATATTTTTTAATCTATAAATCAATTTTGGGTAATACCGACAATGGCCCCTTACTATTGTGTACATACAGTGTACTTCATAATGTACCCGCTTTCCTCAAATGTGTCGTCACTTTGTGTGAGGCTCAAAGCTAAAAAAGTATAATAGGCATGCATATATATGGTAGCCATGCAATAATGCATTGATCTTTTGTAATAAATCTTATGTTTTCCTAACTACGTACTATTAAATGATATTTTATAATTAAAAGAAAACAAAATAAAATATTTTCGGACATTACTTATGTGTATCTCCATTATTGATTATGAAACACTAAAGAAATTATATAGAAACTTTTTTCTTGTTCTAGAGAGTCTAATGACGAAGCTCACATACATTAACTACCACGAAGTGAAAAATCATGAGTTCAAACTTGCATTTTACCGTATCAATTGTTCATTCAAGCTTTTACCATTTGAAATGTACTTCCGCGACTTTCATACAGGTATTTTGCTGTATCAATATTTTATTTTTATTTCTAGGTTTTAAATTTGGAAGTTAAGTTCACATGGTCTTTTAAAAGTGAATACGCCTAGAGAGTGGTCAGATGGGTTGATGCGGCCAACTCTAGTTTGATGACTCCAATGTCCAATAACGTAAATGGGTCAAATTGACCCGATCCTACCATTATGAGCAATATATGTGGATTGCTGGTTGAGACTAACCTCTTTCACATATGTTAACAATTTATTTACTTATAATTATGGGTTGGTCTGGTGATGTAGGCTTGTGACTTATAAATGCATTAATTCCTTTATATATGTGTATGGTATGAATTCTCCATGAGCCAACCATCCTTGTGTTATGTTAGTCAATATAGGGTTTTGCTCTTGATTTATGAATGCATTCCTCTGTATCTACATGCTTTTGTCAAAAAACTATTGACCTAGCTTGGTCCGACCGAGTTTTTGATATAGACTAAATAGATTAGGCCAAAAAATCATTATTGTTTTTGAACTTGTTATTTTACATATTCCTAGTCCGACCCATTCTCACAACTTTAAATACAACCAAACCATTCCATTATTTAGCCAGGTTGTAATTGCATTTTTCTTCCCTGTATTTTGTTTTACTCGTGTAATTTTGCCTATAGTCAATATAAGTAACTAACGTGGTTGTTAAATTTCCCTAAAAAAAAAAGGTGACTGTTAAATTAAATTAAAAGAAATGCAAGGTTTAAGTTGTCCATTAACGAATTGTGTGTTATGTTTATACAACATCAATGAAAATTAATCATGTGTAGTTTAGAAATATATAAGATACTTTCTACCCACAAAATAACTTTTATTGTACCTACAATTTACTCATCATGCGACTAATTTTACTGGGTGTTGGGTAAGTTACACACAATTTTCAAAAGACAACCTAAAAAATATATTTTATCAATATAACCAATGATCTATTAACAATTAATTACATATTCTTATAAAAATAACACATAATTTTTCAGGTAAACCATAATTGTGCTAAAAAATTATTCGATGTGTGATACGATATGGATGATTTGAAGATATAACTCAAAGTTGTATTAGTTAAGGGTTATGCTAACAAGTGTTTGTAGGTTACTTGTTAAGTACTTGTTAAGGAAACCAAAAATAGTAGGTTTGTATTGGATTCAACACTATTTTAACTTTTATAAAGTTAAATTCATCATTTTTTACCATTTTTCAACATAATAGTTTTATTTTTTTTATCCTTTTAGCCAATGCCATAAGGATACTCTTTAGCATTTTCCATTAGTTAATTAATATACGAGTTGGTCAAGAGGTAAGGTAAGTAGTTAAGTTACTTGTTGAGCAAGTAACAAGTTAGTTATTGATTGTATTGAGCGTAGGCAAGTTGAAGGAGCCCAAAGTTGTATGGCTAATGCTTTGTATAATTATGAGACATGTAAATGAATAACATGTGTTCAATTTTTCAAAATGATTTTCTCTTTAAATTCATTTTCCTCATCGTGGTCATCTACAATAGTCATTATTCCCTAATGTCTTAAGTGACCCAGTGACCATTGAAGGTTTAAGAACGTCTAATTAAGCACACAATTATCCCTATAATATGTTTATGGAAGACAATAACAGGATTATATATACTAGTTATGTTAGCAAGGCTAGGGTTAGTCGTCCTTGGATTCATATCAATTCATGAATAATCATAAAAACATAAATATCATTAAACAAAAGATTAATTGAATGATATAACTAAAGTAATCAACCAAAATCCAAAAAATTATTTAAAGCTGCTCGATTCAAACAATTACATGAAGCTCCTCTTTCATGACCTAGCCTAGAGAGGTTTAGATATTCATGATATCTAAACATATATTAATGCATATGAATAAACAAACATACGGAAAGAATCACAGGTGATAATTTCGTTGC
The DNA here is from genome assembly GCF_003473485.1 of Medicago truncatula. Classification (NCBI taxonomy): domain Eukaryota; kingdom Viridiplantae; phylum Streptophyta; class Magnoliopsida; order Fabales; family Fabaceae; genus Medicago; species Medicago truncatula. Next base: position 4,204,414 of record NC_053049.1, read on the forward strand.
TCGATAAGTGCTTTGATCGCTCTGAAACCCCCCGAAATCGCACTTTCGATGTTTCCTGTTTAGCAAAGGTGTTTTTTCACTGACTTAGGGGTCAAGTATATATAACCACACGTCTTCTAAGATTTTTGGGAAAGTCTGTCCACAACGTAAGAAGAAATCTTGTGAGGCGGCCATTGACGAGGCAATATGAACTTTTGCAAATGGAACCAAATGAAAATATTTTTGAATATTTAAATCAAATCACACTGGAATAAAAACCAAATGGAGATTAGTGGTGAAATCATGAGTGATGAAACAATCATGAATAAGGTGATGTGAAATCTATCCTCAAAGTTTGATTGCATTGTTGTGGCAATTGAAGAATGAAATGACCTGATAGTTATGAAAGTTGAAGAATCATAATCTTCTTTGAAAATTCATGAACAACATCTCTTGTAGAGAAATAAAGAACATTTCGTCGAGCAAACCTTTCAAGCTTACACCTCTAAGAAGGGTGTGAACAAAAATGGAAAGGAAAAGATAGTCTTTGTGAAGCTTATGCTTTGCTTACAAAAATTCTATTGAAAGAACATTTCGTCGAGCAAACCAATTCTATTGAAAATGGAAAGAAATCTCTTCCATAGATTCTATTTTATCTATAAAAAAAAATAATAATAATAAATTGGGGGGGGGGGGGGGGGGCGGAGTGAGGGAAGTGGTTTAGGAGGTGGGCAATTGAGGGAGTTTAATGAGGCGTTGTTAGGGAAGTGGTGTTGGAGGTTACTTGTTGATCGTGGAGGGTTGTGGTATAGGGTGTTGGTTGCTAGATATGATGTTAGGGATGGGAGGTTGGAGGATGGGGGCCGGAGTGGTTCTTTTTGGTGGAAGGAGGTTGGTAGGATTAGAGAAGGGGAGGGTGTTGGATGGTTTGAGGGTTGTGTGGTTAGGTGTGTGGGTGATGGGGAGGATACTATGTTTTGGCATGAGCGGTGGTGTGGAGATGTCCCTTTCAGGATTCGATTTAGAAGGTTATTTGATTTAGCTTTAAATAAATCCATTAGTGTTAAAGAGATGTTTTCTTTAGGTTGGGGGGAGGAGTATAGTGGTTTAGGAGTTAGGCAATTGAGGGAGTTTAATGAGGCGTTGTTAGGGAAGTGGTGTTGGAGGTTACTTGTTGATCGTGGAGGGTTGTGGTATAGGGTGTTGGTTGCTAGATATGATGTTAGGGATGGGAGGTTGGAGGATGGGGGCCGGAGTGGTTCTTTTTGGTGGAAGGAGGTTGGTAGGATTAGAGAAGGGGAGGGTGTTGGATGGTTTGAGGGTTGTGTGGTTAGGTGTATGGGTGATGGGGAGGATACTATGTTTTGGCATGAGCGGTGGTGTGGAGATGTCCCTTTCAGGATTCGATTTAGAAGGTTATTTGATTTAGCTTTAAATAAATCCATTAGTGTTAAAGAGATGTTTTCTTTAGGTTGGGGGGAGGAGGGAGGGGGATGGCAGTGGCGACGGAGTTTGTGGGTGTGGGAGGAGGAGCTTCTTGCGGAGTGTAGGTTATTACTTGCTAATATTTCTTTGCAGCCTATTTCTTATGATGTGTGGCAGTGGCAACCGGACCCTAGTCAAGGGTACACAGTTCGTGGAGCTTATGCTTTGCTTACTAATCAAGAGGAGGAGCAGGATAGTCTTTGTAAAGAATTGGTTTGGCACAAACAGGTTCCCCTTAAGGTGTCTATTTTTGCTTGGAGATTGATTTGAGATAGACTTCCTACAAAGTCTAATTTAGCATATCGTGGTATTTTGAATTCAGAGGCATGTTTATGTGTGTTAGGGTGTGGTTTATTGGAAGATGCTCGACATTTATTTTTGTCTTTCAGCTTCTTTGGTTCTTTATGGTCATTGGTGAGATCTTGGATAGACTTTGATGGTGTTGATCATTGTGATATTTCAAATCATTGTGCACATTTTGCATTTTACACAGGTGGTTTGAAAGCAAGGAGATCCTTTCTTCAGCTTATTTGGTTATTGACGATGTGGGTTATCTGGAATGAAAGAAATAACAGGATATTTAAGCAAAAAGAAAGTTCATTAATGCAATTATTAGATAAAGTAAAGTATCAGACTTTGTGGTGGCTGAAAGCTAATAAGGTTGTTTTTGTGTTTGGTGATCAGATGTGGGTGTCGAATCCATTGTCCTGTTTAAGCATTGGTTAACATTTTGTTGTAATCTTGTAAACTGCTTGTTTCGTTTTAAGTAGTCTTTTCGATACACCTTGTGCTGAAAGGGCTATTTTAGCAGTGTTAATATAATCCATTTTTGATTGTTCAAAAAAAAAAAAGAATTAATCAAAACGAGTTAAAAAAAAAATACATGTATACACTACTAACTATCAAATATAAATAATAATTTTGATGCCCCTCAAAAATTGGTGCCTTGGGCGCCCCACCCCTACCCCCTATGCTCAGAGCCACCATTGTTCTATAACAATCAGATATATGGTCATTTAAAAAGTGGGTGCAAAAGCAAAATTGTTCTAAGAGGTTCATGCAAAAACAGACGGTGAAGCTCATGTTGGTCAAGAGGGGAGTGATTATGACTATGTTTACATCTAAAAATAATTACCTTATTAGATGATTAACCAATTAGGCGAGGAAGCCCTTCACAAAAATATTGGTACTTTATTTTAACATCTACTCTTTTTCATATAAGTTGGTTTTTAAGATTAGAATACATAATAATTAGCCCATATATATTTAAGCAAAAATAATTGTATGTAATCATTATATTGCAATTTCTTATGTATTTTTATTAAATAATAATATAATTTGAAAATATTAATGAATTAAATATTGGATTTTTGTACATTTTTCGAAGAAGTGTAAAGCTTTTTTTTTTTTTTTTGACGAAAGAAGAAGTGCAAAGCTGAAACAACAATTAGTTGAAATTAAAAACGATCCAGAAGTCCTAGCTCAACTGGCAAAATGCCGAAATTGTTAGGTCGGATGCCATGACTGGGGTTCGAACTCCGGTACCTCCACTTGTGTGTGTGAGTTTATAATGGCTTTGCCATTTCGTCTATCTACCAAAAAAAAAAAAAAAACGGAATTTTTTATAGAAAGTATCATTAATTTTATTTCCTCTGTGTCAATTTTATTTTTCAATCATTGTATTTTTTATTTTTTATTTTTTACTGCACATACCCCGAGAAATATTACTAATTGATCAATAGCGTTGCATCAGAACAAAAAAATTGATCATTAGCTGCTTTTATTTTTGGTCAATGATCATTAGCTACTTTATCTCCTATATATGTGTTTCCACCGTAGTTTGTATATAAAGAAAAGAAATAATCCACTATTTATTGATTTAGAGAAATGATATTTGAACAACTATTTTATGATAATTTTTGTGTTAGTTTTTTCTTTCATATTTACATTGTGATTTTACTTTTTCTCACCATTGTTTTGATTTTTGTGTCAATACTCATATTTCTTTGTGTATTTAGGTTGTCCCAGGAGTTGTCAACATAATTGGTTGTTCAAATAATACTCTTCAACGAAGGATGGATTCGTATTCACAATTGCTCCACTTGTCATCTGTAGTACGTGGGAGGTCACATTGCTATTTCAAAACAAAAAAATAAATAAAAAAAAGTAGCAATACCCAATCCTACAAAGAGTACAACCAATTAATTAGCATAGTATATACGATAAATTTAGCTTGAGTTAGATAAAAATTGACTTTGATAACCAAGCTTAATGGCAACCTAGGAAAAAAAGATATATATCACAAAAATGAACCGCATGAATAGTTTAACTGTATACACAATGAAAGAGTGGAGCCCATGGAAGAGGAAATGTCTAGGAACAGGTAGACAGTTATATCAGCCCTCGATATGTACCTAATTCTTTGTTTATTTAACACTCTCTTCACAACTCAACTCACATGACCTTGTTGCACCATTTTGCAAGCTAAGTAAGTACCCATTTTTTCTTCTTTTAATTTATCTTAAATTAGTTTAAATTATTTTTTATTTTGCCCCTACCACGTTGGTTTCATAATTTCATTCTTTCATCACTTTCCTTTAACGCACTTCCATGTAGATGGTACGTACAGAGGACGATGTGTATCTGGCTAATGGCTGACCATAAAAATTTACTATTAATTTCATAATTTCACTGAAATCCATGCAAGTTAATTCTTCACTACTTCCCACCAATTTGGGTCCTTGGCCACGATGCACAAAACAAAGAATTTCATTGGGCCTTTGAGATTGTTGCTATATGTAACTTTGGTCGTAAAAATGGGTATAATGTTCACATTTGTATGCACTTTGTCTGTTAAAGCTCAAGTAACTATATCAAGTGAAAGTAAAAAAGTACAAATAAAAAATTACTTAAATTCCCTTATGTATAGAAAGAAAAACTAGAATCTCATAAATCAAAGAGTTTATAGAAATGATGATAGAGACTTTAGAGTGGTCACTTTTTTTGATAAGGCAAAAAATCAACACAATGCTTCATGATTACCAATTGACCAAATTGTGTATCAAGCAACCATCTTTTGCTGCTAATTTATTGTATATATGAACAGTTATACAAAATCACATTGAAGCAATCTAGGTTCCATATATTAATTTATCATGGCCCATTGCTTTTTACCAAAATTATGATCCGTCATAATTTGAATAAATTGAAGGAAATAAAAACCTATGATACGTCATTTTCTTCACTACAGAACTTGTAGTGTTGTTTTCTTTTATGTACAATTTTCTTTTCTTATAAATTGACACTTCTTATTGGTTATTATAGAATAATGATGTTTTCTCTCAAATGTAACGTTAGCAGATAGATAATTTTAATCGAAAAAGTTAAAAAAAACTATCATATTTATCAATATTTCAATGCATTATTATTTACTATGATTTAAATATCTTTGTAGGTTAAAAAATCATTTACTACTGTTCATAAGGTAGTACGTGTATGTCAATGTTTAGTTTTAAGATTTCCTTCACACCGACATATTCAGAAAATATTCATAATTTATTTAAGAACACAAATTATATCCATTGCCATAAAATGACTTTTACACCGTCATCCGGTCATAATCATCAAATCTTTATTAAAATTTAGCTGTGTTTGTCGGTCATAATCGTCAAATTATTAAAAACGCTTAACTTTTTTTGCAATAAGTTCTAAAGTCTCTCGCATGATTGATTGTGTTGTGGTGACATATGTGTAAAAAAAATTACACAGATAGTTATTGAAAGTCAAACTCTATATTCAAAAACAGAAAAATACTTTTATTTATTCTTATTTTCCAAAATGAAAAAGATTTTAATTCTAAATTTGCCAAATTCAGCAAGGAAATTAATCAAAGATTTGATTCTACAACTGAATAAACCTCTTATCCCCTCACCATAATTCTACATTATCTTTTCCCCCTTTAAAGGAAAAAGCTCAAATTCAAAAAAAAGCTACAATTCAAATTCAAATTTTTTATAAGACAAAATTAGAGTGCCAAAGCAGAAAATAGTTTAAAATTTAAACTTAGAGAAGAAATTAATTTAAGAAACTGCACCCTAAATTAAACTATGCTACACTAGCACTCACTAGATAACATGTCTAAACTCTGGCCCACAATGATGATGATAATTGATGAAATCATCTCCACCGTTAGATGAAACGCCGAAAATTGAACTGTGACTCAGAAGCTGTTGATGTTGATGATGATGATGATGCTGTGATGATCTTTGCATCTCTTTTTGTCTTCGAAGTTCCAAAACTTTCCTATGAGAATTCGAATGCTTCGCCGATACAAAAGTTGGACTCGCCGCTGGTCGATACTCCGGCACCAACCTACCGGACTTAAACCTCACACCACAAGCATTGCATAGTGTTTTCGGTCCCATCGGTCCTGTTCTCCACTGCGGCGTCTTATCCGTGCCGCAGTGGAGACATTTTCTTCCAGAACATTCCACATTCGGATCCTCACGCTTCTTCACAATTGGATAATTTTTGGGTGGCGCGTCGGGGAGATGAAGTAGGCGCGTGGACCAGTCGCCAGGTGCAGCGCGTGAGCGTTTGCTACGTGCTTTTCCTGGTAGAGGTGTTTCTGGACGGAGAAATGAAGCGTTACGAGCGGTTTCGTCAGTGGAAAATGACGGAAGTGTGTCGGTGGAAGATGAAGATTCCGGTGTTTGCGGTTTAACCGCACCGGCGCCGGAGAGAAGTTGCAATGTTTTCAATTCTTCTTCAGCGGAGTATGAATCTTCCACGAAATTCGAAAGCCATTCCAGTTCCGCCATATCATCATACTGTGAAGAAAATATTCAAATTCAGTTTCATAATTGATGAAATTATTAAGAACTAAACTCGAAATTGAACTTGAATTATCTTCAATTACGGTTAAATTAAGCTGAATTAGTGACATTATTACTTACCGGAACACAGAGTTCACCGGTGAGTTGAACATCACCGGAAAAACCATAAGGAACAATTGTGCCTCCAAAGCGGTTATCACCACCAGAGCCAGACGAGTTACAGCTGTCAACAGCGGTGACATTGGAAGAGTCGGTGGAATTTCCGGCGACATTGTTATCGAAGAAACCGTCAGACATAATCACATCAGCATTTGAAAAATCAAGTAAATCATCAATGGCGAAAGGCTCACACGGTGGTTTCTGGTCACCGTGACGTTTCTCCGGCGAGAATTGGTTTTCACCGGCACCGTAGTAGCCACCGACAAAGTAATCTTGTGCTTCCATTTCGTTCGTAAACGCGAAATTGGTGTAGTTTTTTTTTTAAAGTCAGAGTAAAACGCAGCGTTTTGAGTTTGAGTGAAAGAGAGAATTGAGGAATGTGTGTTGAGACTTGAGAGAGAAGTGTGAGTGAAGGTGGGGTTTTGAGGAGTAAGACCAATGGCAAAATCGTAAATATTTACTCAATGAAGCATCTTTATTCATGTATATAGATACATATGATTAATAATAATTTAATACAGGAAGTGACTTGCAAGTTCTGTAAAGTTAATTAAAACCAACTTTCATTTTTTATTTTTTCTTACTTTCTTTGGGAATTCAGATTTTCCTTTTCTTTTTTCATCTTTTTTACTTTCTTATAATATATTTTAATTAATAACAAAACTCTTTAAGATGAGTAGAAATTATTGTTGCTATTGCTTCTGAATTTGAAATTTTCCTTTGTAAGGATTGAAGAAGCTTGCATGTGCGTACTCTTCCTCTTGTGAAAGTCACTTGAGGTAACGTCAACAATGAGTTATTAAAGTATATATGACAAATTAATACTAGTGAATAATATGCATTGGGTTTTTTTCAAGTACTATACATCTTTTTTTTTTTTTTGGTAGTGTTAAGTACTATACATCTAACATATGCATTGTTTTTTTTTCAAGTACTATACATTGTGTTAGATAGATCACAAAAAAAGCATAGCACAAAATATATTAATAATGATAGAATAAAATGAAACACTAAATAAAAAAAGAAAACTTGCACACATTTAAGTGAAAAATATATAAAAAATAATCTTATCAAATTTTGAAAGTAAATAAAAAGATTAATATTTTAATTTAATTTTTCCTATTAAATTATTTTATTTTTCCCTTTATTTGTGTGTTAAATGTTATAATTTCTAATTAAATTAACGCCAACAATCTTGCATGGAGAACTTTGAATAAGCGGATTCCGACCAACTTTGAATAAGCGGATTCCGACCAAAGATAATTTGACTTGTCATAGGCCTGCCCATTCAGGCTCTTTGCTGTGTTCTAGTGGTTGCGGGAAAAAGAAATTTATAGATCATTTGTTCTTGAAATGTGACTTGAGCATATCTTATGTGCTTCTGATTGATGTCTGAAAACATGCAATGCAATTTGGTGGTTCTCTTTTGTTTAGGAGGGATATTTATCATTGTTTTTAGCTGATATGATTAACTTGTCTCTAGGTCATTTGGAACAAGAGAAACTCGTGTATCTTTTACAATAAAGAATTACCTATTTGATCACTTAGCTTGCTTGATAGAATTAAGCTTCTTTTTTTATAGTGGTTGAAGTCACAATAAATAAGTCAATAACCATCCTACAAAATTGAATGAATGGAGAAAGTCTCAATTGCAACTAAATTTTTAAACCTGAATACATGTATACTTTATTTTGAAATATATAAATAAATTTGTAATCTGAAGAAGAGACAATTGTTTCCTTAATTTTTTTTTTTTTTTTAGGGAAGACAATTGTTTCCTTATTGTATAAGTGTCTTTGTGATGATTACATTATTTTTTTTCTTAACAATTAAATTTTTATCATTATTTGATTTGATTTCTATGTAATATATACTCCACATGTAATCTGCCAATAAAAATTATAATCTAAATTGATTTTCCAAGTTAATAAAACAGCACAAAACACTGACATATGTCACTACAATTGTTTTGCTTAAGATTCTTTATCTTTGAAGAATTTATACGTTAGGAAAATTGTTAATAATTACTAAAAGTTTTTTTGTATGAAAAGTAAAAGATGAACAGAGAAAAAAAAAAGGGGATTAGTTGATGCAATGAATAATGATCATGTGAAGTGAACAGGAATCAAAGTGTTAAGCAGTAGCACAATGGTGGGCTGTCACTTAGAAAGAAAACAGCTATGGCCACAGACACATTCTACTTACTTTCCTTAACATTTCAGTTTTTAGACACTAAATTGTGTGTAAATTATTCCATAATTAATCCTTAATTAACAATGATTAAGAGAAGATAAATTTAATGTTTCACAAATTCAACTCATCACAAAAAAAAATTGATCTCTTGCAGGTTTTGTCCCTGTGACTCTTCCAATAGTGTCCAAGTTTACAGCCGGATTCCTCTGCTGCTAATAATATTATTACTTTGGGAAATGTGCAAAAATTTAATTTATTTCATTCATTCTGATTTATTACATTAATTTAGTTCAATTAATTGTACTTTCTACCCCTCTTGCCTTATCATGGCATGTTATTATATTCATCTTCTCACGTTTTAGCACGACGTTTACAGCTCAACTTAATCCATAAATGGCTATGATCTCATCCACGTGGCTAGTTAGTAAGAGTTTTACTTTAATCTCACCTGCTACAGTGCTAAAATAGTGGTGTTTCCATCATTACTATTTTCTGTTTTTAACTCTAATCAACCCTTGTTACAATTTTATATCTAGCTAATACTCTTGGTAGTGGTAATCTATTCTATGGTATATTCTTTGTCTCTTTTCTTCATCATGATTTAGGTCATTTAGACGCGCTATAAGATTAATCATTAAGTAAGCTACACGACATTTATCTTATTTTTCTTTTTGTTTGGGTTGGACCGTCTTCAAATGCTACGTTTGATTTTGCGGTTGGTCATTGTAGTCGCACGTTTAGTGTTCCATTTTTTGTGAAACAAGAAGCTAGTAATAGTAGTTTTACAAAAGACGTGTGTCTACTAGGCTCTTTGATGTGGAAACAAACAAAGATAACTTTAAGAAATGAATCCAAGTTCCTTTAGTAATTAACATGAAGTTATGTTACTAAATCCCTCAATAATGTTTCTCATGTATACTCTTGTTATCGAATGGGAAAATCGAATTCTTAGAACATTTGATTTGTTGATATTAAAATTAAAGATATTGCTAACAAATGTCGTAAGAGTATTGTTTAAGAAATCCGCAGAAAGAAAGTATGTCTTGAAATTACAAATCAAATACATGTAAAAATTACTACTTTTGAATACTTAAACATTATCCTAAAAATACTTGTTAGTATTTTTCTATAATTAACAGTAAGTGTATTTGAACAACTAAGAGAATCTGTTTTCACTTATGATTAATTTTATCATTTGTACTACTATATATGAGTTTGTTTAGATCGACCTTCTGAATTTTTCTATTGCTACAAACATTTGTAAAACTGTTTAAGAGAATTTAAAAAGTTTACGATATGTTCAAGATAGTTTTCGAAAACAACTAATCCATGCACATTTTGTACATTGAGTGTTGTATATAATATGTTGTTTCAAAAAAAAAAAAAAAACATATAAATATAAAATAACAATTTGATTTTGTTTTACCTTTTGTTATAGAACTATTATTTTTTTATAAATTTTATATCAAAAGCGCTTATGATATAATCACTTAAGTGAGTTGTTTATCCAAATTAAATAGTGACTATATCATGCATTTGGAAGAATCTTGTATGTAGAATTAATAACGTTGAGGTTAATCTAAAGAAATAAATATAAGGTTTTGCTGAGATATAGGACAAACTAGACTGATAAACCTTCATATTATGTGATTATATTACCGTTCATGTGACTAATGAAGCTTAATTTTTGCAAACGAAATGATTGATTGTTTGGGTTCTTGAGAGTTGTATATATATTTATACCGACTTTCAGCAAGTTCAAGAACATTTTGATGTAAAATCATGTGGCTGCTGGTGACAGAGCAAGCATTTTGTTTAATCTTATAGTATTTTATTATGCATACATACACAGAATAGAATAAGATAAAACAAAAATGAGTAATGATAGCAACATTTTTTTTAACATTCTCTCTAACATTCATTTTTTTATTGATTTAAATTAGTGTAGGTCTACACTTTGAAAATTAAATTCACACAAAGTGATGAGACATGCATTGATTTTATCTAATAAAAAAGTAAATGCTAAAGAAAATATTGAAAAGTGGGTGTTGCTAGCTTTCGTAACAAAAATTGAGTATGATGGATTGGGCCGGTTCATGCTATTCTGATCCCAAGGTTAATGAACCCCCAGTAACTAGTGGATAAGGTTTCCTTACAAACAATTATTACCACCACAATTTTTATATAATATTTCCTTTTTCAATACTTCTTAAAAAATTATCTAAAAAAGTGTTACTTGTAATTTTTAATGTAATTTTAGTTGAATACTTTTTTTTCAATATACATTTTTGAGAAGTGTAAGAAAACTCTTTTCAGCACTACTTCTTCTAGTATTCTAGTTTAGTGAGTTAAATTTATACAAATTACGTCACTGTATTCATTTTTAAAGAATGCGACATATATAAGTTTTATCTAATAAAAGAGTTTTAGAAAGAGCAATGATAGTAATATATCGGTCACTTTATATTTTTATTTTTTACTATACATCTGCGATAATGAAAATACATCAATGACAAACATAGATGATTCAGTAAAATCATAATTCTTTGTTTCATTTATAATTTTTTTTTAATTAATGTAAGATGATCAACTGTGATAGTTATTGTTAGACAGAGAAAGTAGTAATTTATCTGTCTAAAATACATTTCTTTTTAATTAGTGTAATATATATTTCTTTTTTGTCAAATAATTTAATGGCTAAAAATTCACCATTTTAATATAAATAAGTGAAGAGTTTGAGGTTCGAACTTCAACTCATATATATATTATACGATATTTTTATCAATTGAGTTATGTCGACGAAATATTTATATTACATTTCTAGTTGTATGACTTTTGATTGGTGTTCAGTTTCACGCATTTTAAGTAAAAAAAAAGTAAAAAAAATATTTTATTTCAAGAGTAGGAAAAAAAAACTCGGTGGTTGTTTACTTATATAAATAAAAAATAAATGTATGTGGAACTGTGGGAGTGGTTTCTCTTTATTAGTAGTGTGTGATTTTTCAATTAAAAAAATAGTAAGTTGCAGAGAGAGCATGCGAGAAAGGAAGAAGGGTGTGTGTTTGTGTCAGCTATCATGTGAGTGTGCGTTAATTGTGTGAAGCTTGGTTCAAAAGAGAAACTATATTTAGAATTTGGGTTTTCTAAACTAAAGTAAATGGATTGTTTTAGAGCAAAAGATAAGTATTTTAGGGCTATTAAATAATAAACTTTTTAAAGGGTATTTTACAGCAAAAAATAAATAAATTTAAAGTTGTATATACACACACTATATGCACATAAACTTGTATTATTAGTTTTTTTATGTTGTTGATTATAGTATCATCCGCTCGCTCTGATATTAAGTTTCACGTTTAAAATTAGGATGGAAATGAGTCCGGTTGAATCAAATTTGATTTATTTCAACTCTGATTCAATAAAAATTAGTTTAATTTAAAACTAGAGTTTGTTGTAATTTTTTTTAATTCGAACTCGACTCAAACTTGTTGTGATTATATGTGTGTGCGCACATAATTATTATTTTTTGAACAGGGCGCACACATAATTATTATATTCGTGAATTTGACCAAATTGATTTTTCCTTAGTTATGATATGATAATTAACTAAGTTGGACCAAATAATTTTTTATTGTAAACTGAGTACCATCCGCGCGTAATTGCGAATACTAATCTTTCGAGTATTATGTGACTTAAATAGACGACAAGCTCTCCCTAAGAGTTTTAACGTTATTGCATGTCTAAGACTGGATTCAAACCCAGAACCTTACTTAAGCTAGAAGAAATCTATGTCATCTCATCTAAACCCTCTTGGATCGGGACCACATAATTTACACTAGACTTAATGAGAAAAATTTAACGGACCATTTGTGTTCCTTCAACTTTAAAATCAATTCTCAACTAACCAACGACCATATAATTTTATTATATATATATAGACACACATACATATAATAGCTCGCTGATCACCTTAAAAGACAGTATATAATATGTGACGGATGTATTAGATGTATTAATTAAGTTAGACTAATTAGTTGTTCTCGTTTGTTGAATATTTATTTTGAGCACAAGTTCACCATAAGGCAAAATCCTAAATTGGAGGGGTTTTTATGGTTCGTTGCTTCCTCCACACGTGCGTACTCATCCCTCATGTCATGTCCTATTGCTAACATGGTACCACATGCACCGTACGCAACGAATTATAAACGCATCAATGAAACATGTGTTAATATGGATTCCTGTTCCTTCTGAGAATATGTATTCTTTTTCATTCATATTTTTGGACCACACAATCTAGGCCCAGGGCCGTCCATATAAAATTAGAGGCTCGGCTCTAACATTAAAAATAGACCTCTCATAAAATAAAAACACAATTTTTTAAAAGAGCAGCCTCTATTCATACTGGAAATAAGATATTAAAAAAAAATAAAAAAAATTAAAGTAGAAAAAGGAGATCCTAAAAATATTAAATTAATAAAAGAAGCAAAATAGAGGTTATGGGTGTTGAACCATGGACATCACGCATGCTAAAGCAAGCATAAACCACGACGCTACATCTACAAAGTCTAAATTTATGACGCATTTTTTATATATATTTACTTCTACGGGCAGCATATTTAAAAAAAAAAAAAAAAATTGGGCCCCAAAATTTAGGAGGCCCAGCTCAATAGAGCTGTTTGCACCCCCTCATGGCCGGCCTTGTCTAGGCCCTCATGGTTTTAGAATTGAGATTAGAGTTCTGCTCTTCACTCTGCACATTTTGCTCGCGCCCTGCACTTTTTTTAAATATAATCCTGTGTGAGTTAACTCACGCAGCGAGACTTAACTCACGCACCTCACAAGTTCTGCGTAACTTAGGTCACGCACCACTGAGCCTATGCGCGAGTTAACTTGCGCAAGTTGACCGGTGGTAAAAACTGAAGCACAAATGTTTCTTGGGCGATAGCCAATGATTTTGATTGGATTTTACACGTTTTTCTTAAGTTTTTCACACGTTTTTGGACCTCATTAAGTGCCATATACCTTATACCACCTATAAAAACCCTCACATACCTCCTCTTTTCCTCACATTTTCTCCTCCCACACTCTCCCCCTCTTTCTCTTCTTCTTCTTTGCTTCTTTAGTTTCTAGGCTTTTTTATACGCCTTTAGGTAAATACCGGTGGCTTTTTGGTGAAATAGTGGTCCGTTAAGTTGGGGAAAAAGACATCATCCCTTGAGATAAATGAATATTGAATAAATAAAATCGTTTTTATTTTCTAATTTTGCATTTAATGAATAAATAAATTAGAATGAAAATTGAATTAGTATAAAATCGAATTTATTTTAAGTGCATAAATAATTTAGAATAAAATAAAATAAAATAGAATATATATATATATATATATATATATATATATATATATATATATATATATTTAGACTTTGCGCCATATTGACTAAATAAAATAATTTATTGAATCATATTGAATAAATAAAATATTTTCGACTTTGCATCATATTGAATAAATAAATAAAAAGTAGGCACTTTGCGCCACTTGACATGCGCAACGCTACTTAACTTGCGCACAAGTTTATATTTGCGCTAGTTAACTAACACAAGGGCATTTTAGGCATGGCTGTAGGGTGCGAGCGAAATGTGCGGGATGAAGAGCATAATACTTGAGATTATCTACATCCTAGCTCATATGTCCTGCCCAATGGGCTAATTGATGTTCTACTGAGACCAAATTCAGAAAACTATAGCATAATGTGGTATTAATTGCTTAATATTAATTGGAGTTCATTTTTAGTCCCACTACCTTAGAATAAGGCGTGAAAAGAACATGGTGCAATATGGCTAATTAAAAACTACTAAGAAATATGTTGTTACATTAGCAAATCTCGTGGGGGAAGAAGCTGAAAGTTGCAATTTGGTTTAAGGGTTTTGTTACTTAAAAATCATAATTGGTAAGACTCAATCTTATGTGCTCTTCTTCACTTAGGGCTTTGGGAAGCAGGGATACAATATATATTATTGCTTTCTGTTTAACTATATTATTGCTCTTAATTAGTTTATTAAGTTAGTTTAATTAAATTGATGTATATTACAGTACGAAACCAAGTTTAGGTTTGTAGGGTTGTATGTCTCACGAGGCTTAGGTTTGAGTCAACTTGATGTAGATGTAGTGTGGCTTTGGATTTTGTTGTATTTTAATGGCAAAATGGAGCATGCAATCATGTTTGTTAAGTTGTTTAATTGTACAATAGTTACTTCAGGTTTTTTTTTTTTTTTTTTAAAAATATGTCATCTAAGTCTTATTATGTACATATATATACACAATTACCATTTTTCATACATTTTGTTACAAAAATGCATATAGGTGTACGTTACGTTGATTATTATGTTACTGGCGTGGTATAAACTGAGTTTGTAACTTATTCTTTGTATACTTCTTAGTTCTTTCTCATCTCTTATGGGTTCCTAATATTCATTTTAGAACGATTTGAGACAAATATTTTGTATAAGAGAATTGTGTGTTACGGAGTGTATTGTTAGCATAATTTTTTTCAATAATAAGAAGTTGTAGTCTATCCACATTTGTAAATTTTAAATAAATTTGAAACTCAGGGAATGGTTTTGATGTGCAGATCTTATCCGGCTCTTTGCAGTTGCACTTAAGTATCATTCAAACCAAAATCACATCTGCTCTTTATCAAACCATTCAAACTTCCATCGTTGTTTTATTCTTCGTACTTCAAGTTCTCATGGTTGATTTTCTATCTTTATGTTTTCATATATTTCAATCCCTTGGGTTTTCCGATATGCTCTCTGGTCACCGCATGTTGTTGTTGTTGTTGTTGTTTTGTTTCACTCCCTTGTTAATTACTTTCTATTTCAAAGAGTGACACCTTATATGTTCGAATTTGTTAAGAGAAATAGTACAAGATGCAAGAGTGACGATTCAATTAGACGTGTGAAAAAATAAATCCTTGTTGAACTCGATTGATTATTTTAGACAAACCGATCAATCGAATCGAACCAAACTGAATATCATAGGTTTAGTTTGGCTCGGTCCCCACCAATCCGAAAAGACAAAATTTAAACTCCTACCTTCCCTGTTTAAAGAAAGCAAGACCAAGACATCATTTTTATGTTATTTAACACCTCCAACAAGTTTGTTACCTTCCCATTAAATAAAATTGTGTTTCTATATAACCAAATGCTCCACGTTTTTTTGAGGAATCAAATGCTCCACTTAATTGCCTACTAAATTAAATGGGACAGTAATTTTTCACTTTTTTTCCTTTCACCAGACCATTAAAACTCCAAAAGGTTCACCACCACTTCACTATTGCCAAAGACAGTGGACAAGTGAAAAACAAATGATTATAAGTTTTCTCTTTATAAAAACACAATACACAACATTGTTGAAGAGGGTCTCTTACACATAATTGCCACAATTGCATCCGAGTATGAACCCTCCCATAAAACTGGGCATGAGGCATGTATTCACCTTTGTTTCTATCCAAAAATATTCACCTTTGATGGGCATGAGGCAGCCCGTAGCCACTGCATTGCAGTCCTAAAACTGTTGTCAAGGACAACTCCAATTTGCGAGCCTTTGTAGCCATTTCCTAATCCCCTTCGCGTAGCTTGAGAGAACCAATTATGCTCAAATTCATGCGCTTTTCCGATAAGCATCGTGTCATTTAAGAAATTTGTGTGGAATGTGCTTATTAGATACTACTATTAAAAAATTGGCTTAATTACTCTTTTGGTCCCTTAACTTATTTTTTAGTTTCGTTTTGATCCCTTAACTATTAAAAGTTTCGTTTTGGTCCCTTAACTTACTTTTTGATTTCGTTTTGGTCCCTTAACTATTAAAAGTTTCGTTTTGGTCCCTTAACTTATTTTTTTGTTTCATTTTGGTCCCTTAACTCTTTCTCCGTCAACCACTTTGGTCCTTTATGTTAGGATGAATGTATTACAGTTAAGGACCAAAACGAAATCAAAAAATAAGTTAAGTGACCAAAACGAAAACAAAAAATAAGTTACGGGACCAAAACGAAACTTTTAATAGTTAAGGGACCAAAACGAAACCAAAAAATAAGTTAAGGGACCAAAACGAAACTTTTAATAGTTAAGGGACCAAAACGAAACCAAAAAATAAGTTAAGGGACCAAAAGAGTAATTAAGCCTAAAAAATTATAAATGAGTGATGTGTACACTTGAGACCCATTTAAGTATCCAAAAATAGGTGTCTCAATTGTGGATGCTCTTAGGGCTCGTTTCGATTAGGTTTATTTTGAATTAATGCAATACAACTTATGCAAATAAATAAACTTTTATGTTAATTTATAAATTTTCACTAACAAAATTTATGTCTACATAAACCGATTTTTTCATAAACTACATTTATAAACTTATGAATAATACATAAAGACTTATTTATTTCCCTAAACTGTTTTGCATAAACTTAAAATAAGCCTGATCCAAAGTGACGGATTGCGCCTGTCAATAATTATTTCGTCCAAGTTGAGTAATTCATCCACTACTGGCCCATATCTGTAATATATCAATTCCCACCAAATAGAATTGGTGTATGTATGTGACACATCTTCGCCTTGACGTTCATAATAACGTGGCCAAATTGAACAACTCCACATTTTTACTTCCTAAACCTTTCTCCTCCGTTGGAAAACATACCTTCTCCCATGACACTCAATGAATCTTTATATTGTCTTTATCACTTCCCACAAGAAACTTTGAATTTGAGCGATTTCACTTAAAGTCTTTAGCACTTCTGATTTTCCAGCTTTCAGCAACACTTAATGGTGACAGTTTTGGTCCTTTGGCAACACTACTCTTGAGGATTTTATCAACCTTATAGACGAATATCCTGCTAGGATACACATTTCTTCTCCGTTATGAATGATAACAGGATGTGACAGAACAACTCAAATTTATCACAAAGATGTTAGAAGATGTAATCCAGAAACTCAACATATAAAAATAAATTGAAAAAGTATGTATGTGTGTATACCGTGTCTCTTTGTTTTCTGTGATGGCAATCACTATTTATTGTACTTCATCCGTCTCTTAATAAGTGACACAGTTGACCCAATTACGCATATCAATGTGTAATTTTGAGTTTAAATATTTTGAATAATATATTGGAAAAAATTATGAAAATTTGATACTTTGAAAATACTCATCGAGACGAATCTAAAGACATCTTATATGATATTATTTATCTTTGTATATTAGTAGAAAAATATGATCAAAGTAAGTTAGATCAAAATTGCACATTTTCAAACAAGTCATTTATTGCGGGACGCAGGGAGTAGTAAGTACGTGTAAAGAAAAAATGAAGGATTTTTTCAAGGAAATAGGCATAATAATAGGAAATGTGATTTAAGCCTTTGACCAAATGTCAAACATCAATTGTTACAAAACTAAATATAAAATAAATTTGGCAAATAAGGTTTTGACTAAGTAAATATCACATGGTTAAATCAACAAAAATAATGAACAACTTTTAATAACCTCTGAAATATAATATCAACTTAAAAATACAACATTTTTACATTAAAGAAAGCCTCCAATCTCATAAATCCAATCTTGATCATCAAGAATTCAACAAATGCATTCTCTCTATTTTGGGCCAAATTTTTGCCTTAGTGAATTTTTTTAAGGGTTTTGCTAAATATATCATATAATACACAAAAACTAATATTACGAAGTAACATTAGTAAAAATAATAAATTATATTTGAAACTTATGAAATTAACAAAAATATATATTAATAAAATATCTCATACTAATAATAAAATAAATAAGGATTAAAATTTAAATATGTTTTTTGTTTAATTTTTAATAATAAATTTGAAGTTAGTTTCAATATTGCGAGAGATTTTCACAAAAGAAAGTTCAAAAATTCAATAAAAATTTGGTTTTGGGTGAAAGCAATTTGATTTTACTTTGAATCAGTTTGGATAAGAATACTCTTACTCAACATTAATTCTACAATTTCCTCCAAAACTGCAGGTATTTGATTCCGACTATTTCTTAAAAACTACTTATATTCATTATTTAATTTTGTTTGGTAAACTAAAAATAGATCAAAATAATATAACCTATTGTTTTTGTGGCTCTTGAATTCACTTTTAACTGATTTTTTTTAATATTGTAACTAGATACACAAGAACCCACTCATAAGAATCGACAACCCTTCGTCGCCTCTGTCCCCCTACCTCCCTTATCCATAGTCCCAACACGATGTAGCATTGATGGTGGTGATGCTCACAATCCTTCACAACGACACCACCTCTAAACCCCTCTTGAGGTAGCAAACCCTGGGAATTTCTCTGGTTGTTTGATAGATATGGGTTTTGGTTTGGATCGTGTTTTATTCGTCGTAGTCAATTTGAGTCTCTTAGATCTTGGTTTCTGCTCAAACCTTGCATGGGCTGCCAAAATTTCCACTAGCAAATTCATGTCCCCGACATGTTCTGTGTTACTATTCGTCTCTTTGATATTCTGCTCATGTTGTGTTTCTCGTTGAATTGTGAATAGAAAGGTGGTTCAATGTTTCTTTGATATTCTTATTTTTGTAAAATCAAATGAAAAATGATTATTTTATTTTTTTGCAGGACCAGAAGGTCCTAGTCTTATTGGATTCATCATGCATTTCGCAAAGTCCAAAAATACTTTCCATATAAGTTACAACATTGTGTTGTAATCCAAGGAGTGTTATTGGTTACAATAAATGCTCATGAGCATTTTGGCTTAGGTTTAGCAAAAGCAGTATAGCATTCCTGAAATACGTAAACCACACAACACATGCTTTTGCCAAATTTCATGAAATTCTATGCCGAAAATGAATTATAAACATGTTTAATTCAAATCGCATGTGATTGCCATTTTCTATGCTAAATGACCACCAACAAAAATACTCCCTCCGTATTTTACTACGAATTTTTTTGACATTTTCATAATAATTAAGTAATATATGTAATTTTGTATTAGAAAAAAAATTATAAGTGAATGTGTAACTCAATGGATGTGTGATATATTTTGTAATCATCCTAAAATTTAGACAAAGTATTGTTTGTCTTTACATAACTATTTTGTAAAGTGGTAAGTGTCTCTTAATTACAATTTTTTTTTCAAGTCACAATACATCAAACGTAGAATTCACGACAGTAGCTTAAATTTATACTTTATTCTAATCTATAAAAAAACTTTTTTCACAATTTCCAGATTGTGTGTGCATATTACGGCTATCTAAAGAATGATTGTTTTAAGTTCTGTAGGGAATACCCTTAGCCATCGCGATGAATAGAATAAAAATGTTCTTATTATCTGTCAAAACCACTATGTAATCACCAACATAGTTTAATTTTAATGAAATACTCAATTATTTAATTTTAATATGATCTAGTGAGTTTATTGGATCTTTCTGGTGACAGATTCCAATAATAGCCCACATTGGTTCTAGCTTAATGGACTTATGGACTTAGGTCGGAAACGATTAAATTTTCTCTCTTTTTGTTTTCTTTCAAATTAGATAATTTATTTTCCCACCCGGCTCATATCTCGTGCGCCCTTTAAATTTTCTATTTTGTCTCGTTCGAATTTTATGATTTAAACATGCTCAGAATATAGAAAAAATACACCATTAAAGCACAACAATTTCAACAAAATAATTTAACAACGACAATTTCAACAAAATGAAACAACAATAAAAATTTCATTAACATAATTAAACACAAATAAGATCATGGATCAACCAAACTAAATTCTTCATAAGATCTATCAATGCAAGCTCTGATTTCTTCGTAAGTCTTGGGCCGTATAACACTTTCCTAAATATCATAAAACAATCTCACCAAAGAAGCGTCTATAACTCACTCGGTTGCTTCGAACTATACTGATCAAATAACGAAAACATGGTTCTCAAATTGTCATCATTTTATAGCTTCATTTGGATGGACTAAACACGCCCATCTGAATAGACAAAAGACAGTACTCAACATTGTCCATATTTCTTGTGTCGGTGTGGTTGAGTTGATGAAAGACTATATTCAACATTGTCCACATTTTTTTTGAGTAGAACCTTTCAAGAGTCATCCAATGTTAGATTTTTTTATTTTGGGGTGTGAGATAAAAGTTTTAGGGCAAAAGATATACTGTTGAAATGAGAAAAGTCATCAGATTTTAAGTTATATATGGACCTCCAATAATATATTAAGGGCTTGCCATCCCTCAATAAAGGCTTGCTGACCCTTCAGGGACCGCCTTTGGTATTAGAAGGTGTAAATCGCCTTTCCCAGATTCTAGAAACTTCTAGAACGCGCACCTGCTGTCTTGGGGTCTAAGTTACTTAGGGCCCAATACACAAAAATATAAGCCCAAAAGAGGCTATAAATACTCTTCTTGAGAGCATTCTCAAGCATAACCTAATGAGATTAAGCTCTAGTTTCTTAATCTTACTTAGCAGGTACATTATATAAAAAGGGTTCAAATTTTACAATCCGAAACATATTTTGATTTATATAATCCGACGAATGGTATATCTGGAAAGAAAAAGAACAGGACATGTGAGGATCAAATGAGAAAAGTAATAGTCAACGTTAACATAGTTTTTAATTTATATACATCGTCGATGTAAAAAAAAAATTACACACTCATCCAATGATGTATCATCGCATCATTTAATGATTTTTTTTAACAAGCGAAAATGAATTATATTAATACCAAAGGAGAATCAGCTTTAGCACAAGGCGTGTCAAAAGCAACCTCAAAAGTACACACCATAGTCACCTCACAATCAAAGCAAACAAAACTAGATTAGCCAATACTCAAACAAACAATCGAGTTCGACCACCAAATATGAAAGCTTAAACCAAAATTAACGTGAGTAGCCATCATCCACCAAAAAGAATGTAACTTAACTTTATATAACAATTGGTGTATGAAGCTTTCCTTATGCTTAAACAATATGTTATTTCTCTTATTCTACATAACCCAAGCACAAGATAACCAAATAAGGTTCATGAAGGAACGACGCACTTGCAACCCACCTAATGAATGAACAAACTGAACAAAGTGGTCATGTACACTACTAAAAAAACAAAAATTAGTGAGGGAAATTTTGTGAGGGAAAACGTGAAATTCCTCTCTAATTCCGTCACTAAATTTTGCGACCATGGAATTTGTGAGGAATTTCATTTTTTCCGTCACTAATTTCCCTCGCTAATTTTGCTTTTTCTAGTAGTGGTATGTGATATCGATTAGTTTTAAAGACATCAATCCACTCCCGAACTAAATTCCAAAGAGAAGCAAAAAATAGTGCAGGATAGAAAGAAATGTTGTGGCGTCTCTACCCCACCACAACCACTCTCACACAACCGAGCGTCATGAGGTATTATGCCACGAGCAACCAAATTATCCTTTGTCGACAGTCATGAGGTATTATGCCAAATGAAATATGAAGTTGCGTTTGTTGTATGAACTTCCTGAGAAGTCTGCAACTCATACACACTCTGAACCGAATAATCGTCGTCAGGATGGAGCTTCCATTGCCAACCGTCTGAATAATTAGTCTGCAAAGTAATATCATAAAGTAAAGTCATTCACTCCCCTAACATCTCCTCCTCTCACGCCCACAACCGCCACCACCACTGCCAAGCCACCCCTCCTTCCTCCCATCCCAAATCGCACATCTCCGACACGGTAATTCGACTTACACAATGGTTTCCCTCCTAACCATGGACCTGTCCAGAAAAAAGTATATCTCCCATACCAACCTTCCTCCCAATACACTCCTCAAACCACCCTCCACCGTCAACATCTTCCCCATCATGGATTTTCGCTACCTCCCTCCACCGAGAAGAAACACTCCGGTCCCCAACCTCCAACCTCCCATTCTCCTTGCCATAACGAGCTTTCAACACCCTATATCACAGTTCCCCCTCTATCGACCAACATCCTCAAACACTATTTTTCCAACAAAGCAAATTTAAACTCCCTCCACATCATTTAATTAATTAAAAATGCATGTTTGATCATACCTTATTAATTGATTTGACAACTAGATGAATATGTAACTGAACATTGTATGTAATTAAACATATTAAACGGTTGGCCCCTAAATCTTTTTACGAGCTTCTTTTTCTACCTCTACTGTATTTTGCACGAGTAATTATTTTACGAAAAGAAATTGTATTTTTTTGTCCTTCGGATGGATAAGTCTGGAAAACACCATTTTTTCGTCTATAAATGTGCTTCCATGCGACATATTTTTTGTATATTTTTTAAGAAATCATGGGAGGTAAAAGTAGCTCTCATATCTTTCTTTTGAAAAGAGAAATAGAAAAGTGAAAATTAATGATCATGGAAAACGGGACATAGTGCCACATCAACCCTTAATAGTTTCATATTTTTCCCTTAAAAAAAGTTTCATATTAGAGAATCACATTTAAAATGTGAGGTTTATAAGTGCTACTCAATTCTTGCATGAAATAGACTATTCTGTTGAGTTTATCATAGGAGTCATGCTAATGAAGTGTTACAAATGTCACATGTTAAAAACTTCTATTAGACAACCATTTATTTAACTCTAAAAAATTGTTTTTTTTTTAAACAGCCAATTTTATCGAATCGAGTCGGCATAAGACACACCAAACAAGATCAAAGGGAAACAATTACAAGGGGTCGTATATATGTGCAACACCAACCTAAAAAACCGTTCTTTATATATATGAGGAACCTCTACCCAAAAGTTGAATAATACACCATTTTTCAACATAATTTCTATATTTGTTACTATTTTAACTAGTGATTGTCATGTATGCACAATTCAGTTGATAGTTGCTAGAACAATATTATGTCAGAGTTCGAATCCGAGACTCCACACTTTTCTACGATTAAAACATGTAAGTTCTAGTCATTATGTTATTCGAGAAAAAGACAAAAGCTAGTGCTCTCTAAGACAATTCTATAGCATTCTACTTATTATAAATACTTAGTCATGTTGCCTCAAAAGAAAAAATGTATATCATCCTAATACGGATATACCATTCTTATCCATCTTTCATCATTTTTTTTTAAAAATATCCATTTTTAGTTTAATACTATTTCTATTTATAAAAGAATTTAAAACATGCTACCATCTGTCTTCTTTTTTGCCCTAAAAATAAAGTTGTCTTCTTTTGCACACAACAGTTCATGTAACTAATGTTTAAAATTGGAGAAACGCATGCAAAAGAATGATGATTATGTTCTAGATCGAGGCACGCAAACGAAAGACTTTTGTGCATTTTAAGACTCTGTTCCGCGCATTATCTTCCTTCAAAGCCCTTCCATTTCCCATATTTTACTGTTCTTTTTTCCCATCCTCTCTTTCTTTCTTTCTTTCTTTCTTTATCTCTATCCTTCCCTTATATTGCTCCATATTTTGCTTATATACTCCACAACCACAAGACACAAGCCTCTCCCACTTTAGCTAAATGGCTATGTTGTCACGAAAAGCTTTCAATGCTTAGGATTATGTTTTGTTTTTTTAGTGAACAACATATCAATCAATATATAGTAGTACTAGGTAATATTGGTAACAACCCTAATCATTTTTTTGTCCAAAAACAAATCAATATATTTGACTTAAACTAGTATTTGGATTGAAAATTCATATATGCTTAGGGTCATGTTTTATTTTTTTGGTGAAAAAATATTAACATGTAGTACTAGCTAGGTAGGTAGTATTGGTAACAACCTAATAATTTTTTTGTCAAAAACAAATCAATATATTTCACTTTAATTGTGAATTTTCAATTAACAATTAAAAATAATTTTTTTAAGGTACACCTCTTAACTTTGAAAATTTGGATAACCATAACCTTCTTCTCATTTCTTATAGTGCTAAAAGAAATGAGGAACCATTATCTCGCATTGTCGCCTACTCTTAGCATCTCAAATCAACTATACATTTTCGTTAATAAGGTTGTTCATAATGTAACTTGAACTTCAATGTTAGAGACTAGTCGCCAAGTCTTTTATTATATTCAAAATTGTACTACTTCTCTCATTTTCAAAGAAATGAAGTAACCCTAATTTTTCCTAAACAAATTGATAAATGTACAAATATGTGGTAATTAAATTAATCTTAGCTCAAATAAAGTTAACTTTAATAGAATTTTTATCAAGAAAGGATAAACTTTGAGGAGAAACTTTTCAGTTACAAAAAGACCAAATACACTTCCTTGGCTGCATACTTGGATTCACTTTTAGAGGAGTGATAAACAAATATAGAATCACCAAATTAATTCTGAATACACTATAGTATTTCAATTTTTTACCCTAACTTTAGTTTCAAATTTATTGGTTAACTTACATTTTAAGAAACAAAGAGAATATTATTGATATAAACACACAAAAAGTACAAAGAGTACAAGCAAACAGTCTGTGAAAAGTAAAAACACCACCAAAAGCCTCAATCTTCAAAGCAACTACTCTTGCTCATGAGACAACTTAAACTAGACAAGTTTCACTTCCTGAACACACTTCAGTCACACTTCAAATACGGATTAAGCTTGCTTTGTTCTCCAATGTCGTTGTTATTAATTATATATCCCCTCAAAAAATATATTCCTTCAATGCTAAAAAATATTTAAAGTTTATTTTTGTGTGTATCAGAGAAATGTTCAATCACTGCAAGTATAAAGTTATTTTTGGGAGTGGATGTATGCATCTCGTGTAGGTACTTTTCAAAAAGTACTATTCTTAGATAATTTTGTTGCTAAAAAGAGTAATGCTCAAAGTAATTTTCATGCAAAAGAAAATCTTAACCTGAATTAGTACTTTTCCAACTCACATTAGTACTTTTTTGTTACAGCTCCAACTCACATTAAAAATAGGTTTAATAGAGCTTTATCCCCCTGTAATATAGGTCATTTTCAGGTTTACCTCATGTAAAATTTTGTTTTGGTTTTCGTCCTTGTAATTATTTTTTTTTCCAGAATATCCCTCTAATAGGGCATTTTCAGAATTTTTTTTCGAGAAATTTTAGTTTTTGAATGACCTATGACTATTAAGGGGTATTTTGGAAAAAAATAATTTTACAAAGACGAAAACCAAAACAAATTTTTTACAGGGGACAAAACCTGAAAATGACCTATATTACAGGGGGTAAAACACTATTAACCCTTAAAAATATCAAAACAATGAATACTTTCACTTCACTCACATTCAACTAAAATTAATTTACTCAAATTAACTTACTTGCTACCAAACACCTAAACACAACTAATAAAAGTTTGAATTCAATAGGTAAAAAGTTGACCAGTATATTAGATTATGGATTCAACTCCCGTTGTTAATGTATTTTTTGTGTGGATGATCTCTATAGATCTTTGTAAGTATTTTGTGTTTCGAGGCCTACTTTTGCCCTCTGAGCCCAAAACCTAAACACAAATCACTTCAAATCTTAAGGTTTTAGGTTCGAACCCCACTAGTGTCTTTGAAAAGTTCGAAGACTTCCATGTCTTAAAAGTCCAAAGTTTATATCCAATCATGGGAATATAACATCGTTAAGTTTCTTAATGGAAATCTTCACTCATTATAATCTTATTCAACATATATAAGATAAATCTAAACAATTGCGTGTGAGTCAAGATCTTATCCATTTATTAATTTTTCTATTTCTTTTATTTGAAGAAATAAAAACACAAAAAATTTGAAAATAGTGAGAATCACTTAATAATTGGATTCACTACTTTTTTGTTATATTTATCTTTCATCAAATAATATTATCAATTTATTTTTAGCAAATAGGAAAGATCTTAACTCATTACGTTGAAGATATATTTAGTTGGCATTAAAGAAAGCAATTATAATAGGTAGACAAAACGACAAAGATGAGAATATAATCTAAATCCAGGCAAGTAAATAATAAATATGGGAAACCGCGCCGCTAGATAAGGCTATTTTGGTCCAACCAATATCTTCTCTTTTTCTTCTACTTTTCTCTGTTCCGCACTTTCATTTCATTTTCTTTCTTAAAATATTTCTCAACTTCACCTACACACAACAGTAACTTAGGGTTTCTTCAATGAAGATCGATCCAACGACACCGTTTCTCAGATTCAAAAAACTCTAACTCATCACCCTCAAACAATTAACTAGATTTGGATTTGTGCTGTGTTTGGATTTGATTAGAAGAAAATAAGCTGCTAAAGCTACTATGGCCTGCAAGGATGGTAATAAGCACTTAATGGATAATGGAAAGTATGTACGTTATACACCTGAGCAGGTTGAAGCTCTTGAAAGGCTTTATCATGAATGTCCTAAACCAAGTTCAATTCGAAGACAACAACTTATTAGAGAATGTCCTATTCTTTCTAATATTGAACCAAGACAAATCAAAGTTTGGTTTCAGAATAGAAGGTAATAAACTTCATTCTTGTTGTTTAATGCAACCTTTTTAGTTTATGTTTGATTCTGGAGAAGCTAGAATTGATTTTGACATGTTTGGTTGGTCTCGAGTATAATTGATTTAATTTTAACTTCAAGTTAGGATTTGTAGTTTCTAGAGTCGAAACGTAATTTTTACATTGAAATTTATTGTTTAACTTACTTTTAGATAGAGATATCCAAATATTAATAACTTTACCATTCAACAAATCAATTTTAAAAAATTGATTTATTTAAATTGATTTTTGGTTCGGGCTGGCAAAATTTGATTTTGAGTGAATTGATTTTGTAAAATTGATTGTGGCTAAAAGTGAACTGAATCTGAAGTGATTTGAACAATAAATTTGAGTGTAAAAATTAATTCTAAAATAAAAAGCTCAATTTTCTAGCTTCAAGTTAGAACCAATTTTGGTGGCCGAATCAATTCTACATTTTACACCTCTGGAATCAATTTTGGCTTGTTTAAAAGTGGAACCAAACATACATTTACGATAATTTAATAATATAAATAAATTTATAAAAATGGTATTATTTTTTTTCCTTTGGTTGTGTGTTTTAACTGCATTATTTTGTTTGAGAATTGTTAGTTTTTTTATTATGTTTTTGGTTGTCATTAATTTGTTTTGGTGTTATGTTGAGGTTATGTTTTGTTTTTGTTGTGAATTTAGGTGTAGAGAGAAGCAGAGAAAAGAGTCTTTCAGGTTGCAAGGTGTGAATAGGAAGTTGACAGCCATGAATAAGCTGCTGATGGAGGAAAATGATAGGTTGCAGAAGCAGGTGTCTCACCTGGTGTATGAGAATGGCTATTTTCGTCAAAACACCCAAAATGTAAGTTTATGTTGTTGTTGTTGAGATTCTTGATAGTCTGTTTAGTTTTTTCAATTAGGGAGGAACTTTTCCTATGTAGAACTGACATGGACATGACGCTGACACGTCGATATCAGTAATAATATGAGAAAATTTCATAATTGAATGTAATCACATGTCCGTGTCGTGTTGGACACTAACATGCGTCGGACACAGGACACACTTTCAATTAGAAGTGTCGGTGCCGGAGAGAACTTTTCCCTCCCCTAAAGCACTTGGGAAGTACACATTTGGAAAAATACAGTTTTAATATTGTCTGGACGTGTGTTTTCGAACAAAAACACAGTTTTTCCCATTTGGATGTGTATTTTTGGATTCTTTGACTGTTTTTTAGAAATGTGAGCCTAATGACACTATTGTGAATGAAAGTGATATTTGTGAAATTTAAATCTTTGTCTTGTGCTTAATTGTTCTTCTACCCTTACTTTCTTTGCATACTCAGGCAACCAAAGACACGAGTTGTGATTCAGTGGTGACTAGTGGTCAGCACAATATGACTAGTCAACATCCCCCAAGGGATGCAAGTCCTGCAGGGTGAGTGCGATTGATGGATACTTGGTCCCTTTCTGACATTGGTTTGTGATAACTTGTTTGTGTACATATGGCTAATGGAATCCTGGTTTCTCTTTTTCTTTTACTTTTTTCAGGCTTTTGTCCATTGCAGAAGAAACTTTAGCAGAATTTCTTTCAAAGGCTACTGGAACCGCTGTTGAGTGGGTCCAAATGCCTGGAATGAAGGTATCTCAAGAATTATTTCATTGGTTGACCCATTAGTTATTAGTTACATTATTTAATAAAACAAACTGGTAAAAAAACTGTAAATCGTCATCTTGGGATAACTTATCATCCAATGTTCCAATAATCTTCTTTAATTTTGATAATCTTCATTAGCATTTATGTTTGAGTAATTTAATTTTTTTAAAAATACGTTCCTGTTGTTAATTTTGCTGATGTGGACAGCCTGGTCCGGATTCCATTGGAATCGTCGCTATTTCTCATGGTTGCACTGGTGTCGCAGCAAGAGCTTGTGGTCTAGTGGGACTAGAACCCACTAGGGTAAGTGGTCCAGATTTGCAATCTCTATTATTGAATATCTTACTTGAGTTTATGAATCATGTGGTCAAACATACACTTTCCAGGTTGCGGAAATCCTAAAAGATCGTCCTTTGTGGTTTCGTGATTGCCGAGCTGTTGATATTGTCAATGTGCTGCCCACTGCTAACGGTGGAACTATTGAGCTGCTTTATATGCAGGTAAAAAACATTTTATAATGCATGGATGAAGATTCTAGATATTGATGATTGACACTCAATAACTTGTGTGCTTATTGTTGCTTTTGATGACCAGCTTTATGCACCAACCACATTGGCACCTGCTCGTGATTTCTGGTTGTTACGCTACACTTCTGTTGTAGAAGATGGCAGCCTAGTGGCAAGTGGCTCTAAAATTCTTAGCCTAAATTTGTAATTGATTAGATATTGTAGTTAATAATTGACATTCCTTGTGCAATGACCCAGTCCTACTGTTATATTTTGTAGTCCTACAACACATATGTCTAAATCATTGTTTATGTGTGCCTTAGATCTGTGAGAGGTCTCTTAAAAATACTCAAAATGGTCCAAGCATGCCTCCTGTGCCGCATTTTGTTAGAGCAGACATGCTGCCTAGTGGGTACCTGATAAGACCTTGTGAAGGAGGTGGTTCCATCATCCACATTGTTGATCATATGGACTTGGAGGTACATTTATTCAACTTGGTTCTAATAATAATAATAATAATATTTTTTAACTTGACATTAACTTGAGCATCTTGCTACTATTGATAGCCATGGAGCGTTCCAGAAGTACTGCGTCCACTATATGAATCACCAATGGTGCTGGCTCAGAAGACTACTATGGCGGTATGGTTGTTGTATTTCTTTTACTGATGGTACACCGGCATATATGCGTTTGTTCTGCTGTTCCTTTTTAAGTCCAGATTAGAAAAGATGTTGTCAACTTAATAGTAACAATAATATTGACTAGTGTGGTTGAAAGGACTATGACATAATTAATTCTTTCTCTTTTTCATACAGGCTTTACGTCATCTAAGGCAGATTTCGCATGAAGTTTCTCAGCCCAATGTCACTGGGTGGGGAAGACGACCAGCAGCTCTGCGGGCACTTAGCCAGAGATTGAGCCGGTTAGTATCTTTTGCCAAGGGGGTATGATTTTTGTTCTTACACTTCACAAATAAATGTGGAATCTGACATCTTCTTTGCAGGGGTTTCAATGAGGCACTCAATGGATTTACTGATGAAGGGTGGACAATGATGGGCAATGACGGTGTTGATGATGTCACTATTCTAGTAAATTCATCACCTGACAAGTTAATGGGTCTGAATCTTTCCTTTGGCAATGGATTTCCTTCTGTCAGTAATGCTGTGTTATGTGCCAAGGCATCAATGCTATTACAGGTCAGGATGCTTAGCAATTTCGATGAATTTCTTTATAATGATAAATTACAATATGTTTCTTAAAACTTTTTTTCGACAATTACTCATGTCAATCAAGCTCATGACTATTACTATGTTAAACATCCATTGCATAACGTGTACTGTCTGGCCTTTTCTTTGCGTAGTAGTTAAGCACGTGTTCTATTAAGTAATCATATAATTTAAATGATTGTTAATAGAGACTTCCAAATGCCTAGGCAAAACATGGCTCAGAGGGGTACTTATAGGGACTTGTTTGATCGCCCATTTTCTAATCAATTGGTAGTAAACATGCCTATTTGTTGTATCCATATTATTTCTGTCCTTTGCCTGTCCTGCTGTACCCCTATGAAAAGTATGGGCCAGAGGAATTGTTAAGTTACACAAAATTGTATGAGTTGCATTGCACATATCCAGTGGTTCATGTTAAGTTCTATATTGACACATTTCATTTCTTTTTGTCCAGAATGTGCCTCCAGCCATTCTCCTAAGGTTCCTGCGTGAACATAGATCAGAATGGGCGGACCATAATATGGATGCTTACACAGCTGCTGCCATTAAAGTTGGCCCTTGCAGCTTAACAGGATCTCGCGTAGGAAATTACGGGGGTCAAGTGATTCTCCCGCTAGCACACACTATTGAGCATGAGGAGGTGATATATTGGTGCTAATTATGCATTATAACTACTATTAATTTTATCATTCCGTATGACTAACTTTTGGCTTAATTATGCTAGTTTTTGGAAGTTATTAAGTTGGACGGAGTTGCCCATTCTCCTGAAGAAATGATGGCCAGAGAATTGTTTCTGTTGCAAGTAATTATTTTTCTTCCTCATATTGTTTGCTCCATGCTTAACCTTCTTTTACCTGGTTTCCTTGTCGTTTTGATTTGTACTCCTAACACTTTCATAGTTACATCACATTTTCTAGAGATCTTAAGGTTCATATTTATTCACCCTGTAATTGTGCTGTCTATATGTTTTGAACTAATTAAGGACTTAAATTATTGTACATTATTATAATACTTGAAAATTAGGAATGAATAAGAGAATTTAGGTGTGGTCTCCTCGTCCTGTTTATGTGATGCTATTTCTTCTCTTTACCTGTGTCTGAAAACAACATCGCCAATGTCAATATAGCTAGCTAGTTTTACTCGGTATCTTTTGAACTCCCGCTTCCATTAGAATGGGGAAGCATTCTGTTTTAATGTGATGATTCCTAAGACATATTTGGTTGTGATATTCTTACATATAACTCACTCTATGTTGTTTTGGTAGCTCTGCAGTGGAATGGATGAGAATGCTATTGGCACCTGTGCAGAACTTATATTTGCTCCAATTGATGCTTCATTTGCTGATGATGCCCCACTTCTACCCTCTGGGTTTCGTATCATCCCTCTTGAATCTGGAAAAGTTAGTTTCATATATTGCCAAACTAGTTTATTTGTTTGTATTCACCTTTCCTCTAGAATTTTCTTAATTATAGCAATGATATATTTTATAGGAATCGTCCAGTCCTAATCGCACTCTTGATCTTGCATCTGCCCTTGACATTGGCCCTACTGGAAACCGAGCATCAAGTGATAATGCTGGAAATTCTGGCTGTGTGAGATCTGTGATGACAATAGCATTTGAATTTGCATATGAAAGTCATATGCAAGAGAATGTAGCATGCATGGCACGCCAATATGTTCGCAGTATTATATCATCAGTCCAAAGGGTAGCGTTAGCACTTTCTCCTTCTAATCTGAGTTCACATGCTGGGCTGAGGTCACCGCTAGGTACCCCTGAAGCACAAACCCTTGCTCATTGGATCTGCAACAGTTATAGGTACGTGTCTTGCCGAGGCTGGTTAAATATACTTAATTATGATACAAGTGGGCTTGTCCTGAATAACCTTATTATATACGGAAACCTTTACTTTTCAAGATTTAACAAGGATGAGATGACAACTAAACTTAATATACTATCTCATTCACGAAAGACACTGCAGCTCTGTCAATGATAGGTTTGGTGAGTTGTATACATAGAGTGGGATATTCTTTTTTCCATACTGTCCTTATCCTCTGACCTTCCAACCTTTTGAATAATTGAAAATTCCAAAATAGTTTTGCTAGCGGCGAAGCTGAGTTCTGTAAATAGATGCATATCATAACCCCAAGTTCTGGTGTAGTTTTGCAGTTGAAAATTTCCAACTAGTTGACGGTCTTGCAAATCTCTTATTTTTTAACTTCTTATCAAATACTTTTTGACAAAGATTGAATGAAATGCTTCCATTTAGTATTCAATATCTTAGCATGCACTACATTAATGGTTGCTTTTCATAAATTCTGTGTTTTGCTAGTGGGCTTGTTCCTTCTTACTTGTAAATTTTATTGCTGAACAACTGTAAAAAAGTATTGTATTTAATGCTCATTTAATAGGCAGAAACTGGTACATTGATCACAGTGCTGTTTTTTGATTATCTTTGTTTTGCAGATGCTACTTAGGCGTGGAGCTACTTAAATCTAATACTGAAGGAAAAGAATCTGTACTCAAGTCCTTGTGGCACCACTCTGATGCTGTATTATGCTGCACTCTAAAGGTATGCTTCAAATTGATTTCTATTTCATAGGACGTGCATTTTATCTCATGTATCTCCTGTCTGCAGTGCAATTTATTTGTCTAATGCAAAAATATATTAAAAAATTAGTTGAACTATAAAATTGGGGATGTCAAAATGAGCTATAAAGCCTGAAAAGGCTGAATTTGAATATTATTTTCTCTGAAGTTTACTTAGGTTTTATTGTATTTTGCCTCAAGCCTTCAACTATAGATCCTTAGGATCTTTACCTGTCAGTTTTGAAAACCTTATTATTCTTGTTCAAACCATACGAGTTGAAATATCAATGAAATACTCTAGTTGTTTATGTTAAAAAAAGAAATTCAACTAGAACTATTATTATAATCTTCTACCTTCTTTGAATTAAGCAGGCAATGCCAGTGTTCACTTTCTCAAACCAGGCAGGGCTTGACATGCTGGAGACTACGCTTGTTGCATTACAAGATATAAGTCTGGAGAAAATATTTGATGATAATGGTCGAAAAACTCTCTTTTCGGAGTTCCCCCAGATTATTCAACAGGTCTACAATTTTTTATTTATTAAAATGCACCGTTTTTTTTTTTATTTTTTATTTTAAATCTAGTTTCCTTCTGAATTGGCGGTATGCTTTCAGTAGACCATCATTTTCAGGCTTTATAATGCTCTTTATTAATTTCGCCTCGTTCTCTTATGATAGGGTTTTGCATGTCTGCAAGGTGGTATTTGTCTCTCAAGCATGGGACGACCTGTCTCATACGAGAGAGCTGTTGCTTGGAAGGTGCTGAATGATGAACAGAATGCTCATTGTATTTGCTTTATGTTTGTGAACTGGTCTTTTGTTTGACATTATGTTCGGAGTTATAGGTATCAGTGTGTTAAGATGAAGACTTACTCCAAGACATTTATGCTGTATTGTTTTTGTTTTTGCTTTTGTACTTTCCCTGAATTTGCTCTGAAGACTTGGATTTGCATATGCTATGACTATTTGTGTTAGCCTATGTTGCTTTTATTCCTTCTTTATTCTCCAGCTAATATTTTGTGCTGGAAATAATTTGCACATCGGGTGTGTGATAAATTTTTATCGATGCTTTGACACAAATTTTTGGGGATTAAAATTGGCTTATCATCGTTACATCCCAATTCACTATGTATGCAAATATGTCACGACTCGTGGTGACCTCGAGATGATTTCTTTCTATACTCTTTGGCTGAGATGATTTCTTTCTATACACTTCGGCTACGTGCAATTTACCATTATAGAAAGTACATGTTTCATGTTTAACTTAACTTTGAAATCATGAACGTGATTGCGCCAAGATCTAATAAATGGGATTTCCCACGTCTTTCTTAAGGTATATACACAATTTCTGTCATGGTTAAAGATGATATGGCCTCATTGCTCAACAACTATAATCTCAGCATCACTTAGGGTGAAAAAAATCAGCGTAAATAGGAACAAAATCAGCCTTTGAGGTACCTATTCCTATTCCACTGATTTTTTTTTTTGTCTGCTCAATATTGGATAGTGATGTCTAAATAGGAAGTAACGAGTGCTCAAGTAATGATTCCACTGCTTTTTTAAAATGTGGGAATATATGGCTTGTATTGTTTCCTTCTAATCTTTAGGACAACTTGTAATTAAAGCACATTATCAATAAATTGTTTAGCTTATCAAAATATTATTATGTGCTTGTGGATAGATGCTTGTCTTCGTCATATGAACAAATCGATAACGGCTTAATCATCATTCACATATTCATTGCAACTACCTTCAACAACTTTCCTTCCTCTTTTTTCATGATTCATTAAGCTCCTCGTGAACTGAAAGTACAAGTATGTGGAGGAAAGCTCTATACTTAGCAAGTTCATTCCCTTCTTTTGCGTGTAAATAACTTCACCACAAAAGAAGAAAGTGGAGGA
This sequence comes from Medicago truncatula, assembly GCF_003473485.1. Lineage (NCBI taxonomy): Eukaryota > Viridiplantae > Streptophyta > Magnoliopsida > Fabales > Fabaceae > Medicago > Medicago truncatula. Next base: position 4,239,355 of record NC_053049.1, read on the forward strand.
TGGGTTTTAGCCACTTCTATTCTAAAAAAAGAAAGAAGAAAGCATAGGGAAAGTATATACATTTCACCATGCATGTGAGTACCTATACGTTGTGGTCAGTTGGTATTGGACCACATAAAATCGATTGCAAAAAGAAGGAACTTCTTATTAGTGGAAAAAGAAATTTTTTCATTAAATGAATGAATATAAAGAGGGCTCATCATAATTCTATCCAAAATGGGACTGTTTCAAAATATTTTTTTTTCTTGAAATTTTTAACAATGATACGTAATGAAAGGAACTTTAAAACTTTGTACAATGATACGTAAAGAAAGGAACTTTAAAATTTGTACCATTCAAAAGAAAAAGAAAAGAACTAATTTAAAATAAAATTTTGGCTCTCATTTTATGAAACTTACAAAATCCAATGCGTCAACCAATTCCTCAACTTCAAGACACTAGTAGTAAGTAGCTTAAGCCATGGGAGGTTTTTTTCCAATGCCACACGAGAGTAAAAGTAACTCTGTCGAAGCATATGTTTAATTTCAATTTTGAAAGGTCAAAAGTGATTTCGGAGATTGTAGTATTGATTTTACAATGTTTGGATGATTTAAAAGAAAATTGATTTTGCTTATAGAAACTAGAATTTGTACCTTTATCTTCCACAATTTACTTTATCCTTACTTTTTTTTTTTACAAAAACTTAAATTTATTGTTAAATTCACTTGTACATAAATACATCCAAACATTAATCACTTTATATTCTAATTGGCGGGTTTCGAACCTAGGATACACTACTTATTCATCTTAATATACGAATTTTTATCTATTAGGTTACTTGATCAATAAAAATAAAATTTTTTTTAGGTCATTATGATCCTCATTTCTAAAAAACAAAATTGCAAGAATTTTCATATCATGAATAATATTAGGATTTGAATTAATCACCGAAGTGTTAAAACTCTTGTTGGTAATTGAAAATAAAAAGGCTAGCAGTATCGGGTACAGTGATTTGTTGTTGTTGTAATATTTGGGCACATTCAAATTCTTATTCTTACCCAAAGTAGGAGTGATTTTTCATGTTTTGTCAACGCCACGTACATTCATCTAATTCTTCAATAGTGTAAGCTTGTTGAACTTTATAAATACCTAGGTAAACCTTTATTTTTAGTTAATGGCAAAAATATATAAATATACCTAGCTAAACCTGTAAATAAATTTGCGGATATAATTGAATATATCTTCAATAGATATAAGGTATTACATAGGTCATCATGCATGTCAAGTCAAGCTTCCTAATAGACATATTAGACCTTAAAAAAATTGCATTGATCATATGAAGAAATCATACTCAAATGTTATAATTCACCATGACTTAAAAGTTATATAACTCTAACTGAACCAGACCTCAAACGTTTAATTCACCATGACCTATCATTCATTTTAGTTTACATATTTTATGTAGTCAATTTCAAGCTATATGTATGTATAATATATGTAGGTATGATCATCTACTAGAACAAGGGGAAAACATTCAAAAAATGTAAAGAAAATATATATAGAGTAGGAAAAAGTGGCACATCTCGTTATTATAATTACACCATTATCAGCCATGGAAAGAAATCATGCACGTAGATGAACCATTGGTTTCACGTGTTTTTTTACTTTTTTTCTTCGAGACAAAACTATTCCAACCATGAAAGTTCACTTTAGAAGTAAAACAATTATGTAATAAAAAAAAGCCACAATCTTTCAATTTCAGATTGGATAAACATTTATTTCAAATTTCTAAAAGCTTCACTAGTCATTGCTTCTCATTAAATCTTTCTCGAAAAATCTAGTTAGTTCACGACTTGGAAGATGACATTTGAGTTTCTAAGATCCATACACTTTCTTCCAATGTTATATGCCAAAGTATTATAAATAGGGTTATCCTTTCCTTGAAAAGTTATAAGTCTCTTTTCAAATAGCCTCATTATTTAATCCAACACAAAAACCATACTTTTCTACAATCAAGTTCAATATATTTCTTATCATGATTATGGCACCTCATGGAGAATCTTTGTTGTCAAGTTCATTCTCAAGGAACAACAATACCACATCAAACAAACCAACAAAGCTTTCAACTTCCGACCACCTTCAAAGAACGGTCTCCGATATTTCCTTCGAGCTGATGGCGAAAGAAGCAATTGACAATTTAAAACTACCATCGATATCCGAAGTTGAAGATGCAAAGTGCGAGTGTTGTGGCATGTCTGAAGAGTGCACACCCGAGTACATAGATCGTATTCGCAACAAGTTCAAAGGGAAATTTGTGTGCGGTTTGTGTTCGGAGGCGGTGAAAGAAGAGTTGGAGAAAAATGGTGGGAAAAAATTAGAAGAAGCATTAAACACACATATGAATGCATGTGTTAAGTTTAACAAATATGGTAGGGCTTTTCCAGTTTTGTTTCAAGCACAAGCTATGAAAGAAATGTTGAAAAAGAGTAACATGGATGGGAAAATTAGGGCTAAGTCAATTAGTCCAAGGGACAAGAATGGAGGAGGAGGGCTTGCTCGTAGTTCAAGTTGTATTCCAGCACTTACAAGAGAGATCAACAATATCAAAATAGCCAATTAACTATCTATCTCTTTGAGCACGAAATCTTTATACTATAGTTAATTATAATGTTACTATAAGTATAAAGCTAGTTTTTCTTTTACATAGACCTTGTTACAAGCTAGTTGCCTAAGGTTTTTTTAGGGTATTATTGACCCTTTTACTTCTCAAGGCTGCTTAGTTTTTTTTTGGTCTGTGCAGTTTTTATTTTATAACTTCATGAAATGTACCGTAGATCTTACCAATCATATGTTATGGAATAAAATTTCACTTGGTGTACTGATATCATGTGATAATTATCATGTCAATTTTTTCTCCGATATTAATTTTATTTTCAACAAGTCAAAATGAAATATATTAACACGAGAGAAAATATCATATCCAGAACAAAGTGTACCAGAATAGAATACGAAAGTCTTACAAAAGCAATAAATTGAACAAGACCAAAAAGTAAAATTACCCAATGCCCAAACAAAAAAAAATACTAAGCCATCAACTATAGTATTAAAATAAATATGAGCAAATTTGGCCTTCAACCACAGTAAGAAAGTAGCTTAATTTTGTAAAGAAGGTGTTTATTGGAACTTTCTTTATTATTAAAAATAATGTCATCCGAAATTTTGAAACACCTTTGTATTGACATCCATCTTATGTAGCTTCAAAATTATAAAAGAAAACTAATATCATGACTGTCCTAATATAGTCTTTCGATTAAACTAAATAGAATTTCTTTTTTCAACAAATTCTTAATAACACTAAAAGCCCAAGCTGTCAAACTGAACAAAATGATCTCGTATTATGTATTATCAAAAACAAGAAACTAAGCTTGTTTTTGTCTACTGTATATTACATCGTTGGTTAATAAGAAACTGAAATTAAGTAACAAAAAACAGGAAAGCTGAAAGGAAAAAAATCAAAGTAAATCTCTCGTTACATGATTTGTAAATTTAGAAGAATAATTGATAAATAAAAACCATAATGCCATGGTGCCTTAAATTTCTGATGGGCCGATCATTGTTACTTTTAGGTCGGGAGTATCCGACGAACCGAAGATCGATTGATGGTGGCATTCGAATGAGTATTGGACTAAGGTGTTTTGAAGGTGAGGTGTTGGTTGGTTTTTATGGTTTTTTGCAGGGCTTTTGGTGTGAGCAGCGGACAATAGGTGTTTGTATTTTGGTTAAGTGGTCATTCGGGATGGAGTTTGAATTTTGGGCTCAAGTTTTAGTTTATGATGTTGTGTGGGGGCTTGGCGCTGATTTGTGAGTTGACATTGGCTTTGGTGATAGCCTCAGTTAGGTGGTGTATTTATTGGTGTTTTTGATGTACAAAGTGTGTAATTTTATTTTTGGGTGTTCCGCCTATATATGACGCTCTTTGGTGATAGCCTTAGTGGTGTCTTTATTGGTGTTTTTGATGTACAAAGTGTGTGATTTTTCTTTTGGGTGTTCCGCCTATATATGGCGCTCTTTGCTATGTTTGATTCTGTTTTACCGATTTCTATTCATCTTGTGCAAAGACTTGGTTATCAATAAATTCTATCTGGAAAAAAATGTCATGCATCTGGAAGCGCGTGCACACACACACACATATATATATATATATATAAGCACATCTGAAGAAAAAAAATGTCATGCATCTTATGCAAAGACTTAGTGTATGTTTTCAACATAGTATTTAATACTGATTGAAGAAAAAGATATAAAATAAATAAGGATATGTTGGTAAAGAATTACTGAATGTACTTGAAAATACCAAATATGTCTTATAAAAAGAGACAAAAAATTTCTCAAAAGGATCTTATATTTAGGGATAGATGTAGTATTTATGAAATAGTCAACGTTTTTTTTTTTTTTGTTACAAGGGATAAAGGAAAGAAACAAAGAAACTGAAAGACATGAACAAAAGAAAAAAAAGAAAACAGTCTAAACAGACCTACAAATAATTATCCCTAGGGAAGAAAGTTTCCCTAGCGTCATTTCTAAGTAGATCACTCATTCCCTGAGGCGTAGACAAGTGGATAAACAACGCAGAATCTGAAGAAGCTCTTAACTTGGGCAAAAAAATCAACGCATTGATTACCCTCCCGCAAAGTGTGAAAGATTAAAGTGTTGTTGGAGGATACCATATTCTTTATATCTTAAATGAGAGCAGCATAAATATAATATTTTATGGTTGGACAGGTAATAAGATTTAAGCTGAGAAGGAAATCCGTATAAAACACAAATTCAGGAGTATCCATTTCTCGAGCCAACATAAACGTTTTTAATTTAACACCAAGGGAATATCACTTATCAATAGGACAAGAGGATGTATTTAAAAATCTCATCTTTTAACATATTCCAATGATTTAGGCGAAATGCGCGTGTTATCAATAATTTTCATTTTGGGACAAATGCTCCATGAGATTTCCTTTGAAGTTTGAATTCAACTTCAAAAGTCTTTGCCTCTTAACTCTTAAGGCAACTCCTCCGACCAATCACAATCGGCTCTATAAAACAACATAAAAAAATTAAAAGATAAAAATAAAGTAGCACTAAATAATTTGAACCATTAAAATAAAGTAGCACTAAATAATATATAAATAAATAAATATCTATGCACCCACGGGTTATTCAAGTTCTAGGGTTAGTTGATTCAAACACAAAAAGAAAAAGAGAAGAAAAAAAAGAAGAATAAAAAAACACCACGTTTTTCTTTCTATTTCCTTTCCCTATTACATTCACTCACATGATATATATATATATATATACCCATCACCCTTCCTCTTCAATTCATCCCTTTGTGTCTCAATATTCATCTCTCTCTCTCCAAAAAAATCTCTCTAGCTCTCTCTTTCTGTTCTTCAAATAAAAATCCAACCAAACTAAATTAAAACATCAATATACAAAATGGAAAACAACGTACCAATAATAACCAAGAGAGTATGGAGTATGATACGTGTGGCTTTGTTCATGTTAAGAAAAGGCATATCAAAGGGAAAACTAATGATGGACCTCAACATGATGGTTAAACACCGCGGCAAGCTCGCCGGAAAAGCCATCACCAACCTCATGTTTCATCACCACCACGGTGGCTCCACCTCAAGCCGTCGTAACGACACACGCCTCTCTACCACAAGGGAGTATGAGTTCAGCTGTAGCAACACCCCTAAATACAAATTTTCATTTAACAACAAACGCCACCGCAACAACCACTTCTTCACGTGTGCTCACGCGCCTCTCACACAAGACGATGACATTGTTACCGTTAATGCGGTTAAGGCTGTGTTAGAGAAAATGGTAAACAATAATGAGGTGATAGGTGAGGCTTCCCCGGTGCTCCCCGGTTCTCGACGAACTCCTATGACCAGGCAGTTGATGGTTAATGACCTTGACACCGATACGGATGCCGAGGTAGACAAGGCTGCCGAAGCATTTATAAAGAGGTTTTACTTGCAGTTGAAGTAAGAGGATGGAGTTTTGTTTCACAATTTTGTTTCTTAACATTTAATTAATGTTACTTTGTGATTTGTGATTTATGATTTATGAACATACAAAGCTGGTATGCAGTTTTGGATAGTACTAGCTTCATGCATGTCTTTGTGGAACCTTAGGAGAAGATCATGGACATGCATGATAATTTTGTTACTTTATTTTTTTATATATGTTGAGAGTTTATTGGCAAAATTAATATCCTCTGTGAATTTGTCAAAAGAAATATGAAAGTTCCATTTTTAGAGAGATATATAATCGCAAAAAATCAAGATGAATAAAATTAAGGTATCTTGTGTTAAACATAGTTTGGGTCGGGGACATATGTCCTCAAAATGCTCCATAGCCCAAACTTGAAAGAAGAAAAAGGTTAAGAACACATCCAGGGCTGGTCCTAGGATTTTTCGTGTCCTGGACGAAACAATAAATTGTACCCTTTTAATTATTTTAATATTTTTTTTCTTGCATTTTTTGTTGAAAAATATTCGTTTATATATAATCAAAGTTATATAAAAATATATTTTCAATAGAATTAACCAAAGCGAATTAAAAAAAAATAATATATCTATATAATACTAACTACTAAATAAAAATAATAATTTTGGTGCCTCTAAAAAAGTGGTGCCCAGGGCTACCGCCCCTCGTGCCCGCCCTCAGGGCCACCCCTGAACACATCCAAAATATCTTAAATGTCATGCAAGCGGTATATCTTTAATGTTAGTAACACATCAGTCAAAATATCTTAAATATCATACAATATGATGATATTCTCACCAATGGAAAAAATGAAAGCTACTCGTGTCCCTATGCCACCACTTTGTCAATGTCGTGCATGCATGTGTTCTTATTAACTTGACCATAGTTGGTATCAACAAGGTTTGGTGTTGGCTAGCAGCGGCGTGGTGGCTGGTATTGGCATAGTTGGTAGCCTTTTGGAGCTTTTTTGGTTTTTAGGATCTTATTGTGTTTCTTTAGTGCTTTTGGGAGTTTACTACTAAAACAATGCTAGTTTTCTTGTCTTAGCCCAATTCGATAACATTTTGTATTCGCATTTGTGTATTATCTTAAAATTTTCCCTTTGAAAAAAAACATAAAATTAGTATTATATATGTAAAGAAAACATAAATATGATTATATTTTTATATACTACTCTGACCCATATCTTGACTGCAATGTGCTTACAAAAATTTGGCATGAGTGACATATGAGAAGGATCAACACCAATTCTATTATTAGCGTCCTCTGGTGGCGGTTGTGGTGGGTTATGTGGTGGAGAGCCTTCAGCCGAGTCTGTAACTTTTGTATGTCCCTACGCATGAAATTGTGCAATATCTCCCTTCATGTCTACCAACATCGTCCACCATATCTAGAGCTACCAACAAAAAGAGACAAATTAATCATTAAAGTATTTCATCAAACATATAGAGCTAAAAAAACAACATTTACATTTCTAATTAGCATTTGAATACCACATTTCGCTAGTTCAAACCCTAAAATACATTCACATTCACATCCTAACTACTTGATCAACAACAACAAAGTTCTGAACTACATTCACATTCAAATTCTAAAATAAACCCTATCTCGCAACAAACACAAAATGAGAGAAAATAAACATTTGTTGGGTTTAAGAAGAAATGTCAAAATAAATACAATTTCTTCGACCCTAGGTTGATGAAAATCAATTGTTGAACTATAAGAATGTTTGGATATAAAGAATTCAAAGTAAACGCATATAAGAACAAGTCTTTTATTCTTGTATAAGGCTGATGTAGATTGGAACGTAACCCTTTGTCGTTATATAAAGGAGAATTTTGGGATAACGTGTAAGCAATTCAAAGGTTACATGGAGAACCTTTCAACGTGTAAGCAATTCAAAGCGAATTAAAAAAAAATAATATATCTATATAATACTAACTACTAAATAAAAATAATAATTTTGGTGCCTCTAAAAAAGTGGTGCCCAGGGCTACCGCCCCTCGTGCCCGCCCTCAGGGCCACCCCTGAACACATCCAAAATATCTTAAATGTCATGCAAGCGGTATATCTTTAATGTTAGTAACACATCAGTCAAAATATCTTAAATATCATACAATATGATGATATTCTCACCAATGGAAAAAATGAAAGCTACTCGTGTCCCTATGCCACCACTTTGTCAATGTCGTGCATGCATGTGTTCTTATTAACTTGACCATAGTTGGTATCAACAAGGTTTGGTGTTGGCTAGCAGCGGCGTGGTGGCTGGTATTGGCATAGTTGGTAGCCTTTTGGAGCTTTTTTGGTTTTTAGGATCTTATTGTGTTTCTTTAGTGCTTTTGGGAGTTTACTACTAAAACAATGCTAGTTTTCTTGTCTTAGCCCAATTCGATAACATTTTGTATTCGCATTTGTGTATTATCTTAAAATTTTCCCTTTGAAAAAAAACATAAAATTAGTATTATATATGTAAAGAAAACATAAATATGATTATATTTTTATATACTACTCTGACCCATATCTTGACTGCAATGTGCTTACAAAAATTTGGCATGAGTGACATATGAGAAGGATCAACACCAATTCTATTATTAGCGTCCTCTGGTGGCGGTTGTGGTGGGTTATGTGGTGGAGAGCCTTCAGCCGAGTCTGTAACTTTTGTATGTCCCTACGCATGAAATTGTGCAATATCTCCCTTCATGTCTACCAACATCGTCCACCATATCTAGAGCTACCAACAAAAAGAGACAAATTAATCATTAAAGTATTTCATCAAACATATAGAGCTAAAAAAACAACATTTACATTTCTAATTAGCATTTGAATACCACATTTCGCTAGTTCAAACCCTAAAATACATTCACATTCACATCCTAACTACTTGATCAACAACAACAAAGTTCTGAACTACATTCACATTCAAATTCTAAAATAAACCCTATCTCGCAACAAACACAAAATGAGAGAAAATAAACATTTGTTGGGTTTAAGAAGAAATGTCAAAATAAATACAATTTCTTCGACCCTAGGTTGATGAAAATCAATTGTTGAACTATAAGAATGTTTGGATATAAAGAATTCAAAGTAAACGCATATAAGAACAAGTCTTTTATTCTTGTATAAGGCTGATGTAGATTGGAACGTAACCCTTTGTCGTTATATAAAGGAGAATTTTGGGATAACGTGTAAGCAATTCAAAGGTTACATGGAGAACCTTTCAAAGTTTGTAATCTTATTATGATTTTTTTTGTTTGTTTTGCGGTTTATGTTTTTTATTCTTAGAAAATAGGTCTTTCATCTCTTAAAAATTCATTTTATTTTAATTACATTTTTATTATATATCAGAATGTTAGAATATTAGCGAGTATGTAGCAATAACAATCTTTAAAAAATTTATAGAATTAAAAAAATCATGAAAAATTTAGTTAAAAATCATACTAAAAGAATCTAAGAAAATGCACCTAAGTTTATAAAAGGGTTAATGGTACTTTATCCCCCTGTAATATAGGTTATTTTTGGTTTTCCCCCCTGTAAAATATTTTTTTTTATTTACCCCTTGTAAATTTTTTTTTTGAATACCCCCTAATAGGTCATAAAAAAACGACTTTATTTTTTTTTTTGCAGAATTTTTTCGTTTTTTTATGACCTATTAGGGGGTATTCCAAAAAAAAAAAAAATTACAGGTGAGTAAATCAAAAAAAATATTTTACAGGAGGGAAAACTAAAAATGACCTATATTACAAGGGGTTAAAGCACCATTAATCCTTTATAAAATGTACACAATATCACGTTAGATTCAACTTCAAAGTCTTACCTCTTAACTCTTAAGGCAACACCCCTCACCAATCATACTCAGTTAAACTAAATAAAATAAAATAAAAAAAAAAGCTAAAACTAAAGTAGCACTAAATGATAAATATCTATGTACCCACACCACGGGTTATTCAAAAGTTCTAGGGTAGGTTGATTCAATCACACAAAAAAAAAAACACGTTTTTCTTTCTCCTCTTTTTCCCCATTACATTCACATATATATACACCCATTTCCCTTCCTCTTCAATTCATCCCTTTCTTTGTGTTTCAATATCTCTCTCCAAAAAATAAAATCTCTCTAGCTATACCTCTTTCTTTCCTTCAAATTAAATTAAAACATCAATATACAAAATGGAAAACAACGTACCAATAATAACCAAGAGAGTATGGAGTATGATACGTGTGGCTTTGTTCATGTTAAGAAAAGGTATATCAAAGGGAAAACTAATGATGGACCTCAACATGATGGTCAAACGCCGTAGCAAGCTTGCCGGAAAAGCCATCACCAACCTCATGTTTCATCACCACCATGGTGGCTCCACCTCAAGCCGCCGTAATGACACACGCCTCTCTACCACAAGGGAGTATGAGTTCAGCTGCAGCAACACACCCAACTACAAATTTGCCCTAAACAACAAGCGTCATAACTTCTTCACGTGTGCTCACGCGCCTCTCACAAAAGAAGACGACATTGTAACCGTTAATGCGGTTAAAGCTGTGTTGGAGAGCATGGTAAACAATAATGAAGTAATTGTCGAAGCTTCCCCGGCACTTCCCGGATTTGGAAGGACTCCTAAGGCGCGGCAGTTGAGGGTGACCGACTCACCTTTTCCGCTACACGACACTGACGCCGACGCCGAGGTGGACAAGGCTGCCGATGCATTCATAAGGAGGTTCTACTCGCAGTTGAGGAAACAAGATTGAGTCTTGTTTCATAGTTTTGTTTCTTAACATTTCTTGAATTTGTGGATGTAAGAGAGGATTCTTGTTATTTTTTTTGAGGACTTAATTTTTGTATTGCTTATATATGAAAAATAAAAATGTTATAAGAAGGGTAATTAATTTGATCGCTGTCTTTCTCTTCAGTTGATTTCTATGATACTTGTCACTTAATTCCATTTTATTTTATTTTTGTGACAAAGTACTTATATATTAAATGAAGGTAATATGGATTTTCATTTATAGATCCATTTTAATTTTATATTTTTATTATCATAAGAAATCACCGTATTTGATCTTTTGGCACCCTAGTAATTCTACAGAATATTTGTTTTTTGTTCTAAGAGTTCAATAGCAAAGCTCACACACACTACAAATATTATTATTAATACTACAATCTGTGTATAATAATTTTCAGGAAGCTAGCGTTTTTTATTTAAAACTATGAGGGGTTATAGTACTCTAGAAAGCATGAAAGAATAGAAATGAAATGGATGGTTTGTGTTATCTTCCATTATTAATTTGTTAGGTATTTAAATGATATGAAATTATAAAAATGAATTTTTTAATTAGTGTATACCTAACAAATTGTGGAGTACGGTTGATCGAATCCTCCCAAGAGGTACACAGTTTGGTACTAAAAGGAATTTTTGTTTTTGCTTTGACAAATGTACTCAAAAGATGATTGAATCTTCCAATTAGGGATTAATAGTATATTCCAATTTCCAATATACTTTGCAGATATGTTTTGTTCATAAATCATCATAATAAAGCTTTCTTTCTTTTTCCTTGCACATATAAATATATTATCATTCATTTTTCTTGATTGAATCTTTGATTATGTAATTTCTTTAGCATTCTCTTATTGCATGCTTGATTCAACTACTTAATGGAGGAGAAATGAGAGAGATGATAAGATAAATTTTAAAATTCGTTGTGTTAAGATTGATGAAGGGATGGGAATAATTTTAATTAATGGATGGAAAATATAATTATATTTTGTTACCATTGTAATATTTAATATCATATTAAATAAAAAATTATTATTTAAGTTCAAATATAAAATACAAATTATCTCCCCACTTTGTCAAAAACAAAATTAGGATGATTTTGCTCATCAGTTTTTTTCCCATCTCCTTCAGGTAACTGAACTAAACGATTCTTTTTTTATTTTTTTTTATTTTTTGTTAGGTAGTCTAGTGGCTAGAATTCACCTTATGCTCACGGGACTACTGAACTAAACGATTCTAATTGAAAATTATTTATCTCGTTTTTTCTACTTTCTCTTATACTACTTGTTTTGCGCCTCTTTAATTTTTGTTTTTCTAATCAAACAATGAACTTTGACCGATAACAAATTAGTCAAGACTCGCAAGAATTAAAGTTCAAATTCTAATTGAAATAATACTTAATTAGATTTCACCTCATGATCGAATTAACTATGATCAAATTATCTTGCTTGCCGTGTCTAAATAAAAATGAATGACGCTCTACAAATGTATAATGACCACAATTGGTGACAAATTATTGTAGTATATATGCATGTATTTGTGCCAAAATACATACATAATTGAACCTAAAGCTTTTGATTGTGTGTGATTGGTGACCCCGATTTGTTTTAAAGTTAAATAATGCTTTAAGGAGAAGACCCACCACTACATTGTCTTCATACAATAATTCCACTAACTTGTCAAACTGAAACCATAGCTGGCCCCTCTCCAAAAAATATTGCTACCTTTCTTAACTTTGGCTTTCTTTCTCTCTTCTTTTGCTTTTGCTTTTGTTTTTGTCATTCAATGACTTTTATAAAGATATCACTTTTCTCCTGCTTAATTAAGTTGGTTGCCAAGGAAGAAAATTTCCATGCTTACACGGGATGACACAAATTAATGGGCAAGTAACAAAATAGGCATACTTACCCTATACAAGCATAATATTTGTTTTTACTTTGATTAGGAGTAATATTGTATTACACATTTTCTCTCCTTAATTGCTCCTCTTTATGTTTTACTTTTTCTATTTATATGTCTACTTTTTCTTCCTTCAAAAAAAAAAAAAATGTCTACTTTTTCTTCATCATTAAATTACCTATTACAATTTTTACTTCTTTCCTTCTATAGTGTCTATTTTTTGTTGATAAATCCCTACTACTATACTATCCCTTCCATTGAAATTCACACATTCCATAGGGCGCCATCCAAATTTTTTTTGGCTTAAATATGGAAATGGTCCCTGCAAATATCTGGCATTTTGGTTTTAATCCCTATAAAAATATTTTTTTTTGGTTTTAGTCCCTGCAAATATAGAATATTTTTTGGTCCTTGGTATTTTGTTTTAATCCTTGTAAAATCATTTCATATTGAAATCGGTCCCTATAATATTCATTTTAGTCCTAATTTTAAGGGAATAAAATCAAATATTCTACATATTACAAGGACCAAATTCAATATGAATCAATTTTACAAGAACTAAAACAAAATATCAAGGACCAAAACCAAATTTTTTTATATTTGCAGGAACTAAAACAAAAAAAATATATTTACAGGGACTAAAACTAAAATGTCAGATATTTGCAGGAATTATTTTCATATTTAAGGCAATTTTTTTTTACTCAATTATTAAGTTTACGACTTTAAGAAATTATAAACAAATTAGTCTGAATCTTCCCCTAACAAAATATAGACTAATAAAGAGACTTTGTTTGTTTCATTTGCAAAAAGAAAATTACAAATTTTAAGGTGTGTTAACTTATTGCTCAACATATTTTTTTATTCTTATTTAAAAACGATTATTTTTCCAGTTTAATGAGTGTTTTTAATTTCTCGCTATTTCTCATTTCACATGCATGAAGGTGCTCGTTTTATTTGAAAAATATTCGAAAATTTCAAAAATAAATAAAAAGCTACTTGGTTTTGATATTTTTTTTTTATTTTTCTTATAATTTAGACCGAGGAAGTATAGTTAAAAAATGTTTTTTTTTTAAAAGATCCAATTAAATAGGGACAATAACTTTTGAAAAATGTTAACATGTGCCCTAAGAATACAAGACAAGGATCTTAAAATAGAAATAAAAAATAAATATTGCATTGAAAAGCTAAATTTTTAAACTTTTAAAGTTATGAATACACAATTTTCAAGATTAAATTTTTACATTTAGTTTCTTATCTTTGTGCCCTAAATTAGCAAAACGCTAAGCTTTTTCAAAAGACGGATATATTTAGGGAGTAATATAGTATAGTTAATTTGAGTTGAGTGCTTGTATTCTTAATTAATCTAATTATAAATTAAAACATTGTTCTGTAAAAAAAAAAAAAAAGTCAATTAATAACACTTGTGAATGTGAGCTGGGTCTCAGAGCTTTTATTTCTGGAGCCCTAATAACATTAATTAATTCAAAACTAGCCAGCAAGCTTACCATTTTAACTAGCTTACTAGAAGAAGTTAATTTATTCACTATATGAAAGCTGGCAACAAAGAACAACTCAAAAAGCGTGAGGCTTAGGTGAAGTGTGTCAATCAATAACTAATATGTACTATACTATAGTATTCAGTATTCAGACACCTATTTTTCTATTCATTTTTTTAGTTATATGAAAACACAAAAAAAAAAAAAAAAGAGAAAAAAATACTTGGTAAAACCCATTCTAAGCAGTAAGCATCATATAATGTTAAGAAAAAAACTTACTAATCATGTGTTCTCTCAAAATTAATTTCCATGGAAATATTATTCAAACATGCTAAATATTAAGTGTGTAGAATATTTTTATGACAAATATTAGTTATTGTTATTTATTAGGTTTATTAGTGGAAGAAGTAGCTCTTCAAGCTTTCAACTTTTATATGGCTGGCACTCACCAATTCACCTTTATCACTCATATACTTCAACAAAAGTGACTCCTAAAATGCACTTAATTTTTCAAAATATGAATAGCCTAGTCTAGAATTGCTGAAAAAGCATGCATGGAGTTGAAGTTTCATCAGTTGAATGCTAAAAGAATTCACAACAAGAAACCATGCTCCCTCATTACTTCATAAAAGCTTAAACTTAATGTAGTCCATATGCTTTATGCCTCTTTTTTGTGGACCTTGTTTAAAGCTCATTCAATTTTGTTGTTCTCAATACTTAAGTTTTGTTTTGTTGATGTTAAAATATGAGTGTGGTTTGCATTATATGATGGTAATAGCCCCTCAAACTGCTCACATTTTCAGAAAAATAACCATTCAAAGGTTACAGCCGCGATCGAGTTTTACTCACAAAAAATATTCATCGAGGGTGGGTTATGACCCGATCAATTGAGTAATTTGAGTGACTTATATTGAACAATCGTGTTACTAGATGGGCTCTATGTGGCAGTTTCAACTCACCTACTAAGTTAACCCATCCACTTCTTTTTTGACTGGTTAATGACACGAAAGGTGAAAATTGATCTAATTGACGTATTTTGTCTTCCCTATCATTTAGTTAGGTCTCCCCAGCCCTCGCATCCACTATTTCAACAAAAAAAAAAATTGTCAGCCATTGCTTAAAAATTCGAGTCCGATTTCACTAGGTTCAACGTAATGTTGGTTTAACTTTTAAGATTGATTTGAATCTTGACTCTAATTTTATTTCCCCAGAATATTACCTATTTTCAAACTAAAGAAATAGTATAGATCCGTCACTACAACTTCATGCTTGAAAATAATCTCATCTCAATTATAATGGAAGGTAACACAAACCCCCGTCTATTTTATTTTCATGTTTTCAAGAGTAATATTGTATTATCCAACATTTTTTTACGAGAACTATTATTCAACATATATACTTAAGTTTGTAGTATTAATATTCTGTAAAATTACTAGGATGCCGAAGACCAAGACGATGATTATTATGATAAAAGAAATCGAAATGGCTATGTAGTTTGTTTTTTTATACTAATGAAATAGCTATATAGATGAAAATTTATTAGCTTCGTGATTATATCTTTGTTACAAAAAATAAAAATGGAAATTAAGTGAAGAAAAAGACCGGGATCAAATTATTTACACTTGTAATAACATTTTATTTTTCATATGTAAGCAATAGAAGCCAACTAATAAACATACAAATATTAAGTCCTCAACATAAATAACAAGCATCCTCTCTTACATCCACAAAGACATAAGATTATCCAAAATTCATAATTAACATTAAGAAATGT
The DNA here is from genome assembly GCF_003473485.1 of Medicago truncatula. Lineage (NCBI taxonomy): Eukaryota > Viridiplantae > Streptophyta > Magnoliopsida > Fabales > Fabaceae > Medicago > Medicago truncatula. The sequence goes on from NC_053049.1 coordinate 4,255,317, forward strand.
TAAGAAACAAAACTATGAAACAAGACTCAATCTTGTTTCCTCAACTGCGAGTAGAACCTCCTTATGAATGCATCGGCAGCCTTGTCCACCTCGGCGTCGGCGTCAGTGTCGTGTAGCGGAAAAGGTGAGTCGGTCACCCTCAACTGCCGCGCCTTAGGAGTCCTTCCAAATCCGGGAAGTGCCGGGGAAGCTTCGACAATTACTTCATTATTGTTTACCATGCTCTCCAACACAGCTTTAACCGCATTAACGGTTACAATGTCGTCTTCTTTTGTGAGAGGCGCGTGAGCACACGTGAAGAAGTTATGACGCTTGTTGTTTAGGGCAAATTTGTAGTTGGGTGTGTTGCTGCAGCTGAACTCATACTCCCTTGTGGTAGAGAGGCGTGTGTCATTACGGCGGCTTGAGGTGGAGCCACCATGGTGGTGATGAAACATGAGGTTGGTGATGGCTTTTCCGGCGAGCTTGCCGCGGCGTTTAACCATCATGTTGAGGTCCATCATTAGTTTTCCCTTTGATATGCCTTTTCTTAACATGAACAAGGCCACACGTATCATACTCCATACTCTCTTAGTAATTATTGGTACGTTATTTTCCATTTAATTCGTAGTGGTTTTAATTTAATTTGAAGGAAAGAAAGAGGTATAGCTAGAGAGATATTGAAACACAAAGAAAGGGTTGAATTGAGGAGGAAGGGTAATGGGTCTATATATATATATATATATGGGAAAGAGGGGAGAAAGAAAAACGTGGTTTTATTATTTAGTGCTTGGGTGGGTGGGTTTGTGTTGCCTTAAGAGTTAAGAGGTTGTAGTTGAATCTCACGTGAGATTGTGTAGTTTAAATGAAAATGTCACGTGACTATAAAAAATCATGGACGTATTGTAAGAAAAAAAAAATTAGGTGCATGCATTCCTTTTTAAGTGTTTTTTCTATGGTTTTAAACTAAATTACTCAATTTTTTGTAACTATTGAAGATGTATTTTTAGTTAAAAATCTTAGGAAAAGTCGATAAAAAAATGCACCTATATTTTGTACATTTTATAATACTCCTTTTTTCAAATCGTGTAATGTAATAATCAAAATAAATATAGTTTGAAAATAATTATTATGAAGTTCAATGCCATGCTTATAATGCAAACAGAAAATTAATCTAAATGATTGAAACTAATATTTCGACATTCCAATATACAATAATGTAAATAAAATAAAATGATTTTTTTTAAGAGATGATGAGATGTCACTAATCTGATGGCATGTTTTTGTCTATCAAGTTGCTGAAATGGTGCAAATTGAATTTAGGGTTGTCTAATATTTTGGGGTGTAGTTTAATATGTTTGTTTTCAAGTTTATAGAAGTTTAGTTTGACAGACTTATTCTTTTATTTCATGTAGAAACATATCATTTCATGTGGCCATAGATTATTATAGGTTTTCATTATTGATATGTATGGCACTAATTAATAGTTCATTTTCTATCTGTCTAATTTTAATTTAATTTTTAGATTTGAAACTATGATTCCTTACTACTTAGTGTGTGAATCATCCGATTTTTGTAAAAAAAAATTGTGGTATCGTTGTTACCGTAATAGTTATGGTTGTAAATCAAAGATAAAGTTACTCGAGCATCTGCGCGCTGAGGTACGTTTTCGTAAATATGGCTACTCAAGCGAAGGTTAAATTTTAAATCTTGTGTGCTATTAAGAACATTTAATTAAAACAATAATAAAATATTTAGTTCAACAATAATATTTGTAAGTTATAAAAATATTAAAACTAAAACATTTCTTTATGAAAAAAAAAATCTTAAACAAAGTTATGGAATAAACTCATGAAGGACAATTCGATAATCATAATAAGTGCTCAACAAATAATTTAGTTTGACTATCCCTGAAAATGATAACAAACAAAATAGAGTTGTTAGAAGACATAGCAAACGTGCTCAATTATTTAACTGATGATAGATCAGTTCTCATTTTGTAGTTTTCCTCATTCATCCCTCTTTGTCAACAACGTTTGTTTAATTTCTTTAATTATTTATGTTTAGTGGAACTTAATTTATAGATGGTTTCTATATATGCATGCCGCACCAAAGTAAAATTACAAAAAACTTACTGACTTCAAACCATTTGATGTGTGACATCCGGATTCCATGCAAATTTTATGTACTTTTTTACTCTCAAATTGCAAGCAAGCGTTAAACTTAAAAGATAAATACACAGGTTGCAAGCGACAAACCTATTAAATAAAGGTTTCTAGAATCCATCGAAATTGAGAAAAAAAGTCTCGAATATTTTTATTGAATGAAAAAGTTTTTTTTTTTTTGACAAATTATTGAATAAAAAAGTGTCTCTTGGATTGCATAAGTTCTGTTTAAATACTAAAAGAAATAACAAATATGTATGAGCCGAAAAATAACAAAATGAAACAAAATATAAAGTTTTAGAAAATGCTAAAATATTAAAAGGCGGTTTTCGAAAATCTGCACTATTCCGACTGAATCTTTCTTGCGCGCCACTTCGTCTTCGATTCGTGCTGCCAGCTTATCTACATCAAATAATAATACATAAAACGAAAGTAGGGACCAATATATAGAGGTTGAGTTGGTTGATAGTTGGCTCTTATTTTGTAAAGAATTGTGTTAGCTCTCTCTAAATCTCAACACATGTCCAAACCTTTATTGAGCTCGAGATTTAACTTATTTAAACTTTTATTTTGTTAAAAAAACGAAAGTAGAGTTCATGGAAGGTGCATGTTGTGTAATGTAATCACATGAAACATGATCATTTTGCCTTTATAATCTAAATCTTTAATTTTCCTTTAAAAAAAAAAATCTAAATCTTTAATTTGTAAAATATTAAGGCAGTCATTATCAATAGGAAAATCACAGCTATTTAAAGTATTGGAAGAAATAGTCTAGATGGAAAATATATAATTCTTAATTTGGCCAAAAAGAGGAACCTTTCTTCTCGGTCTCATTTTGCTTTTTTGCATGTAATAATTTTTTAAATACAAGTGTTTAAAATGCATAAAAAAGTTGCTCACCAAAAATAACTGCCTAAAAAGGTTCTATGTATGTCTGTAAGCAATGAAAGCGGAAAGAGTTCTAGCTTAATGCGTTTGGCCACTTCTAATTGTTTACTCAGTTAGCACAAAAGCAAATAGTGACACAAATCAAAATAATACTTATTTAGAAGGAATGAAAGACAGAAAAATCTTTTGGCCACCAAAGGAAGCTTGTTGGAGCCAAAGGTAACAACATATCTAACCAAATATTTTTGTATAAGGCTCAATACGACACAAGAATTAATATATTATTATTCACACGATTGAATTGAACAGATTATGTATTGGTGGACACCTTCATGCAGATCTTAAAGGTTTATACTATTGACTAGTGAGAATTTGGCTTTTAAGTTTAGTAGTTCCTTTTTTTGACATAAATTTATTAGAACTTGCTTAGATGATGATTATTATTATTATTATGATCATCATCAACATCTTGATAAAGTGCGGTATATATCTCTTACGTTAAGTAGATTAACCTATTAAGTTAAGAGTAATTCATGTGACTGATACGATTCTTTTCGAGTAAGGATCAAACTCCAAAAAAAATTACAACGGATCATATAATAAAAATACGTAGTTATTTCTTGTATATATACATTCCTACTAAGTCTACAGTAATTATATTCAAAATCCTAACCAGAATGAACAGAACTCATGACAAGTGTATTGTGAAAACTTGTTATATGTGACTTAACACTTCTAGAAGCAAATAAATAAATTGCAAGAGATTGAATGACATGTAAAATGCAGCTCTTTTTTTTTTTCTTGTAAAAATAGTTGAGTTTTCATTTCAAATAAGGAATTGGCCCTAAAGGCCGGGCCGATTAGGGTAGATATCTAATACAGAAGGGATAGCTTTCGACTCAAGCACCAAAGACATTTAGAAACACAATTACTCTCGATTTCAATTGAGGCAATATAATAAAAAACTTTAATTTAAAAAATATGGGGGGTTTGAATAGTCCCTGTGACTTAGTTCCACGAGCAGATGAAAAATAGGTGAAAAATTAAAAAAAACGCCCACCGTGGGGCTCGAACCCACGACCACAAGGTTAAGAGCCTTGCGCTCTACCAACTGAGCTAGACGGGCTTCTTGCATTTATTTCACAAGTTTATTTACTTAACGATAAATATATGAAAGAGGAGAAACTACAAGTGATTTAGTGAAAGGATAATAAAAAAATGTTTTTGTATTAAAGCAAATGTTTTTCAATATTTTATTTACTAGTCTTTGAAAATAATTTAATATTTTTTACTTTATTTATTTTAATAATTGTAAATATTTACCATTGGCGTCTATAATATGTCTTTTTATTTCCAAAATATAAACGAAACACTAAAATGCAATCAAAGAAACGTAGATTTTGTTAACAAAGTTTGGCCAAATATGCTTATGTCTCCGACTATAAATTAGATGTATTTCCATTTTGTCATCAGTAAAAAAGGATTAGGGTTTGCAATGTTACAACTCTTATTTAAATAGTTCATATTTCATGATACATCAATTAGGGTTTACACAGTTAGAACTCGTATTTAAAAACTAGGTTCTGATAACAATAATGCACACAAACTATACAATGTGGTCCTTCTCCACGCCCCCACCCCACAACAAACATATTGGTCAAGCGCATGTAGTTGTTACTTGTTAGTGAATTGATGAAATGCATGTAGTTGTTTCTTGTTAGTGAGTTGGTGAAGAATACGTAAGAGGAAGAGTCAAGATTGCAATTCACAACTAGGAGTTGCATAGTCATTTTTTTTTCTTCATGCAATAGATGTAACACCCAAATTTAGGTTAAGAATTTGAATGAAATATTTTCTCAATAGGAACTTTAAATGTCTTTAAAAACTTTATCGAAAAGTTTACAACTAAAAAAAATGAAATTTTACAATAACACATGACATCAAGTCCTAAAACTCTAACTCTCGACGTGATCCGATTCGGACTGAGACATGGATGGATGACGAGCTATAAATACTCCTCAATCATCCAATGTGCACTTCTATACCTGAAAACATCACCCCAAAAACATAGTGATCAAAACTCAGTGACATAGAATTTAATGGAAATAATTTAGAATGTTACCAACCATGTCGGTGTACTAAACATCGAAAAATCCTCTCTTTAATTTAAAGACAAAACTTACACTTATCATACTTTTAACCATTACAGAAATCACAACAAAGGAAATAAAATGTAATCATTTATAAAATGAATTGACGCACTCACTTTCAAAGTGAGCAGTCATCTATTTCGGTCAATATAATCTTGTGCATTCACCCTTTAATATATACTTTAGGTGGTGTTTAATTTGGGAAAGGAAACTTTTTTCCCATCATGGGAAAGTGAGTGTTTCACCCATAGATTTATTATTTTTTAATTGAATGGTCCAGATCTTTCACCTGCTACCTCTTTGCAACTTGTTGATAGACAAAAAATGAGGGCTATTTTGGTAATCTCACATCCCCAACACATTTTCTTTCATCCCCACCACCGCATCCTCCATTGACACCAGCCACCACCATCCTCAAGCTTTTCTCAGACAACCCCATCGCTTCTGTCCTCCTCTCCGCCGCTTGCCTCACCCTCTCCGGCGTTGTTACCATCACCGACCACACCCTCGTCTCCTATAACATTGTTCCGGCGTTATATATATATATATATTTCTCTTATTCATGTTCGAGATCTCTGAAATTTAAAGGGTTGTTTCCAGCATCAGAAGAAGGAGGAACAACAATGGTGATATAACATTGTCAGAATTTCATGAGTTTCAACTTCACTTTCCAATGCCAATTTCTAATTCCAAAACAATTTCAATTTCATAACAACAACTTCACTTTCCAGAACTATTTCAAAACAACAACTTCACTTTTCAATTTTCAACAATTTCCAATTCCAAAGCTTTCACATTTTCTATTCCAATCTCAGATTATATGATATGAATTTATGGTGTTATTGGTAACAAAATATGTTGTTATATAATATGTTTTTAGGTTCTTTAAGCTGTTATTGCAGCAGGTTTTTATCCAGATTTCATCTATTGAAATGGGTGGAAAGAAATGAGTTTAAACATTAACAAGTGGCTGAGGTAATTTGTGTTCTATGAATCTGAAAAGAATTGAACTGAAGCAGAGGAGATACACTAGAAAATACAAACATTAAAAAACCAATTTCATTTTTATTTGTTTTTTTCTTAGCCAGTTTACCACCGCCACCTGTCCAAAAAAAAAACTCTTTCCCATAGTAGAAAAAAACTGTCCTTTCCTAAATTAAACGTACCTATACTTTAACTTTAGATACATCATTCGGGTAAAAGCCCACCTCATAAACATTATACTTTATGTAATTACATAATTCGTGGGTTCCCGAATGTGAGATAATTCGAGAACTCAATAAAAATATGATCAGGCTACTTCAAGTTAAACTTTATTTGGCAGATATAGAGGTTAAATTAACTCCTGCAAGTGACTGTCCTCACTTACCTTTCATGCACGTGACCGCCTTGGGACTGAGCGGAGAGTCCGACTAGCTATGAAGGACCATATATTCTCACTTATAATAAGGATAATAAGCTATATAATTCAATACATAAAAGGACAAAGCCGTCCAAATTCACATAGAATTTACATTTAGACAATCATATCTATCATTGAATACCTTATAGAAAGGTATAAAACATAAAACTATATATAGAATACTATAACAGTACCAAACAAAAAATTTCTGCAAAACTATCCTTCAATTAAAACCATGAATGATATGTAAAATGAAATCAAACATTTCTGTAGAATTTATTGGAGATAACCAATTAACATACGAAGGAGATGCAGTTGGTCTCGTATCAAAACTCCAAGTAATTAATCCAGGAAAAATCACACATTCAAACTAATCAATATAATATAGTTTTAATCCAGAGTTGCAATCGATAAAAACTATAAACGGATAGTCATACGATGTCTGAAAATTTTCTAGATTTTATTGAAGGTATTCAGCTAACCTATGAAGTATGAACATGATGCAATTGGTCCCGTCTAAAAATATTGTTCCAAGAATTTATGAAAAATCACACACTGAACATGTTTTGTGCAGTAGTTTTCAGGCTTTCTCTAGTTCATCTAAACAAGTATCTTTCTTTCTTTTTAAGCATGTACAAAGTTCATATCCGGAACCAAACTTCAAGTTCATATCCGTAATGATTTATTTCAGTTATAAACTAACTCATACCCATCAAACTCAATTAAAAACAACATGCAAACTAATTATCATTTTGTATGCAACAAAAATCATCTCATAACAACAAACATTCAATCACCCTATAGATGTTTTAAGGAAGGGATTCTATGTTACCTTAGGCTCTCTTAAGAAGAGATTGATGAAATTTCCAAATTGACTTTGATCTCTACAATTCCAAGCTTCCATTCTCGTGACTTCTCTTCATCTCTAATTACTTCTTCTCCTTCTAAGTTGCTGCCCACATAGGGAGAATTAAGGGGTTTGAATTTTGATTCTTCTCTATTGATGGACAAGGAGAGGGTTTGGGGTTGATTCTCTCTCCCTTTTCGCGGAAAAGAACATACTTTTAACTTTTAAAAAGTAGAATACATAATTTTCAAAATAATATTTCATTTTATGATTCCTTAACAAGTATCCCGAAAACACTTGTTAATTTTTCTCTAAACTTAAAAACAATTGTTAATATAACTATATATTTAAAGAGAAAAGATTCCACTATCAATGTGATGATTTTTTTATTAATGATCTACAAATACCTCTATTACTATTAAATTTTGTCGATCGAGAGCTTTATCATTATTACAGTTTTATCCGACATACTCAAGATAATAGTCTATAAAGTTGGGCACATAAATGGCGATTAAAAAAAAAAAAAATAGTTTTGATATTTATGTTTTTCATTTTACACACAAATATAAAATAAATAAAAACCTCGTGTTCTGTGTCTTAGTACAACAAGTACCAAAAAGCCTCTCTCTCTCTCTCTCTCTCTCTCTCTCTCTCTCTCTCATCGTCTTCTAGACTTCTTCAATTCCACAGTTTCTTCTTCTTCTTCTTCTGTCACTGTCGCATCGTGTCAGAACCCTAATTCCGACGCTAAAATTCCTTCCATCACCATTTTACTCTTCATCAATTTCTCACATTTTGCTCCTTCACTTTCGTGTATCAACCAATTTCAGAATTCGTCAAAAGAGTACCATTCACTTCTTTTGAGGCGTAAATAGTTTTGATCGGAGAAAAACGCGATTTTCAATTTTCCTGTTAAAATTTTCGATTTTCCGGAGGATGAGATTTGAACGATGAACAATGCCGGTAATGCGTAGTGGAGCGCGCCGGGGACGGCCAACGAAGCGGCAATCTCAGAAGAAGCAGGAAGAGGAGAAGAAAACTCCAGTTGAAGTGGAGGCGGTTGCGACGAGAACGAGACGGCGGCGTGCAGCTGCAGCGGCGGCGGTTAAAGAGGAGCCGGCTGTTAAGGTAAATGATGACGTAGTTGCTGTTGTTGCCGTGGCGGAGAAGAAGGAGGAGGAGGAGGAAGCGGGTGGAGTGGAGAAGGAAATGATAGAGGAGAAACAGATGGAGGAATTTAATCGTGGTGGTCATAGCATTGATAAGGCTAATGCTGGTGAAGAAGATAGCAATGGCTTTGTTATTCCTGAAAAGGTTCATTTTTTGATTCCATGCAAGTGTTTATCTTTTAGTTTTAAGTGCATGTGTAAATTGTGTTAAAAAAAGTGCATGTGTAAATTGTTGTTTGAATTGGTGTTATGGTTTAAGCTTTTTCATGTTTTGGTGGCTTGATGGGGGGAAATTGCACGCAGTTCATTTTTGTTGGTAATGTGGGTTTATTTCTATGATTGTGATTTGTTTGTTACTTGTGAACTTTTTTACTGTGAATGTGAGTGTGATTTTGTCTTGCTTGTGGAGTGAGTTTTTGTGGTATATATTTTTGAAATTAAGGAATCCCGAGTTAAATTTCAGTGGTTTGGCTATGAGGACATTTTACGTGGAATATTGGGTTCATTCCTGGTCACTACGCTTCCCCTCCCTGTGTGTGTTTATATGATTATGTGTTGACGACTAGACCAATAGCAAAATATTTTTTATTTTTTATTTTGGAATGTGTCAGCAGGAATTCTGTCTGTGAATTAGATCCCCAAAGTCAGTCTAGTGGTTTAGAGTTACCTGTGGTGGTCCTAGTTTGAGGGTGGTGAATATGCCATTGGTTTTTTATTGTTATTAGTTAGCATGATTTGCCAGGCAGGAAAAAGGACACCCCCAGTCTGTTAAAGCTCTAACTGGAGCTAATTCCGGGACCAATAATGGCCCTATTCGTGATTGGGAATATGACTTATCCGGGGAGTGTTGTCTTGAGCCATTAATGTTCTTTAATCTCGGAGGGTACATTCGTACATCTCTTCTACTCAGTTTTGAAAACCGACGTGACATTCGGCGAGTAAAAGTGTACATAGACATAACATACAAGTTGAAATCATGGTTGACAATGTAAGTGTCTCTACTGAACAGAACTCCCCTATTTCTCCCCACTTTATATTGGTCATAGAATGGAACTGTCACATTGTTCTTTTATTGGTTTCTAAAACACAACATTTGGATTTTTAACGAAATCCACAACAATTTATCAACCCATGTTAGACAATCCTACTTAAAGTCATAAAATGAATATTTAGTGTGCTGGTGCCCAGTAGTTTCTATAATACATACTCTGTATTGATTCTTAAGGACACCCAACCTAATACTTGTCTCTACACTTGAGCTATAGTTAGCAGCACTACTCAACGTTTGTCAACTCTGCATTTCGCGATCTTATAAATGACTTTTTTCCCCTAGGAATAGTATATGATCATTTGTCTAATGGCATGCCCTTCCATTTAAAATAATGTATGGAGTGATATTGTGGATGTAAGCCTAACAGAAATATTGCCTTTCGATTAATATTGGCATTTTGAAAAGTAACTCCTGAATAAATTACAAAAAAATAATAATATTGAAAACAGAGTATGATCCATGATAAGACAGTACGGCATTGTTTTTTCCTATAGCAGTGCCTTTTAACAATAATTCATTCAAACTGTTTTTTTTCTTGCTAGTTTTCTATCGTTTCTCTTCAATCATGTACGGGCATAAGTATGGTAATACTTTGCAAGAAATGTTCCAGTTGCCCCTAATCTATAAGTCTGTTATGCTAATACTGATATCATAATTTTGTTTTCTTATCACAGGTTCAAGTTAGTACTTCTCCTTTGTATAAAACAGAGAAAAAACTTGGCAAGGGTGGATTTGGTCAAGTATATGTTGGTCGGCGTGTTTCTGATGGAAATTTGAATGAGAGAACTGGACCTGAAGCTTTAGAGGTACGTGCATCCTATCAATACTATGTGATTAGTTATACTTCATATATCTTATTTTTACATGCTAAAGTATTTTAATTTCAGGAATTCACGGTTTTTAATTATTTTATCAGGTGGCCATAAAATTTGAGCACACAAGTAGTAAAGGATGTAACGAAGGACCGCCAAAAGAGTGGGAAGCGTACGAGTGAGTGTTATCATTGGTCATTCTTATATTTTCGCTTAATATCCTATCTATTTTAGGGTATGTTATGTATACTTTCCTATGTATCCTATAATTTTTTATTTGTGCAGCACCCTCGGTGGAAGTCATGGTGTGCCACAGGTACATTACAAAGGCAAGCAAGATGGCTACTATATCATGGTATGTTATTGGGTTTTATTTTTTAATCATATGGTTTTGATTGTTTTTTAATTATTAATTAATTTGAATGATAATGTAACATTTCTTTTATTTGAGTTTGGTTTGTTTGAAGGTTCCTGTTTGTCTTACTACTTTCATATGTGCAGATTATGGATATTCTAGGACCTAGCTTGTATGATGAATGGAATAATAAATCTCACTCGTAAGTCTTTTGTAAGTTATTTGTTAGATGTGCATTAAAGTATATTCCCTGTTGTTAATTTTGACTGTCAATTGTTATGTTAATGTTTCTTTTGTCAATTCCAGTATGTCCACTGAAATGGTTGCTTGTATTGCCATTGAAGCAATATCCATATTGGAGAAGATGCACTCTCGAGGGTAATTTGTTACCATTCAATTTCCGTTCATTTCTTTGGGTTATGCATATGAATAGTGGATAGACACTTTTTGTAAAGCTAGACATTTTCTCTCATTTTCCTATTCTTCCGCTGACATTAGCAATTTACATAAGAATATGTGAATCAAGTTATTTTATAATAAAAATAATTGGAATTATGTTTCTTACACTATATGGTGATGCATATGGGTAGGTATGTGCATGGAGATGTGAAGCCGGAAAATTTTCTGCTTGGCGCCTCTGGGACACCCGATGAGAAAAAATTGTTCCTGGTAGATCTTGGATTGGGTATGTTTTTGATCGATTATTTATTGGTCACATGTAATATTTTAATTTTTGCATCATTTAATTATTCCTTTGGCTTTTTCTGTGCAATTTCGGGCTTGCAGCTACTAAATGGCGGGATAGGACAACTGGTTTGCAAGTGGACTATGACCAAAGGCCTGATCTTTTCAGGTATCGATTAAATATCTGTTTAAATATCTGATAATTTTGGCCTGATAGTTTGGGATTGTGTAGAAAATGTTTAAATATCTGTTCTCCATATTATATTAACTTGTATCATATGAAAAATATGTTCAGGGGCACAGTCCGCTATGCAAGTGTGCATGCGCATTTGGGGAGAAATGTAAGCAGGAGGGATGATTTGGAATCTCTTGCATATACATTGATTTTTCTTCTTCGAAGTCGTCTTCCTTGGCAAGGATACCAGGTTCGTCATTTTTTAACAAACTTTTAGTTTTTACTCTCATATTAAGAATGTTGTTCTGAGACATTTTTTGCTCAGGGAGAAAACAAAGGATATCAGGTTTGCAGGAAGAAGATGGGAACGTCTCCAGAGAACCTATGCTGTTTTTGTCCCCAGCCTTTTAAAGAGTTTGTTGAACATGTAGTGACCTTAAAGTATGATGAAGAGCCCAACTATGCAAAATACATTTCTCTATTTGATGGGATTATTGGTCCAAACCCAGACATTAGGCCACTGAATACAGAAGGTGCACAAAAGGTATCGATTTTGCCACCCTTTTACTTGTGTTTTTTTTATGTATATACGAAGTTTGTAGTCCAACCTTTGACACTGCTATTTTTTCTTCTTCTTGAAGCTTGTTGGTCATAAAAGAGGCCGATTGGCTTCAGAAGATGATGATGAACAACCCAAAAAGAAGGTTCGAGTGGGTTTACCAGCGAACCAGTGGATTAGTGTTTACAATGCTCGTAGACCGATGAAACAAAGGTATACACTAATGAAGTATTCTAATAAAATATTCTGACTACTAAGATACCCTACTAACTACTCAAATACCTCACTAGTAAACTTAGTCACTAGTCTTCTTAGCTTTCCTTTCATTAACCCTCCATATCCAGGGTTTGCCATAATACCCTTATTTGCCATCAGTTGCCTTCCTATCATACACCAATAAGTCTTAAAACTTGTTATACACGTGTGATTCTATGTTTATGTGTTTTAAAATTGATGCAAGGGGATGACTTCTATTTCCTCATCTTTAAGATTGTGATTTTTCAACCCATACCGTATGTGTGAATCTATTTACACCCTTTTCTGTGTATATGTTGCATCATATGTTTGAATTTCGTTGCATTTTTTAATCTTTTGGTTACAAAAGTTGGATGCTAAGGGTTATCCGGGTTTAAAACTTATGATGTAAGGGAATTTCTATGCATTAAGAGTGGTTTTCTTTGTGTTGTAGATATCACTACAATGTGTCAAGTACAAGACTATCACAGCACATTGACAAAGGAAATGAGGATGGCTTATATATTAGCAGTGTTGCTTCATCTCAGGGCCTTTGGGCCTTAATAATGGATGCAGGGACAGGTTTCACTTCGCAAGTTTACGAATTCTCCCCCCAATTTTTCCATAAGGTAAATTTAAATCTATTGCCATACATTCTTCTACCTGTGAATTATTAAAATTTCCTGTATAGCACACCAGATATATGCTTGTAGAAATTTTAATCCTAGTTTCAAGGCATGCTTATTATTAACTTAGGGTTTTCTGTTTTTTTTTTTAAGGAATGGATCATGGAGCAGTGGGAAAAAAATTACTATATCACTGCAGTTGCAGGAATTGCAAATGGGAGTTCATTAGTAGTAATGTCTAAAGGTTGGTTCCTCTTTAAGTTATATATATTGGCTTATGTACATTGGCAATTCTCCATTTTGCTCTCTGCTAACTTAGGCCATGGATTTCAGACACCCAGTATTCGCAGCAATCATACAAAGTTAGTGATTCATTTCCTTTCAAATGGATTAAAAAAAAGTGGGAGGAGAAATTTTTTGTAACTTCAATGGCCACAGCAGGGCCCAAATGGGGAGTAGTTATGTCTAAAGGGGCAGGGTTTTCAAAACAGGTCATCTTTGGATTGAACTTTTATCTGTCAGCAGTACTTTAGTCATAATGCAACTTAATAGTGTGAATAAATACTTACTTTATGTTTATGTATAACAGGCGGTCGAATTAGATTTTCTGTACCCTAGTGAAGGGATTCACAAGCGGTGGGAGTCTGGTTACCGAATCACATCGACTGCGGCAACTTGGGACCAAGCTGCTTTTGTTCTGAGTATTCCAGAGAATAAGCTGCAGGACGAAACTCAAGAAACACTAAGGACTACTACTTTTCCTAGTACTCATGTTAAGGTGGGTCATATATATTCACATTTGTTGTCCATGCACATGATTTTCAGTTAATTGCAGTCTGATGATACTTGATTTTACAGGAGAAGTGGGCTAAGAACCTCTACATTGCCTCTATTTGCTATGGACGCACTGTTTCTTGAGACTGCTGATCCATGGAGGGGCTGAAGGAGTATTTGGATTTCAGTGAAAAACCACTCCAAACGTAAGTTTAGACCGAAAATAATTGTGTTTTTTGGGACAAACATACTTTTGGACTCAATAGCATGTCAAGAAGTTTGATGGGCTGGGACATAGGAAATTTTGATGGCTTCAGTGTTTATTTTATGTATGTAGGATGGGAATGAATATTTTCAGTAAAACTAAGTGAACATCTCAATTTTCCATTCATATAGAAAATTGATTTTATGTCAATTCTTAGTTAATGTTTTCCAGACGAGGAACTTTTTTATACAGGTACAGACAGGTATACTCATTATTTTTTTGAAGGATCAGGTATACTCATTTTAATTTTAAGTTTGGTAGACTTATCATATGAGCCATGTAAAAAAAACGTTAAATTTTTTGTTTATAAAACTAAAATTAAATATAAATATACAAATATACTAGAAATCTTCAAAGGTTTGTACCAAAAAATTGATTTCACGATTAGATTTTACTAGAAATCTACAAATAAATATATGTATTCTGAAATGTAACTTGATTAGATTTCACGAAAGAGGTCCCAAAAAATTGATTTTGTTTGAATTTTTATTTTTTATCAGTTTTTAATTGTTTATTTGAATCGGTTAGAAACACTCCTTGACTCCTGGTCTAAACTAAACATATAATATACTTATTCTCAAATTCAAGAATATTTGGATGTGCATAAAGAAATGAATTACATACGTTCTCTCACATTCCCGCTCAACAAATTAAGAATGCTATACTATTTTATTTTTAGAGGCAAAGAGAAAAAAATGTTAATAAGAAAATGGAACACTGCTGTGTTTCAGAACAAAAATTTGAAACCACGGTTGTCTTTATCTTTGGTCGAGCTAAATAACTTGGCCTCTATCTTTGGTCGAGCTAGGATAGATTTATATTTTATTTTTGTGTGCTATGAATATGCATTATGGTACCATGTTATGGTTATACTTTATAGGTGTGTGTTCACATGGGAAATGTTAATCATTTCCCATCATAGGAAAGTTGAATTCAATGATTATATTAAGTGAAGAACATATTCTTAACATGTTCTCGCAACACTAGATTTTTCTTCACACTAACTACCAACAATTTAAAAATTCTGAAAATTAATTTTCAGAAATTAAAAAAATCAAAAAAATATAAAAAAATTCAGATAATTTTTTTTAAATTATGTAATTCATTTATTGAATGTTAGAATTTTTTTTTTGAATTTTTTTTTATTTCAATAAAAATAAAATTTTGGAAACTAAGATAAGTTTTTATTTTTCTAAAAAGAATATATTTTTTAATTTCATAATAAAATAAGATATTCTGAAAAATAAAATAAAAATCCTAAAAAAAATATTTTGAAATTAAAGTTTTTTATTTTTATAAGAAAATAAAATTCTGGAAAATAAGGTTTTTGAAAATATTTTGAAATAACATTCTGGAATTTTTTTTTTCATTTTTTCAAAAAAATAAATTATCTGAATTTTTTTCGATTTTTTTAATTTCTGAAAATTAATTTTCAAAATTTTTAAATTGTTGGAAGATAGTGTGAAGAAAAATCTAATGTTGAGAGAGCATGTTAAGAATATGTTCTTCACTTAATCTAATCATTGAATCCAACTTTCCCATGTGAAATGCCACCATATAACTTTATTAAAATAGTACTTATGTACTATAGTAGTGAATGGAAGCAGAAGGAATTCAGTTTAAGTATGATGAATAAACGATGGCATTTCACATGAGAAAGGTCAATCTTTTCCCACCATAGGAAAGTTGGTATTTAACCATTAGATCAAATCAATAAAATAATTTTATCATACTCTCTCCACACTAGAATTTTGTACACACTTTTACTACCATTCCAAACCTTCTAAAAAGTTTTTTTAGTATAAAAACAAAAAATTAGATAATATTTTTTGAAAATAAAAAACTTATTTTCCAGAATTTTATTTTATTATAAAAATAAAAAACTTTAATTTAAAAAAAATTAGGATTTTTATTTTATTTTTCAGAATATCTCATTTTATGACGAAATTAAAAAAAAAAATTAGAAATAAAAACTTATCTTAGTTTCCAAAATTTTATTTTTATTGAAAAATAAATAAATAAATTTTCAATTTTTCAACTTTTTTTCTAACATTCAAAAAATGAATTACAGAATTTAAAAAAAAAATTATCTGAATTTTTTTCTATTTTTTTAATTTCTGGAAATTAATTTTCAAAATTGTTGGAAGATAGTGTAAAGAAAAATCTAGTGTTGAAAGAGCATGTTAAAAATATGTTCTTCACTTAATCCAATCATTGAATCCAACTTTCTCATGGTGGAAAATGATTCATCTTTCCCATATGAAATGCCACCATACTTATATTCAATATTAAAATAAATTAATTTCACTATGGTGTACTTTCTTGTGATCAAAGTAGTGCAGTCTCATAGCATTACATATATATTGTTATTTATAAACTAAAGCAGCATCTTTTTTTTTCAACTTTAGTAATTATTTCTAAGGTTACTTTTTTGCTCGAGTTTGACAAATAAATCTGATTATAGAAGACTTGCATACACATGTTAAGTTTGGTAGATCTTTCAAAAAAAAAAAAATGTTAAGTTTGGTAGACTTATCAAGGTTAACGACAAAACAAAAAGAATTTTAATTTTGGTGTTATATTAATAAAACTAAAAATAAATATAAGTACACTACTTGAAATCTTCAAAATTGAGATCTCAAAGGTTGAGCACCAAAATTAACTTTGATGAATAATATCATCTTCTCATGATTGAACACAACAATGAAAGATTTCTAAAAACACTCGTTAACATTTTCTTAAGTTAATAAGAGTTTTTCTAAGTGATAGTAAGAGAAATACTACTTATATCACAGTGGAAAAGGAACAATAAAAAATAAAATATAATTTTAACATTTTTTTTATCTTAAACAATAATTATAAACCAAAATATTAAATAAAGATATGGCTAAAATATGGTTTTAGTCCCTGCAAATATGCCTCGTTTTGGTTTTATTCCCTGTAAAAAAAAATTGTTTTTGGTCCCTGCAAAATTTTTTGTTTTTGAAAATAGTCCCTGACCCCACTTTTGTGATGATTTGCATACGTGGCACATTATAACTGAACCAATTTTGTAGTTTTTGGTCCCTGCAAAATATTTTGTTTTTAAAAAAGGTCCCTGCAAAATTTTTTGTTTTTGAAAATAGTCCCTAGGGACTATTTTTTTTTTACATTGACTAAAACCAAACGAAGCATATTTGCAGGGACTAAAACCATATTTTAGCCTAAAGATATTAATATCATGTCAACGGAGTTCACCATTAATTTTAGAGTTTTTTAAAAATTGAACCGGATTAGTCGAATTAGTATAGGATCGAAATACACATAGTATTCAATCAAGTTGATCAATTAAGAGATATAAATGAATTGATGCTTCGTAATACAATTAACTCAGAATTTAGAATTGAGTCAAACAGGTCCCCTAAGTTTGTAAAGGTTACAATTTTGGCTCCCTATTAAAAAAAATGACAAAGTGACCCTCTATGTTTAGCCCCTTTTGCAAAACACTAATTTTGACCGGGTCAAACCTATGTGTCACGCCATTTTGTATAATTTTTTTAAAAAAATAAATGAATTTGCCACGCGTATAATTGTTTAATTAAAAAAATTAAAAAGTAAAGAAACCCAGGAAGAAGCACATGAGTAGGTTTCATCTTCAACATTTCAACATGATCTTCACAAAATGATGCCCGACAATATAACAATCCAAAAACCTCTTCAGTTTTTTTTGGAATTCTCTTATTTTACAATTCATCATTCCAATAACCTCTTAATTTTATTTTTTTTTGTTTCAGTTTCATTTCTGAATGTTTATCATGTTAAAATATCTATTCTCCAGATCTACACATTCTATGATTCTTACGGGTGTGAAAAAAACTGGATTACTTGAATTGATTTGGAACCAAACTGGATTAAACATAAGCGATCAAACAACAACTTCCATTTGTTTCTCTTGTTCAAACCTAGCACCATTAGAAGTGATGTAGAAGGATTCTGAAACACGTTGTTCCTCAAAAGTGATTCTGAAACTCGATTTTGCATCCTAAAACGAGCCTCTCTCTCCTCCGCGGCCTTTCATTCCCACCGGCGCTGATTTCTGCGTCGTCGAAGGCCACGTCGTCGACTTCTACAACGACAATTAGGGTTGTGAAGCCTAGCCTACGAAAAATTATACAAGCCTAAGTCTGGCCTATGGCCTATCATAGGCTGTTTTTCTTGGCCTGACCTGGCCTATTAAAAAGTCTGGCCTGACCTGAAAGCCTACTTTGAAGCCTATTTAACATTATGGTCATCAAATAGTTCATTTTACATACTAAATATGCTAAACAGGCCTTAAAGCCTACTTAAAAGCCTATTTTACTAAAAACAAATTTTAACAACATGACAGGCTGTTTAAAAACCTATAACAACAAAACAACAAATCACAATGAATTTAGAGCTAATAATAATAATCTTTCTTTAGTACTCATCAATGTTTATCAACCATTTGAGTACAATTCACCAAAAAATAGAAAATCATATGATGACGAGTAGCAGAATTGAACACTTCTAGCAATTTACACACTTTCTCAACTTTGTCCCATTCTTCAAATGAAGGGGCATGATCATATTGAGGCTCTCTTTCTTTGTAGGCTGAAAATACAATTTTAAATCTCAATAAAAAATTATTTCTATTTATATTGGGATTGATTTTTTTTAGTAGACAATGGGAATTGGGAATGATTTTTTGTTGATATATTAATATAATAATAATTAGGCCTATTAGGCTTAACTTATGGGTATAAATAGGCCGGCCTATCAGGCTTAACAAGCTTTTTTAAAAGCCTAAGCCTGGTCTATTTTATCAAATAGGCTTTTTAAAAAGCCTTAACCTGACCTTTTTAATAAATAGGCCAGGCCAGGCTTAAACAGGCCAGGCCGTAGGCCCCTGTAGGCCGGCCTAGCCTATTCCCAACCCTAGCGACAATGTTACCATGTTAAGAAATCCAGATGATCTCCTTTGAAACTGAGAAATCCCCAAATTCTTTCTTCAGAACAGTCATAACACTATGAGCGAGATTACTCTCCATCTCTGTGGTGGTGGAATCAGAGACTATGAGCGTTAAATTCAAGAATCTGAGGCTATACGCTTGGAATTAAAAAAATACAAAATAAAAATAAATACACAGGTGGCGTGCCACATACAGTTGATCGAGTCGAAATTGACGTTTTGCAAAAGGGGTAGACATGGGAGGTCACTTTTGCCATTTTTTTAATAAGGGGCCAAAATTACAACCTTTATAAACTTAGGGGGCAAAAAATATGTTTAAGCCTTAAGCGATATAAATGAATTGATGTTTCGTAATACAATTGACTCAGAATTTAGAATTGAGTCAAACAGGTCAACTCAATAACCATATACTCTTGTGAACTACTAGAGGACTTTTGTTCAAGCCATCTTAAACACATATTCCGAAAACGTTTTAGAGAAAAAAAACAAAGATGGTGGAGACTTGAGAGCAAATAAAAATAAAATGTGACTTTAATCTTCATAAAGGAGCGAGAAGAAGATATATGAAAAGAGGCGCTCAAGAGAGAAGACGAATTCGACGAATACATGAAAATAAGAATGAGTTGTGTTGTAGAGATGTAAAATGTGACTTTAGTCTTCATATTTTAACATTCGAGTTGTTCTAGTTTCACATATTATTGCAATTTTAGTCGTAATACACATTTTTAACCATAAACATGGTGAATTTTAGCCAGAAAAGTGGTGAACTTTGGTCCCAATTCAATTTTGAAGAGGAAATATAAAAAATTACCAGTTTTAAGTCAAATATGTTTTTAATGAATTATTCAACCATTTTTTTTTATTAAAGACAACTTTATTAATATTTTATAAAAAATAAATTAAAATGAAATAAACACATTACAGACAATAGTTACATGGATCAAACTCTCAAGGTTGGCAAGTTGGTGGAGACTTGAGAGCGTGCTTATCTTTTGACCAAAAAAAAAGAATGAATTTATCTCAATATCTTAGACTCGAATCATCATGGTACCAATTTCTTTACCCTGACTTTAATCGAGCCCTTGCTTGTGGACACCGGTAGATAACTACCATCATTAAAAATAAAATAAAAACATTTTATACCTCTGATAGATAACTACCGGATGTTCATTTTAAAATTTTCATTTTTGCACCAACTTGAATATGCACTCAACTTCCTATTTTAAGCACTCAACTTGCGATTTTTGAGTGATTTTTAAACATCAATTACTTGCTACTTTGCACTCAACTTGAACATGTTTCTAAACCTTGTGATTTTTGAGTGACTTTTTATGCATTTTCATCACAGTCAATAGAACAAATAACATCAATCTTCACTCAATTGCTATCATTTAGTATGTATAGTGAGGTTTTGATGATGTGGATAATCTAGGCATGAATGGGGAGGGGTGGGAACTGGGGACAAATTTTATACCTTCCCTGTCCCCATATCATACCCTGCTCCCATATTAGTTTTAAGTCAAATATATTTTTGATAAATTTTTCAACCAAATTTTTTTTTTTATATTAAAGATAGCAAAATTAAAATGAAATAAAAACATTGTAGGCAATAGTTACATGGATCAAACCGCTTATCTTTTGAAAAATAATAATAAATAATATATTCAACTCAATATCTTAGACTTGAATCTTCATGATAGCAATTTCTTTGTCCCGATTTTAATCGGACCTTCGCTAGTAGACGGTGAAATTGATCATAGAATTAATCGATTTTTGAGTCGGTAAAATAATTTTAAAATCCATTCCCCTCCCCTTGCGAACCAAACATGTTTTTGATTAAAATATTCCCTCCCCTCCACTCCTAATTCTGGAACCAAACCCTCGTAGCTCGAATTAGTTACTTTTATACTCGCAAGACTTTTGGTTCAAGCTAGGGTTGCCGTTAATCTCTCACTCATCACGTTGCTTCTTCCTAGTTCGTTTTCTTCTTGCTGGTTCGTTTTCTTCTTCTTTGTTTACGTTCTTCTGTTTCCTTTGTCTCTTGCGGTTGAATATTCTTTATTTCCTGTGTAAAACCTTGAAGGGCTTTTTACGGTTTTTGAATAAATTAGTGCATTTTGATGAAATTTAATCCTTGAGCATGCTGAATATTATTATCATTACATTAAATTAAATTTCTCTTTCTATAGGTTTTTTGCCGTTTTTAAAATTTTTATTCTTTCATGTTAGTTGTGCTTTCTGTAACGCCCTATTAGAGTTTAGATGTTTTTTTATAATTTAGTCGATTTATTTTGATGAGTGATATTTTGTTATGTTATATGTTGGTATTTAGTAGAAATATATACGTTATCTGGTGTAGAAATATATTTGTTATTTGGTGTAGAAATATATATGTTTTTTGGTGTAAAAATATTACATTATTTGGTGTAGAAATATTATGTTATTTGGTGTAGAAATATATATGTTATGTGGTGTAGAAATATATTTGTTATTTGGTGTAGAAATATATATGTTATCTGGTGTAGAAATATATTTGTTATTTGGTGTAGAAATATATATATTATCTGGTGTAGAAATATATTTGTTATAGAGATATATTTGTTATTTGGGATAGAAATATATTTGTTATTTATTATAGAAATATTTTATATATATTAAAATAGAATATTGAGATTTGAGGGGCATATTTGGAATAAGGGAGAATATGTTAGGTTTATAAAAAGAGAGGTTAGTAATAGAGAAACAGAATAGGTGAAAACAGTTTTTGGGAGAAAAGAGAGAAACCAAGAGAAGAGAAGAGTCGGAGAAGAGAAAGCCGTAGAACCTTGCGATCATCTAACCTAAGGTAAGGGTGGGACTAACTTTCTCTAATTCTAAGTTGTATAATTCTGAAAAAGGGTTTAACCTTGTAGTTGTTGTTAGTTTTGATGTTATAGAAATTAGGGTTAGATTTCATTCATAATCTTTTGTATAATCTCTTTTTCTACTTCTAAGCCTATTTGTATAAAGTGATTATTGTGAATTTAATTGGTGAAATTTGTGCTTATGTTTTGATGCAATGTTTGAGTATGTGAATTTGATGTTAATTAAGTTGTTGATGATGAATTTATATGCTCAAGTTATGTATATATGTATACTTGTGTTTTTGCTCAAAATTCGTGAAGTATTATGTTGTTTTTTGACGATTTTCTAAAATAATGTTTTGGGTCAAGTTTTATATGGTTTTGAGTCTTTTTGATGTATATAAATGTTTAGACAAACTTTGGGATCAAATTTGGGCATAGGGAAGTTAAAATTGAGATTTTGGGGTGAAAAATGGGTTTTTCCCGAGTTGCTCTATGACAGCACGTCCTGTTTCATGTTCTTGCGTCTTTTTCACACGTTTCTGTTTTGAATTGGCCTTTGGTGTAAACATGAAAGTTGTAGATAATTGTGTTAGCTTTCTAGTGGCTTTAGTTTGACTTGAAAATGATTTTTGGTTTTTGAGTTACGATAAAAATACTTCAAGGAGGTCTTAGTGAAATTTTATGAAAATTCTGCATAACTATTTCTAAGTCAACCCAAAACTTATGAATTCTCTCCAAACTTCAAAGCTTGTGTACTATGAGTTCAATTAAGGTGTTTAAGAGTATTTAACCTATGTTGTGATGAATCTAACTTGGTTTGACGTGAATATCTTTGATTGATGAATTATTATATGAATGTATATGTTGATGAATATGATTTTACATGATGTTGTTCATAATTGATGAATTATGATATTATAATGTGAAGTCGTTGTTGTTGTCGTTGCCGCTGTTGTCGTCAATGTCGTTAAAGTTATAAGTTGTCGTCAATGTCGTTAAGTTGCAAGTTATTGTCAAAATCGCTAAGTTGTAAGTTGTTGTTTTAAGTTGTTGAAGTCGTATAAGTTGTCTAAGACGTTGAAAATTTCTAAGTTGTTAAAGTTGTTGGTTGCTGAGTCCATCCATACTCATTTAAAGTTAAGGGCTTGATGCCTTGTGAGCCTATTTGCTCTATTAAGTTGAGGGCTTGATGCCCTGTGAGCCTATATGCTCTATTAAGTTGGGGGCTTGATGCCCTGTAAGCGTATCTGCTCTATACGTTGGGGGTTTGATGCCCTGATTGGTACCACATGCATATTACATTGTCAAGTCAAGTTGATGTTGTTGTCGTTGCATTGTCGAGTTGATGTCGATGTTGTTGCATTGTCGTTGTTGTCAAGTTGTCAATTATTAATGAGTTGTTAATGAGAAACTATGTGAAGTATTAATTAATATTATTTATTGTTGTTGTTTACGTTGTTTATGTGAAGCATTGTTAATGATGTAATTTGAATTATTGATGAAAGATGTTTAAATAAATAGTAATTCTACTCTATTTATCTTTTAAAGTAGTGTAACATCCTGTTTTGATTACTCTAATTATTATGTAAAATTTTTCAAGTTGGGAAAACGAGGTGTTACACACTCAAATGGAATTTAAGGGAACAGCGCCAACCGGCAGCAGCCGAATCTCACAAGCGCATATGGGTAACCTAAATAACATTAATCCTTTTCATTTTATCAACAATTCTATGTATTTTTTTTATTCTTTATTGTCTTTGTTTATGATTAGGAAACGGAAATTGAAAATAAGTTTGCTGATCAATGATGTAATCTTGCATTAATATGTTTTATGCAGTCGAATTAATTTGGGTTAACATGCACTTTGTTCATTTGTTATTATTTCAAATGATTTTCACTTTAGAATTACCATGCGAAGATATATACAATTCTTTTTTGCTTTCATGTTTTATGCATGTAACTTGTAACTTGGTATTGTTGCCAAACTTGGAAAATCAAGCCTATTTTATTCTTTGTTGTTTTCTCTTGTCTTATTTTTAGTTCCATGTATGCATTTGAATGTTGAACTTACCCTTCGTTTTTTTATTTTATCTGATCAACACAATAAATAAACAGAACTTATTAAGAAGCGCCGTTCAAACAAAAAAAGAATAGCATTTGCCGAGTTGCAAAAGGTATTCAGCAAACTTAAAATGCACTACCCGTTTCCCATTGACGGCATAAGGTGTCAGGCAAGTTTTTCTTGACGTCTCAACGAAGTTTAGGGCAGCCTTTAGCCGCGCTTTTGATACAAGTTTCACAAATTCAGTTTCTATGTGCATATTTGAATTCTTTAATACATCAATCTCTAAACCAACAGGATGACAAGAAAAAGGCAAGGCTTGCTATCAAGGCTGCCTGTAAAAAGGCTCAAATGCTTGAGGAAAACTACACCGGTAATGGAAAGGTGAATTGGAAGACGAAATGGATCAAGAAAAAAACAAAGAGAATGAAAAAAGTACTTTTAGATTGGAATCATTGGTGTTAGAGGGTTACGTTATGTTCTTTCAATCTTGTTATTGGCTAGCGAATTGTATTGTGTATGAGCTTGACTCTATGGTGTAGAAAGACTATAATTTCTGCATGTTTTTGTTGGAGGCTGAAGCTCCAAAGTCTTCACAGTAGAAGAAGGAATAGTTTGAGGCTGATACCAAGAATATCAGGGCAATGACTTTACACTATGAACCCCCAAAATAGTAGAACATGTTTTCTTTCCTTTATTCATGTTTAGATGTCCTGTTTACAGGACTCTCAGATACAATGTTTTGTATGTTTATCTATAAATTCAGTTGGCATTGAATGGTTATGGTGGCATTGGTTTTTGATCAACCGATGAACATATCTCATATGTTGTTTTACCACCACTTCTCAGTGATTTCCGCCAAGTTCTTAGCTTTATTTTTATTTTTTTTTCAAAGTATTTAATGGTCAATCTCTGAATGGTGTGTTTTTGGCGATAAAATGTGTCGTGCCAAATAACACTTTAGAATCAAAATTGGTCTCGACATATGCGACCGTTTATTATTGCCAGGTCTCGGCATATGCAATCGTCTATTACAGCCATGAAAGTTAGAGGACATGGCTATGATCCGTAAGGTTACTTATTGAACAATCCAAAGAAAATAATAACAGTATTCAGTTCAGTTGTTATAGTCATTGAATTACATGTGAATGACATAATTAATTGATTACATACTAGAACATGTACTAAAGTTACTTCAATTGAAGTGAAATTTAAATTCCTGTATTCAGTTTGTGCTCATTTTTTTTTCCGTGTGCTGGCTAATATCCTTTGTATGTGGCTCATCCAAGGTCCCTTTAGAGGACAAAGTGTTTGAGGTTAAGGACTGCCTGCAGCTGTAAACCATAATAGAGCTGCTTGATCATGAGATTAATAGCTGACCTCTGCCCCAAACCCTATCCATTTATTTATTTTTAGGGAAACGTTAACGAGTGTTCTCGGGACACTCTTTAAGCACTTTAAATGATAAATTTTTAATGAAAGTTGTGTATTGAATGCATTGGAAATTGTAATAGTTGATTTTTTAAAAGAATAATTACTAAATTTAGGGTGCTTAAAGAGTGTCCGAAAGCATTCCTTAACAAAACCCTTATTTTTAGGACTAAAGAACATTATCCATATATCAACTGTAAAACGAAATACTTCATCAATTGCCCAAAAGTCATCACCTCAATTTTCCATTTGTTAACCAGTTTACCTATATCATTTGACTTAATTAATTTTTATTTATTGATTCCATAACAATATTGTGGTCAACTTTAATCACCGTTAGACTTACATGTTACATATAAATAATTTTTTACATACGGAACAATTTTGGGGTATGCACTTAAATGTTCTGATTTTTAACTTTTAATCACCGTTTCATTTGCAAAAAGTAGGGATGACAATTAGAGACTTACGTGTTGCATATAAATAATTTTCTACATACAGAACAAGACACCTATATCCTCGTTATCCGTCACATACTCGTATTTTGATATCGAAGAAAATCGAAACTCATCCAAACCCAGTCAAAACGGAAAAATTCGTCAATTGAGGTGGGTTCGAAGTTTGGATGGGTACCCAAGTACAAGTTTTGTTGCCATGTCTAACTATTAGTTCATGAAGAAGAAGAAAAAAGTTATTTTTATCACTTACAAAAATAAACCAAGGTTCAGCCAATTTTTCTCAAGTTTTTCTTTTTTTGTTTGTGCAATAGTCTATGTGTATTTTATACAAAAATGAGAGATTTAGGTTCCTACAAATTTATTTTTGGACAACTTGGTCCCCCAAAACATTTTAGAATCAAAAAGTTTCATTGAAACGCTTAACCAGTGAAACAACAAAGAATAAGTTATAACAACAACCTCAAATCGCAAAACTGGATAACAGCTGGTAGGATTTTATTCTCCAGTATCTTGTAAGAAAATAAAAGTTGTCCTACAATCACGACTATACTTATGTTTATCATCATAGAGCATGATGTCACCAGTCTATTGAGTAAAGATCTTCTTAGTAGTTTGAAAAATATCCTTATACAACGGATACACGTGACTTCGTTCAAAATCTTCTTATTCACATGGTAACAAACAAGAAATACAGTTCCCTAAAAGAAAAAAAGGAAAGTACAAAATAAAAATTGGTTCTTTTTCATCCCCACAAGTTCGCTATGGGGTTCATGGTAGGTTCTAATTCAAAGGGGACCTCAGATTCTTCTTGTGTTGGCCTACAGCACAAACTGTCCCAACGAACTTCTTCCTGCCAAAGACACATGAAACATCAGGTAAAGGTAACATCCGAGGATTTACCTAACAACTACCAAAGATGATAGCATGAATGCTGATGATATGGAATAGTTTTTGTTAAAAAGAAGCAAAGGTATCAAAGATCACCTCAGACTTGTCATGGTAAAACCGGACAGTGAAGATGCAGCTACACTCTTCGCTATCATGTTCCCTCCTCTGGATTTTCAATACAATAGCATCACAATAGAGGGCATAATCAGATTTTACCTGTGTAAAATTAATAAAGGGTCAAAAGAAGTATCAACGGTTAGGGAATTTATGTATTAGTTAAAAACAGAAAGAAAAAAAAATTACGTTTGGGTTGATATGTTGGTAACAAGTTGGTTGACTTTGCAAACATTTGGATATGTGTTTGTATATGGGTCGAAACCCCCATCAAACGTGTGCTAAATGAACACAGGACAGTTCACTCTCATAGTTCATGTCTTGCAATGTGTGTGAAAAGAAATGAAGTGTACACAAACACAGCAACAATCATGGCCACTGGATACACATTATGTTTATGTAAGTAAAACAAAAAGGCTAGAATTCCTTACATGGAAACATAGTACAAGATGTCCTTCCTTCACCTTGTGACACTCTGAAGCTTCCAATGGGATGGATCTCTGTCGCACCCCATATTTCACATTAATCCATTCATCTTCATCCTTACCGAATCCATGATATCGTACACGAACTTCCTTAAATCACGTGTCACATCAAAAGATACATTAACTTTAATTGTTTGCCTATAATATGCCAAAAGAGCATCCTCTAAGAACAACAATCATTATACAGCAGGATAACTTATGCTGTTCAGAAGTATACAAATATAGGCTGCAGAGTAATTCCATTTGTCTTTGCCATTATTTTTCAATGAATGGAAATATCATAAACAATAGCTAGCAATTATTTACAAGTACTCTTATACATAGTACTATTTAGGGGGTCTTGCATTTTAGAATGCCCTTTTCTCCTGTGGTCATGCATGATTTTGAACTTGAGCAGTTAGAAGTAATGATTCCATTTTTACATATTACCATTTGCATTTTAGAATGCATTTTTTTTGTATATGTTCTCACATGTACCAATTTTCTATCATAACAAGTTTGCTTCTCCTCTAACAGATATTTTTCCTATCAAGGGTTTTTCCACGTTCTTCCTTGCTACGTTATCTCTGTTGTCCAAAGTTTGACAATCACTTTTCACTGCTTATTTTCTATTGCTTAAAAAAGTTAAGAGATTTTCTGCATTTTAACCCACTATGTTGAAAGAGAAAAAATAGTTTATATACACTATTGCCGCTTAACATGCAATTCAAATGAAAGAAAAAAACAAGCTTAATAGTCAGCCACCATATTTTAAGCACAAACAAAAAGAATTAAAACCAAAGATAGGTATTTGAAGTAAAATAAGGAAGGTATGAAAAGAACTATTGCTCTTATATTAATTAGAAATTCAAAGCAGCAACTCAATTTCTTTACAGCCAAACATATAAAAGAATCTTACAAGTTCCCCTGTGCATAGTACTCTATAGTTCAGAAACATTGAAACATCATGCCTGTAATTGGAAAATAAAAAAGCATCAAAAGGCAAGTCAGTAACTAACAAACTAACAAAAAAAAAGGTTAACGATTGTGAAGAGGAGATGGGTTTGGTGGCGGTGTTTTAAAAAAACAAAATCCTTTTGAAGTGAAGAGTGGTGGGGTGGAACATATCATCTTTAATCTTGTTATGAGTGCAATGCCACAAACAAAAACCAGACCATGTCTTATAGTTCTCACGTAATCCAAAATGTTTGAAAATGTCACAATGCACAGTATGCATAAACTCAAAATAGAGCTGCAGCTTAATCAGAAGTTAATTCCTCACCATGCATTGTCTTTTATAGATACCGCTTCAAATGCTAATTCTGACAGATCTGCAGCTTGAATACCTGGCATTATGTGTTAAGAGCCAGAAATCGAAGAAGAGTAAATAGCAGAAAAAAGAAGGGTCGAATCACTGGAAATATGAAACTGCTTGTATAATTGAATAAGAAAAGGATAACTGCAAAAGTGTAAATCTCACTATGCCCAGAGTCAAAGCTCCGACAGAGAACAACGTTCGTTCTCTGCCCATGACTAACAAAGAAAATGATTTTCAAAAGATACCCCTTCTCTCTCTACTCAATCTCTATGTAACCTAATTCTCTTACACAAATAGCAGCCCTTACCAAACTCTGCCAAATCAGCATTTTCCTAACATAAATTTGCACACTATGGGCTAGGAAGTAGGAGCCCGCAGTTGAGATCCTAACATTATGATGAGATATTTTAATTATATTGTGGAATTTTTAATTATAATCTATCCACAGATCAGCACCGACTGTGCTGATAAGTGTTGTCTATGGCGGATGACGGTAAGTGGCAGAGACCCCAAATTTCTGCAATTTAGGCAGTGTTTTGGTGCAACATTATGGCAGGTATGGCAGAAAACCCCACAATATTGGCCGCCATTTACCATATATCGATGAGGCCAAAATCCGCCAACCGATTTTCAATAACACTGGTGCTGATTATCATTTTTAATTCTGGATTGCTTGTAATTCCATTCGATTGGTTTCCTAAAATAGGCTAAAAATATGTAGTTTATACAACTGTGATAATTATTATTGGTATTTCTTTTTTGGTATCATATTATTATTATTTTCTTCAGGTGCCTCATTTTGTCTCAACAACCTGGACATGGCTCATGAAGTCTATGAACCTATGACCTACAATTTGCACAGCTAAACGAGAGAACATATGATTAAGTATAACAAGTGCAGATGCTCATTGATTATATTTCCATCATCAGAAATTAAGAATCACTGTTTGGCAGGAAAAACACCGAAAAGCATAAGAGTAAGTCGTCAAAACATGTACAATATTTACGTTGATTTGAGGTAAAAACAATATCATCTTCAATCAAGGGTGGAGGCTTGTTGGGACAAGGAGAACCACTCCACCCCGCCTCCAAATTTTTTTCTTTTTAATGGATTTATATATATTCATATTGTAGTATCAATCAACCAATCAATCATACGGCTATATATATATATATATATATATATATATATATATATTAGCCGTGTATAAAAGAAATATTGTCTGTCGCAGTGGTTAGCCTACCTCATGAAATTGAAAGGACCGGGTTCAATACGTATGGGTTTCATTTTGCATTTTCATTGTTCGCTACTGTGACAACTTTTCTTCTAAAATAACAAATTGTCTCACTTTAGATTTAACGGTTTAGTAAAGTTCTTGAACAATTTGCCACAATTTGCGACAAAGCTGATCATTCAATGGTTTTTAAACATTTTGCACAAATTAGTGTATTTATCTTTTTTTTTTTTTTTTAACAAGGTGTATTTATCTTGTTTATATATCGGCGAAAAAATTTGTTGTTTACATAGATGATATTGTAATCACAAGAATGACCATTGCGGTATTCAATTTCTTAAGAAGCATCGGTTCAGACATTTCTATACCAAAGATTTGGAACATTTAAAATATTTTCTTGAAATTGAAGTTGGTCAGTCAAGGACTGGCATTACCATCTCGCAGAGGTCTAAGGATATCTTCCAAATGTATCAAATTTGATGCATATGATATACATGCAGCAGCTAGTATGGAATAGAGCAAGTATAAATAATCATCTTATAATTTAAAACTTATTGGCCTTGTATCCGTGGTGCCTATAAAGATAAAGTGTGTCATGTGCATGGAAAAGCATTTCATTCAGAACATTTTTAGTCTCCTATCATTCTCTCTCATTTTCTAAGCTTATTTTCAAGTTTTACCATTTTCTTCCTGCATACCATCTTTGTCTAAACTAACAAATCAACACCATTTACCCCAAAGCAAGTGAATGCCTAGCAATGACAACAAATTAAAGGTCACAGTCGCAGATAACTAAAATGATCATGTGTTCCAGTAATGTAGTTCGTTCTTCCTTCCTTTTCAAATTCATAGCAACATTAAAATCTAAGAGCAAAAAAGGAAAACCTTTTGGTTTCGGAGAGCTTTTATTTCCCTTTATCGAAGAAGATTTGCCGGAAAGATCAACAACTAGGTTCAGCCCCTCAGGTGATGAAGCAAAGTGACCCTTTGTCTCTGTATGTTTATTTTGCAACCACTGCTGCACCTGAAAACCCAAAACAACCAGTTCGTCATTATAGCATGCTACTATTATCCATACACTCCAAAATTTGTCAAAAACTATAAAGAAGCCTTAACAACCTGTTCCCATGTTAAAGAAGTTTTACCATCACTGTTAGATGAAGAGCTGCAAAATCAAAACAAATAGGTCACATATGACATATCATAAATAATGAACGTAACACAAAGGCCCTGTTTGGATAAATAACTTATTTTGCAGCTTATAGCAGAAGTGCTTATCATATGAGCACATATGAATAAGCTATTTCTATAACACACAACAAAATAAATTCAAACCGGTTTTGTATAATCTACAAGTTTGTTTCATAATTCTGGAGAGCTAATGAAATAATCTGAAAACAACTTACGAATAAGTTCTCCCAAACAATCTCACAGGTACTTATGTCAATCCAAACAGGACAGGCAATAGTCCTCTTTATTTTCAGCTTATTTCCATAAGCTCATCAAAATAGCTTATAAATTATACGAAAAGACTTTGACTTTATTTATCATATAAGCGCTTACGGATAAGTTATTTCAATCACAGAAGACAAAACACAGTCAAACTGTTTTTGCATAATCTATAAGCTATTTTCATAAGCTCTCCAGAAGAGCTTAATGAAATAAGGGGAAAACAACTTATGAACATGCCATAAGTTGTTTTCATAAATTCTCCTAGACACTGTCATAAGTACTTATTCCAGTAGATAAGCTAAAATAAGTCAAACAGGCTGACACTATGGTTAATAAGAAAATACTGAATTCACCTAAAATTTGCAGCAATATCCTTGCAGAAATTGGGATCAAGTGATTTTTCTCCGACGTCATTGTAAATTCTTTCCAATTCCAATATCTACAAATGAGGGTGAAACAAAGGGAAATTGTTAGATATTGCATGAAAATGAAAATGTAAAGAAACAGTGAAATGAAATTGATGTGAACAGAAATGACCTCGTCTAAAGAGAGCTTAGGGAATGGAGATTCGTTGGAAGTTAACTCTTTCATCGCTGCTTCAACTTAATCGCCGCTGATTTCCGAGCAGTTCAGTTCAGTTCAGTGCCACTTCAACTAGTCTTGGTTCGATTTTTTTTTTTTTTCTGCTCTTGTTTGTGTCCAAAAATATAAAAATGCCTCACTTTTGCAAAAAATTGCATAAATGCCCTACTTTTCAGAATTTTTTGGTACCTTGCAACCCCCACTTGCGGGGTACCTTTAAAAAAAAAATTTAAAATTTTAACTACCCCGCAAGTCAAATTGACGTGGTATTTTTTGATTTTTTTTTTAAATTTTATTACCTCGCAACCCCCACTTGCGGGGTATTATTTAATTTTTTTAAAATTTTTTTTAATACCCGCAGGTCAAATGACTTGTTTTTTTTTTTGGTTTTTTGTTTTTTTAATTTTTAAAATACAAAAAAAATAATAAATAAATTAAAGATAAATTAGCTACTAATTTATCCTTGATAAATTAGCTACTAATTTCTTTATATCATTTGTTAGATTGACAGGTGTAGGTTCAAGATACTACGAGAATCCAAGCCATGACACTATATCTTACAGAAAAAAGTTTGATGACATACTACCACATGATGTAATATTTTAATTGATTTTTTAATCATGAGTTCATATATATATATATATCAAAATTGTTAGCCTTACACTACAACTTCTCTCTTGTGCCAGTTTAAATGGAGACCTTACAAGAAGGTTCCATACAACCAGCCTGAAGACTATTGGGAATGGACAGCAACAACTTACCTTATATGTTTTGACAAAGTTGAATGGCATCCAACTGATAGGGTCAAGCTTCAATTTGGTTTGCCACAAGAAATACTCAGGGCCCCAAGAGACATGCGACAATTCCATACGGTGGACAAACGGTTCAAGACGTGGTACCAATCAAATGGTTTTCGCTTTCCGATAGAGAGTCAACATTGGGACAACCGACGGAGTTATACTTTACCTCGCATGCAGCCAAGATCACTCACCCCAAGTCATGCATATATTGAGTGGTTGACAACCACATGCAACCCACGTCTAAGGATTTCAGTTGAGACAAAACCATCAGATTCAGATCCAGACGAACAAGAAGAGCCGGAACATGAACCTGAAATTCACAACAACCAAACACCAATTCATGATGATTTTTGGGATCAAGACATTTTTTCTCAACTACAAGATCATCAATCCCAACCACATACAACACAAACACATTCATGGTTCTGTAATGTATGAATTTCTCGACACCCCCCAACAAAATATCATCCAACCACCACCATATACCTCCCCGAGAAATGCATATGAGCCCCAATATCAGTCAACTTACCAACAAAATTCAATGCCAAATTATGGTTACAATGACCCAAATCAAGCTACCACATCCAACAACAACTACTTCTCCTATAATGACTCAAACCAAGCTGGACCATCCAACATCAATTACCCCCCTACAACAGCCAACAATACCCAATGTACACCAACCAAAACTACAACCATCCACCAACACCAACAAACCTATTATCTCACTTCTCTCCGGCTTCGTTCAACGACAATGAACAATTTCTGGATATTGGATGGCAAACAAGGGAACACGATGTGTCGTTGTCATTGGGTTATGGTAGTCAAATACAATCAGCTACAGATAACAATGACGAAGACCAACATGACCCTCAAGTAAATCGCGGAAGAAAACGTCGAAAACGAGGGTGTGGGACAGCCGGGCATTTATAATAATTATAGATATTATGATATTTAATTTATTTATTAATTTTTTTGTCCTTCTTTTTTGTTTATTATTTTTTTTGTATTTTAAAAATTAAAAAAACAAAAAACCAAAAAAAAAAACAAGTCATTTGACTTGCGGGTATTAAAAAAAATTAAATAATACACCGCAAGTGGGGGTTGCAAGGTAATAAAATTTAAAAAAAAAAAAAATTCAAAAAATACCACGCCAATTTGACTTGCGGGGTAGTTAAAATTTTTTAAAAAAATTTTAAAGGTACCCCGCAAGTGGGGGTTGCAAGGTACCAGAAAAACTGAAAAAGTAGCACACTTTATTTTAAATTTTTAACAAGTATCTTTAATTTAAGGACACTTGTTAGTATGATCCTTACACAATGTTTTTACGAAATTACTTTTTTTTACTGTTTAATCAAAGTTTTAAGAATATTTGTTAGCATTTTCCTATAAATTTATTGTATTTGATTTCAATCTTTTTTACGTGGTTAAGAAAGAAAAACAAAAGAGAACTATATTAAAAAAACAAAAAACCAAAAAAAAAAAACAAGTCATTTGACTTGCAGGTATTAAAAAAAATTAAATAATACCCCGCAAGTGGGGGTTGCAAGGTAATAAAATTAAAAAAAAAAAATCAAAAAATACCACGCCAATTTTACTTGCGGGGTAGTTAAAATTTTTAAAAAAATTTTTAAAGGTACCCCGCAAGTGGGGGTTGCAAGGTACCAAAAAAACTGAAAAAGTAGGGCACTTTATTTTAAATTTTTAACAAGTATCTTTATTTTAAGGACACTTGTTAGTATGATCCTTACACAATGTTTTTACGAAATTACTTTTTTTTACTGTTTAATCAAAGTTTTAAGAATATTTGTTAGCATTTTCCTATAAATTTATTGTATTTGATTTCAATCTTTTTTTACGTGGTTAAGAAAGAAAAACAAAAGAGAACTATATTAAAAAAACAAAAAACCAAAAAGAAAAACAAGTCATTTGACTTGCAGGTATTAAAAAAAATTAAATAATACCCCGCAAGTGGGGGTTGCAAGGTAATAAAATTAAAAAAAAAAAAAAAAAATCAAAAAACGCCAATTTTACTTGCGGGGTAGTTAAAATTTTTTAAAAAAATTTTAAAGGTACCCCGCAAGTGGGGGTTGCAAGGTACCAGAAAAACTGAAAAAGTAGGGCACTTTATTTTAAATTTTTAACAAGTATCTTTATTTTAAGGACACTTGTTAGTATGATCCTTACACAATGTTTTTACGAAATTACTTTTTTTACTGTTTAATCAAAGTTTTAAGAATATTTGTTAGCATTTTCCTATAAATTTATTGTATTTGATTTCAATCTTTTTTTACGTGGTTAAGAAAGAAAAACAAAAGAGAACTATATTCTACAAAATCAAGTTCCCATGAAGTATGTTGCTATGAGGTTCGATAAGTCTGAGAGAGGAGAGGTGTAAATCATAAGATCTAATGAGGAAGAAACTTCAATCTTTACCAAGTCCACAAAACTATTTCTTTCACAAAGTGTGTGAGTGATAAATATATTCTAAATGAAGTTGAGAAGATCCCCGGTGTCTTAAATCAAAACAAAATAATCCCTACGTCCTAAATTGTATGTCGTTTTCAAAAAAAATTTGTCTCAAATTATATGTCGCTTTACAATACCAATGAAATATTAATATTACTTTTCTTATTATATCCTTAACTATTAATTCCTCTCTCTTCTTTCGATTATTTCATTTATCTTTCTCATACTATTTATTAAGGATAATTTTGTAAAACAACTCATAATTTCTTTTCCCCACACAATATTAATTACATTTCTTAATATGTGTGAAATGACCAAAATGTCATATAATTTAGAACGGAGGGAATACTTTGACAAATCGGGGAGTGTGCTTCTTGATAATGTTAACACGGTACTGTTAATGATGTTGGAATGTGTGTCATACTATAATTCATTCATGAAGAGCTACTTTAACAAAAGTTTTTTTTTTCTTTCTTCAGAAGGTCGTCGATTTTTTTATTGTCCATGTAACATTGTTCTTCCTTTAAATAGTATTTTTATACTTATAATTTATAGATTTTCAAATTTTCTTCCAATTTCAACCTTATTATTTTTATTTTATTAATTTTTTACCGTTTGTGAAATCAGAAAACTACACTCGACCATTTCATAAGACATCGTCCTACTCCTACATCCTCTCAATTGGTTCCTTGATAATTTTTCAATACATCAAAGCTTTCCAAATTTTCCAGAACTAAACTTTTCTTCTCAAATGGTAATTTCCAACAAACAACTCAAGCTGGAAAAAGAAATTAAGAAATGGTTAAATTATGTTTTTCCCTTTGAAAAAAAATATATTTATCTATCCCAATCGAGAAAAATATCAATTTGTTCATATTTATCTATTCGAACGCGAAAAAATAGTTTAGAGTGAGTGAGGTTTTTAAGAAATCATTAAAGTAGACATCGATTATCAAATCATATATAGTAGAAATGAGCAATCCCTCTGTTCATTTTAGAAAAGTATTCACGACATGTGATATTCTTATTAAGATATATATATGCATAAATATAATATTGCAATTGTTTGAAACGTATCAAAATAATGATTGAAATATTCAAAATTAATAAATATTAATATTGATAATTTATGGGTTTTGTTAAAAAAAAAAAAAGTTTGAAGTTTCCTCTGCAGTTAAATGCAGAAGTTTTAACTGCAGCCGGTTCTATAATTCGGTTGTTAACTGCCGAGAGACATTTTTGTCTTTTACATGTGTTTCTCAGCCAAACCAAATGCGTCAACAACAATTTTCAAAAATAAGTCGATCAAAATGGGCTAGTAGGTTTTACGCCCTCCTTCCATATATCCCCATTTTACTTTATTTTTGTCCCTAAATGTAAATTCTCTCTCAAATTACTAAATACATTTTTTTTTCTCCCTAAACGTACCCTTAATTAATACTCCTTCCGTCCCAAATTGTATGACGTTTTGAACATTTGACACATATAAAGAAATGCAATTAATATTGTGTGGAAAAGAGATATTATGAGTTGTTTTACAAAATTGTCCTTAATAAATAATATGGGAAAAATAAATGAAAGAATTGAAATAAGAGAGAGTAATATATAGTTATGATATAATAGGAAAAGTAACATTAAAGTTGCATTGGTATTGTAAAGCGACATATAATTTGGGACAAATTTTTTCACTAAAGCGACATACAATTTGGGATGATGGATGGAGGTAGTACTAATTTGAGACATTAATTACACTGCCGTGATCTTTATTAACTGTGATCGTTCTTAAACACGTGATTTGGTTAAGGTTTTACTAAACCCTAAATCATAAAAGAAAAATATGTCGCCCATTTTAAATGTGTACGTAATATTTTGATTTCTCTCAAAGCAAGCACCGATCTCCTCCGGCGATTCAAGCCACACACCGCCGCGAAGCTAGAATCAAACTCTAATACCTACCCACAAACATGGTTCAACTACACCATAATCAAAAAGCTTCATTCACGAAGGTCGACGGTTTACAAATTGATTGGAAACCATCACCTGTCATTGCACTAGCCACCAGCGTCGACGGCTTACGTGTTGCCGCTGCTCGCGAAGACGGTTCCCTCGAGCTCTGGCTCGTCTCTCCCGGCTCTGACCGTTGGCATTGTCAGTTAACCATTCGTGGTGATCCTAATAAAAGAGTTTCTTCGCTTGTTTGGTGTAATGGTTCCGATTTTGGTCGTTTGTTTTCTTCTAATTTGGATGGCTCTGTTTCTAAGTGGGATTTTTTTCATCTCAAACAAACGGTATGGAGATTTTGTATTTGATTTTGAGCTTTGGATTATAGAATTGATTTTTACAGTTGAATATATTGTTCAACTAATTTTAGTCATAATTAATTCATTTAAATTTAATTTTAGCCAACCAAATAGACACTAGGGGTTAATGAAACTTCGTTGAAGATCGAATCGATTGGGAGTAGAGAGTTTGAAGCCAGATTTTACCTACATTCCGTTGAACTCTGGATTACTAGAACCAACCCTTTACCCTTGGAAACCAGAGATTTATGACAAAAACACAAGTTAAACTATTGTTTTAATTTATTATTTATGATGATGATGTTGAAAGAGTGCATTTAATGATATGGACTATTTAGAAAAGAGTTACTCTTGAGGTAAATTTGGTATAGTATGTTAGTTCAGTTTTTTGTTGCTATGAAGAAAAAGTTAATATTATTGCTGGTAACAAACAGTGTAAATGAGAGCTGGTATAATGGGTGCACCATTATACCAGTCAGTGCATGAGGTCCATCATTGGAACAGGGCCATATTGCAGGTCCCCTTCATTTTTTGTTTAGTTATTGTTGCTGCCATTTAGTTTTTTCAGGACTTAACTATATTTATTATGTGTTTATAGACAGTGCTAGAGTCAGATGGCATCGCAATCTGGAAAATGGCTGTTACACTGCCTAAGATCGGTGTTGTAAATGCTGAGACAAAGGGTGATCGTTTGTGGAATAGACATGTTGATTCCTGCGGGTCTGAGAACAGCGAAAGCGATGAAGATTCTGACTCACCTGCTACCGTCATGCAATCTATTCTTGGGTTTCCACGTGTAGCAATTGGTTATGATGATGGGCGTGTGGGAATTTATGCCATCTCTGACGCGGATGAATTTATGCATTTGAAATCCTTGCTTCGAGTCAAAGGTCAGAAGGCTTATTTTTTGTGTTTTGAATTGCCTTGTTTGCTTGGTGCCATTTTTCTCTGTTGTAACTTCTACTTGATTTATACTAAGAGAATGTTTTGTGGTATTGTTTTCAGGACGAGTTTTAAGTGTGACTTGGAGTGAAGATGCTAACTACATATATTCAGGCAGTAGTGACGGGTACATATTAATGTTGCGATCACTGAGTGATTAATGCCTTGTTTTGTATTATTCCAGCATTATTTTTTATCATTACATCTACATAGTTAGATATGCTTATGTTTCTTGTCTTTATCTCCTCACAGGTTAATACAAATCTGGGATGCTATGTCAGGTCATGAAGTCGATTGGACTAAAGTTGGACAGGAACTCTGTATATGGTCATTGTTGTTTTTAAGGTGACAGTAGAGGCATCATTTTGTTTATATAGAAATTTGTGCACCTAATCTTCACAACCTTAGTTACTGATTGTTAGTTATTTTAGGTCAGGGACACTTGTTAGTGCTGACAGCAGCGGTAGTGTCCAGTTTCTGGATAGCAAAAATCTATCACTGTTGCAAACACATTCATTACACAAGGGAGATGCAATTGCTCTTGCAGCAGCCCCCAGTCATGATATGGTGTTCTCTGCTGGTTCTGATGGCCAGGTATGGAGTTGCATAATTTGTTGAATCCTTATGAAACCAAAGTAATTGATCTTTACATTGATGGTTATATGTTGCTATGATTCCTTGTGGATTGGGGGGTTTTGTTTTGAGTAAAGCAAGATTGCAACACTTGTGGACGTTTTTCAAACTTAATTCACTGTATTTATTCTTGGAGATTGTGCTATGTGGGTAATAGAAGGGATGTGGTAACATGTTTGAGTAGATTCTATGCTATTATCAAATCCGAAAAGCTTTTAATGATTTGATCATGTATTCCTTAATTCTCGTTTCTTCCGACCTTGATCATATATTCCTTAATTCCCCCTTCTTCCAACCTTTATCACTTTGAATTGTGAAAAATGTGTGAACTGCCATCTCCAACCGTAGTCTTCATTTTCTCTCAAACTTTTATGTAATTACGTTAGTGTTTAGATAGTGCGACTAGTACAAAACATAGTAAAAGATAATTGATTCCATTTAACATTGTGATGTATTTCTATTTATAGCAATTTACTATGGTTTAGTACCTTTGAGACAAAATTTCTATGTATCGTAGGCTATTAGCTGTGTAACTCAAAAGTAATAAGTTGCTTGCTGGCACTGGCAGTATATATAGTTTTTTTTTTTCTTTTCATTCTGGTTTGTTTTCTGTGCCTTTTTTTGTTTTATTAACTTAAATAACTATGGTTATATTATATATGGTGTACCATCCCCTTGCTTGGAATGTGAATGTTTCGGTATCTGGAATTGCTCTAGGTGGAGGTCCATTGTCAATCGTATGTATCTCACATATCATTGCATTACATTTTTTGAACTCTTCTGCTTTTATATTTGAACTCTTCTGCTTTTATATATTCCCAATAAGTGTGTTGTTATGTCTACAAGTCAAAGTTGTCATATGTTATTATTTATTATTCATCAAATAATTTACTATCGCTCTACTTTTGCGCAAGGTTCCGTATGCTTAGTCTGTTAAGTGATAACCAAGTGCATTTTAATAATGTTGGTTTATTTAATTTGTATCAAGGTCATTCTTTATACGATGTCAAAATCATCTAACAATGTGAATTCTCCAACAACTATGAAATGGATCCATGTTAAAAGTGTAAGAGCTCACACTCATGATGTCAGGGCCTTGACTGTTGCAGTACCAATAGTGGAAGAAGGTCTGCTTGAAAGTTCCTTGTTATTAATTTTTGTTATTTATTCTGTGAAAATTGTATTAGCAAGTTTGGATGAGCTTATTATGCAAAATCGTAAGGTACTTTGGGATTAAGCAAAGCAGTTTTGGAAAACTTGAAATTTCATTTTTTTTTTTTATAATAATAGAAGCTGAAAACTATTTTTCTTGCTACTTTCAGAAGATCAACTTTTTAGCTTAACCAAAACTATTTTATACGCAGAAAAGGTGTTTATTTTCTATAACAAACTTGTCGAATTGGGCACCATATCTGCTGAGATGCTTGTAAATGAGATCTTTAGTTATGAATGCAGTTGATATTTTCATAACTTAACCACAGACTTCTGTTTTTAGCAGAATTTTTGCCGGTTGAGAGAATTAAAAGAATGCGACGTGAAAAAAAACCCAAGGATTTCAGCTACCATAAGTGGGCTCATATGAAGGGTCCCATGCTTATCTCAGCAGGAGATGACACAAAACTCTTGGCATACCCTGTGAAAGAATTCGCTATTCGTGATATATGTCCTGCACCTCAAGGAACACCTATTCAACTCGTCCTTAATACTGCCTTCAATCAATCATCAATGCTTTTAGTTCAGTCTTCACATTGGTTAGATATTCATTTGCTACAACTCAGAAATGTTCATACATCTGGACGCCATGCGAATCCTAAAATGCAGAACTTCAAAATATATGCGTCAGCCCGAGTCCAGAGTCGGGCTTCTCGACAGATAATTTGCAGCACCATTTCCAATTCGGGGGTGCTTGTTGCGTACTCTGATCATGAAAAGCCTAGTCTCGTTGAATTGAAGTGGGAAGTTGGGAAAATCACATTAAGTACAAAAAAACTTCCTCAAAGATTACCATTTACCCATTCTATGATGTTTACTCATGACTCCGCTTGGTTAATATTAGCTGGGCATGATAGAAGAATATATGTGAGCTAGTTATATACTTCATCTTCATTTTTGGATTAAAATATCATAATCTTTGGAATATAGAACTGTCTAGTTTGCTTTATTGACACTCTTCACTTTCGAATGCTATAGGTTGTGGATGTGGGCAGCTCAAAACTAGTGCATACTTTTACACCCCGTCGTGAGTTGCATGATGAGGAATCATCTCTTACTGAGCCACCCATAACAAAACTATATAGCAGTTCTGACAGGAAGTGGTTGGCAGCTGTGAACTGCTTTGGCGACATATACATATTTAACTTGGTGATACTAAGGTGTTGCCTCTAATTTGCTTAACCTTTTCAATTTTTTTCAATACACATGTTACTCTAGTTGCTTGCATGAAGCTAGAATATCCATTAATCTTTATAGATAAAACAGAAACTTTTGGGAGACTCAACCTCCTTTTTGTGTAACAGGCAACACTGGTTCATTTCAAGATTGGATGGTGCTTCTGTTACAGCTGGTGGATTTCCGCCCCAGAACAACAATGTACTGATAGTTACTACTTCCTCAAATAAAGTGTATGCATTTGACATTGAGGCCGAAAAGTTGGGAAAATGGTCAAATCGGAACACACATGTTCTTCCTATGACATTCCGGGAATTTCCTGGTGAAGTTATTGGGCTTTCATTCCCTCCCTCGTCAACTTCATCGTTGTTTGTTGTTTATAGCTCCAGGTATGTTCTTTTCATATATCAAGGAATTACATGTTATATGCAACATAATTTTTTTGACTTATAATCATTGTTTATTAATTTCAAACTAGTGGTTTATGACCCCATGGACGTGGGCGGGTGGCTCAGTTAACTAAGCCGCGCTGAACTTGTGGGTAGACCAAAATTTGATCCCTGCATAACACATATTCTTGGGGAGGGGTGGAAAGCTTTAAGTTGTGACCTACGCACCCGAGCGGAGATTAGTTCCATTATTGGTCCAAAGGACCAATGTTTATAGGGATAATCTGTGGTGCCATTGGGGTGCTAAATGCCCTAATTATGGTGGTTTCCTACCAGAAAAGCTAGTAGACAGTAGTTTATGTTTTGTACACGTCATGCACTTTTCTGTTAATGTTTTTTTAGTGGCAAACAGAGACTCAAAAAAACTTTAGAGTTGCATCTAACTATAGTTTCGTAGTCTCACTAGAAAATATACCCATATTCACAACCAGAATAATATCTATTTGTGATCTTGTAACATTTGATACATAGTTGTTGGTTTTGTGAATGTGACACACATAACCCATTTATGTTAGTTTTTGTTTTTTGAACAAGCCAAACTAGCCCACCGAACCATTTATGTCAGATGGTTTCAGAATTGTGATAAACTGCCTGTTAATCATTTTAAGTAGAATGCGATGTTAACTTTTATTTTTGTTTGAAGTAATTTATTTCTCATATTTAACAATTGTTCTATCCTCAGGGCAATGTGCTTGATTGACTTTGGATTGTCCCTTGAACAAGACGATAATGATGTGCTAGATATTCAAGATCCAACTGTCCAGAATTTACAGAATTTTAATGTTTTACCTTTAGATAACCCTGTTTTATTTTTAGCTTACATGTCAAAAAATTCCTTCTTTATGGTAGACAAACCTTGGTTGGAAGTGGTCAAGAGTTTAGAAGCCTCACCGATCCACAGGCATGTTTTTGGGTCATAAGTAAAGATTGTTCTTATGTGAGGGGGATGCATCGTGATCAAGAATTTTATTATTGGTCAAATAGCACACTGGTTAAACTCACACCCCTAATTGTGGAGAAGGGGGGAATATTGGTCAAGAGTTTAGTTTATTTAATATTTCAAATGTAAGATATTTTGTTTAATATTTCTAGGTGGCGTCTAAGGTGAACCATCAAATAAGTGGTTCATCGGTGAACCACTTTCAGATACCGTCAGATTAATTTAAAAGGTTTGCATTTCGTTCAACTGCTGCCTTTTGACAGATATTCATCCACCCACCGCCCCCATTGTCTAATCTACAATAACCAAGAAACATTAAGACTCTTCATTTTGGCACTCAAAATCCTTAATTTCATATCTAAGCATTTCATGAAACATAGATTTTGCATAATATAAAACCTTGCTTTCAATTTAAAATGATTCGGTTGCTCTTACATCTCAAAAGAGAAAATAAATTTTTTGAAAAAGATTTTTTAAAACTAACATATTAAACCTTGTTCCTTCACTTCCTACGGTTATCATATTCACATCTTAATGAAAGAAACATATTTTCGAATTTGAAGAAATTTCTATAGTCTTGCTTGAAATAATTCTCATAGCCATAAAATACATCCCAAATGGTGGCAGTGAAATTGATCGGAGATGTTGAGACAAGAATAACTTGTTGAAGGGATTTATGACAGTGGGCAGCATGGAGTTTGAGAACAAAACAGGTAGTAGGAAAAAGAAGAGAGATGTGATCTGGTGTGTACGGTGCATACTAGAATCTTTAGGCTCGATTAATCTAATGGCTCTTGTTTGTTGTTCAAAGTGGTTCACCGGTGAGGGACTTAATAGAACCCTCACCCTAGAATCCACCCTATTTCAAATGTAAAATCTTAGCGTTTAAAATTTTGCATCGAGATCCGTAATTTTGAGTTTTTATTCCAGGTCCATGTTTAATGCGCTTTCATGAGATGCACCTATGCTCATTTGAGATATGTATTAACAATTAACCTTCTATTGATTTTTGGTCTCAACCTTCTCGTTCTCATAGAAAAAGACATCTCATGATTCGTAGTCTGGTTAAGTGGTAAATAAAGTTTAGGCAAAAAATATATCTAATTCATCACGATTAAAAGAGAAAGTGCAGTCCTAAGCAAATATTGTTTTGGTTATACTATAAAATTTAGCCAAAAAATACATATGCGTCAAAAATAAAAAATGAGGGCAAAATTACATATTTGATTCCTTAACTTATTTTGTGGTTTTAATTTGATTTCATAACTATTTCATAACTATTTGTCATGTTTTGGTCTTATAACCTTACTTCTGTTAATCAATGTAGTCTTTTACATCAAATTTACGCAAATGATTGTTTTGGTGTATGTTTGATTTTGCGGTAAAAAAATTAAAATGATTTTTAAAGAATTGATTTTACTTAAAAGTGAGTTGAGTTAAAGTGATTTATGTTTTGATACATCCATGTAAAAGCAAGTTTACAATAAAATCGAATATAAAAGTCATTTGGAGTTTAAGGGGGATGTATTGGATTATGATTATATGAGATTTTAAAAGACTTTTTAATTGTGAAAAAGTCTTTTGGTATTCAATCAAAACTTTTTGCAACTTAAAAAAAGTCTTGTGGTATTCAATCAAGACTCATTTTCATTTTAAAAAAATCTTGAAGTATTCAATTAAGATTTTTCATCACTTAAAAAAAATCTCGTGGTATTCAAAATCATTCAAATTTCGAAGGATTGTTTAATAAATTGGGTTTTGATGGATTTTGTGGGATTTTTTAGTGTAATTTTAACAAGAAAAAGTCTTTCATGAAAATATGAGATTTCTTGGGATTGTTTTTCTTTTAAAAGTTACTCTCTCTCTCTCTCTCTCCCTCTCTCTCTCTTCGTCTCTCTTTATCTCTCATAA
Organism: Medicago truncatula; assembly: GCF_003473485.1. Classification (NCBI taxonomy): domain Eukaryota; kingdom Viridiplantae; phylum Streptophyta; class Magnoliopsida; order Fabales; family Fabaceae; genus Medicago; species Medicago truncatula. Next base: position 4,300,103 of record NC_053049.1, read on the forward strand.
AAAAATCAAAAATTGTATTGAGTATATTACGATAGAGAATATACTGTAATCATTTGTTTTCAATGAGAGTCCTTCAAATTCATAAAATCTTTTGAAATCTTATAAATCCTTTAAAATCGTATGATGTAAATCCATTAAAATCGAAATTGAAAATTCTGATAGTCTTTTAAAATCATGAAAGTCATTAAAATCTTTTAAAATCTGAGACTTTTTTAAGCACAAATTATCCTTTAAAATCATAATTCAATACACCCTCCTAAAGCTACAAATTTTAACTTCAAATTAAAATCAAGTTTCTTGACCAAAAAAAAAAAAAAAATCAAGTTTAGAAGTAAAATCAATTCTAACCGGAGAAATTATGTTAAAATTAATTCTAATCATCCAAACATATCAAAATCAATCCTACACCTCTATGAAAAGAAAAGAAAAACATGATTGGTTTGCTGGGGAAGACAAAAAGCGTGAGGGAAAGAGTGAATGAGATTTTGGGTGTAAATGAGATTGTGGACATGTTTTTGACTATAAAGACCTTTATGACAGAGGTGTACCCCTTGCGAGGCCATGGGAACGATAAACCCCATGGGACACTTGACATGGCCTCATGGACGGTTTCACTGGCCGGCGACCCCAGGCGGTCGCCCGGGCTCGATCGATAATTTTTGCACATTAGACTCAACCCAAAAGCCAATTAACATACTTACAAAAAGAAAAATTTGGGCAATCTAAAAATTCTCACACGCAAATAGGTCTCGGAATTTTATTTAGCACACAATTGATGGGTTCATCTCTCTTATTTTAACGGGTTAATTGTTCAAATTGACTCTGTAATATACCTTATGTCTGAAAAATGACCCTTAAAAATACAAAACATATATTCTAGCATTGTGACTTGAATTTCTTCTTATTTTTGACCACCCTGTAATATACGTGTAGTCTAAAAATGTGACCTACATGTTGAATTTTTTCATTATTTTTTTCGTACATGATTAGCACGTTAAAATATAGCTTTACATAAAAAATTAAATTTCTTCGACCACAGATAAATTAATTATGAATTTTCATTCCCTCATAATTATGAATTTCTTAAACAATTTATAATTAATTTGTATCTCGTTTAAAGACTACAAAATTTCACTGTAAAGGTTCTTATCATGTTCTAGTCATGCCTACAAAATTAGGGAACTAAATTTGACTTGTGAGTATACGCTTACGCGGAACAAAATTTCAATTTTGCACGTCTTGGTTGAAAAATCATAATAAATTTAAACGACTTCGAAATGCTATGAAACCTTACATATCCTTTTTATGTATTTTTATAGATGTCTTTGCAAATAATGAGCTCAAAATTCGATTTATAGGTCGAGATTTCCATTGTTTTGTTTTTTGAGCTTTTGACACTTTAAAAATTCATAATTAATTTGTCGTTTGTCGAAAATTTATAATTTTTTTGTGCAAAGCCGTATTTTAACGTTCTTAACTCGCCTCTAACAAATCATGAAAAAATTCAATCTCTCGAATTCCTTTTTGGACTTCGCGTATATTACAAGGTTATAAATAATAAAAATTTCGAATTATATGGTCAAAATACATGTTATTTAATTACAGGGCCAATTTTCAGACTTCACATATATTACATGGTTAATTTTAATTAATAATCTTATTTTAAATTGTACTTTTATTGACAAAATGATAAACCTCTTTTATTTCAATTTTTTTAATTATTAAAATAAATAAAAAAATTGATTTATGACTGTTGCTATAATTTGGGATAAATTTTTCGCCCGAGCTTCATAAATTTTCTGGCTCCACCACTGCATGGCCTCATGCTTTTCTGACGATATGTCATGGCCATACCCCTGAGAAACATTATGCACAAAAGAAAGAACAATCATCTTTTTCTGGAAACATCTCTCATGAGTATAACAGAAGACAGTGGTAAGCCCTCTCTTTATTACTACCAAATTTTTGGAATTTCGAATTTAAAAGTAAGGTTTCCATTGGCATATGCAATCTTTTGAAAAAGGTTTTTTGCGAAGGGTTTTCCAGGTCGTAGTTTGCACGTGGCAACTTTGCGAGAGATTTTTGGACTAGGAAAGTATTGCAGTCAAATCAATATCTTTTTTTTGTGGCGGCATTTTGTAGCAATGACACTGATTCATATGTCAAGAAGTAGGATAAGTGAATGGAAGTTTGTGGTTTATTGTGAGTATGATTTTCAGAATTTCTGATGCTAAAGTTCTAGTGCCTCAAATTCACATTCGAACCTCGTTCTCTCATACAATTCATGCGCAGGGCACCATCAAATATGTTTAGCTTAAATATGTATTTCATTCTTGCAATTAGGGGTCGTTAATCCTTGCAATCATTAATTATTTTAAATTTCGTCATTTGACCAACTTAATCACTGTCACGTCACTAATTTGATGACATGACAATCACTGCCACACATGAAATTCCAATTTTGCCCTTAAGAAGAGGACAAAATATTGAAGAAAGAATTGGAAACTCAGGGGTAAAATTTGAATTTCATGTGACAGTGATTGCCACGTCTTCAAATTAGTGACGTGACAGTGATTAAGTGGGAAGAGGGACGAAATTTTAAATGATTAAACATTGCAAGGGTAAATTGCAAGGATTAACAAATACATGGACCAATTTTTAAACAACCCCTAATTACAAGGATGAAATACATATTTAAGCCATTTAATGTTTATGTAAATGATTCTTTATTAATTTCACCATCAATGAGACAAAGTAAGCATAACATGGAATAGTTTATGGATCAAGTATTCATTTCTTTAATCACCAACATTTAATCCTTAGGATTGCAAGAGTATTTCAAAGTGTGAGAAAGATTCGAGAAAGATAAGGTTTTTTTTTTTTTTTATAGAATATATATTTTCTCAAAAAGAAAATAGAAAAATATAGGTTTAAATATATTTTAGTCCCTACAATTATAACCTTAAGTTTCAGTCCTGCAATTTTTTTTGGGTTCACAGTCTACAAATTCAAAAAGTTGTTGTTTTTAATTAGTCTTTAACGTCAGTTTAAAAAATTATTTCTTAGCTCTTGACGTCATACATGTAACATAATTATATTAGACCATGTATGACGTCAAGAGTTAATAAACATTTTTTTTAAGAAATAAAAAGTAAAAACAATATTGTCTTCTAGAAAAACCCTAAAGTTTAAAGTATATTATAATAAGTTTTTTTTTTTTGTTTTTTATGGTAATTTTTTTTCTTATGTATACATGGTGGTAAATATGCGACCATAAAACTCTTGACAAAAAAAAAAAAAAAAAAAAAACTACATGAAACTCACATATACAAATAGAAGGCTCGAGATCTGAACTCGAGACACTGGAAATATGCGACCTAACAATTATTTTCATTTGTTAGTTGAATTAGGACTTATAAATATAAGTTTCTTTATTTTTTAATATAGTTAATCTAAATAAATTGATAGACTAAATTATTTTAGAAAATGACATTAAAAATAAATCAATGAGTCAACAAACATATGCTTTTTTTTTTTACACAAAATTATAATTTATAAAATAACATTAAAAATAAATCAATAGTCTCCCTAAAAAAAATCAATAGTCAACAAACATATAATTTTATTTCATTAAAATAAAAAATTAGCAGTCAAACTAACAAAAATATAATGAGAACCAAGACTAATAAATAAATAAATCTATAATATATAAATTTATTTCATCAAAATAAAAAATTAGCAGTCAAACTAACCAAAAGAAAAAAACATAATGAGCACCTGGACTAGTAAATAAATAAATAAATAAATAAATCAATAATCTCTCTCTCTCTCTCTCTCTCTCTCTCTCTCTCTCCCTCCCTCCCTCCCTCCCTCCCTCCCTCCCTCCCTCCCTCTCTCCCACCCTTCCCTATCAATTCCACAATTCTTAGATCATTTGGAAAGCTGCTCTGAAACGACAATGACACAACCAACCTCCAAACTTCTTCACCTTGCCACCATCCTTTGGATGTTCTGTCAAAAGAAAAAAGTCACGGAGACAGAAGAAGAAGAAGACGGATCAATGGCAGAAACAAAAGAAGACATGATCAGTAGTCTACCTGATTGTGTGTTGAGTCACATTCTATCTTTTCTTCCGATCAAAAACTCCATTGCCACCAGCCTTCTGTCTCGTAGATGGCGTTATATTTGGAAGAAGCATCTCTCAGTCCTCGACTTCTCTGACGACTCATTCGAACTCACAGAAGAACGATCTGAACTCTTAGAACACTTCCAAACCTTTGCAGCTTTTGTAAACAATGTGTTCTATAATCGCATGTCATCCATAATTCGAAAGATGCGTCTCTCTTGTACAAAATCTCTCATTCAAGAAGAAATTTGCACGGATTCAATCAACAGGTGGGTTAGCTATGGCATTGGGCCCCACCTCTTGGAACTGGATCTCACATTGTTTTCCATGGACGTATACCAATTCAAGTTCCCCATTTCCCTCTCTTCTTGTCCTAATCTTGTATCCCTCAGGTAAGTACAATATTCCATTCACTTTTTGATTTTATTATTTTATTTATAATTTTGACAATACTCCCTCCGTCCCAAATTATACGTTGCTTTGGAAAAAAAATTTGTCCCAAATTATATGTTGCGTTACAATACCAATACAACATTAATGTTACTTTTTCTATGATAACTATTTATTACTCTCTCTCCTTTCAAGTTATTCATTTATCAAGGACAATTTTATAAAAACAACTCATAATATTAATGACATTTCTTAATACGTGTGAAATGTCCAAAACGTCATACAATTTGAGACGGAGGAAGTATTTTCGCAACCCAATTTTGTATTCAACAAAAAATTATATCAAAATGATTCCCAAGATTATTAAATTGAGAACGAATTAGTCACTCAATCCTTTGTATAAAAAATGTTTGGGAATACTCATTTTTTTATATAAGGTTCAGAATTGAGTCGTGAGAAAATTGTGTGACGAATTGAGTCTTCACTCTAAATTAAAAGATATCTTCCTAAAATACCCTTCAACTAATATAAGTTTTAATTCACAACGACTCTTTTATTCTCACCAAACAAGTTCCTATATGAAGCGCACTTTTGTGGATGCACTAATATGTTTTATTAGAGATCAAGGAGATTAGTTACATTTAATTAACTGTTAATAAGTTTCAAGCTAGTTATTTTTGTAAGACCGCAATATTAGATAGCATCTTGTGAAAATTTTGAAAGCAAGCTCTTTCACATAAAATACACAACACTATTTTTACTTTCTTCGAGATCATTATCTTTACAATTATATATTAGTAATAAAGAATTATCAACGTCTCTTTCCAAATACTCTACTTGTATAACTTTTTTACATAATATAGGTCATCTGGTATTTTGAATTTCAAAAAAAAAATTCACTATCTGTTTATCTGGAATCTGGATTGTATCAAATTTTTTTTTGAAAGGATATCAAACTTGTAGATGTAGTACATATTTGGGTTTCCTATGTTGTAGAGTATATTGGCACACTTCCTCTAATGTTTCACGATGATAACATAATAACAATTGACATGTAGCTCAGTCTTGTTGGTGCAATATATTTTGACTTGCAATGGTGTAAGGACATTTATTTACCATCACTAAAGAAGTTGAAACTCAACATTGGTTATATGGGAATGCTTTCCATAAATGTCCTTCTCTCTGGCTGCCCTATCCTAGAAACTCTGGAGAATCACTTTTGGGTTAAGGACTATGACAAAATTTGCTTGCCACCTACATTGAAGACATTGAAAATTATCGTTGACATTGACGACGGTGTGGCTTCCTTCATGTTAAACGAGCTTGTTTTTTACTATATTAATAGCACCAAAACCACATTGAATGATGTTGGCAACTTGCAATATGTGGCGAAAGCGTCTCTTGATATTTTTCGTTCCTTGGATTACTCTGATGATTTGGATTTCACTTCTTTACTCAACCTCCTCACTGCTCTCTCTGGAATAAAACATCTAGCACTGAGTTGTTCAACAACAAAGGTAAGGTTTTACTATGATGGTCTTATATATAGATATAGTACCAAGTTGTAAATGATTGATGCATTTCAATGATCAAATGCATACACATATACAAGTCATAGAAACCAGTCATTCTACACCATACTAATTAGCTTTCGAATAACAATCTAATCTTTATCTTAATTACTATTTAGTTTTCTACTTATAACTAATATTACATCATTTCCATTTGTTTTTGTTTTGAAGTGGATGTTAGTGGGTGACAACGTTGATCAACTTTGATCGAAATTCAGCAATTTAATTCATCTCGAGCTCATTATTCCCTTGTTCAACTTGAATTACCTGATGAGCTTGCTTCAGGCGTGCCATATGCTTCAAGTTCTCATAATTCAGAATGACAAAGTGTGTTGAGTTCTTAAGTTTGTTTAAATGAAACTTTGGTTAATTTAATTTTATGCATTACATCTTATGTAACTCATGTCATGGTGTTATTTGTTGCCGACAGGAAAAACCACCCTTAAAAAGAAGGAATACACAACCAAGTGTTCCTAGTTGTCTTGTATCACAATTGGCTTTTATTCAATTTAAAGGCTATCAAGGACTTCCAGATGAGTTGTTATTTGTTGAGTATATTTTGCGAAATGGATTTGCTTTGAAGACAATGGTTATTTCTGATATTTCGGTGGACATAACCAAGAAGAATGCCATTTTCAAAAGATTATCTAATGTGCCAAGGGCCTCTGGAAATTGCCAACTTATATTTGACTAAGTTGTGTCTCCTTAAGGTGTGATCTCTCACTAATAACTCCTCTCTTCTCTGTATCTTAATCTTTTCAAAGACGATTGAGACAAGTTTAAATCTACATAATTAACTGTTTCTTAATTAGCTTTCACTTGTGTTCACATGCCATGCATGTGATTTCATGTTAACCTATATTTGAGGAAGTTTCAATTCAATACCCCAAAGTTTCTGATTTTCTTTGGTCTTGTAATTTTTTCCATAAGTCATAATAATTAGGACTATTGGCCCTCTCTACTAAACTTAATTATTTAAGTTTTTCCTCTATAAACATGGTTGTTTTAATTTAGAATTTCAGGCTTAGCCAGAAGATTCAAATCTTATTAGATTTATAGCTATTACATTGAAGGAAAACTAATGAATTTTATGCCACATATTTAGTATATAACTTGGTGAATTTTATTGGGTGATCTTGTTATCATTGCAACTAAATCTTTCTTTATTTGGGGCATGGTGTTCATCTTGATGGATATCGACATCTCCTTTGTGGCATTTAACACAAGTATAATTCCACAATCTTATAGGTTGATTTTCCACACAATCTAAACTAACATATTCCATTATTTTTCTTACAATTATTTTTTGAAGAGTTGTTAATACTCCCTCCGTCCCTATATATAAGCACCCTTTGTCTCTAATAAAAGAGTGCTTATATATAGCGACAGAGGAGGAAAAAATAAGAAATAAGTTTTCTCTTTTTGGTATTTGCATTTGATTTGATATATGCAGCAAAACTACCACATTTTGCAAAGTAATTAATTAATTTTTTTTAATGTTCTAAGGATTAGTTAGCCACCATGAATTTCTGATGGGAAATTAAATATATTTTTATGTTTTGTCATTGCTTAAGTCTTCTTATAAAAAGATACATACAACATATTATTGAAACATATTTACTTTTGCATAAAAAGAGAAGTAATACTATAATTTACATTTTTTGAAATTTTTGAGAAATTTCCCCTCTCTTGAATTTTCGAAGTAAAGCTTAGAATGCACACAAACGTCCAGTGTAGCAAGTTGCTTAGAAAGTGACTGTTATCTATATCTCATGCAGTTGATTGTGCTTTATAGCAAAAGTAGTCAACCAATTTGATGTTTTTTTTGAAGAGACCAATTTTGATGTTAAACAACTCTTACAAATTCTGTACAAAGTTCACACAAGTAGATTTGGTGTTTCATTAAAGTCCTTCAATTATGTTTTCCTCTTGAATGTGCCCTAAAAAATGTAAATAATGGTTTAAATTTTGAGGAAACAAGAAAAAACTTGTGTTTTCAAAGGAAGCCTACTCCAATAGGGTAATTGTTATTTTGTTGGTATTTTCAGTTTATAATTCATCTTATGCCGTTGTTTTTCTCAACTTGATTTAGTTTTTTAATAGTATTAGATTGTTTTTCAGATTTTAATTGTGATACATTGTCAATGTAAAGAGTTTTGCACCGTCAACGAATCTCAACCATCTACATTTGTAGTTTTAGAAGTGATCATGATTGAAGTGAAATGTAATTTTAATGATTTCAGGGCTATGGTCCATTGTTGGTAAACTTTTTTCTATATGCTTGGCACTTCGCATTTGTAATAGTGTTATTTGTGAAGTGGACAGATTCATATTTGTCGTATGGTTGGAGCTTCACCAAAATGAGGACAATGTGTTTTCTATTTCATCAAGTTCAACTTCTTGGGCACCTATTATCTATTTTTGCAGTGGAAGAATTTCTCAGCAATAAAAAGAATATGGCTATCCTAGTCGCTACACTGCAAGAAATGATGATGTTATTACCAACTCTACAAATTTGGGATTATGTTTTTTTTTTATGCTACTTCTTTTGGGACTATTCTTGCTTATATCATGTGAGGTATTAATTCTTAAGCCTACATTAGATCAGAGAACCTCGTGGTTTCTGTACAACATTGACCTGGTGGAAGCTTTTTCCTCTTTTACAGATTCACTCACCTATAAGCTTATTTAACTTTGAATTAATGTGAGTAAACTATCAAGCGAGAAAATCAAGATTGCTATTTCAAAAAACTCATAATTTATTTTGATATACATGCACTATCTATCTTTGATTTTTTAATCAATGTTTGATATCCACAGAATAATAAATCGGATAATATATAGGACGAACTTGATTAACATTTTTATGATTCTAACATCATTTATGGAATACTGATAATACGAAGGATTTAGTTGATAAAGTGCTATATTTTCATGACCAAATTGGGAGATTTATTCATTTTATTTTAATTAATTTGACTTTGTTTTTTATTTTGTATTGTTTTTTTTTTTTGAAACAACATATGAAATTTTGTTGAAAAGATGGGCTCAACGTTCATTTGAAGTGCAATACTTTTTTTGCAAGATCCTTACTTTTTGTAAAATCTTCTTTTAATATTTTGAATTCTGCTCTTTACCCAGCACATTTTGCTCGCGCCCTGCAGCCGTTCCAAATTTACCTTTGCGCTAATTAACTCACGCAAGTGTAAAACTATGCGCTAATTAACTAACGTTGTGTCAATTAAGATGCGCAAATATAAAACACTGCGTCAATTAAGAATTTCAATGTTTGGACAGCCACATAGAAGTAAATTCAAGGAAGGCACTTCCACATAATAAGTGTTAATTACCAGCTTCTTCAGTGATGTTAAAGTAACCGGCGTAGAGCCTTGGATGTGTAAATCAATTGTACTAATGAGACTGAGGAACAAACAAGTAATGTAATATCACAATTCAAGAAACAAAAAAAAATAAAAAATCAGTTACACTAGTTTCTACTTGGAAATTTTTTTTAGTTGCATTTAGTGTTTTATATAAGATTCTCAACTTCAAATACAATTTATTGTGGTTATAAAAATTTGAATTTAAAAAATCAAAGGTAATTAGTTAACTTAAGAACCCTAAAAAAAGCACTGGAAATACACCTCTATTTTGTTCTTTCTGCTTTTGTACTTTACTTTTAGGCTTAAATGCTCTTTCGGTCCCTTAACTATTTAATTGGTATCGATTTGGTCTCTTAACTAAAAAAAAGATTGTTAGAGGATTTTAAGTTTTTTTTTTAATCTCGTTTTGGTCCCTTATGTTAGGTTTTCGTTAGTTTTAATAAAAAACGTTGAGTGTGGACACGCGTCACCTTGTCATTGGCTCTGCGATTTTTTATTTTACAAAAAAAAAAAATATTTTTTTTATAAAAAAAAAATTAATTTTTGTTTTTGAAAACTCGTTATCCGATCAAGAATCGACTAATTTTTGTTTTTGATTACTGTCTATTGAGAATCTTATAACTAATATTATTGATTAAATTTTTTTACCGTGTTAAATTATAACAATATATTTTAGGGAATTGTTGTTGCTCCCACTGGTTTATCTACAAACCAAAAACCAAAATGTAGTATATTTGCGGTAAATTAAAATGATATATAAAGCAATAAATAAATACACACTGTAGAAGTGATTTATTTACCCTGAGTGAAACGAGGTTAGTGGGAATGAAGAGCGATAGAGGGAGCTTAAATGAGAGATCCTCTCCGTAGGAATTAATAAAGATTGAGGTCAAGTTCCTTGGGCTGGAGATCAATGGCGGCACGAACCCACATCTCAACTGAATAGGCACGGAACTTGTCTTCGAAACAGGAATGAGCGCACTCGAGATGGAACTTCTTAATGGTGTGCGGAGCACCGGGAAAAGCCATGAGCACACCGTAAACTAAGAGAGCGAAGCTTTTGAATAGTTTGGAATGTTGGTGGACATCCTCGTGGGAGATGTCAACGAAGTTAAGAACAGATTGATTGATGCTTCCAGAGATGGCGCCACCTGCGAGATAGGCGGCCCGTGGCAACAACGGTTTTGGTAGGGAGGCATGACAGGATGTGGTTAAGCACATCGTCGGGTAAATTACTGATCCTGTCTTCTTCTTCTTCAGATGTTTTTTCTCGTTTGGAGTTCGACTCTGCCATTATAGAGTTTGCTATCTCTTTGACGCATTAACCTATTAAGATTGAAAAAGTTTGGATGGAAACGACAAACTTCTGTTTGAAATAGTTTTTGTTTTCAGTTTTTGAAATATACAAAAAGTTTTGGGAAGTTTTTGGGAAGTGTTTCAAATTTTTTTTTGGTTTATCACTTTCAATCCTACAACAAATTCCCTAAAAGTACATAAAAGCGTTTGAGTTTGTTACCAATTTGTTTGCACATAGAAAAACCAATTTGATATTTATCACAAAACCAAATTGATTTAATAAAAAAACAATATGTAAAAAATGAAAAAGAACTTTTTTTTTTTAATTTATCACTTCCAAGTCTAAAACTAATGACCCATATTTTTTAGCCTAAAAATAATTCCCTATATTTTTTACTTTTGGTTTTTTTAGAATACTGGCAAGCCCGTGCTAAACACATGCCCCGTACTCTGCTCGGGTTAAGCGTTGAAGCGCATGATATCCATTAAAGCGTATTTAAAATTTTATTTTCATTGAGAAATAAGAAAAAAACTAATAATAAAGATGATGTTAATGATGAAAATATTGAATTGGTTGTTATTTAAATATTATAAAATGATAGATTAAAAATATGTCAAAGTATTACAAATAATAAAGTTTTCATTAATGTTAACGATGAGTCATGTGTTTTTGATATATCATTGATAAATATTTGTATGTTTTATAAAAATTATATTATAACTGGCGAAAAGACGGACACTCGATCATTTAATTAACGTTTGAAAATTATGAACGATGTTTTCTTTATGAAATTTTGATTTTGATTAAAACTAAAAAAATATAAATATTTGTTGCTTTCAAGCTATAGAAAATCAAACTAATCATGATTATTTATTTCAACGATACCAACAATAATACAATATAACAAGAAAAATGTAATCTAATTTTTTTTTTTTAATGACACAACAACAATTTTATTATAGAAAAATTTGTTTAAGGGTATAATTGGAATGATGAAAAAGTAAGTATAAATATATTCATCTAGGTTGTTACACTTTTTAAATGATAAAGGTAAAAAAAAAAATATTCATATCGTGTTTGTTATATTTGTTTTAATATTTAAATTTATTTTTATCTATTTATTACATATGTTGTTTGTATTGAAAATTGAATATATTTTTGAAAAGAAAAATCCAATTCAAAAATGTTGAAAGAGGTAATTTTTTTATATACAGTATAGATACTACAACGTGAGAAGACTCACAAAAGCACCAAACAAGCCACGCCACAACTTCCATTGTTTCTTTAATGAATTTAGTGCATGGGTTCTGATTCGTGCTTTTGGTTCATGAGAGTCTCAGCAGGAACTGGCAATGGTTCCTCCTAATTCGCCCTTGATGTATAGGGTCAAGCTAGTATCATTTGTGAAGGTAAATAAATAATTTGATTCAATGTTGATTATTAAAAAGATTGTCTAACCTAAATTGAAATTCTTAGACGTAAATAAGATTGTTGTTTTTGCCATCCTCCTAGTTTGGTTAATTTACAAAGCTATTTTTCTTGGCACAGTAAAGAGCTAAATACTTGACCGTGTTTTGAGGGCTCTTGTAGTTTAAGTTTTTTTTTTTCTTCCTTTTTTTCTTTCTTTCAATTGGTTAGCATAATTAAAGGTTACACTTTCCAATGAACCTTTTTTCAAATTTTTTCGATGTTTATTTTATCCTCTTTCTGTTTTCTGACTTCCGTCTATCAAAATACTTTCTCTTTGCATTTATACGTTGGTTCAATTTTTGCTTTAGGAAAAGGATTTTCAGGACATGAACAATCAAGAGAAAATAGAAGCTGCTCCTGAGAAGAAAAGAGAAGGGAATGCATTGCTTGCTGCTGGGGAAGATGCAAGGGCTTCTAAAAGATTTATGAAGGTAACTGAGGTTACATTGATATATTTCACCCTCATCCACTACAATGTGATAGGACACTTGAGCCTATGGTCCTCCAAGCATTAGGACAAATCTGCATAGGTCCTGATAACGATCATAACAAAAGGAATTAAAAATAAAGGAACAAAATGTATATATATTATTTATATAGATAATATAGATAATTTGGGATATAATACACCACAGGTTTTCGAGAGACTGTCTCTCCACAATTCAGATTCTTCCTAATTCCAAACTTTTTCTATTTTGGTTTACTTCTTTTTATACTACAATTAACACCCCTTCTTAATAGATACAATTAATCATAATGGTTGTGACTATTCCTATTGGTAACCGCTGACAGAACTGATATTGTTTGGCTTTAAGGGTTGCGTCCTTTCTCCACCAGCTGTACCTTCCTGGGTTGCCCCTCTTGGCCCCACTGGATGTGTCTCTACACCAAGGGTCACGCCTCTTTAAGTCGCATCTCTTAACCCTGCACCTCTTGGGGTGGGTTGTGACTGTTGGGTGACCTGCACCCCTTGGGTGTTGAGTGCCCTGTTGCTGGTGGTTCACTCGCTGCCTTTGGGTGTAAACCTTGATGATGGGTGGCTTACGCTTATCAGGTTCACTTTCTGGACTTGTCTGCATAGACCCACTTTCTGGAAAGAGTGCATGAGGAGAAGGAAGGTGGGGCCTGGGAAGAGAATAAATTAGTTAGTGACTTGTGCACCAATCTCATATGAGTACGGTTATAAAAGATATGGTAGTGGAGAAGGCATTCCGAGATATTGTTAGAATTGGCTGGGAGAGTTTCTCTCTGGTTAGGAGTAGAGTGCTCTGTTTAGGAGTCTTGGACCCTGGTTTATCTCTTTCATTTTGTTATTCCAGCGTTGTAGAGCCTCTGCGCTCATCTTTATCGTTTTGTTGATATACAAAATTACCATGTTGATTTTGTGTGTTCTATCATGTATCTTTTCTGAAACTGAAACTGTAATACAGGCTCGGGAATTCGTAACTTCTGGTTCCTTTAGTCATGAGGAGTACAAAATTGTTACGATCTTGAGGTTGGATATCAATACGGACTTTAAGAAGTGCAAGACGGTATGGGAAGGTTTTGAACAGTCAGCTAGTTGGTTTAATAAGGTATGTCTGTTGTCTCCCATATTATAGAAAATCATTATTTTTTTATGAAGGGATAGAAAATCATATCTCTTGCTTACTAATAATTAATGACCGAGTTTTTTATGAACAAGCAGATGCCGGAGCTTAAGGAGGGCACAAAAGTTTGGGACAGGTACACTTATTGAGTGGTTCAATTATTTGAACTTTGGATGTGTTGGGAATTTTGTTGTACAATGAATTTGATCTTGATTTATAAACAGGCATGTGCAGCGGCCGCAAGAGTACTACGGGGGCATTATTGACACAGGAGCAGGTATGCTTTGGATTATGTAGTATATTTTTACTTCTGGACAATACACTGCCAGTGGTTCTAGACGGTGCATATGATGTCGAAGTTGAAGTCAAATATGATTTATTTTGTTTGTCTATGTAAAATCTTCTACATTTATTTAATTTGCAGAAATTTGGGCCGAAGATGCTCAACCCATATTGTCATCAAGGCATCTATAGATGCTAAATTGTGTGTTGATATTTATAGAGTAACCTGAACTTGTGAGTTAGTAGCATTTATAGAAATCAAGGAGGTCATTAAATGACACTACATCATTTATTGTCTTTGGCAACAGTTTTTTAAGCAACATGTGAAAAGCGTTGCCTAAAAGTAGTTTAGGGGACGCTTTCTGACCTTTGCCTTTAAAAATTTCGCAACATCATAAAAGTGTCCCCTAAAATTCAATAGGGGACGTTTTTAAGCGTAACTAGGCAACAATCAGTAAGTGTACCCTCAACTATCTTTGGGTACAATTCTCAAACGTCACATTATTTTGAATAATAACATACATAATATTTTACCATCTAAATAATATTATAATAGTAACTATAGTAGTCTATCAAAAAATATAGTAGTAGTAATATTATTTTTTTTTAACGGGAAATTATCTACACTATATACAAAGAAAATAACATATTTTTTTCTCTTTCGAGCTAGATTTTTCTCTTTCCAAAATTACCCTCAACTTTTAATACAAATAACACATATGACAAATTAATAAACTATTAAAATAAAAGTATAACAAACAACATATGAATATATATATATATATATATATATATATATATATATATATATATATATATGTCAAATATTTTTCCTTTATCCTTTAAAAAGTGTAACAAACTAGACGAGTATATATATACTTACTTTTCATTAACCCAAATATACCCTTAAACGATTTTTTCTATAATAAAGATTGTTGTTGATGTCATTAAAAAAGAAAAATTTAGATTATATTTTATTGTTACTCCCTCCGTTCATATTTAAGTGTTGTTTGAGTGCGGATTTAACGTTCATATTTAACTGTCGTTTTGGTATTTTGAGGGTATGATTTGTCAATTATACTCTTTGTCAATTACCCTCATCTTTTTAATAAAACTAATTAATGCTATATATTTGGAAAACTAAAGTTAGTTTTTTTCTAGGATTAAATATGTTTTTGATCCCTATAAATATGTCAACTTTTCATTTTATTCACTCTGTCTTTCATTTGAACAACCATGGAGGTTTTTTTTTTTCTATCTCTCAGTTCTGTTTTTTTACTTTACACCTTAATTTTTTTATATAATTTTAATTATTCTTAAAACCATTATTATAGGTAACAAAGTTTAGTTTAAATTTGAAGATAATAAGAAACAATCTTCGTTTAAAAAAATAAACTTATGTTTTTCAAATATCATTAATTAGTTTTATTGAAAAAAAATAAGAGTAATTGACAAAGGATATGACTGACAAATTATACTCTAAAGATATAAAATGACAGTTAAATAGAAACGTTAAATCTGCAGTTAAATGACACTTAAAAAGTAACACGTACCCTTAAAATACCAAAACGATAGTTAAATAAAATCGATCACCACAAAAAGAAGAGTCACCAAGATATACGTATAAAAAAAAGTCACTAAAACATAAAAGAAACCTCTAAGAAAGAAAAAAAAACATACATAAAAGAATCATAAAATAATTATATATCCTTCCGTAAAAAAAAAAAAAAAATTTATCCTAATTAAGTTTCTTTTTATATTTTGTTTATAGGGGCAATATTTTTAAGTTGGAAAGCCCCAAAAACACTATACAAAAAAAAAACCCCCAAAAAGATCCCCCTTTCAGAACTAAAACGATGTATTAGATCCCTTTCTTCTCGAACTCTCTTCGTCGTACAATCACCGCCGTTAGCACCGTCAACTCACTTCGCCGCTTTAGTTTCAGACTCGTTTTTTCTCAGGTTCGAATCTTCATCAATTTTTCGAATTTTATTTTACCTAATTGAAAATCAATGAATTCAAATTGATTTCACTTCATTTTCAATTAATTTCTGTATTCTGGAACCAATTTTCCATTTAGTTTATTTTTATTCATATTGTTGTGATTGTTGTTGTTTGATGAATCTTCCCATAAAGATGAGTCCTTTCCTTCTCCTCGTTGACATCTATTTTCTTCGTTCTTCTCAATGTTTAATATCTTGAAGTTTCCAGATTTTGTTGGGTTGCCTTATTCCCTCATCCCTCCTCATGCACAAACTATGTTAATTTTGGGGTTATGGGACTTCGAAACTAATTGCTGAAATAAGGTTCATGAAACATACATGATAGATTTAAGAATATGAGTGTTGCATGTTCAAATATGTTCATTTGTTCTAACAGGTCATGTATGAAATGTTATTTTTTAAATTTATACACATCTTGTTACCAGTTCTCTGATGGTGAATCTTTTGAAGTAAATTTTCATTGTTGTTAGAATTTGATTTTCAATTTAAGCATTTTTATAATCTAGTTGGAGCTTCTCAGTCTCTTAGATATGTTGTTAGAAACAAAGAGGAAAGTGTTCTGTTATTAACCAACAATTAATAAAGTAATACAATGAGTGTGTTGTATGTGATACACGTGACTAATCCTAACCAGCCAAAGCAGAATAATAACAAGTTGTAGAAGACTTGGTCAATTAACCAAACCTTATTCTATTTTATCTGATATATATGCAGGGAAAACATTATTTAGTTACATGTATTCGTAATGAATACAATTGAAGGAATTGGATGAGTATGGTTAATGATGTGTGTATACTTTGAATTAATTTCGATACGAAAAACTTTTAATTTGAACGTATGGTTTTAAAAACCTCAGTTTTGCAGCGTGTTTTGCTGAACATGAAGGACTGCCAAGGAATCGTAGATGGAGCTAAGACGAGCGTTAAAGCAAAGAACTGTTTGGAACCGCACTAGAATCTCATCTTCATTTGGCTGAAGCTGAAGAACTCTTGGTATGTCATTTTCTCC
Source organism: Medicago truncatula (assembly GCF_003473485.1). Classification (NCBI taxonomy): domain Eukaryota; kingdom Viridiplantae; phylum Streptophyta; class Magnoliopsida; order Fabales; family Fabaceae; genus Medicago; species Medicago truncatula. The sequence continues at coordinate 4,317,222 of NC_053049.1, forward strand.
ATTGATCATGGGGTATCATAATAGTAAATCCAAGGATTCAAAATACAAGCTTTTGATCCCAATTTCTATTTCCCTAACTGTTTGGGTTTTAAATCTCTAGGGACTTTGTTATATGTTCTTAATTGACTAAAGAAACACTTGCTTACTTTATCTTCTACTCCGCACGTTAATAATTTGCGCATGGTTACTTTTGTCTTAACTCTGAGACTTTTAATTGTTAAAAAAAGGCTAATAAAAATTATGCTTATATGTAGGTTAACAAAAATATCTAATTCAAGAGTCCATTTTGAGACACAAATGGTGTCAATGATATAAAAAGGGAAAAATGTTAGTTCTCTTACAGTAGACATGAAGTATGATCTTTAAAATTAGACTCATTAGCTTGAAAAAGTGATTGTTAAGCTTAAAGAAGTAAAGCTTTGCAGTAAGGTTGACCTCTTGCCCATGTTGCTTCTGTGATTCTTTCCAATATAGCTCATTAATGCTTTCTTGTTACTTTCTAATATAGATATTTTACAAAACATGTTCTTTAACTTGTTTGATATGATATTCTTAACTTGTTTGATATGATCTTCTAGTTTCTAAGTTATGATTTGGACTTATTTCACTATAACACATCCTTATACATGTTATGTGTTTTTTGACTTTTTCGGCAGTGATGTGTTCATTCTTTATGTTATTTTGTTCTTTGTTTTACTACCTTTTCATAGAGAAGTGCAAGGTAAAAGAGAAAGGAGAGGTGAAGTATACCATGGGAGTTTTGGTTTTGGAATTCCATGGTTTATGTTTTATTTTTCTCGTTTATCATTTGGAGTTGTCCTTGTGCAGTTGGCTTTCATTAATGTTTATTATAGTTTTTCATTTTTATTTTTTTATTTTGTTTCAGCTTTCTAGAAAAATGTGATTGCCTACTTCTGTTTTGGTTTTGCTTCAGCTTATTTTGGTTTCATTTTGATGTACTTGTGGCAGTCAGATTGATTTGAAGAATATTTCATGCATTTAATGGCTTAACGTTGTGTACAGTTTTTGACTTATCAGTAAAGCAAAACTTCTTAAATCATATATGATCGATTCTTTTTGAATTATTGCAATTAAGATTCCGCTCTTTATTTGTGAATCAGTGTACTTGGAAGTTTGATTAGGATTCAAGTTCATGCAATTCAAGGTAACACTCTCATAATTTACATGTAATGCTGCATGAACTGGTGCTGAAGTAAGGTGCTTATGTGGATTGTTTTATGTAGGTTAGGGTTTAGAGGACTAACACAAATTAAGATGCTGCATGCTGCAATGAACCCTTTTTAAAATTAGTAAGACATCTAAATTCATGATAATGGAACTTGTAATGTGAGAAACTTGTAGCAATGAAGACAAAATCTTATATTTTTAATTTATATTTTTAGGCTAAATTCAAAACTGCAAAAGTAATTCAAAGAGGAGGCAAAGATAATGATGCAGATGATGATAATTCCATGAAGACAATGAAATGAGTGGATGATGTTTTTCCTTTAAGCTTGTAATTGTAAACCACTGTATTTTTTTTTTCTTTTGTTAAGCTTATACTTCAAAGTATTAAATATAGTATTAGGTATTGTTAGGCATTTTATTTACTAGTGTACTTAAATTGATGTTTAAACGCAACTTTATAAATTATATTTACAAATTAATTGTGTATTAATTACATTTACATTTTTAATTCTCATTTGGTACAGCTATTGAAAAGGACGTCCTGATTTTGCATATCAACTATGGCTACGATTTTCAAATGTATTTATTGTTTTTGCTTTTAGGGACGTTTGTAATTGTTGCCAGATATGGCAACATTTGAAAATCGTCGCCACATATACCTTGAGAAAATCGTCCCCTATTCCTAGGGTTTAGGCGACATTTTGAAAAAGCGTGCTCAAAGATCATGAAAAAACGTCTCCATAGACTATAGGCGACGTTCGCATAGGAGACGCCTTAAAAACATCCCCTATACTTTTAGGCGACGCTTTTCATAGTTCTGGCAACATTTTTCAAATGTTGTTATAAGGATAAATGGTGTAGTGTGATACAGACATCCCCTCTTGTTTAAAAATATACACTTAACCCCCCTAAGTTATCATCAAATATACACTTAACCTCTCTTGAACGTTTACACGGTTTGTTTTTTTATGTCCAACCACAAATATGCATGAAATTACTATACAAAAATTGGGGTTTTCTTTCATTTGCATTAGTCATCTTAAGTTCAATGTATCATAGACATGGCTATTGAAATGCCGTCATGGTCATGTTTGGTCCTCTTCACTTACATTTTTCTCTATGCTTATCTTAATTGAAAAAAGAAACCAAATACACACACTACTACAAACAAGTTTTGAACAAAGTTGATTAAAGAAAACTCCCTCCCAAAAACTATTACTAATGCGGCAGCAATATACGATTGACAAAACAATCTTACTTGGTATGAGTACCGAGTAAAATAATAGAGAATAGTTCAATTCGGCATGACAAATCAGAAAATACAAGGCTACAGTGCACTTCCCCCACCCCTAAGTTTCAAAAAGTTGCGATTTTGACCCCCTATTAAAAAAAAAAAACAATTTTGGTCCCCTTCGTCCCAAAATTGCTGAGAAGATGCCACATGTTAAAAAAAAGGGTCATAATCGCAATTTTTTGAAAAGATAAGGGGTCAAAAGATCATATTTCCCTTATGTTATGGAGGTTAAAAGAACATATTTCCATAAACATGGGGGGTCACTTCTGTCATTTTTTTCATAGAGAGCCAAAATCGCAAATTTTTGAAGCTTAAGGAGTAAAAATTGCACTTTAGCCAAAATACAACACATTTTAAATGTGAAAATAGAGACAACAATGAACAAAAGACGACAGTTTTTGCCGCAACAACAACATTTTGCAAGAAAATGTAAAATAGTTCTAGGGACAGACACCAGAAAACACATTACACATGAAAATGGTTTTAGTGACATGTAACAATAAGAAAAAAAAAATCATAATCATACATAGAGTGACTTTTAGTCTATTGAAAACAAGTCGCATTTAGCTGGGAAAGGAAAAAAGTTTTCCACCATGAGACAATGTAATTTAACGATTTGGTCAAATGAAGAACACAATCTTATCATACTCTGTCAACACTAGATCTAACCACCAACTCTTTACAACTCTTCTCCCTCTTTTCCAAACCACCACCAGGAAACTTCAAAATCTACACTGTTCAATGTTCATGATCAAACTCAAGCTAATATTATTCTCCTAAGTTTAGCACAAGACTGCTTACCATCCATGGCCAGTACCTCCGTTTTTACATCGATATATGTGAGAGTTAACTTAAAATCAAGATCTGCAGGAATCGTGGCACAATTGCTGGGCAACGTGGCACAATTGGAGGTTTCAGTTTTAAGGCAAGGCACTGGAAAAATCGTGGCACGATGGTGCGCTGGCAGCGAAAAATAGAAACATATTTTTGAGTGCAGATTTGTTCCAAATTTTAAGCGATACTTTTACTATAAATACAGACCTTGTATCAGAGCAAACTTTGAGATAGAGGGGGCTGAAACAAGGATTTAGAAAGGCAACAACAAAACTAGGGTTTGTATAGAGTTTGTCGCTTCGAAACAAACACTAGGGTTTGTGGGTTGATTCACCGTGGGAAACACTATTAGGATTGAGTCTCTTGGTTACGGGAAGAGATTGGAGCTTTGGATAGAATTAGGCGGGAGACTTATTCTTGTAACCCATTGATTTATCTTTTGTAACATTACTCATCATATAGTGGATCAGAGGGCTGCTCTCTCCCCCAGACTAGGTCAATTTGGACCGAACTGGGTCAACAAATTCTTTTGTGTTCTTCTCTTCTTTGTGTTCTTCTCGCCGTTGTTTTCTACTTTTGGCTTGTATTTAATTGTTCCATACACTTTGTTTTTGGTTGCTTGATTATCCCTTGCTCCACACACCAAGTTGTTATTGGTGTGATTTTCATCGAATTCACAACAATATAGATTAAAAATTAAACTGAAAATTCCTTGAGTTTTTTTTTTTTTTTTTGAAAGAAGAGTTCTTATATCATTTCACTAGTCAAAATGTGTTCAATACAATCAAGTGGCTCCACTAGGAGCTGGAAACTAGCTGACAATAGGGCCACCTTTGCTAACTTATGGGCAACCTCATTTGCTTGTCTCCGTACAAACTCAACACTAGAGTTTTTATAATACTGACTAAATACGGATTTACATTCATTGATAATAGCACCATATTCCTTGAGTTTTTCTTTTTAGAAAAACGAGTATGTGAATATTTTTCTTTAATGCCAAATTATATTGAATAGTGATAATGAATAAGAGTACAAGTGACACTACATCCACATTTGACACAGAAATAGAAACTCCTACTAATCGTCTATCAAGTCATACAATTCACTGGGTTGATGAACCCAGAAGCGGATCCTCCATAAGGCATAATGTGGATATAGTCACACCTAATTTTTTTTCTAGCTCCACCACTGAAGAGGGTAGTAAAGGAAGAAGAAGGGAGGACAAATCATGTAGTAGTAGAATATGAAGTTCAAAAAACCTTTCTCACAGTTTTAGAAGGAGTGAAGAACAGAGTGTAAGAGCAAGAAACAAAGTAGCAAATTTAAAAGACTAAGATTTCAAAGACTAAATATTAATGTATCAGAAGAAAAAAATTGGGATACTTTCTTTCACAGCTTTTCTCCCGCCCACAAAAACCTTCCACATGGTTATGCATCACTTTAAAGTAATAGATCAATCAATTTTAAGCAAAATAGGCTAGAATTCTAGGGTATCGGATCATAAGGGTTTCAATTATATATAAGTATATAACACATGGTTATGCATCACTTTTTTGGAAGAAGAACATTCCACACGTTATTGAGTTTAAAATTGTAATCCCGCGAAATGGTATCTAAAATTGTAGTGTCTTGTCAAATTAGTCTTTGGAATACCAGAAAATCCAAGTAAGAGTCCTTGAAAGTGGAAATTTGGATATCACTCTTTATTAGCAAACGTTTAAAAATAGTCTCTGTAGGTGAATACTTGCAATCAAATTGGTTCCAGAGAAAATGGTCGGCAATTTTCAGTTTTAGAAACTATTTTGAATTTCTCTAATTTGACGACTAACTAACTAAATAGCACCTATAATTTTGGGGACCAGTTTTGGATATTCATTCCAATTGATGTGGTCTGCCTTTGCATTCAAGGTACATGGTACGAAACAAACAAAATCGACAACTGCGAATACCTAATTGAATAAGACTTGTTGTAAGTATCAACAGACTTTAAGTAATAGTAAACAGTAGAGATCTTTGTTTTGTTGCAATTGAAACTGATGAAGTTTCGATAATTATAAAATTACAAATTTTGATAACTTTGGCCTTCAAATCCTTCCTAAGCATTCGTCTCTTAAACAGGCCTTGCAATGAATACAAAGTTCAAATACCAAGCATAGCTATGTCTCCCAACATTTTTCGTAGATAGAGAGATTTCCTGCATAAGATGATAGCATAACATGTTTTTGTCAATATATAACCAAAACCTATCTAACTTTGAAACCAAGAATAAAAATACAATATACAATTATATAAATATGAGTCAGCTTAATCGTATTTCTATTCATAATAATATATGAATTACACCACATACCTACTCTATATTGACATCCATTCGGAACTACAGAAATCAAATGTCCACATTTTCTGATTCAGCATTCATAGTTAGCTACATTGGCAGTAACTCACGCAATGTCTAGTTATTGTTGAATAACACAAACTAAAGAGGCAAATTGAGAATGAAAATAGCACAAGACTATTTTCTTCTCATTTTAGATTGTCCAGAAGATCAAACTCCATGATTCATGGACAAGATTAATTTTTGATCCATCAACTTAAACACTAATGTCCCAATCAAATCTTTAGTTTCAATGATTATAATATCAATCAGTAATAACTTCAACACTAATGTCCCCAAGTTAATTTACAATAATTGCCATCATGAAATCTTGTAGTTTTTCTTTTCAATTTGAGTAATCAGGTAAATGTTGTCATTTTCTTTATTGTTATAGTTAAAAATCTAGCACCTCTTGCTAATTGCATGAAAATAACTAGAACAAAGAAAATTTAGAAACTTTCAGGGTATGGTATTATCTAATCCCTCCACAATATAGATTAAATGTGATGATTATAATATGCATCTAATACTTCAGACTAAACCCGACGTTAGTCATCTTTGATTTGATGCAGAACAAAGACAGAAATATGGATTAAGGATGAGAGTTCACACCTTATGCATACAGTTCAGTCAAATTTAAGTTGACACATTCCTGAGGCCCTTGGCACATCAGATATTGTTTTGAGAATGTCGTACTTCTCCTTTAAGTCCACGGAAATATCAGCAATAATCAATGTCTTTAAAACAAGTCCTTTTTGTAAAACATACTCAGCAAATGACACCTCATCTGAAAATCCACGAAATCCTTTAAATTGAATAAAAGTTAGGTGTGATACGAGACAATTAGGAACACATGGTGTTGAAGTCCATCGTAGGAAAGATGACTGTTCCTGTAGGCAACAAAACATGTTCTATGTTAAGTTGTGTACCAGGCCATATATAAGATGCAATTTATAATTTTTGTAATTTATTTCATAAAAAATGGTAATTTTCACATCATAGTTATGTAGACCAAATTAAGCTTCGATCGACAAAACAAACCTTGTCGTTATGAATTATGAGAACTTGAAGCATAGGACACTTTTGAAGCAAGTTCAGTACAGAATTGATGTTGCACCGACAAAGAGTGAGTTCTAGGCGAAACAAATAGCAAAGTTCTTGAAAATTTAGATCATGGGGCTCTCCAAGCAGCCACTATTTGAACATGACATCAAATAGTAATTAGTACAAAACAATATATATGACATCAGAGATAGTAGTTAATCAATAGTTTGTAACTAGTTTGAACTTAATCTCTATATAAGTGAGATAACATTTGATGCAAATATAAAATAAAACTTAAACCTTGGTTGTTGAACGACCCAACACTAGATGTTTAGTCCCAGAGAGATTTCCAAGGAGGTTGTTCAAAGGGATGACGGAAGAAAACGGCTGGAGAAAAACATTAAGATGTGCTTCCACCACATTGTGCAAGTTGTACATGCTAAAAACTTCGCCGGATGTGATTCCGTTGATGTAAAGGTACTCAAGATCCGGTGCTTTCATTTCAAGGTAAGCCCCAACTTCATTATCAATGATGATTGTCAACCTTTTCAAAGAAGGTGGGACGCAAACTTTATCCATATGGTATGGAAGGAAGTGCAAAGATAAAGAATTTCAATGTTTGGGCAGCCACATAGAAGTAAATTCAAGGAAGGCACTTCCACATAATAAGTGTTAATTACCAGCTTCTTCAGTGATGTTAAAGTAACCGGCGTAGAGCTTTGAACGTGTAAATCAATGTCACTATAGAGACTGAGGAACAAACAAGTAATATTATATCACAATTCAGAAAACAAAACAAAAAACAATCAAATATACTAGATTCTACTTGGAAAAATATTTAGGTGCATTTACTGTTTTTCATATGACTTTTAACGTAAAATACACTTTATTTTGGGGAGTAACACACCATTAAACCAACCCAACTAGGTTCAATAAATGACTAAATTAATTAGTGTTCTTTAATTTATGGAACCAATTTACTATTTCCTAAATTTAAGGGACTAAATTATTCAAACCTTCAATTTTGAGGATCGGAATACGAATTTCCTTTTCAAAATACTTTTTTCATCTCAAAATAATAGTCGTTTAAGGTTTATGTATATTTTTAAGAAAATGATTATTTGTGTTGATTTTAATGATAAAATTATTATCATTTACTAAAATACAATTATTAATTGTAGTTAGTGAATTAGTTAAGTTAGATGAAATTCAATAAATAAAAGTATAATAGTGGAAAAATAATAATTGTTACATTGATATTCTAAAGTGACAATTATTTTGAGGCATAGAAAAAATATTAAAAAGACAATTAGGGAGTGTCAAGTTCTAAATGCAGTTAAAGATCGCAAGTTAAAGTACACATTATACGGCCTATTTCAAAATAAAGGTGTTGAATTAGTAAAGGTGCCATTTTACCGGGCAGGTACAAGTAGTTGGTGCCTAGGGTGTCTAAGAGTCCGTTTGGTTTGAGGTTTTTAGAGGGAGGGGAGGGACGGGAAAGTTTTAAACATTATGGCTTTGTTTACGAGTTGGGGGGAAGGGATGAGAGGGGTTTAAAAAAAAATGAAGGAGCAAGTGAAAGAAATAGATGACATTGAGAGGAAAAGACTTTGGGGCTTCTTTTTTCTTCATAATACAAAATCCTCCTCATTCAAAAATTGTATTGGAGGAGGATTTTTGAGGGTTTTCGAGATTTTACATTAATTCTTTAAATTTAATTTATGGAGTTATAATATTTTCAAAATTAAAACCATAGTCGCCGCCACATTTCTTCTTCTTGTCTACCGAAGAGGGTGATATAGTGACAATTTTGACCCAAAATCACCCCTCCTCTGAATTGATTTTTCTTTCTTTTTAGTTAAATAGGTGATTTTCACATATTTTCAATCTTCTTTCATTTTCTTTTTAGATTTCGTTGTCTTTACACGGCACCATTTGTTTTGATTTTCCGTCTTTGTGCAATGTATTTTTTATTTCTCGTGTTACTGTGGTGTTTATTTGATTTGGGTTGAAAGATTAACTTTGAGAAAGTGCATATTCAATCGATGACTTTGATATTGTCAAGGTTGCAGATCTTGAAACATGAGTATTTCAGATACTTGAATATAGTCATATTTGTATGCATATATACTCTGCAATTTTATGTTTTTAACATGGATGATATGAGTTTCTTCGCAGATTCATCCTTTTTGTATTTAGCGACTTTGAATTTGTAATGTATCGATATATACTCTGCCAATTTGAATGAATGAATATCATTTATTTTGTCAAAAAAAAAATATTCTTCAAATTAAAAATATATTAATCACAAGCATTATTTATCAATATCTAAAATACTACTCTTTCAAAAAATGTGAAAGATTTTACCATTTTCCCATATATTTTCAACCCTCCAAAGTTTTCCTTCCTCTCAAAAGTTCCAACAAAGCCTATGTGTATGGTTAAACTTTTAGGAGGGGAGGGGAGAGGTGGGGGGAAAATCCCCCCAAGACCTATTTTTTGCTCGCTCCAAATTGAAGTTTTTTCGAGAGGAAGTAGTGAAAACTCTTTAAAATTTTATTACCTTGTCAAAATTATCCTCATATTATTTTAAAATTTCAATATTATCCTCGTTACAAAACCTCTTATGTGAACGTGTAAAAATCATTGTTATTATTTATGTGTAAAAACCTCTCTTCGAACCCTACTCCTTCTCTATTCTGTCTGCCCGCTCCCCCTTCAATCCTGCTTTACGTGAAACTGAGTTATCTTTATCCATACTAGCGAAAAGACAGTCACTCTTACGTGCTCGTCTTTTCGCTCTTTTTATTGTGCTAACGTTTGAAAATTATGAACGGTGTTTTTTATAAAATTTTGATTTAGATTAAAACTAAAAATATAAATGTTTGTTGCTTTCAAGTTATAACAAATCAAACTAACCATGATTATATATTTTAATGACACCAACAATATAACAAAAAAATATAATCTAAATTCCTTTTTTAATGACATCAACAACAATCGTTGTTTAAGAAAAAGTTGTTTAAAGATATAATTGAAATAATTAAAAAGTAATTATAAATATATTCATTTAGTTTGTTACACTTTTTAAATGATAAAGTAAAAAAAAAAACAGACATATATATATTTATATCGTGTTTGTTACATTTTTTAATATTTAAATTTATTGTTATATATTTGTTACATGCGTTATTTGTATTAAAAATGAAGGTGTTTTTGAAAAGAGAAAAAACCAACTCAAAAGAATCGAAAGAGAGATTATTTTATTTATATATTATAGAATAGATTACAATTAAATCTATTGTTTATCCATATTACAATTTCATCAATGAATAATATTTATCATGATCCATTGTCACGTTCCTGTACATGTATATAGACCTGTGCCATCGTTTTAGTAGCTTTGTTTATCAATATTACATGTTTATCGATGCCTTAACCATGATCTATTTTATAGACTTGCCATCGTTTTTTTTTTTTTTTTTGGTAGATAGACGAAATGGCAAAGCCATTATAAACTCACACACACAAGTGGAGGTACCGGGGTTCGAACCCCGGTCATGACATCCGGCCTAACAATTTCGGCATTTTGCCAGTTGAGCTAGGACTTCTGGATCCCATCGTTACTCTTATAGTATGTATATAAATATAAACTAGAACCATTACCCGTGCTAACGCACGAGGTCTTATTTTCATGTAGAATAAGTCATAATAAATATAACAATAAGTTTGACCAAAAAAAATAATATATATATAATAATAAGTCGTAAAACATAGAGAGTATAAAATTTATGATACATTCTAAGCTATGAATCATAGGAATAGTAGAACTTTAATTTTGTTAAATAATAGAAAGTACACAACCTAGAAAAAATTGTCCGTCATAAATAATTAACAATGAAGAAGTTTATTCCAGACAGATAGCAATCTTTAACCAATCAACAATGGCAGTCGAACTCCAACCCGTCATCTCTCTCACACCCTCCTTCTTTTTCCAAACTGATACCAATCTTGCCCCAATCAACAATGACAGAGTCGAACACCAAACGGCAAAAAGCAGCAGAAAAAGAAGATAAAGAAGATAGGATCAGTGGTCTCCCAGACTGTACGCTGAGCCACATCTTGTCTTTCCTTCCAATTAAAACCTCCGTTCAAACAAGTGTTTTGGCTAGCCGGTGGCGCAATATTTGGAAGAATTTATAAGTTCTCAACTTCTCTGACGACTCCTTCAAATTCAATGTCAACTCTATCAAAATAAATGACGAAAGATTCAAGAAATTTCTAATCTTTGCGGGTTTGTAAACAACGTGTTTACTCTTCGTAGGCAAAACCCTATTAGGAAGTTGTGTCTGTCATGTACTAAATCTTTCGTCGACAACGAATTCTGCAGATATTCAATCGACACATGGCTGCGCTCTATCATTGGGCCCGACCTCAAGGAACTCGACCTCGTACTCTTTGGTAATGTGCTGCCTATCTCCCTCTCTGCTTGCACTAACCTCGTTTCCCTCAGGCAAGCATATATTATTCATTTTATTTTTTTTATCGTAGTATTGTGTTTTTTAATTATTATTAAAATTTCGTTAGACATTAACGCTCTTTATGTGACATGACATGATTTGATGATGACATGCTAACAATTAACATGTAGCTCAGCCTCTATGGTGTTATAGATTTTGAATCGCTATTTGCTAAGGAGGTGATTCGCTTACCATCACTAAAGAAGTTAGAACTCCCTGCTATAGACATGCCTGCAATGAATGCCTTCCTCGTTGGTTGCCCTATACAGAAGTAGAGAAAAATAGCACATGCGAAGTAGACTTAAATTTTAGCACTTCATTTTCAACTAAAATAAAATTTGCTTTGTTATGAAAATTATCCCAATTTCTTGGATAATAAATATTGTCAATATTTTTAATATTAGTGAAGTACATTATTAGGAACAAACGGCCCAAAAACTATCATCAATTTCTTCGATAATAAATTTCCGAGCATATTTTTAAGAACAACCAAATTTTTTTATAGGAGGGTGTATATAGAAATTTTGTGCTGCATGGGATATATATAGCAAATTGCACTAAAAGGGCAAAAAAACATAAACAGATTTCAGCCCATTCCTATATCATATCAAAGTTTGGGCCTTTTCAATGAACTTTGCTATATATACCCCCCAAAATCCAAATATTTTTATATACACCCCCCATCTTAAAAGTTTTTTGGGCCCCCCACCGGCAAGGACCCTAGGCCGTCGCAATTGCGGCCTATGCCCTTGGGCCGGCCCTGTTTGTTTAATGGATTAATTGGCTTCATGTTCGCGTAACACCCCTTAATGATCTGAAATTTATCCATTCAATATTTTTATTAAATAGATTACCTCCTTTTATGCATACTCCAAATGATCACTATGACATATAACATGATTTCTTACCATATATGTATCATTACATTACATCTTATGTATGTTGTGGTGTTTTGCACTGTCGACAGGAAGAGTCGCCTTTACCAGGATGGACTACACAACCAAGTGTTCCTAATTGTATCGTATCACACCTAACTTTTATTCAGTTTAAAGGATTTAAAGGAGTTCCAGATGAGCTATTATTTGCTGAGTATATTCTGCAAAAAGGACTTGTTTTGAAGACAATGATTATTGATGATATTTCAGTGGACCTAAGCAAGAAGTACGACATTCTCAATAAGTTATCTAAAGTGCGAAGGGATGGAATTTTCCCACTTATATTTGACTGATTTATAGGTCATAATAAATATTGGATCATTGGTACTAAATCTTTTTTTATTTGGGGGTGTTGATGTTGTGGTGTTTCTTCAGCTGGCTCATTGACGATGGAAGAGTTCTATTATGCTATGCTTTTCTTTTTGAGTTTTTCTTTTTCCTAGTTTTTTTCAGTTATTGGAGGATTCTTGATTTAACTATACTTTTTTATTTCCTCTAAATAAAGAGACTTACTTTCTATTATTGGGGGTTGCTAAGTTTGAATTAGCCATGCTCTAGTACATTATATGATGACATTATACGAACTGCAATCGTTTTTATTGGTTGAAGAATGGTACACATATGTGGGATGATTACTTAATCAGTAGTGTTGAAACGAAAGAAACAAGGATTACACATTTCCTTTATTTGGTTTTCCTTTCTCAACCCTAGTTTTCAAATTTTGGTTTCTAATTCAGTTTTCGAGTTCCATAGCTGTGTACTAGTCGTTCTCATATTTAGGGTTTAGGTCTAAATACAAATTTCAAATTTTGTAACTAGTTACAAAGGCATGGTAAATAATTTTATACTAAGCGCATATTTCTCCATATTAAGATTGAAATAAGGGAAAAGCTAAAATACACGACAAAAATTGTCGTCAAAATTGCACGACTTGGTTATTTCTAATGATTTAAGTTCTCTTTTAATTTGAATTTTACTCCGAATGATGGATTTAGTCTAGTAGATATTTGTTTATGAGAAATCTAATATACTTTTCTCCATATCATTGTTGAATGCAGTGTATTGCCGATCTCTATTAACTGTCAGAGGGTCCAACATGTATTGCACCACACAAGGCTAAATACCATATCTTGTCTTCTCTGATGTTTATATAATAACTAGATTCTTCTTTTATTATAAAATATTATAAGCTAGCACCGTTAAAAGAGAAGATAGCCACATGAATTTGTCTTGTCGTGCAAATTCGTGTGCTAACACAGTCGTGCGGTATAGCAATCCTCTTGAAATAAACAATCCTCATACGAACGATGGTAATGACAATGGTCGATATACTACATATACTAGGTATTAAACACCAGGTATAAAACAAACAAATTGTAATCACAAACAATAATTGCATGATAGATGAATCCCTTCACATGAAAACATTTATTAATATCTAGAGAATGTCATAATTCAAAGGTCTAGAGCTTGTGCCTATTGAATTGAATATTATCGTTAAACCTTGACTGCTACAAATTATTTGCCGGAAAGAGACTGATCAGTTTTTGTTTTGAAATCATAAAAAACTGGGGACAATTTATTTTTAAATCATAGCATACTGTGAAGAGCTAGGCGCACATGCAAAAATGGTAAGAAATGAGCTTTCTTTTGCTTGAAAAAGAAACGAGCATTAACATGTATACGAATGGTATAATACACAAAAATCTGATAAATTACAATTCAATTTAGCAAAATTGTCAAAAAAAAAATCAAAGATCGGTATCAATTAGAATTACAAAATTTTGTGGTGGAACCAAATGATAAGTTACTATAGTGGAAGCGTCCAAGTCCTTCAATAACTTACTGTAATGAAAAATCAACAGAAGAATGCATGACAAGTAAAAACATTAGAACTCAATTAAAAACAAAGTCCTTGCTCATAATATGTCAAATTGTTCCAGATAATTGTGCCAACATGTTTTGTGGTGAAAATAAACAATCTCAAAACTTAGACCAAACACAATCATACTCCTTCGTTACTTATTTTCCTTCAGCAATCAATCCAAACAACATACTCTCCTAATATATGGAAATTTTAAACCAACCTTAAATTTAATGTGTTTGCTAGGCCGGCCACATAGCTTTAGGGCTTCAAGGAACTTCTTATGTTCTTCAACATTTCGACTTTCTCTCTGTTTTGATAAAGTATATGGTTTTGTAGCGTATAATGTCTCCTAATCTTTGTACCAAAAAACAAATTAAAATTCTTATCCAAACTGAACTGAAGCGTTTGGTTCTCATCAATTCCAATTTCCAACAAACAAAAACAATTTAAAAGAGTAATCAAAATGCAAAATAACATGTAGAAATCAGAAACATGGTGATTACAAGAAGGAGTGTGTACAATAACTGATGTAGTATCAAAAGTAAGTATTTTTGTGCATCGTCTCCACAAGGATTAGCGCGATATTCAAGTCGTTCAACAATCGATATCGCTCTAAACTTATGGTTCAAATGATTGATTGATTAAGAACTAATCCATCCCCAGAAGTGAGAGAAAAAGCTATTTAAATGTGGTTGAATCTGTCAAACTCGCTTATAGCCAAAAACTCGTTTATAGCAAGTTGCACGAAATCTGCTCTGCTCCAATGGATGAGCTCCACATGTCCCTTATCCTCTTGAACTTGCTTGACTCGCTTAAAGCGAGTTGGCTCTGGACAAATTTCGCCTAAAGCCAAAAACTCAGCTTTTGCACTTTGGTTGATTTTTGGTCCTTGCTTGTATTTTCATGCACAAAAAGGGTAGAGTAAGGCACATAAAGCATAAATGGCATATATTTGCATAAAATTGAAGCTTTTCCATAGATAACTTGCAAAACAAATCACTAAAGTGCCTAAATTAACACAAGAAATATATCACTTTTGAGCACTTATCAATAACCTTAATTATAATTGTAATAACAATAATAATTAAAGTTTAAAAAGCAATGGAAAATTTTACCAGATTAGTTGTGCCTGGCTCCATAAGAGGAAAACACATAAAAGAAAGAAGATAATAAACTTTAGACTCATGTGTCATTTTCATCACAGTTGGAGTAAAAAAAACTAATATATTTTAATCAAAATCAGAAAACAAGACTAAACACTTAGCGATTCGCTAGAGCACTTCCAATTCATGGTAACCTAAAAACGTGCATACTTTAAAAACAGAAGATAAAACAAGAAGACAAGTCAAATTTAGACTTGGCAAACACTACCAAATTAAGTTTCTGTGAAGAAAAATTCATAATTGATCACTTCGGTTGACCTGCTGGTATTGGCTTGAGACATGGGAGAGTGCTCCTCCTCAAGGTCTCAGACTCGATTCTCTCCTGCCCCAATTTGGGTGGGCTAATTTAGTTTCTTCAAAATTCATAATTGAGCACAAGGAGTTAGTATTTCTACAATTCACCTGAATTCTCTAATTGTACAACACTTCAAACAAGATAAATAATTAAATACACATTCATTTCCAACAATTTAATACCACATATTATAGCAACATTACCATCCAGTGATATATAGGCATAACACATCAAGATTATCACCCATTATCGTTAATTCTCTTTACACTCATCTAATATGAAGCTTAATTAAAAGTGCGCAATCACACTAACCAGTGAGGCTTAATAACGTACATACAGCAAGCCAAAAGCCCAACACAGACAACAAATTGCTTGCTAGCTACTTCCAATCTGGTGAGAGTACTCACAAATCCATTTCCTTTCATCAAAAACAGCATATGAAAAATGACACTCCTTAATATATCAACTAACTAGCTTCATATCAGTATCCCACAAATAAAATAAGGTAAAAGAATAATATAAAATAAGCAAAAAACTATCCATTTACTGAAACCAGCAAAAGGAAGCATCCGCAGAAAACATGTGGTGGTGCAGAAAAAATCAAGAAGGTGAGAGCGCAAACTTCCAAAAAATCAAGAAGATGAGTATCAATGAATTCTTTTCAAAAATTAGTAAATTGGTTAATCGAATGAAAGCTTGCACTACAAGAAAATTGAATTATAGTGAGAGATTTTTTTTTTTTTAAGATCTTGAGATCTTTATCACCAAGAATCGACAATGTCGTAATAGTTATGGAAGAATTCAAGGATCTTGCATCAATGAAAAAAGAAGAAATGCAAGCATCATTGGATGCACATGAACAGAGAATGAAAGAGGTGCAGACAAAGTCAAAGTGGAAATTACACTACATGCACAATCAAATAAAGATTAGAAAGGAAAAGTCAAGTGGACATGGAATAGAGGAAGAGGTGTCCATAGAAACTCTCAAGAAAGAAACTATCAAGAAAGCAATTCCTCAAATCAAAAACATGGTGGTTACCAAACAAACAAGGGTAGAAGAGGAAAGAAGAAATTTGACAGAAACAGTGATCAATGTTACAATTGTTAAAAGTATAGCAACTATCCATATGAGTGATATGCAAATAAACAAGAAGGATACAAGTGAAGATGTTGTAAAATTAGCAAGATAAGATGATGATGATGATATACTGCATGATATACAAAAGGAATGTTGATCTTAAATGCTCATATGTCACAGAATTGGACCTTCAAGATTTAAATTGAAGTGAAATAGCTATTCAAAGTGAAGCTAAATCTTAAAGATGAAATAATTTGACGCAAAGCTAAGTTCTTATCTTTTTTATGAAATTATGATTTTAATTAAAGTATAAATATAGATGTTTGTGATTTTTAAATTGTAACAAACCTAATAAACCATCTATTTTAATGACGCCAATAAATATAGCAAATATAATATAAATTCTTATATTTTTTAATGATACCAATAATAAATTAATAATAGGAAAAATTGTTTAAGGATATAATTGGGATAATGAAAATGCCAACCCAAACATCCCTTTATCTATATCTATACTTCTATACTGGTATATGTAAAGAAAGTACAAGGATTTGAGTTGTTCTTTTCCTTTCCAATTTTACCCTTCACTTAAATATTTTATATACAATTTTATCCTTTTTATATAATTGCTTAAATTCCCTCAAAAAAATAAAATTACTTAAATCATAACTCCAAGAAAATGCTTAAATTATTAATTAATAAATAGTTAAATCTCATTAAAATAGGAACAATCTCACTATAACAGGAACAATATCATTATAACAACGATCTTTATTATAGAAAAAATTGTTTAATGATATAATTGGGATAATGAAAAAGTAAGTATAAATATATACTCATATAGTTTGTTACACTTTTTAAAAGATAAAAGAAAGAAAGAAAGAAAAATCAAACATATATATATATATATATATATATATATATATATATATATATTCATATCATGTTTGTTACATTTTTTTAATATTTAAATTTATTCTTATCTATTTATTATGTGTGTTGTTTGTATTTAAAATTGAAAGTATTTTTGAAAAGAGAAAAAAGCAGCCCAAAAGTGCTTTTTTTTTTTTTTGAAGGAGAGCTCAAAAGAGTTGAAAGATGTTGTTTTCTTTATATAGTATAGATGTATAAATAAAATAGGGGGTTTTGGGTTAGATTATTTATTATTCCAATTATACCCTAAACAAATTTTTTTATAATAATGTTATATTGTTGGTGTCATAATATTTTATATTATTATTATATATGTTATATTGTTGGTGGAATTTCAAAAGATAAGCATGTATAATTTTAATTAAATCTAACTAGTTTTATAAAAATAAATTTATAATACTTTACCCTCATTAGCGTAATAAAAACATCAGACAAACGGACACAAAGTTATGTATAATGGGAATACATGATTAAAAAAGATAATTTTTATATTATATTTGTCTATAAGAATGTTATATTGTTGGTATCATTAAAAAAGATAAGAATTTATATTATATTTGTTATATTCTTTTTTGAAACGATAATATTTTCTCCCTAAAAAAAATTATATTTGCTATATTGTTGGTGTCATTGAAAAATATACTATAGTTTGTTACAACATGAAAGTTAAATATATATATTCTATACTATAAATAAAAATAATAGGGGGTTTCGAGGAAATTTTGGATTGACTTTTTTGTTATTTCAATTACACCCCTAATTTTTTTTTTTTTGTAAGAAGCTAAACTAACCCACTCAAATTGGAACCCTATAGAAATTTTCATATATTAATATTTATATTATAGGTGTTATTAAAAAAAAATATTGTTATATTTGGTATATTATTGTTGTCATTGAAAAATATAAATATGGTTTCTTGAGTGTTACTTTTGAAAGTCACAAATATCTATATATATTTTTTTAAGGAACAAATATCTATATTTATAACTTTTTATAAGCCAACGGAGGATCCAAGTAATTTAATGATAAATAGTTTTTAAAAAAAATATATTATAGAACAATTTTATTGAAGAAATGTTCTATTGAGGAAATAGATTTGAAAAAAATTGTGAGAAAGATTTGAAAGAATTATTATTATCTTATAGTGGTGTGTATATATTGATAGAGGAGTATAGAATCAACAAAGAAAGCGTTTCTCTCCTACCAAAACACAGAAAGCGTTTCTCTCCTACCAAAACAAAGGAGGAGTATAGTATCCAAACTTCTTCACCTTTCTGCCATCATCTGAATACGTTGTTGCATCAAAGAAAAAAGTAATCACTAGAAAGGCAAGTGTTCAAACGACAATGGCAGAGTCGAACTCCAAACAACGAAAAGCATTAGAAGAAGAAGACAGGATCAGTAATTTACCAGACGATGTGCTCAACCACATCCTGTCATGCCTCCTTACCAAAACCGCTGTTACCACTGGCTGTCTGTCTCACCGATGGCGACACCTTTGGCAACATCTCCGTGTGCTAGATTTCTATGATGACTCCCTCTACTCTGATAACCCCATCGAACTCAAAAAGTTTGTTTTTCTGGTGACCGGGGTGCTTACCCTCCTTCCTAATCCTCGCGGCATTCGGAAGATGCGTCTCCACTGTGCTCATTCCGTTATCAACGACGACAATTTTCATGATCATTCACTTGACACTTGGGTTTGTCCTGTCATTGGGCCTTACCTTGAGGAACTCGACCTTGATCTCTATATCGACGACGAAAATGCACCTGACTTCAAGCTTCCTCTAAGCCTCTTCACTTGCCCTAACCTTGTTTCACTCAGGCACGTGTTTCCTTTTTTTATTGCTTGTTTTTATTTTTTAAATAACAAATGCCAATAAGGAAAAGTTGTATCCTTAGTTCCTAATCCCTCCAACCTTCTTTTATTTTTTGGATTTTTTATTACTAACACATGATACTTGTACCAATATGTCAACACCGATGGTATGGGATAGTATGAGACGGAAAAATAAATTTTATGAACAAACCGATAAAATCCAAATCTTAAGAGCATGCATTCTAATGATTTGAAATTGAATCCGATACAAATAATAAATTATACAAAGAATTGCAGAGAGTGATAGTTTTAGAGAGAATCAGATAATTGTTGAAATGTTAGATTGCAAATGAGGCACTCGGTCAAATTTAAATACAACCCTCAAAGCTAAAAAGGTAAAATAAAATAAAGTAAATTTTAATATTTAAAATAAGAAAATAATCTAATACTTTATTACTTAATTCCTATTAAAATTCCCTCTCTTTTAAGCATCCTTGTCCCTAAAGATGATAAGAATTGCTCTTGAGTAGATCTTAGTAAACTCCCATGCAAGATCTGTGACATGAACGACCACAAACACATCAATATTAGCAGAAAACTTCTATGTACCACACTGCCATGCTTAGGAGGCAAGTCCCTTCATTTGAGAATCATTTGAGGAACATTGGAAAGCAATGCATTTCTCCACCCTATTGGAACTTTGTAGGATTATTGCTTCTCTTGTTGCCAATGCTATTGTGCCAGGAATAATTAACATCCTATCTAATTCTTTAGACAAATTAAATTCAACAAATTCAGGCCTGTTATAAGTGCACCTACTAACATAGACAAATTGAGTGACGGTATTGTAAAAACGATGTCAGGTGGTTCTACTGGCGGTGTGCAATCAGCTAGTGATTAGATGAGGATGTTGTCTCTATCTATGACGCATTCTTCCTAATTGGTGTGTCTTTGACTTTTTTGTATATGCTAACTGTAGAGCTTAAGGTCTCATGTGTTTTAGATAGCTCGACAAAATGTTCAAATTTCAATTGGTGTGCGCTTAGAAAATTTTGTAAACATATGTGATGTATTTTCCAATCTAGTTAAGCAAATGCTGACACGGTGCATATGACATAGGGCTACCTGAAAATCAATCATAGAATCTTGGTTAGATGAAATCAGAGCTTGCTAAAAATCACTCCGTGATTTCTTTGTATAGTCAACACCATCGAAGCAGAGAAAAACTGTAGTTGTAGATATGTGGAGAGCAGAGGTTCTGTCGTAGCAAAGGTTAGGACTTCAGTGGATACTTCTTCATTGATATCCATCGCAAATATCTGAATATTTTTAAGGAGCAATTAATCTCCTAAATCTATGAAACACTTACACACGCCCTGTCAACCTTGATAATACTTTGCAAATATGTAAGCAATTGAATGTAACCAATATGTTAGTGTCGTGTTGTTGTCCGACACCAAAGTGTATATGACTTCAATCTTAAGTATCAGTCCTAAATAGTTATGAAATGTGATATAACATTATTTGTTTGTTCCTCAGTATTTGTGGTGGAATTCATCTAGACGTGCAAAGCACTACACCAATAAGTTTACCATCGCTGAAGATGCTGCTAATTGATGTCCTCGGTAACGTGGAAGTGGCTTTTGTAAATGCACTCCTCTATGGCTGCCCAAACATCGAAGCTTTGGACCTTCACTTTTTATCTGATAGCTTGGAGAATGTTTGCCTCCCAGCTTCCTTGAAAAGGCTGAAAATCCAAATTGATAATGACTTTGGGTCTTCGCTTGAAATAAATGCACCAGATCTTGAGTACCTTAACATTTACCAACACAAATTCATCGATGTTTTAAGCATGAACAGCTTTCACAACGTGGTAGAAGCAAGTCTTGATCTCTTTCCTTTCTCGTATAATTTTGTCGATCCATTACTCAAGCTGCTCAACACTCTCTCCCGGACAAAACATTTAGTGTTGAGTGGTTCAACAACCAAGGTAAATTAGTCTTATGTTAGTTATTTGATGTTTGCTTTATCATATATATAGAGTAAGTTAGTAACTAACTAACGAAAAGTTATATCTCTACTAATCATGATTTCTTTATAGATATATATATAGTTTTGTACTAATTGCTACTTGATAATGTGGACGAACAGTGGCTGCTTGGTGAACCTCGTGATCTATTTTTTCAAGAATTTCGCTATTTGCTTCATTTAGAGCTCATTCTTCCCTGGTTTAACTCCAATTATCTGCTTTCCTTGCTTCAAAAATGTCCTGTGCTACAAGTTCTCAAAATTCAGAACAAGGTTTGTTTAATTGACGCTTAATACGAAATTAACCAATTTTTATTAAATAGATTACATAAATCAGAAGTAATATATTATTGAAAAGTAGACCACCCAATATATAACATGATTAATTCATTACAATGAACATTGCATCTTATTCAAGTCTTTTGTTGCCTACAGGAACAGTCACCACCAATTTTGGGATGGGCTCCACAACCAAATGCTCCTAAATGTCTCGTATCCCATCTGACCTTTATTCAATTTAAAGGATTTTTAGGATTACCAGATGAGGTGTCATTTGTTGAGCATGTTTTGCAAGAAGGATTGGTTTTAAAGACAATAATGATTATTTCTGATATTTCCTTAGACCAAAGTAAGAAGTATGACATTCTCAAAAGATTATCGAATGTGCCAAGGGCCTCAAGAATGTGTCAGCTTACATTTGACTGCATTTGATGGAATTACATGATACCCCATACACTCAAAAGTTTCTAAATTTTCTTCGAACAAGTTATTTTCATGCTAAGCAAAAGGTGCAAGATTTGTAACTATATATATATAGATAAGATATATCATTGCAGAAAAGAAAAACTATATTCAAGCCACTTGTTGCTAATTAACCTTTGGTGTTTTCTAATGTGTGATATTATTGTCATTGCAACTAAAGCTTTGTTTTTTGTGACATTAACTAGTGTTCACTTTGATGGATCTTAATCACCTTTGTTAATGAAATACTTTCTCTTCTATTATTAGCTGATTACAAACCTTGTATTCATGCGTGGTTGGAATCTTTTGGTCTTTGAGATTGTTGTGGTTGCTACTAAGTTTGTGTGCCGAAGATTTTGAGGTGCAAATTGGAGTATGTGGAACACTTTGATTACATGATTGTGGTTTCTTTTTCGTGTAGTAGTATAGTAGTAGTAGTTACAAAACACGATTGAATTAAAAAGAAAATAAAACAAATGCAATCTTCCAACTAATCCTAACCATGACCATCATTGTAAATGTAAACTTAATATATGAATGTGTATTTGTATTTAATCAAACTTTTTTCAAGAAAAAAATCAGTACTTGGTACACAAGGTTCAATATTACAGCCAAGATGGCTTGTTGGCTAAGTGAAATAGTTCTTTTCCTATTGATTTGAATTTATCTATTTGTATTTTGAGGAGAACACAAGAAAGTCGTTGAAATGTCGATTTTAACCTTTAAAGATTGACTTTCAAATCATGTTTGTAGTGTCCACTCTCATTATCTATAGCAAGCACCATCATACTCGTTGAAAAATATAAATTAGTATAATTTTGGTAAAATTACGTCATTCATCTTTTAACTTAACATTTTCATCCTTTAGTCTTTTTTGTTTTTTCAGATAATTTGATGTCATTCATGTGAGTTTTGGTCAATTGGTATGTACGATGCATGAAAATATGCAAGATTCAGGTTTGAATCCCGGTCACCACAAAAAAAAAAAAAAAAAAGATAACTTAATGTCATGAAAAATTGAAATTACATATAAAAAATACTCAAACACCTTTTTCTTAAAAAAATAAAAGGTTCAACACTGTTCATCTTAATTATTATACGTATCTAAATATAAAATTGTATACCTTTTTGTCCAATTTTTTTTACCTTAACAAATTCTTCCAATTTTAAATTTTTTATTTACAGTTTTTTTGCCTTAACAAATAATTGAATTAAGGGTCCGTTTGTTACGGATTAAAATAAAAGTGATTTTGACATAAAATAATTTATAGATTATATTTTAAAGATTTTTATGAAAAATCAAAATCTATTTTGTGTTTGTTTATTATTTTTTTTAAACAAATAATTTAGTTTGTTTGGATACAACAATATAAAAGCGAATTTTAAAAAAAAAATTAGATTGCTATTGTTTTAGAAGCTGCCCATAACAGCTTCTCATTTGAAACTGTCATTTGAAGTTGTTTTTAGATTTTTTTTTTAGATTCTGATTTACAAAAAATGTTGTAACAAATGGATGCAAAACTTTTAAAAGTGATTATTTAAAAAAAAAATTGATTTTTTCTTAAAAAAACTATAACAAATGGGCTCTAAAATTAATATGTTGAAGTTTAATCGTTGCAAATGCTTTGGTCCTAGATGTTTCGTTTTTGTCCCTTTAAAATCTTTTCATACTATATGCAGAGCCGAGATTCGAACTCCGGACACCCACTTCTCCACATTAAAATGTGTGAGGTCTAGCCATTAAACTAATTGAAAGAAAAAAAAAAATCTTTTCATATTATAAGGATCAAATCTTTTCTGTACTATTAGCAGTGGAATCTTGTTTTAAGCTTCTCGCATGTCACTATATTTCAATTATATTGCGGTGGAATTACATAATACCATACCTTCAAAGTTTCTAAATTTTCTTCGAACATGTTATTTCATGCTACGCAAGGGGTGCATGATTTGTAACTATGTCATTGAAGAAAATGAAATTGATCTGATTTGTGAATTGAAATGAAAAACTATTAAGATTTCATGTCACATGTTACAAATTAATTTGGTGATTTTCTACTGTGTGATTTATTGATTGTTGTCATTGCAACTAAAGCTTTGCTTTTTTGGGCGACATTAATTCACCTTTGTTGGTTAAGCACTTTATTTTCTATTATAAGCTGAATACAAATCTTGTATTCATGAGTTTGATCTTCCATACAATCTAAAATAAGAAGAAAATAGTCTTGTGGTATTTGCATTCAAGTAAAGCTTTTGTTGTGTTTATGGATCAATTATGAGTTTCTTTCTCTCTAAATTATTATGCAATAATTTAGTGGGTTCAGCCATAGTTTTATCATTTCTGTTATCTATTTCGTCAGGGAAATTAGATTATATTATGTTGTTTTGGTCATTGTCCAAGTCTTACAAGTGGCACACTCCAAGTGCATATTTTGGAAGAATATTTTCTTTTGCATAGAAAGATAAGTATTAATGTAGTTTACATATTTGTTTGAATTTCAGAACCATCTTTGCTCGGATGATTTGGGATTCAGTAAAAAGAGGACAATGGAAGCAACTTATAATGCGTATTATGCATTTCATTAGGTTAAAAAAAAATTGTCAACTACTATGTAATTAAATTAATATCAGGACATGGTTGGAATCTTATGCTCTTTGAGATTGTTGTGGTTGTTACTAAGTTTGTGCAAAGATTTTGAGGCGCTAATAGTAGTATGGTTTACAATTTGATTGCGTAATTTTGATTTCTTTTTCGTGTAGTAGTTGTAGTAATGAAACATTAATGAATTGAAAAAAAAACGCAACTCCTAACCAGGAGCAACATTGTATTTTATCAAGTTCATATCTATTAAAATATCAAACTTTTTCAAGAAAATAATTAGGACATGGAACATAAGGTTCAAATACAGCCAATAGGGCTTGTTGGCTAAGTGAAACAATTCTTTCCCTAACAGTTCTTCTCTTTTACCGTTAAAGATTGGTTATATCCAATCACATGTTTGTAGTGCCCGCCGCTCAATATCTGTAGCCAAGCAATTCCATACTCGTTGACGTAGCGAAGGAAGGTTGTTCTATGATAGGAAGGTGTGTTGTGTGGCTTTGGAACAATGTCAATATCTGACTAGTCATCTGCTGTTTTGTTGTGGTGTTGGCTTTTTTCTGGGACTTATTTGTTTTTTGCAGTAATTGAAGTCGGATCTCTGTGATGATTCTGAAATTTCAAGGTTGAGCAATCTAAGAATCTTATTTAAAATTCATCGAAAACTACCTTTCAATCAATCTTTTTTATTGTTGAGCAATCTAAAAATCTAAATAGGATCAGTTTTGTTTTTTTAACTAACTCAAGAATGGTCTATCTATTTAGACCCAAATGTTAAGAATTGGATTGGATGCTGATGATACTGCTTTATGCTATTTTGTTCGGCTGCTGTTTGCAGTGAGCATGATTGTGCTCTTCTTATACCTTGTTTAGGTGTTCTAACCTTGCTATGGTATCTTTTAATATACTTTTTTATTCGAAATTCTTTGGAAGTTAATTTTAAGTGAGTCTTTTCTTTGGGTTGAGAAATCTATGAATCTAAATATGATCAGTTTTGTTTTTTTTAACTCTAACTCAAGAATGGTCTATTTTGTTTAGAACCAAATGTCAAGAATTGGATTGGATGCTGATGACATTGTTCAATATCGAGAATGTAAGTTTTCCCATGGGTATGTTTTTGTAGTGTGATTACAAAAGAAGACCTGTAACAAGTTGACCACTAGGATTATTTATGTTAAATCCTTTTTTTTTGGAAACAACAAATTTATTCACGTCGAGAGTGTACAAGGAGCACAACAAACTCGTGGACAGAAAAGAACAGCAATACAAAGGTCACCGACATACCGGAAAAAACCCCATAAAAAGCCTACATCCCACCTGATCCCTATTAACCGAACCTGCAGATGTGTAGACGCAGCTAGCAGAAGAAAAAAAAACGCAAACAGAAGCTACAGCAGAAAGAAAAAACTGATGCTGAAGTATACAGAGCTGACAGCAACCAACGCAGAAACCTCAGACAAACGCATACCCCAGCCTCAGCCTCAAGAAGCGCCGCAAAAACGCAGCTCCCCTACCGTAACAAACACTGTTTAGGATTCCAATGCCATTCGTAGAACAAGCAAGGTTATGTTAAATCTATCTATAATAACAACAAAAAATTAATTTGGTGACATAAATGACATGATTTCACTCTTCTTCTTTCGATACAAATTTCCCCCATAAATGCATGAAGTACTTTTGTTGAAGTAGCAAATGTCATTTGAGCGAGCTTTTGTTATAACCTTGCGTAAATAAATAAAAAAAATCAAATGTTACCCTTGTAATACAAGATTCATCTATTTTAACCTTTCATGGCATCTTTTTTTTGTTAATCCTCTGATTTCTAGTATAAAGATGTCATAGTAATCAAAAGTTCGGTCAGGAGGTAAATAAAGTATGGCCTACAATTGTTTCCATTAGAAATCCAACTCTGATTCTCTCAAACGATTCGTCCTACGAAGAGCGCATTAAACACTTGAGCCCAATCACTTGGTTACTTTTCATGGCATTTGGTTGTGCTATTATGATGATTTGGCACGCTTACTTTGAATTTTTAAATATTTTTTTCGGTCTAAAATTATCAAATATTATAGGTGACAACTAGGGTACCCATGGAAGAATGGTGGGTAATTTACCCCAACCAATATACATTAGCCACATAAGCACATATTCATGAACTATCTTGACCCCACCTATAAATTGCTCATATTCATTGGTTGGTGGGTAAATTACCCACCATTTTTCAAAGGTAATTTAGAAAAAACCAATATTATATTATTTGTATAAACATAAGTAGTTTGTAATAATATCTTGTAACATTAACTTTTCTTTGGTGAACTAAGAGGGAGGAAAACATAGGGGGGGGGAAATTTGAGACAAAAAGAGATCATTGATACATAATGTTACAATGAGCTCTAACCTTTTTGTTTTTGATCCCTAGCCTAAACTACATATATTGTATCCCACTATTGTGCAAGAAGTAAGAGTGAGGGCCATATTTAAAGGAAAGGAGCAACAGCCTAAGTTAGTTGGGTTCTCTGCACAAGTAAGTGGAAGATTCAAGGGGCTCGCTGAGATGAAGGAAAAAATGTGGTATGTTCAAACTGCTATCGAAATGGTAAGGTATCCCAAATGGTTGGGAGAACAACCACGAGGTGAAGAAAAATTTGGTGGACATGGGAGAGGACTACAACAAGGAGGATGCACTTTGGGCAAAGGACGAAATGGGAACGTTTCAGCCAATGCAACACACATCAATGGAGAAATTGGTGCCACAATGAACCTTCATAACAATAATACATTGCCTGGACAAAGCAATGACCAATGGCAGGCCCTACAGAATTTTCTGAATAGTCATAAAGGCAACAAAAATAACAAGATGACGGGTAAAGATTATGGATGGATTATTGACACGGGTACTTCCAATCACATGACAAGTAACATAAAACTCTTGCACGAGGTGAGGGAAATAACATGATGCCCAATTGGTCTCCCAGTTGGAAAATAAGTGTTTGCCACTAAATAAGGGCAAGTGATCCTTGACACAAGATTGCAAATTGAGAATGTGCTTTATGTGCCAAAATTGAGTTGCAATTTGATATTTGTTCCTCAGTTGACTGTTCCGAAGAAAATATGTTGTTCATTTCACTGATACCTTATGTGTAATGCATGACAACACTTCTAAGATGCTGATTGGAACGAGTGAGCAAAGAGGTGCTCTTTATCTCTTCAAAGGTATTCAACATGAAAAAGCACACAATGCTAGTGGAACTTGTCATCTTAATTTGTGGCATCAACGCATGGGACATCCTTCTTTAAAGATCACTCATTTAGCTTTTAATGTAGGGAATAAGAGTAGTGAGTTGGAAAATGAAGCATGTGATGTATGTTTTCGAGTGAAGCAAACTAGAGATGTTTTTCCATTAAGTATTCGTAATGTTGTTAGTAGTTTTGATTTTATACACTATGATTTTGGGGAGGGGGGCCTTATATGGATGATTTTTCTCGTGCCATGTGGATTTATCTTTTGGTTGATAAAAGGGAAATGTCACGCACAATGATAGATTTTTTTTCTTTGATTAAAAGACAATTTCCTAAGCAGGTTAAAATGATACATAGTGATACGGAACTGAATTCATATGTTTGCAAAAAATATTTCCGTGACCATGGAATCATATTCCAAACCTATTGTTCATGAACAACACAACAGAATGGACGGGTAGAAATGAAACACCGACACATCTGTAATATTTCTCGTGACCTACGGTTTCAAGGTAACCTTGCCACCTCTTTTTGGGGAGAGTGTATCTTAACTATTGGGTACTTAATCAACCGCACACCTACACCAGTGTCGTTTGGTGGTTGTTGGATGCTTGTGTTATGCTCACAACTTAAGAAAAACAAGTGATAAATTTGCTAATCGGGGTCAAAAATGTAATTTTGTTGGATATCCTTGTCGTAGAAAGGGGTGAAAATTGTTTGATTTAGACTTTAAACTTTACTTTGTATCACATGATGTTAGAAAAAATTAGTTTAAATTTCCTTCTACTGATACAAACAAGAAGGAGACTACTTCCCATGTGGAACAATCCTTATTTGATGATGATGGTGAGGGAATTAGTCAAATTGACCAAGTTAACCAAGCAGCCGGACTGATATAAGTCCTAACGAATGGGGATGCAGATGATTCAGAAAATCAGTTAAGTAATGAGCTAAGATCGGGTTCCAACGAAGGTGAATCTAGAAATTCTCATCTTAACACTCTAGTTTCAGAATCAATCAATAATGAGAATGTGGAAGAGTTGGGAAGAGGTCGCTGCATCAAGATGCCTTCAGTCATATTGTGTGATCATGTGGCTTATACTATGTAGAAATTAAGCCCATTTTCCATTTCATCCTCTCCACGACATATTTCAGGTGCACTTTACCCGCTAACTCATTACATAAATTCTACAAGTTCATTGTTGTTGTTAATGCTGAATGTGAGCCTGCTCATTTTTCTAAAGTCGTACAAGACAACAAATGGAGATTTGCAATGCAGCAAGAACTTCAAGGTTTGGAAGAATAATGCATCTGGATTTTACAACCTTTGCCGACTGGGAAGACACCTCTCGGTTGCAAGTGGGTATACAAAATTATACATAACTCAGACGACACTACCAAAAGATACAAGGCAAGATTGGTCATTCTTGGGAATCATCAAGTATAAGGAATTGACTATAGTGAGACATTTGCTCATGTTGTCAAAATGGTCACTGTTCGTCTTGTTCTTGTTGTTGCAGCCGCGAAATAGTGGGAAATTCATCAAATGGATGTTCACAATGCATTTCTCCATGGAGATCTTCAAGAAGATGTATACATGAAATTACCTCGAGGCTTTCACACATCCTCATCAAGGTTAGTTTGCAAGTTGCGCAAATCTCAATATGTATTGAAGCATGCCCCTCAATGTTGGTTTGCCAAACGACTCGTTGCTTTGTTGATTTTTCTATCTTCAACTTGACAACTCATGGAGTGCACTCGTTGTTCTGGTGTATGTTGATGATTTGATTATTTGTAGAAATGATTCTGATGCATTACTACTCTTTAAAGTGTATCTTAGTCATTGCTTTCACATGAAGGATTTGTAGGTGTTAAAATACTTTCTTGGCGTGGAAGTTGCTAGGAACTCAAGCGGTATATTATTATGTCTATGTAAATATACCTTGGATGTAATTCAACGTAAATAGTTTTTTGAAATATGTTACTTATGAAGGATAAAATATTCCAAAGGGGTATTATTCCTCAGGATTCTCAGTTTTGTGTGGGAGGTTGAGGGGAGTTAAAATCAACAAACCATATGTTCTCAGAGTGTAATTTTTTAATTTTGTTTGGCAACTTGTCTGTAATTGAATTGACATTATTTCTTTGATGGATCCGTTTAGCATTTTGGACCACATTGTTCATCAGTTTAGTCATTTTTCTGATAGATCCAGAATGCAACGTTCTATCTTGTAGTTAATTTGGTTCTCGTGTATCTGGGTATTTTGGATGGAAAGGAACGACATAATTTTTAGGAATCAGGAAGAGAGTATTCATAAGCTTATGGACAAAATCAAGGTGTCGTACTTTTTTGTGGTTGTAGGCAAAGTTGGTTAATATTGCTTTTGGTTATCATAATTGATAGTTTTGTCCTTTTTCATGTTTGGGTGTTGGGTAAGAGGTTGTCTTTTCTTTGCATTGGTTGTAGGTTTTGTCATACTTGAGTGTTTTTTTTTTTCTGGCACATCTTGTGTTGGGTAAGACATTTTTTTGTTATTAATATATCTCATTTTAGCTTGTTAAAAAAATTTATTGTAATATACTTTGGTAACTAGGAAAAAAAATCATTGAACTTGGTTAAAACTTGATTGAACAATGACACAGATTTTGAATAATATAGATAATATATAATATTTTAATTTTTAAATTATAAATGTATATTGTAATTCTACGTGGTTTTTCATATAATATAAATGTTAAATGATTTTTTCATTTTTAATGTCAATTAAAAAAATAATCACATAAATAGATTTTTAATGTCAATTAAACTATAAAAGTATTTATTTTAACATGAATAATCAAACAATCATTTAAACTTTCATCTCTCATACGATTTTACAATTAATTCTTATAATAGCTATAACACAAGATGACACCAAATAGAAAAATAGACTTTAAGTTTACAAGATATTAGTATATTGTTTTTATAGAGTAAACCACGGTCAAATTCTATCTTACACCTCACAAAATGGTATTTTATCATGTACAAATGTCTTCTTTTTTTTTTTTTTTTTGGTCAAAAAATGTCTTTTTTTTTTCCCATTGCTCAGAAACTACTAGTTTATTCAAGAAAAGGGAGAAAAGGTGATGTAATGATAGTGCCATAGTGGGTGAACCATGATAGTGTGTCTGTTGAATCATCACGTCTTTTGCCTTTTCTTTTTGATGACTTCGTTTTTCAATTTACAAGAGGCCATAGTGCGTTGATTGATACCGGTGTGTTTCTCATCATTTCACTTCAGTGGAGTCCAAATAACAATTCATTCTGTGGGGGCTGTTTTTCAAATTAAACTTAAATTTGTGCCATAGTTAGGGTGCTCATGGATACATTATAAAGACAGCCCCTAGTTAGGGTGTTCATTTTGTGTTTCTCTGAAAAAATTGTTGATATTGAGAGTAGTCCATATATAAAATATTTGATTTTAGTCACTTCTCAATTGAAGAAAAAAAAAATGCACATCGTGAAGATTAATTCTAACATAAACAAGTTTATACATGAACTAGAAAAGAAAAAAAACAAAGACGAAAATGAATAAGTTATCAAAGTAGAGCCCCATGCCAATACAAGGACTATTGAGATCACTACCTCGATCGGCCAATAAAACCTCAAAGGGATGTGCAATACAAGTTAACCACCTCCATAAAATAATAGGATACACCTTGTTCCGCCTCGTAGGATGACATATCACCTATGTGCTTCAACACTTCAATGCATGACCAACATCTGAAAAGATATCAGGTTGTTTGCACATACTAGGACCTCATCTGAACTGGATATAAGCGCTCATCTAACTTGGATTATGTTACATAGAGCATACTCGGATATACATGAGTTGTTTCAACTTACACAAAACTCAATTAAACTAGATTGGCACTTCTGCCTAAATGGGGGTTTGGTAACTCCAATATCCAAAACAACCTCGTAATAAAATACTCTAAAGCTAAGGAGAGAAGATGACAACCAACAAGGAGCCTATCATTAAATCAACCAATATAAATAAGGGCCCCCGCCTCTCAGGTACGATCATTCTTTACTTACCACACTTATACTCACTATCCAAGTCAGTCTTCTACCTACTAGCACATTGTCTGACTTAAGCGTTAGAGTGTCTTTTGCAGAGACCTCCCTCCTCGACACACACACTTTGGAGAAGGAATTAGAAGGAGTGTAAATCAGTCGTGAAGTATCCAATCACTAGTGAAGGAAGCACACCCTTTGCTCGGGAGGTAAACCTCATTGTTCATACAGGAACCAACAGACATTATCTTATCAGCTCTGAGTACAAGTAAGTCAAGGCAACAATGCCTCGAAACGAAGTTATATACCATATATCAAGGTGCCTTAAAAAAAAAAAAAAAAAAAATCAAGTACACCACATCAACATATGTGGCGCTCTTTTTAGAGAAGACGGTGGAGTCCACTGAGAAAATAAATAATTTTGAGGTATATTGTGGGTCCAGCTCTCTGCAAACTTTGTCATCACCCTCGTCAGTGGTCTTTGCTTCCTCAATTATCCTTAGGAGTATTCAATCAAATGATTTTCTTTTCATTGTTAAGGGTACGTGTGAATGAACAGGAAAAAGTAAACACAGAGAGACTAAATTAGAATCAATATAAAATAAGATAATCAACCGGTGTGCTAAGCTAAAGTAGAATCAATATTTATTACAATAAAACCTAGTAATACACAATATAAGTCCAAAACCACATTAAACAAAACAAATTTTGCGGAAAGAAACTGTCGGCTCCCAGCCTCCCCTCGTCAACTCTCCATTCCTTAGTCTCAATTATTTGTGCTGGTATTTTAATTATCTTCCTTCAAAACAAAACAAAAAAACTACAGTACTAATTATCTGTGTATACATGCATAGCTACACCAGCATCTCCTCCTCTAGAAATAAACATGACCAAAATCAACATAACCACAAAGATCTGGTAAACAAACAAACTTGCAGTGTGAGTGTGTTTAATCCATTTCAGATTTCAATTTGAAAAACAAACAACTATAATCTGTTCACTGAAAGAGATCCATAACCCATAGGAAAAGCAAAAACAATGGCGGAGGACTCCAAACTCGAAGAAGACAGGATCAGTAATTTACCAGATGGTCTGCTCAACCAGATCTTATCATTACTCCCGATCAAAGACGCAGTTGCCACTGGCCGTCTATCTCGTCGATGGCGCCACCTCTGGAAGCATCTCTCCGTTCTCAACTTCAGCCTGTCTCACTTCAAAATTTATGAAGAATGCGATGGAACGGAGGACCCTACTGAAGAATTCAGGAGCTTCGCTCTTTTAGTTAATGGTGTGCTTGCTCTCCTCCGTAATCCCCGCGCCATTCGGAAGTTTCATCTTCACTGTGCCCACTCCCATTTGGATGACAAGTTCCGTGCTTACTCAGTTGATACGTGGGTTCGTTCTGTCATTGGACCTCATCTCGAGGAACTCAATCTCGTGCTCTATTCAAAGGAATACAAGTCTGCCTTCAAGCTCCCTCAAACCCTCTTCACTTCGGCTAACCTCATTTCACTCTCGTAAATAAATTACTTCCACTTTTTATTGCTTTCATTCTGTTGCACTTTTGTGTCGTAATCCCGTATTATCTGTTCATCTTATCTTAGAAAATTTGATTTGACTTTACTCCTTTTAATATTAGCTACCTAAGGCTTGATCGGACCTAGCAGTTTACTCATCTCATGAACTCAGTTCATAAAGAACTTTACTTTGACTTCAATTGAGTTTCCATCCGCCGAAAGTGGAATTGGTCCATTAGATTAGTCGGTCATAACTCATACGGTAACATACTGAGTTTTTGAATTAACATTAATGGATTAAAATAGTCGATCCCAACAGCCGAAAGAACGAAACTTAGGAAGTGTTTTTCTTAGGGTATTTTAAGTTAAGAACGATATTATCCTGTAAACAAAGAAAAAGTTAAGAACGATATTAATTTTTTTTTTATATAGACAGATGAAATGACAAATAATTATATTGAACCGGTTCGTTAGCCGGTCCGGTCCACTTATTGAATCGGATATGTTATTGAACCGTTGTGAACCGGTCAAACTCGGCCAGAACCGGCGACTCGGAGGATTGAAGAAAACCGGCCGGGTCAACAATTGTTCGGTTTTTTTTTTTAATAGAAACAAGGGTGCGTGTTAATTTATTTAAAAAAAATTCCAATTTACCTTGAGAGGGAATCGAACTGGCAACGTCAAGCTTAAATATGGAATGCACCACCACACCATGCCTTCAATTGTGTAACTTTTATGATTCTTATTTATTATATTAAATTCAATTGCAAAATGTCACAATAGTTCATATTTCTTTTTTATAAAACATTGAAATTCAATATTATTTTTAATGATATATTTCATAATTTTGTTATTGTTTTGCTTCTTATTTTTAATGTTTCAATGATATTTTTCTTAATTTTAGCTTAATGATATATTGCAATTTATATTTGAATTTATATACAATTATTTTTAACACCAAAAAATTACACTACCTTGTAAATATTGTTGTGATTAATAGCATATTTCTTTTGTAAAAAATAAAAATAGTGGAGTTTTTTTTTTTTTAATAAAAATCAATTTTGTGCTTAAAATTAATTTTTGTATTTATTGTATTATAGTCAATAGATTAAATTTGACTGGGAGAAAATCTACATATTATATTAATATTGATATATTTCATGTCAATAAAATATAGTTGTACAAATATTAATATAGGTATTATATGTCATTTTTTTTAGTTTTTAATTGAACGAGTCACCGATTTAATCCGGTTAGATAGCTATATGAATTTAATCTCAATACCGAGTTATCTAACTGAGTCATCCGAGTTGATCCGGTTCAGTCATGCGGTTCGACCAATGACTCAGTGGTTCGACCAGTGACCCAGTACCCCTGCCGAGTCGATGGCCGAGCCAAGTTTTAAAACTATGGTTTAGTGTCTTTAGATCTTGTAATAACACAACCTTTATTTACTTGACATTAAATTCAACTTCAGAAACAATTGAATTACAAAATTGCTGCAAGAACCAATGAAACAAGACAATTCAGCAACAATATTTCATAGAAATAGAATCTAACGGGATTACAAAATAGAATGCATAATTGTCTCGAGAACACATAATGTCAAACATCTCCATAAACATACTGCTAAAACTTGACAATAATCCAAGTCAAATAGGACCAGGAATGCCCTTCTTGCTCATGCTATCCAAAACATCAATTGAGAGATTGACATAGGTTTTACGAGATTGAAGATGAATTTAGAACCAGCACAATACTCATCAAAAAACAACTCCATTTTAATTAATCATGAACATTGTTGTGAATTCCCTTAAAAATCACACCAATGAATATCAAAGATGTGTGGAGCAAAGGAAGTGGTAATCAATGTGTAAAGTGTCTCCAAGCAACAACAGCAAAAACAGACCTGGACTTAGTGTAGAGCAACACAACAAGCATAAACAAAGCACAAAGATAAGCAATGAAAGAAAGGAACAAACACACCAAAAGATTGCTGACCCGGTTCGGTCCAATATGGCCTAATCTGGGGGAGAGAGCAGCTCTCCAATCCACTATGATGAAAGTGTTACAAAGAGTTACAAGAAAATAGCTGGCAAGCTTACACAAGAACAAGACATAATTTCTACCCATTTGTGTTACCCACTCTCTCAATGATGAACCCTAAAGAGAAGACACAAAAGGAAGCTTTTGATCCTTCTAATGGTGAAATCTCACTACCCAAGGTGTTTACAATGTTTCCCAACCCAAGAGATCCTCACTACAGAGACACTCAACCCTAAAGTTACCTCCTTTGTAATCCAAGTTTCTCTCTCTTCAAGCTCTTCTTCAAAATCTGCACAAGAACACTTATATAGCCGTCTTCAGCTGTCAAAATCGTGGCACAATTAGTGCGTACGACCCAAAATACGACCAACCTTATCGTGAAAACGTATTCAGCAAGTTTGAAAATCACGTCACGTTTTCCCAAATTCGTGACACGATTGAGCACCCTGAGAAACCATGCTCCCTGCCTGAAAATCGTGACACGTTGATGAAATCGTGTCACGATTTCTTTGTTCTTCCAAACCACAAATTTGAAGCCAAAATACAACAAACATGAATTTAATTAATCAAATAACACCCTATTAAGTTTTCCAAGAGCTAGTAGTTTCTCTTTCAACAGTATACCCCAATAAAATACAAACTGAGATAGGAACATTAATTAGAATCAAAATCAATCAAAAGTGGATTCTTTCTGAAATGAAGAAGGCACAAAAAGACAGATATGTGATCATGAAATTGCAGGGATTTTAGCAATACTATTTATGTTTGGAAAGCACTTTAGATATCATGAATCCAACGAAATATTAGAACCTATTTGATAGCTCCATAACAGTACATTGCTGATTCATATTTCATAGTGATACTCTATTCTATGTGAGAATCTAGCCTAAGCAACAGTCATGCGTTGCTTTCATGAGTTGGCACCAGGTGCTCAATTTAATGAGTAGTTTCTAAAAAATATTACACTGCAAGCTAGATTCACTAATCTAACTATAACTTTCATACCAGTGATACAAAAGCAGTTAACAAAATTATCATTTATCCAAAATTACTTCATTATGAAATTACCATATATGTATAAATGGTAACTTTCAGGAGCGTGTATATCAATGGTAACTTGCAGGAACATATACATAAATGATAGCAGCTAATTTTTTAAAGAAATAATTTAGAAATAGAAATAATTACCATTCAATCATCTTCAAGTGCAATAGAAGTAGACGAAGTTGAACAACTACGGCCCTCTTCCGATTGACAAATGTCTACAAAAGATAGAAAAAAATCATTATGCTCAAGTATAGTAAGAAATAGTAAAAATAATTCATGTATCAACTTGTTCTATCATACCTTGCTCAAGCAACTCAAGATTTTCAAAATCTTCAGTTGTAATCAAGGATGAAGATGCTCCTTTGAGCCAATCTTAAGTGCATATAAGTGCCTCAACCGTGGTAGGTGTCAAAGAGCTACGGTATGGGTCAAGAACTCTCCCACTTGTGCTAAATGCAGATTCAGACGCCACAGTTGTAATAGGTATAGCCAAAACGTCTCTTGCAATTTTTGCAAGAATTGGATATCGGCCAGAGTTGACTTTCCACCACTCTAGAACATTAATCTCCATATTGCGCTCAAGATTTTCATTCAAATAAGTATTCAACTCATTATCTGATGTACCACACCCGTCTGAAAGATAAAATTCTGAAGTACCGTAGACGTCACTAACACCATTAAAAGCTTGCAGCGCTTCTGAATTACCTCGAGGATGCATAACTCTGGCATAGTATTCTTCATAGAGAGACTTCAAACAAGACTCTAACATTGCTACCAAATCATCAAAATCAACCCCATTATAAAACTGCCTAATCATCCAATCAGCCAATCTCACCTTGCGTCTAGGGTCGAATACTAAAGCAACCAATAGCATCATGTTAAGGCTCTTGTAATTTCCCCAATATTTATCATATTTCAGTTTCATTGTTTCAGCCATAGAGCGAAGATAAACATCCTCAGAGCTGCACATTTCAACTATCCTTTTCCCAATACCAAGGATCTGAAACATATAAATATTACCTGTTAAATAAGACGGACCTGATATGCGTACAGTAGCATCATAAAACATTTTCAAGAATGGAAGGATTTCCCTGACAGGTTTCCAATCATCTTGAGTCGGAACACCTTTTCCTTTCATTGTCAATTCATTCACATACTTCTGATCCAGAAAACATAGCTCTTCAAATGTCTTCTCATGTTTAAGTGCAGCTTCTAGCATCAAATATGTTGAGTTCCAGCGAGTCTCAACATCTAAGCAAACTGAACTTTTACCACCAACGCTCTGCTCATCAATGCACCCTTTGAATTTAGAAAGTCTCAAAGGAGAAGACCTAACGTACCATACAGCTTGACGGATTCTCAAAACAGATTCATCAATATCTTCCAGACCATCTTTTACAACTAAATTCAAGACATGCGCACAACAGCACATGTGAAAATAGTTGCCATTCATGACTAAGCTACCTCGAGACAAAAGCCTTTTCTTCAGACGCCTAATTCCAACATCATTAGAGGAGGCGTTGTCTACTGTCAATCTAAGCACACGGTGTAAGCCCCAATTATTCAAGCACTTGCCCATTGTTGCACAAATAGTTTCCCCTGTGTGACTTGAAACTTGACAAAAGTTTAAAATTTTCTTATGCAAACGCCAATTATTGTCGATAAAATGAGCCGTCACACACATATAACTCATCTTCTGACAAGAAGTCCACATATCAGTGGTGAGGCAAACTCTCTGACAATGTTCAGCTAGCAAAATTTTCAGCTGTAATCTTTCGGTGTCCCAAAGTTTCAAGACATCACGTGCAAGTGTAGTTCGTGATATCAACTTAAATCTAGGTGAAGCAAGACTCATAAACTCATGAAAAGATTCATGTTCTACCTTCCTGAAGGGAATTTCCATGTTGATGAACATCTTCACCAATGCTCTCCGAATAGCCTCTTGGTCAAACTTGGGAACTAAGGGAAAGTCCATATGTTCATCTTCACTCATCATTGACCTCTTGTAACCATCACATCTCTCTGTATGCTTTCCCATTGAAGTAGTTCCACCACCAAACTTAATGAGTGTTGGGAAGTATTTGCATTTTGCTTTCTTTTCTATATGACATTCTACCGTGAAATGATCCCATGACTCCGAACGATTCTTATGCTTCTTAGAATTCGGAGGTTGCATTGCACTATTTGACATTGCGGGTGGAGGTGTAGACACCGTACGCTCTGATGTTGCGGATGTTTGAAGATTACCATCACTTGTCATCTTGTGATGATTCTATAAACATAAAATAAGACCATATCAACACAAAGCAGAAATTAAACCATATCAACACAAAGCAGAAATTAAGAGATAAATTACTGTTATTGAAGAGGAATGAGTAGCTATTAATTCTGTCAAAAGATAAAGTAGCTTTGATCAATTAATGTATCACTCTATATGTGACAATATATATCATCTGGCTAACTAATTTAGTTACATCCAGTAATTTCACTTTCTATTAATTCTATACTCATTCACCCCGTTGTAAACTTTATTTATGGTCACTTGCTACATCAAATTAAACACATTCTCATTTTATGCTACTTGTGAAGAACACATCCTCATTTTAAAATTCTAAAATGATTAAAAACAAGTTCACAAAATTCAGCATTGTGAAGAACACATCCTCATTTTATGGAATTCAGAATTGAAGCTATAAAAAAAATTCAGCATGACTATAAGTTGACCATTGTAACCAATCTCACAAAATCAGTTCTATCACCAAGTGAAGAACAATGAACTAAATGCATGTGATTTCAAAATTTCAATGCAAAAATGTAACTATTCCATTAGATCCATTACAAATTCAATTCAGATCAAGTTCTTAACCAAAACCCATCAACAAAATCCAACAAAAACATCAAATCAAGCTCAAATTCAATCAAGAAAACAACACACACAAAACTGAAAATTGCAACAGATCCATCTCATTTTAAACCCCCAACAATCAAAATTCATATATAACAAAAACAAAACCAAACACAAACTTTGTAAAAGAATTCTATGTTTTAAGTTTGTAAAATATTTATTTATGTACTTGCTTTTAATCCTTGCAGTTGTGTGTTGTAGTCCATGTTTATGTTGGATCTGATGCTTCTAAAGGTTGAACATTTAATTTAATTCTTTCTAAATCAACTACATGCATAAAGATTAAAATGAATATGTCACATACATTAGAGATCAATTTCAACATTGAGCAAATTTTTAAGAGTAAAATAAAATAAGAAAGTGCAAAAGCAAAAACTATATATTTGATATTTTGCTTTCTGAATTGTGTGCGATGACATTACTTGTTAGTTCCTCAGTCTTAGTGGTGAAGCAATTCATGTTCATATTCAAAGCTCTACAACAGTTGATATTTGGTCCAAATTCTTAATCAGATACATCACATTTTGTTGACCGAAATGTTTCTTAAATATAGGACCGGAGGGATTATTTGATTCTTGCTTTCTGGATTGTGATATAACATTACTTGTTTGTTCCTCAGGCTCGGTGGGATTAATCTACATACAAAGCTCTGATTAGTTTACCGTCACTGAAGGTGTTGATCCCTGCACAGTTTTGAACTGCTCCTCCTACTGATTTTTTGAAAGCCAACATAGATGTTGGGCGCGACAAGCACGGGAAGGTCATTTGGGGGCTGGTTATTCGCAATCATGACAGCGAGGTGCTTTTTGCAGCAACTCAAAGTCCTGATATCATGGCTGATCCACTATTGGCAGAGACTCTTGGTCTAAGATGGGGTATCCAAACTGTCTTAGAATTACAACTTAGTATGCTTCTGTTGTACTTAAGTGTTTTAATGGGCTGTCAACAATAGCTAGTATTAGTCCTTTTATTAGTGACTGTCATGACTTGTTTGGTAGTTTAGTTGGTAGTTCTGTTAGCTTTATTAATTGCTCTTGTAATGTAGGTGCTCATGAGCTTACTCAGGCTGCAAAATCCATAGGATCATGTACTTGGGTGGGGAATGCCCGTCTTAAAGTCTGGTCTTTGTTCTCTTTTGGTTTGTTTTTTTAATGAAAGAGTGGATTGTAAAAAAAAAGAAAGAAATTGAAAAGATAAATTATTAGATTTCATGATCCCCATTGTTGACTTTCTACTGTGATATTATTTTCAATGCAACTAAAATAGCTTTGTTTATTTGGGCCGACATTTGTGTTCACTCTGATGGTTCAAATTGATTTTGTTGATGAAGCACTTTATTTCTCTTAGAAGCTGGTTACAAGCTTTGTATTAATGAGTTTGATCTTCTAGACAACCTTAATAAGAAGGAAATAGTCTTGTGATATTTTGTATAAGTACTCCCTCCGCTTCAAAATACATGTCGTTGTCAACTACTTCACACATGACGATGCACAATTTTGACTATTAATATCTTTAATTATTTAAAGTCAAAAATTATAAAAATGCGATATATATTTTAAAATGGAGGGAGTAAATTTTTTATGTTTGTGGATCGGTTATGGGTTTCTTTCTCTGTTTGTTTTGTACATTTTTAAGTAGACTTAATAGCAGTTTTGGCCCCTTATGTTTCAAAAATTTGCGATTTTGGTCCCCTAACTAAAATAATTCGATTTTGACCCCCTATGTTTTTCCCCCTTTGCACTTTTGGCCCCCTAGGCCAATTTTGACCAAGTCAATGCTGACGTGTGTAATTTTCTATTTTTTTAATTATTAAAAAAGAAAATTTTTTTAAAAAAAATTAATTAAAAAATAGATAAAAAATACTTTTTTTAAAAAATTTTAATTAAAAAGTAAAAAAAAATTATACATGTGACGCCATGTCAGCATTGACTTAGTCAAAATTGGCCTAGAGATCAAAAGTGCAAAGGGGGCAAAACATAGAGGACCAAAATCGCTATTAGCCTTCTAAGTACTAGTGATGATTATTTTGCAATACATCAGCGGGTTCAATATTGGAATTTTATCATTTCTTCTATGAATTTCATTAGGGTACTTTGTTTATAGGCTAAAATATGCATTTCATCCCTGCAAATATAGGCCATTTGAACTTACTAATCCTCCCATTCTTTCCCTGCAATTGTTAATCACTTGAAATTTGGTCCTAATCACATTTTTTTGCTGAGGTGGAGGGTAATTGGCGACGTGTCAGCTGTTGACTGTGCCATAACACTGATGACTCAAACAAAATGGCATGAATAGACAAAATTGCCCTTAATGAATCAAACCAACAAGGAAAAGACGTTATTGCCCTTCTTCCTCCTCTTAAATAATCTTCTTCTCCCTCGGCTTAAATCTTCTTTCCTCTGTTCCAGCCATTCCAACTTTGTTTTTTTTGTGTGTGTGCTTCAATCATACAACTACAAATTCACACAAACAAATTCCAAACTCAAAAAATTCTAATCCTAGAAATTTCAAATTTGACAGTTATTAGGTTTAATGGTGTTGATGTTTTGTAGCTGTGAATGTTGTTAATTTTGAGAGAGAGATGGAGAAGGATATGAGATCGGAGGAAGAAGAAGTTGAAGATTTTGGAAAGAATAATCACAGCAAGACCCAAGTTCCTCTTTTTCTGTTCATATCTCCGTCTCCGTCGTACTCCTCCCTCTCACCATCCATTCCTTCCCGTAATCTCCGCCATACTCCTCCCTCTCTGAGTCTGTGTCCTCTACTCCCGCCTTTCTCTCCAACTCCAAACCCCCCTCCAACCCCTGGACTCTCCTATCGGACTCCATCTCCGACGAAGATTCTGATCTATCCACCACCTCCGATCCCATCGACGAACTCAACTTCGACCAACAACAATAACAAACCCAACCTCCTCCCACCAACCCTTGTCTTGGTCACTAAATTGAAGGAAATGGGAAGAAAAAGATACAGAAAACAGAAAAGGGTTGAAGTTGAAAGAGATATGAAAAGAGTTTGAAGGAGTAATATGTCTATGAAGATTTGCAACACTGGACATTGTTTCTTTCAAAACAACCTGCTAATAATGGTCAACTTGTACTTGATTTTTATTTTCCCATAGGCACTCCATTCTTCAATGCTTCTTGTAAAAAATGAAGAAGATACAAGGAAGAAGAAAGGGAAACTGCCGTGAAAGAAAAGAGGGAAGAAAACGGGGGTATTATAGTAATTTTGCTTTTGTCTAGTTTCAATAAGGGTAACATGGTCATTTCTGATGGCTTTTGCCTAGTCATCACTGTCATAACCCACTC
Organism: Medicago truncatula; assembly: GCF_003473485.1. Lineage (NCBI taxonomy): Eukaryota > Viridiplantae > Streptophyta > Magnoliopsida > Fabales > Fabaceae > Medicago > Medicago truncatula. The sequence continues at coordinate 4,360,057 of NC_053049.1, forward strand.
ACCATCCGCCACATCGCTGCCATCTGTGTAATGACATGCCACATCAGTAATCATATCTAATTAGGACCAAATTTCAAGTGATTAACAATTGCAGGGAAAGAATAGGAGGATTAGTAAGTTCAGGGATGAAATTTCAAATGGCCTATACTTGCAGGGATGAAATGCATATTTAAGCCTTGTTTATATTACGTTGTTTTTTTCATTGACCATGTCGTACAAGAGACATACAGTATTTACATATTGTTTAAGCATAATTTCTTTTCCATATTAAAAGAAGGCGTTAATGTAATTTAAATTTGTTTGAATTTCACAGAATACTTATCTCTTGAAATGTGAACAGAATCATGCTTGCTCGGATGATTTGGACTTCATTAAAAAGTGGACAATGGGAGCAAAACATATAATATTTATTTCATTAGATTCAAAAGTTTGATGGCAACTATGTATTTTGGTAAATTAAATGAGTAACATGGCACACAAAGACATGTTGTTCTTCTTATATATAGCTAATGCAGCTAGCTAGCTGACCTAATATCGTAGAACAGCGAAAGTCATTTAGTACTGTTCTCTTCTTACCTTTAACTATAGATGCTTATAGTTCCCAAATTTCAGTATGTGCAGCAAAGCAATACCAACTTCCTTGATTAGGATAAACTAGTCAATTTATCTATTACTTACTACGTGGTTGGAAACTTGTAGTCTTTGAGATTGTTGTGGGTGCTACTCAGGGGCGGAGCCACTTGTACCTGAGGGGATTCACATGAACCCCCTGGTCTTCTAAAAATTGCACATAAATTGTTGTATTTTTGTACTCTAAATCCCCTGACTTTTTGTCTCTGCACCTTCTGACCAACATATTGCACTCTGCTTGCTTCTTTCTTAGCTTAGTTTGTTTCTTGTGTTCGGATGAAAAGATATTAACCAATGGTCATTAACTAGCTCTTAAATAAGTTTCCTTTATTGTACCTTTTTTTCTTTTCTTCATTCACTTTTCTTAGTTTAACTAGTTACAAACCCGTGCGAAAGCACGGGTTGAATAACGTATTTTTTTTTTAAATTTAGTTTCGAAGGTGAAATCTTATAAATACGAAAAATTATTGTCCTTTATAAATGTGAAAATCAAAGCTGCGTAAACCAAAATTTTGCAACACAGAGCCTAAAGCACTGCATAAAAAATAACATAACAACTATTGTAATATCTTATTCCTTAAAGTTAATTCGAACGTAAAATTTTGCCATAGATTTAACATAACTTCTCTGCTTAATTTTACTGTATTAACCCTATTTAATTTAATCAAAATGTTAACGTTAATTGGTAGGGAAATCAAAATAAACAAATCGCACATAATTTTTCTCCTTAATTTTACTAATCAAATTATATTAACTCTAGATTTAATTTATGCAAAATGTCATATCTTATTTATAAACGTTAACCCGTGATGCAATATTAACCATAGATTTAACCTAATTTTTCGTGTGACTTTACTATATTAACCCTAGATTTAATTTATGCAAAATGTAATCTCTTATTTTTAAATGCTAACCCGTGACGCAATATTAACCCTAGATTTAACCTAATTTTTTCGTGTGACTTTACTATAACAACCCTAGATTTAATTTATGCAAAATGTAATATCTTATTTCTAAATGTTAATCCGTGACGCAATATTAACCCTAGATTTAACCTATTTTTTCGCGTGACTTTACTATATTAACTCTAGATTTAATTTATGCAAAATCTCATCTCTAATTTTAACCTAATTTTTCCCTCCACACTTTTGCATTTAATGTTTATCTAAAGTAAAATAAAATGATGTTCCCAATTATATGTTGTTTTTTTTGGAAAGGAATAACCGTTAACCCGTCTCGCTATACTTAACATAATCTCTTACTTATAAATGTTAACCCGTCTTGCTATACTTAACCTATTTTATTTCTTAAAGTTAACCCGAACGCAAAATTTTGCCCTAGATTTAACCTAACTTCTTTGCTTAATTTTACTGTATTAACCCTATTTAATTAACCATGTTTAATTTAATCAAAATGTTAACGTTAATTGTTAGGGAAATCAAAATAAACAAATCGCTCATAATTTTTCTCTTTAATTTTACTAAACAAATTATATTAACCCTATATTTAATTTATGCAAAATGGCATCTCTTATTTCTAAATGTTAACCCGTGACGCAATATTAACCCTAAATTTAACCTAAATTTTTCGTGTGACTTTACTATATTAACCCTAGATTTAATTTATGCAAAATGTCATATCTTATTTCTAAATGTTAATCCGTGACGCAATATTAACCCTAGATTTAACCTATTTTTTCGCGTGACTTTACTATATTAACCCTAGATTTAATTTATGCAAAATGTCAGCTCTAATTTTAACCTAATTTTTCCCTCCACACTTTTACATTTAATGTTTATCTAAAGTCAAATAATAACCTTAGATAATCACGACATAAAAAAATTCTTCGAAAGAAAAGATGTTAAAACAACGGAACATTGTGATTCATCATAAAATATGTATGGGCTGATTTAGAGATCATATAATCAATTTATGAGATTATGAATTGACATAATGTTTAGGATGAAAACAATTGGAACCAAAAAGGAACCAATAATGTGTGAATTATGATTACATATTATCCAAAAATAATATTAAAAAATAAAAGAAAAGGTTCCCAACGTGAATTGAAGAGAGATACTTGTGAAATAAATTGTCGAGAAATAGTTTTTTGAAGTAGCATTCAACAACTTTTGAGCAAAGCTCATTCCATTCAATTTTATGCATTAAAAAAAGTACATTTTTTAGTAAGTACTTAATTGATATTGTATTTGGACTAACTTCTCCTTAAAAATGTAGAGAAGTTTGTCAAACGATACCTTAATCTCCCACAACGGCAATGTAGAAGCAACTGAATTTGGGAGAAAAAATTTAAAAATAGTTAAAAATATAAAAATTGAAAAATAATTAAAAGTTATTTAAAATATAAAAATTAGAAAATAATTAAAAAATTGGTTAGGGGCAAAAATGGAAATTCATAGGCCAACCTTCAAAAAAAAACTCAACCAATTTGTAATTTACCAAATTGCCCCTCCTAAGGGTAAAATGGTAAAATCAATGGACATTAACTTTTATATTAGTATATAGATTAAAAATTACTTTTTAATTTTATGTTGAATTTTGTCTTTTGGTTTTTATCTATAGTTTTGCTTACAAGAGGCTGAATTTTCAAGAGACTAAATTAGTTTTGCTTACTATTTTAGTTTAATTCAATTCACTTCTTGTGTTGGAGAAACTAAATTTTAGTTATATTATTCTATTTTAGTTTTTAAAAAATCAAAATAAATAAAATATAAACCACATGATAATTCATAACTGTTTACTATAACTAATCAAAAAGGATAATCATTAGAATATTTGTGTTTAGTGCGTGTATATATAATAGTTGTTATTACCAAGTAATTGAACTTTATTAAATTCTACAGGGATGAATTATTCAAATGAATTTGAGTTTGATCCTTGAATGGAACAACTTTTTTATCAAACTTTACCTATATATACCATTATACATATCCTAAATTATGTCCTCTGTGCTCTCCCTCATCTTTTAAATATTCACTTTTGTTTAATGGATGGGACAAGAAGAGATAAGTGCTAGTGGAACATCTTATTTGAATACGACCGAGTATGCTGCAAAAATTCGTATGTTTCAATGTAAATTGAGTAATATATATATTAAAGTTCAAAAGTTTGAACCCCTGCTCTAGGGTCCTGGCAACGCCACTGGTGCTACTAAGATTATGCATAAGATTTTGAGGTGCAAACAGGAGTATGTTGCACAATATTATCATATAATTGTTTAAGTGGAGAGCGTACAAGTATGTTTGAGAATGTGTATCTGTATTTCATCGAGTTCATGTTCTATGAAAACATCATCACACTTTTTTAAAGACAAATATTAGAACGTGGTACATAAGGTTCAAAATTACAACCAAGATGGCTTGTTGGCCAAGTGAAATAGGTCTTTCCATATTTGTTTGAAGTTTCTTGGAATTTTGAGGAGAATAGAGGAAAGCCATTGAAATGTTGTCTTCTCTTTTGCCTTTAAATATTGCCTTTCCAATTACATCCTTGTAATGCCCTCCACTCAATACCTATAGCCAAGCAATATCAAACTCGTTAAGTGAGATAGGCAGATATAATATCTATCAGCAATTTTGCTGTCATGAAAGATTGAAGGTATAGTCAAAATATTGACACACTAACATTAAGAGGTTAGTTTTGTTTATTTTTAAGATCTATATATAATTGTTCATTTTTAAAACAAAAGTGTAGGTGGAGTTTTTTGTTTTGTTGAAATACTATCACTATTATGTAGAAAGAGAAAGCAAAAATGTAAAATAACCTGGATTTGATCTCCCGCAGTGATTACAAGTGCACCTTGTTCAGGACAGAAAGTCAACCAACTTTTCTTTGAGTAAACATGAAACTCTGAAGAGCCATCACACACATGCAAACATAAAGAATGAGAGTAATCAGTTCCCCTAATCAGCATTCTAATCACATCATATTTCAAAGAATCAACCCAATGATCATTCCTATTAATATCTTGATGATGCTTGTAAATGCAACAAAGTGTCCCAACTTCATTTCCATGACCAATTATATCACCATCACTTGCTAATTTCTTTGTAACATTTTTCAATATGATAGCCAAAATTTTCTCAGCCACCTTCTCCACACGTGATTGAAGAGTTTCCATCTTCTTGCTGCAATTTCAACAAATTTTACATTAGAAAACATTATATAAATAAAATTGAAGCAATAATATCAAATGAAGCAATAACTTAACAGTATGTCAAATAGTATCTGTGTAATTAGTATAATACTATTATGTACGAAGTATCTAAATTTGTCGGGATAATCGCACATTCACGTGATTTTAATTAATTGTTTGATCTAAAACGTAAAGAAATATTGTTTATATAAGCAATAACATGATGAAGAACCCAGATGAATAACTAGAGGGGGAATCATGCATTCATGAAATATATGAAAATCAAATAGTTCATAATTTAGCTCCAATTTTTCTACTTTCAAACATCACTTATGTTATGAACTGGCATAGGCCTCAAAATCTTCGTTATGTAAGGCTAAACACACAGGCTCAACCATGGATTCTCACTATCCCGTAACGCCTCAATGGCTAGCTCAGTTCTAGATTCTTGATCATGTGTAACACCCCCAACGGCTAGTAATAGTCGTTGGAGCTGAACACTGATAAACGTAGTATGTAACGAACCCTTTGTCAATCTCTAACAACTCCTTGTCAGTGCCTATAAAATACATGCTTCTTTCACCACAAATGCAAGGTACACAATTTGTCAATTTATATCCACTTTCTATCTCATACTCTTTGCTCAATCATTGACTTGAACGTCAGAGTGACTGCAGGTACTGACCTAACGTCAATCTCGACCAATTCATCTCGATCACGTAAGATTGACTTACAATACAAGTTTTACAATATTAATTGGGCAGTTAAAAAAATTATTGCACTAATTCAAGTAGAAATGTTGATTTATTTTTATATGTACTTTTTTAACAAAATAGAATGAACCCTTGTTTCCCGTCAAAAACCCAATATATTAGATGTACTTATTTAATTTTTATTAATATTTGTTGTTAAAATAGAGTAAACATCTAATTAAGTCTTCGAATATAATTATCTTTATATTATATATTGTACAAATAATAGTATATGAAAAATCATAAGTAGTTTGTATTAGGTTTTTAGTACTAGTTTATATATTTTACTACATTAAGAGCTGACAAAACAACAAAATATAAATTATTATATCATGATATTTTTTAACAACTCGTTTTTTTTCTTTTTCTTTTATATATAGGAAAGTTTAGATGAGTTGAATTTCAAAATTTTATTAAGGTCGAGATAAAAACTCAACGAAAGTTTAGATAAGTTGAGCTTCAAAGTTTATCCAAATCGGGGCAGCTCAATACTTAACAAATACTAATACATATACTTACTAAATAAATCATTCATCAAAATTGTCCTTACATCGGACTCGAAAGTTGAATCCACGACTTCGGACATAAGTTGACTATTTACAACTAAGCTAAACTTTATTTATTAACAATTTGACTACTAACTAGAAAAAAGAGAAATTGATATAGTTGATGAAATAAATTGAAACTTTATTACGAAAAAAACAGAATAATGGGAAGATGCAAAAACTTTCGAAATACCTAAAATTAGGATATCCTATAGGCCAAATTCCCTCCAATTTCAACTTCAACTCTTCGTCATTCTTGCACCAAATAAATTCTTCATTCAACTCTCTTCCCTCCTTTTCTTCTACTTCATCATCATGCTCTTCAAAACCTCGTGGTTTCTCCGGCGATCTCGTCACAGCATCTCTCATGTCCGGCGGCACCGTAAATATTCCTCCGGCAACCTCCACTGCAGCAGCCACAATTCCAGGCGATATCCCGTGGTTGATAAGCTGAAAGCATCCAAACCTTGCTATAGATTCCAAAACAACGTCGATGAGATCTTCATCTTCGTGAAAACACAGAGCAACGAAATCTACTTTTGGCGGCGTTTCGTCATTGATCTGTTTCGGGAAAATCTTGTCCGGTAATACTAGATCTGGAACTCGGAGTGAAGTTTCCAGAAACTCCGTGAGAAATTCGTTGTTTGTTACCGTTGATCTACGACCGGAGGCTACCGGTGATGGCGGCGGTGCACGGAAATCAACGGTGGTTTCCGGCATGGTTCGCGGCGTTAGTATTAATGATCGCATTATGAAAATGGTGTGAGTGAGAATTTGTGAAATTTGTGATTATTTGAAAGCAACAATGAGAATGGTTTTAATTTATTTCAAAAACAAAAGTAACAATTGAGAAAAAGCGATGATGATAGTGTGTCTGTTGATCGGTAACATTACGACGTCGTTTGCTTTTACTTTTCCTCTCTGTTTTGCTTTTTGATTGCTTCGTTTTACTTTACAGAGGACATTGTTGATACCAGTGTGTTTTTCTCATCATTTCATTGGAGCCCAGTAACAACTCATCCTGGGGGCCATCTTTCAAATTAAACTCATGCATCATAAAATTTAGAGAATTGTTCTTCTCCAATTTTAGAATTACTTGTTCAACGTGACTCACGTAGTTGTATTTTTCAGGGTGACTTAACTACGTAGTAATACGATGATGGACAATTCTAAATAGTAGAAGAGCAATTCTCTAAAATTTATCCAATTTAACAATCTGATTATCTTAGGCCTATGGATACTACGGTTTATCCATGTATCGTGAGCTTTGAAGCTCACTCCGATATCGAAACGAGCCTTAAACGTATATGTGTGATGAAATATTCTGTTTGATGTGAATCCGATATCGAAACCAGCCTCATACATATTGTGGGAGTATTGAACAAGTAATCTTTTATCTTTTCTTTTGAAAATAATTGTCTAATACGTTTGAGATACAATTGTCTTTTAATTGTCATTTATGGGATAAAAACATATGGTTCGAAACAAAGATTCATTTAAAATGTTGATTTATATATTTTTCATATAAATCCATCAATGATCGAATCCTTGATCAAATGGTTAAAAGATAAAGATTAGGTGTTAGTATAAGTCATTATAAAAGTATTTTGATTTTTTTTTTTTTAAATTAGCATATTTAGCAAATGATATTTGTTAGTTTTGAAATGTCAACCTACTTAGATGTCAAGGTTTTTCCGTGATATTTTTGCACTTTATTTTTTTTCTTAAAAAAAATCTTTTATAATTTGTAATCTTTACAAAAAAAAAATGTAAATAAAAAAGAGAGAAAGAATCAAATAAGATACTTAAAAGCAAAAGCTCCTTAATTCATTGCTAAAAGTAAAAGTAATATACCTCAATTATCTAAATCAGAATCTGAACCTATTAGAAAAAAAAATTTCTTCTATTTCACAACAAATATGCCAACTACAAAAATTAGTCCATGCTGGGTTTAGTGGGGCCATTTGGTTGGTAGCACATACAAAGCTACCCTACATACATTACTGAAATGGGAGTTTCTACGGTACATCTTTAAATTAATGTGTACCAGTACACCTGTTTCGTGAATTAATAATTTAACGATCATTTTTATGTAACAAAGAGCTATTTGTCGACTTTTATATTTTAGAAAATATTATTTTCAAAGAAAAAACATCATTTCATTGTTTATAAGAATCATACTAATTTGTTTTACATTTTATCAAAAAAATAATCAATATTCATTATTATGAGTAATAAAAAATTTAAAAAATTGAATTTTGCTTCGACGACACTTTTGATAAATAAAATATAGTTATTATAATTGTAAATAATAGAAAATATTTTTTTTTCTAAAAAAACAATTTATTAAACTATTAATTTAAATATAGGTGCAGGTGCATCGGTACACTCAAATTTTTCGAGTGTACCATAAAAATTGCCTACTGAAATTTGGTTGAAGCCTGACTTTGAGAATTTCTTTTTAGGTACCTGCAATATCTATGTACTTTCATGAAATTTCATTTTCATCTTTAATATACATTTTAAACGGTTATGGAGTTTTTTTTTTTTTTTTAAGGAAACGGATAGGGAGTTATCTTCGAGATGACTATTTTATATGACATAATAATGAGCTTAACATCAAGAATTAGGTGAGAAGTAGGTTTAAAACACCAAAATAATCATTATTCTGTCATATAAAACATCATTTGAGAGATAACTCCCTAACCCTCCGAGAGATATGACTCTCTAACTCTCTAAGAGATAAGTCTTTAATCCCCATGTCACTCATATGAGTTGAAGTTGATACTTTGTTTAACATTTACATGCAAAATGGTCTTGCATCATGCACAAGTGTCTTTTTCACTAATGGATCAATAAGTCATATCATATCTCATTTAATTTAAATGTAAGATTTATTGATCTAATGGTAAAACTAATTTATGCGTAATGCAAGATTTGTCTAACTTGTGTACATAGAATTGACCTTAAAGTTGTTTACAAACATAAAAAAGATTGGACCAAGTTTAAAAGGAAATCCCTAAACATGTAAACTTATTTCCATTTTAAAAGATAACTTTTTGTACAAAAATTGAAAGAACACAACAAATATTGACTTCCATTTTAAAACATATATGGGTGTATGAAGAAGTATTGATCTAAATTACACAAATTCGTCGTTATTCACACATAATCATTAAATCACACATAATCTATCTAAATTATACAAATTCCACATTAATCACACATAATCATTTAATCATACAGAAACAATTCAAATTACACAAATTCGTCGTTAAATACGCAATCCACAAATTCATTAAAATGCATCATTATGAACACAAATTTGAACACATTACACTATTACACGTTAATAAATATTACACTTCAATGGATCAGACACAAAGATGTAAAATGTTATTTTCAACCATTAAACTAAACATCTAATCAACGTCGCCGTCATCGAGGATAACTTGTGGAAAATACACGGTCTTCCAATTGTCTTTCATCCTTATCCTCCCCCCAAGTCCACACATGGCACCTATATAAATACATAAAATGTTCTTTGATTTTCACCAATGTGGACAAAGTATCTGCTAAGTTGTGCCTTCAGCTTGTCCAACTTTCTAGCGTGACTTAACTCACGTTGGCATCAACGTGACTTAAGTCACGTAGGGGTAGTTTGGTCATTTCATATGGGTGTGAACATTTTTGTTTGTGAGAAGAGCAATTTTCAACATACTTACCAAAATCTAGAGCTTGTGGGTTAGATTTTGGTTGATAAGTTTGTATTTTGATATTTAAAAAAAAAATTTGAAAGAACAACAAGGAAAAGCAAGTTTTCGTCTCCTCTTAGAGACAAAGTCTTGGTGAATATTCCAACTAATCCATCCTTTAAAAAGTCTAAACTATTATACATATATGTTAGCAAGTAGCAAGATGATGATTGACATCAACGATCTCTGTAACACCCACTCTTTCATTGAATGAAATTAATGTTGGACATATACTATGAAAATGGATTTCACATCGAGTAGTGTACACATATTAATTTCATCTAATAAAAAAGAAAGTGTTAGAGATAGTGTTGAAAAGAGTGTCTTTCTAACACTCCTCTCAACAACAAATTTGCAGGTCAGAAAACATACATATAAATACTACATAACAAAAAAAAAATTTGCAACTAAATCAATAGAATTTTTTTTTATTAATTAAAGTGACAGTAATGATCATTTTACGATCATTTTAAGGAAGATCGAATTCAGTATCTTAAATAACAAAGTTAAACTTAGGCTAAAATATGGTTTTGGTCCCTGCAAATACGTCTCGTTTTGGTTTTAGTCCCTGCAAAAAAAATTTGTTGTTTTTAGTCCCTGCAAATATGCCTTATTTTGGTTTTGGTCCCTGGCTCCACTTTTGTGATGATTTGCACACGTGGCACATGATGACTAAACCCATTTATTAGAGAAATAGTCCCTGCAAAATCTTTTGATTTTGAAAAAGGTCCCTGCAAAATATTTTGTTTTTGGAAATAGTCCCTGCAAGGACTATTTTCAAAAACAACAAATTTTTTTTACAGGGACTAAAACCAAAACGAGGCATATTTGCAGGGATCAAAACCATATTTTAGCCTTAAACTTATATCAATGGCCAAACACCTCAAGTGTATTAAATCAATGGTTTTTTTTTTTTTGCAATAAATTTGTAGTGGATTGGGCCTTGAGAGACTCCAATGGGCCAAGAGAAAGATCATTGTTATTTGAATGCTACTCTTCTCACTTTCATTTTTTCTCTTCAAACTCCACAAAAATACCCTCAACGGCGACACTTATTTTCACGGTGTTTAGGAGCAAATATGAAAGTTAGAAGATCAAAATTCTTGTTATTTTCACGGTTAATTGTATGAAGAATAAGGAAAAAAAACGAAAAATTACATGAAACAAAAATAAAATAGACAACAAAATCTCTTGTAACTCAAAAGTTTTACAAAAACTACCTATCACTCTCTCTCCTTCAAAAAGAAAAAAATATCCCTCTCTTACCAACGACAATCATTTAAACACAAAATTAAAATGGTAGTAGTATAAATCATAATTAACATGCTACTTGGAGTTGCAACTTGCTAGCAAATAGCTAGAGACAAAGATTGTCATTTAGATTAGGAGGCCATGTAGGACATGTTAATTATGATTTATACTACTACCATGCTGAGTCCTTAGCGCAGTAGTATGTCGTCACGAGTCACCACTTCTATATTTTATAATCATGTTAGTCATTGTTAATTTATTCTAATGTATATAACAATAATGTATAACAGTTATTATATTGTGACCTGCAGAAGGGTACAGTTAAGGTCTTTTAATTTTGTCTAGAATTTGGTAGTTTGGAATTATGTATGTGATTAGAAAACGTTAAATCATCAAATATAAACTAAACTACTAGAAAGTACCAAAAGTTATTTTTGACTCAATATATATGTATGTAGCAACAACAATCGATGCGGGAGAATAATTGGACCAAGCACAGCTAAATTACAAATACATGTGACCAAGTCCACCATTTATTAGTTTTTTTACTAGTAGTACATTTATTAGTTTTTTTTTTTTTTTTTTATTGTTTATGTATAAACCAGGGGCAAATTCTATGGTCACCCAAAAATTTGAGTGTATTGGTACACCAAATCAACAAATTAATAGTTAAATCTATTATTTTTTGAAAAATAAAAATATTTTCTATCATCTATAATTATAATAATTAAATCTTATTTATCAAAAACGTCGACAAAATAAAATTTAATTTTTCCAATTTTTTAGTACTCATAATAGAGAATTTTGATTATTTTTTACAAAAAAATTAGTGTGATTTTTATAAACAATGAAACGATATTTTTTTTATAAAATGACATTTTCTAAAATATAAATATCAATTAATAGCTCTTTGTTTCATAAATATAATAATTAATTTAAAGATTTTTGAAGTAGGAGTACAGATACATTTAATTTGTAGATGCACCGTAAAACTTCCCTAAACCAAGACGTATTATTTACTCCTCGTATGTAATTTCGGTACACTTAATTGAACATGCAATACAACAATATATTGAAGATTTATCAAGTCAACTATCATTTCTTTGGTTATTAATGAGGAGAAAGAGAATGGATTGTTACCCTACTTTTCTCTTTCCAAACACATGACTCTTGAACATATTGGTATGGAATAGAATGAAAAGCGTTGTTATTAGTCAAAGTAACAAATAGTTTGGTCATGCAATGTCTAGCTTAACGAGAAAAGAATGTAGATTGTGACTTATTTTCGTACTTGCCTCTTCCACCAAATTGAACGTCGACTGTGAAATAGTGTGAAATGGATCCTGTCATTTGGTTGAAAGAGAGAGAGGAAAACATATTGAAGAGGGAAAAAAGGATAGGTATAAAAAATTAATGAGAAAGAGATAGAGAAATATCCTTAACATATTTATTTATTTTCTATAAGGTCATGGTGTGTTATAAGTACAAGTACCTTATCAAAGAGTTAATTTGTTATTTTTATCTCACATAAGCAGATTGATTATTAAAGAAAAAGATTGGATCAATTGACGAAATAACAAACACCATTGTAAAGTCACACATATACAGTAGAAAATTTTGAATTCAAACCTAAGACACCATGGAATATCTACAACCTAACAATGTTGGCATTTCTAGTTGTGATAGGTCTTACAGATAACGATTAAAAAAAGTCTTTAATTCTGTTGTTTATAATCATGTCGTACATTGTCAAAAACAAAATTGGCGCACAACTTTGCAATATTTATGGATCATTATCAAGTGAATTGTGTTAACAAGAAACCCTCTCAACATATTTCTCTAATTGATTGAAATTTAAATCGATCTCACTAAATTTATGTGTTTCCACCATGATTTAGTAAAATTGATATGAATTTAAACTAAAAAGTCTATATTAAAAAGAGCATGTCAATAGAAATTAGAATAAGAAAAAGCAAATTCGAACACAGCTAATATGAACATATAGTTAGCAGTCAATAATAGCATAATTTTGTGATTAGTTGTTGTTACCACCAACCATCTAGTTAATCTTTTTATAGTATAAATAGAAGACGTTCAAAGAATCTAAACTATAAGTTAGATTCGTACCGAACTATGTTATACAGTCAATGCAATGGTTGTTGACTTGGAAAGATGGGCATATATAGAAAGAAAGATTACAAAAAAGGCGTCATTTGGCTGCCAGTTTTTTGCTATGAGCTAAAGGTAGGTAAACTGTAAACAGCTTGAATTAGAAAACTTTATTTTAAAGGTGAACTGCTAGTGCTAAGGATTGCACGCAAAAAATGCTGTTGATCACTTGTTATAGTTGCTTCATATGTTGACTCTATTAATTTACACCCAACAAACATGGACATTTTGGTTAAATATATATGGACAATGCATTTAATATATAACAGACTGGGTTCGAACCTCAAACACCTCATTTATTCACTTTAAAAAAAAGAATTTTAATTATTGTACTACTTAACTAAAAAAAATTAATATAATTATTCTCTAGCTTTTTTCTAAAAAAACTTAGGGTGTGTTTGGTTAAAAAAAGCTATAAGCTAGCTGATAGCTGAAAAGCTAGCTTATAGCTGATGGCTGATAACTTATAGCTCAAAAGTTAGCTGATTAAAATTAAAAGTGTTTGGTAAAATTAGCTGTTGAAGTGACTATAAATATAAAAAGACATAAAATGACATGCTTGTTTAATTTTTTTAATATCATATATATAATTTTTATTACTTAACGCATATATTTTTAAATATTTAAATATATTTCAAATTATTTTCATCTCCAAAATAATAAATGTATTTATGAACTCAATCAAATTTTTTTATTTAACAATTTTTATTTTATTTTTATGAATTTTATTTAACTAAACTTGCTTCACTATTATAAATTTTATATAAAATTATATATTATATAAATTATGAGCAAAGTAAAAAAAAATAAAAAAAAAGTGGACAATAAAAATTTAAAAAGCCATACATGGTAAATATGATTAGTTTAAGAAGATAGTGCGTAGTTTTTTTTATTATAATAAAATAAAATAAAATTAAGAAAATGTTAAAATGGGAAGAAAGTATAAAAAACTACAAGCTATAAGCTAAAAAGTTATTTGGATTAGCTTCTTAAAAAATGCTATAAGCTAGTGAGAAAAGCTTTTTATCAAACACATTTCATTTTATCAAAACAAACTTATAATCTAGTCCAACAAGCTATAAGCTAACTTTTTTGTGTTACCAAACACAGCCTTAATCCCTACTTGAATAAAAGGGACAATTAGCACATGATGAAATTTTAAAACACACTAAACAATACACTACTTATCATTTTTCATTATTTGTTATTCTCTCTGTTGCGAATATATATTGGGGAAGTTGGAGGGTCGTAAGTTCCATCCAACACAATCCGTCGGGGAAAAAAAAATGTCCCAACACAAATTAACGGGGGATAACTTAGGATATGACTTTTGTTCTAGAATGAAGGAAACATAGACAACGTGGGTTTGAGGTTACTCTTATGTGCATTGATGACTTTTTAACGAGCCTTTGTTTGGGTGTTTGGAGGGGAGGAAAAGGAAAGACTTTCGAGGGTTGGAAATGTATGAAAAATGGTAAATTCTTTTATAATTACGTAGATTAAATTTGAAGAATTCATATCAATCATTTCAAAACTCTTTAAAACTTTTCTCCAATGCACGGAAAGTTTGACAAAAAATTATTCTATTCAAAAATTAAATTTAGGTTCTTCCGAAAGATTTATTATTTTGTGAATTTCATTAACCACTTGAGTCTAATCATTTGGTTTATTTTTCCTTTCTTTAATTTCTTTATTTCCATAAATCTAATAATTTTGCATTTTTAATGTGATTGATTATTTGTTTTTTTATGTTAATGCTCTTAATTACTACTAGTTATTATCTCACTCTACCTATTACTCTATCAAAGTTAATTACTTTTAGAAAAACACATTTTTTATGGTTGATAGAACAGAAACTATTATATTTCAATAAACAATGCTTTTTTTATTTATTTATATGTAGTTTAAAATTTAAATTTTATGCATGCTCTTTTCCATTTATATATAACAAAAAATGGTTTAGTTTCATAAAAAAAAAAAATTGTTACTTGAGTAAAATTATTTCATTTTATTGCAAATAAAGTCAATGCTATAATTTGGAACAAAATGAAAGACATGAGAGCCAACATAGAAGGTAGAGATTCTTGCTAGGACACGAGTGACTCTATTGACTTTTCTCCTACAAATAATGAAGTTTTTTCTAATCTTAAAATTCTTTAGTGACGTACATATTATTGTATGATGACCATTATGCATCATAAAGAAATCAAAGAAATTAACAAGCACACGCATTTGCACATGGAAAAAAGAACTATTTCGTTTGTACTTTAACCTATATGAATATTTAGAATTATTGCATAGTTTGCTCATTAATCTGCTTCTAGAAGCATTTTACCCAGACTGAAAAATGTTAATTAAGGTGGAGTTATTGTTGAAGCGACTATTTATTAATTGGAACTATTCTTCGTGTTCAATTTCTAAGACTTTTTCTAGTGTTGGTTTGGAAATGTGCATTCTAGATTAGTTCGGTGCTTTTTTTATGCTAAGATAGAATGGTTAAGTCTTTATGCCCGGTGGAAGAAGGTGAAGAAGCA
Organism: Medicago truncatula; assembly: GCF_003473485.1. Taxonomy (NCBI): domain Eukaryota; kingdom Viridiplantae; phylum Streptophyta; class Magnoliopsida; order Fabales; family Fabaceae; genus Medicago; species Medicago truncatula. The sequence continues at coordinate 4,375,849 of NC_053049.1, forward strand.
TTTGGGTTCACGACCTTCACAACTAAAGAATGTTGATTTTGAGTTGAATTCCATGTACATGGTTGATTCCTTAATAATTGATGTTGATACTATTCCTGGCTTTGAACTATCATATTGATGTTGATATTTGGTGAAGATTTTTTTTTTTTTTTTTCGCACCGGTTTCCGACCCACCAAAGGTGGACGACTAATCCAGCTCATGCGTAGAGGCATGCGCACTGGCCAAGCGTTGTTCCCCTGGGAATCGAATCCGGTATTCTACAGGTACGTCCTTGAAAGGAACTTCTTGCCACTGAAACCCAAACAACTTGATTAGTGAAGATTCATTTTGATCTCTCATAATCTTTGTATGATACAATTCAATATTCTTATTCTTTACATCTTAACAAACATTTAAGATCTTAAACTCAAAAAAGGTTGGTGAAGATTCAATGATGTAAAGTCGTTTAAAAATTTTATGTGAGATTCTGAGTTTAAGATATTAAATGTTTGTTAAGTACTACAGTTAAAAAATTATAAATAAATTATGTAAATATATGAGATGTATTTAAGTATAAAAATAAAAAATAAATAAAAAAAACGAATGTGTCTGTCTTCGTGAGTTTAACTCAGCTGGTTGGAACAATGCATAAAATATATAAAGTTTGGGGTTCAAATCTCGGCCACTAAAAAACGATTGCGTCTATTGTCGATAAGGTCATTCAATCTTCTTTCGGAGTAATTACGTTGAACGGTGATTTTGCCTCATTCAACACGAAAAAAATGTTATGCACACTATTTACTTTGACCAAAATAGAATAGAGAAAAAATTTATATAAATTTTGAAAATTACATGGAGGAAACCACGTGTAAGAAATGTTGGTATTTTTTTAATTAATTACAATTTTATTCTTTCTGTTTTCACTACTCACAAAATTGATCTTCTATTTAAAAAAAAAAGATTAAATAATGACAATGCGCCATATTTAAAATAATGTTGTAAAAGATTTGATGAGTGAAATGATGACATTCAAGGAAATAATTAATAAATCTCATGAAAATAATTTAATTTATCTCGATGGTTTTACATCATGAGGTTATATGTGAGAAATATTATGAATATTTTTTTTAAGCACTCTTTCTAACACTTACTCTTTCATTAGATAAAATTCATGTGTGTCTCACCACTTTAAGTGGGATTCATTTTTAAAGTGTGGTATCCATGTAGATTTCATCTAATAAGAGAGTATGTGTTAAAAAGATACTCCCTCTGTTTTGAGATTAACCGAGTCATTTGCTCATTTAACATATATTAAGAAAAATGTATAAATGAAAGAGAGAGAAAAATATTTTAAATACTTTTGTTATGTATTGGTGCATTCTCCAGTATCATAAACACAAAGTGGAACAAATTAATTAGAGTTATAAAGGAAAAAAAATTAATTAATATTGTATTGAAAAATGAAATGACTCGTATATTTTGGAGGACGGGAGGGGGGGGAGTTGTTCCATAGCACACTTATATTTTAAATATTAACTCCGTTCTAAAATGTACACAAAAAAAACTCATTTTCTTTATCCCAAAATGTAAGTAAAAAACTAAAAATTTATCTTATTTAATCTTGTTTTTTTTTTAAAAACCATATTTTCCAAGAAAAGCTTTTGTTTATTCTCATGAAATTTAATTTAATTTTCTCTCTCTTTTATTTTCTTAGGTAATGAAAATTATTTTTACATCTTCCAATAAAACTTATTTTAAAGATAACACAAAAACCTATACTCCAAATTTTTAATTAAAGAATAAAATTTTCCAAAGTTACGACATTTCTTACACGTCTAGAAAACTTATTCCAAAATTTCAAGTTACGACTCTTCCATATATCCCACAAGGTCGTATACCACATTCTAGGTTTCACTTGAGACATTTTTTTGACATAAGTAAAAAAAAAAAAACAAATCAATTATACAACCAACAATCAAGATATATCGATCAATGTAATCCCAAAATTGTAGTTTTCTCTAAATTTATATTGAAATAGACCAATTAGCGAGCAAATCGCACGAGTTTTTCACCATAATCATCATATCGAGTATACAATTAAGGAAGGTGGGGTCATTATGGGATTTATGGATCATTATATTGGACTTTGACCAATCACACAAGTGATTTAGAAATCACATCTTAAGTTAAAATCTTAAGACATCAGGCATATGAGTCTTCTCATTTATATAGTGTTCAATATCAAATTTTACATTCAGTATAAGACTTTTACTCACCTGAAATAGTTGTCCTCCTTAAGCGTGAGTTCATCAATTTTTATGGGTATGACGCCCTAAAACGAAATATTTTTGATCTATATCTACTCGTAGTGTCACCGATAGCCCTCAACGGGATACATTGCTTGAACTAGAAGGATTTTGACATAAGAATTTAGTTCAACCATCAACTTTAATACCATTAATACCATCACATTAGTTTTTGAAAAATCACATAAGTGAATTAAACATCACATCTTAACCTAAAATCGTAAGACATTAGTATATATGTTGTCACACTTGAAATATCAACAAGGACAAAGTACCTTTTTAGTCCTTAATCACCACGCGAGACTTCAAAGTTCCACACTATAGATCAATCACCACAACTCAAACCTCCAACTTTGTTAGCCATTGACAATTTGTCTCATAACAACCAATGAATACCATGATTTCCATTGCCTTTTAAAACCCATCAGAATGAGTTCATCATCGTCTGAATTTAATCTCCAAGGGACTGGGGTAAGACTGGAAACGTAACTGATTGCAAGATTGACTTTATGAACGCTTCCCAGCCCACTCAAGAAAGTGTTTTGCCACTCCAAGATCTTATTTGCTAAAAACGTTTATAGGTTTTATTTTCTAAAATTTTTGTTTATTTTAAAGGGTTAATAGGTTTTTACCCCCTGTAATATATGTCATTTCCGGTTTTCCCCTTGTAAATTTTTTATTTTATTTACCCCCTTGTAAAATTTTATTGTTTTAATTTACTCCCTTAATAGGTCAAACAAAAACCAATTTTGTTTTTTTTTTTCAAGAAATTTTCGTTTTTGTTTGGCTTATTAGGGGGGTAAATCAAAACAATAAAATTTTACAGGGAGGTAAATAAAAAAAAATATTTTACAGGGAGGAAAACCGAAAATGACTTATATTACAGGGGGTTAAAAACCTATTAACCCTATTTTAAATAACCAATAATGAGATGGAGAGTAAATAGTCAATTTCCCCCCTGAAATTGTAAGTTTCGTCAATTATGTAACACCCCGTTTTCCCAACATAAAAATTTCGCATAAATAATCAGAGTTTTTCAACATAAACGGAATGTCACATTCTTTTCTTAAAATCATAAACTGAATAAATAACTATTTATCCTTTAAAATTCAAATACAAGATCTTTAATACTTCGCAGCGGAATTTATTCAATAACTAAAACAGTCCTTGGCACGAAGGCCTCTTCATAAATGTCTCATAAAAATCCAATCTAAAATATAGTCATAAATCTTCAAAAACAATACATAAGGAATAGAAAAGCAATAACAAAGTTCCCGTCCCGTTACGTATCAGAGCACCTAAGACACACGAGAAAGAAAGCTCACACGACATCAACTATTCTTGGTTACCTGTTAGTTACTCATGGTGGGCAAACAGAAGGGGTGAGATTTCACAAACAATAATATTAAGCATATAATTCATCAATTACATTTAACAACATAAGCATCATCAATCATATTTAACAACTCATAGACAACATCATGTAATCATCATAATATTCATCATAGATAATAATATATCATAATTCACTTCTTTAATAGTTCATATAAAGAATCACAGCTTTAAACAATTTCATGATTTAACAACTTAACAACTCGACAACTTGACAACTTAACCTCTTGACTATGCAACTTAATCTTCTAATCATGCATGTGGTACCAATACGGGGCATCAAGTCCCAATCGCTATTTGAGTATTATTATACTATCGGAGCATCAAGCCCCAATCGCTATTTGAGTATTATTATACTTCCGGAGCATCAAGCCCCAATCGCTGAATGCTAATGCATGGACTCGACCTCTTAAACATCTTAATCGACAACCTCTTATATAATCCAATAATTTGGAACTTCATCATCTTAATCAACTTAGACCGACTCATGCAGCTTAGTTAATAACAACAGCAACACAACAGTATACAAAAACAGCATGACATAATAATATCAAATGCAAGTCAACAACGTCTCAATTATTCACATATAATTCAAGTAATGCATATACAATTATATCACAGTATAACAACATCAAATAATAATCAACATCTTAAAACATCATATATACATATAACACTTCATCAATCATGGACAATATCATATTCACAAACATACACATACATATACTAATTCATCAATCATAATCAATTATTCAGTGTGACCTACGTTCAGTAATTTGACCATAACTCAAGTTCTATAAATCCTTTTGAAGTCAAACCAACGGCACTAGAAAGCTAACATCCATACCTACAACTTTCGTGTTTATACCTAAGACCAATTATGTACCAATAAATACCAGTTTTCATTTCAATTCGGACAAAGTTGTGCTGAAATTCATAAAAATTCACTGTGACCTACATGCAGTAATTTGACCATAACTCATAAACCGAAAATCATTTTCAAGTGAAACTGACACCACTGGAAAGCTAACACAATTATCTACAACTTTCATGTTTACACTAAAGACTAATTCAAAACAGAAACGTGTGAAAAAGACGCAAGAACATGAAACAGGACATGCTGTCAGAGAGCAACTCGGGAAAAACACACTTTTCACCCCAAAATCCCAATTTTAACTTCCCTATGCCCAAATTTGATCTCAAAGTTTGTCTAAACATTTATATACATCAAAAAAGACTCAAAACCATATAAAACTTGACCCAAAACATTATTTTAGAAAATCATCAAATGATCACTTTTAACCCTAATTCCCAAATTCTCAAAAACTAAAACCTACAACATGTTAAATCCAATTTTCAGAATCAATGACTTAAGATTATTGAATGTTAGTCCCACCCTTACCTTATAGATGAAAATCGCAGCACTCCTAGGTCTTCTCCCTCCTCTCGGCTTTTTCTCCCTTTTCTCCAAAATTGATCGTACGTTATGTTTTTTCTAAACTAGGTTTCTCCTATTTATAACCCTTTTTCTATTTTATCTTATTTCTCTTTCTCCCCCAAAACTCTCTAAAATCTCATAACAAACTCTCAACTCAATCTTATTTCTATTTTCAAATCTTAATCTATTAAATAACAACATAAGCCACTTAATAAATCACATAATCAAATAAATATATTTTAAACTCTTCTTAATAAATTTTAGACTCAATTAAATAATTAAATAAATCTAATAATTCAAAGAGGGCGTTACAAATTACCCCCTGAAATTAAAAAAACTTCAATTACCCCCTGATATTGCATAACGTTAATCAATTTACCCCTCCATCAAATTTTTATGTTAACTGTTTACGGTTATGATCAAATACCCCCCTGAAATTTTGCACTTAAGTGCAAAATGCCCCCTAAACTTAAAAATTTAGATTTTTTTTTCTTACCAAAAATCATGCAGAAGGTCTATGACATAATCTATTTAACATGCTGCAGCTAATAAATATGTCATTTCCTGCATTATAAAAATTATATCATTAATTAAGTTGCAAATTCACAAACCTAAGCCTTGTTTCTTCTTCCTTCTGCAGATATTAACCTGTGAATTTTCTTTATGGACACACAATTATCAAACACTTGTGTACTTTATGACTGCATACTCTAACATAATTACCAACTTGTGTAAAAAAAGTATTTGATATATATATATATGTTATCATGGTTTTTGGGTGCCAAGCCATTAATTGGACTTGAACCTTTCGACCGTTGATATCTCTATTTTTTCTTGGGAAGGGCAAAATTGAGAAAAAAACCCTTAGATTCTAAGTTCGGGGGTCGTTTTCGCTACGGGAAGGTGTTAGGCACCCGGAGCGATTATGGTATTCCATAAGAACCGCTCTCCTAAGTTGATTTCTACGCTTTATTTTTATTGCCTATTTTTTGTAAAAAAAACGAAGGTATGATTAGTGAAGAATGGGGGTGAGAAGAAGTAGAATTTAATTTTATTTCGGCTTGGATGAGTTTTGACTCATTGCCTACGTACCGTTTTACGGGATCAAAACCGGCGTAGTTCTTGCTAAAAGACTTGTTGTTTTTTTTTGTTTTAGTTGTTTGATTTTAAATTTTGAAAATGATTTGAAGAAGGAGATTGGGAGGCTTCATGAGCATTAGATTTAGCAAAAAAAAGTGAGGTTTGATTAGTGATTAAAAAGAAAGTCTAAATGATTAAGATGAATTGAATTTTTCTTAAGAAAAGAAAAAAAAAAAAAGAAAGGAAAAATGAAGTGTTGACTTCATATTTATTATGAAAATTTTTGAAGTGAAGTTCAATTGTTTTTTTTTTAAAAAAAAAGATGGATTTTCTCTAAGTGTTTAAAACCTAAACGCTTATTTAACCATACAATCCTATGCATACATCTAAGGTGAGTGTGTGCGTGTCGGTGCGTCATAGTGTCCATAGTCCATATTACAAAAATTACCTAAATACATTCTATGGCCCCTTTGCCAAGCTACAAACCAATGATAACAAATTACATTACCAAATGAATTAAAACTTGCAAAAAAAATAAATGCTAAGCTAAAGAAAGTGGAGAGAGTGGTGGAATGCTATGAAATGTATGGCACATGAGAAGAAATGGTTAGTAGTCATAAAGCACAAAATAGTAGGAAATAATCAAAAGGAAATGCATAAAGATGGCAAAGAAAAAGTAATAAAGTGGTAATAAACCTAAAAGACATTTGATATGATACCTAAAGATGCTAGTGGCCCATAATCATCACATCATGGCAATTTAGAAAGAAATTTTGTTTCAAGCCATGACATGCAATTAATGGAGGCATATGCATGCAAAATATCACACCAAGTTCATAGAGAAACTTGCCACTTTATTCCTTAAAACTGAACTTGTTGCTTGCAAAACAAGAAATTCATAAGATCATATTCAAAACAGCAAAAAGAAGCACATGTCCAGAGGCATATTCATCATAAGATGTGGTATCATTTATTCATAACACATATCAAAGTATCAAGAACAAAAACATAGCAAAAAAGTATACCAAAAGTGTAAAAACACATGGAAATTTGTTCATGCCATTTTAACATTTTTTACATGCAAGTAAACACCATAAAAATGCCAAAAATATACCAAGAAACAACTAAGAATTTTTTAGGAATTTTTATAAAAAATGTAGGCAAGTAACAGGTTCAGATAGCAAGAAAGGCAGTGCAAATAGCAAGAAAATAACAAAAAAACGTACAAAAGAAGGCCCAGCCCAAAACCAGAGGAAACGGATCTCACAGGGATACTCAGGGACCGTTGGATTGATCCAAGGTCCCAAACCCTAGATCTAAGGGCTCACAACGCAGGGAATTGGACCGGTCTTGAACCGGTCCGGTCTAGCGCCCTATATAAAACCCTAACGCGCCGGTTTTTTCATTTGTCACACACCTTTCTCTCTCTAACTCTTCTCTCTTCTCTCATCTCTCACCTCTCTCTAAACTCACCGCCGGTGAGGATGAAGCTACGGCGGAGACCTTGAAGGTCCGCCGGAAACTTCATCTTCTCCGGCGAGACCTATGAACCTCCGGTGACCTAACTTTCCAGAATTCAAAGATTTTTACATCTTTTGCTTCGTCCTTTAGCCCTAAACACGAATCCAGCAAAGATTTTCTCAAACACAGCTTGAAACGACGTAGATCTGGAAAAACTTTGTGCGGTTTTGAAATGATTTTTGATCTTTGAAAGAAAACGTTTAGATCTTTAAAGATCTACATCGTTTCGTCGTTTGTTACTTCTCTGGTGCTTGTTCTTGCTTTCAACACTTAGATCCTTATGGATCTAGGTTTTGTGTTTACGGTTATGGTTTTCTTTGTGATTCTGGAAATTTTTTTTCTGTTTATTCACGTGATTTTGCAGGTTTAAACTATGATATTATTTTTGAAGAGAGATTCTGAGTTTTACCTGAGTTTTTTATGGAGATTCTGTTAGGTTTCTTCGGAAACACTTGGATTTGGCTTTTGCTTGTTGATTTCTGGCTTTGAAACCGAAAATAAATCGGTGATTCTTCTTTTCTCACTGATTCTGCTTCTTCATCTTCTTCGCCGGTTTAAAACTTTGCTTCTTTCCCTTTTCTTCTTCTTTTTCAACGCCTCTGTGATCGGTGTTGGAGTTCTTCGCCTCTGGAGAAGAATTCTCACCTTGAATTGCAGAGGGATCAACTCAGTGATGAAGATTCGCCATTGAATCTCTGAGAGTTTGATGCAAAAATCAATGAATTTGTGTATGAATTTTGGTTCTGGAAATTTCTAGGGTTCTTGTGTTCTTGATGAATTTGATGATTTTTCTGTTTCTGATCTAACTGAATGGAGAGAGAAAATCTGATTGTGTTTGTTGAGTTGGCGTGTGATCAATGGCTTTGAGTGGCACTGTGCACTATTTATAATCTGACATGTGTACTTGATATCCAATGAAAAGGTGACACCTGGATTTGTATGAAAATGGCACGGCTTGGACTTGAAATGAATTTGGGACCTTTCTGCAAAAACAAAAACTTAAGGACTAAACTGTAATTAACCAAAAAGGACTGAAATGTAAATTGGAAAGAAAAAAGGACTGAAATGCAATTTTGGTACCTCAAATTGAGGGACCAAAATGCAATTAAAAATAAAATTGAATAAAAAACGTAATTTGACCAAACGTAAAGCGAAACAAAATAAAATTGACAGAACGGACTAAAACGAACCAATGGCCTAAATGAGGTACTTCAAAGTAACCTCCCCATGCCAAAATTTTATGTGAAATGACCAAAATGCCCCTAGGGCTAAAAACGACCTAAACAGATTCAAATTGACCTGACACTGACTCAGACGCAAATTTGAAATGAATTTTAACAAGGTTTACTGATGAAATGCAAAAAAACAATCTGAAGACTCAGAGACAGTCACAAGGATGAAAATGGGTCCCACTGCAGGAAATGACCAAAATACCCTTCTGTATGACTTTCTTGTAAATTTTAAAATAAACTGTAGAAAAAGCAATGTAATGATTCAGAGACACTTTTGAATGACTTACAAGACAAGTAAAGACATTTCGAAAGGTTTTATGCAAGAAAAACATAGGTAAAATTGTGATTGAAAATACTGCGAGGCAGAGACAATTTGAACTGTGCAGTTGAAATTTGATAATTGACAAAGTTTAAAATGAAATTGGGCCCAGTATTTTTAGGTCCAAAAACAGGGTATAACAATATATATATATATATATATATATATATATATATATATATATTTAAAACACATGAGAGTAACATACCTTCCATAAAGATTTATATGACCAATAGCTGCATAAACATACATTCCATAAAGATTTATATGATCAATAATTATTAATTGTTTGCCTTTAATATCTTTTGAGTCAAGGATAAAAAATAAATATAAATTTTCAAATTTAGGGGGCGTTTTGCACATAAGTGCAAAATTTCAGGGGGGTATTTGATCATAACCGTAAACAGTTAACAGAAAAATTTGACGGAGGGGGTAAATTGATTAACGTTATGCAATTTCAGGGGGGTAATTCAAGTTTTGTTAATTTCAAGAGGGTAATTAACAAAACCTACAATTTTAGAGGAGAAATTGACTATTTACTCATGAGATGGAAGACTCATATAGTAACGATTGTGATAGACATGTTCATAAAGCTCGAAAGAATGCATTTTCAAAAACGATTAAAATAATGTTTTGACATTTTATTACTTTTGAAAATTATAGATTTGTTCTAAAAAAAATTGTAAAAGAAAACGGTAAGAAATATATTAGATTTTTATTCTCCTATATTAATTATTAGTTGAAGTGAAAATGAAAATAGCTAGGAAACATCTTAGTAAAAATAAAATAAAAATAGGAAACATCAATAGTAAATGAACCCTTAAATCTTTTTTACTATGTAAAAATATTTTTTTTATTTTCTAAAATTTATGTTATTTTGAAACAATAAAATGTCAAAAGAATAGTTTTCATTATTTCTTTAAATGCATATTCTCTATCTAGCGTTTCATCTTCACTCAATTATAATTCCTTCAAAAAAAAAATCTTCACTCAATTATAATAGTTCGTTTAATGTGCCCTGCATTTTTTATTAATCAGTTAAAACGAACACATTTTTTTTTAATGGAAAAATATAATATAATATATATATATACACACACACACACACTACACCAAAAAGAAAAGATAAAAACACCAAAAAAAACCCAAAGAAAAACCTCCAACACCATCAAACATGCTGAAAGCCCCAACAACATCCTCAAAGAACCAACACCACCAATAGTGTTAAATTAAGCACTCGATAATGATTTTGCTTCAAACGTTTAGCTTCTACCACCACTCAAGTTCCAGTCTATCGGAGGAGACATCACAAAAGCCTAAAAGGATCCGAGTTACAAACTAACTCCGACCTTGAATAAAAAACGATTGCCCCACTAGACTCCCGACACAAGTCATTAAGACACTCCTCAACTCAGATGTATTTTAGATGATGATGATGATGATCATAGTAATAATAATAATAATAATAATATTTTCACAAAGTAAATGAGACAAACTTCACAAAATTTGTATTATTGTAGCTTGGTTTGGTGGATAAGAATGAAATTAATCTTTTTAATTAGTATAAATAAGACATTTTAAAATATAAAGATAATTTTACCAACAATTGATTGATCCAAATGAAAGGAACTTGGACCCATAAGCAGATAGTCATGAGTTCAATTCTTAACTTTTGCATATGAAAAAAATTCGATGGAAATTGGAGAATCCATCTTGTGTGCTCCACAGGTTCTTAAATGGAGATAAGTCGCTGCTAAGGCGACATAAACTTCATACAAATATTATGGTAACCCAACATATACATAGACACACACGCGTTAAAGTATAGCTCAAAATATAAGACACTGAAGAAGGGAGGAGGAAGTACGGTTTAGGGATATTATTGTAAACTGAATCATAATTGTATTACTATATATATTGCATGCAACACTGAAACCTTAATTCATCATAATAATACAAACAAGACTATAACTGCTCTATAGTCGCAGAGGTAGACCCATTGACCGAACCGTGTTAGCAAAGGTTGTGCGCCATTGTATTTTACTTTTGCTTTCGATTAATCTTTTGTTACTATTTATCTTTTATTACTAGTTGCAGGAAGAAAAAGAAACTAGGTTATAACCTTAAGAACTGCACTCTAGAAGCATCAACAATAAGTAAATCTTCCAAGCATAAGATGAGGTTCACCAAGCTGCACCAAGAAGAATCATGAATAGCACTAGGCTTAGCTAAGCAATCTGCACACTTGTTTACCTCTCGAAGAGTGTGGTTCAGCTACACATTCCATGGGAGATTAAGGAGATCCTTAACATTTCTAATGATGGTTGAATAAACATGTGAAGTATTGAGAGGGACTTGAATTAAATTTATAGCATGCTGGGAATCAGAGTAACAAATCACATTTCAGTGTCCTCTCTCCCGCGTCAACTTCAAACCATGATCACAAAAAAGTTTCAAATGCAAGTTATTTGAAATTCCAATAAATCTTGAAAATCCAGAAAACCAAGTATCGTCTGGATTGCGAAGAACACCACCAAAGCCTGAAAAACCAGGTTTCTGAAACTGCTCCCATCAACATTAGGAATTGTAGTCTGCATTCAGGAGGGGTGCCAAGAAGTTCAACGTTGCTACGTGCGAGAGACAAGTCCTCCACCCAAGGGAGTCGAGAGACATCTAAGATAGCTCCCAACATTGTGCCACAATTGATGATCGCTACCCTGCTCATTATCAAGGCACACTGTGTTCCACACTTTCCAAATACACCAAATACCTGCCGCAAAAATCAAATGATCCGAGAGATGTAGACATATTTTGAGCCACGAGTGAGTGTTTAAATCCTAGAATAACACAATAGCATTGTACCCCAAGGATCTTCACATACAATCATAAAGAGGGTATCCGTAAGGCAATAACGTAGACATGGCCAAGATATAAGATATAAAGATTTCGAATAAATTGAATGGTTGAAATTTATAAATTAAAAAAATTGTATTCATGACATACTTAGACATGACCATTGATATGCTACAGTCAGGGCCGTCTATGGGGAGGTGCAAACAGCTCTATTGAGTTGGACCTCCCCAATTTTGGGGGTCCAAAATATTTTTTTTTAATGTACAATGCACTAAATCTATAATATATACAGGTAGCATTACAAATACTAACATAATGGATAATGGCCCCAGTGGTATTTCTTGGTGTTGTTATTAAAGGTGCCATTGGTTCAACTCTCATTAATGGCAGTTCTTCATATGTTTTAAAATTTTATTTTTTCTAGAATGATAAGATCTTTTTGGGCCTAATTTATTTTTTTCTTTTTTTTTAGAACACTCGTAATTTTTGGCATATACTTGTCGTATAAAATCGTAAAGTTCTAACAACAATCAATATAATTATTCTCTAAAAAAAAAATATAAAAAAGCCAAACATTATAATTATAGTTTTTTTCCTCTTTTAAATTTTTTTTAGAGACCTAATTTTACTAAGAGAGCCGGACCTCCAGTTTCACAGGGACGGCCTTGGCTACAGTGAAACAATAACGTAGTTACCCCCGATCTTTTTTTATCATGATCGTTACTGTGAGATCAAACAATCTATGTTATACAATACTAAAATCAATTCAAAATGATCTCGACCGTTATTTTCAGAATGGAAGGTGGAGATAAAAAATCGTGTGAAGGAGCAACTTTAGCAAATCCATATATACAAGTTGGTAAAATAGTGATGTAGGTGCAAGATAAGAGTGGGGAAAGTTGCCAAAATGGACTTTTTCTTCTCCTTATTATTATTTTTTTAAGGATTTTTTATTCTCCTTATTACATAGTACTATAATGACGGTTTTTTCTTCCTCTTTCACCAATTATCACTTGGGTCTATGGTGGATATTACTTGGTCATGCTCTAAACATCTAGATGAATATTTTCTCTTAAATACAGTTTACATGTCAATTTTCTCTGGCTCTTGGTGAGTACCATTAATCACAAATGCAGACTAATTGACCAAATCCAAGCATAACAAAAATTGAAAGTGTGACAAAGATGATTCATTCATACAAGTTACTGAATTTATGTTATGTTCCGTTATTTATTTTGCAAATGAATTGGTCTAAAAGATCGAGACATTTTCCATCTGCCAAAAAAATATCAAACAGGACAAAACTATATTTATTCAACAAAAAAAAAGTATGACAAAACTATTAAAAGTCTTACCTTCATTTTTTTTCTTCATGACAAGGTACTCTATTTTAAATTATAATAAATAATGATAATATCGAATGATGATGATGAAGATGAATACTAACCAAATAGTTCCCTGGCTATTATTTTTCCATTTTTTTTTTCTTTCTAATAGTTGGGATATTTTCTCTAGTTGGAAATTAAAATAACATTTTTTAATACCAAGTTAAATATCAAATTATAATACAATGAAGAGAATGCCGCATCCCAAATGAACTTCACATGGCAGGATAAGGATTGATCATGGCTGTAGCAAACCAAGATATTTTGTTCATAAAAAAATGACCAAGAAAATTTTAAGGGGTAATAATCATTTTGGTTCCTCATTAAGTAATGAGTAGCCACAATAGTCCCTCAAAATATCAAAATAGTCTCTGATTGTCAATTTTATTAATCAAAATAGTCATTGACATTAAAATACTTTGTTAATATTGCTTTATTAGTCCTTCAATATATTTATTTATTATTATATCACTTTTTATATGTACTTGCTTATTGTCATTTCAGTCTCTATATGAAAAGAGTTATTGTGTGGATTGAAAGATTATTTTAACGTTATAAACTATTTTGACTAACAAAGAGCACTATCAAGAATTATTTTAGAATTTTGATACAATGAAGAACTGTTGTGTCTATTACATATACATATGATTGGTATTTTTCAAAACTGGGTGTTTGAAGGAAGCTGGTGAGAAGGCTGCAAAACCTAGCGGTCATGTTTGAATGGACTTTTATGTTTCTACAGACTCAAGTTGCATTCAACGGGAAGGAAAATATTCTTTATTATTAGTTTCATTATTAATTATAAAATAAAGGGGTTTTGCAAAATTATCTAATTGGAAAATTAAAATAATCATGTACGACAATTCTTCCAGCACAAACTACTTTGTCACACTCTTATATATAGTACATATAAATATTAATCTTGATAACATATTTTCATATCTTACAACAAAACCATTCATTGCTTCAACTTAAGACTCAGCTCAGGGCCAGTTCCATATAGTTCAAAAACTCTTGGATGAGTTGAGATATAAAGAACAAAAAGTCAAAAAAGTAAACAAGAGGGGAAGAAGTGTACTTTGAAACCAATCTTCCCCTTTTTGATTGGTTTTTCTTTGTGCTATTTATGTTTTGATAGACCCAGAAAATAATCAAGTATATTCATGTAAGTATATACACTTTTTTCATCTCCATTTTTGTTTGTTTGAACGAATCGAAGTGATAAGGGTTGCATCTCAGTGGATCGTACCAGCGAAGTTATGTTCTTTGTTTGGTAGATAAGAAATCAAAATAAATGAAACTTTTGGTTTTCTTCAAGCTTATGTGATATTAGAAGCAATTAAAAACTACCATATAGTTAATTTGTTCACCTCATGTTTTAATTTTCTCCTAATTTGGTTTCAATTCACTTATTTGTTTTTTCAGAACAAGGAGAAGCAAAAATGGATAGTAATTTAAGTAGAAGTATAAGTAGAAGCTTGAGTAGGTCAAGTTGGAAAATGGAAGAAGTGTTTGCTAGTGGAAGATATTCAAGAAGAACTTCTCAAGTTGATGAAGATGAAGAAGCTCTTAAATGGGCTGCAATTGAGAAACTACCAACCTATGATAGGTTAAGAACAAGTATTATGCAAACTTTTACTGAGGGTGATCAACCTCAGCCAGGAAACAGGCAGCAACACAAGGAAGTTGATGTTACCAAATTGGATATGAATGAAAGACAACAAATTATTGACAAAATTTTCAAGGTTGCTGAAGAAGATAATGAAAAGTACCTTAGGAAATTCAGAAACAGAATTGACAAGTGAGTTTCATAAATTTCATTTTACATATGGGTTGTTTGTTCCTTGGACACCAATAATTTGAGTAGATCATGTTATCTGTTGATCTTAGTTGTTGAATAGAGATCAGACGACTCATATTTAAGTAACTATATGGGGTTTGCATCAAAATCATTTCACTAAGATTATTCACTTTTGAAAAACACAATTGAAAAGACTTTTGATATTAACTTGCACCAAACAATGATAAATAAGCTTTTTAGCCTCAATCTATTATAAAGTCTACAAAATTCATCCCTTTAGATGCCCTTGCTTTCTCCTATAATTCCAGTTTGGAACATTTTTAGTTTGTTGAAATTTCTCAACAAAAATTAGTATTTTATTACATTACCTTACAATCTAAGGTTGTAGCCTTGTAGGTATCTATGTGCAAAAATTGATTTGAAATTATGCAAGATTTTTTGGTTTTCAATAATTTTATCCTCCCATTATTATATCCATTTGACTCTGCCATTTGAAGACAAAACATGTTTGCAAATAGCAATAGAGGGGGGGGACCATACATAACATGGGCCATCACTTGTCCCACACATCCTACGTATGGATATTTATTACATATATTACATCAATTAAATTAGCAGATTTTTTTTTCTTCTATTATTACAAATTAGCAGAATTTTATAGGCTATACTTTTCTATTCCTTCGATAATCAAAGGTTAAATTTTAGACTTAGCTTCGCCAAACATAATAGATAGTGAACTTTCCTTAACAAAGGGGCATGGAGTATGTATTAATGCTATTAAATGACTCAATGTTGAAAGTAATGTTACTTACAAAAGTGTCTAAACATTTTTCTTTAAAAACGTGACAATACTGTTCAAAATATATTCACTAATAATTATTATTATCCAATTTAATTTTGCAGGGTTGGAATAAGACTTCCAACAGTAGAAGTGAGGTTTAAGAATTTGACTGTTGAAGCTGATTCCTTTGTTGGCAGCAGAGCTTTGCCAACTTTACCAAATACTGCACTAAACATTCTTGAATCACTTATTGGCCTGTTTGGATTTAATACAACTAAGAGAACAAAACTCACAATTCTTAAAAATGCTTCTGGCATTGTTAAACCATCAAGGTAATATAATCAGGCTTTTGTTCATAGTTTGATTGGAACAATATTTACCTTAAGTTTTTTAGATTAAGGAATCTTACACTGATATTCAATCACAACTCTTCAATTTGTCACATTAAAATTATGTAATTGTTTGTTATATTGATTGTCGGAGTAAAATAATTTTACTTTAATAATGCATTGTAATTTATTCCCAAAGTTTTTATAGGCTATACTAGGTGAATTTATTATATAGTTTTTGATTTTATAATAATCTTTTTGGTTATGTACAGGATGGCCCTATTGTTAGGTCCCCCTTCTTCAGGGAAAACGACCCTATTGCTGGCATTGGCTGGAAAATTGGACTCTGAATTGAGGGTACATTCCAACCCCTTAATTTTAGTTAATTACTAATTTGAACTTTATATAATAATTAATGCCAATTTAAGGAATAATATAATAATTATGATGACGAAAACATGAAAAGAGTTGAATTGTATACATGATTGATAATATACTTAATTTATTTTTTATTAAACAGGTACAAGGAGATATTACATACAATGGACATAGACTTAATGAGTTTGTACCAAGAAAGACTTCAGCATATATTAGTCAAAATGATGTTCATGTTGGAGAAATGACTGTAAAAGAAACCTTAGATTTTTCAGCTAGATGCCAAGGAGTTGGAACTAGATATGGTAATTAAAATCAACCTCTCTCAAGACTAAAATAAAATCCATTTTTCTTTTTTAATTATTTTTTCTATAAATAATTTATTTTGATTTTTAAATAATGTTACTAAAGATCTACTAAGTGAGCTTGCTAGAAGGGAAAAGGAAGCTGGTATATTTCCAGAAGCAGAACTTGACCTGTTCATGAAGGTATTTTCATTATTTTTTGAATTTTATTATTATTATTGAAGAGAGTAAATACTTATTAATTATCTCAATTATTGTAGGCTACTGCAGTGAAAGGAACAGAAAGCAGTCTCATTACAGACTATACTCTCAAAGTAAGTATATTTTTGTTTTTCTCCCAACATTTCTTTTTCACATTAAAATGAGTGGGAATAAAACAAAAATTACTATTTATGACTTTTCCTATAAAATTAGACTTTTTAACTACTCCCACCAGCCACCAAGCTTTACCTTATTATACTTAGCCACCGAGAGAAAAGTTTATTACCTTTCATAAAATTTCCACTCACCTACCCTACATTGTGACTTCTTTGAAGATATTATGGTTAAAGTAGGTCCCACTTGTGGATCAATTGTTCTATATGGAAATTTAAGTTCATCTACAAGAAACACAATTATTGTTAATTACTGTGTTTAACGGTTTGATTGATTATGTTCCAACAAATCACATTGTTAATTAATTTCTTGTGTTTTATGAAACAGATATTAGGGCTTGATATTTGTAAGGACACTATAGTTGGTGATGAAATGAATAGAGGTGTATCTGGAGGTCAAAAGAAACGTGTGACCACAGGTTAGGACTAAAAAGTCAAAATAATTTTCTCCTCCTCTATTCAAATTATCTAGAACATGTTATTTGGTTGAACATTTCCACCTAAAGTCATATTCATATTTTTCTGCTGCAATATTTTTCAAACTTGACACTTGCATACATGTTTGAATTAAATTGATAAACATATTTGGACGTGGCTGCAAGTTGTAGACAAGACACCCTTTTACTCAATCATGATATAAAATATATATTTACATTTTTCTAAAGATTTTGAAAATCTGGCCACATGGGCCCCATGTAATTTAGTCCACTAAACTCAATCTTTTTGGAATTGGAATTCGTCCTTCTTCATCACCTGCCACCTTCTTCCTCCAATAAATTGTCAAAGAGTTCCCCTTTTCTTATTTGCTTTTTGAAAAATAACTTGCTTTAAGTAAAATGACTTTAATAAATATGCAAAGATAACATGTAAAAAATTTAAAGTAATCTAAATCAAATCATTGATTAGATTTTTTAAAAATAATATAATATAGTAACATTGTGATAAATATAATATATGTATACATTTTTCTATTAATATTAATTCATAGTTATTAAATTCCAAAACAATACAAATTCTATAATACCTTCTTTATATTATACATTATTTTCACATAATATATTCAATTGAATGCGAGTTAGTAGTAATGATCATAAATTTGCCTAAGCCATCATAGTTTTGTTGAAACTACCTTCGATAACTTTTACAAAATCGTGTTACTTTTGAGAAACTCAACTTATACCTAAAATGCATTAAATATGTGAAATTTTGTAGGTAACTATGACAAAGCAACTAGTAAAATGCATAACTGAAATTAATTGTTACAATTTGATTTCTAAAACAGGTGAAATGATTGTTGGTCCTACAAAAACACTATTCATGGATGAAATATCAACTGGTCTTGATAGTTCAACAACATTTCAAATTGTGAAATGTTTGCAACAAATTGTGCACCTAACTGAAGGAACAATCTTAATGTCACTTCTTCAACCAGCTCCTGAGACATTCGATCTTTTTGATGACATTATTCTTATATCTGAGGGTCAAGTTGTGTACCAAGGTCCACGTGAACACATTGTTGAATTCTTTGAATCTTGTGGGTTCCGTTGCCCTGAAAGAAAGGGAACCGCTGATTTCTTGCAAGAGGTATGATTATCATAACATCTACCTTCTTATTAATTGTACACTTATGAAGCACAAATACGAACACAGACACTCGACACGATTCGGATACGGTTACTCTGACACTGCTAATAATTTGAAGAAAAAAATCACATATTTTTAGTTAATTATAAGTGTCGGTGTCGAATATAACATGTATCCGACACCGAAACACACCTAATCAGAGGAGTGTCCGTGCTTCTTAGTTGTGCACCCTCGCACACCTTATTATTAAACAATGCATAAATAATGTCTGTCATTTTCTAATTTGGGTTCATGGGACCATAATACTGGTTAGGTTTTGTCTCTTTTTTTGTTAAGTCCAATGCATATCAACAAGTATAAAACCATTTGTTTGACTTTTTATAGAAAAATAGTGATATTTTTCCTCACAGATACCAATCATTGCATTGGCATTAAGGCACCCTACCACACATAACATGACACATGCTAATTAGTAATTTTTCTTTTTGACAAACTACTAATTAAAAAAAAATTAAAAACTAAGGTATGTATTATTTTGAAAATAATTTCTACTTTAATTTCTTATTTTCACTTTTCTAATTTCCAAGGTCCACTTTTCTATTATTCTCTACATAAGTCGCGTACCGACTATCTACATCCCCACTATTGAATTTTTTGAGAGTAGCGGACTACTCGAATCCGTATCACCTACCGTATGACTATGATGAAAATGCGTCTTAAAATTTCTATCATTAATGAAATGCAAACTATATTGTAAATGAAATACAATCTTTGATTTATAAGTTGATGATGTTATTTTGAAGGCAAAAAAAAAAGAAGGGGAAACTCAAATATGATTTGTAAATTTTGAACAGGTTACATCAAGAAAGGACCAAGAACAATATTGGGCAGACAAAAACAGACCATACAGATATGTTTCTGTGTCAGAGTTTGCAAACAAATTCAAAAGATTCCATGTTGGAGTACGTCTTGAACAAGAATTATCTGTTCCATTTGACAAGTCAAGTGCACACAAAGCAGCTCTTGTTTACAGCAAAAACTCAGTTCCAACAGGGGACATTTTTAAAGCATGTTGGGACAAAGAATGGCTACTTATCAAAAGAAACTCCTTTGTCTACATTTTCAAGACAGCTCAAATTTGCATCATTGCTATCATCGCAGCAACTGTGTTTTTAAGGACTGAAATGAAAAGAGATACTGAAGATGATGCTGCACTTTACGTTGGTGCGATTTTGTTCGCTATGATTATGAACATGTTCAATGGTTTTGCTGAACTTGCACTAACAATTCAAAGGCTTCCTGTGTTTTATAAACAAAGAGATCACCTTTTCCATCCTGCTTGGACTTACACAGTTCCAAATTTTCTGTTGCGTCTTCCGATTTCTATGTTTGAGTCTCTTGCTTGGATGGTTGTTACCTACTACACCATTGGATTCGCTCCCGAAGCCAGCAGGTTCTTTAAGCAATTTTTGTTGGTGTTCCTTATCCAACAAATGGCAGCTGGGATGTTTAGGTTCATTGCTGGAACATGTAGGACAATGATTATTGCAAATACTGGTGGAGCACTCATGCTTCTTGTTGTTTTTCTACTTGGTGGTTTCATCCTTCCTAAACGTGAGTATTGATAATCTAAGTAAAAAAGCATTTGAAAAGTGACTCTAAATCTAAATTCTAAAGTTACATTATTATTTGTTCAAAAAATGTGTTCACATTGGATGATTATTTATTTGTTTCCAGGTTCAATTCCTGACTGGTGGGTTTGGGCTAATTGGGTTTCACCATTGACCTATGCTTACCATGCCTTGGTTGTGAATGAAATGTATGCTCCAAGATGGATGCATCCAAATGTAAGTAAATATCAGCATAAGCTTTTAATTAAGAAAAAAATTTAAACATATTTTAGTCCTTAATCCTTATGTATGTAGTCGGTATTGGAAGGACTAAAGTCAAATATTTTACATATTATAAGAATCAATTCCAATGTTAATCATTTACTTATGAGTTAATTTTTGACTTAAACTTGTATTCTATTGCAGACTTCTGGAGATAAAACTACCACATTGGGTCTGGCTGTATTGAAGAACTTTGATGTTTATGCTAATGAAAATTGGTATTGGATTGGTGCTGGAGCTCTTGCTGTTTTAATTGTTTTTTACAATGTTCTCTTCACCCTTACACTTATGTACCTAAGTCGTAAGACCTCGCATTCTCATCAATCTTTTTATTTTCTTTCTTTCTTTCTGGTGAGTTTCTTCTTTCACTTTCTGTCTTAATAAAACTTTTTATTTTGTGTACTAGCTTTTGGAAACAAACAAGCAATTATATCTGAGGAAGATGCAACTGAATTGGAGGGTGAAGGAGATGTAAACGAACCAAGACTCGTGAGGCCGCCTTCCAACCGAGAATCAATGCTTCGATCACTATCCAAAGCTGATGGAAACAATTCAAGTAAGTGTTAGTAATGACCATTGTTGATTTTACAACCTCTCTTGAGAAAATTTGAACTTTGTCCTTGAAGTTGCAAGGCAAAGCTCTTACCACCGAGCATGCACTTCATCAACGCAAACATATTAAATTTATTGATGGTTTAGATAAATGTATGTCCTTGTTGATTTATTGATGTTCTTGTCTTATGCATGAATCACTTTAGGGGAAGTGGCAATGCAAAGAATGAGTAGCCAAAATCCAAACGGATTAAGAAATGCTGATGCAGACACTGGAAATGCACCAAGAAGAGGAATGATTCTACCTTTCCAACCACTTGCAATGTCCTTTGAGAGTGTTAATTACTTTGTGGACATGCCTGCAGTAAGGATACTATTACAACTTTATAATTAACATGATCAATGATTCGAGAGGTACTTATGAAGGCGATTCTAACATCGATATAAATTTTTGACAGGAAATGAAAGAGCAGGGAGTGACAGAAGATAGGTTACAATTGCTAAGGGAAGTAACCGGTTCCTTTAGGCCTGGAGTTCTTACTGCACTAATGGGAGTTAGTGGTGCCGGGAAGACAACTTTAATGGATGTTTTAGCAGGAAGAAAGACTGGTGGCTACATTGAAGGAGATGTTAGAATCTCTGGATACCCTAAGAACCAAGAAACCTTTGCAAGAGTTTCTGGTTATTGTGAACAAACTGATATTCATTCACCTCAAGTTACTATCAGAGAATCTTTGATGTACTCTGCTTTCCTTCGGTTGCCTAAAGAAGTTGGTAATGAGGAAAAGATTGTAAGTCTTCAGAACTATATCTTTTAATACTTTTGTGTAAACTAGTTTTACATTGACGTATGATAAGAATTAAGCATTTTTCATACATAGAAGGGTGAAAAAATAAAACTTTTGAATTGATTGATGTTTTCAGCAATTTGTGGAGCAAGTGATGGATTTGGTAGAGCTGCAAAGTCTCAAGGATGCTATTGTGGGGCTACCAGGAGTCACAGGGTTGTCAACTGAACAAAGAAAGAGGCTGACAATTGCGGTCGAGCTTGTTGCTAATCCTTCAATCATATTCATGGATGAGCCAACTTCTGGTCTAGATGCAAGAGCAGCTGCTATTGTTATGAGGACTGTAAGAAACACTGTTGATACTGGAAGAACAGTTGTGTGCACAATTCATCAACCTAGCATTGATATCTTTGAAGCCTTTGATGAGGTATACTACCCTACCTATATAAACCATCTTCTCATGTGTTTCTCTTTGTATATCCCGTTTTCTTTGGAATTTAAGCACTGGTTAACCACAAGTTGTAATCTGTAAAACCTAACCTTGAATAATAGAGAAGTAATGTAGGCACTATACAGTCGAAAACGTAGGCAGAATTGGCCGAACTTCGCGATCAAATCTCGTGTGTCCTTCGCTTTTTTTCGATCTTTTTTATTTTTAATCAGGGTTCCTGTTCTAACAAACTCCTTTTGTGCCAGCTCATATTGATGAAAAGAGGAGGGCAACTTATCTATGGAGGACCTTTAGGTCGGAATTCACACAAGATTATTGAATACTTTGAGGTATTAAAACTGATTGATTATATTTTTTTTTTATCACGTGCTTTAAGATGTGGTTCAAGTTTATGTATAATATCAAGTTTCAGGTTAACTCTTTTTTTTTAACAGGAAATTCCTGGTGTCCCAAAAATCAAGGAAATGTACAATCCTGCAACATGGATGCTAGAAGTTAGCTCCGTAGCCGCTGAAGTCCGTCTTGGAATGGATTTTGCTGAATACTACAAGTCATCAGCTTTGTTTCAGTAAGCAAACATACAATGCCATTAATTAAAGTGACATTAATGATCATTATACAACTGCCTCCGAGGGGATTTGGACTCCGTCCTCGAGTTTGTTACTTTGTTTTTGCTAACACATATGCTTATTGAGCAGGAGAAGCAAAGCTCTTGTAAAGGAGTTAAGTACACCACCACCAGGAAGTAGTGATTTGTTTTTCGCTACGAAGTACTCTCAATCAACATTTGGACAATTCACATCTTGTCTTTGGAAGCAGTGGTTGACATATTGGAGGAGTCCAGATTACAATCTAGTCAGATATTTTTTCTCCTTGGCTTGTGCTCTCATGATAGGGACAGTATTTTGGAAAGTTGGCGAAAACAAGTGAGAACTTCTTCATTTGAATTAAAATCAACTTAAGTAAATTTCAAAAATTATTACTTATTGATTTAAGCTAATTTCTTTCTTATTATCTTTGTTTAGGGAGAGCTCAACCGATCTGACACTGGTTATAGGAGCAATGTATGCTGCAGTTATTTTTGTGGGAATTAACAATTGTCAAACAGTTCAACCAGTTGTAGCCATTGAAAGAACAGTGTTCTATAGAGAAAGAGCTGCTGGAATGTATGCTCCTTTGCCTTATGCCTTAGCACAGGTAAGAGGCTGATATATAGATAACTTCTGGTGCAAGTTACTTTCTATCATTTCCATTGCCTTGTGAATATTACCTTATATGTTCCTGAATTTTCAATTACAGGTTCTCATTGAAGTACCATTTGTGCTATTTCAAGCATGTTATTACTCACTCATAGTGTATGCTATGGTGAGTTTTGAATGGAAGTTAGAAAAGTTCTTTTGGTTCGTCTTCGTCAGCTTCTTCTCCTTCTTGTACTTCACTTACTATGGAATGATGACTGTTTCCATCACACCAAACCATCAAGTTGCGTCAATCTTTGCAGCAGCGTTCTATGGACTCTTCAACCTCTTCTCTGGTTTCTTTATCCCAAGACCTGTGAGTACCATTCTAGTTTGGTTATTTTATAGTATATTACAACACATTAGCGTACGAATAAACCTTGCACAATACTTGAAAAAAATCACAATCATTCAATTTCACTGCATTAGTAGGTTTTTTTACCGACACTGCATAAAACACGTATACTATAAATTCATCTAGTTAATTCCACATCAGCAGATTTGATGCCATACCAATAAAAAGGACTAAAGTCTAGATACCAACACGATATAAAATCCTATAATGTTTTACTGACATTTTATTTACCAATTTTGGCATTTTCAGAAAATTCCAGGATGGTGGGTATGGTATTATTGGATCTGTCCAGTAGCATGGACAGTGTATGGATTGATTGTGTCTCAATATCACGATATAGATGATCCCATCAATGTGCTCGGAGCTACTCAAAACTTCACTGTCAAAGGATATATTGAACACCATTATGGTTTCAAACCTGATTTCATGGGTCCAGTTGCAGGAGTTTTGGTTGGTTTCACTTGCTTCTTTGCCTTTATATTTGCCTTCTGCATCAAGGCACTGAACTTCCAATCAAGATAAATGAATAATTACCTTCCTAGCTATCTACATTGGTGGAAAAATTAAGCTATGTTGCTGCAAAATGGTTACATTACAGTCCATGTGACTTGTGTATGTATATAACTTAGTGATTTATGCAACATATTTCATATTACTCATAGATGACTACCGATAATTTTGTTACTAGAGGATTGTGTTGATTAAGTGTAAATTGATCATGCTACTTTCTTAGTTTGGTTTGCTACTTTCTTGTATAAATGTTTATTATCATAAATAAAAAACTTATTCTTTTGCCTTAAGATATTTTTAGATTAAAGGGTATGTACAATCGAGGTAAAGTTATTATACACTTATTCTTCAATTTGCCACAACATGATATACATTTTTAAAATAAAAAATTGAAAAAGCAGTTATACAATATTTTGATGTCTGACATGTTGTGATTTTGTTGTTGGTGTAAAATACTAGATTATAATCAGTTTAAAAATATTGTATACATAAATATCAATTAATTTATGTGTTTCTCACTTACTTTAGACTTGTTTTTCGCACTGGCGAGATGTATCCTTCAGCGTCACTAGGCGAGACAAAACATATTTGAATTGTTGAATTTATCAACCTAACTTGCACGGAGATCAGATGTCCTCGCACATTGAGACATCACAAAATTTGTGGCTAAACTTGGTTTTCTCACTCATATGTGATTTGAATCACATTCTAAGATTATATACTTAATTCCCTTTGCTCAAACATCTCAACCGGAGCAATATCACATAAACATAATCACAAATACACGCCAAGAAACTCGTCGTGTCACATTCCATATGGAAACCAAAAGGCTGGAGTCCAAAACGTGTAACCTTAGAAACATTGATAGGCTTGATAAACTTAGAGTTGTCTGTTGTGATACTCTGAATAACTCCAGTACTGGTGGTTGGCTTGCTGATGGATCAGTGACATATTCCGATTAACATCCAAGGTGTAAACTCAAACTACATTGATTTGAATTTAAATTACAGTAATAATCCTAATCTCCAACAATGGTGAGCTGCTGGTGTAATCCTAATTTCCACTCAAACACAGTTCCCCTTAGCTAAAGTCTTTCATCTTAATATATACGCCTCTGACCATATGTCGATCCTCTTGGACATTGATCACCATACTTATAGTCCAATCTACAACAAGAGACCTAAAAGATTTGAACAAATTTAGCTAAGGAATAGAATGAGAATTGTATAAAGGTACTTAATGACTCTATCAACAAGCACTATGGTTCTGTCAAGTTCAAAGCTTAATTCTGCATGGATACTCTTCACAATTGGGGTCTCAGGACTTTTGGTAACATCCCAAGTAAAATCAGAAAGACTCAAAGCAACTTAGTAATCTTCACACTAAAATCCAAACTGAAGAGGTAATTGATAGAGCCGAAGATTTCAAAACCCGTATGGATAATATTTTGGATCACGAAACTGATGGAGTCAAAGAGCAAAATCATCTTGGCTTAAAAATGGTGTTAAAAATACTCATCAAAGTCATGCAAAGACATAATAAAAGTAAAATTAAGATTCACAATGATGCTAATGGTGTTGCTACTAATGTTGTGGAAATTAGGAACATACTGATCAGACATTTTCAAGACATCTTCACTTCAAGTAATCCAAATAATACTAAGGAGTCTACTCAAGTTGTTCAAGGGAGAATCATTGATAATTTGAAGAATTTATTAGGGATGGAGTTTCCAGAGGAAAAAATCAATCAAGACATAAAAAACATGAAACCTAATGGTATTTTTTATCAGAAATTTTGGAACTTAAAGAAGGAAGTATATACACGGCTTTAGGTATCCTCAATGGTAATGATGAGGTCGGACTCATAATTTTGCAATAAGAAGTAAATAATTTATTTTACATAATAACTCAAAAGAGCCTCTAAAACAAATAACTCAAAAGAAAACATTAATCAACCTTTGAAACATACACTCACATAACAATTGAGACAACCACATATGGTGTACTAAACATGTAGTACCTCTTTATTCAGCACAAGAGAAGAAAAAACATTTGTGCCATGCATGTTTCTTACATGTAGTAATAAAACATCCACTGACCATTTGACAATAGTGTGAAAGGATCGCTTTATGTTGTTGATAGGTCCACTTAACTTTTCTTCTATGATTTTGGATAGTTTTTCTTCCATTCAAGGAGAAAGATAATTTATCCAATCTCCTACTTCTGCCTTTCTAAAGAAGAACTTGTTCTCAAAGTTTAGTCCAACAGATCCAGATTTATTTACCTCCAATTCCTTCATCTTTTCAAAGCCACATAAATCTATTATGTTTTCTATCTCTTATTACTCTCCTCTTCTCTAGTAAAAGGGTAGCCCAAAAAATTTGCAATTCTATTGACTTGAAAAATTGCATTCTCTTTAACATCTTCATATTTCAAGAATAGAACTTTGTGTGATCTAGCCATGCTTTCCTTCAAGTAACCCAACTTATGATCCCAAAATGAACCAAATGGACTTATCCCATCACAATAACTTTCAAAAATTTCATCTATGCTTAAAGTTGGTAAAGATTGATTTGACCTTATTTTATTAGCATAAAACCAAGCAGACACAAAAGTGTCAAAAGGATTTCTACATATATAAATTATTTTACAATTGGACTCTTTAATTGACTTGGCTAGTGAAAAGAATGGAACATGAGTCCAAAAAGCCTTGGTTCATTCATGTTTGATAGGTTAATTTGAAAACTCTGGCTATCACTACCACCATAAACATTGTATTCAAAGAAAGGCACTAGTTCATGTGAATTGAATTTAAGTAATGGATGATCTTCTAAGGAAGAGAAATGATGACGATTAACAATGGCAAATGTGAGTGCTTTCAACCAAGTTGTGCCGGATTTTGGTAAGCTAGCAACAACAATATCATTGTCTTTGGCTTGAAAATGATTTTGAAAAGAGTTTATAGGTTGGATTAAATTTGATGGACACCAAAAACCTTGAAAAAAATAAAAAATTTGGGATGCCCCCCACCCTTTTACTCTAGGAAGTGAGAGGATTAACTGCTTAAATTCATGGTTTACCTTGTCTTGTTGGCATGCTTCTTGTCCATCCCTTGATTGGTCTCTCATGAGATGTGTGAGATTGCTTGAAGCCATTGGAGGAAAACAAAAATGCTAACTTGCTATAGTAGTCATTTGTGTAAAAAAATTGTTAACAACAAACTATAATATTTATAGGGTCCTGTTAATAAGTGTCTTAAGGATTTTGTTTAAAGAATCCATATAAAAAAATTGTCTTAGAAATACCGGTCAAACATTTGTCTAAGTCACAAACACATAATCTTCTATACAAAAGTTATTTCTTTTGACTCATTAAACAATACCTAAAAACATTTGTTAACATTTTCTGTAATATCCATTGCAAACAAATTTTGTAGCACGAAATTCATTCAATAATTTCATGTTTGACTTTAATTTAATTTAATATTTTATACAATAATTCATATGTAGCAGACAATTTGAAATAAACAATACCCTTTTGTTTTGTATTTCGCGACGACCTTGTGTGAATATTGTATATGTAAATTTGTTAATATTTTGTCTATGCAGAACTGAACCTTTAAAATAAGATAAAATATTCATTGCAAACGTTCCAGATCTAAACCAATTTTATAATATTATTTCATTGTAGACCTCTTCTTAGTCCCTTAAGAATAATATGATCAGAGATTCGACTTCAGACTCTTTACATATGAAAAAATCCGATTAAAAGGGGAGAACGCACCTTGTAGCCCACATATTTTCCAAAAGAAATTAGTCATTATTAGAAATTTGGTGCTAATATCATGGTAATCTAAAAAAAGTCTTATATTTTTTTATATTAATCCTTAAAGAAAATGCTAATGAATGCCCTAAGGACACTTTTTAAGAACTTTAGATGGTAAGTTTTTATGGAAACTTACGCATTTAATGCATCAGAAATTGAAATATGATGTTTTTTCAATAAATAGTTTCTTAATTGACTATCCTTAAAGAGTGCCCTTAGGACACTCGTTAGCAAGACTAATCATTAAATAACTTCAAATGTTTCCTTTCAACAAAAATTAAATGTTTGGTCGAGTAGTAAAAAGATAGATGTTAGACTCGAAAATGTTTAAATATCTTGGATTTAAGTCTCACTAATATCATTGAAGGGTTGTAAGTGCTCTTTAAATCCTAAGGTCTTCTCTACCTTGAATTGGAGGCACCAACCCTTCACCCTAATTTTTTCACCAAAATAATAATAATATAAACAAACCGTTTAATCGATAATGTAGCACATGGAATTCACTTTGAGTAAATTAGATTCCACTCTACCGAGAGATGCTTAAATTAAAACATCCTCTCTCTTATGTTAAAATATACACTTCTCTTCTCTCTCATGCAACATATATCAGAAAAAATTACACTCTCTCGTCTAAGAGAAGTTTGGATTACATTTCTCTCTTCTTTTATGTTAAAATCTACACTTACCATAAGAAATGTAATTCAAGCTTCTCTTAAGAGAGAAGAGAGTTTTTTATTTTATTTTTTTTGCGTTAAATAGCATCACATTTGCAACAAATTTTAAAAAATTAAATATAAAAATATATTTTCAAAAATTGTGTAATCAATATCTTAAAAGCTTAAATATTTATCTTTTAAATATAAAACTCGTTATTTGAACAACTATTTTTTTAAAACAACTTATGATACAACCAAAATATATTAAGAAATGAGATTTAGATCATCTCCTTTCCCCCGTTTTTTATTTTGTGTCTTAAATTTTAGAGAAAAGATCAAGAGAGAGAAAATAAATAATAAATAAAATCAAAAGAGAGGAAAACATAAAATGGGAAAGTGAAAAGCTTCTCCTAAAGACTCTCCCTCTGATCATCATTTCTTGTAGACAACCGCAACTCTCTCTGCTTCATACATTTGTCTCACAATCATGATCTCCTAAAACACATCCACTTTCATGGTAATAACAAAAAAAAAAATGTTTTAACACATATTTCCATTTTTGTGGTAAATTTGATCAAAGTGCAATGAATGCATAGGTGAGTGGTCTTCTTGTAGTAACCAGAGAAAGCATTTTGGTTTTTTGAGGTTGCATTGTTCAATTCCTACCAGGAGATCAGGTGATCACAGACCCATCAGCATTGCATGGAGACAAGTAATGTTTCTAGTTCCACGGTGGCTGACATTGATGATAATCCCACCATTGCCGGCGGTGTTCGGGATGTTTATGGTGAGGATAGAGCCACTGAGGATCAGTTTGTTACTCCTTGGAGTGTTACTGTTGCTAGGTGTGTTATGTGACTTGTAATTTGTAATCATAATCATCATATTCATATTGTAACGTAGCTTTCTCTTTAAAGTGAATCACTAATTAGTCCTCAAATTGTAGCTTTCTCTTTCGTTTGTGTAATTAACGAAATTTCAATTCAAAAATGATTCATGAAACTGAAAAATGAAAATCATTGGCCTATGAAACCCTATACTTCACATTGAAGAAATTTCAAGTGTCTACGTGCCAGTTACGTCTCTAGTGTCTATGTGAGTGTTTCGTAGTGGTTGATCATATTAGTCTTTTCGAGATTATTAATTTCGTTTCGAGTAGATTATTTTAAAATTTTGTTAATTTCATGGAACGAATTGTCTCATTCCAAAAGACTAAAGTGATGATTCAATTTTTGTGTAATTTCTTTTTGTGATGAATTGTTTGGTTTTTTTAGTGGATATACTTTGTTGAGAGATCCACATTTCAATAAAGGACTGGCCTTCACCGAGAAAGAGAGGGATGCACACTACTTGCGTGGTCTTCTTCCCCCAACAGTTATTTCTCAAGAAATTCAGGTTCATCATCTCATTGTATTAAATTCTCATAGTAATCTTTTTCTATCGTTTATATGAAAAATGTTTCCATGTTGTTGGATTGTGTATGACCATGAATGAGTCCACGATCAATGAAAAATCTTTCTTCATTTTTATAGGTAAAGAAAATGATCCAAAACATAAGACAGTATCAAGTTCCATTGCAGAAGTACATGGCAATGATGGATCTTCAGGTAGCCTTGTGAAAAATCCCTAGCTTTATAGGATAGTTATTAAATAATGTCGGATATTAATGAACGTTCGCCCCAATTGATTTGCAAACATTGAGATTGGAATGTAATGTTTTCCATTTTGTTATATTGTTGTAGGAGAGAAATGAAGGGCTGTTTTACAAGCTTCTTATTGATCATGTTGAGGAGTTACTCCCGGTTGTTTATACTCCGACTGTTGGTGAAGCTTGCCAGAAATATGGGTCCATCTTCATGCATCCTCAGGGACTTTATATAAGCTTGAAAGAGAAGTAAGTTTCATTTCAATTGTTCCTTTATCCTCTTTTAATTTTTGATATGCACTTATGATTGAATTTTTATATACCGTGTCTATTATTCATCGCAAAATAATTGTTCGATTTCTCTTGGCTGAGGTATAAAGAGGAAGGATTCTTGAAGTACTTAGGAATTGGCCTGAGAAGAACATTCAAGTCATTGTTGTAACTGACGGAGAGCGGATCTTGGGACTTGGGGATCTTGGTTGTCAAGTAATTTCTCTTATATTTGATTGCAAATATTATGATCATTATATTCATATGATCTGACACTGTAATATCTCCTTTGGTAATAATGCATGTTGTATTTTCAGGGGATGGGAATTCCAATAGGAAAACTTTCTCTATATACAGCACTTGGTGGAGTTCGTCCTTCTTCGGTAAGTGTTTTTGGCCTACCATGTCTGTCACAAACTTGAGTTGCGGATTTATGATTTCTTACTTTATTTTGAAAAAGTATTGAAATTTATGCTGCAGATTTTGTCCCCTAACATATCCGCAAGTATTGCGTCCACCCCCAAATAAGATAATTTGGCCCTGTTTAAATAAACAATTAATTAAGCGCTTATCATGCAATTGCTTATTTATAAGCTATTTTGTAAACAAAAGATTAAAAAAAGTCAAATTTTTCTCATATAAGTTATAAGCTGTTTTCATAAGCGATCCTACTAAGATTATGGAAATAAAATGAAAATAGCTTACGGGCATGTCTTAAGTTGTTTTCATAAGTTCTTTCGAATAGTCTCACAAGTGCTTATACCAGTAGATAAGCTAAAACAAGTCGGTCCAAACTGACCCAAAATAATGACAAGAAAATGAAAAATAAGGAAGTTGTTTGAGATATTCGTATAGTTGCTCTTATGTTATATGGCCTAATCCCTTGTAAAATAAATGGGTTTTTGACAATGGACATAGAAATACAATTTGCAGTAATTGTTGTTGTGAATTATGATTATATGTAAAGAAAAGTAAAAACACTTTTCAATTCATATTTTATAGACTGTTGAAATAGTGTTTATAGTGTTCTTACTTCTAAGTTAGGTTTATTTATGCAAGTTATGTAAGTTAGTTTAGACTGGTCCTAATTTCAATACTTCTTTCCCTAATTTATTTGATGTGGCTTTAATTTCTTAGCACAACCCTGATATTATATGTTTCAGTGCTTGCCTATTACCATTGATGTCGGTACAAATAATGAGAAGTTGTTGAATGAAGAATTATACATAGGGCTTAAACATAGACGAGCAACTGGGAAGGTTCTCTTTTTTTGTTTTTTTTCCTGGACATCCTTTTTATTTCTTGGCATCCAGCTCATTTTAAACTAAAGAATACTCAATTTGTTTAAACTCTTTGATTCCAGGAATATGCTGAACTTCTCGAAGAATTCATGACGGCATGCAAGCAAAATTACGGAGAAAAAGTCCTCATCCAGGTACTAAGAAGTGTGCAAAGACATCATTTATTAGTTTATTAGCTCACAAATGAAACACTAGTTTTCATGTTTTCCGTTTTCTGAATCAGTTTTACCCTTTTATTTAGTTTGAAGACTTTGCAAACCACAATGCTTTTGATCTACTTGAAAGATATAGGTCAACGCATCTTGTTTTTAATGATGATATTCAGGTAAGGAATTCATGTCTTAAAATATGAATTTAGTTACTATTGTGACCAATATTTATCTCTTATATGCTATGGACTTTGTTTCAGGGAACTGCAGCAGTGGTCCTTGCAGGAATAGTTTCAGCTCTAAATTTGGTTGGAGGAAGCTTGGGCGACCACCGGTTCTTGTTCCTTGGTGCTGGAGAGGCAAGTCCTTACAATTTGAGTATCATATCCCCTACATTCGAGAGTTTAATAGTTTTACAACAAGGAATAAATCAGAAATTTTTAGTATTGAACATTATGATATCACTTTGAATTGTTCCCTAACAACAAACTAGTAAATTGTCTATGTCCTTATCAATGACTTGTATTGTTTGTTTTGGCAGGCAGGCACTGGAATAGCGGAACTCATTGCACTCGAAATATCAAAACGGGTACCTTTTTCTGTTATCTTTCAGAGTGATGTATAGGGATTAATGATGTGAGCATTTCATGAACGGTGTATATTTATTCGGAAAACTACTGTGCAGACAAATTCCCCGCTGGATGAAGTGAGCAAGAACATTTGGTTGGTGGACTCAAAGGTAGTAAATAATCCAACTTAGCTCGTACATGTAGAAACTAAATTCTCATTTTCTGTCTAGATTACTCTTATAATTCTTCTATCTCTGCAGGGTTTGATTGTGAGTTCTCGCAAAGAATCACTTCAACATTTCAAGAAGCCATGGGCTCATGAACACGAACCTGTTGAGAAACTTGTAGATGCTGTTAAAGTACAATCTCTGTCTCCTATTCGTCCACTCACACACAAGCACACACACTCGGAGAGAAAAGAAGTTTCAAATTTTTCACATTTCAATGTTTTCTTTTTCAGCAAATTAAGCCAACAGTGTTGATTGGAACATCAGGGCAAGGGAGAACTTTTACTCAGGATGTTGTTGAAGCGATGGCCTCTTTAAATAAGGTACTTTGTCAACCTATTCATCATCCCAATATGCAATTTGATGCTTATGTTATCTGAATCCATGTGCCATATGGTAATGCTCGCAGAAACCTATTATTCTTGCTCTTTCCAACCCAACATCTCAGTCAGAATGTACTGCAGAAGAAGCTTATACGTGGACTCAGGTAATGTGAAAACACGGCTAGTAGCTTTATGTTGAAAATTTCGGCTTCCTTATCACTTCATATGGATGATAACGAAGAATGACTCTTCTCATTCGTTTTTTATTCATTGTCCGTTTGTGTTTCTGTCAGGGACATGCCATTTTTGCTAGCGGTAGTCCATTTTCCCCAGTTGAATATGAAGGAAAAGTGTTTGTACCTGGCCAGGTCTGAACTCAATGGAAAGTTTATAAATGTCAGAAGAAAAAAAATCCGTATCAAATGAATTCTAATTTAATTTTTTTTGTTAATCAGGCCAATAACGCATACATTTTTCCTGGATTTGGTCTCGGTTTAATAATGTCTGGTACAATCCGAATGCACGATGGCTTGCTTCTGGCAGCTTGTAAGTGCTTCAGAGATTCAAACATTCACTTCAATAATGATGCTTGATTGACATATAACTACCTCTGAGCTCTGACTTAAATTTCCATTCAATGGAACAGCTGAAGCTTTGGCTTCACAGGTTACTCAAGAGCATTATGACAGGGGACTCATATACCCGCCTTTCACTAACATCAGAAAGATTTCGGCACACATTGCCGCCAAAGTGGCAACTAAGGCTTATGAGCTTGGTGAGCGTTAGTTTTCGTTTTGGTTAAAAATTTCATTTTTTTTATGTTTGGCTAAATATGTTTTTAGTCCTTAAACTGTGGTAATTTTTGCTTTTGGCCCCCCATTTTTTTTACTCGTCTTGTCACTTCATTTCTTAAAATGCATCGACATTTCTCTTTACAATTATTTCTGCTGGTCAGACAACCTATGAGACAACAGATTTGGATTTGCTGCAATAACAAATTCACGCATTCGTAGAGTCAGCACATCAGTGACCACTAGATTGCATGGAATTTGTGAGTGCAGCATATCCAAATCCATAAATAACGACCAAAAGAGAAAATTATCATATTTTGGATTTGGATGACGAATCATATTTAAACCTTAATGGTTTTCCTTCTCGAATTTTAGATTATTTAATAAATTTATCTAACAAATTGTTCAGGCTTAGCCACTCGCCTTCCTCAACCAAAAGATTTGGTGAAATTTGCTGAGAGCTGTATGTATAGCCCAAATTACAGAAGCTACCGGTGAAATAACATTAGTCCTTTTTTTCTTTCAAATTTTTAGGATTTTATCATGAGGATTATCTCCTTTTTAATGTACCTTTTCTGCTCCTGTAAGTTTTTCTATTCCATTTGGTGGAATTAGGAGAGTGGTAACTGGACTTAGTATAGTTTGAAATATATTTTTATTCTGTGATAAATAATAGGTTACAGCAAATAAAATAGAAAATGAAGCAGTTGAAAGCTTCTGCAAGCATAAATAATGCTTGTACATTTGAAAGAAAAAAAAAATAATGTATGTATTATGTATTTCTAGTTTCCTTTTTTTCTTCCCTTTATTGATTTATATGTCAAGATTGTTTACTTTTCTTTAAAAACATGGATTGGCTTAATCAAAATAATATTTGGTTCCAACAAACTTTTGTTTGTTTTTCAAAAACATTACTTCTTCTTAAATAATTTTTTTATGATATCTTGAGAAAGTTATTCACTAGACATTCTTAGGAGAAAAAATAGAGATTGGAAAAGACTTTATGATATTATGTTCTATGTGAACAAAGTTTTAAGTTTTTAAACAACTCTGAATATTGTAATATTAACTGATGTATGAGAATATTTAACATATGATTTGTTATAATATAATTATAAATCTGACTAGTTTCAATGATCTATATTATTATGTATATTAAAACTATTTTTGAAAATGATTTTTTTATTTGAAAAAGACTAATAAATGTATCCTTACAAATTTGTCTGATGAAAGTTTTGAAACGATGCAACTCTCCTGGATAAATGTACCATCAAAGGAGGAGAAAAAAGGAAATCAAAATCAAAGTTACCTTATGGTGATAATGGATTTTGAAATCCATCAGAAAGATTGAAATTAGTTTGAATTGTGTGTAAAACTATTGCAATATCGGATATGAGTTAGATATGTATCCGAAAATCTATTGATCCTATCAAAGTTAAGAAATTAATAATAACTTTTACATAAAATAAAATTATATCAGTTAATCTTGATGTGTGTGTATTTATTGCATAATGTGTCGCATAACTCTATCAGACCGATCTATGATCATCATCGTAACTAGCGTTACAATTAGCAGCATCATGTCCAAAGTTCATCGTTGCTTCTATTCTAGTTTTAAAAAAAAATTATGACATTTATTTCAACTTTTATTGTATTATGTCAATTTCCATAACCTATTTATTTAAGTTTAGTTTTTTTATCGTCATAAGGCGTAAAATTCATTTTGGCGTAAATTGAACATGCCACACAACTGCGACGATATAAATTAATCTCGTGAAACTAATAGGACCATACGTTATTCCATTTAAAGATATAAATAAAAAAAAATTAAAAATTATAAAATAATTAATGTTAATCGCTTATAAATATCTTGTCATACGTCACAAACAGTTGTGATATTGTTTAGAGAATTACTTATTTATTCCCGGGTGTTGGTAGACTTTACTGCCCTCTTGTCAAACTTTGGATTTTCAAAACCTCTTTTTCACTTAGTGGTGGGACTTACTCTATATGTTTTATGTCTATCCCTATAAATGGAATTAAAATTTATATTTTACCGTAATTTTTTATTTGCAAATGTGTATTTTCAAAAGTTAACCTTTTAAAAATATTATTTTTTAAAATATTATATGAATCACACATAATTAAATTTCTCACATTCACATGAATTAAACATAAGTTTTTAATCGTGTGTTTCGATCACAAACAAACAACAACACCAACTACATACATAAATCACCATTATATCTTTTATAGAATTTATATCTTACTCATTCTTCATGTATTAAACATTACTCTTGAATCATGCATTTCAATTTCAAACAGCAACACCAATAACATACATGAATCATTGATTATCCTGCAAAGAATACACATCTCCCTCATTTTTCACGTATTAAATATGTCTCTTTGAATCATGAATCCTATGTGAGAATAAATAACATATATGTTAAAAATTGGAAGTGATTGTAAAGTTTAACCTCTATTAAATTTATGTTTTATGTATATTTTATCTATCAAGAAAATTATTTGTTTTTATAAATAGCTGCATAAAATGTTGGAACGGTCTATAATTTTATGAACAAATTATGAATTACATCATTTACTATTTTAATAATAGACGAGTAACATCTATAACATTAATTGTCTATTTATTCACTCATTGTTTCTATATACTATTTTGTATTTTCTTCATTCCTTTATATTAAATCATATTATATATTATACATGCATATGCATGTTTCAGTTTTCTACTAGAAAATTTTCATTACCTACAAAATAAAATTTTTAATCCAGTTACATACAAAATTATATTGAAGGAAAATAAGAAATATTTGTCTATTGACATACCAGCAATTTATTTCATATTAACGAGTTTAAATAAGTAATCTAATATATCTTTTAAAGGGATCCAAATAAAACGTTGTATAAGAATCATGGAGTTACATGTGGTATATGATCCAAATAAGTAATCTAATATATTTTTATATTCATGATCTTGTGTGAATGGGTTAACCTTTAAGTTATGGTTATTAAAACCATTTAACGTTGTTTTTTTTATCCTTATTTTTATTCAATGTAGGGTTAATTAAGTTTTTGGTCCCTATAAATATCTGCAGTTTTGTTTTTAGTCCCTATAAAAATAAATCACACTTTTTAGTCCCTACAAAATTTTCCGTTAGTGTTTTTAGTCCCTGTTAAATTAAAATTTGTTTAATTATACTTAAAATTTTAAATTTTTTAATGATATTTTACATACTTGTTTAAAACATTATAAAAGGTTCCGCCACAATAAATTAGCTCAAAATTTTATTTTTAAGTCCAAATTTTCGTTAGTTTTATCTTAAATTTTTAGCGTTTTAAAAAAATTATATTTAATTCATTACATGTTAAAAAATTCTAATTTTTTATAAAAGAGATTATTATAATGTTCTTAGCATGTCTGTTAAAAATCATTTAAAAATATAAAAGTTTAAGTATAATTAAACAAATTTCAATTTAACAGGGATCAACACATACTTTTAGTCCTTATAAGATTAAAATTTTCTTAATTGTGCTTAAACTTTTAAATTTGTAACATATTTTTCACATACTTACTTAGAATATTATACAAAGTTCCTCTGCAAAAAAGTAACTTAAAATTTTATTATTAGGTCCAAATTTTCATTAATATAATCTTGAAAATTTAGCTTTTAGAAAAATTCATATTTAATTCATTACATGTTAAAAAAAATAAAAAAAATTTACAAAAGAGCGTCTTATGATGTTATGAACATGTATGTAAAAAATCTTTCAAAAATTTAGAAGTTTAAGCATAATTAAACAAATTTTAATTTAACAGGGACTAAAACCACTAACAAAAAATTTTTTAGGGACTAAAAACAAAATTGCAGATATTTATAGGGACCAAAAACTTAATTAACCCTTCAATGTATTATTATATTCATATGAAAGGAATTTCACTGAATACCGTATTTATTCAATTCTATTGTTCAACCAAATGTTCTGAATTCAAATGTATTATTTAACCAAATGCTCTAAATTTATGTTAAAGAAGAATGCTCTAGTCTTCGAGTTTATGGAAACATCGCAATCTTCAAGTTTGGGACGATGTTACAGAAACAAGTGCGGTGGTTGTAGATCGAGCTCGAAATATGGTTACGGATTGGCAATTGGCGAATTCTCCGGATGTTCTTGCATCCACTTCGTCTCCTCTGCATGCCATGCCTGCGCATATGGGGGTTTCCTCCTCACATCACCACAATCAAGTATTGTGGCAACCCCCCACATCAGGTAGATATAAATGCAATATCGACGCAGCGTTCTCATCTCATCATAATCGCACAGGTATTGGTATTTGTATTCGCGACTGGGAGGGTAGTTTTGTTCTGGCTAAGACCGGTACTTACCCTTGTCTGGTTTCGGTGGATGTTGGAGAAGCGTTAGGGTTGCACTCTGCTTTGCAATGGTTGGGTGATATGCAGCTTGATAATGTGGATTTTGTGACAGATTCCAAAGTCACAGTTGATGCCTTCCTTTCTACACGAAACGACCTATCTGAATTTGGTTCTATTATTTCTTCTTGTCGTTCTTTTTATCGTAATTTATTTTCCAATTATAGGGTGGAGTTTGTTAGGCGACAAGCTAACGCGGTGGCTCATGCTCTTGCACGAGAGACCACGTCTTTAGCTAGTCCCGCTGTCTATTATGATATATCCAATTGTATTG
The DNA here is from genome assembly GCF_003473485.1 of Medicago truncatula. Lineage (NCBI taxonomy): Eukaryota > Viridiplantae > Streptophyta > Magnoliopsida > Fabales > Fabaceae > Medicago > Medicago truncatula. The sequence goes on from NC_053049.1 coordinate 4,415,173, forward strand.
CACATTCAAATCTTAGACACTTATGGAAAAGGTTCACGTTGAATGCTCATTCACAATGATGCTAGATTCTTGCAGAAATTGAAGCATGTTCAATTTCAATTTATCTCATCCACGTGGGGTCATGATACAAAAAGATGGAGTAGTATTGATAATATAAAAAGATCATTGTTTGCAAAACCTCTAGGCTTATATCTAAGAGATTGTTTTGGACGCGATATGTTTGAAGTCCGCTGAGCAAGAAGTTGGCATGAGTGGGATCACGGATAGGGTTTTTGCAATATTCGTCATCCTTACTATGTTTTCGAAATCAACTTACACTTTTGATTCCCCTCAACTCAACGCACCTCTTTTGATTGTGTATGATTATGAGCCACACTATATCAAGTTGTAGTTTTTATTAGGCTAAAGTGCACTTTTCGCCCCCTATATTTTAAAATATTGCGATTTTGGCCCCCTATTAAAAAAATGGCAATTTTGGCCCCTTCATCTCAAAATTGTTGAGAAGACGCCACGTGTCCCAAAAAAGGGGCCATAATCGCAACTTTTTGTAAAGATAAGGGGTCAAAAAACATATTTCCCTTATGTTAGGAGATCAAAAGAGCATATTTCCCTAAACATAGGGGGTCACTTTTGCCATTTTTTTTAATAGGGAGCCAAAATCGCAACATTTTGAAACTTAGAGGACGAAAAGTGAAGTTTAGCCTTTTTATTACTACCTACTAGTATAGGTGAAGAAAATAATCTAAAACCTAAAACAGTATCAAGTTCAATTGCAAAAGTACATGTCAATGTACTTCTTTATCATAAGCAAAAGTATTAAGGTATGTTTCTTCATGATTTGATTTGCAAACTTTTGCGATTAGATTGTAATGCTTTTAGTTTGTTATGTGTTGCCGGTAGGAAAACTTTCTTTATACACTTGTACTCGGTGGAGTTCGCCCTTCTTCCATAAGTACTTTTCGCCTATTACATCTGTCACAAACTTAGAGTTGCACATTTACGGTGTAACGCCCTAGTTATTTATTTAATTATTTTATTATGTGGAGTATATATATATATTATTATATATGATGTTGGGTGATTTATGTGGAGTATATGCATATATTTGTGTATATGTGATTTTTGGGTGATTTATGTAGTGTATTATTTTATTATATGGTTTAGTTAATAATAATTAAAATAAGAATGAGATGGTAATTATTTTGGTGTTTGGGGAAATAATAGGAGTTATTAGAAGTTATGGGGAGTTAATGAAAATAGAAGGGAGTTACAAGTAATGGGAAGTTAGGAAAAGAGAGGTTAAAAAGCTTTGTACGTAAAACTGACAAGTTGGGAGAAAAAGAGGAGAAGACCAAGTTAGAGCCAAGAGTGAATTTGTGCTGCATTTCTTCTGCAAAATTAAGGTAAGGGTGAGGTTTTCTTCAGTAATATAGTTATTGATTTCTGATTTTGTGTTTAACAGAGTTTTGGTGAGAATTTGGGAAATTGGGTTTTATGATGAAATTGTAGTTTTGAAGTTGTAAGCATGAATTTGATGTTAGAAATAGGTTCTAAGTGCATACAGAAAGTTAATTTGCATCTGTAAACTGATTTGGGGAGTGATTGGAAGAAAAATGGGATTTTTGGGAAAAACCAGGTTTCTGCCCGTACAGAAGTTCATCGCTCGCCTCGCGAGTAGCTGTGCTCGCCATGGCGAGTGAGCAACTTCATAGCTCGCCTCGCGAGCAATCCAACTCGCCATGGCGAGTAGCCCAGATTAAAACTTGATTTTTGAAAAGTTGTTATAAGATGTTTTGGGGATGGTTTAAGGTACCTAGATGATTTTAATGATGAATGGTGGAAGTCTTAGGTTAAAAAGATGAATAGGGAACTTAGAATTGGAGTTTGAGTGAGGAAATGTCACTTTTTCCCGAGAGTACCTGATTTTCACTCGCCTCGAGTTCGCCTTGAACTCGCCATGGCGAGCTAGTGTTTTTGTGAACTCACCATGGCGAGCTGATGTGCTCGCGAGGCGAGCTAGCGCAGTTTTGAGTGCAGTTTTGCTTGCTTGATTGATAAGGTTTAAGTGTTGTTGTTTAAGCATAATTTTATTTAATTGTGCATCATTCTGAATGGTTGAATTTCTGTTGGATGTTGATTGTTGATGAGGAATGCATTGTATGTTTTAACTATTGATCATACATGTTGTATTAATTGGAGTCACATGGAGTTGCATTGCATGGTCAGTTGTATGTAGATATACACAAGTAGGTCCATTGCATATGCATAAAAACAGCGGTGAGGGCTTCGGTCCTGGAGTACTAGTTGCTCAACAGCGGTGAGGGCTTCGGTCCTGATGAATGCTTTAACCATTCAAAAGCGGTGAGGGCTCCGGTCCTGATTGGTACCACATGCATAATGCATTTCATTAAGAAGTCTAAGATGGTGTCTTAGCAGTGGTCATGTCATCTGCATGAGTCTTGGTTGTTGTTCGGTTTTATCTTATGTTGATGTTGATGTTGAATATACATTTATTCATATATATTCATTGTGATCTTGATGTGTTGTTGATGTTATTGATAATATGTACATTGTATACATACTTGCTAAATGGATTATTATGGTGATGTTGTTGTGGCTTGTGAATTAAATATTGATAATTACAAGATTAATATGTTTGAAGTAATAGGGTGTTAGATTCATTTGATGATTTTAATATCTATATTTACTGTTGTGAATCTCACCCCTTCTGCTTGAAAACGTTGCCCTTCCTATGGGTAACTTGCAGGTGATCCTGAGTAGTAGGTGGTGGCTCAAAGTCGTGTCTAGGGCTCTGATACGTGGGATGGGAATTATCATTTTTGTTATTGTTGCTTTTCCTTTCCATGTATCAAATTTTGGAACTTGTGGTGTGGAGCCTTTTATTGTCTTTTGAACAATGTTGATGAATTATGCTAAGGCCTTTAATGCCGTAGGATGTTGTTGGATTTTGAAAACTATTCCGCTACTATGTTTTCATATTTTATCAAGTGGTTTGATTAAATAGTTTTATTTTCTATTTAAGAATTTTAAAATGACGTGTAGCATGCCCGTTGTGAAATTACTCTGATGTATTTATGTTATTTTACTGCTTATGGGTAACGGGGTGTTACATACGGTTTCTTACTTTTGTTTTAAAAAAAGTACTGAAATTTGAATTGCAGGTTTTATCTCCCAACATATCCACATGTATAGCGCCCACCCTCAAATAAGATAATTTGACCCTATTTAAATACACAATTTGAGTAAGTGCTTATCATGCAATTGCTTATGTATAAGCTATGTTGTAAACAAAGGATTAAAAAATGTCAAATTGTCTTCATGTACAATAAGTTATCGTAAGCTATCCTATAGAGCGTATAGAAATACATTAAAAATTGCTTATACACATGTCATAAGTTATTTCAAAGTCTCATAAGTTATCATACCAGTAGATAAGCTCAAAGTCAATCCAAACAGACTCAAAATAATGACAGGAAAATGAAAAGGAAGGAAGTTGTTTGAGAGATTGGTATAGTTGACTTTGAACACAGGACTTTGAGCCCTTACATTATATGGCCTAACCCCTTGAAAAATAATTTGGTCACACATTTGTGAGGTATGATCTAAGTGCAGATGAGCGGAAATATGTTCTGCCGAGACATGTACTTTTGTCGTTGAAAGGCACAGATAAGGAAAATATCAATGGGATCACCAAATATATAAGCAAGGCTAAAGAGGTATTTGTATTGTCTTTATATTCTTGATATATATATGTTAAAGAAAATCGGTCTTTACAAACCATACCATAGAGACAATGCATTTCTCTGGCCAGCAACATAAGCTAACATAACAACCCACTAACACATGAATGCAACCTATAATTAGAATTTAGAAGTACTTAAAAACTGCTCCAATATTAATAACTAGGCTTACTGGTCTTCTTTCTCTTCCTCTCGGCCCTCTCATTCTTCTTCCATATCAGTAGCATTGGCCCTATCAATATCAACCTCCAACTTTTCCTTGTCCTCCTGTAAAGCCTTCTCAATAGCCTTGCGACGTTCTTCAATGACAGCTAGATAATGATCCATATCAAAACTACTCAACTGCAAGTTTAGAGATTGATATAAAAGAATTCATACATGCATAAAAAAATTAAATTTGTGAAACCTGTATAAAAAGCAATGCTAAAAGCCACTAAACTTTGTTGAGACTTCTGGAAATACTTGCCTTTTTACATCTATTGTAATCCATCGGAACGTACTCCAACACTATTTTTTTGTCTTTTGAAAGGCACGTCTTGGCAAATTCTGTTTAATATTTTGATCAAATAAGAAACAAAAGGGTGAGATCATTTTAATATGGATGAAAGTTGAAAAGAAAAAAAAACTCGAATTAACCAAGTTTTGGCAACAATAGCAAGATAAACATAACCAGCTTATGTGCATTTTAACACTCAATCAAGAGCTTGAATTTTCATAAAACAGGAAAGCAAAAAGAATTGTGTCTTCACATGGTTTTAAAGTCAAAATCTAAATCATAACAGATGAATGAACAGCAAAGAACATATTAATGCTACAACATTAAAGCATTGAGTAAAACTTACTTTGCACTTTTCGCTTCTTAGGAAGAAGCGGGTTTTTTATCGTCGCATTGAGTAAAAAAGACACATAGAATTGTTTGATAAAATGAAAAGGTTATTTGAGTTACAGACTCAATTTCTCAACCACGAGAGACAGAAGAACAAGCAGAACGAAATTGAGTGAATAACGGCAAAGGCAAACCCTTGTGAACCAAAAAATATACCAACTAAATCTAGCAATACGTGCTACAAGCACATTTAAATACTCCCCTTGTCCCAAAGTATAAGTGCGCTTTAGAAAAGAAAAATTATTTATTACTCTCTTTTCTTTAAATTTTTTTAATTTGTCTTATTCATACCATTTATTAAGAATAATTTTGTAAATCAACTCAAAATATTTATTTCTCATACATGTGAAATGTCCAAAACGTCATATAATTTGGGACGGATGGAGTATAAACATAAAACTGAATGATAAATTATTTACTACTTCTTAATATATGCAGCCTAATGAGTTTCAAAACATTTGTACTGAAATCAATAACATTTAAGTACAATTTCTTTTGGAAAAAAAATTACAAATTTTAGGCCACTTTCAGATCCATTATAGGTTTTCAAAAGAATTTTTGAAATAGCAATATCATTGACCACGTTAACAAGTTTCTTAAAAAAAGGGGGATACTTTGGACAATAGTTAGTTACTTAGGTGCAATTGTTGCTGAGTGCCAAAATATTATGAACAATTTTATTATTTTTTTCATGTTAGAAGAGAAGCTAATCAAGCTGCTCACTATTTTGCAAAATATGCAATTTTTATTTTTTTGTTGTTGTTTGGATTGAATAAACACCTTTTTGTATTTGATGCACTTGTAGCCTTCGATTTAATTCAACACCAGATGTATGAATATAAGTTTTCTTGTAAAAAATAATAATAAAATAATTAATATTCAATGTAAATGTTTCTTTCCAAAAATAAATAAACAACACTTAATTTCTGATCTCGACACTTTGAACAATAATAATAATAATAATTTGGTCAAAAATAATGATAATCAATGTAAATGTTTTTTCCAAAATGGAAATTTGTCTTTAGGCTTCTCAAATTTCTTAAAAACTTTCCCGAGCAGCACTTAAGTACCGTTCAACTCTCCAACGGCACATATGTGTCATTCGGTATTTTTTTAGAGCGGTTTAATCAAGTTTCAAATCAGTATAAACAACAGTTAACTATCATTGAGAGTATTTAGGTAAATTTTGGGTGGCTTTGAGAAATATTAAAAGCCTAAAGAGCAATTAAAAAAAAATGAACACTTAATTTTTTATCTCAACATCCAGATATATTTCAAGTTTTGAAAGATCATCAAGCCAAAATATCTCTCAAGCTTCTACTAGAGGCTCATTGTGTAAAAATGACTGTCTTGATATTGTTGATTGCAGACCGACACCAATGGGTTCAAGAAGATCAGAATAATTGGAGATGCAAATCATAATCTAGTTCATATTACAAAACATATGCAGAAAGTATTGTCTTTCTGCGGCATAAAGTCAAGCTCCTAAAAAAGCGACAATGCATTTCTCTGGCCAGCAACATAAACTACGCAAAATATAACAACTCACTAACACACATGATTCCAACCTATAATTGAAAGTACTTCAGTAACTGCTCCTATATATATTAATAACAATGCTTACGGCTCTTCTTTTCTTTCTTTTCCTCTTCCTCTCGGGCCCTCTTCTTTTCTTTCCATTCCTCTAACTCTCGGGCCCTCTGAATCTTAAATTTCGATATAATTTCCCCTAACAAATTAATCCCTTTGCGTCTTGCTTCAGAGGCAGCATCCCAATCTATCCTGAGAGGCTCCTGTTGGTTTAGAGAATGATATTAAATAATTCATATATGCATAAAGAAACTAAATTTGTGAAACTTGTGATTAGGGCATTTGCTAAAAGCACGATAAACTTTGTTGAGACTTATAGAAAAACTCACCTTAGGGAATGGTTTGTCATAAAACTTAATGGGATAGAACTTCACTTTTCTTTTTTTTGATCGGCACTTCTCAGCAGTTTCTGCTTAATTTTTTGATCAGATAAGAAACAAAAGAGTGAGATTATTTTAATAAGGATGAAAGCTGAAAAAGACAAAGCACGACAGCCAAAATAGAAGACTGACAAAACGAAATGGCTCAATTAATCAAGTTTGGCAACAATAGTGAGATAAACATAACTAGCTTATGTGCATATTAACACTCAATCAAGAGCTTGATTTTTCATAAAACAAGAAAGCAAAAAGAATTGTCTTCACATGGTTTTAAAGTCAAAACCTAGATCATAACAGATGGATGAAGTGCATTTTAATACTACAACATTAAAGCATTGAGTAAAACTTACTTTGTACTTTTTGCTTCTTAGGAAGAAACGGTTTTTTGATCGTCGCATGAGGATCTCCCTCTGTGTTCCCTACTTTTTGCTTCTTAGCAACTTTGTTATTTTTGTTTTTTGGACGGCGCTTCTGAGCTAATTCTGTTTAATGTTTTTATCAAATAAGAAATGAAAGGGTGAGGTTGTTTTAATATGGCTGCAAGTTAAATAAAGAAAAAGAAAAGGCAAAACAGCCAAATAGAAGACCGACCCTTTTTTTTTAAAGAACATATTAATACAAGATTACAACATTGATCAACAAACTTACCAATTCGCTGCGACGACCAAAATAGAAGACAGACAAAACCTTACCAAAAAAAAAAAAAAGACAGACAAAACAACATTGAAAATAATAGAGAATGAAATGGCTCAATTAACCAAGTTTGGCAACAATAGCAAGATAAACATGACAAACTTATATGCATCTTACACTCAATCAAGAGCATGCATTTTCATAACATGAAAGGAAAAACAAATTGTATCTTGCAAAAAATATAGTAATTCAACATTACAACATTGAGCAATAACTTTAACTTTCCCAATCCAAAATAAATAAATAAATAAAAAAACGCAAAATAGATTGATGAAATGAAAAGGAGGTGTTTGAGTTTACCCATTTAAGTTGTGATTGTGGGATTATGACTATTAAGGAGAGACAATCGACTGTTGTTGGCAACTTCCTTTAAGTTCCAACAGAGAGCACAACTATAAGAAATAACAAATTCTTAAAACCGATAAAAGACAAATTTAATTTAACTATAATTTGATTTAATATCCGATTGGATTGACTTGCAATTGAGCATATCTACTAACATAAGTTTTGGGAGATTGTTTGAATAAACTTGTGAAAGCAGCTTACAACATAGTATAAAAAACAATTTAACTTTATTTTATTTTGCTATAGAAATAGTTTATGTAAGCCTATACACAAGCGCTTATAAACTACAAATTATTATGATTGAGGATTTACATTCATAAAAACACGCTCAATTTCTATAAATATCTATAAAAAGAAAACCTAAGTTGTTGTAAACCCTAAACCCCAATTCACAGAAGAGAGTGGTTAAAGCAAGAAAATTATTATGAATGAAGTAGGATTGAAAAGGAATGAAAATACCTTGAGCAAAGTAGATAGAGATTGCAAAACCTGAAGAACGAATGAAAACAAGACTACAACAAAGGGATGGGTGAGTGAAAAAACGGCAACCCTTGTGAACCCAAAAATAGGAGAAGTTGCAATCAATCAATAGTATATATCAGTGATGCTATATATCAGTGATACAAAATGCCAAAATTAACTTTAGACTTTTTTATCTTACTCTTACCAGTTACCACAACTGTGAAGGAACTCGACTCAGTACAATGCGTGAGCAAACACACTATCACCGAACCACCTTCCTCCCTTATTGCAATTACGCCGCCGTGTCCGGTCATCCTAACCAATCAATTTTTTATTTTTCGATGATGAATTCGACACACCCTATTTATCTGGTTTCTCTTGTCACAGTCCCACACCATTACTATGCTGAGCAGCTTTCTCCCTCTCTCTGTTTGGTTTTGTTTTGTGAAAATTGTTTTCCTTTTTATAACTTGCTCAACTTTTGTTAAGTTGTACTGAAGCACTTAATGTAGGATGAAGAATAATAATCATTTGCTAGATTTGGAGTGAAGAATTTATTGTTTTGCGGGAGGTAGTAGTACTGTGATAGCAGCGTTGATTTGTAGTGGTAGTTGTGTTGGAGAACCACAACGGGAACACAACGAGGAACAACGATGACGAATGCTACAACGGAGACAACAACAGTGACAATCAAAAAACAAGTGGACGGCTGCAATGAGCTTTACTGTTGAAAACGGTGGTGAGATGTTCGTTGTCGGCAAGCGTGATTTTCTCTTCCACGTATGTTATTTATTTATTTTAGTTTTAATATTAAAAACCTATAAAAATTAAAAAAGGAAATTGGGTGGGGCACAAAGAGAGTGTTCGTGCAATTCGTGGGGTTTGTTCTCGCACCATATAGCATCACTGTGTATATATATATATATATATATATATATATATATATATATAAAGGAAGGTTTTTTATGTCATTTGTTACTTTCATATTTATTTGCAATATTTTTATTATTTTTCTACTCCCTCATATCGGCATAAATTCTTGTAAAACCACCGCTAACATCTTCTTCGGCTCTTAAATCCCAAATGTCAAACGACAACGATAAGATTTAGATTTCAACGTTTTCATAACCATCTATGTATTATTTTTAAACGCCATAATTATTTGTTCCTCCACCATTAGCCGTCCGACCTAAGAATGATGGGGTGCAAGTAACTGTGACATTTTGAAATAACACAATTATGGCTATCAAGATGTTGAGGCTTACATCTTGTCGTTTTTTCTAGTTGCTGGAAAGTTGGTGTTTAATTAATGTATGGGATATGAAAGTTGAAGAAGATGTTGATGATGGTTTTATGAAGATTTTTGCTACTATTAAGATTCCGGTTAATGTTGTGAGTTTTTTATTCATGTTTGGCAAGTGGGTGCCACCGTAGTGGATGGGATGATTGTTGGCTATGATTTTATCCACCAAATTTGAACTGTAAATAGAGACTTAGCATGAATGCTTATAAATTAATGCATGAATTGTAATAGGATGATGCCTGTCCTAATTTTTGTTGAGAAAATGGTCACTCTTTACTGCCGTGATTCATTACGCTTTATCTCAAGCATAGGAATTGTTCTTGACACATTGCATAAAGTTGTGTCACACTAGTAATTTATCAAAATGTCCTTCGGCAGTTAACTGTCGAATTAATAATATTTATTGATTTTGAATGTTTCAATTATTATTTTGGTACGTATCAAACAATTGCAGTATTATACTTATGCGTATATATCTTAATAAGAATAGCATTTAAATCAATGTAAAAATTAAGTATTTGAATATTGTTTTGCACATTACTTAAATACAAATAATAATAAAAAATCGTTAAAATAATTGTGCACAACGATTTTTTTAAGGTATAACATGTTGTTGTATTTTCTACATTAAAATAATTGTGCAAATATTTTTTTTTATTTAAGTAATTTGCAAAACAATATTCAAATGCTTAATTTTTACACTTATTGAAATATTTTTTGAGGACTTAAATGCTCTTTATTTTTTGGTTTAAATATGTCTTTAGTCCTTGCACTTTCATCAGATTTTGGCATTGGTCCCTACACTTTTTTTTGTTTGGAATTGGTCTCTGCCCTTTGTAAAAATATTGGTATTGGTCCCTCTATTAACTTTCTGTTAAAAAAAATACACAAAACTATTGGTATTGGTCCCTGCACTTAGTAAAAATATTGATATTGGTGCCACGTGGCGTGAAATGATTGGGCCACGTGGCACTCCGTTGGTTTTGTGTTTTTTTTTTTAACAGAAAGTTAACAGAGGGACCAATACTAATATTTTTACAAAGTGCAGGGACCAATGTCAAACAAAAAAAAAGTGCAGGGACCAATGTCAAAATCTGATGAAAGTGCAGGGACCAATGACACATTTAAACCTTATTTTTTTTGTCAAGATTTAAATTATATTCTTATTAAGATATATATATATATATACACACACACACACACATAAGTATAATACTACGATTGTTTGAAACGTACAAAATAATAATTGAAACATTCAAAATCAATAAATATTATTAATGACAATTTATGGTTTTTGTAAAAAAAAAAAAAAAAAAAAAGGTTTAAAGTTTCCTCGACAGTTAACTGCCGAAGTTTTCTTCGGTAGTTAACTGCAACCAATTCCATAATTCGGCAGTTAACTACCGAAGAACATTTCAATAAATTACTAGTGTGACACAATCAATACATATGTGTCAACAGCAATTCTCCAAGCATAGAGCACCGTGAAAGTAATTATTGATTTCACCATTCTTTCTATTTCTCATGATTTCTTTTGATATTGTACCATATCATCAAACTTCATTCAATATTTTGTGCTTACACCATATGCAAGGAGAGGAACCTGTTGCATTTCAACAACTTGGATACACTTTTGATCCCCTTTTTTCAAAACCATATTTTTATCCCTCTATTTTGAAAGTCAACAATTTTTTTTTCCCCCTCTACTTTTAATGATGTGGCATACACACTAATGATGTAAAGTCTACGTGGCATTAGTGAATTGGAAAAATAATTTCCATCTCATTATTGTTGCAATTAATATGATTATTTATTCTATTTATAATTAAATATTAAAAATTAATTATGTTTTGCAAATTTGTTGGTATCTTGGGAATTATGTTTAAATCCAATTCAAGCTTATTTTCTCCTTCTATGTATGTACTCCCTCCGTTTCAAAATGAGTTTAGCAAAAATAATTTGTTTTAAAATGAATGTCATTCTCACTTTTCAATGTACTATTAATTACTTTTTTTCAATAGGACCCTTAATTATTATTATCCACACAACTTTCAACGTATCATTTTGTACTTTAATTTATAATGATGACAAATGCACCAATAACTAACGAGACTATTTTAGTAAAAGTATTATATCTTTGGACAACATTATTCTATTTCTTAATCTGTGTGCAATTGGCTAAAACGACACTCATTTTGAAACGGATGGAGTAGTTGGCGAGGCAAGTTGGGCCCTACAAGTGAAGAAGATCTATATATCAAAGATGCACGTATATGATAAGGGCAAGCGTCAAAGATACATGTATCAAAGATCTATATATCAAAGATGCATATATATAATTAGCAAAAAGAAAAAAGAAAAGAAAAATATATGCTTATAAATTTTCTTGCTTTCATATTATGCTCTCATTTCTCATTTGCATGGACAAGGACACACTTGTTTTCAAATACCCCAGGCAATTGGTTTAAATTCAATTTATTTATCTTTTCTACTTAAACAAAATTTGTATTGGTAGTTGGTTTAGGATAAAAGTAATCACGTTAAGCAACTTTCCTAAAAAAAACTCCATAGTTTCGGTAAAAATAAATAAATAAATAAATCAACCTTCCATAATGTAGTTTATACTTATTTTGACATCCTTGTGTTCATATTTCTGACTTAAATTTTTATTAGTTGTTTCTTGTTTTAGGTTTAGAAGAGCTGCATAAATGGAAGATGGAAAAAGTTTGACAAGATGAATGTGTTATTGTGGATGACTGGAAACTAATAAAGACTGTCCGTAAGATTGTGCAACTTCCCCAAAATACAATGGGTGAAGTTTGTGTTAATACTCTTTATGAACATGAAATTTTTTCCGTAAAACACGAAGTAAGAAATATAATGTAATTTTTGCTTTAATTAAGAAAATGGTTGTGTTGTGATAGTGAAGAAGAATGGTCGCATATTGCATTCTCTACTTTTTAAAATACGTGAGTTTTAGAGATTTTAAAGAAAGAAAAATAAGTTCCTAAAAGCAATCCGGTTCCACTAAAAGACCAATTCAAAAACGGATTTGCTCAAATAAAACGTGTTTTCTTTTTTTTTTTGGTCTTAGATGAAGTGGTAAACCACTGAAATTAAACTCACACACAGCTGTGAGGTCCCGGGTTCGAACCCGGGTCATGACGTCCAGCCTTGCAATTTCGGCATTTGCCAATTGAGCTAGGACTTCTAGACATAAAACGTGTTTTCTAATAAAAAAGTATATGATTTTAATGGTGGTGGGTCGTGGCAATTCAAAATATTTTAATTGAATGTGTGTGCAAAGTTGTTTTTGAATGATCAACACACTACCGGTTAAACTCGAACTATATTTTCTTTATCCCTAAACTTAAAATTAAGAGACAAAGTATGTGATTAAAACTTTTGAAATAATCTTGACAAAAAAAAATTACAATAGAATGACATAGAAGGAACATTGGAGATGGAGAGAGTTGGACTAGATGAAGGCGTAGATGGAGTTATACTATTTTTGGATGCAAATTTTATTTGTATATGTAGAATTTTTAAAGGTTTCTTTTTGTAATCCAACATTTTTAAATATCATTTTTTATCCGATGTATGAATTAAGCTATTGGGATATCGATATAAGCACTTTGTCACAAATCCTTAGAGGATTCATTTTTGTATCAGTAATGAGTTTACTAATAAACACTTTGTTGAAACTGTTTTTATCGATTTGAGATTTTTCTCAAACTATAAAATTGAATGATGGTTCTGATTTTTTCTTTTTCATTTTTTTTACTTGAATAACAAACAAAATATTTGTGGTTTCATGAGAAAATCAGTTCATACAATAGGTGGAGAAGACAAACTTCTTCTTTAGGTGACATTGTGGTTGGGACATTGGTGACAATGTCACAAGTGACTTTCTTCATTCTCTTTCATAAAGATTTTTTATTTTCTTGTATACTTGTGACATTGTGGTTGGTCAATATCACCAACTACAATGTCATCTAAGTTTTATCCATTGTAATTCTACCGTCATGAGAGGGTGGAGGTAATATTACTAAATGTTTGTTCTATTTTTATTTTAAAATTATAAATAAAACCAGGATTCTTTAATTCAATCAAATTTGTTCGCATATAGCATCACTCAATATATATACTTGCGGAAAATTGTTCTATTTTTATTTTAAAATTATAAATAAAATAAGAATTCTTGAATTCGATCAAATTTATATAGAGCATCACTCAATATATATATACACCAGCAAAAAGATGGATGTTCATTTTTATGTTGTGTTTAATATTATATCTATATTATGATATGTCGTGCATAAATTTCTAGTATGTAGAGTATACACATTGTTTTTCCTATTTTTCAAATTCATAATCATTGTTATTAATCGTTAAAAAAAATGTTGCTGTAAGCCTGTAAGTCGACGAAATCTAAAATATAATAAGTTGATCAAATCTGATAAAAAAGAAAATAAGTTGGTCCAAATATATTTTTAGTAATGTAAATGTAAGTATTAGTTTGTTTTTTTTAAGAAAATAAATGTAAGTATTAGTATTAGTGTATTTTCTCGACCTTGCTTAGGTTATATAGAAAATATTAAATTTTATATTTCATAATATTTATTAAAAGTTCATATAGCCCAGAGTTAAAAGAGAAAGGGGATTACTCATATTATAACAAATATTTTATTAAATAAACTATTAAATAAACAAATATTAGATAAATTATAGCCCATAGAAAAATCTACATAAACATGAGAAAAGTCAATAATATTAGTTTTATTGTTATCCATATTGAAAAACTCGAATATATTTATTTTATATTTTATGTAGATTCCTTAAAAAAAATCTACATAAAATATAAAATAAATAAATTCTAGTTTTTTTTACAAAATAAATAAATAAATTATACTCCGTAGTTCTCTAAATTGAAAAAGTTATCAATAATATTAGTTTTTATGTTATCCATATTGTCTGCGTGAGTATTTCAGACTAGCAGTCAAATTATCATGTTTCAGGGTATTGAAAGTTGATATGGTCATTGTGTGTCCCGCCAAAAATCAAATATTTTTGCTGGAGATTGCTTCGCGGTTGTTTATCTACAAGGTCTAATTTGCAAGGTCGTGGAATTCATTGCCAGTCAACTTGCGTGGTTTGCAATCGTGACCTGGAAGATGAAATGCACATGTTTATGCATATTTGCTACAGATTGTTGGAAAGCATCGAATCTTTGGGGTGAGATAGCATCGTACATGATGTCAAACAGTAGTTTTTCCTCTATTATGTTTGTCATCCTTAGATCGCTTGAAGTGGAAAATCGTGCTGAATTTGTAGCTATATTATGGAGTATTTGGCGTGCGCGTATTGCTTGCTTATGGGAACAAAAACCAGTCAATGCACACGCATCTTGTGTTCTAGCATTGGATACTGTTCAAGATTTCATGTGGTGCAACCGTCCCAATGATATTATGCAGTCAGCTACTCCAGGATGGACTAAACCGCAGGCAGATTGGATAAAGTGTAATGTTGATTGTGCCTTTTTCAAAGTCGAAGGAAAATTTGGTGTTGGTATCTGTTTTCGAGACAGCCTTGGACATCTTATCCAAGCTCACTCAATGGTTTTTCCCTCTATTTCAATCGCAGCTGAGGGTGAAGCTACTGCTCTACAACAAACTCTCCAAATTGCTTTCGATCTTGATCTCAATCGCGTTGTTTTTGAAACTGAGTGGCAGCTTGTTGTGAATGATGTTCTTAGTAATAGCCCATATGTTAATGAGCTAAGAATTTTACTCTCTAATTGTAGGAAATTGCTTTTTTCTAATGCTACTTATGCTTTAGCTTATGTTAAGAGACAAGCTAATAGAGTCGCTCATAATCTTGCTCGAGCGTCTATATTACATGCTAGTCCCAGTATTTTCAATCATCCTCCCTATTGTATTGACTCTATTATTTTAGATGAAATGAGATGAGTTATCTTTCCTTAAAAAATGTTATCCATATTGTATATAAAGAAAATAATATATTTTACTTCTTTTGGGCTAATTTTTTCTTTTTCCAAAATTACCCTCAACTTTCAATACAAATAATACATATAACAAAAAAACATTCAAAACCAAATCGCAATTGAATTTTTAGGCTTAATACATCCCTCAGTCCCTTAACTTATTTTAATTTCTCAGTTTGGTCCTTTAAATATTAAATGTTTCAATTTGGTCCTTATCTTTGTTTTCGTCATCAATTTGGTCCTATTTTATTAATTTTAAATCCCTAAAAAAGTAGACCATTGGATAAAGGAAGTTCATCATATCTTACCGTGTATCACCAACACTTAAGTATCTGAAATTTAATTTTTAAAAATTCAAAATATAATATAAATTCATTTATATTAATTTAGAAATAAATTAAATTAAAAAAATTGAAAATTAATTTTCGAAAATAAAAAAATTCTAAAAAAATTCAGGATTTTTTTTTTTTTTTTAAATCTGAAAAATTACTTTTAATTTCGAAAGAAAAATCTGAACTTTTTCGGAATATATTTTCTAACAATTAGCCAAAATTTATTTTTGATAATTATAATTCATATTTTTTTTCGAAATTAAAAAGATTTTAAAAAATTCTTAAATTTAATTTTCAAAATACACAAAAATAAAAAATTCAAAATTTTTAAAAAAAGGTCAGATTTTTTTTCGAAAAAAAGTTTTTAATTTTTTTTCTACAAAAAAAAAATTGGAAAATATTTTAACTTTTAAAAATCTGGATACCAATTCAGAAAAAATTCAGATAATTTTATTTCAGAATTACGATTATTTTTAAAATAATTTTTTCTACGAAATTATGAAGATTTTACGATTTTGGCTAATTATATATTTCGAAAAAGTTCATACTTTTCTTTTAAAATTAAAAGCCATTTTCCAGATTTATTTTAAAAAAATCTACAAAAAAAAATCCTGAATTTTTTAGATTTTTTTTTTTATTTTTGAAAATTAATTTTCAAATTTTTTATTTCTAAATTAATATAGAAGAATTTTTATTATTTTTAAAAATTAAATTTTGGATACTTAGGTGTTGGTGATACACGGTTAGATATGATGAACTTCCTTTATCCAACGGTCTTCTTTTTTATGGATTTCAAATTAATAAAATAGGATCAAATTGATGACGAAAACAAAGATAAGGACCAAATTGAAACGTTTAATAATAAGTGACCAAACTGAGAAATTAAAATAAATTAAGGGACCAGGAGATGTATTAAGCCGAATTTTTATTACACTTCCAATCATGGATTACTACAACGTTCTAAAAGTGAACAAATACACAACGGAAGAAGAGTTCATAACATTTTACAAAAGATTAGCTTTAATACATCATCCAAACAAACACCCCTTGAAAAAAGAATGGATGTTGAACGCATATTCATTCTCGTTTCACAAGCTTACGATATTCTCCGTAATCTAGTAAAACGGAAAATATACAACCAATACGGCGAAGAGGGCATTCAATACGGTCGTGCCGCCCCTCCCCGACATTCTTCTTTCTTTTCGCCGCAAATCTCCATCTTCAGCATATAAGTATAATCCTCGCTCTATTGAGGATATTTATAATGAATTCTTTCGTCGTGAGAATTGTTTTGCAAACACGGAGGGAGAAAGGGGACTTTAAAAATCAAACTTGACAACAAGTATCCCTCAAGGTTAACTCCTCATCAAAAAATCTGATCTAAGTAGGAATATTTGATTTGAAGGGCTAGAATACTAGGTAGGAATAATGAGTCAATGATAGGATGTACCAAATTTTACTAGCTAATTTTTTTATTTTATTTTTTGTTCAACTTATGGTTTTTAGTCTTGGATGACAATGAATTTTACACAATCTAATTTGACAATCTTTTTATTTAAAAAAAATAACACATATAATAAATAGATAAGAGTAAATTCAAATATTAAAATAAAAGTGTAACAAACACAATATATGTATAATATGTCTAGATTTTTTTCCTTTATCCTTTAAAAAGTATAACAAAATAAATGAGTATACATATACTTAATTTTATTATCCCAATTATACCCTTAAACAACTTTTTCTATGATAAAAATTGTTGTCGGTGTCATTAAAAAAATAAGAATTTAGATATATATATTTTTTGTTATATTGTTGGTGTCATTGAATAGATAAACATAGTTAGTTTGATGTGTTATAATTTGAAAGCAAAAAGATTTAATTTTTCCTTTTAATCAAAATCAAAATTTATAGGAAAAACATTGTTCATAATTTTCAAATATCATCGCAATAGATAGAGCAGAAAGACGAACACGTGAGTGTATGTCTTTTCACTGGTATGTATAATATTTATTGAAAATCCATATAATTCAAAAGTAATAAAAGAATACCTTGCCTTCCCCTTTGGCAGTTGATTTTACTAGGGATAGAAATGGGTTGTCATCTTACCGTTTCCCTTAGTTTTTCTTTTCTTTTTCTTGTTTTCTGTTGAAAATCCATATAATTCAAAAGTAATAAAAAAATTGTTTTTTAATAATATTATGTATTGGAAAGGCGGTAAAGGATGGAGTTCTGTTGGGTGCAAATTTAGTTGGGATGTTTCAGAGACCCCTTGATGCCTAACCTTTCTCTTGGCCTTATAAAAAAAAAAGTAATAAAAGAAAAAATATTGATCATATTATGACACGTAATTTTTTGATGATGACATAATCCCGTAATTTATTAAATAAACTCTTATTGAAAAAACAATTTATTTTTTTTAAAGAAATTCAAAAAACAAACTTATTACATAAACTATTAATATCTACCCAAAATATGAATTTAAATGGGTCCCTCAAATGGAAAGATGAATTGGACCCTTCAAATTAGTCGTAAAAAAAAACTACTTAAAATGTAAAATAAGTAAATCCCCCCTTCAAAAATAAATAAATAAATAATTCATAGTTATCTAAGTTGAAAAATTGTGTTTAAAATGAAAATAATGAGCACATGTAGGCATATATATATATATATATATATATATATATATATATATATATATATATAATTGATTAAAATGCATAATTTAATCAAATAATTTTCTAAAATTTCCTCTATCAATTTAATATTTAAAAAATGAATGACTTATCTATTTAGTGAATGAGAAAACTGAGAAACAAGTTAATAGTTTGAAATAAGGACAAAATTCATGTGAATTTCTTTATGTGTTTTTCATATGATTCTTAGCTAAAAATACTCTTTTTATGAGGGTTTATTTATGAACCATACGAAAATGCATCAAAGATTTTGTGCTAGAATAAATAAAGATAAAACTTAGGTGCATTTTCTTAAATGTTTTTTGTGTGTTATTTCACATCAAACATTCACAACTAACTATCATTTCTTAAATCCACAAATTTTTCAAAGTTTGTCATAACTACAAAAAATGAATTTTAATTATGTGTAGAATGCACCTAAGACTTGCCTTTAAAATAAAGAATTTTTAAAATGACAAATATTGGCTATTAGTTGTTAAAAAAGAACACAAAATATATAAATAAATAAAATATCAAATTAATATAACAGTAGTAATAGACTTATGAAGAAAAAAAAAATAGTAACAATAGTAATTAGGGATGCTAAAAAATTTATATGAATATTCATGGATAAAATCCACCATTTACATAAAGTGGATAGTTTAACATGTACACATAGATAAAATAAATTAATATTTCAAGTACTTTAAATTAATGATAATTAAGACGGACAGCTTGAGTAGACTTATTTTTTACAACTAATTCAAAACTCTTGTTAAATTCACTTTATTATTATCCTTCCTTAAATGTGAAATTATGTATTTTTCTTTTAATTTAAGGGTCCTGCTAACCGGTGCCTCTGGGGCACAGGTTAAGCATACCATAAAAGGGAATTATTACCATAAAAGGAAACTGTTTTTGACTTTATTATCAATTAATTACATAATTTCAATGCATTAACTACTATATAATTTCCTATTTTATATCCTTAACCAGTGCCCCGGAGGCACCGGTTAGCATTTCCCTTAATTTAATTAGTTTAAAGGGAGACCGCTTGATATTAATCGCATGTTTAATACTAGAGAAGTGTTATTTGGTGCGAGAGGGAAACTAACGAAAATTGACGAAGCATGATGTGTTTAGGGAAAATGATATGTGGTGCGAAATTGTCATTCGATGAGACACGACGAGAGCTAAATTTCAAAATATCACACCACCCCATGAATGCCACCAAAAGCTGAAGTTTTCCTTTGACCTTCCAATACAAACTAAACAAAGAGAAGTGCAATTTGGAGCGAGAGGGAAACTAACGAAAATTGACGAAGCATGATTTGTTTAGTTTGTATTGGAAGGTCAAAGGAAAAGTTCTGCTATTGGTGGCATACTGGCGGGTGGTGTGTGATATTGTGAAATTTAGCTTTCGTCGTTTCTCATCGAATGACAATTTCGCACCACATATCATTTTCCTTAATACTAATTACTAAGAACCGTTTGAACAACACCATTTGACTTGTTTAAAAACAATTATTTGCCTTAATCATTATTGACCGGTCAGAATGCAATTAAAATAATGAATTCATATCAAATATTAACCAATATATT
Organism: Medicago truncatula; assembly: GCF_003473485.1. Classification (NCBI taxonomy): domain Eukaryota; kingdom Viridiplantae; phylum Streptophyta; class Magnoliopsida; order Fabales; family Fabaceae; genus Medicago; species Medicago truncatula. The sequence continues at coordinate 4,435,206 of NC_053049.1, forward strand.
CGTTGACATACTTTTAAGTCAATGAAAACTAGTATAAAACAAAGCATAAACATAAAATCAAAGTGGAAAAGACAAGAAAGAAGAAAAACAACACAAAATGAGTCAAGACTCCTCTCTCTTGTTGGTGCTTTTTGTTCTCTGTGTAACTTTCTCCAAAGTTATTGATGTTGATGTCATTTGCAAAGAAGCCTCCAATCAATCATATTGTTCAAATCTTCTCAACTCAAAGCCAGGAGGAGCAAAAGGTGCAGATCTTGTCGACCTTGCGCGATACACAATTGGAGCGACACATATAACCTAATCGGTAAATTGGAACAAAGTGCTGAAAATGATACGGTAGCAAACTATTATTATCGTTGTGATAATGATTTTTTGAGCAATGGTGGTAGTGTCAGTACTAAGGTTGGGGATGCACAGGTAGATTTGTATTACAAAAGGTATCCAGCCATGGCTAAAGAGTCGGCTGATATTATGAAATACATTCTTGATTGTATTGATAGTTTAAATAAACATCAAACTAGCCCTTTACTCACAACATATCTTGAAAATCTTCGACAAAGTGCTCAAGTTTTTCAAATTATCACAAAATATTTAAATCTTGAAAAATAAATTACTAGTAGTGATTTTAGAAGGGATAATAATTTTGGATTATTTCATAGTTATTTCATTTAGAGTTGTTCCTTTGAATTCTACTTTTCTCTATGAGGTCAAAACTCATAGAGAATAGTCTTGTAAAATGGTTATTAAGACCAATTTATTTAATAAAAATATTTTCCCTTCTCCATTCCTAACTAAAAATATTTTACTTTTATTTTAAAGGAATTCCAAAAAATTAGTAATAACTATTTAATTAGATACTTCATCACCTACCGTGCATTGGTTTGAGTATAACCAAAGTCCGATTCTTTTAACAATGTCTCCGGTTTGAGCATTCTTGATGGAAAAAATATGTTTGGAAGGAAAAACTCATTCAATAAAACTGGCAAGTCAAGTTCTCAGAATAAATAAAACGCGAAATTATTCATGAAACAACTGTATCTTACTCTCATAAAAATGAACGGTAAAGCAGAATAAAATATTTACCGGGTCAGTTGTAGCTATCATGCTTAATTTTGGCGCTGCATCTCATTAGTGGGGGGAATATTTTATTGACTATTTGGTATGTGCTAAATAGAGTGCCTAAATAAAGAACAAAATTTCTCATGAAATTTTGAAAAAAAGACAATCTATCTTGTCTTATTTTTAAACTTGGGATTGTTTGGCCTATTTTTGGATTCGAGAACTCAAGAGTGGAAAACTCACGAGTAGAGCCTGTGAATGTCCATTCCATTTAGTATGAATTTAATAAGAAAGCATATAGGTTTTACGACCTAAATGTTGATGTGATCATAGAATCAAACGATGATGATTTCTATGAAATTAAATTCCCCTTTAAATTAAGAAAATAGTGGGGGCACTGGTGGGGGCATTGCAACTGATCACAACGATCAGAAGCAGTGATAAGAACATCGAATCAGATGTAACAGAACCTCGAAGAGGTAAGAAAGAACTAGTTGCTAAGAAAGAGAATTTCCTTGGATCAATCTCGCTATATTGAGAAGATCTTGAGGAAATATAAATACTTTGACTGCAAACCTACTTGCACACCATATGATCCATGTGAAAAACTATTTAGGAACACTGGTGAAAGTGTGAGAGCATCATTGGTAACCTTAAGTATGCCATTGATTGCACTAGAACCAACATTGTCTATGTCATGGGAATGTTGTGCAGGTTTGTCGATAGACCTAGTAATGAGCATTGACAAGCTATTGATAGGGTCTCTAAAAAAAGGAACCATGAACCTTGGATTACATTATCAAAGGTTTTCTGTTGTCTTGGAAAGATACATAGATGCAAATTGGAACACCTTATTAGATGATTCCAAAAGGACCAGTGGATATATATTTATATACCATTAAATGAGGTGTTTCTCGGAAATATAAGAAACATAATATATTAGCTCGGTCTACTATGAAGTTCGAGAAGATAGCACTGGCAAAAACTAGTGAAGAAGCAAGTTGGTAAATATGCTTGCTAGCAAAGATTCCCTTATGGGAAAACAATTACCAGTTGTGTTGATCTATAGCGATAGTACCGCAACTATTGCAAAAATTGAGAACCGTTAATGTGACGGTAAGAGATGACAAAATTGTCAGAAGAAGCAGCATTGTTATAAAGTTACTCTCCATAGGGGCTGTAAGAGTTGATCACGTACACACTGATGAAAATTTAGCCGATCCTTTGACGAAAGGACTAGCTAGAAAGAAAGTCCATAACACATCGATGAAGATGGGACTAGTGCCTATGTAATCACTCATGATGGTAATCCGACCTAAATGACTGGAGATCCCAAGAAATAGGTTCAATGGGTAATAACAAGTTGTGAAGTGATATGAGGTGAACATGCTATAATAAATCATAAAAGAGGTTGAGTTAATATAAACTCTTAATGAGATCTATACTCTATGTGGAGTGGAGTACCTAGCTACAAGAGTACTCTTGATAGACTCACCTTTGTGAATGTGGAAGTGGGGGCCGCTTCCTATGGAATTCTATAGGAAAAATTCCTAGAGCGTTCACTAAACTGGGATTAACGTGCAGGGCCTTTAATGCACGGGCTTTTAAGAATACACCTAAGAAAAGGTTGTGTGTGGTTTGATGTCAGAGATAGAGTTCAAGACTACGAGTTGTAACGCCCTCTTTAAATTATTTGATTTATTTAATTATTTAATTGAGTATAAAATTTATTAAGAAGAGTTTAAAATATATTTATTTGATTATGTGATTTATTAAGTGGCTTATGTTGTTATTTAATAGATTAAGATTTGAAAATAGAAATAAGATTGAGTTGAGAGTTTGTTATGAGATTTTAGAGAGTTTTGGGGGAGAAAGAGAAATAAGATAAAATAGAAAAAGGGTTATAAATAGGAGAAACCTAGTTTAGAAAAAAACATAACGTACGATCAATTTTGGAGAAAAGGGAGAAAAAGCCGAGAGGAGGGAGAAGACCTAGGAGTGCTACGATTTTCATCTATAAGGTAAGGGTGGGACTAATATTCAATAATCTTAAGTCATTGATTCTGAAAATTGGATTTAACATGTTGTAGGTTTTAGTTTTTGATAATTTGGGATTTAGGGTTAAAAGTTATTATTTGATGATTTTCTAAAATAATGTTTTGGGTCAAGTTTTATATGGTTTTGAGTCTCTTTTGATGTATATAAATGTTTAGACAAACTTTTGGGATCAAATTTGGGCATAGGGAAGTTAAAATTGGGATTTTGGGGTGAAAAGTGTGTTTTTTTCCCGAGTTGCTCTCTGACAGCATGTCCTGTTTCATGTTCTTGCGTCTTTTTCACACGTTTCCGTTTTGAACTGGGTTTTGGTGTAAAAATGAAAGTTGTAGATAATTTTGTTAGCTTTCCAATGGCTTTGGTGTGGCGTAAAAATGAGTTTTGGTTTAGGAGTTATGATGAAAATACTCCAAGGAGGTCTTAGTGAATTTTTATGAATTTCAGCACAACTTTGTCCGAATTTGAAATGAAAACTGGTATTGATTGGTACAGAATTGGTCTTAGGTGTAAACACGAAAGTTGTAGGTATAAATGTTAGCTTTCTAATGCCGTTCGCTTGACTTCAAAATGATTTATAGAACTAGAGTTATAGTCAAATTACTGCACGTAGGTCGCAGTGAATAATTGTATATGATTGATGAATTAGTATATGAATGTATATGTTGTGAATACGATATTGTCCATGATTGATGAAGTGTTATATGTATATATGATGTTTTAAGATGTTGATTATTATTTGATGTTGTTATACTGTGATATAATTGTATATGCATTACTTGAACTATATGTGAATAATTGAGACGTTGTTGACTTGCATTTGATATTATTATGTCATGCTGTTTTTGTATCTTGTTGTGTTGCTGTTGTTATTTAACTAAGCTGCATGAGTCGGTCTAAGTTGATTAAGATGATGAAGTTCCAAATTATTGGATTATATAAGAGGTTGTCGATTTAAGATGTTAAGAGGTCGAGTCCATGCATTAGCATTTCATTGTTGGGGGCTTGATGCCCTGGAGCCTTTGCTCAATTAAGTTGAGGGCTTGATGCCCTGGGAGCCTTTTTACGCTCAAATAAAGTTGAGGGCTTGATGCCCTGGAGCCTATTTACGCTCAAAGATTGGTACCACATGCATGATTAGAAGATTAAGTTGCATAGTCAAGAGGTTAAGTTGTCAAGTTGTCAAGTTATCAAGTTGTCGAGTTGTTAAGTTGTTAAATCATGAAATTGTTTAAAGCTGTGATTCTTTATATGAACTATTAAAGAAGTGAATTATGATATATTATTATCTATGATGAATATTATGATGATTACATGATGTTGTCTATGAGTTGTTAAATATGATTGATGATGCTTATGTTGTTAAATGTAATTGATGAATTATATGCTTAATATTATTGTTTGTGAAATCTCACCCCTTCTGTTTGCCCACCATGGGTAACTAACAGGTAACCAAGAATAGTTGATGTCGTGTGAGCTTTCCTTCTCGTGTGTCTTAGGTGCTCTGATACGTAACGGGATGGGAACTTTGTTATTGCTTTTCTATTCCTTACGTATTGTTTTTGAAGATTTATGACTATGTTTATAGATTGGATTTTTATGCGACATTTATGAAGAGGCCTTCGTGCCAAAGACTGTTTTAGTTATTGAAATAAATTCCGCTGCGAAGTATTAAAGATCTTGTATTTGAATTTTAAAGGATAAATAGTTATTTATTCAGTTTATGATTTTAAGAAAAGAATGTGACATTCCGTTTATGTTGAAAAACTCTGATTATTTATGCGAAATTTTTATGTTGGGAAAACGGGGTGTTACACGAGTCACTCTAGTAAAATCTGAATCTTATTCATTACGCAAAGGTTCAAGTCATAGACACCTTCGCTTATGCACAACCTTAGAAGACAAAGGTTCAAGTCGTAAGACTATTCAATCTTGATAGAAACCTCTGAGTCATTTTTTAAAATTTAAGTGGTGGATTGTTGGAACACATAGTGTGTATTATGGGAATAAAAATAAAATTCACATGTCAACTTTCTTTTTATTGCTTATTTACGAGGAGATGTCAAATCATTAATTTTGTAACGGTCAATTGATCTTGGTTGTTGGATTTGAACTAATCATTGGCTCCTCATCTATAACTAGAGCACTCTTCCTCACTTCTACTCACCCCAAAAGTTCTCTTGAGTTGTCAAAGAACTTTTCTCTCTTCTCCCTCCTTTAGCTTGTGTTGACGAGCTATTCTTTTCCTCTCCCTCTTTTTCTGTCCTTCGGACTTAAAGAGTGTTCTTAAGGTCATAGTCCCTTTGGTTTAAAATGTCCCTTCGGAATAAGAATGGTCTTAAGAACATAGTCCCTTCGGTAAAATTCGTCCCTTCAGAAATAAAAGTATTCTTAAGATCATAGTCCCTTTTGAGAAAAATTGTCCCTTCGAAAAATAAGAATGATCTTAAGAATATAGTTCATCTTTTTATATTTTATGCCCTTGGAGAAGTTAGAGGTTAGAGTGGTGGAGACACCATATAAGAGTGGTCCTAGTACCATATAAGAGTAGTCTTAGTACCATAATAGAATGGTATCAATACCATATTGAAATGGTCTTAGTAATAGGACTCTGATACAGTTGTAGCTGGACTGTTTTATCCTAGGGACGTAGTGGTTGATAGTCTACTTGCACAATTTTGAGCAGTGCCATGAAACGTCTTAAAGAGAGCGACCTAGTCCGTGACTCAGCCTAGTAATCTCTTCGGTGACTGAAAAAATATTTTTAACTAATTTTGACTATTGTTCTAACAATAAAAGGTGAAGATTCTTTGGCAGAGTCCCCTTGCATGTTTGGGGATTTGACTGGTGTTTATTTTCATTAATACTTTACTCTTCGGGACTATTTGATGTAACTATTTATTCGCTCCTTATGCTAAGGTGCAAAATTTTTTATGATTAATATATATATCATTTTGGCTTGTTAAAAAAAGAAGAAAAGAAAAAAAAAACCAGAGTCTTTAAAAAAAAATCAAAATTGGAGTGACACACATACATAAAAAAGTAAAACATTATTGAAAATAAATTAAGAAGTAACATATGATATGACATATATTTTGATCCATGTTTCTGAAATAAACCGTGAAGCTCAAAAAATTACTCACTGTTCTTTTTCCCTCTTTCATCTCCATTGTTATTCCAATTTCTTCGATCTATCTCAATCTCAATTTCTTCGTTATCATAGATTTGAATTCTTCATCTTCTACACTTCAATCCTAAACGGTAGCACTTCAAATCTTCAATCGTAAACGGTAACCTCGTTTTGATTTGTTAATTTATCATTCTAGGGTTTATAAATTTGTGAACAGAGTTCAAAAAGTTAACCCTAACCCTAGTGATTATTGATTTGATTTTTGAATAATTATTATAAGGAATGGCCTCTTATAGGCCTTTCCCTCCTCCGGCGAGTCAAAACCCTATCGCACCACCACCTCCGCCGCCGCAACAACGGCCAAGTAATTGGGGTGGTTACGGTTACAGTGGTGTTGTTGAAATACCACCTCAAAATTCAAACTTTCAACATCACCAGCATCAAGTTCAGCATCATCATGTTCCTCATGCTCCTCCTCCACCGCCACCGTCGAATTATTATCCATATCAGCCACCGCCACCACCTCCTCCACCAGATAATTCGTATCAGCCACCACCACCGCCACCGGGTTCTATGTATTATCCTTCTAATAATAATCAATACAATCATCAACAACAGCAACAACAGCCACCACCACCACCTCCGCCACCAGGTTCTTCAATGCCACCTCCACCGCCTCCTCCAGCCTCGCCACCACCTCCTCCTCCGACAAAAAATGAAGTAGAGAGGGTAGACAATAAAGGGTCATTGGGTAAACGCGACCGCGATGGAGTTTCACATTCGCATAAACAGCATCAGAAGTCTTCTCATGCTCATCCTCCAAGGAGAGTTGAGACAGAGGAAGAGAAGAGAATGAGGAAGAAGAAGGAGTATGAGAAGCACAGGCAAGAGGAAAAGCATAGGCACCAGCAGAAGCAGTTGAAAGAATCACAGAATAGTGTGTTGCAAAAGACTCAGATGGTGTCATCTGGGGGAGCTGGAAAGGTGCACGGTTCAATTGCCGGGTCTCGAATGGGAGATAAGAGAGCTACTCCGTTGTTGGGTGGCGAGAGGGTTGAAAATAGGTTGAAAAAGCCTACAACTTTTTTGTGTAAGCTCAGGTGAGAATTTTCATGATAGGGTAGTTAATTGGGTTAATTTTTTCTTTTTAAACAAAATAAATGCTAGTGTATGTAAGAATAGTTATCCAAGTAAACATGTTATTGAAGTGTTTTTAGTGTTCTTAACTTTCTTGCATTTGTAAAGCTTTAATCTGATCTAGTGTTTTGGTGTTTACTTCCAGTACTGACAATGTTATATTTTTATTCTCATTCAAGGTTTCGAAATGAGCTTCCGGATCCAACTGCACAACCTAAGCTAATGGCATTCAAGAAAGATAAAGATCAGTATGTTAACTCATTCCCATGTTTTCCATTAGTATATAGCTACCAAAACCTATATTAGATATATTTTCTTTCACTATAATAACAAAACCTATATTGCAATGCCAACTAGTGGGTGGTTGGTAAGTGTTCAAAAGGATAACTGATACCTGAACAAGAAACATAAAATGGTTGATTTTTTATGGGGAATTTGTAGCTAGGATGGTATAATTCTGGTATTTAATGACATTTGCCCTAAAGAAAGTAATTTGTGACTGTCTGATTGAAATGTCACACGAGTTAGTCTTTTCATATTGATCCATCATGCTAGATTCAATAGTTTTATTAAGTATTTTGTTCTGGGGGGATGAGGTGTGTTTGTGTGCGTGTTTGTATGCGTGCATACACACACTGTTTTACCATTTCGTTAGCAGACAAGGGGAAACTATAGAGGAGGTAAAAGATATTATTTTTCAAATGGACATCCCTATAAGATGTCAACAGTTTGCGTGTAAGGAACTGATATTTATGGATTTTGAAGCTTTATGGGTATATGTGATGCACTGATCACCATTGTTTTATTTGAAAACTTTATTTTGATGATGCTTTCTAAATTAAGTTTCTTGATTTGTATGTGCTTCTTATGAACAAGTGTATGATTGTTGTCCAGATATGCAAAATATACAATAACATCTCTGGAGAAAATGTACAAACCCAAACTCTTTGTGGAGCCAGATCTAGGGATACCTCTGGACCTGCTTGATCTCAGTGTTTACAAGTATTATCCTCGTTCCCTTTTATAAATTTGAATGCATATACATCAATGAATAATACTGAATGAGTAGGTCTGATGAACTCTTTTTGTACAGTCCTCCCAGTGTCCGCCCACCTCTTGCTCCTGAAGATGAAGATTTATTGCGAGATGATGAAGCTGTTACTCCTTTGAAAAAAGATGGTATTAAAAGAAAAGAGAGACCTACTGATAAAGGTGTAGCATGGCTTGTTAAAACACAATATATATCGCCTTTAAGCATGGAATCGGCCAAACAGGTATTAGGCATATATGTTGATATAGGGATGAATTGCTATCTCTACAACCAACAACTTATAAACATATTATTGTAGTCCTTAACTGAAAAACAAGCTAAGGAGCTTAGAGAGAAGAAGGGAGGCCGCAGTCTTCTGGAAAATCTTAACAATAGGTATGTATATGCCAACTTATCTATCCAAAGTCAATTTTAGACATAAATTAATTTGCAGAAGTAATTATCATTGTCTAACTTGTTATTGTATTCTCTCTTTTAGGGATAGACGAATGAGGGAAATTGAAGCATCATTTGAAGCAGCTAAGTCACAACCTGTTCATGCAACTAAAAAAGAGTTGTATCCTGTTGAGTTTATGCCATTGTTGCCTGATTTTGATAGGTACGGCTCCATACATACCTTCCATAAGTCATATTATTACTCACTAGGATAAGCAGTATTATTAAACCAGACAAAGCAACAAGCTATAAAACCAAAAAGGGATAAAGCTGCTAAACTATAAGACAAGTAAGCTTCTCCAGACCATACTAGTGCACGACGAGCCCATGCAAAGGGTTTAGTTAAGATATGCCAGATTCCACCAAGTATACAAATGGAACCCAACCATACATGCCCTCCAATTATGTCTTCCAAATCGTCCACACTAACAATCCACCCCTCTCCCCCAAAAGGAGATTTTAGTAAATAACCCAATATAATACTTGGACTAAGGGTTAAGTTGGTAATTTTTCTTACATCCCCCCCTCCTGGAGCCCAGGTATCATATATACCTCCAAAATAAGAAGCCTTAAATACTAGAAGAAAAGCCCCTATCCCTAACAAAATTAAGTGAATACCTAAAATAGTAGTCATTTTATTTCTATCTTTCCATACATAACCAAAGAATGGAAAAGATTCTTCAAGAGTCTCAGGTCCCAGAAGTGCATGATAAATACCGCCAAAGCCCAATACTGCAGAAGAAATTAAGTGAAGTACTCCAGAGACAAAGTATGGAAAGGTGTCTATAACTTCCCCTCCAGGACCTACCCCCCAACCTAGAGTAGCTAGATGGGGAAGTAAAATTAATCCTTGTTCATACATGGGCTTCTCGGGTACGAAATGAGCGACTTCAAATAGGTTCATTGCTCCGGCCCAGAATACTATTAATCCGGCATGGGCTACATGGGCCCCCAGTAGTTTACCGGATAAATTGATAAGTCGGGCATTCCCGGCCCACCAAGCAAAACCGGTAGTTTCTTGGTCACGGCCCGTTAAAGCTAAAGTTCCATTAAAGAGCGTTTCCACGTGGTAGAACCTCCTCAGGGAATATAAGGTTTTCATGAGGCTGATCTTGAGCCGCCATCCACGCACGAATACCTTCATTTAAGAGAATATTTTTGGTGTAGAAAGTCTCAAATTCAGGATCTTCCGCTGCGCGGATTTCTTGAGAAACGAAGTCATAGGCACGTAGGTTCAGGGCCAGACCGACTACTCCAAGAGCACTCATCCATAAACCAGTTACTGGTACAAATAACATAAAGAAATGTAACCAACGTTTATTGGAAAAAGCAACCCCAAAGATTTGGGACCAAAAGCGGTTAGCGGTGACCATTGAATAAGTTTCTTCCGCTTGAGTTGGGTTAAAAGCACGGAATGTATTTGCGCCATCACCATCTTCAAATAACGTATTTTCTACGGTAGCACCATGAATAGCGCATAGTAGGGCAGCGCCCAATACACCAGCAACTCCCATCATATGAAATGGGTTTAATGTCCAATTATGAAACCCTTGGAAAAATAGAATGAATCGAAATATAGCTGCTACACCAAAACTAGGCGCAAAGAACCAACCAGACTGACCCAGTGGATAAATCAGGAATACAGAAACAAAAACAGCAATTGGACCGGAGAATGCGATTGCATTATAAGGGCGCAATTGAACAGATCGAGCAAGTTCAAATTGACGTAACATAAAACCTATTAATCCGAAAGCACCGTGGAGAGCAACAAAAGTCCACATTTTATTACTTACCTTCCATAAGTCATATTATTACTTACCCTGGTGTGTTCTATTAATCACCCATTTTTTTGTTGTATGGAAATCCAATCTTTTGATACTGTAAGACGGAAACTGCTTCACAGCATTCGTATATTTGTTCATATTAATTAAGTTATTGTCTATTGTTCTGCCTGGCAGGTATGATGATCAGTTTGTCATTGCTGCATTTGATAATGCTCCAACAGTTGATTCAGAAGTGTACAATAAGTTGGACAAATCTGTTCGTGATATCTCTGAATCAAGGGTAAGCTATGTTGCAGTGATGCATGTAGTCTTCATCAGTAACTCAATATTCTTTTTGCCTGTTTCATGAAGTTTAAAATCCAGGAAATGCTGGGAAAGATTTGAAAGTTATACAGTAGACGGTATAAAAAGGAATTGCATTGTTACTATAACCAATTGTAACTCTATATTCATTAAATGTCTTCTTAATTTGCTCTTGTAGTTTGACTTACTATGTAGTGGAGTGGAACTATAATTCTGAAATATTGTCTATAAGGTTGTTTACTTGGTAGGATAGCGATTGACTCAATTACACTATTAACGTTCAATTAAAATGAGAAATCCTGTATGATAAATCCCATTACTGAGATGTAGTTTTTGGTCGTTAATTTCATACTTGATTGGTGTTCTTCCGGTTATGTATGTGTTTTGCAAGCAACGACTTATGAAATATATAAGTGGTTGTTTTTTGGTTACACTGTCAATCAATGGTGTTGGCTGCTGAATGTTGTTAGGTTGACTCCTATTATTTTGTGGTCTGCAGGCAGTAATGAAAAGTTATGTTGCAACAAGCTCAGATCCTGCAAATCCTGAGAAATTTTTGGCATACATGGTCCCACAACCAGGAGAGGTATGCATTACTTTTTGACTGGATTCCAAATTTGAAGTACTGGTTATTTAAAAAAAAAAAATGTTTCTAACATTTGGGCTTATATAAACTTCGTTATGGCAGTTGTCAAAAGATATATATGATGAAGATGAAGACGTCTCTTATTCTTGGGTTCGCGAGTATCATTGGGATGTATGTCAGAATATTTTCAAAATTCCATTCATTAACTGCTAAAGAAATTCCCCATTCAACACTTTTGTGACATTTTCTTTCCATTCCTAATTAGGTTCGAGGTGACGATGCAGATGACCCCACAACATTCTTAGTTTCATTTGATGAGTCAGAAGCTCGTTATTTGGTATTTCCTGGAGCCAATGTCTATTTCTTTCTCAGCTTTCCTACTTGGCATGTTGTTTCTTAATCGTTCAGCATCAACGTGTTAATTTTATAGTAATTTGATGTGCAGCCTCTTCCGACTAAACTTGTTTTAAGAAAAAAGAGGGCTAAAGAGGGAAGATCGGGCGATGAGGTTGAGCAATTTCCAGCTCCTTCTAGAGTGACTGTGAGGAGAAGACCAAACGTTGCTGCAATTGAGCTGAAGGATTCTGAGGTATGGCAACCATTTTATCTTTAAGCTTGCCATTTTATTTGAATTCGCGAAATAATTCCCTATATATGTGTTCCTTTCAAGGTTTATACAAGGTTAAAGGGCAATTCATCAAAGAACCTAGACATGGATGACGATCTCGACGACCAACATGGGGATGCAGATCACCATGATAACTTCCAATCTAGTGGAGCAGAAGATGAAATGTCCGAATGATTATTTGGTGCAGATGCCACTACCTTAAGCAAATTTGTTCAATGAAGTTGGTTGTTGGATTGGCCATGGATCGCTGAGTTTGTATGTGTTCTAATGAAGGTTAAATAATGACAAATCTCATTTTTTATGTCTAATTTAACCTAATGCATATACTTTGAGATTGTAGGCAGCTGTTAAATTAACAGAGATTTTGTTTACACACGTTTATAATAGAAAATGTCGAGAAATAATGAAATTTTAAAGCATGTTAGTCTCCATGGAATCCTGTCATTGCCCTGAATTTTTGTGAACATTTTTAGCACTCTCGAGACTCAATTATAATGTCCTTGCCCATTTCTCCTTGCACTCCAATATATACGTGTTTATATTTTTTTTTTTGACAAGACGTGTTCAATTTTTTTTTTTGAAGGGTGGATTCATAATTTTTATTGTTAGGTTCGAACTTATATAAAGTTTCTAGTTTAATAATATCGACTTTGACAATTAAGTTAGGTGTTGACTTTCATTGTTATTGGCACAAATTTTGAACACGCGCCAACTCCATGGAGAGACATTCGGTCATAGTTCACTGGTCCGTGTATGACAGTCATGGTGACCAATTGAACATGTTGAATTTCTTCCATCAAAATTGAACACGTTAAATTGATATATACCGACAACTTCAATAAATTGAAACAATTGAGTTCATTTTTAGAGGGAAATAAAAACAAAAGATTTACCATATCTTAAAAATTATACTATATTGCAATGAATATTCGAAAGTTATAATTGTTAGGCATTTTAAGAGAATAAATGACCACTTGACAAAATTAGTAATCATCAACACATTTTTATAATTTCATAATCATAACAATATATCACTTAATTTACAATAGCATATAGATAATGCCAGCTTGGACAAAAAAAATAAGGTGATTGACAGAATGGTTCAACCATGTCTGTATATACTACTTTTTTTTTTTTGTTAAACTCTAGACTCTCCACTTCTGCACACAAATTATGTGAATTAAACCATTAGACTATTTAACTTTTTTTTTTTCCTTTCTTTTTTACCAATTCTCAGCTTGAAATGATTACATACCAGATTTCACTGGGCTAGCTCGATCGTTCAATCCAAGCCTGATTTATTAATAAAATTTATTTGTGGAAATAAACTCATGAACAAATTCTTTTCTATACATACATATACATATACATACAGTACGTTTGAAAGTATGTCAAAGATTATCAGTTGCTAGCTTTTTCCTGATTAAAAATATGAGATTAAAATGTACTGTAACCAAGGTATCAAATGCCCTTTATTTTATCAACACTGAGCATAAGTTTCGATGACACACTGTATTGTATTGCTCATTTATCTCCAAATAGCTGATAATGAACAAGCTCCAAATATTTGAACTTGATAAAAATACTTAAGTCCATAGCCCAACCCAGAAAAAGTTATCCCTTTCATCAAAGTATCTTATTGCTCACCCAAAAATGGAGGCATATCGTGTTTAATCCCTTAAACAATGCCAGAGAATACTAATATATGATAATAGACAAAGTACATTAGACAAAAAAAAAGTACATTTTTATCATGTAATCACTTGTGATTCACATGAGTTCCGTTGTCCACAAAGTGGAACTAGGATAGGATGCACCGGGGCTCTTTGTTACAAATCTTACAACAAAAACAAGCATGTACATGTCAAAACTTTCCAATAAGATATTATTTGCTTGCTTAGATCTTGAGACATTTTTCTGCTCAAAAATCAAAAAAAGATTTTTAGAAAATTCATATTTTCAGTTTATTCATCACAGGAAGCTTCTTCCAATAGGTCAAGAAACCCTTTCTGAGAACTCTTACTGACCGTTTGAAACTTAGATTCAAATGGACAATCAGATGCTTCTTCAAACTTAGCCCATAATTCCTTCTTCAAAGTATTTTCACCAGCACGCTTCCCTCTTTGTACCGTGTTTTCAGGATTCAGCCACATGGGCGTGCTCTCTATATGTGATAAGTCGCCAACAAAATCACCTGCAAAGAAGAAAAAACACAACAGCTACGATCAAGCACACATGTTAACCAAACAAGCTATAAGGAATATATAACAGGTGAACCCCTACCTTTGTTACAACAAGTTTTTTTGGCTTGATTATGACCTTTGGAAATATCCTCTTCCAAGTTCAATTTATTGACTTGTTGCTTAAGAATGGATTTAGTGACATGCATACACGATTTGTTATCAACCTTCTCCTTGTCCAATGATTTCTCATCAGGTGTCCCTAACAAAACACAAGTTTTTGGAGGTGAGGTAAGCCAAATAGGTGATGCTTCAACATTTTCCTTTCCAATTCCTGACTTTGGAACACAATGTTTCCCCATGAGATCTGGATACTTCAACGCCAAACCCTGCGTCACACCATCGCTGCCAGAAGACTCAGAATCTTCTGAATCACTGTAATGAACTCCAACAGGAAAAGGGGTGGACTTCCGAAACTTATCATTACCCACACGACATATTTCAGATATGGGTTCAAGCAAAACACAAGATTTTGGAGGTGACATTTTCAAGCAAGGAGTCATCATATAAAGCATGGAGGTGTCTATTTTAGAAAGATCTGGCGAAGAAATCAATTCAGGCTCTTCATTATTTGTTGCCTCTTCACTCACCAGAGAAAGGGCAGGCTTTATTGGAGTTGGTTTCGTTACAACACCGTAAAGCACTGAATCATTATTGGAGGAAGCCAACTCAGTGAAATCTAATTTTGTTTGTGGTTGGTGTGATTTGGATGATAACAATGATTTCGATAATGGAAGTGGCGTAAGCATAAACATTTGTCTACCTCTCTGAACAGTACAATTAGCACGCCATGAAACAAGGGGCGAAGGAGATACCAATGTAGTCTCTTTAGGACTTTCACAATCACTCACATTACTTTCATCACAAGAAACTTCTTCACTTTTAATTTCAGATTCCACTGAAGTTGATGAAAGTGAACTTTGTAATTTTGGTCCCCATGGCTGCATTCGATAGCAACAACAACAAAAACACTCAACTGAGAAAAACTTCAAAAATAGAATATTGAAGAATTAAAGCAAAGAGTGAACAACAATGTTGGTCCTTGAATGTGTCAAGTGTTGTCACTATAGTCTCTGATGCATCAAAATCATAAAAGTATCTCCGAACATCTCTTTCGTTAGTCAGTTTGATTCTCGAATCTGTATTTTGTTAATTAGCTCAGTTCATGAATGTGTCTTTACTTGATCAGTTCGGTCCATGAAATTACTAACAAAAGACACACTCACTCAGAAATATTTTTATAATTTTGATGCATTCAGAAACTAGAATGTCACCTTTTCATACATTTAATGACCAAAATGACAGTTCACTTTAAGTGTATGTTTGGTTCAAATTTTGGATGAGCCTAAATTGATTCTAGAGGTGTAAAATTGATTTTGACACATTTAGTTGCTCTCTAGTATAATTGATTTTGTCTCAAGAATTGATTCTATCTTGAAGCAAGAAATTTGAGCTTTTGATACTAAAATTGATTTTTATACTCAAATTTGTATGTTTGGTATCACTTTTGGAGGAGCCCAAATTGATTCTAGAAGTGTAGAATTCATTTTGACAGATTTGGTTCCTCTAGAGTAGAGTTCACTTTGCCACCAAAATTCATTGTGCTTGAAGATAGAAAATGTAGCTTCTGATTATAGAACTAATATTTATACTTAAATTTATTGTTCAACCCGCTTTTACAGGAATGTATCAAAACACAAATCATCTTACCTTCAACTCAATTTTTCTCTCCCCCTAACCAAACATAAATTAGTGTTCAACTCAATTTTGTATGAATATATCCGAACATGAATCACTTCAACTCACTTTTATCCGAAAACAGTTTTACAAAATTAATCCACTCAAAAAATCAATTTTTGTCACCACAAAACCAAACAAACTAAAAAATACAGTGGAGAACCAAATTTAGGGTTTTTTACCTTTAAACGCGACAACATTTCAGACAACAAATTAGAGAAAGATTCAACATCACTTTTCCCCTCTTTGCTTACACTCTTCTTCACTTCAAGCGCTTTCACAACAAGCTCATCAATCTAACAACATTCAAATAAAAATTATAACTTTTCTCATTTTTCATTCAAAAACCTAAAATTAAACAATCAAACTATAGAAATTTTCACCGAAACGATTATAATAGAATAAATTAACAACATTGAATCCCTAAAATGGAAAAAAAACAAAAAAAAACAAAAAAAAAAGGGGGAAAAAATGGAAAAGAAGAGAAACCTGATGAAGAAGAGTGGAAAGATCGGAGTGAAGAAGAGTGAGGGAGGAATTATCATCATTATCGTTGATCTGGTTTTGGGGATTGAAGCGATTCGTTATTGTGTTGTTGTTCTTCATCTTCATCGATGCTTAATCTTCAAACTCTGTTTCAGTGTTATTTGAATTTTTAGATTGGAGGCGGGTTCTTAAACGCAACACAACCACGTCGTTTTGTATAACGGTACAAATTATTAATTCTTAATCATTCTAAAGCACATAAGTAAGGGATCTTTATTGAATTTTAGATTAACTTTGTAAATTAATTAATTAACTTAACTTTCTTAATTGTTAGCAATAGATTTTTACTATTCCTTCTTTAATTTTGACTATTTTGCATTATTAATAAAATTATTACACTTGACAAAAAAAAAAAATTATTACTAACTTTTTTTTACTATTCACAGAATTATTAAAGGATTTTTTTTTTTTAATTGGCAAATTTTATTCTAGTCGAGTGTATGCAAAGCGCACAAAAACTCGCGGATAAAACGGAAACAACAAATTATTAAAGGATATGAATAGTTACATCCACAAAATTTTAATGGGGGCGTTTAGGATGGGACAGTAGATTTTTTTTACCAAGGTGATCCACTTTTTTTTTTTTTTTTAAGTGATCGAGATTTGAACCCCGAACCTTGCATATATCATACGTTTCTCCCTACAAATATTTAGTAATTTTTTTAATAAAGCATCAGAAAGAAGAAATATGAAACAAAAACAAAATAAGAAACTAAAATTGCCTCAGCCATTTTTATTCATAAGAAGATGAGGAAGTAGAAGCTTCATTCCTTTTACATTTTGTTTCACTGAATCTATAAATTAATTTAATAATGTAATGCAGTCAAAATAATTTATTTATGTGATGCATAATCTCTTCAATTTAAATTGTTTTATGGTTTTCTTTCAAAAAAAATTGTTTTATGGTCAATTGAATAGAAAATAATATGAAATTGATTTTCTTTTAATGATGATGGGGGCACCTTGCAGAGGGGATGGGGACAGAAAAAACCTCCCGGAAGGGAAATGGGGAACACTACGGGTGGCGGGGAAGTACTCCCACCCCCGCCTCGTTGACATCTCCACTTATAAAGATGGTCTACGTTAAATATCATTTTTTTAGTTTAGTGATTAAAAATTCACTTTAAATGAATAAGTATGGAATCTAGAGTTTGAAATCCGACCCATTCATACCGCAATATTCCTACTAACGGAACGGAAGGGGGCAACAAAGTTAAAACCATAAAATAAAGTAATACACATCATGCCTTTACATTACCACTCAACTCAAAGAGAATAATAAAAATGAAGAAATACAAGGAATCAAAGAATATAAACATACATTTTTTTTTTTTTTGAGAGAATAAACATACATATATATTACTGTCAAAATTACAACTCATGAAATAAAATTCACAAGGCAATAAAATTCTTCCTTAGCTCCAACACCACATGCTCTAAATTACTCCTAAAATTTTCTACATAGCTAAAAGTAAAATCAAGATATAGCTTTCAAGACATTTGGGGAAGTAAATGGCCAAAAAGAAGACATTGATTGACCCACATGTCATTCACAAGTCTTTGCTCCTATTGATACATCACAATCATGCAAACAATACTAAGCTTTTTATACCCTTTTTATTTGATTCCTATCTTCCCTGAACAAGTCCACTAAATACTTGGCTATTCCCAGCTAGTGTTGCTTCCCACTCAATAGAAGACAAAAGAATCTGTGAGATGGAAATCACTACTGTTTTCATATCAGGTCGTAAGATCGGATCGTCGTCCACACATTGCTTCGCCAGCATAGCCATCTATGCGCACACAAAAAAATACACCAAAGCATGAATGAGTCACAACGGTTAAATTTCATGCAACTTTGCCAAGGTATTCAAGTGAAGAGTGACGGCAGTGTCTTCCTATTATTCAGAGTTAGAATTACAGATTACAATATTACTCCTAAACCATAATGCTGGGGCGACCTGCCTACTTATCAATAAACTATGAGCCATATATATCCAACACAATTTTTTACCACTTAAGAACTAATGTGGGAAATTGTGCAGATTTGTGGATTCATGTGGGAGGTATATGATGAATTTAACATCAATTATGCTTTGAGTGAAATAACAAAAATAGGAGAAAAAGAGAAAAACTTGCCTTAAATACACAATCATGGGGATATAGATTCATCATATTTGGATCAATGTAATCTTTCATGCTTGACATGCTCAAGGAATCAGGTGAGTTCCTAAGAACTGCCAACATCTGCAATTTAACAAAGGTTTAAGGCTAAACCTCAGAAAAAGTTGCAATGGTAAAACACTAGGGCATGTCATCATGAACAAGATAAGGAGGAACAAAGAGGTTTAGGAAAGTAAGGAACCAACAACTGATACCGAGAAAAACACATGTTACCTTCAAGTTTTAAGTATACTGCGATGCAATATATCAGGAAACTACAGAAAAGTATTCCTCCTGGTCCCAAACAAATGAAGTTATTCATAATTTTTTTGATACTTTTCCAAATATACTCCTATGGAAAATTGAGATATTCAATATATCCACATATTAAAAAAGAAACATTTTAAATGAGGGTAAAAAGGTCATCTAAGTAAAAAGATCTTAAAAATTGCAAGATTTGTTATGAGACCAAAACAATCTCCAAAAATTCTCTTAGTAGTAATTAGGACCAGAGGTAGTATTTGATAATCATCACATTCGATCTGATAGTTACAAGTTAGTCGAGCCCTTAAGATTTTTTCCGCAAAACAAAGGCAGAACAATCTATTAACAAATGATGTCTTATAAGCAAAACTTACTATCGATGCGAGTGATCGTCTTTCAGGATTTTTTGTCATCATGCCTTCTGTTCGAATAATGGCCTCCTTTCCAGTTATAGTCTCAAAAAGGACAACACCAAATGCATAGACATCACTTTTGGTTGTTGCAAGGCCGTCACTCAAGTATCTGTAACACGTCATAAATGTCTTTTGTATATTATTCTTTTTTATGAAGGATGAACAAATTACAACAAGAACAACAACAACCAAGCCTTATCCCACTAAGTGGGGTTGGCTACATGTATCAAGGATGAACAAATTAGAACGGAAAAAATTATACTGAACATTACTTACTCCGGAGCAAGATATCCATATGTACCAACAACTTTTGTAGTTGAAACATCTCCCTCATTTGTTATCCCGACAAGTTTCGCCAACCCAAAATCAGAAATCTAGAGAAACGAAGATTGTTCAGTAACAAATGAGAATCAGCATATAGAAAATATGTAATAGCGTATAAATTACTCATTACCTTTGCTTTAAAAGAAGCATCAAGTAAAATGTTGCTTGTCTTGATATCACGGTGGACATAATGAGCTTTTGTGTGCTCATGTATATATTCAAGTCCCCTAGCAGCATCAAGTGCAATCTGAACCCTCATGATCCATGAAAGTGGTGAATGACCTGTAATCAAGATAAATAATGGTCATGACATGAATTATGGTCTTGTTTGGATAAACAACTTAATTACGCGCTTATAGCATAAACGTTTATTATGTAAGTGTTTATGTATAAGCTATTTCTATAATAAAAGATAAAATAAAGTTAAATTATTTTCATATATGCTATAAGCTGTTTCCATAAGCTATCCTAGAGAGCTTATGGAAATAAACTAAAAACAACTTATAGACACATCATAAGTTATTTCCATAAGACCAAAACATATCATCAACTTTTTAAAAACTCAATATAGATATAAATTTATAGGTCCACACAAATAGGGGAGATTAGTACTCGACAGACCAAAATACAGGTGCATAAACTTACCCTTATTTTGAGGATCATGCAAATGGCTTCTGAGTGAACCCTTCTGAGCATATTCATAAACTAGGAAAAGCTCATCGTGACTAGCTGCATAGCCAATCAATTCTACCTTGACAAATTGAAAAAAAAAATACAACTCAGACACTAGATATATGCCTTACAATTGGCTTCATACTCAAAGTGTGTGATACATTCTGATCGAAAAAGAAATTACCAGATTAGCATGATGAACCTTGCACAGAACTTTAATCTCTGATGTAAACTCTTTTGTTTTTGTAGCTGTCATTCTTTTAATAGCGACTTCCTAGCAGGATTCAAGTAAAAATTGTATGAGAAAAATAACCACTTTATAGCTTATACTATAACATGATTTCAAGTATACAGTCATGAACCTGGTCACGAAGGAGGCAATAATAGACAGATCCATATGTTCCATGTCCAAGTAGATTTGAATCAGAGAAGCCTTCAGTTGAGGAAAAAATCTCTTCATATGCAAAAACTACCGGCTTATCCATGTCAAATACGTCTGGCCCTAGTGCTGCAATTATAAAAGTACACATATAATGCATATTCACACCGAACACAGTACAAGCGAAACATAATTACTTTGAGCTACAATCATAGATATAATATACAACTTAAGCATACAATAAGAAGGTTACATACTTGAAGCTTTGGGAACAGTAATCGTGTGAGTGCTGGAGTCGCCGTCTGTTTGCTTTTGGTCAACATGTTTGCCGCATATGTACCGTCCAGAACCACAAAAAAAACTTGGATTCCGAAGAATTTGGAATTTATGAGAGACCTTTCCCTCAGCATCTTTTTCATGACTTCGAGAATCAGAAAAGCAATTTGATGATCTCAGGCAAACACAGAGAATTATGCCTAATATTATCAGAATAAGACCAACTCCTAAACCTCCAATGATCCATCCATAGGGTACATGATATTTATGATTGTCCTGATCACCTGTAACAAAAATATATATAAAATAAAACTAATTAGTTAATTAAATTGAACATTCTACTACAGTGGAAATAACGATATAATTTTATTTATACCAGTCTGTCCATTGATGAATACCTGAAATATTATCGACAGAAGGGGTAGGAACAGAAGCTGGTGGAGAAGCATTCTTCAGAGGATAAGGATCACCAGGAACTGAAATGAAATAAAGTAATTAAAATTGTGGTTAGGATTCAAGGGTGAGTAACATTATTATTGCAATTTATAGAAACAATTTGAATATTGATTCATCATATGAAAATGATCAGGGAAAAGGTAATGGCACTTAAATGAAATCACTTTCACTTGATACTCAATCCCTTACATCTTACATGTACACATTATCTTCACATATCTCATTTTTGCAACCTGTCTTTAAATTCACATTTATCATGGGGAAGTTTATTCTATTAGCTTAAAGTCGTGTTTGGAGAAACAAACTAAGTGTTAATCATATCAGTGCTCCTGTTTAAACTATTTCTATAACAATAGATACGATAAAGTCCAACTGTTTTCTTAAGGTATCCTCAAGAGCTTATCGAAATAATCTGAAAACAGCTTACTGACATGTTATAAGTTATTTCCATAAGTTCTTCCAAACAACCTCACAAGTGCTTATGTCAATAGATAAGCTCAAATAAGTCAATCCAAACCAAACTGACTCTAAGTGATCTAAGAAAACCTTCAAACTAGAATGCTCAAATATCATTTTATCAATTCAGTCATTTTATCTCCAAATACCAATTACAAAAACCTCATAAACCATTCAACCGAAATAGCCCCAACGCTCAAATTCCACCCAGTTGCCATAAAACAAACAATATGCCACTGCACAAAGTTATATAGAATTAAACTTCATCAAATTTATTACTCTTAACACACTCCCCTCACGCTCAAGACTGGACATATGTAGCGTGTGACCCGATTGGTCCGATATAAGGTGGCCTATGGATATTGGGTAGGTTATGATACTATCACAAAGTTATATAGAACTAAACTCATATACAAATGTAGGACTTTTAACACACACACCTCGCTCAAGACCGGACATATGTATAGCGATCCGATGAAGGTGGCCGAACATTGACTAAGTTCTTATAGCATCTTATAATTTGGGATGAACCTAACTCTACCCTACAAAATCGGCTTGTTAGGTGATGATTGTAAGCCATATATAAACACATTTTCAGATCATATCCCATCCAATTGAGGGACTCTCAACACATCCTCAACCAAAACATCCCTCTCAAACATATAAACACACATACATTAATAAATATACACACAAACAAGTTCTAAGAAAGGATTGAATAAGATTGCAACGAAAGAAAGACTAACCAGAATCAAGAGGAATATAATAAAGTGAACCGACAGTAACATTATCAGGACCATCAAGGCCATTCACACCCTCAATACTATCCATACTAACCCCAAATCTACTAGCCAAAGATTCAACACTATCCCCATCTCTCAACACATAACTCAACAAATAATTCCATAATCCACTAGAACAGCCACAAAACAACCTCAATGATATAACAGCACCATTCCTTGCCTTCCTTGAAGTATTTGGAAGCAAAATAAGCCCATCATAAGCATCCATAACCAAATCATCCACAAACCCTTCATTGGTTTTCACAGTAAAAGTTGTATTAGACACGTATTTCTTGATCCCAGATGCACAAGAACAATTCTTCCTTATGAATATATAATCCCAACCATTTCCTTCAACTGTGATATCACTTGGTAACACATCAAACATGCTTTGAATCACTCCCAAAGATTGATTCTGTTGAGGCTTATAGGCCAAGAAAGATGTGCAAACTCGTCTTGTGTCCGTACAGTTCATTGGAGCCATCTGATTAGAACTACTTCTGTTAAAATTAAGGTAGAACAGAAACAGAACAAATTGAAGCAACTTCAAATGGGGTTTTCCTACGAGAATCATTGCTTAGAAAGAAACAACTGAAAACAATTTTGAGGCAAAAGGGTCAAAGAAAATGGTGGAAATGGAATCAGTTAGAGTTCAAGAGATGTAAAAGAGCAGGCTTCACCCAAATAGCTTAAGCTTGTTTCAATGGAGGAAAAAAATAAAGGAAACAACTTGATCTAGATTTGAAGGAAAATGAAACAACCCACTACAAATTCAGCTAAGAAAAATAAAAAAATGAAGAAAAAAATATAGATTAAGATGAAACCAGCTTAAAAAAATAAGCTTTTTTAATGAAAGAAGACAACAAAAAAAAGGGAAAAATAGAAAGTGAAAGAATACAAGTTGAGAAGAATAATTAGAGGAAAAGAGAATGAGGAAAATGGTGTATGCTAAATTTAGGAAGCAAGAAGTTAAGGAAAAAATGGTACTTTAAGGTAAAGAGGAGAAGAAGAAAAGAATGAAGAGAGTTAAAAAAAAAGAAAAACAGAACATTAATGAAGAGAGTGTTTTTGTTTATGTTTGTTTTTGTGTTATGTTTTGTAGTCACTCACTCAGGTAAACTCTGATTAATGAAGACAGTAAAAGGTGAAAGTGACTTGTTAATAGAAAATTGTTCAGAAGCTGAAGTGAGAGTAAAGAGGTATAGGTGTTTTGTAGAAAGATTTTTATTTATTCTTTTCTTTTGACTATTACACCCTTGCTTCTACTCAAAGAACAATGTGTAGGATCAATGTTAATATAAAGATTGACTAAGCTAAAAGGTGAGTTAATCACGATAAAAAACATTGTTTGTTTGGTTGGATTTATGGTTTCTTTTTTATGATGTTGATTTCCAGGTCAAAAGTGATATTGCTGGTGTCAAGCTAAAAAGTCCATTAACTTTTTCATTTGGAAAAAATATTGTCATATCAATTTATTCATTACTCTAATTGTTTTTCTAAGCGACGTTACTCTAATTGTTAAAAGCATTAAAATAATTATTCTTGTTAAAAGAATTAATATAATTATTCAATTAATGTTTTAGTTTTGGTGTTATTATGGACTATACAGAAAGAATGATAATTTTAAAAGAAAATATGCATGTTTCTTTCAACAACAAAAAAATTGCATGTTAATGGCCAATTAAGTATTTTATTTTTTGGCGAAATTATTCATGTGGTAGTGTTTCACATAAAACAAATGTAAATTCTCGATAGAAAATAGTCTATAACTGAGTTAAGATTTAGTTGAATGAAGGATTCATCAAATTAGGAACAAGAAAATACGAGAGAGTTGAATCTTTCTTAGGTTTTAAGAGTTTTAAGAAAATCTTGAGGATGTCGAAACTAGTAAAAAAACACACGGAATTGATAATTAAGAATCAATGGCTTGTGTTGGAAGTAACAAAAAGATTATAATTTGGGGATCATTAAAGAGAGAAATGTTGTGTTGACCAACTAAATGAAAGTGTTGCGCCGCAAATTAAAGGGATAAAGGTCAAATGTGGGATGCAACATACATCCAACACAAATCAGAAGCTACCAACTACCTGCGAGTGTGAGCGAAGAACGAAAGTCAATAAGGTTACGTGTTCTCAGTCAACGTCTTCAATCATTCTTTTTTAGATTACATTATCCACTTATTAGACTCCAACAACTAGACTTGTCATTTCGAGCACGTCTTTTGTGAAGTTGACCACTGTTCAAACATTTGTTTATATTTGTGAGGTTGGAGGGAGTATGTCTATCTAAACATGTGTTTCAAAAATAACCAAATCATTAAGAAAACGTGTGTTTATTGTAAAAACACTAAAACTGTTTCGGTTAGATTCTCACTATCATGATGAGAAAGATTCTAAATGAACAATAGACGATGACCCATTGTCCAAACAAAAAGGTACGAAAGCAATCAAATACTTTGTCCGAACTTTTTAAAAAAAGAATTCACATTTTAGATTCAATAAAATTAAAAATGAATTGTTTCTTATAAAAAGAAGTTAATGGAGTATTAACTAATTTTATATAAAGGCAAAGTATTTAAATTTAACTTTAATAAGTATCACGAGATACAAGATCCATAGACAAAGGGGAAATTTCATTCAATATGAGATGATTTTAGAAGTCCTATGTGATAGTTTTATTATGGTTGATCGGATGGATAATATGGGAATTGAGCATGGATGGTTACGGCAAAGGGAAGGAACATAGTCAATAGCTGGCAAAAGAAAATGACAGTTTTGGTGGTGGAGATGGGGTCCACACAAACATGATCTCTATTCCCTAATCAGAATCAGAATCTAATGTGACCAAAGCATAGCCATAGGGTAAACAATTCGTTGACCTTTCTTTGTTTTTGTTTGACTCACCGAAACCGACACCCAGAGAGATACACAAATACGGTAATTATCTGCTTTCTGTACTTGGTGCACACACACAAGCTTGTGAGACTTGTGGTTGAAATAAAGTAAAATTGTGAGATGAGATAAACACATGTTTCCATGAGTTAAGTTAATATTAGGAACATTGTGATACATAAAGATGAGATTTGAACTTTGAATTTTTAACTTATTCATCTTTAAAAAATTTAAAAATACATGTTAAAAAATCATTCAAAAATGTATATATTAACTTAACAAACGAAATTTAAACATCTCTAAAAAAAAAAAATTCCTTACAAAAAAGTTTAAACTGTTTGCAGAAGAATTTTATAAAAAGTGAAAAAGGTATTTTTTTATCAGGACAAAAACATAGTTATAACTATATAGCTTGTGGAAACATTCTATAGCTCTACTAGTAGAGTAGTGAAAAGGCTACCCATACAAATGTTTAATTCAAGAGAAACAAAAAGAATTCAACAATGATTCCCTAAAAAAATAAAATTCAACAATGATGTTGGACACACCCATTTTTTTAGGGAAATGCTTGATAAAGCGAAACGTTTACCTAATTTTTTTTTTTAAGGAAACGTTTACTCAAAGATACATTGCGAAATTGAATTTATTGGCGACTAACCCTGTATTTTTTAGTAAAAGCAAACTGTAATCTTTTCATTCTATTGTGAAATTCTGACACATATACAAATGTATGTTTTTGCGAGTAGTGTATACAAATGTATGTTTTTAACATCTTATTTTCTCTTTATCTCTTTTTTTCTTTAATATCATCACCGTATCATATCTAATATATCAATCTATTTTATCTTTATCTATCTCAAAATACATACACATTTGAGGTGTTCAAGAAACATTTTTTAAATAAATATGTTCTGGATCACTCACACGGCTACACATGTACAATAATATATCGCCTTAAGGCCACACACTCAAGGGAGCACGCCAACTTACCTGCGCCATGCAACACTGGAGCACGCCTCCTTGTTGGGATCAGGCTACACGTGTCCTTTCCCGCTCCGGATCACACGCCGCATAACCCGGAGACAGTTATGCCACGAGCGCGCTTATATAAGGGTGAACTTGCTTCACCCTCAAGGTACACAACACTTTTCACAACACTTCTTATACTTTCTCTTTCAGTTTCATTACTAACTTGATTGTCGGAGTGCTAACATGCCTGCAGACACCTTTCGTTCCACCGCATAAAACATTTCGCCGCCGCCCGCTACCGATCATCAGAGCACTCTCTACAACCATTACGACTCGACCGTTCTCACGGGACATATCAAAATATAATTTTGTGAATGGGAAATAAAGAAGCAAAAATAAACAGAAAAGGGTGTTGGTATTGCCATTGTAAGGGGAACAAAAAGTGGATGCCTTAAAAAGCACCGTAGCACTACCTGCCTTCTATTGAAGAGATAGTCAGCCCTACCTTGTCTGCCAAACCCCACCTCAGTCATCACCAAAAGTAATCCTGCAATTGAAGATAGAAACTCACAATTATTTTATGAGTGAATAAAAATTTGACATTAAAATTGTAAATTCAGATCAAAATACTTATCCAATTAGATATGTATAGAGGATGAGATAAACTACCGACAATAAATTGATCAATGATATTAGCCCCTTAAACATAAATGCACTCAAAATGAAGTATATTTTAACAGGTTTGATATTGCTTTAGCTATCTCTAAAAACCCTATAATTTTGTCAAACCATTAAAATCCATTATGTAAGACAAAACATGCACTTTCGTTGGTTGGATGGTTCAGCTTTTGTTTTTGAAACATGATAAAGTTTGGCAAATTAACTAGAAGACAAGTGATTTTATCCTTTTCACAATTTTTTTCCCTTATGTACACGAACATTAATAGTAAAATTATCCTAACTTGTCCTTGAACATTCCCCATTAGTGGCACAGGAAAAAGATTCTACATAAATGATTTAACTTTAAGTTTGTCGTCCGGTAAAATTTGCATATATCGTCATAAAATAAAATAAAATCCAGTGAAGGGCCCTGTCTCAATTATCTTCAAGTAATTATTGTTTTTTATTATTTAAAATGGAGTTTCAAGTATTCTCAAATATGACTTCAATTACAATCGGTGGACCGGCACTCGATGGTTGGCAGCAATGAAATCAAGTGCAACTATGTGGGAGTTGAGCCATCCTACAACTATCTTTGCATTCTAACAACAGTTGGCGGGTTACGGATGGCTGAAATGTAACGTTGATACGGCAGTACACCAGACTGGAGGTGCTTATTCCATAGGATGTTGTTTCCGAAATTCTAAGGAGCCGTTTGTTCATGCTCAGTCAGCGTGGAAGGTTGTGAATTTGACAGTTCTCAAAGGGGAAACTTGGGCTATGCAGCATGCTACTCTGGTAGCCATTGACAAAGATTGACATAGAGTAATTTTTGAATCGGATTCAAATACGCTTATGGATTGTATCTCTTTCCCAACATGTGGCAGGTTCGAGTTTCATGCATTAGTTTCTCTTATTAAATCTAATTTAGTTTTACATCCCAACTTTAAGATTTAATTTGTTAGGCGATAAACGAACATGATTGCTCACATTCTTGTTAGAACGGCATGTTATTAGATTAGTTACCATATATTTGAGATTTATCCTCTTCATATTGATTCTATTTTAAGTAATGATATGAATTAAGTTTACTTTCGTAAAAAAAAAATCTCAATTATACTTGTCGAGGATAAGAAACTTTAGGCCATAGGATCTTAACATATAATATGATAACATAATACCTAATCAACCTAATCTGTGAAGACATGAAATATTAA
The DNA here is from genome assembly GCF_003473485.1 of Medicago truncatula. Lineage (NCBI taxonomy): Eukaryota > Viridiplantae > Streptophyta > Magnoliopsida > Fabales > Fabaceae > Medicago > Medicago truncatula. Next base: position 4,463,816 of record NC_053049.1, read on the forward strand.
TCAAAATAAGTTGTAGGTCCATTAGTTACGTCAGGTGCATGTGAAACTTTCCAGATATAAAGATGATAGGCCAGAGCATGTGCACGAACCATCATCATCATTATATACTCCAATCCATTTTTTACGTTTTAGATTAATTAAATGTAAACAAAAGCCATTAATTGAAGATTTGCCATTATTTTATGTTTGGTAGTTACTAGTACGTATTAGTAATCAATCAAATCATCCTCATATCCACACTAGATTTGTCGTACACATTAAAATAATTGATATGCTTGCTGCAATTCTAGAATTTAATATTGCCATCTCACTCATTTATGATTCTCATTTTAATTTGTTCTAAGGTCTACATAGTCCCACCATATTTGGACCAATTGCATGTGTTTTAATAGCTATTACCATCAAGGAAAAGTTTGCTCTAACATTCCTCACAACAATGAGAGTTTTTTGGTATAGGTTTTAATGATGAAAGTAATGGCATAGCTATATGCTTGGGATACATATATTGTGACAAGATAAGATAATTGGTTCTAGCAAGCTCATTTATGAAGAGCAGTCCTGCTTTTTTACCAGAAGAACAATCCCTATTCAATAAGATTTATATCATATATATTCATTTCAAAGTTTAAATGTTCAGACATATTGCAAAAGCAAGTTGATGAAAGTTGTTAAATTTCTTCTCAATATTTGAAGATTGCTCTTTAGACACCTAGCAACTGCTCACAAATAGCTATTACCGTTTGCAGAATGCCAATTAACTATTGTTCACTTCAAAACGGTAGATAATTATTGTTTGGTGCTTTTTAGATAATTTGAGGTGTCTGTAAGCAATTAATAACCCTAAATAGTCATTTTCTAAATATTTTTAGATGGGAGTAAGTTAATAGCTTCCAAATGTTATCATTGTTGTTCCCACTTCAATTTTTGCATGAAAACACGTGGAAATTACGTGTTTAACTCCAACGGTAGTTAACTACCGTTTGAAAACAAAGAAAACTAAAGAATTCAAACAATAATTAGCTACCATTGGAGTTAAACGTGTAACTTCTATGTGTTTTCAAGCAAAAACCAAAGTGGGATCAGCAATTTTCTCCAAATGTTCATAATCAAGGTGAATCCAGCCCAATCCATTGCACTAACTTCTCATTTTTTACTGGCTGGGCTGGGAACATGTGACATCAGTACAAAGAAACCTTTATTGACACCCCCACCCCCCAAAATCAGGATACTTTTTTTTCTTCCACTATATAACAATTCAGGATAACTTCTAACATGGTTGTGACTTGAGAAGAAATGTTCACGATTCATTTTGGGCATGAATTAACATTTCACGGTGTAAAAAGCATTTTTATTCTGCCTTGTTTCTTAACCAAAATTAAACTCCTTTAAGAGGATTTTAGGTTTGTTTATCTTGGAAAAAATGTTTCTCATTTTTTTATTTCAAAACTATTACCTTGTGTTTAATCCATTTTCAATCGGTAAATATTTGTACAAATATCACTAAAAGTAATTGTTTTTTCTCAAGATTTCTTGCACAAATGTTTAAAAATGGAAAAAAAAATATTGATTAAAAATAATATGGCATAGTTACACTTAATTATTTCGTATCATGTGCATGAGCTTTAATAAATAAAAAAAAATATCATGCATCAGCTTAAGTATTTTAGAAAATAATTTTACTGGTAATGTTTCAAAGTTCACTAGTGATGCTTCAAATCTCATTATCATTATTCTAGACAAATTACCCTCAACATTAGTAGAATTGTCTAGAATTTTTGAATTAATAGAACACTAGCCAATTTAAATCTTCATTAATGAAAATAAAAAGGTTACATTCACACACAATATTTGAAAATTTAAATTAGTATTCCCTAATGATGCATCAAATATCATTACTCTAGACAAATTACCCTCTACATTAGTAGAATATATAGTCTAAGTTTAGAATGACCTCAGCATCCAATCCAAATCTTTAGCTCAAGAACATGCTTAGTTAATAGAACATTAACAAAAAGGTTGCATTCATACACATTATTAGGAAGTTGAAATTAGTATTCTCTAATCTACTTTAGCCCAAAAAGGAACCAAAATGTCAAATAAAAATACTCTTTTAGTGTGGAAGAACACCTCAAACAGCCTCATCCTTCCTTTGCATTGCCGAGTCAAGTGGTCTAATGTATCAATCTAGTCTTTCTTGCTACCAACTGTGAACAAGAACATTTATTCAATCATTGATCACAACCAAAATAAATCAGGGTTAAGAGATAGAGAACTAATTCTTCTCAATTAAAGTTGAGTTTGGATCATAGTAAAATTTCTAGTTTATGAACTAATTCATATAAGCTTATGAAAATGTTAAATGAAAAAGCTTCAAATATTGTGATGTAGAAGTTGGTTTTAATTTGAAATGAATATGCAAATTGATTATCGAAATTGTGCGTATCGGATGAAATAGATCCTAAATTTTTTGATCTAGTAAATACTTTATTGAAATTATACTGTGTCATTCAAAATAGTTCATTTGTTAACTTATGTCGTTGGAGACTATGATATGACATGTTAAATGAACATGTGTCATTTCACGTGAATCTCACATCAATGTCATATCACGAAAAACATATATAACAATTCAATTCATGCATTTCATATCAACTCTAAAATTTTTATCTTAACATCCAAACACGTAAATAAATTTTACCTCATAAATTTCATATGCAATTTAGTCCTTGGTGACATGTGGGATGCACGTATCCATTAACATGCCACATCTTAAGCTCTAACTACATAAGTTAATAGACAGACCATTTGATCTGACCTGTTACAGTTTATGACTAAAGTGATCATAATTTTGAGTATTAATTTCCCTAATCACTCTTTAATTTGTAAAAAATATTTTTCTTCTTTCAAAAACTCATTGTTATTGTAAGGTTCTTTTTTCCTCTTCTTTAGAAATACTTGTTAAAACTCACTGTTAAAAGCAGGAAGATCAGAACTCTTGGACACACGCAGCCTCTTCACTGTTGATACAAACATGCTGCCAAACAAACACATAAAAATTTAACCACACAGTAACAATAACAAATCATAGCTTCCAAATATCATAACTAAACCATTGATAAAATAAACAAAACTCACACAATAACATAGGGAAAAGCCCATTACAACTTACAAGAGTTATATATAGTAGTAATTGTTAAGCACAAGAAACTATACTATAGTTTTAAAAAACAAAGGTTAATTTTGCATTGGCATTGAAACACTATTCAAAGAATATAAACAGTATATAAATATTGAATAGAATAAGATTCACATTGATAAGATACTTACTGCCACGGCACGTCCCCTACTAGCATCTTGTCTCCTTCATTATCTTCATAAACAAGAGTATATTCTCCACTTCCAGTCAATGATCCTTTCATGCCTGTATCTTCTTCCTCTTGCTTCTTGTTAATTCCATGAGATAAATTTATCTCTGCATCAAGTTTTCATAATCACAATCTTTATGTGAGCTTAGAAAGAATAAATAATTAAAATCTTAGGTTAATTTTAGAAGTAGTTATGATTGAAGTAATGAAGTCACGTATACGATGATTGATTGACGATGTAAAAAAACTTTATTATAACGATGTTTCTGACTGTCCTTAAAATATTTGTTTGGTGAAAAGAGATTGACTATAAGCTAATGTAGTTGTTTCAATTGCATTTTAGCTAGGTTGACATTTTATACAAGGAGGTGTTGAATGTTACTTGCTTGCTATTTAGTCAAAGGATGCAGCTAACAAAAGGAGAAAACATGTCTAACTATACAAGCTTTTTTATTTCCCAACAAAGAAAAACATTTCCACACAACAAAAGTTTATGTCAAGAGCAAATAAATAAACAATTGAAATTAAATAGACTACGCAAGGTCCATGAATATTACAGAAATGGACCGCATGCAGTCAATAGTTCTTGCAGTTGTAATCTTAGTCGTATGTTTAAGACCGGAGATGATTGTGAATTCAAGTTGTATTGTCAATCAAATTGTTGAAGTTAAAACACAAACATTCTGATCTCTATCTATCGATCAACGTTTACCAACTATAGTGAGACTGCAGTCAATCAGGATCCGAATATTAGTATATTACCTTCAAGGAGACCTCTAAATAGGTCATCAACAGCAGATGAAAGTTTTTCATAGCTATCATAAGCATTGATGTCTATTTTTCTCCCAATAGGAACTCCATCCATATTGATCTTCACAAACAAGCCTTTACCAGAGTTGCTAATAGGTTTGTTACTATCAACAATAACCTTGTCTTGAACCATTGGTCGGGACTCAGTTGGCGGCTTAGAAGAGCTTCCACTTGCAATGTTCTTTCTGAATGAACGAATTGGAGGCCAACCTACTACCGGACTAGCAGCATTTCTGTTTTAGTTGGATCATCATAATGATATAAAGTTAGAAATGAAAATAATCGGAAAAAGTAATAATCATCACTGCATAAAAGAAAAATAGCCAAAATTCATATCTGCAACCACAATTACGGCCACAACGTTTAGGTTTTGTTATCTATGTGACTTCAATTGTGGTTTTATCAACAATACATTTATTCACAGTTAGACTGTAATATCAAGAATTACGACGTGATCGAAACCAACAGTTTAAATCTTTATAATATAAACAACATTCAGTTGCAATAACTCAATTGGCGCCACAATTGTGGTCACTTTTAGACAAAATAAAACATGATATCGCGGCTTGCAGACTGCAATTTAAAACCATAAACAAAGATACAACTTATAAGAGAAAAAAGCAAAGGAGTACCTTTTCTGAGACCTGTTTGGTAAAGCTGAATTTCTTGCAGAAGAAGGTGAGAATGTATTTTTCTCACCATCTTGCAAGTTTGTGCAACAAGGTTGTGATTGTGATGGATCCATCACTTGCATTGATGAGAGCTTAAGAAATGATGAATCTTTAGCATAACCAAGAGTGAGTGATGATTCTTCATCTCTTTCTTTTTTGACATTCTTCATGCTTTTTTCATTAACAAACTCTTCTTCACCAGGTGGACCAAGTCTAAGCTCCAACTTCCTCTCCTCTAAAGAACACTTGTGGCTTCTTTGCCACATCTTATTGCTTACAAAATTTCTTCAACTTTCTTATTCTTCCTTTTTCTAGATTGAAACAAGTTGAATTGAATTGAGCCTTTTTGATATCTTGAAAAAACCACCTCCTAGAAGAACCTATAATGATAATAAACCTTTCTTTAAGGTTTAAAAACCATCAAGAAGTGGAAAACTTTGAACAGAACAAATTCAAAGGAAATAAGGATAGAATGAGCCACAGAATATAGCATAGAATAGTTGCCTAACTTTAGTTTTCACACGCTTAAATGGTTCTTTTTCTTTCCTCTTTTTAGGCTTAGGTTTGAACAAATTTGTTGAGATTCTCCTTAGCCTAACAAACCAAAAACAGAAAGGGAATTAGTGGATAGTGCACGCAAGTTGAAACAAATGTTAGGTAGTTTAGCACATGAAGTAAAGTAAAGCCTAACCTGAATCGTTGACCAAGTTATATATAACCTCAATCAATGTTATAAAAACTAAATCGGACGGTTCGATAGGTTGAACTGTGAACTAACATTGTCTACCGTTCAATTGTTTTAGTGTTTCGATTACATCTTTGTCTCGGTTTAAACGATTTAAATTAAAACAGTTGAACTATGATACAGAGATCGCTTCGGTTCAATGTTTGACACGATTTTTAAATGATTGAGCTTAATATTAACTCTTAAATGACTTTTGCTTGTTGAAACAATACCCCAAACATGTCACTTAAACTTTGGCAACTTTATTCCTTTTGATTGGAGTCAAAAAAAATCAAAAGAATTCAAAGAGTGAATAAAAAGAAGAACACTAGTACACTCAAGTTCTTGTCTTGTTGGCACAAACACAACCATGGTTTCCTTTGTTAATTAATATAAGGGTCTTGTTAACGAGTGCTCCGGAGCAGTCTTTAAGCATTCCAAAAGGAGAAATTATATCATAAAAAAAAAATCAAATGTTTCAATTTCCAATGCATTGATTTCAAAAATTTCAAAAAAAATTACTTTTTAAAGATCTTAACGAATGTTCCGAGGGCACTCGTTAACATTTCCATTAATCTAAAAAGCTGTTTTACTTAAGTGCCTGTTAAGTTGGTTAGATGAGACTTAAGATACACACACGTGCTGATGATTGAATGAAACTCAAAATTCAAATTAAAATACATTACTTAACCTTTTTGTATACGTCAAGAAATTGAATTGATGATGGGATAGCTACCATTGCTTTATTTTGTTTCTACCTTTTACTTTTAGAAGTGGTAGACAGGATTTGCATGATCCATATTGTGCAACAAAAAACATGCGGTTCATATGATCTTTGTCTGATATGTAACATTGTTTTGTTTTCTCTTTTGCCAAACAACAATGAACGAGAGCACTTGTTACACTATCCCCATTTAGGTTACATTTGATGTTTTGATGTCCTTGCCAACGTTAAAATGAATGATGTATATGTCACGGCATTGAATTTGTAATTTATATGTTTTTTTTAAAAAAATCAGATATCCTCCACACTTAATTGTGGAGACCAATCCCTAGAACATTGTTAAACTTAAATGGATGGTAAACTCTCTCTAAAAATTTTAATGTTGCTGCATGCCTAAAACTGGATTCAAACCATGACCATGGTTGGTTTTAGTTCCCGTAACAAAAGTATTGAAATACAATAATAATTAATGAAAAAACTATATACCTTGTCTTTGATGTCATTATCTAATTAAAAAATAGAAATGAAATTTTAAAAAATATATATTTAATGGAAAGATACACTTGAGTATTTTCCAAAATTGAATTAAGGTCATGACTTTAGGTGATTCACAAATAAAATTAAGCAATTAATTGATTATTGCGTGTGATAGTGTTCATATGACTATTTATTATAAGGCAAGTAAAACATATTGTAATTTTATAAAGGCTAGATTAATAGGTAGGTCTACATGTCATTGTAATTTCACAAACTATTTTGATTATCCCCTAAATATTATAACTTTTTAACTTATACAAAATCTCAATTGTTGTTGGATTAATCTAAAACAGCATGGCCATCAATTAAACAACCATAATAGTCTCATCTCAAATAATCCAATAACTTTGGCAAAAAAGGATATTATCATATCCTAACAGCAACGTAGAAATTAGTACATTGCAGAATTCTCTGTCATAAATAGGCATGTAAAGAACTTGTGATGACCAAATATTGCAACAAAAAAAAAAAGACCTAAAGTATATGTGTGCATGTCAATCTTTCCTAGACTGCTGGGGTCAAAATTGGAAAATGACATCCAAAAAAATAGTTGATACAAAATCCGAATAACATGATAATTGCTAACCATCAAGGTAAAAAGAATGAGAAGCAGCAAGAAGTGCAGCACCAGTTCCTGAACCATCGTTTGAGTGTTCAACGATAACACTATCCGATACACCTTCACCAAGCAACTCTTTTAGGGTATTTTCTAAGCACTTTCTGTATTCAGTGTAATGCTCATACAATCCACCATCCATGGCTATCACATTCTTCTGACCCTCGCCATTGGTGATGGTATCTTTTCCCAACTTCTTCAGAATTCCCACGATACCAGCTGCAGAAAGACGAGCACCACGGGTAGCAACAATATTGCACAATGCAACAACCACCTTTCTCACTTCCAGGGAAGTATCAGATATCTAATACAATAAAAAAAATGGAGTTAGGCCAATGAAAGTTTACCATATCGACCTTTAAAATTCTACGTCATTATAGAGACACTAAAAAAAGTCTTTTTGGAAAACATTTATCGGAACAAAAAAGAGAATTTCATGTACCTCTAAAATCTCCTTCAGTTTGGTTTTGACCACGTTGAGATCAGCGGACGAGTCATGATGCATGGCAGACATGTCAGGTGTCCTGCACATCAAATTCTTATGGTTAAGATACAAGAACTTCGATGATAATACTGGTAAAGGGGTAACTATAAGAAGCACATTAACCAAGGAATTCAAGAATTTTATTGAACCATGACTTGTGTAAGCAATATTCACATGGACAAACTGATGAATGCTCAAAGTTTTCACTATCTTCTGTTTGGAGAGAAACATTACAGATTAAGCAAATTTAGGCAGAAAGAAATTAGGAGTGTAAAAATTTTAAATCTAAAATCAAGTCGTTTCTATGTAATATTATATGAACAAATTCTTTGTCGAATTATATCAAACCCTTAAATTCATTTGATTTATCATTGTTAAGTGGAGAGAATATATACAATTGCTCTAGATGATTCCGAAGAAGGTACCGGAAAAAGATGTCCTGGGCACTAAAAAGAGGCCACAACTATCCTGCCTCGCTGAAGGCCTAAGGTCGGAAAATTCACTTTAAAAGTCAAAGTGGTATGTTCCAACCAGAGACCAAAACAGGATATAAAGCATAAAGCCATAAAAATTCTCCATAACCTCCCAACTAGATTAACAGAAACCATCTCAAGTTATGAGGAGAAACTGAAGCATCAGTGTCACAACCAACAATCACGAATGTTACTATGCATGCAAGTGGCATAAATTTGTACCTTAATATGAATGGAACTTTCAGTTTTGAAGGAACGGTTTCACCAAAAAACCAAGCTTCTTCGGCCATTTTGTATAGTACTCTACGAACAATTTCACCCAAATACATTCCAGAAATTATCTTCTCAAAAGTCTACATGCATGGTTGAAAATTTAAGAAAAAAAATTAATAGCCTCATTAATTAAGGCAAATAAGATCAAAATTGGAGGTCAGGTAACGCAATTGTACCTGTTCACCAGGGTTTAAACTCTCAGCATCTAAGGAATAGTCATACTCAGTTAATGGAAGGTGCGATGACCGGAAGTTTCCCCACTCCATGTTGATAACCTACATCAGTCTCATATGTTGAAGCTTCAATATTTATTATACTTTTTATATCAAATAATCTTTAACTGTTTTCAAAACTGCAAACTCACCATTTCTCCAGACTTGGGCAAATCACCGTGCCATTTTGGTATTGCTTGAGCACTCTCCACGTACGCTGCATTTGTTCCAGTACCTAAAATAACAGCAGCAATGACATCTTTGTTTGTATGTCGGCCTCCAGCTAATGTCCCGACTGTATCATTGACCTATTGGATGCCGAATATATAAGTACAGAATCTAAGAACAAAAATAATTATACTCCAGAAAAATTAATTGAAAATGCTATCATTTAATGTAATGTAGAAGAGTCCAAAACTTCAATTACCAAAGCTGTTATGTTCATATCAAGACCTTGTCTCTCAATTGCTTTTCTCAATTCAGCCACAACATCCTGACCAACCTATGTAAACAACAATAAAAGTAAGTATAAAATGTAAAGGTGAAAGAATGACAGGAAAGGAAAAGCATCAAAGCAATTAGGATTCAGGATTTACCGCATCATCGATCTTGAAACCTTTTGTCCAGTTGATAAGGTCCCCAGAAGAAATGGATGTTTGCTTGACAGGAAAGGAAAAGGTAAAACCTAGCTCCCTCTTTCTACCAGGAGGAACCTTGAAATCTTCACTTTCTTCATTAACAAACTTTGAAAGTTCTGCTGCAATATAGTCAAAGAGTTCCTGAATCACATTTGTATAGATTGGTCATGTTTCTCATACAAATGGATTAAAGCAAATAACTTTTTGGAAAAAAGAGTAAATAGTAATTGTTAGGCATAAAAACAAATTCAAATTGATAGAAGAAAAAGGACTTACATGTGATGTCCCGACCATCAAATTTGGAGGAATCGACACCTCGGTAAATTCTTGACCGACAACACCATCCTTGCCACCGAGTTGCACACGTAATACACGAAAGTTAGTTCCTCCAAGGTCCAATGCATAAAATAGTCCTTCCTCGTTCCTAAATAGAGAGGCATGTGAAGAAAAACAAAATATTTTAATATTTTTTCAGTCTAAAAAAATTCAAAACGTTTGGAAACACATGTATCAAAAAAAGTACGCTCATTGCAGGAAATTTTAACAGTTATGAAATGTAACTGATGGGAAATTATTTCAAAATATGCCATTAGAAAAACAATTACATCTTCATCATCACAATTGTCAACTGCAAACTTCGTAGCACTCTTGAATTGTGTTGCAGTAAAAAGTGAAACAGCACTCAAATATTATATATAAAAAGAGGATTTAATATGCTTCTAAGCTTCCTAGCAACAAATTTTCACACTACTGACATGAGTGACAAATGAACAATGCAAGTAATAACTTCCCTCTAGTACAAAATCAGTTTATTAAAATTGCAATTGAACAATAAATGAGCACAAATAGCTTGCTGATCATTCAAACCTCAATAAAAAGGATAAATTGTGCTTTCCGATAAACAGCTTAAATAAATACTTACCATAATGGCTAAATTCAATAAGCTATTTACATTCAGATATGCACGTTACAAATCCATCTACTTTATCAACATTCGTTTTCAACATAAAAATATAATTCTGATTCAACCACCACTTACCATAACATTTAAATTCAATAAGCTATTTGCGTTCAGACATGCACATTACAAAGCCGTCTACTTTATCAACATTTAACAATAGAATTTTAATTCGATGTCGACATATGTATCTTTAAACTCTTCTACAACAACAACAACAATCAAACTTTATCCCACTAAACCAAATAGAATTTTCTTTATTTTTAAAACTCTTCTAAATAAACTCTTCTAAATATTTAAAACTTCTTACATCATAAAATAAACACCAATATACTCTAAATAGCCTCTTTCATGATACAAAGCCAACTTATAAACAAACAAAGAAATGAATCTAACACCTCAACATGGCCCAGACACATATGATTACGATCAATTACATATTTTTATCAAATAAATATCAAGGGTGATGTGTTCAGTGTCGTGTCCGGTGTACATGTTTCATAGCTCAACAATATATAGACATAAATACAAATATACACTTCAGACGAAAACGATAATAACAACAACAGCCAAATCTTATACCACTACTCCCACCAGTTACATTTATAAGCAAAAAAAACCATTTTTTAGGTTCATTCAACACCTAATGTATTTGGTCTATAATATATATGAAATACATTAGGTATTCAATGAACCTAAAAAGTGATTTTTTTGCTTATAAATGTGACGGGAGGGAGTATGTGGTATCGGCTATATGGATGAAATTATGTCATAATAACACACATAAATTAATAAATTTATATTGATCTAATAAAACTATAGATCAACATGATTAAGATTGGATCAAAAAAGTTATACCCTGTAGGAAGATTATCAACAAAACTGATAAGCATTTTGAGCTTACTACCACCATCAGAAGCAAGACCAGCGTGCATCTCCACCGTCATTGCATCAGCAACCTGTTTCAGCTTCAACGTTGGTGTCGCACACTTCTCTTCAAATTCCTTCAATATCGCTATTGCTTTACCCCATCGCTTCGATTTCTTCACGTAACGATGAATCAACACCGTCGCCACTGCACACGCCGCCGTTGCTCCGATCACCGTCGCACACGCCACCACCTTTCCCATTTTTTTGGGTTTTAATGTCCGAAACAATCTTGTCAAAAAAACACACACCAAAGTACACGCACACTCTCTCTATTTATCACGTGTCTCAAATTTTATTTATTTTTATATTTTGATTGGAAATAATAAATAAATTGAAGGATTATGGTTCATACATACAAAGAGAATAGATGATTTTGGGAAGATTTTAAGTCGGCTTTTTTTTTTATTTCAATTAAACCGTTAATGTTTAAATATTTTTTTAATAATAACTTTATATTGTTAAGTTATTAAAAATATAAAATATTTGTTGTATTTGTATTATTTGTGCCACTAAAAAAGATAAATATGATTCATTGAGTTTATTACGTTTGAAAATCACAAATATATATTTATAATTTTAATCTATATCAAAATATTTATTTTTTAAAAGACAATATCAAAATATTTATAAATTTTTAGCTAATTTATAATAATGGTTGTAAATTAAGAAAAATTTATGGTTGGATTAAAATATTATTAGGGTGACAATGACATGTGTGAGTAAGTACGTAATTATGTTTGGGTAAAGAACAAGACAGTGACAAAAGATTAAGTAAGATGTCTTGTCGCACACGAATAATAACACCTAATCTTATGTTTGTTAAAGATTTGGTTTAAGTAACAACATCGTTTGGATTTTATTGGTGTGTTTCATCCGGGTTTTGTGGGCAAGTTTTCTTTAGTTTTTTTTTTTTGACAAATAATATAATAAATAGGCTAAAATAGTAAAAGGATAAATTCAAATAAAAAAATGCAACCCAAAACGAGATATCACATATAAATACTCGTATAGATAATATTCGTTTTAACATTTTTTTAATTTAATTTACTCATTTCAATTTAATAACATCTATATTATCTAAATTTTAGTTTAAATATTCATGTTATATTTTCATACATTCCATTTCTAACAACAATGTTCCTTGATTCAACAAAAATATAAATAAAGTCCATCGCGTTTAACAAAAATAAAGTTATTCGACAAAAATATAAATAAAGTTTTTTATTTTAAAGGAATTTAAGCGGCATGCAACAATACTTTATAGTATTAGGGGTTTTTTGAATCAAGTTGAAAGAATAGTAATGTTATTTATGTAATTTACTTAGTTTAATAGTGATTGTGCAAATGTAGATATCATCAAATCCGCCTCAGTATTAATTAATAACGGATAGTTGAAATATTTGTTTACTATATTTACAGGTATCGGTCTTATGCTCGTGGAAAATTTTATCCACAGATATCCACTATGCGGATTTTTTTGCCATCCCTAATTGTGATTAACTCACGTCTTTCTTCTCACTTACGTTTCTTCTCTCTTTTCAGTTGAAACGTTCTTGTTTCCTCTTCCTCCCCACCCTCAACGTAAAATGTTTTCGTCGACGTGATTCTCTGTTACTTTCGATTCTTAGACCCATATTGTTCTACATCGAACACAGCGAACCTTCAACCCATCTTGATTATGAAGGGCAATGTTGGGGGGAAATTTAACACGTTGATGTTGATGTTGTTCACATGTTTGAATTTGTAAATTCCATCTTGATGTTTGATCATTATAAGGTTTAGGGGATGTGTTATATTGAAGTTTTATTTTTTATTTTTTAAGGAATGTTATATTGAAGTTTTTGATACTGTATTTGATATTTTTGGTTATTGAAATTTGGTAGTTGCTTGTAGAATATGGTATGATAGCCTTGTACTAAAATATCTTGATTGGTGGGAATGGTTTCATTTGTGGGATAACATTTCTTGTAACATGACTTGATTGTGAAAGACTTATAGAAGCCTTATAACATGAATATTAACCAAAAAGTTTCACCACTATACATAAGCTTTATAAAAGGCAACTAGAATATCTTAATTGTGAAAGACTTATAACATGAATATTACTGATATAAAATTTGTTTTGATTCTTTTGTGAGTGCAGAATTTTGTGAATGCATTAGACATTTCAATTGACAATGCAGAATTTTGGGAGGTTTCAATTGTGAATGCTGGTTTTCTATCAGTTTCAATTGTAAATGAAACCGAAATAAATGAGTGCATACTGAATGAAACTGATATAAAAAAATGAGGTTTCAATTGCAATGTTGAAAATGAAATGTCTAGATGAAGTTCCAAATGAATGAAGTGGAACTCTATGTTTCAGTGATATTCATTCATACTCATATATTATCCCTTCCTGCCCATATCTCTTCATATTTTCCAAATGAGTCCATAGTTTGAAGCATGTTCTTAAAATCATCTAGAAGTTCTTGATAGTTAGTACATATATATGAATGCAAGTTCTCTATAATAATTGTTCTATTATCTCTTGAGTTAGGATATATAAATATATATAATTGTTGCATGCACATGTTAAATTGAAATATAAAAAAAAAGACAATGGAAAAAGGTTCATATTCCATTCAACTCATGATTTTGTGAAATTAATTTCATTGATATAAAATAAAATTTGTTTGCAATCCAATTATGTGATCACATCACAAATTTAAAATATAATCTACAATTGTTTTTGCAAACTAACATACTATATTATCTTCCACTTTGCTTCCTACTTTGAACTTGGTTTAAATTAATGTGTGATATCTCCAAACTTGTACTCTTTTTGAGTATTATGCATGTCAAAAAATCAAGTGAATTCAATAAACTTTTGAATGATCCTCGATGTCTCAATAATTTAGTGATCTGCTTAACAGATGACGAAGGGGCAATCACTACACCATACTTCAAGGAGGTGCCCGTAATAATATGCGCAGAAGTAGAAGCACTTGATTATGGTTCTGCCGAACTGGAATATTCTGAATAGGTTGTTGAGCCTCTGCTGACTTCTTTCATTTATCCTTTTCTTTAATCGTCTCCAGATGCAGCCACTTACAATTCGCAACGTTATGTCCAATGACATAGCAATGATGGCAGAAGAGAGGCTTGCGTTTTCGTTCGTATTGCTCTTCGACTTTGAAAGTGGAACCCTCACGTTCTACAACTATTTCATCCAAGGTACGCTTAGATAAATCGATATCCACTAATGTCCAAAGGCCCGGTTACGTGTTGGAGCATCCACCTCAATCGGGATTCCAACCGCACTAGCTGTTTCCTTCGGTGTCCGTTCACGCCAATATTCTTGAGGTAATTCCACAATGCGGATCCAAATGGATGCGTGCGTCGGTTTCTGCGAGGAATTACTGAAATCCTTCATCAATTGGGAAAGATAAGCAGTACCAACTTGAGATTAATGGTCCCTGCTACCCAAATGCAGTGTAATTCCTCTGCCTGTTCAAAGTGAAAATCATGTAGCCCCATCCAAGAGAGACTATGCATGTACAAAGTGAAAATCATGGTAGCCCCGTCCAAGAGAGACCAGTTTCCACTTATTTGCCAGCTTCCATATTTTGCCTAACTTAGTAGCCAATTCACGCGTCGTGTATGGTTTGTCCCCTTATAGAGAGTCAGTCGACCCCTGTCATACCTTAAATTTTGACCACTTTTCTCTATTTTTACACATTTTGTTCATACTTTTAAAACCGGAAATGTCCGTCATTTTAGACGAAATTTCGGCAGAGATACCCCAATTTTTGACCCAAGATTATATAATGGGGGTACATAATTGTGTGAACGAAGTAAGCACTAGAAAAATTTTATTTGGAAATGATAAATTAAATAATTAATCTGGTCATTATTAAAAAGTGCTTTCTTGGTCCCCAAGTTTTGCTAAATTATTTTGGAATGCAATCTAGAATATTTTGGAACACAATCTAAAATATTTTGGTAGGCAATCTAATATATTTTAGTGCTTGATCTGAAATATATTTTGATACTCAATAATATATATTTATGTACTGAATAATACATATTTATGTACTGAATAATTATATTTTTGTACTCAATATGATATATTTTGGTAGACAATTGGCATATTTTTGTACTAGATGAATTACTTGTTCCCAAAGTTTCTCACCTATTAGTTGTGAAGTTTCTCTATAAATAGAGGGCTCACACAATGCATTCAACACACCGAAATACACAGTTGATGCTTCCTGTGTTTTTCTTCTCTCCTCCCTCTTTTGACTTGTGTTGACGAGTCTTTCTTCTTTTTCTACTCCTTTCTGTCCCTTTCGGTTTCAAGGTATTTTATTTTATTTTTGTTTTGCTTTATGTTATAAAAAATACAAAAAAAAAATATTTTGTGGTGATCCAACGTCACTACAAAATTCTCTAACTACAAAAATTATCATACTTTTATTTCGTTGCTACGTTAGTTTTATATATCATTCAAAATAACAAAAAACATTCAAATAAAAAAATTCCAAAAATATTGTTCTTATCATCTTAATTTTCTCTAATTTTCAAAAAATTCATCCGGCTTGTTTCTTTTAATCTTTTGCTCATTTCTTCACTTGCTTTCAATTATTGCTTTGTTGTGTCTTTATATGATGATTTTAATTGTTGCTTGTTATTTTCATATGTCTATCCTTAATTTCTTGCTTATTACTACTTATGTCTCATTCATCACAATATTCCTTATGCTTACTAACGGTTTAATCTTTGTTTTGAATCATAGCATGCACATTTAACTTTCTCATCATTTTATTTTATCATTGACTTAGTGTGTATAAATAGGGAATTGGTGTAAATTTATTTCTTGCATTTTATTTTGGCATAAAGGCCTTAGGGTTGTATTTAGGAATTGATGTAATAATGTAGGTAACATAAGCACCGAAACATACACCGACACTTCACATTTATTTCTTGTACGTCGTTACGATAGCTTACCGTTAGTTTAGAAGAGAAAAAAAACCTTTTTATCAAAAAACCTAAACATGTCAAATTCAAAAAACATTTTATTAACAACATTTTCTCAGGTGAACTACATTGGTTTTGATCCCTTTTCTTTAAGGGTATGTAGGCAGGGGAGTCAATCCTTCCAAATCAAATAAAAATAACCAAAAACATACTTCTTCTTCCTCCATTCTTTCACTTAGATTTTTAGGTAATAATTTTCATGTAAGCAAATCAATTTAGCACAGGATAATTTAGGTAAGAGGTTCCTACGGAATACCGTAGACACTTAGGGTGCTAGCACCTTCTCTTCGTGTAACCAACCCCGAATCCAAAGTCTCGATAAGGGTTTTTACTCATTTTTTCCCTTCCCACGAATAAAAATTGAGAGTTCAAAGATTGATGACGATTTAAATCAATTAATGGTTTGATATCCGGAAATCACGAGCACAACCCCTCAACATCGTCTGACATTCCGCCAAACCTTTAGAGTATTCCTCCTGGCCAATTCGAATACTCAAAGAATCCCCTTTGATACAAGGAATCGGTAGAGGGGGTTCATCGTGGGAGAGCAAAGTTCTGCCACCTAGTGCCGTCGCAAAAGACTTTGGTGGGACAATCACAATCTGAGTCGAAGGAGGGTTATCTGCCACACACGGCCATGGGCAAAGTAAATGCCATGCCATAACTTAAGAATCAAGACTAGAGAAGTTTCCAATGATGAGCTTCGCGTGGATCAATCTTTGTAACGCCGATGGGCATTAACGTGATTGCACGTACTCAATGGGAAAAAACAACTTTAGTCAATTCTGATCACAGAGGAAGATGATGGAAATCGCTCAAAAAACCCTAGCAGATGGGAGTAAGTTTTTCAAGTAGAAGCACCTTGATATTTTTATTGAAACTAAAATTATATTTAACTCTTTCAAAAAAAAATATTTAACTATATAATTTACTAGTGTATTTTCCCGATGTTACCCTAGTTATATACATAGTATTAATTTTTGTGTTTCATGTTTAATATTTATTTCCCTCAAAAAAATGTTTAATATTTATTTATTTTTTTGACAAAAAATGTTTAATATTTATTAAAAGCTCATATAAGATTACTCATGCTATGACTCGTATTCATTAATTAACTATTAATATCTGCTTAAAGTATGAATTAATTTAATTCTAATTTTTTGACAAAAAAATTAAAAATAAATTGTAGTTATCTAAATTGAAAAAATTATCAATAATATTAGTGTTTGTGTTATATGTATAATATTTATTGAAAATACATATAATTTAAAAGTAATAAAAGAAAAAAAAATAGCTCATATTATAACACATACTTTTTTTTTGACAAAATTATAACACATACTTTTTTTGTAGTGATATAACTCTTAACTTGTTAAATAAACTACCAATATTTGCCTAAAATATGGATTTAATTGGGGTCCTGCAAATGGACATCGGGATTGGACCCCTCAAATTAATCGGTCACTAGACTAGATACCGAGTTTTAAAAAAAAAACTACTTAAAATATAACATAATTAAATCCTAGTTATCTAAGTTGAAAAATAATTAAGAGTATGTGTTTAGAAAGAAAATAATGAGCACATATAGGCAAACAAAATTATTTTTTTATAAAATATGAAATTGATTACAATAAATAATTTAATCAAATAATCATCTAAAACTTTCTCTATCAATTTAATATTTCAAAAATGATTGAATTATCTATTAAATTTGACAAAATATATGCTAAATAAAATATAATTTAAAATGAAAGTTAATGAAGGAGAAACTGAGAAACAGATAAATAGTTTGAAATAAGGACAAAACTCGTGTGAATTTGTTTGTGTTTCTCATACGATTCGTAGTTAAAAATACACTTTTTATTTTTTTTTTTGAGAGAGAAAAATACACTTTTCATGAGTAGTTTATTTAACAACCGTATGAAAAGCACCTAAGAAAATACACATAAGATTTTTGCTAGAATTAAAATAAGGATAAAATTTAGGTACATTTTTTTTAAATGCTTTTCGTGTGGTACTTCATATAAAATACTCACAATTATTTGTGATTTCTTAAATCCATAATTTTTTCAAAGTTTGTTATGACCACGTAAAATGAATTTTAATTATGTGAAGAAATATGTGAAAAGCATGTAAGGAAAAGGCACCAAAAGTTTGCCCTTAGAATAAAGAGTTTTTTTAATAACAAATATTAGCAATTTAGTTGTAAAAAAAGAACACAAAGTATATAAATGAATATAAAGATCAAATGAATATATATAAGGGAGAGATATATTGACCCAAGAGTAACTCTAAAGAATTACTTCACATCCCCACCCTCCATTTTATATAAATCTAATGGATTAAATTTATGTCTTATTAATTATCATCTGATCACCTCTACACTACACCATTCTCATCAATATTAATTACGGACTCGATCAATGCTAATAATTATGTAAGGATTTTATCTCCACTAATAATTATGTAAGGATATTAATTACAAATGCTCTGCCATAACTCACAAATTAAATCATTTCTTGGCAAATTAAATTTGGATGACATTTTATCTCCACTAAATATATATAGAACTGGACAAAAGATGTCTCTAACTCAAATTCAAAGGTCTGGTTTAATGTGATTCACAACTAGCAACATAAAATTCACCGATCAATCACTACTAGTCCTTATAAAATATGTTTTGGTCCCTATAAATATATAAATTTTTTATCTACAAAAAAAGAAAAATATATCAACTTTTCTTTTTAGTTCCTCTAAAACTTTCCTTCAACTTTTAGTCCTTATAAAATTTTCAATCACTATTTTTTGTCCTTATTTTTAAATTAATTTTGGTATTTTTTTAATGAAATTATGCAGAAATGTGTAGAATAATGTAAAAACCTCTCAAAAAAAATTAGAATTTTTTAACAAAACATAAATTAAATATGAATTTTTAACTACAAAAAATATAAAAATTCATATTTAATTCATGATTTGTTAAAAAAAAATTAATTTTTTTAAGAGATTCTTATAATATTAATAATAGTTTTGTAAAATTTTATTCAAAAATATGAATTCTGCATGAGTTTACTTTAAAAGAGATACCAAAAATGAAGATTTAAAACTTTTGGGGGACTCAAAGCCAGGGACAGATCCAAGCTAAGGCTATGTGGGGCTAAAGCCCCACATCCAACTTCCTTAATTTTGTATATTATAATTAGGGTAATAGTTATTTTGATCCTTGAATGTGTAACGAGTAGTTACAATAGTCTCTTAATGTATTAAAATTTTAAAATAGTCTATGATTTTGCACTTCGTTAGTCAAAATAGTTCTGAATTGACAACTAGTAAGTATATAAAAGACTAATATGACAATATTAGCAAATTATTTTAATGTTGGGGACTATTTTGACTATCAAAGTGCATAATCAATGACTATTTAAAATTTTGAACATTGAGTGACTATTATGGTTACTTCTTACATATTCAGGGACCAAAATAATTATTACCCCTTATAAATAAATAAAACACAATATGTTAAGAACAAGACCAACAAGTTAACAACCTTGTGCAAAACTTATGGAAACAAATAAGTCCAACACATTTGCAATGGTTTATAAGTTTTTGAAGTTGGTTTTACTTTTGTTGATAGCAAGTGTAAGTGTTAGCAACTTAAATTTTAGCCCCATATGCACAAAATGTCTAGATCCACCCTTACTCAAAATTGAAGAAATTTTTTAGAGTGAATAAAACAAAATTGTAACCTATATATTAATAGGTCCTATCAAATATAAAGGATCATTAGACATACTCTAACTCCTACAACAAAGACTCAAATACTTTGCAAACACCCAAATTAGAGTGCTTCCCCCTTCTACTTACGACCGACAACCAAGATACATCATGTTTAACATGCTCCAGCAACTTCACTTTATTAGCACAATGTTTTTTCTCATGTTCCATAACCTCATGTTGTAGCGAGCCATATTAATTGTGTCACAAATAGCAAGGGATTAAGGAGTTATCTTTCTATTTGTGAAATTGAGAGATATGAGGAAAAGAGAGAAAATATTTGAACGTATAAAAGGTTGTGAAATAAATTTTATAAATGAAAACAAAAAAGTTAAGATGGAAACAAATTAAAATTCTACGGTGCATTTTTTTGGCACAAAGCATGCATCCTCGAACCGTTATGGGTGGCACAGTTTTATAGACGATTAGTGGTAAAGTTCTCTCTCAAAAAATTGAGCAGTGCTACATTCTTAGAGTTGGATTCGAACCAAAAACCCTGATTAAACAGTAAGATATTCATTACTCTCGTCTTGGTGTTCTTGAATACTGATAATGCATTTGATAAGATGAAACATTGCACATGTTTTAAAAGTGTATTTCAAGATGTTAGAAATGGAGAAACTCCATTGATGAATCGAAGAAGCTTGAGTTTGTTAGAGGAGAGAGAAGATAAATTCTAACTGAATCTAACTGAATTTTGTATTATGTGAATTGTATATGATTACAGTAGAGTTTAGCATATAGTGTAAGTGGCTTACACTGTTATGCCAGCAATACACATTTAAGTAAAGCTTGTTAATACAGTTTAAGTAATGCTAAGCTAACAGCTCTATATCTCTAATACAAGATGACATAAATTGTTTAGGACCCCTCCGCCCGCTGTTCTTGTGTATAGTCTCACGTTTGGGCAATCTGTAACAATAAACAATTGGTCAAAACTACTACTCAATACATTTGCTACAAATTTTACATTTTAGTTATTGGTTTCATTTTTAGGGACGACTAAATATAGTATAATTAATTATTTTTTAGAAAAATAGATATATTTTTTTCTATCAGAAAATGCACAAATCAAGAAATTATATTTACTTTGTCTCATTTAGTTACTGTTTAGTGAAAGGGAATAGAAGAGTGAGACACGTAAAGTGAGATGAAAGAGAACAAAACACATGAATAACCAAGGTTTAGGAGTAACTTCAATGATTCTTACTTAGCAAATAATCAAAAGAATCAAGGCTATAAGTTACTTCAATGATCCAGTATATTTGTTTTGGATCCACGTAAAAAACAATTGACGATTTAGTAGAGATAATTGTTGAGTTTTACTTTTCTTTTTGAAGAGATAATGGTTAAGTTAGAGACCAATATCAATATAAGATGATGCAACGCAAGAGAAGAAATGTACAAAGACTAGGTTGAGATCATCATAGATTGAGTTCATATATAACCTCGGAAAGTACAACAATCAGTATAGATCTTTGCTAGAAAAAGAAAACAACACGTCATATCCCCCTACCCTCCTTTCCCTATCTCAATCTCTAAAATGCAAAAAAAGAAAAGAAAAGAAAAATAGCAAAGTACATCAATAGCCTTTTAATGTACGCCCACTAATTTCAGCAAGAATCCTAACAAATACTAATGAAGTCAGTTTAGAATTAACACCACACAAACAAAAATCGCCAACTGTACAGAAGACCAAAGAAAGTCATGCCCCGGCTCTTCAGATTAATGCCAATCACTCCCCATAGGTGATGCAAGCTTGGTTTGGTGACCAAGCAAGCCTGAAAATATTAGCAAAATGGAAGCCAGCAGTTAAATTAGAACTTACCAAATGGCTGGCTTTCTTCAATTACCAAATTCAACTGTTGAATTTCTCACGCTGTCGATGTTAGACTCAGTCTCCTGTTACATATACAAAGCAAAAAAGACAGCATAAAAACAAAATGAAGACAAATAAGCTCTACATAACAGTAGTTAATGAACTAGAACTTGCCTTATTACTGTCTTTGGAACAGCTTCTGAGTCAAAGCTTTCCTTCGTAGAATCAAGAAACATCCCTGCCATTGCAATTGGCTTCACAGCACCGGCAAAAAAGGAGAAAAGAAACAGGTAAATTGGTAAGTAAACAACATTGCCCCTAATAAAATCTAACAATAAAAGTAGACAGTTAAAACTAAAGAAAAGAGCAAAGCTTTTGCCACATGCACTAGTGTCCCTTTATGTTGACAGAAGAGATACATCAAAGTCGATAAAAAAAAAGAGGAAAAAATAAAAATTGAGAAAGGAATTGAAAGCCAAAACCTCCAAATGTGTCTGTAGTGTGTCTTGTAATACTTCATTGTTTGCACTGGCCAGTGTACCAATTCCAAGTTTTACAGAATCTGCCATGTAGGTGGTATCGAATCTACTGTTGTTCATTGCCTCAACAGCCCTGGCGCTATCATCAACATACCCTGCCACTGATACAGACGCAACATATTCGGGAGAGCCATCTTCGCTCGAAACAGATGTAACCCCGCTAGAATTCGATCCACATTCAGTCCCAGCTTCTGGAGACATTCTTCTATCCAACTCATCTTGCTCACTATTGGTCAAACTCGTACTCTCACCACTCTTCAACTCTTGACAATCAGATACAGCGTAGTTGCCAGGTGTCAAGCTCTCCACAAAAGGATTGGCGCAATGTTTTTTCAGCACAACATCCTGCTTCACCCCCTTGTCATCATACTTCCTCTTAATGTTCCTCCCACGAAGTTCAGTCCCAGAAACCTCATTTTCTTGAAGTGATTTTGGACGATTCTCCACTGGTACTGTTGACCTTGATGGTCGAGATCGTTTAAAACCATCAGGAAACACATAGCAAGGGATTTGCCTTCTACGGATGTGTGAAACATGAATGTCCATCCCAGGTTTCCAGAACATGTACATATTAATAGAATGCCGAAATGCTTCAACAGTTCCACGTATATCAAACTGCTGGCCTTCTTGAACAACCTCCCCCTGTTTCCTCTGCAAGCCCATGAAGAAAGCACTATGTGAACATTTCCTTGTATCATCAATATACTCCCGAGGATAAGGATGGCACTGCAACTTCCCAATAGTATCACGCTCAATCATCAAAGTCAGCTGCCGAAGGCGTGATTCCACCCAACCTTTCCAAGCACGCAAGTCATCAACATCAGCAGCAACTACGTCAATTTGCAGAAAGTTTTTGTAGCCTTCAAAGAAAACATATGGTACAAACAGAGCACTCCAGCCGACTTTATTCAGTTCAATGTCCTCACAGATTTTGTTGCCATATTGGAACTGCTCCATCATAACTCGAAGTGTGCTTGCAGAAACATTATAACTTGAATTCATGCACGGATATGCGGGAGTTATGATTGGCATAAGATGAGATCGATCACGGGGATTTCTAAGAGGATGCCACACAGAAAACCCAAGCTCGTTCTCCTCTATCGAACATAACATGACAGGATTTGGCCACCGCCACTGTGTATACACCCTAAAGAATCGAGAGACAAGCATGCTTGGAACTGCATTTGGATACAACTGGCATACTCGAGCTACAAGAAGTGCCCAGTTAACACCACCGAGGAAACCTGTCACCTGAAAATGTGAAGACAAGAATATTTTGAACTAGCCATCGGTTATTCAAAATAAACAAATGAGTTGAAATGGTTTGTAAGAGAAGGAAAAAATAATACTCACATTGGAATAAACACCTCGTCTTTTGGCCCAAAACTTCAAGCACCGGAGTGTTGTTCGAAAGTACTATAATCCAAAAAAGAAAATGTTAAATAAGAAAGAAAATGTACAGTGTGCAACAATTAGAAATGGATGACTTAACATGATAAGAAATGCATAAAAGGAAAATGTCACCTCAATATTTGGAACAAGCTTTAGAATTTGATCTGCAACTCTACAACCATTCAAACTTCGAACAGTAGGCTCATCAATATTATGTAGAACAGAGACATCAGATATATCCAATTCCTGCTCACAAGACAGAAACAAAACAAAGTTCCAAAATATAATACAAGAACAAAATAAAACATGTAACCAGCACAAATAAAATATTTAAATTTCTAACTTATTTGACCTCTTAATAACACCAAGACCAACTCCATAAAATTAACATTTGAATCAATAGGAAACATAGTCAGTTTTCATATGCCGTAAAAATGTGCATTAAGATGGTTCAGAAAATCTACATTCACATTTAAGCCATAAAATTTCATTTAAAAACAATTTAACATAGAAATCCTATTATAACACAACCCATATTCCAAATCTAAGATTTGAAGTTACTGATGTGACTAGGGCAAAGTATGGTTGCCCCTTTTCATCCAGGTGGTTGTTTTGATAAAGGTATAGATAGAAAAAGAGAAATATATCACTTACTTCAGGTACAATCAAGCAAGAAATACTTGCATAAAGAAGGTCAATCGAAATTCCATCAAACTTGAACTTCATAACTGGGACATGAGCGTCTGGAACTGGTTGCAGTTCAGTAACTTCATCCATGCTAGCCAGGATATCATGGAACGTGTAGAAAAAATCCTCCTGATAAAAATATGAAAGGTCAGATGTGAAAATTGAGAATAATTTTAATGAAGCACACAACCAAAATTTATGTAGCAGCATATCTACCTCGCGGTTCACATAGGATGGCCCAATACACAGTGTATCCAAGTCGGCTCCAGGTCCATGAACCTGCATCATAAAAAATAAAAAATAAAAATAAAGAAAAAGAGCATAAGTGATCCATAAACAACAGATATATTTGAAGCTCAACTGAAGAATAAACATTTATTCGTTTGTATCAATATTCCCATATCGTACAATACTTTGCAAACAAGTAAGATTATCATAATTGAAACAAAAAGTTAAAAGGCCCGTTAGGTTTTAATTCACCAAAAATAAATCAAAGCATGAAGATGTGCAGGTCAAGCATGGGGCAAGCAATACTCACGCCAAGACGATAAGAACCAAATGTGAGAATGACAGCATTTGCATCTTCCACCATTTGATCAGTGTACCCTTTCAGGCGAGTAAGGTGCTTTACCCAACTTTTTACTATCTGAAACACAAAAAAACAAATTAAAATAAGCAAGGGAATTTACCATGAAAATGATAATGGACTAGTTTATAATCATTACAATGATAGATTGCAGTATTACACCAAGAGAAATTATCAATAAATAATGTGATTATAAGCAAGTATCTAAGTGACTAATCACTCCAATAAAATCATCACCAACATGCATCAACAATTAAATCAAGCTCCCATCTGTCAAAAATAAACATTCATGTTGATCAATTAAACCATACAGTTCCATAATTACCCCCTAGATCCCTAAGTTGCCATGATCATCAATTACAAAATCTTAACAAAATTGCTATAGTCAAATAATAACATTGGTCCAACACTACAAAAATCATAATCATCACATATATCATACAATTTTCAATAGAAAACTAATTCTCTCTATAATAGAACCTGTCCAAGTCTATGAAGAACCTCTTCCCTCTTGTCAGCCTCCTCCTTGCTCTCATACAACCCCGATTCAACCAGAAACTGCAACAAAAAACAAATAATTAGTCAAATTAATTAACAAATATAAAGTGCACCATCATAGACAAATCAATGAACCTATCAATCAAACCTTCTCCAATTGTTGAGTCCTTTTCCTATCAGCACTTGTTGGCCCAGCCATTGAAATAGCCTTTGTGACACCGTATTGTTTCTCCGGCACCGCCGGCGAAGAAGAATTCGCAGGCTTTGATGATGCTCCTAACCCTTCAGAACTACCCATGATCTCAAACACAACCAAATCGATAAAAATCGAATCTTTTCAATATTTTTTGCTAATTAACGAAACCCCAGAAATCAAAAACCAACGAAGAGGAAAAAAGCAAGTGATCGATCGAAAATTGAATGAAATTTGGGTGCGAAAAGAAATCGCATTAACGAGAAAAACAAAACCCTGGAATTGATGAAACTAAAGGGAAAAGATTGGTATTTAATGAAGAAAATTGAAATTGAAATTGAAATCGGAAACCCTAGATCCCTAAAATTAGGGATGAAAAGGGATCTGAAGAGGGAAAGGGAAAGAGGGAACAAAAGCGCGATCGCGGTAACAAAGATGAAAACAAAAAGAGGAGAGAGAAAGACACAGCCCTAGACTAGAACCCTTTGATTTTTTTTTCTTCTAGATATTTATTTATATTTATATAGTTTAAGGAGAGAAATATGGATTTATTGTTACACTTTAATCATATCATGGTTTGTTGGTTAAGATATCTCTCAAAATAATTTATAAAAAAATATCATAGTTTGTCAACTTTTTTTTTTTTTTTTAAGAAATCATAGTTTGTTACTTGGTTGGTTAAGATCCTTTCAAAAAATATAGTTTCTTTTTGGGAAAGATCCTTTCGAAAAATAAAGTTGTTTGTTAAGATATATATTTACGGGGTTAATAACTTATCATATCATAGTGGGACTATAAAAAGTTTTTAAAACAAAAAAACGTATTATAGAGAGATTATGAATGAAATTTTTTTTTTGGTTACGGTGAATGAAATTTAAAGTATTTATAATGATCTTCTTTCAAAAAATTATTTATAATGATCAAAAACCTATTTTTAGGGAATAATGATGAAAAAAAACTTATTTAATTATAAAAAATACAAATATATCTCTTCTTTTGGGTGAAAATTTGTAAAGATAATTTTATGCTGAATTTTGAGGTTGGATGGAGCTAGACATGGCAACAAAACTTGTGTCCATAGGTTTGACGGTTTTTTACCATTTGATTGGATTTGGATCTGATTTTGGGTTTGGATTTTCCTCGATTTTAAACTACGAGTAACGGAGATATATGTATTTATACCCAAACTCTACCTGAATGTAGAAAAGTCGTGTTTTTTTTTTTGCGAGGGGGTTGATAATGATATGTCATGTTATTTGGTTTGATAATTGTCATGATATAAGAACTTTCATTGATAGTTAAAGGAGCAACCGAATTATTCGTTAAGAAAATGTTAAAATGAGCACAAATTGTTGGATAATTCATTACAACATTATCATTGAAGCTTAAAAAAAACTCTTTTTATTTTAAAAAATTTGATTCATTGCGGGGACGGTAATGGGGCGGGAATACACCCGAACCCATTGGGGTCTGGGGACGAGGATGAGATTCAATTTCTCATCCCCGTTGGATATGGATAGGATAATGGGTAAGTATATGGGAGCAGGGGATGAGGATGGGGAAGGCAAAACCCGTCCCACCCCGCCCTAATGTCATGCCTAGGAGCTAGCAACCACCATTTCACCGTTTTAAGTTTGTAAATTTTGCAACCTTGCACTACACTTGTTGATGAGAATGATTTTACGAAGTTTAAGGGTCCGTTTGGTTCGAGAATTAGGAGGGGAGGGGAGAGGAGGGATTTTTACGGAGGGGAGTGGAGGGGAGATATTTTTAATTAAAAGTGTCTTTGGTTCACAAGGGGAGGGGAGGGATTTTAACAGTATTTTACCGTTTTACCCTTAAACTTAATTAAATAAAAGAAACTGTTTGTTTTTACGATTTCAAAAACTGACAAAGACAAGCACACATTTAAGCCGCTATTTTATCTTAAACTGGCTCATGTATTTTGCTCCAAGCATCATATTGTTTTTTTTTTTTTGCCTTTTTTTATCGGAGCAATTCTTTGTAATATTTTTTTTATAAGAGCAATTCTTTGTAATCCTTGTCATTTTTTTCCAATTACTTTCGTAAAAAATAGCATAGCTCTTAAATATATGACATAAGAATTTTCAAAATCATGGATAGTGCTTATTAATTAACAATTGTAAGATAAATGAAATTTGTTGCATATGAACAAATAAGACACATGAAAGTGACTATGACTACTGTTAACTATTTCTCCTTAAAAAAAATAATGATAAACATCATAACAAAACAGTCTCCCTAAAAAAACTCATAAACATCATAACACCATCATAGTATGATTAATCAGAAGAACCAAAGACAGTTTCCATTATGACTGATTTGCATGCTTTGGGTGGACACTGAAGAATCATTCTAAGTATGTCTACATCTTTCATGACAACACGATATATCTTAGGCAATGAATTTGGGTCACATCCACACTCCTCTAATAAATTCCAAGTCTCTTCTCCTTAAATTGGAGGCAACTCGTGTTTATGACGTTCTCTCGTTATTTCATTTCCTTCCCGTATTGCAGCATTTCCTTCTCTGAGTGCCTCTGCAACCACTTTCATTGACTCTTTAAGTTCAATAATATCATTGTATGTCTCATTATTCTTAGCCACTTTCAATCTCTTCCTTTTTCCACCACATACCATGGTTGAAGGATCATATGATTGTGTTTCAGGTAAAGTAAAGTCATAATCAGGAGCATCAAAGCTCTCCAAAGTTACCTCATTCCGAGCAACACGGTCATCAATATCTTGAATAGTTTCAACAAAATCTTCCTCAGTGATTGATGCCCCTCGTTTTCTGGTCTCTTTAAAAGTTCCAGATTCATCTCCATCAGCTCGGTTAGGCCCATGAAGTATTGATATCTTTTTATAGTTTGGAAATGAATCAACTCTCCAATGTGCTGCTTTTGGTTTCGACTGAAAAGTAAGTTTGACACAAGTTGTAAAATTTTTGATCAATCAAAAAATATTTCAAAATACAAGATTTACCTCAATTAGAGCAGCCCAAACTGGTTCTTCCGCATCCCATAACTGTGTAGTTGAATTCCAAGAAAACCCACTCATACCACCTTTAAAAATTTCGTGATACTCACTGTAGTTTCTTTTCAAAGTTTTCCAACGATTTTGTATCTTCACCTTATCAATTTGGTCACCAAACAATCTCACGAGTTCATCTGTAACATTTTTATATGCTATTGACGTAAAGGTACCGTTAACTTTGTTACCGTTTTCAAATTCTTGCATGAGAGCATCAACAAGAGCATCATCCATGGCTTTATTCCAGGTCAAAGACTCAGAATTACCATTGTTGGTTGACAATTGCTTTTTCGATGTCATAATCTATAAAAATGGTCAATTATAACATAACTACATTAATAAATATAATTAACATGAAGTTCCAATATCATTCACTTGACATCAATTTCAAATATACATTTAGTCCAAACACACAGATATATAAAAAACACCATAATTTAATAAATTCAGTACTACTTCATCAAAGAAAAACTAAAATCAAAATAATAATATAAATTGCAATGTAATCCATTTAGGTTTGACCATTATTTTCATAATTTGACCACATTTGATGCGCTGCACCATTTTTTATAATTCCACCTTGAGCAAATTCATCCATATCACTTCTTGATGCCTCATGATTGTCATGGGATACATTTTGATTTGCAAGTTCGGCATCTACTTCAGCTATAAGGTCTTCATTTGGTTCTGCGCTCATTAGATAATTGTGAAGAATGCAACATGCAAAAATGATTAATTTCTGAGCTTTGACTCCATAAGCGGGTTCTGTTGAATTTGATAAAATCTCAAATCTTTTTTTTAATACACCAAAGGCTCTTTCAATTGCATTTCGTAAAGACGCATGCCGAAGATTAAACAATTCTTTATAATTTAGGGGTGGATTTCTTGCCGAAAATTCTTTCAAGTGATACCGAACTCCTCTATAAGGCGTAATAAGTCCACTTGTCAACATGAAACCAGCATCAACTAGATAATATTTTCCTATAGTAAAAGTAAATAATAAATGTGATAGTTTGAAGTATATAATATAAGTAGTTATAACTTTATGTTGATTCTTATATTACCTTGAGGAATTTTAAGTTTATCTTCTCGTGTTAATGCATTCTTTATTATTCTTGAGTCAGAGGCGGAGCCTTCCCATCCCGCAAGCACATACGTGAACTTTAAATCAAAAGTGCACGCTGCTAAAACATTTTGTGTTGGATACTCTTTCCTACCACGATAACGAGGGGCGTCTTTTGCAGATACCTTGACTCGTATATGTGTTCCATCTATAGCACCAACACAATCCTGACACAGTATAGTATTTTTCTATCAATATATATATATATATATATATATATATATATATATATATAATTTATTAAAGTCTTGCTAATATTTTATGAATATAAAAATGTACCTTAAAATATGGGTAGAATCTAGTGCTACTAGAAATTTTCAAGGGGATCGTTGATCCATCAGGTTGTACAATAAACTTTTCTTCCAATTCAAGAATAGCTTTCAAAACTTGATGGAGATGACGGCTAATTGTCTCACCCGAACGACGAAACCAAAAGTTGACTTCACGATTTTTAGCATTATGGGTTAGTATGTAAAGTGATTTTGCAACTTGTTCTTCCACACTTGACCATCTTGTAGGTCGTAAGCCCCCTTCTCTTTCTAACATATCGTATAACTTTAAAAAAGTTTGAGGACCCATTCTTATTATATTTCTACTAGTTTCACTATTTTTAAGTCGATACATTACTTCTTCACGCACCCTTTCTCTCTGAGAGCTCATACTATAACTTATTTTTTTTTTACGAGAGATTCGAATATAACAAAAGACAACAGCACACATAAGTTGAGCTATAGCTCTTCGGCGCAAATCAAACCATCTATTGATAGCAATTTCCTGATCTTGATGATCCATCTAATCGCATAAAATTAATTTCTAGATTATATAACTCTTATACTACAATTACATATAGACATGTAATAAACTACAACATACATATTTATATATAAACGAGGCCATGATCAATATATGGAAGAAAAAAAAAATGAAACAAAGCATATAGAAAGAAAAGCAGAACGTAAAAAAGAAAAAAAAAATCATGATTAATGTATAGATATATGGAAGATAAAAAAAATGAAACAAAGCATATAGATTAATGTACAGAAAAATAAAGCCAAGATTTTACACAACAAGACATGTAGGATCGGTGAATTAACAGTGAAAAAAAACACTACTAGGTTGTGATTATCCTATTTTAGCTAGAAGTGAAGATTTGCATTTTATATAAGCTGTATCTGATACTCCAACAACAATAAGTATCAATAAAAATAATGCACAGCTTTGAGGATGGATAATGTAGTGTGCCAACAGGAACAAGTTCAATAGCCAGCATCGGCCTTTAAAAAAATAAAATAAATGGCCTGCATGCTTGAGAGAGGTTTTAAGTGGGAACATGTGAAATGTAAACATGTCCTGAGTTTTTACTGTTCGTTTGCCTGTAGGCTGTAGCTATTTTATGCAAAATTTTATTTGTATATTTTTGTTCTCATGGTAAATTTTTTTTTTTTTTTAAAACTATGTGCGTTTTTAGTGAATTTCATTTTCAATTTGATTCAATGATTACGAGTTATATTCAGCTAATCCGATAATAGTAAGGTTGTGTAGTGAAAAAAAATTCTGGTCAAGATTTTACACAACAAGACATGGATAGGTGAATTAACTGTGAAAAAAAAACAAGCAACAACAAGTATAATAAGCTGAATTAAAATAAAATAATAATAAAATAATAATAAAACTTCAACGATTTCATCAAAAAAAAAAAAAGACTTCAACGATTTTAAAAGTGAAAAAAAAAAACAATACTCTCAAATGAATGGATCAATACCATAAGAAAAAACACACTATGAAACAAACAAGCCACCGTAAGGATAAAGCAACAATTTAAACAATAAAGTTCCAACAACGATAACGATTAAACAAGGATAATAAAGTAGCGAATCAATAACGATGTAATTAATAATACTACGCTATAGACAATGAGATGATGAAATTACTCACAATTCACTTTGGAGGAAGCCTCAAGCAGTCGTTGACAACAACAAAGTAGTAGTAAGAGCGGTTTGTACATCTAACAAATAAGAGTGGTAGATTATATAATAATAAAAATTGTTACAAGGAAAATATAACAAAATAATAATAATAATTGTTACAAGAATAAGATAACCTAATAATAATAATAAGATTGTTACAAAAATAATATAATCTAATAATAATAAAAGTTGTTACAAGGTTAATATTGAGATTTGAAATTAATTTAAGGATAATTATGGCAATGCAATAAAATTTTAAAGAGATTTGCTCCCCTCCCCTTCCCTTCTAAAAATTGAACCAAACACTTCAAATTAAAAATCTCCTCTCCCCTTCCCTCCCCTCCCCTCCAAAACTCTCGAACCAAGGGTCCGTTTGATTTGCTAAATAGTATGTACTGAACAAAACAATATAAGACAGAACAACACAACACAAGACAGAACAACATATGATAAATTTTTATTGTATTGAATAATTTTTTATCCTATATAATTTTTGGTAGACAAAAAGTTATTTTTTGTATTTTAGATAACTTGTACGTGGGATAAAGATTAAACTTAATTATGATGATTCGTATAAGGGGAATACAAAGAGTTTAGGATATGGGGGTGATCTTTTGCAAGTCAAAGGGGCACTAGATCAAAGGCTACACCAACAAAACTGGTTCGTGAGATACACCGTAAGCCAGGATGTGGAGTGTGTATCTTGAGTTGGATGTGGATGCATCCAAAAGGACAATTCGTGGATTTAAGAATTAACCGGTTATTTAAAAGATCCATCCACAACAATAAATTTTAAGTTGAAAAAGAAAGCCCTGAATTATATTATACAGGAGGGGGTAAACAAAGTTCTCCATAGGTGCATCTAAATAGTAACTCAAATAGCACTGGTTGAGTTACTATTTCTTGTATTTGATGATATAAAGTGTGAAATTAGAAGGAGGGTTCATGGTGCAAGGGTAACAATTTAGGGTGTGTTTGGTAGAAATAATTTTTAAGTTAATTGATAGCTGAAAAGATAGACTGTAGTTGAAGATTGATGTCTGATAATTTATAGCTGAAAAATTAGCTTATTAAAATTAAAAGTGTTTTTTTTTTTTTGTATGGTTGTCGGGATTTGAACCTTGGTCCTTGCCTATATTATACATTGTCCCTACCAACTGAGCTAAACTCACATGGACAAAATTAAAAGTGTTTAGTAAAATTGGTTGTCGAAGTGGCTGATAAATATAAAATAATACTAAATGACATGTTTGTTTAATTCTTTTTATAAAGCATATATATAATTTTCATTACTTAATGTATTTATTTTTAAATATTTAAATTTATTTCAAATTATTTTCATCTCCAAAATAATAAATTTATTCATCAACCCAATTGACATTTTTATTTAACAAAACCTTTTTTAATTTTTTTTATTAAACTAAACTTGTTTCACTATTTTTTGTAAATTTTATAAAATAATTTATTATATTTTTTTTGGGTAGTGTAAATAATTTATTATATGAATTAAGAGCAAGGTAAAAAAAATGAACAAGTTTTTTTTTAAGGAAATGAACTAGAAAAATTAAAAAGCCATACCTTAATATATGACAGCCGAATGGTAACCCAAAAAAATGACAACGTGAGCACTTTTTTTTTTTGCGTAGAATAACGTGAGCAACGTGGGTAATTTTTTTTATTACAATAAAATATTTTTTTTTAAGGAATAAAATAAAATAAATAAAAGGTTGAAATTAAAAGAAAATATTAGAAGCTCAAAAACTACTCGAAATAGTATTTTAGAAAATGCTATAAACTAATGAATTTTTTTTTTTATCAAACACGTTTCGTGCATTATATCAAAATAAATTTATAAGTTAGTTCAATAAATTATAAGCTAGCTTATTTGTGTTATCAAACACAACCTAAAATGTTAGAGAGATACACACAACATGACGAATTCACAGGGTTTTATAATTGAATTTCTTAGTTAGCCGCTGAGAGGTCACATTTCTAGTTGGGGGAGTTGAAATGATAGTAAAGTGATCAATATGACAAGACAATAAAAACAATTCAGTTTTCTGTTCACGACGCAATAACGACACCCTTCATGTCCAACTTCAACTAATTGTATCACATCATCTCATTTCTAAGAGATCAACCAATGATGTAACCAATATTTGTTTAATGATGACAATAAAAATAACATTCCTTTTAGCCGAACTAGGCAAGTAGGCGGTTATAGCAATTAGGCGAGGAAGCCCATCAGTCGAGTGAAGAGCAGATGATGTTGGGACAACTGAGCGAGTGAACTGATTCTTTCTCAAGACCAATAACTTAGAATGCGAGTTATTGGAGGCTCAAAACTAAGTCTCATATATAGTTGGGGTGGACAACGACAGATAACACTCTGAAGAATGATGGTATGAATACGATCAGTAGTGGAACTACGCATAAAGTTATTATGTCAACAGGTCAAGCACCGAACATGGTGTGTCACGACCCCACTAACATGAGAGTTATCGCACACATAAAAAAAAAATAGTTGAATAAGAGATACACATTGTAGGTTACGTCGTTTCGCTAATAGACAAATAGTTTATTATAAAGACTATGATCATTAATTGTAATTAACACGTTCAATCAACCAAACAAGCTTAATTTTGCAATCTATCCCTTTATCTCTTTGCTTTTATTTATGCATCTTTTAATGTAGCTAAAAAAAATTAAAAACAACCGTATAACAATCAGAGAATCCACAATCGAGAGACATAATATTGATGAATCTCAGCCGACCTCGGCTAGATTCAGCTTCCCTCAATAAATCCAACGTGCTTAGTTAGAGTTTTGGTGTACATTACACTTGAATGTTTTTGCAAATCTTGATTTTGTTGGCAATGTTTCCAAAAATTTAGAGCCCTTATTATTACGATTGTTTCTTATTAAATTATTAATGAGAGAGTATATCTGCTTTTTTTTTTGCCAGATTTAGGAACCCATACACATCGATAGATAAAAGTGGTTCTCTTTGATCTTTTAAGAAGTGTGCATCCTTTAATATACAATTTTTTATATAAAGAAGCTAATATATTTTTTTTAGTCAATGTCTAATAGGAGCAAATTAGTCTTGCACTGTATAAATTCATTTTTCACTATTATATGAATAGACATCATCATAAAGAAGCTTAAAATTTTAGAATTTAGGGGATTTCCCCACCTTTTCTAACCTTTTAAATGCTCTATGTGTATAAGTAAATTAGCCTCCTTTAATAAATCTCATTATATTTTATTTAATTTAATGATGATGAGAGTTATAAATCAATCAAATAATGGAAAAGTTGCGTTCCTTAATCCTTACTACCTCATTCTAACTAGGGGTGTTCAAATCCAAACCGATCCAAAATAAAACCGCAAACCGATCCAAAAAAACCGAAAATTGCAAAAAACCGAATATTTTTGGACGTGTTTGGATGTTGTTTTGGCAAAACCGCTATGATTGGTTCGGATTTCGGATCACATTTTCAAAACCGAACCAAACCGAACCGAACCGCAAAAGTAGATTTTAATTCTTATTTATTATTTTATTAGTATTATATATTGCATTAATTTTTTTTGAAGAAACATATATTGCATTAATTTAATCTAGATTATTACTACTTCATCTATTTCAAATATAATCAATCATTTTCATTGTGTAAAGTTAATTTTTTTAATACATTTCTTGTCAAAAAAAACTTTTTTAATACATTTGTGTTATATTCTGTATCAAACTTATTATTTTTCTATGCATGTGTCATATTACTTAAAATAAAATAAAAAATTAAATGTTGTACTTTGGATGTCCAAAAACCGATCCAAAATAAACCGCATATATTTGGATCGGATCGGATCGGATTTTTTTTGAATAATCATCCAAACCGAACCGAACCGCGCATGATTTTTATTTTGGATCGGTTCACTTTTCCTCTCAAAACCGATCCAAACCGGACCGCGAACACCCCTAATTCTAACATTAGTTTGGATACTGAATCCTTAAACAAGTGTCTAAGGGCATTGTTTCACATGACTCTTTCTATGTAAAAGTTGGGTGCATGCATGACCAATATTCCACGTTTCCAATTTCCAATACCAATACACCTCATTTTCTTCATCTACAGACCAAACATTCTTGGTAAGCAAAAATCAAAGTTATTCTTACTACTTGTTTCCCTACCAAAAGTCAAGTTGTGGATAGATTCTCATGGTAACTAACAACTACTAACAAGAATTGCTTGCCTCATATTGGTGAACGTAATCAGTTTAAGTAACTTTTCAATATAGTAACACAAATGCACCATACCACGGGGAGCACGGTCCATTTTTTTTGTTAGTGGGTTGTTGGATTTGAATCCAAGCCTTCACACTTAGGCTTAAGAAGTTTGTTGTTCCCACTTCAGATTTACTATGAAACATCAGAAAATTAAACATTTATTTTTATCGATAGTTAACTACCGTCAAATTTATATTAAAAAAAGGTCACTTCGATGGTTAACTGCCGCGGAATAAGGAATTTCGTCAATTAACTACCGCCACGTAAGTTTTTAAGCAAACTCAAAACTGTAAACAACAATTATATAGGCTTATCTCAAGCAAATTATAGTTTGATCTATTTAGATGTAAATATTGGACAGAACATCACAATATAAGATAAGTTTTTATGGTATTTAAATTTTTTATCTTATTTGATGTTTGATGGGCAAAAGGGTATTTGAGTATTTATACAACATATACTTGAGATAAAAAGTTGTGTTGTGGTTTAGCGAGAGATGATAATCTTATGAAGTTGTCATGTCTTATCCTTTATTTTTTTAGTAGATCAAATACACAATTATAGTCTATTCATGATCAATTCTTGAAAATTGTTTTAAACTCTAGCAACCGAGTTCCTTCTTCACAAGTAGAAATTCATTGTAGTATTAATCATCTTCACAATTGAAATGATGATCCAATCAACGTCAATTAAAAAAAAGAAAATTCAATTCAATTCATATTCATTTTATCTTATTTTTCTCAAACCGACACTCATTAGTAACCTATTTATAAGGACACAAGACTAGAAACTTTTACTTGTCCTATATTTAAATGTCCGGTTGCATACATCCTTTAAACGGATATTAGTTCCTTCAACTTACATTTTTTTTTTTAGGTAATCTAGTGGTTAGAATTCATCTTTTTTAAGGTGAATAAGTGGAGTGTTCGGGGTTCGAACCCCGACCTTATATATAATAATTTATAGTTAACCGAGCTATGTTTACGGCGACATTTTATCAAAATTAATTACTCACACAACAGTCAAACATATACATATACTTAAAAAAAAAACATATACATACTTATTTTTTATTTTTTTTAAGAAAAACATATACATACTTAATGATCTAACAAAGAAAAATTTACTTAAAAGTATTTATTTATTTTTTGTGTGAGAAACATTTACTTAAAGTCGGCAACATCAATTACTATCATCTATATATTTTGATAATTTTTCAAAAATTGGTTCTTTGTCTTCTACCTCACATAAGTCCCCACTATCTCCTCCCTCCTCCCTTTTCTTCTCTCATTAGTTACATCGTATTGCAAATTCAATTAATTTTATTTCGATTCCAACTGTACTCTACCAAAATATTCGGAGAAAATGTTTCTTAGAATTAATTGTTTTTTGTCATTTTATAAACGTATTCAATGAGTGGATGGATGGATATACGGAGTTACGACAGTGTTTGTTGGAGGGTTTGGGATTCGAACCTCAACCCCTGTATATAATATACAATATTTCTACCAATTAAGCTAAGCTCACGGGAATTACGTCAGCGTTTTATTTCGTCTTTTAATCCCATTTAATATTAAGCTTACCTAACTTGTAGATTTGTTTATTAAAAAAAACCTACATATATTGAAAGATGCAAAAGAATTGTCAGAAACAAAAACAACAAAAAAAATCTGTAAAAGAAGAAATGAGTACCCTTCATCATCATTCATATATCATTCACAAGGAAAGGGAAGATAAATGATATATTTGGAATAACCTAATGAAAGAAAAACTCTATATAAAGTTATTTTTGTCTTTTTATAAAAATAAATTCTGAGACAACAAGTATTTGTCAATTATAAAAGTGTTCCAATATTACATTGAATTTATTTATATACAGACAATTTTACATAATTAACTAAAGACAAACCGACAATAAGTTGTGTCGTTTATCCTTTTTTTATGACAAAATCGATTCTTTTAAACATAACATCCATGGATCTAGAAGATGCAACATTGATATGCATCACACGTTAAAATCTTTGTAGAATGTCAACAACTTCTGGAACTAAAAAGTCAAAAGTGACAAACACAAATATTAAAAAAATATGTTGATTGTCGGAAACATTTTCTCATGTGTTCATCACTTTCCTTGGAGCAGCTTTGAAGACCGTCTTTCCTACAATAAAGACCCTGATATCTTAATCCCACAAATGGAGTAGCCACAATCAAGTTCACACATACAATTTTCTCTCCTAGTCAACCGTATAATAAAACATTTGTTGACCTAAATATAAATCTTCCATATTATGAGTTGGACAAGAAGTTCACAAACACATCCTTCTTCGTAGATACCCAATCCACCTAAATATATAAAAAAAATGACATCCTTAACAAATCCTTCTAATATGTGCCTCCTCCTTCTTCACAAGTCCACACATGCCTATATATTTTTTTGATAGATTTGGTTTTTCGCGCTAATGCTCGCATTATTTTATATATTTAGTTGTTCTATATATTATTAGAAAATAGTTGTGCAAATAACATATATCTAAAAAATAGGTGAAATACCATTTGCGGTTCTTTTAGTTGGATGTTTATACCAAATTAGTTCTTTAAGTTTTTTTTGTTACAATTTGGTTCTTTAAGTCATAAAATACTTGCACAATTATCTTATTTTCACCAAACTCAATTAAAAAATGGTTATGTTGTTTAATGTTAAGTTGGTATGTCCAAATTCATCCATCTTAAAACTAGGGTTCATAAGTGTATTATTCGGTCTTGATTTGAAAGAAAAATTAATGATTACTTAATTTTTAATATTATTGATGAAATACTTACCTGTAAAATTATGCTTGAATTAAAAAACAAGAAGAAAAAAATATGCATAAGGAATTATATTTGATGTCATAAATACTTTTGGATCTAACACCTCAATGTTAAATGATCCATAAACACCTTTTAACAAGTTGGTTTAAAAAATGTATAACAGTAGTGTAAATATTCTATGACATAATGAATCAATTTAAAATAAAAGAAACTCAAATGATCAATCTATAACAAAAAAATTCAAAAGAATAATTTTTTTTTGTCAAGTAGCCTAGTTGTTAGATTTACATACATTATATGTGGGGTATCCGAAGTTCAAACTTCAATCCCTACGTAAATTATCCCTGATAACTATCAACTGAACTACATTTACGGAACAAAAGAATAACTTGTTACAAGAATATAATTTAAAGGACCGTGAAAAGTGTTTAACCCTAAAAAAATATTGCTACTAAAGATATGGTTATGATGTCGGTGAGACATGATGAACCAATAAGTTAAATCATCAAACTTCATTTACAAAAACACGATCTTTTAAAAGGGATAAAGTTCAAAAACTTCAAGTTTGACTTGGTGCATACTTAGAATTATACTCACTCACTTATGAACCCAAAAAAAAAAATCATACAAGATAAATCGTGTCAAAATCTAAGATTCGGCAGTTTAGATCACATAATAACAAAAATCATCTATATAGAATCTGGACTCTTAAATTCAAATCAGACGGTTAAATAGGAAAATTGTGTGACACTAAAACCACCCCCAAATTCAAATCCACCAAACAATTAGCTCTAAATAAAAAATTATTATGTCCTTAAACATTGAAGCTTGTGAGGATATCCAACAAATTGTTAGAATATGCCAAAGACCTTAATTAAGTGTTTGTTACCTCTAATAAAAAAGAATAAAAAATTACACAAGAAACTCTTATATATGATTGATTCAAAATAACACATTGAAATTCAAAATTTGAATGAGAAGCCAATAATAATAAAATTAAATTATAGTAAAATCCAATTAAGATAAAATTATAACATCAGCAACAATATAGGAGTATCACATGGTAGTATTAATTAGCATTGAGTGGCAACAAAACCAACCAAATTTGGAGTATTCCAAAGATATCCACTACTAGAAGTTCACCTAAGAATAGAATTTAATGCTATCATCAGTTATGCTAAAATCTCATTGACTGTTCCTGCTCCTCCGTTTATTTCTCATCTGAGACTATTTCAAAAGCCACTTTTCTGTTACAGATTTTACTATCAGAAGAAAAAGAAATTTTTTGATTTAAAAGGGTAAGCAAAAGCAATGGAATCAGAAAAAAAAAAAAATGATATTTATTTATTTTTTTGCAATTTTTATTTCATTATCAATGACCCTATTTTGGATTATTAGTGGGGACAAAGAAGCTTATATAAAGTAACTATTTTTGAGTTGGTATAAGACTTTTAATGTATAGTACAATTTCACAGCAAAATATGCAGTGTACTATATGTTCAGTGGTGTTATTATTATTTGGTTGCAGAACTTAACTCATAGTCTTATTTTGGTTTGAAACTATACTCAAATGTGAAGAAAATATACTCAAATGGGTTTTTGAAATGAAACTATACTCAATGAGTTTTTTGAACTAGAAGAAAACTCTTTCTAACTAGCTCACGGGTTTCTTTGTTTTTTAGTGGGTATCTTTCATACGTAATAGTACACATTGTTCCAGAAAGTTTTCCAATTGTTGTTGGAACCATTTGCCAGTGATTTTTTAGATTGTTATTGGGTGAGTTGAAAGTACTTTTTGAATTTAAGATTAGATATCATATGAAACTGTTTTTTAGGCTCTTTAAGGTGCTTTTTCTTTTTCATTTTTCCTATGATTAATGTTATTATGTTTTGTCTCTAATTCTTGTCTCTTTACCATGTAGGTGTTTTAGATTTTGAATGTTTTAGTAACTGTTGGATTTTTTACCTTAGTGTTTTGTCTCTAATTCTTGTCTCTTCAATATGAAGGTGTTTTAGATTTTGAAGTTTTATGCAAGTAATATTCTAATGGGTTTTGATTGATTTTTGAATCTATGATTTGAGGTTATTATAATTTATTTTTATGGTTAATTTGAGAGCCTCTCTCTGATAACTTTCTGTGACATCTTTTTGTCATGTAATACAGTTCTTCACGAGCTAGTGTCAGAAGTTTTTTTATATTCTTTTTTCAAAAAAAGTTCCATCTTTATCCAAATTTTTAGTATTTTACCACCGTTTGTCTATTGAGCACTTATTTGGTATTGAATAATATTTTCCTTAATGTTTAGATTCTTTAGATTTTTGCACTAAACTCCACTTGTTTTGTCATTCCACACTCTCTCTTTTAAATTTTACCAAATTCCCTCGTATTGCGTTTATTCAACATTTGACATAGTTTTTCTCATTCACTCACACTTCAGATTCTTGCTTGTGAAGAAGTAGTTATGGGAAAAGCTAGTAGATGGTTTAAGAGTTTGTTAGGAAACAAGAAGAAGGAGAAAGAGAAGGACCACAGTGACATCAATTCAGGTTCATTGACACCTGACATCAAAAAGGAGAAGAGAAGATGGAGTTTTGCAAAACAAGGGAAGAATGTTGAAGTGGAACCTCCTAACATTACTCCTACTTCATCTTCTGATGGTTCTTGGCTCAGATCCTATATTGCTGATACAGAAAATCAACAGAACAAACATGCAATTGCTGTTGCAGCTGCTACGGCGGCCGCTGCTGATGCTGCTGTGGCCGCCGCACAGGCTGCCGTGGCAGTTGTGAGGCTGACAAGTCAAGGTAGAGGTACATTGTTCAGTGGAAGTAGAGAGAAATGGGCTGCTGTAAAGATTCAAACTTTCTTCAGAGGCTATTTGGTATGTTTGTCTCTTTTGAATTTGTAATGGTTTTCTCATTTTGGTATGTTTGTTTTTTCTTGGTTTTTGTAAATGTTTGTGATTTGATAAATTTGCATTGTTTTATGATTTCTGTGGTGATTGAGACAAAGATATTTTGGTTGGTATAAGTGAATAGCTTTGCTTGATTTCTACTTCTTTGTCTGCTCTCAAAAGGTGGGAAAGTGTTATTTTAGATTCTTTGTTTTTTAAGATTCTTAATGAAACAGTGTTCCTCTATTTCTGTTTGGATCCTTGAAACAAGTGGCATATACTTTCCCTTTTTTCCACAATCTAGTTGACTTGACTTGTTTTTCAAATCCTCATTTTCTTTCAAACCATATAGAATATTTGACATGATTTGAATTTTTCAAACATTTGATTTCTCTAATGTATTGATTTGTTATTGTTATGGTTTAGGCTTTATGGTCTTGATCTTTTTAATGAACTTTTCAGGCAAGGAAGGCTCTTAGAGCATTGAAAGGATTGGTTAAGATACAAGCTCTTGTTAGAGGCTATCTTGTTAGAAAAAGAGCTGCTGCAACTCTTCACAGTATGCAAGCTCTATTTAGAGCTCAAACTTCTGTCCGAACACAGAGAGCTCGCAGATCCATGAGCAAAGAAAGTAGATTTCTACCTGAAATTATTGCAAGAAAATCACTGGTAAAAAACTTAATTTTCCTAATCCTGCATTCTGCATTGCATTGCATACCAAACATGTATATGTTAGGATCCGCAGTCAGTTTGGACCGTGATTTTGTCAAACTCACCGCCAATCTGAATATGCATGAATCAATTAACAAGTAGTGTCTAATTTGTTTGCTATTATGTTTCCTTTTGTTACTTGCTTAGGAACGATACGATGAAACAAGGAGCGAATTCCACAGCAAAAGACTACCAACATCTTATGAAACATCATTGAATGGATATGATGATCAAAGTCCAAAGATTGTTGAAATTGACACATGCAAAACTAGATCAAAATCTAGGAGATTTTCCTCAGCAATGTCTGAATGTGGAGAAGAATTACCACCTTTTCATGCACTTTCATCACCTATTCCTCCTGGTAGAATCTCAGTTCCTGATTGTAGAAATCATCATCAACACCAACAAGAATTTGATTGGTATTTCAACAATCTTGAAGAGTGTAGGTACCCTACAACACATAACACACCGCGTTTCAGTAATTCTTCTACGCGTCCTCCAAACACGCCATCAAAGAGTGTTTGCGGCGGTGACATCTTTAGACCTTATTATTACTCAAATTTTCCGAACTATATGGCTAATACTCAGTCATTTAAGGCAAAATTAAGGTCTCATAGTGCTCCTAAACAAAGACCTGAAGTCAAGAAAAGGCTTTCACTCAATGAAATGATGTCTGCGAGAAACAGTATCAGTGGTGTTAGAATGCAAAAACCTTCATCCAATTTTCAGACAAAACAAGAAGATGAAGAATCATGGAATTCTTGACATTTTTAGTTGTCACAGTATTGGAGAAATTTGAGAGGAAACTAAAGATGTAATGATGTTAGTTAGTGCTTTGGAATTTGTTTTTTCATTTGTGTTTGTGTACATTCTTTTTAAAGAGTTCTTTTTTCCTTCTTTCTTTTTCAATCATTCCCCTTTCTTTTGTAACCAAGTGGTTTACATCTAGTAAAGAATTTGGTTTGGTTTCTTTTAAAGAATACAACTCTGTACTCATAGCAATTGTTATCAGTACCTTACGATACATGCGACTCGTATCTCATTTCAATGCAAAACTGGATCAAATCAATACGAATTTCTAGTGTGTATCGCGAGCCGCAATTGATTGTAATGAATTTTAGTTCACGATGGTAAATCATGATTTATTTTAATGGTTTCCTTTGTCAAGTTATTTCCTATGGAATGCACTAAAAACAAATGAGCAACACTTGAAATGTTCAATGCTACATAAAAGATTGGGAATCTTTGGGACATCAAATTGCAGATTGGTAATAGTTTCAAATTTACTTCTAAATAGTTGAAATGTCTGACACTAGAACAACAGTTTGCTATTCAAAGTTTGTAGTGTGTGTTTGATTTTACGG
Source organism: Medicago truncatula (assembly GCF_003473485.1). Classification (NCBI taxonomy): domain Eukaryota; kingdom Viridiplantae; phylum Streptophyta; class Magnoliopsida; order Fabales; family Fabaceae; genus Medicago; species Medicago truncatula. Next base: position 4,507,943 of record NC_053049.1, read on the forward strand.
CCACAAAAACTAGTTTGAATATATTATACGGCAAAAGTAATTTTACGGAAGAACATATAAACATGTCAAAATATATGTTTTCTAAACGGTTTTTTTGCAATGTGGATGTACTTTAACATCATCGAAGCTCCATTTCGGAGTTTATCTACCTTGATAGGAAATCATTTATTGAGTAATCTAGAAAAGTTTAGAAGTGCAGGTCAACCTAACGAATCAAAGCAAGCCAAAACGTTTGGTTTGGGTCTTTGAAGCACGGATACAGACAGAGACATTGGACACAACATGGACCCCGGCACACCGACACCGCTAATAATTTGAGAAAATAACATAATTCAGTGTAATTATATGTCTCGGTGCTGTGTCGGTATCGGACACGACACCCAAGACACGTCTAATCCAACGAATGTTTGTGCTTTATTGAGTTTTATCTTTGAGTCGAAACCGAACTAAGTTGGCCAAACACAATCTTGCCACTAATTTACTATTGATATTGCCAGCTAATTGTGTGATGGCTTGGCAGTAACCACAAGCTAGCTAGCTAGTGATCATCTTCAAGTTGGAAGAATAACTCAAAATTGCGTGAAATGTGATAGCATCAAGTTGCAACGAATCCAACGATTATGACACTATAAGATATTTACATATGTTCCTTTCCCTTGTCTTTTATCATGCTAGTAACCAATATTTATACCCTAAAATCAGTACCAAAGATTCTTTGATATATACAATATAAATTTCTAATTCCCAAAAAGATTTAAGAATATTTTTCATTTTTTATAAGTAACGATGTTTTTGCAAAAACATGTAAAAACATCTTTAGGGATTTCATAATAAATAACAAATACATTATAGTATCAATTTTACTTTTTACTAAATGAATTGTATTTTTTTTTTATTTGTACGGAATTGTTGACAAATATTTCTTTATGAATTGTTATATATTCCAACAACCTTTGACATATCATGCCTATTTCGTTCATACTGTTTTTTTCCTTTTAATCTCTTCCATGTTGCATAATCATATAGCACATATGATTATATTTGGTTTCTAGTAGACATATACATTTTTAAAACTAAAAGACAATCATATCGTTATTTTGAAAACATATATGTACATTGTACACTACTAGAATTACTATTTACGCAAAGTCACTAATTAATGATTACTGCAAAAGAACAAAAACCCTTTGTTAAGGAACAAGACTCAATTGTGGATGTCATGAGCACATATATGTTTTTAGCAAGAAGACATGAAAATCATTAGCTAACTCAATTTTAAACAAAGATTCAAATTTGAACATTTGTCAAGAGGCATTAATTCAGTGATTTTAAGTTTAACTTTTTAACTTTTAGGATAAATTAAATCTTGTTTGAAACAGTTGTAGAATAATTATTGTCACCACCGATATTAATAATAATTTTGTCTTTCTAAAAAATAATCCATTAAAAATGATTTTAATTGTTTAATTATGTAGATATATTACAACTAACATTGCAAGTGACATGAAATGTGATTTAATATAACTATTTTTTGTGTGAACCTAATATCCTCTGTACACAATAATAGAGATTAGTCTTACAAATCAAACTGAACCACAATATGTTGGTAAAATTATGTCAAAAAGTTTAACATTCATGTATTCTCAAAGTTAAGTTTGAACTTAGAATCTCAGGTTAAGTTCGGAGATATATCTAAATTTTTTTTACCCCTGCATATCAATCAAATGTTGTATATTTTTAAGATGAACAAAAAGAAAGAAATAATTGATAAATAAATGAACAAAATCAAAGTTTTTACCGCGTGAACCCACGCGTTAAGGAAGTGCGTGGAAACTGAAGTGTGAAGGAGTCCAATCCAAAGGCAGAGTTTGAATCTTAAATTTCATATCGACAATGATTAGAGTTTCATTTGACTGTTCTGTCTTGGCTCTTGGGTTTTGAATTTCGAGTCAACATTTCTTTTCTCATGATTCAGAGCTTAAACTGAACAAAAACATCATTCCAATTTCTATCTAGTATAATTAAGGGGTAATATAGACAATGCATATTATTTGACAGAATAATATTAACCTCATCCTCACTATTTTCGTGCAGTGTGTCGATAATATCTGTGCTTGTCTCTTTAATAAAAAAATGTTAATCGATGCTTCCGGACCACCGATTAAGGAATTATAAAAGAAAATATTTTTTTGAAATTATGTATTCTGAGTTTTAAAAGTTAAAAAATTGATCTTTTTAATGCAAATTATATCTTTTATTTCTACTTTTAACTTCTTAAGCATTGCCCCGAGGCACCGGTTAACAAGACAAAAAAAAAAAAGCATATCATCCGGTAACCGTTAGTAACAAAGTTTAAGATTTTAGGTTTATTAAATAAATGATATATGTAGTCTATATTAAAGACCACATAATCATTTATTGAATGAATTTAAAATGTCAATTTTTACTTATAATAGTGACCATAGAGTGTATTATTAATGATTTAAAATTTGGCTAAATATCACATTTGGTCCTTTTAGTTTGAAAGAATTTTCAAGTTAATCCTTTAAATTTTGAAAGTTTCAATTAAGTCCTTTTAGTTTGACAAAATTTTCGAGTTAGTCCTTTAAGTTTCAAAAGTTTCAAATAGATTCTTTTAGTTTATAAACTATTTCACCGCTAACCCTGCCGTCAGTTAATAATTAACTGATGCTGATGCAGCCGTTAAGTTGTTGACTTGAATCAAAATATTGCATTTTAAAAGTTACAAGGTGTCAAAACGTTGTGTTTAATCGTCACAAATGATCATTCTAGCACTAAAATTGTCATTTAATAGTGCTAGAAATGCATTTGTTGTTGCAAATACCTGTCTTTCCAACATTATAAATGATCATTTGTGACCATTAAATATAGCGTTTTTCAAAATGAAAAGAGTTTTATATTATGAAGAAAAATGAACCCTAATGTTCCCTTCTCTCCCCTTCCAATATCTTCTATTTATTCCACTTATTCATTTTTTTTTCTTCTAAACCCTCCCTCCCTTTTCTTTCCTTCTAAACTCGAAACAAAACTTAAGATGCGATTGAAATGTTGTAATAGTAGTTCTTTTACTCGAGTAAATTTTAAGATTATCCATATCTTCGTGATAAGCCTTGGTGAAAAGTACTTGTTTCCATGAACTTTGATTTTAACTTCTTTTTCCTCTTTCCTTGAGTTAATTACTCAATATTCTCAATGTTTGAACAGACAGAAAGAGACGTTGAGAAGAGGCCAAAATGGATTAATCTATTAAGTGCTTCCTTAAACAATGATTATGTTAGTCCTGAACTTGTGATTCAAAGATTAAGAAAGAGGGTTAGTATTTTATACGATAGTCTGAATCAACACTTAGTTCAAGAAAATGGAGTCCAATTTGTTTGGTCTAGTGGCCTAATTGTGCTGCTGCTTTCGTCACTTGGTTGAGATATTGAGATTGATGCTCTATTAATCCATTTCTTTATACGCACACAGTTATAAACAAACGTTGATGTATTTTCTCTACATTCCAACCAAAATATCAATTTGGTGGCATTATTATTGTCTGTATTGATAATATTATTAGTACATGATCTATGCCTCTATCTATTCAGGATCCTGTCACTGGATTCGGGTGCACCAAAAAAAAGTTTTGGGATTCAATTTTATGCTTTTTTTCTTTCAATAAGTTCTTTTAATTATCTCATTATAAAAACTTCTTTAATTAAAAGTTTTTTCTTTAGTAAAAAAAGAGGGAGAAAGTCCAAAAGCACAAAAATTACAATGGAATTGAACAAAGAGTAGAAACTCTTAACCTACCAGACAAATTTTCTTACTAACTTTTGTGGGTTCCAGACTTTAAAAAGAAATCACATATAAAATTGTTCGACACATAGATTCACCGAATAAGAGAGAGTGTTGATAACACTTTCCTTCATAGGAAAAAATGGCGTGATTCACTAATTTATAAGAGGTTGTGTGTTGAAATATTGTGTTAAAATGACTACTTTGATATTTCAAATAAAAAAGCTTACAAATACAAATGAAAGAAATAATTTTAAAACTAACTTATTTAAGAAGAGAATCATTTTAAATATGATCAAAAGATAAATAAAAAAAACATATGTTTGTAAAAATTTAGAAAATCTACAAGATTTAACAAAATATTTGTTTAATGATGGTAAGTGAATATTTTAATTATGATTCCGATTGTTATAATTTCTGTAATCATTAAAATTACTTTTAAAATTTTTCATTCACTTGCTATAGATTCTTAAAAAAATTAAGAATCTAAAATATATCTAAAAATCATTTTAAATATGAGAAGTTGTTTGAAAGTGCTTCTCTAGAAAGTTATTGTTGATAACAAGAAAAACTGATTTTCGTTTTTTTTTTGTCAAGTAGCCTAGTTCCTTGAGTTCACACAATTTAATTGTGAAGAAGTGGAGTGTCCGAGGTTCAAACCCAAGCTCCTGCATATAATATGCAATATCCCTACCAACTGAACTAAACTCACGGGGGATATTTTGATAAACAAACACAAAACAACATTTGTTTTTTTATTTTATTTTAAAGAATAACCTCTAAAAATTAATCTATATATTATTGAATATAATTTTTTTATTTTTTTTTATTTTTATAATTTGAAACAAAAAGATCTTATGTCTAATTTTGATTTTAGTTTTTTGTGTGTGTCCATAGTGCTAAGTCTAGGTGAGAGCTTAGTCTTGTAGAATATAGATGTTTGGACTTGAAATAAGTCATTTTGAAGGTTCAAAGGTTCTGGTGCACTAATCCAGTGTATAGTTGTTAGATATATATTTTAGATTAACACAAGGTTGTTAGTTAATTAATATTGAAGAAATTACTTATTATGCAAGTAACTAACTATATGAGTTTGTTATATAGTATCGGGCCTACGTGTGATATATAAAGCCCATCAATGTTGTATAAAATGTAGATGAACAATAATAATTGCAGATTCTAAATTTCTCATGTTTCCACCTCCCTCACTTTCACTTTTCCTTTCTCCACTCTCACTAAATTCTATTGGTGACGGTGGTACAATAAGCATTATTATCACATTATTTGATGAACATTTCCACTCCCTCAATTTAAAAAATAAAATTAAAGCATTCATTTAAAAAATCTAATTGAATAACTTTTAAAAAAAAATTGGGGAAGGAGATATATTAAATTTAATGCATATATATTTTAGACCCACAAAAGTAACTTTTTTTTGTTGTTGTTTATATCTGAGATAAGAGAGAGTAACTATACTGTTCTTGTATGGCCACAAGAACAACAAATCTACCGTGCTCACAAAAACTATACTACTTTTACTCTTACTTATAGTCATTACAAAAATTGTTGATCTAACATTTTGAGGAAAAGTATCTTTTTTTGTACGTGTATCTAAGCACTATAGAGTTATGTACGTGTATCTAACATTTCGAACTCCGATCCTACATATCACAATGCCTCTACGACAAACAATAGATGATGTTTTAATATTGCAGAGTTCCATGTAGAAAAATGGCATTAATATTGCAGAAGAATCTCACAGTTATCTAATTGCATGCAAATTTCTGGTAACAAACCATGGCACGCCACTATAAATGAAAAATATATTTCCTTCCTTCAAGAAGTTGTTAGGAACCAACTATTCTTCATGTTGAAACTTAGTTGTTCTCCACTAAACTCCGCTTCAACTCAACTGCAAGTCAAGTTTTTCTTTCTGAGTTTTCATTTTCATTTCCTCCAGTTGTTTACTCAAGTGCTCACCCTGTTCAAACAAAATGAGATGGAATGTTTTTTAAGAATCAAAAACAAAAATTAACATATATTGATTGATGAAAAAACATGTTTAAGCCTGTATAATGGTTCCTAACACATTGATTTATGGACAATTAATCTCTTTATTTATTTATGAGTTTAATTTTTAGTCGACCGGTGCAAAAAGTTGTACGCTATCAACCAATCATTTGTGATGATTTGATGAAGTAAAAAGTCTTTACACAGACAATGCATAAGGATTAAATCCTTCAATTAATATGGAATATAGTAAATGGTCAAGAACAAAACCGGAAATACAAGCAATGTACGACATCAACTAACTCTACAAGCTTATTATCATTGATTCCACCAGCTGGTTTATTCTTAAAGAATTGATTCTCCTTCTTGAGTTCCTTTATGATTCTGCCCTCTTACTTTAACCACAATGATGAAAAAGGCAGATGACTTTATAATTATACTCATCCAAGTAGATATGATATATATGATTCAAGCAAATATGATTAGAACAAATGAAATAAATATTTATGAAAATTAAGTTTACCTTATCAATCTCTTTGTTTACATGTTTCAAATACATCATTGTTCTTTTGTTTATATGTTTCAAATACATCATTGTTCTTTTGTTTATATGCTTCAAAGACATCCTTGTTCTTTGATAATGCTTCCTCAAATTCAAGGCATGTTTGAGAACAAACAATTGTAGTAATGTATAAACATTAAATCAATTTTATGTTGTGACTCCTTGCATTGTGACTCGAGCGTATCTCTGACAGCAAGAGCTACAAAAAGAAAGGAAACAGTCGATGAACAAAAATTCATCACAGATTAAGCGCTGCCAGATATTCAAGATTCCAAGAAAGTGTCTTCAAAGATATACCATTTTCCCAAACAGTATTTCTCAAAACAAAACAAAAGCTTACCCAACACTCCATTATAGCCCAAATTAAAATTAGTAAAACAAAATTGTTACCATGTTTAGATGATCACTTAAGAAAATAACATGATCATACACTTACAAATATAAGAGGCAATACATGTAGAAGAAATAGTAATGCAATCCTAATTATACAAGGCCAATTTCTTGATTAAAGTGAAAATCCCTTGATTATCCTAGTATTAAACTACACTGGTATGAACTATGGAGTCCGATAATTTTATCGGAAATATGAAGGTACTGCTAGTAACATGAAGGGTATGATTGGAAGAAAAGAACTACACCAAAACTATGAATTCCTTTAATATATCAGTATAGATTAATAATTAAAAATAAAAATATACTAGTAACATGACACCGTCAGACCTTTGTAACTTGAACTGGTATCTCCCCCTGTTTCAATGTCCCGTACCATTTAATTACCTTGGTATAATATTCGAATCACATATACTAATATAACATTGGCATTAGGCAAAGATAACTGCTGTAAATTTGGGGGTTCCTACTTAGCAAATGTAAATTTTAGACAAGAATAACAAATTATCAAAGCATTATGGAAGTGACGTTCAAAAACGCTCCTGACATTCTCGGCCAACTAATTGTCTAGAGCAATCAGAGACACCCGGCAAGAACATAAAACATTACACCAAGAAGTAAATACACAAATAAAGAGTTGATATTCAAAACAAAATCAGGCTCAGCATGTTCAGAAACTTGATGTCAACAAAATCCAAGTGTTCACATTAGACACAATAATTAAAGCATAAAACGAAAAAGAAATAGCCCTGCCACAGTCAATCTAGAACCGAGTTCTAGGAACAAAAACTGATATGACAGTGCAGACTTGACACTTAACCTGCAAAACAAGTTTACTAGACAAGGTATAGAAATACTCAGGACCAAAGACTAATTATTATTGTAATAACGACGATGCACTTTCTATTTAAATTTAGATCATCCTGCACAATTCACTTCTGCAATGCCGATTTAGTGATACTACCTCCTGCACCAGGATCCTTCTTCTTCACAGCCTTAATGACTCCAACAGCCACTGTTCGACGTATGTCTCTGACAGCAAAACGGCCGAGTGAAGGATAATTAGAAAAAGTCTCTACCACCATGGGCTTGGTGGGAATCATCTTAATAATGCCAGCATCACCATTCTTCAGGAATTTGGGCTCATTCTCAATTACCTTACCAGAACACCTGTCAATCTTGGCTAGAAGCTTATCAAACTTGACAGCAGTGTGGGAGGTGTGGCAATGAAGAACAGGTGTATAGCCATTTCCAATCTGGCCAGGGTGATTCCTGATGATAACACATGAGATGAAGTTATCTGCCTCCTTGGCTGGGTCATGCTTGGAGTTTGAGACAACATAGCCTCGCTTGAGATGCTCAGCAGACACATTCTCAACATTAAATCCCACATTGTCACCAGGAAGGGCCTCAGTGAGATTTGTATGGTCCATTTGCACAGACTTTACTTCAGCTTGCAGCCCAATCGGGGCAAAAGTCACCATCATTCCAGGTTTCAAGACACCGGTCTCAACACATCCCACAGGCACAGTTCCAATTCCTCCAATCTTGTAGACATCCCGAAGTGGTAATCGGAGAGGCTTGTTTGATGGCCTATTAGGCTCGTTGATTTGGTCAAGAGCTTCAAGAAGGGTGGGACCCTCGTACCAGTCAAGATTAGAAGAACGCTCAATCAAGTTATCTCCCTCAAAACCAGAGATGGGAACAAATGTAATTTTTTTAGGGTTATAGCCAATCCTCTCCAAAAAGTGTGAAAAACCTTTCACAAATTCTTCATACCTATACTTGGAGTATTTGGGTGCAGTGGCATCCATCTATCAAGATAGATGAAAATTAGTAATTATATAAATGAATAATAAAAATAATAATTAAAATACAACTTTGAAGGGGCTGAAAATATAAATACCTTGTTGTAGCAGCAGATCATTTGCTTCACACCAAGGGTTAAAGCAAGGACAGCATGTTCATGGATCTGACGAACCCTAGAAATAGCAGTTTCAGAGTCAGATCCAATAGTAGTAGAATCATATACGAGAACAGCACAGTCAGCTTGGGATGTTCCGGTGATCATGTTCTTAATGAAATCTCTGTGTCCGGGGGCATCAATGAGAGTGCAGTAGTACTTGGTTGTCTCAAACTTGGACAGAGAAATGTCGATTGTGATACCTCTTTCACGCTCAGCCTTGAGCTTGTCAAGCACCCAAGCATATTTGAATGAACACATGTTTATCTCAGCGGCTTCTTTCTCAAATCGCTCAATGACATCCTTTTTAATACCTCCAAGCTTGTAGATCAAATGACCAGCAGTGGTTGACTTCCCAGAGTCGACATGACCAATAAACACAATATTAATACCAACCTTTCCTTTATCCATTATTGCACCTTAATCTTGGAATTCTGCCAATTCAACACAGAAAACAACAGGACATAAGTAAAATAAATTACTTTCAGTATGCTAGCTACCAACAAAACAAAAGAATAACATTTTGACAAGTCAAAAAAAGCAAAACCAATGATAACCTATGATACATAGGTACAGGGTAAAAAATACAGCAAATTTTAAAAAATCGAATACTCTCACTGCACAGCATAATCGAAAAACAAACATGTACAACAACAGAAACTGTGCTTTTTCTAGTATGTTATGTTAAGAAAACATAAACGAATATCACTATATCTATCTGGATTCAGAATAACAACGGTTATAAATAAGACACATAAGCCAAGTATTATTAACATAATCGAAAAGAAAGAGCAGAAAACAAAGAAACAAAACAATATCTAACGATCATATACATACAATCGCTTACGAGTCGGGACGATACGAAATTGAAGAAAAAGAAAGCTTGCCCTGGAAGGAAGAGAAAGATTGTAGAGAGGAGCAGATTGGTTCCATATATATATATATATTCTCACCGTCTCTCCCCTCTCTCTCTCTCTCTCTCTCACATAAGTGATAACTGATGTCCAACTCTTTCATCACGGGATTTATAGTGGAAATTTGTTTTTTTTTTTTTTTTTTTTTTAATAATAAATAAATTTACTCATTTAAACATGTTTTTACATCATGTTAAAAAACTATACAACTCTCTCCACTCTCATTCAATAAATTTATGTTAAAAAAAAAAATTATATGTATAACTTTATACAAAATTATATGTATCAAAAGATTTTGCAGGGACTATTTCTCTAATAAATGGGTTCAGTCATCATGTGTGACGTGTGCAAATCATCACAAAAGTGGAGCAAGGGACCAAAATCAAAATGAGGCATATTTGCAGGAACCAAAAACAACAAATTATTTTTACAGGGACTAAAACCAAAACGAGGCATATTTGCAGGGACCAAAACTATATTTTAGCCATAATATATTTATAACACCATTTGTTAGTGAAAAAAAGATTACAACATCATTTTGTAAAGAGTTTCGGTAAAAACTTTATCATTAAAATCGATGGAATAAAATCATGACGAAGAAAAAAAGTGGGTTTTTTTTTCTAGATTACCCTATCTTATTTAGAGGGTATTTTACCCTCTCATGATATCAACCAATCAAAATGTAATATACATTGACAACATTAAATGTCATAAATGAGTCAATTCTTTTCTAAAAAAAGAATCAATTTTAATCATAATGTAACTTTTAATACTTTTAATTTTTATTTAATTATAAACATCATTACATTGGAGATCATTTATCTTATTTATTTGTTACATTTGGGTCCTTTATCTTTATTTTTTCCCGCTTAGGTCTTTTATCTCTTATAAAAGCACATATACATCATTTTTCTCATTTTTTTATTAAAAAAAAATACATAATTTTATTTTTTAAAATATCTTTTTATTAAAAATGAAACAAATCCAGAAATATGATGAAGATGTTCATCATCTTCATCTTCTTCCTTTGAATCTTCATCATTTTCATTTAATCAAAAAAATTTCTACACAAATATATCTCAAAATATCATGAATTAATGTTATATTCATCTCAAATATTCTTTTAAACACAAAATCAAACCCCTATAGAGAAAGAGATTTAGTTTCATCACAAAAAAAAAATTAGTTATATAAATTGTCACGCTGTATATTATTATCGTGAGAATTGACGTTATTTTCAGTACAACGTCAGATATGATGACTTGATTTTTCTTTTTGATTTGATTTTTCTTGGTTGTGAGGTAATTAATTATAACAATTGAGTAAATCATCTGTTGCTAGCAGGTGTTGCCGCTGTGATGTTGTGGAAGTTTGCTACCATTTTTTTGGTTGCTGCTGAGATGGTTATGTGATGAGGCTTTTGTTCTTTTATTTGGACTTAAAGACTTTTGCTGATAGTGAGACAGGTCTATGCGTGTTAACAGATTTTATTAGGTTGACTGCTTAAATAAAAAAAATAAGTCACGATACCTGACGCGGTTCTAGAAACAACGACAATTCTCACGATAATTGAAAATTGCGGCAATTTGGAACGACAAAATTGAACAATCAAAATGGGAAGAAGAATGAAAAAGAAACAAAAATTGATCAATATGGAAGATTAAAGAAGAAGAAATTTGAAAGAATGAGATGTTTTTGTTCTCACGTTCGGGGTTCTAGAATGGAAGAAATTTTATGAATGTAAATGATGAATTTAAGAACATCCAGATGAAAGAAATTTGATGTAAAATTTTATTTGTTATCAGTCTTGTAGTGTAAATTAATTAAGATTGAACACCTTAATATAAAAAAAATAAATTAAATAATTTGTTGTTTCAAAAAAAAAATTTAAAAAAAAATTAAAAGTATTAAAAGTTACCTTATGATTAAGATTAACTCTCCTTAAAAAAAAAATTAAGATTAACTCTTTTATTTTTAGAAAAAATCTACTCATTTATTTGACATTTAATGTTACCTATGTATATTACATTTTGATTGGTTGATATCATAAGAGGGTAAATTACCCTCTAAACAAGAGAGGGTAATGTAGGCCTAAAAAAAAAGTGTATAACACATATTAGACACACGAGAATTTTTAAAAGATTTTGTGTAAGATGATTAGATTAAAACAACAAAGATAGATATTTTCTTGTAAAAAAAAGCTTAATTGCATGTTTGATCCCTTATGTTTATTTTAGTTTTTAAATTGATCCCTTATGTTTTAAAAGTTTTAAGTTGGTCTCTTACGTTTTAAAGGTTTCAAGTTGGTCCAAAATGTTACTCACATTGAAATAAGTTAGTCCCTTCCGCGACATGATACTGAGTTTAATAAAACATAAAAAATTAAAAAAAAATGTTTTAAAATTGGTTTTCTAAATAAGTTAAGTTTCATCACCCACATTGTAAATCCAAATCTTTAAACGTTAAGTGACTGAAGGGACTAACTTATTTCAACGTGAAAATGTTTTTGACCAACTTGAAACTTTTAAAACATAAGTGACCAACTTGAAACTTTTAAAACATAAGTGACTATCTTGAAACTTTTAAAACATAAAGGATCAACTTGAAAACTAAAATAAACATAAGGGATCAAACATGCAATTAAGCCAAAAAACAAAGATAAATACTAATTTTTTTTCTTATTTTGGTTTATACAAAAGAGAAAACAAATTAAATCTTTTTTGGTAGTGGTTGGGGTTTGAACACCAACCTTACATATTTTATGTATTGTACCAACCAACTGAGCTAAGCTCCCGAGGACAAAATAATATTTTTAAAACAAATTAAATCTAATCTAAGCTATAGATACTTCTTAGAGCCTGCTTGAAACACTTCCCAACAACTCTTTTTTAGTTTTTAAAAATTTGAAAATTAAAAACTTTTTTGCTAAACTATTTTTTAAAATTACAGTTTTGGAAACAGTTTTGAATTTTTTAGTTTGGAGGACTAAAACTAAAACATGTAAAAGGATAACTATTGTGAGAAGATGACTTATATATTTCAAAAACTGAAAACAAAAACTATTTCAAACAGTCTCTAAATCTTTTTGTTTGTTTCCTTCAAATAAAACTTTTTGTTTGTTTTGGAAATAAGATATGAAAAATAACTAACCTAATCTAAATTCCCTAAAAAAAACTAACCTAATCTAAATAAAAGCAAATGAAATCCAATCCTAATCATGCAGTAGGTCCATTTTCTTGTGGTAGGTCATCTGATCCTAATCCTAAGAAGAAAACAAATCTACCTAAATAAAAGAAAAATTAAAAGCTAACATAGTCTTGAAAGATTTAAATTAGTCTATTTCGTGAGTTTAACTCGGTTGATAGAGATAATGCATAACATACATAAGGTTTGGGGTTTAAACTCTGACCAAATAAAAAAAATCTAAACTAGTCCTAGAAATTTGGGGTGAAAGAGATATGAAACGGGAAATCATTCATCATATTTTATAGGGTTAAATATGTTTTTGGTGCCTACATTTTTCCCTCCTTTGACAAATCGTCTTTACATTTCAATAAATGTTTTTAAAATCCCTACATTTTTCCTCCGTTAGCACAAATAGTCCCTGCTGTCAAATAATTAACGAGAAGTTGACGTGGCAGCTAGTGGACCCCATTCTTTTAAGGGTTAAATATGTTTTTGGTCCTTATATTTTGCATGACTTTGAAGAATAGTCTTTACATTTCAATAAATGTTTTTAAAATCCCTACATTTTTTTACCGCTAACAAAATTGGTCCTTGTCGTCCATTTTCGCTGACCGGACAAACAGAACATGCCACATAGATGCCATCAAGGACATTTTAGTAATTTTCCAATAAAGTGCAGGGGGATAATTTATGGAATAGATGTACCGGTACACCTTAATTTAAGGGTGTACCGTATAAACTCCCATTACAATTACCTCAATGGTGTGTTTAATCTCCCATTCAACAGCAATTTTCTCTCCAATGGCATGTTTAATGAGTGTTGAATTGGAAGAAAGAGGAGAGAGAGGATGAATAGATTCAATTGTGTTGAATGCAGTCCGGAATGCCACGCGGCGCGCTGCAATTGGCTGAAAAATGGCGCGTGTAGCACACGCGCCGGTAGGGCGCATGAGTGGTCAGAGACGCGGAGAGAGAAACGACTTTTGAATAGGTATGGACACGTGGCGCGTTTTAATTGGTTGTCCGGATTCTTATAATTTTAATAATTGGACCTCAATTATTTCGTTGTAAATTAATTTAAAATAAATAAATAAAAATATCAAAATTCATGATTTTTTTTCCTCTATAAATAGAGACTTGGTTCATTTGATTTGGACACAGAAAAAAAAAACCAAGTTTTTCACTATCTTCTTATTATTATCTTTCTATTAGCAAACTAAGTGAAGTTTTAATCTTATTTTTAGTGAAATGGATCCCAATAATAAATAAATTATTTTACAATTTTTTTTCTTCCAAAAATACTAAAAATAAATAGTTAATTGTATTATTTTAATTTAATTATAATCGATAATTTTATGTAATTATAAAAACAAAAATTAAATAAGAATAGAAAATAAAAAGTGGTGGGGTATAGTGTTGAATGAAAAACCATTGGAGATGATAAAAGTTGAATGAGTGTTGAATAAGAGAGAGAAAATAATTTGGAGTGTTGGGAATTGAAAAAGTGAGTGTTGAATGGTGTTGAACCATTGGGGATGGTCTTAGTCACACAAGTAATAGTATATTCGATTGAAAGATGGAAGGAAACGGGAGAGAATTATATATAAGATAGGTCCTACGTAGATTTTCATAAACAAAGTACGAGAAACCCATGATTACTTCATTTTTTAAGTCAATCAGCATGATCCACTATCAACAGTCAAACACCTAACAAAACCTGCAACAAAATGTATGAGAAAAAACAGAACATTTACTTTTTTAAATCGAAACATTGTCTCAATTCAACGGTAAACATGGTTTGGTTTCAAAACAACAAAACATCTGTTCTTAACAATCCGCTTTACAGCATCAGAAGTATGACATGATAAAATTGTTCAAAACAATCAGCTTTACAACATCAAATGACAACAGAATGAATGACAAAAGATAAAATGGACCAGAACAAAAACAGCTTAAGCCAACAAGAGTTCAGGGAAGTTTCAGATGATCCTTGACTGCTTTCACCTTGTCATCTACGTCGTTAACTCTCTTACCCAATCGCAACTCCATTGCTCCAACAACATCATCTACTTTCTGTCCAAGCCTGGACTCTGTATCATCTAGTTTTTTTCCCAGCCTTGTTTCCATAGCATCAAACATACTTTGAAGATCAGATGGTGCATGCTGCTGAGCTATTGAGTGTTGTGTTTGTTCATGTTGTGGCACTCTGGCCTGGCTACAATGAGGATGTTGTGAAGGTGCAAGCTGTGGCACTCTTACCCGCAGAGGAGATTGTTCCACTGGCAGATTAGCATCAGGATGTCGATGTAAGAATTGAGGATTAGGGACAGTAGGAGGTGGACCTTTCTCCAATCTAATTTCTTCCCATGGGGTCGGGGTCTTCTTTTTGTTGCAACTTACTCTAATTTTAGAGATTTTTTGCACAATCGCAGCTTTATTGCGATGATACAAGTGAGTTCCTAGAATAGGATGATTCACAATTCGATTAACATCTTCGTTGAGATAGTAACAGCCGCACAATACAGCATCATTCTCGACATTGCTATAACTGGAACTACAATAACAAAGCAAAAATAGTTAGAAAAAGATGGCTGCACAAAAGAACCCTATCCTCATTAGCATACCAATGGGAAATACAAAAAACAACGCAGAAATGTGAAAACATGGAAAACAAAAGGCTGCCTTTCAACTTACATAGGCCTGGCAACTTACCCAGAACGAGGAACAACAGTAATATCATTAGCATACACATCAGTAGAAACCATCATGTTCGAAAGCTGAGGTCCAGAAAATACCACCATCTGCCTGTCACCTTCATGTGGAGGCACTCCAAATTGACTAGATGAACCAGAGGGCATCTAATAAAAATTAAACAATACAAAAATTAGGCCAATTGTGAGTTTGAAGTTTGATTATACAAATTAAAGACATACATAAAGTGATTTAAACAAACAGACAGACTATTACAATAGTCCCCACAACACTAGATTTGTATCTCACTATCTTCCCCAACCATTCTCTCTCCCACATGTCAGTCTCTCTCACCCACTATATTCCATATTTACCTCCATCATTTACCAGTTAGAATGTGATAAAATATAACTGTTTACTGAAACGGAAAATCCATATTGTACAACTTTGGTTGCAGCCAAATAATCCATATTGTACTTTAGTTGCAAACTGAGGATTTAAACAAACAGGAGTAATACAACCCTAAATGTATCCTGATAAAAATAAAAATTTACCACTAGCAAAAAACAAAATGTAACAAAACAAATGAAATTTGTTTCAGATTACAGACACATTTTATGAGTTTTTATTAGTTTTTCAAAAAAATAAATTGGAAGTGTAAAATAATCAGTGAGGGTTGATCGTTTATTGATAATAGTTCAAGAAAACCTAACCGTGGATAAAATCAAAAATAACCAGATGATCAAATAACACTAACGTTAACAGAATAGTTGTGTAAACTCAAAATGTATAAAAAAAGAAAAAAAATATATATAAGTAGGGTTGAGATTTTGCAGAATGAAGTCTTAAAATAAAAATAAAAAACTCACAGCAGTAGAAGGGGTATCCATGTATAAAATCTGATCAACATCCATATCTCCACTAGAACCCAAACCTGGAACTTCTACAGACTCGATCATTCTTGAAAGTTCATCGTCAGCCAACAACTCGTCAATGAAGCCATCACCAATACTACCAACATCCATATTTAGACTAGAACCCAACCCTGCAGCTTCATCGTAAGACAACTGGTGATTGAAACTACTATCACCAATACGACCTTCAACACCTTCATCAGGAGATTTATCCAAGGGACTTGGATCGCTGCTAGAATTTTTTGACATCTAAACAACATTAAACAGTAAAATAAATTAAATTTGACAGGGGAAAAGAAAACGATAGTGTACAAACCAAGGACTACCAACAAAAAATCAATGGACCAAATAGTGCACCATTCACTTGTTTTAAAAATGTAGAATAAAGAACACTATAGTTCAAGAAGACTGCCCAAAGTAGTGTGTCAAAACAGGATTAAAATTTAGCAGAGAACAATTAATCCAAGATGCTTACAGAAGTTAAGAACACTTTCAGAATTTATCAGAATAAGAATGCAGAATCAAATAAAAAAGAAAAACAACGATCACCATGTTTCAAGAAAAATATATGAAATCAGTGACTCACCGTGGGAGAAACAGATGATGGACGATTAACTTGGAAGTGTGTGAGAGAAGAGAGAGAGAGAGAGCTATCAAGAATGGGATTTAGTTAGAGGTTGAAGAAGAGAGAGAAAAGTAGTTAGAGGAGAGAGAAAGAGAGGGAAAACAGAAATTGGAAAATGAAATGGAGTTAACAATCAGAATTGGGTTTATGGGTTTATAAGTACCAAATTAATAAAACAAGTCCAATTATTATCCCAATCCAATTACCCCTCTAAACAATGTGAACAACTTAGTTAATAAAAATTCTAAATGAAAATTGTTTTCAATAAAGTTGTTAAAAAATGTAATTGGTTTTCAATAAAAAATTAAGTTTTTTTTTCGGTCTAGATGAAATTAGTTTTCTATAAAAAATTAAGTTAGTTAAAAGTTTATAAATCAATTTAGTTTTTTGAAAAAAAGGAAAAAAAAAGAAATATTTATCAGATTACTAAAATAAAAAAATCGAGCTGGGAAAGAAAATTTGGGGAAAAAATATTTCTCAAAAAAGGTGGGCGTTATCTATAGAATGCATCGTGTGCGTATTTTTGTGTAAGTCATAGACGTGGATCCAATGTATACGAGATCCAAAAAAATGAAGTAAAGCTAGCCTCGGAACAAAGCTTCTAGTTCAAACCACAAACCAAAACGCCCTTAATGAATGAACCGTTCCAAATGATCCTGAGATGCACATTCTCACCTGCCGTCTGTTCTGCTTTCATCTGGGCCCTGAGATTAAATAAATAAATAAATAAAAAATTAGTAAACCATGGATTAAAAAGCCAAATAATCAAGCACCTCATTGATGCTAAAGCCCGAGGGACTGAGAACCCATGGATCTGAATTCTCATGTATCTGAGAACCTGAGTTAAAGTCATAATCTGTGAGAACTCGGGTATGATGTTCTAAAAAAAAAATCAAAGTAAGCTAAGTAGAGATCTTGTGGATCAAGATGTTTTCCCTTAAAATCAAACAAAAATCAAAATATAGACTTTGTATGATGTTCTCAGAAATAACAATTGTGTCTATAAAATAACACAGGGAGATTGGTTATTTTATCATCATCATTCAACATCATAAAACACAAAATATATGGAAGTTTAGAAGGAGGAAGGGGAAAAGTGATATTGTAGTATATTAATATTTTATAATGAAAACATTTCAACGAAAGATAATGAGAGAAAGCTGGGCAGCTGCGCAGAAATAAATAGGGTTGGGATGTTTGGATGGCTTGAGAAAATATTATATACTCCTGAAAATTGTTATGATGTTGGGATGTTCGCTAATGGGCCTTGGTGTGGCCTGCGAAAAAGAAAATTGTTTTTCTAACATGTGTTTTTTCTTAAAAGTACGTTGAAAATAACATCGTACCATTCCTACCATTCCATTACATTCCATCAATTTAAACATAGCCTAAAAGATGGACGGAGGTAACTTGAAGACTTAAATGGGGCGAAAATTAATAAGGGGACTAAATTGAAATCTCCTAATTATTTAAGGGACAAGTCATGTAATTAAGCCTAATAAAAAGTAGGCTTAATTGCACTTTTAATTCTCGTGTTTTGGCATATTCACGAAACTGGTCCTGCCCTTTTAAAATAGAACAAAACGGTCATTCAATTATCATTTTTATTGCATTTTTCGTCTTACCTCCTATTTTCAAACTCCAGAAACGCAAAGAAATGACAGATTATACCTACCTCCATGCTCAACCATGAAATCAACAAGGAATAAAACATGTGGACACAAGGAATCTATTATATTCAGCACACTAACCAATAAAACCCTAATTTGAAACATATCTTAGAAATTAGTTTTTTTTTGTTAGTGTGTTGAATAAAGTGGATTCTTTGTACCCACATGCTTTATTCCTTATTCCTTGTTTATTTCATGGTTGAGCATAGGGGGTAGGTCTAAAACTGTCATTTTTCTGCGTTTTTGGAGAATAAAATGGGGGGTAGGATGAAAAATGCAACAATAATTGAAGGACCGTTGTATTCTGTTTTAAAAATGCAGGACCAATTTCGTGAGTAGCCCAAAACACGATGATCAAAAGTGTAATTAAACATAAATACTCATTAATTTATACTACTGCTTAGCAATAGTTGAGGGTGAAACATTGTTCAGCAGGTGACCAAAAATCAGCACCGTTACTACGTGCCACGTGTAAGGTGCATCCAACACAACAGGGATCAAACACAAACCTCTGCTCCTGAAATCATTCTTCACTTCTTCGTTGACATTGACATTGTTATCTCCGTCCCCCTGAAATAACGCTCATACACAATTATAATCTCACTATGTCATCACAAACAAGACTTTGCTCAATGTCAACATTTTCAGTAAGGTAATAATACTCAGTATTGTCCATCAAGTGGACCCTCTCATCAAACCTTCACTGGGTACATATTTTGTTTGTTCATTTATAAAACAACATAAATAAATAAAATGTAGTTTTCTTTTCAGCTTATTATTACTCCAAAACATAAACAACAATATTTAATTTGAATAAAATATATTTGACTTTGTAACTCTATCAATTTAGGCACATGTTAAACATTAATTTTATTTTATTAACCGAAAGAATTTAATGAAAAAAATTAATACTTAAACATTTTAAGTAATAAATTAACACAATTTCCAATATTCTATTAGTGGAATTCTTAACACATACTTCCTTTGTCCCAAATTATATGACGTTTTGGGCATTTCACACGTATTTAAGAAATATAATTTATATTATATGGGAAAGAGATATTATGAGTTGTTTTATAAAATTGTCCTCAATAAATGATATGAGAAAGATAAATAAATGAAAAGAAAGAAGATAGAGTAATAAATAGTTAATGATATAATAAGAAAAATAACATTAATTTTTTATTGGTATTGTAAAGCGACATACAATTTAGGACAAATATTTTTTCTAAAGTGACATACAATTTGGGATGGAGTTAGTATTTTCCAATTGTTTATACTACCATTTTGTTACGGAGAGAATTATCATTTTGCAACTATTTTCTCAAAAATAATACTCCATCCGTCCCTAATTATAAGACTCTTTTGCTAAAATCACGGGAATTAAGAAAGTGGATATTTATATTAAAGTTGTTTGTAATCACTATTGTTTTTACAATTTTATCCTTAAGAGAGAGAGTTAGTTTATGTTTTCCATATGTTATTTATTGCTGATTGAAGAAAAATATGTATAATAAATAGGGGCATGTATATAAAGAAATAATTAATGTAGTTGGAAATAACAAAGGGGTCTTATAAAAAGGGACAAATTTTTTCTTCTCAAAATGGTCTTATAATTAGGGACGGATGGAGTATTACTGATTTGATCATCCTTTGACCATAAATAACATTATCATAGAATAACTAGTTACAAACCCGTGCTTCGCACGGGTTGAATTACCTATTTTTGGAAAATTTTGTTGTAGAGGAATGACTTATTGTAGGCAAACACATATTTATTAATTTGGTTAAAAGAAAACTGATTTAAATCATACATACTACATGCATATAATTCCGAAAATCTGTAAACGATAACATACGAAATTCAAGATGGGTCTACCATGCTTGTTAACTTAGATTACGAAGATTCTAAAGTACTTGTGCTTGATGGATTATAAAATTACATTTCCAAAATGATCTGAAAAATCAAGGATTAATATTTTCCCTTCACTTTGTTGTTTATGCAAAGGAGGTGAATCAAATATGCTCTTTTCATGCTTGTTAGAAGAAACAAACCTGGAAACCGAAGCTGCTCCATTAATATGTTTCAAAGCTGATCCATGACTTGATTTTCCCTTAGAATTCAAATTCTCCTTGTTCATCAAACTCTTATCATCTTTCAAATCAATCACATACCATTTCTCTTCAGAATTCTCTTTTAAATCTTTCGATTTCCCGGCGATCACGTCTCTAGCATCAGAACTTGTGAGATAGTTTTAGAGATTTTATAGAAATAACTTATTGAGCTTATCTCCAAGATAGCTTATTGAAATAAGCCTAAAAATATCTTATAAATTCATGAGCTTATTGAATAAAAACAAAACAACCATATTTAGAAACCTCAAAAACATAAATGGATAAAAAATAATCTGATGCAACTAAAATACTGCTCATAAAGAAGTCACATGTGAGATAGTTGGGAATGGATTCAAAAATGGAATTTTGAGAGAATGAGATGCTATAGTTAGTGGGGGGAGAAGAAGCTTTGTTTTCAAACTAAGAGGTAGTAAATAAAATTGATCATTGCGAGAATCCACTCAAGAAAGTTGAACCTGTTTCTTGTAATTTTTTCCCAGCATTATTTGTATGAGTAAGATCAAAGTTAAATCCACTGATTTCTCTGCATATTGCAGAAAATATATAATGCATCTTTACTTTCTTTGCTATTTGGAGCTTTATAAATTGAAATATTTCATCCTTTCACACAAAAATGAGATAAGAATTATAACATAAATAACATGTTACAAATGCATCAAGTTGAATCTCTTTAAGGCTATAAGAGTCAAAAAGGCTCAGGCAGGTTCTCAAATCCATTATCAAATAATAAGGAAACTTGATCACATTTGTCGTCATCACTAATCAGCCAAACTATGAAGATACAACAAAAATATTATTCAAGAAAGCAAATAAGGAAAAGTGGAAGATATTTCAGCCAATCAACTTCTCTATGTCATATATGTTCCGCTAAAGCTCCAAATTTGCTTCTTAATCATTTGACTCTAAATTTGCTAAATAATTTGATGCATCTATTTACATTTAGTCCACAAACATATTCCCATAAAACCATGAGTTTTAAGAGGAAACTTTATCATAGACCAATGTCAAGTTTAACCTCATAAAACGTTAAGAATAGCTAAAATTATAAGATTTCACCAAAACCAAACTCACCATAATAGTATCATAGTCTAGATATTTGGTCTTGTACAATTTTATAGCAGCTGTATTCAAATATGGTTCTGTCCCTGAATCACCTCCTAAGCAATTCATATTTAACCATATAGATAGAACAACAGAGCGGCAAAATGTAGCTCCACTGACCAAGAACTTAACAACCCTTCTAAATATGCACAAAGGAAGAAAAAATCAAATCTGATATCATGATAAGCGTAGTTCATCCAAATAAATTGTGCATTTGAACAAAACATGACTGTGAGTGGTTTCAATAGTGTATTTCACATCAATGGTGAAGGTTGTTTAAAAGTTACTATCTAGTAAAGATCAAATGTGAACCGATTGATCTTAAATCTCCAATATCAATCAATGTCCATATATTTAAGGATCTAAAAATAGTAATCAACCCAAACAATTATAACAATTAAATTAACTATGCAATGAAAATTAAGGATATTTTAGTGAAATTTTAGGAAAACTCACATCATAAGCTTCATTGATCAAGTGAAACTGCGCCCCACAATCTCTTCCTTTGCACTCATCTGGATGGTACTGAAACACAAACAAAACCCAAATATTCATCAAGAAAAACCTAAAACAAATCCAATTACGATGCCACATTTTTATATCTATTTAGAAAATGTGCAACTGCAGCCTATAAAAACAGATCAACATCAAACTCAACAATCAAAACAAAAGCATCAATTAGTGATTTTATTCATTTCTGTACATTGCACCTACAAAAGCATCAGTCACTTCTGGTGTTCAAGTTAAATGCCAACCATCTTATATGCCTAGTCATACTTTCTATTCACGCAGTTCAATAATAGACATCAACTATGGTTTTTGAGCCGGCAGCGCTACTTAGCCTAATTGTTTACATCAAAACATGACAGTAGAATTTGTATGCTCATCAAATCATCAATAGTAGAATATATCACACACCCCTTGTTTCTAGCAAGCAGAAGCAAAAAAAAAAAAAATCCCAGCTTTACAATGTATTTAACTTTTAGCTTCTTCACTTGCTATAACCAATCCTTGTATGCACTTTACATTTCAAATAACCTGCAAAAATGACAATAAATGCCTTACCACAAATTTACAATTACAGATAAACTGAACATTTAAAATCTCTGGAAAATGAACTCTTACCCAATAGCATAGTCAGAAATCCAAGCCACTCAAACCACCTCTATCATAGGATCACTATCTACAACTACTTGTCAACAAAATTTAGTTTGTATAATCTGCCTACTCAAATTTTTTTCAATTTACATTGAACTATTATCAATAGTGTATTTCATAAACCCATTTTTATCATAAACTGAACTGAAGCATATTCAAACCCAACTCTAATTCTCACAGTATACTTTTGATTTCTTCCGTCATCAACACACCTCAACATATAGGACTCACACACATTTAAAAAAAACCAATATATATGGCAACCAAGTTTCATATCCTAATCAACCAAGCCAAGACAAACTATTCCCTGTAATTTATTATTTTGTTAAACATACTCTAATATCATAGGTTAAATGCAGAATTTCAAATATGTGAATCAATTGAACCTCTTTCTATTCTCCTTCCATTTCTCTCTCTCATAGTAAACACCTTCCAGATAAAGGACTGAAATCACTTATGGACTAACCCTATTTATCTTGTAAAAAAAATGTTCCAAAGGAAAAATGAGCAAATTAATGAATATTGCACAAACACTATTTATCTTTATCAAATATTTATGAAAGCTTTACCAAGTATTGATTCATGAAAAGATATATTTTGTTCATGAGTTCAGGAAAACATTATTAAAATTAAGATGAAACTAATTGGAACCAATAATGTGCAAATTACGATTACATATTAGTCAAAATTATAAAAGCGAGCGCTGCCGTCATAGAATTAAAAATCTAAATAGTAACATTATTACTACCAGCCTTAAGATGTCTCATCAAATCACATATTTTTCTCATCAGTACTAAAAGAAATATGATTAGCAATATCAATTGACACTTAACATCAGTCATGTCCATATCTGCAGATTACTCTCTTTTGGCTTTTGAGTTCCATCCAATGGAAGCTTGCATTTTAATAGCATTCAAACATGACATAGAAGTAAATTTTTAGCACAACAAACTCTTATGAATTTCATAGAACTAAATGCATCTTCATATCAAAAGCAATGTCATTGATGAAGTACTCTTAACTGTTAAATCCAAATTTAAACAGATATATTACTAATTAATTAGACAATCAAGCTTCTCAAATATAAGCCATTCATACAATTGAAATAGAAACAAAATAAAAAAAATAGTAAACTTTCAAACTAAAAGCCTGACCACGGCAGGAGCTGTGTTCAAAACAATAAAAAAACCATTCTCATGTCATGCCCACTTAGGATTGCAAGAGTTATTTATCATAGTAGGTAAAGTTCAATATAGATGAAATATTCAAATATAGATTGTTGATGGATAATGGCCAAAATACATTCTCCTTAATATTTAGAATAACAAAACATAAAATAGTTTATAATAGATTTGGAACAAAGTACATTCATTCACCAAAATTGAAACATGGACCTGAAAGTATGATTAATCATTGCATTCTAGTCACCTCCATGCCTCATCCTATGAAATTATTACTACTAAAGTAACTTTGTATGAGTGATCTTCAACACACTTATTCAACCACATATTTATGTGCCCTTATCTAGTCACATTCCCACCCAAAATGGTAAAGTATGTTTCCTTTATAATTTAGTTACCCTTTTCTTCCTTCTCAAAACAGTCATACATGAAGTTAAGCTAATTTCATCCATAAGATACATACAGAAGAAACCCAATTCAGCAAACAATAGAAGTCAATTATCAGCGCATAATCAGATTACCTACAAAACTGTTCGGATTGAGCAGCATTTTCGCTCGCCAGCCTTCAATATCCAGAAGATAGAGTTCCGCGCTCATGAGATCTAAATCGTGCAACATGTTAACGAACTTGTCGGTATAGAAGCTCAGGGCTTGAAAACCACATTACCACTAAAACTGTTCAAAAACAAAAAGAGAGAGAGCATGAAAATAGGAAGGATAGTGGAATTGATGTGTTAAAAATAGTTTAAGACATAGTGGCAAGATCATCCATCCATAAAAGAGCACTATCTCAAGAAAATTGGACACCTATGCAAATATGTGGAGATAAACATCAAAAAAAGGATACATGAATATCAATTCTTGTCTGGATGATCAATTGAGCAACCAAAATGTAGAACCATAGTTTCAAGCAACTCTGACTAATGCATAAACTACAGAACTTTTACATCTTTTAAGATGATTTATTCAATAGATACAATACTTAATTTACCATATAGGACTTTAACAAAAGAATCAAAGTCAGATTCAATAATTGTGAGTCCAAATCAGTACCTAAAGGCAATTGAAGTCACCACCTCAAAGCCATAGATTCAGCCAAAGTGGGAAAGTGCTGCAAAACTCACTGCACCATGAAATGTTTTTCTGTTTTGCAAAGAGTCATCGCACGGAAGCTAGGAATAAAATAGAAATATGTCAAACAAAGTTATAACACCTCTAAAACACAAAAACAGTTTCTGCAAATATCTGTTTGGTTTATCTGATTGCTTCTTTTTTATCAAAACAGATATAGTTAAAAACAAAAGCTCCTTGAAGACATTCAGGTTTTTCTTAATAAAACTTTTAACTAATAAGCCTTGCTAACTCCTTAAAACAACCAATAAAAACATGCTAATAAATTACGAAACATGCATAATCAAAACTAACAATTCATTCCCTTGCAAACCATACATATACAACTCTTTTCCTGATAAAACTAAGGCAGATCAAATGACATTATCACTGGACTTGCCAGGAAATAATTGAATGCTACAGTTCAAGCTAATGCTCATCCAGATCAACCATATAAATTTGAAAATAATCTAAATGTATGAAAAGAAACAATGGTTGAGTACCCTTGTGTGTGCTTGTGCCTCTAAAAGATACATAGACAATAAGCACACAAGTGTGCATTACACTACACATGAATGAGCATGACATAGCTACATACCACTTTGACATATATTACTCAAACCAATTGGTGAGTTAAACATTCATCCCTATATATACAACAAACATTATGAACTTTGCCATAAAAACAGCTTCTGCAAATATCCCTAGGTAATTTGCACAAACTCCTCTTTCGATAAATTCTTCGTCTAAGTAACAAAATATCGAAAAATTACATGATAGAATCCATCTAGTTTCACATTCAACAATGTATTCTATCATTATAACCCCATTCTGAAACAAACACTACATTTCAACCAAATTTTGTATCAACAAACTCTCTTTTACGACAATGATTCACCCAAACACTATCTTTCACCCAAATTTTGCATCAAACACTACTATCATAACCTAATTCTGAGACAAACACTATCTCTCATAATATTCAGAATCCTTATCATGCAGAATTTATCAGCAATGACTTCACTGGTTTAAAAAAAAAATACCAAAATCATGATTGAATAGCAAACAAAAATAACACAAACAGCAACCAAATTTTTAAAATTTCTTAGTGATCAAACAAATGATATCAATGGCCATCTTTAAGATCAATAGACCAGAAACTCTAATTCAAATACCTCAAAATCTTTTTATTTGCTATTTAAAATCATAACAAAGTTCCATAGCCAACATGCATACATTTTCAAATTTAACCTAACTTGGAAAAGATATTTTCGAATCTCACATATCAACAAATTTTCAAAAATAGCTTAATCACAACTTATTGCTTTTGTCTCAAGATTTTGCAATTGTATCAAACACAGACCCAAAAACATATAAATCAATTTTAAGAAACATTATCCAACATTCATCAAAAAAATAAAACGGCACAAACAGAGCAAAATCACACAAAAACAAAACAAAAATATGAACAAATAATTGACATAAACAGCACCAACTCCCAGAATCACAAAACCTTATGCTTGATGACCAAGAAACCTGCAGAAGAAGATAAAAAACATACTCAGCACAAACCCAAAATCACAAAAAACAAAAAACAGAACAGAAAAATTAAAAAAATCCAACAAAAACAGAACATGCAAAACAATCAAAAAGAAAACACAAACTTTTAAGCTTGATGGCAAACAAACTTGAAAAAGAAGATAAAAAACAGAGTTAGAACAAAACCAAAGCACAACCAAACCAACAAAACACAAAATCACAATAAAATCAAAAAAATCGAACAAAAAAGGGCCATGCAAAGCAATAAAAAAGAACCCTGACCTTGAAAATTAATGGCAAACGAACCTGAGGAAGAAGATGAATTACAACCTTAGAACAAAACCAAAACACAAAAAAAAAAAAAAAACAATAAAACACAAACATGCAACACAATCAAAAGAAAAAGGAACCAGACCAGAACCTGTTGTGGAGAAAGAAAAGGGAACCGGACTCAAGTGATGAAAGACATGAATGAGGTAGTGGGAGGGAATGAACGAAATGAAGTAGTGGGAGTAGAGAAATTGAAATGGCACAACAACTCATATATATAGGGGAAAGAGAGCATTTTCTAATTTACCTAAATACCCCTATAAGGGCAAAATTGTAAAAAACAGGGACAAAAATTGTCCTATATAGTTTAGTAGATGAAGAATATTTTGAAATTGAACTTGTCAAGGTTGCAGGCATGGAGAGCACAGAACCTGAACTTGATCATGTAACCAGTAGCCTCGTGAAGCACCGAAGCTGTATCAGTCTGCACATGCAATTTCAATTTACAATTTCCAATTTTCAAAAACTAAATTCAATTCACTAATTCCCAAATTATAATTTTAATAACACTGGAAAATATACTACTAATTTACCTTGCCAAAGGGTGAAACATGTTGTAACGCTGCAATTCGTTCACCAAGCTTCTTTTTTTTTTTTAGGCTATTCAAAATAATAACAACGTAATAATAAAATCAAATTTAGTCAAAAAAATAAAACAAAATACAAAGATCAAATATGTTACATTTTTTAATATAGAAAAAGACTTGTCATCTTTGTTTAAGAATATTGTTGTGTTGATGAGAGAGACATGCAAATACATATTCAATCAACACCAACATCATTCTTAAATAAATAAAATACAGACATTGGATTTAGCTGTTGTCAAAGAATTGAAACCAGTGTTGGTTTGGTGGTTGCATGAAGAAGCAGAAGAAGAATCACTTGAAGTGATGATAGATTTCTGAGGAGTTAATATTACGTTGGTGGTTTCATCAATTTCGTTTTGATAGTTACCAAAACAAAGCATTTTGGGTGTGTTGTGAAGAGAGAAAAGAGAAACTGGTCCCAGTTGTTGTTGTTGTTGGTATGGTCAAATGGTCCATTACTTGAGGTTCATCTTTGGTTTCCATTACTTGAAGTTGAAATGGGATTGATGATTTCAAAGGTTGAAAAGGAAATGTAGGAGGGTTTAATGGAAGAGAAAATGAAAGAACAAGAGGGTTATTTAAAAGAGAGAGAAACAAGTGTTAATAAGTGGCAGGGAGGTAAGAGACATTTGTAATCACATTTGTGTCACTGGGATATGATATGTGTGAAACTATACTCAAAATGAAAAAAAATGTGAAGTTACTAATTGAACAACAAACATTTTTTGATCTATGGTCAGAATTGAAGAACAAATGTTTTTTGGTCTGTGATCAGTTTTTCAACAGTTAATCCATACGTTTTTTACACACTTTTTTTTTTACCACATTGATGGTGTTTACAACCTATATTACCAATCCCACCTATAAATACCCCTCCATACTTCCCTAATTCCTCACACCATATCACTTTCTCCCCCTCCTCACTCTCTCTCTCTCTCTCTCTCTCTCTCTCTCTCTCTCTCTCTCTCTCTCTCTCTCTCTCTCTTTTTCTTTTCCAGTTTCTCATTGGGGGCAAAAGTGATCAATCTTCTTCGGGGTAAAATAGTGAGTAGCCGACTTAGGGAAGTAATCAACCCTTGGGATAAGTTTAAATATCCTTTTTTAAACCCCAGAAACTTTTTACCGTTGGTAAAAATAATCTTCTTCGGGTAAAAAAAAAACCAGATTTAAATTTAGCTCAATGGTTGATGATGTATTTTCCCCAAGAAGGTTGCTCACTATTTTACCCCACAAAGATTTTTCACTTTTGCCCCCAAGAGGGAGAAAATAAGTAGAATAAATTAGTGAATTGGAATAAATTATTGTATTGTATGAATTCTATTAATAAAATGAGATATTGTTATATGCCTCAATTTTTTTTATTTTATATTTGCTTTTATTTTCTAATATTGTATTTAATGAATAAATATTAATTTAGTTCATTTACTTTTATTTATATTTGTATTTTTTTAATGAATAACATCGAATCAATATTTATTTTAAGTGCATAAATAAATTATAATAAAGTTAATAAAATAATTTAGAATAAAGGGCTAGATGTAACCATAAAAAAGAATAAAGACCTAATTGAAAATTATTTAGTGCATTGGCGTGAGTTAACTCAAGCTGTGCGTGACTTAAGTCACGTTAAGAATACACTAGCGCATGTTAAGTCACGAAGCGTGGCTTAACATATGTAAAAAATACACTAGCGCATGTTAAGTTGTGTAGGGGCATTTTAGTCTTTTACTTTGGAAATGAGCGATACAGTTTGGGTAATGAGCAGAATTCAAAACTGTGTGTTTCACTCTCCAATGACTCATTTCAATTCCCCCATCATCATCACACCACACATCACTTCTAAGTTCTAACTTACTCCCTCCGTCCCATATAACAAGCAAAAAAAAGAAAAATAATCACACTTATTACGAAAACTACTAGCCCTCCGGTCCTATTTATAAGAAAATTTTCAAAAAAAAAATTTGGTCCAATATATAAGAAAAAGTCACAATCTTTTCTAACCCTCATTTAATGTTTGTCTTTTTAATATTATAGGTACTAGATCATCTACATTTTTAAAAGTAGATATATGCAATATTATCTATTTAAAATTTCCAAAACCAACAACATTTTTTTAATAAAACAAACAACTTAGTTAATTTAATTGATCCTTCAAAACAAATGTGCAGATCTATATAAAATATGGTTGAAACATTATGGAGAATGTCGAGACTGACTCCAAACAGGTGAAATTATACAAACTTATAGCGAGACATTTCCACAAATTTTGTAATATATCGAAGAAAAAAAATGAGAATTGGCCAAAGGTCAATATTCTCATTTATTTTATAGCAAGGACAACTTTTTTTTATTTGGTACAAATAGGAAGGCCAACTTTATTAACATGATGATCGTGTTTATAATATTATTTTTAAAAAAACATGGATCCTTGAATCATTCATTCAAATCTATGTAATACATAAAGACAAATCTGAGTTCAAGACATACACATAGGACATGGTACACTCTATATAACAAAAGACAACACTACACTATCAATGTTATAAATAAACCAGAATTTCTCCAAAATGCTGGAGCACCAATTTTGATTGCAGCCCCTTGAGACAGTCGTTGAAGTTTGCAGTAGTGTTTCCAATCCCCTCCAATTTCCCAGTGTAATTTAGGGCTTTTTCAATGAATGCATTAGTGCATTTCCATACATGTCCCATGTCATCAGTAAAATTACAATTCCTTGTGTCCTTTGAAAGAATCGACTCCAAATAACGATCATAAGTTAGCGTCTGCAATGAAGGAAATACAAAAATACTAACTTGTTAGAATATCATAGATGCACGGTAATATTTGTTTGATATAGATGATGATTTTCAAAATAATTAATACCAAAAAATCTTATTGTGCATCATCCTCACAAAAAAACTTGACAAAACTATATGTAAAGTTCCTAAGATCATGTGCATAAGGAACAGGAAGACTTCCAATTACAAAGTACAATCCCATATGCTCCTGAAACATAATTCGGTTTAATCTTTGAAACAACGGCAGAGTATGTTCTTACAAAGACAACCCAAAACAATTTCGTTGGAAGATTATATTGAAGCCCATCGTAACCTCTTTTGCTGAGTATACACAATTTAATATTTGGAGTGTTGTTTTGCATATGTGTCTCGAACCATTCGATAAGATTTGACATAAGAGTTACATGTGTCTAATATATGTCGCAACTCAGTCACAATACTGCGCTTTATTGAGTCTTTATCATCATGACATCATCCATGCTGTTAAGGCAAACAGTGAAAAACCGATTAAAATATTGAGAAACGGATAACAATATATAAAGAAAAAAAATACTTACAGCAAAATTGTAAATAAGAGTTTAACCAACGAACCACTTTGTTTTCTGGCTCTCACCCTGCATATACACAACCTATTAAATATTGGGATAAGCATATTTAATATCTCACGCGTGTACACTTTTGCAGCAGACTCTTCCAACTTAGCCAATGTGATTGCAACACATGATCCCCAAACGAGGACGTAAAATCTGCCTCAACTTCTCTAAACCGCATGTAATTTATCCAACGCATAAATTGTTGCATAAAATCTAACAAATTATCCTTTAAATTTACATACTTAACGAATTCTGAGTGTAGTCCCTCACATCGAGACGTTGTCCTAAATCCAGCAAAGAAATTACCCCTAATCTGGGTTGTTGCCCACATTTTCCGCTTTGAATACAATTCAGAAACCCATATGTTGTTTTCAAGTCCAAACTCGGTAACCATCTTATCTCATCTAAGCTCAAACTCATTGACATCAAAGTCTCCTAGCATGCATTTCTTAAACTTTGTTACAAATTGCAGGTTTTTCACATTAGTAGTAGCACTGCGTATCAAATGCCAGGAACAAAGACGATGACGAGCTTTTGGAAATACTTTTTTAATAGCATTGTGCATGTCATTATCACCATCCGTAATCACCGAAATTGGAGTCTTACCACCCATAGCCTCAAGAAACCGTTCCAGCAACCATGAATATGTTTCATTAGTCTCCTTTACAACAATAGCAGCAGCAAACACAATACTCTGATTATGGTGGTTAACCCTAGAGAATACCACAACGGGACACTAATATTTTTTTTATAAGTAGCATCAAAAGCCAGCACATCCCCAAAAACAGACTAATCCTTCCGAGCAGTACCATCACACCAAAACAACTGCTCTAGACCACCGTCTTTGTCTATAGTGTGACTACAATAAAAACCATCATCTTTCAATGAACACTCTGTTAGAAAATCCAGTGTCTTTTTTGCATCACATACAATGCTCTTTCTTTGCCTTTGTTGCTCATTATACATGTCCACTCTACGATACCCTACTTTGTTGTAACCTCCTGCCTGATGAGAAAACAAACCAAATATATGTCTTGTCTTCACCCCCACATTTCTCATAATGCTCATTTGATACTTGTCATACTCATTCATTTTCCTATGTGTTGGAAGCATATACCACTAAAAACTTTGTCTACAAATGAATGGTTGTGCACATCACATATAAACTTAATGTACCACCTTCCACAGTTAGAATCCACATGAACCTGACATCTTGCATCACAACCACACCTAGATTTAGGCTTGGCTTTCGTTTTACGAATATAATTCCTATCATTTTCCATTATGTGACCTTGTCTATGGCACACAAAAGTCTGTTGTGTAACTTCTCCCCTACAATTTTTCACTACCCTATCCCTCCTACCAGCAAATCCTTTGGTGCTAGGATACCAGTTATAAAACATGAAAGCCACAGAAACATCCGGAAAGTGGAACAACATTAAATCTTCAACACTTACTTGCGTAAAATTAACTTTTGCAATATATTCCGGACCATCAACTGTTGTTTTTTGACCAAATGTG
This sequence comes from Medicago truncatula, assembly GCF_003473485.1. Lineage (NCBI taxonomy): Eukaryota > Viridiplantae > Streptophyta > Magnoliopsida > Fabales > Fabaceae > Medicago > Medicago truncatula. The sequence goes on from NC_053049.1 coordinate 4,540,717, forward strand.
CAGCCACCACAACCGTTTTCATGTTCATCTTCATCACTATCACTATCAGAATGTCCATTATTGCAACTGCCTTCAGCCTCGGCCCCATAATCTAAATCAACTTCATTACCCTGCTCAATAAAAGACGAATTTACTCAATTAATTCACATATAATCAAACAAACTTACGATCTTTGCGATAAAAAAGCTTTTTTTTTTTTATGGACAAATTAAAAAACTAACTATACCTGATCATTTACAAAATTTTCAGAACACCATTCTTCTTCTTCAGCGATAACTTCATTTTCGTAATTTTTCATTCCGCCGTTCTCTTGATGTCAGATCTAGGGCTACGATGGATGGAAATAAACTAAGATTATAAGATTTCAGGTTAGAGATAACTAATATTTGAGGCTAGAGAAGAAAAACAAGAATGTGAGTGGTGTTTGATGAACTTGGTAGATCTTTGAATCCGAAACAAGATGAACTTGGTAAATGTGTGTGAGTGGTGTTTGATTAATGAAATCTTCAGATCCAAATTAATTTGTAATATAACCATATTTTGTGTCATTTATTATGTATACCTTTTTAATAAAAATCAATACAAAAACATTAATTATTTCTGGGGTCAAATGTGTAATTGTGGAAAATATTGTGGTGTGTCTATAATAACATTTAACACAACATTGGGGTCAATGTCGAAAACTATATAAAATCGGAAAAACTGGTTATCATATGTATTTTGATTTATTTTCATTTTTGTACACCATACCAAAGAAGATACACTCCGGTAGGCTAGATGGCACAGCATAAGACATCACAATTGCAATAGTACTTCTTTCAATTTTTTTTTATTTTTTTTTGCAATAGTTCAGTTAATTCATGATTATTAGCATTTTACATTCTTTTACAATAACACACAATGTTTGAATTTTTCAAAACAAAATGACTCATATTGGGCTTCAGCCTAACATAAACATGAGAAGAAGAAAAAAAGAGCTTGAAGATTGCTGTTTACACTAAAAGACTTACTATCACCCACCTAAAAATACCAAAATATCTTCAACGGCTGCAATTCGTTTCAAAAGAAAAATTAAATAGCGAAAAACAATTAACTACTGTACGTAGAAGATATTTTGATCATTTTCAGATGTTTAATTTAAAGTGTATGATGATATATTTCTTTTAATATTTATCTTAATCTTCCCGTTCTAGGAGATAATGATCCTAATAATTTGGAATTTGACAAAAAGTCCGACAAAGAATTGTTACTCAAATTCAAACTCACGCTAAGAGAGTGCTTACAAATCATACATCAAATTAACATAGGAAGTTAAACTCACAATCTTGCAGACGAGTCAACAACTTACCAACTAAAGTAGTTTTAAGGGCAAATTTCTATAATTAACATTGTACTTTTAAGGAACTTTAGGTTGAAGGAAGGTGTACTAAAATGGTAAAGTGTTTTTGTGTATTAGCACGTGATCCATGCATTTTTTCTCTTTGACTGTCGTCATAACATGCTTGGTCAAAAGAACATCAAATCTAATTCCCAATTCCATTGTCAAAAGAATATCAAATCCAGTTCCCAATGATTTTTTCTCTTTTCTATGGTTTTGTATTTGTAGGTTGTTACACAATCAAAATAAACAATAACAAAATTTTCTGAACAGAATAAGACATGACGCAATTTATTATAATTAACTTTATTTGAGAAAATACAAGATAGCTAGCTTGGAATGAATTTCATCATATCATAGGAATTATATTGCATATAGAATAAAAGATCATTAATTAAGCACAGAAAGTGGTTAATTAGGCAATGTAGTAGAGGGGATCAGGGAGCTTGAAAGTCCTTTCACCAGTATTGGTTCCAAGAATATCACTCCATTGATCTCCAATGTTTCCAACAATTCTGTATCCTTCTTCCTCCAATTTCTTTCTCTCAGATGATTTGTATGTAACTGCTGTTTTACCATGATATATGGTTGTATTCCTGCAACCAAAAAAATTTAGTATATTTTTTAATGTACATACAAATTAATACTATTTTTTTTAAGTTTAATATAATATGCTAGTTTAAGTCGTTGATTATTTTAGTTATATAATATGTAGTGCTGGATTCATGACAATGACTAAATTGTGAAAAAAGTTAAGCTATATGATCACGAATGATTAGTTTATTGAATTATTATCATTCTTTTAATTAATTAATGAAACGTAAAATTAAACTACTATTAATGGATCTATCATCTCTAGCTAGTTGGCTCATGTTAATTCAATTTTATTAAATAAAATAAAATTAGAAAACTTACTTGAGAATTAACTTCTCCCATTTCTTAAAGCCAGCACGTCTCAAGTTCTTAGCTGTAATTTCTTTCTGTTTGAGTGGTCTGCCTGTTAAGAACGCAATCTTGATACCAAGAGACAACAATTTATTGTACAATTTTTTAGATTCAGGAAGTGCTGGTGCTGTTCCAAGATCAACCCATTGATTAAATAATGTATCATTGTATGGTTCCACCCTATCAATTCATTATATATATGTGTTAAATAGCATATATATACAAAAAGTAAAACAAAATGCAAAGTTAGAGTATGAAAACTAAAGATAAAGATGATCGATCATACCCAAATCCGTGTTTAGCATAATATGGAAGATTTGATAGTGAAGTTTCATCAATATCAAAAACCCATATGTCTTTACCAGTTGTTATATTAAGAGTCTTTGCATAGAAATAACCTTCACGGTTAACTGCTTTAGAGTCAGCTCTATATTGATCACCTAACATATAGTTCCCAATATATTTCTCACATTCTTTTGGTATAGTTTTCCAATTTATGATGTTGTGTGCTTCAATACCAAGTCTCCAACTAGCACATGATACTTCTTCAATGTAATGGCCACCTGAGCCAGATTTCACTCGAAGTGGGAAAATTTGGTTATTTGAACCATGATCATCATCATGGTTTAGAATGTTACCATGACATGTAACTAAGAGTGTAACAAAAAAGAAAATGAGGATCTTCTTCATTCTTAATATAGTTGTTCACTTAATTGCTTATTGTGTTGTGGAGGGTTTTGTTCTTTATATAGACATTTTCTCTAGTTAAGAGAAACATGGTTGTCAATATAATAATAGGACAATGAAAAATGTGTACAAATTATTTATTATATATTTCTTATTCTTGATTGAAATGAGGAATTAAATATTTTAAGACTACTCCTTAGTCCTTAGTATGAATCGCCCTATCGTAAAAGGGTTTAAAGGTAAATCAAACCTTTCAATTTAATTGGGTATTACCGATTTAAAAAATTTTGTGGTCAAAAGTTGGAACCCATATGTTATGCATGGATGATATATATATATATAAATGAAAGCTTATAAAGAGTCTTGGCGTGAAAGTATTTCCTTTCAAACAAATTAAATGAATGAACTCGAAAAAGCAATCTAGTGTTAAAGTTAGATTCTTATGGTTTCTAAGTTAATGGATTAAGAATACAAGCGTACGAGTTAAGATGCAAGAAACATCATGGACAAAACTACCTAGGTAAAATGCACAAAGAAAAGAAAAAATATATACACAAAATGCATATTCAAAAGTGAAAATGAACGTATATATGAATGAGTTTTATATTCCTTTTAAAAAAAAAAATGAATGAGTTTTATACATTGTTCTTTCAATCTCGTTGGAAAGATATGTTATCTTGTGAAGACAGATGCATTTATCTAAAGACTACAAAAGATTTTAGAAGTTGTTGACACTACTAGAAAAAACAAAATTAGCGAGGGAAATTAGTGACGGAAAAAATGAAATTCCTCACAAATTTCATAGTCGCAAAATTTAGTGACGGAATTAGAGAGGGATTTCACATTTTCCCTCACAAAATTTCTCTCACTAATTTTTGTTTTTTTAGTAGTGTGAGTCTAATTTTCGAATAAACTGTACAATTTAATAAAAAATATTTTTATTCTCTTTTTTTATTATAATTATTATTTTTTTTACTAAAAATGCTAAAGAATCACAAGAGTATTTTTTTAGAGGTCCATATTAAACACACCTATATTTTAATTCTTATTTAATATAGATATATTGTATACACTTTAATTTTGTTTAATTAAAAGCAAAAGCTGAGCAGTGGCATTCAATAGTCAGTTAGCAATTTTCTTTTTAAAATGATGTCTGTTAGTCTTTTTCTTAAGGGAAATGCTAACCGGTGTCCCGGGGCACTGATTAAGGATATGAAAAAGGAAATTATATAGTAGTTAATACATTGAAATTGTGTAATTAATTTATAATAATGTCAAAAACAGTTTCTTTTGATGGTAATAATTCCCTTTTATGATATGCTTAACCAGTATCTTGGGAGCACCGGTTAGCATGACCCTTTTCTTAAATAAGAACTTATTTAGGTATTGTTCGAAAACAACTTTAAGTAAAAGAAATCCTATTCAATTCGAAGCATGTTCCATGCTTGTTGGTTTTATTCAAAATGTGAAGTTAATCATGGAGTATGAACGTCTCATTAAATGATTTTTAAGTACAAGAATCCGGCTCATACGTCTCATTAAATATTTTATTCGAATTGAATAGGATTTCTTTTTCTTAAAGTTGTTTTATTCGAAGAAAAAAAACTACAAGACGAAGAGTAGAAACTTCACTAACAACAACTAATATAACAATCGATAAGGAGTAAAAACTCAAGTAAACACTAAGAATCCTCACTATCATATCTCATATCTATTCGAACCCGATTATCTATATGTCATGTGCCTTTCATCACAAAAGTTCTTAAAAACTTGTTATATCTTTTAATGAAGAGACTCATCTCTTTATCACTTGAGACATCATTGTTATCACTATTTCTCCTTGTCCTTTGTCCATTTTCTTCATGCTTAGTTAATTGAATGAGCTCCTTCTCATGTTCTTCTACTTTATCAAAGAGTATGGTAATCATTATTGTAGTAAAGTTTAGGTCAAATGCATCTAAAAGTCCTTTAAGTTTTTCGTTTTTTCCAAAGTGGTTATTTAAGTTTCAAAAGTCCCAAACAAGTCCTTTAAGTTTCAAAAGTCCCAAACAAGTCATTTTAGTTTTCGAATCGTTTCAAACAAGTCCTTTTAGAGGATGATGGTGATGATTCAGATGATAGCAACAAAGAACATTATCCACCATTTGCCATGCCTAAAAAAATGACTAATTTTAAGTGGATGTTGGAAGTCAGATTTGGTACCAAAGACGAGTTCAAGGAAACAATTACCAATTATGCTATCTACAATTGGACTTGTTTGAAACGATTCAAAAACTAAAATGACTTGTTTGAGACTTTTGAAACTTAAATGACCGCTTTGGGAAAAATGAAAAACTTGAAGGACCTTTAGATGCATTTAACCTAAAGTTTATGGTTACTTTATGATTTGTATTGTTAATTACTTTATGAAAGCGAATTAATTGACCTCAATCATTAAGTTAATAAAGAGTATTTCTAATTCTATCACAAATGCATCTTTAGTACTATCGTTTATGCAATTTTCCATTTAACACTAAATTAAAGATAGCACGTGATCCATGCATTTTTGATTTATATACGCCAGACCCCAGAAAAGATATGAATCCGAAATGTACGTTTTTTGTCCCTTTGTCATTGTCATGACAAGTGGCATTTAAAAATGTAAGGATGCTCTTGAATTTTGTAAAATCATATTAAATCCGATTCACAATTATTGAAACATATTCAATCATTCATATACTTCATTTTAATGTCAAGGTAAAGATAGTCTGACCAACGTTTGTTCTACCCAGAAATTAAATTCAAGTTCACCTGAGCGATTCATCATTGATGAAGCTCGTTTACCACTTGAACTCAATTGTTTGGTTAAGGGACCAATTTTCTATTCGGAATAAGAACATACATGCAATTTATAATTAAAACCACAAAATTAAGAGAAAGCTATGTAACATGATTAATTTTATTCAATTCAAGAACATAAAAGTTAGCTAGCTTGAAATGGATTACATGATAGGAATATTTCCATATAGAACAAAAGATCAATAATGATCCATTAAGCAATTAGCTAGCTAATTATTCTTTAAGCATAGAGAGATTAATCAAGCAATGTAGTAAAGAGGATCAGGGAGCTTGAAAGTCCTTTCACCAGTGTTGGTTCCAAGAATATCACTCCATTGGTCTCCACTGTTTCCAATAATTCTCCATCCTTCTTCTTCAAGCTTCTTTCTCTCAGATGATTTGTATTGAACTGCAGTTTTACCATGATATAATTCTGTATCCCTGCAACCATAAATTTGAAATTAATACAATTTTTTATTTATGTGCCAACAAAACGTACGTGTTAATAATTGACATGCCCCTCACACATCACCTAATATGTCCTTTTTTTTGTAGTTACCTAATATGTCCTTTTCAGGTTGTATATGTCAGCAATAATTCACCTAGTTTATTTATTTTTATTACTGAAATAATTCACCTAGCTTATTGTTTATCGTATTAATTTATTTTGATTATTATTATATTTAATGTCAAATTATCATGACTTTGATTATTTTTCTTTTTTGACTAGATCATGACATTGAATATACTCTATTGTAAATATAGAAGGTTATGACTCATAATTCCAATTACTTTCTCCTATGAACAATTAATTAATGTTAGAAAACTTACTTCAAAATTAGCTTTTCATATGTGTGGTAGCCAGCTTCTTTCAAGTTCTTAGCTGTAATGTCCTTCTGTTTGAGTGGTCTTCCTGTTAAGAATGCAATCTTAACACCAAGATTTACCAGTTTGTTGTACAATTTTTGTGTCTCTGGTAGTGCTGGTGCTGCTCCTTCATCAACCCATGCATTAAACAATGTTTCGTTGTATGGGTTCACCCTATCAAATATTGTTAGAAAATATATTAACAATGTTGAACAAGAAAGAATTATGTATGTGCAAATTAATTAACATTAACATGGATGCACCCTAACATTTCTAGTCCTTAAAAGTTTATAAAACACATATTTTTTTTGTCTCCAATGACTTGAAATTAATATACTACAATTATTTACAATTGTTTTAAATTTCTTTGTAACATTAATTTTATGTAGTCATTATTTAATTTTTTTTAAGCCAAACTGAAGTTCAATACCAAAATTAGGGTTAGAGTATGAAAAAAAAAAGATTAGCATACCCAAATCCATGTGTGGCATAATAAGGAAGGTTAGAAAGTGTAGTTTCATCAATGTCAAACACCCAAAGGTCTCTACCATCTTTTAGATTGAGAGTTCTAGCATAGAAAAAACCTTCACGGTTAACAAATTTAGAGTCAGCTCTATATTGGTCACCAAGCATATAGTTACCAACATATTCTTCACATTCTTGAGGAACAGTTTTCCAGTTAATGATGTTACGTGCTTCAACAGCAACTCTCCAACTAGCACATGACACTTCTGGAATGTATTTTCCACCTGGACCAGTTTTCATTCGGAGAGGGAAAATGTTGAAATTTGATTCATGTTCATGGTTTTGAACATTACCATGACATGTTGCTAAGAGTGTGACAAGAAAGAAAAGGAGGATCTTCATTCTTATGTGTATGTTTCTTGTAACTTTGTTTGCTTATTGTTGTTGAGGGTTTGGTTCTTTATATAGACAATATCTCTATAGTTTTGGGACTATAAGGTTGTGAAAATAAAAATAGGAAAATGAAAATGATAAACTTTTTCTTTTTTTTACAAAAAGATATATGTGGTCCTACAAAATTCCTGGAAAATATATTTTATTGAAAACAAAAAAAATCAACTCGTTTTAAAATGGAAATCAAATATGAGTATTGAAACCCACTTTGATTATGAGAATGTGTTCCTTTATTGAGGTCTCAGATTCGATTCTCTCCGATGTTAATTTAACTTTTTAAAAAAATAAAAAATGGAAATTGGTCATCTCATATGTAATTTATAAATGAGAGAGATAATCTTTCACATTCATCAAGAGAGTAAAACATATGAAGAATTTAAATTAAGTGAGGTTGAATCGCTATATAAGATCGCATTTTTAACTCTCATGCGTAAATTATACATAGAGAATCTATTAATTCATGGATTTCAATATTTCAAAACTACTACTGGTATGGATGATATTATGTCAAAACTGGGTAGTTTATAACAATTTTTGTGGTCAATATTATTTGATGCCCATATTTTGTAAGAAAAAAAAATTATCTGATGCACATACGTTATGCATGGATAATGTTATGGATAATATGATATAAACGAAACAAAATTCAGTATATATTATTGGCTTAATTAAGTTTTTAGGCCCTATAAATATTCATAGTTTTGTTTTTAGTCCCTACAAAATAAAATCACACTTTTTACTCGATGTAACATTTTCCTTAAGCATTTTAGGGACTAAAAATGTTGATGGAAATTTTTGATAGAGACTAAAAATGCTGATGAAATTTTTTATAGGGACTAAAAATGCTGATGAAAAATTTTATAGAGACTAAAAAGTATGATTTCATTTTATAAGGACTAAAAACAAAATTGTGAATATTTATAAAGACCGTTTACTTAATTAACCCTATATTATTTAATGGGAGTTCATAAGGTGCATCTTTCCATGGTTTTTGTTTGTTTTTCGAACAGGGTAATAACATCTTTCGATCGTTGTTTTTTTTTTTTTTTTTTTTTAAATAGTTTAGTGGTTAAAAAGATTTTCAATTATAAAAATATTTTCGTATTTTCTATAATATTTAAAAAAAAGTACATACACAACAATTTTTTATACGTTTTCTTCACTATATTATTTTCAATATTATTTATTTACCAGACGCCAAAATAATATATTAAGGTACTACAATGTTTAAAATCATGTCACATATTTTTTTATTAAATGATAACTCATTTAAGCATTGTTATAGACAACCTTTATTTTTAACGTATTTTTTTAAGGTTTAAGAACAACTTTAACAATTTTGCCTAAAAACGAAAGAAAAAATTGTTGAAACAAAAATGTTAAATTTTTCAAAAGTTCAATAAGAATTATTCTGATTTAGTTTGAAGCGTGTTCCATGCATTGTCTGCTTTTGAATGCTAAGATGTGAGAAGGAGGTACATGGGTCGCTCTTTGCCCACCCATTCATCTGTCTATGCATATAAACACCTAAAAATAATCCGGATGGACCACTAAAATAAATCATACGAAAAATTTATGTTTTAATAAATATTAAATAAAAAGTTGACCATTAAAAAATTAAATTACATATATTTGAATTTGAAAATGATTATCTACACATTTTCAATGACTTAAGTAATGTAGTAAAGCGTATTGAAATAGAGAAAATGGTGTATCAAAGGATGATTTTATTTAAAAATCAAAGATATTATAGGAATTTTTCCTATAAAAAATTTAAATATTTTTTGTGAGGTGGGCCATGGCTCACCAGAGCCTTAAAGGGGCTCAACCACTCTTTGATGATGATATAGGGGCACAAAAGCGAAGGACATTTGTTATGGTGATTTTTGGTTCATAATGTTTTTTTTATTGTTTCTTCAAATTAAAAAAATTTAGCAAAAATTCATCACCATTGGAATAAAAAAATTTAGCAAAAATTCATCACCATTGGAATAAAAAATTACCATCATCTAGGTCAAAATTTTAGATCATGATAAAAATTGCAACAACTTGTGAAACTGTGGAATCAAAATCCCTTGTTTTAAGCTAAAATATTTCTTTCTGTCTTTTATTTTTGGGTAGAAATACTGCAATGTCTTTTTCATGCATGAGAAACGTGGTCATTATTTTACTCAATAATGCACAACGAGAGATAGATATCATTGTACCCATATTGTCCAAAAAAAATATATCATTCTACCCACTGCCTTAAAAGATAAACCACTTTTTTGTTTTTATAAAAAAAAAATGAAACTCTAATATTTAGAAATAGACAAAATTATATTTCTGGTCATTTTAATTGATCCTTTAATTTTTTTTTTGTTTTTAAGTAGGTTGTTTAATTTAAATTTCGAAAGGTGAACGTCGTAGTCTTTTATTTATTTATTTTTTGGTCAAGTAATCCAGTGGCTAGAGCTCACACAATTAAATTGTGGAGAAGTGGAGTGTCCAGGGGTTCGAACCTTGGCCCTTGCATATAATATGCAATATCCCTAGCAACTGAGCTAAGCTCAAGGGAAAGGAAAAATCAGTAAATAAATTTTAATAACTAAATAAAAAATTACTGTCTTCTTTAAAAAAATAAAATTATTGAAGTTATTTTTCTTTATCTTCAAAATCCATATTTCATCTTCTTCCTCTTAATTAATTAAAAAATCTAAAACCCCAAAATATCTGAAATCCATCTTCGTCTTCCTCTATCTTCATTAAGAAAATTTAGGTTCTTCCAACCCATGAACAGCAAAACCCTCAACTTGTTCTATCAAGAACACATCAACTCTTGAAACCGAAATGTTAAAACCAAAAAAATATTCTTAACATTTTTCTTACAGGAAAAGTATTCGTACATAACCTGTGAGTAATACTTATAATATTATGGACTGATTAACCAATATAATAATAATAATAATTCACACCAAGTCTCAAACTATCACATGATATATACGGACTAATGTAGAGGCCATGACATATTGCTAACATTAGTCTCTTTTTAATGACAAATGGTAATAGTTAATTTGTTAAATTAATATTTATTAACCTAAACTATTTGAGGTACCCCCTACCCAGCTCGTGTAGCAACTAACAACAAATAAAACGAGCAATATATTCATTGATATGAATGATTCTAGCTACCTGTCACCTTTTCAACTTAATTGTTTATTGTTGTGGAGGGTTTTGTTTTTTAAGGAGACGATATCTTTAGTTTTTTTTTTTTTACTCAATAATATCTTTAGTTTGGGGCCAAATAATCGTGAAATGTGAATATATTAGGATGGAGTGTTAGCTGGTAATAAGACAATGAGGAAAAAGTTAATGTACGATTTATTTATTATATTGTCCCTGAAAACTTTAATGAGTAAATATGTGGTCCCACAAATTTAAGGGGGTGTATTGGATTGAGATTTCAAAGAATTTTAAAAGATTTTTTTGTTTAATAAAAGTCTTGTGGTATTTAATCAAGATTTTTAAGGAATGTAAAACATTCTTGTGGTATTCAATTAGGATTTTCAAGATTTTTTAATGAGTCCAATGAAATTCAGTGGTATTCAATTGAGATTTTGCATAACTTAAAAATTGTCTACCGGTATTCAAAACTCTACGGATTTTAATGGATTGTTATGAGTAATGGATTTTGTGAGATTGTTTAGTGTAAAATGTACATACTAACAATCTCACACCTAGCCTTGAGACTTTTCTATCTCTCACACATAGCCTTGAGATTTTGTGATACTCTTCCAAATATATTTTTTTTTTTTATGTTTCTTCCAAATTCTTTTCTGTTCTACTGTAACAATGTTTTACGTTCATTAAAAAAATAATCTTTTCAGATTATATATTTTGTTTGGCAAACTTATTGTCGAAATCATCATGCCTCTAACTTGCACTTTTCTTAACATAACTTTTACGTTCATTAAAAAAAAGAATGTACTGTATAATCTTGTGGTTAATTTACCATCTACCTATATATCAAATTATTATAAAAATCAAAACTTTACGTTCATTGGAATTATAATAATTTTTCTACTTGCATTTTTTACCTGTAACATGCATTTTTCAATCAATTTATTATAATCAATAAACTAACATAACTTATTTTTAGGTCTATTTGTTTTGATATCATATGTCTAGAATTTTTAAGATCAATTAACCTGCTAGTAGTATATTATCTAATAGTCTTTTTTTTTGAAGAAATATTACACTCATTGATTCAATGTTTTTTTTTCGGTTGATTTATAATTTTACTTTTGTTTGAGATTTTTTGGTCTGTACTGTATCTTTAAATTTATTGATCCTTTTAAAATCTTTAAAATCCATTAAAATCCTTTAAAATCTATATCATGAATCCATTAAAATCTTGCAAAGAATCTTGATTGTAAAAAGTCTTTCAAAAAAAGTCTTTTAAAATCCCACAAAATCAATACAATCCAACAAAGTCTTTTAAAATCTTCAAGATTTTTTCTATCAAAACAGTCTTTTAAAATCTCAATCCAATACACCCCCTAAAAGTAAAAATCGACTCAATTAACACGATGGGTTCAATATTTCAAGACTTCCAAAGATAAATGAAACTTTTTTTGTGGTCAATATTTATTTTTATGGAGCCCACGTCCCAAAATAAATAAATTATATAGAACCCATGTGTTATGCATGGGTGATAATTGGAATAGGATTCCCTCCTAGGTGCTATAATCAGTGATAGCCGTCCGACCACAATTAGATGACAAAGATTATTTTAACTAAAAATATACAGTTTTTAATTTCAACTGTTCGATTTGAGATGAACGGTTGAGATAAAAAATTGCATGAAACTGTGTGCTGATTTTACAACAACAAAACTTGGTCCGTGATAATTATACAACGACTGCTTATTTTTCTACCCTATGAGCTTCTCGCACATTCTATGCAGTTTGGATTATAGAATCCGAACGACATAAATACATCATAAAAACCTTTAAAAACACATTAAAACATTTCAGATTCTAAAATCTGGATAAGATGCAAGAAAAACTTATAGGGTAGAAAAAATAACAATCTTATCCCGTAGTTTGGTTCGTGTTTTGGATAGAGAACCAAAAAAAATGATGGATTTGACTTGGTTCGGTTTTTCAATTTTTTTTCTTATCAGATATATTAAACCAAACAGATTAAAAATGAATTTGCACTAAATCGGTCTTTAGAGTAGTTTATTTTGGATTTGACTTCTCTCTTAGTAATGTGAGAAAAAACAATTGATATTATAAGCACACATAATTTGTATTTCATGCTCATATAATATCATTGATTGATTTGTTTATAAAATCTTTTCAATAATAGATGTTAGTTGTTAAATTAATATTTTACTCATAGTCCAACTTTAAATACAAGACTTTCAGCTCTGTATCTTTTAGTTTAAACCAATTGAATTACTCAACTTTCCTTACTTACAAATGGTTGATATTATTTGCTATATATTGTAGCTCTGTCGATTTTTTCTCCTACTCTAACTAATGCTTCCTTCAAGCCAAATAAGAATCTATTGTTTCCTTTGTTATGTGCTTCTTTCGCTTATTATAAGTGTTTCATTTGAGTTGTGCGCAATTTTTATGATGATTAATTGTGTTTATTTGATGATAAAATAAATCTAGGTTGAAAATTGAAATACAATAAAAGAAATTCTATCAGTGGACAACATATTTAATGTTTTATTGATATTTTAAAATAAAAATTAATATAAAAAAGATAAATATTAAAAATGAGAAGTAGTATTTTTCATCATTGCAATGACGAAAGAAACGTGCTCATCGTAGTCATTGTCTTAAGAGACGAATTTCTACCATTTAAAAATATTCAAGTTTCGTCTGTAAGATTTAGGTCAATTAATGTCAATGTTATTGTACTAAATATTTTGTGTGATTACTGAGATTCGAACTTTAGATTTCTCCTTTACGTGTGAATTATCAGATGATATTTGTTACTCTGTTAACAAAAAAGAAATCTACCTTGTTGTATCATTCATAGCCTCACACAAATGGTCCACCCTCATAAAACACATTCAATACTTTATCTGACTATGTTTAATATTGATCTTTCATTCTAGTTTCAAACTGAGTGTACATGCTTCATCTAAAAAACACTAATTGACATTAAAATGAAACAGAACTTTGATTTGACTCGGACATATCTTTTAAGGTTGTGTCGTGTGTATGGATTTCATATGGTATTTATCACTCAATTTATAGGAAAAATAAAATAAAAAGAGCGTGCATGGCCAACATTGTCAAATATTCCCTAACTTTTTCTGCTGACAGAAAATTACATGTTAATAATATAAACATTATATTATCTATAATTCACCCATGGATCAAACCTACTAAACTACCCCATTAAAAATAGATATAAATCAACGCTGATTCAAGTATTCAACATACCAAAATATTATTAGAAAAAAGTACCATAAGACTGAACAAAATTTGGTTCGATAGTTCACTACTTAAATTAAGATGAGTGTTATTTGAACAACCATTTAATTGACAACTTTTAGGACAACCATAATTTACAAAGAAAAAGTAGAAAAAGTTGGTATTTGCACAAAAACCAAAGCAATAGAGAGATAAAGTAAAAAGTAATGTAAGTATGAGAGAAAAAGTTGTCACAAAAGTTGTCATAAAATGGATGTTCAAATATCATTTCTCTTAAATTAATTGTTTCAGCTACACTCACTGATCTTAAACATAAGGAATAAGGAAAAAAAGTCATTCATTTTGCTGTCAAGTGATGAATTTGGAGTTTAATAGACATAATTGGAAGAAAGGTAAATTTCTTGAATATAGGAAATAGCTAACATTTCTAAATCAATTATTGATGATTATTTGATTATTGATTAATTCAAACATTTAAATGAACCAAACAAAATTCTTCAAACAAGTGCAATTGTTGAATAGCATTATGTACTTTAACACTCGCACACAATCATTCGACGACATCAGAAATCTTCAAAAATTGAATCCCGAGTATTACACGGGCTACAGATTAGTAAAAGAGAGATCGTCAAAAACAGATTAGTTAATCGCTTATGCGCTCTGTTAAGCAAAGAAATGAGAGAAAATTCACTCAAAAACAAACAAAAATTGGCATATGCATAAGTCAACCATGGAACCTCAATAATGGTTTCCTCTTATCCGCACAAAAATTTCTCTGGATTTATTTTCAGCATTTCTCTTGAAAATTTGAAGTATGCATGTATCTGATCCAGAAAACACTGTCATATTGTTCATTTAGCATGGAACATGCTGCTCACATTTTCATAACTCGGCACATTTATAACTGTCACAAGAAAAACGATCTCACGTTAACCATCGGTTAAGATTAGGTATTAGTAAAAGTAATGAAATCCTTATGAAAGGGTAAAACAATAATCAATTACCATCTCCATATGATGCCATAGTCAAAGGTGAGGAAATAATCCTTTGAGATATTTTAGTGATATCATCCAAAGTGATTTCATCTACAGCCTTCAGGAACTCTTCCACAGGCTTCCTGAAAATGGATCACCAATTCTTCCATTAACAAATAATCACATTTCCATTCAAGACTTCAAAGGAATAATTTTTGAAACAACTAATCAATCACTTTTAAGCTGTGAACAGATGGTTTTACCTTTCTCCGTAAGTCAAAATCTGCCTTCCTATATCTTCTGAGGCAATCATCTGAAAAATGTGATTATTAGTAGTTTATACAAGGGCCATAATGAAACAAGTTAAATAAGACTACACGGTAATATTTTATGAGTTAAAGGTGAGAGCTTACTCTAGATTCCAAATTCATAAGAACTGCAGTTTTTGTGGATTTCTTGGCACGGTCAAGCTGTACCTCTGGAACTGTAATTGAAAGTGTTAGTTTAATTTAATCTGGCTGAAATAAAAAATTAATATACTACAGAAACACAAGAAGGGAGCAAAACAAAACCTTTTTCAGGCGTTGCAATTGCAATAAGTTCTTTGGCTGCTAATTCCACAGCTTTTGGTGCAAAATCAGAGCTCTATATCCACAAATTAGTAAATGTGTCAACCGTATTATCCATGTAACTGAGAAAGCCCAGAAACTGCAAAGAAATTTCCTTACAGTGCTTGCATAAATGCCGAATAGTCCTGTATTGTTGAAGATACTGTTGAATGCAGAAAAGGATTGAATCTGCTGATATTCATTCAACACGCGAAGAACTGGATTCAATTGTTCATTCAAAACAAGTCAAAGTATTAGAGAAGATATATTGAAGATTGTTTTTTATTAGAGCAAATAAAGCATCATAAATAGATGAAGCGATCCCAACTCAATTGGCACTACTATTAACAACAATCATTTGCCAACACACACACATATATATGTGTGTGTGTGTCTGAAAAAAAGCAAGAGTACAAAAACATTGGGAGCAAGACCCAACCCATAAGGGCAAAAATTACCAACAAATTCAATAACTAGGAACTAGCTCTATTATGGTAAAAGTCATTGCAAATAAACCCAGGAATGAGAAGAAAAAAGGAAATACAAATATAAAACACAATGTCAAAGATCATGGACCAAACTAAACTGTACAAAGAAGACATAGGCAAAACTTACATAGCCTTGAGTGCATCCCTTTACCGGGGCCCCCAGCTGAGAATGAACCACCTCCACCCATAAGCATCTACATGACTCAATTATTACTTGCATTCAATTACTACTTGAAATCAGAAAATCAGACACAAGATGAATACCTGTAGAACAGTCAAAACTATAGCATCTTTCTCCTTTTGCCAGCCACCAGGAACTTCAAAAGCAATAGCAACATGTGTAGCCTGCCTTGCAATATATTTTAGCAGGTAAATAACAGCATTTTTTTGTAACGGAATAAATTAAAAAAGAATGAGATACAAGATAATATAAATGGTGTTATGTAAAAATTGAAACATACCCCTTCTTCACCGTGGCGACGGAAATCACCTCCAACATAGGTAGATTTTGGTTCTTCGGAACGGGGAACACTTGGTAGGTCAGCGAGAAGAGGCTCAGCAACAGATAGAAACTCTTCATGATCTACACCAGATGCAGCAAGTACCATTCTAGGAGCTGTGTAATTTTCCTGATTTTTCACACCTAGAAAAATTAGATTCTCAAATAGATTGTGAGGAAAAAGCACAAAGAAGAAATGTAAGTTTGATTAAATGATACCAGTAATATTCATGCAGTATCAGAAAGGATAACAGATCTTACAGCAACAAATTCCTCTAAACTGGGGCCATCTAGTCTGTTCAGTGCTTCTTCAGGAGCCAAAAGAGGATAAGCCAATGCACCAGAATATCCAGTAGAGTGAATTGCTTCCAAAAGCAAACCCAGTGGATTGTTTTTCAGTTCTCCTAGCTCTGCTTTCACCTTTCGAAGCTGCAAATACAGATGGTTCAACAGGTTCAGAAGGAATGTCATAACAACTATCAACAAAAAATACTATCCTTTCAAATGGGATAGTATGCTTTTATCACAAGCTCAATAGCAACGTATGGGACTTGAACTTCACGCTGGAAAATATAGGATGCTATCACGAGGTTTAAACTTCGCATGAACTTGGGCTATAGAACCACAACAGGTAGTCTTTGCAGTTCAGTTAGCAGTTTCCCTAAGGTTCATCATATCAATTGTTATCAATGTTTTCCAACGGAGTGAGTATCAGGGTTGCTGAGCTAGGGCCTAGTTGGTAGGTTAGTAATTGATTAATAGGGGAGTTGAGGCCAAAGATTGGCAGTACATGATTTGATATTTGGTTTATATGGCCTTGAGCTCTTACACCAGAATGGCTAGCTTTTCTGTTATTGTGGTGCCTAGGTTTGTACCAGCTTCTCAGTACACGAAACGGAAACTTTAAATAGACATAATGCTCAAAGCTTAAAGTCACCAAGATGTAACTTAGCATGAGTTGGTGCCGCTGGAACTTAGAACTTAACAAGATGTAACTAAAGAAAATAAGGAATAGCTTTGTCTCCCATTCATTTACTTATTTACTTATACATAAGAAAGGAACATCCTATATAAAAAAAACTTCTAGTGTTTCATTTCCTAATGTTTTTACTGGCAACAAAGCCTTATATAAGTTGATGGAGCCTATATTATTATTTGCTGCAGAAAATGATGCATGAGCTTTAGAACATAAATGTTAAATGCCAGACCACGAGAAAAGAGAATAACATATTATAAATACCTCTTCATTGACCTCCCAGTCCAAGAAGGCCGGGTTCCTTACACAGTCAACCAGTAATTCAATCATTTGTGGAACATAGGTCTTTAAAGCATCAAATGTGTAACCCATTTGTTCTCGAGAGGCCGAGGCTCCTATATTACCACCAATTGCTTCTATTTCCCTTACAATACGAAAGTGACTACGGTTAACCGTGCTCTTGAAAGCCATTCTCTCTAGCAAGTGTGAAGCCCCGCTTGTCAATGGCGTCTCATAGATAGAACCACAATCGAGATATAACCCAATTGAGGCTGCAGGGTTCTAATAAAAAACCAGAATAAAAGACAAATCAATAATATGCTACCCAAACAAGTCAAAACTCATTCAATCTTAACAGTAGCATTTTCCACTGAACATATATCAACACAAAGAATGCTAGAAACACACACATACCGACGAAGTCTCTGATGCTATTTTGAGTCCATTGGAAAGAGTTGTGATCTTAGTCTTGCTTGGTTCAATATAATCTGGTAGGGTATCAGGAAGAACAAAAGAACTAATTGGTGTATCAAGAGGGGGAAGTGAACTAGAGCGCTCCCCGGTAAGCCAGCTAAACAAACCACCAGAGGAAACCTTTGCAGCAATAGCACTCGAAGTTGCAAATCTAGTTGCTCCCAAGTTGCCAAGAACACCACCCTAAATAACACACATTCATTCATTACACAACATGATACAAACATCCCATGAAACATTGACACAAACACGGAAGTAAAAATATTTGAACGTAACCACATTAGTTAGTGTTGGACACGGAGATGTGACAGACACCAAACACATGACATGCTTTTTTTCAATCTGAAGTACAGGTACAACATATCAAGCAGTAGCATTCACCACACCATGAATCAAACATTGCACAACATCATAAAAGCATCCCATGAAGCATTGACACATACACCGGATATGACACTGATAATGATTTTGAGTGAATTGATTATGTAAAATTGATTCTGACTAAAACTGAGTTAAATGTAGATTTGTGTTTGGATACATTCACGGAAAAGCGAGTTGAACTATACATTTGTGTGTAAAAATCAATTCTAGAAACAAAAGCTACAAATCCTAGCTTCAAGTAGAATAAATTCCGGATGCAAAATCAATTCTATCCGAAAGCAACCAAAATGCCAGAATTAATTCTACACCTACAGAATCAATTTTAGCCCCCTCTATAAGTAAAACTATACATACATTAAGTGAAATATTTGAATGCAACCACATGCATCTATGTCGTGACGGACACCAAAACACACCTTTAATCTGAAGTAGCAACATTCACCACAACATGAATATAACAAAAAAGCTTAAAAGGAATAAATAGAAAAACAATCCATAACATTAACAAAAAAAAAAATC
Organism: Medicago truncatula; assembly: GCF_003473485.1. Taxonomy (NCBI): domain Eukaryota; kingdom Viridiplantae; phylum Streptophyta; class Magnoliopsida; order Fabales; family Fabaceae; genus Medicago; species Medicago truncatula. The sequence goes on from NC_053049.1 coordinate 4,559,964, forward strand.
AATAAAATTTCAAAGTCCTAAACCACCCACCAAACTATTTCCCAGCAAATCACTAAAAAAACAAAATTTTCCTGGCAAAATCATATTTTGTCATCTGGGTCAGTTCCAAAAAATAAAAAGAATAAAATTTACGGTTCTAAACATGATTAATAATAATAATAACAGGTCCAATACAATATACTAAGTCCAAACCTACCCATCAAACTAATCCCCAACAAAACCAATAAAAGTACAATTTTTTCACATAAGAATCAAATGAATAAAAATGGTTGGGATTTGAAAAAGGACCTTGAGATGGCGTTTGAGTGAAGAAGCTGTAGCTCTATACATGACGAATGGAGAAGAAGAAGAAGAAGAAAATGAAACCCTAAATCAGAATCAAAGATTTGTGTGTGTACTGTCTGCCGAGAAACCTATGGTGATTCTATGAAGCAGGGTTAACATAAGAAAGAGAGAAGCACTTTTCTTTTAGAAATGGTCAATTTATTTCTTTTTTATTTTATTGAAAAAACAAACCAGAAACTTGGGCCGGTTTAACCCGAACAAGGCCCACATTTAAGTTGGCTGAAAATAATCAAAATATTCATTTATTAAACTAGATTTTTTTGGATGAAAAAAAAGAAAGATGAGATGAGTGTAACATTTTCTTTTTATTTGTCTTCATCCGATTGTTAGGGTAAGAGATCTTGATAATGCGGACTCAATCGTAAGTAAAGTAAAGTTTGATAAATAATTAGTTAATCATTTTTAAATCAAATTTTCTCGAATAATTTGTCTATAATTGAAAATCATTTACCTTTTAACCAACCACTTGATTTTCTTTTTGTTACAAGGCGAAAGAACAAGGAAAAAAAATCAACAGAATGTTACAAGGTGAAAGAACAAAGAAAAAAAATCAACATACATCAAACTACAGTCTCAAATCAATAAGAAGGTTTCAACAGTGTCGATTGCAAGAGTTCCTCCAAGCACCGATGGTGGAGAACTGTGCACCAAAAGATCTCGATCGGAAGAAGCAACGAGCTTAACCATGAAGTCTTCACAATAGTTGCCTTTGTGAAGGATATAAAAGATCATAAACTGATTGTTATCATGCAACACATCCTTATTGTTGTGGATAACACAACATGAGTTTGAGTCTGGACCAACAATTTGATTTGAGTGCAAAATCTCTAACATAAATATGACAAATGTTTATTTAAAAAATATAATGCGTGTGTCATAGTCTTTGACTTCAATTAAACATCTTAAAATATCACACGGCTTAGACCCTTTAAATTAACTATAAGACTAATCTTTAAATCGACATCAATACATTTAATATGTTTCACATGAGATTAGTCTACCTCTCAAATAGACAACTCCTGGAGTCGAACTCAATGTTTTTAGTCATGTTACCAATTTCCAAGACCATGTTGGTTTCACCATTTCAAAATTTAATAAATGAACCAACTAAATTTATTTAATTTCTCACGATTCTTCCATTTACATGGATCCTTTACAGCATCGTAGATATGCAGATTATAAGAGAGATTCTGGAAAAAGAGAAATTGGATAATATATCTTCAATAAAACCATACAAGTTATGTCAAGAAAAAGGAAAATCATACCAGTATGTATCTAACGATATGTAACCTATACACAAGTTACTTCACACCAAAAAGAAGAAACACTACGTGCATATTAATTATAATGAATCATATTTTACATAACACATTTACAAATTTATATAGGTATCTCCACAACACAAACACCCTAGTGTGACAATTTACTTGCTTCTTCTCATCACATTAGGAAATATAGTGTTGATAACGTCCTTCAGATTCCTGCAACCAACAACTTTGATATTTTCTAGACCTTCAGTTCCCAAAACTTTTTCAGCTGCCTTTGGTATTATACACATTCTGTAACCCAATTTTGCTACTGTGTGTACCCTTTTTTCCATTCTAGTAACCTGTATCATCACATAAATAGAAATATGATATGATCATGACATAAAGGACACCAGGCATGAAATCTAACAAGAAAATGAGTTATCTGAAATATAAAGCTTTCATATCTGGGTACATTAAGCACTTCAATATTGTATTTGGAGTTGGTACATAGTTATACTACTGGATACTCTAAATTGGCCTTAAATAATGAATATCACAATTGAAACATTAAAATTAAGAAGAACATGCTTACCATTCGAAGCTCGCCACCAAGACCAATTTCACCAATGAATGCAATGTCATTTGGAATCGGGAGCTCCAAACAACTGGAAAAAGGGAAAAGACAACAGGGTTAGTAATAAATTTAAGCATATCCACCTTTAAAAAAATTTGAGTCTATAAATTCATGCAGTAACCAACTTTAAAGTTGTTATAATTAGGGTAAAAATTCAGAGAAAACAATAGGAATTATTTTCTTGTATTTGACATTGTGAAAATCTTAATCAAAGAGATCAAGGTACGCTTGTTTATATACATGCCAATTTTGCACCAACAGTGGTGTTTATCCTACACCCAATGATAACCAACTTGAGGCAGTTACAAATCAGTTTAAGCTGGTGTGGCAGTTTCTCTAACTAACTTGTGTGTATTGCAAGACACACTACTCGTGCTGCAGATGTTACACCCCTTCTAAGTTCTAACTAACTCTTATGCCGGCAAAGGACAGCTCAGCAGTAATAAAGCTAGTATACTCACACTTATCATGCATAAATTTTGTCCTCATTGACCTATCAGTCATTTAGCTTACTTTGATATATATAGGTCAGATGAAGGGCCTTTCAACCGACTAACAGACAGATTTCAAAAAGATCATCAGATCAAGCCTAAAATAGTATTCAACAATTAACGTACCAAACTTAGGTCTTGAGTTTTTATAACAGGCTAAGCCTATTTCGTGAAAGCTTAATGAGACCCAGCCTACTTCCAATCCCCTTCCCAATCCTCAGAAGACATTCATCGAATCAGGTCATCAATATTTTACATTATTTGAAAAGAAATTTTAACACAAACCTGCTGCAAATGGCAGCTGCTATTGCAAGATCTCCTGCAGTCTCGGTCACTGTCAATCCACTAACAACATTTAAAAACACAGCCTGTTCAACAAAGGCACAAGAAAGTAGAATATAATCAGTACAAATATCAACATGAAAAAAATACTTGCTGGTTTAATTATAAGCACCAAACATTTGATGGACTTCATAACTATTTTAACAATAATTTGATAAGATAAAAAAGTTTTTTAAAGTGAGAAGTTAGTTAGTTCACATGAAGTTTTTCCGGTAATTTTCAAAAGGCATTTATCAATGAGAGGAGCCAGATGTGAATATTGTTAGTTCGTTGCCATTAGAATTCACTGAAATTATCCACATTACTGCATTTCTAAATTCTCAAAAGGATAGATGGGGGGAGGGCACACAAATCATGCCTTCTCCCCACAGAATAGGGTGAAATAGGCACTTGGATCATTGAATTTTCATGTTATTCTTTTGTGCTATTTGAGATAGTTGAACGGAATAAGAGAAAAGAGAGAAATGTTATTTGAACAACCAAAACTTGACAACGTATTTGACAACCATATAAAAATACACCATTTATAACTATTGATTTGACTTGAGGAAAGAGAAAAAACTAATAAAAAACAAAATCATATCTACACAATATATAAATACGTTGTTGGACAACTAAATGATTGTCCAAATAATTTTTCTCAATAAAAGATGTGCAAACTTGTTGATATTGTTGTTATTTGACATTAATTTTCCTTAGTTATATTTCCAACTTTATCTATCTATTCGGGGTATTTAATTCTCTAAATATTTCAATATTGATAGAATCTACGTATAACGGTAAAATGAAACACGAAATTCATTCACAAACTCTGAGTAGAAAGACAAAAATAACAAACCAAAAAGGATAAATCAAATTTATAAAACATCTTACATGTTCTTGGAGACGAAGTCCTGCTTGCTTGATAAGAACCTATAGTTCAAGGGACAGAAAGATGATCAATGAACAACTTCACATAATAATTTTAGCTGATATGAAATATGGTATGAAAGCAGGGATAAGAATGTTAATGAAATATTTGACAATAACTCACAGATATGATCATATCCGCTCTATTTGCTTGGATACCATTAAATTGCCTTGATCCTGTTGAACCAGAGAGACAAAGCGCCTACGAGGTACAGTTCAAAATTAGCCTAAATAATTCTTCTGAAGGATGACATAGTAGAAAAAGTCAGACAGCTGCTGATAATATTGCATTAGTGTGCTAAAAAATCATCTCTTAAATGTTTTCTTTTAATTTATATTTTTTCATCAAAAAAACAGTGTAGTTCGGCGAATCGTGATGCTTACTGGTTGATCTAAAGTACAGACACTAAATAGTGTATTATTGGCAATCACTAAGCCCAGTGCGCTCTAAGAAATCATTATTTTCTTAGAATGCCTTGCAACTTGCAAACTATCATGATCAATATAGTATCGATAACAAGGGTGATAGTAGTGATGTCTCTCGTAAAAGAACATTCCAGTATAGTAGGAAACCCATACTAGGCTTGACATTTTCAAATACTGAAATAAAACAAAAGTAGAGAAGAAAAGTTACCTGAATTTCAATAAGAAATGTTCGGGATCCATCCATTATTACAGCTACAGCGAGTCCAGCTAAAACATCTGAATCTAGGTCTTGCTCACTAAGAAACATTTCACTGGCATTCGAAACAGCCTGAAGTCCTGAATGTGACATCTCAAAAACTCCAAGCTGACCACATAAATCAAAGAAAACGCAAATCGAACATTAAATTTCCCTAGATCACAATAGTAGATCCACGGTATAGTTATTGTGGCATACCTCATCAGTGGATCCAAATCGATTTTTCACAGCTCGAAGCATACGATGGGAAGTGTACTTCTCGCCCTGAGCATTAATGTTAGCAGTTAGCACAGAGAAAATGTAGTGAACTCAAAAAGTCAATTATAAGTGAAAAATAAATATGCAACGTGTTACAAACAAAACTTCCAGATTTTAATTTAAAAGACATTGTAAAACTAATTTTGAAAATGGAATGGGAAGAACAATGTGCTGCAATCAATCTAAGTATTTTAATGTAAAAAATGAAATTATAGTCAACTATCTCTTTAATGCGTGTTTTGATCAATGAGAAGAAAGAACCATTTTTTAATCTAATGTCATTATTGTTCCACTTCATCCCATCTTCTTTACGTACAATATTGTGACTTTTTGTTATTCTGCAAACACGGTTATCAATACTCGTGTATGATAACACTAAGCTGCAAAAGCACAATCAAAAACCAATGTTTATTATGAAAATGAATTGTGGGTAATGCTAGTAGTACTATTAAGCTACCAGGAAAGCAGGTAGAATTTGCAAATGTCAGAATGAGATCATCAATTCTCTTTCAAAAATTATATGCTGTGAAATGCTAATGCTATAATGCATTCAAGATATAGAATCAATATTTATTTAGAAATGTAACTGGTCTAAGAGCACTTATATTATATATAAAGGGGTAAATGAACCCAAAACAACATGCTAAGTTGCAGACAGTAGAAAATGTAACGAAAAGCACAAGTCAGCTTTACCAACTAGAAAGAAAGATGTAAGAAGGTACGAACTTCCATATACAAAACAACATCAACGATATGCTCCAAGACACGAGGTCCTGCTATGTCTCCAGATTTTGTCACATGTCCAATCTGTGATAAAGAAAAAATAAATTGCAGTCAAGAATGTGAAGGCCATTTTAAAGAAATACACATAGATAATCCATAAATTAAATGCATAAAAGTAATTATTTATTAATTAATACATGCCAGCTTTGCTGTATTATCTAACTTCGTACAGACAATAGAAAAGTGTTCCAACATTTTTAATAACAGTAAATTTAAACAATATAAATAGGTATATCCACACAATTGACAAACATAAATATGCTCACCAATAGAACCGGGATGTTTGTTGTCTTTGCAAATCGAAGTAAAGCCGAAGTACATTCCTTCACCTGTTTCACACTGATTACATGTCATAAACCATGGAACCAACAATTATTTTCACCATAAAAAAGGTATAGCATAAGAATTTTTGACAGATTTGGTAGAGGAAGCAACTAAACTATCTTATTCATGACTTCAACTATGACCAATGACTTGTGACATGAGATAGTAAACTAAATTAACAAATTAAATAATTTAAAGCAACAGAAGACTGCTACATTGTGAATGCTTTTAAGTTAAAAGTTTTAACTTAGATTAAAAAATTCATCTGGCTATGATCACTATTAGGATAATGCGAATCAATATGGAAATTAAACATGAAAGATTTCCTCTCCCACCTGCATAATCCCTCCAGGACTCCCCATTATTCCTTTCAAATAAACAGTTTGTACAGAATCAACAACTAGTGCCCGAGGGGAGATATACTGAACTTTCTTCAATATGTCCTGACACCATAAAAGAAAAATTTAGACTTCAGTAAGATTTTCTACTCAATCTAGTTAAGAATTTAACTCAAACGAACTTCTTGATAGTAATAATAAATATAAATCAATAAAATTCATGTGAAGAAGTAATAATGTAGGAAAATGCCAGAACCTCGATATCATTACTTGAATATAAATAAATATCTGATCCGATTGTTAGGCGGTCTGCTCTGTTACCAATTTGCTCAACACTCTGTCACATGAAAGAGATAAAACAAATTGACATAAATGCACATAAAATAACAGGCCCACATAATTATTGTTGATACATATTTTAAATTAACTATTACACATGAGACAAATTGTCATTCATACTGATATTCCTTGATAAATATTATATAAAAAATACAAAATTAAAATAAATCATCCACCCCAACGGGTACCCGTGCGGATGCACGGGTATCTTACTAGTATTAATAACATTAGAAGACTCAATAAAAGCAAACCTCTTCACCAGAGACATACACAACTGGAGATGCTCCAACATCTTCGTCGCCTTCGGCAAGCATGGCAGCAACCTTCCAACGCAAATGTTTACAAATAAAGCAAGTATTAATAGGGATGACCATGTCCACAAGAGAAAGTTAATCATCTAACTTTTATACACAGTTTTACCATACAAAATAAGTAAATAATTCATACCTGCAACAACAGAGTACTCTTCCCAACACCAGGATCCCCGCCAACTAAAGTCAATGAACCTTCAAACCCAAAATTATAAATAAAGTTACCATTAACACTCAATACGCTTTGTAGTGCGTGTATTAGTGAACTGCAATTAAGAAAGACGTGATAATGTGTACATGGAAGCATTTATTTATATGAGCATTAAAACGAGTTTAAATTTTGATATATCGTCAGTGTAAAAAGTTTTACATGGTCAACAAATCACAACCAAATCATGTGTGGGACTTAAAAAGTAGTCATGATTGAAGTCAATGTCTTTCAGGATATGACAATTACGATTGATCGACAATGTATAAATTTTTATACTGACAGTGTATATGAATTAAATCTTTAAAATATTAGGATCATGGGAAAAAAAGCACAAGAAATAATGTACCCATCACTAAAAGCACCAGAAATAATATACAAATCAAACACGTTCGAGCAAAAAAATTTGTATAAACAATAGAAGAACCACATTTGATGGAAATAGATAAGAGTGGTATGTGGTTCTTCTATTGTTTATAATCAAGAGACTGTTGTTAGACTTAGGCCCCTACACTGCATCATGAATCTGATCATTTTGGGTTGCAAAATCAATCATACACAGAGAAACAAAAAGCAAAAAAACCAACCTCAATGAATTTGGTTTCTGGCATATTAATATAGATAAGAAAATGGATTAAACCTGGTACAAGACCACCACCAAGCACTCTAGAAACTTCATTTCCAAAAGGACCAGACCTGAAATCAAAGCCATATACACAGTATAAAAATAAAGGCACGTATCTACTTAGACTAGAAGTTCGGAAGATGCTATAAAACACCAATACAGAGAATAATACATCCTTCAAATATTAATCCAGATGGTAATATTCTATTTAACATGCTAATGAAGAAGATATGTTCACCGGAAAAATTCTAATTTTGTCAGTAGGCTCAGCATGAAAAACCAATACATATACACATGATGAAAAAATCAACTAAGAATGGGATGAACTCAAGAAATAAAGAATGGAACATTAGAATGATTACACATGTTCTGAAATAGATAAAAGTAGATATTTGTTTCAAAGATGTAACCAAGGTTGTGAAACTTGAGAATCTACGTAGACTAGTGGAATCGCGGTAAACCCAACTCGTAAAATCATTTTTAAAACATCTACCATAGTATCTTTTGTTTGTCTTAACCCTCTGGGGTTCTCAAGGGAAGGGGACCCTGGTAATCCGGAATTCGATGGAAGGTAAGTAAAATCTGCCCAAGGATTTGCCAGTCAAGATTTAAACTTAGGTTTGCCCGAACAATTCGTCTATTACTGGAGCTCATTAACCACTTGAGCTCAATCACTTGATTATGTGTACCATATTATCTAAATACAATTTAACACTAGATGAATAGTAAATATTAAACATTCTAACTTTGTATTACAGCAAATCCAAATAAAAAATGTCAAAACCGAAAATCTGACTCTAAAGAAGACTCTGACAAAACAAGATTGATCACGTAATTCCATCAATTGTTCCTACATCTCTGAAAGCACACTGGCTGCTATAGTTTTCTATTAGAGAAACGATATTTGAACAACCATTTTTTGACAACTTTTGCAACAACTTTATCTCTCTCACTCACATTGTCCTTCTACTTTCTCTCTCCAATGTTTTGATTTTTGTACCACCGCCTAAATTTCTTTGTATTATTTGGTTGTCTAATAGGGTGTCACAAGAAAAAGTTGTTCAAATATCAATGCCCTTTCTATTATTGAGTTACATAGTTGTATAAAACTATGATTACATACAACATTACAGATTACAAGATTATGCCTGAACCGTCCAGAAAAGGGCTTCTCCCCCCTCCACACCTCCCAACCCTCTTTGTCATAACCTAACAAACGAACGAGTAAGGCTCAAAGGGAAGACACTTTGGTGACTGGCTACCGCTGTAGCACCGACAAATGTGATTACATTCAATTATGTCCCTTTTCAAACTATTACCAATATCGACGTGTCTGTGTCATGTCTGGTGTTCATGTATGTGATTCATAGCAGGCTACTTATCAGCAAATATGAGTCATGTTCAACAAAAAATTCAATATTCTATAAGCAATCATGTAAATAAACTACCAAACTAAACCAGGAGAAGAGATATAGTATAAACAAATACAAAAAACCAAACTTACAAACGAATTCTCCAATGCAAATGATCAACTCCCCTATTAACCTCAGACAATCTCAAAGGACGCAACTCGCCACTCTTCTCGGGAAGCCAAGACCCCAACCCATCTTCCAAAACTGAAAACCCACTAACCTTTTCACTACTTTTCACTTCATGAAACTCTTTCATAGTACCAGAAACACTACACGATCTACAAACACCCCACCATTGTCCAGTACTATACCCACAATCGCTACAAACCCAGTAAACTTTTTCCTTACCCTTTTTCTTCTTTCTTCCAAATACAACCTCGTTTTCATTACCCTCAATTGGGTTTACTCTGCTAGTGGCGTTTTGTTTGAGAAAGTTTTCAGCTTTGTTGTTGTTGGTAGAAGATGAAGCGTTTTGGTGTAGTGGGTTGGTGTGAAAAGTTGCGTTTGTTGTTGTTGATGGGTGATGGAGTGACAATGATTGTGCTGAAGGGAAACGAGAGACAGAAAACGAAAACATTTGTGTTAAGTTATATGTTTTTTTGTTTGTATGAATGATGACTATGAAGAAAAAGCACAGGAGTAAGAGGTTATAGTTTATGAAACATTGAATAAAAAATAGTAAAACACTAAATTGATCTCGATATTTGTAACTCGTTTTCAAAGTTCATGGTTATATTCATATCTCAAAATAGTTTATTTCTTGTCGACTGTTTTTAAATTGACCCCTTCGTTAGTACTCATGATCTAACACAATTTATTGTGCTAACGTGACAGTTAATTAACCTATGAAGCACAGACACTCCTTGGATTAGGCGTGTTCCGGTGTCGGATATGCGTCGTGTCCGACATCAACAAGACACTGATACTTGTAATTACACTGAATTTTATGATTTTTTCAAATTATTATCTGTGTCGGCGTGTCAGTGTCTGTGTCGTGTCCGATGTCCGTATCCGTATCGTGCTTCATAAAAGTTAAATCAATTGTTTTGATCATTAAGTCAAAACAGTCCATAACTTTATCTACTTAGTCAATTTAGTTCTTATAGTTTTCAAATTCTATCAAAATCGTACGAATGAACATCAACTTAGAGTTCGGACAACATTGATTCGCCTAAAAAGTAAAAAAAAACTTCATTTTATTCTTGATCAAATTCCGCCCTCCATCATTTTTTTTTAAAAGGAACACATTTATGTTTGGGAGATTTAGGGATTTTGGGTTCTTCTTCAGAGAAATTTAGGATTTAGGAAATAATAAGGATAAGAAAATAAAATTAAGAATTTAAGATTAGTGAGAAAAAGAAAGAATTTTGGAGAAAAAGATTGGATAACAATGGAGAGAATGTAGAAAAGTAAGATGGGGAAGAAGAGGGGAAAATTTGACCGATGACTAGTAAAGATCAATCATAAGCATCCGATGTCATTGTCCACGTGGCAGTTAACATGTCACATCAACATAACATATAATGGATACCGACGAAGGGATAAATGTTTGACAAATGCAAAGACTATTTTGAGATATTAATATAGTATAAGAATAGTTTGAGAGTGGTTCACAAAAACAAAGACTAATTTGGCGGTTTCCTCGATACAAAATGTTTCAAACATGTTTTTGTGGGGAAAATAGGGAGAAAAGGGAGAGCAATTTTGATCGAGTTGGGAGAGATTTATTTTTGGTGGATGATTAAAAAAGGGACATTGTATAAATATAGGGGTTTTAAGGGATCGAACCTCTGACTCCCCACTTATTCACCTTAAAAAAGTGTATTCCTAACAACAAGACTACTTGACAAAAAAAAAAAAACCAGTAAAATACTTGCGAAACCGGTTCGCGATCGAGTTTTTTTTATTGGTATGTTAATCTTCCAATTTTTAAGAAAAAGATAGTAATTTGAAGTTTGATCGATAATTAAGTAAAGTTTGAAAAAAAATTATTTCATCCGGTCGACATATTCATTTTTGGCTGAGAAATAATAAAAACAAAACTTCTAAAAAAGAGGTGATTGATGATACTTTAGAAGAGAAACATTCAAAATTATATGAACTTTCAAGAATAAGTCATCAAATTAGTCCCTCACTTTGTAAGATATTCTCAAAAAGGTCTTTGCGGATTATGACTATTTTAAAAGGTCTACGACTCTATTAAATTGTTAAATTGGTCGCCAAAATTAACCATTCTCTATCAATTAAGTCCATATATTTTAACAACTTACTATTATTTTGTTCTCTATTTTAACCACTTACTATGAGTTTAGTCCTATCATGTTCTCAGAAGGACTAATATGATGGAACAGGGAAAGATACTTGACGGAGTTGTGCTAGTTATGCCATTGGATACATGACGAATGTTAGCAACATTCACTTTTAATACTCTCTTTAAAACTCACTCTTTTATTAGATGAAATCAATGTCCTATCACTTTGTGTGAGTTTAATTTTCAAAGTGTAGTCACACAATGATTTAAACCAATAAAAAAATGAATATTAGAAAGAGTGTTCAAAATAGAGTGTTGTTGACACTATTCTTAGATACATATTAGGACTAAACGTTTAAAGAAGTCATAATGATTTTAGTCTAATTTTATATATTTTATGATTGAGAAAGATGCGAGGAGATTCTCTCAAGTGTAAAGTGTGTGCAGTGAAATCAACACCACACAATTATTTTTGCAATAAGTAGTTTTATTAAAAATAAAGACAATGAAAGGTGTGGATCTTCACAGGATAGGCTCCAGTGAATTTTTCACAGGAGAGGATCTGTACCCGAGAAAGATGAAGGAGAATTAATAAAAAGATGAGACAGAAAGTAATTTGCATTGATTCTCAATCCCATTGACAGACACACCTTGAACTTTAAAAAATTATACAAACCACCTTTGGTTTTTGAATTTTGAACCCCTGAAAAATTTGATTTTGTACCATTATCCCAAGAGGCTTTCTCACCCTTTCAAATTCACATCACACTATCTCTCTATCGTCTCCCATCTTCCCTTCCACCTCCTTGTAAAACTCCACGGGTAGCCTTCCAGGAAACCATCCAAGAAAACAACACGTAATGAATATCTATTTTTTATTTTGAATTTGTTATATGATTCAAATTGTATTAAATTGGTTGATTGATCCTGCAATTAGGACTATGAGTAGTACATTGTGTTGTTATATAATTGTTAGTATTTTTTAGGCTTAATATATGATTTGGTTCCTTAACTTATTTTTGAATTTTATTTTGGTCCCTTAACTTTAAATTGTCTCAATTTGGTCCCATAACTTTACCTCCGCTTACCTAAGTGATCCCTTCTGTTAAAAAAACTAACAGAAGGGACCACTTAGGTAAACGGAGGTAAAGTTATGGGACCAAATTGAGACGGTTTAAAGTTAAGGGACCAAAATAAAATTCAAAAATAAGTTGAGGGACCAAAGCATGTATTAAGCCTATTTTTTATATGTCAACAATTGGGGATTTTGTCTTTAGAATTGTTAGGAATAATCAACTATAGTTAGTTGATGGTAAACTAGAGTTTAATAAGAATTGAAGACTTTTGATATGTAAGTGAAGATCTAATTATTAAGAATAATGATATAGTTAGTTAGAGTACTAGTTTAGTTACTATATAAGTCACAGGGTTGACTCATTTTGGATATCTCTTATCATTGTAATATTCACTTTTATCATCAATAGAAATATTCTCTTAGTTTTCTCTCATTCCTTCGTGGATATCATGTTTCCTAATATGGTATCAGAGCTAACCTGGTATCCACCTTGAAGGATATTTTTCCGCTGCATTTTCTTGAGAAAATACAATTTTCTCTTTTTCACTTTGTTTCTCGCTATAATCTTCATTTTCCTAGCTTTCTCATACTTTCTCACTGATTCCAATTCGGTTTCATCTTCGTGATTTCTTTCTTCGTTCAATTCCGTTTCTCTCATCACGTAATTCACGAATTTGTTGCATCGATTGTTCATGTTGTTCATTCCTTCTAGATTTTGTAATTTCCTTTTCTGATCGTATTTGTACCTCTTCTTCTTTATTCGAATCTCCAATATATGAGATTCTTGTTAGTCTACTGTTGCGATTCTTGCTTTGGTTCTGTTTGATTCTTGCGTTTTGGTTTTGGATCATGTTCGATCTTGATCATGTCATTTTTCCCCAATTGTTAGGGTTTCATGTTTCTTGTTCGAATCCTGTTCACAATTCGAATTACTTTTGTTTTCGACAATTCCAATTTGAGTTACTTAAGCAACCAGAAGGTTTTGAAGAATCGTCGATTTCGGCTCGGAGTCGTCGTTTTTCGCATTGATTCTCTGTCATATTGAGAACTTTGTTTTCATAAACAAGTTGTGTTGTAACTGCAGTATGTTACTATTGTGCTCACAAGGTGTTTGTGGAAAGTTTTCATTGAAGCAATTTGGTGTTGGGCTCCGTTCGACGACGGTGATGATTGAGGACTTTGCTTCTGCATCATTGTGTTCACATATTGATGTTCATGTCCTGGATCGTTGAAGTTGCATGACATTGCTGGTTTCTACGTGTATTTTCTTATGAACCTCTTCATCACTACTGCTTCTTTGTGTTATTGCTTTGGTATCGAAGAATGGGATTTTGTCTACTACCGTGACAATTGAAGACTATTCTTTGGATTTGTTTTAGCTTCATTATTGGAGGCATTGGTTTTGGCCTATGGTTTGAATGCAACAACATGGGTTGCATTTGGTTCTTTTTGTCTCGGCTCGGCATTGGAGGGCATCTCTTTTTATATCTCTTGGAACCTTGGTCTTGTTGCTTCATGGTACCTTTGGTGTGAAGTTTATTCAACATATGACCTCCTTCCATTGTAGATTTTGGCCCTTCCTTGCACTTCTTTTTCTTTTGGATATCATCATTGATTTTTGGATATCCTTGTTCTCTTTTTCTTGTGCTTCTGCCAAGTGGTTTGCTTGGTGGTTAAGCGTTGTGCCTTAATTGGCTTTGTTGATGATTGCTTCTGCCTTTGTTAGGTGGTTAAGCTTGTTGCCTTATGGCTTGTTGTTTTTAGCTTCTGTCTATGATGGTTAAGCATGATGCTTCTGTCATAGATGGTTAAGCAGTTATGGTCGAGCGAGCTTCTGTCTATGATGGTTAAGCATGATGCTTCTGTCATAGATGGTTAAGCATTTTGCCCTTTGTTGGCCTTATTGATGTTAGCTTCTGTTAAGTGGTTAAGCCTTGAGTTATGGCTTCTGCTTAATGGTTAAGCATTTCTCTGTATGTTTTTCTGAGCTTCTGGTGGGTAAGATGGAGTGATTTGGTTGTGTTCTACAACTGCTTTGGATATGTCAACGCTACATTGTTTCTTTTGGGTTGTGATCTTCTGCACAAGTGTTCTTTTTGAAGACAGTGGCATGGAATTGGTTTATTGCACAAGCATTTCCTTCAAGACAGTGTAGCATTTGTAATTTTCTTTGTTTGCTGTTAGCTTTGTAATTCAAATTCAAGCTAAGAGTTCTCTTACCTTGAGTTTGAGGGAGGCTATTAAGAATAATGATATAGTTAGTTAGAGTACTAGTTTAGTTACTATATAAGTCACAAGGTTGACTCATTTTGGATATCTCTTATCATTGTAATATTCACTTTTATCATCAATAGAAATATTCTCTTAGTTTTCTCTCATTCCTTCGTGGATATCATGTTTCCTAACACTAATTACTCGAAACCATTTATACGTCTACAAACAAAGATTTTTGTTTTCGTGTGATGATGTTAGCTCTTATACCCTTATCTTAACAGAGGTTCTGATACCTTTTTGATAATGTTAGCTTTTATTAGTTGACTTGGTTGCCTGAGTCAATTTCAACCCTTCATTCCTCTATGTTTGCACACCAATCAACATTACTCAACTTTGCACCATTTACAGAGTTAGCCTATATGTAACTGATGGTTGCTTTTCCTTTTGAAAATTTCAAAGTAATATTTTCTGTAAGAGATATCTGCAAATAGGATGTGGATCGATCGATGAAGTCAACACTGCTTGTTCTCATTTAGAAATGTGCTAGAAAATTATAAAATAACTTGAATATGAGCATCGTTCCTAATTACTTTTTATTAGTTTTATTATTATTAGAGATTATCTACGTGTGAGTGTGTGACAGGTTGATTACTTAATATTAAGCAACACATTTTGTCAAAAAGAAGTTACATCTGAAATCAACTAGAAAATAAATAATTATAATTACACCATTGAATTAGTAAATTATGCATGAATATGTATGGCTTACTTGTAAATTACACTATTTAATTAGTAAAATATGCATGAATTATAAATTATTGTGAAAGTCACTCGATAGTTGCTGATTATATTAATCATCCAATGGTTTGTTGTTTAAGAATTTGCCAATGTTTTTCCTCAAAAGAAAAAGAAAAGAAAAGAATTTGTCACTGCTTGAGTACAAAACAAAGAATTTGTCATTGGAGATGTTCATAAAATCTACTCTCGATCTCCATCCCATGTAAAAGACGATAATCATAAATTTAAAATAATAATAAATAACTAATTTACAAAATTATTTTTATTACACATTGAATATTATTAACTATTATCACATTTATAGAGCGAATAATATTGACTTGGAGTAGTTAAAAAGTATAATTTTGAGGCAAAATTATATAATAAAATAAAAAATATGACACTTATTTTGAGATATTTTCTTTTTTCAGTTAACTAACCCGCGTAATTATGATAAGCGCATCGAGGTAGGTCTTCCTGTCTTAGATCATTTGAGTCTGCTACATAATTAATTCTCGAGTTGACAACATGATATCCATATTGTAAATGGGCGACTCCTAAAAGTCGAATCGAAATTCTTTACTTGAAGAGAGTCATGTTATCAACCATCCCAAAACCAAATTGTTTCGGCATATTAATATCGATTCATTAAGGGTCTGTTTGTTTCAACTGATAGAGTGAGGAAAGATTCTGAGTGGAGAGAAAGAAAGTGGAAAGGAGAGGTTTCCATAGTTTGGAACACCATAGAAAGGTATAGGAAAGAAGCATCTTTGATGGGGCCCAAACATAAATTGTTTCCGCGCTGGGTTGGACAGAAAGTGGAGAAGAAACCCATTTATAACATGAAAAGTCACAAATACCCTTACTTTATTACTTTTATAATTTTCATTCTTTTTTTTTTAATTTCCGGCGTTTGTTTTTAAGTGAGTGGCGTTTTTGTGTGTCAGGTTTTAATAACTTTTTTCTTACTATTCCTATTTTCTTATTTTTGGCATTATTTTTTCTTTGGTACATTTTTTTGGTATAACATATATATTAATATAAGTAAATACATATCAATTTAATATGTGGATAGTTATGTAATTTACTAAATCTAACATTTTTTATTTTAATTTTTTTATCTTTCTTTCCTTTCTCTTTCTCTTATACCAAACAACTAATAAAATCATCTCACTTTCTACTCTCATTCCTTCCGTTCACAATCTTTTTTTTCACTTTCTTTCCTCCTACTTTCTTTGATCAACCAAACATAGCCTAAGTGTTTCCTCTATGTTGGGATAATTACCTCCATTTCTTAGACTAGGTAAATCATTGAGTTTAATATATATATAGGGAATGTGACTCAGCAGTATAAATTCTTCAATGTATAGCATTAGCACTCATCATTCATTAATTGTATATTCCTAATGAAGCAAAAATTGATAGGAATGTTACTGCCTTTGCATTTTCTTTCAGTATTGTTTGGTGTCCTTACTACTTTGGTTTTGGTACAAGCTCAGGATCAATCAGGTTTGTCAAATGAATTTGTATACAGCTGCTTTATATATGTCACATATTTGTTACAAATAATTATTCTAGTTGAAGTTATCTTAATATGTTCCTACATATATCAGGATTCATTAGCATAGATTGCGGTCTACCTCAAAAATCGAGCTATTCTGAGACGAGCACAGGCATAAGTTACATTTCAGATGCCAAATTCATAGACAGTGGTGTAAGTAAGAGGATACTACCTACAAGCAATACTGTTCTACAGCAACTGGAATATGTGAGGAGCTTTCCCAGTGGAGTGAAAAATTGTTACAAAATAGATGTAACCAATGGTACCAAATATTTAATCAGAGCTTCTTTCTATTATGGAAACTACGATGATTTAAATGAGCCACCACAATTTGATCTTCATTTTGGACCTAATGTTTGGGATACAGTAAAGTTCACAAATTTATCACGCATGACAATCAAGGAGATCATATACACTCCATCACTAGATTACATACAACCATGTCTTGTTAACACAGGCAAAGGGACTCCGTTCATTTCAGCCATAGAATTGAGGACTTTGGATAATAAAGCTTATGTCACATACGCAGCTAAATCATCAGTATTATCATACTTCTTTCGATTTGATTTAGGTTCCATCACAAACTTAGAATACAGGTAAGATGGAGTCTGCTAGTAGCAGCACATTGATTAGCTAACTTTGATATTTATGTAAATAATTAACTGATATTTTTTTTGTTCATGTACAAACAACAGGTACAAAGATGATGTTTTAGATCGCATCTGGTATGCTTTTGAATGGAATGAGATGAAACGAATAAGCACCAAAGATGATATATTAATTCAGAATATTTATAAACCACCAGCAGTTGTGATGAGCACTGCTGTTACACCAGTAAATGCCAGTGCTCCTATACAATTTAGTTTCGATGCAGTTAATGTAAATGACCAATACTACATATATTTGCACATTACTGAATTTGAAAATCTGGCAGCAAATGAAAGTAGATCATTCAATATCACAGTGAATGGAATCCTTATGTACGGACCTGAGATACCTGTATACCGGTCAGTAGATAGCATATTCAGTACAATACCTTTGACTGGAGCGACAAAGTATATATTTACCCTTTCCAAGACAGATAATTCAACCCTTCCACCCATCCTGAATGCCGTTGAGGTTTATAAAGTAAAAAATTTCTCACAATCAGAAACTCAACAGGATGATGGTAAGCGACTTTAGTGTAGTTTAAAAGCATACTACCTCCTAAATAGAGGATCCTCTTGATATGTTTTCAACTGCATTAATTATTTCTTTACCAACATACCCTTAATTATCTTACATCTTTTTCTGCAATCTGTATAAAATTACTACGATGAAAAGATAAACTGATTCTCTCTCCTGGAGGCTAAACTTCTAAAACAATATTAAAAATCAACAAATTTGTAAATATTACTATCAACTTGCTTAATTCCCGTGATTTACTCAACGAGCTCCTATATTTAGGGATGAATATAGTATATGACTCTTAGTGTCACTTCTGGTGTAAAGTAATGTGCAAATTGGCTTGAAGTCTTTTTGAACAATTTTTTTGAATACGAAATACTAGTTGATACTATGAGAAACATCAAGAAGGCCTATGGGGTGGCTAGAAATTGGCAGGGAGATCCATGTGGTCCAGTAAACTATATGTGGGAAGGCCTAAACTGCAGTCTTGATGGCAATAACATCCCAAGAATCACATCTTTGTAAGTTTACAATCCCTTAAATAAATCATATGCATAAATTCAAAAACTTCAAGTATCCTCTAATGTTATATATATTTGGAAATACAACCAGGAATTTGTCTTCAAGTGGATTGACAGGAGAGATATCATCTTCCATATCAAAGCTCACTATGTTACAGTACTTGTGAGTTCCTAATCTCATTTGGTTAAATGATAAAACCAAATCTAAATTATTTTCTTTCAGGGATTTATTAGAGATTCAAAATTGTAACTCAGCATTTAAATTGCTTTCTTTCAGGGATTTATCAAACAATAGCTTAAATGGTTCTTTACCTGATTTTCTGATGCAACTGCGTTCACTAAAAGTCTTGTAAGTCCTATGTTGATCCATCAAATGTAAATTGATTTATTATTAGTATAAAAAATAAAATAAAAAGTGTCATGTATTTTTCCTTTCATGGCAGAAACCTGGGGAAGAACAACCTTACGGGGTTAGTTCCAAGTGGACTTCTTGAGAGATCAAAAACAGGTTCATTATCACTGAGGTATCCTCATACTCAAAGCTATATTAATTCACATTATATTCAAGAAAACGACAGATTTTCTTCCTGTTATGTTAATAATAAGTTCGGCAAAGATAATTGAGTTTTCTTCCTCCTAATATCAACATTGTTTCACTCATGATATGACAATTAAGATACAAGCACCTTTGATTTTTTCAGCGTGGATGATGATAACCTTGATCCTTGTATGACGGAATCTTGCAAAAAGAAGAACATTGCTGTACCACTTGTTGCATCGTTTTCAGCATTAGCTGTAATCCTTTTGATTTCTCTAGGATTTTGGCTATTCAGAAAACAAAAAAGACAAAAAGGTACTTCTCAGAGGAGTAGTGTATTAATCCATTGGTTTGAATGCATACCTTATAGGTTGTATTAATCACACCTAATACACAAAAAGTGTTTATTTATGATGCCATATTGCGTCCACATCCACAATTTAAATCCACTGTTGCTATACTAATTCTTCATGTTTCATGTCTTATAAACGAATTCTATATTTTGTCATTAAAACGAAGTATTTATTTATGAAATCATATTTTTCTCATAACATGAATTAGAGTCGACTCTCCATAAAACTTTAGCTATATTGTGTTTTATTCTTGTGTCATCTAGTGTAAATCTGATATTGCTTTTCTGCCACATTTTTCACACATCCTTGCATATTTTCATTCAATTTTATTTATCACAGCTGTAGTTACGCCTTCAAATTCTAAGAAAAGGAGTTCAATGAAATCAAAACATCAAAAATTCAGTTACACTGAAATTGTCAATATTACCGATAACTTCAAAACTATTATTGGAGAAGGAGGATTTGGAAAAGTTTACTTTGGCACTCTACAAGACCAAACTCAAGTCGCTGTTAAGCGGCTTTCACCATCATCGATGCAAGGTTATAATGAATTTCAATCAGAGGTTAGACACAACATTGAAGTTAAAAAACAACATATTTAATTTTTATTTAAGTAATAAATAGATTGCTGCATTATTTTCACAGTTAACTTTGGTAGAGATAAAATTTAAAATGCAGGCACAACTTCTAATGATTGTTCATCATAGAAATTTGGTCTCTCTCCTTGGATACTGTGATGAAACTGAAATCAAAGCATTGATTTATGAATACATGGCCAAAGGAAATCTCCAACAACATTTGTTAGGTAATTTCTATTTTATCAGTGGTGTCAACATCCATAATAGATTTACTACTTCCACTTTATGTACATTTTAAAGGTTAACATGCAAAGAATATTTTTTCATCAATTAAATTGATTAAACATTAGCAGAGGTAGAATATATGCAATAGTTTATATTATTATGATTACAGGGATTGCTTTAAAATTTTTTGGGGAAGGAGGAATCATTATTAATAAGGATACACCAACAAACATTTTACAAGTGTCTTATATGAGATTTGAAGTCTGTCCTTTGACAATACAAAGTCAAGCTCTTACGTACCGCTAAGTTGACATCTTATGGACAAGGATTATGAATAATGCAGGGTGTAGGGCAAGAGTAATTGATTTTTCCTATGCTTTAATTTTAAATGCTTAGAATTTTAAGACTTATGTTTGTTCCCATGCAGTGGAAAATTCGAATATCTTAAATTGGAATGAGAGGCTTAACATTGCAGTTGACGCAGCACAAGGTAATGTATTGTTTATGACAGAATTTGTCTTGCATTGTGCACACTTACATTGCCCTTAGTGTGAATTTTCAGGATTGGATTATCTGCATAATGGATGCAAACCACCGATCATGCATAGAGATTTGAAGCCTTCAAACATACTACTTGATGAGAACCTGAATGCAAAGATTGCTGATTTTGGTCTAAGTAAAGCTTTTGGTAACGATGATGATTCTCATATATCCACACGCCCTGCTGGTACATTTGGCTACGTTGATCCGTAAGTGTAATATAAAAAAATCAAATTCGATTCACCAGATTTTAATATTTTTTGTAGCAATTACTTCACACAAATATCCATTTCAAGTAAAGGATTTCATGACTTTGAAACAAATTGTAAAGTTACATGATAGATAGTGTAGTTTTTTGTTTTGTTTTTACACATACTACTATTTCATTTGGTTTATAATTTGTATAATAATGAAAAGTAAAGAAGAAATACACAAGTTTAAGTATCACTTATACATCTTATTTGTTTCCTTTCTTAATAGATTTCAGATACCAGGAAACACAAATAAGAAAAATGATATCTATAGCTTTGGTATAATTCTATTTGTGTTGATCACCGGGAAGAAAGCACTAGTGAGAGAATCTGGAGAAAGCATTCACATACTTCAATGGGTTATTCCTATTGTTAAAAGAGGAGATATTCAAAACATTGTTGATAAGAAGTTGCAGGGTGAATTCAACATCAGTTCTGCATGGAAAGTTGTTGAGATAGCCATGTCATGCATTTCACAAACTGTATCTGAAAGGCCAGACATAAGCCAAATATTGG
The DNA here is from genome assembly GCF_003473485.1 of Medicago truncatula. NCBI lineage: Eukaryota > Viridiplantae > Streptophyta > Magnoliopsida > Fabales > Fabaceae > Medicago > Medicago truncatula. The sequence continues at coordinate 4,581,782 of NC_053049.1, forward strand.
CAGAGCTAAAGGAATGTCTCTCTTTGGACATGGTTCAGAGTAATAATGGAAGTATGAGAGCTAGAGATGAATTGGTTTCTATTGCGCTACATGTTTCAGAAACCACTATTTTAGCTAGATAAGCACCATTTATAATGATATTTTTTCCTATATTGAATGTCACTCCAAATGTCCTAGAACATTAGTCCTTGTTGTATAATATACAATAACTTGTATCATGGAAGTTTTCTCGGAATAAAAAATTGTGTGTCTAATACTATAATTTGAGTGATGCTTATTTACAAGCACTAGTTTTGTCCTAAACTATCAGGAAGAATAATGAGCTTGTAAAGATAATTAAATTGTTAGTTGTTACTCTAAAAACCAAAATTTGATCAGTGCACATATTTTACTAATTGTATGCTAACTTATTATGTCACAAGGCTGACTGATATCCTAATTCCTGAAAAAATTTCTTTAGTAGTTACCAAATTTTGAATTAAGAGTTTTTGGAAACAAGAGAATCAATACATGAAAAGATAAAAGGTGTAGCCAGTACTGCAGAGAGGCAGAGTGGCTGCAGTGACAAGTGCCAAATAATTGTCTATCAGTAATAAACTGTCACAAGTACCAAATAATTTCCTATTTGGTATCCTCTTAGTTCCATTTATGCATATGTTGTATTTCAAAAGAGCTATAACATGTCTGTGTTTTACATTTTTAACAGCGTTTATGTTGAAACGCTATTAAATTTGCGCTATTAAAAACCAAAATTGTAGTAGTGAAACCACGTATTACAATCTACAACAAGGTTCTAGAAGATGTGGTTGTTTCCTTGGAATATTTTCATCTATTACAAACTTGCTAGTTAAATAGGGTCTGTTGGCCAAATGAAAAGGAATCCAATCATTCAACATTCAATTTTCTCTAAATTCTTTGCAATTTTGTACTTGACTCACAACTCACATCAATATAAATCATTCTTATATTGAGTTCCCTACTCTGAGTTGGGACCTGAATATCCAAATCCAATCTCAATTGGTATCACCTTCGATCCTGATCACAATACGATATAATTGAGATTTTGTGATATTTTTGTCATGAAAAATGTTACTAATTATATTTAGCATCATTTGACAACTTTTAAACAAAACCTATGTTACTAAAGAGTTTCAGTAACAATTGTTTGTATTATTAGTATCAATTAAAAAATGTTACTTGTTTTTGTTTTTATTATCTTTATTAGTAACAATTAAAAGATGCCGCCTATTTATAATTTTTGCAGACATGTGCATATTTATAGTTTTTGGCATTTTGCTTAGACTTCATCAAGATTTTTTTAAAAACTCTAATTTGAACTAACCAAAAATTGAAGATCAACTTATTTAGATGAAACTTGAGGAAGAGCACGTTCCAAAGTCATATGCTTCCCCTGCTTATTAAAGAAAAAAAAGAGAGTCTATGACTCCCTATCCTCTAGATGGAAAAACGAGAAAAGAATTAACCAAAACCAAACTTTAAAGTAAGATGTGATTTTTTTAAAGAAAAACAAAGGTGATTAATGATACTTCAATACTTCAGTTGAAGAGAAACATATATGAATTTTATAAAAAGAGGCAATCCTACATCTTCTTTTGTTTGGTCTTATGCCTCTCTTTAGGTATATGATGGACTTTTTTATTTTGTAGTTACGTTGACTATTTTCTATTTTCATTTTATAATTTTTTTGACAGAAATATTGTTGTGATAATATTGATACATATTATCAATATCAAAAACTTGTTGTAAATAGATGGAATCATATTAAGTTGACATGTTTGCTTGTACGAGTGGGTATGCGTAGGAGAAAATAAGAGAAACATGCATGTGTGGATTTGACTGAGGTTTCTCTACTTGTAGGATTTGGGCCTTTGTGTGGGACATACATTCCTCAAAACCCTTTTCAGCAAAGTGTCCAAACATGAGAAAACATGTTCCAAACAATCAATATGCTTTAATAACCTTTGCGTTTGACACTTTTGACTTCCTAACTCTAAAAATTGTGGATCTTCTACAAAAAATTCAAAGGGTCATGCAAAACAATGTTGTGTCTCTTTGAGATCTAAGGATGTTGTTTTCAAGAGGATTAATTTTAGAAAGGGTTAGCGGCGTAGCTTATTGTCTGCTTACCTTTCATTAATTCTTGTGTAATTTTTTTTATCAAGTAGTATAGTGTCTGACGCTCACACATTGTAAAAACATCATATTACTGAAAATATATGCAAAGAAGATGTGGATCGGCGAAAGTCAACACTGTCTTGTTCTCATTGCTAAAAATATTTAATAACTTAATATGAGAACCGTTCCTAATAATTTTTTATTTATTATTAGATATCATCTACGTGTGTGTGACAGGTTGAGTACTTAATATTAAGCAACACATTTTGTCAAAAAAGAAGTTACATCTGAAATCAACTAGAAATTAAATAATTAAAATTACATCCATTGAATTAGTAAATAATGCATGAGTAGTTATGACTTACAAGAAAATTACACTATTAAATTAGTAAAATATGCATGGATTATATATTATTGTGAAAGTCACACTATAGTTGCAGATTATATTAATCATCCAATAGTTTGGTTAGGAATTTGTCATTGTTACCAATTCTTCCAACACCAATCTGGTTCACATAATATCTATTCATTATGTAATAAAATACATGTTGGCATAATTACCTTTATTTTTTAGAATAGGAAAATCTGCTGATTGATTCTTCCTTGTAATAGCACTAGCACTCATCAATCATCATTCCTTAGTTGTATTCTTAATGAAGCAAACAGTGATAGGAATGCTACTGCATTTCCTTTTGGTCTTGTTTGGTGTCCTTGCTATTTTGGTTCTCATACAAGCTCAGGATCAATCAGGTTTGGTTATGATTTTTCATATAGTTACTTTATGTCACATATTTGTTACTACTAGTAATTATTATTGTAGTTGAAGTTATCTTAATTTGTTCCTCTATTTATATGTCTCAGGATTCATTAGCATAGATTGTGGTCTATCTGAACTTTCAAGCTATTCTGAAACGGACACAGGCATAAATTACATTTCAGATGCCAAATTCATAGATTCAGGTGTAAGTAAGAGGATACCTCCTACAGAGATTATTGTTAAACAACAACTAGAACATGTGAGGAGTTTTCCTAGTGGAGTGAGAAATTGTTACAGAATAAATGTAACAAGTGATACTAAATATTTAATCAGAGCGTCTTTCTATTATGGAAACTATGATGATTTAAACGAGCCACCACAATTTGATCTTCATTTTGGCGCTAATGTTTGGGATACAGTAAAGTTCACAAATTTATCACTCATCGCAACCAGTGAGATCATTTACACTCCATCACAAGATTACATACAACCATGTCTTGTTAACACAGGCAACGGGACTCCATTCATTTCATCTATAGAATTGAGGACTTTGAACAATACTGCTTATGTCACAAACTCAACTAAAACAGTATTATCAAACTTCCTTCGATTTGATATAGGTTCCATCACAAACATTGAATACAGGTAAGATGGAGTTTGCTTAGTAGCAGCACATTAATTAGCTAACTTTAATATTTACATAAGTAAATGATATTTCTTTTGGTCATGTGCAAACAACAGGTACAAAGATGATGTTTTTGATCGCGTCTGGTTTCCTTATGAAGTTGATTGGGCACGATTAAACACCTCACTTAATAATAATGATCTAGTTCAGAATGATTATGAACCACCGAGAATAGTTATGAGCACTGCGGCTACACCAGTAAATGCCAGTGCACCAATGCAATTTCATTGGAGTGTAGATAATGAAAATGACCAATACTATGCATATTTTCACTTTAATGAGGTTGAGAAGCTGGCAGAAAATGAAACTAGATCATTCAATATCACAGTGAATGGAGACTTTTTGTTCGGACCTGAGATACCTGTACATCAGGCAGTTCATACCATAGTTAGTACAAAACCTTTGACTGGAGCCGCAAGGTATCTATTTTCCCTTTTAAAGACGGAAAATTCAACCCTTCCACCAATCCTCAATGCCTATGAGGTTTATAAAGTAATGGACTTCCCACAATCAGAAACTGAACAAGATGATGGTAAGCAATCCCTTTAGTTTATTTGAAAAACATACTACCTTCTCTCCATAAATATTGAATCCTCTTGATCTATTTTCAACTGCATTAATTATTATTTTTTACTAACATCTAATTATCTTAGAACTTTTTCTGCTATCTGCAATGAATATTATGATGAAAACATAAACTAATTCTCAATGGTATATATATATTTTTTTGACAAAAACTCTCAATGGTATCTATAATTAGGGATGGAAAATTTGTGTGTAAAGTAAATTATGTGAAAATTGTCTTGAAATCCTTCTCAACTGTTTTTTTTTCTTTCTCTTTCTCTAATACCAAATACTAGTTGATACTATTACAAACATTAAGAAGGCCTATGGAGTGGCTAGAAATTGGCAAGGAGATCCATGTGGTCCTGTGAATTATATGTGGGAAGGCCTAAATTGTAGTATTGATGATGCCAATAACCCCCCAAGAATCACATCTTTGTAAGTTTACAATCACTTCAATAAACCATAATAAATTCAAAAACTTCAATAACCTCTAATGTTATATATATTTGGAAATGCAACCAGGAATTTGTCTTCAAGTGGATTGACAGGGGAGATAGCATCTTTCATATCAAAGCTCGCTATGTTAGAGTACTTGTGAGTTCCTAATCTCATTTAATAAGTAGACAACAAACTAGAATATGTTTCAATGAAGGATTTTGGAATTAAGGGAAGACCATATTTTTCTTTTCTAAAACGTTTTTAAAAATAAATCAAGTGTGATTGAAATGTTATATGATCATCTATCTGTCATGTTATTACTTCAAGCATTTAAAATAATAAATATATACCAAAATATATCTTAAACCTCATTTGGCTAAATGATGAAACCGAATCCATTCAGTTTGGAAATTACTCCCTCTTTATTGGAGATTCAAAATTGTAACTCTGAATTTACATTGTTTTCTTTCAGGGATTTATCAAACAATAGCTTAAACGGTCCTATACCTGATTTTCTGATTCAACTGCGGTCACTAAAAGTCTTGTAAGTCCCACGTCGATGGATTAAAATTTAATTTCATTGATTATTAATGTAAAAGATAAAAAATGTCATATTTATTTGTCCTTTGAAGGCAGAAACGTGGGGAAAAACAATCTTACTGGGTTAGTTCCAAGTGGACTCCTTGAGAGATCAAAAACAGGTTCACTATCACTGAGGTACGCCTCCTACTCAAAGTTATATCAATTCATATTATATTCAAGAAAAAAGAAAAAATTTCAATATAGTTTTATTTTCTTCTTGTAACGTTAATAATAATATATTCAGCAAAGATAATTGAGTTTTCTTCCTCCTCCTATCAACATTGTTTCATAATGATATGATAATTAATATATATGCACCTTTGGATTTTTTCAGTGTGGATGATGATAACCTTGGTCTTTGTACGATGAATTGCAAAAAGAAGAACATTGCTGTACCACTTGTTGCATCATTTTCAGCATTAGTTGTAATCGTCTTGATTTCTCTTGGACTTTGGATATTGAGAAGACAGAAAGGTACTTCTTAGAGTACATAAGATTGAGTTTACATTCTCAAATATGGCCTTGTTTATACTATGAATAGTGTAGTAATCCATTGGTTTGCATGTATGCCTTATAGGTTGTAAACCTTTGATGGCAGATGTGGCCATTGCGGTCGCTGCAATGCGAATTGTGGTGCGAAATAATTTTATTCTTGCACAAAATTCTATAATTCTTTGCTTAAAAAAGATTTCCTCTTCCCCTTATTGCCTATAAACCCAGAGAGGAACATTAGTTTACTGAGAGCAAAATGAGACATTGCTCTGTTGTGGTCTGCTGTGGCCAAAACGACGTTCCATTGCCATACTAATTCGTCATCTTTCATGTCTTCTAAATGAGTTTAGAGTATCTCTTGTACTTCCTTTATATGAATTTTATATTTTGTTGCTAAAAATATTATTTATTTATGAAATCATTATTTTCTCACAACATATATTAGAGTCAACTCTCCATAAAACTTTAGCTATATACTTGTGCCATCTAGTGTAAAACTTTTATTGCTTTTCTGCCACAGTAATTTTTTTCCCACAGCATATTTTCATTCATACTTATTTGCTAACAACATATGTTCATGCATACTTATTTATGACAGTTGTAGTTACGTCTTCAAACTCTAAGGAAAGGGGTTCAATGAAATCCAAACATCAGAGATTCAGTTATACTGAAATTCTCAACATTACTGATAACTTCAAAACTACTATTGGAGAAGGAGGATTTGGAAAAGTTTACTTTGGCATTCTACAAGATCAAACTCAAGTTGCTGTTAAGAGGCTTTCACCATCATCAATGCAAGGTTATAAGGAATTTCAATCAGAGGTTAGACATTGTATTCAAACATATTCAATTTTTATTTTAGTTAAGTAATAAGGAGAATCCTGCATTATTTTCACAGTTAACTTTGGTAGAGATAAAATTGAACATGCAGGCACAACTTCTAATGATTGTTCATCATAGAAATTTGGTATCTCTCATTGGATATTGTGATGAAGGTGAAATCAAAGCATTGATTTATGAATATATGGCCAATGGAAATCTCCAACAACACTTATTTGGTAATTTTATATTTTATCAGCAATGTCAATATCCATAACAGATTTACTACTTCCAGTTTATCTTCATTTTCATCAACTAAATTGACTAAACATTAGCAGAGGAAGAGCACAATAGTTTAAATTGACTATAATTATTTTTAAAAAATTTGGGGAAGAATATATTATTATCAATAAGGGTACACTAATGACCATATTACTAGTGTCTCGTATAATATTTGAACCTTGTCCCTTGAGATTACAACGTCAAGCTCTTACCATCAAGTTGACCTTATTAAGGACGACAAAGATTATGCATTAGGCAGGGAGAAGGGAACGATAAATTAATTTTTCTTATGCTTTCATTTTAAATGCTAGTTCAGAATTTCATGACTAATGTCTATTTGCATGCAGTGGAAAACTCAACTATCTTAAATTGGAATGAGAGGCTTAAGATTGCAGTTGATGCAGCACATGGTAATGTATTGTTTATGGAAACATATTTCTTGCATTTTGCAGCCTTATATTGCCCTTTGTGTGAATTTTCAGGATTGGATTATCTGCATAATGGATGTAAACCACCTATTATGCATAGAGATTTGAAGCCTTCTAACATACTACTAGATGAGAACTTGCATGCAAAGATTGCTGATTTTGGTCTAAGTAGAGCTTTTGGTAACGACGATGACTCTCATGTATCCACACGCCCTGCTGGTACAATTGGTTACGCTGATCCAGAGTAAGTGTAGTATAAAAACCTGATTTTAATATTTTTGTAGCATTTACATTGCATAAATATCTTTTCCAACAATCAAGATCTGCTTTTCTCTTTAATTCAATTTATTGATTGCAGTCTCTTTGTGTAATTAGCAATTTTTTCTTCATTTTCTTTCAATTTTATATGCTATTTTTGTCACCATGTATATTTGTTCTTTCTTTATTTGGGACATAAACTGTGTACCTGCATTATTACAGATTGGTGTAGTGTCCAATAATTTTCTCATGTAGATTCTTAAATATTAATTGTTGTGACTACTCTTACCTATGCTTACAGTGCTTAGCTTATTACTAGAACATCATAATCTATTTTGTGAAAGGGGAATGATAGAAAAAGCTTTGCAATAATTAATTCTAATTTCTGAGATTATTATAATTGTTTATTTATGGCAATTTTGTGTATACCCTTCAAAAGACATTCTAGTTCAAGAGAACATATTTACTGTGTAAATGATTAAATCAGCACATATTTGTGGAGCATATCCTCCCTCTTTTGACTAAACTTAAGGAAAAAATTTGCTGTTCAATTGTATTCAAATTTCTCTTGATCTAGAACTCTCTTTTGTGTTTGTTTTATGCATTTAAGATTGGGAATGCAACTCTTTTTGGGATTTAAATACTTTGATTTTTTATTTTTAATTTAAACAGTGTTTGGGTTGTGGCATTCAAAAAAGTTGAAATTTCTTTGAACTTTTTACACGGTATTGTTTTATATTACTTGATAGATAGTGTGCAGAATAGTTAGATTGCTATATTCATTTAATTTTACTGTAGTTTTTTTTTTTACATATACTACTATTTCATTTGGCTTATAATTTGTATAATTATGAAATGAAAATAAGAAATGCATAAGTTTAAGGACCACTTAAGCAACTTATTTATTCTTTACTTAATAGATATCAGAGAACAGGAAACACAAATAAGAAAAATGATATCTACAGCTTTGGGATAATTCTATTTGAGTTGATCACTGGAAAGAAAGCAATGGTGAGAGCATCTGGAGAAAACATTCACATACTTCAATGGGTTATTTCCTTAGTTAAAGGAGGAGATATTCGAAACATTGTTGATACGAGATTGCAGGGTGAATTCAGCATCAGTTCTGCATGGAAAGTTGTTGAGATAGCTATGTCATGCGTTTCACAAACTACAGCTGAAAGGCCAGGCATTAGCCAAATATCCACAGAGCTAAAGGAGTGTCTATCTTTGGACATGGTTCAGAGAAATAATGGAAGCACGAGTGCTAGAGATGAATTGGTTTCTGTAGCTACTGTATCAGTATCCACTTTTTTAGCTAGATAACCACCGTCTATAATGATATTTTTGTCCTATATATATATATATTCAGTGTTACTCCAAATGTTTAGCTAAAACATAATACGTACGAGTGAATTCTAAAGACATTAGAAATTGGACCTTGTAGGCAACCTCTCTGGTGTGAGGAAAAATTTGGAGAGTTAAAAAAAATACTAAGGAGACAGTTTAAGATTTATTGTCTGCGCAATAATATACTTTCACAAGTACCAAATACATTCTTCCCTAGACTTTGTTATTTTCTTAGTCGTTATTCCCTTAGTTTCATTTATGCATTTGCTTTGTTTTCAATTGTGAACAACTTGTTGCAATGCAGCAAGGTTATAGAAGATGTGATTTTAGAATATTCTCATATGTAACAAACTTGCTTGTTAAATAGAATTGGCCAAATGAAAAGGAATCCAATCACTCAACGTTCAATTTTCTTTAAATTCTCTGCAATTTTGTACTTGACTCACAAGTCACATGAACAAATTCATTCTTATATCGAGTTCCCTGCTCTGAGTTGGGATTATTCTTGGTTACATCCCTGAATATCCAAATCATATCTCAATTGGTATCATGTTCCGATCCTAAATGTAGGGATTTTAAAAACATTTACTTAAATGTAGGGACTATTTATCAAAAGAGCGTAAAATATAGGGACTAAAAACATATTTAACCCTAAATTTTTTATGATTATCAACCTCCTCGTGAAAAAGGTTCTCCTTTTCCAAGTTGAGAAGGACAAAAAGCCCCCCATGTAGCTACTTTGAGTGGTATAAGATCAAAATCCCACCCTTCATGGTAAGAAAAATCAGCCTACCTTATTTTTTTTTTGGGTAGACAGACGAAATGGCAAAGCCATTATAAACTCAAACTCACACACACAAGTGGAGGTAGCGGGGTTTGAATCCCGGTCATGACATCCGACCTAACAATTTCGACATTTTGCCAGTTGAGCTAGGACTTATGGATAACCTACCTTATTCCTTTGTTAGTTATATATACTGTATGATTAACTTACTATAGAATAGAACTTCATACATTTACGTTGAAATCTCGCAGTCCACGTGTGGCATCCACGTCAACATTGACTTGGTCAAAATTGATCTAGAGGGCCAAAACTGCAAAATGGGCAGTACTTAGGGGCTGAATTGTATTTTATTTTGTTAAGGGGGCCAAAATCACAACTTTTTGATACTTAGGGGGCCAAAACTGCTTTTAAGCCAATAAAATATGAAAAAAATTATTCCTCTAATATCTGAAATGATTTCTTATATCTTTTCTAGACACTCAAACAACCTTCGTCTTCACTTCCAGGCTTCACCCTCTCCCCCTAGCCTATATGGTGCATCTCATCAACTATGATTAAACGATTATGAGATAAGTCAAATAATCGACTAAACCAATCACAAAGAGGACCTCCACCCATCCAATTGTCCGTCCAAAAAAAAGGTAACCCCCATCACAAATAACCCTTTTCATATTATCAACAAACCAGCTGCCGACAGCCATTCCCTCCCCTCCTTTTAGCGCCCACTCTCCTCCCCATATCTTGCCTCCAAAACTCTATACCACATACAACACCCCTCCATCTACACGCATCCTCCAACAATTAACTGGATCAACACTTATTTATTGAAAATATATGCAATGAGGATGCGGACGTAGTCAACAGTGTGTTCTCATCAATCCATTCTTACCACATTTTAATTTTTTTGTTGTTCTCATTTTGTTTTGTCCAAATTAAAATGGGCATGCTTGCAAGCTTAGACCTTTATGTTTTTAAGCTAGTCTAAGTTAACATTCACAATATTACATGTTACAACTGGGGCCAAGTTGTGTCAAGCGAGCGAGAAGATGAACTTAATCTTTTTTTGAGAGGTGAAGCTTCCAAATCCAAGATCAAGATTGAAGATTGGCATTATGAGTGATAGTGGCATCCCCTTTGTTATTTAAGATCCACTTGTAGCCACACTTAGTGTAATTAACATTACTGTTGTCAGACAAAATAATAACATCCTAAGTATTATGTGTAACGAGTATGCTTAATATCTTGAAAGTGAGCATCGCAACCATATCACGAATGATGTGGCGTGACTTGTAGTAGTAATAGTTATTAGAGAAAGGATAATGCTCAATTTTACGAATGATTGGTAGAAGAATGACACCAAAAATATCTGATCCGTTGATTTCAACACAACAACCCCACGTGACTTCTTTCAAAGTAGCAAAATACATTTTTGTTGTTGTTATTTTAAGTGATATTCTTGTCTATGTTGTGTGGCATTCTTCGTACAGAATAGCATTGCTCTTATAGAAAACTTGGTTTCATGGTTTGTTGAAATTTGGCTTTAAAATTGTGATTTGAGAAGCAGAGAAAAACGTGACACGATTTCCTCATCGTAAACTTGTTGGGCACGTTTTCAGGATAAGGTTGGTCGTACCTTGGGTCGTACGCACCAAACGTGACACGATTTTGACAGCTGAAGACCGTTATATAAGGGTTCTTGTGCAGATTTTGAAGGAGAGCTTGAAGAGAGAGAAACTTGGATTACAAAGGAGATAACTTTAGGGTTGAGTGTCTTTGTAGTGAGGATCTCTTGGGTTGGGAAACATTGTAAACACCTTGGGTAGTGAGATTTCACCATTGGAAAGATCAAAAAGCTTCCTTTTGTGTTTTCTCTTAGGATTCAATGAGAGTGTGGGTGACACAAAATGGGTAGAAATTAGGTCTTGTTCTTGCGTAAGCTTATAAGCTAATTTCTTGTAACTCTTTCATCATAGTGGATTGGAGGGCTGCTCTCTCCCCCAGATTAGGTCATATTGGATCGAACTGGGTCAACAATCTTGGTGTGTTTGTTCATTTCTTTCATTGCTTATCTTTATTGCTTTGATTATGTTTGTGGTGTTGCTCTACACTTAGATTTATGTCTGTTTTTGTTGTTGTTGCTTGGAGACACTTTATCTAGTATCTATTGATTACCACTTCCTTTGTTCCACACATCTTTGTTATTCATTGATGTGATTTTGTCCGAATTTACATTACGGCTGAATAGGTTCTTTTACGAAATTCCTATCTCCACAAGATTCTTTTTTCCTTATGTCATACCCACCCTCTCTTAAATAAATACTTCCAAGTCATTTGCTAAAAAAAAAAAAAAAAAAAACTTCCAAGTCATACCCTCCCTTTCTTAAATAAATAAATACTAAATAGAAAATGGATATTTTTAGTGATAAGATTCTTTTATTTGTTTTTGAAGGAGATAAGATTCTTTTATTGTTTGACGCGTTAAATAAACGATTCTTTTTTTGCATTTTCTTTTTAGTATATTTATTTATGATGTCTGAAAATCAGTTTCTTGTTATTGATAAATTCTTTTATTGTTTGATGTCTGAAAATCAGTTTCTTGTTATTTCTTTTTTGATGAGAATCAAGTATTATCAGACATCAAAAAAATTAAAGTATGATATATGTGCAATTATAAAGACTAATCTTTGAGTCGTTGTAATGGAGTCAAAGTTCGGTCATAAAACATTTAATACCGTTGCATTTTTATGATTGAATTTAAATTGAAGACCTTCTACGGTGTAAGAGCTCGCTTACAATTTCATTTTTCTTTTTTGAGAGATAATTTCATTCAAGAAATGCTAGGTCACACTTATTAATAGTCTCTTTTAACACACCCAATAAAAATTAACAATGTGTTCCACTTTTTAATTTCAATTCACCTGAAACTTTGTAAACCTGTTTCCATACATTCTGATTTTTTTAAAATAATTTTATTTAATAGTTGGAGAGAGAAAGAGAAGAAGAACTCTATCCACCATCCAACATAACCACACGACAACCAATTGAACAGCACACGCAGCAAAAGGGAAGTAATTAAAATATGGCACTAGCTAATTGCAACAACAATTTACAATCTCCTTTAACTGTAATCGTTCTTTCTTGATTCCCACACCCGTTTAGAGCACAAGCAGTGGCGGAGGTCTTTATGGCCCATCCGAAAAAATTAAAAAATCAATAATTATAGGTTTACTTTACAAGATTTTATGCAATTTTGTGTCGGTTTTATGTTTTGGTTGATCCAAATTCCTGCAAAGTGGTGTAGTGGCCCATCCGAAAATTTAAATAATTCAATTATAGATCTATTTTGCGAGATTTTATACAATTTTATGTCGGTTTTAGATTTCGGTTTATCCAAATTCCCGCAAATTGGTGTAGTGGCTCACCCGAAAAATTTAAATAATTCAATTATAGGTCTAATTTGCAAGACTTTAAACAATTTTTCAATAGTTAATTTTAGTGGCCCACCCTAACATTTTTTTCTGGCTCCGCCACTGAGCACAAGGTTGACTGTAAAATAAAATTATTAAAAAAAAGATCAGAATAGGTTAATTGAAATTAAAAAGTAGGACACATGGTCAATTTTTATTGGGTGTGTTAAAAGAGAATATTAGTCTGTGTGACCCTAGCATTTTTCGTTTCATTTTTTCTTGATTCCTGCCGATGTCTTTACAACATATAGCATCACTCTAAAATTACTAGTTGTTTATCTCGTAATTGATAATTGGAGTAAACGCTTCATCGTACGTATGAGATCATTGATATGGACATAATTCGTTTTTTTCTCTTCATCGTAGATATGGACATAATTCGTTTAGGTATACTTATTATTATCATCATCATTGATTATCTACGTGTGAGGCTGTAACAGTTGAGTACTTTAATTTTTTGGTACAAGAGTACTTTAATATTAAGCACGTCTTTTATATAATAACCGTTACATTTGACATCAGCTATAGAATATAAATATGTAGAAATTAAGCCATTGAATTAGTATTTTTTTTTTGGTACAAATATATATATTTTTTTTGAAAACTCGGTATCCAATCCATGAATCGACTAATCCGAGGGGACCAATCCCACCGCTCACTTGCGGGGGCTCCGTTTAAAGCCAGAGCAAGTTCTTCATGGACTTAGCCCACCGAAATTGACACCAGAGGGAATCGAACCTGAGACCTCTGAAGGAGCAAACTCCAAGATCCCAAACCAACCGCTGGGCCAACCCAAATGGATGTTTTTGATACAAATATTGAATTAGTAAATTATTCATGAATTAAGGTATGACTTGTTTTTTTTAAGGGTATGGTGTGACTTACTTGAAAACTGCATCATTGAATTAGTAAAATATGCACGAATTGTTTGGTTATGATATATTAGTGTGAAAGTCACTCGATAGTTGCTGATTACATTAATAATCCAATAACTGGTTATTTAAGAATTTGTCATTAAACTACGAAAAAAATGTCATTAAAATAAGGCCTTCTTTTCTACAAGTCGGTCCTAATTTTTCTTTTTAGATTTTCTCTTTCATTTCTTTCAAGGTTTTTCTTTCTAGGATTTCACATAGATCAAGTGTTTTGTTTGGTGATTTTATTGTCTCAGTGCAGTGTTGCTTTGTTCGTCACACTGGTGCAGCATTGGTTGATGCCCTTTCTTAATGCAATGTTCCTTTGGTCTAGATTGAAAAATCAACTTCAATAAATTACAGATTCGATCAAATAACTAGGTCTTCTAGTGTTGTAGATTTGGATGCATTAGTATTACAATCAATTTGATTTTGCCACATTATTTGAAGGCATTTTACTGTTCCATGTTATTTACTTGGATGATGTGATTTTGTTCATAGAATCACTATTTTTGTTTTTAACGATGTTAAATTTGTGTTTTATTATAGTCTACTCTACCAATTTATATTATTAATGTGTGTTTGTTCACAAATTCATCTTTTCTGTTTTAGCGATGTTGAATTTGTGTTTGATTGTAATATACTCTACCAATTTGAATGAATATGATCACTTTTCGGAACCATACATATATACATAAAATTACACATGAGTATATGGCGAGGGGGCAACAAGCTGCGCCACTAAGCCTTTTTGGATGGCAAAACTAATCCTTGTAAACACAACATTCATGGACCTAGGTGACATAATATTGCTATTCATGACCTTTGAACTTTATATAGAAGGTCAACAGCCTCTGGTGCTATGAAGCCAAAAGTGTTAACACAAATGGTGTAAAAACATGTTAATTGTGAGAACACGCTTATCATGTTTGGCCACTTTGCTTGACACAACTTTGAGGGTTGTCTATCCGATTGTAAAAGCCGCGATCCTTAAACCCACAAGTGGTGAAACCCCAGTCAAATCCACATACATATGTTTTCCTCCTATCTCCTTGTAGACCATAATATATGTTGGCCTAAGTGTTGATCTTCCAAATCTAGTGGGTCAGAGAAGAAGTTCACAGGCGGCTCCTTCTTCACAGATATCCCCGCCTCTTGAATATATAAAAAAGGACATCCCTAAGAAAGTCATGCATGTATTTGAATCTGATAAGCTCCTTACAATGAACCGATATCTGAGGATTGCGGGGTACTCTATTAATGACATATGATGACCTAACCCATCAATAAGGACGATGTTATCACTAGTAAAACTGCTACAGTCAAAATCTAGAATCGTACCACGAAGACCATCCAAAGCATTGTCAAAATCAGAGTTCATACCACTTATCCCACTATCTCTCAAAGTATGATCTTGAAGCGCCCAAGATTGGACCCTGGAAGCCACAAAAGTGTACGAGGAAGCCTCTATTGCCGAGTACAAATGCAACACCAACCCTAATAGGCAAAGAAGTCAACATACATTGAAAGTCTCCAAAGAAAGGATCTCCACCAACCACAATGTTTTCAACTGCCCCTCACAACTCTTTATTAAACAACAAAGACACCTCCTCCATGTGAATCAGTTGGCAAGTGCTTAGGTTGAATAGAATTTGGGCGATACATATGCATGATCGAAGTAGAAGAAGCTCGCTCTGAGGATCTTGCAACTATTGAAGACAATGCATTAACTCAACAACCCTGGAAGCTCTCTTCATGGTCAACCCCTCGATAAAACCTTTATCTCGACTAATAGACCCTCGAGAAATTTCACCCACAACGACGGCCTCCTAATGTTTGAAGAGAACAACCCTTATGATGTTTATTACCATCACACGAATGCCAAAAGATCTATGTCTTACGATTATTCAATTCAAGGCCTAATCCTAGCTCGGACCCTCAAATAATGTTCAGTTTTTTAGTCAGCTCCTGAATCCCCTACAATAGACCCATCATCAAGATACCAAACATAAAGAAAAAGCTTGCAATTATCTCTGATCTGAGGAACAAGAGGGTGTAACACAAGACCAAAAATAAAGAAATTAAAGTATAAAATTTCATTTTTAAAACAAAATAAAAAAGAATCAATCCATAAGGTTATAAACAAAAATGTTCAAAGAATTAAAAAAAAAAGCAAAAATAAATTGTATATATACACCTAGTACAACTAAATATATTTTAATTAATAAAAAGAACCACTAAATATTATTTCATAAGAATGCGAACGCGTAACCTTTTCTTTTTTAAATGAGTAATGATAGATACAATGAATGCTTTTTCACGAAAACTTCCCGAGAGAGGTGGCAACTTGATGTCCATTAGATTTCCTGTTAAATTATATAAATTATAACGGATAAAAATGAACTTTATTTATAAGTTATAAGTTCGTAGTGAAAAGACAGTTGTCAAACAGTCTTTTTTATTACCAGACGAGTTTATAATCTATAAGCTAACTTCTTAGCCTTGTCAAATAGTCTTTTTTTCCATCACCAGTTTTGGGACTTAATTAAAAAATGAATAAATTTGTGTAACAATTTTAGGAAAATATGTCGCAAGAGCTCTGCTAGGTTCATCTCTGTTAGGGTTAGGGCCGTATAATGTCATATTCATCCCCTTGTTGATCGATGCCTCTTCTTCCTTTTGGTTGCTTTCGTTTTGCTCCTTGTTTTGTAGTTTGGTATCATTACTAGCCGAGCTTTGTTTCTCCCGCTTACACGCACAATTCATATTCTGTCATTGCTTTGTCGTCTCTTTCCTCTGCGGCAATCGGTTCTCCTTCTAAAAGGGGTTTAATGCCCCGGATCTCGACCACCGTCTCAACTTTAGTTAAGAAATTTTTTATTTTGGTAACTCAATAACTTCCCGGTTTGAGAGATAATAATTGTATTGGATTTTTTTTTTATATTTTTTTTTATGGTTTTTATGTTTTGCTTCTTTGTTCGTGTTCTTTTGTTATTTTTAATTTGCTTCAATATTTTACTCCATCTATTTGATGAAATATCCGAGAGTTCTCACTTTGTTGGTACCATATTTTGAGTAAGGGGTTTTTTTGTGTTTATCACCTAATTCAACATTCTCTCAACTTTACAAAAGACTTGTCAACATATGGTTGAATTGACCAAGTTTAACTAATTATAAATATGTCCAACATCTATATTTTGTAAAAATAATACAAAAACAATGATGCAGGATATACTAGCAGCTATAATAAAATTGAAACGAAATGCGACACTCTAGCAGTATATAAAGTCTTGCTTGTATGGGATTATCACTCATCATTATTTGTATTTCTAATAATGAAGCAAACAGTGATGAGAATGTTACTACATTTTTTTTCTGTATTATTTGCTGTCCTTACTATTTTGGTTTTGATACAAGCTCAGGATCAATCAGGTTTGGATAATTTGTATATAGATGCTTCATGTCACCTAATAATTATTGTTGTAGGCTTGTAGCTGATGTTATCTTAATATAATGTTCCTCTTTTTATATCAGGATTCATTAGCTTAGACTGCGGTCTACCTAAAGATGTCAACTATTCTTCGTTGGAGACAGGCATAAATTACATTTCAGAGGCCAAATTCATAGATTCAGGTGTAAGTAAGAGGATACCTCCTACAGAGATTATTGTTAAACAACAACTAGAACATGTGAGGAGTTTTCCTAATGGAGTGAGAAATTGTTACAGAATAAATGTAACAAGTGATACTAAATATTTAATCAGAGCTACTTTCTATTATGGTAACTATGATGATTTAAATGATCCCCCAGAATTTGATCTTCATTTTGGACCTAATGTCTGGGATACAGTGAACTTCCCCAATGCATCACTCGTCACATTTATGGAGATCATTTACACTCCATCACTAGATTACATACAACCATGTCTTGTTAACACAGGCAAAGGGACTCCATTCATTTCAGTTATTGAATTGAGGACTTTGAACAATAAAGCTTATGTCACATATTCATCTAAATCAATTGTATTATCACTCTTCAGGCGATTCAATTTAGGTTCCATCAGTGACAAAAGTTACAGGTAGGTAAGAATACATTGCAGTGGATTATGTTATGTTTGACAATAAAACAATAACATTAGTTAATACACGTAGATAAATTTTGTATTTTATAAAAAATTATTACATGTGTAATTTTGTTAAGTGTGACACCGGAAGTGAACGGATCAATAAAAAGATTTGAAATTGCATGGTGCCAGCTAGGAACATATTAATTAGCTTACTTCAATATGTATGTAATATCAAAGTCAATTTATTGACAATTTTTTTTGTCATGTACACAAACAACAGGTACAAAGATGATGTTTATGACCGCATCTGGAATCCTTTTAAATCTGGTTTTAAACTATTAAACAGCAGTAACAATGATCTATTACTTCAGAATAACTATGCACTACCAGCAATTGTGATGAGCACAGCTGTTACATCATTAAATCCCAGTGCCCCTTTAAATTTTTCATGGACAGCAAATAATGTAAATGATCAATACTACCTTTACATGCACTTTAATGAGGTTGAAGAGCTGGCAGCAAATGAAACTAGAGAGTTTAATATCACAGTGAATGATAGGTTTTGGTATGGACCTGTGACATCATATATTACTATATTTAGTAGAGAACCTTTTCCTAGAGCCAAAACGTATGAAATTTCCCTCTTTAAGACAGATAATTCAACCCTTCCACCCATAGCTAATGCTATTGAGGTTTATAAAGTAAAAGACTTCTCACAGTCAGAAACTCATCAGGATGATGGTAAGCTAGCTCAAAACATATACCGTACTCTATCCCTAAATATAATATCCTCTTTATATATTTCCTAATGATTTGATTATTTCTTTACCTAAATATAAGTCTAAATATCATACATACTTTTCTACAAAATTGACTTGAAATCCTTTTGAACTGTTCTTTTTATTTTCATACGAAATACTAGTTGATACTATCATGAATATCAAGAACACTTATGGGGTGTCTAGAAATTGGCAAGGAGATCCATGTGTCCCTGTGAATTACATGTGGGAAGGCGTAAACTGTACTATTGATGCCAATAGCATCCCAAGAATCACATCTTTGTAAGTTTACAATCCCTTAAATAAATCATATCCATAAATTCAAGAACTTCAATTATCATTTGATGTTAAATATATCCCTGAAATTATTTTGAAATGAAACCAGGAATTTGTCTTCAAGTGGGTTGACAGGGGAGATATCATCTTCCATATTAAAGTTCACCATATTACAGTACTTGTGAGTTCCTAATCTCATTTGATTAAATAAACAGAAGGCTTGGGTCTGTTTGGACAAGGGGTTTTAGAATTGAGAAAATTATAAAACATTTTTTAAAAAATAAATCGAAAGTGTTTCAAATGTTATATAATCATATATCACGTTCTTATTTCAATTATTTAAAATATTAAATATATATCAAAATATAAACCAGGCAATACGCCTGCGCGCTGGGAAAATAAATCTCATTTGGTTAAATGATGAAATCAAATCTATTCAATTTGGAAATTATTCTCTCTTTATTGGGGATTCAAAATTGTAACTCCGTATTTTTTTTTCTTTCTTTCAGGGATTTATCAAACAATAGCTTAAACGGCCCTTTACCTGATTTTCTGACACAACTGCGGTCTCTAAAAGTCTTGTATGTCCCATGTTGATGCGTTAAATGTAATTTCATCGATTTTTATTATAAAGATAAAAAAGATGTCATATATTTTGTTCTGTGTTAGCAGAAATGTGGGGAAGAACAAACTTGTAGGGTTAGTCCCAAGTGAACTCCTCGATAGATATAAATCAGGTTCACTATCACTGAGGTATGCCTCGTACTAAAAGCTCAATTAATTCCCTACTCCTGAAAAAGATAGACTTGTAATAAAGTATTCTTTTCCTCCTCCTAATATGAACATGGTTTCAGCAATGATATAATAGCTAATATCTTAGAACCTTTATCTTCTTTCAGTGTGGATGATAATCCTGATCTTTGTAAGACGGAATCTTGCAAAAAGAAGAACATTGTAGTACCACTTGTTGCATCTTTTTCAGCATTAGCTGTAATTCTTTTGATTTCTCTTGGAATTTGGTTGTTTAGAAGACAAACAGGTACTTATCAGTTGACATAGGAATGAGTTCATATTTTGAAATAAGGCCTTGTTTATACTATGAATAGTGTATTAATCCATTAGTTGGCAAGTATATCTTATAAGTCGCTATATGGTTTGAAATTGTGGGTGGTTGCGGATGTGGCTATCGCGGTCGCTGTGTTGCACATTGCTCATAATATATATTAGATTCACCGCTCTAGAAAACTTTAGCTATATAGTGTTTTATAGTTGTGTCATCTCGTGTAAAACATTTATTGCTGTCCTGCCACATTTTTTCCCCACATCCTTGCATATTTTCATTGTATTTTATTTATCACAGATGAAGTTACATCTCCAAATTCTGAAAGGGGTTCAATGAAATCAAAACACCAAAAATTCACTTATACTGAAATTCTCAATATTACTGATAACTTCCAAACTATTATTGGAGAAGGAGGTTTTGGAACAGTTTATTTTGGCATTCTACAAGATCAAACTCAAGTCGCTGTTAAGATGCTTTCACCATCATCAATGCAAGGTTATAAGGAATTTCAATCAGAGGTTGGACATAGCATTCTAGTTAAAAAAAAAAAACATATTTAATTTTTATTTCAGTTAATTAATAAATAGAATCTTGCATAATTTCACATTTAACTTTGGTAGAGATCAAATATAAAATACAGGCACAACTTCTAACGATTGTTCATCATAGAAATTTGGTCCCTCTCCTTGGATATTGTGATGAAGGTCAAATCAAAGCATTGATTTACGAATACATGACCAATGGAAATCTCCAACACTTGTTAGGTAATTTATAATTTATCAGCAATGTCAACATCTATAATAGATTTACTACTAGTTTATCTATATTTTAAAGGTTAACATGTAAAGAATATTTTTACATCAACTAAATCGACAAAACATAAGCAAAGGTAGAACACAAACGGATAGCACTTGTGTACCATAATGGTAATGTCACGACCCAAAATTCACAATCGTGACCGGCGCACAAACTAGAACATCCTAGTCCGGCAAGCCCGTTGACGACACTTAACAAACTATAATTTAAACAATTTTTAAATCGAAATTCATTTAAAATGATATCCACTGAAATTTCAACAGAGTATCCTCTGTACTTTGAATATTTTCCAAGATATGAATCCTATCTATAAACTTGTATTATCAACCAGAATCTCAAAGTAACATAACTAGATGTTTGTACAACTCAACAGAACAGTTCTAGACTACCAATAGTTGCAGATACATCGACCATTCAATTTATATACATAGGAAACCTACCAAAAGAGTGACATTGATAGATCCTTAACCCTGCTAGAAGCTTTCTACACAATTGACTTTGAATCTGAAAAAAAAATAGAAAATAAAAGAGTAAGTCACAGGGACTTAGTGAGAGACAACAATCACCACCAACTAGAAGGGAAACACACAAGAGCACGATTAGTTACTTTTCTCAAATCTAATTTTTAATTTACAAGGCTAGTAACCGTATAAAAATATAACAACTCACAATCAAGTGTACCATGAAAATTCATAAAACTTTGTAAATTTATCAAACCAAACAAGACTATAATTTCAATGTTGTCAAGAGGTGAAATCAAATCCACAACTTTAAAGAAAATATAGAAATCGATTATAATGAAAAGGAATCGAGATAATCAAATCCAAATAAAATATAAAAAAAATCGAACTTAATGAAATGAAATCAAAATAATCACTTCAAAGAAAATATAAAACCATATTCAATTTCATAATACCAAAATAATCAACTTTAAATAAAGTATAGAAATCCAAGTTTAGTGAAAATAATCAAATGGGTGAATCGAGAACTAGCTCCATCTCGTTGATAGCCCTCTCCTCCTAATGGTGGCCTTTCCATGGGGCGGCTCCATCTAACGGATAGCTCTTTTCTCTCGACTCAAAACAAAGTGTAAAATAGTTTCAATTAGACAGTTTACCTCTCATTGATAGCCCTCTCCTCCTAATGGCGGCCTTTCCATAGGGGTGGCTCCATCTAATGGGGTAACTCTACCTAATTGAAATCACATACTAGGTACACCTAGGTCGTCGTCATTATAATCATAATTTTCAAAACACCATTCTTAAAACACAATGCTAAAACCATATTTCACAACATAACAAAACTTATTTCAAAATATGTATCATCAAAACTCAATCGAAAATCCACAACTTATAATCATAAGTAAAATCCAAATCCAAATAGAGCGCATATTAATATCGAAAGTTTCCAAAAACATATTTTTCAAACCGTATTTCCCATATCTCCAAAACACATGTCATAATATATGCAACCAAATCTCAATATAACCATTGGCCCAACCAATCATAGATAAATTCAAACAGAGACCATAATAACATCGATGACTTTAAACATGAGCATCATTGAGAAGAAAAAGTTCAAAGGGTGTGTTCCCCATTTTTATAAACACTTTAACATAGAAAATTATCAAAGTATCAATAATATTAATAGGGAAAATATGCGATAATGATCGTTATCAACTCACAGATATGACGAAAGAACTCAATTCCTAGTGATGCCTTTCTGAATGACCACCGGAGAAATTTCCACCGAATCTGAACATCAATAATATTTTCTCATGAATTAGAAACTCATTCCACCACTTCTCTAACTAGAGTTAACCATGAAATCCCTATATTATCCATTCTAACCTACAAAATAATTTCTAACGAATCTTCATGTGTAAATAAACACTAATTGAATTGTAAGTTGATAAATATACCTCAAAGAGTCTCAATGAGCAACTCTCACAATATGGGTATTCTCCTTCTACTTCAAAGCACAAACCCTAACCCCCAAAATTCTACCGATAGAGCTTGAATATGAAGTTGCTTTACTTAGATGACCAATTATTCTTAAGGATGATTGATTTGGGAAAGGAAGGAAAAAGAAATGGAAGAAGAGGAATGAGGGACAGAGAGCTAACGGAAGTGAGAGGAGAATGGAAAGGGAAAGTTATGTGTGTTATGTTTTTTTTTTTTTTTTTTTTTTTTTCTCCCACGTGAGTGTGTAGAAAGTTCTATGTATATTATATTATTATTATTACTTATTTATTTTTGTTTTTTCCCATTTACTAAAACGGTGTGTTTCAGGTAAATACCATTGCCTAATTAGAATGTGCCACGTGGCACACCCTTTAAAAATATATATCAAATAAAACATTTATAAAGTAACATTGGTAGGTGACACACTTTAATTGGCGCATGATATATGCCATTGGTACCTTAGTGGTACCATATAAACTTTTTAGTGCACAATAGTTTATATTATTGTAATAAGAAGTATTATTTTTAAAACATATTGGGAAATGAGAAATAATAAATAATAAGGGTAGACTAATGACAATTTGTCATCGTGAGCTTAGTTCAGTTGGCATGGACGATGCATAAAATATGTAAGGTCGGGGTTTAAAGCCCAACAACCACCACAAAAAAAAAAACATGACTAATGACAATTTTACAACTATTTCATTTGACATTTGAATTTTGTCTCTTGAGACTACAAAATCAAACTCTTCCCACTAACTTGACACACCTTATCTAGGACAAGGGGTTATGAACAAGGCAGAGAGAAGGGCAAGTGTAATGAATATTTCCTATGCTTTCGTTTAAAATGCTTGTTCAGTATTTCAAAGCTAATGTATGTTTGCATGCAGTAGAAAATTCAAATACCTTAAGTTGGAATCAGAGGCTTAACATTGCTGTTGACACAGCCCATGGTAATGTATTGTTTTCGGCGTCATATTTCTTGCATTTTGTACCCGTACATTGCCCTTAATGTGAATTTTCAGGATTGGATTATCTGCATAATGGATGTAAACCACCTATCATGCATAGAGATTTGAAGCCTTCCAACATACTACTTGATAAGAACTTTCATGCAAAGATTGCTGATTTTGGTCTAAGCAGAGCTTTTATTAACGATAATGATTCTCATATATCCACACGCCCTGCTGGTACATTTGGTCATGTTGATCCAGAGTAAGTGTAATATAAAATGTCAATTTAGTTATGTAGATTAACCAGTTTTTAATATTTTTGTAGCATTTGCATTGCATAAATATCCATTTCAAGCAATGGATTACATAACTTTGAAACAAGTGGTAAAGTTACATGATAGTGTGCAAAAACATATATTGCTATGTTCATTTAATTTTCATGTTGTTTTCCCCATATGTATAATAATGAAAAGAAAAGACGACCGACATACATAAGTTTAAGGATGACTTATGCATTTTATTCGTTTGTTTTGTTAATAGATATCAGAGAACAGGAAACACAAATAAAAAAAATGATATCTACAGCTTTGGGATAATTCTATTTGAGTTGATCACTGGCCAAAAAGCACTTGCACAAAGAGCATCCGGAGAAAAAATTCACATACTTCAATGGGCTATTCCTATAATCGAAAGCGGGAATATTCAAAACATAGTTGATATGAGATTGCAGGGTGAATTCAGCATTGATTCTGCGTGGAAAGTTGTAGAGATAGCCATGTCATGCATTTGTCAAACTGAAACTGAAAGGCCAGACATAAGCCAAATATTGGCAGAGCTAAAGATATGTCTCTCTTTGGACATGGTTCAGTGTGGAAGCACAAGATCTAGAGATGAATTGGTTTCTTTAGCTATTGAATCAGAAACCGCTATTTTAGCTAGATAACCATCATTTATGATAATATTTAGGCTCAAAATGCAAATATGTCTCGTTTTGGTTTTAGTCCCTGCAAATTTTTTTTGTTGTTTTTGGTCCCTGCAAATATGTCTCATTTTGGTTTTGGTCCCTGGCTCCACTTTTGTGATAATTTGCACACGTGTCACATGATGACTTAACCATTTATTAGAGAAATAGTCCCTGCAAAATCTTTTGATTTTGAAAAAGGTCCTTGCAAAATATTTTGCAGGGACCAAAAACAACAAAATTTTTTTGCAGGGACTAAAACCAAAACGAGGCATATTTGCAGGGACCAAAACCATATTTTAGCCTAATATTTATGTCCTATATTCAGTGTCAATCCAAATGCAGTAGTACATTAGTCCTTGTTGTGTTATACAAAACAATTTGTATTTTGAAGTTTCAATGAATAAAAAATTAGTGTGCCAACTACTATAGTATTATTGATGTTTAATTAGAAGCACTATTTTTCTCCTAAACTATCATGAAGAATAATGTGCATAGAAAAACAAATTAATTGTTAGTTGTTACTCCAGAGATGTAGAGTGGCTGCCATGAAATATGAATGAATTCTAAAGGCATTAAACAATTGGACCTGTAGGCAACAACCTCTCCGGTCACTACTGGGAGGAACAATCTGGAAGAGGTGATAAAAAATACTAAGGAGAGACAGTTTACGATTTATTGGCTGTCACAAGCATCGAATAAATTCCCAGCTTTATTTTGAAGGGGAAGAGATGAGAGGGCTTTTAAAAAAACAGAAGGAGCAAATAGAAGAAATATAGGACTTTGAGAGGGGAGGGTTTTGGCGGTTGATTTTTCTTTACAATACAAAATCTTAATTTCCAGCTTGATTTAAAGAAGGAGGTTGGTAGTTTCCTTTTATCTCAGCATGATATTATATTATCAACCATTTGTAAAACTACATTTTTAAATTTTGAAGAAAACTGAGATAAGCAAATAGATTGTCCATAATCTAACTAAGAAGTAAGAAGGCTACATTTACATACCTTATTGCATTGAGTATGTTTTAAGTAGTTTTTGTTGACGCAAACACATTTTAAGTAACGAAATGCTAAAAACACATTTATGTATAAAAGTGAAATAATAGAACTCTTGACGTGAACAATTATATGCATTTGTTTTAAAACAAAGCTAATGTAAAAAAATTGTTTTCTATATTTCCATTAACTAGCTGTATCTAGCTAGCATTTCATTGTATCTTTATTACAACTGCGAGGTTTAGGATTCGAATCGGATTGGCAATGTTCATTTAATAATAGTACTTTGTCATTTGAATCAAGTCTTACGAACGTCTTACACCTTATTAACAAGTTAAAATGAAGATATATTTGAAAAAATAAAAATAGAAACTAATTTTATAAAGTAAACTAGTTCTAACTTATCATGAATTATTTATGCGTGATTAGAATCAAACAAAGATTTTGCTTATGCTAATTGATTTCATTTCCTGGGTCAACAATTGTATTATGCAAATATATGTGATAAAAAATAAAATGAAAACAATTAAAAAAAAACAAAAGAAAGAAACAACAATCTTAAGAAGCACCAAGGAGTATCCTAAACCATGGAGGTCTCAATGGGATGAAGAAGCAGAGTTTCAGGACCGTCTCAAACGTTTTAGGAGGGTTTGATCTAATTTTGAGCCTTGTTCTAATTTTGGGAACTCAAAATTAATGAAAAACTTATGTCAATCGGTGAGGAGAAAACAAGGTTTTGGAAGACAAGTCGAAAGTTTGGTAGGATACAAGAGAAAGGGTGAGCCTATTCTAAAATCACGTGTGAAAGGGATGATTTTGGATGATGGTATTTGAAGTTTTTATTTCAATTTAAGAGTGTTATGGTCATTTTGGCTAAACTAAATCCAGAAGACCCATGTTCTTGGTTAGAGATAATCCACAATGCATGGAAAGGAGTTCATCATGAAGAATGTCCTTAGAATATGAAATGAAGCCAAAAAGGCGAGCAATCCAAACACTAGTTGAATTGCGGATTACACCTCTAAATCTAGCTCGAGTGGGGCAGCCAAAGCAACCACCATCAACAAACCTATCTTTAATGAAGCCGTTATGTGTATCGTTGAAACGAGTGAAAAGTTTCAGACAAGGAGCAGGCAGCCAAGGACAAGCGATATAGAAGGGTAGTCTCATTTACAAAGTAAGTAGCATTACAGTTGCTCGAAGTCCCCCATATGCCTGCCACAGAGGTTGATTTGAGAACCATAGATACCTATTTTGAGCCAAGTTCTTTTGTCTTGAGCAAAGAAAAATCTGGAGAGGTGAAGCCAAAGATTAAGCCAAAGGTTTTTCGTGTGATAACTGATAACAATCTCAGACTCAATGGAGGAAGGTTTCCTCAATCCTCATCAACTCCACAACGAGTGCAAAGGGTAGAGGGCTTCAAATTTCTATGATGCAACATGGATAAAATGGGGACCGAGTTATGGCATGCAAGCCAGAAGAGGAACTTACCCTTTTTAGGGAGGTGGAGCTTCCAAATCCAATGACAAAACTGAAATGCAATGAATTGCTTATTTAATAAAAAAAAGTAAAAATTTTAAAGTAATCTTTAACTTTTTTACAATGGACATAAATTAGTACCTGTATTATTTTGAGTTACTACTAATTTTTCTTTGGTATAACAATGTCATGATTTATTTGTGTTTTTTTTTGTTGGTCAAACTAAAATGAGTACGGTTGTTTGACGTGTTGAATAATAAGGCTCTTTAGGTAGAAGTTTCGTGATAATCCTAAGCAGATGTCTTTTCCGTCATGTCAGTCTAGAATTAAGGTTTGAAAATCTTATAAAATAGAATTAAGGTTGAAATAGTTGTTGTTTATCTCGTTAATGACAATTGGAGGGAGCAGACCTGGTTAAGGCTTGGAGGGCCACTAGAGTAAACGTCTTTATGCACATTTCATTTTTATTTTTTGGTTACATATGCAGATTTAGTTTAGGTATATACTTTTTGTTTTGGTCAAGATATTTAGGTCTACTTTATCCAAACAAAAAATGTGCTAGAAAATATAAAAAATGAACATGAGCACCGTTCCTTATTATTATTATTATTAGAGACCATTTACGTGTGACTGTGAGGGTGTGACAGGTTGAGTACTTTGATTTTATTTTTGGGACAGAGAGCACTTTGATATTAAGCAACGTCTTTTAAATATAACCGTTACATCAGAAATCAGCTGGAATATAAATATATTAGAAGTTACACCATTGAATTAGTAAATTATTCATGAATTAAGATATGACTTTGAATTAGTAAATTATTCATGAATTAAGATATGACTTACTTGCAAATTACATCATTGAATTTGTAAAATATGGTTGAATTGTTTAGTTATGATATATTATTGTGCGAGTCATTTGATTCTTGTAAACTTTACTTACTTTACGGTCGAACTCCAAACAACTTCTAGTTCCTTATAATAATAAATTGGACCTCCATAACTCCTATCTCAACAAACAAAAATACCAAAATTGTTAGGTCAGACACCGTGATCGAGTTCGAACATGAACCGCTCCATTTGTTTGTGAGTTTCGGTAGTTATTTACCATTTCGTTTATCTACACAATAATAATAAACTATTCTAAACCATATTTTGAAAAAAAATAGTAATTTTTTAACTCATTAGTATTTTGAAGAAATAATTCAAAAACCGGGATATATTATAATAAAGTTGAAGAGGAATGCGACACTCTAGTACGTAGTATATAAATTCTTGCTTGTATAGGATTAACACTCATCATTGTTTGTATTTAAAATAATGAAGCAAACAATGATGAGAATGTTACTGCATTTTCTTTTGGTATTGTTTGGTGTCCTTACTACTTTTGTTTTGATACAAGCTCAGGATCAATCAGGTTTGTTTATGAATTTGTCTATAGCTGCTTTCTGTCACATATTTGTTACTAGTAATATATTATTGTAGTTGATGTTACCTTAATTTGTTCTTCAATTTATATGTATCAGGATTCATTAGCATAGATTGTGGCCTACCTAAAGATATCAACTATTCTTCGTTGGACACAGGCATAAATTATATTTCAGATGCCAAATTCATAGATGCAGGTGTAAGTAAGAAAATAGCAGAGACTGATATTAAACAGGAACTACAATATGTGAGGAGCTTTCCAAGTGGAGTGAGAAATTGTTACAGAATAAATGTAACAAGTGGTATTAAATATTTAATCAGATCTTCTTTCTATTACGGAAACTATGATGATTTAAATGAGCCACCAGAATTTGATCTTCATTTTGGACCTAATGTTTGGGATACAGTGAAGTTAACTAATATATCACACATCACAGACAGTGAGATCATATACACTCCATTATTAGATTACATACAACCATGTCTTGTTAACACAGGAAAAGGGACTCCATTCATTTCAGTTATAGAATTGAGGACTTTGAACAATGAAGTTTATGTCACAAACTCAGCTAAATCAGTAGTATCACCCTTGAGACGATCTGATGTAGGTTCCATCGCAAACGAATACAGGTAAGATCTGCTATTGAATTTATATGATCTGATCATATAATTTTTTTTAGGAGGGATTTTCATAATATTCTAAACATTTTTGAAAAAAATCCAAAAACATGAAGGGTACATATGATCTGACTTAAATATTTGAAAGACAAAAAATTGATGAGAAATTTTAGACGAACTAAAATCAGAATTTGAAAATTTTATAGGGATCGAAAAATTATTTAACATAATACTTAAAATATAAATAAGTAAGATCAAGGTTAATTACTGATAATTGTCTTGGTAATGTACATACAATAGGTACAAAGATGATGTTTATGACCGGATCTGGTTTCCTTCTAATTCTAGTTTTAAACGATTACACATCTCACCTGGCACTGCTAGTCTATTACTTGGGAATAATTATGAACTACCAGCAATTGTGATGAACACTGCTGTTACATCAGAAACTCCCAGTGCCCCTTTAAATTTTTCATGGGAAGCAGATAATGTAAATGACCAATTCTATCTCTACATGCACTTTAAAGAGGTTGAAGAGCTGGCAGCAAATGAAACCAGATCATTTAATATCACAGTGAATGACAAGTTTTGGTATGGAAATGTGACGCCAAAATCACTATATACTACTGCATTTAGTACAAAACCTTTGACTGGAGCCACAAGGTATCTATTTTCCCTTTCTAAGACAGAGAATTCAACCCTTCCACCAATCCTCAATGCCTATGAGGTTTATAAAGTAAAACTTTTCTCGCAATTGGAAACTCATCAGGATGATGGTAAGCTGGCTTAGCACATATACTACCGTACTCTATTATCGCTAAATATAAGATCTTCTTCTTGTGTAACAAGTGTGAGTTAGAAGTCTTGCATTGTTAAGAAAAGTGGAGGTTGAACACTTTATAAATGAGACGATCTATAAACTCATTATCTTAAGATTTTGGATATACGTGTGCTGTCTCTCTCACTTTGTATGCTTGCTCTTGTCTAATGTGGGTGATACTCCAGCCTCCCCTCATATACCTAACACTTCATATATTTTCTACGTACTCTAAATATCTAACATAATTTTCTGCATTCTCTAATAAATATTTTAATGTAAACATAAACAAATTATCTCTCTCCAAAGATCACACATGTTTTTAGTCGCTCTAATTTTTTTTCGACTTTTAATCTTCTAAATACTACAAGAAATTTGCCATTTAACAACAGCAGAAACCTTAGGTAAAGGTCCAAAAACTCATTGGTATAGGTCATAAAACCTACACCCACGGACGCCTGTTGCTGTCTACAATATTTTGCTATACCAACGGCAAAAAGCCGTCCTAATAGCTTCTACCAACGGATAATTAGCCCGTTGGAAAAGATTTCGGGGCTATAGCAACAACATTATACACCTATTTAATAGCTTTAGCCAACACATATATCCGTTGGTATATGACTAGACTGTCCGTTGCTATATGACAAATTTCTTGTAGTGAAAAGTTTTGCATCAACACTTTTGGTCCCTACTTTTAAGTTAACTCATGCGTAGATTTCATATTTTTTAATAAATTTTGCAGAAATGTGTATAATATTATAACAATCTCTTCAAATCCTTTTTAACTGTTGTTTTGAATACAAAATACTAGTTGATACTATCACAAACATCAAGAATACTTATGGGGTGACTAGAAATTGGCAAGGAGATCCATGTGGTCCTGTGAATTATATGTGGGAAGGCCTAAATTGTAGTATTGATGGCTATAGCATCCCAAGAATCACATCTCTGTAAGTTTACAATCCCTTAATAAATAAACCATATGCATAACTTCAAAAACTTTTATCCTCTAAAATTATATTTGGAAATGCAACCAGGAATTTGGCTTCAAGTGGATTGACAGGGGAGATACCATCTTCCATCTCAAAGCTCACTATGTTAGAGTACTTGTGAGTTTCTAATCTCATTTGATTAAATAAAAAAACTATAAAATGTAAATGCGTTTCCAATGTTATATAATCATATTTCATGCTATTACTTTAGTTATTTTAAATATATATATATATATATATATATATATATATATATATATATATATATATATCAAAATATAGACCGGGCATATATGCCTGCGCACTGGGAGAATAAATCTCATTTGGTTCCAAACATAAATAGCTTATCAAGTATAAGAGCTTATGATGTAAGCTCTAATGTTATAAGCCCTCATGCTATAAGCATCTATATAAGCTGTTTATCCAAACGGGGCCTAAATGATGAAGCCAAATCTATTCAATTTGGAAATTATTCTCACTTTATTGGGGGTTCACAATTGTAACTCTTTAATTAAATTTTTTCTTTCAGGGATTTATCAAACAATAGCTTAAACGGCCCATTACCTGATTTTCTGATGCAACTGCGGTCTCTGAAAGTCTTGTATGTCCCATGTTGTCGCATTAAATTTTATTTCATTGATTTATTATTATACAGATAAAAAAGATGTCATATATTTTTTTTCCTGTGTTAGCAGAAATGTGGGGAAGAATAAACTTGTAGGGTTAGTCCCAATTGAATTCCTTGATAGATCAAAATCAGGTTCACTATCACTGAGGTATGCCTCATACTAAAAGGTCTATTAATTCCCTACTCATGAAAAAGATAGACTTGCAATAAAGTATTTTTTTCTTCCTGTAATCTTAATAATCATGAATTAGGCAATGAAAATTGAGTTTTATTCCTCCTAACATGAACATGATTTCACCAAATATATGATAGCTAATATCTTAGCACCTTATCTTCTTTCAGTGTGGATGATAATCCTGATCTTTGCATGACGGAATCCTGCAAAAAGAAGAACGTTGTTGTACCACTTGTTGCATCTTTATCAGCATTAGCTGTAATTCTTTTGATTTCTCTTGGAATTTGGTTGTTTAGAAGAAAAACAGGTACTTATCAGTTGACAAAGGAATGAGTTCATATTTCAAATAAGGTCTTGTTTATATTTTGGATAGTGTATTAATCCATCAGTTTGCATGTATATCTTACAAGTTGCTATATGGTTCGAAATTGTGGTTGTGGTTGCGGATGTGGCTATTGTGGTCGCTTTGTTGCGCATTGCTCATAACATATATTAAATTCAACTCTCCATAAAAACTTTAGCTATATGGTGTTTTAAACTTGTGTCATCTTGTGTAAAACTTTAATTGCAATCCTGCAACAGTTTTTTCCCACATCCTTTCATACTTTCATTGAATTTTATTTATCACAGATGAAGATACGTCTCCAAATTCTAATAATAAGGGTTCAATGAAATCAAAACACCAAAAATTCAGTTATACCGAAATTCTTAAAATTACGGATAACTTCAAAACTATCATTGGAGAAGGAGGATTTGGAAAAGTTTACTTTGGCATTCTAAAAGATCAAACTCAAGTCGCTGTTAAGAGGCTTTCACCATCATCAAAGCAAGGTTATAAGGAATTTCAATCAGAGGTTAGACATTGCATTCAAGTTAGAAAACAACATATCTAATTTTTTTTTTCAAGTAATAAATAGAATCCTACATAATTTTCACAGTTAACTTTGGTGGAGATAAAATTTATGGTTAATTAAGTTTTTAGTCCCTATAAATATTCGCAGTTTTGTTTTTAGTCCCTACAAAATAAAATCACACTTTTTAGTCCCTGTGACATTTTCCTTAAGCATTTTAGAAACCAAAAATATTGATGGAAATTTTTTACAGGGACTAAAAATGCTGATGGAAAATTTTATAGGAACTAAAAAGTGTGATTTTATTTTGTAGGGACTAAAAACAAAATTATGAATATTTATAGGGACCATTTACTTAATTAACCCTAAAATTTAAAATGCAGGCACAACTTCTAATGGTTGTTCATCATAGAAATTTGGTCCCCCTACTTGGATATTGTGATGAAGGTCAAACCAAAGCATTGATTTACAAATACATGGCCAATGGAAATCTCCAACAATTATTAGGTAATTATATTTATCAGCAATGTCTATATCCATAATAGATTTACTACTTTCAGTTATTCTATATTTTTAAGGTTAACATGCGAAGAATATTTTCACATCAACTTAATCGACAAAACATAAGCAGAGGTAGAATAAAAACCCATATACACTTTTTAGTGCACAATAGTTTATACTATTGTAATAAGAAGGATTATTTTAAGAAATAATTGGGAAAGGAGAAATAATTATTAATAAGGGTAACCCATTTGGGGTTGGCCTAGTGGTTGGCTTGGGATCTTGGAGTTTGCTCCTTCAGAGGTCTCAGGTTCGATTCCCTCTGGTGCCAATTTCGGTGGGCTAAGTCCATACAGAGCTTGCTCTGGCTTTAAACGGGGCCCCCGCAAGTGGGCGGTGGGATTGGTCCCCTCGGATTAGTCGATTCTTGGATCGGATACCGAGTTTTCAAAAAAAATAAAATAATAATATTATTAATAAGGGTAGACTAATGACAATTTTATAACTGTCCCATATGAGATTTGAATTCTGACCACAAAATCAAGCTCTTACCACTGAGTTGACACACATTATTGACGTCAAAAGGTCATGAACAAGGAAGGTAGATGGGGTGTAATGAATTTCTATGTTTTCGTTTTAAATGATATTTCAAGACTAATGTATGTTTGCTTGCAGTAAAAAATTCAAATATCCTAAGTTGGAATGAGAGGCTTAACATTGCAGTTGACACAGCCCATGGTAATGTATTGTTTTTGGCGTCGTATTTCTTGCATTTTGTATCCGTGCATTTCCCTTAATGTTAATTTTCAGGATTGGATTATCTGCATAATGGATGTAAACCACCTATTATGCATAGAGATTTGAAGCCTTCCAACATACTACTAGATGAGAATTTTCATGCAAAGATTGCTGATTTTGGTTTAAGTAGAGCTTTTGGTAACGACGATGATTCTCATATATCCACACGCCCTGGTGGTACATTTGGTTACGTTGATCCAGAGTAAGTGTGATATATAAATTCTATTTAGATTAGCCAGATTTTAATATTTTTGTAGCATTTTCTTGTGACAAATATCCATTTCAAGCAATGGGTTACTTAACTTTGAAACAAGTGGTAAAGTTACATGATAGACAGTGTGCAAAAACGATTGCTATGTTCATTTTTTTCCCCCTACATATAGTACTATTCCGTTCTGGTTTATAACATGTATAATAATGAAAAGAAAGGACGACATACATAGGTTTAAGGATAACTTATACGTCTTATTTGTTTGTTTTCTTAATAGATATCAGAGAACAGGAAACACAAATAAAAAAAATGATATCTACAGCTTTGGGATAATTCTATTTGAGCTGATCACCGGCCGAAAAGCACTAGTAAAAGCATCCGGAGAAAAAATTCACATACTTCAATGGGCTATTCCTATAATTGAAAGTGGAAATATTCAAAACATTGTTGATATGAGATTGCAGGGTGAATTCAGCATTGATTCTGCATGGAAAGTTGTTGAGGTAGCCATGGCATGCATTTCTCAAACTGCAACTGAAAGGCCAGACATAAGCCAAATATTAGCAGAGCTAAAGGAATGTCTATCTTTGAGCATGGTTCAGAGAAAGCGTGGAAGCACAAGATCTAGAGATGAATTGGTTTCTTTCGCTACTGTATCAGAAACCACTATTTTAGCTAGATAACCACCCATTATAATTATATTTTTGTCCTATATTAAGTGTTACGCTAAATGTCCTAGTATGTTAGTTCTTGTTGTGTTAAATATAATGTATAGTATGGAAGTTTTCTAGGAATCAAAAAATTAGTGTACCAACTACTATAGTATGAGTGATGGATGCTTAATTAGAAGTACTAATGTGCATGGAAAGTTAAATAAATTGTTAATTGTTACTCTAAAAACCAAAATTTGATCGATTCACTAATTGTTGAAAAGATTTATTTGATAATTACAAAAGATGCCCCAACCAATGTGTTATCTTATGAGTAAAATCATGTTAGTGTTTAATTTTATATTAAGAGTTTTTGAAGAAAAAATAACCAATACAAGAAAAGATAAATGTCATAATCAGTACTGCAAAAAGGTCCATTTCAGCTAAAACATAATACGTACGAGTGAATTCTAAAGACATAATACCTCTCTGGTGCGAGGAACAATTTGGAGGTAAAAAATACTAAGGAGACAGTTTAAGAAATATTGTCTGCACAATAATATATTGTCACAAGTGCCAAATACATTTTCCTGGTTGGTATTCTCTTAGTTACATTTATGCATTTGCTGTATTTTCAATTGTGAACCACTTCTTGCTATTAATGAATATTTATGAACGTTGATAATATACGAGTACTATTTTCATGTTTTGGGCCCTCATATGTTGGTCCCTATACTGTAACCCACCTATATGGGCTTTGGCCCGCCTTGTCGAGCTTAGTTATGAAGACTACACAATCGTTGCCTTCGCGAAGGGTCTAAAAGAGCCTAATTTGGACTTTTTACGCAACAAATCCTTAATATTCTAGATCAACAAAACATGATTATGGAACCTGTTGATGGGAACTTCAATGAGATTAACATAAAGAGAAGAGTCCGAGTAGCAAACCTGAATTGAGAAGACCCATGTTCTTGGATAGATATAAGCCACAATGTATGGCAAGGATCTCAGCATGAAGAATTTCCTTGGAATCTGAAATGAAGCCAGAAAAGCCAACAATCCAAACACCAGCTGAATTGCGGGTTACATCTCCGAATCCAGCCTGGGTGGGAAGCCAATGCAACTACCATCAACATTGATGATTGTGAAACAGAAGTTGTGGGAATTCCATTTAACAAACCTATCTTCAATGGAGCGGTAATCAGTGTTGTTGAAATAAGTGAGAAAATTTTCAGACAAGAAGCGGGCAGCCAAGGACAAGCGATATGGAGGGATAGTCTCATTGGCAAAGCAAGTTTTATTACAACTTTTCCAGGTGCACCAGATGTCGGTCACAATGGTTGATTTGAGAACCAGAGATACCTTTTTTGAGCCAAGTGCATCTGTCAGTGCAAAGAAAAAATCAGGAGAGGTGAAACCAAAGATTAAAACAAAGGTTTTTCGAGTGATAATAATATAGGATTCAATGGAGAAATGTATCCTCGTCATTTCCGCAACGAGTGCAAAGGGTGGAGGGATTCAAATTTATATGATGCAGCAAGGATAAAGTGCGTGCGAAATGCGACAAGCAAGCTAAAAGAGGAACTTAGTATTTTTTTTCGAGGTGGAACTTCCAAGAATAATATAGTAGCATTCTCTTTGTTATTTAAGAGCCACGTGTAGCCATACTTTGAGAAATGATATTTGTACAACCAAATTTTGACAACTTTGGATACAACCTTTTCTCTCATACTCACATGTGTTTTTATTCTCTCTCTTCTTCTTTCTCTCTCTATTCTTTTTATCCAATAAGAAGAGAGGAAAAGTGGTTGTCTCAAAAGTTGTTTAAAATGAGTTGTACAAATATCACTCCTCCCACACTTTATAGTGCAATTACCATTGATGTTGTCGGACCAGATAATAGCATCCTCGGAATTAAGATAACATAAATGCTTAACATCACGAAAGTGAGCATCACGATCAGATAATGATTCTCATATATCCACATGCCCTGCTGGTACATTTGGTTACGTTGATCCAGAGTAAGTGTAAAATAAAAAGTCAATTTAGATTAACCAGATTTTAATATTTTTGTAGCATTTACATATCATAAATATCGATTTCAAGCAATTGATTTCGTAACTTTGAAACAAGTGGTAAGTTACATGATAAACATGTTCATTTAATTTTAGTGTAGTTTTTCTTCTCTTTCTACATATACTACTATTTCATTTTGGTTTATAACGCGTATAATAATGAATAAAAAAAGTCGACATACATATGTTTAAGGGTGACTTATGCATCTTATTTGTTTGTTTTCTTAATAGATATCTGAGAACATGAAGCACAAATAAGAAAAATGATATCTACAGCTTTGGGATAATTCTATTTGAGTTGATCACTGGTCGAAAAGCACTAGTACTAAGAG
Organism: Medicago truncatula; assembly: GCF_003473485.1. Lineage (NCBI taxonomy): Eukaryota > Viridiplantae > Streptophyta > Magnoliopsida > Fabales > Fabaceae > Medicago > Medicago truncatula. The sequence continues at coordinate 4,619,166 of NC_053049.1, forward strand.
CATCCGGAGAAAACATTCACATACTTCAAAATGGGCTATTCCTATAATCGAAGGCGGAAATATTCAAAACATTGTTGATATGAGATTGCAGGGTGAATTCAGCATCGATTCTGCGTGGAAAGTTGTAGAGATAGCCATGTCATGCATTTCACAAACTGCAACCGAAAGGCCAGACATAAGCCAAATATTTGCAGAGCTAAAGAAATGTGTACCTTTGGAGATGGTTCAGACAAATAATGGAAGCACAAGATCAAGAGATGACTTGGTTTCTGTAGCTACCGTATCAGAAACCACTATTTTAGCTAGATAACCACCACTTATGATTATATTTTTGTCATATATTCAGTGCTACTCCAAATATCCTAGTACATTAGTCCTTGTTGTATTATATATAATGTGTATTATGAGAGTTTTCTAGGAATTAAAAAATTAGTGTGCCAACTACTATAGTACGAGTGATGCTTAATAATTTGCATGGAAAGATAAATATATATTTTTAGTTGTTTTAATCTAAAATCGAAAAATTTGATAGATGTAAATATTTTACTAAGGGTTAAATGTTGTTTATCCCCTATGGTTTGGGCAATTTTTGGTTTACCCTTGTAAAAAGAAACTTTGGATTCAAACTTCGTAATTTGATGATTCTTTGATATTGGACCTTCCTGAGATTTGACCCTACAAAATACTACATAAAACTCGCACACAACTGGGAGGTCTAAGATTCAAATCCGATTAAGAATATCAACATTGTCAGTTGGATTAAGTCTTATGAACGTCTCACATCTTATTAACAAGTTAAAGGGAACACATATTTTAAAAAATAAAAATAGAAAATATTTTTATAAGTAAGATAGTTCTAACTTATCATGAATTATTTGCGCGTCTTCAGAATCAAACAAAGATTACTTTTTTGTGTGATAACCAATGTGAATGGACTTCGTTGCCTGGGTCAACAATTGTATTACTGGAAATATATGCAAAGAGGATGCGACGAAGTCAATACAATTCGTCCTACCACTTTTCTTTTGAATTTTTCGGTCGTTGTTCTCATCAATTCGTCCTACCACATTTCGTTTTTTTTTTTTGTTACACGACCAAAAAATCCAAAAGAAAGAAACTGTAATCTTAAAGAGGGTTCACGCAGCAAGAGTTCTTAAGGTAGAGAAGTGTGCACAAAAAGGTCTAGATGGAAAGAAGCACCAAGTTTTAGGACCGGATCAAATATTTTGGGGGTTCTATTCATATTTTTAGTCTTGTTCTAATTTTGGTCCTCAAAATTACTGAGAAAACAACTTTTGAAAGAATATTTGCTTTTTCTACCACTTCATTGTCAGCCCTGATTTCTTGCAGAGTACCAAGGTTCGAAATACTAATAAAAAATAGGTCAAAGACTTAAAGCATCTTATTAGTTTTTGGTGTTAATCGGACCAAACATTAACCGCAATGAGTAACAAAAGTTTATCTCAAGAGACTTAACATTGTTTTGCATTCCTAGAGTTAGGATAAAACCCGAAGTACCATGATATAGTTACACATGCTAGAGACTGAGTGAGTCATATTAATTATTAGTGAAAAATTGAGTGAGACACATTGAGATCTGTACTTGAAGAAGTCGTTTCATTGCTGATTAGGTTTTTTTCTAGAATAAAAGTGGTCGAAGCATTGATTTGGGTGAGGATTTAGAATATTACATGCTTTTTGATAGGAGAATATGGGATTGTGTGTTTGATAATGGTGGTTAAAAAAATGCTTTTGATTTGTGAGGAAAAAAGAGTGAAGGTACATTTTGATCCTTCACAATTTTGTCCTAGTCAATTTATTCTTTGATTCAAAATAGTCTCTGATATTTCTATACAGGGGTCCCTATGTTATATCCCTGGTGTAAGACAATCATGAATTACTTTGAGTTATATTTTTGTCAAAAACTAAATTGGTTTGAACGAAAATTCTGAAGAATCAAAATGAGTTTTCACGGAAAGAAAAGAAAATTGGAATTATGAGGTTCTTATGTTCTTTCAGGTGTTGAATAATATGACTCTTTTAGCTAGTACATGAATATTGATAAAATAATAAAAAATAAACTAGTACATGTGAACATGGGTGATTCTTTTTCTATTTTCTTTTTAGTATATTTAGTATCATTCTAGAATTAAGACTAAAAATCTTATAAAAAAGAGTGAATGTTGAAATATTTGTTGTTTACCTTGTTAATGACAATTGGAGGAAGCAGAGCTGATAAAGGCTTGGAGGGTGTGACAGGTTGAGTACTTTAATATCAAGCAAAGTCTTTATATATATATAAAATCTGAAATCAACTAGAATATAAATAAATACATAGAAATTACAGCATTGAATTAGTAAACTATTCATGAATTAAGGTATGATTTACTTGAAAGTTACATCATATTTTCTTTTGAAAACTGAAAATTACATCATTGAATCAGTAAAATATGCATGAATTGCTTTGAAAATCACAACACTAGCAAACAAAATAGTATGAATAAAGTCCAACCAAACACAGGTCAAACAAATTAAAAGTATATTCAACTTTTAGTTCCGTATAAAAAATGGAATAGAGATCCTCTACATTTCTTAAAATAAATTATGGGAATATACTATTATGCAAAACTGTAGCAGTATAAATTCTTGATTGCATAGGATTATGACTAATCATTAATAGTATTCCTAATGAAGCAAACAATGATGGGAATGTTACAGTATTTTCTTTTGGTATTGTTTGGTGTTCTTACTACTATTTTGGTTTTGATACAAGCTCAAGATCAATCAGGTTTGTTTATGAATTTGTCTATAGCTTCTTTCTGTCACATATTTGTAGTTGATGTTATCTTATGTTTTTCTTCTATATAATCTCAGGATTCATTAGCATAGATTGTGGCCTACCTGAACATATGACCTATTCTCAAACGACCACAGGCATAAATTATATTTCAGATGCCAAATTCATAGATACTGGTGTAACTAAGAGGATACCTCCTACAGATATTATAATCAAACAACAACTAGAATATGTGAGAAGCTTTCCAAGTGGAGTGAGAAATTGTTACAAAATAAATATAACAAGTGGTACTAAATATTTAATCAGAGCTTCTTTCTATTATGGTAACTATGATGATCTAAACAAGCCACCACAATTTGATCTTCATTTTGGAGCTAATGTTTGGGATACTGTAAACTTCACCAATCTATCGCGCATCACAACCAGTGAGATCATTTACACTCCATCACTAGATTACATACAACCATGTCTTGTTAACACAGACAAAGGGACTCCATTCATTTCAGCTATAGAATTGAGGACTTTGAACAATAAAACTTATGTCACACACTCAGCTAAATCATCAGTATTATCACTTTCCTTTCGATTTGATATAGGTTCCATCACAAATTTACAATACAGGTACAAAGACGATGTTTATGACCGTGTCTGGTTTCCTTTTCAATTGAATGAAATGAAACGATTAAGCACCAATGATGATCTATTAATTCAGAATAATTATAAACTACCAGCAGTTGTGATGAACACTGCTGTTACACCAATAAATGCCAGTGCCCCTTTACAATTTCATTGGAACGCAGATAATGTAAATGACCAATACTACGCATATTTACACTTTAATGAGGTTGAGAAGCTGGCAGCAAATGAAACTAGAGTGTTCAATATCACAGTGAATGACGAGTTTTGGTATGGACCTGAGATACCAGTATATCAGGCACCAGATGCCATATTTAGTACAAAACCTTTGACTGGAGCCACAAGGTATCAAGTTTCCCTTTTTAAGACAGAAAAGTCAACCCTTCCACCAATCCTCAATGCCTTTGAGGTATATAAACTAAAAGACTTCTCGCATTCAGAAACTCAACAGGGTGATGGTAAGCTAGCCCTTTGTTTAATTGAAAAACATACTACCTCCTTCGTCCTTAAATATAGTATCCTCTTTGATATATTTTCAACTGCATGAATTATACCTTTACTAACATACACCTAATTATCTTATATTTTTTTCTGTAATTTGTAAAGAATACCAGGTGAAGAAATAAACTAATTCTCTCTTTTGAAAGGTAACTTGTAAAACAATATTAACACTCGACAAATTTAATACTGCTACCAATTAATTGCTTAATTCCAGTAATTATTCAACATATTTAAGGACGGAGGTAGTATATTAGTGTCATTTGTGGTGTAAAGTAAGCTATGTGCAAATTGGCTTGAAATCCTTTTAACCGTTTTTTTGAATACCGAATACAAGTTGATACTATGACAAACATCAAGAATGCTTATGGGGTGACTAGGAATTGGCAGGGAGATCCATGTGGTCCCGTGAAATATATGTGGGAAGGCTTAAACTGCAGTATTGATGGTGGAAATAACCCCAAAAGAATCATATATTTGTAAGTTTATAAAACCATAAACCATATGCATAAATTCCAAAACTTTAATTATCCTCTGAAGTTTTATTTGGAAATGCAACCAGGAATTTGTCTTCAAGTGGATTGACAGGGGAGATATCATCTGCCATATCAAAGCTCACTATGTTGCAATACTTGTGAGTTCCTAATCCCATTTGATTAAATAAAAAGAAGACTAGGGTATGTTTGGATGAGGGATTTTGGAATTGAGGGAAGACCATATTTTTCTTTTCTAAATTAAAAAAATTATAAAACGTTTAAAAAATAAATCAAATGTGTTTCAAATGTTATATAGTCATCAATCATGTTATAACTTCAACTAAATGCAAAACACTTTCATGAGAGGAGAATAAATCTCATTTGGTTAAATGATGAAACCAAATCCAATCAATTTGGAAATTATTCTCTCTTTATTGGCAATTCAAAATTGTAACACTGTATTTAAATTGTTTTCTTTCAGGGATTTATCAAACAATAGCTTGAACGGTCCTTTACCTGATTTTCTGATGCAGCTGAGGTCACTAAAAATCTTGTAAGTCCCATGTTGATGCATCAAATGTAATTTCATTGATTATTAGTATAAAAGATAAAAAAGATGTCATATATTTTGTTGTGTTAGCAGAAATGTAGGGAAGAACAAACTTACAGGGTTAGTTCCAAGTGGACTCCTTGAGAGATCAAAAACAGGTTCATTATCACTGAGGTATACCTCATACTCAAAGTCAAAGCTATATTAATTCACATTATATTCAAGCAAAAGATAGACTTGTAATAAAGGTTTTTTTTTCTTCCTGTAATCTTAATAATAATATAATTGAGTTTTTTTCCTCCTAACACGAATATGGTTTTTCACCAATGATATGATAACTGATATCTTAGCACCTTTATTTTCTTTCAGTGTGGAAGACAATCCTGATCTTTGTATGACAGAATCCTGCAAAAAGAAGAACATTGTTGTACCACTTGTTGCATCGTTCTCAGCTTTAGTTGTAATCCTTTTGATTTCTCTTGGATTTTGGATATTCAGAAGACAAAAAGGTACTTTTCAGATGACATAGGATCGAGTTCATGTTCTCAAATAAGGTCTTATTTATACTATGAATAATGTATTAATCCATTGGTTTGCATGTATATCTTATAAGTTGCTATATGGTTTTAAATTGTGGCTGTGGTCGTGGATGTGGATATTATTGTCGCTGTGTTGCGCATTGCTCATAACATATTAGATTCGACTCTCCATAAAACTTTAGCTATATAGTGTTTAATATTTGCGTCATCTTGTATAAAAAATTTATTTCTATTTTGCCACATTTTTTTTTTTTCCATATCCTTACATATTTTCATCTAATTTTATTTATCACAGCTGTGGCTGCGTCTTCATATTCAAATGAAAGGGGTTCAATGAAATCCAAACACCAAAAATTCAGTTATTCTGAAATTCTCAACATTACTGATAACTTCAAAACTGTTATTGGAGAAGGAGGATTTGGAAAAGTTTACTTTGGCATTCTACAAGATCAAACTCAAGTCGCGGTTAAGAGGCTTTCACCATCATCAATGCAAGGTTATAAGGAGTTTCAATCAGAGGTTAGACATTACATTCAAGTTAAAAAACAATATATTAATTTTTATTGTAGTTAAGTAATAAATAGAGTCCTGCATTTTTTTTCACAGTTAAATTTCATAGAGATAAAAATTAAAATGCAGGCACAACTTCTAATGATTGTTCATCATAGAAATTTGGTCCCTCTCATCGGATATTGTGATGAAGGTCAAATCAAAGCATTGATTTATGAATACATGGCCAATGGAAATCTCCAACACTTTTTAGGTAATTTATATTTTATCAGCTGCGCCAACAACAATAATAGATTTACTACTTCTAATTTATCTATACTTTAAAGGGTAGCAGTCGAAGAATCTTTATATAGACTATATCGACAAAATTTTAGCAGAGAAGTTTTAGTGCAAAATAATTTATATTATTATAATATGGATTATTTTTTAAAGAAATTGGGAAAGGAGAAATTATTATTAATAAAGGTATACTAATGACCATTTTACATCTGTCCCATATGGGATTTGAAATCTGTCTCTTGAGATTATAAAGACAGGCTCTTACGATTGAGTTAACACCTTTTGGACAACAAGAATTATGAACAAGGCAGAGAGAAGAGGAACTGTAGTGAATTTTTCCTATGCTTTCGTTTTAAATGCTTGTTCAGTATTTCAAGACTAATGTATGTTTTCATGCAGTGGAAAATTCAAATATCTTAAGTTGGAATGAGAGGCTTAACATTGCAGTTGACACAGCACATGGTAATTTATTGTTTATGGCAGCATGTTTCTTGCATTGTGCTCCCTTACATTGCCCTTAGTGTGAATTTTCAGGATTGGATTATCTTCATAATGGATGTAAGCCACCTATTATGCATAGAGATTTGAAGCCATCAAACATATTGCTAGATGAGAACTTGCATGCAAAGATTTCTGATTTTGGTCTAAGTAGAGCTTTTGGTAACGATGATGATTCTCATATATCTACTCGCCTTGCTGGTACATTTGGTTACGCTGATCCAATGTAAGTGTAATATAAAAAATCAAATTGGATTGACCATATTTTAATATTTTTTAGCATTTATTCGTAGATGCTATATATACTCAATGTTTAAAATTTTCGGAGATGTAGTATCATGTTCTCATGATGGATGATCATGATCGTTATCCTATTTTATATGATTCTCCAATACAATAAAAAGCCATCAAATTACCCAATAATTGGCATTCTTAACTCACAAATCAATATCATAACTCATACTATTTTGATATTAAATGCAACCAAACACTATTTCAATCATTCAACATAAACAAGGTAAGGGAATAAGCATATTCTTACAGTTTCAAAGACATGGGAATGAGAGGAGTGAGGTTGTTGTCTGTACGCGACTTGGTGAGAGCGGAAAGATGAGATGTGGTCGAGCTTCTGATGAGGTCTGAACGAGATGGAAGCACAGGCGATTGATTGCTGCAGAATTCCTCATCGAGCTGTTTACTGGCATCTAACTTCTTGATTGCTGTAGCCTTCACACTTTCAAGAACTCCATAATATTATCTTCCATAGGATCCCTCTCCAATCAGAGAATCTTGTCCGAAATCATCTGTAACTTCTTTCAGTTTATCTGCCTGTATCTCAGGAACTTCAGTGGGCTGCACTTTAACAGTCTGAACTCGGCCTGCATGATAATTTACATAATTCCCTGCACGGTGGAATTTATCAGATTAATTTCATAAAATTCAAATCGGGTAATATAAGCAAACAAATTAACACAGTGAAGTGTCATAAACAGCATCAAGTCGCATATTATGGTCCAATTCAGTCAAATAGAACAACCTAAACTGTCTCGTTACAACCCTTGATTCAGATTTGATAATTGAAATGAAGAGAACAAGGTTTTCCAGCCATTGCCTATCATCCCTTCTGAGAAAGGTTTTCCAGCCGTTGTCTATTGTGTCGTTGCCTATAGATATATAGTCTGCAAAAAGTTAGATTGCGATATTAATTTATCATAGTATACTTTTTTTTTACATATAATACTATTTTAGTTGGTTTATAATTTGTATAATAATGAAAAGAAGAGAATAAATACATAAGTTTAAAGATCACTTATTAATTTTACTTATTTATTTTCTTAATAGATATCAGAGAACAGGAAACACAAATAAGAAAAATGATATTTACAGCTTTGGGATAATTCTATTTGAGTTGGTCACTGGGAAGAAAGCAATAGTAAGAGAATCCGGAGAAAACATTCACATACTTCAATGGGTTATTCCCATAGTTAAAGGAGGGGATATTCAAAATGTTGTTGATTCGAGGTTGCAGGGTGAATTTAGCATCAATTCAGCATGGAAAGCAGTAGAGATTGCCATGTCATGCACTTCACCAAATGCACTTGAAAGGCCAGACATGAGCCAGATATTGGTAGAGCTAAAGGAATGTCTATGTTTGGAAATGGTTCAGAGAAATAATGAAAGCACGAGTGCTAGAGATGAATTTGTTTCTGTAGCTACTATATCAGAATCCACTATTTTAGCTAGATAACCCCAATTTATAATGATATTTTTGTTCTATATTCAATGTCACTCCAAATGACCTAGTACATTAGTCCTTGTTGTATCATATAGACATATACAATAATTTGTATTCTTGAAGTTTTCTAGGACTAGAAAAATTATTGTCAACTAGTACAGTAGGAGTGATGCTTAATTAAAAACACAATTTTTCTCCTAAACTATCGATAAGAATAATGTGTATGGTAAGATAAATAAATTGTTAGTTGTTACTGTTGTGTATGCCTTCAAAATTGAGTTTAGAGAAAGTGAAGAATCGTGACACGATTTGACAACCGTGTCACGATTTCGCAATGTCGTGAGCTGTTTTACAGGGTGTCCAATCGTGACACGATTTTGGGAAAACATGACATGATTTTCGGCTTGCTGGACACGTTTTCAGAATAAGATTGGTCGTACCTTGGGCCGTAGGCACCAACTGTGTCACGATTTGGCAAAACGTGACACGATTTTGATAGCTGAAGACTACTATATAAGTGTTCTTTGTAGATTTTGAAGGAGCGGTTGAAGAGAGAGAAACTTGAAAAATCAAAGGAGGTAACTTTAGGGTTGAGGGTCTTTGATTAGAGTTCTCTTGGGTTGGGAAACATTGTAAACACCTTGGGTGAGTGAAAATCATTGAGTGTCTTGTTCATTGGTGAGATTGGGAAAATGGGTAGAAATTAGGGTTGCTCTTTGTGAGCTTGTTGAACCTAATTTCTTGTAACCCATTTGTATCTCTTTGTAAGAACTCATTGATAGTGGATTGGAGAGATCGATCTCTCCCCCAGATTCGGTCAAGTTGGACCGAATTGGGTCAACAATCTTTGGTGTGTTTGTTCCTCTCTTCTCTCCCTTTATCTTTTGCTTGTGGTTTTGTGCTTTTCACTTTGATTCCTAGATTAGATCTAGGTGCTGTTATTGTTGATTATTGTTTGTGTTCACTTTGATATCGGTTACTACTTTCCTTTGCTCCACACATCATTGTTTGTATTGGTGTGATTTTGAGTTCGAATTCACAACAATTGGCGCCCACCGTGGGGCATAGGAGTGAATTGGTTCAGTGAGTACCATGAGTTCAAAGTGGGATATTGAGAAGTTCATCGGAATTAACGATTTTGGGTTATGGAAGGTGAAGATGCAAGAGGTGTTGATACAACAAAAGTGCGAGAAAGCTTTGAAGGGTGAAGGTGCGTTGCCGGTCACCATGACACAAGCGGAGAAGACCGAGATTGTGGACAAGGCTAGGAGTGTCATTGTCATGTGCCTCGGTGACAAAGTTTTGAGGGATGTCGCGAAGGAACCTACCGTGGCGTCGATGTGGTCAAAGTTGGAGACATTGTATATGACCAAGTCTTTGGCTCATAGGCAATTCCTTAAGCAACAACTCTACTCATTCAAGATGGTGGAGTCAAAGACCGTGATGGAGCAATTAACGGAGTTCAACAAAATCCTTGATGATTTGGAGAACATTGAGGTGCAACTTGAGGACGAAGACAAGACTATACTCTTGTTGTGTGCTCTACCGAGATCATTTGAATCCTTCAAGGATACCATGCTCTATAGCAAAGAAGGCACTGTCACCTTGGAAGAAGTTCAAGCGGCTTTAAAAACCAAGGAGTTGACCAAGTCCAAGGACATGAGAGCGGATGAAAACAGTGAAGACCTTAGTGTTTCAAGAGGAAATGGTGGAGGTGGAGGTAACCGAGGAAGCTCAAAGAGCGGTAACAAGGATAAGTATAAGTATAAGTGTTTTAAGTATCACAAGTTTGGTCACTTCAAGAGGGATTGTCTGAGGAGTATGAGGATGCGCGTGCTTTGGTGGCGAGTTGTTGGGAGGATGATGAAGGTGAGGTTTCTCACCTTGGTATTGATGCCTTGTAGAGTGGTGTTCGTTTAGAGAGACGTTAAACACTCATCATCAGCCTGGAGAGGCGGTGGGAAGAATACTCATGGTTAGCCTGGAGAGGCAGTGTGAAGAGTACTCATGATCAACCTTTGAGGTGGAGTTGCAAGGGAGAAAGCATAGTGTGTGTACGCATTTGGAAATTGAGGTAGAGAAATCTCAACTTGAGGTGGAGTTGATGACACCGAAAATGGTACGACTATGGAGGTCTTGGGTGTTTATGCTCTAGTTGTGTGCATGTGAATGCTTCATGAGGATGAAAGTCATTCCCGGGTTTGAAGAATGTATGGCAGTGTTTGTGTGATTACCTAAAAGACCAAGGGTGATCGGATGCAAGGTGATCTTCAAGGAAGCGGGAGACGTTCCGTGGTTAAAGAGGGTTTGGTGTAGACTTGTGAAGCTACTTGGTGTAGTTGGATGTCAGGGAAAAGAAAAGGGAATTGGTGGTTGAAGGTTAATGTGGCATCATCATCAATTTGAAGCCAAGGTGGAGAATGTTGTGTATGCCTTCAAAATTGAGTTTGAAGAAAGTGAAGAATCATGACACGATTTGGCAACTGTGTCACGATTTCGCAATGTCGTGAGCTGTTTTCCAGGGTGTTCAATCGTGACACGATTTTGGGAAAACGTGACACGATTTTCGGCTTTCTAAACACGTTTTCAGGATACAGTTTGTCGTACCTTGGGTCGTACGCACCAACCGTGTCACGATTTTGACAGTTGAAGACTACTATATAAGTGTTCTTTTTGCAGATTTTGAAGGAGAGGTTGAAGAGAGAGAGAAACTTGGGAAATCAAAAGAGGTAACTTTAGGGTTGAGGGTCTTTGATTAGAGTTCTCTTGGGTTGGGAAACATTGTAAACACCTTGGATGAGTGTATCTCTTTGTAAGAATTCATTGATAGTGGATTGGAGAGATCGATCTCTCCCCCAGATTAGGTCAAGTTGGACCGAACTGGGTCAACAGTCTTTGGTGTGTTTGTTCCTCTCTTCTCTACCTTTATCTTTTCCTTGTGGTTTTGTGCTTTTCATTTTGTTTCCTACATTTGATCTAGGTGTTGTTATTGTTGATTATTGCTTGTGTTCATTTTGATATTGGTTACTACTTTCCTTTGCTCCACACATCATTGGTTTGTATTGGTGTAATTTTGAATCCGAATTCACAACAGTTACTCTGAAAACCAAAAATGTTATTATAGTTGTGTGCTAACTTACTTTGTCACAAGGCTGACTGATATCCTAAACTACTGCACAGAGGTAGTGTGGCTACTATGCACTCTTATCAAGCCCCGTTTTGGATAAAATATAATATCGAGTATGAATGAATTCTAAAGGAATTAGACAATTGGACCTTGTAGGGAGCCTTTCTAATGAGAGGAAAATATGGAGATGTAAAAGATATACTAAGGTTTTGTTTGGGAGTTTGGAGGGGAAGGGAGTGAATGATTTTAGGGGGTTGGAAATATAGAGAAAAATGGACAAAAAATTCACATTTTTTGAAAGAACAGTTTTTTAGAGAATGATAAACTAATACTTATGATTAATATACTTTTAATTTTAAGAATTGTATAACAACATAGATTGAATTTGAAAAATTCATATAAACCCTCCATAACCCCCTGAAACCCTCTCCTAATATAATATTTGAGGTCCCCCAAATGAGAGGAATTTTTTATTATGAGTAAAAAATTAACCTCCAAAACCCTCTCCTCCCAATGTCTTCTATTTCTTCCACTTGCTCCTTCCTTTTTTCCAAAACCCTCCCCTCCCCTCCAAACTCCCAAACAAAACTTAAGGAGACAGTTTAAGATTTATTATCACAAGCAAGGTGACTCACAAGTACCAAATAAATTCCCTAGACTATGTTATTTTCTTAATTGGTATTCTCTTAGTCCATTTATGCATTTTCTGTATTTTCAATTATGAACTACTTTGTTTCAATCTGCAGCAAGGTTCTGGAAGATGTGGTTAACTAGTTACATATCTTATGTAAATTTGTTTAACAAATGTTCACCTTACAGAACAAATCACATAAAGATTCTGGAAGATGATGATCTTGTGAACATTATCGTCCTGAGCCCTGATTTCTTGTGGAGTACCAAGGTTCGAAACACTAATAAAAAATAGGTTAAACCCTTGAAGTATCTTACTACTTTTTGGTCTGAATCTAACATTATCTGCGTGAAACTGTAAATATTAACCGCAATGGGTGACAAAACTTTATCTCAAAAGATTTAACGCTGTTTTGCATTCATAAGCTTATATCTTCGTTATATATAGCATCATTCTAGAATTATGATTGAAAATCTTTTAAAAAAGAAAGGTTGAAATTCTTGTTTACCTAGTTAGTGACAATTGGAGGAAGCAGAGAGGGTGTGACAAGTTGCGTACTTTAATAAAAAGCAACGTCTTTTATATATAAAATCTGAAATCAACCAGAGTATAAATAAATACTTAGAAATTACAAAATTGAATTAGTAATCTACTCACGAATTAAGATATGATTTACTTGAAAGTTACATCATATTTTCTTTTGAAAACTGAAAATTACATCATTGAATTAGTAAAATATGCATGACTTGTTTTGATAATCACAACACTACAAAACAAAATAGTATATTCAAGTTTTAGTTCCTTATAAAAAATGGAGTAGAGATGGGAATGTTATGAGAATCTCTAGCAGTATAAATTCTTGTTTGAATAGGATTATCACACATCATTAATTGTAATCCTAATGAAGCATTTTCTTTTGGTATTGTTTAGTGTTCTTACTACTATTTTGGTTTTGATACAAGCTCAGGATCAATCAGGTTTGTTTATGAATTTGTCTATATATAGCTGCTTTCTGTCACATATTTGTAGTTGATGTTATCTTAAGTTTTTCCTCAATTTATATGTATCAGGATTCATTAGCATAGATTGTGGTCTACCTGCGCATTTAAACTATTCTGCGTTGGACACAGGCATAAATTATATTTCAGATGCCAAATTCATAGATACTGGTGTAACTAAGAGGATAACGCCTACAAACAATAATATTAAACAGGAACTAGAATATTTGAGGAGCTTTCCAAGTGGAGTGAGAAATTGTTACAAAATAAATGTAACAAGTGGTACTAAATATTTAATCAGAGCTACTTTTCTTTATGGAAGCTATGATGGTTTAGACAAGCCACCACAATTTGATCTTCATTTTGGACCTAATGTGGTGGCTACAGTGAGGTTCTCCAACCATACATCACACTTCACATACAGGGAAATCATTTATACTCCATCACAAGATTACATACAACCATGTTTTGTTAACACAGGAAACGGAACTCCATTCATTTCAGTTATAGAATTGAGGACTTTGAACAACACAGCTTATGTCACATACCCGGCTAATTCTGTGTTATCATTCTGGAAACGATCTGATGTAGGTTCCATCACAAACTTACAGTACAGGTAAGATGGCGTCAGCTAGCAGCACATTAATTAATTAGCTTACTTTAATAGTTACATAAATAAATAACTGATAATTTTTTTGGCCAGGTACAAAGATGATGTTTATGACCGCATCTGGTTTCCTTGGGATTTACCCAGTGATTTGAGACGACTAAGCACCTCACTTAACAAAACTGATTTAAATCAGAGTAGTTATAAACCACCAGAAATTGTGATGAGCACTGCTGTTACACCAGTAAATGCCAGTGCCCCTATACAATTTCAATGGGATGCAAATAATGTAAATGATCGATTCTACCTCTACATGCACTTTAATGAGGTTGAAGAGCTGGCAGAAAATGAAACTAGAGAGTTCAATATCACAGTGAATGACAAGTTTCTGTATGGACCTGTGACACCATATACTACCATATTTAGTACAAAACCTTTGACTGGAGCCCCAAGGTATCATGTTTCCCTTTCGAAGAAAGATAATTCAACCCTTCCACCCATCCTGAATGCTTTTGAGGTTTATAAACAAAGAGACTTCTCAATATCAGAAACTCAACAAGATGATGGTAAGCTAGCCCTTTGTTTAATTGAAAAACATACTACCTCCTCCGTCCTTAAATATAGTATCCTCTTGTATATTTATAATTGCATGAATTATTTCTTTACTAACATACACCTAATTATCTTATATATTTTTCTGTAATTTGTAAAGAAAACTATGATGAAAACATAAACTAATTATCTCTTTTGAAAGGTAACTTGTAAAACAATATTAACACTCAACAAATTTCATACTGCTAGCAACTTGCTTAATTCCAGTGATTTGGTCAACATATTTAAGGACGAAGGTAGTATATTAGTGCCATTTGTGGTGTAACGTAAACTATGTGAAAATTGGCTTGAAATCCTGTTCAACTGTTTTTTTTTTAATACTAAATACCAGTTGATACTATGACAAACATCAAGAATGCTTATGGTGTGGCAAGAAATTGGCAAGGAGATCCATGTGCCCCTGTGAATTACATGTGGGAAGGCCTAAACTGTAGTAGTGATGGCAATAACATTCCAAGAATCACATCTTTGTAAGTTTATAATTCCTTAAATAAACCATATGCATAAATTCAAAAACTTCAATTATCCTCTGAAGTTTTATTTGGAAACTGAACCAGGAATTTGTCTTCAAGTGGATTGACAGGGGAGATATCATCTTCCATATCAAAGCTCACTATGTTGCAATACTTGTGAGTTCCTAATCCCATTTGATTAAATAAAAAGAAGATTAGGGTATGTTTGGATGAAGGATTATGGAATCGAGGGAAGACCATATTTTTCTTTTCTAAATTAAGAAAACTATAAAACGTTTTAAATAATAAATCAAATGTGTTTCAAATTTTATATAGTCATCTATCATGTTATTACTTGAACGATTTAAAATATCAAATATAGACCGGGCAATACGCCTGCACGGCGGGAGAATAAATCTCGTTTGGTTAAATGATGAAACCAAATCCATTCAACTAGGAAATTATTACGTCTTTATTGGGGGTTCAAAATTGTAACTCTGTGTTTAAATTGTTTACTTTCAGGGATTTATCAAACAATAGCTTGAATGGTCCTTTACCTGATTTTCTGATGCAGCTGAGGTCACTAAAAATATTGTAAGTCCCATGTTGATGCAGCAAATGTAATTTCATTGAATATTACTATAAAATATAAAAAAAGATGTCATATATTTTATTCTTTGGTAGCAGAAATGTAGGGAAGAACAAACTTACAGGGTTAGTTCCAAGTGAACTCCTTGAGAGATCAAAAACAGGTTCACTATCTCTGAGGTATACCTCATACTCAAAGTCAAAGCTATATTAATTCACAATGATAATTGAGTTTTCTTCCTTGTAATACGAATATGGTTTCACCAATGAAATTATAACTAATATCTTAGAACCTTTATCTTTTTGCAGTGTGGATGATAATCCTGATCTTTGTATGACAGAATCCTGCAAAAAGAAGAACATTATTGTACCACTGGTTGCATCGTTTTCAGCATTAGTTGTAATCATTTTTATTTCTTTTGGATTTTGGATATTCAGAAGACAAAAAGGTACTTCACAGATTACATAGGAATGAATTCATATTCTCAAATAAGGCCTTGTTTATACAATGAATAGCGTATTAATCCATTGGATTGCATGTATATCTTATAAGTTGCTACATGGTTTTAACTTCTTGTTGTGGTTGTGGATGTGGCTATTGCGGTTTCTGTGTTGTGCATTGTTCATAACATATATTAGATTCGACTATCCATAAAACCCTAGCTGTATAGCTTTTTATACTTGTGTGTAAAATTTTATTGCTTTTCTGCAACATTTTTATTCTCTACATTATTAAGAAAGTGTGAAAATGAGAAATGATTCATTAGATTCAATGAGAGTTACATGAGAGTATATATACATTTCTCAACTGTACTACCTAAGATGAAGTGTACTACATAAAAGACCTAAATGTACTACACTAGCTAAGTAACTTGTACTTCAAGCTTCTGCAAGTTATCTTCACTCTTGTGTTTATTATCCTTTGAATCTTCATGGTGTAATATACATGTTTGCATATTTTCATTCAATTTTATTTATCACAGCTGTACTTACGTCTTCAAATTCTAAGGAAAGGGGTTCAATGAAATCAAAACACCAAAAATTCAGTTATTCTGAAATTCTCAACATTACTGATAACTTCAAAACTACTATTGGAGAAGGAGGATTTGGAAAAGTTTACTTTGGCACTCTACAAGATCAAACTCAAGTCGCTGTTAAGAGCCTTTCACCCTCATCAATGCAAGGTTATAAGGAATTTCAATCAGAGGTTAGACATTACATTCAAGATAAAAAACAACATAATCAATTTTTATTTTAGTTAATTAATATTTAAAACGAGAATTCTGCATTATTTTCACAGTTAACTTTGATAGGGATAAAATTTAAATATTAATGCAGACACAACTTCTAATGATTGTTCATCATAGAAATTTGGTTCCCCTCCTTGGATATTGTGATGAAGGTCAAATCAGAGCATTGATTTATGAATACATGGCCAATGGAAATCTGCAACACTTTTTAGGTAATTTATATTTTATCAGCAACCATAACATCAATAATAGATTTACTACTTCCAGTTTATCTGTATTTTAAAGGTTAACAGTTGAAGAATCTTTTTTCATCAACTAAATTGAAGAAACATTAGCAGAGGTAGAATAAAAACCCAGTTAAACTTTTTTAGTGCACAATAGTTTATATTATTATAAGAACAATGATTATTTTTTTAAAAAATTGGGAAAGGAGAAATTATAATTAATAAGGTTACACTAAAGACCATTTTACAATTTTTCTCATATGGGATTTGAACCCTGTTTCTTGAGATTACAAAGATAAGATCTTACAACCGAGTTAACACCTTTTGGACAACAAGGATTATGAACAAGGCAGGGAGAATGGCATTTTCCTATGCTTTCGTTTTAAATGCTTGTTCAGTATTTCAAGACTAATGTATGTTCTCATGCAGTGGAAAATTCAAATATCTTAAGTTGGAATGAGAGGCTTAGCATTGCAGTTGACACAGCACATGGTAATGTATTGTTTATGGAAGCATGTTTCTTGCATTGTGCACCCTTACATTCCCCTTAGTGTGAATTTTCAGGATTGGATTATCTGCATAATGGATGTAAACCTCCTATTATGCATAGAGATTTGAAGCCTTCAAACATATTGCTAGATGAGAACTTACATGCAAAGATTGCTGATTTTGGTCTAAGTAGAGCTTTTGGTAACGATAATGATTCTCATATATCGACACGCCCTGCTGGTACATTTGGTTACGCTGATCCAGTGTAAGTGTAATATAAAAAATCAAATTAGATTGACCATATTTTAATATTTTGTAGCATTATATTTACTTGGCATAAATATCTATTTCAATTAATGTAGTTCGTGACACCAAATTGACGGTTTATATATAAAAGAGGTGACTTATATACTCAATACTTGAAATTTTCGGAAATGTGGTATCATGTTCTCATGATGGATATAATCACGATCATTATCCTATTTTCTATGATTCTCCATTACAATTAAAATCCATAAAATTAACCAATAATTCGCATTCTTAACTCCAGAATCAATATCATTACTCATACTTATGATATAAAATGCAAGCAAACAAAGTTGCAATCAATCATCAATAACATAAACAAAGTAGAAGGAATAGGCATATTCTTACGGTTTCAAAGAGATGGAAATGTGAGGAATGAGGTTGATGTACGTACGCGACTTGGTGAGGACGAAGAGATGAGATGTTGTCGAGCTTCTAGTGAGGTCTGAATGAGACACGAAGCGGAGGCAATTGATTGCTGCAGAATTCCTCATTGAGCTGTTTACTGGCATCTAACTTCTTGATTGACGTACCCGACCTACTTTTAAGAACTCCATAATATAATCTTCCAGAGGATCCATCTCTAACCAGAGAATCTTGTCCAAAGTTATCTGTAACTTCTTTCAGTTAATCTCCTTGCATGATAATTTCCATCATTCCCTGCACGGTGGAATTTATCAGATTAATTTCATCGAATTCAAATTGGGTAATATAAGCAAACAAATTAAAAAAGTGAAGTTAATTAATAAGAAATTAACACAGTGAAGTGCCTATTATCCCTTCTGACAATGGTTTTCCAGCCGTTGTCTATTCTGTCGTTGCCTATAGATATATAGTCAGCAAAAGTAAGATGCAATATTCATTAAATTACAGTGCAGTTTTTTTTTTTTTTTTTTACATATAGTACTATTTCAGTTGGTTTATAATTTGTAAATAATGAAAAAAAGATAACAAATACATAAGTTTAAAGATCACTTATGCATTTTTATTTTATTTTCTAAATAGATATCAAAGAACAGGAAACACAAATAAGAAAAATGATATCTACAGCTTTGGAATAATTCTATTTGAGTTGATCACTGGCCAAAAGGCACTAATAAAAGCATCTGAAGAAACCATTCACATACTTCAATGGGTTATTCCAATAGTTGAAGGAGGAGATATTCAAAATGTTGTTGATTCAAGGTTGCAGGGTGAATTTAGCATCAATTCAGCATGGAAAGCAGTAGAGATTGCCATGTCATGCACTTCACCAAATGCAATTGAAAGGCCAGACATGAGCGAAATATTGGTAGATCTAAAGGAATGTCTATGTTTGGAGATGGTTCAGAGAAATAATGGAAGCAAGAGTGCTAGAGATGAATTGGTTTCTGTAGCTACTGTATCAGAAACCAGTCTTTCAGGTAGATAACCACCATTTATAATGATAAATTTATCCTCCATATACTCAGTGTCACTCCAAATGTCATAGTACATTAGTCCTTGTTGTATCATCATATACAATAATTTGTATTCTTGAAGTTTTCAAGGAATAGTAAAATTATTGTGTCAACTACTACAATATGAGTGATGCTTAATTTAAAAAACAATTTTTTTCCTAAACTATCAATAGGAATAATGTGTATGGAAAGATTAATAATTTTTTTAGTTGTTACTCTAAAAACCGAAACTGTTGTTATTATAGTTGTCTGCTAACTTACTTTTTCGCAAGGCTGACTGATATCCTAATTGTTGAAAAGATTTATTTGATAATTACAAAAGAGGCCCCAACTAATGTGTTATCTTGAGTAAAATCACGATGTGGAATTCCTATCAGTATTCATGAATGTGTACTAAAAGTTTTTGAAGAAAACAAAATCAATACAAGAAAAGACAAATGGCATAGTCAGTATTGGAAAGAGGTAGAGTGGCTACCATGACACCCCCATCAAGCCCCATTTCAGCTAAAACATCAAGTATGAATAAATTCTAACGGCATTAGACAATTGGACCTTGTAGGGAACCTCTCTAATGAGAGGAACATATGGAGAAGTAAAAGATATACTAAGCAGACAGTTTGAGATTTATTGTCTGTCATAGTAAGATACTGTCACTTGTTGCAATCTGTAGCAAGGTTTTAGAAGATGTGGGTGGTTAACAGGATACATACCTTATATAAATTTGCTTAACAAATGTTCACCTTAAAGAACAAAAGACATAAAAGTGACAGAATGCATGTGAAAGATGGAAAATAACTCCTTGTAAGACAGTAACCAATAGTTAGCATCTACTGAACAAGATACGTGACGGTAAGAACAGGGTGCAAAATAGTTCAGTTTTGAGTAATAAGTACCAAAGATGCAAGCTTATTGTTATAATTCTTGCCAACTGAAATAATCAAAAAATGTATGCTTAGGATAAAAGAGTGTATATGTGTTCCGAATAGCATATATATCATGATAAGCCAAATGGTAAGATACCACAAATTTTTCAACTGGCCAAAGAAAACAAACTTTCAGATAGAGTGAACAAAAACTACTAAACTTACTGAGATTAAACAGGAAGATATATTCGGAGTATCATACTTGAATTTATAGTATTTCGGATGTTCCCAACATAATTGCCTTCAAGACAGTGGCCCAACAGAACAAAATCAGCCTCCGACCAATGTACACAGACGTCCTCTCCTCTCCAAATGCCACCACTGTTGAAGCTGGAGCAGCAACAGTTTGGTTCTGCACGACGGGAACATGATTGGCTTCTTCACTATCCAACCCTTTGTGTTGTGAATTCGGACTCAAATCTCACACCAATACAAACTATAATGTGTGGAGCAAAGGAAAGTGGTAACCAATACCAAAGTAAACACAAGCAATAACAACACCTAGATCTAATCTAGGAATCAAAGTGAAAAGCACAAAACCACAAGCGAAAGATAAAGAGAGAAGAGAAACAAACACACCAAAGATTGTTGACCCAGTTCGGTCCAACTTGACCTACTTTGGGGGAGAGATTGATCTCTCCAATCCACTATCAATGAGTTCTTACAAATGGGTTACAAGATTTTAGCTTCAACAAACACACAAAGAACAAACCTAATTCTACCCATTTTTCCAATCTCACCAATGAACAAGACACTCAATGATTTTCGCTCACCCAAGGTGTTTACAATGTTTCCCAACCCAAGAGATTCCTAATCAAAGACCCTCAACCCTAATTTGATTTCCCAAGTTTTCCTCTCTTGAACCACCTTTCAAAATCTGCAAAGAAACACTTATATAGCAGTCTTCATCTGTCAAATACGTGTGACGTTTTGCCAAATTGTGACACGGTTGATGCGTACGACCCACGGTACGACCAACCTTATCCTGAAAAACGTGCCAAGCAAGTCGAAAATCGTGTCACGTTTCCTCAAAATCGTGTCACGATTGGACACCCTTCAAAACATGCTCACGGCATTGCGAAATTGTGACATGCTTCACTAATCGTGTCACGATTCCAAGTTTTCCCAACTTCACAAATTTGAAGGCATAAACAATACTTTTTTTCCAACAATTTAGTTAAGATCGAATAAAGAATTTGCACATAATCGTATTTCAAATAAACAGATCATACATTTTACGGAATTCAAAGACCTTTAACGGACATAGGTGCACGGCAATCACATTACTGAGATTAGAGAAGTAAATACAATCTGGTTGAAGCATTTCATCAAACAGAAAACAAGCATTATACCATAAAGTTTGTTTAGATAGGAGAAGCCTTGAATTGGGTGCGGGGTTTAGTTTATTTCATGCTTTTAGATAGGAGAAAATGGAATTGTGTGTTTGATAATGGTGGTTAAAAAAATGCTTTTGGTACAAGGTTCTAGAAATTTGATTGATGTGAGGGGAAAAAAAGAGAGCGAAGGTACATTTTGATCCTTCTTAATTTTATATTAAGGACAAATTAGTCCATATGTTATATTGAGTTAGGACCAATTTGTCTCCAATATAAGAATATCATAAGCTTATCTCTTCGTGATATATAGCATCATTATAGAATTATGATTGAAAATCTTATTAAAAAGAGTAAATGATTGTTGAAATACTTGTTTACATTGTTAATGACAATTGGAGGAAGCAGAGCTGATCAAGGGTTGAGGGTGTGACAAGTTGAGTATTTTAATATTAAGCATTGAATTAGTAAACTATTTATGAATTAAGGTATGACTTACTTGAAAGTTACATCATATTTTCTTTTGAAAACTGAAAATTACGTCATTGAATGGAGTAATAAAATATGCATGAATTGTTTTGAAAATCAAAACACTACCAAACAAATTCCAAACACAATGGTCAAACAAATAATAAAGTATATACAGTACAACTATTAGTTCCTTACTAAAAAATGATGGGAATGTTACTGCATTTTCTTTTGGTATTGTTTGGTGTCCTTCCTACTATTTTTGTTTTGATACAAGCTCAGGATCAATCAGGTTTGTTTATGAATTTGTCTATAGCTTCTTTCTGTCACATACTTGTAGTAGTTGATGTTATCTTATGTTTTTCCTCAATTTATATGTATCAGGATTCATTAGCATAGATTGTGGCCTACCTGCGCATTTAAACTACTCTGCATTGGACACAGGCATAAGTTATATTTCAGATGCCAAATTCATAGATACAGGCGTAACTAAGAGGATACTTTCTACAGAGATTATTCTTAAACAGCTACTAGAATATGTGAGAAGCTTTCCAAGTGGAGTGAGAAACTGACATAAGTGTAACAAGTGGAAATATATATTTAATCAGAGCTTCTTTCTATTATGGAAACTATGATAATCTAAATCAACCACCACAATTTGATCTTCATTTTGGTGCTAATGTGTGGGATACGGTGAATTTCCCCAATGTATCAGTCACCACAACAAGGGAGATCATTTACACTCCATCACTAGATTACATACAACCATGTCTTGTTAACACAGGCAGCAGGACTCCATTCATTTCAGCTATAGAATTGAGGAGTTTGAACAATACAGCTTATGGCAAATACTCAGATAAATCATCAGTATTATCACTTTCCTTTCGATCGGATATAGGTTCCATCACAAACTTACAATACAGGTAAGATGGAGTCCTCTATCAGCACATTAATTAATTAATTAGCTTACTTAAATATTTATATAAATAAATAACTGATAATTTTTTTGGCCAGGTACAAAGATGATGTTAATGATCGCATCTGGTTTCCTTTTCAATTGAATGAGATGAAACGATTAAGCACCAATGAGGATCTATTAGGTCAGGGTAGCTATAAACTACCAGCAATTGTGATGAGCACTGCTGCTATACCAGTAAATGCCAGTGCCCCTTTACAATTAGAATGGGAAACATATAATGTAAATGATCGATTCTACCTCTACATGCACTTTAATGAGGTTGAAGAGCTGGCAGCAAATGAAACTAGAGAGTTCAATATCACAGTGAATGACAAGTTTTGGTTTGGACCTGAGATACCTGGATACCGGTCAGTAAATACTATATCTAGTATAAGACCTTTGACTGGAGCCAAAAGGTATCAAATTTCCCTCTATAAGACAGAGAATTCAACCCTTCCACCAATCCTCAATGCCTATGAGGTTTATTAGCTAAGAGACTTCTCAAAATCAGAAACTCAACAAGATGATGATAAGCTAGCCCATTAGTTTATTTGAAAAACATACTCTAAATATATTTAAGGACGAAGGTAGTATATTAGTGTCATTTGTGGTGTAAAGTAAACTATGTGCAAATTGCCTTTAAATCCTTTTAACCATTTTTTTTAATACGAAATACTAGTTGATACTATCACAAACATCAAGAATGCTTATGGGGTTGCGAGAAATTGGCAAGGAGATCCATGTGGTCCTGTGCAGTATATGTAGGAATGCCTAAACTGCAGTATTGATGGTGGAAATAACCCCCCAAGAATCACATATTTGTAAGTTTATAATTCCTTCAACCATATGCATAAATTCAAAAAACTTCAATAACCTCTAATGTTATATATATTTGGAAATGCAACCAGGAATTTGTCGTCAAAATCAGGTTCAGTATCTATTGAAAAACATATAAGAAATCATATAAGAGATTAGAGGAATGATTCTTTCTTATTTTATTTCTGCAGTCCAAGATTGTTTATATATAAAAAGGAATTACAATAAACATAATGACAAATAATGTCTTATCATGACTAATAATGGCATAATATATTCTAATAATGACCAATAATATCATTTGACTTTTCTACACCCCCCCTCAAGTTGGTGCATAAATATTTGTCATGCCCAACTTGACTATAAGTCGCTCAAAATTAGGCCTTGCCAAGCTCTTTGTCAGGATATCAGCAGTTTGCTCATTTGAAGTCACATACGGTAGGCAAATAGTTCCAGAAACAATTTTCTCTTTTATGAAGTGGCGGTCAATCTCAATGTGCTTGGTTCTGTCATGTTGCACCGGGTTGTGAGCTATACTTATTGCTGCTTTGCTGTCACAGAATAATTTTAAGGGTAAGTCAATTTTCAACTTTAGTTCTTCCAACAGTTTCTGAATCCACAATAGCTCGCAGATTCCTTGAGCCATGGCTCTAAATTCGGCTTCCGCACTACTCCGAGCAACAACACCTTGTTTCTTACTTCTCCAAGTAACTAGATTTCCCCAGACATAGGCGCAATATCCAGTAGTGGATTTCCTGTCAATAACTGATCCTGCCCAATCTGCATCTATAAATATAGAGACATCTCTGTCATTGGTTTTCTTGAAGTACAAGCCTTTTCCGGGGTTGGATTTCAGGTACCTTAAGATTCGGTAAACTACCTCCAGATGTTCTTCATAGGGAGAATGCATGAATTGACTGACAACACTCACGGAGAAAGCAATATCAGGTCTCGTGTGAGCTAAATAAATAAGCTTACCAACTAATCTCTGGTATCATCCAATGTCAACAGGAACATTACCTTTCTCCCAGAGTTTTGCATTTAGTTCCATAGGAGTATCTGCTGGTCTACACCCACTCATCCCAGTTCCCTCCAAGAGGTCTAGGATGTATTTTCTCTGAGAAACTACAATTCCCTTTCTTGAACGCGCAACCTCCATACCGAGAAAGTATTTAAGTGCACCTAAGTCCTTTATCTCAAACTCTTTTGCCAAATTTTTCTTCAATCTATCCATCTCAACTATGTCATCTCCTGTGAGAATGATATCATCCACATAAACAATTAGAATGGCAATCTTACCATCATTGGAAAATCGCATGAATAAGGTATGATCTGTTTGAGCCTACATATATCCTTGTTTTTTAACAGACCAAGTGAATTTTTCGAACCAAGCCCTTGGAGATTGCTTGAGACCATATAAAGACTTTTGCAATTTACACACATTTAACCCAAACTTGTCCTCAAAGCCCGGAGGACTATCCATGTAAACTTCTTCCTGCAAATCACCATTGAGAAAAGCATTTTTTACATCAAGTTGGTTAAGAGGCCAATCTAAATTCACTGCCAAGGACAAGAGAACTCTGACAGTGTTTAATTTGGCAACAGGAGCAAAAGTCTCTGAGTAGTCTATGCCATATGCCTGAGTAAATCCTTTAGCAACCAAGCGTGCCTTGTATCTTTCAACTGTGTTGTCAGAGTTATACTTTACCGTAAAGACCCACTTACAGCCGACGGTATTTTTCCCTGCAGGTAAAGTCATGATTTTCCAAGTTTTATTCTTTTCAAGAGCTCTCATCTCCTCTAGAACAGCTTCCTTCCACTTTGGAATTTTTAGAGCCTCCTGTACATTTTTGGGAATTTCTACAGTAGACAACTGAGAGGTAAACGCAGCAAATGAAGAAGACAAATTTGAGTATGACACAAATTTAGCCATCGGATGTTTGGTACAGGATCTAACCGGTTTCCTAATTGCTATAGGTATATGTAAATTAGGATCATCACTTGTAGTAATAGAAGAAGACTTACCACGACACTTAGGAATAGAAGACTTACCAGGATTTGGATGATGATTAGGATCATTTCTTGGTTCAGATTCTTGGCAGGGCTGGAGAATGGGTCCTTCATCTCCCCTTTTATGGTCCCTTCTTTCATAGACATTTCCCTTCCAAATAGGATCACTGCTATTGAACCTGTTTTTTGTTTCTTTATTTGAGTCATTTTGTTGTGGCATTTCAGGCTCTTCCTCATTACTATCGATATCAAGAATTTGTTCATTATGGTTTTGATTTGAAAATGTTGCCCCAGAATTCGTAGGTACCTCATTCACAAGCGGATTGAGTTCCATTATCGATTCTTGGGCATTTTCTTTTGGTGCACCAATGTTAGTCTCAGAATTTTGTGACAGCACTACATCACTTAAAGTAATAATATTTTCAAAAAAAGAATCTTCCTTCAAGTCCCCCCCTTGAAGATGAATGTTATCAAAAAAGGATTGATTCTCAACAAAAGTAACATCCATGGTTACAAAAACTTTTTTTGTTTTTGGGTCAAAACACTTATAACCCTTTTGAGTTGGAGAGTAACCAATAAAAACACATTTGATTGCTCGTGGCTCGAGTTTGCCGATATGTTTATGTTCATGAACAAAAGCAGTGCAACCAAAAACTTTTAGTGGTAATTCGGCAGACACGCGTGTCAGAGGAAAATATTTTTTGAAAATATCAAGAGGGGTTTTGAAATCTAAAACTTTAGACGGCATACGATTAATTAAATATGAAGCAGTCAAAACAGCATCACCCCACAAATATTTTGGAACCTTGTTAGCAAAGAGTAAAGCTCTTGCAACCTCTAGAAGGTGCCTATTTTTTCTCTTTGCGGTTCCATTTTGTTGGGGTGTATTAACACAAGAACTTTGATGAATAACCCCATTTTCATGGAAAAAATCGGACAAAACCATATTAAAATATTTTGTACCATTGTCACTTCTGAAGACTTGAACATTTGTTTGATATTGGGTCTGCACCATTTTATAGAAGTTTTTAACAGTTTGTCTAACTTCTGATTTTTCTTTTAACAAATAAACCCAACAAATTCTAGTATGATCATCAATAAAAGTTATAAACCATTTTTTATTTGACAAAGTGCTTATTTTATTAGGACCCCAAACATCACTGTGAATAACTGCAAAAGGCTTTGAATGTTTATATGGTTGTGTAGAAAAAGATGAACGATGATGTTTAGCAAATTCACAAGTTTCACAGTGAAATAAAGTAGGATCCTTCTTAGAAAATAATTTAGGGAACAAGTGTTTCAAATACGAAAAACTAGGATGTCCTAGCCTTAAATGCCATAACATAATGTCATCATTATTAGAAAGAACAAAGCTAGATTCAAAGCAGGTACTTATTTGTTGAGGTTGATCCTTGAAGTCGGGTCCATTGTCAAGGTAGTAGAGTCCTCCACTCTTTTTAGCACTGCCAATCATCTTCCCTGTGTTCAAATCCTTAAATATACAATGAGAATGAAAAAAATTAGCTTGACAGTTTGTGTCCTCTGTTAACTTGGTAACTGATAATAGATTATATGACAATTTAGGAACATGTAAGACATTTTTCAAGGTTAACAAAGGTGACAGAATGACAGAACCTTTCCCTGCAATGGCTGAAAGAGAGCCATCTACAATTTTAATTTTGTGGTTACCTGCACATGGACTATAAGACGCAAACAAACTCGACTCCCCAGTCATATGATCCGTAGCACCCGAATCAATAATCCAAGTGGGACTGGGTTTGACACTAACAAGAGCAGTATTGGGGAAATTACCTCTCTGAACTATAGAGCAAGAAGGAGTTTGAGACCCAAACATCTTGTACAGTTGGTCTAATTGTTCCTTGGTGAAAGGAAATGAACTTGAAGAAGATTGATGCTCCTGATCAGAAGTAGTTGCCTGGAGAGCACGACCTTCCTTTCCTCCCTTTTTCTTCCAGTTTGGAGGTTTACCATGAAGCTTCCATCATGTATCACGGGTGTGCCATTGACGGTTACAATGTTCGCAGAATGGTTTCTTTCCATCTCTTTTTCCTTCTTCATTACCCTTGGTAACCAAAGCTGAGCTTTCGGTAATAGAAGCCGACTTACCCATCATAACACTTTGTTGAGCTTCTTCTCTTCTAACTTCTAAGAAAGTTTCCTGAAGTGTTGGTAATGGGATTTTTCCAAGTATTCTGCCTCGGACTTCATCAAGACAATTATTAAGACCAGCCAATAACACAAATACTCGGTCATTCTCTTGTCTCTTGAGAAACAAAACACTGTCTTCAGTGCACCTCCAATTATCATCATAGCATAAATCTAATTCCTGCCATAACGCCATTAACTCATTATAATAAGTGGTCACATCCCTGTCACTCTGTTTGGCTTGCCACAATCGTGATTTGAGATCAAAAATTCGAGAAGAATTCTGAATATCAGAATATGTGGCTTTGACAGCATCCCAAACATTCTTTGCGGTTGGCAAGAACATATAGAGCTTCTTAATTGTTGACTCCATAGTGCTCAGCAGCCAAGCAATAATTGTTGAATTCTCAGACTTCCAAAATCTGTAATTCGGATCCGTTGTTGAAGGCATTTGGATTTCCCCTATGATGAAGCCAAGTTTTCCCTTACCGTCTAGTATTAGTCTTATGGTTTGGGACCACTCCATGTAATTTTTTCCATCAAGGCGCTGAACTTCAAACTTGAGGGTATTAGAATAACCATCATTGTTGCCATAAGGACCGCCGCCGCCAAAACTGCCACCGCCAGGGCCACCTCCACCGCCAGGGCCGCCACCACCACCAGGGCCACCTCCACCAGAACCACCGCTGCCAGTAGTGGTGCTGCCGTTGTTGTTGGTGACAATCGGTATGGGGCCGCTACCATTGTTTACCGTTTCTGATTCTTGAGTTGGACCGCCGCTACTTGTGGTGGTCATAAAAGCTGTTTTCAACGTCAGGTCAGGAATGGTTGTTGTCGTCTTCCATGGATTGTGATGAGCCATTAGAGAGACGAAAAAAATTGCGATTTTGAGGGATCGCAAAAGATTAAGACTTGCAGTTAACTATTTGCAAGCTGCTAACCCTAATCGAACCATAAGGCTCTTGATACCATATTGAAAAACATATAAGAAATCATATAAGAGATTAGAGGAATGATTCTTTCTTATTTTATTTCTGCAGTCCAAGACTGTTTATATATAAAAAGGAATTACAATAAACATAATGACAAATAATGTCTTATCATGACTAATAATGGCATAATATATTCTAATAATGACCAATAATATCATTTGACTTTTCTACCGTATCACTGAGGTATACCTCATACTCAAAGACAAAGCTTTAATAATTCAATAATTGAGTTTTCTTCCCCCTAATACGAATATGGGTTCACCAATGATATGATAATCAATATCTTAGCATCTTTATCTTCTTTCAGTGTGGATGATAATCCTGATCTTTGTATGACGGAATCCTGTAAAAAGAAAAACTTTACTGTACAACTGGTTGCATCGTTTTCAGCATTAGTTGTAATCCTTTTGATTTCTTTTGGATTTTGGATATTCAGAAGACAAAAAGGTACTACTCAGATGACATAGGAACGAGTTCATATTCTCAAATAAGGCCTTGTTTATACTATGAATGTTGTATTAATCCATTGATTTGCATGTATAACTGATAAGTTTCTACATGATTTTAAATTGTGGTTGTGGCCATTGCGGTCACCGTGCTGCACATTGTTCATAACATATATTAGATTTGTCTCTTCATATAACTTTAGCTACATAGTGTTTTATACTTGTGTCATTTTGTGTAAAATTTTATTGCTATTCTACCACTTCTTTTTCCACATCTTTGAATATTTTCATTCGATTTTATTTATTACAGCTGTAGTTACGCCTTCAAATTCTAAGGAAAGGGGTTCAATGAAATCAAAACACCAAAATTTCAATTATTCTGAAATTCTCAATATTACTGATAACTTCAAAACTATTATTGGAGAAGGAGGATTTGGAAAAGTTTACTTTGGCATTCTACAAGATCAAACTGAAGTCATTGTTAAGAGGCTTTCACCATCATCAATGCAAGGTTATAAGGAATTTCATTCGGAGGTTAGACATTACATTCAAGTTAAAAAACAACATATTAATTTTTATTTTAGTTAAGTAATAAACAGAATCCTGCATTATTTTCACAGTTAACTTTGGTAGAGATAAAATTTAAAATGCAGGCACAACTTCTAATGATTGTTCATCATAGAAATTTGGTCCCCCTCCTTGGATATTGTGATGAAGGTCAAACCAAAGCATTGATTTATGAATACATGGCCAATGGAAATCTCCAACACATTTTAGGTAATTTATATTCTTCCAGTTTACCTATATTTTAAAGGTTAGCCGGAAAAAAATCTTTTCTCATCAACTAAGTCGACAAAACATTAGCAGAGAATACAAACCCAGTTAAAGTTTTTAGTGCAGAATAGTTAATATTATTATAATAACAAGGATTATTTTTAAAAAAGAATCGGGAAATGATAAATTATTATTAATAAGGGTACACCAATGATCATTTTACAACTGTTCCATATAGGATTTGAACTCTGTCTCTTGAGATTACAAAGTCAAGTTCTTACCACTGAGTTAACACCTTATTATTGACGACAAGGATTATGAACAAGCCAGGGAGAAGGGCAACTGTAGTGAATTTTTTCTATGCTTTTGCTTTAAATGCTTGTTCAGTACTCCAAGACTAATGTATGTTTTAATGCAGTAGAAAATTCAAATATCTTAAGTTGGAATGAGAGGCTTAACATTGCAGTTGACACAGCACATGGTAAAGTATTGTTTATGGCAGCATGTTTCTTGCATTGTGCACCCTTACATTGCCCTTAGTGTCAATTTTCAGGATTGGATTATCTGCATAATGGATGTAAACCACCTATTATGCATAGAGATTTAAAGCCTTCAAACATACTACTAGATGAGAACTTGCATGCAAAGATTGCTGATTTTGGTCTAAGTAGAGCTTTTGGTAACGATGATGATTCTCATATATCTACACGCCCTGCTGGTACATTTGGTTACGCTGATCCAGTGCAAGTGTATTATAAAAAATCAAATTAGATTGACCGTATTTTAATATTTTGTAGCATTTACTTTGCATAAATATCTATTTCAAGTAATGTAATTCATGACAACAAATTGACGGTTTATTTATAAAAGAGGTGACTTATACACTCAATACTTAAGATTTTCGAGATGTGGTATCATATTCTTATGATGGATGATCATGATCATTATCCTATTTTCTATGATTCTCCGTTACAATAAAAATCCTTAAAATTAACCGATAATTTGCATTCTTAACTCATGAATCAATATCATAACTCATACTATTATGATATAAATGCAACCAAACACAATTGAAATCATTCATCAATAACATAAACAAAATAGAGGGATTAAGCATATTCTTACAGTTTCAAAGAGAGGGAAATGAGAGGGATGAGGTTGTTGTCCGTAACAAACTTGGTGAGGACGGAGAGTTGTGGTCGAGCTTCTGGTGAGCTCTGAACGAGACACGAAGCAGAGGCAATTGATTGCTGCAAAATTCCTCGTCGAGCTGTTTACTGGCATCTAACTTCTTTATTGTTGTAGCCTGCCCACTTGTAAGAACTCCTAATAAACTCTTCCATAGGATCCCTCTCCAATCAGAGAATCTTGACCAAAGTTATCTGTAACTTCTTTCAGTTCATCTGCCTGTATCTCAGGAACTTTCAATGGGACGCACTTTAACAGTCCTGAGCTCACTGCATGATAATTTCTATCACTCCCTGCACGGTAGAATTTATCAGATTAATTTAATTTCGTCGAATTCAAATCAGTTAGTATAAGAAAACAAATTAACACAGTGAAGTGTCATAAACGGCATCGGAATCACATATTATGGTCCAATTCAATCCAAATAGAAATACCGCTAACAATAAACTTTGAATAATTCAAATAGAAAACCTTCAAATTTCCCATTACAACCCTTGATTCAGATTGGATAATTAAAATGAAGATGTGAGGTGCTTCAGGAGGTGTAGCTGATGAATGTCTTAAGTACGATGAGTAGTTTTTTTCTCTAGAAATTTTTCGCAGTGATTTGGAGTTCAATAAGATGCAACATCCAATCATTCTTGTGCATTGTAATTATGATAAAAATATGTTAGTTTCTAATCTCAAAATTAGGGTAATAAAGGTTCCATTTTCTGTCCGTACACGTTCAAAGAAGCCATAAGGCTATAACAAGCATTAAAAATATTATCTCAATAAACAAGGATCTACCAGTTGTAATCTATACAACCTGCATTCAATTGAAAGAAACTACAGCAAAAAAAAGGCAAGATTTATGTAATATAAGTCAGAGTAGTGTCGTGTTATAGTAATTAAATGATACATATTTTAGTAATAGTGTCAAAGTCAACCAAATACCAAATTACGTAAAATAAAAATGATATCTATAGCTTTGGGATAATTCTATTTGAGTTGATCACTTGAAAGAAAGCATTAGTGAGAGCATCCGGAGAAAACATTCACATACTTCAATGGGTTATTCCCATAGTTAAAGGAGGAGATATTCAAAACATTGTTGATACAAGGTTGAAGGGTGAATTCAGCATCAATTCAGCATGGAAAGTTGTTGAGATAGCCATGTCATGCATTTCACAAAATTTAGCTGAAAGGCCAGACATAAGTCAAATATTGGCAGAGCTAAAGGAATGTCTATGGTTGGAGATGGTTCAGAGAAATAATGGAAGCATGAGAGCTACAGATGAATTTGTTTCTATAGCTACTGTATCAGAATCCACCATTTTAGCTAGATAACAACATTTATAATGATATTTTTCTCCTATATTCAATGTTACTCCAAATGACATAGTACATTAGTCCTTGTTGTTTCATATACAATAATTTGTATTCTTGAAGATTTCTAGGAATAGAAAAATTATTGTCAACTACTACAGTATGAGTGATGCTTAATTAAAAACACAATTTTTCTCCTAAACTATCAACAGGAATAATGTGTATGGAAAGATAAATAAATTGTTAGTTGTTACTCTTAAAACCAAAATTGTTATTATAGTTGTGTGCTAACTTACTACTATGTCACAAGGCTGACTGATATCCTAATTGTTGAATACATTTATTGGATAATTAGAAAAGAGGCCCCAACTAATATCTAATGTATTATCTCGAGTAAAATCATGATGAAGAATTCCTATCAGTATTTAATTTTGTATTAAGAGTTTTTGAAGGAAAAAAATCAATACAAGAAAAGACAAATGGAATAGTCAGTACTGCACAGAGGTAGAGTGGCTACCATGGCACTCTTATCAAGCCCCGTTTCAGCTAAAATATCGAGTATGAACGAATTCTAAAGACATCAGACAGCTGGACCTTGTAGGCAACTTCTCTGGTGAGTGGTAAAAGATATACTAAGGAGACAGTTTGAGATTTATTGTCTGTCACAGTAAGATACTGTCACTTGTTGCAATCTGTAGCAAGGTTTTATAAGATGTGGGTGGTTAACAAGATACATATTTGCTTAAAAAATGTTCACCTTAAAGAACATATGACATAAAAGTGACAGAATGTATATGAAAGATGGAAAATAACACCTTGTGAGCCAATAATGGTTCTGCACAACAGTTTGGTTCTGCACAACGGGGACATGATTGGCTTCTTGACATCCAACCCTAAGTTTCCAACAATTCAGTTAAGATCAAATATAGAATTTGCACATAATCGAATTTTGAATAAACAGGTCATTCGTTTTGCGGAATCCATACATCTTTAACGAGCATAGGTGCACGGCAATCTCATTACTGAGACAGTCAGATTAGAGAAGTAAATCAAATTTGATTGAAGCATTTTATCAAACAGAAAACAAGCATTGTACCATAAAGATTGTTTAAAGCATTTCATGAACTATACTGCTCAAATGAAAAGGAATTCAATTGTTGAAGAATCAATTCTTCTCTAAATTGTATGTAATTCTATACTTGACTCACAAGTCACATCAGCAATTGCACATGAAGTATCATATAGTTAAATAACAACATCAAGCATCTTGAATAATTCTAATACAGAGTTTAAATAATTCAAAGCTCCTAATTTATTTAAAAGAAGTCTAGAGATATCAAAAAACGCTTGTTTCATAATATAATACAAGATTGACAATTTTCAAACTCCTAATTTAAGATATCCTCCAATCATATAAATTTCTATTTTTCAAATCATCAACCGTGTAAATGCATAAAATGGTAGGCTATTTGAAACAAAGTGTTAGTCCTAAATTTTGTAAGTTTTAAATATGTTTTAAGCTATTAATTTAACACATCATTATTTTTTAAGGATTTATTTGAAACTTAAAAAACTTTTAATAGATGTATTAAATTAACAACTTAAAAGATCTATTTTTTTTAGGGGAACTTAAAAGATCTATTTAAAACTTAAGTAAACTAAAAGAACATATTTGAAATTTTAAAAACTTTAATCTGACATTTTTATCAAATTTAAATGATCAAAAGTGGAATTTAACTAAGTTATAGATCAAAAACTTGTGTTCCTACTTATTTGTCGTTTTCAAAGTTCAATGTAACATTAATATTTTTTTTTATTTGTAAAGACCATTAATTATTGGTTTGTTAATAATCACTTTTTTTTTTTTTTTGTGGTGGTCGGGGTTCGAACCCAAGATATTGCATATTTTATGCATTGTTCCTACCAATTGATTTAAGCTGAGAACACATTTAATTACATTTACTATAATGAGAGATCAATATGTGAAATAAGATAATAAATAATCGTAAAAAAAAAAAAATTAAGAATATTATGAAAAATATAAATAACAATACATAAATGGTGATCAAGAGTTGGATTCTTGAAATTAACCAATCTGAGTTGTTTTTCCTTCTATCATAATTAAATAAATGATTTCACATATTTTCTGTTTTCTTTCATTTCTTTTTAAGATTTCGTCGTCTCTGAACGACTCTGTTTGTTTTATTTTCCTGTCTTTGTGCGGTGTGTTTTTGATTTCCCGTCTTAGTGCGATGTTTATTTGATTCAGGTTGAAAGATTAGCTTTGAGCAAGTGCAGATCCGATCAATGACAATGACTTTGGCGTCGTCAACGTTGCAGATCCGGAGACTTGAATATAGTCATATTAGTCATATTTGTAGGCATAGATACTTTGCCGTTTTATGTTATTAACATGGATGTTGTGAGTTTGTTCACATATTCATCCTTTTTGTTTTTAGCGAATTTAGATTTGTATTGTATCAATGTACTCTATCAATTTGAATGAATGAATATCGTTTAGTTTTATGAAAAACTCATCTATAACATAGTAAACTAAGAAAGTGCTAACAAAATTTATTTATTGTTTAAGTAAGTTTAAAAAATAAAAAACGATATGAGTTCAAATTCAGCATTCATGCAATAGTGTTAAAATTTTTAGGAAAGTTCTCGTGAACTTAACTAAGTTGGCAGAGACAATCCATAATATATGTAAGGTCTGAGTTGTAACCTCGGCCACCACAAAAAAAAAAAAAAAAAAACTCTTAAGAAAAGTTTATCCCATATTTAGATTCCACAAGACTCGAAAATTTAGTTTGTGCGATGATAGATACACGATTTACATCAAAAAATAAATGATTAATTGTTAGATGTTGAATTTTTTTTTTTAAGGAATTGTTATAGATGTTGATATTTTCTAAATTTTCGTTTTGTTATTTTTTTTGAGAGAAAATTTTTGTTTTGTTGATTCGGTATTCAGTAAGGTTCAAGTATGATTCAAGTGAGGTTATATTTAGATAAAACGAGTGGAGCAGTGAAAGCTTCGTCATCTTCTAAAAATAAAAATAAAGCATAATTAAATGCTACATTTAATACATTCATCTAACTTTTTTAAGGAAAAATTGGCATTACATCTGCTATCGTGTCCTTAACATATTCCTTCATATATGGACACGCCGGCCTAACTTAACCTAAGTTAAGACCTAAAACAAGACGGGCTTAATTTGTACACGTTGAGGGTATAAATTCTCTTATAGAAATACATTCATTTAAGTTAAGGCTGTTAACTTACACCTACATCAAAATATTAAGATGCAAGTTAGCAAACTACATCCATCTAAATTTATTAAGGTGCAAGTTAACAATCTACACTTACTTAATTATTTAAATTAAATTTTATTGAATCCAAGATTTAACCTTAGAACCAAAAGGATTTAAGGCCTTAAAATATATATACCAACTAAGTTAAACTAACATTGATTATTAATATGTCACATTATATACTTATAGCTAAATTGATTTATTTTAAGGCCTTTTTTAAGCCAAAATCTTAAGGCCTAAAGCCCTTGCTTGAGTGACTTGACCTTTAAGCCAACCCTGATGTTATGAGTCGAATTCCATTGACATCAAATATATAATACATATATTTTACCCTCTTCGGTATATATACCAATAGGTCTTGGGCAAAGTAGTGATCCGTCATGTTGGGGAAAACGACATCAAGACCCCTTGAGTTAAATTTAAATTTGGTTCCTTTTATACCCCCATGATGATTCTTTTTACCCACGGTAAAAAGATTTTGGGAGTAAAAGGAAACAAACATAATTTTACCTCAAGGGATGATGTCTTTTTCCCCAACTTAACAGACCACTACTTCCCCCAAAAGCCATCGGTATTTATCTAAAGGGGTATAAAGACCCTAGAGACTATAGAAACAAAGAAGAAGAAGAGAAAGAGGGGGAGAGAGTGGGAGGAGAAAATGTGAGGAAAAGAGGAAGTATGTGAGGTTTTTATAGGTTGGTATAAGGTAGATAGCACTTAATGAGGTCCAAAAACGTGTGAATTTTTTTATAAAAAAAACGTGTAAAAAACCAATCAAAAGCATTGAACACCGTCCAGAAACGTTTGTGCTTCAGTTTTTACCACCGTCCAACTTGCGCAAGTTAACTCGCGCAGAGGCTCAGTGGTGCATGACTTAAGTCACGCAGAGCTTGTGAGGTGCGTGTGTTAAGTCACGTTGCGTGACTTAACTTACGCAGGGTTATATTTGAAAAACATGTTGGGCGCGAGCAAAATGTGCTAGGTGAAGAGCAAAATTCAAAAGATTTGGCTAGATGACTTCGACTTATACCTTTTACCCGGCTCACCAAACTCAGTTGTATGGCGTTTAAGGACAACAACTTATTTTATTGTTTTGTTCAAAAAAAATTGATTTTATTGTAAATTGTTGATATTGGCTTCAAATTTGTGGTCTGGAAGAACAGAGAAATCGTGACACGATTTTGACATCGTGACACGATTTCGAGGTGCCGTGAGCTAGTTTGCAGGACGCCAAATCGTGGCACGATCTTGGGAAATCGTGACACGATTTAGAAACTTGCTCGTTAAGTATCCTTGATAAGGACTGGTCATACCTTGGAACGGACGCAAATCGTGACACGATCTGGAAATCGTGACACGATTTCTTCAGAGGAAGACTAGTATATATTGTGTTCTTGTGCTTGTTTGAAGGAGAGCTTGGAAGAGCTTAGAGAGAGAATCTTGGATTGCAAAGGAGGTAACCAAAGGGTTGAGTGTCTTTGTAGAGAGAGTCTCTTGGGTTGGGAAAAAACATTGTAATCACCTTGGGTAGTGAGGAGTTCATTAGTTGGAAGGATCTAAAGCTTCCTCTAGTGTCTTCTCTTTTAGGGTTCATATTGTGAGAGTGGGGAAACACATATGGGTAGAATCTAGGGCTTGTTCTTGTGTAAGCTTGAAGGCTATTGTTTCTTGTAACCCTTTGTAACACTTTCATCATATTGGATTGGAGAGCTGCTCTCTCCCCCATATTAGGCCATATTGGCTGAACTGGGTCAACAATCTTCTTGATGTTTTGTTCTTCCTTTCTTGCTTATCTTGTTTATGCTTTGTTATCTCTTTGTGTGGTTTTGCTCTACACTAGTCTAGGGCTGTTTTTGTTGTTGTTGCTTGGAAACCATTTTGCTCATTGATTACCACTATCTCTAGCTCCACACATCTTTGTTTTTCATTGATGTGAGTTTCAACCGGATTCACAACATAAATAAACATGATCTATCATTTTGGCAATAGCCTTAATTATTATTCCTTAACTATTTGTTGTAGAGAGAAAAAAAAAGGTAGAACAAGATTACAAATAGTTAATACTCCATCCGTTTTAAAATGAGTGTCGCTTTAGCCAATTGCACATAGATTAAGGAATGAAATAAAGTAGTCAAATGTCATAGCAATTTTACCAAATTATCCTAATCAACTATTGGTTTGTTTTTCATTAAAGAAAAATAATACTTTGAAAGTAGTGTAACATAGTATTAATTGAAGGGTACAATTGAAAAGAAAAAATTATTGTTGCATTGGAAAATGAAAGTGACATTCATTTTAAAACAATTTTTTTGGCTAAAACGACACTTATTTTAAAACGGAGGGAGTAGTATATAATGGTAAAACTGAATAATTTTTTTTAAAGAACTAAACCTGAATGTTTATAATTTTGTAGGGATTAAAAACATATTAACCTTTAATGTTGCCTAAGACATAATTTTTTGTAAATGGATTCGTTTTAGAATAGAGGAGATATTTTTTTGTGTGCTGTAAAACGGATCTTCTTTCTTGACAAAAAAAAACGGATACTCTTTGTATAAATGTTGAGATTAATTCCTCAAGCAAGCAAGTTAGACTCAAATGAATGAAAAATTAAAATGTCTACATTTTATTATTGATAATGAAATTAAATAATAATCATCCCATAACGACAATTTTAATTTTAAATTTAACTGAAAAAATTCATTCATATGACATGTCGTTATGCATATATAATTGATGCATCCAAACCGGAAAAGAATTGGAAATCTATTTACTATATTTGATCTGTACACATAACCTTTTTTCGACTTTCTGTTAACATGGTTAGATAATAATTTGCGGTTAATATATTATTTTACAAATTACTGTTTGGATTTCTTTTTTTGGACTACTAAAAAAGTTTAGGTGTGTTTCATTCGTCATGACTAAGTGGAACCAGAATCATTTTTCTTATTATATCTTACCATGCATAGATTTGTTAACAATTTTTGTTAATGTTTGTTACAATATGTTAATCTCACCATTTACGTAACAGAAAATATCAATAGGCAGGGTTTATTGGTAAACCATAATAATTAATAATTACATTATAATTAAGGTTGCGTTTATACCCAATTGTTCAATGAAAAGGACATTCATACACGCAATTGAAATCGTTACCACAAGACAAGACAACATCATTCATAACACAATGGTTCTTTTCAGTCCTATTAAAATTAAATTGAGGTACAAGAAACATTTGATCATGGCCCTATAAATGTAAAGTTTCATTTTATTATTATTTTTCTATCTTCAACATCATGAAATAGAGAGGTTTCTTAATTTACTCATGTTTTTCTGCACATGTTACGTGTTTGATTTTAACTTTTAAGGTATTTTAACCATTATTATATATTTTTTGAACAAACTTTCTTGTTATTTTTTTAATTCTGCATAATTTGATCTTTTATGCTTATTTTAAGGTTGATTTCCTTTATTTCATATATAGTTTTCTTTGTAGTGGATCGTCATGAGCTTTCTATCTGTTTGTTTGTTTTATACATTTTCTCACATGTATAATAAATCTGATGTATTTGCGCGCAAAGGATAACCGATTATTTCTTTTTTCCTGTTAGGTTTTGTGTTATTTGATCTAAAGTGGTTTTGCATAAATGTAATTTTAATGGTTTCTAATTTTTGGAAGTGATGGAATTTTTCTGATGAATTTGTGGGATTTGTTTTGTTTATAGGTATGAACCAGAAATTGGCTCTATGTTTTCTTCATGGAAATGATGATGAAAATAATTTGATCAGTGATATCTCATTATATTAATGGAGAAAGGAATATTTACAAGGTTTTTTAATTTGATAGTGAGAGAAGATAAAGGTATGAAGAAGCCTATTCTACTCAAATGTGGTTTGGCTTTGGCTCTTACCTTTGCTGGTTTTCTCTTCTCTCATTTTAAAACAAGAAGGATCAAGCCTTCCCCTAAAGGACCCCCTTCAGGTTTGTTCTTCATCATATTAACATTAAGTACTTATAGCATAAGCGCTTATTATATTAGTGCATAAGTTATTTCTATTACAAAAGATGAAATAAAGTCATTTTTTTTATAAAAGCTTCAAGTTGTTTTCATAAGCTATCTTGAAGAGCTTATGTAAATAAGCTGAAAACAATTTATACACACGTTGTAAGATGTTTCCATAAGCTCTTCCAAATAGTCTATATGCTAGTATATAATAAGCTCAATTAAATCAATTTTGAATGATGAATTTTGTGTGATGTTTTGTATGTATGATGTTTTTCTCAGGCCATGCTAGTGAAGTTAATTCAAGAGGTATAAGTGCATCATCAAGTTTTTGCAACATTCATTCAGAAGGAAATAATTTGGAATATGTAAGTTACTTTAGAAAATATTATCTTTCTGATTGTTTCTTTAAATGTCTTTTTGTTTCTGATAGGATTGAGTGTAATTTTCTGTCTATATTTTTGTCTACAATTCCAAATAGTAGAATAATCATTATTTTGTACTCATGTAAGCTGAAAACAATTTACAGACATTTCATAAGCTGTTTCTACAAGTTATTCCAGCAAGTCTCAAAATATCATGTGCTGCATGAAAATATCATGTAAAATGTTAATATTTTTTGTTCAACTAAAATAAAATTGTTGGATTTCTTTGATAACAGGAAGAAACATGCATCAGCAAGGTGGTATGTAGAAGTTCTCCAATTGTTGTGTCACCGAGAACTAAGAAAAATGACGAGAAAGACGATTTTCTCCTCCCCGAGCACAATGACTCTCCATCAACATATGCAAGTCTTGAAAAAG
Source organism: Medicago truncatula (assembly GCF_003473485.1). Classification (NCBI taxonomy): domain Eukaryota; kingdom Viridiplantae; phylum Streptophyta; class Magnoliopsida; order Fabales; family Fabaceae; genus Medicago; species Medicago truncatula. The sequence goes on from NC_053049.1 coordinate 4,659,918, forward strand.
ATGCATATGAGCAAGAGATCAGAAAACTGAAGAACATGGTCATAATGCTTCAAGAGAGGGAAAGAAGTCTCGAGGTTCAACTTCTTGAATATTGTGGTCTAAGAGAACAAGAAACCGTTGTAATGGAGCTTCAAAACAGGTTGAAAATAAGTAACATAGAGGCAAAGATGTTTAACCTAAAGGTTGAGACACTGCAATCTGAGAATAGGAGATTAGAGGCACAGGTTGCTGGTCATGCAAAAGTTTTGGCAGAACTCGAGGCTTCGAAAACAAAGGTTAAACTTTTGAAGAAGAAAATTAAGTATGAAGCCGAACAGAATAAGGAGCATATTATAAATCTTAAACAAAAGGTTTCCAAGTTGCAAGACCTTGAATGCAAAGCTGTTGCTAAGGATCAAGAAATTCAAATGAAGCTTAAAAGGCTTAGTGATCTTGAGGCTGAGGCGGAACAGTGTAGGAAATCTAATTTGAGATTGCAGATGGATAATTCTGATTTAGCTACAAGACTGGATTCTACACAGATCCTTGCAAATTCTGTTCTCGAAGATCCAGAAGTAATAATACGATTATAATTATCAATCTAAGGCCATGTTTGGATAAAAAAAACTTCTAGCATAAGCAGTTATTACATAAGTGTTTATGCATAAGTTATTTCGACAACAAAAGATAAAATAAATTCAAACCGTTTTCACATAAGCTATAAGCTGTTTTTCTAAGCTATCCTGAAGAGCTTATGGACATGTCATTAGATGTTTTCAAAAGCTCTCTTAAATAGTCTCATAGGTGCTTATGCTAGTGGATAAGTTCAAATAAGTCAATCCAAACAGGTCCCTAGCTCTTTCGTGAGTAACTGTCAAACTCAATTTCACCTTTTATTTTGAATGCAGGCAGATGCTCTAAGGGAAGAAAGTGACCGTCTCAGACAAGCAAACGAAGACTTGACGAAGGAAATTGAGCAACTAAAAGCTGATAGATGCACAGATGTTGAAGAACTAGTTTATTTGAAGTGGCTTAATGCTTGTTTTAGACATGAATTAAGAAACTATCAACCTGCACCTGGCAAAACAGTTGCAAGGGACTTAAGCAAAAACTTAAGTCCAACTTCTGAGAAGAAAGCTAAGCAGCTTATACTTGAATATGCAAATGCTGAAGGAAGAACAAGCATTTCTGATTTTGATTCTGATCAATGGTCCTCCTCACGAGCTTCTTCTTATGTAACAGATCCTGGTGACAGTGATGATTATTCTCCTCTTGAAAATCCGTCCGATGCACGAGTCAACAATGCCAAAAACAAGTCCAAGATCTTCGGAAAACTTATGAAACTGATAAGAGGAAAAGATAGTAGCAATCATCTCAGTGGTAGTGTTACATCTGTAGAAAAATCTAGATCTAGAGAAGATAGCATTAACGATGGTCTTAAAAGTGAGTATGAAACTCTCACCGACATGTCTCAAAATTCTATTGATTTAAACAGTACATTAAGTTTGAAGGAAGAGACTAGGAGAAATTCTGATGTTGGAAGCTTAAAGAATTTCGGTCGAAGGAAAAGTGTCGCGGGAGATTTGAAATTTATCACTCAGTCTTTCTCAGATTCTTATGCCTCAGAGAAATCTAATTTGATCAAATATGCTGAAGCTTTAAAAGACTCCACTTCTAGTGAAACTCCTCCTAAACCTTTATTAAATAGAAGATCATCATCATATAGTTCATTTTAACTTAATTTAGAAAAAAATTACCACCTTTTCCCACTGTAAATATTGCAGGTTATGCAGTAGCCAATTCTGATATACCACAGCAGGTTATTTATTATGTGTAATAAATAAGGATGCATTTGTAATCAGTTGTATAAAAGTACTCATCAACTCAGAGTTTTCCAACACTTTCTTCTTTACTTTCGGTAATTTTTTAAAAATAATTATATTCTACAATACTAGTACCGTGAACTCGTGCAAGGCATGAGGAAAAATTCATTGAAAGAGTCAACGTTCGTTACAAATTATAATTTGTTGTTCAGTTATTGGTTAGCAATGACGTTTAACTGTAAATCACAGTTTCGCATTAGACATACATCGATGTTGTGTATCAACTATTAAGTACCTCATTTATAAATCTAACCACATAAATAATGTTTTACAAACAGTGTGAATCCATAATATGGTATAGCAAAAAGTGAGTTATGGAATGTCAGAAAAAATATTCTTAATGAAGAGAAAAAACATTTTAGGTAGGGAATATACATCTAACACATGACAACCTTTGAGTTGTCAGGGTTGTTATTGAGGTACATATGACACCATTTATGCTTCTGGTTTATTTCATCTTACTCTTATGGTATATATATGTAAGGGAATAATCCTATCCTTATGGATATTATTAAAGATCCTCTATTTCAATGTTTTGTTTCCACAAATGGTAATTATCTCATCAATTAAAGGAGTTGGAGGATTTAAAGGATCGCGATTCAAAGTCCAGTGAAGAAGAAAATACGAACATAACAGCTAATATACTAACATTTCCTCATCCAAAAGCAAAAGGAGAACAATACGCATGGATTTAAATTCTCCATGATTGCATTTCATATGTGGTAGTCCAAAACAAACCACCAAAAATAGTACAGTACATTTATCAATATTAAGCAGAAACTTACCTATCATAAAATGTTTTACAAACAGAGTTTATATGAAGTTTCGGACGATATAAAGTACATAGAGTAAAGATTCTTCTAGAATCATCGGTAAAAATAGGAAACTTTGGAATGACTTCAATTATAATGTGTAGTTGTACTTGTACACAGCAATATATAGCAGAGAGAAATAACGACGAGTCCTTATGTGATAAGAGCTATGCCTGCTATAATTAAATTATCAGCTAGAACTTGATTAGCAGCTTCTGAAGGATGAACACTATCCCAAAACACATACTGAGTTGCATTAGAACAAGTTCCTAGTGATTTTGGATTGCACAACAATGATGTTGTTTCTACAAGTCCTGTACCACAGCACCCTTTTCCTGCCTCAGCAAAACCTACAGAACATCATCAGAAAGGTTAAAAAAAGTTGAAAGAAACATCATTATATTGTCCTTATGTTGAGATCCGAATTCCCTGCAGCACGCAGATTTCGATCTCCGCCACTAATCTGAGATCAGACAGTTCATATTATGCAATAACAAAATCAGTTTAAACGACTTTGGTCGTTAATTTTGATATAAAAAACTGAGTGACGCGGCTACTGCACTAAATCCAAATTCTTTATGTTGAATGTATTTTAGTGAAAAAGTGTTGCGTACCGAAATTTGAAGGGTTTTGAACAAGGTCATAGAGAGGCTTGTAAATATCAAAAATCACAATCTTTAGACCGGGAAGTTGCTTTTGAAGATTTGATGCAGCTGAGCTGACTTTCTTGTTAAATCCTTGAGCATCAGTGTTGATTCTTGCGACACAACCATTCTCATGGTAACCAAATAAAGTCCTTGCAGCAGGTAGGCAACCCAATGGTGGAAGTGAAGTCACTCCAATTTTCCGAGCTCCTAATCCATACACGCCCTGTGTTTCAACAACGAACCAATATTAGGGCAGTTTGTGTTGACTTATTTGAGTTTATCTAATGGTATAAAACTTTGATAGACTACTTGGGAGAGATTATGAAAAGAGCGTATGAGTTTTGTACGAAGAGCAATAACAGAATACCTTAATAAAGTTTGTGAATGAGTCTAACAGGTAAGATGAATACTGATCAACAGTGATTGCTTGGTTGATCCAAGGATTGGTATAATAATTTTGTACAAAGTCACTGCTTCCAGCACTCAATACATACAAAGAATCCTTGATAATTGATGCAGCCTTTTTACTGCCAGCAACCTGAGCCAACTTTCCTTGATATTCCTTGAAATATTCTAACTGTTGGGACAATGGAATTGCATGCTGCCAATAGGAAGAAACCAAAAACAAGTTCATAACAAAACATTTTCATTCAAAACAGATACAAGTTCAAATGAGAAACATTCAAATAAGCTATCTTGAGTTACTCCATCTGATAACTAATGGTAAACATTAAATTTAACAATCTAACTGTCAAATGAAAAGTTCTTATTGAATGGATTAACTACACAAATTTTCAAAAAAATTAAAACACCTTGATATTTTCTATAAGGGTCAGTTTGGCAAACCAAGTATTTGAACTCATAACATATGCCTTATAAGTTCATTTGAGTAAAAAAGACTCATTTGATAACTGTCATTTTCTCACGAGCTTAATTCAAATAGCTTATACCTTATCATTGTTTTTATCTCAATTTTACCCTTGTAGCCTTAATTGAAAAACACTGAATTTTAAATAAATATATCTTATTTATGTTATTTCATACTTATAACAGAATTCAACCGCCAAATTTACAAAATTCTACAAATTTAACCAATTAGCTTATCCGCTATTAGCTATCTGCTATAAGCTCATCCACTATAATCTAACTTATCAGCTATTCACTATTTTTTACTAAGAAGGGCTTAAATAACATCAAATGAACATATTGTAATTACAACTTACATTCAACGTAGCAGCCTTTTCATCATAACCAGATGCAGCTGAAGCGAAGTTTGCTCCAAGAAGGAGGTTCTTCCCTGATGCCTGTGGACTAAGATATGCAGGTGCAAAACTCGTAAAACCAAGTGTTTCAGCTGCAAAAGAAAACATTCCAACATCAATGAAACTTAAATGCATGAGTATATGTGCATCATCTACTCCAACCTAAGGTAGGACTTGGATCCTCTTCATCTGCAATATGGTGCTACACCAATAGGGACCACTAGATTTAGAGAAAGAAAAGCTTATCTCTCTAAATGTAACGGTTCCTATAACTGTAACATCGCTGCAGGTATAGAGGATCCAAGTTCATTCAACCAAATCTAATGGAAATGTATCGTAGATTTGATAGTGTAATTCAATCAAATCTACGATACATTTCCACAAGATTGGACTTGGATCCTTTCCATCCCCTTCAAATAAATCTCAGTCGTTGGATTAATCTAATAGCTGAGAGAATTGAAATATCAGCCGTTAGGTTAAACCAACATCGAGATTTCAATGAAGAGGCATGGAAGACCATATAATAAAGGATACAACTATAAACACAGAATCTAATTAGTTTGATGCAATATTTACCTGTAAAATCAGTAGCTAACTTGCCATTGCAAAACCTCCCAGTTGGTTGTTTATTAGTAAAATCTCTACCATAAGGAGGGTAATTAGCCTTAAAAAGAGTAGGAAGGTAGTCATTATTTCCTACATCAACTGCAGAGTCACCAAATGTCATGATAGCAGGTACAAGTGTATCTTGTGCAAAGCTACCACAAGTTAGGAAGCAAGATACTATGAGTAGAACAAGTGTTTCTTTGCTATTCATGTTCATCATTTTCTGCTTTTGGTGAGTTAAGTATTTCTTCAGTGTATTGCTCAGTATATATGGCAATCCCGAAAATGACACGTATTCAAGGAGGAAGGTGGAAGTTACTCATGTTAGGCATAGCCATTAAATGAGAACGTGTTAAGTGGTTACATACCATTGATACTTTGGGTAGTTGTCTCTTCCTTTCTTCAAATTACACTTACATGCATTTTGTTTTCGAGGAAATTTGAACTATGTACCTTAAGGTTACTATGTTGGATTTTTTTGACTGAGCTAACACTCATGAATGAACAAACGCATCAATATGAAGAAAAAAAATGTACATGATAATTCAACCTACGTACTCTTGCCCTAAACCAATTCAAGTAAGCTTTGTAACTTTTTTGTTTTAATAAATCAGTATAATGCTGAATTTACCATTCACTTGGATATTATTCTAAATGTGTCACATATTTTTGTAGTTTTTACTAGACTAAAATATATCATATAATGTATCTTATGATTTTTGGTATCTCTATTGAAAATTTCAACACACATAATCCTCATAATGACAATGTACATTATGACTTTTTGATTCATTTACTATGGTGGAGCTAGGTAGTTGAAATTGTCTGAAGAAGGTAGCAAGATAGTAATTAGCATGCTATATATGAGAGTAGTGATCATGGAGGAGCATGTGCATGAGTTATTGCGGTTGTTGCATAGAAAAGTCCTTGTAATACTGGCTCATGTTGGCGTGTACAGTGTATTTATTTGTTCTTTTTGGGATAAAGTCAAGATGGAAGGGTTGTTAATATATTATTAATAACTAGATTTGGGCACGTCACGAATATATTTTAGATTAAAGATTGAAATATTATTAAGGGTAACAAATCTATCTATCTACTTATTAATACAGCCTCCAAATCAGTTTTCTGCAACATCAATACTTTGATTGCCAACTAATCCAATTATTAATTTCCAAGTCAATTAAAATCTGAGTTGTGTCATCCATCCACCTTTACATCTCTTATTTTGTACCTCTCATTTATGTAGACTGTATGCAATTAGGAATATAGCAAATGCTTTGCTATTCCTTATTTTGTTTACTTTTAGTTACAATTTTTTTTCTTTTTTAAATGTTGTATTAATTTTATTTGTTAACAACAAGACACTAGACTCTTGAAATGAAACATTTTTTGGAACCAATAAAAATGTCACGAGACTATTTTCAAAAATACATCATATCAAACTAGCATTTCATTATTTCCATGTCAAAGTTATCATCACATCTTCTTATTAGTAAGTGAAAATGATGACATAATTTATAAAATAAAATAGAAAATGTTTTCATAAAAAAGGGGCCTTAAAAACCCCATCCATAACAAATTAATCATTTATTCTGTTACAAAATATTAAAAAAAAATGAAAAAAAAAAAATAACAATCTTGTGCGATATGTGTCGAACAAATTAGACAAGTACTATTCAAACTTTTTTTTGTTATTTTCTTTTCATTAAAATTCTTTGGAACGGGTTCTTACAAAAGAAAAAAAACACTCTTTAGAATGATGTCCGACACTTGTGTTTCACTCGTACACCATGCGTCAGAGGACTTTAATAAGTTTGGCAAAAAACTTATATTTTTCTTTGCTTTGACACTCATTGAATACATCTCAGACACACACACACTTACAATTACTAAAGATCTGTCGAAATAATGTTGATTAACAAGGTTAATGAACTTTTCTATTTTGTTTTAAATTTTTTAATGAAATAAATTGTTATTATATATATTTTTTTTGGTTACATGTTATTATATATTTTGATCCAAAGATATTTTATAAATAATATTGATATTTTACTTAGTTATAATAGTTAAATTAATAAATTTGTAACGGTGTCGGTGTCCAATGTTTCTACGATAACAGTGTTTGTACGATGTCAGAGTTTGTGCTTCATAGATTTTGGTCAATATTTGTTCCATCCAACAATCGAACTTGGGTTCTTTCGATCGATTTATTCTTTGATGAAGTTCATTAACTATTACAATTAAGGTAGTCTTGGCTAATGTGTATGCGCCTCCGGATTTGTGTTTTTTTTCTTTCTGGAGAGATGAATACTACTTGTACTTGATCTCATTTGTAAGTTCAATACCATTTGTACTGATGTCATATTCCTTAATTTTAATAAAACTCTTATTTTGGGCTGTTAAAAAAACAAACTCATTTAGATAATCACCCTTATAAGGAAAGGCAGGGAAAAAAATAATTTTTTTTTTGTATTATTGAACCGATTGTGATGATTGTTGTTGTGAATGGTTATAGAAAATATAACAACGCACATGTATTTTCTTTAAAAAAAAACACATCCCCTCATATCGAAATAATTCGAATTAGGCACGAATCTAATTAACTAACTAGTATGACTAACTACCTCTAACAACCTCTTAACTAACTAAACTAATAATACAATTAACACTAAATCTGTATTAACACTAAATCTGAATTAGTCTCCAACACGTCCCCTTAATTTGTCTTCTAATGTCCCTTTAGGAATTCTTTAAGGACATCAGAAGACAAATTTTCGCTAAATTCTCCGTCAATGAAATGTTCATTAGTGTAAGCTAAACCTCTGTTATCTCCACCATAAACATTGGAGTTATCACTATGTTTTCCATTACTAGTAACCCGTAAAAATTACTTGCTTAAAATTGGATCTTGAATCAGATTCTTAACTGATAATAATATAACTTTTCTTCTTATTTATTCTTGGATCCCATTCACTCTTTTGCAAACACTAAACCGGACCATTGCTCGTACTTTTTGCGTTTGGCCTTGGTGATCTTCTAATGATTGGTGGAACTCTTTGAGTACCGTTACTATCTCGCATCTTTGCTTTGTTTACACTTGGAACACCTTCCCTTTCTTTACCGGTCACCACAAATGGGGGCATGCACATTATAAAGGGGGTTCAAATTCTAAATTACGAAAATAAAAGGGCTATTTTCGAGTTTTCATGAGGGGTGCAAGAGGCTTGAGGGTGGAAAAAGAATTTCACGGTTATTTATATACTTTATTAATTGGGCTTACAAAGCATTATTAAGGCCCAACACATCATAATGAACTTAGTTAGCTAGTTACTTGCACAACAAGCAACATAGCTAACCTAACTAACATTTACTTGCATAGAGGGAACTCAATTTATATTAAGTTGCAAAACATTTCTTTTACTTGTTGGGGATTATTATTAAGACTATTGAGAAACAATACGTATGATGTTGTAAGAAAGGAAACAACATTTGCTTATAAATGAGCAATTTCTTGTTTTTAAAGATGGATCGATTTGATTTCGGTTCATGTGACCAAACTTTAATTTGATTTCTGGTTAATGTGAGCGTTTTTTTAGGAATCGCATTAAATTTATTTTGACCAACCTTTTTTTTTTTGCTTACGCACCGGTTTCCGACCCACCAAAGGTGGACGACTAATCCGTCAAACTCTTCATGTGGCCTATCCTGGTGACATTGTGAGTCGACACATTATTTGTAACAACCAACAATTTATTTAAATTACATGCACATTGTTCTTCCTAATAGTTTAGGAGGAAAATAGTGTTTTTAATTAAGCATCACTCATACTAAAGTAGTTGGCACACAACTCTTTTCTTGTTCACAGAAAACTTTCAAAATACAAATTACTATATTACATATCATACAAATTTACCATGACTAGGGTGAAGAGATCATCTTGTACATGGTTACCTAGCTAAAGGAATGGTATCTGATGCAATATTTAATGAAGTCAATTCAACTATAGCTCTTTCTCTTCCATTATTTCTGTGAACCATGTCCAAAGATAGACATTCCTTTAGCTCTGCCAATATTTGACTCATGTCTGGCCTTTCAACTTCAATTGGTGAAGTGCTTGACATGGCTATCTCAACAACTTTCCATGCCGAATTGATGTCGAATTTACCTTGCAACCTTGCATCAATAATGCTTCGAATATCTCCTCTTTCAACTATTGGAGTAACCCATTGAAGTATGTGAATGCTTTCTCCTGATGCTCTTACTAATGCTTTCTTTCCAGTGATCAATTCAAGTAGAACTATCCCAAAGCTGTAGATATCATTTTTCTTATTTGTGTTTCCTGTTCTCTGGAATCTATTATAAAAATGGACAAATAAAAGACATAAATGATTGTTTTTTTATAGGCAAATGTTAGCAATGTTGGTGGTTATGTTAGTTTTTTTAACTGCATACGTGAATACGTGACCCTTAAGCTTATTCGTATTGCTTTTTTTTTTTTCATTTTAGAAATTATTGACTAAAATAAACAGATCTTTTGTCTAGTATCAATGAGTTGTCAAGAGTATCCCTGAAGTTTTATTTAGAAAGATTAAGAAGCACATTGATAAATTTATCTCACGTGTTCTGAAACATTAATTATGCAAAGTAAATGCCAAAATAATATTGAAATTCGGTTCATCTAAGTTGAATTTTGATATTAGCAAGTACTTACTTTGGATCAACATAACCAAATGTACCAGCAGGGCGTGTGGATATATGAGAATCAATATCGTTATCAAAAGCTCTACTCAGACCAAAATCAGCAATCTTGGCATGCATGTTTTCATCTAGTAATATGTTTGAAGGTTTCAAATCTCTATGCATAGTAGGTGGTTTGCATCCATTATGCAGATAATCCAATCCTGCAAAACAACACTAAATGCAATGTAAGGATGCACAATGCAAGAAAGACGATTCTATAAATAATACATTAATTAATTACCGTGTGCTGCATCAACTGCAATGTTAAGTCTCTCATTCCAATTTAACATATTTGAATTTTCCACTGCATGCAAATAGGCATTAGTCTCGAAATTCTGAAAATGTAGTCTGTAAAACAAAGACATAGGAAAAATTTCATTCTCTTTGCATGCTTCTTTCCTTATTCACATTCATTCTTATGATATAAATTGTTGTGTACAAAAAGCTTACCTATGTTTGCATTCCACCTTTGTTAGAAGATGTTTTTTAATTAGGTTGGTCATTAAAATATAGAAAAGCTTGAATTACTAAATCTAAGATGCATGCTGAGAGATGACTCAAGAACGAAACATAAACTACCTAATAAATGTTGTTGGAGATTTCCATTGGCCATGTATTCATAAATTAATGCTTTGATTTCACCTTCATCACAATATCCAACAAGGGAGACCAAATTTCTATGATGAACAACTGTTAGAAGTTGTGCCTGCATTTTAAATTTTATATCTATCAAAGTTAACTATGAAATTAATGCAAGATTCTCCTTTCATATATTACTCAACTAAAATAAAAATGGAATATGTTGTCGTTTTTAACTTGAATACAATGTCTAACCTCTGCTTCAAATTCCTTATAACCTTGCATTGATGATGGTGAAAGCATCTTAACAGCGACTTCAGTTTGATCTTGTAGAGTGCCAAAGTAAACTTTTCCAAATCCTCCTTCTCCAATAATAGTTTTGAAGTTATCAGTAATATTGACAATTTCAGTATAACTGAATCTTTGATGTTTTGATTTTGTTGAAGCCCTATTCTTAGAGTTTGAAGACGTAATTATAACTGTCATAAATAAGTATGAATGAAAATATGCAGAGGATGTGGAAACAAATTGTGGCAGAAAAGCGATATAAGTTTTACACGAGATGACACCAGTATAAAACACCATCTATATAGCCAAGTTTTTTTGGAGAGTGACTAATATATGTTATGAGCAAAAAATTATTTCATAAATAAGTAGCAAACTATAAATTATTTCATATAAATGAAGCACAATTAGGGACTCCAAACCCATTTACAAAGCACGAAGCACGAAGAATTAGTATATAAAATCAAATCAAAGTGCTCGTCTCTATTTGTATCCTTATTTGAGAATATGAACCCGATATTATGTCCTCCTAGAAGTACCTGGTCTCTTTCTTTTGAATATCCAAAATCCAAGAGAAATCAAGACGATTACAATCATTGCTGAAAACGATGCTATAAGTGGTACAAACAAATTCTTCTTCTTTCTGCATGATTCCTTTTTACAAAGGCCGGGATTATCATCTACACTGAAAGAAGTCAAAGGTGCTTAGGTATTAGTTATCATATCATTGTTATATTTACATTATCTTACTTTGAGTGAAACTAAGATTCACATATTCTAAGTAAGGTATTGAACTCAAGCCTTTTGATTGAAAAAAAATTGAGGTTAAGAAACTAGACTAAAGATGATTAGTCCAGCCCTAAAAGAAAGAGTTTGAATGATATTTTGCGCATAGAACATAGTTATATCCAAAAATAGAGACTTGTTGATTTTACGAGGAAGAAAACTCAATTAACATTGCTGAATATATTCCTATAAAGATTACAGGAAAAAAAAGCTTAATTGCAAATCTGTCTTTTTCAAGAATATAATATGAATTGATATAGCTTTGAGTATGAGGCATACCTTAGTGATAGTGAACCTGTTTTTGATCTCTCAAGGAGTTCACTTGGAACTAATCCAGTAAGATTGTTCTTCCCCACGTTTCTGGTAACACAAGACAAACAAATATGACACCTTTTTGAATCTCATAAAAATTTGAAATTACATTTGATGCATCAACATGTGACTTACAAGACTTGTAGTGACCGAAGTTGTATCAGAAAATCAGGTAAAGGACCGTTTAAGCTATTGTTTGACAAATCCCTGAAAGAAAACAATTTAAATGTAGAGTTACAAATTTGAATCCCCAATAAAGAGAGAATAATTTCCAATTCGAATGGATTTGGTTTCATCATTTAACCAAATGAAACAGACTATTCGTTGGCAAGCCTAACGTCCAATCTATATTTTGGTATATATTTGATATTTTGAAGAGTTGAAGTAATAAATCAAGCTGATGGGATCAAGTGGTTAATGAGCTCCTCAAGGATTCAAGAGAACAAGTTTGATTCCTAGGTCAAACTTTACTTATCTCCAGACCAACTTCGGATTACTAGGGACCTTTTCCCTGAAAATCCGAAGGGTAACACAAAAAAAAAAAAGGAAAAAAAAGAAGTAATAACATGATAAATGATCATAAAACATTTCAATCACACTTGGTTTATTTTTTTAAAACGTTTTATAATTTTCTTAATTTAGAAAATAAAAATAAGGTTTTCCCTCAATTCCAAACAGACTGTAATCTCCTCTTAGTTTCTTTAATGAAATAAGATTAGGAACTCACAAGTATTGTAACATAGTTAGCTTTGATATGGAAGATGATATCTCTCCTGTCAATCCACTTGAAGACAAATTCCTGGTTGTGTTTCCAAATAATTTCAGAGGATAATTAAAGTTTTTGAAATTTATGCATATGGTTAATTTAAGGGATTGTAAACTTACAAAGATGTGATTCTTGGGGGATTATTGTCATCATCAGTGCTACAGTTTAGGCCTTCCCACATATAATTCACAGGGGCACATGGATCTCCTTGCCAATTTCTAGTCACTCCATAAGCATTCTTGATGTTTGTGATATTATCAACTAGTATTTTGTATTAAAAGAAAAAAACTGATCAAAAGGATTTCAAGCCAATTGCACATAGTTTACTTTACACCACAAATAACACTAAAAAATCAAATACAACACTCGTCCTAAATACAGGATCCTGTTGACAAAAACCAGGGAATTAAGAAAAATTGAGTATGAAATTTGTTGACTATTAGTGTTTATTAGAGATTGTAGAAAAAGATGTAAGGTAATTAGAGATTTTTTTTTAGAGGAGATAATTGGAGGTATGTTGATAAAGAAATAATTAATGCAATTAGAGACCGAGGTAGTATGTTTTTCAAATAAACTAAAGTCCTAGCTTACCATCATCCTGTTGAGTTTCTAATTGTGAGAAGTCTTTTGCCATATAAATCTCAAAGGCATTTAGGATGGGTGGAAGGGTTGAATTCTTTGTCTTGGAAAGAGAAATTTGATATGTTTCGGCTCTACGCAAAGGTTCTGTACTAAATATGAGATCTGGTGTCCGGTATATAGGCGTCACAGGTCCAAACCATAACTTGTCATTCACTGTGATATTGAACTCTCTAGTTTCATTTGCGGCCAGCTCTTCAACCTCATTAAAGTGAATGTAGAGGTAGTATTGATCATTTTCATTATTTGAACTCCAATGAAATTGTAAAGGGGCGCTAGCATTTACTGGTGTAGCTGCAGTGCTCATCACAATTGTTGGTGGTTTATAAATATTCTGAACTAGATGATCGTTGTTAAGTGAGGTGCTTAATCGTCTCCAATCAATTAACTCATAAGAAAACCACATGCGGTCATAAACATCATCTTTGTACCTGTTGTTTGTACATGACCAAAGAAATTATCAGTAATTGTATTTGATGTAATTTATTTATATAAATATTAAATTTAGTTAACTGTCAGCTGATCACTCCCATCTTGCCTGTATTCTATGTCTGTGATGGAACCTAAATTGCATCGATTGAAGAGTGATAATACTGAAGATGTGACGTAAGTTTCATTGTTCAAAGGCCTCAATTCTATAGCCGAAATGAATGGAGTCCCTTGGCCTGTGTTAACAAGACATGGTTGTATGTAATCTTGTGATGGACTGTAAATGATCTCATTGAATCTCATACGTGATGCATTGGGGAACTTCACAGTATCCCAAACATTAGCTCCAAAATGAAGATCAAATTGTGGAGGGTCATTTAAATCATCATAGTTACCATAATAGAAAGAAGCTCTGATTAAATATTTAGTACCAGATGTTACATTTATTCTGTAACAATTTCTCACTCCACTTGGAAAGCTTCTCACATATTCTAGATACCGTCGAACATTGTTTGTAGACAATATCTTCTTACTCACACCGCTATCTATGAATTTGGCATCTGAAATGTAATTTAGGTCTGTGTCCGTATCAGAATAGCTCAAATGTTCAGGTAGACCACAATCTATGCTAATGAATCCTGATACATATAAATTGAGGAACAAATTAAGATAAATTATTCAACTATAATAATTACAAGTAATAACTATGTGATATACAAACCTGATTGATCCTGAGCTTGTATCAAAACTAAAATAGTAAGACCACCAAGCAATGCTAAAAGAAAATGCAGTAACATTCTCATTATTGTTTGCTTCATGAATAATGAGTGCTAATACGCTATACAAGGAAGCATTTATACAATACAAATATGTATATTTTTTGTTTTAGGGACATACAAATATGTATATTATTATCATATATGATTGAATATTCATGTAAAAATATTTCATACAAATTAGCATTTGATTTTAATAAACGATTTCAATTAAATTAAAAATGATTGTGCATGTACTATATCCATTCGAATTTTAAAAAAAAAATGTAAAAATAAAGTCAAACGAATTATAGTCAACTATGAGGGTAGAGTTGACATCCTCTCCATCTTGTACATAACTTTTGTGGTTATGTCTCAATCATATATATACATTAGCAATATATATACATCGGCAATAAATTTGTTTCAGGTGTTTTTCAATATAATGTTTATGAATAATTTCTTTACTTTTAAAATCGACATATTAATTTTTAAGTAAATAAAAAAGATTAAAAATATGTTTTTGATCCTTGCAAACATGACAATTTAGGTTTCGATCCCTGAGAAAAAAAAATGAAATATGCTCTTGCAATTTTTAATTTATTTTTAAAATAGTTCCAAAACTCGTTTACTTAATGATTTGGCACCATTTTATTTATGTGTCATTGACTGTGCAGTACTATTCCACGTAGCATTTAATAGGATTGCATAAATATATATAAAATTAATTAATTTCTTTGCTGGTGACACCCAATACCAATGCTGCTATTGCCGGCGCTGGTGTTGATGATGATATCGATGATGTTATCCTCAATTTCAGACATGGATTCTACACTGCACTACATACTAGTTTTCATCCATCTCAAACATTAATGTTCTTCACAGGTACTATCTCCGTCTCTAATTATAAGATCCTTTTGAGAATTTTTTTTGTTCCTTTCTATAAGACTCATTTGCTATTTCCAACTACATTAATTAATTCTTTACATATATGCCCCTATTATTATACATCTTTTTCTTCAATTAGCAATAAATAACATGTTGAAAAATAAACCAACCCTCTCTCTTAATGGATAAAACTGTAAAAACAATAGTAATTACAAACATATTTAATACAAATATCCACTATCTTAATTTCCGTTATTTTTTTAAAATAATCATATAATTAGGGACGGAGGTAGTACTAGATTTTCTCAGCCCCATCAACAAACACAGGAGGACACAAGATTAGAATATTGATGAAAAATGAAACTGTTCAAACATGATATGAGACAAGCTTTCAAACCAATAGAAAACGGGCAAATATAAATTGATTAGAGACATATGGATCAATTTAGACTTGGAACTTGTTGTGCACATAAGAGGGTGTTCCTCTCCCGATTGAGTTGTTTCCATGCGCAAGAGTTAGAAATTGAATTTCTGACTACTTGATTAAGGTAAGGGGTCCAATTTTGTACTACTTAAACTAAACATTTTTTTTTAAACAAGCTAGAATAAAATAAATTATTATGAACAAAGCATTTTATCCAACATAAGGAGTGTTAGGACAGAACACAAAAAGTTTAACAATCAATTACACTACCGAATCAGGCAAAACCAATTAAGCCACAAAATATGATAATAAAAAACAGAAGTAGCATTTTTTGCTTCAACCATTAAAAATATAGGAGCTTAATTTTATCCAATAATTACTTCGTCCTTATGCTTAAAAATTTAATTACTTCTTTCTTTTCAAACCGCTCTAACGCACAAAAACCAAATTAAATATAAAAATGACCGAATAGCTTTAGAATATCGGCCAATCTAACTAAACTGAAGGAAGTGATCTGATAACCAAAGCAAATCAACCAAGTAGATTCTAATCCAATGTCGAATAAGCTAACAAATACTTCCGAAGTAATTGCAACCCAAAAACAAATGTTCAATAGTTTCTTCAAAACCACAACCACTCAGACAATGCTGAGAATGTTGAACGATATTTCACCTTATCGGTAGAAAGCTGACTGGCTGTGTTTGGAAGCAGGTTATTGTTTTTCACATTAACAATTTTTCCTCCCCAAAAAAAATTAAATCATGGTTCCCAATCTCTCCTTATTTCATGTTCCTTTTTAATAAAACAGATGTTTTTTGTTTGTTGTTTAAATATTTGGTTTAAAGTTTTTAATTTCTGACTAACATGGGAATGAAAACTCAGCATGAAATTAGCTTAGTTATGCAAGTCACGTCATTAAATTATGTCTAAATCAGCAAAAAAGTTTAATGAAGAAGCAATTAAAAGTGATGTGAAATTTCACTTGTAAATTAAAAGAATTTTTTTACAAAAATTAAAATCAAAGCGTGACTGCTATTTGCAATTATTTTAGTATATTTAAGTATTTTTTAATGTAAATTAATTCTTAGTACCATAAACTTTGTTTGGGTATTGCTTTCCTCTAAAGGTTTGTTTGGCATAATGACACTATTTTAAGCTTATAGCTTATCTTATAAGTACATTTTATTAGAAAAGACATGTTTGGACAGCTGTTAAAGAAACACCATTCAAACAAACGAAGATCCAAAAGTTAAAGTATCCGAAAGTTACAACGAAACAATCCACAAGGTACTGCAAAGTAGCCAAAAAATTTAAATTATGTTACAACTTGAAAACACAATAAAGGATTTAACCTCCAAATCAAATACTCAAAATCAAAAACATCATAATAAGATTTAAACCACTAAAATACTTGGTGTTTAACCTTTTTCAATAAAGATAGAAGTTGTTTCGATTTATTGTGAAAATGTCTCATATTGCGGTCATTCCAAATAGTAAAAAGAGTTGAAATCCAAATAATATTAAAAGTCAAACGAGACTTGTTGGAAAAACCCCCAAGACCTGCAAACAGAAGAAAATGTTCAAATAAAGAACCTTAAAGAGTTGTTGAGATGCCTAACCATCCCGTTATTAAAAGCCAAAGTTGACCATAAAAAGCACAAGAAAAGAACAAATGATCTTGATCCTCAACCAATCCGCAAGCGGTCGAACAAAAAGAATCATTATAATCCAAGACATTTCTCTTAAACAGATTCATCTTAGTTGTTGATCTATTCAGGAACAAACACCAAATAAAACATGATTGCAACGATCATCAATTGCCACATCCGAACTAGTCAAGTGATTATAAGCACTTTTGACCGTGTACTTATGGGAAGAATGAAGCTTCCAAATCCACCTGTCAGACACATCAACCTACAAAACCACAAGTGAAAGTTGCTTTGCACACTCCCTCACCAATTGCCCCTGATCCACCCACACAAAGAGTCTCATTATCCACTTCCACGCCTCACCATTAACCTCTCAAACTAAAGAGAACATCTCCGCAGCAGTGACACATTTGTTAAAAGCAACATCAAATAAACTAGCATATCTAACATCTAAAGAAACACCATTCAACTAGAGATCCCCCGGCCACCTGTCTAGAAATATTATCCAACAACCACCGATCATCTAACAAACTGCCCCCTCCTAATATTATGCATGTATGGTTATAGTTCCATTCATAAATTAAATTTATATTTTATGTCATTTCATATTTATATGATAGTTCAACCACTAATTTTACTAAATACAAAAAATTCAATTAAATAGCTGATTTGTTATCAATTATAAATTAGTTTATCATCTATCCGCTTTAAATTCATCCACTATATACTAATTTATCGGTTATCCGCTATTTTTTACTAAATATAACATAAATAAAAGTTATACAAACTTTTAATTTATCGTAAAATAAAATAATGTGAAAATATGAAATAAAATTAAAGATTTGATCATGAGGTTAAACATAATCATTTCAAAAAGAGTATGGGATGGGAGAACATCTCTAAACTAAACTAGTGTTTCACCATTTTTAATTTATCCCATTTGTACGGGATGGGAGAACATCTCGGTTGACATTTTGTTTGTTTGACTAAACCAATGTGAAATTCAACCAGCTATTGAATGATTAATATATAGTCAGCAACCTTTTTTTTTTTCTTTCTTTTTTCAGAAGGAAATATAATCAGCAATTATCAAGTAATTTTTACAATAATATATCATACTTAAACATATCCAAACCTTAAATCACGCATAGTTTACTAATTCAATGATGTAACTATTTTTATTTTTTATTTTGGTCAAGTCAATGATGTAATTTTAATTATTTATTTTTTAGTTGATTTCAGATGTAACTGTTTCTTTTTTTTTTTACTAACAGATGTAACTGTTATTATATATAAAAAGTGGTTGATTAATATTAAAGTACTCAACTTTCCTTAAAAAAAAAATTAAAGTACTGAACCTGTCACACACTCCAATATCCTTTATTATAAAAGTTAGATTTGGTTGGCTACCATGTTTACCCTAATTCACCCTACTTTGCCCTAATCCCTAGCATTTTTCCGTAGATCCCATAACAACCCCTTACGGGTCAAGCTAGCATTTTGCCCTAAAATAACAATATTTTTCTTCATGTTTTTACGGCTCCATTGGATCCAATTACGATCAAAATTGTCCATGTGAAGGTTGAGTCCGTCAAACAAAATTGAGATTGGTTGCGTGTAATTTGCATTTGTGCAATTTTGGTCCTGTTGGCATTTTGCATCTGTTCAAATTGCAACTTCATTCAATGTTGTTGGATTGTTTTTATTTTGGTTGCAAGTACTTTTACTTATCATATAATGCCTTTATGTTGATGGTTTTGTAATCCAAACTAAGTATTTTATCAATCCTCATAATTTCGTTTGTGTTATAATCGATTTACAAATTGTTGCTACAAATCCAGTTTTCATTGTTATAAGCTGCAACTTAATAGCAAATAGCGTATTATAAGTTAGTTTGGTAAGAGATGATGTTAAAAAGAAAGACATTCCTTTAGATTTCATCAAATACAATAATGAATATTGACTTAATGTGATATAAAGCCAACCAATCTCACTTTTCATCTGTATCGTATAATTATAAGGGTTGGAACTTGATACAATACTTTTAAGGATTAGAGCTTTATAAAGTTACAGATGCATAGTGTGGAAACAAGCATATATAAACAATTAGATATTCGATTGATCTATTAATCACCAACTAATATGAGAAGCATATAAGATACATAATTAGAACAAAATTCTTCCGACACTTATCAATGGATAAAAAACCATTTGCATGATAATTTCTAATGGGTTCCGTACCACTATGCGAGTAGCAAATGCTGCCACACTAATGAAAGAGTGCAAAGTAGATTTAAATTGACAGTTTATTATGACATTAATTCTTATTGACCAAATTCTTATTGCCTAAGGTGACTCATATGTTTACTTATGAGATGCAGAATGAGTATTAATGTAATTAATAAACGTGATGGAATTGACAACGTCACAATTAATGGGAGACAATCAGAATTATTAGCATTAAGATCAAAATGTTAGACTTCTAAGTGGTGCATCTGATATGGATATAGAAGAAAGAAGAGTGTTCTCTCTATTAAATGTCGTTTACCATGAATTATTTCATAACGTATGATGAATGTAAAACATTAACAATAACTAGACTATGACCTTATCGATTTGTTATCATTATTTTAAATTAGGGCTAACTTAAACTTTATCATGCTATTTTTATTGGTTATTGTACATTCATTATGCTATAACTTATTCGATTATATTTCATTTGATAAGACCAGTGCGGGTCAAAAGTCTAGTTATTTATATATTTTAGATTTGTTTATGACGGCTACCCCAAACTTTTTTATCTGACTCCGCCATTAAATGAAGTACCGCTCTGTGGTACTCACTGTTAAGGAATGATGAGAATAAGACAGTGTTGACTTCGTTGGCATTCACTTTTTTTATTTTTGTTCATGCGTTGGCATTCACTTTGCTAATCACATCACATCACAATGTTCTTAAAAGTTAGTATTTTTTTAAGAAGCATGATTGGTTCTAATTTTTTTTTTAAAGTATTGGATATCCTTTTTTTAAAGAGAAACTCTAAGCTTCACCGTCTGCTATTTCTTTTAAATCTAGCAAGAGGTTCAGTATAAATTGGATCTGTAAAAAAGTTGGTTCATAATAGACCTATTTTTTTCATGGTTAGATTATAGCACTCCACCAAAACTTATCATGTCCTATCAAAACCAGAAAAATCAGTAGTGAAAACAACATGGAACTTTTAGTTTTTTTATTTTAGATTTACCTGCTATTTGAGTTTCAATTCAAATGTACTCCTTTCAATCTAACTTATTTTTTTAAAAAAGGAGAGTAATCATCAAAGAAACTTCTTGAACTCGGCTTTCAAAGTTTGAAAAAAAAACCCATTTCACGGTTGTGCACTAGTTCCTTTCAAAACTTTGGTAATTTCCTTCTCCCTATGTGCCAGAGATGGCAAAGAAATCATGTAGAAACGTTACATTATTGTCCTCTGAGAGGAATAATCCATAAAAAAGTTCTCGTGTATGTGCTTAAGATCAGTTTCAATCAATGACCATAATAATTATGTGATTTAGCTATATATTGGTATGACTAGTACTTGTTTGAAACCATCACCATTTCAATGGAACTGCAGGGGAGTTGTTTCCTCACTTTGGCACAAGGATGTCCCTTTGAAGGTGGTGTTGCTCGCTTGGCGATTGTTTCCTGACAGGTTGCCGACGAAGGACAACCTCCTTCGTCGTGGTGTGATTGACGAAAATTCCAAAGAGTGTGTGGCCGGTTGCGGTTCAAATGAATCTTCTAATCACTTGTTATTGCATTGTAATTTTTTTAGGTCCATCTGGAATTGTATCTATAGATGGCTGGGTATTTCTGCGGCTGCCCCTTATTATGTGACAGATCACTTTAATCAATTTAGTCACAGCGGTGGTAACTCTAAGGTCCGGTGTTCTATATTACAGGTTATTTGAGATGCAACTATTTGGGAAATTTGGAAAGAAAGGAATAGCAGGCTCTTCACAAATAATAATTGCTCGGCTTTACAGGTGACAGATAAGATTAAGCCCCTCACATTTATGTGGTTGAAGGGGAAATATGTTTCTCACTCCTCTCAATTATCATAGTCGGTGGCTTAGTCCATTTACCATCCTCGGTATAGGCTAATTGCTATTTCTTTTGTATCTCTTATATTGGTTCAGGATCTTTGTAAATATTGTTCTGACTTTGTTGGTTCTTCCTTAGTACACCTTATACTAGGAAGGTCACTTTGATTTGGTAATATATTCCATTTTAGCCTCTTAAAAAAAATATTGATATAAAAATGGAATAATAAGAAGCAAATGAAAAAAGTACCAAGAGAGAGAAAGAGCAATGAAGGAGATAGAGTTGGTGATGGCTTAGATAGAGTGTGGGTAGAGTATGATAAGATTTGGTGGATTGTCTAATCTACACATTAAAAAAATTGGTCCATCATGGACCAATTCTTCAACTGGTCCAAGCTAAAGCCACCCTAGCAAGATGGATAGTTTAAAGTAGGGGTGTTCGCGGTACAATTTGGTTCGGTTTTGAGATTAAAAGTCATACGAACCGCAGAATAAAAAAGTATGCGGTTTGATTTGGTTCGGTTGACTTTTAAAATATAATATGAACCAAACCAAACCAAACCAATGCGGTTTGAATTGGATTGGTTAGTGCGGTTTTTTAGGCAATAATTTTTTTTTTCCAACATTAAAATCAAATTAAAAAGTTAAAACACAATATATTTTTAGCAATACTTTAAATTTCATTCAACATTACAATTTTATTTTTCATCAACAATATTCCCAACTACGTAGACTAAATTAAAACGTGGACAAAAAGTAATCCAACTTTGTAAGAAATACAAAAGACTAAATTTTTTATCATTATCTAAGAGTTCAAGTAGAACATAAATACATTTTTGAAAGAAAAAGATAAGAAGAAACTTTACAAGAGAAAAAATATCTCATTTTATTAAAGTTTCTATGGGTATTGATCCAGGTGATATATATTTAATTAGTGTTTTTCTTACATTACGGTTTGATTTGGTTTGTAAAATCAAAACTGCAAACCGAACCAAACCATGCGGTTGAGTAAAAAATTGATCCAAATACATCTGAACCAAATGCAATTTTTTGCGGTTTTGATTTGGATTGGTTCGGTTTGCGGTTTTTCTATTGGATTGGTTCGGTTTTGGACACCCGTAGTTTAAAGTCAATTTTAATTCAAAAAGACTCATTTAAATTGTTTTTATTTTTTCTCTTTTAGTGTAATAAATGATTTTTCCGTACTTTTAGTCTTCTTTCATGTTACCAACTTCTCCTCCCCAAAAAAAATTCAACCCTGGTTCCCAATTTTTCTCCTTATTTCATGTTCTTTTTAATAAAATAAATGTTTTCTTTTTTTTTTTTTGAAGGAGGAAATATAAATGTTTTCTGTTTGTTGTTAAAATATTTTGTTTAAACTCAGCATGAAAGTCATGCAAGTCACGTAATCAAATCAAACTCGTCATCGTCTTTTTTACGTTCTTTCTCTTCCCTGCGGCTTGGGTTTCAGAACAGCTTCTTCCTCTAAGGTAAATGTCTCCTATTTCGTTTATAATTCATGTATTCTCACTATGAAGCACGGACACTCTTTGAATAAGCCATGTCTCGTTATCGAACACATGTCGTATCCGACACCGACACATATAATTACACTGAATTATGTGATTTTCTTAAATTATTAATGGTGTCGGCGTGTCAGTGTCGTGTTCGGTGTCAGTGTCTGTATCCGTGCTTCATTCTCATCACCGATTCGTAGGTTTCGCACAATTTAGTGTAGTGCAAGTATGATCGTTGGATATTGTTTTTGTTTGTTTTCTGCTTTTTGGTTTTCGATTATTATGATAATAATACTTGGTTTTATGTGTCTGATTGATTTTTATTCTGAATCCGGATAGTGTGATAGTCGTGTATGTTTTTCAATCACTACTTCTTATTTGTAATCAACCTTTTTTCTTTTGAGCCATCGTTAATCGTTTATGTTTTTGCACATACTCCCTCCGTTTCAAAATATAAGCAAAATTCACTTTTTAGGTTCATTCATTAAATGAATGAACCTAAAAAGTGAATTTTGCTTATATTTTGAAACGGATGGAGTACTAAAAAAGCAGAATGTTGTTGAATCATTGTACATGTTCGTGTTTTTTTTTTTTTTTTTTTATTATTATTATAAATATAACATCCATATATAAATACCATATCATATCATATATACACACATGTGATAATGATAAATGGATATGTTGTGCCTGCTGGATCTGCTGAAACACTCAATTTCATGCCTGATTTATGCTCTATTGTTGTCATTCATTATGCAAGAATGCTTTGTTGTTGCTTGTATTTTGCTTATGTCTTGTTATTTTCTGTGTTCAATTGGCAGATCTTTTTGTGATTTCAAGTTTAAGGACTAATGGATAATAAAGAAAAGGTTCGTATTAACATTGTGGTTATTGGTCAAGCCAACTCCGGGAAGTCAACCACCACTGCTCATTTGCTCTACAAGCTTGGAGGCATTGGAAAGGATGTCATTGAGAGACTTGAGAAAGAAGCTTATGAGGCTAACTGGCCTTCATTCAAGTATGCTTGGGTGCTTGACAAACTCAAGGGTGAGCGTGAAAGAGGTGCCACAATTGACATTTCTATGTCCAAGTTTGAGACAAACAAGTACAACTGCACTGTCATTGATGCTCCCGGACACAGGGAATACATTAGGAACATGATCAACTACTGGTGGTTTTGAAGCCGGTATGAATGGTCAGACCCTTGAACATGCTCTTCTTGCCTTCACTGTTGGTGTGAAGCAAATGATCTGCTGCTGCAACAAGGTATTTATATTTGATTATTTTATAATTCATTTATATAAGTACTAATTATCATCTACACCCAAATACTCCACGGTTAGGTATTTAGAAATATCGAAGCAAGTTTTACCATTTTTGATCAAGGTTGGCTATAACCCAAATGAAATTCCATTTGTTCCCATCTCTAGTTTTGATGGAGATAACTTGATTGACCGCTCCACTAATTTTGACTGGTAAATGGGTCCGACCCTTCTTGAAGCTATTGACAGAATGAAAGAGCCTAAGAGGCCATCAAATTTGCCTCTCCGACTACCAATTATGGATTTCTACAAGATTGGAGGAATCGGAGTTGTGTCTGTGGGACGTGTCGAGACTGGTTGCTTGTGCCCTGGAATGTCTGTGACTTTTGCCCCAACTGGGCTGCAAATTGAAGTCCAATCTGTGAAGATGTACCCTGGAATATTGGCGACTAAGCT
This sequence comes from Medicago truncatula, assembly GCF_003473485.1. Lineage (NCBI taxonomy): Eukaryota > Viridiplantae > Streptophyta > Magnoliopsida > Fabales > Fabaceae > Medicago > Medicago truncatula. The sequence goes on from NC_053049.1 coordinate 4,684,679, forward strand.
GCAAGCTGAAGTGAACTCTTCGCAGATGCACCGTGAAATCTCCATGTGGCCTATCCTGGTGACATTGTGGGATTTAATGTCGACGTTTCTGCTATGGATCTCAAGCAAGGCTATGTTGTCTAAAACACCATGGATGATGTGGCCAAGGAGGCCGATTACTTTACATCTCATGTTATCATCACAAATCACCCTGGACAGATTGAAAAAGGCTATACGCCTATTCTTCACTGCCACACCTCCCAAATTGCTGTCGAATTTGATGAGCTTATTTGCAAGGTTGACAATCATTCTGGTTAGGTAATTGAGGAGAGGCCTGCATTCTTGAAGAATGGTGATGATGGTCTTATTGAGATGGTTCCCACCAAGCCTATGGTGGTAGAGCCTTTCTATCTATATCCTCCACTTGGCCATTTTGTTGTCCGATACTTGCATCAAACTGTGGCTGTTGGTGTTGTCATCTCTGCGACGACGAAGAGATTAGCGAGTCAGCATTGAAGAAGAATTGAATTGCGCAGGGATGATATATCTAGGGAAGTCTATTGTCGCTATTACAATAAATGGTCTTTCATCCGTAGTATGTCTATTTCTCGTCTAGTATACTTGTTTGGCAGGTTAAGCGTGAAATCTGCAACATCATCTTGCAGCTTTTGTTCTCATAACAGCTTTTTAGTGTCACTTGCATAATGTTCTGATTATTTGTTATTCTTGTCTAAAATTTACATCTGCTACGTAGGAACCCTCAAATTAACAGCAGTAATTTCTGCAAAATGCCGATGTTGAATATATTAGCATATGTGGTTCGAATAATACAGACTGGACAGGACATTGAACAAGGGGGAGGTACCATTTCAAGTTATAAAGGTCTGATGGTATCATGTTATTAATATTGTGATATATGTTTAAAAGAGCAAAAAATAAAACTTGTTTAAACCATTTCATATGTTGTTTTTTCATTTTATTTTTCCAGGACTAAATTTAGTTTCACAATTTTTATGAGGACTACAATAAAGCTTGACTTATAATTTAGTTTCACAAAAGTTTAGCATATGCGGTTATAGAACTCAGTTCAGTAAACGTTTACCACATTACATTGTTTCAGGGAATAACATTATATTCATTCACTCAAGTTTAAGCAAGAGTTCAATCCAGGGTCTTCTTATTCCATCTTCGTACGAAGGAAAAATAAACAACTACTAATCAACTCCAACTTTCACATGTTTTCCTTTGCACGAGTCTACAACTACTTGGTCATTTAACTCAAAATAATGTATGTGCAACCTAAGTCACTAGCTAGCCCACCGAAATCTATACTTCTTGTAGAGTCTCACAAGCAACAATCTATACTTCAATGGCCTCTTGACAAGACACGTAATCGCATATAAAAAAGTTGGTGCTAACAAAACTAGACATGACATTGATATACACTTTATGAACGAAAAAAGAAAAACAGGAATGCAAATGTGTATTATGAACAAACTAAAACAAAATACTAACACCAACCATGTTTTATTTTTAAATTGTAAAAACATTTAAGTACCCAAGTGTCTCAGGATCCCAACATACGAAAGTATTAAGTTTTTCATTGAATATAGTTCGACTTGAGATCAAGGTCACGACTTCAAATCAGTAACTCCAACATTTTGCAACAAGGTAACTTGGTATCTCATCATAAATGTATTCAAAAGTTTAATAATACGATGCTAGAGTAAGCTTCTGCAATAGTCCTGACAAAACCAATAATTAGCACACGAATACAAGTGGTGATGCTTGGATGAATACAATGATAAGTCATAATGCTTCAAAAGTGCATCATCAATGTGTGCCAGACAATCTTATTTTGGATTCTTTCCTACAATTGCAATACAAAGAACCCAAGATCACCATGCCTAACTATACGCGTCTCAAAAAATTTACATCCCCAACTAGAATGACTTATTTTGGACATGCTTATTTTGTTGGTAATATATAATGACTTGAACATGTTATTGTAGTAATAAAAATTTATTTATGTTTCATGTGCATTATTCTTCCTAATTTAGAGGAAAGTAACTCTTTTAATTAAGCATCACTCATATATAGTAGTTGGCACACAACTCTTTCTTTCTGGTAAACTTTCAAAATACATATTATTATATTACATATCATACAAATGAGGACTACTATACTTAGACATTCAGAGTGACACGGAAAATAGGACGAATAGCTCATATAGCAGTTACCTAGCTAAAGGAGCAGTTTGTGATCCAAGATTTACAGAAGTAATTTCAACTATAGCTCTTTCTCTTCCATTATTTCTCTGAACCATCTCCAAAGAGAGACATTCATTTAGCTCTACCAAAATTTGGTTAATGTCCGGCCTCTCGACAGCATTTTGTGAAACACATGACATGGCTATCTCAACGACTTTCCATGCTGAATTGATGCTGAACTCACCCTGCAACCTCGAATCCATAATGTTTTGAATATTTCCTGCTTTAATTATGGGAACAACCCATTGCAGTATATGAATATTTTCTTCATATGATCTTTCAAGTGCTTTCTTTCCGGTGATCAACTCAAATAGAATTATCCCAAAGCTAAAGATATCATTTTTCTTATTTGTGTTTCCTGATCGTTGAAATCTATTATGAAAACACACAAATGAATGGCATAAGTGAATTTTTTGTATTGCTTCTTTTCTTTTTATTATACATATTATAAATCAAATAAAATAGTAGTATAAGTTAAAAAAAAAACTACACTAAAATGAATGTAGGAATGAAACTTTTTCTAAACCAGCTATCTTGTAACTTTACCGCTGAAATCTTTGTACAACCATTTCTTTTGCAACTTAAGGAAACTAAAACTAAAATTCTATTGATCTACCATTCAACTTATTAATTAAAAGGATTTGTGCAAGTCATGAAATCCAATGCTTGAAATGAATATTTAGGAAAAGTAAATGCTACAAGAATATTAAAATTTGGTTAATCTTGTTAATTTGTTTTTTTATATTACACTTACTCAGGATCAGCGTAACCAAATGTACCAGCAGGTCGTGTGGATATATGAGAAGCATCATCATTACCAAAAGCTCTACTTAGACCAAAATCAGCAATCTTTGCATGCAAGTTTTCGTCTAGTAGTATGTTGGAAGGCTTCAAATCTCTATGCATAATAGGTGGTTTACATCCATTATGTAAATAATCCAATCCTGAAAATCCACACCAAGTGCAAATATAAAGGTATACGATGAAAGAACAATGTTCCAATAAAAAGTGGAAAATTATTATAGTTACAAGAGAAGATTGACAAGAAACACCAGAATCCTGTGTCATGATGTAACTCTTCCAAATAATAACTACCCACTTCTCCATTTATGGCCAGCCAAAACCTAATTGATCTATTTTATGCATTCTTCTATTTCTTGTAAAAAATCCTTCGTAACAAATAACATTCCTCATAAATAGTACATTACCATATGCTGTATCAACTGCAATGTTGAGTCTCTCAGTCCAGTTCAAGACATTTGAATTTTCCACTGCATGCAAATGAGCAATAGTTAAAATTCTAACAAGCCGTCCTTAAAACAAAAGCATATATGAAAAATTCCTAGGTTACAATATAAATTATTGTGTGGGTTAAATATGTTTTTAGTCTTTATAAATATCATGAATTTCATTTTTAGTCCATGCATGTATCCACTTTTTAGTCCTTGCAAAATACAAAATTACATGTTTTTATTTCCTAAAGAGGGGCTAAAAGTACACTATTTTGTAATTTGTAGGTACTTAAAAGTGAGTATAGGACTAAATATAAAATTCGAAATATTTATAAGATCAAAATTTTATTTAAGGTACTAAAACTTTTACCAAGGTTTCCAATCCACTTCCACCTCTTTTAATGTTTTGTTAGTTTAGTTGTTTTCAAAAGTACTTTTATTGAGGTTAACCTTTAAAATATTGATAATCTTGAAATACTGAATCTATTATGCATTCTGACACCACCGATATGACAGATGACTCAAGAACTAATTAAAATTACCTGATAAATGTTGTTGTAGATTTCCATTGGCCATGTACTCATAAATCAATGCTTTAATTTCACCTTCATCACAATACCCAATGAGAGAGACCAAATTTCTATGATGAACAATCGTTAGAAGTTGTGCCTGCATTTTAAATTTTATCTCTACCAAAGTTAAGTGTGAAAAAATGTCTTCAACTGAAATCAAAATTGTATATGTTGATTTTTAGAATATCTAACCTCTGATTGAAATTCTTTATAACCTTGCATTGATGATGGTGAAAGCATCTTAATAGCAACTTGAGTTTGATCTTGAAGAGTGCCAAGATAAACTTTTCCAAATCCTCCTTCTCCAATAATAGTTTTGAAGTTATCAGTAATATTGAGAATTTCAGTATAACTGAATCTTTGATGTTTTGATTTCAGCGAACCCTTGTTCTTAGAATTAGAAGGCACCACTACATAAATAAATCAAGTTGATTTAAAACTTATAAAACAAGTGAAAAAATGTTCAAACATAGATATAGATACTCGTGCAAAATCATCTTTAATTTCTTCTATATAGGTAAAAAGAACTTGTATACACATTTTTCATGTTTTCTTTTCTGATTATGGGTGATAAGAGGAACTTTATCTAATTTATAGTGCATATGTACATTAATTCTAGTATTGTATGAAATTTTACATTAGTTTTTTGCTCCCATATTCTAATTCGTAACTATTAAAAAAGAATGATTTTGTTTATACTAAATTCCCATTGATCATTTTAAGGTTCTTTCAGGAAAATGTTCATTGTAATTTATCTATCATAATCAGAATGTTATTCTAAGTACCTATTTGTCTTTTGAATATCCAAAATCCGAGAGAGATCAATATGATTATAATTAATGCTGAAAGTGATGCAACAATTGGTACAACAATGTTCTTCTTTTTGCACGAACGCATGTTACAAGTATCAAGATAGTCATCCACACTGAAATATGCCAAAATTTTCACGATATTAGTTATAAATTGTAAATCTTGTAGTTATATACTATTAGTTACATCACTGCACAACTCTTCCATTTATATTGAACCATAGTTCATAATTGATGACGAAGAGGGGATTAATCAAATAAAAAAAAAAAGTGTGAAGAAACATAACCACGATTGAATAGTCTAAGGTATACCTTAATTGCAAAGTTGAATCTGCCTTTTTCTTTAGAGCATTTGGAATCGAACCAGAGAGCTTATTTCCCGTTAGATTGCTACCATGACAACAAATGATATATGACTTGAGTTATCGATGCAAAACAATTCTGAAATAACTAATAATGATTGATTGAATACAATTTAATTTTCTTACACAAAGGGTTATACTATAAGGAGCAACAGTTTAAAAACTAACAGGAGAAATTTCAAACTTACAGAACTTTTAAATTTGGCAAGTGTGCTAGAAATTCTGGCAAAGGCCCTTCCAACTCGTTGTTTGACAAATCCCTTGAACACACATATAGTCAAAATATTGATATTAATAGAAATGAGGAGCAACCATTTAGACTTGTTTAGAAACTTGGCATAGTAGGTGATATTTCTCTTCATAATTTGTCCATGAAACAATGATTAAGTATTTATAATATTTGAACATAAAAAGAAATGAATCACAACAATAATTACTACTCACAGAAATTTTAGTTCTGTAAGATACGAGAACCAAATATTTATCTCCCCTGTCAATTTGCTTGAGCTCAGGTTCCTGTTCATCATTTGCTATTTACATTAGGCAAAATTGCATTTTTGTTCTCTAAAATAAATATTTGATTCTTTATCTTAATTTATTTTGGATTTTTTTGTCATTCATCACTTTTATGAGTCAAGTTAATCTCTTATATTTGTAAATGTTTATTCTGTTGGCATATCTTCAAAATTATGCCAAATTTGAATCAATTTATCCAAATTTTATGAAGAAAACGTGTAATTATTGATATATTTTGATTGCAATGATCATAAGAAAAGATCCCTATGGTCAATATTTAGAATAACGGTTCAATTAGAGAGCATAAAAGTGAGAGACATTTTAAATACAAAGTTATGTTAATCAAGTTACTGAAATAACATAAAACTTTAGTTTCTAAATCTTACTATATAGTGTAAGAGCAGTGCTATATCTCTAGAAAGGAAGCATCACAATCTCTTCAAGAATAAATAGCAGCCAATCACAATGCACTATTTGCCACAATATATGGAGGTTTGGCCAAAAAATAGGAAGTGAACAATAAACAATGCAATAAACATTTGCCAGCTGTGTCGGGAAAATTTCGTTATGCCTTTGTCTTGCTAGAAATAGCATTTTCCTTAGTGTAAAATAACTCGTCGCAATAAATTTTTAAAAATCATTGGTGAAAAAGATTGAAATTCATATTAATTTTGACAGTGTAAACACTGGCAAGCATTAAAGATTAAGTTAAGTAGTTAACACAAAAAAAAAAAAATATAGCTAAAGTAAAATACAATACCATAAAAACAAGCATGTAAATAAATATGCTTAATAAGACAAGTACTCACAAAGATGTGATCCTTGGAATGGTATCACCTTTGCAAACTAGACCTTCCCATGCATATTGCTTAGGAAGACATGGGTCTCCTTGCCAACTCAATTTATTCACCTCATAGGAGCTTTTGATATCCATGATTGCTCCAACTTAATGTAGTGCAAAGTTATCAAATATATTATGTTACACTGCTTGATAAGTTTTATTGAATGCAAATTTTGCAAAATTGATTATTTGATTGAAAATTTGTATCATATGGATTATCACTAAAGTTTGACATAATTCTAAAAGCGTTAGATATAAATGTGGCATTTTTAAGCGATGTACGTACCATCTTGAGCGTCTGTTGGTGAATCAAGTTGGGTTATGAACTGATAAATCTCAAAAGCATTGAGCACAGGAGGAAGATCAGAATCTGAGGTTGCACTAATGTTGAACCAAACATCCCCTTGAGTTTTGTAGTTGAGTGTAATAGGTTTCAAGTAATCAAGAACTAAGGGCTGAGAGAGCACAGGTTTATAGTTTACTGTGATGTTTATTTTTCTTTTTTTACCACCTGAAAGTTTCTCAATTTCATTGAAGTGAAAATAGACATAATATTCATATGTTTTGTCTAGGGGTGGAGAATATGTATATTCATAAATAAATCCCAAGGGGTGTGACACATTATTTGGTTGGGCTGTACTCCTTAATACTTTGGATGGTAATTTATAAGCATCATTATTGATTTCTGGATCCATATTTATGGATTCATCCAAACCCAATGGATACCAATCATTATTTTCGTACAAGAATTGGTCACATAGCCATATCCGATCATACACATCATCTTTGTACCTAGCGTGTCTTTTGTGCACCAAGAAAAGAAATGATTCAATATAATTTTAATAAAAAAGGAGTGATTGAAAGTAGTCCTAAGTCATATTAGTAAATTAAAAATATTCATATGAAATTTCTTTAAGCAAGATAACAAGTTATGCGAAACTTTCGAAAAGGGTTTGGTTTGGGCCTATAAATAAGTCTTTAACAAGTAGAGTAAGTCAGATCTAAGCTTTGAATTTTGAAAACTGCTGCTCCCTTTTAAAACTGCTCATTTCCTGGATCCGGTGTGAGTTAACTCATGCTTGGTACTTTTCAGAATGAGTTATCTCTCGGTGACACTTTTTATATCGGTTCAATTAATTTTTAAACTAGTTCAACCAATCTTAAAAGTGCCAACAAAAGTTACCTTACGCTGAAAAGTACCGAGCGTGAGTTAACTCACGCTGGATACAGGGATCTAGGGAATGAGCAATTTTGAAAAGATGAAGAGCCGTTTTCTTGAATATTTTTATTAGGTCAAATTTTGTGTTACAAAGTCTAGTTCAACTAGCCCATTACCACTCCGATCATATAAAATTTACATGTATAATTATGTTTGAAAGTTAAGAAGGAAAATATAATAAAAATATAAAAACTGTAGTTAAGGTGTTGATGATTACTTGTTTGAACAAGGTGAGGGGCCAACATCAAACCTAGCTTCAATTTTCAACAGAGGTTGTGGATCAGTGGTAGAGATTATCTGTTGATTCTGATAAATGGAATTGTTTAAAAGTCTCAATTCCAATGATGAAATGCAAGGGATTGTTGGACCAGTCTTTACAAGGCACACATTTATAGTGTTAGATGAAGGAGTGTGTATGATCTCCGTGTAAGAGTAATCAACAGTATTAATGAAATTGATTTTTTTCCAAAGATCAACTCCAAGATATAAATCAAAAGATTGTGTTTGATTTTTGCCATCATAATTTCCATATGAAAAGAAAGCACGAATCATATACTTTTTATTTTTACCCTCTTTAGGTTTCAATGTGTAACAATTTCTATCTCCTTCTGGGAAACATCTCAACGTGGTTAATTGTTTCCCAAAGTAAAGATAGTTTAAGTTGATAGTGGATGAAGTCACATGATTCTCTCCTGTTTCCACAAACCCTTTGTCTGTCTTATACCAAATTCCGGTATCCTCTTGCAAGTAATCGATTACTGATCCACAATCAATGCTTATAAAACCTATCATAAGAAGAAAAAATTATATAAAATTAATAAATTATTCAATATCGTAACATTTTTATCTTACGACATCGGGCCACATTATATTGCAAGGTACTATACAATGCTCACATAATTTTTTTTTGAATAAATACAATGCTCACATAAATTATTTATTTGTTCTTCCTTTTTCTTAATATCATATAATTAGGGTGCATTTGATTGGTTAAAAACAATGATCTGGACAAGACAACATTTATATCTTGTTTGGTTTATAAATTGGTTATGAGGTTGGACAAAACAAGGGAATATGTGATATATATTTTTGTTTAGTACTAGTGTACATGTCATCTAAAATATTAAATAACTCTTTTCATTTTCTACTAAAACAATATTATATCTCTCTACCCTCTCATCTCTCTCTCTCTCTCATATGTTTCACTCATGCATGTATTCTCTTTCCTATAGTTGTTCTCAATGTATCCCCTTTCTCTTTCATAGGTGTCTTATTTCTCTCCCACTTTAATATCTTCTCTCTCTTATTTCTCTCTTTCATTTCTCTCTCTCTCATGTCTTCTCTTCTATCACATTTCATCCTCCTAAGAGCATCCATAATCTATAATGGAAACACCTATTTTTGGATACTTAAATGGATCTCACGTGTACGTATCACTAATTTATAATTTTTTAATAGTAGCATTTAATAAATATCTAATCCCTCCAACTCAGCATCTCACACAAATTTCTTAAATGTGACTCATTAATCAACTATCAATAACTTTAATATCATCACATTTTAATTTTTTAATATTAAGAGTTTGGGTCCCACTTAAATTTAGGGATCTTAAGTGAAACCCCAAGTCTTATAAGACCACGAAAAAGTTTCTTCACAATAGAAATACCTAATAGATATCGGGTCTTAAATGTTGAGGAACCTCCCATCGGAGATGGTTTCACTCTATATATATCCTTTCTCCCCTATATTAATATTTACAACTATATATAAGATATTACAGTTAAATTTATGTTATTTTATTTGTGTTGTCTGTTGATCATCAAACTTCGTACACAATAAAAAGTTGTCAAAGTAAATTAAGATTTGTGATGTATTGTTACACTTAGAGAGTATTTTCAAGTATCAGAGTTATATATTTTGAAGATAAAAATTTAGGAGAGCATTGAAATAGTTGTATTTCATCTCTTTTCCCTCAAAATTCTTTCATTATAACTTTCAACAAAGCTATACCTAATTAATGTGCAAAATCAAAGCAAACTCTGTTTTTACTCAAAATCAAAGCAAACTTAAGAAAGGTTCCTTAATATTATATGGAAACAATGAATAGTTGTACATACCAGGATTTTCATTGTTAGCAATTTCTGTTGAAACAGGTGTGTGTAGTTGTTCAGAATTGGCTTGAGTAATGCAAATAAATGGCACCAAGGCAAGCAATACGATGGAGTTTAACATTAAGGTTACCATCTGGGGTGGTTCTTTCTTTGTAATTAATCTGTCATGAATATGTTGCATGGAATCATATATAATTAGTCAACAAAAAGAAAGAGTGAAAGAAAGAAAATAGCATAGCAAAACCAAAATCTTAGTTATATGGATACAAAAGATGAGCAGGTATTTCAGCTATATGTGTTAATATAGACAGACACAGACACAACGAGAGGACCATCCATAATTAGCGTTTACCTTGGACTAATTAATAATTAACTCAGTGGGTTTGCCTAGTCGTCTAAGCAAGGTGTGCACGTTCTAAAGAGTTGTCTTACCCAATATTTTTTTTCTTCTTAATGTCTTGATGATCAATATTTTAAGAGTAATGTTTTAGTAGCATATTAATACAAAATGTTTTGAACGAACCAAAGAAGATAGATTAATACAAAATGAGATAGATTAATTATTTAATTAATTGATTATAGATTGACTTAGTGAATTATTTATTAATCATTATTGTTTTTTTTGGTCAGGTAGTCTAGTGGCTAGAATTCACCTTACAAGGTGAATAAGTGGGGTGTCCGGGGTTCGAACCCCGGCCCCTGCATATAATAATGCATTATCCTACCAACTGAGCTATACTCACGGGACAATTATTATTAAACACTAACTAATTGATGAATGTTCGTTGAACTTTCTTTCTGATTGAACCGAGATGGAATGGATCATTCATCAACAACAAATTTCTATTAGACGTTAACTTACTATAGAGCTTCACAGATATATATTGTTTTTGAACGGCAAATCAAATATTTTATTTAACAATCTTTTTCCAAAACACGACGTATCCGTAATAGATCAAAGATAAATAATTAAACAGAGCATTAATTCGAGAAGCTAATAGATCGGAGATAAAATTTATTTTTTGGCTAAGTAATTATTATTACTCAGTATTCGTCTTATTCCAATATGATCAATTTAGTTCATTCATGTATCTAATTACTTAGAAGCATGTCAAGTTTGCTCGTTGAATATGCTTTCTACACTTTTGACCACTCAACTCCCTCCTTAGGCATCAATATATATACTATGAAGAAGTATGCAGAGTTACATCATAGCCATATAACTTATGCAAAAGGGAACTCAAATTATGGCAATTTGAATACAGTTTGTTGGGTTAATTGGGACCAGAGTTGTCTTCCAAAGACTTTAGACGGCCTTGGCGTTAAGAACCTCTCGAGTTGTTTAATGCATCTCTTCTCTTAAAATGGAAATGGGTATCTTCTAGAACCGAATGCTATTTGGTATGATATATTAAATTACATGTGTGTTCAATTTCTCTTTTCTCATCTCTTATTTTAGCAGTGTGATAATATTTTGTACTCTTGTAACTGAGTATCAGAAGCTACGTTGAGTGAAGTGAACTCAGTCATAATTGGATGCTATGTTAAATGAACTCAGCCATAACAATAGGTCGAAGCAATCTTGATGGTGGCTCAATTTGTTGTAAGTTGAAAGGTCTAATGGCACTCACCTGAACTGGTTCGCGGAGTTAATAAAATGCAGTTTAGGGAACAGCATCTCTTTAGTCAGCTTTTGGAGTGATGTTTGGATCTGTCATGATCCTTTAAAAGACAACTTCCCTGGTCTTTTTTCGCTAACTAATAATAAGGATATGGCTGTGGCAAAGGCAGGGGTATGGGAGGGCTATAATTGGTGTTGGAGGCTGCATTTGCCTCGAAATATATTCGCTTGGGAGGATGATTTAGTTGTTGATCTACTTTTGTTGTTGATTGGTATAAGCCAAGGCATACTAGCTTCACACAAGTGGGCATGGAAACTTGATGTTCTTGCCGGATATACTGCCAGGTCCAGCTTTCAAGTTGTGCTTCATGCAAGATATTCAGCAGTCATGAATCCAGATTTGAGCAAGGTTTTTAGTGGTGATTGAAGTTGTGAGGTTCTGTCAAAGGTCCGTGTTTTTGCGTGGAAACTTTTTAGCGACATGTTGCGCAATAGATCTTCTCCAGCCGTTCGTGGAGTGGCTGATACGGGTGGAGAGAGTTATTGTGCTTTCTCTTTTAATGTCGTTGAAACATGTCATCATCTATTCTTTGAGTGCTCTTTTTCTTATACTATATGGGATGAAGTAGCAGCTTGGTTGGAAATTCAGGGAGCTTTCCTATACACAATTTTTTGAAACATGGATCATGTTTTAGAGGAAAAAGTTTAGGAAGATAAGATATTTCTCCACTACTGTTTGGTGCATTTGGATTCATAGAAACAAAATCATCTTTAAGGAATGGCTTCAACACATAATTAGTAAAATAAATGCATACATAATTTTTGTTTTTATTGTAACAACTAACAATTTATTTATATCTCATGTACCTTATCCTTCCTAAGAGTTTAGGAGGAAAGTAGTGATTTAATAAGCATCACTCATACCATAGTAGTTGTAACAGAACTCTTTTTGTTCCTGGAAAACTTTCAAAAGTACATATCATAAGACTAATATACTTGGACGTTCGAGGTGACACTGGATATAGGATGAAGAGATCATCATCATGCAGTGGTTACCTAGCTGATGGAGTGATTTCTGATCCAGTAGATAAAGAAGTCAATTCAATTATATCTCTTGCGCTTCCGGTATTGCTTTGAACTATTTCCAAAGATAGACATTCCTTTAGCTCTACCAGTATTTGGCTTATGTCTGGCCTTTCAGCTGCAGTTTGTGAAATGCAAGACATGGCTACCTCAACAACTTTCCATGCAGAATTGATGTTGAATTCACCTTGCAACCTCGTATCAACAATGTTTTGAATATCTCCACCTTTTATTAAGGGAAGAACCCATTGAAGTATGTGAATGGTTTCATCAGGTGCTTTTATTAGTGCTTTCTTGCCAGTGATCAGCTCAAATAGAATAATTCCAAAGCTGTAAATATCATTTTTCTTGTTTGTGTTTCCTGTTCTTTGAAATCTGTTATGAAAACAGACAACTAAACAACATAAGTGATGTTTCTGTGTTCCTGATTTCTTTTTATTACTATTATACAAATTATATAAATCAAATGAAATAGTAGTATATGTAAAACAAAATACACCAAAATAAAATGAAATATAGCAATTTAAATTTCTGCACACTAGCTCTCGTGTAATAACTTTATCACCGAAATATGTGTACAACCTTTTCCTTTGCAACTTTAATAAAAATAAAATGGTACTAAACTACTGCTAGACTTATTAATTAAAAGGATTTGTGTTAAAGTCATGTATCCAAAGTCTGGTTAATCTAATTTGATTTTTTATATTAGACTTACTGTGGATCAACGTAACCAAATGTACCAGCAGGGCGCGTAGATATATGAGAATCATCATCTTTACCAAAAGCTCTACTTAGACCAAAATCAGCAATCTTGGCATGTAAGTTCTCATCTAGTAATATGTTGGAAGACTTCAAATCTCTATGCATAATAGGTGGTTTACACCCATTATGCAGATAATCCAATCCTGAAAATCCACACTAATTAAGTGCTATGTAAGGGTACTTTATGCAAGAAAGATTTTGCAATAAATAGTACATTACCATGTGCTGCATCAACTGCAATTTTAAGTCTCTTAGTCCAGTTTAAGATATTTGAATTTTCCACTGCATGAAAATAGACATCAGTTGAAATTCTAAACAATTTGTCTTTAAAAAAAAGCATATGATCATTGTACCTCTGTTAATGTTATAATAGTTTATTTGATGAAAAAAATGATCTTCATTCTTGGAGTTTAAGATTTAAAATGCATATTACCTTGAATTATTAAATCTATTATGCATGATCATTGTTGACCAATGACTTATGGACAAAATATCAATTACCTAATAAATATTGTTGGAGATTTCCATTCGCCATGTACTCATAAATCAGTGCTTTGATTTCACCTTCATCACAATATCCAATGAGAGAGACCAGATTCCTATGATGAACAATCATTAATAGTTGCACCTGCATTTTGAGTTAATGTTTACGAATGTTTACTAAGAAAAATACCGTAGGATTCTTAATGTAAATACTATTACTTGACTAAAATCATGATTTTGTTCTTATTAACTTGAATCCATTGACTAACCTCTGATTGAAATTCCTTATACCCTTGCTTCGATGAAGTTGAAAGCATTTTTACAGCTAATTGAGTGCGATCTTGTAAAATGCCGATGTAAACTTTTCCGAATCCTCCTTCTCCAATTATAGTTTTGAAGTTATCAGTAATATTGAGAATTTCATTGTAACTGAATGCATGATGTTTTGATTTTAGTGAACCCCACTTCTTTGAATTAGAACGTGCCGGTGGAATTACATGAAATGATAAAGCTGACCAAAAGCACGTGAAGAAATATTTAAACATAGAAGTAAAGATTCAAGCAAAATCATATTGTCTTACGTAGCGGTCAAGAAGTTTTAACTAATCTATTCTTTAGAAAAAAAAGTTTTAACTAATCTATAGTGCATATACACATCAATTGTAGTTTGTATGAAATTTTACATATGTTATTTCCTACATTGATCACTTTATAGGAATTTATTGTTTGGTGGAAGAAAAAAAAAGTAAAAGTTTCACATGGTAGCACAATCCTAAAATATGATAAATCTAAAGTTTTAAGGAGAGTTGGTTGTAGTATATGTTCTGATACTTAAATAATATCAATGTTTGGTATATGTGACATGGAAAAAAAACGTCCATAATTTAATATCCAGCATATACCAAAGGAATGAATGAAGCTAAAAAGAGGACAAACTACATGTTGTATCCAACATATACCTTTTTGTCTTTTGGATATGTCAAATCCAAGACCTTTTTGTCTTTTGAATATGCGAAATCCAAGAGAGATCAAGATGATTAGAAATAATGCTGAAAATGATGCAACAAGTGGTACAACAATGTTCTTCTTTTTGCACGAACCCGTCATACAAAGATCATGATTGCCAGCCACACTGAAACAAAGACAAAGTTCTTAAGAACAACTATACATACAATCATATAATACGTAAATTTGGTTATGATGATAGTAGACCTATATGTCATAGTTTGCTTAAACTTCTTATATGGAAAAGGCATTGATTGCAATATTCGGGGAAAAAATACAATGATCCTTATTGAATTGATTGTTGCAAAAGAAGGAATCACATGAATTATTGGAGTGATAAGGTGGAGGAACATAGGGGATTGGATATAGTCACACGGTTCGCAATTTATTTTGATATGCAGTACTGGTTTTTCGAAGTTATCAGTAATATTGAGAATTTCAACATCAAGATATTATCCCAATTTTAATTTCTAGAATAGCATGTTTATTCATTAATAATACTGAATTAGGAATTTGACTTTTTTAATTTGTTTTTATGTCTTTGCTTATATCTATTTCATATTTATTGATCCATGTTTACAATTCACGACAGAGAGTATTAATCAAATAAAAAAGTGTGAAGCAACATAACTACAAGATATGAAATAACATATAGTATACCTTAATTCCAACGTTGTATTGTCTGCCTTTTCCTTGAGATCCTTAGGAATTGGACCAGAAAGCTTGTTTCCCGTTAGATTGCTACAATCACAATGAATTATAGCTTAAGTGATCGATTAAAGAGAATGCAAAACAATTCTAAAAGGAAAAAAAATGGAACAAACTAAACAAAAACAAAAATTCTAAAAGGAAAAGAAATAGAACAAACTAAACAAAAACAAAAATAATATGAGCTCCTAACTGAGAAAGTTCAAACTTACAGAACTTTTAACTTTGGCAAATGTGCTAGAAATTCTGGCAAAGACCCTTCCAACTCGTTGTACGACAAATCCCTTGATCATACATATATTCAAAGGAATGGAAATGAGATGCAACCCATTAATCTTGTTCGAACAGAAAAATAAATGAATAAACAATAGTAATAATCTACTACTCACAGAAATTCTAGTTCTGTAAGATATGAGAATGAAATGTTTATCTCCCCCGTTAGTTTGCTTGAGCTCAGGTTCCTGTTCATCATTTACTTTTAGCATAACACAGAATTGCATTTTTGAAATGGTGTGAAAATAAATAGATATATAAATATGCCTAGTAAGACAAGTGTACTCACAAAGATGTGATCCTTGGAATGGTGTCACCTGTGCAAACAAGACCTTCCCATGCATATTCCGTAGGAAGACAAGGGTCTCCTTGCCAACTCAATTTATTGACCAGATAGGAGCTTTTTATATCCGTGATTGCACCAACTTAATTAATAATGTAGTGCAAAGTTATCAAATACATGGTTTTGAGTATATATACTTAGTACAGGGAATAGTGAAGGGTGCACAAAAAAAAATTAAGCACTCCCAGAACGTCCTTTAGCTGATGGGAAATGATATGATCAAATTTTGAAAAATTTGTTTTCCAATTAACATTTTTTAGTTCAATAACCTATATACAATTATTCAAATCATTTTGAGAGCTTTAACTAAATGAGTAGATATGCAAGTGGTACGCCTAAACTAACTTTCAATTTACTTTTAAATTTGTTTGAGTCTAAATTTGATTAAATCCTAATAAATCATCTTCAATTCTTCAAATATAACTAAAAACCCTATATATTTTACAAATAAATATTGTATGAGATACATATTTTATGAAACTTATTGTTGGATTTCGCAAACATTCAATCAAACAATGACCATGTGGGTTTTACAAAATATGTAATTGTACGGAAGAGTTTAGTATTACAAAAAGACCATTCCATTATAATTTGATATCCTATATATATAATTCATTCAGAATGAAATATAAGCAAAAAAAAAGGTAGTTGAAAAGTTAATATATGCGGACTAAATTTTTAACTACATATTGACATAAATGAACTCTTGAGCTACCATTTTTACTTATATTTCATTGTAGAGGAAGTATAGTATAAGTGTTGTACGTACCATCTTGAGCGTATGTAGGCGAATCAAGTGGGGTAATGAGCTTATAGATCTCGTAAGCATTGAGTATAGGAGGAGCATTCGAATCTGAGGTTGCACTAATGTTAAACAAAACATCACCTTGAATTTTGATGTTGAGAGTAACAGGCTTCAAGTAATCAAGAACTATAGGCTTAGAGGGGACAGGTTGGTTCTTGAAGGTGATATTTATTTTTCTTTTTTTCCCATCCGAAAGTTTCTCAATTTCATTAAAGTGAAGGTAAACATAATACTGTGCAGTACTACTATATGCAGTATAGACAAATCCCAAGGTACGTGTCACATTCCTTGGTTGAGCTGCACTCTTCAAAACGTTGGCAGGTAATTTATAAGTATCATTGGTTGCATTATCCATATTTATAGATTCATCCAAACCCATTGGATACCAATCGAAAGTTATGTACAATAATTGGTCACAACTCCACATCCGATCATACACGTCGTCTTTATACCTAGCGTCTCTTCGACCAACAAAATTCCTGGGGTCTCTTTTGTGCATGACAAAAAAGGAAATGATTCAATATTAATGAACAAGTTATTATTACATAATTTTTCATGTTTTTGAAAACATGATTTTAACAGACAATATTGATGCATGTATGTTGTTTGGTTGGACCACTGAGTCCTTAATGTTGTGTAAATAAGTGCACATGATGTTTACTATTTCGTGTCAATACTAATCTAACTTTTTTTTTTTGAGAGAAAATACTAATCTAACTTATATGTTTACCATTTCATGAAATTAATTTGTTCTTTTTAAATGATAAATGTTAGTAGTTATTGTTAGTAGTGATGGATCCGTTAACCTTGCGTATATTATGCATTGTTCCGACCAACTGAACTAAGCTCACTAGGATCAAGATTTCATATGATAAATATTTATACAAAAATTTTAGCAATGCAAAAGTGATAAAATAATAACATTATTATCATTGAGCAAAATACTTGACATTATATAAACACTATACTATTATATAATGGAAAAATTAAAGACTCATTAACATCTATAAATTAAAATTGTTATTTACGTGTCTTTATATTTAAAAAGTATGGTAAAAATAAATTAAAATTTCATCTCAAATGCATTTACACATTTGATTTTATAACATTCATGAAAAAATACTCTTTAACAGTATACATTTCCATTTATTGAGAACAATCTATTATTTTAAGAGGAACAAGAGCTAAAATATTAAAGATTTAACAAATAATATAAAAAAAATAGTGCGGACAATTGCCCCCAATTTACTCTATAGTACATATGTCTCTCTGGTTGAGCTATCCAACCTCCACTACCATTAAATTTACTCACAAAAATTGTTGAAAAGTGAGGAATTGTGGGTCAGCTATCCAACCCTAGTTGAGAATCTCTTGATCTATCATGTGATGTCTTTGCATGCCTTGGTTTAGAAAAAAATATCAAATATCATTGCACACTTTTAGAAATCTGATTTGTACTTATGCCCCCACCTTCGGTTCCTTTTTGTCAACATTTTTTATATTATATTTTTTCAAAAAAATCAGACTTAATTGGAATTTTAGTGTCACTATTTTACCATTCTCATGAAACAAGCTAGACCCATCATACCTTGATATTTTTTGCTACAAAATCATATTTGAATCTTATAAAGTCTACCTCAACCAAACTTATCGTCACAGCTACTCATCAAATGTTCATATGAATAACTATGTTTCAAAGTTAAAAGGCAAATAAAAAAGGAGTTGATGATTACTTGTAGTAACAGGTCGAGGGGCCAACATCAAACCTTTCTTCCAATTTCAGTAGAGGTTGTGGAGCACCGGTAGAGTTTATCTCCTCATTCTGATAAATGGAATTATTCAAAAGCCTCAATTCCAATGAAGAAATGCAAGGAATTGTTGGACTAGACTTTATAAGGCACACATGTATTGTGTCAGTTGAAGGAGTGTGAATAATCTCTGTATGATAGTAATATTCAATGAAATCAATATCTTGCCAAAGGTCCACTCCAAGATACAGTTGAAAAGACTGTTGCAGATTTTTTCCATCATAATTTCCATATGAAAATAAAGCACGAATCAAATACTTTTTATTTTTTCCCTCTTTTGGTTTCAATGTGTAGCAGTTTCTATCTCCTTCTGGAAAGCATCTCAATGTTATTAATTGTTTCCCAAAGTAAAGATAGTTTAGTTTGACACTAGATGAAGTCATACGATTCTCTCCTGTTTCCACAAACCCTTCGTCTGTCTTATACCAAATTCCGGTTTCATCATGATAGTAATCAACGTTTGATCCACAATCAATGCTTATAAAACCTATAAGACACAAGTTAATTAATTATGCATTAAATTCAGATGGCAAGTTCTTCAGAGAGTATGTAATATTGCTTTCTCATATATAATTAGGTTTAATACATCATTCGGTCCTTTAACTTATTTTTGATTTTTAATTTGGTCCCCTAACTATAACGTTTTTCAATTTGGTCCCATAAATCTTACGCCGTTTATTATTTTGGTTCTCTCCGTTACTATTTTGCAAAATCTATTAACTCATTTCCACATGTCATTTGAGATTGGTGATCAACGGTTGGATTTAAAAGGCACACATGTCATACCGTGGACTCACAATATATGATAACTTATAGGCTAAACTGCACTTTTCGCCTCCTATGTTTCAAAATGTTGCAATTTTGGCCCCCTATTAAAAAAAATAGCAATTTTGGCACATTTCATCCAAAAATTACTGAGAAGACGCCACGTGTTCCAAAAAAGGGGCCATAATCGCAACTTTTTGTAAAGATAAGGGGTCAAAAAGCATATTTCCCTTATGTTAGGAGGTCAAAAGAACATATTTCCTTAAACATAGAGGGGTCACTTTTGCTATTTTTTTTAATAGGGGGCATAAATCGCAACATTTTGAAACTTAAAAGGCGAAAAGTGAAGTTTAGCCTAACTTATATTGTCATCTTCTTCCCTCTTCATCTTCATATAGCCTTCATCAACCTTCATAAAAAAAAATCCAATTTTTTTCCTTTAAAAAAATTCATTTTAACTTCATCAAAAACCATATAATCAAATCCTTAAAAATATGGAATAAACACCACCACCATCATCTACTCACAATCAAAATCAAACTCATTTATCAAATTCATGAAAATCTCTCCTCCTCGTGGAGATAGATAAGAGAAACTCGTGTTCAGTTATAGATCTGTGTTCAGAAAATATCTAACCTCTTGTTTTTCTTTCCTCCTCTTAGAATCATATTCATTCTAGATCTGCACAAAAGCTTTTATTTGTATAAATGTACTTATTTTTTGAAAATTGTATAATTGATTTACTTATAATTTTCGTAATTGAACATTCTTTCTCGATTCATTACTTGTTCTTTGTCTTCTGTAACTGATTTAATTATTCAAATTTATGAATTGTTTCAGGGTTTGCAAGTTCTATTCCAGAGCCATATATTTACAATGTAACAATTAGCAATAGTAAAGGCTTAAACCATAGATACATAATTCACTTGGCACCCTAGGGAACCACGAAAAGTGTCATTCACATTCACAATGAAAATAGTGCCATAACACTGGCCCTCACAGTTTCAATGTATAAAACAGAGTGGTTGGCTTTATCTTGGGACCATGTTTTAGGCTTATTTATAAGCTAAGATACTGGTCTATGCAAGCAAAACTTCCGATGTGGGACTATTAGCTCTTCAACTATGTTTCTGTAAGAAAAATCATGCAGCTGCATTTTTTTCTACTTGTTGGAATGTAGTTTTAAATAAATAAGAATTGAGTGTTATAAGATTATTAAAAGAGAAAAGAGAAAAGGGGATTCTTTCTCTAGGTTTCTCTCTCCGAGTTTTCTCTTACAATTTCTTCATTGAGGGGTGGTTTTGGGTCAATTCTTGACCTGAAATTACCCCTCTTCATCTTTTTTTCTTTATTTCAATGTAAATAAGTGATTTTCACATAGATCTAGCTTTTTTTCTTTGTAATTTCATCATCTAAGTGTGGTGATTTGTTGTTCGTCGTCTTGTGCGGCGTTGTTTGATTTTCCGTCTTCGTGCGGTGTTCATTTGATTCATATTGAAAGATCGATTGTTCAATCAAGGATTTGGGCGTCAACGTTGCAGATCCGGAGGCAATGGATATTCCGGTCACTTTAATTTCATCATATATTTTTGTAGGCATTATGCCGTTATATGCTATTAACTTAGATGTTGTGAGTTTGTTCGCAGATTCATCCTTTACGTTTTTAGCGGTGTTGAATGATGTAATCTCTCGATTTGAATGAATGAATATCATTTTATTTTTGTCAAAAAAAAAAAAAAAGAATTGAGTGTTCTTTTTCTGTTTGTTAGCAAATTAATTATATGATTTCAAGGTTAATTTAAATTGATTATATAAAAATTTCATCATTTATTTTGTTATATTTTAACTAAATGATTATATTTATTCATAGCATACCGATTAATATATTATTATGTACCACAACCGAAGCTCTATACCCCCAAATGTACCGAATTCTTCTCATGTCGCGTACCGCGTATCCGAACCAGTACCACGTACTGATCGAAGCGAACTACGAATTATGTGACTATGGCTTAAACTAATTTGATTTAATTTAACAACCATGTCAAAGTTTTCTTGAAAGAAGGACTGCACTTCCCTTAGTTTTTATCAGATTTATTTAATTTAATTTTGTAATATCACTCTACCCTTTTGGGATTTAATAGATTTTGAAATTGAAACTAACTCTGTTAATAGTTAGATTTATGCTTCATATAATTTAATTTTGGGATTTTTGAAACTAACTGATTGAAATAAGTAAAGCATCTGGATTATGTCGTGATTGATGATTTTTTATTGGTTTCCAAATACCCTTTTATCCTTTCCTCGAGAGGTTTTTCAGAAGGTAAAAAGGATGGATGTTTATGGTTGGCTTATGAGCTAGAGATCCAGAAATTAGAATTGGGAATCCTTGCCGGTTATGAACTCTTCTTTTGAAAAGAATGGAATTGCTTCTTATGATAAAATCGAATGGATCTGAACTCTTCTTTTAATTTTGGGATTTTTAATTTTGGGATGGTTACGATGGAGTGAATGATTTTGGGAATGGGAAATTTAAAAGTAATAGAAAGACAATATGAATTATCATATGTTGTGACGGAGATGACCAAAATAGTAAATGACATAAGATTTATGGAATTAAATTGAGACATTTTATAATTAAGGACCAAATTAAAAACCAAAAATAAGTTAAGGGACGAAATGATGTACTAAGCTTATATAATTATAAGAAGAAAAAACTGTAAAAATCGTTGAAGATAGGAACAAAGTTGATAGTAAGATGTTAATATATGGACCTAATTGCATATCTTAAAAATCAAATAATTTAACTTAAAATAGAACCAAAATTCGCTTATGATTATGACCGGATCTTACTTTGATTTTCGTTATGCAAAGCAGCAAAAATTTATTCAAAGCAGCAAAACAAATTAAAAACATGGCTTATTTGATCTAATGGTCCCTCAAATACTTTCAAATTTTTATTTTGGTCCCATAATTAATAAAACGTATGTTTTGGTCCTTCAAATTTTTCTCCGTTTGCCAAATAAATCCCGACGGTTAACTTTAACCCCAAATGATGTCTATGGTGGAATTAAGAGTGGTCCACCATAGATCCTATTAATATTTTTAATTTAAACTGTTTGATCTTTTTTATTAAAAGAGGATCGTTAGATCATACATATCTATTGTATCTTCCTTGAGTCAACAACACTTAATTTTTTTTCCTATTTCATCATCTTCTTCCCCCCTATTCACGTTTCATCTTCCCAAACCTCCATTATCTAAAGAAGATATGTGTAGTAATATTTTATGGGAAATACTAACTTTTGCTCTTAAGACATAAGTTAATGAATTAAATATATGAATAGTTCTTGCAAAAAAAAAATAAAAATATAGGAATAGTTTATTGAAATATGTGAAATATATTTAATCTTAAAATTTTTAATTAATTGATTGTACACAATTTTAGAGAATATATCTTTTTTTAGTTCTTTTAACGTGTGTCCTAAAGACACAAGTTAACACTACCTATATTTTATTAAACTTATTAAAAATCTCAAAGGTCCACATAAGCACAAGTTAGTTGATAAGACATTGTATTATATATATGCAGGATCGGGTTTGAATCTTAAATTTCTTATTTATTTACTTTAAATATGAAATTTTAACCACTAGACTAGACTAATCGAAAAAAGATAGATATTTTCAAGTCCATTTGTTCTTTTGTGTGGAAAAGAGCCACAATATTTCTATACATACATGTGTTAGTGATCACATCGTAGACATCTTTACAGTGGGTGTAACATTCGCATTGACCGCAACGAACTATACAGTATTCACTCAAATTAGTCTTTTATCTCACTTTTTTTTTTTTTTTTTTGACAAAAGCTCACTTTTTCTTGTATATCATTGATTTTGAAAGTGTTTTGAAGGATTAGAGATATTTTAAAGTGATAAAAAATAGGCAACCAAAATAGATATTAAATGTTAGAAAGAAAATGAGAGATGTGTTTATTATAAGATAAAGGGAAATGCTAATCGGTGCCTCAAGGGCACCGGTTAAGAATACTAAAAAAGAAAATTATATAGTAATTATTGCATTGAAAATTGTATAATTAATTCATAAATAAATCAACAAAGTTTCTTTTTATGGTAATAAATTCATTTTTTGTATACTTAACTCGTGTCCGGAGCACCGGTTAGCATGACCTTAAGATAAATAACACATAATAATACTTGATGATAACAAAATAAAATTAGGCTCCTCCTCAAAGTTTTCTCCTCATTTTTTATCCTATTTCCCAAACTAAGATTTTGTGCACAAAAATTAAATCTAACCTTCAGAAAGTTACCATAATTAGTACTACTATATTAGATTGGAATCAATAAATAATTTGTACCTGGATTTTCGTTGTTAGCAATTTCTCTTGAAACAGATTTGTCTAGTTGTTCTGAATTGGCTTGACTAATGCAAATAAATGGCACCAAGGCGAGAAATACGCACGCTTTTAACATTAATATAACTATCTCTGGTGGTTCTCTTTCCATGTAATCTGTCTGCATGAAATCATATGTTAGTGAACAAGAAGAATAAGAAGGAAAAAAAAAACACCATCACAAAAATACGAACTCACCAAAAACTTGATATATCATATATATATATACAAGTTCTGTGGATACAAACAGCTTTTAGAGATATACATTGGTATGTCTACGCAAGGACAAGTGGAGCAACCTTTTCGACGTCAAAAAAAAAAAAAGGGGACCACCCTTATTGGAAATTGTATATATAGGGACAGGTCTGCTGTGAATTCGTTGAGAAAACCACACCAATAAAACTTGATGTGTGGAGCAAATTAATACCAAGTAATCAAATCAAGCGGGTAGCAAATAATCCAAACAAAAACAGCAAGAGATAAAAGAGAGGGAGAGAGGGAGAGAGAGAACACAAGATATTTGTTTACCCAGTTCGGTCTAATGATGACCTAGTCTGGGGGAGAGAGCAGCTCTCCGATCCACTATAATGAATGAATTTCTTTACAAAGAGATAATGAGTTTCAAGAATCAGTCTTCAAACCTAATTCTACCCAAGTCCCAGCCTCTTCCCGTGACCAAAAGACTCAATCCTAATAGTGTTTTGTTCAAGGTGAATCAAAACAATCCCAACCCTAGAGTTGTTGCCAAGAGAGATTCTCTATGAACCCTAGTTTGTTTGTTGGTCTAAACCTTGTTTTTCTACACACTTTTATCATCTGATACAAGGCTGTATTTATAGTGGAAAGTAAACCCTTAAAAAACTGAAACAAATCTAACTGAAAAAATACGTTTTGTTTTTATCTTCAGCGCGACCATCGTGGCGCGATGAGGCTTCATCGTGGCACGAAATTTCCAGTGTCTTCCCAGGAATCTTGCTTCAACCATCGTGGCGCGATGCTTCTCCATCGTGGCACGATACTCCAGATTTCTGATTTTAAGTTAACTCTCACAATTCCCCACCTTGACTTCAAATCAGTGATGATGTCAGTTTAACCATCAATCACCTTGCTGCTCTCTCCAATCCTTCATCTATGCTTCAATGAAGTTTATCAAGTCCAAGCAATGCTTGAATCTTGATCTTGGTAATGATTTGGTGAACATGTCTGCTGGATTGTCTTCTGATGCCACTTTCACTACCATGATCTCCTTAGTCTCAATCATGTCTCTGACGAAGTGCAAACGAATGTCAATGTGCTTTGTCCTTTCATGATACACCTGATGATTTGCCAAATGAATGGCACTTTGGCTATCACAATGTATCTTCACACATCCTTGACTAATCCCCATTTCTCCAATCATACCTTTCAAACATATGGCTTCCTTGACCCCTTCAACAAGGGCTATGTATTCTGCTTGAGTTGTTGAAAGTACTACAACTGATTGTTGATTTGCCTTCCAAGTTATCGTTGTACCGAACAATGTAAACACAAAACCTGACAAAGATTTTCTAATGTCTACATTACCTGCATAGTCCGCATCCACATATCCCTCCAAAGCATCCCTACCTGGTTGTGACCTTGTATACCTTAGACCACCTTTCAAAGATCCATTCAAATATCTCAGAACCCACTTCAAAGCTTGCCAGTGCACTTGACCCGGATTTGCCATAAACCGACTTATCACACTAATTGCGTAGGATAAGTCCAGTCTACTACAAACCATACCATACATGATGCTTCCAACCCCACTTGCATAGGGAGTACCCTCCATCTTGCTTTTCTCTTCATCGGATTGAGGACACTGCTTTACAGATAGCTTAGTGTGGTGACCAAGAGGAGTGCTAACGACTTTAGAATCTTTCATTCTGAACCGCTCCACCACTTTCCTCAAGTACCCCTGCTGAGATAAGAACAACTCACCTTTGTTCTGGTCCCTTATGATATCCATACCAAGAATCTTCTTTGCATTACCAAGATCCTTCATCTCAAATTCATCATTCAATCTTTCCTTGAGCTTCTAAATCTCTTGCATGTCAGAACTTGCCATAAGAATATCATCTACATAAAGAAGAAGGTAGAGAATGACTTTCTCATTCCTTCTCATCATGTAAACACAACTATCATAGTTGCTTCTCACAAAACCAGCCTTTACTAGGAACTCATCAAACCGACGATACCATTGCCTTGGACTTTGCTTCAACCCATACAAAGATTTCTTCAACAAACACACTTTTGTATTGTCTTCTACAAAACCTTCTGGTTGTTGCATATAGATAGTTTCTTCCAACTCGCCATGTAGAAATGCGGTCTTCACATCCATTTGTTCTAACTCAAGATCATAGATGTTAACAATCGCCATAAGTACCCTTATAGAACAATGTTTTACCACCGGTGAAAAGATTTCATTGTAATCAATCCCTTCCACCTAAGTAAAACCCTTTGCTACAAGTCTTGCCTTATACCTTGGTGCTTCGACCCCTGGTATACGTTCTTTCTTCTTGAACACCCACTTGCTTCCCACTACCCTTTGATTCTCAGGTAATGAAACAAGTTTCCAAGTCTGGTTCTTCTCCAATGAAAGCATTTCCTCATTCATTGCCTTCAGTCAGTCCTTGTTTTCATTGCTTTCTAATGCTTCCCTGAAGTTCTTTGGTTCCGAGTCTTGCAATTCTTCAGCCGCATTCAAAGCATAATAAATAAGGTCAGCATAGTCGTATCTCTTAGGTGGATTAATGTGTCTCCTCTCCCTATCTCTTGCTAGCTGATAGTCAGGATTCACTATCTCTTGGCCTTCACCCTCATCAGGTACTGGAGTCTGATCCTCCACTTCCCTTTCATCAGTGATAGGGTCCACCTCAAACTGAATTTTCTCTGTCCCCGTTTCCGAGCTTGCATCCAGGTCTTTGCACTTCATCCCCATGCGGGTCTCATCAAAAGTAACATCCCTGCTTATGATAAATTTTGATCCTCCAGGTTCCATCTTCCACAGTCTATAACCTTTCACACCTTCAGGATAACCCATGAAAATACACTTCACAGCTCTAGCATCAAGTTTGTCTTGCCTGACATGGGCAAACGTTAAAGCTCTGAAGACTTTCAAGTTAGAGTAGTCTGCCGGTCTCCCACTCCAAACCTCCATAGGTGTCTTGAGATCTATCCCTGTTGATGGACATCTGTTAATCAAATATGTTGCAGTACTAACAGTCTCTCCCCAGAAACTCTTGGACAATCCAGCTTCCAACAGCATACACCTCACACGCTCCAACAAAGTCCTATTCATTCTTTCAGCAAGACCATTCTGTTGAGGTGTGTATGCCACGGTTCTATGCCTCTTTATATCTTTCTTCCTGCAAAACTCATTAAACTGTTCTGAAACAAACTCCAAGCCATTGTCAGTTTTCAACACTTTCAGTTTGGTACCAATCTGATTTTCTATAAGTGTATCCCATTCCTTGAATTTTTCAAAAGCATCACTTTTCTTCTTCAGAATGTAAACCCATACTCTTCTAGAATAATCATCAATGATAGACATGAAATATGAACCTCCCCCATGAGTCTTCGTCGATGCTGGACCCCAAAGATCCGAATGAACATACTCAAAAGGCCTACTAGATTTATGCACCCCCACTCCAAACTTCACCTTGTGTTGTTTGCCTAATGTGCAGTTATCACAGAAATCTAGTTTGTTCAATTTTTCATTCCCTAGCAAACCTTGTTTAGCTAGCTCCACCAAACCCCTCTCACTGACATGACCTAACCTCAAATGCCAAAGTTTAGTTATGTCCCGAGTGTCAACACTAGCAACCGATGCATTTGCTATTACGGTAGAACCTTCTAAAATATATAAACCTTGTATTTCAGACCCTTTAGCCATAACCAATGCACCATGAGAAATTCTCATCACACCACGTTCAATTCTAGTGCAATAGCCTAGACCATCAAACATGCTTATGGATATTAAATTTCTCCTAAGTTCAGAAATATACCTCACATTCTTCAAAAAGAAATCACGATCATCAAACATTTTGAGTCGGATAGTACCCATACCTTGAATTTTACAAGCCTTATTATTACCAAGGCGAACTACTCCACCTTCTTTCAGCTCTAACGTTTCAAAGTACTCCTTTCTTGGACAAATGTGATAAGAGCACCCAGAGTCCAAGACCCAGCTCTTTTCAGGTTCCCAACTTGTCACAGTTAGTGCTCCAGCACTCTCATAACCTTCATCTTTGCTTGCAATCTGAACGGATGAATTTCCACCTCCATTGTCCTTCCTCTCCGGACAATCCTTCTTGAAGTGACTTGGATTATGACAAATAAAACATTTGTACTGTGTTTTATTGCCATCACCCTTCGACCTAGACTTTGACCTGGAATTCTTGCCTTTCCCTTTTCCTCTGTTCTGACTTCTGCCCCTTGAGACATTCAAGCCTTCTCCACTATCATCAACCTTCAACTCTTTGAACTTGGTTAACTCTTTGAACTTGGTTAACTCTTTGGTTCTTAAAGCCGCTTGAACTTCCTCCAAAGTGATAGTGCCCTCTTTGCCATAAAGCATAGTATCCTTGAAATTCTCAAAGGACCTAGGTAAAGCACACAGTAGGTGTAAGGCTTTATCCTCGTCTTCCAGATTAACATCTATGTTCGCCAAATCATCAATAATCTTATTGAACTCCGTCAATTGCTCCATTATAGGTTTTGACTCCACCATACGATAAAAGTAGAGTTGTTGTTTCAGACATTGCCTATGTGCCAAAGACTTGGTCATTGTTATCGCGATTTTCGGGTGTCAAGTCATTAATTTGGCTTGAACCTTTCAATCTTTGATATTCTCTATTTTTTTGGGGAAGGGTAAATGGAGAGAAACCCTTAAAAAGTTTTAGGTTCGGGGGTCGTTTTCGCTACGGGAAGGTGTTAGGCACCCGGAACGATTATGGTATTCCATAAGAACCGTTCTCCTAAGCTTATTTCTACGCTTTATTTTTATTGCCTACTTATTGAAAGAAGTTATATTTGAGTGAAGAATGGGGTTGAGAAGAAGTAGAATTTGATTTTATTTCGGCTTGGAGGGGTTAAAGTCCCTTGCCTACGTACCGTTTTACGGGATCAAAACCGGCGTAGTTCTTGCTAAAAAGACTTGTTGTTTTTTTTGTTTTTAATTGTTTGATTTTAAATTTTGAAAATGATTTTGAAGAAAGGGATTGAGAGGCTTCATGAGCATTAGAGTATGAAAAAGTGAGGGTTTGTTTAGTGATGTTGCAAAAAAGTCTTAATGATTAGGTTTATTTGAGAATTTGTTTAAGAAAATAAAAGGAAAAAATTGTTGGAGTTTTGACTCCATTTTTTATAAAAAAATATTTGAAGTGAATTTGTTTGCATATTTTGGAAAAAAAATTGGATTTTCTCTAAGTGTTTAAACCTAAGCATTCATCTAACCATGCAATCCTAGCCATACATCTACACATGCAATCCTAGGCATACATCTAGGGTGAGTGTGTGCGTGCCGGTGCGCCATAGTGTCCATAGTCCATATTACAAAAATTGCCTAAATACATTCTATGGCCTCTTTGCCAAGCTACAAACCAATGATAACAAATTACATCACCAAATGAATTAAAACTTGCAAAAAAAATAAATGCTAAGCTAAAGAGAGTGGAGGAGATAGTGGTGGAATGGAGAAATACTCATGAAATGAATGGAACAAAAGAAGTGAGATGATTAGTAAAATAAAGCATAGAATAAAAGAAGTGCACAAAAAAATATTAAGAGGAAAGCCATAAAAGAAACTAATAAAGTGACAAAATGTGCATGAGAATGGTCATAAGGCTCTAGCATATGCATGACCCATAATCCCTTCATTATGGCATTTTTAGAAGTCTTGTTTTGTGCCATAATGTGGAAAAAAAATGGGACATATTTGATGCTAAAGTTTATGGCACACTTTCAAAATATTGTGGCACTTTATTTACTAGTAAAATGCATACTAATTGCAAGCCAAGAAGGGAGATGAAATTGAGATATACAAGCAGCAAATTAAACATGTAATCAGCAACAAACTTATCACAAAATTGCATTCCAAAAATTCAAATCACATGTCAACAATTCATGAGGAATACACTACTAAAAAAAAATGCACAAATTTATGTCTAAATACACTAATTAACCAAGAAATATCACATGCTTTTTTTTATCATTTTAAAACCATTGAGAAATATAAAAAGGACATGAAAATACATCAAGAAACATGTGATAATTTTTGGAGATTTTTTAGAGAAAATTTAAGCATGCAGAGGTTCAAACAGCAAAGACATATGGTGCAGATAGCAGGAAAATAAACAAAAACGTAAAAGAAACCTTAAACCCAAACCAAAACCCAATACAGACTGGGCCTGGATCATCCAAAGGCCTCAGAGGCGTTGGATTGATCCAGACCTAGATCTGACGGTTCAAAACAAGCAGCGCATGGTAACACGGATCAAGCACACGGAAATAAAGCATCACAGCCATTCAAATGAAAAACCCTAGATCCTACGGTCCAAGATGAAGACAAAATGAACCGGACCGGTTCAGGCGTCTATATAAGGACATGGACACCGGTCCAGTTCATTTCTTTCATCTCTTTCTCTCTCTAAGCTTCTCTCTTCTCTCGCCTCTCTCTAAAAACTCACCGCCGGTGAGGATGAAGCTACGGCGGAGACCTTGAAGGTCCGCCGGAAACTTCATCTTCTCCGGCGAGACCTTGCACCTCCGGTGACCTAATTTTTCCAGAACTCAAAGATTCTTACATCAGATGATTCGTCCTTTAACCCTAAACACGAATCCAGCAAAGGTTTTTTCAAACACAGCTTGAAACGACGTAGATCTGAAAAAACTTCATACGGTTTTGAAACTGATTTTTTTGATTTTTGAAAGAAAACGTTTAGATCTTTAAGGATCTACATCGTTTCGTCGTTTATCTCTTTTCTGGCGCTCGTTCTTGCTTTCAAAACTTGGATCCTTATGGATCTAGGTTTTGTGTTTACGGTTATGGTTTTCTTTGTGATTCTGGAAAATTTTTCTGTTTATTCACGTGATTTTACAGGTTTAACCGTGATTATAATTTTTGAAGAGGAATTCTGAGTTTTACCTGAAGTTTTGGTTGAAACTTTTGATAGAGAAAATCTTCGGAAAAACTTGAATGTTCTTTGATGAATCTTTGATCTTCTCTGGACCGAAAATAAATCGGTTTACCGGTTCTGTTTCTTCATCTTCTCCGATTCTTTCTCTACTTCTCTCTCTGTGATTACGTGCTTGAGCTTGCTTCTTGCTTCTTAGATCTGCGTGAGAAAATCCCTATGATCAGTGCTTGAGCTTGCTTCAATGTGAGCTCGCACTTTGAATTGTAGGAGAATCTTCAATCCAGTGATGAAGATTCACACGAATCTCTGAGGATTGATGTGAAATTCGTTGATTTCTGATGAACTTTTTGATTTCTGGAAACGGTTAGGGTTTTGTGTTCTTGGTGTTCTTGAGGAATTCTGGGGAAATTTCTGTTTTGATTCAATTGCTGAGAGAGAAAGAATTGGGTTTGTGTTTATGAGTTGGCGTGTGATTAATGGCTCTGAAATCTGACTCAATGTATTTATAGCTGACATGTGTACACTTGAGCCAATAGAATTGTGACATCTGGACCTGCGCAGTACTTGATTCAAGGACCTTCCTGCAAAAAGGAAACTAAAAGGACTAAACTGCAATAATAATAAAAAAAGAAGGACTGAAATGGAATTTTCAAATATTTTGGACTAAAATGCAAATAAAAAAAAAAGTTCTGGACTGAAAAGCAATTTTGGACCTCTTTGAGGACCAAAATGCAAAATAAAAATAAAATTGAAATAAAATTGGTAACCTGACAAAACGTAAAGTGAAACCTAAAATAAAATCAACAAAAGGACTAAAACGAACCAAAAACTGACATGAGGTATTTCAAAATACCTCCCTGTCAAAATTTTGACAGGAAAAGACCAAAATGCCCCTAGGGACTAAACTGACTCAGATGCAATTTTTTTGAAATGATTTTTAAACAAAGACTTAACAATGATTTGTACAGACAAATTGAAAAGACTCAGAGGCAAACACAGGGACTAAAATGGGTTCCACTGCAGGAAATGACCAAAATACCCTTTTTGCATGGTTTTTGAAATAAAATGCAAGAAAAGTAATGCGACGTTTCAGAAAGTTCTTAAATGACTTGTAATGCAAGAAAAGACAGACAGAGGCAGTAAAATACGTTTAAAAGAGAGTAAAGATTCAGAGTAAAATAACAGAGAATTGACAAATATCAGTGTTAGAAAAGAAATTTGGACGAGTATTTTTAGGTCCAAAATCAGGGTATAACAGTCATGTATAATGAATCAAGCTTATTCCACATAGACACAGCAGTAGCCTCCCTTGATACTTCTCTCAACACCTTATCCCCAAGACACAGAATGATAGCGCTGACCGCCTTATCATTCATCTCCGTCTTCTCAGCAGGTGTCAGATGTGCAGACATCTGTGCTTCTCCCTTTAAAGCTTCAACACACTTTTGTTGAATTAAGATTGCCCTCATCTTCACCTTCCACAACCCGAAGTCGTTACTACCGGTGAACTTTTCAATATCCCACTTCGAACCCATGATACCTGGCTATTGATTTGACCTTTGCCCCACGGTGGACGCCAATTGTTGTGAATTCGTTGAGAAAACCACACCAATAAAACTTGATGTGTGGAGAAAATTAATACCAAGTAATCAATAGCCGAGAAGAATCGTTCGGAAAACCGACTTCGATTCTCGATGAGAATAATTCTATGTTAGACTTTGCTTAACTAACATACGATTCTGCTTATCATTTGAACTATCATTATGTAATAACAACCGAACTCAGGATTGCTAAGGACTCTTTTCCCTAGTAACCGTAGGTTAACACACAAATAAGCTAATTTTAATGTATTTTTTTAACATATCAAATAATGAGAAAATCTATGGTTCAATCTGCTTAAGCTCCGGTGTTTCTTCAAAAACACACTTAAAACATCATTAGAAAAAAAGAAATTTTAAAGAAAATTAAGAGAAAAGTCTCCTCCATCTATATTTTTCACGCGTCATATTTTATTTTTTTAAAATACTCTTTGCTCCGCAAATATAATCTAAACTTCTATCAAGGGCATTCTAGATTATACAATCCGGAACAAGTTGAAACCCACTAAAACTATGTAACAATTGACATCAAAGGTCTATATTGACCATCGTACAATCTCCACATAAACTGCAAAGCAATTGCAGGGATGATATTAATGGAGAGCAGTGACCACGATATCATAAACCACTCAAAACTAAAAAAAAAAAAAAAAAAAAATTGAGAATGGATGAGAAGTGAAGAATGAATGTCGCAAGACCGTAAATTGGGTAAAAGGAAACATGTTTATCTTGAAAAATTCTTAATGCTATTTTTCTAGAGAAATAGCATTTTCCTTTTGGAAACTAGTGTGTGGTGCAAAGTCGAGTTACGTTGAATCGATGATTGCTGTGTAACTAACATAAGCTGACGTTATCACACGAAAAGAAGAAACTTTCTTTGTTTTTATACTCAGTCAAGTCAACCAAGTCAAGAAGCATACATTATTACACAAAAATTAGCATGTTTGTTTGTTTGATACAGAAGATGCGTAGAAAATTCTAAGCTATTGAGTCGTTGGATGAAACTTAATTTTACGCTTGGTTATTCTTTGTGTGGGAAGCATGGGTGCCTTGAATGATGGTGATGGGACATATTAGTTTTATTTATCTCCTCACATGTCCCTTTCTCTACTTCTTCTCTTATTGGTTTGGCATTTCTCTGATGGACATTCTCCTTCTCTTCTCCCTTATTTGGATCCTCTAAACCTTAACCATCACAATTGAAGCAAAATATTCACACCGAATTTATCAACATTTTGAAACAAAATATTTACTTTAGCATAAATATGATCCAAGTTAAAGCATTGTCATCATGCATGTTTCTTCTCTTGAGTGGATAGCTTTCCTCTAACTGTAGTGGTTTTGTGTCATATCTTCACTGATGTAGAAAGCATTTTCTATTTTTTTTGTCCATCAAGAGACCTCACGTGACTGCGTTCATCGTCATATTAGTTTCCTAACGGAACCCATTTTTCAATCCCATGGTGAGGAAATAACCTAAGCATTTTCTTGAAACACTTCCAAATTCCAATTCTCACGTAATGACTCTCCAACTTTTTAAGAAAAAAGATGTAATTTCATTTCTCAATCGAGAATAAGTTTTAGATGGAGGACAATATTTAGCTAGAAAAGCTTGTTGCAAGTGTTCCCAAGTTTTAACACACATTTTTCTTGTAGTGTGTTTTTAGAGTGAGCAATTAACAATTTATTTATTTTTTCATGCACATTATTCTTTCTGATAGTTTAGGACGAGATGGGTGTGTTTAATTAAGAATCACTAATACTATAGTGATTGGAACCCAATTTTTTTATTCCTGCAAAACTTTTAGAATACAAATTAGTATATAACATATAACAAGGACTAATGTTTTAGGACATTTAATGATAGTGAATATATATAGGACAAAAATATGATCATAAATGGTAGTTATCTAGCTGAAATAGTGCTTTCTGATATAGTAGCTACAGAAACCAATTCATCCATAGCTCTTGTGCCTCCACAGTTTCTCTGAACCATGTCTAAAGATAGACATTCCTTTAGCTCTACCAATATTTCGCTCATGTCTGGTCTTTCAACTACATCTGGTGATGTGCATGACATGGCAATCTCTACAACTTTCCAAGCTGAATTGATGCTAAATTCACCCTGCAACCTCGAATCAACAACATTTTGAATATCTCCCCCTTCAACTATGGGAATAACCCATTCAAGTATGTGAAGGTTTTCACCAGATGCTTTTGTTAGTGCTTTTTGGCCAGTGATCAACTCAAATAGAATTATCCCAAAGCTGTAGATATCATTTTTCTTATTTGTGTTTCCTGTTCTCTGATATCTATTAAGAAAATAAATAAATAAGATGCATAAGTGCTCCATTTCATTTTTATGCAAATTATTGATCAAACTAAACAAATCTTTTGTTAGAAAGAATAAGAAGCACAAGGGTTTATTTATCTAAACTATTTTGCAGCAATATTACATCTAATCTATATAATAAACTAGTATATGTCAAAAGCTACAACAAAATAAAATAAATTAGTAATGTAACTTTTTTCACATAATTTTCATGTAATTTGATCATTGAAATCTTTGTACAATACAACTGCTTGAAATGAATATTTTTGCAAAGTAAATAGAATAAACATATTGAAATATGGTTAATATAATTTGATTTTTCATTTTAACACTTACTCAGGATCAGCGTAACCAAGTGTACCGGCAGGGCCAGTGGATATATGAGAATCAACATCGTTACCAAAAGCTCTGCTTAGACCAAAATCAGATATCTTGGCATGCATGTTATCATCTAGTAATATGTTGGATGGTTTCAAATCTCTATGTAAAATAGGTGGTTTACATCCATTATGCATATAATCCAATCCTGAAAATTCACACTAATTGCAATGTAAGGGTACACAATGCAAGAAAAGATGCTATCATAAACAATACATTACCTTGTGCTGCATCAACTGCAATGTTAAGTCTCTCGTTCCAGTTTAAGATATTTGAGTTTTCCACTGCATGCAAATAGACACATTAATATTGGAATTCTGAACAAGCAATTTTTAATACGAAAGTATGATAAAAATGTATTTCCCTTGCTTATATGCTTATTTCCTTATTCATAGGTTCACATTCCACCTCTGTAAATGTTATCATAACCATTAACATGTAGATAAGCTTGAAGTACTAAATCTATTTTTCATGTTGACACTATCGGCATATGACTGGAGATATGAAAAATAGATCTTCAATTTGATCTTTAAACTACATAAATATAATATGTAGCTCTTAAAGTATACAAATACCACTAATTTTGTTATTAGAGTATACGAAAGTTCGTCAATTTAGCCTCCAAAATCTTAATGGGGAGGGGGGCCGGGAGGGGACTAAGTTAACATATTTTATATACTTTAAAGACTGTTTATTATATTTACAAATGTAAAAGATTATATTGGAAAGAGAGATATAGTTTAAGAACTAAATAGATTGTTAACTCAAATATATATTACCAAATAAATGCTGTTGGAGATTTCCATTTGCCATATATTCATAAATCAATGCTTTGATTTCCCCTTCATCACAATACCCAATGAGTGAGACCAAATTTCGATGATGAACAATTGCTAGAAGTTGCGCCTGCATTTTAATTTTTATCTCTACCAAAGTTAGTTGCGAAAAATAATGTGGGATTCATGTAATTAAATATTACTTAACTAAACTTAAAATTGAATATGTTGTTTTCGAACTAATTGAATGCAATTTCTAACCTCTGATTGAAATTCTTTATAACCTTGCATTGAGGATGGTGAAAGCATCTTAACAGCAACTTGAGTTTTGTTTTGTAAAATTCCAAGGTAAACTTTTCCAAATCCTCCTTCTCCAATAGTAGTTTTGAAGTTATTAGTGATATTGAGAATTTCAGTGTAACTGAATGCTTCATGTGTGGATTCCAGTGAACCTCTCTTCTTGGAGTTAGAATGTCCAACTACGTGTGAAAAATATATGTTTGATGAAAAATATATCCAACTTGTACCAAACCAATTGATGAAGCATAGATGACAAAATATATGTTTGACCAACATCTTTATGCAACACTATCATATAAACATTCAATGTAATTTGACTTTGGCTTCACAGCAATGTCAATTCAGTTACTTGGAATACTGGCAATGTATATTACCTTTTTGTCTTCTGAATCTCCAAAATGCAAGAGAGATCAAGAGGATTACAACTAATCCTGAAAGTGATCCAATAATTGGTACAACAATGTTCTTATTTTTGCATGAGCCCTTTATACAAAGATCGGGATTGTCATCCACACTGAAAGAAGTAAAAGCATTCATGATATAATTAGTTATCTTGCTGTCCTGTCTAAATAATAAAAAAAAAAAACTTATTGTTTTGTCTTTACATGCTTAATATTTGTGTTAAAACTACAGATCGTAAGAGAAGATAAAAGAAATGATAAAACGCAAACAATGAAACTGTTAAAGAGTCCCACATCGGTTAGGAGTTGACATGACAATTTGTTTATAAGTGGGGACAATCCTCACCTCACAAGCCGGTTTTGTGGGGTTGTGTTAGGCCCAACCACGATCTCTAATATGGTATCAGAGCCTCTTCACGATTCTTTGGGCCACCTGTTATCAGGTTTCCGTTATCGGGCCATCCGTCATTTATGTTCATGCTTCAGATGAGCGTGAGGGAGTGTGTTAAAGAGTCCCACATCGGTTAGGAGTTGGCATGACAATTTGTTTATAAGTGGGGGCAATCCTCACCTCACAAGCCGGTTTTGTGGGGTTGTGTTAGGCCCAACCACAATTTCTACAGTTTTTGGCCTAATATGCATACTTATCCGACTACAAAGCAGTTATAGTTCCGTCTTATTGATAGTGAATAGGATTACTCATATAAATACTATAGTCCATATTACAACAAACAATTGGGCCAAACGAATGTCAAGCCAACGCAAGGGCAGGGACGAGTGAGCGGACTGAACAATTTGTTTTACTACATACAGCCATAAGGGGATTGATCAAATTAATAACTATTGTGAAATAGTCTAATGTATACCTCAATTGCAAAGTTGTATGTGCCATTCGCTTGAGATCCTTAGGAATTGGACCAGAAAGCCTGTTTCCCGTTAGATTGCTACAATGACAATGAATTATATATAGCTTCAATTAGTGATCAAAGAGACAATAAATAATTTGATCTATTGTAGTTGATTGTAATACACTAATGTAAACACTTAGCTAGCAGGGGAAATTTTGAAGTTAAAAATCAAATGATAAATTTCAAACTTACAGAACTTTTAACTTTGGCAGATGTGCTAGAAATTCTGGCAAATGTCCTTCCAACTCGTTGTGAGACAAATCCCTTGAACATACATATAGTCAAAATATTGATATTGATATTAATAGAAATTAGGAGCAATCCATTTAAACTTATTTATGAAGTTAGAATAGTTTAGTAGTGCATGTGATGTTTCTTATTAATTTATCAATGAAACAATGGTTAAATATCTGAGGAGTGCTAGGAAGAAACACTCTCTTTTCAAGATTCACTCTAACATTCACTCTCTTATCGAGTGAAAATCATGTGAGCTACACCATTTTATGTGGAATTCATATTGATTTCCTCCAATAAAAAAGTGTATATTGTTGAAAATATGTTCATAACACTCTTCTAAATATTTATAAAAGTTTGCATAAAAATAAATGAATAGGAAATAATAATTACTCACAGAGATTCCAGTTCTGTAAGATATGAAAATGAAATATTTATCTCCCCAGCTAGTTTGCTTGAGCTCAGGTTCCTGTTCATCATTTACCATTAACATAATGCATAATTCAGTATGTTGATCTTATTATATAGAGCAACATAACTCATCGCGTAATTTAAAAAAACATTGGTGAAAATGATTGAAATTAAGATAAATTTCAATTTTTGAAAGAAACCTTAGTTAACCGGAAACAAATGGATAGCTAAAAAATAATATAAATACCATAAAAAAAGCATATGAAAAAATAAATATGCCTAGTAAGACAAGTGTACTCACAAAGATGTGATCCTTGGAATGGTGTCACCTTTGCAAACAAGACCTTCCCATGTAAATATCTTAGGAAGACAAGGGTCTCCTTGCCAACTCAATTTATTGATCTGGTAGGAGCTTTTTATATCCATTATTGTACCAACTGTAGAGTAAGTTATTAAATATATAGATTGTTGTGAGTATAGGCTTAGTACAGAGAATAATCAAGGGGGCACAAAGAAAGAATTAAGCACTTTCAAAGTCTTCGTTTTTCTGCAAGGAGTCTAGTGGGTAGAACATGTCTTTAAGAAGGTGTTCAGAGTTCGAATAGCTCAAGTGGACCACTCCCAAAGTCTTTTTACTAAT
Organism: Medicago truncatula; assembly: GCF_003473485.1. Classification (NCBI taxonomy): domain Eukaryota; kingdom Viridiplantae; phylum Streptophyta; class Magnoliopsida; order Fabales; family Fabaceae; genus Medicago; species Medicago truncatula. The sequence goes on from NC_053049.1 coordinate 4,723,796, forward strand.
TTGAAATTTAATTTATAATGTTTTTAATATTTTATAAATTTTGAAAAATATGGTATCCAATTATAAATTTTCAGTTGGTATGGACAATGCATAATATATGCAAGGTTCGGGGTTCGAATCCCGACCACAAAAAAAAAATAAAAAATCAAGAGATTATTCAAATGAAATATATATGATGAAAAAATAAATTACATTGGTGTAACAATTAGAGTAGTGTTATATTGTTCAATAACATTTAGGCTTAATTGCAGTTTTAGCTCCCTAAATATAACAATCTTGGGTTTTTGACCCCCTATAAAAAACAATTACAAATCAACACCTTAAGTTTACCTCTTTTGCACTTTTGTCCCCCAACACAATTTTGACCAAGTCAATGCATATGTTGCACCCACATCATTTAAAGTGAGGTGGCACGTGTGACTTTCTATTTTCCTAGGGGGCCAAAATCGCAAGATTGTGATACTTAGAGGGCCAAAACTACAACTAATTAAGCCTAACATTTAATTAATATACATATTTTTAAAAATTAAATGTTTGAAACCCACTTGGGTTGGCCTGGTGGTATTTGTTTGGGATCTGAGAGTGTGTTCCTCCTCGAGGTCTCAGGTTCAAATTTATACGGTGTCAATTTGGATGGATTAATTTAGCTTCTTCAAAAAAATCAAATCAAATGTTTGATTGAACTTTTATAATATGTAGAATTTCCAAGTAGTACCCACAAACTAATTTCAGATACAAATTTACTAATGTTTTTCATTGATGGTTAGATAAATTACCCAAATTTTTAAAAAATATGTAATTGTATTGAACAATATAGTATTACAAAATTATAATGCCAATATTTAATTTGATATCCTATATAGTATATATAGTATAAGTGTTGTACATACCATCTCGATCGTCTGTTGGTGAAACAACCGGTGTTATGAGCTTATGTATCTCAAAGGCATTGAGTATAGGAGGAGCATCCGAATCGGAGGTTGCACTAATGTTAAACCAAACATCACCTTTAGTTTTGAAGTTGAGTGTTATAGGCTTCAAGTAATCAAGAACTAAAGGCTCAGAGAGCACAGATTGGGAGTTTAGGGTGATATTGATTTTTCTTTTTTTCCCATCAGAAAGTTTCACAATTTCAGTAAAGTGAAAGTAGACATAATACTCAGAATTACGGTCTATGAGTGGAGACCGTGGACCCAAATCTGCATAGGTAAATCCCAAAGTGTGTGACACATTTCCTGGTTGGACTGCACTCCTCAACACTTCATCTGGTAATTTATAAGCATTATTATTGGTTTCCAATTCCATATTTATGGATTCATCTAAATTCAACGGATACCAATCGTTATATGGGTGCAACAAGTCTGGATCGCAGTACCATATCCTGTCATAGACATCATCTCCGTACCTAGTGGTCCTATTGTGCATGAAGAAATAAAATGATTCAGTAAAAACATAAATTAAGAGGTTTGTGTGGGTGAGATACTTTTTATGGTAACAACCTACAAGCACAAATGTTTTGAATTTTAGCACACACATAAGTATTACTACTACTAGGCATATTGATTTGTGAGTGTGATCCTTGAAAGACATGATCAAATTTTAACACTCACCAAGCCTAGCTTAAATTAAAAAGTGTATTGATCAATATGCCTAATTAATATTTAATCACTCACATAAATAAATACCATAACTATGATTCAGAGTTAAGAAGGTAAATAAAGAAAGCATGGTGATTAAGGTGTTGATGATTAATACATTAATTTTAAACAGGATAAGGAGCCAACGTCAGGCCTAGCCTGAAGTTTCAACCGCGGTCGTGGAACATCCGTGGAGGTTATCTGATGAGTCTGATAAGTGGAATTATTCAAAAGTCTCAACTCCAATGAAGCAATGCAAGGTATTGTTGGACCAGTCTTTATAAGGCACACTTGTATAGTGTCGGTTGAAGGGGTGTGAATAATCTCTGTATATTTGTAAGGATCCAAAGGAGATATATTGATTGGTCTCCAAAGATCTAGTCCAAGATACAAATCAAAAGATTGTGTTTGATTGTTGCCATCATAGTTTCCATATGAAAAGAAAGCCCTAAGTAGATAATTTTTATTTTTTCCTTGTTTTGGTTTCAAGGTGTAGCAGTTTCTATCTCCTTCTGGAAAACATCTCAATGTCATTAACGGTTTACCAAAGGAGGGATAATTTAAGTTCAAACTGGATGAAGTCTCATGATTCTCTCCTGTATCCACAAATCCTTTGTCCGAGTCATACCAAATTCCAGTTTCCTCATGTAAGTAACCGATTTTGATTCCACAATCAATGCTTATAAAACCTATAAGTTAAAATTATAAAGATTAATGTTAAATAGTTGCCATGTTAAATTAGAAAAATATGTATGTATTACGTAAATTACCAGTTAATAAGATACTAACGTTTACTGTTTCAAAAAAAAAAAATTAAGACCTCTTAGTAAAAATATTGTAATTTTTTAGGAGGTCCTTTCAAATTAAAGTTTCAAGATACATCAATAATCTTTTAAAAAATATACCGCTAACAAGGATAATTTTAAAAAGAGAATATCTGAATGTATATTATTGAAAAATTTAATAGTAAACTGATTTTTTAATGGTTAAATATGTTTTTAATCTGCATCTTATTTACATTAGATTGTAATCGATGAAATAGTTGTACATACCTGGTTTCTCATTGTTTGAAATTTCTCTTGAAACATATTTGTCTAGATGAGCTGAATTGGCTTGACTAATGCAAATATGTGGCACCAAGGCAAGCAATAAGTATGCCTTCAACAATAAGTTGACCATCCGTGGTGGGTGTCTTTCCATGTAATCTGTTATGAATTTATGCATTGCATCACTATGTTACTAACAAGAAGAGCAAGAAAGAAGAAAAAGCAGAACAAATAGGAACTCACCAAAAACTTGATACATCATATATATCCAAGTTCTGTTGTTATAAACAAAGATGAGCAGCTTTAAAAGATATACGTTGAGACAGATACAGACACATGGACAAATGGACCGCTCTTATTGGAAATTATACTTATAAGTTTTGATATATTTGATACGTAATTTTAACCGCCGATTAGAAATAAATAATCTCTGTCAGAGAACTATGGGATATACAAGATGAGTTCTCCCCTTTCAATTTGAGGCAAAAATTGAACCTCTAACCACATGTTTAAGAGGCTCAAATCTTATACCACTTGAAACAATTTGTATAATGAAACTTTTTATTTCTTTATAAACAATAGTCCTAAATTTTTGGTACTTTTCATTCTTAGTTATAAAATTATAGTGTGTCAGCTAGAGACCTTTCAAATAGTCTAAAGGTGAACAAAATTTATCATTTACAATAAAAAATGAATTTTATATTAATAAAAATAGCTAATAAATATAATATTTTATCAAACATAGTGAAGTTCACCTTTAGGGTGAGAAGATGGTGCCCCGAGGCTGAAAAAAAGAGATACATATACATTTTTTTTTTGAAGGAGAAAGAGATACATACATATATAGTGTTTGTTTGTTGCATCAAATTTGTAGAAATGAATAAAATAACAATTTAGTATCTAAACTAGACTATCCCTCTCTCCTTATATTTTTTTTTTTTTTTTTAAGAAACTCTCTCCTTATATTTAGCTCCCAAGCTATCAATCTCTCTTTAGTACATCAATTATATAGATATAATAAATATTATGTAAACTATATAAAATTCATCAATATAGTATAAAAAGTATATAAAATATTCGTCAATTTATTTTCTAACATATTTTTGAAGAAGTCAAGTTAAACTAACTCAATGAAATTGGCACCGAAGATAATCGAATCTGAGACTTTGAGAGGAGCATACTACAAGTTTCAATTCAACACCAATAGACCAATCCAAATGAGTTTATTTTTTAACAATTTTTTTAATCAAGTAATATAGTTGCTAGAAATTCACGTTGATAAACGGAGTATCCGTGGCTCGAACCTACTCTGCATATATTAAACATTGTCTTACCAGTATAAATAAGCTCATTAGGACTTATTCTCTAACATCTTTAACTGCACAAACTAAATTGATGAATTTTATATATTTTAATTAGGACTAGTTTTTCTTCTTCTTTTTTTTTACTACATTTTAAGGACTAGTTATTATTATGTGTATATAATTTGAAGATTAAATAAAAATGAGTGTGATAATTAACAAAATATTTTGATGGCTTATTATTTTGTAGAAATGTTCCACCTCAAACTAGTGTGTGGGGACTGGTGCATACTCGAACGTGCAGCAAGGGCAAAGCATAATGGAATGAAAGGGGCGAAATTGACTCCGTCGTCAACCTAGTCAATTTAGAGAAGCTAGCGACATAATGATCACATAAATATCTTTGTTTCATTGTTTGTTTGATACAAAAGACGTGTAGATAATTCCAAATATATAATGTCGTTGGATGAAATGAGATGTGAAATATTTGCCAAATTTTCCAAGTCTGAAAGAACACATACAAAAGAAAATATTATATTAAAAAAATGCGTCTAAAAGAATTTATTAGATATATGCTAGTCAAGTACATCAGATACAGATATATTTGGCTTGGTTAGGAGAATTTTCCATGGAAAATAGTGTGTGGTGGAAATTTTAGCGTGTAAGGGAGGGCAAAGCTAAGTCATGTTGAGGAAAGGGGGGGTGATGCTAAGTCAGTCAATTAACAGAAGCTAGCCAGTGAAGCTGAGAGCAACATTATAAACGACTTAAGTAGAAAATATGAGTGAGGTGTCCCACATTACTTGAAAAAGTAAAATGTTGATTAACATATAATCGAGATAATCCATGAATTTAATATCTTAAAGTTTTTCCTTTTTAGGTTAAAATGCGGTGTATAACTCAATTGTATAGATTCCTTAAAAAAAAACCTCATTTACATTGATGCTCATAACCTAATATAGATGATCCTTGGCTGTCCTCATAATGGGAAATACTTGGGTGCCATAGTTTTTTGGTGATATTGGTGACATAGGTTCATTTTAGATGAGAGAGAATGATGAATGAATGATTAAAATAAATTATTTAGGTGAAAGAGAATGAGTTGTTAAGAGAAAGATAGACACAAAAGTATCAATGGCACCAATGGCACCAAAAGCCAATGGCACCCAAGTGCTACCCCCTCATAACCCCCAACACTAACAAAAATATTTGCTTGTTTGATTCACAAGACCCACCGATAAATCCAAGTATCTAAGTCGTTGGATGAGATAATTTGAATGTAGAGTATTAATTCTTCAATTAATTTTGTACAAGGTGTAGCTCAATATTATGAGTGATCATATGATAGAAATATACAGTTTCTTTTTGGGGTTTATACAGGCTAGCAAGCATGCAGGGCCGGCCATGAGAGAGTGCAAACAGCTCTATGGAGCTGCCTACAATTTATGGGGCCTCAAATTTTTTTTTTTTTTTTGTTGCATGAGATCCAAATATGAAATATATATTTGTGATGTCCAACATTAGTCATATTAGTTTTAGCAGTCCAGCGGTTGTGCCGAGTTGTTGCATGCCTTAGGTCGGGAGCGGTTATGGTGCATAAGGAAATCCTTATGCACCGTGCATAAATCCCAACATAATTGCTTCCTACACCCCCAAAGAAAACCAAACAAAACAAAACAAAACGAACCAAATGCGGAACAAACTGAATCATCACCGTCGTTCATCATCATCACCACTGGAATCTTCAATCTCATCATCAACACCGTCGTTCATCATCATCACCGTATCAGAATGCCAAAACCATTTTTCTGTGGAAATGGTTTATGCATGTGAGTTGTACTCCAAACCCATTTTGTTGTGGAAATGGTTTCCAGAATCTTCAATCTCATCATCAACACCGTCGTTCATCATCATCACCGTCACCATCACCGTACCGGAATGCCAAAACCATTTTTCTGTGGAAATGGTTTCTATGAGTTGTACTCCAAACTCATTTTGCTGTGGAAATGGTTTCCATAATCTTCAATCTCATCATCAACACCGTCGTTCATCATCATCACCGTACCGGAATGCCAAAACCATTTTGTTGTGGAAAACCATTAGATGTACTTAATGGTTTCCAGCAGTTTCCCAGCCATAAATCCCTCTAATATCACAAAGATTTCGAATCCAGTAACAACTTCAGATTTGAAACTGTGATCCTCATGAACACTAAACCACATAAAATCACATAAACATCATCTACCACTCTCGAATTCGTCAATAAATCCAGAATCGGTTTAGAAGAGGTACGCGGAGAGTTCGTACAGCCTACCACAACAAGATTCGAACCGGATCGGAACAACACTTCAACACAACAACAAATCCGAACCAGATCGGAGAAGAAGACCAAAACACGAAACGAATCCGTGAAGAACAAGAGGTAGTTTCATTTTCTCTTTTTGTTCCATTTTTTTACTCGTAGATCTACGCTCGTGTGAGTTTTTTTGTTTTAGAAATTTAAGGCAATATTTGGAATCAACGCAAAAAAGGATGTCTAAAACCGTGAAAACTTTTTGATTTGGACGGAGTTTTGAACTCCGGCGCGGTGGTGCCACCACCGGCCACCACGCCGGAATCATCATGTGTGGCCGGAAGAGATGAAGACTCATCTGAATTGTAGAGAGAGAGGGAGAGCTTTATGTTTTAGTGAGATAAATGTTTGAAGCAAATGAAGTTTGATTTGGTGTAGTTTGAAAAGCTTAGGATTATTACACGTGTACACTAGATCTGATGGTTGTGAAGTGTTTATGCACGGTGCATAAGCATTTCTTTATGCACCATAACTTTGGCCCCTTAGGTCATCAGGTGGACCAATGTTTTTACTATTTTTCATCATAATTGTTTAATATTAATAATTTTCTTAAAAAAAAACTCAATGGGACTCGAACCCAAGAATCAAACATTGGCATACAACATAAACTAACAATAGTCCATAGACACTTATGTGCTTCAAGGGTCAAAATTCCAAACTATATAATATTAAATAACTAAGATAATTTTAATTATATACTTTAGCTGAACTTTTAATTTGATAACTCATTTTAAGTAGTGGATATGGATTTATTTTTGTATTTGTTACAATGATGATTATTTTTATATTTACAAATGTTTTTTTTTTTTCAATTTAAATAGTTGTGTTTTTATTTTATAAGGGGCCTATTTTATTTTGAGAGTCGGGTCTTCAATTTGATAGGGACGGCCCTGCAAGCATGTATGAGTTATACTTATTGTATTTATTTGTTGATAATATTAATGAGTCTTATTTTGTTTAATGGCCTAAAAAGAAAAATGAGGTTGTAGAAGAGAATATTTTAAATTTTTCTTTATAGACCCCCTCAAAATACGCACAAGTCCTTCAAATTGTCTAAACGTCCCTATTTTATAGTGTGCTCGTGATTTTCGGATATCAAACCATTAATTGATTTGAATCGTCAATCTTTGAACTCTCGATTTTTATTCGTGGGAAGGGAAAAAATGAGTAAAAACCCTTATCGAGACTTTGGATTCGGGGGTTGGTTACGCGAAGGGAAGGTGCTAGCACCCTAAGCGTCTATGGTATTCCATAGGAACCTCTTACCTAATTTATCTTGTGCTAATTTCATTGCTTATTTGAAAATTATCACCTAAAAAATCTAAGTGAAAGAATGGGGGGAGAAGAAGTATGTTTTTGGTTATTTTTATTTGATTTGGAAGGATAAAAATCCTATGCCTACATACCCTTACAGAAAAGGGATCAAAACCAATGTAGTTCACCTAAAAAGTTTCTTTTTGGTGGGTTAGGTTGATTTTAAGATTTTTTGAAAATGGGTTTTTAGAAGAGAAAGAGGCCTCAAGGCATGAGATAAAATAAGGTGAGGTTGGTCAAATTTTAATTACAAAGAAATCAAGTCTATTATGAATATTAATTCAATTAAGCATTTGATTAAGAAAATAAAAGAAAAAAAAGCAACTTGGGTTACAAACCAAGGTTTATTAAAAATATTTTTTGAAGTTTTGCATATTTGATTTTTTTGATAAGATTTTTCTAAGTTAAGCGTCATCTAAAAATAAATTAAACGCAATGACGTACTATAACAAAATGCGGAAAATGAAATGCATGTGTTACATTCAATCTCTATTATACACACTAAGCAATTTAATGATAATAAAATAATTGACAAGAAGTAAAGGATGCATGAGATAACATTAGTAATGATGCAAAAAAACATAAGATAATACCACATACTAAAAATAAACTACCGAATAAGAAAATGCACAAAATAAAAATTCTAAATCACTCAACAAAACTTAAAAAAAGAATAATACGACAATTAAAGCATTAAAAATGCATGAAATATAGTTAACAATAAGATGCATGAGTTTTAAAAGAGTTACTAAAATATATACAGGGAGGGGTGCAGTAGCATGAACAGGGATATAACAGCTAGTAAGAAAATCAGTTCAGCAAATAGACATACGGGCCAAAATAGGATAGATTGGGGTTGGATACGGATCAGTAAACCGGTTTAGGGAGGAAGAGTTGGATCGGTTCGGAAACCGGTTTGGTTCAACCGAACTAATCCAACTGAGAGCATATAAAAGAGTATATTTCCATTTTTAAGTCATTTTGCTCATGACCTTCTCTCTCTATCAAAACGGTTACTCTCTTCTCTCTCTACTCTCTAAAATCAAAACCCTCACTTCTCTCTCTACTCAAAAACAAACCGCCCCCTTATATCATCTTCTCCGGCGAGATAGTGTTTTCCGGCGCGGTGGCCGGTGGTGGCACCACCGCGCCGGAGTTCAAAACTCCGCCGATTCAAAAACAAATTACCTTTTTAAACATCCTTTTTTCTCCTCAATTCAAATATCTACTTAGTTTTTACAAACAAACAACCAAAACTTCTAGATCTAAATTCAAATTTTTTAAAAAATCTTTTGAAACAAAACCTACAAAAAAGTCTGGATCTAAACTTCTAAGCAAAGAAGAACACGAAATAAATGAAAGAAGATCCGTACCTCTTTGGATCGATTCGATCTGGAGGTTTTGTTCTTCGGAAGATTCCTTTTCTTCTTTTACTTGACGAATCCGAACCATTCTCTTCTACTTGTTCCGGTTCTGTTCTTGAGCTTGAAAGATGGTGACGGTTTGAGGTTTATGCGAATTTGATTGTTATGAAAATGGATTTGGAACTTGTGATGTTGATTCTGTGTATGATTAGTGGTGAACAGTAGTGATGAATTCGATCTGTGTTATTGTATTTTGTATGAATTTGTTATGGAGTTGTTGATTTTTTTGATTGATTGTTCTTTGAGAAATCTGGAAAAAAACTATGTGGTGTTCTTCATCTTTTCTGTTTGATCCGTAGAGGAAAGGAAAATTAGGGTTTTGAGTTGATTGGTGCGGCTGCCAATGATTGGTGTGTCAGTGTGTGAACAGTTTGTACGGCTAGGGTTTGCTCATCCTCCTTCTCTTTTTTTGCAGGTTTTAATTTATACCACTAGGGTTGAAGGGAAAAAGGAAACAACATACTGGATTTGGAAACAAAAGTTTGACAATCTGCCTGAATATGAGGCGTGTAAAAAATATTTTTTGGACCCTGCTGGGATTTTCTGACTCATTGACATTATAGCACAAAACAAAAATAAACTATTAAATATATAAAAAGAGTAACTAATTTTAAAATCAAAACTAAAATTAAAACTAATAAAAGATGGAAGTTAAATACTGAAATAAAAAGAGAAGATGACTCGACACGGAATCAAAAATGAGGTACTTCAAAGTAACTTCTTTGTCGAAATTTCGTCTGAAACGACGAAAATTCCCGACTTTAAAAATACGAATAAAATAGGTAAGAATAGAGAAAAGCGGTCAAAATTTGGGGTATGACATATAGCATTAGGTCCTAACTCCCGATTGAGCACTAATTGGATTGGTTGTTAAGATCTGATGCGCACGATGGACATAATTTCATATTGCAAATTTGGGCCCTATTTTATGTTATTATATTCACACCAAGAATAAAATTTGTATTATGCATCGACCATTCAAAATATTAAAATTAAACAACAACATTCACATAAACTACAATAATAAGAGAAATCTTAATTAAACAAAACATGTACAATGTTGCTGTATTAACTCCAAAGGCTTGGTCTAGTGGTAAAAAGATAGGTTTTGAATCCGAGAGAACCCGGGTTCGAGCCCCGCTAGTGCCTTTGGAGGGAGGTAAATGTCATTACCATTGTAAGTGCTCTTTGAGTCCAAAGGTCTTCCCTGCCTTGGACTAGGGCACCATCCCCTCACCCTAAAATTTCTGTAACAAAAAAAAAATACCATAATACAACAAAGTCATATGGAAAGATCAAAATAGATAAAATAAATATAAAACAAAACAAGCTACTGGGTCGCTCGGTCTGCAAATCCTTAATAGTATTATAATCCTCACTTGATAGTGGATGGTCAACTCTGTTTCTGCGACAATCTTTGCAAACTATAATAGAAATGGGTGTACAAGTATTCATCTCTTCTAAAGCTATGTTTCTAACCCTCTTGTTGGTAAATCAAGTGATTAATTATGTCCCACATCGAATATGAATGGAGGAAACATTGGATATATAAGAGAGGGGACTTATATACCTGATACCTTAAAGTTTTGGGTGAAGACATGACTTATAAGACGTTTAGCCAATTGCCTCTCCTGACACTCCCCGACTCCCCCATCACCTCTAGCATATCAACAAAATATTGCTCTATCATAACTTTCCTATTTACAATCCTATGCAAATCTCCAAATCTAGAAGGTCTTGTATAGATATCGTGACTTATGGCCCTTTGATTTATTATTTTTTCTTAAACATACTCGTAATTAAAACTACTAACTTGTCGTTGAATATGCTTTCTGCACTCTTGATCACTCAATGCCCCCCTTAGGCATAGGCATCAATATATTATGAAGAAGTATGCAGAGTTACCTCTGAAGTAGCAATAATCGTCGCAAGAGGGGGGGGGGGGGGTTTGAATTGTGAGCCTTTTTAAAATTATTCCTGAAACTTTAAATCAAGTTTATATACTCAAGAATGTTCTTGGTTAAGATATTAGTTCAAACAAATAATATTTGATATCAATATAATCTGAAGAATGATTATATAAGCAGAATGAGAAAAATTAAGTTTTAATCTAGTTTTTAACTTTAGTTAACTAATTAAGCAATTGTTTAATCTTGAACTAGAATATTCTGGAAGCAGTTATATAATTGATAAAGTGATAATTCAATGAGGACCAAAGAACTCTGGATTAATATGGTTGTGATTAATTTGACCCAGATTATTCTAGAGAGTAATTAAATTAATTTGCAAGGTGATATTAAAGATTAGTTGTTAGGACTAGAGCACTCTGGATTATAATGTAAAATAGATGACAAGAGTAAGGAAGAGAGAATAACAAAGGAGAGTTATCCTGGTTCACTAAATCCGGCTACTTCCAGTCCCCACACTTCGTGTGAGATTATCCACTATAGTATTCAGTTGGTAGAAATTTCTAACCAAGACTATAAGGTCTTGATCACACCAGATCAGTCTGTAACCCTTGTATATTATCAACCTCATCAGGCTTCTTACAATTCTTTGCACTAGCAAAAGAAAGGTTGGAATTTTCTATCTCAAACTATTAAGGCCAATAGACTTGAGAACTAATATCACACTATATTGCTACAATGAAGAGATAATGGAGCATATGAGGTATAGTAACAAATGTGAATAATCCGTTTGTTACAACGAATAGATAATGTAGCCTATGAGGTACGCTCATAATAACAAATGGGAACACACCGTTTGCTACAATGAAGAGATAACATAGCCTACAAGGTACGGCTCATAGTAACAAAATGAAATAGTCACCGTTCGCCACAACGAATAGATAATGTGATCTATACGCACATAGTGAAATATATAATTAATGACATGAACTTTAAGTCAAGAATTATGACTATGATTACGTTTATGAGCATGTGTATCAATAAGAAAATGACATTATGATAAAATCATGATAGTATTCTAGGTAGCGATCCTAGTTATCCTCGATCGCGCAGTTATGTATGATAAAGACTGTATAAATCTGAAATGGGTTAAGTCGAGTACAGATGGCGATCCTAGGTTCCCTGAGATTATATTGAATTGTGAGCCTTGTTATACCCTGTTTTTGGACCTAAAAATACTGGGCCCAATTTCATTTCAAACTTTGTCAATTATCAAATTTCAACTGCACAGTTCAAATTGTCTCTGCCTCGCAGTATTTTCAATCACAATTTCACCTATGTTTTTCTCGCATAAAACCTTTTGAAATATCTTTACTTGTCTTGTAAGTCATTCAAAAGTGTCTCTGAATCATTACATTGCTTTTTCTACAGTTTATTTCAAAATTTGCAAAAAGTCATACAGAAGGGTATTTTGGTCATTTCCTGCAGTGGGACCCATTTTCATCCTTGTGACTGTCTCTGAGTCTTTTCAAATTGTTTTTTTACATTTCATCAGTAAACCTTGTTAAATTCATTTCAAACTTGCATCTGAGTCAGTGTCAAGTCTGTTTGAGTCAGTTTAGGTCATTTTTAGCCCTAGGGGCACTTTGGTCATTTCACACAAAATTTTGGCATAGAGAGGTTACTTTGAAGTACCTCATTTAGGTCATTGGTTCGTTTTAGTCCGTTTTGTCAATTTTATTTTTGTTTCGCTTTACGTTTGATCAAATTGCGTTTTATTCAATTTTATTTTTTATTACATTTTGGTCTAGTTTCTTTCCCAATTTGCATTTTAGTCCTTTTTATTATTTTCATATTAGTCCCTTAATTTTTCAATTTTGCAGAAAGGTCCCAAATTAATTCTAAGTCCAAGGCCGCACCATTCTTTTTTTTCAAGTCCAGGTGTCACTTTTTCATTTGATCAGATGCACACATGTCAGCTATAAAAGCAGTGAGTCAGAGTCAAAGCCATAAATCACACGCCAACTCATAAACACAATTCCAACTTTCTCTCTCTCAGCAATTGAATCAAAACAGAAAATTCTCAGAATTTCTCAAGAACACCAAGAACAAAAACCCTAACCGTTTTCCAGAAACCCTAAATTTTCATCAGAATTAACATTTTCTGCATCAATCCTCAGAGATTCGTGTGAATCTTCATCACTGGATTGAAGATTCTCCTGCAATTCCAAGTGCGAGCTCACATTGAAGCAAGCTCAAGCACTGATCGCAGGGTTCCTCGCGTAAATCTAAGAAACATTGAAGCAAGCTCAAGCACGTAATCACAGAGAAGCAGAGAAAGAATCAGAGAAGATGAAGATGAACCGGTAAACCGATTTATTTTCGGTCCAAAAGCAAGCAGAAGAATCAAGAATCATCAAGAACAGAATCAAAGTTTTCCAAAGATTTCCTCCATTAAAGGTTTCAACCAAAACCTTAGGTAAAACTCATAATCTCTTTTCAAAAAGTGTTAATCATAGTTTAAGCCTGTAAACAATCACGTAAGCAAGCATATCAAAAATTTCCAGAATTCAAAGAAAACCGTAACCGTAAACACGAAACCTAGATCCATAAGGATCTAAGTTTTGAAAACAAGAACGAGTACTAGAATCGTAATCAAACAACGAAACGATGTAGATCTTTAAACGATCTAAACATTTCTTTTCAAAAAAATCAAAAATCAGTTTCAAAACCGCACGGAACTTTTTAGATCTACATCGTTTCAAACCGTATTTGAAAAAACAGCTGCTGGATTCGTGTTTAGGGTTGAAGGACGAATCGTTTGATGTAAAAATCTTTAAGTTCTGGAAATTTTCACCGGAAAGTGCATAGGACTCGCCGGAGAAGATGAAGCTTCCGGCGGACCTTCAAGGTCTCCGCCGTGGCTTCATCCTCACCGGCGGTGAGGGTTAGAGAGAAGCGTAGAGAGAGAAAGAGATGGAAGAAATGGACTGGACCGGCGTCTACGTCCTTATATAGACGTTTGAACCGGTCCGGTTTATTTTGCTTCCATTTTGAACCGTAGGATCTAGGGTTTCTTTTGTTGAATGGCTGTGATGCGTTGTTGCTGTATGCTTGATTTACGTTACCATGCGCTGCGTGTTTTGAACCGTTAGATCTGGATCCGGATCAATCCAACGCCTCTGAGGCCTTTGGATGATCCAGGTCCAGTCTGTTTTGGGTTTTGGTTTGGGCCTCAGTTTTCTTTCACGTTTTTCTGCTTTTTTTACTATTTGCACTGTTTTTCTTTGCTATTTGAACCAATGTCTTGATTAAAAATCTTGATAAATTTCCTAGAAAATCCATGCTTACTTCTTGACATTTTCTTGATGTTTTACGGTATTTTTGCACGCTGGAATTGGCAAAATTTTTGTATGATTAATCCATGGCATTTTATTTTTTTTTCTTGGATTATTTCTTATGATTATTTTGTCAATTCTATCATTGATTTGTGAATACGTGATAAATGCCATTTGACATGTTAATGAGAGGTGCTCATGCCTACAATCTTATGTTTACTTTGCTGTTTTAGATTGATTCATGAAACCTTGATTGTATGAGCAATGTATGCATATTCTAAAAGAGGGTAATAAGATGATAATTCTATCTCAAAATTGGTATGAAGCTAAGCTTGTTTGTTTCTAATGATCCTATGTTTATAGCTTGAGATAAAAGAAACTATTTTCAAACTTGCTATAGCATGAGAATTAGAAGCTACAAATGCCTTAAGTTTCATATCAAAATTTTGGGTTTTTATTACCATTTTACTACTATCTTTATGGCATTTTATGCGTTTTTGCCTCTTGCTACTCTTTATGCTTTATTTCACTAACAAGTTTATTTCCATGTTTCATGCATCTCATTTAGCATTCCCTCCACTTTCTTTAGCCTAGCATTTATTTTTTGCAAGTTTTAATTCATTTGGTAATGTAATTTGTTATCATTGGTTTGTAGCTTGGCAAAGGGGCCATAGAATGTATTTAGGCAATTTCTGTAATATGGACTATGGACACTATGACGCACCGACACGCACACACTCACCTTAGATGTATGCATAGGATTGTATGGTTAGATAAGCGCTTAGGTTTTAAACACTTAGAGAAAATCCATCTTTTTTTCAAAAAACAATTGAACTTCACTTCAAAAAAATTTATAATAAGTATGAAGTCAACACTTCATTTGTTTTCCTTTCTTTTTTCTTAAGAAAAATTCAATTCATCTTAATCATTTAGACTTTCTTTCTAATCACTAATCAAACCTCACTTTTTTAAATCTAATGCTCATGAAGCCTCCCAATCTCCTTCTTCAAAACCCTTTTTTTTTTCAAAACTTAAAATCAAACAATTAAAACAAAAAACAAGTCTTTTTAGCAAGAACTACGAACGGTTTTGATCCCTTAAAAGGGTACGTAGGCAATGAGTCAAAACTCATCCAAGCCGAAATAAAATCAAATTCTACTTCTTCTCACCCCCATTCTTAACTAATCACACTTTCTTTTTTACAAATAATCAATAAAATTAAAGCGTAGAAATAAACTTAGGAAAGCGGTTCTTATGGAATACCATAATCGCTCCGGGTGCCTAACACCTTCCCGTAGCGAAAACGACCCCCGAATTCGGAAACTCAAGGGTTTTTCTCCTTTTACCCTTCCCAAGAAAAAAGAGGGATATCAACGGTCGAAAGGTACAAGTCCAATTAATGGCTTGGCACCCAAAAACCATGATAACAGAAATGGCGACTTCACTGGGGATTCTTTTTAGCGGGTCACGCCTAGTTTTCCTTAGTTTATTTACGCTTTGTTTTATTGCTTACATATGTGAATACTTGTTTATTTTCATTTGACGTGTGGGGTGAGAATATCAAAAGTCCTATACCCGGGCTGAGTGAACTTATGTTTAGGTAGAGATATAATAAACAATTCGATCCGGGGGTTGCCTCGTGTATTGGATTATGCGATCAATCTCACATAGCTGAGGCATTTTGAAGGTGATATTGTCGGCGTGTGTTGTCATGCTTAGGCACTTCACTTTCAATTGTTCGACGAAGCTATGAACCGTAGTTACCAAACCCATCCTAGCCTTTTTAGGACGTAGTGCGGTGGCTAAATTGAGTGTTGTCTCAAACTTTAGTCGTCACGCGATACTACACTCAAACTAGACCTTCTCACAAATAATCATGGAACGGGTGTCGTCCTGTACTACCATGATATATGTGAGAGAGGTTGCAGTTTGGGAACTGTGTTAGAACCTTGGTTACTACTATCCAAAGCCTTAGTTCACCGGACGCCGTGTCCATCCGTGGCCCCGTTACTTTGAAACTCAACCCACTTTGTAACTAAACAACACAATCATGCATACATGCATTCATGCATAAACATTTTTCATGCATTCATCGAAGGGTTTAAACAAATGAGAATTTTTGTAAATAATCACAGGTATGAAGAAGACTAAGTGCTACAAGTTCAAGGAAGTGGATTTGGTTAGTTTGAGAGAGTTGGCACTCAAGGTCAAGAGTCAAACAGGGTTCCGACTCCGATATGGGGGATTGCTTACTTTGCTCCGAACCGATGTGGAAGAGAAGCTAGTGCACACTCTAGTGCAGTTTTATGATCCGAGCTTCCGTTGCTTCACTTTCCCGGACTTCCAGTTGGTTCCTACTCTCGAGGCTTACTCCAATCTAGTGGGTCTGCCTATAGCCGAGAAGACGCCTTTCACCGGTCCCGGGACTTCTCTTACTCCTCTGGTTATTGCTAAGGATCTCTACCTCAAGACTTCCGACGTCTCCAACCATCTTATTACCAAATCTCACATCCGGGGGTTCACTTCGAAGTATCTTCTTGATCAGGCTAATCTCGGTACTACTCGTCAGGATACACTCGAGGCTATTCTTGCTTTGCTTATCTACGGGCTCATTCTCTTCCCGAACCTCGACGACTTCGTGGACATGAATGCTATCGAGATCTTTCATTCCAAGAACCCGGTTCCTACTTTGCTAGCGGATACCTACCACGCCATCCATGACAGGACTCTCAAGGGCCGTGGGTATATTCTTTGCTGCATATCTCTCTTGTATAGGTGGTTTATTTCGCACCTTCCGAGTTCCTTCCATGACAACTCGGAAAACTGGTCCTACTCGCAGCGGATTATGGCCCTCACTCCTAATGAGGTCGTCTGGCTCACTCCGGCCGCTCAGGTGAAGGAAATCATTATGGGTTGTGGAGACTTTCTCAATGTACCTCTTCTTGGTACCCGTGGAGGAATCAACTACAACCCCGAGCTTGCTATGAGACAGTTTGGTTTCCCTATGAAGTCAAAGCCCATCAATCTTGCTACATCTCCAGAGTTCTTCTTCTACACGAATGCTCCTACCGGACAAAGGAAAGCTTTCGTGGATGCTTGGTCCAAGGTTCGAAGGAAAAGTGTGAGGCATCTAGGTGTGAGATCCGGTGTCGCTCTTGAAGCCTATACTCAGTGGGTGATAGATCGAGCTGAGGAGATTGGTATGCCTTATCCAGCTATGAGATACGTATCTTCGTCCACTCCATATATGCCTCTACCTCTACTTCCCACGACTCAGGATATGTATCAGGAGCATCTAGCTATGGAGAGTCGTGAGAAGCAAGTGTGGAAAGCTCGGTACAATCAAGCCGAGAATCTAATCATGACTTTGGATGGTAGAGATGAGCAGAAGACTCATGAGAATCTAATGTTAAAGAAAGAACTAGCTAAGGCCCGGAGGGAATTGGAAGAGAAAGACGAGCTGCTTATGAGGGATTCCAAGAGAGCCCGAGGACGACGAGACTTCTTTGCCAGATACTGTGATTCAGATTCCGAGTCCGACGATGCTCCGACTACTTCCTATGCTTGAGGGCCTCATTCGTTTATCTTGTTGAAATTTCAAAGTCTTTCTTTTGAGAATGCTATGTAGTTTTGATTATTTGCAAGATTTCTAATTTGTTTAAAATTCCTTCGATGAAAAAATAAGTCTTTTGCATTTGCATTTGCATATCATGCATCATATGCATCATGCATTGGTCACAAAGGCTTCCAAGTGCTCACTATCTCCTGGTTTCTCTGCCTCAGTGTGAAAAGTGGCTCGTGCTCAGAAGATTTACGAACCTGATAGAATTGATCGAACCAGAGAATACAGAAGAAAGAAAAGGGCTATGGAAGAAGAGAACGCTCAGCTTCGCACCGAATTAGCCACTCTAAGGGAAGAATTGGCTAAAGCTAATGACGTCATGACTGCTCTGCTAGCTGCTCAAGAGCAATCAGCTACAGCTATCCCTACAACCACAGCTGCACCGGTGACTACAAGCGTGCTCCCAACCACTTCTGCGGACACTCGCTTTGCTATGCCAGTGGGGTTTCCGTATGGGCTTCCACCGTTCTTCACTCCCAGTACTGCAGCGGGCACTTCGAGCACTGCTAACAATGTTCTGATCTCTGCAACAAATGCTGCCTCCATCAATGCTACTTTGCCACAAACAACAGCGGCTGTCACTGAGCCTCTTGTGCATACCCTGCCCCAAGGTGTTAACATCAACACACAGCACGGAAGTATCCCCGTAACCAAGACCATGGAAGAGATGATGGAGGAACTTGCTAAAGAACTCCGTCATGAGATCAAGGCCAATCGAGGGAATGCGGACTTTTTCAAAACTCAAGATCTTTGCTTAGTGTCAAAAGTGGATGTTCCTAAAAAGTTCAAAATTCCGGATTTCGACCGGTACAACGGGCTAACTTGCCCTCAAAACCACATCATCAAATACGTCCGAAAGATGGGCAATTACAAAGACAATGATTCCCTTATGATCCACTGTTTTCAGGATAGTTTGATGGAGGATGCCGCTGAGTGGTATACTAGTTTGAGCAAGAATGACATCCATACCTTTGATGAATTAGCCGCTGCTTTCAAGAGCCACTACGGGTTTAACACTCGTTTGAAGCCGAATAGGGAGTTCCTCAGGTCCCTATCTCAGAAAAAGGAGGAAAGTTTCCGTGAATATGCGCAAAGGTGGAGAGGGGCAGCTGCCCGTATCACTCCTGCTTTAGATGAAGAAGAAATGACCCAGACATTCTTAAAAACCTTGAAGAAAGATTATGTTGAGAGGATGATCATCGCTGCCCCGAACAACTTTTCAGAGATGGTCACTATGGGAACCCGTCTTGAGGAAGCCGTCAGGGATGGAATCATCGTGTTTGAGAAAGCTGAATCCTCTGTAAATGCGTCGAAGAGATATGGTAATGGACACCACAAGAAGAAAGAAACGGAAGTGGGGATGGTGTCAGCTGGAGCCGGTCAATCCATGGCTACTGTTGCACCTATCAATGCAGCTCAAATGCCTCCGTCATACCCATATATGCCGTATTCTCAGCATCCTTTCTTCCCACCGTTTTATCATCAGTACCCTCTGCCACCGGGTCAACCTCAAGTGCCCGTCAATGCAATTGCCCAACAGATGAAACAACAGTTGCCGGTTCAACAACAACAACAACAACAACAGCAGCAGCAATATACCAGACCAACTTTTCCTCCTATACCAATGTTGTATGCTGAGTTGCTTCCAACTTTACTCCAGAGAGGACACTGCACGACTAGGCAGGGCAAGCCTCCACCGGACCCGTTGCCTCCAAGGTTCAGGTCTGATCTCAAATGTGATTTTCATCAAGGTGCCTTAGGTCATGATGTCGAGGGGTGTTATGCTTTGAAGTATATCGTGAAGAAGCTCATTGATCAGGGAAAGCTGACTTTTGAGAATAATGTTCCACATGTCCTTGACAATCCTCTTCCAAATCATGCCGCTGTGAATATGATCGAAGTGTGTGAGGAAGTTCCTAGACTTGATGTCCGCAACGTCGCAACTCCTCTGGTGCCTCTGCACATCAAGCTGTGCAAAGCTTCTCTGTTCAGCCATGATCATGCCAAGTGTCTAGGATGCCTCCGTGATCCTTTGGGTTGCCATGCTGTTCAAGACGACATCCAAAGCTTGATGAATGATAATCTTCTGACTGTCAGTGATGTTTGCGTGATTGTGCCAGTTTTTCACGATCCGCCTGTCAAGAGTGTACCTTTGAAGAAGTGTGCTGAGCCTTTGGTGATAAGGTTGCCAGGACCAATTCCTTATGTTTCGGACAAGGCAGTGCCATACAAGTACAATGCTACTATGATAGAAAATGGAGTAGAGGTGCCTCTAGCCTCCTTTGCCACAGTAAGTAATATTGCCGAAGGGACTTCTGCAGCACTAAGAAGCGGGAAGGTTCGTCCGCCATTATTTCAGAAGAAGGTAGCTACGCCAATCACTCCACAAGTTGAAGAAGCAACTCCAACCGTTGTTTCACCCATTGCTACAGATATGAATCAGCCAGGCAAGTCTATAGAGGATTCGAATTTAGATGAGATTCTGAGAATAATAAAGAGGAGCGACTACAAGATCGTTGATCAATTGCTGCAGACTCCTTCGAAGATATCTGTATTGTCATTGCTCTTGAGCTCCGAGGCTCACAGGAATACCTTGTTGAAAGTGCTGGAGCAGGCTTATGTTGACCACGAGGTTACGGTAGATCGTTTCGGTGGCATAGTGGGAAATATTACTGCTTGTAACAACCTCTGGTTTAGTGAAGAAGAGTTGCCGGAAGTGGGAAAGAGTCACAATCTGGCTTTGCACATCTCGGTAAATTGTAAATCAGACATGATATCAAATGTGTTGGTGGATACCGGTTCCTCTCTCAATGTAATGCCCAAGACGACTCTAGACCAGTTGAGCTACCATGGGACCCCGTTGAGGAGAAGTACTTTCTTGGTCAAAGCTTTTGATGGATCTCGAAAGAATGTGCTGGGAGAGATAGACTTGCCGATAACCATTGGCCCTGAGAATTTCTTGGTTACTTTCCAAGTGATGGACATTAATGCATCCTACAGTTGCCTGCTGGGAAGACCGTGGATACACGATGCAGGGTCTGCTGAAGGGACTGCTTTCCAAGGTTTGACCATTGAAGGTGCAGAGTCTAAGGAAGCTGGGGCTGCTATGGCTTCATTGAAGGATGCTCAGAGAGCCATCCAAGAAGGTCAGACTGCCGGCTGGGGCAAGGTGATACAGCTCTGTGAGAACAAGCGTAAAGAAGGTCTCGGGTTCTCCCCGTCATCAAGGGTTTCCTCGGGAGTCTTCCACAGTGCAGGGTTTGTTAATGCTATCTCTGAAGAAGCCACTGGATCTGGTCTCAGGCCTGTATTTGTTACACCAGGAGGCATTGCGAGAGATTGGGATGCCATTGACATTCCTTCAATCATGCATGTTTCTGAGTAATGTGTCTTGTTGCTTTAATGCTTTGTTTTCAAAATAACAATCCTCTCGCTCTGCCCAAAGCGAGAGTGATATTTTCTGTAAGGGCATGTTTGTTTCGGCATTGCCGTTGATTAATAAAATTTTTTCGTTTCTTCCACGACTACCTTTTTTTTTTTATTTTAAGTGTTTTTCCCTTGGAAACAATGGTAATGCCAGAAAAAACCAAAACGTCTGTATTTTTCTTATTAATTTCAAAAATCTGCATGAAAAAGAAACTATTTCTAAAATCATCCAATCATTATATGCAGGCTGAACCATAATAAACCCGTTGAACACAGTAATCCTACGGTTCCTCCAAGTTTTGATTTCCCTGTGTATGAAGCCGAAGATAAGGAAGGTGATGATATACCATATGAGATTACTCGGTTACTTGAGCAAGAAAAGAAAGCCATTCAGCCTCACCAGGAAGAGATTGAGCTTATCAACATAGGTACCGAGGAAAACAAGCAAGAAATCAAGATTGGTGCTACTCTAGAGGAAGGGGTTAAACAGAAGATTATCCAACTCCTCCGGGAATATCCGGATATTTTTGCATGGTCGTATGAAGATATGCCAGGTCTAGACCCTATGATCGTGGAGCATCGGATTCCCACCAAGCCTGAATGTCCTCCCGTCAGGCAGAAATTGAGAAGGACTCATCCTGATATGGCTCTCAAGATTAAGAGCGAGGTTCAAAAGCAAATTGATGCGGGTTTCCTCATGACAGTTGAGTATCCTGAATGGGTTGCCAATATTGTGCCTGTGCCAAAGAAGGATGGTAAAGTCCGGATGTGTGTTGACTTCAGAGACCTGAACAAAGCCAGTCCAAAAGACAACTTTCCATTACCTCATATTGATGTGCTTGTTGATAATACTGCTCAATCTAAGGTGTTCTCCTTCATGGACGGTTTTTCTGGTTATAATCAGATCAAAATGTCTCCTGAAGATAGAGAAAAGACATCTTTTATCACTCCATGGGGGACTTTCTGCTACAAAGTGATGCCATTCGGCCTAATCAATGCTGGTGCTACCTATCAAAGGGGAATGACCACTCTGTTTCATGACATGATTCACAAAGAAGTTGAGGTATATGTGGATGACATGATTGTGAAGTCAGCAGATGAGGAGCAGCATGTTGAATATTTAACAAAGATGTTTGAAAGGTTAAGAAAATACAAGCTGCGATTGAATCCCAACAAATGTACATTCGGTGTCAGGTCCGGAAAGTTATTAGGCTTCATTGTCAGCCAAAAGGGCATTGAAGTCGATCCTGATAAAGTCCGGGCCATCCGAGAAATGCCAGCTCCACAGACAGAGAAGCAAGTCAGAGGTTTCCTCGGGCGTTTGAATTACATCTCTCGGTTCATATCTCACATGACCGCAACCTGCGGGCCGATCTTCAAGCTACTCAGAAAGAACCAGCCTGTTGTATGGAATGATGAATGCCAAGAAGCTTTTGATAGCATCAAGAATTACCTGCTGGAACCACCTATCCTTGTCCCACCCGTGGAAGGAAGGCCTTTGATTATGTATTTGGCAGTATTTGATGAATCCATGGGATGCGTACTTGGTCAACAAGATGAGACTGGAAAGAAAGAACATGCTATCTACTATCTAAGCAAGAAGTTCACCGACTGTGAAACTCGGTATACAATGCTTGAGAAGACTTGTTGTGCTCTAGCTTGGGCTGCTAAACGCCTGCGTCATTACTTGGTGAATCATACAACTTGGCTGATATCCAGAATGGATCCGATAAAGTATATCTTTGAGAAAGCGGCCGTTACTGGAAAGATTGCACGCTGGCAGATGCTGTTGTCTGAATACGATATTGTGTTCAAAACTCAAAAGGCAATCAAAGGTAGCATTCTTGCCGATCATCTTGCTTACCAACCTCTTGATGATTATCAACCAATTGAGTTCGATTTCCCCGATGAAGAGATCATGTATTTGAAATCCAAAGACTGCGAAGAACCATTGATTGATGAAGGTCCAGATCCCAATAGCAAGTGGGGTTTAGTCTTTGATGGTGCTGTCAATGCTTATGGTAAAGGAATTGGGGCAGTCATTGTATCCCCGCAGGGGCATCACATTCCTTTTACCGCCCGGATTCTGTTCGAATGTACAAACAACATGGCTGAGTATGAAGCATGTATCTTTGGGATCGAGGAAGCAATTGACATGAGAATCAAACACCTCGACATCTATGGAGATTCTGCGCTCGTCATCAATCAGATAAAGGGTGAATGGGAGACCCACCATGCTAAGTTGATTCCTTATCGTGATTATGCGAGACGTCTTCTGACATATTTTACAAAGGTTGAGCTGCATCATATTCCTCGTGATGAGAACCAAATGGCTGATGCTCTTGCTACTCTATCCTCCATGTTTCGAGTAAACCATTGGAATGATGTGCCAGTAATTAAAGTGCAACGCCTTGAAAGACCTTCACATGTGTTTGCTATTGGGGATGTGATCGATCAGGCTGGCGAAAATGTGGTTGACTATAAACCCTGGTACTACGACATCAAACAGTTCTTGCTGAGCCGTGAGTATCCGCCGGGTGCTTCCAAACAAGACAAGAAGACCTTGAGAAGATTGGCTGGTAGATTCCTGTTAGATGGGGATATTCTGTACAAGAGGAACTATGACATGGTACTGTTAAGATGTGTTGATGAACATGAAGCGGAGCAGTTAATGCATGATGTACATGACGGTACCTTCGGGACCCATGCTACAGGGCATACTATGTCGAGGAAGTTGTTACGGGCAGGTTACTACTGGATGGCCATGGAGCATGATTGCTACCAATACGCCAGAAAATGCCACAAATGTCAAATCTATGCTGATAAGATTCATGTGCCTCCGCACGCTCTCAATGTTATTTCATCCCCATGGCCGTTCTCAATGTGGGGCATCGACATGATTGGAAGAATTGAACCGAAGGCTTCAAATGGTCATCGTTTCATCTTAGTGGCAATTGACTACTTCACCAAATGGGTTGAAGCAGCATCTTATACCAATGTGACCAAGCAAGTGGTAGCTAAGTTTATCAAGAACAACATCATCTGCCGATATGGTGTTCCTAGTAAGATTATTACCGACAATGGTACCAACCTGAACAACAATGTGGTGCAAGCTCTTTGTGAAGAATTCAAAATTGAGCATCATAACTCTTCTCCTTATAGACCTCAGATGAATGGTGCAGTTGAGGCCGCCAATAAGAATATCAAGAGAATCATCCAGAAGATGGTAACCACTTACAAGGACTGGCATGAGATGTTACCCTATGCTCTGCATGGCTACCGTACTACTGTGCGCAGTTCAACCGGGGCAACCCCTTTCTCTCTTGTATATGGTATGGAAGCAGTTCTTCCTTTGGAAGTGGAGATCCCATCTCTCCGTGTGATCATGGAAGCAAAGTTATCTGAGGCTGAATGGTGCCAGAGCCGGTATGACCAGTTGAATTTGATTGAGGAAAAACGTATGGATGCCATGGCTCGTGGACATTCATATCAAGCAAGAATGAAGACTGCCTTTGATAAGAAAGTTCATCCTCGAGAATTCAAGGTAGGGGAACTTGTATTGAAAAGGAGGATAAGCCAGCAACCCGACCCAAGGGGCAAGTGGACGCCTAACTATGAAGGTCCTTATGTTGTCAAGAAGGCCTTCTCCGGTGGTGCTTTAATTCTTACACACATGGATGGTGTAGAACTTCCAAATCCAGTGAATGCTGATATAGTCAAGAAATACTTTGCCTAGAAATATGAAAAGAACAGCGTGGTAGGTCGAAAACCCGAAAGGGCGGCCTAGGCAAAAATGCGCTTCCCGGTGGATCGAAAACCCGAAAGGGCGGTCCAGGCAAAAATAAGGGACAAAAAAAAACAAATATGAAAAGCTCGCTGAGATTGTAAACAACTCAGGCAAGAATGAGCGTCTCGATGAGCCGAAAACCCGGAAGGGCGGTTCATGCAAAAATGAGATTGAAACAAAAGGCAAGTAACTATATCTGGCTAACCACCGTCCCCCTTGGGGCATCTGCAGCTGTTAATGACCATCTTCATCAAAAGCTTCTGTACTTGTGAATTCAAAGTTTTTTGGGAAATGTAATGATTACTGTGTTCAATGTACCACCAACCAATAAAATTACCATTTTCCAAGCTTTGTGAATCCGTGGAGTCACGCCTTCGGCTGACCACCACTCTTATACATCAAATTGAGCCTGTGCTTTTGTTTAAAAATCTATTTTCTTCTATTTTCAAAGCCATATACAAATCATTTTCCTTCTATTTTGATAATGACAATGCTTGAAACAAACATTTTGAAAATTGAAAACCTTTTGTCTATTTTGAAAAGCAAACCTGAGCAACAGGGTACATTCAAATGAAACATGCACGAGCGAGAGTATGTTGATGTCTATTTCAATATATGTTACAAGCAGGTTCTCCTCCAGGATAGTCTGTGGTCAATGGCAAGAATGAAAAAACAGAATGAAAATGCATGAAAATAAATGAGCTCGCTAAGTTGAAAACCCGAAAGGGCGGCTTAGGCAAAAATGAGCACCCCGCTGGATTGACAACCCGAAAGGGCAGTTCAGGCAAAAATGGGGCATTGAAAAGAATTTATTTCCCCGGTGGATCGAAAACCCGAAAGGGCGATCCAGGCAAAAATGGGATGCAAAAAAATGAATGAATGAAATTGAGAAAATAACATGCAAAAAGCATTGACCACAGATGCAATGTCTACAACGTACCCAGCGCTGAAATGCCCAGCACAACGGCGTTTTCCCCAGTAAAGTCTTCCAAGATTCTATCTCCAGCAAGTTGCATACCTGCCTGCCCTCAGCCTTGGCTCCGATACGTCTCCCAACGACGTCATCTCCAAAGAGGATTTCCAAGAATGTGTAATATAGCACGAGCCACTACGTGCCCAATGATCTGATGCCTTGTCTTCCCCGTGAAGTCGTGCCTACAAAATGCCAACAGTCATGCATTACAAGCATTCATACATGCATAATCATGCATATTACGTACCCATGCATATTAATGAATCTGTTATATCATCCATGCATATTGCATTTCCAATGTCAACATCAGTCTCAATTCAATACTCATGTCAGGTTCTCTGTCAAAACCTTGTGAGCCAATAATATCGGTCAATTTCTACCTTTCAAATCAAATCGACGTCAAGTCAATCTCAATCTATATTTTGTCAACAAACCAATCCCCAGTGAATATGTTTCTGTTTGGTCAAGTGGCTAGTTCAAGTCCAAGAACAGCTTGTACCTATCAATTTGCTTATGTTATCGGTCGAGTGCCTAGCTCAATCCAAGAGCAGCTTGTACCCGTCTATCTGTTTCTGTTCGCTCAAGTGGCTAGCTCGATCCAAGAGCAGCTTGCGCCTGTCTATTTTGTATTTGTCTCCGGTGGAGTAACCAGTTCGCATCCAAGAACAAGCGCGCACCTGTCTATTTGCCTTGCTTTCAGTCGAGTAACTAGTTCGAATCCCTAAGAACAACTCGTACCTGCCAATTTTACATGTTTTCAGTCGAGTCACCAGTTCGAATCCATAAGAACAACTCGTACTTGTCAATTTTCTCTTTTTTCCAGTCGGGTCACCAGTTCGAATCCATAAGAACAACTCGCACTTTCCAATATCCCCAAGTGAGTTACCAGTTCGAATCCATAAGAACAACTCATGTTTGTCCAGTAACCTCTATCCCCTGTGAAGTGACCAGTTCGAATCCATAAGAACAACTCGCAGTTGTCTGTTTGTTTCATCCCCGGTCAAGTGGCTAGTTTGAATCCAAGAACAGCTTGTACCTGTCCAACTTGTTTCTAGTTTCCCGTTACTCTGCTATTCACTATCTTTGTCAATGTCTACCAATCCCGCAATGGATACGACATATTTTGTTAATTCCAATCCCCATGAGGTCTTGCATTCATAATCCAAATGATGCATGGCATGCATATTATTTGAAAATGGGTAGGCGTATTTTTACGTCCAAACACAGTGCAAATGCTAATATTTAAGTATCTTCGTCCTGTCAAGCCAAAGACTCCGTCTCTTGACTCTCCAGACAAAGAAACTTAAATAGGGGCAGCTGTTATACCCTGTTTTTGGACCTAAAAATACTGGGCCCAATTTCATTTCAAACTTTGTCAATTATCAAATTTCAACTGCACAGTTCAAATTGTCTCTGCCTCGCAGTATTTTCAATCACAATTTCACCTATGTTTTTCTTGCATAAAACCTTTTGAAATATCTTTACTTGTCTTGTAAGTCATTCAAAAGTGTCTCTGAATCATTACATTGCTTTTTCTACAGTTTATTTCAAAATTTGCAAAAAGTCATACAGAAGGGTATTTTGGTCATTTCCTGCAGTGGGACCCATTTTCATCCTTGTGACTGTCTCTGAGTCTTTTCAGATTGTTTTTTTTACATTTCATCAGTAAACCTTGTTAAATTCATTTCAAACTTGCATCTGAGTCAGTGTCAAGTCTGTTTGAGTCAGTTTAGGTCATTTTTAGCCCTAGGGGCACTTTGGTCATTTCACACAAAATTTTGGCATAGAGAGGTTACTTTGAAGTACCTCATTTAGGTCATTGGTTCGTTTTAGTCCGTTTTGTCAATTTTATTTTTGTTTCGCTTTACGTTTGATCAAATTGCGTTTTATTCAATTTTATTTTTTATTGCATTTTGGTCTAGTTTCTTTCCCAATTTGCATTTTAGTCCTTTTTATTATTTTCATATTAGTCCCTTAATTTTTCAATTTTGCAGAAAGGTCCCAAATTAATTCTAAGTCCAAGGCCGCACCATTCTTTTTTTTCAAGTCCAGGTGTCACTTTTTCATTTGATCAGATGCACACATGTCAGCTATAAAAGCAGTGAGTCAGAGTCAAAGCCATTAATCACACGCCAACTCATAAACACAATTCCAACTTTCTCTCTCTCAGCAATTGAATCAAAACAGAAAATTCTCAGAATTTCTCAAGAACACCAAGAACAAAAACCCTAACCGTTTTCCAGAAACCCTAAATTTTCATCAGAATTAACATTTTCTGCATCAATCCTCAGAGATTCGTGTGAATCTTCATCACTGGATTGAAGATTCTCCTGCAATTCCAAGTGCGAGCTCACATTGAAGCAAGCTCAAGCACTGATCGCAGGGTTCCTCGCGTAAATCTAAGAAACATTGAAGCAAGCTCAAGCACGTAATCACAGAGAAGCAGAGAAAGAATCAGAGAAGATGAAGATGAACCGGTAAACCGATTTATTTTCGGTCCAAAAGCAAGCAGAAGAATCAAGAATCATCAAGAACAGAATCAAAGTTTTCCAAAGATTTCCTCCATTAAAGGTTTCAACCAAAACCTTAGGTAAAACTCATAATCTCTTTTCAAAAAGTGTTAATCATAGTTTAAGCCTGTAAACAATCACGTAAGCAAGCATATCAAAAATTTCCAGAATTCAAAGAAAACCGTAACCGTAAACACGAAACCTAGATCCATAAGGATCTAAGTTTTGAAAACAAGAACGAGTACTAGAATCGTAATCAAACAACGAAACGATGTAGATCTTTAAACGATCTAAACATTTCTTTTCAAAAAAATCAAAAATCAGTTTCAAAACCGCATGGAACTTTTTAGATCTACATCGTTTCAAACCGTATTTGAAAAAACAGCTGCTGGATTCGTGTTTAGGGTTGAAGGACGAATCGTTTGATGTAAAAATCTTTAAGTTCTGGAAATTTTTCACCGGAAAGTGCATAGGACTCGCCGGAGAAGATGAAGCTTCCGGCGGACCTTCAAGGTCTCCGCCGTGGCTTCATCCTCACCGGCGGTGAGGGTTAGAGAGAAGCGAGAGAAGAGGGAAGCGTAGAGAGAGAAAGAGATGGAAGAAATGGACTGGACCGGCGTCTACGTCCTTATATAGACGTTTGAACCGGTCCGGTTTATTTTGCTTCCATTTTGAACCGTAGGATCTAGGGTTTCTTTTGTTGAATGGCTGTGATGCGTTGTTGCTGTATGCTTGATTTACGTTACCATGCGCTGCGTGTTTTGAACCGTTAGATCTGGATCCGGATCAATCCAACGCCTCTGAGGCCTTTGGATGATCCAGGTCCAGTCTGTTTTGGGTTTTGGTTTGGGCCTCAGTTTTCTTTCACGTTTTTCTGCTTTTTTTACTATTTGCACTGTTTTTCTTTGCTATTTGAACCAATGTCTTGATTAAAAATCTTGATAAATTTCCTAGAAAATCCATGCTTACTTCTTGACATTTTCTTGATGTTTTACGGTATTTTTGCACGCTGGAATTGGCAAAATTTTTGTATGATTAATCCATGGCATTTTATTTTTTTTTCTTGGATTATTTCTTATGATTATTTTGTCAATTCTATCATTGATTTGTGAATACGTGATAAATGCCATTTGACATGTTAATGAGAGGTGCTCATGCCTACAATCTTATGTTTACTTTGCTGTTTTAGATTGATTCATGAAACCTTGATTGTATGAGCAATGTATGCATATTCTAAAAGAGGGTAATAAGATGATAATTCTATCTCAAAATTGGTATGAAGCTAAGCTTGTTTGTTTCTAATGATCCTATGTTTATAGCTTGAGATAAAAGAAACTATTTTCAAACTTGCTATAGCATGAGAATTAGAAGCTACAAATGCCTTAAGTTTCATATCAAAATTTTGGGTTTTTATTACCATTTTATTACTATCTTTATGGCATTTTATGCGTTTTTGCCTCTTGCTACTCTTTATGCTTTATTTCACTAACAAGTTTATTTCCATGTTTCATGCATCTCATTTAGCATTCCCTCCACTTTCTTTAGCCTAGCATTTATTTTTTGCAAGTTTTAATTCATTTGGTAATGTAATTTGTTATCATTGGTTTGTAGCTTGGCAAAGGGGCCATAGAATGTATTTAGGCAATTTCTGTAATATGGACTATGGACACTATGACGCACCGACACGCACACACTCACCTTAGATGTATGCATAGGATTGTATGGTTAGATAAGCGCTTAGGTTTTAAACACTTAGAGAAAATCCATCTTTTTTTCAAAAAACAATTGAACTTCACTTCAAAAAAATTTATAATAAGTATGAAGTCAACACTTCATTTGTTTTCCTTTCTTTTTTCTTAAGAAAAATTCAATTCATCTTAATCATTTAGACTTTCTTTCTAATCACTAATCAAACCTCACTTTTTTGCTAAATCTAATGCTCATGAAGCCTCCCAATCTCCTTCTTCAAAACCCTTTTTTTTTTTTTTTCAAAACTTAAAATCAAACAATTAAAACAAAAAACAAGTCTTTTTAGCAAGAACTACGAACGGTTTTGATCCCTTAAAAGGGTACGTAGGCAATGAGTCAAAACTCATCCAAGCCGAAATAAAATCAAATTCTACTTCTTCTCACCCCCATTCTTAACTAATCACACTTTCTTTTTTACAAATAATCAATAAAATTAAAGCGTAGAAATAAACTTAGGAAAGCGGTTCTTATGGAATACCATAATCGCTCCGGGTGCCAAGCCATTAATTGGACCGCTTTCCATAAGAACCGCTTTCCTAAGTTTATTTCTACGCTTTAATTTTATTGATTATTTGTAAAAAAGAAAGTGTGATTAGTTAAGAATGGGGGTGAGAAGAAGTAGAATTTGATTTTATTTCGGCTTGGATGAGTTTTGACTCATTGCCTACGTACCCTTTTAAGGGATCAAAACCGTTCGTAGTTCTTGCTAAAAAGACTTGTTTTTTGTTTTAATTGTTTGATTTTAAGTTTTGAAAAGAAAAAAAAAAAGGGTTTTGAAGAAGGAGATTGGGAGGCTTCATGAGCATTAGATTTAGCAAAAAAGTGAGGTTTGATTAGTGATTAGAAAGAAAGTCTAAATGATTAAGATGAATTGAATTTTTCTTAAGAAAAAAGAAAGGAAAACAAATGAAGTGTTGACTTCATACTTATTATACATTTTTTTGAAGTGAAGTTCAATTGTTTTTTGAAAAAAAGATGGATTTTCTCTAAGTGTTTAAAACCTAAGCGCTTATCTAACCATACAATCCTATGCATACATCTAAGGTGAGTGTGTGCGTGTCGGTGCGTCATAGTGTCCATAGTCCATATTACAGAAATTGCCTAAATACATTCTATGGCCCCTTTGCCAAGCTACAAACCAATGATAACAAATTACATTACCAAATGAATTAAAACTTGCAAAAAATAAATGCTAGGCTAAAGAAAGTGGAGGGAATGCTAAATGAGATGCATGAAACATGGAAATAAACTTGTTAGTGAAATAAAGCATAAAGAGTAGCAAGAGGCAAAAACGCATAAAATGCCATAAAGATAGTAATAAAATGGTAATAAAAACCCAAAATTTTGATATGAAACTTAAGGCATTTGTAGCTTCTAATTCTCATGCTATAGCAAGTTTGAAAATAGTTTCTTTTATCTCAAGCTATAAACATAGGATCATTAGAAACAAACAAGCTTAGCTTCATACCAATTTTGAGATAGAATTATCATCTTATTACCCTCTTTTAGAATATGCATACATTGCTCATACAATCAAGGTTTCATGAATCAATCTAAAACAGCAAAGTAAACATAAGATTGTAGGCATGAGCACCTCTCATTAACATGTCAAATGGCATTTATCACGTATTCACAAATCAATGATAGAATTGACAAAATAATCATAAGAAATAATCCAAGAAAAAAAAATAAAATGCCATGGATTAATCATACAAAAATTTTGCCAATTCCAGCGTGCAAAAATACCGTAAAACATCAAGAAAATGTCAAGAAGTAAGCATGGATTTTCTAGGAAATTTATCAAGATTTTTAATCAAGACATTGGTTCAAATAGCAAAGAAAAACAGTGCAAATAGTAAAAAAAGCAGAAAAACGTGAAAGAAAACTGAGGCCCAAACCAAAACCCAAAACAGACTGGACCTGGATCATCCAAAGGCCTCAGAGGCGTTGGATTGATCCGGATCCAGATCTAACGGTTCAAAACACGCAGCGCATGGTAACGTAAATCAAGCATACAGCAACAACGCATCACAGCCATTCAACAAAAGAAACCCTAGATCCTACGGTTCAAAATGGAAGCAAAATAAACCGGACCGGTTCAAACGTCTATATAAGGACGTAGACGCCGGTCCAGTCCATTTCTTCCATCTCTTTCTCTCTCTACGCTTCCCTCTTCTCTCGCTTCTCTCTAACCCTCACCGCCGGTGAGGATGAAGCCACGGCGGAGACCTTGAAGGTCCGCCGGAAGCTTCATCTTCTCCGGCGAGTCCTATGCACTTTCCGGTGAAAAATTTCCAGAACTTAAAGATTTTTACATCAAACGATTCGTCCTTCAACCCTAAACACGAATCCAGCAGCTGTTTTTTCAAATACGGTTTGAAACGATGTAGATCTAAAAAGTTCCATGCGGTTTTGAAACTGATTTTTGATTTTTTTGAAAAGAAATGTTTAGATCGTTTAAAGATCTACATCGTTTCGTTGTTTGATTACGATTCTAGTACTCGTTCTTGTTTTCAAAACTTAGATCCTTATGGATCTAGGTTTCGTGTTTACGGTTACGGTTTTCTTTGAATTCTGGAAATTTTTGATATGCTTGCTTACGTGATTGTTTACAGGCTTAAACTATGATTAACACTTTTTGAAAAGAGATTATGAGTTTTACCTAAGGTTTTGGTTGAAACCTTTAATGGAGGAAATCTTTGGAAAACTTTGATTCTGTTCTTGATGATTCTTGATTCTTCTGCTTGCTTTTGGACCGAAAATAAATCGGTTTACCGGTTCATCTTCATCTTCTCTGATTCTTTCTCTGCTTCTCTGTGATTACGTGCTTGAGCTTGCTTCAATGTTTCTTAGATTTACGCGAGGAACCCTGCGATCAGTGCTTGAGCTTGCTTCAATGTGAGCTCGCACTTGGAATTGCAGGAGAATCTTCAATCCAGTGATGAAGATTCACACGAATCTCTGAGGATTGATGCAGAAAATGTTAATTCTGATGAAAATTTAGGGTTTCTGGAAAACGGTTAGGGTTTTTGTTCTTGGTGTTCTTGAGAAATTCTGAGAATTTTCTGTTTTGATTCAATTGCTGAGAGAGAGAAAGTTGGAATTGTGTTTATGAGTTGGCGTGTGATTAATGGCTTTGACTCTGACTCACTGCTTTTATAGCTGACATGTGTGCATCTGATCAAATGAAAAAGTGACACCTGGACTTGAAAAAAAGAATGGTGCGGCCTTGGACTTAGAATTAATTTGGGACCTTTCTGCAAAATTGAAAAATTAAGGGACTAATATGAAAATAATAAAAAGGACTAAAATGCAAATTGGGAAAGAAACTAGACCAAAATGCAATAAAAAATAAAATTGAATAAAACGCAATTTGATCAAACGTAAAGCGAAACAAAAATAAAATTGACAAAACGGACTAAAACGAACCAATGACCTAAATGAGGTACTTCAAAGTAACCTCTCTATGCCAAAATTTTGTGTGAAATGACCAAAGTGCCCCTAGGGCTAAAAATGACCTAAACTGACTCAAACAGACTTGACACTGACTCAGATGCAAGTTTGAAATGAATTTAACAAGGTTTACTGATGAAATGTAAAAAAAACAATCTGAAAAGACTCAGAGACAGTCACAAGGATGAAAATGGGTCCCACTGCAGGAAATGACCAAAATACCCTTCTGTATGACTTTTTGCAAATTTTGAAATAAACTGTAGAAAAAGCAATGTAATGATTCAGAGACACTTTTGAATGACTTACAAGACAAGTAAAGATATTTCAAAAGGTTTTATGCAAGAAAAACATAGGTGAAATTGTGATTGAAAATACTGCGAGGCAGAGACAATTTGAACTGTGCAGTTGAAATTTGATAATTGACAAAGTTTGAAATGAAATTGGGCCCAGTATTTTTAGGTCCAAAAACAGGGTATAACAGCTGCCCCTATTTAAGTTTCTTTGTCTGGAGAGTCAAGAGACGGAGTCTTTGGCTTGACAGGACGAAGATACTTAAATATTAGCATTTGCACTGTGTTTGGACGAAAAAATACGCCTACCCACTTTCAAATAATATGCATGCCATGCATCATTTGGATTATGAATGCAAGACCTCATGGGGATTGGAATTAACAAAATATGTCGTATCCATTGCGGGATTGGTAGACATTGACAAAGATAGTGAATAGCAGAGTAACGGGAAACTAGAAACAAGTTGGACAGGTACAAGCTGTTCTTGGATTCAAACTAGCCACTTGACCGGGGATGAAACAAACAGACAACTGCGAGTTGTTCTTATGGATTCGAACTGGTCACTTCACAGGGGATAGAGGTTACTGGACAAACATGAGTTGTTCTTATGGATTCGAACTGGTAACTCACTTGGGGATATTGGAAAGTGCGAGTTGTTCTTATGGATTCGAACTGGTGACCCGACTGGAAAAAAGAGAAAATTGGCAAGTACGAGTTGTTCTTACGGATTCGAACTGGTGACTCGACTGAAAACATGTAAAATTGGCAGGTACGAGTTGTTCTTAAGGATTCGAACTAGTTACTCGACTGAAAGCAAGGCAAATAGACAGGTGCGAGCTTGTTCTTGGATGCGAACTGGTTACTCCACCGGAGACAAATACAAAATAGACAGGCGCAAGCTGCTCTTGGATCGAGCTAGCCACTTGAGCGAACAGAAACAGATAGACGGGTACAAGCTGCTCTTGGATTGAGCTAGGCACTCGACCGATAACATAAGCAAATTGATAGGTACAAGCTGTTCTTGGACTTGAACTAGCCACTTGACCAAACAGAAACATATTCACTGGGGATTGGTTTGTTGACAAAATATAGATTGAGATTGACTTGACGTCGATTTGATTTGAAAGGTAGAAATTGACCGATATTATTGGCTCACAAGGTTTTGACAGAGAACCTGACATGAGTATTGAATTGAGACTGATGTTGACATTGGAAATGCAATATGCATGGATGATATAACAGATTCATTAATATGCATGGGTACGTAATATGCATGATTATGCATGTATGAATGCTTGTAATGCATGACTGTTGGCATTTTGTAGGCACGACTTCACGGGGAAGACAAGGCATCAGATCATTGGGCACGTAGTGGCTCGTGCTATATTACACATTCTTGGAAATCCTCTTTGGAGATGACGTCGTTGGGAGACGTATCGGAGCCAAGGCTGAGGGCAGGCAGGTATGCAACTTGCTGGAGATAGAATCTTGGAAGACTTTACTGGGGAAAACGCCGTTGTGCTGGGCATTTCAGCGCTGGGTACGTTGTAGACATTGCATCTGTGGTCAATGCTTTTTGCATGTTATTTTCTCAATTTCATTCATTCATTTTTTTGCATCCCATTTTTGCCTGGATCGCCCTTTCGGGTTTTCGATCCACCGGGGAAATAAATTCTTTTCAATGCCCCATTTTTGCCTGAACTGCCCTTTCGGGTTGTCAATCCAGCGGGGTGCTCATTTTTGCCTAAGCCGCCCTTTCGGGTTTTCAACTTAGCGAGCTCATTTATTTTCATGCATTTTCATTCTGTTTTTTCATTCTTGCCATTGACCACAGACTATCCTGGAGGAGAACCTGCTTGTAACATATATTGAAATAGACATCAACATACTCTCGCTCGTGCATGTTTCATTTGAATGTACCCTGTTGCTCAGGTTTGCTTTTCAAAATAGACAAAAGGTTTTCAATTTTCAAAATGTTTGTTTCAAGCATTGTCATTATCAAAATAGAAGGAAAATGATTTGTATATGGCTTTGAAAATAGAAGAAAATAGATTTTTAAACAAAAGCACAGGCTCAATTTGATGTATAAGAGTGGTGGTCAGCCGAAGGCGTGACTCCACGGATTCACAAAGCTTGGAAAATGGTAATTTTATTGGTTGGTGGTACATTGAACACAGTAATCATTACATTTCCCAAAAAACTTTGAATTCACAAGTACAGAAGCTTCAGATGAAGATGGTCATTAACAGCTGCAGATGCCCCAAGGGGGACGGTGGTTAGCCAGATATAGTTACTTGCCTTTTGTTTCAATCTCATTTTTGCATGAACCGCTGTTATACCCTGTTTTTGGACCTAAAAATACTGGGCCCAATTTCATTTCAAACTTTGTCAATTATCAAATTTCAACTGCACAGTTCAAATTGTCTCTGCCTCGCAGTATTTTCAATCACAATTTTACCTATGTTTTTCTTGCATAAAACCTTTTGAAATGTCTTTACTGGTCTTGTAAGTCATGCAAAAGTGTCTCTGAATCATTACGTTGCTTTTTTTTCACAGTTTATTTCAAAATTTGCAAAAAGTTATACAGAAGGGTATTTTGGTCATTTCCTGCAGTGGGACCCATTTTCATCCTTGTGACTGTCTCTGAGTCTTTTCAAATTGTTTTTTATTTCGTCAGTAAGCTTTGTTAATTTCATCTCAAGTTTGCATCTGAGTCAGTGTCAGAGTCTGTTTGAGTCAGTTTAGGTCATTTTTAGCCCTAGGGGCATTTTGGTCATTTCACATAAAATTTTGGCATGGGGAGGTTACTTTGAAGTACCTCATTTAGGCCATTGGTTCGTTTTAGTCCGTTTTGTCAATTTTACTTTTGTTTCGCTTTACGTTTGGTCAAATTGCGTTTTTTATTCAATTTTATTTTAATTGCATTTTGGTCCCTCAATTGAGGTTCCAAAATTGCATATTGTGTCCAAAAGTTTTTTTATCTCATTTCAGTCCTTGCTTTTATTTTTTTTAGTCCAGTCCTTCTTTTTTTTAAAAATTGCAAACAGGTCCTTCAAGTTAAATTTACAGGCAGCGTTTTTTTCAGTCCAATGCCACATGTCAGTTTCCCATTGGTTCCAATGTACACATGTCAGATTATAAATAGTGCACAGTGCCACTCAAAGCCATTAACAACTCGCCAACTCATAAACACAAAACAAATTTTCTCTTTCTCAGCAATTAGATCAAAAACAGAAAATTCTCAGAATTTCTCAAGAACACCAAGAACACAAAACCCTAACCGTTTTCCAGAAAGCAAGAATCATCAAAATTCGTTGGATTTTCCATTGATTCTCAGAGATTCCTTAGGAATCATCATCATTGAATCATCCTCTTCGCAATTCAAGGCACGGATTCACTGCAGAAGCAGCAAATTCCAGTACCGATCACGAAGAAGGTTCAGCGAGAAGAAGAGGGAAAGAAACAAGGTTCTAAACCGGCGAAGAAGATGAAGAAACAGAACCGGTGAATCACCGATTTATTTTCGGTCCAAAGAACAAGCAGAAGCATCAAAAATCAGCAAGAACAGAATCAAGTTTTCTGAAGAATCTCACAAAATCTCCAATCAAAAATTTCAGGTAAAACTCAGAATCTTTTTAAAGAAAATATAATATCACAGTTGAACCTGTAAAAACATGCAAGCAACACAGATCTAAGATTTCCAGAATTCAAAAGTGAAGCCGTAACCGTAAACACAAAATCTAGATCCATAAGGATCTAGGTTTTGAAAGCAAGAACAAGTATCAGAAAAGCCATCAAACGACGAAACGATGTAGATCTCTAAAGATCTAAATGCTTTTGTTCAAAAATCAAAGAAAACATTTCAAGACCGTATGAAATTTTCTAGATCTGCGTCGTTTCGAGTTGCTTTTGAAAAGATAATTGCCAGATTCTTGATTAGGGTTTAAAAACGATTGGATTGGTGAAGAAATTTTGGCATTCTGGAAATTTTAGGTCACCGGAGCTCATGAACTCGCCGGAGAAGATGAAGCTTCCGGCGGACCTTCAAGGTCTCCGCCGTGGCTTCATCCTCACCGGCGATGAGGGTTAGAGAGAGGCGAGAGAGGAGTGAAGCTTAGAGAGAGAAATAGATGGAAGAAATGGACTGGACCGGCGTCTACGTCCTTATATAGACGTTTGAACCGGTCCGGTTTATTTTGCTTCCATTTTGAACCATAGGATCTAGGGTTTCTTTTGTTGAATGGCTGTGATGCGTTGTTACTGTATGCTTGATTTATGTTACCATGCGCTGCGTGTTTTGAACCGTTAGATCTGGATCCGGATCAATCCAACGCCTCTGAGGCCTTTGGATGATCCAGGTCCAGTCTGTTTTGGGTTTTGGTTTGGGCCTCAGTTTTCTTTCACGTTTTTTTGCTTTTTTTACTATTTGCACTGTTTTTCTTTGCTATTTGAACCAATGTCTTGATTAAAATTGTGATAAAATTCCTAGAAAATTCATATATGTTTCTTGATATTTTCTTAGTGTTTTTATGACATTTTTTGCACATTAAGGATCTATGAAATTTCTGTATAATTAATTCATAGCATTTTAATTCTCTTTGAATTATTTGTTATGGATTCTTCTTCACACATTTGTCCTTGATGTGAGAATATGTGATAAAAACTACTTGCTGTGTTAATATGAGAGATTTGTGCCTTTAATTTCATGTTGATTTGCTGTTTTGATTTGGTTCTTAAGTTCTTGATTTTATGAACAATATATGCATATTTTGAAAGATATAAAATACCAAGGTTATTCTAGAAAATATGGCATGAAACCATGCTTGCATGTTCCCAACAATTCCATGCTATAACTTGAGATAAAGAAAACTCTTTCAAAATTTGTTAAAGCATGAGAATTAGAGGCCAAGAATGTTTTAGGTTTCATACCTAATTTTTTAGGGTTTAATGTCATTTTGTTAACTTTTTGTGCCATCTTGCATGCTTTTATTTCTTAGTACTTGTTATGCTTTTTTTCTTTTCACTAACAAGTTTATTTCCATGTTTCATGCATCTCATTTAGCATTCCCTCCACCTTCTTTAGCCTAGCATTTATTTTTGCAAGTTTTAATTCCTTTAGAGATGTAATTTGTCATCATTATTTTGTAGCTTGGCAAAGGGGCCATAGAATGTATTTAGGCAATTTTTGTAATATGGACTATGGACACTATGACGCACCGACACGCACACACTCACCTTAGATGTATGCATAGGATTGTATGGTTAGATAAACGTTTAGGTTTTAAACCCTTAGAGAAAATCCATCTTTTTCCAAAAAAACAATTGAACTTCACTTCAAAAATTTTCATAATAAATATGAAGTCAACACTTCATTTTTTTCCTTTCTTTTTTTCTTAAGAAAAAATTCAATTCATCTTAACCATTTAGACTTTCTTTCTAATCACTAATCAAACCTCACTTTTTTGCTAAATCTAACGCTCATGAAGCCTCCCAATCTCCATCTTCAAAACCTTTTTTCAAAACTTAAAATCAAACAATTAAAACAAAAAACAAGTTTTTTTAGCAAGAACTACGAACGGTTTTGATCCCTTAAAAGGGTACGTAGGCAATGAGTCAAAACTCATCCAAGCCGAAATAAAAAATCAAAATCCTACTTCTTCTCTCCCCCCATTCTTAACTAAATAAACCTCCCATTTTCAAAAGTAAGTAAATATAAGCGTGAATAATAGACTTAGGAAAACGGCTCCTATAGAGGACTATAGTTACTCCGGGTGCCTAACACCTTCCCGTAGTAAAACCGACCCCCGAACTTAGAATCTAAGGGTTTTTTCTCAATTTTTCCCTTCCCAAGAAAAAAGAGAGATATCAACGGTCAAAAGGTTCAAGTCCAATTAATGGCTTGGCACCCAAAAACCATGATAACAGAAATGGCGACTTCACTGGGGATTCTTTTTAGCGGGTCGCGCCTAGTTTTCCTTAGTTTATACTTACGCTTTATTTTATTGCTTACATATGTGAATATTTGTTTACTTTCATTCAACGTGTGGGGTGAGAATATCAAAAGTCCTAACCCGGGCTGAGTGAACTTATGTTTAGGTAGAGATATAATCGACAATTCGATCCGGGGGTTGCCTCGTGTATTGGATTATGCGATCAATCTCACATAGCTGAGGCATTTTGAAGGTGATATTGTCGGCGTGTGTTGTCATGCTTAGGCACTTCACTTTCAATTGTTCGACGAAGCTATGAACCGTAGTTACCAAACCCATCCTAGCCTTTTTAGGACGTAGTGCGGTGGCTAAATTGAGTGTTGTCTCAAACTTTAGTCGTCACGCGATACTACACTCAAACTAGACCTTCTCACAAATAATCATGGAACGGGTGTCGTCCTGTACTACCATGATATATGTGAGAGAGGTTGCAGTTTGGGAACTGTGTTAGAACCTTGGTTACTACTATCCAAAGCCTTAGTTCACCGGACGCCGTGTCCATCCGTGGCCTTGTTACTTTGAATCTCAACCCACATTGTAACTAAACAACACAATCATGCATACATGCATTCATGCATAAACATTTTTCATGCATTCATCGAAGGGTTTAAACAAATGAGAATTTTTGTAAATAATCACAGGTATGAAGAAGACTAAGTGCTACAAGTTCAAGGAAGTGGATTTGGTCAGTTTGAGAGAGTTGGCACTCAAGGTCAAGAGTCAAACAGGGTTCCGACTCCGGTATGGGGGATTGCTTACTTTGCTCCGAACCGATGTGGACGAGAAGCTAGTGCACACTCTGGTGCAATTTTATGATCCGAGCTTCCGCTGCTTCACTTTCCCGGACTTCCAGTTGGTTCCTACTCTCGAGGCTTACTCCAATCTAGTGGGTTTACCTATAGCCGAGAAGACGCCTTTCACCGGTCCCGGGACTTCTCTTACTCCTCTGGTTATCGCTAAGGATCTCTACCTCAAGACTTCCGACGTCTCCAACCATCTTATTACCAAGTCTCACATCCGGGGGTTCACTTCAAAGTATCTTCTTGATCAGGCTAATCTCAGTACTACTCGTCAGGATACACTCGAGGCTATTCTTGCTTTGCTTATCTACGGGCTCATTCTCTTTCCGAACCTCGACAACTTTGTGGACATGAATGCTATCGAGATCTTTCATTCCAAGAACCCGGTTCCCACTTTGCTAGCGGATACCTACCATGCCATTCATGACAGGACTCTCAAGGGCCGTGGATATATTCTTTGCTGCACATCTCTTCTGTATAGGTGGTTTATTTCGCACCTTCCGAGTTCCTTCCATGACAACTCGGAGAACTGGTCCTACTCTCAGCGGATTATGGCCCTCACTCCTAATGAGGTCGTCTGGCTCACTCCCGCCTCTCAAGCCAAGGAAATTATCATGGGTTGTGGAGACTTTCTCAATGTACCTCTTCTTGGAACCCGTGGAGGAATTAACTACAACCCCGAGCTTGCTATGAGACAGTTCGGTTTCCCTATGAAGTCGAAGCCCATCAATCTTGCCACATCTCCAGAGTTCTTCTTCTACATGAATGCTCCCACCGGACAAAGGAAAGCTTTCATAGACGCTTGGTCCA
Organism: Medicago truncatula; assembly: GCF_003473485.1. Classification (NCBI taxonomy): domain Eukaryota; kingdom Viridiplantae; phylum Streptophyta; class Magnoliopsida; order Fabales; family Fabaceae; genus Medicago; species Medicago truncatula. The sequence goes on from NC_053049.1 coordinate 4,765,527, forward strand.
AGGTTCGAAGGAAGAGTGTGAAGCATCTAGGTGTGAGATCCGGTGTCGCTCATGAGGCCTATACTCAGTGGGTGATAGATCGAGCTGAGGAGATTGGTATGCCTTATCCAGCTATGAGATACGTGTCTTCGTCTACTCCATCTATGCCTCTACCTCTACTCCCCGCGACTCAGGATATGTATCAGGAGCATCTAGCTATGGAGAGTCGTGAGAAGCAAGTGTGGAAAGCTCGGTACAATCAAGCCGAGAATCTAATCATGACTTTGGATGGTAGAGATGAGCAGAAGACTCATGAGAATCTGATGTTGAAGAAAGAGCTAGCTAAAGCCCGGAGGGAGTTGGAAGAGAAAGACGAGCTGCTTATGAGGGATTCCAAGAAAGCTCGAGGACGACGAGATTTCTTTGACAGATACTGTGATTCAGATTCCGAGTCCGATGATCTTCCGACTACTTCCTATGCTTGAGAGCTCTATTTGTTTACCTTGTTGAAAATGTTGTGTAATTTTGTTTATTTGCAAGATTTCTAATTTGTTTTAAAATCCTTCGATGAAAAAATAAGTCTTTTGCATTTGCATTTGCATATCATGCATCATATGCATCATGCATTGGTCACAAAGGCTTCCAAGTGCTCACTATCTCCTGGTTCCTCTGCCGCAGTGTGAAAAGTGGCTCGTGCTCAGAGAGTTTACGAACCAGATAGAATTGATCGAACCAGAGAATACAGAAGAAAGAAAAGGGCTATGGAAGAAGAGAACGCTCAGCTTCGCACCGAGTTAGCCTCTCTAAAGGAGGAATTGGCTAAAGCTAATGACGTCATGACTGCTCTACTAGCTGCTCAAGAGCAATCAGCTACAGCTATCCCTACAACCACAGCTGCACCAGTAACTACAAGCGTGCTCCCTACCACTTCTGCAGACAACCGCTTTACTATGCCAGTGGGGTTTCCGTATGGGCTTCCGCCGTTCTTCACTCCCGTTGCTACAGCAAGCACCTCGGGCACTGCTAACAATGTTCTGATCCCTGCAACAAATGCCGCTTCCATCGTTGCTACTTTGCCACAAACAACAGTAGCTGTCACTGAGCCTCTGGTACACACTCTGCCTCAAGGTATTAACATCAACACACAGCACAGAAGCATCCCCGTAACCAAGACTATGGAAGAGATGATGGAGGAACTTGCTAAAGAACTCCGTCACGAGATCCAGGCCAATCGAGGGAATGCAGACTCTGTCAAAACTCAAGACCTTTGCTTAGTGTCAAAAGTGGATGTTCCTAAAAAGTTCAAGATTCCGGACTTCGACCGGTACAACGGGCTAACTTGTCCTCAAAATCACATCATCAAATACGTCCGGAAGATGGGCAATTACAAAGACAATGATTCCCTTATGATCCACTGTTTTCAGGATAGTCTGATGGAGGATGCCGCAGAGTGGTATACTAGTTTGAGTAAGAATGACATCCACACCTTTGATGAGTTAGCCACCGCTTTCAAGAGCCATTATGGGTTTAACACTCGACTGAGGCCAAATAGGGAGTTTCTCAGGTCCCTATCTCAGAAGAAGGAGGAAAGTTTCCGTGAATATGCGCAAAGGTGGAGAGGGGCGGCTGCCCGTATCACTCCTGCTTTAGATGAGGAAGAAATGACCCAGACGTTCTTAAAGACGTTGAAGAAAGATTATGTTGAGAGGATGATCATCGCTGCCCCGAACAACTTTTCGGAGATGGTCACCATGGGAACCCGTCTTGAGGAAGCCGTCAGGGATGGAATCATTGTGTTTGAGAAAGCTGAATCTTCTACGAATGCGTCGAAGAGATATGGTAATGGACACCACAAGAAGAAAGAAACGGAAGTGGGGATGGTGTCAGCTGGAGCCGGTCAATCAATGGCTACTGTTGCTCCTATCAATGCAGCTCAAATGCCTCCGTCATACCCGTATATTCCGTATTCTCAGCATCCGTTCTTCCCACCGTTTTATCATCAGTACCCTTTGCCGCCGGGCCAGCCTCAAGTGCCCGTCAATGCGATTGCCCAACAGATGAAACAACAGATGCCGGTTCAACAACAACAACAAAATCAGCAAGCTAGACCAACTTTTCCTCCTATACCAATGTTGTATGCTGAGTTGCTTCCAACTTTACTCCAGAGAGGACATTGTACAACTAGACAGGGTAAGCCCCCACCTGATCCGTTGCCTCCAAGGTTCAGGTCTGATCTCAAATGTGACTTTCATCAAGGTGCCTTAGGTCATGATGTCGAGGGGTGTTATGCTTTGAAGTATATCGTGAAGAAGCTCATTGATCAAGGGAAGCTGACTTTTGAGAATAATGTCCCACACGTCCTCGACAATCCTCTTCCAAATCATGCCGCTGTGAATATGATCGAAGTGTGTGAAGAAGCTCCGAGACTTGATGTCCGCAACGTCGCAACTCCTCTGGTACCTCTACACATCAAGCTGTGCAAAGCTTCTCTGTTCAATCATGATCATGCCAAGTGTCTGGGATGTCTCCGTGATCCTTTGGGTTGTTATACTGTTCAAGAAGACATCCAAAGCCTGATGAATGATAATCTTCTGACTGTCAGTGATGTTTGCGTGATTGTGCCGGTTTTTCACGATCCGCCTGTCAAGAGTACACCTTTGAAGAAGAATGCTGAGCCTTTGGTGATAAGGTTACCAGGACCAATTCCTTATGTTTCGGATAAGGCTGTTCCATACAAATACAATGCTACTATGATAGAAAATGGAGTAGAGGTGCCTCTAGCCTCCTTTGCCACAGTAAGCAATATTGCCGAAGGGACTTCTGCAGCGCTAAGAAGCGGGAAAGTCCGTCCGCCGTTATTTCAGAAGAAGGTAACTACGCCGACCATTCCACCAGTTGAAGAAGCAACTCCAACCGTGGTTTCACCCATCGCTACAGATGTGAACCAGTCCGGCAAATCCATAGAGGATTCAAACTTAGATGAGATTCTGAGAATAATAAAGAGGAGCGACTACAAGATCGTTGATCAATTGCTGCAGACTCCGTCAAAGATATCTGTATTGTCATTGCTCTTGAGCTCCGAGGCTCACAGGAATACCTTGTTGAAAGTGCTGGAGCAGGCTTATGTTGACCACGAAGTTACGGTAGATCGTTTCGGTGGCATAGTGGGAAATATTACTGCTTACAACAACCTCTGGTTTAGTGAAGAAGAGTTGCCGGAAGTGGGAAAGAGTCACAATCTGGCTTTACACATCTCGGTGAATTGTAAATCAGACATGATATCAAATGTGTTGGTGGATACCGGTTCCTCTCTCAATGTAATGCCCAAGACAACTCTAGATCAGTTGAGCTACCGTGGGACCCCTTTGAGAAGAAGTACTTTCTTGGTCAAAGCTTTTGACGGATCTCGAAAGAATGTGCTGGGAGAGATAGACTTGCCGATAACCATTGGCCCTGAGAATTTCTTGGTTACTTTCCAAGTGATGGACATTAATGCATCCTACAGTTGCCTGCTGGGAAGACCGTGGATACACGATGCAGGTGCAGTTACTTCCACCTTACATCAGAAGTTGAAATTTGTGAAGAATGGAAAACTCGTTACAATCCATGGTGAAGAAGCATACTTAGTCAGCCAATTGTCTTCTTTTTCTTGTATTGAAGCAGGGTCTGCTGAAGGGACTGCTTTCCAGGGTTTGACCATTGAAGGTGCAGAGTCTAAGGAAGCTGGGGCTGCTATGGCTTCATTGAAGGATGCTCAGAGAGCCATTCAAGAAGGTCAGACTGCCGGCTGGGGCAAGGTGATACAGCTCTGTGAGAACAAGCGTAAAGAAGGTCTCGGGTTCTCCCCGTCATCAAGGGTTTCCTCAGGGGTCTTCCACAGTGCTGGGTTTGTTAATGCTATCTCTGAAGAAGCCACTGGATCTGGTCTCAGACCTGCATTTGTTACACCAGGAGGCATTACGACAAATTGGGATGCCATTGACATTCCATCAATCATGCATGTTTCTGAGTAATGTGTCTTGTTGCTTTAATGCCTTGTTTTCAAAATAACAATCCTCTCGCTCTGCCCAAAGCGAGAGTGATATTTTCTGTAAGGGCATGTTTGTTTCGGCATTGCCGCTGATTAATAAAATTTTGTCGTTTCTTCCACGACTACTTTTTTTTAGTGCTTTTTTCCCTTGGAAACAATGGTAATGCCAAAAAAAACCAAAACGTCTGTATTTTCTTATTAATTTCAAAAATCTGCATGAAAAAAAAAAAACTCTTTCTAAAATCATCCAATCATTATATGCAGGTTGAACCATAATAAACCCGTTGAACACAGTAATCCTGCGGTTCCTCCGAATTTTGAATTCCCTGTGTATGAAGCCGAAGATGAGGAAGGTGATGACATACCATATGAGATTACTCGGTTACTTGAGCAAGAAAAGAAAGCCATTCAACCTCATCAGGAAGAGATTGAGCTTATTAACATAGGTACCGAGGAAAACAAGCGAGAAATCAAGATTGGTGCTACTCTAGAGGAAGGGGTTAAACAGAGGATCATCCAACTCCTCCGGGAATATCCGGATATTTTTGCATGGTCCTATGAAGATATGCCAGGTCTAGACCCTATGATCGTGGAGCATCGGATCCCCACCAAGCCTGAATGCCCTCCCGTCAGGCAGAAATTGAGAAGGACTCATCCTGATATGGCTCTCAAGATTAAGAGCGAGGTTCAGAAGCAGATTGATGCGGGTTTCCTCATGACAGTTGAGTATCCCGAATGGGTTGCCAATATTGTGCCTGTGCCAAAGAAGGATGGTAAAGTTCGGATGTGTGTTGACTTCAGAGACCTGAACAAAGCCAGCCCAAAAGACAACTTTCCGTTACCTCATATTGATGTGCTTGTTGATAATACTGCTCAATCTAAGGTGTTCTCCTTCATGGACGGTTTTTCCGGTTATAATCAGATCAAGATGTCTCCTGAAGATAGAGAAAAGACATCTTTTATCACTCCATGGGGTACTTTCTGCTACAAAGTGATGCCATTCGGTCTAATTAATGCTGGTGCTACCTACCAAAGGGGAATGACTACTTTGTTTCATGACATGATTCACAAAGAAGTTGAGGTATATGTGGATGACATGATTGTGAAGTCAGCAGATGAAGAGCAGCATGTTGAATATTTAACAAAGATGTTTGAAAGGTTGAGAAAATACAAGCTGCGATTGAATCCCAACAAATGTACATTCGGTGTCAGGTCCGGAAAGTTATTAGGCTTCATTGTCAGCCAAAAGGGCATTGAAGTCGATCCTGATAAAGTCCGGGCCATCCGAGAAATGCCAGCTCCACGGACAGAGAAGCAAGTCAGAGGTTTCTTGGGACGTTTGAATTACATCTCCCGATTCATATCTCATATGACTGCAACCTGCGGGCCGATCTTCAAGCTACTTAGAAAGAACCAGCCTGTTGTATGGAATGATGAATGCCAAGAAGCTTTTGATAGCATCAAGAATTACTTGTTGGAACCACCTATCCTTGTCCCACCCGTGGAAGGAAGGCCTTTGATCATGTATTTGGCAGTATTTGATGAATCCATGGGATGTGTACTTGGTCAACAAGATGAAACTGGAAAGAAAGAGCATGCTATTTACTATCTAAGCAAGAAGTTCACCGATTGTGAAACTCGGTACACAATGCTTGAGAAGACTTGTTGTGCTTTGGCCTGGGCCGCTAAACGCCTGCGTCATTATTTGGTGAATCATACAACTTGGTTGATATCCATAATGGATCCGATAAAGTATATCTTTGAGAAAGCGGCCGTTACTGGAAAGATTGCACGCTGGCAGATGCTGTTGTCTGAATACGATATTGTGTTCAAAACTCAAAAGGCAATCAAAGGTAGCATTCTTGCCGATCACCTTGCTTATCAACCTCTTGATGATTACCAACCAATTGAATTCGATTTCCCTGATGAAGAGATCATGTATTTGAAATCCAAAGACTGCGACGAACCGTTGATTAATGAAGGTCCAGATCCCAATAGCAAGTGGGGTTTAGTCTTTGATGGTGCTGTCAATGCTTATGGTAAGGGAATTGGGGCAGTCATTGTATCCCCGCAGGGGCATCACATTCCTTTTACCGCCAGAATCTTGTTCGAATGTACCAACAATATGGCTGAGTATGAAGCATGTATCTTTGGGATCGAGGAAGCAATTGACATGAGAATCAAACACCTCGACATCTATGGAGATTCTGCGCTCGTCATCAATCAGATAAAAGGTGAATGGGAGACACACCATGCTAATTTGATTCCTTATCGTGATTATGCGAGACGTTTGCTGACATATTTTACAAAGGTTGAGCTGCACCATATTCCTCGTGATGAGAACCAAATGGCTGATGCTCTTGCTACTCTATCCTCCATGTTTCGAGTAAACCATTGGAATGATGTGCCAATAATTAAAGTGCAACGCCTTGAAAGACCTTCGCATGTGTTTGCTATTGGGGATGTGATCGATCAGGCTGGTGAAAATGTGGTTGACTATAGACCCTGGTACTACGACATCAAACAGTTCTTGCTGAGCCGTGAGTATCCGCCGGGTGCTTCCAAACAAGATAAGAAGACCCTGAGAAGATTGGCCGGTAGATTCCTGTTAGATGGAGATATTTTGTACAAGAGGAACTATGACATGGTATTGTTAAGGTGTGTTGATGAACACGAAGCAGAGCAGTTAATGCATGATGTACATGACGGTACCTTCGGGACCCATGCTACAGGGCATACTATGTCAAGGAAGTTGTTACGAGCAGGTTACTACTGGATGGCCATGGAGCATGATTGCTACCAGTACGCCAGAAAATGCCACAAATGTCAAATCTATGCTGATAAGATTCATGTGCCTCCGCACGCTCTCAATGTTATGTCATCCCCATGGCCGTTCTCAATGTGGGGCATCGACATGATTGGAAGAATTGAACCGAAAGCTTCAAATGGTCATCGTTTCATCTTAGTGGCAATTGACTACTTCACCAAGTGGGTTGAAGCAGCATCTTATACCAATGTGACCAAGCAAGTGGTAGCTAAGTTCATCAAGAACAATATCATCTGTCGATATGGTGTTCCCAGCAAGATTATTACCGACAATGGTACCAACCTGAACAACAATGTGGTGCAAGCTCTTTGTGAAGAATTCAAAATTGAGCATCATAACTCTTCTCCTTATAGACCTCAGATGAATGGTGCAGTTGAGGCCGCCAACAAGAATATCAAAAGAATTGTCCAGAAGATGGTAACCACTTACAAGGACTGGCACGAGATGTTACCCTATGCTCTGCATGGCTACCGTACTACTGTGCGCAGTTCAACAGGGGCAACCCCTTTCTCTCTTGTATATGGTATGGAAGCAGTTTTTCCTTTGGAAGTGGAGATCCCGTCTCTCCGTGTGATCATGGAAGCAAAGTTATCTGAGGCTGAATGGTGCCAAAGCCGGTATGATCAGTTGAATTTGATTGAGGAAAAACGTATGGATGCCATGGCTCGCGGACAGTCATATCAAGCAAGAATGAAGACTGCTTTTGACAAGAAAGTCCATCCTCGAGAATTCAAGGTAGGGGAACTTGTATTGAAAAGGAGGATAAGCCAGCAACCCGACCCAAGGGGCAAGTGGACGCCTAACTATGAAGGTCCTTATGTTGTCAAGAAGGCCTTCTCCGGTGGTGCTTTAATCCTTACACACATGGATGGTGTGGAACTTCCAAATCCAGTGAATGCCGATATAGTCAAGAAATACTTCGCCTAGAAATGTGAAAAAACAGCGTGGTAGGTCGAAAACCCGAAAGGGCGGCCTAGGCAAAAATGCGCTTCCCGGTGGATCGAAAACCCGAAAGGGGGGTCCAGGCAAAAATAAGGGACAAAAAAAAAACAAATATGAAAAGCTCGCTGAGATTGTAAACAACTCAGGCAAGAATGAGCGTCTCGATGAGCCGAAAACCCGGAAGGGCGGTTCATGCAAAAATGAGATTGAAACAAAAGGCAAGTAACTATATCTGGCCAACCACCGTCCCCCTTGGGGCATCTGCAGCTGTTAATGCCTATCTTCATCAAAAGCTTCTGTACTTGTGAATTCAAAGTTTCTAAGAGCTGGCATGATTACTGTGTTCAACGTACCACCAACCAATAAAATTACCATTTTCCAAGCTTTGTAAATCCGTGGAGTCACGCCTTCGGCTGACCACCACTCTTATACATCAATTTGAGCCTGTGCTTTTGTTTGAAACTCTGTTTTCTTTTTACTTTCAAAGCTATGTACAAAAACATTTTCTTTCTATTTTGATAATGACAATGCTTGAAACAAACATTTTGAAAATTGAAAACTTTTTGTCTATTTTGAAAAGCAAACCTGAGCAACAGGGTACATTCAAATGAAACATGCATGAGTGAGAGTATGTTGATGTCTATTTCAATATGTGTTACAAGCAGGTTCTCCTCCAGGATAGTCTGTGGTCAATGGCAAGAATGAAAAAACAGAATGAAAATGCATGAAAATGGAAGGGCTCGCTAAGTCGAAAACCCGAAAGGGCGGCTTAGGCAAAAATGAGCACCCCGCTGGATTGACAACCCGAAAGGGCAGTTCAGGCAAAAATGGGGCATTGAAAAAAACTTATTTCCCCGGTGGACCGAAAACCCGAAAGGGCGATCCAGGCAAAAATGGGATGCAAAAAAAATGAATGAATGAAATTGAGAATATAACATGCAAAAAAGCATTGACCACAGATGCAATGTCTACAACATACCCAGCACAACGGCATTTTCCCCAGTCGGGTCTTCCAAGATTCTATCTCCAGCAAGTGGCATATCTACCTGCCCTCAGCTATGGTTCCGACACGTCTCCCAACGACGTCATCTCCAAAGAGGATTTCCAAGAATGTGTAATATAGCACGAGCCACTACGTGCCCAATACTCTAATGTCTTGTCTTCCCCGTGAAGTCGTGCCTACAAACTGCCAACAGTCATGCATTACAAGCATTCATACATGCATAATCATGCATATTGCGTACCCATACATTTAATGAAACTGTTATATCATCCATGCATATCACATTTCCAATATCAATATCAGTCTCAATTCAAAACTCATGACAGGTCCTTTGTCAAAACCTTGCGAGCCAATAATATCGGTCAATTTCTACCTTTCAAATCAAATCGACGTCAAGTCAATCTCAATCTATATTTTGTCAAACAAACTAATCCCCAGTGAATATGTTTCTGTTTGGTCAAGTGCCTAGTTCAAGTCCAAGAACAGCTTGTACCTATCAATTTGCTTACGTTATCGGTCGAGTGCCCAGCTCAATCCAAGAGCAGCTTGTACCTGTCAATATGTTTCCGTTTGGTCAAGTGCCTAGCTCAATCCAAGAGCAGCTTGTACCTATCTACCTGTTTGTCTCCGGTGGAGTAACCAGTTCGCATCCAAGAACAAGCTCGCACCTGTCTATTTGCCTTGCTTTCAGTCGAGTCACCAGTTCGAATTCATAAGAACAACTCGTACTTGCCAATTTTCTCTTGTTTTCAGTCGAGTCACCAGTTCGAATCCGTAAGAACAACTCGCACTTTCCAATATCCCCAAGTGAGTTACCAGTTCGAATCCATAAGAACAACTCATGTTTGTCCAGTAACCTCTATCCCCTGTGAAGTGACCAGTTCGAATCCATAAGAACAACTCGCAGTTGTCTGTTTGTTTCATCCCCGGTCAAGTGGCTAGTTCGAATCCCAGAACAGCTTGTACCTGTCCAACTTGTTTCTAGTTTCCCGTTACTCTGCTATTCACTATCTTTGTCAATGTCTACCAATCCCGCAATGGATACGACATATTTTGTTAATTCCAATCCCCATGAGGTCTTGCATTCATAATCCAAATGATGCATGGCATGCATATTATTTGAAAATGGGTAGGCGTATTTTTACGTCCAAACACAGTGCAAATGCTAATATTTAAGTATCTTCGTCCTGTCAAGCCAAAGACTCCGTCTCTTGACTCTCCAGACAAAGAAACTTAAATAGGGGCAGCTGTTATACCCTGTTTTTGGACCTAAAAATACTGGGCCCAATTTCATTTCAAACTTTGTCAATTATCAAATTTCAACTGCACAGTTCAAATTGTCTCTGCCTCGCAGTATTTTCAATCACAATTTTACCTATGTTTTTCTTGCATAAAACCTTTTGAAATGTCTTTACTGGTCTTGTAAGTCATGCAAAAGTGTCTCTGAATCATTACGTTGCTTTTTTTTCACAGTTTATTTCAAAATTTGCAAAAAGTTATACAGAAGGGTATTTTGGTCATTTCCTGCAGTGGGACCCATTTTCATCCTTGTGACTGTCTCTGAGTCTTTTCAAATTGTTTTTTATTTCGTCAGTAAGCTTTGTTAATTTCATCTCAAGTTTGCATCTGAGTCAGTGTCAGAGTCTGTTTGAGTCAGTTTAGGTCATTTTTAGCCCTAGGGGCATTTTGGTCATTTCACATAAAATTTTGGCATGGGGAGGTTACTTTGAAGTACCTCATTTAGGCCATTGGTTCGTTTTAGTCCGTTTTGTCAATTTTACTTTTGTTTCGCTTTACGTTTGGTCAAATTGCGTTTTTTATTCAATTTTATTTTAATTGCATTTTGGTCCCTCAATTGAGGTTCCAAAATTGCATATTGTGTCCAAAAGTTTTTTTATCTCATTTCAGTCCTTGCTTTTATTTTTTTTAGTCCAGTCCTTCTTTTTTTTAAAAATTGCAAACAGGTCCTTCAAGTTAAATTTACAGGCAGCGTTTTTTTCAGTCCAATGCCACATGTCAGTTTCCCATTGGTTCCAATGTACACATGTCAGATTATAAATAGTGCACAGTGCCACTCAAAGCCATTAACAACTCGCCAACTCATAAACACAAAACAAATTTTCTCTTTCTCAGCAATTAGATCAAAAACAGAAAATTCTCAGAATTTCTCAAGAACACCAAGAACACAAAACCCTAACCGTTTTCCAGAAAGCAAGAATCATCAAAATTCGTTGGATTTTCCATTGATTCTCAGAGATTCCTTAGGAATCATCATCATTGAATCATCCTCTTCGCAATTCAAGGCACGGATTCACTGCAGAAGCAGCAAATTCCAGTACCGATCACGAAGAAGGTTCAGCGAGAAGAAGAGGGAAAGAAACAAGGTTCTAAACCGGCGAAGAAGATGAAGAAACAGAACCGGTGAATCACCGATTTATTTTCGGTCCAAAGAACAAGCAGAAGCATCAAAAATCAGCAAGAACAGAATCAAGTTTTCTGAAGAATCTCACAAAATCTCCAATCAAAAATTTCAGGTAAAACTCAGAATCTTTTTAAAGAAAATATAATATCACAGTTGAACCTGTAAAAACATGCAAGCAACACAGATCTAAGATTTCCAGAATTCAAAAGTGAAGCCGTAACCGTAAACACAAAATCTAGATCCATAAGGATCTAGGTTTTGAAAGCAAGAACAAGTATCAGAAAAGCCATCAAACGACGAAACGATGTAGATCTCTAAAGATCTAAATGCTTTTGTTCAAAAATCAAAGAAAACATTTCAAGACCGTATGAAATTTTCTAGATCTGCGTCGTTTCGAGTTGCTTTTGAAAAGATAATTGCCAGATTCTTGATTAGGGTTTAAAAACGATTGGATTGGTGAAGAAATTTTGGCATTCTGGAAATTTTAGGTCACCGGAGCTCATGAACTCGCCGGAGAAGATGAAGCTTCCGGCGGACCTTCAAGGTCTCCGCCGTGGCTTCATCCTCACCGGCGATGAGGGTTAGAGAGAGGCGAGAGAGGAGTGAAGCTTAGAGAGAGAAATAGATGGAAGAAATGGACTGGACCGGCGTCTACGTCCTTATATAGACGTTTGAACCGGTCCGGTTTATTTTGCTTCCATTTTGAACCATAGGATCTAGGGTTTCTTTTGTTGAATGGCTGTGATGCGTTGTTACTGTATGCTTGATTTATGTTACCATGCGCTGCGTGTTTTGAACCGTTAGATCTGGATCCGGATCAATCCAACGCCTCTGAGGCCTTTGGATGATCCAGGTCCAGTCTGTTTTGGGTTTTGGTTTGGGCCTCAGTTTTCTTTCACGTTTTTTTGCTTTTTTTACTATTTGCACTGTTTTTCTTTGCTATTTGAACCAATGTCTTGATTAAAATTGTGATAAAATTCCTAGAAAATTCATATATGTTTCTTGATATTTTCTTAGTGTTTTTATGACATTTTTTGCACATTAAGGATCTATGAAATTTCTGTATAATTAATTCATAGCATTTTAATTCTCTTTGAATTATTTGTTATGGATTCTTCTTCACACATTTGTCCTTGATGTGAGAATATGTGATAAAAACTACTTGCTGTGTTAATATGAGAGATTTGTGCCTTTAATTTCATGTTGATTTGCTGTTTTGATTTGGTTCTTAAGTTCTTGATTTTATGAACAATATATGCATATTTTGAAAGATATAAAATACCAAGGTTATTCTAGAAAATATGGCATGAAACCATGCTTGCATGTTCCCAACAATTCCATGCTATAACTTGAGATAAAGAAAACTCTTTCAAAATTTGTTAAAGCATGAGAATTAGAGGCCAAGAATGTTTTAGGTTTCATACCTAATTTTTTAGGGTTTAATGTCATTTTGTTAACTTTTTGTGCCATCTTGCATGCTTTTATTTCTTAGTACTTGTTATGCTTTTTTTCTTTTCACTAACAAGTTTATTTCCATGTTTCATGCATCTCATTTAGCATTCCCTCCACCTTCTTTAGCCTAGCATTTATTTTTGCAAGTTTTAATTCCTTTAGAGATGTAATTTGTCATCATTATTTTGTAGCTTGGCAAAGGGGCCATAGAATGTATTTAGGCAATTTTTGTAATATGGACTATGGACACTATGACGCACCGACACGCACACACTCACCTTAGATGTATGCATAGGATTGTATGGTTAGATAAACGTTTAGGTTTTAAACCCTTAGAGAAAATCCATCTTTTTCCAAAAAAACAATTGAACTTCACTTCAAAAATTTTCATAATAAATATGAAGTCAACACTTCATTTTTTTCCTTTCTTTTTTTCTTAAGAAAAAATTCAATTCATCTTAACCATTTAGACTTTCTTTCTAATCACTAATCAAACCTCACTTTTTTGCTAAATCTAACGCTCATGAAGCCTCCCAATCTCCATCTTCAAAACCTTTTTTCAAAACTTAAAATCAAACAATTAAAACAAAAAACAAGTTTTTTTAGCAAGAACTACGAACGGTTTTGATCCCTTAAAAGGGTACGTAGGCAATGAGTCAAAACTCATCCAAGCCGAAATAAAAAATCAAAATCCTACTTCTTCTCTCCCCCCATTCTTAACTAAATAAACCTCCCATTTTCAAAAGTAAGTAAATATAAGCGTGAATAATAGACTTAGGAAAACGGCTCCTATAGAGGACTATAGTTACTCCGGGTGCCTAACACCTTCCCGTAGTAAAACCGACCCCCGAACTTAGAATCTAAGGGTTTTTTCTCAATTTTTCCCTTCCCAAGAAAAAAGAGAGATATCAACGGTCAAAAGGTTCAAGTCCAATTAATGGCTTGGCACCCAAAAACCATGATAACAACCGCCCTTCCGGGTTTTCGGCTCATCGAGACGCTCATTCTTGCCTGAGTTGTTTACAATCTCAGCGAGCTTTTCATATTTGTTTTTTTTTTGTCCCTTATTTTTGCCTGGACCGCCCTTTCGGGTTTTCGATCCACCGGGAAGCGCATTTTTGCCTAGGCCGCCCTTTCGGGTTTTCGACCTACCACGCTGTTCTTTTCATATTTCTAGGCAAAGTATTTCTTGACTATATCAGCATTCACTGGATTTGGAAGTTCTACACCATCCATGTGTGTAAGAATTAAAGCACCACCGGAGAAGGCCTTCTTGACAACATAAGGACCTTCATAGTTAGGCGTCCACTTGCCCCTTGGGTCGGGTTGCTGGCTTACCCTCCTTTTCAATACAAGTTCCCCTTCCTTGAATTCTCGAGGATGGACTTTCTTGTCAAAAGCAGTCTTCATTCTTGCTTGATACGATTGTCCACGAGCCATGGCATCCATACGTTTTTCCTCAATCAAATTCAACTGGTCATACCGGCTCTGGCACCATTCAGCCTCTGATAACTTTGCTTCCATGATCACACGGAGAGACGGGATCTCCACTTCCAAAGGAAGAACTGCTTCCATACCATATACAAGAGAGAAAGGGGTTGCCCCGGTTGAACTGCGCACTGTAGTACGGTAGCCATGCAGAGCATAGGGTAACATCTCATGCCAGTCCTTGTAAGTGGTTACCATCTTCTGGATGATTCTCTTGATATTCTTATTGGCGGCCTCAACTGCACCATTCATCTGAGGTCTATAAGGAGAAGAGTTATGATGCTCAATTTTGAATTCTTCACAAAGAGCTTGCACCACATTGTTGTTCAGGTTGGTACCATTGTCGGTAATAATCTTACTGGGAACACCATATCGGCAGATGATGTTGTTCTTGATAAACTTAGCTACCACTTGCTTGGTCACATTGGTATAAGATGCTGCTTCAACCCATTTGGTGAAGTAGTCAATTGCCACTAAGATGAAACGATGACCATTTGAAGCCTTCGGTTCAATTCTTCCAATCATGTCGATGCCCCACATTGAGAACGGCCATGGGGATGAAATAACATTGAGAGCGTGCGGAGGCACATGAATCTTATCAGCATAGATTTGACATTTGTGGCATTTTCTGGCGTATTGGTAGCAATCATGCTCCATGGCCATCCAGTAGTAACCTGCCCGTAACAACTTCCTCGACATAGTATGCCCTGTAGCATGGGTCCCGAAGGTACCGTCATGTACATCATGCATTAACTGCTCCGCTTCATGTTCATCAACACATCTTAACAGTACCATGTCATAGTTCCTCTTGTACAGAATATCCCCATCTAACAGGAATCTACCAGCCAATCTTCTCAAGGTCTTCTTGTCTTGTTTGGAAGCACCCGGCGGATACTCACGGCTCAGCAAGAACTGTTTGATGTCGTAGTACCAGGGTTTATAGTCAACCACATTTTCGCCAGCCTGATCGATCACATCCCCAATAGCAAACACATGTGAAGGTCTTTCAAGGCGTTGCACTTTAATTACTGGCACATCATTCCAATGGTTTACTCGAAACATGGAGGATAGAGTAGCAAGAGCATCAGCCATTTGGTTCTCATCACGAGGAATATGATGCAGCTCAACCTTTGTAAAATATGTCAGAAGACGTCTCGCATAATCACGATAAGGAATCAACTTAGCATGGTGGGTCTCCCATTCACCCTTTATCTGATTGATGACGAGCGCAGAATCTCCATAGATGTCGAGGTGTTTGATTCTCATGTCAATTGCTTCCTCGATCCCAAAGATACATGCTTCATACTCAGCCATGTTGTTTGTACATTCGAACAGAATCCGGGCGGTAAAAGGAATGTGATGCCCCTGCGGGGATACAATGACTGCCCCAATTCCTTTACCATAAGCATTGACAGCACCATCAAAGACTAAACCCCACTTGCTATTGGGATCTGGACCTTCATCAATCAACGGTTCTTCGCAGTCTTTGGATTTCAAATACATGATCTCTTCATCGGGGAAATCGAACTCAATTGGTTGATAATCATCAAGAGGTTGGTAAGCAAGATGATCGGCAAGAATGCTACCTTTGATTGCCTTTTGAGTTTTGAACACAATATCGTATTCAGACAACAGCATCTGCCAGCGTGCAATCTTTCCAGTAACAGCAGCTTTCTCAAAGATATACTTTATCGGATCCATTCTGGATATCAACCAAGTTGTATGATTCACCAAATAATGACGCAGGCGTTTAGCGGCCCAGGCCAAAGCACAACAAGTCTTCTCAAGCATTGTATACCGAGTTTCACAATCGGTGAACTTCTTGCTTAGATAGTAGATAGCATGTTCTTTCTTTCCAGTCTCATCTTGTTGACCAAGTACGCATCCCATGGATTCATCAAATACTGCCAAATACATAATCAAAGGCCTTCCTTCCACGGGTGGGACAAGGATAGGTGGTTCCAGCAGGTAATTCTTGATGCTATCAAAAGCTTCTTGGCATTCATCATTCCATACAACAGGCTGGTTCTTTCTAAGTAGCTTGAAGATCGGCCCGCAGGTTGCAGTCATATGAGATATGAATCGGGAGATGTAATTCAAACGTCCCAAGAAACCTCTGACTTGCTTCTCTGTCTGTGGAGCTGGCATTTCTCGGATGGCCCGGACTTTATCAGGATCGACTTCAATGCCCTTTTGGCTGACAATGAAGCCTAATAACTTTCCGGACCTGACACCGAATGTACATTTGTTGGGATTCAATCGCAGCTTGTATTTTCTTAACCTTTCAAACATCTTTGTTAAATATTCAACATGCTGCTCCTCATCTGCTGACTTCACAATCATGTCATCCACATATACCTCAACTTCTTTGTGAATCATGTCATGAAACAGAGTGGTCATTCCCCTTTGATAGGTAGCACCAGCATTGATTAGGCCGAATGGCATCACTTTGTAGCAGAAAGTCCCCCATGGAGTGATAAAAGATGTCTTTTCTCTATCTTCAGGAGACATTTTGATCTGATTATAACCAGAAAAACCGTCCATGAAGGAGAACACCTTAGATTGAGCAGTATTATCAACAAGCACATCAATATGAGGTAATGGAAAGTTGTCTTTTGGACTGGCTTTGTTCAGGTCTCTGAAGTCAACACACATCCGGACTTTACCATCCTTCTTTGGCACAGGCACAATATTGGCAACCCATTCAGGATACTCAACTGTCATGAGGAAACCCGCATCAATTTGCTTTTGAACCTCGCTCTTAATCTTGAGAGCCATATCAGGATGAGTCCTTCTCAATTTCTGCCTGACGGGAGGACATTCAGGCTTGGTGGGAATCCGATGCTCCACGATCATAGGGTCTAGACCTGGCATATCTTCATACGACCATGCAAAAATATCCGGATATTCCCGGAGGAGTTGGATAATCTTCTGTTTAACCCCTTCCTCTAGAGTAGCACCAATCTTGATTTCTTGCTTGTTTTCCTCGGTACCTATGTTGATAAGCTCAATCTCTTCCTGGTGAGGCTGAATGGCTTTCTTTTCTTGCTCAAGTAACCGAGTAATCTCATATGGTATATCATCACCTTCCTTATCTTCGGCTTCATACACAGGGAAATCAAAACTTGGAGGAACCGTAGGATTACTGTGTTCAACAGGTTTATTATGGTTCAGCCTGCATATAATGATTGGATGATTTTAGAAATAGTTTCTTTTTCATGCAGATTTTTGAAATTAATAAGAAAAATACAGACGTTTTGGTTTTTTCTGGCATTACCATTGTTTCCAAGGGAAAAACACTTAAAAAAAAAAGTAGTCGTGGAAGAAACGACAAAATTTTATTAATCAACGGCAATGCCGAAACAAACGTGCCCTTACAGAAAATATCACTCTCGCTTTGGGCAGAGCGAGAGGATTGTTATTTTGAAAACAAAGCATTAAAGCAACAAGACACATTACTCAGAAACATGCATGATTGAAGGAATGTCAATGGCATCCCAATCTCTCGCAATGCCTCCTGGTGTAAAAAATACAGGCCTGAGACCAGATCCAGTGGCTTCTTCAGAGATAGCATTAACAAACCCTGCACTGTGGAAGACTCCCGAGGAAACCCTTGATGACGGGGAGAACCCGAGACCTTCTTTACGCTTGTTCTCACAGAGCTGTATCACCTTGCCCCAGCCGGCAGTCTGACCTTCTTGGATGGCTCTCTGAGCATCCTTCAATGAAGCCATAGCAGCCCCAGCTTCCTTAGACTCTGCACCTTCAATGGTCAAACCTTGGAAAGCAGTCCCTTCAGCAGACCCTGCTTCAATACAAGAAAAAGAAGACAATTGGCTGACTAAGTATGCTTCTTCACCATGGATTGTAACGAGTTTTCCATTCTTCACAAATTTCAACTTCTGATGTAAGGTGGAAGTAACCGCACCTGCATCGTGTATCCACGGTCTTCCCAGCAGGCAACTGTAGGATGCATTAATGTCCATCACTTGGAAAGTAACCAAGAAATTCTCAGGGCCAATGGTTATCGGCAAGTCTATCTCTCCCAGCACATTCTTTCGAGATCCATCAAAAGCTTTGACCAAGAAAGTACTTCTCCTCAACGGGGTCCCATGGTAGCTCAACTGGTCTAGAGTCGTCTTGGGCATTACATTGAGAGAGGAACCGGTATCCACCAACACATTTGATATCATGTCTGATTTACAATTTACCGAGATGTGCAAAGCCAGATTGTGACTCTTTCCCACTTCCGGCAACTCTTCTTCACTAAACCAGAGGTTGTTACAAGCAGTAATATTTCCCACTATGCCACCGAAACGATCTACCGTAACCTCGTGGTCAACATAAGCCTGCTCCAGCACTTTCAACAAGGTATTCCTGTGAGCCTCGGAGCTCAAGAGCAATGACAATACAGATATCTTCGAAGGAGTCTGCAGCAATTGATCAACGATCTTGTAGTCGCTCCTCTTTATTATTCTCAGAATCTCATCTAAATTCGAATCCTCTATAGACTTGCCTGGCTGATTCATATCTGTAGCAATGGGTGAAACAACGGTTGGAGTTGCTTCTTCAACTTGTGGAGTGATTGGCGTAGCTACCTTCTTCTGAAATAATGGCGGACGAACCTTCCCGCTTCTTAGTGCTGCAGAAGTCCCTTCGGCAATATTACTTACTGTGGCAAAGGAGGCTAGAGGCACCTCTACTCCATTTTCTATCATAGTAGCATTGTACTTGTATGGCACTGCCTTGTCCGAAACATAAGGAATTGGTCCTGGCAACCTTATCACCAAAGGCTCAGCACACTTCTTCAAAGGTACACTCTTGACAGGCGGATCGTGAAAAACTGGCACAATCACGCAAACATCACTGACAGTCAGAAGATTATCATTCATCAAGCTTTGGATGTCGTCTTGAACAGCATGGCAACCCAAAGGATCACGGAGGCATCCTAGACACTTGGCATGATCATGGCTGAACAGAGAAGCTTTGCACAGCTTGATGTGCAGAGGCACCAGAGGAGTTGCGACGTTGCGGACATCAAGTCTAGGAACTTCCTCACACACTTCGATCATATTCACAGCGGCATGATTTGGAAGAGGATTTTCAAGGACATGTGGAACATTATTCTCAAAAGTCAGCTTTCCCTGATCAATGAGCTTCTTCACGATATACTTCAAAGCATAACACCCCTCGACATCATGACCTAAGGCACCTTGATGAAAATCACATTTGAGATCAGACCTGAACCTTGGAGGCAACGGGTCCGGTGGGGGCTTGCCCTGCCTAGTCGTGCAGTGTCCTCTCTGGAGTAAAGTTGGAAGCAACTCAGCATACAACATTGGTATAGGAGGAAAAGTTGGTCTGGTATATTGCTGCTGCTGTTGTTGTTGTTGTTGTTGTTGAACCGGCAACTGTTGTTTCATCTGTTGGGCAATTGCATTGACGGGCACTTGAGGTTGACCCGGTGGCAGAGGGTACTGATGATAAAACGGTGGGAAGAAAGGATGCTGAGAATACGGCATATATGGGTATGACGGAGGCATTTGAGCTGCATTGATAGGTGCAACAGTAGCCATGGATTGACCGGCTCCAGCTGACACCATCCCCACTTCCGTTTCTTTCTTCTTGTGGTGTCCATTACCATACCTCTTCGATGCACTCGTAGAAGATTCAGCTTTCTCAAACACAATGATTCCATCCCTGACTGCTTCCTCAAGACGGGTTCCCATAGTGACCATCTCCGAAAAGTTGTTCGGGGCAGCGATGATCATCCTCTCAACGTAATCTTTCTTCAACGTCTTTAAGAACGTCTAGGTCATTTCTTCTTCATCTAAAGCAGGAGTGATACGGGCAGCTGCCCCTCTCCACCTTTGCGCATATTCACGGAAACTTTCCTCCTTTTTCTGAGATAGGGACCTGAGGAACTCCCTATTCGGCTTCAAACGAGTGTTAAACCCGTAGTGGCTCTTGAAAGCAGCGGCTAATTCATCAAAGGTATGGATGTCATTCTTGCTCAAACTAGTATACCACTCAGCGGCATCCTCCATCAAACTATCCTGAAAACAGTGGATCATAAGGGAATCATTGTCTTTGTAATTGCCCATCTTTCGGACGTATTTGATGATGTGGTTTTGAGGGCAAGTTAGCCCGTTGTACCGGTCGAAATCCGGAATTTTGAACTTTTTAGGAACATCCACTTTTGACACTAAGCAAAGATCTTGAGTTTTGAAAAAGTCCGCATTCCCTCGATTGGCCTTGATCTCATGACGGAGTTCTTTAGCAAGTTCCTCCATCATCTCTTCCATGGTCTTGGTTACGGGGATACTTCCGTGCTGTGTGTTGATGTTAACACCTTGGGGCAGGGTATGCACAAGAGGCTCAGTGACAGCCGCTGTTGTTTGTGGCAAAGTAGCATTGATGGAGGCAGCATTTGTTGCAGAGATCAGAACATTGTTAGCAGTGCTCGAAGTGCCCGCTGCAGTACTGGGAGTGAAGAACGGTGGAAGCCCATACGGAAACCCCACTGGCATAGCAAAGCGAGTGTCCGCAGAAGTGGTTGGGAGCACGCTTGTAGTCACCGGTGCAGCTGTGGTTGTAGGGATAGCTGTAGCTGATTGCTCTTGAGCAGCTAGCAGAGCAGTCATGACGTCATTAGCTTTAGCCAATTCTTCCCTTAGAGTGGCTAATTCGGTGCGAAGCTGAGCGTTCTCTTCTTCCATAGCCCTTTTCTTTCTTCTGTATTCTCTGGTTCGATCAATTCTATCAGGTTCGTAAATCTTCTGAGCACGAGCCACTTTTCACACTGAGGCAGAGAAACCAGGAGATAGTGAGCACTTGGAAGCCTTTGTGACCAATGCATGATGCATATGATGCATGATATGCAAATGCAAATGCAAAAGACTTATTTTTTCATCGAAGGAATTTTAAACAAATTAGAAATCTTGCAAATAATCAAAACTACATAGCATTCTCAAAAGAAAGACTTTGAAATTTCAACAAGATAAACGAATGAGGCCCTCAAGCATAGGAAGTAGTCGGAGCATCGTCGGACTCGGAATCTGAATCACAGTATCTGGCAAAGAAGTCTCGTCGTCCTCGGGCTCTCTTGGAATCCCTCATAAGCAGCTCGTCTTTCTCTTCCAATTCCCTCCGGGCCTTAGCTAGTTCTTTCTTTAACATTAGATTCTCATGAGTCTTCTGCTCATCTCTACCATCCAAAGTCATGATTAGATTCTCGGCTTGATTGTACCGAGCTTTCCACACTTGCTTCTCACGACTCTCCATAGCTAGATGCTCCTGATACATATCCTGAGTCGTGGGAAGTAGAGGTAGAGGCATATATGGAGTGGACGAAGATACGTATCTCATAGCTGGATAAGGCATACCAATCTCCTCAGCTCGATCTATCACCCACTGAGTATAGGCTTCAAGAGCGACACCGGATCTCACACCTAGATGCCTCACACTTTTCCTTCGAACCTTGGACCAAGCATCCACGAAAGCTTTCCTTTGTCCGGTAGGAGCATTCGTGTAGAAGAAGAACTCTGGAGATGTAGCAAGATTGATGGGCTTTGACTTCATAGGGAAACCAAACTGTCTCATAGCAAGCTCGGGGTTGTAGTTGATTCCTCCACGGGTACCAAGAAGAGGTACATTGAGAAAGTCTCCACAACCCATAATGATTTCCTTCACCTGAGCGGCCGGAGTGAGCCAGACGACCTCATTAGGAGTGAGGGCCATAATCCGCTGCGAGTAGGACCAGTTTTCCGAGTTGTCATGGAAGGAACTCGGAAGGTGCGAAATAAACCACCTATACAAGAGAGATATGCAGCAAAGAATATACCCACGGCCCTTGAGAGTCCTGTCATGGATGGCGTGGTAGGTATCCGCTAGCAAAGTAGGAACCGGGTTCTTGGAATGAAAGATCTCGATAGCATTCATGTCCACGAAGTCGTCGAGGTTCGGGAAGAGAATGAGCCCGTAGATAAGCAAAGCAAGAATAGCCTCGAGTGTATCCTGACGAGTAGTACCGAGATTAGCCTGATCAAGAAGATACTTCGAAGTGAACCCCCGGATGTGAGATTTGGTAATAAGATGGTTGGAGACGTCGGAAGTCTTGAGGTAGAGATCCTTAGCAATAACCAGAGGAGTAAGAGAAGTCCCGGGACCGGTGAAAGGCGTCTTCTCGGCTATAGGCAGACCCACTAGATTGGAGTAAGCCTCGAGAGTAGGAACCAACTGGAAGTCCGGGAAAGTGAAGCAACGGAAGCTCGGATCATAAAACTGCACTAGAGTGTGCACTAGCTTCTCTTCCACATCGGTTCGGAGCAAAGTAAGCAATCCCCCATATCGGAGTCGGAACCCTGTTTGACTCTTGACCTTGAGTGCCAACTCTCTCAAACTAACCAAATCCACTTCCTTGAACTTGTAGCACTTAGTCTTCTTCATACCTGTGATTATTTACAAAAATTCTCATTTGTTTAAACCCTTCGATGAATGCATGAAAAATGTTTATGCATGAATGCATGTATGCATGATTGTGTTGTTTAAAAGTGGGTTGAGTTTCAAAGTAACGGGGCCACGGATGGACACGGCGTCCGGTGAACTAAGGCTTTGTATAGTAGTAACCAAGGTTCTAACACAGTTCCCAAACTGCAACCTCTCTCACATATATCGTGGTAGTACAGGACAACACCCGTTCCATGATTATTTGTGAGAAGGTCTAGTTTGAGTGTAGTATCGCGTGACGACTAAAGTTTGAGACAACACTCAATTTAGCCACCGCACTACGTCCTAAAAAGGCTAGGATGGGTTTGGTAACTACGGTTCATAGCTTCGTCGAACAATTGAAAGTGAAGTGCCTAAGCATGACAACACACGCCGACAATATCACCTTCAAAATGCCTCAGCTATGTGAGATTGATCGCATAATCCAATACACGAGGCAACCCCCGGATCGAATTGTCGATTATATCTCTACCTAAACATAAGTTCACTCAGCCCGGGTTAGGACTTTTGATATTCTCACCCCACACGTCAAATGAAAATAAACAAGTATTCACATATGTAAGCAATAAAACAAAGCGTAAATATAAACTAAGGAAAACTAGGCGCGACCCGCTAAAAAGATATCCCCAGTGAAGTCGCCATTTCTGTTATCATGGTTTTTGGGTGCCAAGCCATTAATTGGACTTGTACCTTTCGACCGTTGATATCCCTCTTTTTTCTTGGGAAGGGTAAAAGGAGAAAAACCCTTGAGTTTCCGAATTCGGGGGTCGTTTTCGCTACGGGAAGGTGTTAGGCACCCGGAGCGATTATGGTATTCCATAAGAACCGCTTTCCTAAGTTTATTTCTACGCTTTAATTTTATTGATTATTTGTAAAAAAGAAAGTGTGATTAGTTAAGAATGGGGGTGAGAAGAAGTAGAATTTGATTTTATTTCGGCTTGGATGAGTTTTGACTCATTGCCTACGTACCCTTTTAAGGGATCAAAACCGTTCGTAGTTCTTGCTAAAAAGACTTGTTTTTTGTTTTAATTGTTTGATTTTATGTTTTGAAAAAAAAAAAAAAAGGGTTTTGAAGAAGGAGATTGGGAGGCTTCATGAGCATTAGATTTAGCAAAAAAGTGAGGTTTGATTAGTGATTAGAAAGAAAGTCTAAATGATTAAGATGAATTGAATTTTTCTTAAGAAAAAAGAAAGGAAAACAAATGAAGTGTTGACTTCATACTTATTATAAATTTTTTTGAAGTGAAGTTCAATTGTTTTTTGAAAAAAAGATGGATTTTCGCTAAGTGTTTAAAACCTAAGCGCTTATCTAACCATACAATCCTATGCATACATCTAAGGTGAGTGTGTGCGTGTCGGTGCGTCATAGTGTCCATAGTCCATATTACAGAAATTGCCTAAATACATTCTATGGCCCCTTTGCCAAGCTACAAACCAATGATAACAAATTACATTACCAAATGAATTAAAACTTGCAAAAAATAAATGCTAGGCTAAAGAAAGTGGAGGGAATGCTAAATGAGATGCATGAAACATGGAAATAAACTTGTTAGTGAAATAAAGCATAAAGAGTAGCAAGAGGCAAAAACGCATAAAATGCCATAAAGATAGTAATAAAATGGTAATAAAAACCCAAAATTTTGATATGAAACTTAAGGCATTTGTAGCTTCTAATTCTCATGCTATAGCAAGTTTGAAAATAGTTTCTTTTATCTCAAGCTATAAACATAGGATCATTAGAAACAAACAAGCTTAGCTTCATACCAATTTTGAGATAGAATTATCATCTTATTACCCTCTTTTAGAATATGCATACATTGCTCATACAATCAAGGTTTCATGAATCAATCTAAAACAGCAAAGTAAACATAAGATTGTAGGCATGAGCACCTCTCATTAACATGTCAAATGGCATTTATCACGTATTCACAAATCAATGATAGAATTGACAAAATAATCATAAGAAATAATCCAAGAAAAAAAAATAAAATGCCATGGATTAATCATACAAAAATTTTGCCAATTCCAGCGTGCAAAAATACCGTAAAACATCAAGAAAATGTCAAGAAGTAAGCATGGATTTTCTAGGAAATTTATCAAGATTTTTAATCAAGACATTGGTTCAAATAGCAAAGAAAAACAGTGCAAATAGTAAAAAAAGCAGAAAAACGTGAAAGAAAACTGAGGCCCAAACCAAAACCCAAAACAGACTGGACCTGGATCATCCAAAGGCCTCAGAGGCGTTGGATTGATCCGGATCCAGATCTAACGGTTCAAAACACGCAGCGCATGGTAACGTAAATCAAGCATACAGCAACAACGCATCACAGCCATTCAACAAAAGAAACCCTAGATCCTACGGTTCAAAATGGAAGCAAAATAAACCGGACCGGTTCAAACGTCTATATAAGGACGTAGACGCCGGTCCAGTCCATTTCTTCCATCTCTTTCTCTCTCTACGCTTCCCTCTTCTCTCGCTTCTCTCTAACCCTCACCGCCGGTGAGGATGAAGCCACGGCGGAGACCTTGAAGGTCCGCCGGAAGCTTCATCTTCTCCGGCGAGTCCTATGCACTTTCCGGTGAAAAATTTCCAGAACTTAAAGATTTTTACATCAAACGATTCGTCCTTCAACCCTAAACACGAATCCAGCAGCTGTTTTTTCAAATACGGTTTGAAACGATGTAGATCTAAAAAGTTCCGTGCGGTTTTGAAACTGATTTTTGATTTTTTTGAAAAGAAATGTTTAGATCGTTTAAAGATCTACATCGTTTCGTTGTTTGATTACGATTCTAGTACTCGTTCTTGTTTTCAAAACTTAGATCCTTATGGATCTAGGTTTCGTGTTTACGGTTACGGTTTTCTTTGAATTCTGGAAATTTTTGATATGCTTGCTTACGTGATTGTTTACAGGCTTAAACTATGATTAACACTTTTTGAAAAGAGATTATGAGTTTTACCTAAGGTTTTGGTTGAAACCTTTAATGGAGGAAATCTTTGGAAAACTTTGATTCTGTTCTTGATGATTCTTGATTCTTCTGCTTGCTTTTGGACCGAAAATAAATCGGTTTACCGGTTCATCTTCATCTTCTCTGATTCTTTCTCTGCTTCTCTGTGATTACGTGCTTGAGCTTGCTTCAATGTTTCTTAGATTTACGCGAGGAACCCTGCGATCAGTGCTTGAGCTTGCTTCAATGTGAGCTCGCACTTGGAATTGCAGGAGAATCTTCAATCCAGTGATGAAGATTCACACGAATCTCTGAGGATTGATGCAGAAAATGTTAATTCTGATGAAAATTTAGGGTTTCTGGAAAACGGTTAGGGTTTTTGTTCTTGGTGTTCTTGAGAAATTCTGAGAATTTTCTGTTTTGATTCAATTGCTGAGAGAGAGAAAGTTGGAATTGTGTTTATGAGTTGGCGTGTGATTAATGGCTTTGACTCTGACTCACTGCTTTTATAGCTGACATGTGTGCATCTGATCAAATGAAAAAGTGACACCTGGACTTGAAAAAAAAGAATGGTGCGGCCTTGGACTTAGAATTAATTTGGGACCTTTCTGCAAAATTGAAAAATTAAGGGACTAATATGAAAATAATAAAAAGGACTAAAATGCAAATTGGGAAAGAAACTAGACCAAAATGCAATAAAAAATAAAATTGAATAAAACGCAATTTGATCAAACGTAAAGCGAAACAAAAATAAAATTGACAAAACGGACTAAAACGAACCAATGACCTAAATGAGGTACTTCAAAGTAACCTCTCTATGCCAAAATTTTGTGTGAAATGACCAAAGTGCCCCTAGGGCTAAAAATGACCTAAACTGACTCAAACAGACTTGACACTGACTCAGATGCAAGTTTGAAATGAATTTAACAAGGTTTACTGATGAAATGTAAAAAAAACAATCTGAAAAGACTCAGAGACAGTCACAAGGATGAAAATGGGTCCCACTGCAGGAAATGACCAAAATACCCTTCTGTATGACTTTTTGCAAATTTTGAAATAAACTGTAGAAAAAGCAATGTAATGATTCAGAGACACTTTTGAATGACTTACAAGACAAGTAAAGATATTTCAAAAGGTTTTATGCAAGAAAAACATAGGTGAAATTGTGATTGAAAATACTGCGAGGCAGAGACAATTTGAACTGTGCAGTTGAAATTTGATAATTGACAAAGTTTGAAATGAAATTGGGCCCAGTATTTTTAGGTCCAAAAACAGGGTATAACAATGTGTATCAATAAGAATATGACATTATGATAAAATCATGATAGTATTCTAGGTAGCGATCCTAGTTATCCTCGATCGCGCAGTTATGTATGATAAAGACTGTATAAATCTGAAATGGGTTAAGTCGAGTACAGATGGCGATCCTAGGTTCCCTGAGATTATATTGAATTGTGAGCCTTTTTAAAATTATTCCTGAAACTTTAAATCAAGTTTATATACTCAAGAATGTTCTTGGTTAAGATATTAGTTCAAACAAATAATATTTGATATCAATATAATCTGAAGAATGATTATATAAGCAGAATGAGAAAAATTAAGTTTTAATCTAGTTTTTAACTTTAGTTAACTAATTAAGCAATTGTTTAATCTTGAACTAGAATATTCTGGAAGCAGTTATATAATTGATAAAGTGATAATTCAATGAGGACCAAAGAACTCTGGATTAATATGGTTGTGATTAATTTGACCCAGATTATTCTAGAGAGTAATTAAATTAATTTGCAAGGTGATATTAAAGATTAGTTGTTAGGACTAGAGCACTCTGGATTATAATGTAAAATAGATGACAAGAGTAAGGAAGAGAGAATAACAAAGGAGAGTTATCCTGGTTCACTAAATCCGGCTACTTCCAGTCCCCACACTTCGTGTGAGATTATCCACTATAGTATTCAGTTGGTAGAAATTTCTAACCAAGACTATAAGGTCTTGATCACACCAGATCAGTCTGTAACCCTTGTATATTATCAACCTCATCAGGCTTCTTACAATTCTTTGCACTAGCAAAAGAAAGGTTGGAATTTTCTATCTCAAACTATTAAGGCCAATAGACTTGAGAACTAATATCACACTATATTGCTACAATGAAGAGATAATGGAGCATATGAGGTATAGTAACAAATGTGAATAATTCGTTTGTTACAACGAATAGATAATGTAGCCTATGAGGTACGCTCATAATAACAAATGGGAACACACCGTTTGCTACAACTAAGAGATAACATAGCCTACAAGGTACGGCTCATAGTAACAAAATGAAATAGTCACCGTTCGCCACAACGAATAGATAATGTGATCTATACGCACATAGTGAAATATATAATTAATGACATGAACTTTAAGTCAAGAATTATGACTATGATTACGATTATGAGCATGTGTATCAATAAGAATATGACATTATGATAAAATCATGATAGTATTCTAGGTAGCGATCCTAGTTATCCTCGATCGCGCAGTTATGTATGATAAAGACTGTATAAATCTGAAATGGGTTAAGTCGAGTACAGATGGCGATCCTAGGTTCCCTGAGATTGCCTACAACCTAGGATAGGTGGAACTCACTGCGGCATCCTGTCTCACCCCAATCCCTTCTACTTATTTCAGATATTGAGGTAACGAGACGACACAATTGTTCATGATGAAGAAGCAGAAGTCGCTGGACCATACAAGTCACATCAGTGGTGTTATTTCAAAGGTCTAGGACGAGAATTCTCAATATCTAATTCAGAGGAAATTTGTATTATTGTAATTTTAATGTATCCAATCCCAAGTTTAACACATGCTAGATATCCTAGGAAATTTCTAGTAGGGGTGTTACATTTGCCTTCGAAAGACATTAGGCGGCCTTCGTGTTAAGAACCTCTCGAGTTGTTTAATACATCTCTTCTCTTAAAATGGAAATTTACTGTGTCTTCTAGAACCGAATGCTATTTTGTACGATATATTAAATTACGTGTGTTCAATTCTTCTTATCTCAACTCTTATTTTTACAGCGTGATAATGTTTTGTTTCTCTTGTACCTAACAGAGAATCAGAAGCTATGTTGAGTGAAATCATCCTTAATAGTCATTCTTGGAGGCTGTGTTTACGTCGAAATTTATTCTCTTTGGAGGATGATTTAGTTGTTGATCTACTTTTGTTGTTAATGGGTATGTATAGGCCAAGATATACTAGCTTCCCACGTGTGGGCACGAAAACATGATGTTCTTGATATATATACCACTATGTCATGCTTTCAAGTCATGCTTCATGCAAAATATTCAACAGTCATTAATCGAGATATGAGCAAGATTTTTACAGGTGTTTAGTGTTGTGAGGTTCCATCAAAGGTCCCTGTTTTAATTGAATAGATAATTTTTCATGACATGTTGCACACTAGATCTGCTCTAGCTACTCTTGGAGTGGTTGATACGGTTAGAGGGACTTCATGCGTTTTCTCTTTCAATGTCTTTGAAACATATTTTTTTAGTGCTCTTTTTATTATAGTATATGGCATGGAGTAGCAGCTTGGTTGCGGATTCAGGGAGCTCTCCCTCTAAACTCTATACACCATTTTTTGAAACATGGATCATACGTTGGAGCGAAAAGTTCTCAAGATAAGGTATTTGTTGTGCCTCTTCCACTGTGTGATGCATTTAGCTTCAAAGAAACAAAATCATATTTAAGGATGGCTTCAACACATAATTAGTAACATAAATGCATACATAATTTTTGTTTAGAAGGAAAGTAGTGATTTAATAAGCATCACTCATACCATAGTAGTTGTCACACAACTCTTTTTGTTCCCGGCAAACTTCCAAAATAAAAATTGTTATATTACATATCATATAGATTAAGAGTAATATACTTGGACGTTCGAGGTCACACGAAGAGATAATTAATCATGCAGTGGTTACCTAGCTGACGGAGTGATTTCTGGTCCAGTAGATAATGTCGTCAATTCAATTATATCTCTTGCACTTCCACTATTTCTCTGAACTATCTCCAAAGACAGACATTCCTTTAGCTCTACCAATATTTGGTTTATGTCTGGCCTTTCAGCTGCAATTTGTGAAATGCATGACATGGCTACCTCAACAACTTTCCATGCAGAATTGATGTTGAATTCACCTTGTAACCTCGCATCAATAATGTTTTGAATATCTCCACCTTTTATTAATGGAATAACCCATTGAAGTATGTGAATGGTTTCATCAGGTGCTTTTATGAGTGCTTTCTTGCCAGTGATCAGCTCAAATAGAATAATTCCAAAGCTGTAGATATCATTTTTCTTATTTGTGTTTCCTGTTCTTTGAAATCTATTATGAAAACAGACAAATAAACTGAATAAGTGATCCTTAAGTTTATGTATTGCTTTTTTCTTTTTATTATTATAAAAATTATATAAATCAAATGAAATAGTAGTATATCTAAACAAAATACACTAATTAAAATAGGATGAAATATAACAATCTTATTTTTCTGTACACTAGCTTTCATGTAACTTTATCACTGAAATATGTGTACAACCTTTTCCTTTGCAACAATAAGAAAGATGAAATTGTATTAAACTACTCAGACTTATTAAATTAATTAAGTAAAAGGTTTTGTGTTAAATTCATGTATCCAATGCTTGAAATGAATATTTATGCAAAATAAATTATGCTACAACAATATTAAAGTCTGGTTAAACTAATTTGGTTTTTTGTATTACACTTACTGTGGATCAACGTAACCAAATGTACCAGCAGGGCGCGTGGATATATGAGAATCATTATCATTACCAAAAGCTCTACTTAGACCAAAATCAGCAATCTTGGCATGTAAGTTCTCATCGAGTAATATGTTGGAAGACTTCAAATCTCTATGAATAATAGGTGGTTTGCACCCATTATGCAGATAATCCAATCCTGAAAACCCACAATAATTAAGTGCTATGTAAGGGTAATCTATGCAAGAAAGATTTTGCAATAAATAGTACATTACCATGTGCTGCATCAACTGCAATTTTAAGTCTCTTAGTCCAATTTATGATATTTGAATTTTCCACTGCATGAAAATAGACATTACATTAGTTGAAATTCGAAACAATTTGTCTTTAAAAAGAAAGCATATGATCATTGTACCTCTGTTAATGTTATAATAGTTTAGTTGATGAAAAAAAATGCTCTTTTTGAGGTTAAGTTTTAAAATGCATATTAGTTTGAAGTACTAAATCTATTATGCATGATCATTGTTGACCAATGACATATGGACAAAATATCAATTACCTAATAAATATTGTTGGAGATTTCCATTCGTCATGTACTCATAAATCAGTGCTTTGATTTCACCTTCATCACAATATCCAATGAGAGAGACCAAATTCCTATGATGAACAATCATTAAAAGTTGCACCTGCATTTTGAGTTAATGTTATCTCTACGAATGTTTACTAAGAAAAATATCGTAGGATTCTTAATATGAATACTATTAACTTGAATCCATTGACTAACCTCTGATTGAAATTCCTTATAACCTTGCTTCGATGAAGTTGAAAGCATTTTTACAGCTACTTGAGTGTGATCTTGTAAAATGCCAATGTAAACTTTTCCAAATCCTCCTTCTCCAATTATAGTTTTGAAGTTATCAGTAATATTGAGAATTTCATTGTAACTGAATGCGTGATGTTTTGATTTTAGGGAACCCCTCTTCTTAGAATTAAAACGTGCAGGTGGAACTACATGAATATATAAAGCTGAACAAAAACACGTGAATAAATATTCAGATATAGAAGTAATGATTCGAGCAAAATCATTATAGAGGTCAAGAACTTTTAACTCATCTATAGTGCATACATCAGTTTTAGTTTGTATGAAATTTATGTTATTTCCTTCATTGATCACTTTATAGGATTTATTGTTTAGTGGAAGAAAAAAAAAGTAAAAGTTTCACATGGTAGCACAAGCATAAAATATGATAAATCTAAAGTTTTAAGGAGAGTTGGTTGTAGTATATGTTCTGATACTTAAATAATATCAATGTTTTGTATATATCACGTGAAGAAAAAAAAACGTCCATAATTTAATATCGAACATATACCAAAGGAATGAATTAAGCTATAAAGAGGACAAACTACATGTAGTATCCAACATATACCTTTTTGTCTTTTGAATATGCGAAATCCAAGAGAGATGATCAAGATGATTAGAAATAATGCTGAAAATGATGCAACAAGTGGTACAACAATGTTCTTCTTTTTGCATGAACCCGTCATACAAAGATCAGGATTTCCAGCCACACTGAAAAAAGACAAAGTTCTTACGAACAACTATACATACATTACATAAATTTGGTTATGATGATAGTAGACATATGCCTAATTGAATTGATTGTTAAAAAAGAAGGAACCACAAGAACGGTTGGCGTGATAAGGTGGAGGAACATATAGATTGGACTATAGTCACACAATTCTCAATTTGATAATTTCAACATTAAACAGATATTATCCCAATTTTAGTTTCTAGAATATCATGTTTATTCATTGATAGTTCTCAATTAGGAAATATTAATCCATAGTTTATTTTCTTAAATCTGTTTCATATTTATTGATCCATAGTTCATAATTCATGACAGAGGGTATTAATCAAATAAAAAAGTGCGAAGCAACATAACTACAATATATGAAATAACATACCTTAATTCCAACGTTTTATTGTCTGCCTTTTGCTTGAGATCCTTAGGAATTGGACTAGAAAGCTTGTTTCCCGTTAGATTGCTACAATGACGATGAATTATAGCTTAAGTGATTGATTAAAGAGAATGCAAAACAATTCTAAAATACCTCATACTCGTTAATTGAATTAAATTTTCTTACAAAAGGAAAGGAAATAGAACAAACTAAACAAAAACAAAAATAAGATGAGCTCCAAAATGATAAATTTAAAACTTACAGAACTTTTAAATTTGGCAAATGTGCTAGAAATTCTGGCAAAGGTCCTTCCAATTCATTGTACGACAAATCCCTTGAACATACATATATTCAAAGGAATGGAAATGAGATTCAATGAAACAATGTTTAAGTATTTATAATGTTCAAACATAAAAGGAAATGAATAAACAATAATAATTTACTACTCACAGAAATTCTAGTTCTGTAAGATATGAGAATGAAATGTTTATCTTCCCAGTTAGTTTGCTTGAGCTCAGGTTCCTGTTCATCATTCACTATTACGGATGGCAAAAAATGCATTTTTGGAATGGTGCGGAAATAAATATATAGATAAATATGCTTAGTAGGAAAAGTACTCACAAAGATGTGATCCTTGGAATGGTGTCACCCTTACAAACAAGACCTTCCCATCTATATTGCGTAGGAAGACACGGGTCTCCTTGCCAATTCAATTTATAGACTTGATAGGAGCTTTTGATATCCATTATTGCACCAACTTAAAGGTAGTGAAAGTTATTAAATATTATATATGCCATTATAATTTGATATCATATATAGTATAGTATAAGTGTTGTACATACCATCTTGAGGGGATGTTGGTGAATCAAGTTGAGTCATGAGCTTATAGATCTCGAAGGCATTGAGTATAGGAGGAGCATCCGAATCCGAGGTTGCGCTAATGTTAAACCAAACATTACCTTGAGTTGTGAAGTTGAGTGTAACAGGTTTCAAGTAATCAAGAACTAAAGGTTGTGAAAGCACGGGAATATATGTATATTGGTAGATAAATCCCAAGGGCCGTGAAACAGTGATATTTATTTTTCTTTTTTTCCCATCTGAAAATTTCGCAATTTCATTGAAGTGAAAGTAGACATAATAATCATAATTAAAGTCTAGAGGAGTATATGTATATTGGTAGATAAATCCCAAGGGCCGTGAAACATTTTTTGACTGGGCTACATTCCTCAATACTTTGGCCGGTAATTTATAAGCATCACTATTTGTTGCAGTATCCATATTTATTGACTCTTCCAAACCAAACGGATACCAACTGTTATTTTTGTACAAGTGTTGGTCGCAAATCCATATCCGATCATACACATCATCTTTATACCTAGAGTGTCTTTTGCGCACAAAGAAAGGAAATGGTTTAGTGAAAAAGTTGTTGTTACACCATTTTTCATGTTACTTGTGAGTACTTACGTGCGACTCATGTAGTAGATGCTTGAGTCTATTAACTATTAGTATATGACACAATCTTTGGTCACTATGTAAAGAAAAGCATATATAGAAAGATGTCTACCTCTTAAATGAATCTTAGTTACGGTGGTGTGGCTCATTTGGTATAATTGAGCTCATGATTGTTTAAAATATCATGTTAAACATCTAATGAAGCCTATTCTCATTGGTCAATTAACTCATACTTAGTCTATTTAATGATATGTCATTTACTTGTTTCAAGAGGTTTATAGAAATATATATTTTTAAGTAGCCTAACATGTCATAGACTTAAAATAAGTCTATGACAGCTAACCGGTTATGCCGGAGCTTTGAAAGTTTTCACCAACTAGACTTTAACCTCGTAAATCCTAACTCGACTTGTCACCCTTACTCATCACATTCACATGTATATATGCTGCAAATCTAATAAGGCAACTAAAAAAAAGCATTGTAAATTTGTAATCAAGGTGTTGAAGATTACTTGGCTAAACAGGGTGACGGGCCAACATCAATCCTAGCTTGTGATTCCAACAGTGGTTCTGGATCATTGGTGGAGATCATCTGATGATTCTGATAAATTGAATTGTTCAAAAGTCTCAATTCCAATGAGG
Source organism: Medicago truncatula (assembly GCF_003473485.1). NCBI lineage: Eukaryota > Viridiplantae > Streptophyta > Magnoliopsida > Fabales > Fabaceae > Medicago > Medicago truncatula. The sequence continues at coordinate 4,799,929 of NC_053049.1, forward strand.
AAATGCAAGGGATTATTGGTCCAGTCTTTACAAGGCACACATTTATAGTGTCAGTTGAAGGAGTGTGAATGATCTCCGTAAAAGTGTAATGATCAGTATTAGTGAAATTGATTTTTTTCCAAAGATTAACTCCAAGATACAGTTCAAAAGATTGTGTTTGATTTTTTCCGTCATAGTTTCCATATGAGAAAAAAGCACGAATCATATACTTTTTGTTTTTGCCCTCTTTAGGTTTCAATGTATAGCAGTTTCTATCTCCTTCTGGGAAACATCTCAATGTGGTTAATTGTTTCCCAAAATAAAGATAGTTTAAGTTGATAATGGATGAAGTCACATGATTCTCTCCTGTTTCCACAAACCCTTTGTCTGTCTTATACCAAATTCCGGTATCCTCTTGCAAGTAATCTATTATTGATCCACAGTCAATGCTTATAAAACCTATAAGTTAATGATACATTACATTAAATACAAATGCCAAGTTCATATGGGAGTATGTATTACTCTATTATATAGAAGTATAAGGATAAGAAGAAGAAAAAAAAGGTGTGAAAATCATTGAAGTTATTTATTGTCGCAACTTTTTGAATATATACAAGTAAACTACTAAATTAGTGCCTGACTTTGTAAGACATTGAGATTATGAATATTTTAAAAAGGTCCATGACCTTGTCACATTTTACTCACCTTAATCAATCTAAAAACATGTTAGAGATTAAATTGATACTAAATAGTTAAAGATAGGGACCAAATTGATAGTAGTTGTTAATATATAAGGTCATAAATGATGGTAAGTGGTTAAATTTGGAGATCAACTTAAAATTTTAATAGAGCAAAAGACCTTTTTAGAATATTCATGATTTCATTGACCTATTTAAAAATATCTTACAAAAGTCAAGGACTATATATATGCAAGCAGCTTCCTTCCTCTTTTCGAATGACAATCAGCTAAACTAAGTTAGATGGTTGTAATCAATGTACAGATTTATTATATTCTTGCATAAACCTTTTCTTGAGATACACCAATAAATAAATATCGTTCATTAGCATTTTTAGAGAATATATGTAATATTTTCAGAGCAATGCTATATCTCTAGAAAAATAACATCAAGAATTTTTTAAGAATAAAGAGCAGTCAATCATAATGCACTATTTTCCACAATTTAAGGAAGTGTGGCTGAAAAATAGGAAATAAACAAATAAATCATGCAATTAAAACTTGTCAGCTGTCTTGAATCTAGACAAATAGCATTTTCCTTTCTTAAAACTAGAACATACTAATTTCTTCTGTTCATATGCTTATGACATTTTACATTTATTTTCTTAGAAAAATAATTAATTTAGTCAAACAATGTTCTCTTTAAGGAAAGATAAATATTATTATTATTATTATTATCAATCAAGTGATTGAGTTTAAGTAATTAACGATCTCGTCTTAGGGCGAATTGTTTAGGAGAACCCGAGTTCAATTACTAGTATGAACAAGTACCGGAGAAGCTTTACTTACTTTATGGTCGAACTTCGGATTACTAAGGGTCCATTCCTCTATGAATCAAATGGTTAACACAAAAAAGAAAAAGGATAAAAATTATTTCATATTGTCATCGTGAACATGATTGAATTGGTAAAGACATTGTATTTCATTTTGAAGGATTAGAGTTTTTTTTTGAAGAAGAAGAAGGAAAAGAGATATTTTAAAGTGAGAGAAAATTGGCAACCAAATAGATACCAAATTTTAGAAAGAAAATGAGAGATGTGTGTATAATAAGATAAATAACAAATTGTAATTTTTGATAACAAAAATAAATTCTAGCTCCTCCTCAAAGTAATTTTTTTTAAAGGTGCTCCTTCTCAAAGTTTTCTCCTCTAGTTTCCAAACTAAATTTCAGAAAGTTACCTTAATTATATTAGATTGGAATCAATAAATATTTGTACCTGGATTTTCCTTGTTAGCAATTTCTCTTGAAACAGGTTTATCTAGTTGTTCTGAATTGGCTTGACTATTGCAAATAAATGGCACCAAGGCAAGCAATACGCACGCTTTTAACATTAAGGTGACTATCTGGGGTAGTTCTCTTTCCATGTAGTCTGTCTGCATGTAATCATATGTTAGTGAACAAGAAGAATAAGAAGAAGAAAAAAAACACCATGACAAATACGAACTCACCAAAAACTTGATATATCATATATATATGCAAGTTATGTGGAAACAAACAGCTTTTAGAGATATACATTGGTATGTCTACGCAAGGACAAGTAGAACAACCTTTTCGACGTCAGAAAAGGAAAAAGAAAAATTGGACCACGCATATTGGAAATTATATATATAGGGACAAATCACAGGGATTAATTGACGCCCCCGTTGCTTATAAAAGAGAAGAGACCATGTTTTAATAAAAAAAATATGCAAGAAAGAGACAGACCATGTTTACAAAATTTGACAGTATTATAAAATTATTGAGTAATTCAATGAGATACATTAAAATTAACATCTTATATATGAATTTTAATCAAACAAACTAATTTTGTATTTTATTGACATATCAAATGATGAGAAAAGTTTAAGGTTCAAATTGCGTTCTCGGATGTTTCTTCAAAAACATACTTAAAAAATCACTTTTTTTAACCAAGTGATCATTGTGTGAAGTTGTTAACGAGCTTCCCTTAAGAAGAATTGTTCTGGAAAACCGACTTCGATTCTTGATGGAAATAATTCTTAGTTAGAGTTTACTTAACTTACAACTGAACTCGGATTTACTAAAGACTATTTTCCCTAGTAACCGGAGATTAACACAAAAATAAGCTAATTTTGATGTATCTTATTGACATATCAAATAATGAGATAATCTAAGGTTCAATATACTTAAGCTCCAGTTTAAAAATAAATTAGCTTATTATAAAATAGTGATGTTTTTATTGAAAGTAGTTATTTCTATTTATTATAAAATTATGTTTTTAATTAAAACACACTTAAAACAAATAGGTTTTTATTGAAAAAAAAATAGTGATGTTTTTATTGAAAGTAGTAATTTCTATTTATTATAAAATTATGTTTTTAATATAAAGTAAACAAGTTCTAAGATAAACTTACTACTTTTAATCTTTATAATGTATGCAAGTTTGCACATGAAAAAGGTTTTTTTTTATATAAAGTAGTTTAACGGCTAGACTTATACACTATAATAATGCAAGAAGTAAGAAATTGAAATGTTTACAGCAAATATAAGTGTCTCGTTGATGAATTATTTGGAAGGACATTTTTCTTCACTCTATGTTTTGAGGGTTATCTAACTTACCTAACCGTGATGAACACTCGTAATTCAACTTACCTAACTTGTGTGGTGCAAAATTGAGTTACGTTGAATCGCTGATTGCTATGTAACTTGCATAAGCTGACTTAACACTTTATCACACTAAAAGAATATATTTTTTTTGTTTTTATACTCAGTCAAGTCAACCAGGTCAAGAAGCTAATATTATCACACAATTCTCTTAAAAAGAAACATTATCATACTTGGAATTAGCATGTTTGTTTGTGTGATTCAGAAGAAGAGTAGAAAATTCCAAGTAATTGAGTCGTTGGACGAAATGAGATGTGAGTGAGATTTTGTCACACGCTCGGGCTTGATATGTCTAATGTTGAGCTCTGTTGGGTAATTAATAAAGTAAATGTTTAAACTTTTTTTTTTTAATTGGATATCATCTATTGTAGATGTTAATTTTTTGAGTTGGATATGAGCGGAATGAGTGTAAAAGCTCTGTCTCGAGAGATTTAACATAACTGTATTTTTAGAGTAAAATTCGAACTCAAAACCTCTAGTTAAATTACAAAAGATCACTTATAATTCCATTCAAGTAGGGTTTGATAGCTCAACTTATTTGAGTTAAGGAAGATTGAGTTGGAGGTCATGAGCTTAAATTCAAGAAAGCAGTAAAATATTAGTCGAACAAAATTATGTACTAACATTTGTCATTAAAAAAAATAAAAAAATTTCATTCAAATGCACTTTTAAGTAAATTTTAAACAATTGAGTGAGCGTAAAATGAGAATTAAAAAGAATATTAAGGTGATGTTTGTTTTAAATTTATGATTATGGGAACTACACGAAGTCATCATTACTAAATGGAAAATGTTACATAGACACTCTTTATTCTCATATACCCTTGTACATCCCATACATTAGTAAGAGAGAAGAGGAGAGAAAAGAGAAAGTGTGCTTGTGCAGGGTCCATGTGGCCACATATCAGATTTTTATGTAGGTGTTAAAGGGTGTATTGCCACCTAAGGATGTCTATGTATCATTACTCTTACTAAATAGGACAAAATTATGTGCTTTTGTGTTTGTCTTATGTCTATGGTAAATTGTGTCAAGTCATTGTAAGGTGGTCTTTGATTATTGGGTTAATTTTATTTTTTTGTCGTTATAAATATTTTAACTTTTTTTTTTAGCATTTCTAAATTTTTCTTCGATTTTTAATCCTTATATTTTTATATATTCTCATCACTTTTGATCAATTATATTAAGTTAATTGAATCGTATCATTCAGAATTATGAATTTCTTTTCGCAGTCATGTTTAATATATTATAGAATTATTTAGAGTAAATTAAACTCATCTCCTCTCTAAGATGTTTGAATTATACTCCCCTCTCTTCTTATGTTAAAATATACAATCCCCTCCTCTCTTATTCAAAACATATTAGAAAACTTTTCATCCTCCTCCCCTAAGAGAAAAGCTTAAATTATATTCTCCTCCCCTCTTATGTTAAAACCTACACTTTACTACCTCAATATTTTTTTTTATTTCTAATAATCTAGCAAAAATAATAATAATCTAACACACTTAGAATTTTTTTTTTTTTATTACAGGTCTATTTTAATATAATAAAAAATTGAATACATATTTTTCGCTATTTTTATTCACAATTTCATTAACATGTATTTTTAAACCCTATTATAAAATATGAAACAACCCAAAATAAAATTAAAATATGTAAAAAATTACTAAAGACAATAAAATAGGGTTATTTAAAAGTTAATTTTATACTCTAAATTATAAAATCAAAAGCAAAATATTTAAATTTAATTATCATTGACATTTAAGTTATAAAGAAATGAATTATTTTTTCTTAAATGGTGGTTCAAAATTAAAATATATCATAAAACTATTTATTTATGTTAAATAGATTAAAGTGTAGATCATATTTAATTATTAAGGGAGGGGGTTGTAATTCAAACATCTTATAAAGGAGGGGACTATAAATTTTACTTTACAAGGAAGGAAAGTGTATATTTTAACATAAGAGATGAGAGGAGTGTAATTCAAACATCTTTGAAGGGAGATGAGTGTAATTTACTCAATTATTTATTGCAAAAGTTTACATTCTTTAAACAAAATATGAATTAAATATGACTCTTCGTCTTTTAAAGAAAAAAAAATGAAATTTCATTGAAACACTTCCAGTTTTCATATAATGACTCTCCGTCTTTTAGAGAAAAAAAAAATGAAATTTCATTTCTCAACCGAGAATTTTAGATGGAGGACAATGTTTAGCAAGAAGAGCTTGTTGCAAGTGATCCCAAGTTTTAACACACAATTTTCTTGTAGTGTGTTTTTAGAGTGAGCAATTAACAATTTATTTATTTTTTTCATGCACATTATTCTTTCTAATAGTTTAGGAGGAAATGAGTGTTTTTAATTAAGCATCAATAATACTATCGTGTTTGTTACATTTTTTAATATTTAAATTTATTTTTATCTATTTGTTACATGTATTATTTGTATTTAAAATTGAGGATATTTTTTAAAAATGAAAAATTCAGTGCAAAAGAGCTGAAAGAGTTGTTTTCTTTATATATAATATAGATGATTTGAAGATTAAATCGAAATGAGTGTGATAATTTAGAAAATAAGTTGATTGTCTATTCTTGTACAAATGTTCCACCTCAAACTACTGTGTGGACTGGGGCAAAGCATAATGAATGAAAGGGGCCTAATTGACTCCGTCAACCTAGTCAATTAACAGAAGCTAGCGACAACATTATCATAAATATCTTTGTTTCATTGTTTGTTTGATTCAAAAGACGTGTAGATATATAATTCCAAATATATAAGTCCTTGCCAAATTTTCCATGTCTGAAAGAACACATACAAAAGAAAATTATATAAAGAAATGCGTCTAAAAGAATTTATTAGATATATGCAAGTCAAGTACATCAGATAGAGATATATTTGGCTTGGTTAGGAGAATTTTCATGGAAAATAGTGTGTGGTGGAAATTTGAGCGTGTAAGGGAGGGCAAAGCAAAGTAATGTTGAGGAAGGGGGGGGTGGGGTGATGCTAAGTCAATCAATTAACAGAAGCTATAGGCACAGTGAAGCTGATAGCAACATTATAAAAAAGAGTAATTATACATAGATACTCTTTACCTAATATAGAAGATCCTTGGCTCCCCTCATAACCCCCAACACTAAAAAAAATATTTGCTTGTTTGATTCACAAGACCCATCGATAAATCCAAGTATCTAAGACGTTGGATGAGATAATTTAAGTGTAGAGTATTAATTCTTTGATTAATTTTGTACGAGGTGTAGCTCAATAGTATGAGTGATCATATGATAGAAATACAATTGAATATACACTTTTTTTAGGCTTTGTTTACGAGTTTTGAGGGGAAGGAAAGGAAAGACTAAGGAGGGGAAGGGAAGGAAAGGGAGGGTAGGGAGAAAGGAGGGAAAACCTTCCCTTTGTTTGGGAGTTAAAAAGCCAATAAGGTAAGGAGATGGAGGGTTTATGTTATAATTTTACTATTTTACCCTTTTTCCTCTTAAAATCAATACATTATTATACTTCGTAATTTAACTTCTAATTTATTCAAAACAACTTATCTCATGAAAAACAAATTATTACGATCTATTTTTTAAAAAACAGTTTATTCAAAACAACTTATTTATAAAAAAAAAACTTATTGCAATCAATTTTTAAAAACAACTTATTTATACAAAACAACTTATTACGGCCTCTTTTTAAAAAACAACTTATCTTATGAAAAACAAATTATTACGATCTTTTTTAAAAAACAACTTATTCAAAACAGCTTATTTATATAGAACAACTTATTATGATCTCTTTTCAAAAAAACAGCTTATTCAAAACTGCTTAATACGGTATCTTTTTCAAAAACAACTTATCCAAAACAGCTTATGTATACAAAACAGCTTATTTCGACCTCTTATCAAAAAACAACTTGTTCAAAACAGCTTATTTATACAAAACAACTTATTACAATCTCTTTTTCAAAAACAACGTATTCAAAACAACTTATTTATGCAAAACAGCTTAATACGATCTCTTTTTCAAAAACAGCTTATTCAAAATAGCTTATTTATACAAAACAACTTATTACGACCTCATTTTCAAAAACCACTTGTTCAAAACAACTTATTTATACAAAACAACTTATTACGACCTCATTTTCAAAAACCGCTTATTCAAAACAACTTATTTATACAAAATTGCATAATATGACCTCATTTTCAAAAACAGCTTATTGAAAACAACTTATTTATGCAAAATAGCTTAATACGATCTCTTTTTCAAAAATAGCTTATTCAAAACAGCTTATTTACATAAAACAGCTTATTACGACCTCATTTTCAAAAACCGTTTATTCAAAACAACTTATTTATCAAAAAAAAAATAGCTTATTACGATCTATTTTTCAAAATCAACTTATTCAAAACAGCTTAATACGATCTCTTTTTCAAAAACAGCTTATTTATGCAAAACAGCTTATTTTGAAAAAGAGGTCTTAATAAGCTGTTTTGTATAAATAAGCTATTTTGAATAAGCGGTTTTAGAAAATGAGGTCGTATTAAGCTGTTTTGTATAAATTAGGTGTTTTGAATAAGCTGTTTTTGAAAAAGAGATCGTATTAAGCCGTTTTGCGTAAATAAGCTATTTTGAATAAGTTGTTTTTGAAAAATAGGTCATAATAAGCTGTTTTGTATAAATAAGTTGTTTTGAATAAGCAGTTTTTGAAAATGAGGTCGTAAAAAGTCGTTTTATATAAATAAGTTGTTTTGAATAAGTTGTTTTTGAAAAAGAGATCATATTAAGCTGTTTTGTATAAATAAGCTGTTTTGAATAAGCGGTTTTAGAAAATGAGATCGTATTAAGCTGTTTTGTATAAATTATCTGTTTTGAATAAGCTATTTTTGAAAAAGAGATCGTAGTAAGTTGTTTTGAATAAGCTGTTTTTGAAAAAGAGGTCGTAATAAGTTGTTTTGTATAAATAAGTTGTTTTGAATAAGAGGTTTTTGAAAATGAGGTCGTAATAAGCTGTTTTCTATAAATAAGTTGTTTTGAATAAGCTGTTTTTGAAAAAGAGATCGTATTAAGCTGTTTTGCATAAATAAGTTGTTTTGAATAAGTTGTTTTTGAAAAAGAGGTCGTAATAAGCTGTTTTGTATAAATAAGATGTTTTAAATAAGCGGTTTTAGAAAATGAGGTCGTATTAAGCTATTTTGGATAAATAAGCTATTTTTGAAAAAGAGATCGTATTAAGCTGTTTTGCACATATAAGCTGTTTTGAATAAACTCTTTTTGAAAAAGAGGTCGTAATAAGCTGTTTTGAATAAGCGGTTTAAAAAAATGAGGTCGTATTAAGCTGTTTTGTATAAATTAGATGTTTTGAATAAGCTGTTTTTGAAAAAGAGATCGTATTAAGCTGTTGTGCGTAAATAAGCCATTTTGAATAAGCTGTTTTTTGAAAAAGAGGTCGTAATAAGCTGTTTTGTATAAATAAGTTGTTTTGAATAAGTTGTTTTTGAAAATGAGGTCGTAAGAAGCTGTTTTATATAAATAAGTTGTTTTGAATAAGTGGTTTTTGAAAATGAGGTCGTAAGAAGCTGTTTTATATAAATAAGTTGTTTTGAATAAGTGGTTTTTGAAAATGAGGTCGTAAGAAGCTGTTTTATATAAATAAGTTGTTTTGAATAAGCTGTGTTTGAAAATGAGGTCATATTAAGCTGTTTTGTATAAATAAGTTGTTTTGAATAAGTGGTTTTTGAAAATGAGTTCGTAATAAGCTGTTTTGTATAAATAAGTTGTTTTGAATAATCTGTTTTTGAAAAAGAGATCGTATTAAGCTGTTTTGTATAAATAAGTTGTTTGGAATAAGCTGTTTTTGAAAATGAGGTCGTAATAAGTTGTTTTGTATAAATAAGTTGTTTTGAATCAGCGGTTTTTGAAAATGAGGTCGTAATAAGCTGTTTTATATAAATAAGTTGTTTTGAATAAGCAGTTTTGAAAAATGAGGTCGTAATAACTTGTTTTGTTTAAATAACTTGTTTTGAATAAGCGATTTTTGAAAATGAGGTCTTAATAAGATGTTTTGTATAAATAAGTTTTTTGAATAAGTTGTTTTTAAAAAAGATTGTAATAATTTTAGTAATGTCTAAAATTGGAATTTCGAATTATTAAGAGGACAAAATTGTCAATTTGTATGTTTAACCCCCCAAAACCCCGAATTTGGGGGAACTTTAAAATTGGACAAATGAAGCCCTTCAAAACCCCCCAAAACCTTTTCCTTGTTTTTTTAAAACTCGCAACACAAGGGTTTACCACTCCATAAGCCTTTCCTTCCCTTCTCCTCCCCTCCAAAACCCAACTCACAAATAAAGCCTTGGGGGGTTTATGGAGGTTAGCAAGCATGCATGAGTTATTGTATTTATCCATGGATGATATTAATGGGTCTAATTTTGTTTTATGGCCTAAAAAGAAAAATGATGAAGTAGAAGAAAATATTTTAAAATTTGCTTGATAGACTCCCTAAAAACACACACAAGTCCTTCAAGTTGTCTAAAACGGCCATATTTTATAGCATTAGGTCCTAACTCCCGATTAAGCACTGATTCTATCAAGGGTTAAGCATCCAAGATTGGTTGTTAAAATCCGATGCGTATGATGCACATAATTACATAGTGCAAATAAAAGATGTGATATTTTAAGATGTGTATTTAAAGATGTGATATTCAATGACGTGCTTCTATATGATTATGTGTGAATGATTTGTATTTTATTAATGTCTACTTGATATTCTTAAATGTTGTTGATGCTTATATGTTACTATAAATATTGATTGATGCCTATTTGATTTTTATTAAATGAAATTTTATATTTAAATGTGAATGTTATCTGACCATGATGCATATATGTCTAAATGTAATTCTTGTGTTCTTTTATCTGAATCTATACATGTGTTTATGCATCTCTTATGTTGAATATATTCTCACCCTCTAGTGGCGGGTTGGGTGCCTGCACCCTTGTGGTGTAGATTTGCAGGAAGAAGATTTTAGGAGTAGTGAGTTTCGGAGGATGGCGTTGGAGCCTTCTCCTTTTTGTGTATCGCTTTTGGGAGTCATTATTGAGTCGATGCTCTGATCTGTGACACTAGGGATTGAGAATTTATTCTATTTTAGATTAGGTTTTAGAATTCTTTTGAATTCAGTTTTGATGTTGATACAAATGATGTGAAAGTTACTTTGATGTTTTGAAAAATTTATTCTGCTGCTACATTTTTAATTTAAATGAAGTATTTTTGAATTGAAGAAGATGTGTGACACTTTTGAATTGAAGAAGATGTGTGACACCCTTGCATGTTTAATTAATTATTGTATTTTTATTAGAAAATAATATGTGGGGTTTAGGGTGTTACAGTTGTGATGTAGTATTTTTCTATCAATCAAAAGTAAGTATTTTTGTGTATATCGTCTCTACAGGGACTAGCGCGATATTCAAGTCATTCAACAATCAATATTGTTCTAAGTGTATAGATTTAAAATGTGTGTTTGTGTAAACCTATAAACTATTTGACATAAAATAAAGTAGAGAAGAGATATGACCATTTCGCTTGGGGTCAGAGATACCAACCAAGCGTAACAGCTGCAATCTCTCGATCAAATAACGGATTCTAGCTTTTTAAACGATATTATCACAATCACTCGACAACATCATTCGTGTCCAAATGATGTCGTGATTTCTAATGGACTATTCAAAAGTCGATTTCCCAAACTATTAAACAATCGCAAAGTCGATCGGATCATTTAATCGACGATTTCCCAACCGATTAAATTACCCAAAAGCATTAAGTCCTAGATTAAAAGTGATTATCAAATATTAACATCCATGTCTAGAGTGATAACTTAAGATAAATTGTTATTCTATTTCTAGATTCAAAAGTATGTGTCCATATTATTTTGAATCTCAATAAAACATTAAATGCAAGAATAACAACAATATTGAATAAATAGCTAGAACCATATATTAAATGATCAAAAGATTATATAATGGCTTGTTTGAATACCTCAAAACCCACAAGGGTAGATGTAGCTACATATGTCTATGATAACTTTGCAAAGGATGAAGAAAAGATGAAGATTCCATGACAAGATTCATGATGTCTCAATGAATCTTGGGTTGAATCTACTCTTAACTACCTTACCTTGTGTTTCTCTCTAAAAATGCCATCTCTCCAAAAATATGATGTTGCTTCTCTCCCAAAGTGTGCTCCTGTTATTCCAAAACGTGAAATCCCCTCTTTTGTGATGCGGCTGCCTTCTAGTTATATAGCATGAGTTCATGTAACCTAAGTTCCCTTTTTTGCTCCAAATGCCGTTCCTTATCCAATATGGGGCAGCCCAATTATTTTCTCATCTTTTTTTATATTCACGCCTCCGACATGCACACTTGCTCTTCATTCATGTGACCTCTTATATATTTATGTGATAGTTCACACTCATAATAATAATAATAATACTAATATATCATTTGACTCAATAAATTAAAAACGGCAATTTATTTAAAATGACTCTAAATTAAGTACTAAAATAATAATAATAGACTAAAAACTAAACTAAAAAGACTCTAAAAATGTGATATGACGGAACCAGGTTGGGTACTGCTGCTGTTGTTGCCAAGGAGGGGCGGACCAAGGTGAGGGGGCGCTAGGAGCTCTAGACTGAGGTTCATTTCAGTTACCACGTCCCCCTCCGCGACCCTGGTTGCCACGGGAGCGAGCACGGTTGCCGGGGCGTTGGTTGCCACGCTGAGATGTGTCTTCAGTAGGTTTCGACTGAGAGGTGTGCATGGCAGCATGAGAGCCTGTGTTTGACATCTTAGCCATACAGGCTTCTTCCAAAGTGAGCATGGAACGGGCCTGGTAGAATTTCGGAAGAGGGTTGTTCTGGCAAATCAAAGTAGCAACACTACGGTAAGCTTTTGGGGGACCATAGATTAGCTGTAGGACCAGGTGATGATTGTTGACAGGAGAGCCAACATTTCTCAGCTGATCAGAGAGCATCTTAAGACGTTGGCAATAATTAGAGACATTGGGAAAATCCTCCATACGAGTGTTAGAGAATTCTTGCTCAAGAGTGACAGCCCGAGCATTTTGGTTGTCCTGAAAAATGTCAGACGAACGATTCCAGGCTTCCATAGTAGTGGAGTCTGGTTCCAAAATGGTGGTCAGCAGGTCAGTGGATATTGTGGAGTATATCCACTGAAGAACGGTGGAGTCAAGGGTGGTCCACTGCTCAAATTCAGCACTGGAGGTATCTGTTGGTGTGGTATTGTCCTTAGAAGGGACAATATGATGTAGAACCCGGTGAGAACGGGCCTGAATGCGGAATAGCTCGGCCTAGGTGCCATATTGGTCTTTCTCCATCTCAAGAACAATAGGAATGTGATTCTTAATGTTGGAAACAGCGAAGGCAGGATGAAATTTTGTTTTGAAACCTGTCGATGAAGAGGTGTGTTTCATCTTGCCGGAATCAGGAGTGGCAGAGTTGCTGTTTTTGCCGTTGATGTTGTTGTGGCTGTGATTAGATTCAGATATCGTGTGTCGGAGAAAATTGCACGACACAGGAGATGATGTGTTGCTGATCGGATGACGGCGCGAATGAAAGATCGCGCGTGAGAATAGGTTCGCTGCTATTTTGATCGCGGCAGCACGTGATGGACGATGCAGCGATGATGAGGCACGAACGGGGAGGAGCGGCGGCGTTTCTGCAGAAAACGCAGTGGCTGTGGCGGCGGCACACAGGGAGAGGTGCGGAGGCTAAGATATGTAGGTTAGGGTTTGAGAGAAAAGGAGATAGAGGGATCGATTAGGGTGATACTATGTAAGATAATGGAATGCTTGCCTTTCTCATTACTGAATAGAATATATATATATATATATATATATATATATATATATATATATATATATATATATATAACTGTAGGCCAACTATCTAATTATGTTACAGCATAATTACAGGGAAATCATTAAAACTAATTATGGTAAATATTCTATTCTATCACCTATCACATGTATCTTCCTTACTAGGAAAGTTAGAACAAGTAATTTCTACATTACCTCCTCTTTTCATGCTTGCACTCTTACGTTCTTCGTTGTCTAACTTTGCATCTTAATATCTTATTCACCTAATTCATGTCAATTGCCTAATGTTTTGCATATTTCTGATTTTTCCTTTAAACTTTTATCAGCACCAATATTGTCTAAGTATTTACAGTGCACAGTCTGTTTGTTTCACTAACTATAAATGTGTCATTTAGGATTTGAGCAGCAAGAAAAAGAATGTTTCATCAGGGGGCATAATTGAAGGAATGTATCTCTTGTCAATATATGATGTTTGCTTCTGCCTCCACCACTCAAGCTATAAACATTTCTAGTTTTATTAGTTTACCTCAACAAGCCCTGTGGCATTTTAGGTTAGAAAATATGTCTATTTTACATTCACTACTCCCTTTATTACTTGAGATCACCATTCTACTTGTAAGTCAACAAATAATTAGTAAAACTAGAATTAGACCCACACGTTGCGCGGATGTGTGTTGAATTTTATCTTTGGGGAGATAATGAGAATTTATCTTTCACTTTTAAATTGTATGACACATATCAAACTTTTTTTTTTTGGTGATATTGAAAACTATGGATTACTCATACTCTTAAAAGATATCATTTTGTTTTAAGAAATATTATGATATGATCGGTATTTCATTGAATCTTGTGGACAAACAACGAAATTTTTGAATTTATGATAATGAATTTCGTTTGTGATATTGAAAAGTATGAATTACTCATATTGGTAAAAGGTATCATTGAGTTTTAGGAAAAATTATGTTAGGATCGATATTTCATTGAGTATTGTGGACAAACACCAAAAATTTTGAAAATTTGTGATTTACGTTTAGAAATGTCAATTTTTTTTAAAATCATGTGATGAAAGTGAAAGGCAATTTTATATTAGATTCAAAAGTAATTTGATTTTGTGTAAATTGGATATCTTTTGCACGCAACTATAAAGACTTATCTTTTTAAGATAAGCAACGGTAATATGTGACAAAACTAAAGCCATCGAAAGATTCGAACGTAAAAAAATTGACTATGTACAACTTGTTATTTTTTATTTTTTTGAATAAATGTATAACTTGTTGTTATTGAAAATAAATATTTAGGTTCAGTTTTATAAACCAAAACCTAAAACATTTGCAAGATGTTTGAACGATCTTCCCTTACATACTACAAATATATAAGCATAATTTCTTTTACGTACTATTGTCAAATTAACATGTAAGCAACTAAACATGAGTGAAGGAAGGATCTAAAAATTGTCTGAATCACATTATAACTTTGTTTAAATCTGCAGAGAACAATCACATGATTCACATAAGGACAAATGTCAACTTGGAACAAATATTTAAAAGAACATAAAAGGCCATTATACCCAAAAACACAATGTGTAATGCATACGCGAATTTCTCTTACCCCTTCTACTGAATTGCAATAGAGCTGCACTGAATATCATCATAAGTGGTGGTTACCTAGCTAAAATAGCGGTTTCTGATACAGTAGCAACAGAAACCAATTCATCTCTAGCTCTGGGGCTTGCATTATTTGTCTGAACCATCTCCAGAGATAGACATTCCTTTAGCTCTACCAATATTTGGCTCATGTCTGGCCTTTCAACTGAATTTGGTGAAGTGCATGACTTGGCAATCTCTACAGTTTTCCATGCTGAATTGATGCTAAATTCACCCTGCAACCTTGAATCAACAACATTTTGAATATTTCCTCCTTCAACTATGGGAATAACCCATTGCAGTATGTGAAGGTATTCATCAGATACTCTCGCTATTGCTTTTTTTCCAGTGATCAACTCAAATAGAATAATTCCGAAGCTGTAGATATCATTTTTTTTGTTTGTCTTTCTTGTTCTTTGATATCTATTAAGAAAACAAACAAATAAACTAAATTAGAAATATTGATAACATTGTTGAAATTAGTACCTTAAAAGTTTTATTCAGAGCATTGATTAAGACGGTCAGTTATGCACTGTTTTAGAGTCAATTACACTAAGCTTTTAGTATATTTTTATTAGTTTAGTATTTAATATAGAATCATATTGAATAAATTATCATTTTTGATTTATTGAGTCAATAATGTTTCATCAGCTATTATTACTACTAGTTTGTGGCCATATGTCTATGGATATACTTGATGGGTAATTTGAGAAGGAACATGTGGCACAAGGAAATAAATGAGAGCAAGAGCAAAACATGGTTGATATAAAAGAGCCACATGAATAAGGAGTTGTAATTCTTAGGTGGTGTATATATAAAAAGGATGAGATAGGCATTGGGCCTATATGTCACGGGTAGCTAGCTGACCCAAAATGAGGAATTAGGGAGTTGCTATAAAAGAAGAAAATTGTTGTTCACACATATCATAAGGCTGAGACACACGAGTAAAATACGAAATTGTCCCTCGGCAGTTAACTGTCAAGAAATTCAAAAACCGGCTGCAGTTAACTACCGAGTTTTTCCTCGGTAGTTAACTGTCGAGAAAAATGTTTCATCAGATGAAACAGCCACCTGTTCCCCCTACACAATATTTCATCATTAACTTCCATACCACTTCCATCTAATCCCCAAATCCAATATTTTTTTTCATCAAATCTTTCTCCAAAATCATTGAAGCATCAAGCATAAGAGATATCAACACACTTTTGACGTAAAAAAACAGGTATTGAGCATTTTACTCGCTTGATTTTTAGCTGTTTTTGTAGTTTTTTTTACGTGAGTTTACGTTCTCACTGTCATGGGAATCCTCAGCAGTTTAGTGCCGAGTTATGGGATCTTTTGCAGTTAACTGCCGAAGTAAATTTCTGTAGTTAACTGCCGAGAAATACTTGTGAATTTTTTTTCAAAACGATTGGAAAGGTAACTACTGCCATTTTTTCCAATTTTTTTTTCTTTGTTTTTTTTTTTTGTTTTAATTCATTATGGCATTGATGTTTATGCATTAGTTAGTTGTTATTTCATATTTTTATGTTGTTTAATTATCGTAATGGTAGAGAACGCGGAAGATGTTCCGGGAGAGAAAAAACCAAATTTTGTCGACATTTCGGGAGATGTCAAACCGCCTAAGATTAAAGCCAAACCAAACATTGATGGAGCTTCCGTCCATGTTTAAGCTTCTAAATATGTTGACTCGGGTGTCCTCCCACTTCATGCCCACGAAGTTGACACGGCTAGGTTTTTTTCAGACGACGTTAAGTAGAAAGATAGAGAAGAATTGCTTGAGTGGGCACGTCGTCAAGCAAATAAGGCGGGATTTACAATTGTTACACAAAGATCAAGATTGATCAATCCAATGTTGCGCCTAGTGTGTGAAAGGAGTGGAGTTCACAAAGTGCCGAAAAAACCCGAAGCATGCAACCTATGTGCATTGGCTTATTCGAGATGATAACGACGTCGGATTTATGTTTCGGATTATGGTGGAAAATAATATATTATATACGTATGTTCGTTCCATATCCAATTGCGTTGAATGTAAGTAGGGATTTAATTTAATGATAAGTAATGAGTTGTAATCTGTTGTTTAATTATGGAGACTATGTAATGTTTTGATGAATTTCAAACTTTTGTGTATTTTAAATCAAATGTTGGTTTGATTTAATTATGGACAATGGTGAAAGATATTGTATTTTTCTTGTTTATGACTGAGTTTAAATGTTGTATGAGTTATATTGCCTTTGGAAATGCTCTAGTTTAATTACAAGTAAAAACTGGCCAAAAAATGGCTTGGAAATGCTTTAGAATTATGCAAAACCCACTGTCTGCATAGTTGTTTTCCTCGACTGCCGAGGTTTTGAATTCCTCGGCAGTTAACTGCCGAAGGGAAATTTTATCTTTTACATGTGTTTCTCAGCCTAACAAGATGTGTATAAGGCAATTTTCATAAAAGAAAGAAGGCATTACGGCTGGTAGATTCACTCACGTTTTGGAAATTGTCACGCATCGCGAGAGAGGAGGCCCCACAGTGGAATCAGGCGTTGATACAAGGGAGCTACAAGCATAAAGGGAAGATAGCAGTTTTATTCAATTCAATTGTTCTTAATGCTTTTTATTATATCCTGATCAAATATAAAGATGAATTCGTGAGAATGAATGACTATTGACCATAACTTTCAACTTAGGCCTAATTGAATTGTTCAAATAAATTAGTCTAGGAATGGATAATTTTTTATTTGTGATATTAGGTGAACGTTCTTAAAACCTTCAAAGAATATTAGATCACCTAAGGAATTATGAACTGTAATCCGAGAAGAGGGTCCTAAGTCAAGGGATTGATTAGGGCTATTTAGTTAACCATCGTGAAACTATAGGAGTATTAATAGGAAATAGGTGCAGTATACCAAACATGGAACATCGGAGGATTCGAAAGACCTAGTCTCATCTCTATATATCTTTTCCAAATAATATTTAATTTCTATTTATTTACTTTTATGCAATCAAACCTACTATCTTGAGCACTTATAAAATTTACACATCCTAAATATTAACTTTATTGCTAATTTGATATTAACACATTCCTCGTTGATACGAACTTATTTTTATTACTTCGATAGTTTTAGTACACATGTTAAAAGTCTATCAATTGATAATCTTATCTCAACTTTCCTAAAGCAACCGGGAGACTAGTTTCTGAGAAACCTATTACAAGCAAAAATGATTTTTGCTTTAGTATAATTGATTTTATGATTTTGCTAGTTCTCCTGTTTGGGTGCATCTCTTGGTTTTCTCTTGTTTAATTGGTTTCAGGTCATAATCGTGTTGTAACAATCTAATAATCTGTACACTATTAAATTTGTTTTCGGGTTGGATGATTTTTGGATTTTGTTCCTAGTATTCCTCATGTTCAACTAAGGTTGGATGATCGATCATGATAGGTTGTTAGATGACTTTTTTGTTTGTTTTAGTTTTCGCTCTTGTTTCACTCTGGAAGAGATCATTTAGTTTTGTTATTGCTTAGCTTCAGTACTTTTTGTACTCATATTTGTATTTATGGTTGTACTCTTTTATGAGATCTATCCTTTTCTTGTATATATATGCTGTCCATAAAAACAACACTATTAAATTGTTACTGGTATAGTGGTATGTAAAGTGTGGTTTATATAAGTCTCATGTAGGCAGAAAAGTGAATGTTGAGTAACATATAATGAGAGGATGTATATACTCAATACTTTTATATTTGACAAAATTATATGTGTAGTCCCTTAACATAATTTTAGATAACGATTTGGTCTTTTATTATTATTATTTTTAACTCAGTTTAGCAATTATGATTAGGTTGCATATGAATTTTAAGTTTTAAACCTGTAGTTTTATTTTCCTGTCAACTCTCAATCTTCAAAACTATGATTCTTCATGCATATTTGCATATGAATCATAAATATAAAGCTTTAAAATTCATATGAAAACGATCTAAAAGGGTAAAGATGATGTAAAGAGGGAAATATAAAGCACCACATCATAATTTGAAATTAAGTTAAGGAACAACGAACATAATTTTGCCTTTATGTTTTGATGTATTCTTGAGCTGAGTATTTTTGAAAATTACATGACACAATGATATTGAAATCTAGCTAGTCAATATTGTTGAATTTGTTTTAGGTTTAAATGTATATATATT
Organism: Medicago truncatula; assembly: GCF_003473485.1. Classification (NCBI taxonomy): domain Eukaryota; kingdom Viridiplantae; phylum Streptophyta; class Magnoliopsida; order Fabales; family Fabaceae; genus Medicago; species Medicago truncatula. Next base: position 4,818,969 of record NC_053049.1, read on the forward strand.
TGGTCTAGCAATCTTTTATTCCCTAAAACAAATTTTTTAGTCCTTGCAAATTAACTTTGTTTGATTCAGTTCCCACAAGATTAATTTAAATGTATTGGAAATTCTCTCTCTATAATATATATATATCGCAACATACTATTGGGACCAATTTCGGTATGAATTTTTTTACAAGAATTAAAACAAAACAATGGAGACAAAAAAAAAAAAAAATGGGTATATTGGCAACCACTAAAATGAAAATAATAATTTTACTAGGACTAGAAGCAAAAAATTGTTCCTAAAAAAAAAAAAAATTGTACATTTGCATGTATCAAATACATATTTAATATTTAAACATTTGTTTGCATTGACATTTGGCACTTACTCAGGATCAATATAACCTCTTGTACCAGCAGGACGAGTGGATATATGAGAATCAACATCGTTAGCAAAAGCTCTACTTAAGCCAAAATCAGCTATTTTGGCCTGCATATTATCATCTAATAATATGTTGGAAGGCTTCATATCTCTATGCATAATAGGTAGATTACACCCATTATGAAGATACTCCAATCCTGAAAATGTAACAAATTAGGTCAAAGTAAAGGGTTAAATAAGCAAGAAGCATACCCGAAAGTGCACATTATTACCATGTGCTGCATCAACTGCAATTTTGAGTCTCTCATTCCATTTTAAGATATGTGTATTATCATCTGCACGCAAATAGGCATTAATCTTGAAATTTTGGATAATCACTCTTTAAAATGAAAAACATAAAAAAAAAATTCTTCCGAGTGAATTAAGATTTATTAACATAACATAAAACCTGCCGATGTGAAATCATCCAAGTGGATTAGGCATGTTTTACAACAAGAGAGTTAACCTCAACTCATTTTACTTATGTAAACTTGAATCGTAAACTCGTACGAGTTTACCTAAAATTAATATTATATAAAATTTATTATATACGTGACATATGTAAGCCAACATAATATTGCAAAAAGGTCGATTGTGCAAAATATGACATAATTATAAAGACAAAGTATACATAACCACCATAATAAAGAGTAATGTTCAATTTAACATCAAAATAGAAAATTAACTTGCAAAATCATAAGTTTCATAAGAGATTGTAAACCATTCAAAGAAACAAGTTTCACATATAAAGTTGTTAATAAAACTATCCAAAAAAATAAACTAGTTAATTACTTCAAAAGTTCAATCCGTCTAAAATTTCATAACATCATTATCATTGGTGTCTTCATCTCCAAGTTCAACAAATTCTTCTCCGTATTAAAAAAGATTTTCAATATTAGAACCAAATACATGACTACTTGAACTCACTTCAATATTAATTTTTCTATTAATTTCAATACTTTGGCCTTGAAAAAAGAATTGGGTTTTGAAAAAAAATGAACCAAAAAAAGGCCAATAAAAAAAGAAGTGTTTTTTAAACGTAAACTCGGTCGAGAGTTTACACCGAGTTTAACACATGTTAACTCGGTTAAACTCGTCAAACATACTAATTTTATAAAAAATCGAGTTTACCTCTGAATTAACACGTATTTAGCACCTGAAAACATAAATTCGGACGAGCCTACAAGTTAACACTTGATTTGTGGACTAGGATTAGGTTTTACAACTCATTAATAAAAAAATTCGCAAATTACCACTTTTTGGTTAAAATTATGACTGAGGAACCAAAAAAATTATATCCAAAAGGAGGGGAGATTTCATGAGAGAGGAAAAATAAATGAACCCAAATTGCAATTAAACAAACTAAAAACAAGATTTAAATTACCAAATAAGTGTTGTTGGAGACTTCCATTTGTCATGTATTCATAAATCAATGCTTTGTTTTCATCTTCATCGCAATATCCAATGAGAGAGACCAAATTTCTATGATGAACAATCATTAGAAGTTGTGCCTGCATTTTTTAGTCTATGTTATCTCTACCAAAGTTTACTATGAAAAATATTGCATGATATATTCTTAATATAAATACTATTACTTGACTAAAATCATGATTTTGGATCCGTTGTGTTTTGATTAACTCAAATACATTTTTTAATTTTAATAGTAAAATTTATTAATAAACAAATCAATGCACAAGATGAACAAGACCGGTAGACAAAACTACAAAGCAAAGTAATTAACTTGAATCCATTGACTAACCTCAGATTGAAATTCCTTATAACCTTGCTTTGATGATGTTGAAAGAATTTTAACAGCAACTTGAGTGAGATCTTGTAAAATGCCAATGTAAACTTTTCCAAATCCTCCTTCTCCAATAATTGTTTTGAAGTTATCAGTAATATTGAGAATTTCGGTGTAACTGAATATTTGATGCTTTGATTTCATTTCATCCTTTTTCTTAGAATTTGACGACGTAGCTACAGTGACAAAAAAAAAATTGAATGAAAATATGCAAGGCTGTGAATAAGAGAGAAAAAAAAAATTGATAATGAATGTGGATATAGAGATTGAAGCAAAACCATATTTGTTTTCTCATCTAGCCATAAGTTTCTACAACTAACAATTTGATTGTGACTTCAAAGTAATGTAATGAAGGATCATTCAATTATAGAGCAAAATTTGATACTACCTTTTTGTCTTCTGAATATCCAAAATCCAAGAGAAATCAAAAGGATTGCAATTAATGTTGAAAATGATGCAATAAGTGGTACAAACAAATCCCTTTTTTTGTCGGCAGCTACAAACAAATTCTTCTTTCCGCATGATTCCGTCGTACAAAGTTCAGGATTATCTTCTTTTTTTGTGAGGTTAAGTTCAGGATTATGATCCACACTGAAAGAAGTCAAAGATTATAATATATTACTTATCATATTATTGGTGATATTTGCATTATATACAAATTCAGATAACAGGCTAAACACTTGCAAAAATTACAGCCAAGTTTAAAATTAGAATAAAGGTCTCTTGATACGCAAAAGAATTAGTATTAGTATAAAAACAATACTCTTTAGTTACTAGTTACTAGTTAATTTTTATTTGGTTTTGTCTTATACTCCCCCGTCTCATTATATAAGCACAATTTTGCACTCACAAAAGAGGTTACTAGATTATTTTTTATTTTGTTTTTTAAACAACGGACAACACAAACAAAATAATATAAATTTACAACAATACCTTGTTGATATATAGACATACAGAGACCAACTATCAAAATGGTCATTGAAATTGTATGGATTGATCATTTTAATCCTTAAAATTTACAAATTGGCAAAAACATCCATAAATTTGTGACCGTTATACTACATGGGCTGAAATGTTAAGTGCATGTGACAAAAAAAAAAAAAAAAAAAAAAGTGCATGTGTGGCACACCACATACGCAGACATGATTGTGACACTGCCATATTGACGAAACTTAAGAATTGGATTTTCTTCTTCAATACCATATAAGCTTGTCATGTACTCTTAGGTTTTGCTGGAAGTTTGGAGGGAAGGGGAATGAAAGGTTTTGAAGGATGGAAAATATATATGAGGGAAAATGAAGAAATCTTTCAAAAAATTTAAAAGAGTAGGTTTTTAATGATATTAATGCATATGATTACCATATTTTTAATTTTAAAAATATTATAACAACACAGATTAAATTTGAAAAATTCATATAAACCCTTCAAACCCCCCCCAAAAAAAAAAAAAAAAAAAAATTATCCTCCAATGCAATTGTTTAGTTCCCTCAAATGAGGAGGGTTTCATATTATGAAGAAAAGTTAACCCCCCAAAGCACTCACCTCCTATTTTCTTCAAGCCTTCCCCTCCAAACTCACAAACAAAGCCTTAGAAATCGTGGTTTATCCTAACACAACTTGATAAAACTGGCTTGTGAGGTGAGGATTACCGGACAAAACTGACTTGTGAGGTGAGTATTACCCCCACTGATAACTGCATTGTCAGACCATCTCTTATCCGATGTGGGACTCTTAACAAACTCTATCATGACAAGGACTGGACATTTGGAGCATGGACATAAATGGTGGGTGATCCAATAACGGAAACCTGATAGCAGCTGGCCCAACAAATTTTGGAAAGGCTTTGATAACATCTGAGAAATTGTGGTTGGGCCTAATAAGACAACACAAAACCGGCTTGTGAGGTGAGAATTGCCACACTTATAAACACATTGTCAGGTCATCTCTTATCCGATGTGCCACTCTTTAACATGTATTGTTATGCCTTACGTTGTATTGTTCTGTTCCATACTTAACTTTTAGAAGATCAAACGTACCCATAATTACTAACTAGAATTAACTAACTAGCTAGTTTTAACATAGCGAAGGTGGTAGCTTGATACTCAAGCTATATAAATAAGATGCATATATTGACATGACGGATGAGGATCTACATTTTCAAATGAATGGTAGACAAATAATAGAAATTGACATATTTGGAGCTTTGAGGATAGAAAATACCTCAATGACAGTGAACCATTTTTTGATCTTTCAAGGAGTCCAGTTGGAACTATCCCTCTAAGTTGATTCTTTCCCACGTTTCTTCAAACACAAGACAAATAAATATGACACCCTTTTATCTTTTATACTAATTAATAATCAATGAAATTACATTTTAATCCATTGACATGGGACTTACAAGACTTTTAATGATTGCAGTTGCATCAAAGAGTCAGGTAAGGGACCGTTTAAACTATTGTTTGATAAATCCCTGAAAGGAAACAATGGAAATGCATAGTTACAATTTTGAATCTACATTAAATAGTGAACGATAATAATAACCAAAATAGATTTGTAATACCTTGTCTATACTTTGATATATATTTGAGATTTCAAAAGATTTGAAATAATAATATGATATATAATCATGTAATATTTCAATCACACTTAATTTGATAATAGAGAAAGGAAATTTAAGTTCTTCCCTCAATTCCAAAATCCACCATTTGAACTTACAAGTACTCTAACATAGTGAGATTTGAGATGAAAGATGATATCTGCCCTGTCAATCCAGATGAAGACAAATTCCTAGTTGGGTTCCATTTTCAAATATAGTTTCTGTTAGAGGATAATTGAGGTTGTTGAATTTATGAAATGGTTTATTTCAGGGATTGTAAACTTACAAAGATAGGATTCTTGGGCCGCCAATCAGATAATGCATACTACAGTTTAGGCCTTCCCACATGTATGCTTCAGGGTAACATGGATCTCCTTGCCAATTTCTTTCCACCCCATAAGCATTCTTGATGTTTGTGATAGTATCAACTAGTATTTGGCATTAAAAAAAAAAAACAGTTCAAAAGGATTTCAAGCCAATTTGCATATAGTTTACTTTATACCACAGATGGCACTGAAAAATCATATACTATCTAGAAACTTTTGATAAAATCACAGGAATTAAGAAAATTTGATGACTATTAGTATTGTCTAACAAATTTTTTTTTTTTTGAGGGGGCCTATATTTAAAGATGTTTTTCAAAAAAGTAAAGACTAGCTTACCATCATCTTGTAGACTATCAAATCCTGAAATGTCATTTAGTTTATAAAACTCAAAGGCATTCAGGATCGGTGGAAGGGTTGAATCCTCTGTCCTAAAAAGGGAAATTTTATACCTTTTTGCTCCAGTCAAAGGTTTTCGACTAAAAAAGGTATCTACTGACCGGTATACAGGTATTACAGGTCCATACAAAAACTTGCCATTCACTGTGATGTTGAATGATCTAGTTTCATTTTCTGCCAGCTCTTCAACCTCATTAAAGTGCATGATTATGTAGTATTGTTCATATACATTACCCTGATGCAAATGAAATTGTAAAGGGGCACTGGCATTTACTGGTGTAACAGCAGTGCTCATCACAATTGCTGGTAGTTTATAATAATTCTGATCTAGATCATCACTGTTAAGTGAGGTGCTTAATCGTCTCCAATCACTGGATAATTCATAAGGCGACCACATACGATCATGAACATCATCTTTGTACCTGTTGTTTATACATGACCAAAAAAATTGTCAATAATAAGACATTGATGTTACTCCCTCCATCCTTAATAATAAACACACATTGAGAAAAAGTTTTATTCGTACATATTAGCCCTTATACAAATTACTAGATGAATCTAGTTTTTTTTTTCTAAACAAACCTGTAATTAATACTACTGACCTTCTCTTAAAATATATATGAATATTAATGTCCTGCTACGTACATACTAGCTAGCTGACTCCATGCAATGTATTCTTCTTACCTGCAACCTTTGCCTGTGGTGGAACCTATATCGAATCTCTCCACGAGTGATAATGGTGAAGCTGAGTACGTGGGATGATCATTAGAATTGTTCAAAGTCCTCAATTCTATAACTGAAATGAATGGAGTTCCATTTCCAGTGTTAACAAGACATGGTTCTATGTAGTCTAGTGATGGAGTGTATATGATCTCCTTGATTGTGGTGCGTGATAAATTTGTGAACTTCACTGTATCCCACACATTAGGTCCAAAATGAAGATCAAATTGTGGTGGATCATTTAGATTATCATAGTTTCCATAATAGAAAGTAGCTCTGATTAAATATTGAATATCCATGTTTACATTTATTCTGTAGCAATTTCTCACTCCACTTGGAAAGCTCCTTACAAAATGTAGTTGCTGTTGATGAGTAATCTTCTCTGCAGGTGCTATACTCATTCTTACACCTGTTCTTATGAATTCAGCATCTGAAATGTAATTTATGCTTGTGATATTGTCACTGTAGTTTGAATTTTCAGGTATGCCACAATCTATGCTAATGAATCCTGACAAGAGATATATGTAGCAACAAAGAAAACTTCAGCTATAACAATATTAAGTAGTAACAACTAACAACTATATATGTGACATTAAGCGACATTATACAAATTAATAACCCAAACCTGATTGATCCTGAGCTTGTATCAAAACTAAAATAGTAAGGGCACCAAGCAACACTAAAACAAAATGCAAAAAGATTTCCATCATTGTTTGCTTCATTAGGAATATAATTAATGAATGATCAGTGTTAATGCTATACAACGCAGCATTTATACCGCTAGAGAGTCAAATTTGCTTCAATTTACAAAACTTGTAGAAATCGATGCCATATTTGAAAAAGAAGAGAACGCGGTTTCATGCCTTCACATGTTGAGTTTGATAATGAATCAAAAATATTAAATGTAAATTGGTATTGTGAATTTGTTATTAGTTTGTGATGAAGAATAATATGGAAGTCTCTAGAATGGTGAAGAATAATATGGAAGACTCTAGAATACTGGGGAATAATAAGGAAGCTACTAGAAACTACTAAATAAGCACTAGGGAAGTCTTAACTTTTCTAGATCCTTCTAGGCTTATGTACTATAGTATCCATATCTCTAGACTTTTCTTTGTTTCTAGATATTTCTAGTTTGTAATGGAGAGCCTTCCTAGAGTAGTATAAATAAGGCTCACCATCTAGTGTTTTGACATACTCAAGATAATCAAGCATTGAATGATTCAAGTAATATAACTTTTCCTTGAGAATATTAGAGTGTTTCTCTATTTTCTCTACCTTTCCTTTTGTCCCTGAGCCAGATTTGGCATCAGAGCTGGTTACGATACCACGGAGTTGAGTTTGAGCGAAGAAATCAACGGAAAGTGAGTTTTCAAGTGAGCAAGGTGTTGCTTTCTTAAAACTTCACTTTGCGGCCATTTGTTCGCGAAACTACGTCGAAGTTGAGTTTGAGCGAAAAAAATCAACGGAAAGTGAGTTTTCAAAAGAGCAAGGAGTTGCCTTTGTGAAACTTCACTTTGCGGCCATTTTGTTCGTGAAACTAGCACCGTCATTTTGTTTGGAAAGTGAAGAAAACCCTTGGTTAACAAGTCTTCACCACCAACAAAATTACCGCTCACCACCACAATCTTCACCAAATAGTTTGTTGAACCTTCATCGTTAAAATGCCACCTCGAAGACAAAATGAAAGAAGTCTGCAAGAGATGGAAGATATGAGGCGACAAATTCAACAACTACAAGAGATCATTAATGCCCAACAAGCCCTTTTGGAAGCAGAACAAAGGAGATTCGAAGGTGATGTTTCCTATAGTGACTCTTCATCATCTAGAAGCAGTCACTCACAACGACGTCAGCTTCAGATGAATGATATTAAAGTAGACATTCCAGATTTTGAAGGGAATCTACAACTGGATGATTTTCTGGATTGGTTACAAACTATTGAACGTGTATTTGAGTATAAGGAGGTTCCAGAGGAGCAAAAAGTAAAGATTGTTGCTGCCAAGTTGAAGAAACATGCTTTAATTTGGTGGGAAAATCTTAAAAGGAGACGTAAGCGTGAAGGAAAAAGCAAGATCAAGACGTGGGACAAAATGCGTCAGAAACTAACCCGTAAGTATTTACCTCCTCATTATTATCAAGCCAATTTTACTCAAAAATAATTGCCAAAAAAATCTTCATACCAACCTCTTTCCCCCACCAAAAATCATATCGATTATCACAAACCCCTAATCCATCAACCTATTTCCTCATTTAGACCCCAACGTAACACAATCAAAGAGAGGAATACAAATATACCTAAATGTTTCATTTGTCAAGGTTATGGACACATAGCCTTAGATTGTGTGAATCAAAAAGTATTCACCATCGTCAATGAGGAGATAAACAATATTTTTGAAGAAGAAAGAGAAGACGTCTATGAATCATTTGAAGATGAGACGCTGGGAGAACCAATCTATGATGAAGAATATGTTGGTGCTGATATTTGTGAAGTGTTTGACGAAGAGGGAAACATAGATCCAATATATGATGAAAATGGTCTCGATGACATTCATGAAGCCTTTGAAAAGGAGGAGCATAATGAACCAATATATGATGAAGAATATGTTCTTGCTGAATATGGTGAATATTTGGAGACTAAAAAACGTTTCCAAACATCAACAAACAAAGACATGGTTTTTAATGTCATCATCGATAACAAAAGTGGTGAAAATGTTGCATCAAACTATATAGAAGAAGAGTTAAAGTTCCGAATGATTAATCACCAAGATCCATACAAGCTGCAATGGCTCAACAAGGATAACGAGGTAAAAGTATCTCAACACTCCATTATCTCATTTTCCATTGACAAGAATTATAAAGAAAAGGTATGGTGTGATATTATTCCAATGGATACTTGCCACACTCATCTTGGGATGCCATGGCAATATGATCGTCGTGCATTATATGATGGTTATGCCAACATCAACACTTTTGTGAAATATGGTATTAAAATCAAGTTGGCACGTCTACCACTTAATGAATTCATTGAAGGAAAAGAGGAATTCAAGTTACTAGAACTTCTAGTCACAAAGGAACCATTGAAGGAAACAACAAAGTTATGTATGTCCCGTCCAATTCCTAAGCCACCTTGGGAAGTTGTTAGTATGGATTTTTCCTTGGATTACTATGGTGTCTCTGCTACTTTCAATGTTGCTGATCTTTCACCATACTTTGGCGATGAAGAAGACTTTCGACTCGAGGACGAGTCTTCTCCAACCCGGGGAGAATGATGAAGAATAATATGGAAGTCTCTAGAATGGTGAAGAATAATATGGAAGACTCTAGAATACTGGGGAATAATAAGGAAGCTACTAGAAACTACTAAATAAGCACTAGGGAAGTCTTAACTTTTCTAGATCCTTCTAGGCTTATGTACTATAGTATCCATATCTCTAGACTTTTCTTTGTTTCTAGATATTTCTAGTTTGTAATGGAGAGCCTTCCTAGAGTAGTATAAATAAGGCTCACCATCTAGTGTTTTGACATACTCAAGATAATCAAGCATTGAATGATTCAAGTAATATAACTTTTCCTTGAGAATATTAGAGTGTTTCTCTATTTTCTCTACCTTTCCTTTTGTCCCTGAGCCAGTTTGTTTACTTAAAAACATGCAGTAGCAAAATTAGAATCCTAAAACAGTTCCATCCAAATTGTACCTAAACAGGATTTTGGGTTTGTATGTAGTAGGTTCTACTTATCATTTCTTGCATCACTTTATCTCCTTTGTTATTTTTGCAGTGCATCAGTTGAAGAAATAATAATTATCCAGTGCACTCTTCCATTGCTTAATTCTTTTATATTTAGTATGGAAGAACACACTTTAGGGTTCTGACAAATACAAGCCCTCCCAACTATAATATTGGGCATTATCCATCGATTGCGCTCTTTGTGGCAAAAACAAGCTTGATTTTGTCGATGACACTATTCGAATTCCTTATAAGTTTGATCTGAGTTACTAAGCTTGGAGTCAAGAAGCATTTTAGTTCACTCATGGTTTAAGAACTCAATTGGTCAAAGCATTGTGTTATCGGAAAATGCAGTCAATGCGTAACACGTTTTACATGAACAATTTTCTTAGGGGGGACTTGTGTCAGGCAAAACTTTGGTCATATATAGTTGGTCCTTCCTTTTTTAGGAAAGATAGAACAGGTAATTTCTACTCTACCTCCTCTTTTCACGCTTGCACTCTTGGTACATGGATCATATTGATTCTAGAGCTAGTGACTGACTGCATATGTTCTTCTTTATCTAGTTCATGTAAATTAGCTAATGTTTTGCATATTTCTGATTTTTCCTTTAAACTTTTATCAGCACCAAAATTGTGTAAGGATTTACACTGCACAGTTTGTTACACTAACTCTAAATGTGTCACTTAGGATGTGAGCATAATTGAAGGAATGCATCACTTGTCCTTATATGATGTTATTGCTTCTAACCCCACCACTCAAGCTATAAACATTTCTAGTTTTATTAGTTTACCTCAGCAAGCCCTATGGCATTTTAGGTTAGGAAATATGTCTATTTTACATTCACAACTCCCTTTTATTACTTAAGATCACCATGTTGTTTGTGATGTTTATCACTTTGCTAGACATCGAAATTTACCGTACAATGTTAGTTCAAGTAATTATTTAGGTCCTCATAATTTACGCACACAACGCAGCATTTATACCGCTAGCATTGTAAGAATATAAGGATAATAGAGTGTTTTATTCCTACTAACTTTTTCAAAAATATATTTGGTATGTATTTACAATATTTTGGAAAACTTTATAATAGTAAAGTTAATGAGTATTTACACGTGAATTTATTTTCATTTTCAGTGAAAGTTTTTCCCACCTTTTTCTTTGGGAATGATTGTATTTTCACAAAATCGATTAAAACAAGAATAATATTTACTAAATTAATAACTAACATAAGATTATATATTTTTCATAAAAATATATATTTTTCTATCATTTTATTTTCAAGAATCTACAACGGTAAATTGAAAGAAAAAAGAACACTATATAAATGTAGTCTCCCCTGTCAATTATATCAGTGTCATGTTTTTGATTATATAGTCTATATAGTTAAGATATATGATTGAATATTTATGTAAAAATCTATCATACAGCTTGGCATTTTAATCCTCTCAAAAAATAAATTGGCACTTTTAAGTTTAAGGTTTAATTACTCATTTGGTCCCTTAACTTATTTTTTGGTTTTATTTTGGTACCTTAACTATTAAAAGTTTCGTTTCGGTCCCTTAACTTATTTTTGAGTTTCATTTTGGTCCCTTAACTATTAAAAGTTTCGTTTTGGTTCCTTAACTTATTTTTTGGTTTCGTTTTGGTCCCTTAACTTATTTTTTGGTTTCGTTTTGGTCCCTTAACTCTTCCTCCGTCAACCACTTTGGTCCTTTATGCTAGGATGAATGTATTAGAGTTAAGGGACCAAAACGAAACCAAAAAATAAGTTAAGGAACCAAAACGAAACTTTTAATAGTTAAGGGACCAAAACGAAACCAAAAAGTAAGTTAAGGGAACAAAACGAAACTTTTAATAGTTAAGGGACCAAAACGAAACCAAAAAATAAATTAAGGGACCAAATGAATAATTAAGCTAAGTTTAATTAATGAACTTCTCTTAAATTTAATATGCTTGTGCATAATATTGAACGAATTAGTATTACCGGCCATGTAACCAAAAAAGGAATTATGACCGGCCATGAGAGTGCAGTTAATACTCTTTCCTTCTTTTATCTTTTTGTTTGGGTCAAGTAGTCTAATTTTCCAAAATTCATCTCTTAAAATGAATAAACGGAGAATTCATGCTTCGAAACCCGACCCCTATATATATTATACAATGTTTCTAACAACTGAGTTTAGCTCACGACACCTTTCTTCTTTTATCTTAACACAAGAGAATAGTAGCTCAACATATTATCTAATTTAGAAATAAATTTGTTTCAAGTAATTCTACAATTAATGATCTCGGGCTGTGTAACTCAACGGTAAGTTGGAATACTGAAAAACTGTTATAATGAAGTTAAAGTTCAACCTAACAGTTAATAAATTTTGGGGCCTTTTAAAGAGTGTCTCTTAGTGTATCCCTTGGAGTAGTAGTTACTAGTTAGTTGGCCTTCTAAAGAGTGGACTCACACCCATCCCTTTTTTTTCGTCTCTTGTAGAAGGGTCACAGGAAGCCGTCCATTTACATTAAAAAACAAATAAAAATGTGCTCAAAACTGATCAGAAAAGAGGTGGGAAAAACTGATCCAACATAAAAGTCAAAAAATCAAATTTGAGTTTACACTAATAGTTTACTTTTTTTTAACAAAAAATAATCCCAAAATTGATATTTCCTATTGTTGAATTTCAAAGTTTGTCGATGTATCAGCTAATAGCTCTTAATAATGTTCAGTTTGGTATCACAACAAACCATGAAGAAAAATGGGAAAGCTGATGGGGCTCATGTTTCAGAGTGTTAATTAATGCGCGTAAATAGGATCATAATTTGCAAGAAAAAAATACTAGCCGTTAGAAACCCTATATTGGAGTTGATTTTTTATATTGTCGGAATAGAAGTGCGTCTAGTAATGAATCAAATGTTTAAATGTGGTTCCTTGTCAAGTTAAGAAATGATAATCTAACATGTACGTTCAGTTAAGAACAAGCCAGTATATGTGTTGTCATGTTGTTCACGTATATCATGGAAGATAACTACATCGACACTGTCTTTGAATACTCAGACATGAGACTTTTTATTTGGTTCGTAGTACAAAAAATGTATTTTCTGATGAAAGGTTTTGTCCAATACAATTAACTTGAAGTTCAAGGTTTTGAAAAATCAGTAACGTGCAAAGAAATTAATGTAACATTCAGTAAGTAAAGTGAATGACTTGAAAAGTAAATGTGCGGAAAAGGTAAATAACTTGAAAATAAAAAAAGAAAAATTGAATACTTAATCATGTACATATAATCGACGATCTTTTAAGTGTTAAATGTGATTTCTAAAATGCATTAAGCAACCGTTATTATAGTGCATCTAGACCCCTATTTAGAAACTATGGCAAATACCACCGACGTAGATGTTGGCCATGTATCCTATGCTAATAACGTTCTTCGATACTGCATTGTTATCCAAGGAAGACATTACTTCGGCGCGCGTATGTCTTGATAATAAATGCTCTTACTGTCGATAAGTTTCATTGTTGAATAAGACTTGTTACTTTTTTATTTATGTACTATGTCCACAAACCTCGTTTTGCACTTTACATGTACTTGATTGTTCCTTTGTTTTTTTTCCGTGAAAAAAAAAGAATATAAATAAATTTGTCTTGCCGATACAATTTAATAAAGTCAGCAACCTTTTTCAAAATCCATGTTATCACATCAACATATTTGAGAGCACCTTGCAAAATAAGAGAATAGTTTAGATTCTGTTTGTGAAAATCTTTTACTTCGGAAACCTTAACGGACTTGTTACTTTTTTCTTCATATTATTTGGTGTCAAGATCATGATTTTCTAGGAAGTAGAGTAAGAAATGTATTATTAGAAATGTAAAAGTGAGTTACATATTAATTAGATTAGTTAGCACATAGTTGATATAATTAACATGGGACTAGCTTTTACATGTTAGTTATACTATATCATGTATCTTCCTCTTCTGATCAGGTTAAACTTTTCTGACAGTTGGTCCTTCCTTTTCTAGGAAATATACAACAAGTAATTTCTACACTGCCTCCTCTTTTCATGATTCCACTCTTGGTTCATGGATCACTGATTCCAGTCCAGTGCCAATGAATATATATTAATCTAATTTTGCATATTTCTGATTTTTCCTTTAATCTATTATCAGTACCAAAAATGTGTCACTCAGGATTTGAGCAGCTAGAAAATAATTGCTTCTGGTGAGATGATTGAAGGAATGTATCCCTTGTGAATAGATGTTGTTGCTGCTTCTGCCTTCCATTCAAGCTACAAGCCTTGCCAATTTTATTAGTTTACCACAACAAGCCCTGTGGCATTTTAGGTTAGGAAATATGTTCAATTTACATTCACACTTCCTTTTTTCACTTTAGATCACCATGGTCTGTGTGATGTTTGTCAGACATCGAAATTTACCATATAATGTTAGTTCAAGTAAAACTTTGTATCCTTATGAACTTTTACACTTTGATATTTGTTTTCCAATTTCAGTGCCTTCTATTCATGGCAACAAATTTTTCTTACTGCTCTTGATGATTTCAGTCGCTTTACTTGGATCATTCTCCTTAAATCAAAAAGTGAATCTAGAGAACAAGTACAAATGAAAAATTGAACTTAATTTATATTAAGCTGCAACTAGGGGTGGGCAAAAATAACCAAAAACCAATTCGAACCGGTTAACCGAACCGAACCGTATCAGAATTAACTGAACCATTTAACCAATTCTTGAACCGAACCATTATTTTGATAACAATTCATTAACCGAACTGAACCGTTAGTAACCACAATTATCCGAACCGAACCAAACCGAACCATTAGCCTTATCTATTTTAAAAACAACTTATTCAAAACAACTTATTTTAAAACAGCTTATTTTATGCAAAACAACTTATTTTAAAAAACAGATTATTTTAAAAAAAGCTTATTCAAAACAACTTATTATAAAAACAGCTTATTTTAAGCAAAACAACTTATTATAAAAAACAGCTTATATTTAAAACAGCTTATTATATAATGTTTCAAAACTTAATGATTATTATGAAATGTGTCATTTTGTATGTCAATTTGATTAGCATTATAATGTGCAGTTGCAGTAATTGTAGAATTTAAAGATTATGTACCATAAGTGTTGCAAATAGGTCATTTAACCGTAAAAATATATCGTTGAACTAAAAAAATTATTCTTAGTAAAGTTACAAATACAAATTTTTTGTAATGATCATCGAATTATAAAATTCTTTCCGTGCATTAAAGCATTGCTCACGCCCGTTAAATTTATTTTGCTGCTTCACAAGCTAAACTTTGAGTATAAGCTAATTAGCTTTGTCATGATCTGCATCTGTAGTTTCCACTTTTTAGATAAGAAGCCGCTGCAAACATCACTAGTTAAAACCGTCAAAATATTTGTTATGAGTTTAAATTGCACCACTGTGCTAGATTCAACTAAATATTGTTCCAAACTAAGTAGTTTTTAAAATAAGTTGTTTTTTAAAATAAGCTGTTTTCACAAAATAAGTTGTTTTGCATAAAATAAGCTGTTTTGAATAAGCTATTTTTTAAAAAGAGATCGTAATAAGCTGTTTTTCATAAAATAAACTTTTTTGAATAAGATGTTTTTTATAATAAGTTGTTTTGCAAAAATAAGCTGTTTTTAAAAATAAGTTTTTTTTTGCATAAAATAAGTTGTTTTAAAATAAGCTGTTTTTTTAGAGAAGTTTTGCATAAAATAAGCCGTTTTTTTTTAAAAGAGATATTAATAAGTTGTTTTGCATAAGATAAGTTGTTTTGAAGAAATAAACTATTCTAGATTTTAATTTTAATTTGTTATTTTTTTTAATAAAAGTGGTTTTATTCATTGGATAAAAAATATTTATTTTGGTTCGGTTTGGTTCGGTTAATAGGTAAGCAAATGGTTAACCGAACCATAACTTAGGTTCAGTTTGGTTACTTCCAAACTTTAAACGGTTCGGTTCAATTTTCCCGAACCATTTTATCAATTTGGTTCAGTTCGGTTCGGTTTTGATGGTTAACCGAACCATGCCCACCCCTAGCTGCAACCACATAACCAATAATGTGTAGCTCGAAGAGTAAATCATAAACTATCTCACATGCAGTGTCTAACCTAAAGCCTTTGTATTTGGAAGGGCTGAACCCTTGATAGTTTCTTGTATATTGTTTCCATTTTCTTCAAAAAGCTCGTTTTACAAACTTTGACACTGATAGAAATTCCTCATAATGATTTCATTCATATAGAAAACACATTAATTGGAGAAGCTAGTAAATTTAAAAAAATAAATAAAATAAAAGAACCTTTCAAAAATTAGATATCAGTCAGTCATCGTGACATTGTAAGTCAGAATATAAGCATGGATCAAATTTTGGTATTTAGAGTAACAACTAACAACTTATTTAATTTTACATGTACATTGTTCTACCTGATAGTTTGGGAGAAATACAATGCTTCTAATTAAGCATCACTCAATCTATTGGAGTTGGCACACAACTCCTTGTATTCCTGGAAGACTTTCAGAATACAAATTATTATATGTAATACAACAAGTACTAATTTACTATGACATTTGGAGTGACACTGGATATATAGGACAAAGAGATCATTATAAATGGTGGTTATCGAGCTGAAAGAGTGGTTTCAGATACAGTAGCTAAAGAAATCATATCATCTATAGCTCTTGTGCTTCCATAGTTTCTCTGAACCATGTCCAAAGATAGACATTCCTTTAGATCTACCAATATTTGGCTCATGTCCGGCCTTTCAATTGCATTCGGTGAAGTGCATGACATGGCAATCTCTACAGCTTTCCATGCTGAATTGATGCTAAATTCACCCTGCAACCTTAAATCAACAACATTTTGAATATCTCCTCCTTCAACTATGGGAATAACCCATTCAAGTATGTGAATGGTTTTTTCAGATGCTTTTATTAGTGCTTTTTGGCCAGTGATCAACTCAAATAGAATAATCCCAAAGCTGTAGATATCGTTTTTCTTATTTGTGTTTCCGGTTCTTTGAAATCTATTATGGAAAAAAACAATTAAACTGCATTAGTGACTGTTATGCTTATGAATTGCTTCTTTTCTTTCATTTTAAAAATTATTGACATAAATAAACAAATATTTTGTCTAGTATCAAGAACTTGTCAAAAACCCAAAAAGCTTTATTTAGAAAGAATAAGAAGTGCAATAGTAAATTAATCTCAACTGTTCTGCAACATTATTACACCCAATCTAGTAAGAAACTAGTATATGCAATTATCTATGGAAATGAAACATATTAATACAACTTTTTGCACACTATCCTGTCATATAATTAATTAGCACTAAAATCTTTGTGCATTCATTTATTTTGCAACTATAAGCTAGCTAATTAAGATTGTATTAAACTATAAATTTACTAATTTAAAAATCGTAAAAAAGTCATGAATTCTACTGCTTGAAATGAATATTTATGCAGAGTAAATATTAAAAAACTATTGAAATTCAGTTTATCAAATTTGACATTTTATATTAGCACTTACTCTGGATCAATGTAACCAAATGTACCAGCAGGGCGTGTGGATATATGAGAATCAACATCGTTACCAAAAGCTCTACTTAGCCCAAAATCAGAAATCTTGGCATGCATATCATCATCTAGTAATATGTTGGATGGTTTCAAATCTCTGTGCATAATAGGTGGTTTACATCCATTATGCAGATACTCCAATCCTGAAAATTATCCACACTAAGTGCAATGTAAGGGTACATAATGCAAGAAAGATTTTGTCATAAACAATACATTACCATATGCTGCATCAACTGCAATGTTAAGTCTCTCATTCCAATTTAAGATCTTTGAATTTTCCACTGCATGCATATAGGCATTTGAATTGAAATCTGAACAGAAAGGTTTCTAAAACGAAAGCATATGAAATTCTAACAATGCCAATCAAATATAATTACCTAATAATTGTTGTTGCAGATTTCCATTAGCCATGTATTCATAAATCAATGCTTTGATTTCACCTTCATTACAATATCCAATGAGGGAGACCAAATTTCTATGATGAACAATTGTTAGAAGTTGTGCCTGCATTAATATTTAAATTTTATCTCTATCAAAGTTAACACTGAAAATAATGCAGGATTCTCGTTTTAAATATTACTTAACTAAACTAAAATTGAATATGTTGTTTTTTTAACTTTAATACAATGTCTAACCTCTGATTGAAATTCCTTATAACCTTGCATTGATGATGGTGAAAGCATCTTAACAGCGACTTGAGTTTGATCCTGTAGAATGCCAAAGTAAACTTTTCCAAATCCTCCTTCTCCAATAATAGTTTTGAAGTTATCAGTAATATTGAGAATTTCAGTGTAACTGAACTTTTGATGTTTTGATTTCATTGAACCCCTTTCCTTAGAACTTGATATAACTACATCAGTGATAAATAAAATAGAATGAAAATATGCAAGAATGTGGGGGGAAAAAATCCGTTGCAGAAAAGAAATAAATTTTATACACTAGATGACACAGGTATAAAACACTGAATAGCTTAAGTTTTACGGAGAGTTGACTCTAATAAATATTAGGAGAAAAAAATTGATTTCATAAATGATTAAGTACCCTTTTTCTAACATAAAACTATAAAATTTACTTAATGAAAGCTCAAGCTGAACATGCAAACCAATGGATTACTACACTACACCATTCATGATATAAACAAGTCCTCGAGGAACTAACTAAAATCAAATTGAAGAGTTCACCCCTATTTACATATCCTTAATTTGCGAATATGATCTCATTTCTATGTCCTTCAAGAAGTACCTGTTTGTCTTCTGAACATCCGAAATCCAAGAGAAATCAAGAGGATTACAATAAATGCTGAAAATGATGCAATAAGTGGTACAAACAATTTCTTCTTCTTTTTGCATGATTCAGTCTTACAAAGACCAGGATTATCATCCACACTGAAAGAAGTCAAAGGTTCTTAGGAATTAGTTATAATATAATAGGTAGATTTGCATTATCTTGCTCCGAGTGAAACTATAAGATTCACATAATTTAAGTAAGGTATTGAGTTCAAGCCTTTTGAATGAATTTATTGTTATAAAGAGCTTTTTAGAAAATCTGTCTTTTTCTTGAATATAATGTGAATTAATATTGCTTTGAGTATGAGGCATACCTCAGTAGTAGTGAACCTGTTTTTGATCTCTCAAGGAGCCCACTTGGAACTAACCCTGTAAGTTTGTTTTTCCCTACATTTCTGCTAACACGTAATAAATAAACATGACACTTTTCTTTTATCTTTTATACTAATAATGAATGAAATTGCATTTGATTCATCGACATGGGACTTACAAGACTTTTAATGATCGCAGTTGCATCAGAAAATCAGGTAAGGGACCGCTTAAGCTATTGTTTGATAAATCCCTGAAAGGAAACAAATTTGATGCAGAATTACAATAAAGAAAGAATCATGTCCTAATCGAGTGGATTTGGTTTCATCATTTAACCGCTTTGATTGAGATTTATCCTAGAAACTGACTAACCGCTTGCAAGAGTAATATCATGATCGATGATCATTGATTTATTCTTAAAAGGTCTTCCCTCAATTCCAAAAGTCTTCATCCAAATATATTTTAGTTTGTTCTTTACTTATCAAATGAGATTAGGAACTCACAAGTATTGTAACATAGTGAGCTTTGATATGGATGATGATATCTCCCCTGTCAATCCACTTGAAGACAAATTCCTGGTTGCATTTCCAAATATAACTTCAGAGGATAATTGTAGTTTTTGAAACTTACAAAGATATGATTCTTGGAATGTTATTGTAACATAGTGAGCTTTGTTTAAGGAATTGTATACTTACAAAGATATGATTCTTGGGATGTTATTGCCATCAATACTGCAGTTTAGGCCTTCCCACACGTAATTCACAGGGGCACATGGATCTCCTTCCCAATTTCTAGTCAGCCCATAAGCATTCTTGATGTTTGTGATAGTATCAACTAGTATTTCGTATTAAAAAAAAGGATTACTTTATACCATAAATTACTCTATAAATTCATATACAACCTTCGTCCCTAAATATTTTAAATTTGTTGACTATTCGTAATGTTTTACAACCATATATGAAAGAGAATTAGTTTATGTTTTCATCGTAGTCGTTGTTATAGAATGCAGTTGAAAATATACCAAAAGATTGTTATATTTAGGGATGAAGATAGTATGGTTTTCATATAAACTAAAGGACTAACTTACCATCATCCTGATGAGTTTCTGATTGTGAGAAGTCTTTTACTTTATAAATCTCAAAGGCATTGAGGATTGGTGGAAGGGTTGAATTCTCTGTCTTAGTCAGGGAAATTTGATAGCTTTTGGCTCCAGTCAAAGGTGTTGGACTAAATATTGTATATGTTTCCCGGTATCCTGGTATCACAGGTCCATGCCGATGATTTCCATTCACTGAGAGATTGAATGCTCTAGTTTCATTTTCTGCCAGCTTCTCAACCTCATTGAAGTGAAAATATGTGTAGTATTGGTCATTTACATTATCTGTTCCCCATTCGAATTGTAAAGGGGCACTGGCATTTAGTGGTGTAACAGCAGTGCTCATAACAGTTGCTGGTGGTTCGTAATCATTCTGAACTAGATCATCATTGTTAAGTGAGGTGCTTAATCGTGCCCAATCAATGAATCCGTAAGGAAACCAGATGCGGTCAAAAACATCATCTTTGTACCTGTTGTTTGTACATGACCAAGAAAATTATCAATAAATTGACTTTGATATCATTAATTAATAAATTTAAATGTAATCTCGATCCCTCTATTTTGACAAAAATTAACCTTCGTTCCCAATTTTTACGAGAATTTTGGTCCAATTTTGACAAAAACTTAGCATGATTTATTTGTACCCGGCCATTTTTTTATTACATGACATCATCATTAATAATTTGTGGCACAGCTGAGTTGAGGATCTTGAATTGAAACGGTGCTGCCTTTGCAAAATCAAGCTTCTCAAGCTCAACAACCATGAGATCTCGAAGCTTCTTTGAGAGACGAAGATCGAGGATTGGGTGTCGGAGGAGCTATGTGGAGCGGTGGAGGTTGAAGAGTTGTTGTACCACATCACTGCTACATCATTAATGATGATACCACGTCATAAAAAATGGTGGAGGACCAAAAAAATACCATGGGGAGACTAAAAGTATTCTTACCTGCATGCAACCTATTCATACCTGTATTCTAAGTTTGTGATGGAACCTACATCTAATCGGAAGAAGTTGGTTAATACAGATTTAGCTGAGTATGTGACATAAGCTGTATTGTTCAAAGGCCTCAATTCTATAGCTGAAATGAATGGAGTCCCTTTTCCTGTGTTAACAAGACATGGTTGTATGTAATCTAGCGACGGAGTGTAAATGATTTCCCTGAATGTGAAGAGTGATGCATTGGAGGACAACTTCACTGTATCCCACACATTAGCTCCAAAGTGAAGATCAAATTGTGGTGGCTTGTTTAGATTATCATAGTTTCCATAAAGAAAAGAAGTTCTGATAAAATATTTAGTACCACTTGTTACACTTATGTTGTAACAGTTTCTCACTCCACTTGGAAAGCTTCTCACATATTCTAGTTGCTGTAGAGAAAACTTATCT
The DNA here is from genome assembly GCF_003473485.1 of Medicago truncatula. Classification (NCBI taxonomy): domain Eukaryota; kingdom Viridiplantae; phylum Streptophyta; class Magnoliopsida; order Fabales; family Fabaceae; genus Medicago; species Medicago truncatula. Next base: position 4,840,596 of record NC_053049.1, read on the forward strand.
GTACGTGCTATCCTCTTGCTTACACCAGTATCTATGAATTTGGCATCTGATATGTAATTTATGCCTGTCTTCGATGAAGAATAGTTCAAATTTTCAGGTAGACCACAATCTAAGCTAATGAATCCTGATATATATAAATTGAGGAACAAATTAAGATATATAACTTCAACTACAATAATTACTAGTGATTAATATGTGACATAAAGCAGCTATAAGCAAATTTATAAACAAACCTGATTGATCTTGAGCTTTTATTAAAACAAAGAATACCAAAAGAAAATGCAGTACCGTTCCCATCATTTTTTGCTTATATTATTGATGAGTGATATTCCTATACAACGAAGAATTTATAATGCTAGAGAGTTGCATCTCGCTTCAATTTATTTATGTAAACAACTGCCTTTATTTTATGAGTAAATCATATTCGCCTCCTTATAACCTTAAATTACACCCACCTTATCTCTTATGTTATAAAAACCTAAAATAAATTATACCGACTTCTTTAAGAAATGCTTGAATTATAATTTTCTCCTTTAAGAAATTATTTATGTACTACACTTTAATCCATTTTAACAAACATAAATATATATTTTTATTTTTTTTTAATCCACCATTCAGAAAAGTTCGTGCTCCCTAAGAAAAGTTTAAATTACACTCATCTACTTTATTATGTTATGAAAACCTAAAATAAATTATACTCGCTTCTAAAAAAAATGCTTAAATTACAAATATATGTATTCGAGTTTTGATTATAATAAAATGAAAACGCACTCTTTTAATCCTCAATTGTGCATTATACTTTCTTTTCTTCTTTTTTTACAAGAATTGTGGGTTATACTTTCATTGGTTTACTATTAAAAATTAAAATTAAAATATTAGGGAGAGAAGTGTATATTTTAACATAAAAGGTGAGAATGGAGTAATTGAAGTGTGTTAGCATCTTAAAAAATACTTTATTAATATGTTTTACATAAAAGAATAGGGGATTGTATATTCTAACATAAGAGAGGAGAGTAGTGTACTTTAAGCATCTATGAAAGAGGAGAGTAGTTTTTTTATATATTTTTTTTGGAGGAGCTGCTGTTAATTATATTAGTGTCATTATTTGAGCATTTCCTTCCGTTTGGAGGTCTTTGGGGTTTTTCCAACAAGTCTCATTTGTCTTTTAATATTATATGCTGTTTTTAATTTTAAGTATTTTGTTTGGAGGTTAAATCTTTTCTTATTTTTTCATGTTGTGACATAATTTTATTTTTCTTAACTACTTTGTGGTAGTATATGTGGATCGTCTTTTTGTAATCTTTGAATACTTCAATTTCCTTTGGCACACCTAGAGGACGTGTGTTGGTTTTTTAAATATTTTGTTTAGCATCTTAAAAAAAAAATTATTAGTGTCATTTTTAGAATTTCTTTTATGCAACTTAGCATTTTAAGATAAGAAATGAATTTCAATTAAATTTCAAATCCTGCGTCCAAAAAAAAAAATTAAAATGCTTGCAACTGTACTTATCCAGTTATCCTCTCGCATATAGAAAAATTGTAAAAGTATTAAAATATTATTAAACGAATATAGTCAGCTGTAAGGTAGAGTTGACATCCGATCTTAACCAATGAGAGTATGTCTCCATCATCTATACCTTCCAAGCAATAAATTTGTTGTAGGTACTTTCCAATATATTGTTCTTGATTAATTGATTTACTTTTTAAAAATCAATTAATCACAAAAAAATATATTAAGAAATGCTTTTAAAAGTCATTTTTTTTATAGACGCATCTCAAAGTATTTGTTAGTAATGCTAGTCAAATAAAATTGTCTGTTTATATTGCTTAATTAAACTTTTAGTCCAAATTTTTAAAATTTTACTTTTTAATACTTTAAAAAAATTCCTATGTTAAAAAATATACTTTAAAAATTTTCTTCGAGTTTTTGTCCTCAAAAATTTTCTAAGCTTAATTATACTTCTACATTCGGGAATCATGCTCGCCCAAAAACTAAATCTTACCTGGGTAAAATTTAAAATGGAATCCACATTTGTTATTGATATGGTTATGGTTAATACTAAGTCTACTCAAGTTTCGTTTATTCAAACTCTCCTACAAACAAATGTAGAACTTTCTTCATGGAGAACTCTTACCTATCATATCATATCATATTTAAAGAGAAGCAAACAAATGTGAAGACCTTACTAACAAGGGGCGTGTCTCACAAGAGTTACTATAAATTATATTTTCCCATCATATTTAAAGGGAGACGAACAGATATGCTTCTCCTCTCAAAAAAACAGATATGGTTCTACATTCTTCAAAAAAAAAAAAAGATATAGTTCAACATCTACCTTGTTTCATGAGTATTTAAAACTAACATAAGAAACCTTTAGGTCTCTTACAAAAATATTTTAGGACAATTGGATCCCCGGTTTTATTTTAAAATTCCTGATTATAAAATTTCTTATTCTTCCTCCTTCATTCCCCCCTATCTTTTCCTTCATTTTCTTTTAAATTCCTAAATAAAAATTCATTTTCTTTCTAGATGTTTTTGCTGGTTGTATTCTGTTTAAAATATTCTTGTATTTTGTTCGTATCGTAGTACTTATATTATTTTGGGTTAAATATATTTTCGGGTTTTATAAATATTTTCATTTTTCTCTTTAGTCATCTTAAAAAATTTCTTCGAAAAAGTCCCCCAAACGTTTTTCATCCACACTTTTGGTTCTTGCTTTTAACTCAAGTCATGTGTATCATTCCCATATTTTAATGAGTTTTTTGCAATAAATTTTAGAATATTATAAAAATCACTCATACAAAAATAGAATTTTTTAACATAACATGAATTAAAATTAATTTGTCATGTGTATCATTCATATATTTAAATGAGTTTTTGCAATAATTTTTAGAATATTATAAAAACCTCTCACGAAAAAATATAATTTTTTTAACCTAACATGAATTAAATATTAATTTTTAGCGCCAAAAACATTAAAATTCATATTTAATTCATCTCGCTGTTAAAAAAGGTTTAAACCTTTGCTTGATAGAATTCTACAATGTACTAACAAGACTCCGGAAAAAAAAAATCAAAATTTTAAATTATCTGACTTAAATATAGACTGGATATATTAGTTATTAAATGAACTTTAAAAATTGTTTTTTGTTAAAAAAATGTGACCGGAGGGAGTACACATGAGTTGACTTAAAAGTATGGATCAAAAGTGGTGATGAAAAAAATTTTAGGGACTAAAAGTTAAAGAAAATTTTAGAAGAACTAAAAAAAATTAAAATATTTATATAGACAAAAAACAAATTAACCCTATTTTTTTAATACTCAAGTCATTATCTTTCTGGTATACATTTGTGACAATAATTAATATTTAATATATTAAAAAAATTGTTCAATTGCTACACAATTTTATTTTATTCTTTTGATTTATCATCTTATTATGTGACTTAAAAAATAAAAAATCTTATTAAGTTATGGAGAGAGTAGATTTTCTAAACATCTTCATTGGCAAATTGAATTATTTTTTTTGAAGGATCTTCATTGGCAAATTGATAAACAACCAACCATTGGGTAATTAATATAATCAGCAACTATCGAGTGATTTTCACACCCATATTTTATTAATTCATTACATAAATTTTAAGTAAGATATAACCTAATTTTATTTATAAAAAATGTAAGTCATACCTTAATAAATTAATATATCTTATTTCAACTCAAATTATTTTATTTTAAATTAATTTTCATTTATTTATATCCTAGTTGATTAAAATTATATTCTTGTTTTTCTTCTTTCAAATGCAACTGTTATATATAAAAGACGTTGCTTAATTATAAAGAACACAACCTGTCACACACTCCCAAGTAAATTATTATCTTTTTGTTGAGAGGACACTAACAAGTAGACGATCTCCAATAAAAATAAGGAACGGTCTCATATTCATACTTTCCTTCCTCTCGCACATTTCTAAGTTGAAATAGTATAAAAAAAATAATAACCTAAACAAATTGTGGTAAGGAGAATGATGAGAATAAGACAGTGTTGACTTTGTCCGCATCCTCTTTGATATGTTTCAAGCTATACAATGTTTTTATTAGCGGAACTATACAATGTTTTAAAAGGTGGTAGCGTTAACTGTTACAGCCGCGTCGTGATTCTTGATATATTGTGAGTTGCTGTCTATTGCTGCCGATGTGACCTCAACTGTGGTCGCGTTGTGGTTTTGTTGTTTCTGCAACATAAAGAATAGTTATGTTGCGGCCCAGATTGCAATTGTGAATCTTCTTATATAAAACCCTTATTGTAACTAATATACAATTTAAATTATGACACTTTAGAGTTTGACAACAATATTTTTTTTAGTGGAACTATACTACTAGAAAATCTCGATTTTCCTGCAGAAATACCTTCGGATTTGGATGAAAATTCCGCAGGAAACATGTTTCCTGCGGGTTTTGCCAGGATTTGTACTCCCAGGTGATACCTTCGTGGTTAATTGTTTCCTTAGGATTTTAGGATCCGCATAAAAGGTACATCCGCAAGTAAAGTGAAAAAATCCGTAGGATACATTCGTTCGGTAATTGAGGATTTTTCCTACCCGCAAGCACATTTCATGTGAACATACTTAAGAGACCAATGTGTCCAACATTTATAACTTAAGGGACTAAAATAAAACAACAAAATATATAACAGAATTATACAATGTCTATAACTTAAGGGACCAAAATGATAGAAAGAGGTGTAGGGGGACCAAAGCGAAATCTAAAAATAACTTAAAGGTCAAATGTGTAATTTAGCCTAAAAATTATATATAACTATCAGTTGGTGAAATTATAGATAAATTAATAAAAAAAGATTAAAAAATTAAATTATTTAACTAATTATATTTGAAGTTTATATCAATGACATATTATCAAAAATGTCACTTTTGTCAAAAAAAAATTAAAAATGTCACTTTGAACATAAACCATGAAATTCTGCAAATAAACTGTAGCTAAAATTGATAACAGAAAATTTAATTAGATCAAAATTCGAATGAAATTTTTAGAAGTACCAAAAGTAAAAGTTGGTGTATTAAAAACAAAGTCTTTTGATCCTTGAATGTATAACGAATAGTCACAATAGCCCTTCAATTTAGCGAAGTTAGAAAATAGTTTTTGATTGTGCATTCTGTTGGTCAAAATAATACGTGACGTCCCTAAACCTGAAAACTCTTTTTAATTTATTTTGGTTGTTATTATGTTTGAGACACTATTTTGATCAACAAGGTACCAATTAGGACTACTTTAGGATTTCACTACATTGAGGACTATTGTGGTTTCTCATTATACATTCAATGAGAAAAATGATTACTTGACCTTTTTTTTTATTCCTAAAAAACTTCCAAGATATAAATTATTGCATATAACACAAGGAGTAATGTACTAGGACATTTGGAGTGACACTTAATATAATTATAAATGGTGGTTATCTAGCTAAAGGAATGGTTTCTGATACAGTAGCTACATAAACCAATTCATCTCTAGGTTTCGTGTTTCCATTATTTCTCTGAACCATCTCCAAAGATAGACACTCCCTCAATTCTCCCAATATTTGGATCATGTCTGGCCTTTCTGCTGCATTTGGTGAAATGCATGACATGGCAATCTCTACAGTTTTTCGTGCTGAACTGAATCTAAATTTACCCTCCAACTTTGGATCAAAATGTTTCTGAATATCTCCACCTTCAATTATGGGAATAACCCGTTGAAGTATATGAATGTTTTCTCCAGCTGCTTTTACTATTGCTTGACGACCAGTGATCAACACAAATAGAATTATTCCAAAGCTGTAGATATCATTTTTTTTTATTTGTGTTTCCTGTTCTCTGATATCTATTAAAAAAAACAAACAAACAAAATTATATCAAAATAAACAACTCTTTTTTGTCAATCTAATGTTCAATTATACAAACTATAGGTCAAAATAAACAACACTTTTTTGTCAATAATATTACTAATATAGTACCCGAAAAGATTTATTAAGCTCATTGATACACTTATCTCAACTTTCCTAAAGCAAAATTACATCCAATCTATAATAAAACTTAATTCGTAAACATGTATAGTAGTGTTTAAAAAATTTGTAACAGTCAAAAATGTTGTAGAATTGACATTCAAGATATGAACACATGTTGCATCATTTCGGAAGGAAGTTTCTTACGGCATGTTATTAATTGGTTATTTCAGTTTTAAGTGTTATGTGAGGCTTCTTCTTATAAATTGTCTACCTTGTGATAAATAAAATTAGAGAGATTGAGAGATCAAACTTCAAAGATAAGTTATTGTGTTTTGAAGTGAATATTTATGCAAACTGCATGCCCCAAAACATTGAAATATGGTCTTTTTTTTTTATATCGCCATTTTGTACTTACGCAGGATCAACATAACCTAGTGTGCCAGCAGGTTGGGTGGATATATGAGAATCAATATCGTTACCAAAAGCTCTACTTAGGCCAAAATCAGCGATCTTGGCATGCATATTCTGGTCTAGTAATATGTTGGTAGGCTTCGAATCTCTATGCATAATAGGTGGATTACATCCATTATGCAGATATTCCAATCCTGAAAATCCAACAAATTAGTTCAATGTAAAGAGTAGAATAAGTAACAAACGTACAAGAAAGTGAAAATTACCATGTGCTGCATCAACTGCAATTTTGAGTCTCTCATTCCATTTTAAGACATTTGTATAATTCTCTGCATGCAAATAGATACGCATTAGTCTCTGAATTTTTTATAAGCACACTTTAAAATGAAAACATAGAAAAAAATTCTTCCAAGTGGATTAGGTTTCCTGCACATCAATAAAAATAAGACAGTGGGGCCAACAAAATATTTTTTAAAGGGGGACCAATTCCGTGAACGGAGAAAAATAAGAAGACCAAAGCTGCAATTAAGCAAGAGAAAGACAGTACATAATTACCTATTAAGTGTTATTGGAGATTTCCTTTGGCCATGTATTCATAAACCAATGCTTTGCTTTTGCCTTCATCACAATATCCAATGAGAGAGACCAAATTTCTATGATGAACAATCATTAGAAGTTCCGCCTGCATTTTGAGTTAATATTATATCTACCAAAGTTAACTATGGAAACTATTGTAGCATTCTTAACTTAAATACTATTACTTGAATAAAATCATAATTGAATATGTTGTGGTTTGATTAACTTGAATCCAATAACTAACCTCAGATTGAAATTACTTATAACCTTGCTTTGATGATTTTGAAAGCATTTTTACAGCCACTTGAGTGTGATCTTGTAAAAAGCCAATGTAAACTTTTCCAAATCCTCCTTCTCCAGTAATAGTTTTGAAGTTATTCGTAATATTGAGAATTTCAGCGTAACTGAATGTTTGATTCTTTGATTTCATTGAACGCCTTTTCTTAGAATTTAAGCACGTAGCTGAAGTGATAAGGAAAATTGAATGAAAATAAGCAAGGATGTTGAAAAAAATTAAACATGAATATGGATATAGTGATAAATAAAAATAATTAAGCAAGGATGTGGACAAAATTTAAACATGATTGTGGATATAGAGATTGGAACAAAACCATTTTTCTGTCATCAAGTAACTACATGGTTTCTACCATAATGAATTTGTTTATGACTTCAACATAATGTAACGATCATTCAATTATTGAGCGAAAACTGAAACCATTGAAGTACCTTTTTGTGTTCTGAATATCCAATATCCAAGAAAAATCAAAAGCATTACAATTAATGCAATAATAATAAGTGGTACAAAAAAATTCTTCTTTCCACAAGATTCCGTCATACAAAGATCAGGATTATCATCTACACTGAAAAATGTCAAAGGTGCTAAAATATTAGTTATCATATCATATCATTGATGATATTTGTATAAGACAAACTTTTAAGTTACTAGATTATCTTCTATTTTGTTAGTAGACATGAATGTGACACTTCTGTCTGGACGAAACTGAAGGATTGAATTTCTTGGTTCTTCTTCCTCATCCAGAACTAAATTCATAAGAGTAAACAACAACATTGGTCCTTAATGTGTGTGAAGTTGTCACTATAGTCTCTGAATATATCAATTACAAATGTAGATCTAAATGTATCTATTGTTAGTAATGTTATCAAAACTCATAAAATTATTATCAAAAAGGTACAATTAGAGATTTGTTTGTAATTAAGATATATTCAAGAATATAGTTACAACGTCCAACTAATTCACAGCCAAAATTGTTTTTTTTTTTTTTTTGTTAAATGACAATTGTTAGTACTTTTTTTGTTGAATGAAAAATGTTAGTAGTTAGTATTGTTAGATAAATATTTACAACGTCTTCCACCCAAATCCCTTCTCTTCCACCTCATTCAATACCAACCAAATCCGTAATAGTGGGGAATCTAAAATCGAAATTTGAGAAAGGAAAATGATGGATAAGGATCTACTTTGAAAATGGTAGAGAAATTATAGAAAATATGTATTCGTAGCTTTGAGTATAGAGCATACCTCAATGATAGTGAACCTGATTTATGTCTCTCATGGAGTTCACTTGGAACTAACCCTGAGAGTTTATTCTTCCCTACATTTCTGCGAACACATGACAAATAAATACAACAGTTTTTTTTTTTTTATCTTTTATGCTAATAATCAATGAAATTACATTTGATTCATCAACATGGGACTTACAAGACTTTTAGCGATCGTAGTTGCATCAGAAAATCAGGTATGGACCGTTTAAGCTATTGTTAGATAAATTTCTGAAAGGATAGAATTTAAATGCAGTGTTAAAATTTTAAATCTCCAATAAAGAGAGAATAATAATCTTATTGAATGCATATGGTTTCACCATTTAACCAAATGAGATTTATAGCAACTGTCTCCCCCGCTTGCAGGCATAAAGCACTGTGTATATTTAGTATATATTTGAGATTTTTAAAAAGTTGAGCTAACAATATGTAAAAGTTGAAAGATTTTATTGCTCCATTAATTTAGAAAAGAAAAATAAAGTCTTCCCTAAATTCCCAAATCCTCCTTCTGAACATACCAGAGGCCGCCCTTTATTTAACAGAATGAGATTAGGAACTTACAAGTACTGTAACATAGTGAGCTTCGATATGGAAGATGATATCTCCCCTGTCAATCCACTTGAAGACAAATCCCTGGTTGGTTCCATTTTCAAACATTCTTTCAGTCAGAGCACAATTGAAGTTTTTGAAGTTATGCATACAGTTTATTTAAGGAATTGTAAACTTACAAAGATGTGATTCTTGGAATGCTATAGCCATCAATACTACAGTTTAGGACTTCCCACATATATTTCACAGGACCACATGGATCTCCTTGCCAATTTCTAGCCACCCCATAAGCATCCTTGATGTTTGTGATAGTATCAACTAGCATTTGGTATTCAGAAAACAGTTCAATTAGGATTTAAAGCCAATTTGCACATTGTTTACTTTACACCACAAATGACACTTAAAATTCTCATAATACCTCCTTCCTTACATATAGTATATTGTTCACAAAATCACGGAAATTAAGAAAATTTGTAGTATTATTTTGATTTAGACATTCATCATTATATGTTGATAAAAAGAATAATTATCCATACTGCTGTACGGATGGGGGACCCTCCTTCTGCTCCTACGGTTCCTAAGGCCAATTCTCATTTAATGATGACGAGACAAAAGGAAGGTTTAGAGAAGACTTTTCAAGGAAAGAAGCATGGGGGTATGTCTTTGGAGGATGATATATATTTCAATTAATCTGTTGGGGAAGGAACACGCACCATCATTTCGCAACAGAATCGAGCCACCTTGGTACACTGTCGTATTGGACACACCCTTTTTATCTATTTTCCTCTGTTTAGACATTTCAGAAAGACACGCAAATTTTGGAGCCCCTATCAAACTGAAATTCCCCTTTCCTTGTTTACGCTTGTGCCTCTGTTTTAGACAATGTTTAAGCAACATATTATCATTTGGAATTCCTTCCACTGAGTCACTATAATCTGAACTATGGAGGCTTTTGAGAGCAAGGCATTTGATGTGGGTGCAAAGATCAAGAGCTAAATGGTTGAAGGATGGGGATGGAAATTCTAAATTTTTCCACAAGTGTGTTAATTTGAGAAATAGTCGTAATTTTATCAAGGCCGTTAAGGTGGGAGATAGATGGGTGCAAGCTCCGATGGAGGTTAGAAAAGAAGCGGTGGAGTTTTTCTCTAGGCAGGTGGAGGCCTCGGCTTGGGAGAGACCGAACCTTGATGGTGTCTCTTTTGCTAATTTGTCTGTAGGGGATAATGAGGATTTGGTGGCTCCTTTTTTGATGGAAGAATTAGAGAGTGTGGTGAAAGAAAGTGATGGGAACAAGAGCCCGGGTCTCGATGGTTTTAACTTTGCGTTTGTGAAGAATTTTTGGTATTTGATAAAGGATGAAGTTAGAATTATGTTTGATCAATTTCACGCTAATGAGGTTTTACCGAAGAGTATGTTAGCTTACTTTGTAGCTTTAATTCCAAAGATTTCTTCCCCTTTGGCTTTTAAGGATTTTCGTCCCATTTCTTTGCTTGGGTGTCTTTATAAAATTCTTTCGAAGGTGTTGGCGAGAAGGTTGGCAAAGGTAATGGGACAGTTGATTTCATCATCCCAATCGGCTTTTCTTAAAGGTTGGAACTTGGTGGACGGGGTTTTAGTGGTGAATGAGGTGGTTGATTTTGCTAAGAAGTCGAAGAAGGAGAGTTTGGTGCTTAAGGTGGACTTTGAGAAGGCTTATGATTCGGTGGATTGGGGTTTTTTGGTGTATATGATGAGAAGGATGGGCTTTTGTTCTAAGTGGGTGGGGTGGATGAAGAGTTGTGTTTGTGGGGGGAGTATGTCTATTCTTGTCAATGGTAGCCCGACGGAAGAGATTAATATCCAAAGAGGTCTTAAGCAAGGTGATCCGTTAGCTCCTTTTTTATTCCTTTTGGTAGCCGAAGGATTTGGTGGCTTGATGAGGAATGTGGTGAGATTGGAGATGTATGAAGGGTTTAAGTTCCGGAGTGAGGGGATGGTTGTCTCACATCTTCAATATGCTGACGACACCATTTGTATTGGGAAAGCTACGGTTGAGAATCTTTGGATACTCAAGGCCTTATTGAGAGGTTTCGAGATGACTTCTGGGTTGAAAGTTAATTTTTTCAAAAGTTGTTTGGTGGGTATTAATGTCACGGCCGAGTTTATGAATATGGCGTGTGATTTTCTGAATTGTAGTCAAGGTTGCATTCCTTTTAACTATTTGGGCCTTCCGGTGGGGGCGAATCCGGGAAGAGTGGCCACTTGGGAACCTTTGTTGAATCTTCTAACAAATAGATTGTTTAGTTGGGGGAATAAATTCATTAGCCTTGGTGGGAGAGTGGTGCTGCTTAATTCGGTGTTGAACTCCATTCCTATTTATTATTTGTCATTTATGAAAATGCCTTCTAAAGTGTGGAGGAAAGAGGTGAGAATTCAAAGGGAGTTCCTTTGGGGTGGTGTGGAGGGTGGTAGGGGCATTAATTGGGTGAAGTGGAAGGTGGTGTGTCAACCTAAAGGGGATGGAGGTTTGGGGGTGAGGGATATTAGGGTGGTGAACTTAAGCCTTTTAGCAAAATGGCGGTGGAGGCTTTTGCATGAAGGGAGTTCGTTTTGGAAGGAGGTTCTTAGGGAGAAATATGGTCAGGGTGTTGGTGAACCTTTATTATTGGGGGGTGCTAATTGTCCTAACTATGCATCTCGGTGGTGGAAGGATGTTGTCAACTTGGGAGATGGAGATGGGCTTAATTGGTTTAACTCGGAGGTGTTGCGGAGGGTTGGTAATGGGCGGACTACGAGCTTTTGGGATGGGTTTTGGACGGGTAATAGTTCCGTTAGGGTGAAATATCCAAGATTGTTCTCCTTGTCTAATCAGAAAGAGGCTTTTATTGAAGATTTATGGGAGAGAGACGGTCTTGGAGGTTGGTGGGCTTTTAGTTGGAGAAGGGACCTTTTTGTGTGGGAGGATTTACTTCTTCATGATTTGCTCGAGGATTTGAATGGGTTTGTCTTGGGCGAGGAGGGGGATGATTGGATTTGGAGGTTGGATGAGGAAGGTGCTTTTTCGGTAAAATCAATGTATTCTAAATTGGAAACATTGATGATAAGGGAGGAAGATCTTGATGGTCTCCCGAGGAAGGTTTTCTCGCATATTTGGAAGAGCCCGGCACCGTCGAAAGTGGTGGTTTTTACTTGGAAACTTCTTCACGATAGAATCCCAACAAAGATCAACCTTGCTATAAGAAACTCGCTCCCACCGGATAGCTCTCTACAGTGTGTTTGGTGCAATAATTCGATTGAAGATTCAACACATATTTTTCTTCATTGCGAAGGGGTTGGTAAGGTCTGGTGTAAGCTTATGGAGTGGTTGGAATTTAATTTTTTAATTCCTCCTAATCTGTTTATTATGTGGCAATGTTGGAATGGTGAGTTTTTGAACAAAAAGCTGCGCAGGGGTGGTAGATTAATTTGGCATGCTGCAATTTGGAGTATTTGGAAAGCGAGGAATGACAGAATTTTCAACAATGTTGTGACAGATGTGGAGGAGCTGTTGGAATCTGTTAAGGTGTTGTCTTGGAGATGGTTTTTGGGTAGGTTGAATTCGTACGCGTTTTTGTTTTATGAGTGGAATTGGAATCTGAAGGATTGTTTGTTGCGGTGATGCTGGCTTCTTTGGCTGTGTGGCTGTTTGGTGGCCTTCTGGTTGTTCTGTAGTCGTGTTTCTCTGGTTTAACAGTCTGTTGCGGTGCTGGTTTTCGGTTCTGGTGTAGGCAGTTAGCTTCTAAGCTGCTTCTTTAGGAATGATTGTAGTTGGTCTGTTTGTTAGGTGTTTTTCTGTTTGGGTTCTGTTGTTCATTGTTTGTGTTAGTGCCTGCTCGTTTTTTGAGTTGGGTTAATAGGGGGTTTTTTATTGAGTTGTGTAATTGTTGGAGCACTGCTGTATTTTAGTGGTGCCTAATTGTACTCTTTTTCCTCCTTGCCGGTCAAGTGCTCCTTGTGCTAGCCGTGCCTAATATTATTTGCTGATTAAAAAATAAAAAAAAACACAGTTGAAAATAAGAAAATATATTAAGAGGGTCTTATACCATCATCTTGATCAGTTTCTGATTGTATGAAGTCTTTTGCCTTGTAAATCTCAAAGGCATTTAGGGGGATGGATGGAAGGGAAAATTGATATCTTGTGGCTCCAGTGAAAAGTCCTGCCCAAGAGGTACTTACTTTCTGGTATATATGTATCTCGGATCCATTAACTGTGATATTTGAGGTGATAGTATAGAGTGCAAACAGAAGTAGAATTGGTCATTTATAATAAACTGTGATATTTTGGTAGTGTATATTCATTCTGATCTAGATCATCATTGTTAAGTGAGATGATTAATCGTCTCGAATCACTGGATAATTCACAAGGAAACCAGATGCGGTCATAAACATCATCTTTGTACCTATTGTTTGTACATGACCAAAAATATGTGACATTATTAACTTTGATGTTATTTATTTATATAAATATCAAAGTTAGCTAATTACTATGTTTCTAGCTGATTCCATGCAGTCTATTCTTTTTACCTGTATTCTAAGTCTGTGATGGAACCTAAATCATATTGCTTGAAGAGTGATAATACTGAGTTTGTGACATAAGCTCTATTGTTCAAAGGCCTCAATTCTATGGCTGAAATGAATGGAGTCCCTTTGCCTGTGTTAACAAGACATGGTTGTATGTAATCTTGTGATGGAGTGTAAATGATCTCCTTGATTGTAGTGAGTGATGCAATTGTGAACTTTACTGTATCCCAAACATTTGCTCCAAAATGAAGATCAAATTGTGGAGGGTCATTTAAATCATCATAATTACCATAATAGAAAGTAGCTCTAATTAAATATAATGAGAGCTGATACGTAAACAACCTTACATGGCATGATACCACTCTACACCTCTCACCTGCCATAAAAGAGTGTCAGCTCAAACAATTTTTTTTTTTTTATAGAAATTGAAACGTTCCCCTCCCTCAGTCACTCTCTTCCTTCTCTCTTTTTCCTTTCTCCTTTCTCCCTCCGCCGTTCTCCCTTTTCGAACAAGTCCACCGGCCAACCCACCCTCCAATGTCGTACACCATCCTCACCCCAAAGCTCACCATCACCGCCACCAACCCCCACTTCTTTTCCGGTGACGGCTATGTAAACGACTATCTCCCATCCTTTCCTTTCAAAACTGGTATCTCCGCCGTCGCCGTCTTCATCTCCGTCAACTTTGTTACCTCCGTCCTCACGCCTCTCCGACCACCACACAAAACTCCGTCCATCACCACCAAAGTCGCACGCCGTCACAAACCTGAGAGATGAGAAAGAGAGAGCACGTTGAGAGAGAGAAGGGAAAACAATTTGAGAGAGAAGAGGTGGATGAAAGAGATGGAAGAGAGAGAGAGTCAAACAAATTGTGTTTTTTTTTTTGTGGGACCCACTTAAACAGATAGCAGTGTGTGATTGAATAATGAAGGGTGTGTATAGAGTGGTATGAAAAAAGGGTGTTCATGAATAATTAGCCTAAATATTTAGTACCACTTGTTACATATACTTTGTAACAATTTCCTACTCCACTAGGAAAGCTCCTTAAATAGTTTAGTTTAATAATATTCTCTGTAGGTGCTATACTCTTACGACTTACACCTGTATCTACTAATTTGGCATCTGAAATGTAATTTATGCCTCTGCTTATATCAGAATAGCTCAAATGTTCAGGTAGACCGCAGTCTAAGCTAATGAATCCTGATACATATAAATTTAGGAACAAATTAAGATAACTTCAGCTACAATAATAATTACTAGTAACAAAAATGTGACATAAAGCAGCTATAGAAAAATTCCTAATCAAACCTGATTGATCCTGAGCTTGTATCAAAACCAAAATTGTGAGGACACCAAGTAATACCGAAAGAAAATGCAATGCAGCAACATTCTGATCAATCTTGTATGAATGCTGCTAATACAAGGAAGCATTTATATTGCTAGAGAGTCACATTCCACTTCAATCTACATACACAACGCTGTCAAATTTTTTATCTTTTAGTTATTTACTTTAGACTCCTTTCCTTGGAGTTAATTTCATTAGAGACATTAAATGTATCGTTCAGCAGAACCAGAGTTCGCATCGGTAGAATAGTTTACGTTCAGGTTTTACTTACCTTTCGGTTGAAATCTAAATTACTAAGACCTCTTTTGTTTACGCTCAGGTTTTACTTACCTCTCGGTCGAAATCTAAATTATTAAGACCTCTTTTTCCTACGAACCGAAGGGCTAACACGAAAAGAACTATTATGAAGGGGGCATTTGTTTCAAGTATATTAGATTTATTTTAGGAAATAACTTTTCCAAGAATATAAGGATAAAAATGTTTGTTTCATTCCTAACTACTTAAAACTAATGTTTGAATATGTTGGGAAAGTTTATAATCGTAAAGTCATTAGATAGACTCTTTATGATTAAAAACAAATTAATCACAAAAATATATTATGAAATGTGTCTCGATATAATCTGTCTACAATGTTTCCGAAGTTTATTAAGAGCAACATTATCAAACAACAATTTGAATCATTTATTGATTCAGAAGACTCGTAGTTCGTTGGATTAGACACACACTATGAGTATTAATATTCTATAATGTTTGGTTTCATTAGAGGCTAACTGATTCAGAGACTCTACAATTAATTTAGTTTGAAGCTCGTGTTAGATGCTTCTGCGCAAAATCGAATATATTCCATCTTTTTGTTGGACAGTTATTTAATACTATTTGCTTCTTTGTCTATTTTATTATTACATATATGTGTGAACGGTGACCCAAACTTAAGTTTTTTAGACTTGACTTACTATATGGGAAATTATTTCTTATCCAGAGCCATCAGCCACGCTTATATTTTTTATTTGTATGAAGGTGCTTAAATTTAATAATCATGTTAATTTAATTTATTTATTTTAGATAATATATTTTTTATTAATTGATCATTTCAGTACTCTATTACCTTGATCGGATTAATCTCTGCAGTTGTACGCGGATGTTACGATTGGTTAGAAAAAAAAAATACAATTAAAACCTATTTTTGTAACTACACATCCAAAAGTGATTTCGATCCAAACTATCAGTTTATTGATGGGAATATTTTAAATGTAGCTCCAATTGTTACGCAGGTTGAGGATGGCAACGCTAATTCTTCTAATGGAGCGAAGTCAAATTCAGCTTAAACTTCAGGAAATGGTAACAAGGTGGATTATTCTTAGGTAACCGTAAATATTTTAAAGGAACAGACTCATCATGGGTGTGGTCGAGCTAGTTCGTGTCTATTAATGTGTTAGAAGCCTATTGTGTCCGGATCTTGGAGCTTCGAATGGTTGCAGCATCAGAATCTCAATAATGTGGGTGTTGTGTTTTCTCCATTAGTGAAATATAAGCGGATGTCCAGCCAAGAAAATCAAAGTGTAATTTAAGGAAGAAAACTGGTTGTTTACTCAAGCATTCTGTTCATAGTTTAAAACGAGTGGCAGCACCATTTATATTTTCTTGTACTGACTTCTTTTGTTTTTAAAAAGCTCTTTTTACAAACTTAGACACCGATAGAAATACCCCATTTTTCTTGTAGTGAGATTGGAGGAACAGCAATTGTGGTATTGGTTTTGTTGGTTCGGCTGTAGGGCTGCTGGGTATTGTGCAGGCGCTGCAGTTCCGGTTTTTTGCTGTTTTCTGTGTGACAGCAGCTGTTTACTGTCTTAGGAGTTTCGTATTTTTCGTTTTCCTTTGTTGTACTGCCGGCCTACCCATTTAGCAGGTCTTGTGCCGGGTTTGATTCAATATATTATGTTGATTCAAAAAAATAATAATAATAACACATTAATTGAAAAGCTAGTAACTACAAAAAAAAAAAAAAAACTTTCGACAATTAGGTATCAATCGCTCATCGTGACATTGTAAGTCGACACATAATTAGTAAATATGCGTACTTATCCAATTTTGCTGTTTAGAGTAAGAACTAACAACATATTTGTTTTTACATGCACATTATTCTACCTGATAGTTTAGGAGAAAAATAGTGATTCTAGTTAACCATCACTCATATTGTAGTAGTTGACATACTAATTTTTTATTTCTAGAAAACTTCAAGAATACTAATTATTTTATATAATACATCAAGGACTAATGTACTAGGACATTTGGAGTGACACTGGATATTATTATAAATGGTGGTTATCTAGCTAAAACAATGGTTTCGGAAACCGTAGCTACTGAAACAAATTCATCTCTAACTCTCGTATTTCCATCATTTGTCTGAATCATCTCTAAGGATAGACACTCCCTCAGATCGGCCAATATTTGGCTCATGTCTGGCCTTTCTGTTGCATTTGGTGAAATGCAAGACATGGCAATCTCTACAGCTTTCCATGCTGAATTGATGCTAAATTCACCCTGCAACCTTGAATCAACAACATTTTGAATATCTCCTCTTTCAACTAAAGGAATAACCCAATCAAGTATGTGAATATTTTCTCCAGCTGCTCTTACTATTGCGTGACGACCACTGATTAACACAAATAGAATTATTCCAAAGCTGTAGATATCATTTTTTTTATTTGTGTTTCCTGTTCTCTGATATCTATTAAGAAAACAAACAAATAAACTAAATGAGAGGTTTTGATCTAAAATATTGTTTCTTTTTAATCTAATGTTTGATTATACATATTATAAAAATAAACAACATTTTGTCAATATATTATTTATGTAGTACCCAAAAAGTTTTATTAAGCTCATTGATAAACTTACGTCAACTTTCCTAAAACAAAATTACATCCAATCTATAATAAATCTTAGTAAACTAGTAGTAGTGTTTCAAAAATTTGTTACAAGCAAAAATGTTGTAGAATTTCACATTCTAGATATAAATAGATGTTGCATCATTAGGGAAGGAAAGTTCTTACAGCATGTCATTAATTAATTATTTTAGTTACAACTGTTACTAGCTATAACTGATAAAAGTTATTCTTTATGGTACAGCATAATTGGTTTATATGTGAGGCAATTTCATATAAATTGTCTACTTTGTGATAAAGAAAATTAGAAAGATTGAGAGATCAAAGCTAAGTGAGTAAAATAGACTGTGAAAGGAGCTTGTGGATTTTGTTGTTTCTTAATAGTGTGAAGCAAAAGACTCACTAAGGGAACTCTATTGCATGTCTTTGATCTTAGTATATTCGTTTTTTCCTCCCTGCTTTAGTATTGCTACTTGTTTTTATTGATTTTTTGATTTTGTTCAGTTTACTTGTTTTGGATGGTGCATCTCCTGGTTTTCTCTTGTTTGATTGGTTTCATGCCATAATCATGTAGTAGCATATCATTTAATAATTAAAAGAAGTTGTGGTGTGTAAAGTGTATGTTAAAAGTCTAGTATTGGGTGAAAAAGTGAATATAAAGCAACAAATAAGTGAGAGGATTCATCTACCCAATTTTTTAAGGTTTAGTTATGGTCTTGAAGTGAATATTCATGCAAATTATATGCCACAAAATATTGAAATCAAAGCAACTTTTGTTTTATATTGGCATGTGGTACTTACGCAGGATCAACATAACCTAGTGTGCCAGCAGGTCGGGTGGATATATGAGAATCAATATCGTTACCAAAAGCTCTGCTTAGGCCGAAATCAGCTATCTTGGCATGCTTATTCTCGTCTAGTAATATGTTGGTAGGCTTCAAATCTCTGTGCATAATAGCTGGTTTACATCCATTATGCAGATATTCCAATCCTGAAAATCTAACAAATTAGTGCAATGAAAAGGGTAGAAGAAACAAGAAACATGCCAAAAAGAGCACATTACCATGTGCTGCATCAACTGCAATTTTTAGTCTCTCATTCCATTTTAAAATATTTGCATCAACTGAATGCAAATAGATAGGCATTAGTCTTGAAATTTTAGATAAGCACTCTTTACAATGAAAACATAAAAATAAATTCTTTCAAGTGGATTACGATTTATTTACTGACATAAAACCTGCTGATGTGAAATTATCCAAGTGGATTAAGTTTCTTGGCACGTCAATAAAAATAAGACTGAGGGACCTATTTTTAAAGGGGGACCAATTCTGTGAAAGATCAAAAATAAGGAAACCAAAACTGCAACTATGGCAAATAAAGACAACATATCTTACTTAATAAGTGTTGTTGAACATTTCCATTGGCCATGTATTCATAAATCAATGCTTTGATTTCATCTTCATCACAATAACCGATGAGAGAGACCAAATTTCTATGATGAACAACCATTAGAAGTTGCGCCTGCATTTTGAGTTACTGTTAAATATGGAATATATTGTAGGATTCTTAATGTAAATACTATTACTTCGGTGGGCTAGTTTGACTTCTTAAAGAAAAATGTACAAACTATTACTTGAGTAAAATCATGATTGAATACATTGTGTTCTAAATAACTTGAATCCAAGGACAAACCTCTGATTGAAATTCCTTGTAACCTTGGTTTGATGATGTTGAAAGAATTTTTACAGCTACTTGAGTGTGATCTTGTAAAATTCCAACGTAAACTTTTCCAAATCCTCCTTCTCCAATAACAGTTTTAAAGTTATCAGTAATATTGAGAATTTCAGAGTAGCTGAACATTTGATGCTTTGATTTCATTGAACCCTCTTTCCTAGAATTTGACCACGTAGCTACAGTGATCAAGAAAATTGAATGAAAATGCAAGGATGTTGAAAAAACTTACACATGAGTGTGGCTATATAGATTGAGGCAAAACCCTTTTTCTGTCATCTAGTATTAGGTTTCTACCACAAACACAATTTGATTATGACTTCAACACAATGTAATGATCATTCAATTATTGAGCGGAAACTAATATCATTATAGAAATACCTTTTTGTCCGTTGAATATGCAAAATCCAAGAGAAAACAAAAGAATTATAATTAATGCAATTGGTATTATCAAGTTCTTCTTTCCACTTTGGGCTTTGTCCCTCTTTGTAAACAAAAATGATAATTTCTTCATTCTGCAGGATTTCGTCATACAAAGATCAGGATTATCATCTACCCTGAAACAAGACATTTATGCTAAAATATTAGGTATCATATCATTGCTGATATTTGTATAAGACAAACTTTTAAGTTACTAGATTATATTCTATTTTGTTTAATGGACAATGGACAACACATATAAAATAGTAACGTAAGTTTACACCAATACACTTTACGATATATACAAACATAGAGTAAATCATCACACTGGTCTCTAAAATTCTATGAATCGGACCTTTTAATCTTTTGTTAGTAATTATGGCCCTATAATGTGTCTTTAGTTAGTTTGTTTAGTATTTGAATGGGTTTTATTCGTTCTTCTTGTGATGTTAAAAGATTATTGTATATAATCTTTGCTTTTGATCTTATATGGTTCTAAAACTGGATTGCTTAAATTTTGTCTATTATGGCTACCAGTTTGTTTTGTTGCTTTGATTTCAGACATGTCCAGAGTTTGGTTGAATTTTAACAAGCTAGGTTTAGTAGGAGACAATGTCTTAATCTTATCAGGAGTTGCAACTTTCCTAACAACTGGGTATATATCTTTCCAATTCATCATTACGCCGCACAATGCATGGGTCTCAATCTAGTTATTATTAAATGATACACAGAGAGATTTGTTTGAAACTTAGATACATATTCAAGAATATAGTGACAATGTATCACAAATCATGACCAAAATGGTTTTTTTTTCCCTTGTTGAATGATAAATGTTAGTAATTAATTGTTCGAATAATATTTACTCCAACATCCCAACCAAATGATCCCTACTTTTCTACCTCATTCATACCAACCAATTCCCTAATAGTGGTGAATCTAATATCCAAATAGAGCATATTTGTAGCTTTGGCCAATGGTAGACAGATTATTGAAATTGACATATTTGTAGGTTTAAGTATAGAGCATACCTCAATGATAGTGAGCCAGTTTCACATCTCTCAAGGAGTTCAGTTGGAACTAGCCCTGAAAGTTTGTTCTTCCTCACATCTCTGCCAACACATGACAAATAAATATGAAACTTTTTTTTTCTTTTATGCTAATAATCAATGAAATTACGTTTGATTCATCGGCATGGGACTTACAAGACTTTTAGTGATCGCATTTGCGTCAGAAAATCAGGTAAGGGACCATTTAGGCTATTGTTTGATAAATCTCTGAAAGGAAAGAATTTAAATGCAGATTTTGAAAAAGTTGAATTAACAATATAATATATATTTTCATATAACATTTCAATCACACTTAATATCTTTTAGAAATATTTTACTGCTTCATTAACTTAGAAAAGAAAAAAAGGTCTTCCCTAAACATTCACAAATCCTCCGCTTGAACACACCCGATCAAGGCCACCCTTTATTTAACATAATGAGATGAGGAACTCACAAGTATTGTAATATTGTGAGCTTTGATATGGAATATGATATATGCCCTTTTAATCCACTTGAAGACAAATCCCTGTTGGTTCCATTTCCATATATACTTTTAAGTCAGAGGATAATTGAAGTTCTTGAATTTATGTATGGTTTATTTAAGGAATGGTAAACTTACAAAGATGTGATTCTTGGAATGCTATAGCCATCAATACTACAGTTTAGGCCTTCCCACATATAATTCACAGGACCACATGGATCTCCTTGCCAATTTCTAGCCACCACATAAGCATCCTTGATGTTTGTGATAGCATTAACTATTATTTGGTATTTGAAAAAACAGTTCAATAAAGATTTAAATCCAATTTGCACATAGTTTACTTTACACCACAAATGACACTAAAAATTCCTATACTGCCTATGTCTTTAAATATAGTATATTGTTGACAAAATCGTGGAAATTAAGAAAATTTATAGTAGTATTTACTTTATTGACTATTAGCATTGTCTGATAAATTTACCTATAATGAGAGAGAATTAATTTATACATTCAGCATGGTATGTTGATAAAAAAAATATTAAAAGGGTCGTATACTAACGGACGGAGGTAGAATGTTTTTCAGATAAACTAAAGGGCCAGCTTACCATCATCCTGTTGAGTTTCTGATTGTGAGAAGTCTTTTGACATGTAAATCTCAAAGGCATTTAGGATGGGTGGAAGGGTTGAATTCTTTGTCTTGGAAAGAGAAATTTGATACCTTGTGGCTCCAACCAAAGGTGTTGCACTCGATATGGTGCTTACTTTCCGGTATATATGTATCTCGGGTCTATTCAAAAACTTGTCATTGATTGTGATATTTGATGTGATATGAAATGCTCTAGTTTCATTTCCAGCCAGCTTCTCAACCTCCTTAAAGTGCAAGTAGTAGTAGTATTGCTCATTTACATTATCTGCATTCCATTGAATTTGTAAAGGGGCACTGGCATTTACTGTTGCAACAGCAGTGCTCATAACAATTTCAGGTGGACTATATTCATTCTGAAATAGATCATTGATGTTAAATGAGGTGGTTAATTGTCTCCAATCACTGGATAATTCACAAGGCGACCAGATGCGGTCATAAACATCATCTTTGTACCTGTTGTTTGTACATGGCCAAAAAAATTGTCAGTACTTGACTTTCTTGTTATTTATTTATATAAATATTGAAGTTAGCTAATTAATATGCTGACTACATCTTACCTGTATTCTCTGTTTGTGATGGAACCTAAATCACATCGCTTGAAAAGTGATAATACTAAATCAGGTGAGTATGTGACATAATTAGAATTTGTCAAAGTCCTCAATTCTAAAACTGAAATGAATGGAGTCCCTTTGCCTATGTTAACAAGACATGGTTGTATGTGATCTTGTGATGGAGTGTATATGATCTCCTTGAGTGTGATGCCTGATACATTAGTGAACTTTACTGTTTCCCAAACATTAGCTCCAAAATGTAGATCAAATTCTGGTGGTTGATTTAGATTATCATAGTTTCCATAATAAAAAGAAGCTCTGATTAAATATTTAGTACCACTTGTTACATTTATTCTGTAACAGTTTCTAACTCCACTAGGAAAACTCCTCACATGTTGTAGTTCCTGTGGAATAATAGGTGGCGGTGCTATCCTCTTATTTACACCAGTATGTATGAATTTGGCATCTGAAATATAATTTACGCCTGTCCGCAACCCAGAATATTTCACATCTTCATGTTGACCACAATCTAAGCTAATGAATCCTGATACATATAAATTGAGGAACAAATTAAGATAACTTCATCTACAAAAATAATTACTAGTAACAACTATGTGACATAAAGCAGGTATAGACAAATTCATAAACAAACCTGATTTGTTTTTGAAGATCCTCATAAACAAATCTGATTGATCCTGAGGTTGTATCGAAGCCAAAATAGTAAGGACACCAAGCAATATAGTAAGAAAATGGGGTAACATTATCATCATCCTTGTATAAATGATAATGCAAGGAAGCATTTATACACAATGCTGTTAGTTATTTACGTCAGATTCCTTTCCTTGGAGTTTATCTTATTAGAGACACACACCCGTCGTTCGGAAAAACTGAATTCGATTTCTGGAAGAAACAATTATTAATCAAACTTTACTTATCTCCCGACTACACTTGAGTTACTCGGGTACATTTCCTCCATAGACCGGAGGATTAACAAACCAAATATCAAAAACTAAATCCCATTAATGGGGCGTTTGTTTCAAGTATATAAGGATAAAAATGAGTGTTTTATTCCTATCTACTTAAAAATAATGTTTGAATATTTTGGGAAACTTTATAAAAGTAAAGTCATTGGATAGACTCTTTATAATTAAAAACAAATTAATCACAAAATTATATTAGGAAATGTCTCTCAATATAACATGTCTACAATGTTTCCGGGGTTGGATGAGACACACACTAAATATTAAATATTCTACAATGTTTGGTTTCATTAGAGGCTATTTGATTCAGAGACTCTACAATTGATTTAGTTTGAAGCTCGTATTAGATGTCTCTGAGCAAAATCGAATATATTCCACATCTTTTTGTTGGACAATAATTTAATACTATTTGCTTGTTTGTCTATTTTATTATTACATATGTCTGAACGGTGACCCATACTTACGTTTTTTAGACTTAACTTACTATGGCAAATTATTTCTTATGCAGAGCCATCAGCCATGCTTATTTCTTTTATTTCTATTAAGGTACTTAATTTTACTAATCATGTTAATTTAATTTAATTATTTTAGATAATATGTTTGTTATTAATTGTTCATTTCATTACTTTATAAAATTAATGATTCTTCTTGTTAATACGAAATAAATAATAAATGGAAATGAAATATAGTTTTCAATATCATTTAAATAAATTTCAATTACCTTGAGCGGATTGATCTTTGCAAAAAAAATAAAAAATATTACTATTAAAACCTATTTTGATAACTACCCATCCAAAAGTAATTTCAATCCAAACTATCTAAACATAAATCGATAAGAAGCAATTTTACTTAATGTATCATATATAAGTCCATTTAAGTTAAAGTCACCTCAAATAAAAATCAATTCTAACAAACTGAATTATTGTCGCAGCAAAACCAAAGACACACTAAGTGTTGAAAAGATGTAGAAAGGAAGCTCAGTCTTTTTTAGGTTTGGAGATACTAAACTAAAAGATGCATAAAGGAAGCTTGGTCTTTTTTAAGGCATTCTTTATCAGACTTGCCGATGACATGA
This sequence comes from Medicago truncatula, assembly GCF_003473485.1. Classification (NCBI taxonomy): domain Eukaryota; kingdom Viridiplantae; phylum Streptophyta; class Magnoliopsida; order Fabales; family Fabaceae; genus Medicago; species Medicago truncatula. The sequence goes on from NC_053049.1 coordinate 4,865,381, forward strand.
CTTCTAAGACGTTCTTTTTTCGAACCTGCCATCTCTGAACTTCCTTTTTATTATAATTGGTTTACTTTCAAAAGAAAGTCGAGTGAGTTCAGAACATATCTTGTGATTATTTGGATTGGATTTATGGGGTTGAAGTTTCTAAAGATTATGTTTGGAGGAGATGGTGTATCTAGGAGATGATCATGCTATCACGTGAAGTTCAGCAGAGCATGGCATCCTCTCCTAACATCGTATCAGAGACAGAGCGAAGAGGACGACCGTCTTAGACCCAAAAAAATAAGTCTAAAATTTGGGTCCCAAAATTAAAAATAAAAAACAAAAATTAACGGTCTATTTTTGTATGAAGTATGATAATTTCTTTATAACTTTTTTTTTTTTTTTGAAAGAATATTTTCTTTATAACTTAACAAGCAAATTATTTTCATACATTGAGAATTCAAATTTTTTTATACATTTATTAGTTAGATCTCATATTGTAGATTTGCATTAGGCCACTAAAATATCATAAACAACATCACCGTAAGTGCTAACTCTTTTATCTTCCTTTGGGGCATATCCATAATCTTATTGAGAAGGCTGCCTTACTTGGCTTGTAGGTCATACGGGTTGAGGCTCTTGCAATCAATGATACTCCCATTCAGGGGCGGATCTAGACATTTTATATTACGGGTTGAGGCTCTTGCAACCAATGATACAACCATGTTTCACTCTACATCCGCCCCTGCTCCCATTCTCCTTCTAGGCTTACTTTTTCAAGGGACATTTCCATCCACGTTGCTTTTATGGAGCATAATTTTTTGTTTATATTGGTTCTATAGCAGTCGTTCAGGAAACTATATGTTCCCTTATTGAAATCCAACATGATTATAGCTTTGGGGGTCTTTAAGTATGTCCACTGTATACCGTTTTTTGTATACAATTCTAACTCGGCTTTTTATAAATAAAAATAAAATAAAAAGAATGAGAGTGGACCCCTAGATTTGGTTCCTCTGACTTTAGTTTCGGTTAGGTTTCCTGAAATTCTTGGATAATAAATTTGATCCCAGGTTGATTCCTTAAGAGGGACAAGCATTAGGGAGAGCACTAGCCCACAATAATTTTGCCTTCTCAGTGGTGAATCATCCATCTTCTTTGCCCAAAATTTTAGCCAATTGGAACCCAGTCTTATTAAAAGAATGTGGTCCATCTTGGATTTGCTCTATAGTTTGCAACCGAAGAGTAGGAATAACAAGACTTCAAAAGAATACTACAATCCTTAGAGTGTGGCTAAGAAATTTGGAATTTGACAGCATAGTTCCTTTGGTGATGAATATGTGGTCCCAAGCATCAGCAAAATCCTCTTAATGTAGCCGAAGTTAATAGGTTGATAGGATTGGCATAAAGAAGGTTTAAGCTTTTCGATAGCTTATTTTTCTTGTTCATCAGGATCCCTTTGTCAATCCTTTCAACATGATTACTCTTCAAGGGTGTATCATCGGCCACCAAAAAGGTATTTTATCCTTCCTTTCTAATCTTACTTTCTGGTTTATCGATTTTTCCCTTCTCTTACCTTGGTTCAAATCCTAATGACGACCAAGGACAAGATGAGTGTAGTTCAAATCCAATGATGTCCAAGGACACCAAAAGATCATCCGAATAAGCATTTTGAAGAGCCTGAAGCATTTTACATAAAAAAAGTCTTCAATCCTAGAGATAGGTTCACTGTTTCATGGTCCAACACACCACCACCCCTACCACCCCTATTCAACAAGTACCTCCTCCTCCAAACATATCTAAACTAAAGTGGAATGGTAGAAGCGGTTTTGCAGCAGGACGAAATGTCTTCGCAAGGGTCCAGGGCTCACATTTCCCATTCCCATTAACAGATTTACAACAGGATATCCCTATTGCTGAGTGATATGTCAAGAGACTATCTAGGACTCAACGGTCAATTTGTGCAAGATTTCTTTGATTTGCTTTTGTTTTCTGAAATATATGTTTTATCTCTAATTTGTAGTAGGTATAACTTTTAATCTTGTGTTAATTATGAATAATTCATGAATTAGTAAGAAACGACAAAATACGAAATACTTAACTGACTTAAGTAAATTTTTAGATTTTGCTTTTGAGGATGGAATTATTGAAGATACAATGTCCATGTCCACATGCGAAATATCATACACGAGGAATAGTCAAGGATCACTTAAAATTTCAACAGTTCTCAAAAAACTATGTCGGATAGAATCTTAATGGTGAGAGACAAGCTAGTCAGCATCTTTTAGAAATTAAAATCATGTGCAAGAGATATGTTATTGTGAATATCCAATGGAAACAATGATTAATGATGTATTTGGACATTATAGACAAGAGATTTGATGCGTATAATAGAGAGATATTACCAGCTTTTGCTAAAAAGAGTAGTTCACTCTCACACATCTCAATCAATTTTACAAAGATTTTAGTTACACATTCTTAATTGGCATGCCATCAATTATATATATGATAAGCAATGCTTTATATATATGATGAGATTATAATCCTTAATTTGTTCCATGAAACTTCAAAAGTACAAATTATTATTATATATTTTGTACAAACGAGGGACAGTGAATAGGTGGAAGAAATGACATATGGTAGTTACCTAGGAAAGGGGGCGGTTACTGATTGAAATGATGAAGAAGACATTTCAATTACATCGTTTTCGCTTTCTTCGTGTCTCTGAACCATCTCCAAAGATAAACACTCCTTCAGTTCTGCCAATATTTGGCTTATGTCCGGCCTTTCGGCTAAAGTTGGTGAAATGCATGATTTGGCAATCTCTAGAAATTTTCTTGATGAATTGATGCTAAATTTACCCTCCAACTTTGGATCAACAACTTTCTGAATATCTCCTCCTTCAACTATGGGAATAACCCATTCAAGTATGTGAATATTTTCTCCAGCTGCTCTTACTATTGCTTGACGCCCGGTTATCAACACAAATAGAATTATCCCAAAGCTGTAGATATCATTTTTTTTATTTGTGTTTCCCGTTCGCTGATATCTATTAAGGAAAGAAACAAATAAACTGCATAAGTACTCCTTAAGCTTATTATGTTTTGCTTCTTTTCAATCTATTCTTGGATTACACAAATTATTGACCAAGAACAACAAGAAGCACATTGGTAAATTTATTTCTGCTATTTAGCATCAAAATTTTGCATCCAAATTCAATCAATAATAAATGTTTTAGCAAAAGAACTTTCTGCACACTATCTGTTACATAATTCTGGCCAATGAAATCTTTGTATAATCATCTTTTCGCAACTCCAAGCACGCAAAAATTGTATTAAACAAGTTTTTGGCACAATAATTTTTAATTAAAAAGGATTTCTGTCAAAGTTATAAAATCCAATGCTAGAAATGAATAATTATGCAAAAATGCTATAATACGATTAATTAATCTAACTCGATTTTTTATATTAGCACTTACTCAGGATCAGCATAACCAAGTGTACCAGCAGGGCGCGTGAGTATTTGAGAATCAATATCGTTATCAAAAGCTCTACTTAGACCAAAATCAGCAATCTTGGCATGCATGTTATCATCTAGTAATATGTTGGACGGCTTCAAATCTCTATGCATAATAGGTGGTTGGCATCCATTATGCAGATAATCCAATCCTGAAAAATTCACACTGAGTTCAATGTAAGGGTAGGCTATACAAGAAAGAAGTTGCCATAAATAGTACATTACCGTTTGCTGCATCAACTGCAATGTTAAGTCTCTCATTCCATTTTAAGATATTTGAAGTTTCCGCTGCATGCAAATTATAGGCATTAGTCTTGAAACTCTGAATATTGCCTTGACCCTGCCTTACTCAAAATCCTTGTTATTACGATAAACTATTGTGTAGTAAAAAGTTTACCTAGGCTAGGTTTGTATTTCTCCTCCATTAATGTTTTGTCAGTTTAGTTAATGAAAAAAAAAAAGGGTTCTTGTACCAAATCTATTATGGATGCTGACATTGCTAAATTACTTACGAACAAAATATAAATTATTGTTAGAACATCAACTAGTAACTGAATATTAAAAAAATTCAAATCGTAAACAATGAAGCATGATCGGTTGTTTATGCAGTTCGGTCAATTATGCCTACCTCTACGACTATAGAGCAGCTATACTTTTGTATATTACCCTAGGGAATTAGATTTTAAAGTGTTACAAGACATAACACAATATATGTAGTACTACAGTCCAAATTACAACAATATATCTCTGAACCGTACCGAGGTGGGGGGGATGCAGCCCCAGTCACCTACAACAACAGTTGGGCCTAACACACGTTCGGGAAAAACGCATGGGCAGGGTCGAAGGGAGCTTCTTGATGCTCTGCTAGCTTAGTCCCGCCGCCCCTTGCCCGTCTTTTGTGTCTATATATGAGTCATACTCAACAATTACCTTGTAAGTGTTGTTGGAGATTTCCATTGGCCATGTATTCATAAACCAATGCTTTGATTTCACCTTCATCACAATATCCGATGAGAGAGACCAAATTTCTATGATGAACAATCATTAGAAGTTGTGCCTGCATTTTAAATTTTGTATCTAACAAAGTTAACCGTGAAAATAATGCATGATTCTTAATGTAAATTGTTGGTTCAAAAGCCAATATTTAAAAAAAAAAAAAAAAAAAAAAAAAACTCAAGAATTATATCTGCACACAAACTAAAAAGGGCGTGCGAATAAAAAATAACACACCAATAATAGGACCAAGGTGTCTTGTTTGATTTGTGAGGTGCACATAAATTTTACTTAACTAAAATCAAAATTGGGTATGTTGGTTTTTTAAAACTTGAATACAATGGCTAACCTCTGATTGAAATTCCTTATAACCTTGCATTGATGATAGCGAAAGCCTCTTAACAGCTACTTGAGTTTGATCTTGTAGAATGCCGAAGTAAACTTTTCCAAAACCTCCTTCTCCAAGAATGGTTTTGAAGTTATCAGTAATATTGAGAATTTCAGTATAACTGAATCTTTCATGCTTTGATATCATTGAACCCCTTTTTTTAGAATTTGAAGACGTAACTACAGCAGTGATAAAGAAAATTGAATGATGATATGCAAGGATTTGGAAAAAATTACGCATGATTTTAAAGAAATGCTCATTAAATTATTGAGCAAAAAATGATGTCACAAATAAGTACCTTTCTGTCTTCTGAATATCCAAAATCCAAGAGAAATCAATAGGATAACAATTAATGCAGAAAATGATGCAATAAGTGGTACAGTTAAATTTTTCTTTCTGCATGGTGCCGTCATACAAAGATCAGGATTATCATCTACACTGAAAGAAGTCAAAGGTGCTTAGATATTATTTATCATATCATTGGTGATATATGAATTTTTTTTGGGACAGAATTGGCGAATTTTTGCACTAATGATTGAACAATTTAAACAAAAGCTAAACAGTTAGAAAAAATAAAAGCAAGAATTAAGAATTAAACTATTTGATAAAACTGCTACAACAGTAATGGCATTCTGATATTTCAAACCTTTATCTACACAAATTATTATTGTTGAATTGATTGTTGTTAAGATTACAGGAAAATAAAATGAGTGAAATGAGCTTATAATTATATGCACAAATTCGCTCTATAGTTATCATAAAAAATTAACTAACATATTAACTTTATACTGAAAAGCTTTATTGCAAATCTTTATTTTTCTTGAATATTATGTGAGTTTCTTGAGTATAAGGCATACCTCAGTGATAGTGAACTTGTTTTTGATCTCGCAAGGAGTTCACTTGGAACTAACCCTGTAAGTTTGTTCTTTCTCACATTTCTGCTAACACATGACAAATAAATATAACATTTTTTTTAATCTTTTATACTAAAAGTCAACGAAATTACATTTGATCTATCAACATGGGACTTACAATACATTTAGTGATGGCAGTTGTGTCAGGAAATCAGGTAAAGGACCGTTTAAACCATTGTTTGATAAGTCCCTGAAATGAACAATTTATATGCAGAATTACAATTTTGAAACCCCAATAAAGAGAGAATAATTTCCAAACTGAACCGGTTTGGTTTCATCATATAACCAAATGAGATTTATCATAGAAACTCACTCCCCGCTTGCAGGCGTAATGCCCGGGTTATGTTTTATACTGATAATCAAAGAAATTACATTTGATGCATCAATATGGGACTTACAAGACTTTTAGTGACTGCAGTTGTATCAGAAAATCAGGTAAGGATCCCTGTAAGCTATTGTTTGATAAATCCCTGAAATGAACAATTTATATGCAGAGTTACAATTTTGAATCTTCAATTGATATAGAGAGACTGGTCTTCAGATTGAATGGATTTGGTTCCATCATTTAACTAAATAGGTATTATCCTAGAAACATACTCCCCGCTTGCAGGCGTAAGGTTGTATGCGTCGATGCCTAGACTTTACATGGTGGGAGCCTCAGACATTAAGGGTATGTTTGGATTGAGCATTTTAGAGGGTTAAGTATATATTAAACAAGAAGTGTCTAAATTCTTAGTAAATTTTGGGGCGATGTGGAGGACTCTGACCACACAATAGATGACACTATGGATCATGACACTGACGGTGAAAAGATGAATATGCACCCTGTGGCTTTGAAGTACTTGGAGGCACAACCAGATGTTCATCACCAACCTAAGTCCAGCAGGAAGTCAAGAAAGAGTAGCAGCTCTGCAATAGGCAAAGGCTCTGATGGCATCATAAGTAGTGAGCACATTCAAACTCGTTCCAAAAAGGGTCTCATAAAAAGCATTCCCAAATATGTTTGACTGTCAGGAGATGTTTCTTAATATGTGCTAGGAGCTAGTTGTTTCTTTGCATATATGTTTGTTTTAGTTGAGATTTGTTTTAGTTCAAGCCTACTCCTGCTTAGCAATTTTATTTTTCTAGCTTTGATCCAAAAAAAAAAAAGTATATGTTTGATATTTTAAAAAATTTAAGTAATAATATGATAGATAGTCATATAACATATGGATCAAACTTGATTTATTCATATTTAATAGCTTCCTTAACTTAAAAAAGAAAAATAGCCTTCCCTCAAAGCCAAAACAATTCATCCAAACATACCATAGGTCGCTATATATTTAACCAAATGAAATTAGGTACTCACAAGTACTGCAACATAGTGAGCTTTGATATAGGATATGTTAACTGCCCTGTGAGTCCACTTGAAGACAAATTCCTGGTTCCATTTCCAAATATAATTTCAATAATTGAATTTAAGGTTAATGGTGCTTTACCCCCTTGTAATATAGATCATTTTTAGTTTTCCCTCCTGTAAAATATTTTTTTTGATTTACCCCCTGTAAAAAAAAAAATTTGGAATACCTCCTTAATAGGTCTTTTTTTTATGACCTATTAGGGGGTATTCCAAAAAAAATAAAAATTACAGGGGAGTAAATCAAAAAAAATATTTTACAGAGGGGAAGATCAAAAATGACCTATATTACAAGGAGTAAAGCACCATTAACCCTTGAATTTATACATGGCTTATTCAAGGGATAGTAGACTTACAAAGATGTGATTCTTGGGGGTTATATCCATCAACGCTGCAGTTTAGGCCTTCCCATATATACTTCACAGGGCCACATGGATCTCCTTGCCAATTTTTAGCCACCCCATAAGTCTTCTTGATGTTTGTGATAGTATCAACTAGTATATTGTATTCAAAAAACAGTTCAAAAGGAATCAAAGTCAATTTGCACATAAATCTTGTAAGAGGAAACAAGCTAAGGAACTATAAAAGGAAATAAGAAATAAATTTTATATTAAAAATATAAATTATTAAACTTTTTTAATATATTATTGAATACACAAGCTGCAAGAAAATACTTTTATCTTTAACTTTTTAACTTCTACCTTAAAGACACGAGGTAGTATTTCCCATACTATAGGGTCATGAGAAGTCTCTTAAATTTGTTTACTATTTGTATTAATAATACTAGTACTCCCTTGGTCTCTTTAATGGTCATTTTATGGTTCTGCATAGTTTTTAAGAAAATTATTAGTTGTGTATATTTTAATGGTAAAATTAGTATTATTTACTAAAATATCTTTATTAATTGTAGTTAATAGAGTAGTTAAGTTGAATGAAACTTAATAAATAAGGGTATATTAGTGAAAAAATAATAATAAATAATGTATTGGTATTGGTATTCTAAAATGATAATTATTTTAAAATAAAATAAAATAAAATAAATTTGAAATAAAATAAAATAAAAATGTTAAAGTGTCAATTAAGACGGTGACGGTATTAAATTTGTTTAAACAGATCATCCACAAATACACAAATTAAGAAAGTTAACACCAGTATTAAATTTGTTTACTACTCCCTCCGTCTCAAATTGTATGTCGCTTTAGATGAAAAATTTTGTCCTAAATTATATGTCACTTTACAATACCAATGCAACATTAATGTTATTTTTCCAATTATAACTTTAACTATTTATTATTATCTCTTCTTTCAATTTTTTCATTTATCTTTCTCATATTATTTATTAAGGGCAATTTTGTAAAACAACTCATAATATCTTTTTTCTACACAATATTAATTACATTTCTTAATATGTGTGATATGTCCAAAACGTCATACAATTTTGAACCGATAGAGTATTTGTATTGATTTACAAGTTTACCGTTCAAGAGGGAGAATTAAATTATGTTTGCATCATAATATTTATTACATATTGCAGAAAAAGATGTAAGATAATTAAGGATATGTTGAGTTGGTAAAAAAATAATTAAAGTAGTTGAAAATATAGAGAATTGTGAATTTAGGGACGTAGATAGTATGTTGTTGAGATAAACTAGAGGGCTAGCTTACCATCATCTTGTTGAGTTTCTGGTTGTAAGAATTGTTTTACTTTATAAACCTCATAGGCATTGAGGATGGGTGGAAGGGTTGAATTCTCTGTCTTAATAAGGGAAAATTGATACCTTTTGGCTCCAGTCATATGTGTTGTAGTATATATGACAGCTGGCACCACAGGTTCATACCAAAACTCGTCATTCAGTGTGATATTGAACGCTCTAGTTTTATTTCCAGCCAGCTTCTCAACCTCGTTAAAGTACAAGTAGAGGTAGTATTGATCATTTACACTATCTGCATACCAATGAAATTGTAAAGGGGCGCTAGCATTTACTGGTGTAGCCGCTGTGGTCATCACAATTGCTGGTGGTTTATAACTATTTTGAGCTAGAGCATTATTGTTAAGTGAGGTGCTTAATCGTCTCCAATCACTTGATTCATAAGGCGACCAGATGCGGTCATAAACATCATCTTTGTACCTGTAAATAAATAATAAAGTTAGCACATAATATGAAAGATTCTCCTTTTGTGAGATTATTTGGAATAACATGGTATGACTAAGGTTATCTCTTTTTTGCTTGGATATTTTTTATTAGCAGACTTCTGACAAAGGAATAAGAAGGTACCACTGAATGATAAATTTCAGTTCTTATTTTTGTGCCTGTGGTTGTGAGGTTGAAGAAAATACTCCACACTTGTTTTTTGATTGTTCTTGTTTTTTGAGTTGCTAGGGTATTGGCAACATTTTTGGTAAAAGCTTTCACTATGACTTGAATTATTGGTGAGATCATTCAAATATAATGTGTTACTACAGCTGAGTCTATCCAATGTATATATATTGTTACCTGTATTCTAAGTTTGTGATGGAACCTAAATCATATCTCATGAAGTGTGATAATATTACTGGTTTTTTTGAGTCTCCGATATAAGAATCATTGCCCAAAGTCCTCAATTCTATAGTTGAAATGAATGGAGTCCCTTTGCCTGTTTTAACAAGACATGGTTGTATGTAATCTTTTGATGGAATGTAAATGATCTCCTTGATTGTGGGGCGTGATGCATTGGATAACAACACCGTATCCCACACATTAGGTCCAAAATGAAGATCAAATTGTGGTGGTTCATTTATATTATCATAGTTTCCATAAAGGAAAGTAGCTCTGATTAAATATTGAACACCCATGTTTACATTTATTCTGTAACAGTTTCTAACTCCACTTGGAAAGCTCCGTACAAAATGTAGTTGTTGTTGATGAGTAATCATCTCTGCAGGTGATATACTCTTACTTACACCTGTATCTATGAATTCTGCATCTGATATGTAGTTTATGCCTGTGATCTTCTCAGTGTAGTTTGAATTTTCAGGTAGGCCACAATCTATGCTGATGAATCCTGAGATAATATATATGTAGGAACAAAGAAAATATCAGCTATAATAATATTTAGTAACAACTAGATATGTGACATAAAGCAACTATATACAAATTAATAACCCAACCTGATTGATCCTGAGCTTGTATCAAAACCAAATAGTAAGAACACCAAGCAATGCTAAAAGAAAATTCAGTAACATTCTCATTATTGTTTGCTTCATTAGGGATACAATTTATGAATGATGAATACTAATACTATGCAAGGAAGCATATATACTGCTAGAGAGTTGCATTCCACTTCAATTTAAGCAGTCAATAATATTTGTGTCATGTTTTCCTTCAAAAATATATATATATTTGTGTCATGTTTTAATATTCTTTTTTAAAAATATCTATATATCATATACTATGATTGAATATTTTTGCAAAATATTTTTATACAAATATACTGGGTTAGGATCTTCTCCATTTCTCAAAATACTAATAAAGTTGCTCTAGTTCCTTTTCAATATACAATTTATGATTAATTGATTTATTTTTAAAAATTAACATATTCATTTTATAAGTAAATCAAAAATATGAAAAATAAATATTTATAATTTGCAAAAATTAATAAATCAAAAAAAATTATATTAAGAAATACGTCTAGAAGAATTGACTGGGTTATATGCTAGTCTATATGTGTGTGTGTGAGAGAGAATTTTCCATAGAAAAATATTGTGTGGTGCAAATTTTAGCGTATAAGGAAGGCAAAGCAAGATAATGTTGAGGAAAGAGGTGGTGAAGATTAGTCAGTCAATTTACTGAAGCTAGCCAGTGAAATTGAGAGCAACATTATCAAACAACCACTAGAATATAATATTCTTTGTTTGATTCAGAAGACCCAGGGATGACTCCAAATCACCAAGTATGGTTGATGAGTATTCTACAATTAATCTTAGACGGGGAGTTCTCTCTTTTGTGTTGGGCTGCTCAAAGAGTACGATATATTAGGTTCCTCATTTGGCATTCCTATTTGCTCTTTATCATGAAAAGAAAAAACCTTTTGAAAATTATCTTTCCAAGTCTTTAAAATTTAAAAGAATGTCGTTCGAGAGTTATCTATCAAATGATTTGCGCATTTTTAAGATTAGGCAAAAGAGAAACCATTAAAGAGAATTATCAAAATACGAATTCAATATTTTCTGCTAATAAGTTATTTGTCCCCTCAAAAAATTAACCATTAAATATTAATGTCAATCAGACATGTTAATGAATCATTTTTCGATTAAATATTAATGTTGTAAATTCAAACTCAAAACTAACATCAATAAACTTATATGTGTGGAACAAATATAAATAACAATCAATAATCAAACAGTCTAAAGCAACAACAGCATATCTAGATCTAATTGAACAATCAAGTGTAAAGCAAAACCAAAATTGAACCAAAGAACAACAACAATATAAAGGGTAGAAAGTAGAGGAACAACACACCAAAATTTTGTTTACCACATTCGACCCAACAATGACCTACATTTTAAAAAAAAAAAAAAAAAAAAAGATCTCTAACCCATTAAATGAGTTCTTTACAAAGGAATACAAAATGTTATAGATAATCAATTTCAACAAGCTCTCCATAGGAGCACACTTACTTTCTACCTTTTTCCTGAATTTCATTCACGTAGATTTCACTATCCAATATGTTTACAAATTGTTTCTCAATTATAGAATCTAACCACCAAAATCACCCATGTGAATTGTTTTTCCTTCTTTTTTGGTTAAATAAGCAATTCCCACATATTTTTAGTCTTCTTTCGTTTGTTTTTATGAAATTTTTATCTTTGCACGTCTCTGTTTGTTTATTTCTCGTATTTGTGCGGTGTGTTTTTTATTTCTCGTTCTAGTGTGGTGTTTGTTTGATTCAGGTTGAGATATTAGCTTTGAGCAAGTGCATATACATGAGTATTCCAGAGACTTGAATATAGTCATATTTGCAGGCATAACTATTTCGTTGTTTTATACTATTAACTTGGATGTCGTGAGTTTGTTCGGAGATTCATCTTTTTTGTTTTTAACGACTTTGAATTTGTATTATATTGATGTACTCTATCAACTTGAATTAATAAATATTTTTATTTATTAATCAGTTGGATTTTGCAATTAATCAGTTGGATTTTGCAATATTCGTAAAAATATTAGTACTATATATGTATGCCTTCCTAGCAATAAATTTGATTTAGGTATTTTTCAATATACAGTTTATAATTAATTGATTTATTTTTTAAAATTAACATATTCATTTTATAAGTAAATAAAAAATAAATGTTTGTAATTTTTAAAAATAAATTAATCACAAAAATTATATTGAGAAATGTGTCTAAATGAATGTATTAGATATATGCTAGTCAAATCAAATACATCAGATAGAGAAATACATGGCTTGGTTAGGAGAATTTTCCATGGAAAAATGAGCAAATTTGCCTTAGTAATTTTGAGGAAATGGGTGGTGAAGCAGAGCTGGTCGATTAGCAGAGGCTAGTGACTCGAGTAAAGAGCAACATTATCAAACAACAACATGAATCTTCTTTGTTTGTTTGATTCAGATGACCCATAGATGACTTCAAGTAACTGAGTCGTTGGATGTGACTTTGAGTATCTTTATCTTTATTATATATATTTGTACTATTTTTTTTTAAAAGTACACTTGGCATCCTATTAGTAAAAGAATTAGTGAAAGAATCATAATTGCATTTAATATTTTCTTTATCTACACACCAACATTTTAAGGAATATTTTTATAATATTTGATAATCGCAATGATTCATTTTAAGGAATATTTTTTATTTTAAAGGAAGAATTATTTGCCTTAACTATGCATTGAAAACGAGATAATTAACAATTATTTAGAATTATTTGCCTTAACGAATATTTGCACTATTTTTTTTATGGAAACCAAAGGTTTTTTTATGGTTTTCTTATTATTCTTTTGAGGTTTTGAGGTTATTAACAATCATGGTTTTTTTTGAGGTTTTTTTTTTTTAGGGAATATACACACCCTGTGTACGAATCATAAGTTAAGGTTTTCTTATTTTTTTTAATAAACATTATGACCTTATTGTGACTATCAATTAAAAAAATTATTGATAATTATAATCAACTTTAAGGATGCATTGAAAAGAAATCAAAAACTTATTTAGAAATCATTGACATGTTTTCTTTGCATTAACTTCGGTGAAAATATATGCCTCAATTCGTGGAAGAAAAAAAAATAGCACAATTGTATGGATTCATAAACAGAAAGGACAAAAAGATTAGCATAATTCATTGTTTTTTAAACAGATAAAGTTAGACAGAATTGTCGTAAATAATTAAAAAATTATTAAAATTAATTAATATCATTTGTAAATATTCGGACGATTATTACGATTAAATCATGATTGCAACCAAAAAAGTTATGGTTTTTTTTGAGGTTTTTTTTTTTAGGGAATATACACACCCTATGTACGAAACATAAGTTAAGGTTTTTTTTTTTTTTAATAAACATTATGACCTTATTGTGACTATCAATTAAAAAATTTATTGACAATTATAATCAACTTTAAGGATGCATTGAAAAGAAATCAAAAACTTATTTAGAAATCATTGATATGTTTTCTTTGCCTTTAACTTCGGTGGAAATATATGCCTCAATTCATGGAAGAAAAAAAATTAGCACAATTGTATGGATTCATAAATTCATAAATAAGAAAGAAAAAAAACATTACAATAATATTTTTTAATTTCAGAAAAAAAACAATATGCCTTAACTTCGGTCATATTTTTTAATTTCAGATTTCATATTGCTTCCAATAATATTTTATATTCATAAATAAGAAAGAAAAAAAACATTACAATAATATTTTTCAATTTCAGAAAAAAAAAACAATATGCCTTAACTTCGGTCATATTTTTCAATTTCATATTTCAGATTGCTTCCTTTATTTATACAATATGACTCATTTGTTTTTCATGAGCCAATCAAAATGGATCATGACTCATTTGTAAATTAATACATGTTTTTTTTCCCTATATATAGACAATTTGTTTTTCATCATTTTCATCATTCTCCCATAAAAAATGTATTATGTATTTTTATTTCTCCCAAAAAAAATGTATTGTGTATTTTTATTTTCATGGTAATAGATTATGGGGTTAATTTTTTTATTTTTTATTTTTATATTTGTATATTAGTTTCCATTGGAGAAATATGGCTCCATATTCTGAAAACTTATTCAATTTCTCATATAAATCCATTATATATTGTACATCTCCATGTATGTTTTCCAAATACGCAAGATCGTCATATGAAACTCAAGTTCTATATATTGTACATCTCAATGTATGTTGTCCAAATACGCAAGATCGTCATATGAAACTCAAGTTCTAACGAGTTATCACATAGATCTAATCATGTAATGTATGTTTTTCGGAATGTTTAACTGGTCGTTCCTGATGATGCAGGTGGGTATGATTTTTTTCTCTCTCTTTTAAACTTCGTTGTAATATATATTTTTTATTTGGATATGTATTGGTTGTTGCTACTTGAAATCATTCTAATAGTTGCGTAAAGAAAGATTAATGGATTGGTCATGTAGATAAACTACAATTCTGCAACTAATAATTGAGATCACACTTCTTATTTCATTGTATAAAATCTAATGACATTTATTGTTGTGCAAAGAATAGGCTGAGTGATCAATTTGTTATAGAGGCTAATATGTTATATGAAGTAATATTTTTTATCCCTTATTGACAATATTTTTGGTCTCATGTACCTTCAGGTGATGGTTTTGTGCCTCAGGTGACGTGGTATCATTCATATGTACACAGGCTGACGTTAATGGAATTTCTATGGTATTGAAATATCATGACCAATTGCAATAGTTGCAATACCTTCTCTTAGGCTCTGAAATTAACATTGTCTGATAAATTAAGGTGTTTATCTACTGAGACTTCAGATTTTTTATTATCTCATAGAGCAACTCCAATATTCTCATACTATGTTTAATTTTATTTATAATGCTAGTATTCATCTGATCTTTCTCATTTTTCCTAATGTAAGCCGTACTCTTTCAGAGACCATATTATCAACTAAATGTTTTGCTTCAGTTTTTATACAATCTGCTATATATCTGTTTTTTTTTTTTTTTTTTATGTTCTTTGGAGTGCCTATGTCTATGTCTATGAACAAGACAATTTTGTAGTCCCTTTTTTAAGCCTTTTCTGTTGTTTTTGTTGATGGGTTATTTTATAATATGCTTAGTTAAAAATTAAGCCTTTTCTGTTGTGTTTTTGTTGATGGATTATTTTATAATATGCTTAGTTAAAAAAATGTGATAGATAGTTGGTGTCTTTGTCGTTGTTTGTTATATTATTTGCTACATTGATTGAATACTTATTTTATAAGATGAATCAAGTGTATGCACGATATTAACTTTGTATATATAAGGGTATCAGCTATATAAATCATGGAATTTGAAAGAAACCATATATAAGGGCATCTGGTAGAGACAATTCATTGGGTAGGGACAATTAATTGTATATGTAGTGGCAGACCTCAAGACTCCAACACCCCCAATTATATGCAGAACATAAAAAAAAAAAAAAAAGACTCATGTCTCCGTGATTAATTTTAGTCATCCGTGTAAAATATTTCATCATTAAATACTAATATTTCGATATTACATCCATTAAATCATTCCTGTTTAACGATACGAAAATCCAAATAACTATATAAACGTTGATATTTGTATATAATATACAATCGAAAATACGATAATGATGTGTTCTATTTATATTCTGTGTATAAAATAATGAATTTGTTGTTTAATTAGATTTTATAAAATAAAAAATATAGTCGTAGTTCTAGCCCGTGCTTGGCACGGGTTTCCAAGCTAGTTGTTATAAATTCTACAATTACTCTTTGAATGAGTATTATGAAAGAGGTCCAAGTTCAATCTCTCCATGTTGCTATTGAATATTCTTCTACCCTTAATAAATTAACCATAACATTATACATGTAAACTAAGTCATGTTCATGAACCAACATGACACAAGTGATAGATAATCGTGTCTCTAAACCATTTGATTTATATGCACAACTTTTACTCTTGTTTAATATTGAAAATCGAATTTTTTCCATATGCAAGAGTCAAAATTGAAAATTTGACTATTTGCTTATAAGTGACTCAAATCTTTTATTACTTGAATCAATCTATTTATTGATAGTATTTTTCTTTCTAGCCAATTACAGTTATTCAACGACAATTAACACATCAGCCAATTAATTACACTAATTTGATTGTCTTTATAAATTCAAGTTTATAAATACATGTTTGTTCAAAAAAAAAAAAATTATAAATACATGTAGAGGGTTAAATATAGAATAAACTTTTTTTTTCGAAAAGTATAGAATAAATTTGAAATAATACTACTACATACGCAATTTTTCAAAACTGAGGAGGTGTATATGCATACCTCCACTGTCAAATGAATAGGAGGCCATTGATGATACAGATGTAATTTAGACATTTATGTCCCTTTGGATCCTCTTTTTCTTTACTTTTGTTTGGTGTTATCCCAGGGTTCTCAAGGAAAAGGGCTATGATAATTTAGATTTCAGTCGTGAGGTAAGGATAGGTTAGTCAAATATTGTCTCATCTAAGAATCGAATTTGAGTTCTCCCAAACAATTTATACTTGGTGAAACTCAATTGTCTGATTGATCATCTTTTTCAATCACTACCTTCTTCTCTTTTCTTTTATAATTTGTGTCAATCTCTTGATTTTCTTTTCTTATATATTCCCTCTCTTGATCTTCTTTTTAAGATTTAAAGAGAGATAGACACAAATTGTGGAAGGATGGAGAAAGAGTGAATGGAAAGAGAGGATTTGAATCCGTTTTTATTTCTGGTGAAGTTTTTAGGTGTGATACTCAATTTGAAAATTTTATTTTTAGGCCTCCTCAATATCTCTTAGGACCCCCAGAACTCCTTTTTAACCCTAATATATATGTTCGGTAGATAAGACCCGGAAGCTTGGAAAACAGTGAGTTATCTCCTAGCAGGTTGAGGACTTATATCCTCGAGGACTGTTTTATATAATAGAATAGTGAGCAAAATTGTCACCTATGTTATTTTGGTGTTTCAAACTACGCCATTTGCTCTTCAAACCTCCTTTTCACCCGATTCTTGATGTAAGACTATGTAATTTGTTTGATTATGAACAAATGTATTTGGTTCAAGTACTTTATAACAAACAATAGCACTTTGTTTAATTTCTTTGTTTATATAATTTGTTCGTTTAAGTCCTTTTCTCGATCGTTGAAGTGTATATGTTTTATATGTGTTAACATCCGGGAGCTACGAACTAAAGGGTTTGGGACATAACTCTCGGAAGAAGAAAAAACAAGGTTTTAAACCAACGTCCGAGAGATACAAACCGAAGTGTACGGGAGGTATCTCTCGAATATGTAAAAAATTGAACACTACAAAGGTTCTTTGTGTATCGGACCCTCTAAGATTTGAATGTCAATAAATTAACATTGATATAGGCTATATACAACCATATTCAACATATGCACTTTAAAACCCAAAAAAAGAGGACTTAAACAGAAAAAATCATGTATACAAAGAACTTAAACAAACTATAAATGTTAGTCATAAATTACTTAAATCAAATGCATAAGTTCATAACCAAGCAAATAATATAGTGTTACATCAAAAAAATTAGATGAAAAGTAGGTTTGGTGAGCAACTGAAGTGGTTTGAAAACACCAAAATAGCATAGCTCGGAGTTTTGTTTATTGTTCTGTCATATTAAAGAGTCTTACAGAAGATAACTCTCTAACCCTCTAGAAGATAACTTTCTAACCCTTCAAGACGTATCTACTGAATAAGGGTAAAAATAATCTGAAGGGCTAAAATATATTGAGAAGGCCTGAAAAGAATTTCTCCTCAATTTAATAATGTGATGAAGATCTTGACTATACCACGATCTCCAAATTAGAGGATGTTGACTATTCTTTGCATTATAAATATGATCTTGTCAGAAAAAATAGTCTCCCTCTAATTTTGCTGATTCATGGCCTAATAAAATGTTTTTTACCTAATAATTTTCTTAAATGTGAGTGTATTATTTAGTTGAATTGTGAATATACTAGTATTTAAAAAAATTTATTGTTTATTTTTCAAAGTACAAAAAGAAAAAGTTTGCCCAACTTAGTTTTGATAATATGATAGTTATTGGAACCTTAATCTTTCTTACTGTAACTTAGTGGCCAGAAATAAGTTCAAACCTCAACTATATATGCATTGTTCCTACCAACTCAGATGAACCCCTTAAATGATTATCAGTTATTTTAAAAATAATTTTCTTCATAATTGCATTTAAATATTACCTCATACCTTGGTTTATAAATAAATTGCAGAGTCAGAACCACTTAATAAAAATTAGTCGTAGTTTTAATCTAAAGCTATCTTACTCAAGTCTCAAGCATTTCAAGCTATTCCAATTAGAGGGTCTTGAATATTCCAGGAACATTAAAAAAAACTCCATATATTAATTCATACAATAATCCTCATCCATAAAAAAAAAAAAAAAAAAAAACATATAAATCCAAGGTACTTGCACAACTTAATAGCTTATTCCCTTTACTTCATAAGCTAACTAATTATCATGCTAAATATTTGTCCACTTCAAGGCTCCAATGTTTCACCACTTCAGCTTTGCAGGGAAGTACTGTAGCAAATAAAGATGCATTAGTAAAAAACTTAATAACTCTAGGCAAAAACTATGGAAAAAACAACCTTAATTTCATACCAACAAAAAAAACAACCTTAATATGGAAATAAAAGCTTTCTAGAAGTGCTTACCTTTTCAATGAGGGAGATATAGTATGGTTTCACCTTTTCAACATCAACTCTAACTTTGCTCTTGCTGTAGAGATCATATTTGCTACAAGTGATTGAAAGTACAAGAATTTTAATGTTAGAGAAAACATTAACCAATATTTTCTTTGCGGACTTAATAATAATAATCATAGAATGTTACTTGAAAATGTGAAGCCATTTGAGATTCTCAACATCCTCATCATTCATCAAGTGTTTATAGGCTCCTTCCCTATGTAAAGCTGCAAAACAAATTATTGTGTCAAATAAGATTACAAAATTGATTTGATTGGTTATGAACTTTTAATGTGAATTTTTGGACAAGGGAATTTTTACTTTTACTTCTAAGTTGAACTTACCATAAAATGAATGGTATCTTATGATGAACATAGCAGCCGAGGGTAGAGTAGTCTTATTCTCCTTTGCCACCTTAAAACAACAACCCAAATTTATTAAACTTTCTTCACTATATATGAAATAATAACACATTAAATTGAATATGCTACATTAGAAAGAAAGAAAGAAAAAATCACTTGGATTTAGAAAGGACTTACTAGATACATGTAGTCATCATGTCCCCATGACATCATGACATTGTTAAGTCCACATTTCTCAGAGTAAATCCCATATCTAGTGTTGTATGCAGAGTTGTTATAGTCTGGATTTTCCTTAAAATACTAGAAATGGAAATGTAACATATGTTAGGTGTTTAATTTCCATAATTTGCTTCTTAATTTTCTCCATCTAAATTGAAAATAAGTTGAATAATTACCTTGTGGTGGACAATGGATTCATCAAATCTGCAACCAACTGGGTATGTGTCGCCTATACCAATATTGAAAATGTTAAGAGATCACACTTTCAACTAAAAATTGACTAATATTGCAAGTTATGTATATTAGCTATAAACTATAGTATAAACTATAAATAAAATAAAACACACTTTTATATTGATATATCGGCTCAGTAGTGTCCGTGTTTCCGTTAATATTATATAAATGAAACATCACACGTACCTACAACAGCCCATTGAGGAAGTCCCCCAAAACTCGGAAGGAGAAGCACTTTGCCAAGATCTACATTTAATCAAATTGGTTAAACCAAAAAGGGAAGAAAAAAAAATAGCATATGCTAAATTTCAAGCACATGAAAAAATATATCTTTTATGTAATGAAGTCATAATGTATCAGTGTCCGTGTCCGAGTCTGTGCTTCATAGAGTACCATGGATTAGGCCAGTTAAGTGCAGCCAATCTTCATTTGGGTAGTCCTTTCTTATAGCTTCAGCTGTTTGTAGCAAATGCTCAATTTGTGGTTCATCCAAGTCAGGGTCACTTTCATCCACCACTTCATTCAGAAGTTCACAACATTCCCATATGCTCATCTCTACCCTGTTCAATTTCCCATATTCTTCTCTCATTTTCTTCACCTGTATATGTTATAATGTTCATATTAATATCATTTTTCATACCTTCATATTTTTAAGTGTATGCTAATTGCTAGCACAAATTGTGACAAATGTGTTGTATGTACATTTTTTCAGAAGGAAAAATAAATGAAAGATTTGTGGTAGATGCTTACAAAATCAAAGGATTGGTAAATGTGGTTTTTTCTGTAGAAGTTCTCCACTCCTTCTTGTCTCTCACTTTCAGCAGCATAATCCCTGATTAAGAATAGCTTATCAATGTAAGATAATTCTTACTAAATTCTTTTAACATGTGAAAAAATGAAGAATTAGAGGATATATTCATTTTTACTTTTCATAGTTTGTGATCCACGGTAGAATTAGGCAAGTGAAATAACAAGCAGTACCAACATACCAATTAAGATTTCATCTGTGAGTAATTTTTTTAGAGTAATAACACCACCAACACACCCAAATAAGTGGTACAAACTTAAAAACAAATTGCAACTTCATTATTCATATTCATAATAGTTGTATTTCTTTTTTCTTTTAGAGGAAAAGTTGTGTTGTATAGTAAAACAAATTGACACCTTATATTACTGGTTGGGTCCTAATAGGAAGCTTAATGGGCCTGGCCTAAAGAACAAGACATAGAAATAGAATAATGAGTTGTGCTTTTTAAACCCCTATAATCATTCAATAGATAACTTTTTAATGGTGTTTGTTCAGTTTTAACATCATCGAAAGATAACTCTCATGAGATATTTTTCGGCCTAAAGAGATATTGAGGATCTAAAAAGCACAGCTTAAAAATAAAACTTCTTAAAAATTGTGCATTTAAAATCTTAAATACCTCTTCTAAAAAAAAAACTTAAATACTTAAAATTGCTTAATACAAAAGTTCATTTTTAAGTTCCTTTGTTAACTTTTTAATTTGTGTCTATGAAGTACTTCCTTCAATCACATTTATAAGCAAATTGTACTTTTTTAGATTCATTAAATAATTTATGTATATAAACTATATTATATTTCAAATACATAATTTTTTTAATGAACATGAAAAAGCAAAATTTACTTATAAATGTGACCGAAGAGAGTACATGTTAACATCATCTATTTTTAAAACCACTTTTATTTAGATTTATCCATCTCAATAGCAAAAAAAACACTATATTATTTAGATTGATCAATCCAAATACCATATAAAATATAAAAAAATTTCCTATCCGATCGGTAAATCCAATTGGGTTTATTTTTTATAGTGTGTAATTAATTACAAACAGTGAATAGTGAGTAAGTTATGAAGAATTGAACCTAAAAGTGTGACCAAATGAGTTGGCCTGTGGCTTAACAAATCCACCGTCCAACACCAGCTCTGTCTCATTAGCAACCACTGTCTTTGCCTCGACATCAGATCCTGTAATAATAATATTATAATAACTAACCAATTAATGAAATTTAATAAAAAAAATACACAATTTTGTGCACATTTTAAAATTTCAATTCAACCCAATTCTTGAATTTATAATTAAAACGTTAAAATATGAATTATCTGATTCAGATCCAACGGTTTAGATTTGTTTGGCCCACTAAATTCACAATCGCATATAAATCTAGATCAATTATTGAGACCAAAAATTACAGATTATACACATATTACAATCAAAGGAAAAAGTTACAAAATCATGAACAAAAAAAAAAATATCTTTCAATCAATTTTTTTTAAAACAAAAATTACAAGATATAAAACTACTTTTTATTTTGGTTTTGCCAGAGGAGCAAACAAACATATATTGCACTAAAAAAATGAAATTTTCTACAAGAGAGGAAAACCATAAATTTTGCCAAAAAAATTGAAATTTTTGTGAGAGTGATAAAAATAAAATTTTGCTAAAAATAAAGAAGGGGTTAAAAATTACCAAAATAATCAGGTTGATCAATGAGGATGGTCATGTTGAGGGTGAGAGAGTTGAAGAAAATGAAAATGAAAGAGAATAAGGAAATTGAGATATGAAGGGGTGGCTATTGGATTGGTGCTATTTATAATTGGCCGGAGAGTCCTTCCCTGAGAATTGAAACTTCTCAAGTCCTTCTCTGAAAATCCTAACATTAAATTTTTCTTTGTTTCTTCCCATCTTTAGGACAAACATTTATATTTCTAGATACCTTAATAATTTTATTACTATTTATCACCAAGGAAAACCGACCTTCTACGTTTTTTAGAAATTTCTATTCAAAGATAAAGTGCCAAACAAGTTGACAAATCTCCAGTAGGACAAGAGTCCCATAAGAACAAGTGTGATTATCTTTTGATTTATATATAATCATAATAATCTATTCTTATCCAAATTTGAGTATATGTTTAGTATATCCTTTACACCTAACGTACTGTGATGATTACTTTATAGTAAAATTAATAATCTAACGTAGGTTGCTAAAACAACTTAGGATCATCACACATAAGTGACATAACAATATTGACTAATCTCTGATTATATTTTCTGTTTTGACTCATAGATTATAGAATGATCATCCACAAAATTATAGTACATTTTTAGGAGTTCAATTTGAACTACCAAGAGTTAAGCCAAAACATACTTGTATAGACTCATTCACGTATTTTTTTTTCGAAAGTATCTTCAACTAAAAATCAAAGATCAATCCTTCATGATTTAGAAATTTATTTAAGAGATTGACGTTTTTTAATGAATATTCTTTCATACGTAATAATCATAGATCAAGCTCATTATCATATCTTAATTCATGCGAGTGATTGTATATATTATAGATTTAATTTAATTTATATACTTGTCAATAGATGGAACTCATTAATTACCACTTTTTTTTTGTCAAGTTTAATCAAATGTCTAACTCATTATCACATTTATTTAAGAGATTGACGTTTTCTAACGAATATTCTTTCATTGGCCGTATCTTTTTTATTTAGAATTTTTAATAAATGTTTTGTCTTAACCTTTTAATTCTAATTTATTGATTAATTAATATTAGTGTCTTGAAATAGTTGTTTTTCTTTCATATAAGTAAAACTTGAGGTAAAGTAAGCACCCAGAAAATGATGCATAATTAAAATTGAGGACTCTTTTTTTTAAGGACTCAATTTAGTCAAATTAAATTTAAAAACTTATAGACATATTATAATTTGGATTAAACACAAATCAAAAACTGATAGCACAAATCAAAAACTCTAAGAACATAGCTGTATTTTGATGTGTAGTATTCTGATTTCTTCCATGAAGACAAAATGACAAAGGTTGGAGATTATGTGGGACCCACAATGAATTATTTGTTTTGTGATAAGTGAGTCAGCAATGAGTTGGATATGATAACATCTGCAGTAAGTGGGGTCCAATGACGTGGCACCAAGTCAAACAAGTACTGCACGTGTTGTTTTATAAGGCGCTGCAATTATAAGCTGTTTTTTCCTCAAACATGGTTTTCCTTAACCGCCCTTGTATCTTTTCAGAACTCAATAACATGACACGTGTTGTTCATTCAATTCAACACGTACTATTTAAGGTATTTGTAGCCTTACACGTGCTAGGTTAGGTTTTATAGTTCTTCCAAGTAAGTAATTTTGCGAGAAAGAAACTTACATTAAGCTTCTGTTCGTTGGTTAAGCGGCATGATTCCGCCTTAACTTAAAAGGGCCGCAAGTGAATATGTCGATTATGGTTGTTCAATGTGATTCTAACATCGCGCATGTATTGGGTTTAGAAGATGGGGTTGGGTTAAACTCAATTGTGACGTCGTGTAAAATATTTAGTTAGTATTTCAAAATGTGACGAAAATTGTTTTAGTAGTTATTCTCGTAAGATAGGCTCATGTGACACGCTACATGCAGAGATGTGAGGCAAATATATCGATATGGATATGCTTCAGAGAGAGGGGTTCACACCCCTACAAGTGGAGAGTGACTTAAAAGTTTTAGTAGACATGGTGACAAGAAAACGTAATCAATGGAAATGCTCTTACCTTCATTCGGCGCATTCGTGATCTAAAATGCATGAGTTGGCAAGTACAAATCAACCATGACGTGAAGGAAATAGATTGGCAAATTAGTTAGCTAATTTTAGTCTATCTTTAGTCTATTTGATTTACATGTTATGGAGACTTCTTCTAAAGAGCTTCAATGTCTCATTTTTTATAACATTTTTGACATTTGCATGCCTCAAAATGTTCTTTTAATCTTTAATTTTCTATTATTATTTTTTTTACTCTACCCTCTTCTAATACCAAAAAAATATGGACAATCAAACATATTTTTGCTTATACATAAGTTTTCAGAAATAGAAAAGAGCAATGCTAAATCCAGCGGCAATTGTTTTCCCGAGAATTCCACGAACCGTATTTTTACTTTAAGAAAACGTGCCTAAACTGCTCAATCACCTAAATTCTGGATTTGGTGGAAGAAAAAAAAAGGCAGCTTGTTTTGTGCAGTCGCGAAGCATTCGGGATGAAAGTTTTTGTGATATCAAGCATTAAGAAATAAAAAATTACAAATTCGAACTTGTGTTCATATCAAATGTCTTTATAACATTTTTCAATTTAATTTGTCCTAATAAAATCGTTTTATTACAGGTTTTTTAGATAAACAAAATGGTTATACCATTAAAAACTCACACATATTAGTAAAGGATTTATAGTTCAAACTCTGATCATAATGTCCAGCTAAACAGTTTTGAGGTGAATGTGTACATAGGCGGTTACTGAAGTAATAAAATATCTAACTTTTATGTTTGCAATGTCACTTTCGTAGAAGAACGAATGTTTGCAATGTCCACTTGAGTGGATCGACTGAAGAAAAAAAAATCTATATATCACCCGTGTGAATAAAAGCATTTATATCTTTCGTATAAATAGCAACATGAGAGAGAAAAAGAGAATTCAAATTCGTGAGTTTATTTCACTTGATAAGGGTTCTACATAATATATCCAGAGGTCAGAGTTTGAATTCTGAATTCTCCATTAATTTAGATGAATTTCTTTAACCGTTGGGCTACTTGATAAAAAGAATAATTATCATGTGTAAGGCGGGTACAAGTACAACACATTACAAAAGTAGCCATATATATTGATTGGATTATCCGCTATATCTACCTGACATAGTTTAAACTTTCGGTTGTTCAATTGAAAGAAAGGAATTACTATGTGTGTTTGGTATGGCGGTGGCTAGAATTGATTCTGATATAATTGAGTTTGAGAGAATTGATTTTGATTAAAAGTGAGTTTGAGGTGAATTGATTTATGTTTGGATAAAATTATTTAAAAGCGATTCTTATGAGTTGATGTTGTTTGAATAATTTGAATTAAAATTGATTTTGAATGTAAAATGACCAAATTATTCTTTTGATTATATTTTTTTAAAGCATCCTTTTAATTTTATTTAAAACTACATATGTCATTTTAATTTTAATTATTACTTATAATAAATGGATTTTTATTGCTTCAAAAATTATTTTTGAAATCCCCTAAAAAAAGAAGTTATAATTATTATATTTTCAGCACCAATTAAAATAATATTTATATATTTTCAAAAAATTTGACAAAAATAATTATCAACAAAGGATACATTCTAGTTTATTTTCTAATCAACTCCATATTCCACGGCCGCCACTCCATAGCTCGCAACTCCTTCCATCTCTTTAGAAAAAACAAGATCTCCATTTTATAGATCCTTCAATTTCTTGTATGTAACTTTAACTTCTACCAAATCGATTTCCTCCCCATATCTCTGAATATTCTTTTCCCATCTCAATATTCTGTGACAGTCTCAAGGTTACCAAGGGGAAGATATATGTGTATCGCTGTGAATTCCAAAGAGAAAGGGCAACATGCAAATGGAAATTTGGGTGAAGTGAAGAAGAATTTTATGCGAACATGGGTAATTAGGTAAATTACACTTTCAGAGAAAAACGTGATTGTTGAATCTTCCGTAGAAGTTCCGAATCTCAGCTTCAGGAAAACTGCGTTCTGAGACTTGCTTTTTCATTCATCCAAACAACATGAAAATGGGCAAAATGGCTTTTGACAAAAGTAACCCACGTTTGAAGCCTAAAAACGTGTTGTCAAACACATACTATATAGTGTGAGAAACATACACGCGCTTGACACACTAAACATGATAGATGGTTGTATTATATTTTCGAAATTAATAAAAGTAAAAGTAAATGGCAATCCAATCCATATCCCATTTATTCGTTGTCATTGTTGTCTATCAATCTTTTCTCATCTTTTCCCTTATAAATGGTTGAAATTATTTTAAGAGTTTAACTAGAGCATTATGACAATGTAAAGACGTTTTACCAAATCAACCAATTAAAATTATTCTTTTAGACACATCAACGTAAGTGTTAAAAATAGAAAGAACAAAATCAAATAAAATCTTTCCTATGAATTGCCTTCTTCCTACTTCTCTTATTTTACATTTTGATGGTATCTCTTTTCCATCACCATAATCAGGTACTACACTACCGCCTCTTTTCACCATTTCAAACCTAGTTCATATTTGTTGAATGAGATCATGATGAGCTTCTCCATTTGATTCTATTTTGATTTGAAGAAATGAGTTTTAAAACCTTTTTGGACCGGTTTAACCTCAGATATCATACCAATTTCAAGGAGATGTTAATTTAAAAGAAAGAATCATATCTCTTAAAACTATACCAAAATAATTCATTTAATTGATCGAAAGGGCCAGAACACGAGCACACATGAAAGTGTAAACAAAATCAAATAATTTCATCATAACCAATTCTTACCATTTGAATAACAATGATGAAGTAATTCTTCACTAATTAAAGAAATTTCATGAGAAAGCCACCAACGTCCTAATATCTTAATTAACTAAGCAACGCATCTTCATAGAATGTTGATGATGAGAACCACATGGATCAATATCATAGGAGACGGAAGCTATCAATACCGAAAAAAGAAGAACTAGTTAACAAAACAGTTATTAAAGATTTGATTTGGATTCTTCCATTTTTAATTCACTTGTTCTTATGTGTCAAAAATATCAATTCTAATTGCTTGACAGTGTAAAATGGCTTTACACCGAGAGACTTTGATACCATGTAGAAATTTAAAGTCTAACTCATCTTTATAAAACCAATTTGTAAGGAGAAGATTGCCCCTCTTATAAACACATGTCATCTTGTCCGTGTGAGTTTAACTCAGTTGGTAAGGACAGACATAATATATGCAAGGTCTGGAGTTCAAATCCCAGTCACCACCAAAGAAAACACATGCCATCTTTTGTCCGATACGAGACTTTTAACACTTTCCTCTATCTTATTTGTGGGTCATTATGATATCTAGAAGATTGCTCCCTAATCCTTTTTATGTGGTCACCGAAGATAATTAAGTTTGGTTTTCGTTCTGCATTTTGAAATGCTCATATTTTATAATTTGAGTAAATTTCAGTTTACCCCTTCTATATCATCAATTTTGTACCGTCAAAATTCATGAAAGTTTAAAACTAAAAATATTCAAATTATAAGGATGCAATCTAAAAAAAATTACAGGAGAAAAATCAAAAATGACCTATGTTACAAGTGTAAAGCATTTTGAAAGTTTTGTAGAAAAAAGTTTCAATGTTCTATTTATTCGTTACACTCTTCATTCGTTTTAGCCCCTCAAGGTTAATACTCATCAGGAATCGTAGACAATTCAATTTATGCCCTTGTGGATACATTACTCAATTAAACAAAAAATCAAAAATGCATTTTAATGAAGTTTTCAGGGAAACTAAGATGAAAGCAAGTCCACGTAGCGAAGTTCAGTGGACAGAAAATTTCGAATGATAATTAAGATTGTTTTTGCTTGCACTATCATTCCATGTAATGACTAGAATGAAATGTCAAAGTTTGATACCATCTCACAGTGAGCCTAATAGAGAATATTTACATTCATGGTGAAGATAGTAACAGAACAACATATTATAGACCAAATAATAACATAAAGTTAACCATCTTTTGGGTAGGCCTTCCCGAAAGGAATAAACATTAATCAACTTTTCCTGTAACTATCAAAATTTCATTCTTTTTGCAGGTCCTTGATCAAGTATGGGATCAACGGTAGGTGCTAGTGACTCAGCTGCTTCCTGAGTTTCAGGGCCTTTCTCAG
The DNA here is from genome assembly GCF_003473485.1 of Medicago truncatula. Taxonomy (NCBI): domain Eukaryota; kingdom Viridiplantae; phylum Streptophyta; class Magnoliopsida; order Fabales; family Fabaceae; genus Medicago; species Medicago truncatula. Next base: position 4,894,041 of record NC_053049.1, read on the forward strand.
TTTCTGCTGTTGAAGGTGGAACATACCCTTCTGGAAATGGTGGCGGAGGCGGAGCAGGTGGAAGCTGCAGCAGCAAATAAAAACTCACTTACAATCGGCTATTTGTTCAGTCTTAAATAGTTAAATGTGGTAAAATTGTAATAATATTTTACGTTTAACCTAAGTTTGTATTTATCAGCAAACTCACAATCATAACTACTTATTTAAATTCCTATAGTTAGGAGGACAAGCTGTGTTGGGAAAAACCTCTCATTTGTTGGTACAAAAGAAACATAGAGCAAAAGGATCACCATCTTTTAATTTTTACCAGGCAAATAACTTTTTGACAACACAGAGCAAAGAGAAAATAATTGTTCTGTAGGCTCATATTGAATTAACAAAGAAGTAATTAATTATGGACCAAGACTTCTATTCTTCTTAGTTCTTATGGCTAGATCGAATCTCTTGGCCCTGTGAAAAGGAGAAAAAACTTCATGTTCTTCCACTCAGAAAGGAAGGATTAGGAAAATACTATTCACTTTTCTTCAGACAACATGAAAACAATGAAAAAAATCTGTAGCTATTATTAATCCCACTGTCATCCTAGTATGAAAGGGATAATCTCATAGTTATAATACTCCAAAGTTGTAATAAATAAATTAAATGCGTAACAGTCAACCCCATAAAAGCTACAGTGAGATAACACACAGCAACAAGGCTGTTATAAAGAAATTTTAGATAAAGCTTAAAGAATTTATATTACAGATATATAATTGCTTAGAAAATAAAAAGTTAATTTAAAACTAAATATGCATTCATAATCAAAATGCTCGAGTCTTGAGCTAATACACAGGATAATATCATTATCATTACGAGTAACCAATGAGGAGTCAGAATACTCAAAGAAGCCCTATGGTTAGGAATAGAATAGTTTGACAGAACATAAAAGGACAGGCCTGCACATGAAGAATAGAGGATGTACAGTCAGAAACAGAAAACCGAGCATGTGGAGAATAGGGTGCGGGTGCAGGTGTGGCATGTTATGCCCGGAAACCACAGGGCTTGGGCAGAACAATGCGGTGAACATGAGAGACTGACTAAGGGTTTCTAACTTTCTCTATGTTTCTTACTAATCAGTAAGATTATGATGAGATGGGTAAAAGGACAGTTTTCGATTGCCATCAAAGTTGCAGCTGCAAAAGACGTGATTTACCACTTGTATGGCAGCCACAACGGGAAACTCGAAGTAATGCCAGGAAATGGAAGCCACCAAGGTAGTCAGGAACGAGTGCTGGCACGTAGGTTCGTCCGTTCCTACGTGCTTCCCACAGCAAAACGTGCTTCGAGCTTGCTACGATTCGTTTTCCCCATGTTTGTGGTCAGGAACGAGTTCCTGAAGCAGGAACGTTAAAAAAAACGAGCTGGGCTTGGCAAAATTGATTTGGGCTTCCCGAACCGGGTCGGGTCAAAATATCCCGGTTTTAATAAATTAATTAAAACCTAGAAATTCAATTTTTCTCAATCTTCCTCACCTAACCCTAAAATACAGGAACGGCGGCCATGGCATTTTTCTGGCGAATTTCTCGCTGTTGTTCTCTCTGTAGCCCGGTTTCCCATAGTTCTCTCTCATTCTTCACTTCCTTTTTCGTTTTCCTCACTTAAACTCTGTTTTCCTTTCCTTCACTTCCTTTCCAGTACTCTGTTTCTGTTTCGTTTTCAATCTCTGATTATGACTTATTAATTAAGTTTAATGTACTTATGAGTTCTATGTTTTTTTGTATTATATATTAATATGATTGTGTGTGCGTGTATGAGAAATTACAATTTTGCCCTTGAGTGGGTTCTTACGAACCGTGTTACGTTCCCCGACTTTACGTCCCTTCACCAGCCAATCGAACCTACGTAGAAACTCGTTCCTGACTACATTGGAAGCCACTATTCATGATGTGTTTACCCATGCAAGCATGCGAATAACAATCATGTTTTATACTTTGATCTTTTGATTAATTGGAAGGATTAAATAGGAGGATATTAATTTACTCAAAACTTTTGACAGAATGTAGAAGATAATCAGTTTATAAATGTTGAGCAGTGTTATTCAGTACGAATAATAAACCTCAAAAATCGCACAAAAACAAACGTTTTTTTATTGATTTTCATAAAAATAAATATTGACTAAAAATAGAAAAAAGTAAATCTTGTTTTGCGGAAATCGCCGTGACTTTTGTGGGTGTTAAGAATACATGACATAAAGCATTTTCCATAAATAGTTCATATTATTTCATAAATAAACAATTTCATAAAATACTTGAGACACAAGTTTTAATTCAATATTACCTATCCCCTTTCTCTTTTATTAAAATTTTAATAAACCTCTAATGATGTGCTATGTGATTGTTTGAAAAGTAAACAATGGAAAGAATATATCAACTCACCTTGCGTTGCAAGGAAGCAAGAATATGATCCACTCGCTTAATTTCTTTTAAGTCAATTGTCTCCTTAGCCACCTTTGGTTCCGGAATTGTAGTCTCATTTTCAGAATCGACTAAACCAGAAGAAACACAATCCGTTAATGAGCACAGAATCAATAAATAAAAAAATCATTGGTTAAAAATTTCAACAAGAACGTGAATTGGCAGGCAGAACATAAGATATAATGGAATGCATGAAAAATAAAATGGCAAAGTAACAATAGCATCATTTCCTTGCTTGCCCACAGTTTGCAAATAGCAACATCATACTTGACGTAAATGAAACATCCTATACCTCAACAAAGTTTTCTAGTAATTAAACAAAAATTTAATAGCCTATCTAGCTATCCCCTTTCAATGGAAAAAGGAAGGAAAGCTACAAAGACTAGGCTTTTACATAGTTTGGTTTTACGAGAAAACCGAACCACAAAAGCAGCCAGAGAAAACCGAACCAAACTGCAATTGTTTCACCTGAACCAAACCAAACTGGTTATGTGATTCAGTGCACTATGGTTTCAATGCTGAACCAAACTGGTTTTCAGCAGATTAAATTTTATGTTATTGTTTTCAAAATCCAAAAACTAAAGCCACTCACTATGTATCACATAGTAATTGCAGAAGAAACTGAATTGAAGTAGAATTGAAACAACATAGCAAGAAACACATGTCCCATTATATGAATAGTATCAGCTAAGTGCTAACCATCACATCGTAGTAGCAATATGACCTTGTGATTCAAAAAGAAAAAAAACTTCAATCTATCAAGATTATGCCTCAATTAATATCACCATGAGATGATATATCTAGGGGATATGAATTATCTCATGTTACTGTTATTGTTCTAAGGCCTGAAGCTTGATTTCACAATAGAAGGTTCACAGTTGGTCGCAGTTCACCGAATTCTAAGCATTACAAGTTCAGCTAGAGAACTGACATATTAAACATGATTCAGTTAGTAAATCACGTTAGCAGATCAGTTTGGTTCATTTTGGTTCTAAAGAGTTATTTGAACAGCCCAAACAAACACTGTTAACTATAATTATAAATGTATAACGGTTCTACATAAACAAAATTGCTTACTAAAGTTGTATCGCTTCAGCAATACAATTTTTCAAATGCTGCAAAGTTTCTATCACATTTTTATACAGGGTCTAAGAAAGGTCCACAGCCACACTATGGGCCGCTGACATCAAAGTTTTGAACATCTCCACAATTGCAACGCAACCGCAATTAAACAACATTTGACCATGATTCTCCATCATATAAAAAATCATGACGTAATCGCAATTTAAAACCTTGTTTTCGTGAGTTACAAACATTTTATTTTCCCAAAACCAAAAGAGAAAGAAAAAAATCGAGCTTACCATATCCTATCTTCTCCAACTTAGATGCGGCCGTAGTAAATGCTTTTTCAATATAATATAGTGCCCTTCCCTACAAGATCAATGTCACAAACAGTATTAAAAAAAACCCAAACCAAATATTAAAAAAAACTAATAATTTGAAAAAATCACATAATTCAGTGTAATTACAAGTGTCGGTGTCGGACACGAGACACGCCTAATCGAATGAGTGTACGTGCTTCATAGAATTTAAACATTGTAATAGAACATACAATTCTAGCAGCAAAAACATTGGATAATTGAGGAGCTTGATAAATAGAACCATCCAAAATATAATAAGCAAGCATTGGAGTAACTTTATCAGGACTATCCCTCTTCTGCTTCTTCATAATAAAAAGATGAGGTTCCATAACTTCACTCAACACATATTCTATACCAATCATTTTCCTGAAACCCTAAAAATCGTTAAGAGTGAAAAAATTGAAATTAAAATTGAGAATGAGGTTATGGGAATTACGTACGTGAGTTGAGAGGAATCAAGTGGATGATGAGAACGCATTCGGAGTTGTTCGTTGTTAGAAGTCCAATCGTAGAAAGGTGATAAAGCGAAGTAATCGAAGACGAGGTTACGATCGAGTGGATATGTGTTTAGCCATAATTGATCTCTGAAGCATATTCCGGTCATGTCTGTTCCTGGTGGTTGCGCCGTCGGTACTCCGCCGTCTAACATTCCCATTCCCGGTGTCGCCATCTCCGGCGCCGATTCTCTAGAACTGCTGTGATTTGAAACGATTAAACACGGCTCAAGCAGAGTTCATATTAATTCATATTTTATTATTATATAAGCTAAAATAATATATTTTTGACTATATTTTACTACACCAATAATTATATTCATTTTGATGTTTTATCTCCTTTTAATTTATTTTAATCATTCATTTATTTAATTTTAACTATATTAATTATAACTTTCAGAACAAAAGAAGTTATTTAGATCGTTCATCAATGATATATATCTTAGAATTTGTAGAATAAAATCATATCCTTGTGCAATGCTATGTTGGACAATTGTATCATAAAAATGAAAGTAATAAAATGTAAATCTATTTAAAAGATTTTGGAGGATTTTAATAATTTTGATGATTTTAAAAGACTATTAAAATTTATAATTTGGATTTCAATAGATTTATATCATAAGATTTTAAAGAATTTTAAATGAATATACAAATTTATAAGATTTTATAAATTTTAAGGACTCGTTGAAAAGAAATGATCATAAGACATAACACACTCTGTCTTACAATATTCTCAACACAAACTATTTTATTTATTATACTTTATTTTTTTTACGAGAGAGATACATAGAGGAGAGAGAGGGGGAAGAGATAGGGAGAGAGAGAGAGAGAGAGCATGAGAGGAAAAAAGAGAGGGTGAGAGAGAAGGGAGGAAAGACGGGAGGGAAGACATAGAGAGGGGAGAAATACACTAAAATTTTAAAAGAAAAAACAATTTTAAGAAATCTTATGTTTGCATGAAATATTTTTTCATGCTAAAATTTCACTAGAAAATTCCACAAATTCCATCAAAATCTAATTTATTAAATAATCTTTTGAAACTTGAATGATTTTGAATACCCCAAGACTTTTTTAAATGAGGAAAATTTTTGATTGAATACCACAAAATTTATTTTAAACGATAAAAAATCTTGAGATTAAATACCACATGACTTTTCATAATAAAAAGTCTATTAAAATCTCTTAGAATCTTAATCCAATACACCCCCGTAAATGTTAGTGTCGTGGTGGTGGTATGAGATATCAAACACTAACATATGTGGGACATTAAACACGACTTAATATAAAGTGTTAGTGTATGTTTGGTTCCAATTTTGGAGGTGCTAAAATTGATTCTAGATTTATACAATTGATTTTGACATGTTTATTTATGCAAAGTAGAATTGATTTTGCCTCAAAAATTGATTAGACTTGAAGCTAGCAATCTAGCTTATGATTCTTGAATTAATTTTTACACTTAAATTTATTTTTCAACTCACTTTCTCATAAATATATCCAAACATAAATCACTTTACCTTCAACTCAATTATAGCAATAATCAATTTTAAAAAATCAAATTTTCTCACATACACTTGGTGCTACATGCAGTATCTAGTTTTGCTTTTAGTAGTTTTTTATTTCGAATATCTAGTTTTGCTTTATACTGAAAACGTCTTCGTGTGTGTTAGTGAATTTTTAGATCACACACACCTCCAAAAGGAAATTCAAAAGTTTGACAAATTGAAAAGTGTGGAATACTCTATTGGGTATTGCTGATGCACTTATTGTCACTTTTTTAAATTAAGGTCACATCAATGGTTGCATTTGCGTCGCAAACTCTTGGGTACCAGAGTGTTCACCTTATTTACAACCTTGTATATTGTGATTTCAAGCGACACCTGCACCACTTGATGATATTATCAAGTTTTTTATGAATGAAAGATGGGGGGTATGCAGAGAAGACCATAAAAAACCTCGTCCACAATGTTTTTAGTGGATACCCTTTTGATTCATTATATGTTTTGCTACTTGAGGTATCCACTATCACTATCACCAGAACCTCCACCATCATTTGTCATATTGGCCCTGTAGTAGTTACTCTTTTCAACAATGGACACCCTTTTGGATGTTCTTTCAAAACATATGATACATTGTTTTACTATTGCACGTGCATACCTCATTCCTCTTATCTCCCTTGGGCCCACAAAAGACAAAAGTTTTCTATTTGTTCTGTACAATGGACGTTAGCTTAAAAATTTGTTGATACTATAATAAGATCAAGCAGGGACGGATCCACCATATGACTATGTGTGGCCGTAGCCACACCAGATTATCGTTTTTGATCTTGTGTGAGATAGTGGCGTCGTTAACTCTATATTTTGAATGTAAGTTCTTGAGTTAGGCTCAGTTGGATTGGTTTCTTGATTAAGGTAGTTTTTCAACCGAAGTATGTATATAGTTCCGAGAGCTTGCGAATAAGTTTACAGGTTGTGATAGAGAAGTTAGATAAGGAAGCTTCTAAAAAGTTTGAGGTTGAAATTTTAGCCACACCAACATCAAATGTCTATATCCGCCCCCCTAAGGTCAAGTAATGAACATCAACATCTAATTAAAGCTTTTATTTATATATATGCTTCTAAAACTCATACTTGTCCAATGAATATGGACAAGTAAAATATAGCAGGTGGATGGATCATAGAAAGTTAAAAAGAAGGAACATAGAGTAATTTATATCTTTATAATGGAAACTAGAAAATAGTCTCATCTCATTCTCAATCATGAATTTTAGAGGAATCATCTTTGTGTTGAGATGTGTTGCATGGAATTTCACATAAATCTTCCATGTTGCAAGGAAAAGAGTTACCAATTTGCATGTCAGCTACCATTTGACGAAGATCAAAAGTTTCTTCTTTAAGTCGTGCATTCTCTTGAACAACTGTGTCATGTGACTCAGACACATGGTTTAGTTTGTCAACAAGGTTGTGATTTTCAGTTCTGAGTTTCATCACTTGTGACCAAAGTTCATCCAAGTGTTTTTGTTTCCTCATCCTTGATCTCCTAGCTGATTCTCTGTTTGATATCATTCGTCGGTGCTTCCTTTCATCGATGATGTTAAACTGAAGTTCATCTGCTTCATCAGAAGTAGTTGAGTTGCTGCTTAAACATGATGGGTAATGGAAGTTTGGTAAGCTGCCTAAAAGATTATTTATATGGTAATTTGGAATTTCATTCTGTGGTAAGACAAAGTTTGGTTGAACTTGGAATGAATTCTCAGGAGGAGTTAGATAATTGACTCCTCTGATCTCACTAGGAACCATGGCTAGAATTTTATTAGACTTTGAGGGTATTGTTGGAAATTAATTAATATGCTAAGAGTTTGATATGATAAGAGAACTGAAGAATGGTGTATGAGAAATGGATTGAATTTATAGGAAGGTGATGGCATGAAAAGTGGGACCAGATTGAGGAATGAGACATATAGTGCCTAGGGCTTACATGAGCAGAAGTTTAACAATTATTGGGAAGTGCTGATAGTGTATGAATGTTTTGGTATGAGATAGACATTAATGAAAAGACTACTTTTTATCATATAAGTGGCTGTCTAGAGTCCATGTCATGAAACTTTTGGTTATTTATTCTATATGTATGGCTATGGATATTATTACTATTTTTACTGGATGTAATTTGTTATTTATTACTGTTCAAATTAGTCATTGCCAGGATGCTAGTGCAGAAATTCATTGTTTGCTACAGCAGAGGATATTACTTAAAGATTTGTAACAACTACTTACTGCTGTGTTAAAATATAATACATACATATGTTGTTCTTATAGATAAATAGTCACGCATTCATTCATTCCTGACTCTTGCGTACAGAGAAAATTCGTTCAAATAGAGAATCCATTATATATCCAACAGGTCCCTCGAAGAATTGAGAAAATTCGGTTGAAATAAAGAATCCATTGTATATCCAACAAGTTCCTCAAAGAAGATTAGTCGCCGTTATCAAAGAAAATTGTGAGATATATAATTGAAAATCCTATATAAATTTTGTTTGTGTTGATATTATATAGGAATAAAATTGTTGCTTGAATTCTAATAATTTGCTGTAAAATTAAAAAGGTGAGCAAAACCAAAAGGTTTTAAATTTTAATTTTTTGGCCACGGTTAATTTGCTGATGTTATGAGTTAAGACGTGTCAATAATGACTAAATACTAAATGTGATCTATAATCAAGGCTTGATTAAGTAGCAGCAGTGAACTAAATCAATATATGTTGTATGCTTCTATATGCAATTTAAAACCAAATTATTAGCACCTAAAAATAGTGCTTGTGTCAATCCTATATAAGAGTTGTTTATCTTGGGGTCCCTACCCATTACATAAGCAATTTTGAAAATTAAAAACTCTTAGAACTAATAATTTCTTATGATATATGACGGCATGAAGACCAGTTTAAAAGGGTTCCTTCAAAAAAAAAAAAAGGGTTAAGAATTTATATTGTATGGTCATTAGTATTGTAAATTAGATGACTCATAAGCCATTAACATAAATTATTTGAAGAAACCTATGTTGGAGCAAATGCTTTTTAATTTAAGCAAGTAACATCTTGTACCTAAATTCTAGTCATTCTATCACATAAGTAATCATTGTGTTAACAAAGCACTTTGTCATGATTGTGGGAAAACTAATAAGCTATGTTTAAAATAACAATTATCCAGTTACCTTCCAAGATACATACCACACGACACTTGAAATTTTTAATTCTATTTAAAACGGTTTCCATCAAAATTTGTTTCAAGAAGAACCGAGAATAGAGAAGAAACATGAATACCACGGTGCTACGGCGGCGGAGCGGTGGAACAAGGTGCTTCCATGAATCATGTTCAACTACGAAACTGAAATATGTTTTTTTTTTTTTTGGGTTAGTCTGATGAATACGTGAGGTGTTTGAGGTTCGACCCCTGATCCTGCATATAACAATGACATTTTTTTTTAGATTTTTTTAATTAAAGAAAATACTGATTTTAAAACCTTTAATCTTGGCCATTAAGAATTTCAAGTGCCATGCTTTTCCTTTCTATCTCATCACTTTTGAATTTTAATGCTTTACGTTAAGCTATCTCTAAATTCATTGGATGAGAACTGAATAGCACTATGTGCCTGAGGCCAGTAACACTTATTAGAACAAGTTTATGGTATTACACTTGTCTCAAACACACCGTAATAACCATCACAATTCATAAGGGTCTTCATCGCTCAACAAAGTGATTATGTTCACAACATATTAGGAGCTGCCAAATTTGTTTTCTTCTCTAAAATAAGTACTTTAACTTTTTTATGCTTCCCATTGTTGTTGCCTAATATACCTTATTAATCCTATCTCGTTCAAGGCAACAAAAAGTAGAAGTATCTTTTCAATATGCATGATTTGAATATAGTTATTGATGATAGGTTTGTTATTTTGCTAATTTGTCTATTCTTATGGCCCACTTGCATGACATGATAATAATGAAAACATATATATAGCACAAAAGATTTGATCAAAAAAGTTTTGGAAAATTTTAAGAGGCTAACATTAAGGTTTTATGTTTTTTAATTTTCCTTGGATGAGAGTGGTTATATTAATTACAGCATCGTAACACTATATAACTGTTAGGTGATTTTCCACTATTGAACGTTCCTTTATTTTAAACTAATCTGATTAGGGTGAAGTACAAGATAGTTGGTAAAACAAAACGGGAAAAAAAGTTTGATAGTGGTGAAGTACAATTAAAGAACGTTAATAAACCATCTCAAAAAAGGTCAATGCGTTGGAGTTTATGTGGAAGATCCTTTGTAAAAATCCATTGTACTTGTATGAATTCCTAGGGCACAGATCATAGTGCTTTTTTTGTTTGTCAAGTAGTTGGTTAGAATTCACCTTTCTTTAAAGTGAATAAATAGGATGTCTGAGGTTCGAACCACGGCCCCTGCATATAACAATACATGTCTCTGCCAATTGAGTTATGCTCACGGGACGGATCATAGTGCTTTGCCATTATCTAAACAATTACTACTAGAGTAGAAAGATCAATTTAGCATCCCATGCTCTCCCATGGATTGTATTGAGTGAAAATAATTAGTCTCTCATATGACAAATTAAAGTTATATTTTTAGATCTATTTACTTTATTTTTTTTCGTTATAAGATAGTGCTTTGCCATTATATCTTATATTTTAGATCCATTTACTTTATTTTTTTGATATCTTTTTATTTTTAATAAAAAAATAAAAATTATTAGAGAAACTATTAAAAAAGACTTAGAAATTAATGAGTTTGATTTAAATATGATTTATAATAAAACATTACGACGTAATTTGATTTATGTAGTCGATCTCACTTAGTGAGATAAGGTTTGGTTGTTGTTGTATTTAAAAATATATATATATATATATATATATATATATATATATATATATATATATATATATATTCTGTTTAAATATTATGATATAAAAAATTGAAAATTAATCATTTATTTATTTTATTTAAAAAAAATAGGTTAATAATTTAAAACAAATTATAACGAGCTGTGCTTTAGATGAGAAAAACTCACATAAGATTCCTAACAACACTAATTGTACTTGTAAGGATATATTATGTGGATAGTCGAATGACTCGAATCCTACGTATATTCATAAACTACGCAAAAAGTTAGCTTATGACTACAGAACATGTTAATTTAGTAGTTGCATAACGACATAAAGGATAAGAATTAAAGAGAACAAAATTGAATAATCCAAAGTGTTAGGTATGAATTTCCATGATACCTTTTCTGCATTGGCAAAGCTTCCAAAGAGACAACTAGTGAACTAGCCAGCATTTTCTTTTGGAAACCGTAAGGTGGCAATCTAGCAGTTAATCTAAATATATAAATGTTATCTAAATGGGGAATGCATCATAAACAAGACAAACCGATATTGTTTAAAATGTTAAATGTGCAAATGGACTTTTTTTGTTTGAGGAAATTGTTGAGTTTACTTTTAAAAAAACGGTCCCTCACCCTGTGTTATAACTGAAGTTAAAAATAATTTAGAAAATTGTGTGAGCCACATAAGAGATTGATTACTAGGATGAATAGCTTAAGATGTTCTTTTTAAGATGTTTTGTGGACCTAAAAAAAAAAAGTTCAACACAGATTATCAATCACGTCGTCCTTAAATCTATCGAAATTTTAATGCATTGTACAATATTTTCTAGAAATACGTAGTCTTCAACTCGATCTCGGACATCAAAAGAGACAACATTTTCTTAGGTGTTTACTCAAAAAGCTTGTGCATCAAAGGCCCTTAACGTTTATACCGATATAATGAACATTATCAATAGTTTTTCCTAAAATTTCAATATGAGTGTTTGCCACTTCTACATTCTCCGAGGTAAGTCCATCATGAACTAGGTACTCTACTCTACATAGAGAGTAGATCTCATTATGAGTTTATATTCTCTCATCCTTTTATCGCCTTAGGAACCATTTTTCTTTTGATTTATTATAGCATGTTCATCTCATACAACTTATTATGACTCATTGAACCTAATTCTTGGAATCTTCAGTCTTTAAGGTCGGGTTACCATTACGAATGATTCACTTTTTGAAAAGCATTGATCCCATCTTTTTTTATGTTTATAGGAATTTCTCTCTTGCTAATCCTTTCTTCAAAGGATCACCTAATTTTTCATCAATGAACACATGATCCACTCTAACAACTCCGTTTGAGAGTAACTCTCTAACAATGTTGTGCTTACCACATATTTATCACCTCAACTGTACTTTGTAATAAAGGTTCTCAACTTTTGCAATAATCGTTTTACTATCAAAGTGGATCAACATAGCTAGTATAAGTTCTTCCCATAGATGAATCTCAGTTGAAAACAATCTCAACCAATTTGCTTCCTCACTAGCTATTGGTAGTACTATTATCTCAGACACCATAGTTGATTGAACCAATATTGTATGTTTCTTAGATTTCAAATAAGCATGTCCTTCAACAATGTTGAATATGTAGCCACTAGTTTCTTTGGAATAATTTGATAGAGTGTTACAATCAGCATCACTATCCTTCAAGGAAAGCGGAAAACATTTGATAACATAATCAGAGGTTTATGGGTTTTTTTTTTTTGTATCTTTTGACCCTTTCAATAGCATGTAAATGATCAATATTAGGTCTACTGATACACCTGCGCAATAGTTCCACGACATAGATAATGACAGGTCTGGTATACTATGGCATAGTCGAGGTTGTAAATGAAGCTTGCATATTTGGATCGTCTTATACTTTCATCTGTGCTCTTAAAGAGTGATCACTTAGATCAAAAAGTGTGAAATCATGTTTACAATCAAAGTAATTGTAATTGTATTCTATAAGATCTTATGAACATAATACTGATCCAAAGACAATCCATTTTCTGACCTAGTAATCTTAATAACATGAATTATTTTTACTTCTACGATGTTTCATAACAAAGTTGTTACACACCAAAGACTTCAAAACATTTACAGCATGAATTATGTTTGAACTAAATAAGAATAAGTCGTCAACATATAAATATATGATAATGCAAATGCTACTTTTAGATTTATAGTAAATACATTTATAACTTTCATTCAATTTAATCCTATTCAATATCATCAAATTGTCAAACTTTTCATGTCATATCTTAGGATTACTTATCTAACTTTCGGACCTTAATTTCTTGCACATGAAGTACAAAACCTTCATGTTGTTCTATATAAAAAAAATTCTTTCAGATCGCCATTTAGAAAAGCAGCTTTACTATCCATTTGATGTACACCAAAAAATGAATAACAACTAGATATATTAGAACCCTAATTAATGATGTACACCAACTATATAAAAAAGAACCCTAATGATGTAGACCAACTATATATATTTCTTGTGACCGGAGAAAACAAAATTAACACGAGATACGTACAGAGATGTCTTCCTGTTCAAAAAAACATACACAACTGTCTTTGGATTTTCTTTTTATAAAGAAACCAACTCCTTTGTAATTAAACTTCACCATATACAAGAGAACTGTATCGTCCATTACGATCCTATTCAATTTAAAGAATTAATCTCCACAAATGATACCCGTTCATGCCAAAAAACTTCACCAAATGCCAACCAAATATACAAATCCAATAAATAAATAAATAAAAGAACCAATTTTATTTACACTACAATTAACATTATTTTGTGCTGGTGTTCTGGTCCACTCTCATTAGTGGTCTATGGATATATCTAGCAAAAAGAGAAAGAGGACACCCAACAAAAGTGACGGAGAGTGTTGGGTACGGAGGGGGACTCGATTTAACGGCTGCACATTTATGTGCCAACCATATATGACTTACATTGTCCAATTGAAGACCAACTAGTGAAAAACAAATACACCCTAGCTAATTTCAATGGATAGCAATAACTAGTGAAACATGATATAATGTTTTTATGTGGGTCCTAATTTTCACAAACAAACTATAGCAAGCGTGGGATAGCACTTGTGTGACATAGAATTTGTGATATTGATGACATTGGCCAATCACAATGTCATAATGTTTGTGTTTCTCTCTCTTTCACAAGTATTGTGACTTGTGATTGGTCAATGTCACTAATATCATCTAACTCTATGTCACGCAAGTGCTACCAGCAAACATGGGTGCTACTTGTATGGCTAGTGCACCAGCACCAGCACCGCCCAAGCATCCAATTGCTAAGCTGTCAACTCAACCCACCCACACCATTTTTTTTTAATTTTTTTTTTGCATTTTATGAATTCGAAACTTGTTTTTCTCCTATTTTTGTTGGAAAAATAAGTTTTTAACCATTCAAATTATAAAATTCTAACAAACAAATAGTTCAAATTTTATAAACCGCTTAGTCCAAATGGAATGACACGTTTCTTATTTTTTCGGATTATAAATTTCGAACTATTCCATAACTCATCTTGTGCCAAGAATTTAGGGAAACATTGGTTCGAATTTTATAATTTGAACTCTATTCGCACAAACACTAACTATCATAACCCCCTCATTGTGTTTTAGATCATTGTTAACTGTTTTCATCGTGTCCCAGTCGAAAATCCAATTTTCAAACTCTTTGATCGTATTGATCCTAAAATTGCTCAGAAAAATAAAAATATAATCAAGGATCAAGACTCCAGTAAGTCGCTCCTCAAAATCCAAAATTTCATCGTTTAGATTTTTTTTTTTTTAATATTCTCATAAAAATACAAAAAAGTTTGCATTAGCTTTATTTGAGTTTTTCAATTTATTGGTGGTATTTAATATTTTTCCTGATTTTATTTGACATGTTTTATCTTCTTCTTTTTTTGTTGTTTTCAAAAGCAAAGTTCAAAAGTACTTAAATGTAAGAAATTCTGACCGTTGTTTATATATTAGCATATTTCGAATCATAATCCAAAACTCCCTAAAAAAAAGTTTGGATTATATAATTCGAATAATAGTATTTTTAAAAAAAAAAATAGGGCCCTTGGGAAATGCATAGTGTGAAAAGTAATAACATTTCATTATTCTCAATGTTTTTCTCTTGATCCTTTACACTTACATTATATGTCAATTCTATGATGCATAAGTAAGATTAGACTTACACACTATGCACGAGTTTATTTTCAACATTAGATCAAAAATATTTACCGTTGAATTAAATGTCATATGATATGATTTGGGTGACAAGGAAAAGGAAGCAACTATAGTAGTTGTATAGGTTTGGGACCATGAGCAGCCAATGTTATTTATTGCTCCTCTGTTGAATTGTTTTCATATAATTTATAAGTTGTTTTCATAAATTCTTCCAAATATTGCAAATGACTATCGATTTTATAGACAACTTGTGGAAGATTGAAAACCGAATCTGAAAAAACCCAAAAAACCAAAAAATTGTGCTTGTTTCCTAGAAAGGGAATGAAAACTAAACAAGGAATCAATATGTAAATATTTGAACTAATCAAAATTGCCATATGCATTCAGAGTCATCTTCATTGACCAGTGAACTTCCATTCCAGTTAAACCACAAATAAATATGTAAATATATACTCCTTCCGTCCCGTAATAGATGATCTATTTGAAAATTTGCAATTTTGACCTAGCTTACTTTGACCATATTTTTCTACTAATATACATAGATAAATAATATCATATAAGATGTCGTTAGATTCGTCTCAATGAGTATTTTCAAAATATCAAATTTTCATGATTTTTTCTAACATATTATTCAAGATATTTAAGCTCAAAATTATGTATTGGAATGCGTAATGGAGTCAACTGTATTATGTATTAAGGGACAGAGGGAGTATGATGTATCACTTTATCTAAACATGGTTGAAACTACACAACTTCAATCAAATATTGCACTAGTAGTCAACATATATAAACAATTAATGAGCCAGCAACATATAGGACGTGAGTTTAGTGCAATCAACCAAAAACAAAACTAAACGTAACAAAAATGTGCAATTCGAGTGTTGGAATTATTGTAATATCATAAAATAGTTGTGTGTTTAAATTTGACCATGTCAACTAAATGTGTATATGTATATGTAATCGCAGAGAGTTTGATAGAATCACGATAGATCACCTAGAATTTTTTAAAAGGCTACACACTGTAATTTTAACAAAATCATGGTGCCACCGTGATATTCTCAAATCTCATAGATGATCCAAACATGCATTATTAGCTTAGCATCGTTGAGACAATAAGAACCAAACATCAAGTAGATCAAAATGTAAATGAACTAGAAAAGATCATACAAATAGTTTGTATTATATATATGAACAATTCATCATCCATTACATATGAGACGATTAGAAAGATCAACAAGTAAACAAAATGTAAATAAAAGGAATTATGAATGATCAAACAATAATATACATGTAATTGAACAGTACATCACTGATCATATTAAACACAAAATGATACAATGAATAGAGTTGATTATGTAAAAGCTTTTAGATGCGCAATGAGAAAATGAAGCCTTTATTATACTATGTTTCTTCGAGCGATTTGTCATCAAACAACCGTTTTGCCTTGTTTTCATTGTGCAAGTCACAGTTTCTATAAACATGTATGCAAATCAATCGTGGTGTTTATCCTATCTTTAAAAGAATGTTTCCTCTAGTAGTATTTTTTACTCACTCTGCAAAGTTAAGTACAGAAAAGGACATATAGATGTGTTGCATTTCAACACCAAAAATTATCTAGTTTTTGTTAGCTATATTCATTGAACTTATATGTTAAGATTTAATTTTTGTATTTCTTGTTTAAAGTCTTGTTAATGCATGTGTAGCTCATTAATTTGAAATTAGCTATATTCATTGAACAGAGAAATGGCAAAGGCAGAAGTTAACAAGTCCACTGAAATTAGAGGACAACTCTTATTTTTGCTTCCAAAATGCATAAACTCATCAGATTAATTTACCATATCATTTAAAATAGTTTCAAGTAGTGACAACAAAATACATTCAGAACTAATCCAGTCAGGGGATAGGTAGCTCATTTGGTTGAGCTAAAGGTCGAGAGTTTAAATCCTGACAAGGGAGAAAATATTAACATATTGTCATTAAAAAGAGAACTCAATCCAGTCACATGCATAAATAATAGTGAATCACAAAACTGACAATATTTCCGGTAAGCATATTACGAATAGTTAACCAATAAACATTTCATGACATATCAGATCAGCTCCTGTCGCATACTAACTCATGCAGTCAAACACATATTAGCCTACAAATGCAGCCACCCGAGCTATACAACATAACTATAAATATCAAGAAAATGGTGAATGAGAATATTTCAAAACCTGATTCTTCTTATTTATGTCATCTTCATAAACTTGCTCGAGGTCAACATGGGGTGAAAGCAAAGACTCTGTATACATGGCCACTTGGCGTACATTTCCACGTCCCTTTTGGTACTCTAACAGCTGTCCTTTATCATTATATATACTTCACCAATCCACCGTCATAACTAGATCCAATAATATCACCACTTTTTGTAGAATATATTGGGGAAAAGAAACAAATGTTACGATCAATAGGAATTAGAAGAGTCTTAGTCCACGACGACGAATGCAGTTTGTATTCTTTCATCACCCATATTTCAACTCTACAATTGCGATAATCCATGCCCCATAGACTGAGAAATTCTCCAAATACCCACAAACCATAACTTACAGACAGGTTCATAGTCAAAATCATTGGGAAGAGGCATCTCTAACAATTTCCTTTCCATTAAATCAAAGACAATAATAACATCCACTGATAAATCATTACGACGAGCAACCCAATGAAAGGCCTCGTTAAAGAATAACCCTACTTTGACAATAGGAGCAGCATTGAAATAAATAAAGTGAGGATCCTCAATTTGATTCCAAGCATTATCTCTCAATGAGAAAAGTTCATAAACATTTTCCACAAACACTTAATCCACTCTCAATGTGAAAAACTCACTCTTTAATCAAAAACCTTAACCCCATTCAGAATTCAACACATTGTCTTAAAACTCCAAAACGACGACGTTGTCTCTATGTTTCTTCAACTGGGTCCATACTCATAGCCCCAGAAGCATATGGGTCTGTGTCCTAATATTGTTTCTTTTAATGCTTTGATTTATGATTATTGTACTAATGGTTTACTTGGTTTGGATTTAAAGGTTAAGACTTTAATGATGAGGAATAATGGGGTTATCTTATGAGAGTTTTAATACTCTCATAGACAGATACATGGCTCCTGATTCTAGTTTTACTTCACTTGAAAAGGTTTAAATTAAAGATAAAATTAGAAGAAAAATTGATATACAAAAAGTTGGTATCCTCTTCAAATATAGGTATAGATGATTTTGTTAAAATTCTAAATCAACTAGATGCCCTCAAAGCACGACAAGTGCAAGATATAGAACATAACAATGCATGCTATTATTCTACACGAAATTTTCTTCTTACAATGAATAGTGAGACAAACACAAAACTATCCTATAAGACTAAATATGAAATTGATAATGTATATGCTTATAATCATAAGACGGCTCGGTTATTTATCAGTCATCGCCACCAAGATCTCCCCATCTTACATTGTGCCTTGCAGCAAGGTAGTGTGCTCCAACCGGTCCTCTGCTACCATAAGGATAAAGCTCTGGAGCAATCTTCTTGTTTTCAATTTCTTTTAGCAAAGGAGTGAATAGTGCCCAAGCTGCATCAAGTTCATCACTTCTGATAAACAGTCTTCGTTCGCCTTCAATAGCATCTAAGAGTAACCTCTCATATGCATCTGGAATTTCTCTTGCATACCTTCACAGAAATTGAAAGTCACCAAAACATGTTATTTTATGTTCAATTATAATTATGAAGAGTAAAATGTCAAAACAACAAAGACAAAGATTAACAAGGGTCAACACGGTGACTTTTATGGAAAACTATCACTCCATATTGCAGCAAGTGTAACATCATTTGCATATAGCATTTTCTAGCATACATTCATTATAATGAAGAAAGAAAGAAAAAAATCCTTGCTTCCACTGAGTTAACAAGACTACTGTGTTAACTTTCACATTAATTTAGATTAATTAGCCAATTCCATGAAGAATATATCTAGAAGATCTTAATACCTTGATCTGTAAAGCAAATTGAGGTCACTTCTGTCTAATCTCATTCCCAGACCAGGAACTTTGTTGTTGATCTTCAAATATATAGCTTCATCAGGTTGTACACGAAGCACAAGCTCATTTGTAGCTTTGTCCAAATCAGTTCCAAAGTTCCGTTTGTACAAGTTACCAGGGACGTGTCTGAATTGTACTCTGATTTCTGCACTGATACATTTTTGTGTGTGGAGTGTTGTAATTCATGATTCCAAAGAATGCAAACCTAATTCAAAAGTCGCAGTTTTTCTAAACTAAGACTAAATGTTTCATACCGTTTAGTATGAAGAGCCTTGCCAGCTTTCATGAGAAAAGGAACTCCGTCCCATCTGGCATTGCCAATAAACAGAGCTGCTGCAGCAAATGTTGGAGTAAGACTACCCTTTGGAACAGTTGAGTCATCAATATACGCAGGATATGATCTACCACCCTTGCTGTGTCCCTTATATTGACCAACTACAACATCTTCAAGCTGTATTGGTCTCATTGATCTCAGAACCTTCACCTGAGTTAAAACATAAAACTATTTACAGCAATCACAGTCCATAATGATATGTTAAGATTAAACGACATTTACAAGGACCAATTGAAAATTTTGTTAGGCCTACTTCAACCCTAGAAGCAAAGCTTAATTAAGGACTAAGTCTCTGTGTGGATAAACAACTTAATTAAGTACTTATAGCATAAACGTCTATCATATAAGTGCTTATGTATAAGCTATTTCTATAACAAAAGATAAAATAAAGTCAAACTATTTTCATATAAGCCATAAAAATGCTTTATAAGCTACCCTGGAGAGGTCATGGGAGTGAGCTAAAAACAACTTATGAACATGTCGTACACTGTTTTCATAAGCTCTTCCAAATAGACTCACATGTATTTATGACAATACATAAGCTAAAATAAGTCAATCCAAACAGACTCTACTTCGGTCATAGCTCTAGTCGATATGAAATCTCAATAAATCCCATCATGTCCAAGATTGGACATCTGAAGAGTGGATAATTACAGGTTGCCCGATAATATCAACCATAACACAACTGATAGCCGGAAGAGATATACCTTCTCATTTCTGATGTCCTCAGCATCCAAGCTGACAGGTGGCTCCATTGCAAACAATGCTAGTATTTGTACAAGGTGATTTTGCATTATATCACGAATGATTCCGTAGTTATCAAAATAACTAAAAATGAAAGATATCATTCTGATTAGTTTGTGAATTACCATTTTTCTTTAATATCATAAAGAAACATCTATGACAATATGACTCACCCTCCTCTTCCTTCTGTTCCGAAATCTTCTGAAAATATTAGCTGCACATTACGAATGTAATTCCGGGACCATAGAGGCTCAAAAACAAGATTTGAAAAACGAAGCACGGAGAGATTCTCCACAAGCTCCTTACCCAAGTAATGGTCAATCCTAGATAGTAAGCGAGTTTCAATAATTTCAAACTTTCTTCTCTAGCTTGTTGTGAAGAAAACATAAAAAAAAATTAAAAACAAAAAATAAACCTGAATATTTGGTCTTCAGTGAGGTATTGCTTCAAACTTCTTGTTAGCTCACTAGAGGATTCAGAATCACGACCAAACGGCTTTTCGACAATTACCCTTGTCCAGCCATTTTTTGAAGAAGCTTTGAGGCTAGCACATCTCACCACATCCACAAATATGTTTGGAGGTATTGACAAATAAAACAACCTGTTTGAAAGTCTTCCACCCTATAAGAGACCATTGTCAACTGAAACTTTTAGAACAGCAATGTTGGTTAGAAAGTATTAGAAATAATAGGATCGAATAGATGTAGATTAGCTTCATAGGAGAAGTATGATTGATAGTAAGAAACATAGGGAAAACCCTATATTGAAAAAGATTAAGAGTAATGAGTACATGGATGGTCTTTTATAGACCTTAATTACACTTAACCACATGTGTAACTAACTATAGTTCTAACTAACATTTAACCAACTCTAACTGCCTTAACTAACTCTAATTATTTCAACACTAACTCTAGTTATCTCAACAAAAAGTAAATTATACAAAAAAAACCAATGAGAGAGCACATGATATTTGATCATGTAGTTCGGCCAATTGTGCCAACATCTCCAACTGCAGAGCAGTTGCACTACCTTTCTATTGATCAAGTTTAGAATTTACAAAGTACAACTTGTGTTTAATTAAATACTACGGTCCAGTTACCCCTGAACCGTACTCACCCTGCTCGAGCAACTTGTCCACTTATTAGGACCATACCCACCAAAAACAAAATATGTACTCACCCTGCTATGAGCCATTCACAAAATATTTATCAAGACCAATGCTCAGGCATACACCTACTTTTTCTGTTGATAATAGAATGCTTTTGTAACAGCCAGTTTTGATTACATGTTATCATATGCTCTAGAGCCTTTTTCACCTTATGCTAAAAGATCTACATGGTCCAGCACTTTTTGAAAGAATATTACATACAGGGACTATTTTGAGAAAGCAATTATTGTTTAGTGTTATCTCAGTTTTTTTATCATTTATGTCAAATTTGTGAGTCAAATAGCATAAAAGATCAAATATGTTTTTTTTTTCCTCGAGCATTACCTCTTTCTCTTTTAACTTGGAATCCAAATCTAGAAAGTCTTCCTCAGAGTTGTACAAACCAGAATGGTAAAAGCATCTTTTCAAGAAATGATCCATTTTATCTGCACAATTTGCCCTACAATTCAAAAGAACTCATCAGTATAGGGGAAAAGTAAGAAAAAAGGTTTTACATCATGCTGCCACAATAACATGAAAAATGTGAATTGATAGCGATGAGTCTTACTAATGACTTAAGAAAAGGTGAAAGAATTTCGTTAAATATTTGCCAATTACCTATTAATTTTTCATGAAATGACATTATGACATACAAATTTAATATCAAATTTCGACATCAATTTGGATGGTTAGCAATGTTCAAATATGTGATCAATCATGTTCAGTGCATGGTTCATGAATATTACAATTTGGTGTCAAGATTGTGTCAAAATAACAACTCTTATTTTCAAACCTGAAATCTTTTTTCCCTCTACTATCATGAATAGTTAGTTATATGACCTTTTTAGTTAGCAACTTTTTGTACAAATACTTTCATTCCAAATAGGATTGCTACCATAGCACTTACCTCTGGTCGATTCTGCATGTTAAAGTCTGGCTAATCATGTTCCTTAACTCTTCGTCGGTCATTTTCGTCCGAGCATATCCAAACACAATAAAATTCTGCATAACATTACAACTATAGAGCCTCAAATATTTAAATCATCATAGAAACATTTTAATCATCTACTGAATACAATCACAATTCAGACCTCGGGTAACCAATCTTCATAGAAAAGAGCAAAAAGTGCTGGAAAAATCTTCTTTTTGGCAAGGTCTCCAGATGCTCCAACAACAGTTATACTAAGGTTGGATCCTGTGGATTCAGAGTCTGACAACGAAAACAATCCTTCAACTTGTTGAGGCTGGCCATCTTCTTTGGCCAATGAACTTTCAGCCAAACCTGCATAAATATGGGAATATATGATATTTACATTTTAGCCAAACATTTGATTTTTTTAAGTAGTCAACAGTAATATAAACACTTATTGTTAACAAATAAATGAGTCGGCAACATATAGGATGTGAGTTCAGTGCAACCGAACAAAACAAAAATAGACTTTATAAAGAAGTGCAATATGATTATTGGAATTTGTTAAGAGCCCCTTATTGGATGAGATAAGGCCTAAACATGAGTTAATAAGTGGGAACAATTCTCATCTTACAAGCTGATTTTGTAAGGGTTGAATTAGGCCTAACTCAAATTCTAAGATGATATCAGAGTCTAACTAAGATCTGTTTGGCCATCCCATCGGGCCACTGCTATCAGACCGCTCATGCCACGCTCTGGATGTCTAGTCTTGGACGTGGGGAGAATATTAACAGCCCCACATTGAATGATATAAGGCATGGACATAGGTTTATAGGTGTGGGGCCAGTTCTCATCTTATAAGCCGGTTTTGCAAGGGTTGAGTTAGAAGTAACCCAAATTCTTAAAGAACTATTGTTATATATACATTCAATCTCAAGCTGAAGCTACCCAAAGTGGCACTTTACATAAACACATATAGGGACAGAACAGAAACCAAAAGTTAGAAAGTGCAGAATGTGATCCAATGACAAAACAAGTATGACTAGCTAGTGCATTCAATGTCATATCAGCTAACACCATAACATTGTTAGTTTTTCAGAGAAGATAAATATGATCTACAATTCAAAGTGGCATAATCAGGAACACCATGTTTCTGCACTTAAGCAGCCAATGCCAGAACCAAGAGGTGTGTCTTTCCTAAACAAACTGTATACCATTGGTGGGAACAGGGAATGACAAAGGCATTCGAAGAATACATATTCTCTACAACAAAATCTAATTTCATAAGAATAAAGGAACCCTGAGAAGCCACTAATCCTATGTATAATAGCAAGCAATTTGCCACATCAAAAAAAATTTGGTACTGTCAAACATCAAGCATCCACATCCAGGACCTAAGATCAAACATTGTGATCTGATCTCCCTTTCTTTCACAACATAAATGTTGCCGAGACCTCTACTACCCCTTCACAATCACAACTGCAATTTCAACATGGTCACAACTGCAACTCCAATTTAAATGCATATACTCGTTATACACGCAAAAGCTATGATCAACCCCACCATAAAGCCAGTGCTTTGATAAGAGTAAATCAAGGGCCATGGTGGAGGGGAGGATGAACTGCTAGATCAAGTTTTCCCCGATAGCGAATTAACAACTAACATTTGCCTACATAAAAATTGCTAGATCAAGTAACAAGGTATGCACATAACCATTTTAATCTACATAATAAAATTAAGCTTCACAATAACTACAAAAATTGCTTAAAAAAGGATCATATAAAGAAACATAGAAGAAATACATACCATCATGAGAAGAAACAGCATTTAGGGGATGCCCATTTGAAGATTTGAGCTGAAAATGTTTTCTACCCTTGTTTCCATGTTGGGTAATGCAAGAAAGGCATAGAGTAGTGAATTTAGTACAAAGTTGTGGTTCATTCTTGAATCCATAAGATGTGACAATGTTTGAATAAGAACCTAGTACACTTGCCATGCAACAAACAAATTCTGTCTCAAGAATTCACAATAAAGTAAAAATCTAAGACAGAAACAAGTGAGTTCAAGTTTATATAGTTAATCATTGATTGAAAAGATTAAATAATAAAAAAAGAAATGGATAAATGTTTCAGTGTATGTTATGATGAATGTGACTTTATACCAAATTTGTCCTTTGAGTTAACTGAGCGGTCAAATCAAATGAAAACAAATGAGGGGGTTGGTTTGTAAACGCATGACAAAATATCTTGAATGAGAGGTCCATGTTTTTTATTTTCTTATTTTAAATTATGTGAATAATTTTCATTTTCCTTATTTTCTTTTATTTTGACTGTTGTTACTTTCTTTTCATTTTGACGACTGAAGTTTTGAAACCTTTTTCAGTTGATAAATAAAATTTTAAATTTTAAGAACACATGTTAGTATTTTGACTTTTTATTTTTATGAGAAAATACATAATTGATCATTTTTTTTCTTTATTATATAACTATTAACTAATCTTTAAATTGGGTTTCACTTTGATGATTTTGTCTCGATTTCTCTCTTAATCAATTATTATTTCTCATTAAAATAATTTATTTTAATTATTTATCTTTCAATTAGATACACTAAAGTTACTAATGTCATCAAAGCACAAAATCATCTGAATATTTTCCCTTTAGTTCATTGTTCAAATCCTATAGGGAAACTTATATTGGATGAGACAAACTTATCTGTTGGCATGCTTCTATGATCTGATTAACAAATAAATTGAGTTGAGAATGGTGTCAAATTTTACACAACAATCTTCTAAAAATAGATATACTAAAATATACGGACAATTTTAAACTGTTGTGTGATTTGAGAAATATCAAGAACTTTTCAAGCACTAAAAACAAGATGATATACAAAATGTTGCAGTCAGTAGATCAAGCAATACCAATTAAATGCTCTATCATAGTCTTATCATGTGAAGATACTTCTTGAGTTCAATGATAAGCTGAAATAAACACTAGTTTTTATTTACCTCAGTGGCATCTGTTAAGAGTCCTACATCGGTTAGGAGTTGGCCTTACTATTTGTTTATAAGTGGGGGCAATCTTCACCTCACAAGCCGGTTTTGTGGGGTTGTGTTAGGCCCAACCACGATTTCTAATATGGTATCAGAGCCTCTTCACGATTCTTTGGGCCACCTGTTATCAGGTTTCCGTTATCGGGTCGGGTCACCCGTCATTTATGTTCACGCTTCAGATGTGCAATCCTGAGTGTGAGGGGGTGTGTTAAGAGTCCCACATCGGTTAGGAGTTGGCCTGACTATTTGTTTATAAGTGGGGGCAATCCTCACCTCACAAGCCGGTTTTGTGGGGTTGTGTTAGGCCCAACCACAATTTCTAATAGCATCCTTCCAAGGAATTCCTTCTCGTCGACGAATAAGTTTCTTGACAACTTCAGGCTATAATAGATAAAAGCACAGATTCATCAGCCAGGACAACTCAAGGTAGATATTTTCATGCGCTTTAAATTAAATCGTTAAAAACATTTTCAAACTCAATTTTCTTAGCCAAAGGCAAAACTTTAATTAACGACTTAAAAAATCCCATTGTAAAAATGATCAAGTTAAGATTACCGGGCAGTCGGGATGATGTCTGGGTATATTTTGATAGAAGTGTTGTGAAGGTATCCAGGCTCCACGCCGAAGCAAGTTCCCTCAAGTTTCTAATTCATAATGCAAAGGGATTAACAGTAAGAAACTTGAGAGCAACATGCCAAAATTAACAGCTAATTAATAACTTAATGATCTAAGAACTTACAGAAACACTAAAAAAAAGTTCATGATAACCTCCTCATCGAGCCTCATCCGTTCAATAGTTTCTTCCATAATGTAATTTTTTTGTACTTAAAAATTATCAATGAAACAATTAAGTCAAATGAAAATAAAGATCCTACTGAAGAATATACGTACAAGCCAATACAGAAGAACCAACAATTGTTTTATTAAATGAAGAGACCTGTGTTAAAAGTTTATCAATATAAACAACCACCATTTCCTCTAAGGCAAGCTTCAACAAATTTCCCAAACCATCTTTCTTCAATGTACCTTGAATATATGGGATGTTAAAGCTATAATTTTCCAAAATAGATTAAATATTTAATAATCAAACTTCAACTTAATACAATAGAAGCCACTTGCACCAACAACTTCATAAACAAACTTCAGATATTTTGCTTCGAAGGTAAGGTTTATTTTTTTCTTCTACTATATATATATATATATATATATCGTTAATGTACCTAATGTATCTATTTGGTATTAACATGTGATTGACAATTTATGAATCAACTAATATTGATTAAAATCCGTAAATTGATCAAAAATATTTACATGTATAAAAAACCAAATATTATAGGATATATTTCGATGCCATTTTACGAAATCTACTCAAATTGAATATAAGTATGTGTGTGTATTGTCATAATATATCACTAAATACTTTTAGATATTTTATAGATACTCTTAAGATATTATCAAATATTTAACTTTACAATACAAATGAAACATTAATATTACCTTTTCTATCATACCTTATTTTTTTGAATGAATGTTAATACATTAATTTTATTTGGAAGGATAATGTTGATTTGTTAATTGTTATGTTAGTTTCTCTCTTTGTCATGAGAACTTGAATCCATAACATTCAGTTTCCTTAACCCTTAACTTAAACCACTTGCATTCATATTACGTCATGAAAGATAATTTTGTAAAATCTTTTTTAATTTCAAATTCTCCTACAAAAATAATTATAATTGTTATGTTTGAAAGAATATTTATGTTATTTTCGCTTCTACATATAATATTTTAAAAAATTAATGTGACATTATTTCTCTTTGTCACTGAATATAACATAATTTATCATTCACGCTCTTTTTTCTATTCCAAAATATTACTTCTTCTCAAAAAAAATTATTATTTCTACTTTGCATTAATGATTGTGAAAAAGACGTCAGTAATTAATAAGGATAATTTGATAAAATTGTTATTTTCTTTCTTCTAATAATCATGTTTTGTTAATATGAATGCAAAAATCTTAAACAACAATCATTTTAAACATAAAAGGTATCTTCATTTAAAATTTAGAATCATTTGACTATTATTTTCATTTGATTGGGTAGCAACATTTGGTTGAAGTAACCTTGTGGATAGTAACATTAGTAGCTTAGGTTAAACAACACATTGATAGCAACACAATATAAAAATCACATTACTCACCCAAAGTTAAGAATGAAAACAACTTCCAGATAGCAAATACGTGCTATAAACCTTTACAACTTTTCTTAACATCTTCTTGCTTTTACATAACCTATGTTTTATCACTATCCTGGGTAAAAAAAGTACTCTAGTTGTTGGCTTAGGTTATAATGATGATCCAGATAACTTTAGAGGTCCGGTTATCGACGTGATAAGAGTCAAGGATATTTTAATAAAATATTATGATTCTGTTTTGAATGATATCATTCTCGTGGTGGATGCTAAGGACACAATGAATATTTCACAGTTGCACTAATTCCATATAAAGGAAAGAAAAAATATCATCACTGATGAATACATATGTGAAAAACTATTTAGATTGTAGAAAGATTCTACAACATGAGATATAATATTGTTCTAGTTTGTTTGACACGGAGGATGTGTTGAAGAACCATCATAATACAATAACAACACAGGCTATGAAGAATATATATTTAGTCATTACTCTTCAAGTGGAGGAGTTGGTATACTTTTACTGGACAATGGGTACGTACAATGATATTTCTAGTACTATATTATTGAGTAAAATAATGACCACATTTTCATGCATGCAGAAAAAAAGACATTGCAAAGTTTCTACTCAACAAATAAATATATATTATTGATTCTCCTATTTCATACGGTATGAAATAAGATTTTAGTTAGAATATGGGATTTTGATTCTAGAATTTTACATATTAATGTTGCAATTTTTGTTGTAATCAAAAGTTTTGATCTAAAAAATATTAACCTTTTTAATCTGACAGCTGTGTATTTTTGCTACAATTTTAATATGAAAAACAATATAGAAAAGAATCATTTTTGAAGCAAAATCCACTACAATGCTTTCCTTAAATATTGTGTAGATTCAGTGTTTTTGCTCTCTGGAAGTTGTCTTTCTAACTTTGATTCTAAATGTGTTTTTACATTGTGTTGTTGGGTTCCTTTTTATATTGTGTTATTGGGTTTTTCAAGTGGAGGAGCTGGTACACTTTTACTAGGCAATGGGTACGTACAATAATATTTCTAGCACTATAATATTGAATAAAATAATGACCACATTTTCATGCATGCAGGTTAAAGATATTGCAGAGTTTCTACTAAACAAATAATCTTACTTATTAAAGCTTGTCTGGTCAAGCTATTGTTTACCCTAATTCTAAACCTAATATTTCCCTCCACTAAACAAGCATTAAATCCTCTAAAGTGGTTTTCCTTATCAGCATTCCATCAACAATTCAATTTTTCATCCCACACATTTCTTAACCTACCAATCCATTGTATCCATTACTGCAATTAAGGAATCCAATCATCTGTATCGGTTACTCCACAATCATGTGCCATTTTCAAATCCAGCAGCCCTTTTGTTTTCCCAACATGCCAATTATGCTCCCTATGCATCTAAAAACTCAACCGGCCCCTTTCCCATGTCCATCCCTGTAGTATATATATGTATGTTTACATAACAGATTCATTTGCAGTTTCTAAACAAAATCCTTCAAAAACATAATATTCACTTCCCTTTTTATATAATGGTTGATCGTCCTCTAACTGCGTTGTTGACCTACCATTGCCTGACCGGTATTTACATGCCAGATTTGTTGTGTAGGGTTAACCGACCGATTAATTTACCTACTTTTGTCCCCCTCATTAGATTCAACATTGAAAGAACTGCGGTGCCTACTCCTGTCCATGGTGTGTTTCCTGCATCTGTTTATGATTCGTAATTGGAGGTGAGTGGAAACGAATGGTCGATGCAAGAAAAATTCAGCAGGGCGACTACCTGAAAATCGATGCTCCAGCTCCTGCAAAGAACATGACTCTCTATTTCACTCGTGAACGTGTTTGAGGAATACATTAAGAATTACCCATAATCCAAAAACTGTATGCAGATAATTTTGACGTAGTTAAGGATTGGATAAAATATGAAAATGTTTTTATCAGCTCCGTTAGTTATGAGTTGTTTTGCTTTTTAATCATACTTATGTCAATCCAAAAGGTTATATGAAATGTCAGCTTTGTGAATTCTATTTTTTTTTTTTTTATGTATTTTTTGTTTGTCATTAGTTTGTGTTGAAATCAAATTTGCAATTTCCATAATTAAATTAGAAACCATTATATTTGGATTCTACTACACTTGATCATTGTTTCAAATCTTGGTGTTATCAAATGTTTTGGATAGCTCAATTCAATCAAATGGTGCATTATCAAATTAAAAATATAACTCAGTCATTTACTCTTATGTAAAAAAATTAAAGACAATCTAAAATCAGGCAAATATCATCAAAATTGATTTCTATATTTTAAATGTATTCAGGCAAATATCATCAAAATTGATTTCTATACTTTAAATGTATTCAGGCAAATATCATCAAAATTAATTTCTATACTTTAAATGTGAAATTGTAGTCTCACAAATTGAGCATTGACCGCCTCTATCATCGGCCAAATAATTATTATCATGATTTGCAAGTCTAAAATTTCGTTAAATGCATTTAATATTTTTAAGTGGTTTTCCAAAACAACATTTCACTCAGAATTTTGGTTTCAAATCGAAGGTTTCCCATGGTTCACGTCACCAATTACTTCCATGTTTTACTCAAGACCTTAATTAGAAGCATAAAACCAAAATAGTATAGAAATATAACACATTTAGTCCCTTAACTTAATTTCTGGTAACAATTTAGTCCTTTATCTTTTTTTCATTTCAATATGGTCCTTTTTGTCCATTTTCACATACATTTTCAAGCTTTAAATTAAATATTCTTATGCAAACATAGATAAAGATCATAGATTTGAAGACTGAAAGACCATAAGAAAATAAAATCATGAATTTTAAGCTTAAAAGTTCATATGTAAATGGATCAAAAAGGACAAAATTGAAATGAAAAAAAGATAAAGGACTAAACTGTTACCTGAAATAAGATTAATGAACTAAAAGTGTAATTTTGCCTAAATTATTTTTATTCCTGTAAAGTTTTCATACACCAATTATATATAAAATGAATAATTTACTGTGGATATTCATTGGCATATAGAGTTATCGAAATAAATTATATTCATCAAGTAAAATTTTGAGGTTTTTTTTTTTTGGTGATACAAAATTCTGAGTGTTTTTTTTTTTTTTTTGACTAAAATTTTTGAGTGTTTATGAATGCCGAATAAAAATATTGTTGGTTTCAAATAGATTGTTGGAAAACTCATACTATATTAGTTTTTTTTTTTTTTTTTTGTGGTTAACCTATATTATAATTTTATTTAAAGCAAAAGAGAATTATTAGTACTCAATCATTAACAGAGGTTCCATATATTGTTTTTATTTTGTTTTGATTGGTACAATACGTTCCATATTTTCATTGGAAATTAAAATGCACATTGGAACTATTTCTGACAAATTAATTTATGGTGGATTGCCATTGTAAATTATTCTTTTTTGTCTATTGAAAATTGTTTTTTAAACTAGATATCAAAATAAATGATTTATCAATTAAACTTTTGGTGTTTGTAAATGCCGTCCAACATATTGTTTATTTCAACATATACTTCAATTTAATAATTTTTTTTCTATGGTGAACCTATATTATATTTTTATTTAAAGCAAAATATAATTAATTTGGGCTTAATCATTATCAAGCATTCCAAATGTTCTATTGGAACTTAACATGCACGTTGGAACTATTTCTTTCAAATTAATTAATGGTGGATTGCCATTGTAAATTCTTATCATATGTCTATTGAAAATTGTTCTTTAAATTAGTGGAGCCACATTGGATTCTGCACAATCAAGCTACAATATTACCCACAGCCATATTATAGTTTCAATATACCTAAATAAATGTTGACTGCTCCTCTTTTTTTGGACGGCACTTATCTAAAATCAGACTATAAGTACGTAATATTGTTTTTACAAGAATATATTTGAGTTATGATACCCCCTACACAAAACAAGCAGGTACCGATGTAGTGGACGATGTTCACACTCCAGAATTTCTAAATACAATTGTTGCCTCAGGACTTCCTAATCATAAGTTGCGCTTGAAAGCGGGAGTACCAGTGATGTTGTTAAGAAACATAGATAAGAGTTTAGGATTGTGCAATAGAACTAAATTGGTTATTACAAGGATGGGTAGATTTGTTCTTGAAGGGCAAGTGATATCTGGCAGTAATATAAGTGATAAAGTGTTTATTCCAAGGTTATCCTTGGAACCATCTGATACAAGAATACCATTTAAGTTTCGAAGAAGGCAATTTCCATTGGCTGTTTCTTTTGCAATGACTATTAACAAAAGTTAAGGCCAGTCTCTTAAACATGTGGGAGTTTATTTGCCATCGCCTGTTTTTTCTCATGGTCAATTGTATGTGGCATTGTCAAGAGTTACTTCAAGAGAAGGTTTGAAGATTTTAATATCTAATGACGATAGTGAAGACGATTGTGTAACGTCTAATGTGGTTTATAGAGAGGTTTTTCGTAATCTTTCTTAATCTGTGTCATTTGTATGACTGAACAAATTTATAGTCTTTTTTTATTTGTACGAATGATGTAATATACTATCTTTTTTTACCGTCTTTTTATTTGTATGAATGATGTAATGCACTATCTTTATTACTGTACTAATGACTTATTGCTATGAAGACTTCTACAAATTTCAATATTATTGTCGGTTTGTACAATCTATATGACCCGTGCGGCGCACGGGTCGGCGTTCTAGTAGACATTGCAAAGAAAGAAGTATGTTAGTTTATATATATATGGCTAAAATATGCATTTCATCCCTGCAATTAGGGGTCATTTGAAATTTCATCCCTGAACTTACTAATCCTTCCATTTTGCCCCTGCAAATATTAAGCATTTGAAATTTAGTCCTAATTACTTCTTATTGCCTATGTGGCACGTGATTACTGATGTGGCAATGACGTGGCACCATCTGACTGGGTCAAGACTTTGCTGACTCAGTTTTTTGTACATGAACTTCCCATTTTACCCTTAATGAAACAAGACACATGCGAAATGACTAAAATACCCCTGCCTTTGATCTTTACCTTCAACCTAGAGACAACATCATCATCTCCAGATCTGTTCTTATAACTCAATCAGATCTCAATTCTGAAATTAAATTAAATTAGCCCATGACAAACTGCTCTCAATCAATGTGTAGAAGATAAAGAAGAAATGGTATATAGACACCATTTTGAGGAGGATTCAAATTGATACCACGACAATCTGCAATCTTTATTTATTTTTTTTATGATTGTTTGCTCCCATGAATGAAATCGGAATCACAAACACCAAAGAACGTGATTCTTCTACTCGCCAAAATCAACCTTCCCGTTGGCGCTTCCCGTCGCCGTCGGGCCTGTACATGTCATTCTGATTACTATAACTCTCTTCGCCTCACCGGTTCCGCACTCTCCACCTTCGCTGCCAGTGAACCTCTCGCCGTCTTCGACGACATTCCCGCCGTTTTCGTCAACACAGTAAAAACTCATAAACAACCGCCACCTCCTCCAGCCACAGTAACAACTACAAAACTCTGTACATTTTCTGAAACATGTCGCCTGAAGCTTCCTCACATTCTTTCCAATTCAAGCATTTGTAGCATTTGTTCAACGCCGAGAAGCGAGTTTCCGAACTGGTTCATTCAAAATTATTTGTTTATTAAAAAATTAAATTATTTTATTAAAATTTGTATTTTTTGAATTCGAAATGATTGATTTCTAAAATTTAATCTCAAATTTAGAAATTGAAATTGTAAAACTTCCTTTTATACATAAACATTAAATACAAATTTGTGAGGATGAATGTGGTGAGAGTATTTTGTGAGGATGAATGTGGTGAGAGTATTTGTAAAAAACTTCCATTATGTTATTGTGCCACATGTCAATACCATAAGAAGAGAAAAACACTTCCATATAGAGACATGAAATAGGTCCTAAATTTATATTATATAGATAGATAACAGTACATTGTTTTTATATTGGAAACTGAAGTATGTACGCCTTTATTATTATATTAATTAACGGGTAATAATTATTTTGGATTTGAATGTGTAAGTATTAGTTATAACATTTCGTCGTTGTATTAAAATTCTAAAATAGTTTATGATTGTGCACTCTGTTAATTAAAATAGTTCTAACACTAAAATAATATTTCAATGTTCACAATAAGTCTTTTTATATAGGGTCTGAAAATTACAATAAATAAGTACTTCTAAGGACTCTTACATTTTAACATTAATATGACAATATTAATGAAATATTTTAATATCAAGGACGATTTTGACTAACAAGTGTACAATCAGTGACTATTTTATTTTTTTTTATACATTTATAGCTATTGTAACCACTCGTTACATATTCGGTGATAACCATTACATCTTAATTAATAGAAAAATAAACGGTACACTGTTCCAGCCATTGAATTGTCACCATTGCTTTCCCACTTCTGCTGTAGAAAACTTGTCTGTGAGAGACTATAATGGCTCAAGCAACATATAATTTCAACCTTAACCAAGTAATTTGGATTAAGTGGTTATTGATCTTCTTGATTGAAGGCTAAAACAATCCTAAGCTCATATTAGAATAACAGAATGTTCTATACTCATTAACAGATCAGTATAATTAGTTAGGATAGTTACTTAATTATAGCAAACAGATAAGGATGCAACTTCTAAGCAGAAATACATTCAAGCTAGTAGTAATAAGAGACAAAAAAAGTAGACAAATCCAGTCAAATGGTCAATAAAATATTCAACATGTTTACTTTTGTTGTATTCTAAGTCAATGCAGCCAAACAATGGTTGCAATTGGTATAAGTGACACTGATAAAAGTATCTTGAGGAACTCATATGGCTCCCACAAAATTTACGTAAGACTGACTCCTATAATTGATATAAATTCCAACCAATAATAGAGTGTGTTGAGATGTGTGTTAGAGAGTAGAGATAGAGAGTGTATTCCTTGAATTATTCATACTATAATATTTCCATAACTAATTACCAGCCCTCAAAACAAAATTAAGGGCAAAATGCTGATTACCAGATTTTCAATGTTAACGCATTAATAGTATTCTCCTATGTCGAAACAATCCCCACAGGCTCCTCTCCCTAATTTGTACAATTTACTTAAAAGGTTATGAGTTGATCCTTGATATTGAGGGACTACTAGAATTGAAAAGATGCAGGCAAATGTATCACCACCTTATGCAGCTCTACTACACTCTCTTAACTAAGATTTAAAAAACTTGATGGATCCACAGCTTATATGTGACCTTGTCAATCTTTTAAACAAAAACTAAAAGTACATCCAGTTAAGGATAAATTATCTTGTCTTGGCCATACATAAGGAGATTTAGTTGCAGCTCCATGAAACCAATTTGAATATTTATTTTAGTTGGTTGATTAGTAGGTTGTCTCGCCATGGACTCGCTGTGGTGAGTTGCTGGCATCTGGGAACTGGACCTCTCTGACCTAGCTCGTTGTGGGCTTGCCTTTCACTCGCCGGCCTCTCGCTGTGGCAAGGCTTGGACTTGTGATTTTGGTCACTTTTTGACTTAGCTCGCCTTGTCCTCGCCCTTGGCTCACTGTGGCAAGCTAACCTTTACACAATTTTCTTTGTTTTCTTTCTTGCTCAGTGTCTTGGCATCCAATTCCTGTACAATGGGGTAGAGTAAGATATAAAAAGCATAATAGGACATTTGTTCACATTTTCTTGGCTTTTCCCTAGATAACTTGTAAAACAAGTAACAAAAGTGCCTAAAATATATTGTGTATTTAACTACTTTCTGACACTTATCAGTGAACAGTCACGTGGAATCAAATACTCCAAATGGTTTGCAATTGAAATCCAAGAAATGACAATATACATATGAAGATGTTTCCAAGTTCACCAACAACTTGGATACTATTCTTGGTAGAGGTGGATTTGGAATTGTTTATTATGGCCTGATTGATGACACTCAAGTAGCTGTCAAGATGCTTTCTAAATCTTCAGTAAAAGGATACCAACAATTTCTAGCGGAGGCAAGTGGTCATCATTTGCACAAAAGTTTCTGTCCAAGCAAATTGTGTTTATCATGACATAAAAGTGGTTTTTGAGTTGCAGGTTAAGCTTCTGATGAGAGTTCATCACAAAAATCTGACTTCACTTGTTGGCTATTGCAATGAAGGGAAATATATAGGGCTGATTTATGAATATATGGCCAATGGAAACCTTGATGAACTTCTGTCAGGTATATATTCTCATTGATCACAATCTTATTATTATTCAAAAGTTTCAGTGAAGTTACCTTACAAGTACTAAATATGAATTTATTCTAAAGGAAAAAATAGCAAGGCAAAGTTCTTGAATTGGTTAAGAAGAAACTAAATATGTTAAATTATCCTACAATCTTTTGAATATTGCAATCTAATTATGGAAAGAATTTTACATCAGGACTGTGAAAAGTACAAGCATTTTATTAAATGAAAGCTTCCAAGCAAAATTGGCTGATTTTGGACTATCCAAAAACTTTCCCACTGATGGAGGCTCCCATTTGTCCAGTGTTGTTGCTGGAACTCTAGGTTACCTAGATCACGAGTAAGTGCTTCAATTATACGTACCACATGGTTTGGTTATGCATGCATCACTTTCTTTGGAAGAAGAACATTTGACATGTTAATGAGATAATCGAAAATTGTAGGGTATTGTCCAATTAGTCCTTGTAAGAAGAGAAATTCGAAAAAAGTCCTTGAAATTGGAAATTGCAGGTCATTTAATTTATGTTACTCTTTATTAGCAAACATTTAAAATAAGTCTCTAAAGTTGAATTCTTAAAATCAAATTGGTTCTTACTTAATAGATTAGTGATGAATGCCAAATTATTCCTCGTGAAGCATGAGTATTAATTAAAACCCAAAATGACAGCGTAAAGCGTAGATTAAAATGGTTGGCAATTTTCTGTTGTAGAAACTTTGTTGAATTTTTAATCTTATAGGTCTAACTAACCTCATAACAGTATAACACCCTATATTTTTACAGACCAAATTGGATATTCGTTAGAAATAATGAGTTCTTCCTTGCAGGTACATGATATCAAAACAGGTTAACCGAGAAAAGTGATGTTTACAGTATTAGAGTTGTTCTTTTGGAGATAATCACTAGTCAACCAGCCATAACAAAAACACCTGACAAGAGTCACATAAGTCGGTGGGTTGGATCAATGTTTTATAATGGGGATATAAAGAATATTATTGTTGACTCAAGATTACAGCAAGATTTTGATACTAACTCTGCATGGAAAGCTGTTGAGATAGGAATGACTTGTGTGTCCACAAGTTCTTCCGATAGGCCAATCATGAGTGAGGTAGTGAACGAGCTAAAGGAGTGTTTGGCTGCAGAATTAGCCCGAAAAGGGGCTGCTGGTGGAAAAACTAAAAAGGAAAGTTCAATTGAGTTGGTTTCCCTAAATCTTACAACTGAACTCGGGCCCCGAGTTAGGTAGGAACTTTATGAATGATGCTTGTTTGTTGTTGACCGTTTCATAAGTAGCTTATAATATTTGTACTCAATTTTGGCAGTGACGGATCCAGAAATTTTGATAAGTGGGGTCAAGTTATATCATAAAAATTTATATAAAACATTATACACGCGTAAGCGTGCAAAAATTATACCAGTTATATTTATAATTATCCTAAAATGTTGATTTGTTTAAAATATTTGTCCATTTCTAATAGGGTATAAAAAATATAACCATAATTAATTTTTTTTCACCACCAACATAGGTCAATTACAACTTTTTTCAACAAATATAAGAATAATTTATATTATAATAGTAGTTTTATGGTCTTGCCAACGATGTGCTCTAAGATAATTGGTTAAAGAATTCATAAAAGAAAATTTTATCTTAAAAATAAGCGTTATTTGTATAGATATAATAATTATAACAACTTTTTATAAAAAAAAAAAAAAAAATACTTCTTTTGATTTATTAACTAGTGCTCTTAGAACACTTATTAGGATCCTTCTTAGTTTTGTAATTTTTTGTAGTATAATAAATGGTAGCAACTAGGCTACCCATGAAAGAATGATGGATAATTTACCCAAACCAATACACATTAGCCATATAAGCACATATTCATGAACTATCTTGACCCCACAAATAAATTGCTCATTTTTATTGGTTGGTGGGTAAATTACCCACCATTCTTCAAAGGTAATTTAAAAAAACCATAATAAATTATTAAAGAGAGGTCAAATTAGACATATATTTAATTTTGGGTTAAAAATACAATACACAAGTGGATACAAGTGGGGTCGCTTGACCCCATTGCCCCCATATTGTATCCGTGCCTGAATTTTGGTGCAACAGAGTGTGAAGTATTTTGTTGCAGTTCAATATTTTTGTTTCTTTTATTTTCATTTAGTGAGAACTACTGAAGACTAAAATGGTGAAAGTATACCATAAGAATAAATATTCCATGAGCTGCTGAACATAGTAATACAGGAAACTTTTTCAAGAGCTTGTCACTTAGAAATAATGAGAGAGACACGCAGACATATAAGTAGTTGTTTAATTTAATGAAAAATTTGACAGGAATGAAAACTACTACAGGTCCTACCAGAGTATCACAGAAACTCTCCTAACCAACTCTCAATGACTCTAGTCTTTTATAACGGAATGTTCCCCCTAAAAATAAGGAGAATGCTAACTAACTCTTATTTCACTTCTTCTATCACCTTCTACAATATATCTAAGTTGTTCCATATGGAAATTGAAAGGGGATAGTGTACTCTTCAAATTCCTTCTTTTTACAAAATGAATCTTTCAAGCCTTACCCTATTGACAGAAACAGATGTCACGAGAACATTATTAAGACCAAGAATTAGAAATTTTAAAATGTTAAAGACCAACCAATGGATATTAAATTATGTTTAAAATTCATCCCTTAAAGACCAACATTATTAAGCAATCCATGGTGGAAAGGCCACCAATGATGTTGATGTGATGAAAAGGGTGGGCATTGTTGATGATGTGATCGGCCTCCACGAACACCACCTTGACTCTTACCAGGACCACCGCCTTGAGATACAAGAAACAAGGAATTTTTTCGGGATGGTTTGCTTCCTTTTTCGCCCTTGATGTTTACTCTAAAACGATCATTGGACGAATCTTGTAGAAAGCCAGAAGGATATTTCTATGTCGAATTTGTGATCTGATGGTGGCATAAGCATCGGTCAATCCAAAAATAAGCTGGGAATCAATTACTCATTTGATACGGGAGCACCAACGTTGAATAATTGATCAGAGCGTGATTTCAAATTTTGAAAATACAATAAATTAGCATTACGAAATTGCTCCATCTTTACTCTTGAAAATTCTTGTCCCAAATACTGTTCTCTTGAAATTTTTTTTTTTTGTCAAAGATGTTAAATGGTCGGTTATAAGAAAGTTAAACCATTGAATCACGTTTGATGATTGTGTTGAGCAAATCGTCAAATACAGTTCCATAGAGGAACTAATAGTATCATCAACAGATGAAGGAATGATATGGTTAAAATTAAAGGCCATGCTAACTAGTCCGATACTGGTTACGGAAAAAAGAAAAAAAAAATTATTGAAAACAACATTTTCAACACTTTTTGATATTTGATTACACAAGTTATAAGAATTTTTATTTTTTTTGGTAGATAGACGAAATGGCAAAGCCATTATAAACTCACACACACAAGTGGAGGTACCGGGGTTCGAACCCCGGTCATGGGGTCCGGCCTAACAATTTCGGCATTTTGCCAGTTGAGCTAGGACTTCTGGATAGTTATAAGAAATTTTTATTATACTTATTTCCTTAACTAATGTCTCGAAAACACCGTTGTACAATTAGGCATAAAACTGTCCAAAATAAAAAAATTAAAGAGAAATATAATAACAAATAAAGATGAGTAATAATAACAAAGTAAAATTTTGTCAAAAAAAAAAAAATAACAAAGTAAAATAGAGAGCAAGAAACTTATCGAATTTGGTTGCCGACAAATATATAAGCTGAGGCGTGACAAAGACACTATCTTTAAGGATTTATCTGCCTCGTATGCACATATCCTCCCAGGATACAACGATTCTTCCCTGGTGATAGAACAATTTGAATTTGATAAACACAGGAGATCCAACCTAGAAGTAATTGAAAAAGTTTCTTTTGTACTAGAGATTTTATCTTTGCATATTCCTCAAAGTATATGTTCTCTTTCAAAAATGACCGTACTGCCATAGTTCAATTAAAAGATTGTGATAATAATGACAATTAAGTGGTGGATGATTGTTTCCTTATATTTATTTCTTCTGGCACAAAAACGTTAAAGTAACAATGGATTTCCTTATATTTTCCGCCTCTGTTATCAATCTTTTATTTACGGAAGGGGTTTGAGGTTTGTGGTATGTTAGAGGATGTCGTTGTTCCTAGTAAACGCAATGTTAATGGGGAAGTCTATGGCTTTGTGAGATTTTCGAATGTGCGTGATGTGAGTAAATTGCTTAAGGCGGTGAATGCTGTGTGTTTTGGAAACTTACGCGTTTCAGGCGAGGGTTGCTATATTTGATAGATCGGCCAATGTGGAGTCGGTGAGGGTGTGTGAGGGTAAGGAAGGGGATGTTAAAGGTAAGCGAGGTGATGGTGAGGGAGTTATCTTGTTGAGATTGGGTGACAAGAGAGCTTGGCCGCGAGTGGGGATGGTAAGGCTCCGAAATCGGTGCTGGTGGTAGATGCAGGTGTTGTAGGAAGCGATGAGGTGACTGTAGGCAAGGTGAGGTTGAAGTTGGATAAGGCGAAGGGGCAGGTGGTTTCAAAGGCGGACGATGCGGCTTTGTTTGTTAACAATCGAGGGAGTGGAAGTAATGTGGTTAAGGTACACCAATCTAGTTTAGTAGAGCGACAACCTTCAATCCAAAGATTGCTTCGGAATTATAGGTCCACGGAGGGAGATGTGGAGTGGGCAAGGTCTGGATTTACGGCTTCTGTGATCAATGGTGAGGCTATTCCTGTGATTCAGAATAGAATTGCAGATGCGGGTTTTGGTGATTTAGATGTGCGTTCGTTGGGGGCTGACAGAGTTCTTATTCGTAGTCTCTCTGGTAA
The DNA here is from genome assembly GCF_003473485.1 of Medicago truncatula. NCBI lineage: Eukaryota > Viridiplantae > Streptophyta > Magnoliopsida > Fabales > Fabaceae > Medicago > Medicago truncatula. The sequence goes on from NC_053049.1 coordinate 4,934,597, forward strand.
TGATGTTTTCTCTATTATTGAAAGTGCTCGTGATTTTTTTGCACTTTTATTTTCTAATATTTCGAGGTGGGAGAAGAAAGTTTTACCTTTTCAGAGAGGCGCTTGGTTGAGATTGTTTAGGATTCCGCTCCATGCTTGGAATGAAATTTTTTTTAAACTTTGCGTGTTTGACTGTGGAAGATTTTTAAGGTCTGATAGTGATTCGCTGGATAAACTCAGGTTTGATTATGCTCGTGTTTTGGTTGCGACATTCGGGTTGGAGGCGGTTAATTGTGTTGAGAATGTTCTTGTTGATGGTGTGAAGGTGGAGATTAAAATTATTGAGGAGTGGGGTTTTAATATGGTTGATGATGTGTGTATGTATGAACCTGATGATGGTTCTCAATCTGCACAATCTGATTGTGCTGATTTTGGTATTGACCCTGAACTTCAGTGTGAAAAAGCTGATTTTGTTGTGGAAAAAAATGTGAATGACATTGTTGAGAGGAGTAAGTTTGTGGCACATTCAGTTGAGCCTGTAAGAATTTTTTCTCCAGCAAAGGCAGACGCGGAGGCTAGGTTGCCCGAGAAGTGTTGTGATTTGTTTTCTTCTCCGAAAGAAGTGTCTAAGGGTTTGTGCGTTGATGTTAGTGGATTTGGTTGTGATCAGTTTGTCTCTAGTACTTGCATTAGCACGTCTTTGCTTAATCTTGAGAAAGAGGGTCAAGTTTCTAACGATGCTTCTAAGGGTAGGGCTCCTAATGGTTCTGTTGAGGTGGTGTCTAAGAAGAAGAGTCAAAATGGCCGAGGGTGTTCATGTCCGCCCCAAGGTAATCGTTCTTTAGAATCGAGACCTTGGAGTCTTGAGTGGTTGAGTGACCAACATCATGGGGTTGCAGGAGGTATCTCTTCATCCAGAAAGAAAGTGAAGAAGGTGGTGCGACCTAATTCTAAAATGGTTGACAACTGTGGTTATAAACGTAAGAAGGTGAATGGGGTCTTGCGTCATTCCGTGCATAGTCTGAAAAAAGTGGCCAGGTTACCTTGCAAGGATCGCTCTTCTGTTTTAAAAATTTTGAAGAAAAATGTTAGAAAACGTCAAGGTTCCGATAGGCTTAAGAAAGCGGTGGATGTGGTGTCTCATAATGTTTCTGATGGAAATTCTTCATCTGACTCTGTAACACCTCGTTACCCAAAAGCAATAAAATAGAATATATACATCAGAGTAATTCCACAACGGGCATGCTACACGTCATTTCAAAATTCTTAAATAGAAAATAAAGCTATTTAATTCAGCATCAGTCATAACTTCAAAATCATGCAGCGGAAAATTTGCATTTCAATAACAACAACAACGGTTTAAGTCTCCAACAATATCTTGGCATTAAGCCTAAACAACAATAAGTCGACCAACAAAAGGGCCACATCAACAAGTTCCAAAATTTGATACATGGAAAGGAAAACAACAATAATATAATATAATAATTCCCATCCCACGTATCAGAACCTTAGACACGACTTTGAGCCACCACCTACTACTCAGGATCACCTGCAAGTTACCCATAGGAAGGGCAACATTTTCAAGCAGAAGGGGTGAGATTCACAACAATAAATATAGATAATAAATCTTCAATTGAATCTAACACCTTATAACCTCAAATATATCATCTTGCAAATATCAACAATTTATTCACAAGCCACAACAGCATCATCATAATAATCCACTTAACAAGTATGTAAACAATGTACATATTACCAACAACATCAACAATACACCAATATCACAATGAATATATATATGTATAAATGTATATTCAACATCAACATCATCCATCAGATAATAACTGAAATCAACAACCAAGACTCATGCAAATGACATGACCACTGCTAAGACACCATCTTAGACTTCTTAATGAAATGCATTATGCATGTGGTACCAAACAGGACCGAAGCCCTCACCGCTTTTCAATGGTTAAAGCATTATTCAGGACCGAAGCCCTCACCGCTGTTTTATGCATATGCAATGGACCTACTTGTGTATATCTACATACAACTGACCATGCAAATGCAACTCCATGTGACTCCACTTTAACAATATGTATGATTCAATAATTAACATACATTTCAACCAACATTAATAATCATCAGTCCAACAATTCAATCAACCAAAATAATGCATAATTATACATAACCATGCTCAAACCCAACAACATCAAACCACTACTAATCATGCAAGCAAAGTCAACACTCAGGAACTGTGCAACTCGCCTCGCGAGCACATCTGCTCGCCATGACGAGTTCACAAAAACACTAGCTCGCCATGGCGAGTTCAAGGCGAACTCAAGGCGAGTGAAAATCAGGTGCTATCGGAAAAAATGCCATTATCTCACTCAAACTCCAATTCCAAGTTCCCTATTCATCTTTTTAACTTAAGATTTTCACCATTCATCATTAAAATCATCTAGGTACCTTAAACCATCCCCAAAACATCTTATAACAACTTTTCAAAAATCAAGTTTTAATCTGGGCTACTCGCCATGGCGAGTTGGACTGCTCGCGAGGCGAGCTATGAAGTTGCTCACTCGCCATGGCGAGCACAGCTACTCGCGAGGCGAGCGATGAACTTCTGTACGGGCAGAAAACTGGTTTTACCCAAAAATCCCATTTTTCTTCCAATCACTCCCCAAATCAGTTTACAGATACATAACTAAGTGTTCTATGCAACCAGAAACCAATTCTAACATCAAAACAGCAATATCTACCCCAAAAACCATAAATTCCATTAAAACCCAATTTCTCAATTTCACTCCAAAAACCCGTTAAACTCAAATTCAGACTTTAAAATCCACACTATTGAAGTAAACCTCACCCTTACCTTAGTTCAAAATGAAAATGCATAGCAAAATGGATTCCCTTGGTTCTTCTCTCTTGTTCCTGGTTTTCTCTCCCTTGGCTTTGTTTCACGTAAAAACTGCTTCTCATTCTTTCTTTTCCTAACCTCCCATTACTTAACTCCCTAATATTTCCATTAACTCCCCATAATTTTAATAATTATTAAATAACTCCCCAAACTCCAAAATAACTAATATTTCATACTTATTCTAATTATTATTAAATAAACCATATAATAAAATAATACACCACATAAATCACCCAAAATCACACACATATATAAACATATGCATATACTCCACATAATTCACCAAACCATCATATATAAATACTCCACATAGCTCAAATTAATTAAATAAACAACTAGGGCGTTACAACTCTCCCCAAATCACAGAATTTCGTCCTCGAAATCTTACCTCAAGCAAACAACTCCGGATACGACTCCCGCATCTTACTCTCCAGCTCCCAAGTCAAACTTTCACCAGTCGCTCCACCCCAAACGACTCTCACAAGAGGTATCTCCTTACCCCTCAAAGACTTCACCTTTCTATTATCAATCCTCAATGGCATAGTCTCAACTGTCAGGTTGTCCCTAATCTGCACGTCATCATCCCTCGGAATCACATGTGAAGGATCCGCAACATACTTCCGAAGCTGAGAAACATGAAACACATCGTGCAAGTTCGAAAGATGTGGTGGCAAACCAACTCTATATGCCACTGTACCAACTCTCTCTGAAATCTGATACGGACCAATGAACTTAGGAGTCAACTTCCTCGACTTCAAAGCCCGACCAACACCCGTCAAAGGAGTGACCCTCAGAAAAACATGATCACCCTCCTGAAACTCAAGATCCTTTCTTCGCTTGTCATGGTAACTCTTCTGTCGACTCTGCGAAGCTTTCACCTTTTCTCTTATCAACCTGACTTTCTCAGTAGTCTCATGTACCAGATCCGGTCCCAACACAACACTTTCACCCGACTCAAACCAGCATAAAGGAGTCCTACACCTCCGACCATACAAGGCTTCGAACGGTGCCATACCAATACTCGAGTGATAGCTGTTGTTATAAGTGAACTCAATCAAAGGCAAGTGACTGTCCCAAGCTCCACCTTGCTCAAGCACACACACCCTCAACAAATCTTCCAATGATTGAATCGTCCTCTCCGACTGACCATCTGTTTGAGGATGATAAGCTGAACTCAACCTCAACTTCGAACCCAAGGCGTCCTGTAAACTCTTCCAGAACCTAGAAGTGAACCTCGGATCCCTATCCGACATGATATTAGACGGAACACCATGAAGCTTCACCACACTGTGAATGTAAATCTCTGCTAACTGCGCTACCAGATAACTGATATTAATAGGAATGAAGTGTGCCGACTTCGTCAACCGGTCGACAACAACCCAAATAGCGTCATGCCCTCTCGGAGTGTTCGGTAAACTCGTTACAAAATCCATAGAGATACTGTCCCACTTCCACTCCGGTACATCTAACGGTGTCAACAACCCTGCAGGCTTCTGATGTTCAACCTTGGACTTCTGACAAATCAAACAGGCATAAACAAACTGAGCAACATCTCTTTTCAAACCGGACCACCAAAACAGTTTCTTCAAATCATGGTACATTTTTGTAGCCCCCGGGTGAATACTCAACCTACTCTTGTGACTCTCCTCAAGAATCAACTTCTTCAAATCATCATTGTCATGAATACAAACTCTACCCCTGAACCTCAGCACACCCTGATCATCAACCTTGAAATCACTATCCTCGGTGTCATTACCTGAAGTCATCAAATCAACAAACTTCAAATCCACTTTCTGAGCTTCTCGGATGCTGTTCAAGAAATCACTATCAATCTTCAACATCCCTAACTGTATACTCTGAGACGACAATTCACAGACAAGACTCATGTCTCTGAACTGTTCTAACAATTCAAATTCCTTTACCATCAAAGCAGACATGTGCAAAGTTTTCCTGCTCAAAGCATCAGCAACAACATTGGCCTTACCAGGATGATAATTCAAGCCAAAATCATAATCCTTCAGTAACTCTAACCACCTCCTCTGCCTCATATTCAGTTCCTTCTGGTCAAATAAATACTTCAAACTTTTGTGATCACTGAACACCTCAAATCTGGAACCGTACAAATAATGTCTCCAAATTTTCAAAACAAAAACCACCGCAGCTAACTCTAGGTCATGTGTAGGATAATTCTTCTCATGAACACGCAACTGCCTAGAAGCATACGCTACCACCTTACCATCTTGCATCAGAACACCACCTAAGCCCAGCTTAGATGCATCACAGTACACAACAAACGGTTCTTCTGGTTTAGGCAAAATCAAAACAGGAGCAGTTGTCAATCTTCGCTTCAACTCATTGAAACTACTCTCACACTGAGCATCCCACACAAAAGACTTACCCTTACAGGTCAACTGTGTCAACGGAAGAGCCAATTTCGAAAACCCTTCTATGAACCTGCGGTAATAACCAGCCAAACCCAGAAAACTTCTGATCTCAGTTACCGATTTCGGAGTCTCCCATTGTGATACCGCATCAACCTTTGAAGGATCCACTGCAATACCACTACCAGAAATAATGTGACCCAGAAAGCTCACTTCACTTAACCAGAACTCACATTTTGACAACTTAACATACAATCGCTTCTCCTTTAACACTTGCAATACTATTCTCAGATGCTCTGCATGCTCTTCCTCGTTCTTGGAATAAATCAAGGTATCATTAATGAACACCACAACAAACTTATCTAGAAAAGCATGGAAGATTCGATTCATGTACTCCATAAAAACACCAGGCGCATTAGTTACACCGAAAGGCATCACTTTGTACTCGTAATGACCATAACGTGTCCTAAAGGCCGTCTTCTGCATATCCTCATCCTTCACCTTAATCTGATGATAACCAGACCTCAAATCAATCTTACTAAAAATCTTAGCACCAACCAACTGATCCATCAAGTCGTCAATTCTAGGAAGCGGATACTTGTTCTTGATCGTAACTTTGTTCAACTGACGGTAATCTATACACAGTCTCATACTACCATCCTTCTTCTTGACCAACAACACCGGTGCTCCCCAAGGCGAAACACTGGGTCTTACAAACTTCTTATCCAACAGGTCCTCCAACTGTTTCTTCAACTCAACTAACTCAGAAGCTGACATACGGTACGGTGCCATCGACACCGGCGTAGTTCCTGGAACAAGATCAATTGAAAACTCAACCTCCCTCTCTGGTGGCACATCAGGAATCTCATCAGGGAATACTTCTGGAAACTCATTCACTACATGTAACCCATCAATCACAGCTTGATTTTCTAACGACAATTGTGTCATTAGAGAATACATCAGAATTCCATCACGTTCAAACTGTTTCATCTGTTTAGTAGACAAAAGCTCAACTTCACCTTCTTCCTCAGCAGAAGAAAAACGCACCGTCTTACTATAGCAGTTGATATGGACTCGATTAAACTCTAACCAATTCATACCAAAGATAACATCCATACCCGTCAACGGCAGGCAAACTAAATCAATTACAAAATCTCTACCAAACATAGATATAGGACACCGCAGACAAACAAGAGAAGTGGTTACTGAACCCTTAGCTGGAGTTTCAACAACCATTTCCCCTTTCATATCAGACACATCCAAACCCAACTTATATGCACATTCAATAGCAATAAAACAATGAGTAGCACCAGTATCAATAATAGCAATTAAAGGAGTACTATTAAAGAAACAAGTACCTCTGATAAGTCGGTCCTCATTAGGAGTCTGTGTACCAGTCAAAGCAAACACCTTCCCACCAATTCTAGTCTTCTTCGGCTCAGGACACTGTGAACTGATATGACCTTCCCCATTGCAGTTGTAACAGACAATGTCCCCACGCTTGCATTCAGCTAAACTGTGACCCTTCTGACCACACCTGAAGCACTTCCTATCATCTCTTCCACAGACATTACTCTTGTGGCCTTTCTCACCACACTTGTAACAAACAATCTCAGCTGGAGCATCTCTCCTCTTGGGCCTCCTATCATCACCCATCTTCTGCTTTCCTTTGTCAGCAGGAGCACTGTAAGGCTTAGGACGATTCTACTGTCCCTTACCCCTCCTCTCACTCATTATCTTGTAATGAGCTTTGGTGTCTTCTTCATAAATTCTGCACCTGTTAACCAACTCAGAGAAGACTCTGATCTGCTGATAGCCAATGACTCTTTTGATGTCAGCCCTCAACCCATTCTCAAACTTGATGCACTTGGAGAACTCAGCTATCTCCGCACTATAATGAGGGTAGAATGTGGCAAGCTCCACAAACTTTGCAGCATACTTTGTGACAGACATGTCACCCTGTTTCAACTCCAGAAATTCAATCTCTTTCTTTCCTCTGACATCCTCTGGGAAATACCTGCCCAGAAACTCCTTCCTAAACATAGTCCAGGTTACCACAGCATCATCCTGTTCCAACACAGGCAACAGACTAATCCACCAATCATCGGCCTCTTCAGCTAGCATGTGCGTCCCAAACCGCACCTTTTGAACCTCAGAACACTGCATGACCCTGAATATCCTTTCAATCTCCTTCAGCCATTTCTGAGCACCATCAGGATCATACCTACCCTTGAAAGTTGGTGGATGATTCCTCAAGAAACTCTCTAGCATCCTGGTTCCATCACTACCAGTCTCAACCTTAGGTTGCTGTTGAACAGCTTGAGCTACAGCCTCAAGCGCAGCAAATAGGGCAGCATCACTACTTCCAGTCATCTCGAGGTTCTACACGACAAACAACAACTCAGAACAACAACAAAAAGCAACATTAAAGTTGACACTCTAACCTAGGTGGCTCAACACGACTCTACTACTTGGCCGGACGGACCAACCTGCTCTGATACCAAATTGTAACACCCCGTTACCCAAAAGCAATAAAATAGCATATATACATCAGAGTAATTCCACAACGGACATGCTACACGTCATTTCAAAATTCTTAAATAGAAAATAAAGCTATTTAATTCAGCATCAGTCATAACTTCAAAATCATGCAGCGGAAAATTTGCATTTCAATAACAACAACAACGGTTTAAGTCTCCAACAATATCTTGGCATTAAGCCTAAACAACAATAAGTCGACCAACAAAAGGGCCACATCAACAAGTTCCAAAATTTGATACATGGAAAGGAAAACAACAATAATATAATATAATAATTCTCATCCCACGTATCAGAGCCCTAGACACGACTTTGAGCCACCACCTACTACTCAGGATCACCTGCAAGTTACCCATAGGAAGGGCAACATTTTCAAGCAGAAGGGGTGAGATTCACAACAATAAATATAGATAATAAATCTTCAATTGAATCTAACACCCTATAACCTCAAATATATCATCTTGCAAATATCAACAATTTATTCACAAGCCACAACAGCATCATCATAATAATCCACTTAACAAGTATGTAAACAATGTACATATTACCAACAACATCAACAATACACCAATATCACAATGAATATATATATGTATAAATGTATATTCAACATCAACATCATCCATCAGATAATAACTGAAATCAACAACCAAGACTCATGCAAATGACATGACCACTGCTAAGACACCATCTTAGACTTCTTAATGAAATGCATTATGCATGTGGTACCAAACAGGACCGAAGCCCTCACCGCTTTTGAATGGTTAAAGCATTCATCAGGACCGAAGCTCTCACCGCTGTTGAGCAACTAGTACTCCAGGAGCGAAGCCCTCACCGCTGTTTTATGCATATGCAATGGACCTACTTGTGTATATCTACATACAACTGACCATGCAAATGCAACTCCATGTGACTCCACTTTAACAATATGTATGATTCAATAATTAACATACATTTCAACCATCATTAATAATCATCAGTCCAACAATTCAATCAACCAAAATAATGCATAATTATACATAACTGTTATCATGGTTTTTGGGTGCCAAGCCATTAATTGGACTTGTACCTTTCGACCGTTGATATCTCTCTTTTTTCTTGGGAAGGGTAAAAGGAGAAAAACCCTTGAGTTTCCGAATTCGGGGGTCGTTTTCGCTACGGGAAGGTGTTAGGCACCCGGAGCGATTATGGTATTCCATAAGAACCGCTTTCCTAAGTTGATTTCTACGCTTTAGTTTTATTGCTTATTTGTAAAAAAAAGGTATGATTAGTTAAGAATGGGGGTGAGAAGAAGTAGAATTTGATTTTTATTTCGGCTTGGATGAGTTTTGACTCATTGCCTACGTACCCTTTTAAGGGATCAAAACCGTTCGTAGTTCATTCTCAAAAATGGTTTTTTTTTGCTTTTGTTGGTTGATTTTAAGTTTGAAAAGAGATTTTGAAGAAAGGAAATGAGAGGCCTCAAGGGCATAAGATTTAGAAAGCGTGAGGTAGAATTAGTCATTTTGCAAAAAATAAAGTCCAAGGAGGATTAAGATTGATTGAAGATTTTACTTAAGAAAATAAAGGGGAAATAAGGAGTTTTGACTCCATTTTATTTTCAAAAAGGTTTTCAAGTGTTATTTGCATGTTTTAGAAAAAAGTTGATTTTTTATCTAAGTGTTCGAAACTAAGCGTTCATCTAATCATGCAATCCTAGCCATACATCTATGCATACAATCCTAAGCATACATCTAGGGTGAGTGTGTGCGTGTCGGTGCGTCATAGTGTCCATAGTCCATATTACAAAAATTGCCTAAATACATTCTATGGCCCCTTTGCCAAGCTACAAAACAATGATGACAAATTACATCTCTAAAATGAATTAAAACTTGCAAAAATAAATGCTAGGCTAAAGAAGGTGGAGGGAATGCTAAATGAGATGCATGAAACATGGAAATAAACTTGTTAGTGAAAAGAAAAAAACATAACAAGTACTAAGAAATAAAAGCATGCAAGATGGCACAAAAAGTTAACAAAATGACATTAAACCCTAAAAATTTAGGTATGAAACCTAAAGCATTCTTGGCCTCTAATTCTCATGCTTTAACAAATTTTGAAAGAGTTTTCTTTATCTCAAGTTATAGCATGGAATTATTGGAAACATGCAAACATGGTTTCATGCCATATTTTCTAGAATAAACTTGGCATTTTATATCTTTCAAAATATGCATATATTGTTCATAAAATCAAGAACTTATGAACCAAATCAAAACAGCAAATCAACATGAAATTATAGGCACAAATCTCTCATATTAACACATCAAGTAGCTTTTATTACATATTCTCACATCAAGGACAAATGTGTGAAGAAGAATCCATAACAAATAATTCAAAGAGAATTAAAATGCTATGAATTAATTATACCAAAATTTCATAGATCCTTAATGTGCAAAAATGTCATAAAAACACTGAGAAAATATCAAGAAACATGTGATAATTTTTGGAGGTTTTTAGGGAAAATTTTAAGCATGCAGGGGTTCAAACAGCAAAGAAAAGTGGTGCAAATAACAAAAAAAGAAAGCAAAAACGAAAGTGAAAGGCCCAAACCATGCCAAAAATCCGGAGCAACAGGGAGCGTTAGATTGATCTGAAGGCTGAGAATGAGAGAGTAAAACCGAAAATAAACCGGACCGGTTCAAGTCTCTATATATAGAGGTGAAATCCGGTTTTTTCATTTTGATACTCCTCTTTCTCTTTCTTCTCTCTTTTTAGAGAGAGAAGCTCCAACTTCTCTCTAACTTTCCGGTCATCTTCTCCGGTTGGCATGGCTTTTCCGGCGCGGCGGACGGCGGTGGCGCCTCCGCGCCGGAGTTCGAAACTGCTCCGATTCAAATTTTTTTTACGTTTTTAAACATCCTTTTTTATGTATTACTCGAATCCGAGCTTAGATTTTTCAAAAGAGCTTTGAATCGGAGTAGATCTAAACTTGAACCTTGATGAAAAAACTTAAGAAAACGGAAGGGAAAAGAGGAAGAACGACGGCGGTTACCTCACGATCTTGTTGCTCCGCGTGTTTGCTCGCGTCCTTGCTTGCTTGTTGCTTGCTTGCGTGCGCGCTGCTTGCTTGCGTGCGCGTTGCTTGCGTGCTTGCTTGCTTGCGTGCGCGCTGCTTGCTTGCGTGCACGCTGCTTGCTTGCGTGCGCGTTGCTTGCGTGCTTGCTTGCTTGCGTGCGCGCTGCTTGCTTGCGTGCGCGTTGCTTGCGTGCTTCTGTACAGATTCTGTTTTTCCCTTCTTCTTCTCGGATTCGCACGCCTTTCGTGATCGTGCTTGAGTCCGGTGACGGATTCGCACTCGTATTGCGAAAGGAACAAATCGATGATGATGATTCTCTGACGAATCTCCTGAGATTTGCAGAAATTTCAATGGATTTTGATGATTTTGTTATGAATTTGTGTGTTAGGGTTTGATGAATTTCTGTGTTCTTGGTGATTCTGTTTTCTTTGATCTAACAGAATGGAGAGAGAAAGTTTTGATCTGTTTGTGATGTGTCACTGTGTGAATGGAATCCCCTTAAAAAATCTGACACTGTTTCCCTTTTATATGCTGCCATGTGTACCTGAACCAATGAAAAAAAGACACCTGGACTGGACTAAAATTTGTGCGAAAATTTGGACCAAAATGCCCTTTGGGGCGTTTCTGCAGAAAAAATGATAATAAAAGGACTGAAATGCAATTTTTAGAAACTTTTGGACTGAAATGTAATTTTGGGACCTCAATTGAGGGACCAAAATGCAATAATAAAAAAATAAAATTGAATAAAAAAGTGCAATTTGATCAAACGTAAAGCGAAACAAAAATAAAATTGACAAAACGGACTAAAATGAACCAATGGCCTAAATGAGGTACTTCAAAGTAACCTCCCCATGCCAAAATTTCGTGTGAAATGACCAAAATGCCCCTAGGGCTAAAAATGACCTAAACAGATTCAAATTGACTCGACACTGACTCAGACGCAAGTTTGAAATGAATTTTAACAAGGTTTACTGATGAAATGTTAAAAAATAATCTGAAAAGACTCAGAGACAGTCACAAGGATGAAAAATGGGTCCCACTGCAGGAAATGACCAAAATACCCTTCTGTATGACCTTTTTTTGCAAATTTTGAAATAAACTGTAGAAAAAGCAATGCACTGATTCAGAGACACTTTTGAATGACTTACAAGACAAGTAAAGACATTTCAAAAGGTTTTATGCAAGAAAAACATAGGTAAAATTGTGATTGAAAATACTGCGAGGCAGAGACAATTTGAACTGTGCAGTTGAAATTTGACAATTGACAAAGTTTGAAATGAAATTGGGCCCAGTATTTTTAGGTCCAAAAACAGGGTATAACAGCTGCCCCTATTTAAGTTTCTTTGTCTGGAGAGTCAAGAGACGGAGTCTTTGGCTTGACAGGACGAAGATACTTAAATATTAGCATTTGCACTGTGTTTGGACGTAAAAATACGCCCACCCATATTCAAATAATATGCATGCCATGCATCATTTGGATTATGAATACAAGACCTCATGGGGGTTGGAATCAACAAAATATGTCGTATCCATTGCGGGACTGGTAGACATTGACAAAGATAGCGAATAGTAGAGTAACGGGAAACTAGAAACAAGTTGGACAGGTACAAGCTGTTCTTGGATTCGAACTAGCCACTTGACCGGGGATGAAACAAACAGACAACTGCGAGTTGTTCTTATGGATTCGAACTGATCACTTCACAGGGGATAGAGGTTACTGGACAAACATGAGTTGTTCTTATGGATTCGAACTGGTAACTCACTTGGGGATATTGGAAAGTGCGAGTTGTTCTTATGGATTCGAACTGGTGACCCGACTGGAAAAAAAGAGAAAATTGACAAATACGAGTTGTTCTTACGGATTCGAACTGGTGACTCGACTGAAGACATGTAAAATTGGCAGGTACGAGTTGTTCTTAGGGATTCGAACTAGTTACTCGACTGAAAGCAAGGCAAATAGACAGGTGCGAGCTTGTTCTTGGATGCGAACTGGTTACTCCACTGGAGACAAATACAAAATAGACAGGCGCAAGCTGCTCTTGGATCGAGCTAGCCACTTGAGCGAACAGAAACAGATAGACGGGTACAAGCTGCTCTTGGATTGAGCTAGTCACTTGACTGAACGGAAACATATTGACAGGTACAAGCTGCTCTTAGATTGAGCTGGGCACTTGACCGATAACATAAGCAAATCGATAGGTACAAGCTGTTCTTGGACTTGAACTAGCCACTTGACCAAACAGAAACATATTCACTGGGGATTGGTTTGTTTGACAAAATATAGATTGAAATTGACTTGACACCGATTTGATTTGAAAGGTAGAAAATGACCAATATTATTGGCTCACAAGGTTTTGACAGAGAACCTGACATGAGTATTGAATTGAGACTGATGTTGACATTGGAAATGCAATATGCATGGATGATATAACAGTTTCATTAAATGCATGGGCACGTAATATGCATGATTATGCATGTATGAATGCTTGTAATGCATGACTGTTGGCAGTTTGTAGACACAGTTTCGCAGAGACAGACAAGACATTGGAGTATTGGGCACGTAGTGGCTCGTGCTATATTACACATTCTTGGAAATCCTCTTTGGAGATGACGTCGTTGGGAGACGTATCGGGACCATGGCTGAGGGCAGATAACTATGCAACTTGCTGGGGATAGAATCTCGGGAGACTCTACTGGGAATAATACCGTCATTGCTGGGCATTTCAGTACTGGGTAAGTTGTAAACATCGCATCTGTGGTCAATGCTTTTTGCATGTTATTTTCTCAATTCTCATTCATCATTTTTGCATCCCATTTTTGCCTGGATCGCCCTTTCGAGTTTTCGATCCACCGGGGAAATAGATTCTTTTCAATGCCCCATTTTTGCCTGAACTGCCCTTTCGGGTTGTCAATCCAGCGGGGTGCTCATTTTTGCCTAAGCCGCCCTTCCGGGTTTTCAACTTAGCGAGCTCATTCAATTTCATGCATTTTCATTCTGTTTTTTCATTCTTGCCATTGACCATAGATTATCTTGGAGGTGAACCTGCTTGTAACATATATTGAAATAGACATCGACATACTCTCGCTTATGCATGTTTCGTTTGAATGTACCCTGTTGCTCAGGTTTGCTTTTCAAAATAGACAAAAAGTTTTCAATTTTCAAAATGTTTGTTTCAAGCATTGTCATTATCAAAATAGAAAGAAAATGTTTTGTATATAGCTTTGAAAGTAGAAGAAAAAATAGAGTTTTCAAACAAAAGCAAAGGCTCAAATTGATGTATAAGAGTGGTGGTCAGCCAAAGGCATGACTCCACGGATTCACAAAGCTTGGAAAATGGTAATTTTATTGGTTGGTGGTACATTGAACACGGTAACCACTACAGTTCTTAGAAACTTTGAATTCACAAGTACAGAAGCTTTTGATGAAGATAGGCATTAACAGCTGCAGATGCCTCAAGGGGAACGGTGGTTGGCCAGATATAGTTACTTGCCTTTTGTTTCAATCTCATTTTTGCATGAACCGCCCTTCCGGGTTTTCGGCTCATCGAGACGCTCATTCTTGCTTGAGTTGCGTACAATCTCAGCGAGCTTTTCATATTTGTTTTTTTTTTTTTGTCCCTTATTTTTGCCTGGACCGCCCTTTCGGGTTTTCGATCCACCGGGAAGCGCATTTTTGCCTAGGCCGCCCTTTCGGGTTTTCGACCTACCACGCTGTTCTTTTCACATTTCTAGGCAAAGTATTTCTTGACTATATCGGCATTCACTGGATTTGGAAGTTCTACACCATCCATGTGTGTAAGGATTAAAGCACCACCGGAGAAGGCCTTCTTGACAACATAAGGACCTTCATAGTTAGGCGTCCACTTGCCCCTTGGGTCGGGTTGCTGGCTTATCCTCCTTTTCAATACAAGTTCCCCTACCTTGAATTCTCGAGGATGGACTTTCTTGTCAAAAGCAGTCTTCATTCTTGCTTGATATGACTGTCCGCGAGCCATGGCATCCATACGTTTTTCCTCAATCAAATTCAACTGATCATACCGGCTTTGGCACCATTCAGCCTCAGATAACTTTGCTTCCATGATCACACGGAGAGACGGGATCTCCACTTCCAAAGGAAGAACTGCTTCCATACCATATACAAGAGAGAAAGGGGTTGCCCCTGTTGAACTGCGCACAGTAGTACGGTAGCCATGCAGAGCATAGGGTAACATCTCATGCCAGTCCTTGTAAGTGGTTACCATCTTCTGGACAATTCTTTTGATATTCTTGTTGGCGGCCTCAACTGCACCATTCATCTGAGGTCTATAAGGAGAAGAGTTATGATGCTCAATTTTGAATTCTTCACAAAGAGCTTGCACCACATTGTTGTTCAGGTTGGTACCATTGTCGGTAATAATCTTGCTGGGAACACCATATCGACAGATGATGTTGTTCTTGATGAACTTAGCTACCACTTGCTTGGTCACATTGGTATAAGATGCTGCTTCAACCCATTTGGTAAAGTAGTCAATTGCCACTAAGATGAAACGATGACCATTTGAAGCCTTCGGTTCAATTCTTCCAATCATGTCGATGCCCCACATTGAGAACGGCCATGGGGATGACATAACATTGAGAGCGTGCGGAGGCACATGAATCTTATCAGCATAGATTTGACATTTGTGGCATTTTCTGGCGTACTGGTAGCAATCATGCTCCATGGCCATCCAGTAGTAACCTGCCCGTAGCAACTTTCTTGACATAGTATGCCCTGTAGCATGGGTCCCGAAGGTACCGTCATGTACATCATGCATTAACTGCTCTGCTTCGTGTTCATCAACACATCTTAATAATACCATGTCATAGTTTCTCTTGTACAGAATATCTCCATCTAACAGGAATCTACTGGCCAATCTTCTCAAGGTCTTCTTGTCTTGTTTGGAAGCACCCGGCGGATACTCACGGCTTAGCAAGAACTGTTTGATGTCGTAGTACCAGGGTCTATAGCCAACCACATTTTCACCAGCCTGATCGATCACATCCCCAATAGCAAACACATGCGAAGGTCTTTCAAGGCGTTGCACTTTAATTATTGGCACATCATTCCAATGGTTTACTCGAAACATGGAGGATAGAGTAGCAAGAGCATCAGCCATTTGGTTCTCATCACGAGGAATATGGTGCAGCTCAACCTTTGTAAAATATGTCAGCAAACGTCTCGCATAATCACGATAAGGAATCAAATTATCATGGTGTGTCTCCCATTCACCCTTTATCTGATTGATGACGAGCGCAGAATCTCCATAGATGTCGAGGTGCTTGATTCTCATGTCAATTGCTTCCTCGATCCCAAAGATACATGCTTCATACTCAGCCATATTGTTGGTACATTCGAACAAGATTCTGGCGGTAAAAGGAATGTGATGCCCCTGCGGGGATACAATGACTGCCCCGATTCCTTTACCATAAGCATTGACAGCACCATCAAAGACTAAACCCCACTTGCTATTGGGATCTGGACCTTCATTAATCAACGGTTCTTCGCAGTCTTTGGATTTCAAATACATGATCTCTTCATCAGGGAAATCGAATTCAACTGGTTGGTAATCATCAAGAGGTTGGTAAGCAAGATGATCGGCAAGAATGCTACCTTTGATTGCCTTTTGAGTTTTGAACACAATATCATATTCAGACAAAAGCATCTGCCAGCGTGCAATCTTTCCAGTAACAGCAGCTTTCTCAAAGATGTACTTTATCGGATCCATTCTGGATATCAACCAAGTTGTATGGTTCACCAAGTAATGACGCAGGCGTTTGGCAGCCCAAGCTAAAGCACAACAAGTCTTCTCAAGCATTGTATACCGAGTTTCACAATCGGTGAACTTCTTGCTTAGATAGTAGATAGCATGCTCTTTCTTTCCAGTCTCATCTTGTTGACCAAGTACGCATCCCATGGATTCATCAAACACTGCCAAATACATAATCAAAGGCCTTCCTTCCACGGGTGGGACAAGGATAGGTGGTTTCAGCAGATAATTCTTGATGCTATCAAAAGCTTCTTGGCATTCATCATTCCATACAATAGGCTGATTCTTCCTGAGTAGCTTGAAGATCGGCCCGCAGGTTGCGGTCATGTGAGATATGAATCGGGAGATGTAATTCAAACGTCCGAGGAAACCTCTGACTTGCTTCTCGGTCCGTGGAGCTGGCATTTCTCGGATGGCCCGGACTTTATCAGGATCGACTTCAATGCCCTTTTGGCTGACAATGAAGCCTAATAACTTGCCGGATCTGACGCCGAATGTACATTTGTTAGGATTCAATCGAAGCTTGTATTTTCTCAACCTTTCAAACATCTTTGTTAAATATTCAACATGCTGCTCCTCATCTGCTGACTTCACAATCATGTCATCCACATATACCTCAACTTCTTTGTGAATCATGTCATGAAACAGAGTAGTCATTCCCCTTTGATAGGTAGCACCAGCATTGATTAGGCCGAACGGCATCACCTTGTAGCAGAAAGTACCCCATGGAGTGATAAAAGATGTCTTTTCTCTATCCTCAGGAGACATTTTGATCTGATTATAACCGGAGAAACCGTCCATGAAGGAAAACACCTTAGACTGAGCAGTATTATCGACAAGCACATCAATATGAGGTAACGGAAAGTTGTCCTTTGGACTGGCTTTATTCAAGTCTCTGAAGTCAACACACATCCGGACTTTACCATCCTTCTTTGGCACAGGCACAATATTGGCAACCCATTCAGGATACTCAACTGTCATTAGGAAACCCGCATCAATCTGCTTTTGAACCTCGCTCTTAATCTTGAGAGCCATATCAGGATGAGTCCTTCTCAATTTCTGCCTGACGGGAGGACATCCAGGCTTGGTGGGGATCCGATGCTCCACGATCATAGGGTCTAGACCTGGCATATCTTCATAGGACCATGCAAAAATATCCGGATATTCCCGGAGGAGTTGGATGATCTTCTTTTTAACCCCTTCCTCTAGAGTAGCACCAATCTTGATTTCTCGCTTGTTTTCCTCGGTACCTATGTTGATAAGCTCAATCTCTTCCTGATGAGGCTGAATGGCTTTCTTTTCTTGCTCAAGTAACCGAGTGATCTCATACGGTATATCATCACCCTCCTCATCTTCGGCTTCATATACCGGGAATTCAAAGTTTGGAAAAGGCATAGAATTACTGTGTTCAACGGGTTTATTATGGTTCAACCTGCATATAATGATTGGATGATTTTAGAAAGAGTTTTTTTTTTCATGCAGATTTTTGAAATTAATAAGAAAATACAAATGTTTTGGTTTTTTCTGGCATTACCATTGTTTCCAAGGGAAAAAGCACTAAAAAAAGTAGTCGTGGAAGAAACGACAAAATTTTATTAATCAACGGCAATGCCGAAACAAACATGCCCTTACAGAAAATATCACTCTCGCTTTGGGCAGAGCGAGAGGATTGTTATTTTGAAAACAAAGCATTAAAGCAACAAGACACATTACTCAGAAATATGCATGATTGAAGGAATGTCAATGGCATCCCAATTTGTCGTAATGCCTCCTGGTGTAACAAATGCAGGTCTGAGACCAGATCCAGTGGCTTCTTCAGAGATAGCATTAACAAATCCAGCACTGTGGAAGACTCCTGAGGAAACCCTTGATGACGGGGAGAACCCGAGACCTTCTTTACGCTTGTTCTCACAGAGCTGTATCACCTTGCCCCAGCCGGCAGTCTGACCTTCTTGGATGGCTCTCTGAGCATCCTTCAATGAAGCCATAACAGCCCCAGCTTCCTTAGACTCTGCACCTTCAATGGTCAAACCTTGGAAAGCAGTCCCTTCAGCGGACCCTGCTTCAATACAAGAAAAAGAAGACAATTGGCTGACTAAGTATGCTTCTTCACCATGGATTGTAACGAGTTTTCCATTCTTCACAAATTTCAACTTCTGATGTAAGGTGGAAGTAACCGCACCTGCATCGTGTATCCACGGTCTTCCCAGCAGGCAACTGTAGGATGCATTAATGTCCATCACTTGGAAGGTAATCAGGAAATTCTCAGGGCCAATGGTTATCGGCAAGTCTATCTCTCCCAGCACATTCTTTCGAGATCCGTCAAAAGCTTTGACCAAGAAAGTACTTCTCCTCAACGGGGTCCCACGGTAGCTCAACTGATCTAGGGTTGTCTTGGGCATTACATTGAGAGAGGAACCGGTATCCACCAACACATTTGATATCATGTCTGATTTACAATTCACCGAGATGTGCAAAGCCAGATTGTGACTCTTTCCCACTTCCGGCAACTCTTCTTCGCTAAACCAGAGGTTGTTACAAGCAGTAATATTTCCCACTATGCCACCAAACCGATCTACCGTAACTTCGTGGTCAACATATGCCTGCTCCAGCACTTTCAACAAGGTATTCCTGTGAGCCTCAGAGCTCAAGAGTAGTGACAAGACGGATATCTTCGAAGGAGTCTGCAGCAATTGATCAACGATCTTGTAGTCGCTCCTCTTTATTATTCTCAGAATCTCATCTAAATTCGAATCCTCTATAGATTTGCCAGGCTGGTTCACATCTGTAGCAATGGGTGAAACAACGGTTGGAGTTGCTTCTTCAACTGGTGGAATGGTCGGTGTAGCTACCTTCTTCTGAAATAACGGCGGACGAACCTTCCCGCTTCTTAGCGCTGCAGAAGTCCCTTCGGCAATATTGCTTACTGTGGCAAAGGAGGCTAGAGGCACCTCTACTCCATTTTCTATCATAGTAGCATTGTACTTGTATGGCACTGCCTTGTCCGAAACATAAGGAATTGGTCCTGGCAACCTTATCACCAAAGGCTCAGCATTCTTCTTCAAAGGTGTACTCTTGACAGGCGGATCGTGAAAAACCGGCACAATCACGCAAACATCACTGACAGTCAGAAGATTATCATTCATCAAGCTTTGGATGTCTTCTTGAACAGTATAACAACCCAAAGGAACACGGAGACATCCCAGACACTTGGCATGATCATGATTGAACAGAGAAGCTTTGCACAGCTTGATGTGTAGAGGTACCAGAGGAGTTGCGATGTTGCAGACATCAAGTCTCGGAGCTTCTTCACACACTTCGATCATATTCACAGCGGCATGATTTGGAAGAGGATTGTCGAGGACGTGTGGGACATTATTCTCAAAAGTCAGCTTCCCTTGATCGATGAGCTTCTTCACGATATACTTCAAAGCATAACACCCCTCGACATCATGACCCAGGGCACCTTGATGAAAGTCACATTTGAGATCAGACCTGAACCTTGGAGGCAACGGATCAGGTGGGGGCTTACCCTGTCTAGTTGTACAATGCCCTCTCTGGAGTAAAGTTGGAAGCAACTCAGCATATAACATCGGTATCGGAGGGAAAGTAGGCCTAGCTTGCTGATTTTGTTGTTGTTGTTGAACCGGCAACTGTTGTTTCATCTGTTGGGCAATTGCATTGACGGGCACTTGAGGCTGGCCCGGCGGCAAAGGGTACTGATGATAAAACGGTGGGAAGAACGGATGCTGAGAATACGGCATATATGGGTATGACGGAGGCATTTGAGCTGCATTGATAGGAGCAACAGTGGCCATGGATTGACCGGCTCCAGCTGACACCATCCCCACTTCCGTTTCTTTCTTCTTGTGGTGTCCATTACCATACCTCTTCGACGCACTTGCAGAAGATTCAGCTTTCTCAAACACAATGATCCCATCCCTGACGGCTTCTTCAAGGCGGGTTCCCATGGTGACCATCTCCGAAAAGTTGTTCGGGGCAGCGATGATCATCCTCTCAACATAATCTTTCTTCAACGTCTTTAAGAACGTCTGGGTCATTTCTTCCTCATCTAAAGCAGGAGTGATACGGGCAGCCGCCCCTCTCCACCTTTGCGCATATTCACGGAAACTTTCCTCCTTCTTCTGAGATAGGGACCTGAGAAACTCCCTATTTGGCCTCAGTCGAGTGTTAAACCCATAATGGCTCTTGAAAGCGGTGGCTAACTCATCAAAAGTATGGATGTCATTCTTACTCAAACTAGTATACCACTCTGCGGCATCCTCCATCAGACTATCCTGAAAACAGTGGATCATAAGGGAATCATTGTCTTTGTAATTGCCCATCTTCCGGACGTATTTGATGATGTGATTTTGAGGACAAGTTAGCCCGTTGTACCGGTCGAAGTCCGGAATCTTGAACTTTTAGGAACATCCACTTTTGACACTAAGCAAAGGTCTTGAGTTTTGACAGAGTCTGCATTCCCTCGATTGGCCTGGATCTCATGACGGAGTTCTTTAGCAAGTTCCTCCATCATCTCTTCCATAGTCTTGGTTACGGGGATGCTTCTGTGCTGTGTGTTGATGTTAACACCTTGAGGCAGAGTGTGTACCAGAGGCTCAGTGACAGCTACTGTTGTTTGTGGCAAAGTAGCAATGATGGAGGCGGCATTTGTCGCAGGGATCAGAACATTGTTAGCAGTGCCCGAGGTGCTTGCTGTAGCAACGGGAGTGAAGAACGGTGGAAGCCCATACGGAAACCCCACTGGCATAGTAAAGCGATTGTCTGCAGAAGTGGTAGGGAGCACGCTTGTAGTTACTGGTGCAGCTGTGGTTGTAGGGATAGCTGTAGCTGATTGCTCTTGAGCAGCTAGTAGAGCAGTCATGACGTCATTAGCTTTAGCCAATTCCTCCTTTAGAGAGGCTAACTCGGTGCGAAGCTGAGCGTTCTCTTCTTCCATAGCCCTTTTCTTTCTTCTGTATTCTCTGGTTCGATCAATTCTATCTGGTTCGTAAACTCTCTGAGCACGAGCCACTTTTCACACTGCGGCAGAGGAACCAGGAGATAGTGAGCACTTGGAAGCCTTTGTGACCAATGCATGATGCATATGATGCATGATATGCAAATGCGAATGCAAAAGACTTATTTTTTTCATCGAAGGATTTTAAAACAAATTAGAAATCTTGCAAATAAACAAAATTACACAACATTTTCAACAAGGTAAACAAATAGAGCTCTCAAGCATAGGAAGTAGTCGGAAGATCATCGGACTCGGAATCTGAATCACAGTATCTGTCAAAGAAATCTCGTCGTCCTCGAGCTCTCTTGGAATCTCTCATAAGCAGCTCGTCTTTCTCTTCCAATTCCCTCCGGGCTTTAGCTAGTTCTTTTTTCAACATCAGATTCTCATGAGTCTTCTGCTCATCTCTACCATCCAAAGTCATGATTAGATTCTCAGCTTGATTGTACCGAGCTTTCCACACTTGCTTCTCACGACTCTCCATAGCTAGATGCTCCTGATACATATCCTGAGTCGCGGGGAGCAAAGGTAGAGGCATAGATGGGGTAGATGAAGACACATATCTCATAGCTGGATAAGGCATACCAATCTCCTCAGCTCGATCTATCACCCACTGAGTATAGGCCTCATGAGCGACACCGGATCTCACACCTAGATGCTTCACACTCTTCCTTCGAACCTTGGACCAAGCGTCTATGAAAGCTTTCCTTTGTCCGGTGGGAGCATTCATGTAGAAGAAGAACTCTGGAGATGTGGCAAGATTGATGGGCTTCGATTTCATAGGGAAACCGAACTGTCTCATAGCAAGCTCGGGGTTGTAGTTGATTCCTCCACGGGTACCAAGAAGAGGTACATTGAGAAAGTCTCCGCAACCCATAATGATTTCCTTCACTTGAGCGGCAGGAGTGAGCCAGACGACCTCATTAGGAGTAAGGGCCATAATCCGCTGCGAGTAGGACCAGTTTTCCGAGTTGTCATGGAAGGAACTCGGAAGGTGCGAAATAAACCACCTATACAAAAGAGATGTGCAGCAAAGAATATATCCACGGCCCTTGAGAGTCCTGTCATGAATGGCGTGGTAGGTATCCGCTAGCAAAGTAGGAACCGGGTTCTTGGAATGAAAGATCTCGATAGCATTCATGTCCACGAAGTTGTCGAGGTTCGGGAAGAGAATGAGCCCGTAGATAAGCAAAGCAAGAATAGCCTCGAGTGTATCCTGACGAGTAGTACCGAGATTAGCCTGATCAAGAAGATACTTCGAAGTGAACTCCCGAATGTGAGACTTGGTAATAAGATGGTTGGAGACGTCGGAAGTCTTGAGGTAGAGATCCTTAGCAATAACCAGAGGAGTAAGAGGAGTCCCGGGACCGGTGAAAGGTGTCTTCTCGGCTATAGGTAAACCCACTAGATTGGAGTAAGCCTCGAGAGTAGGAACCAACTGGAAGTCCGGGAAAGTGAAGCAACGGAAGCTTGGATCATAAAATTGCACTAGAGTGTGCACTAGCTTCTCGTCCACATCGGTTCGGAGCAAAGTAAGCAATCCCCCATATCGGAGTCGGAACCCTGTTTGACTCTTGACCTTGAGTGCCAACTCTCTCAAACTAACCAAATCCACTTCCTTGAACTTGTAGCACTTAGTCTTCTTCATACCTGTGATTATTTACAAAAATTTCCATTTGTTTAAACCCTTCGATGAATGCATGAAAAATGTTTATGCATGAATGCATGTATGCATGATTGTGTTGTTTAGTTACAAAGAACAAGGTGGGTTGAGATTTCAAAGTAACGGGGCCACGGATGGACACGGCGTCCGGTGAACTAAGGCTTTAGATAGTGGTAATCAAGGTTCTAACACAGTTCCCAAACTGCAACCTCTCTCACATATATCATGGTAGTACAGGACGACACCCGTTCCATGATTATTTGTGAGAAGGTCTAGTTTGAGTGTAGTATCGCGTGACGACTAAAGTTTGAGACAACACTCAATTTAGCCACCGCACTACGTCCTAAAAAGGCTAGGATGGGTTTGGTAACTACGGTTCATAGCTTCGTCGAACAATTGAAAGTGAAGTGCCTAAGCATGACAACACACGCCGACAATATCACCTTCAAAATGCCTCAGCTATGTGAGATTGATCGCATAATCCAATACACGAGGCAACCCCCGGATCGAATTGTCGATTATATCT
Source organism: Medicago truncatula (assembly GCF_003473485.1). Classification (NCBI taxonomy): domain Eukaryota; kingdom Viridiplantae; phylum Streptophyta; class Magnoliopsida; order Fabales; family Fabaceae; genus Medicago; species Medicago truncatula. The sequence goes on from NC_053049.1 coordinate 4,958,465, forward strand.
CTACCTAAACATAAGTTCACTCAGCCCGGGTATAGGACTTTTGATATTCTCACCCCACACGTCAAATGAAAGTAAACAAGTGTTTACATAAGCAATAAACAAGGCGTAAATATAAACTAAGGAAAACTAGGCGCGACCCGCTAAAAAACATTCCCCAGTGAAGTCGCCATTTCTGTTATCATGGTTTTTGGGTGCCAAGCCATTAATTGGACTTGTACCTTTCGACCGTTGATATCTCTCTTTTTTCTTGGGAAGGGTAAAAGGAGAAAAACCCTTGAGTTTCCGAATTCGGGGGTCGTTTTCGCTACGGGAAGGTGTTAGGCACCCGGAGCGATTATGGTATTCCATAAGAACCGCTTTCCTAAGTTGATTTCTACGCTTTAGTTTTATTGCTTATTTGTAAAAAAAAGGTATGATTAGTTAAGAATGGGGGTGAGAAGAAGTAGAATTTGATTTTTATTTCGGCTTGGATGAGTTTTGACTCATTGCCTACGTACCCTTTTAAGGGATCAAAACCGTTCGTAGTTCATTCTCAAAAATGGTTTTTTTTTGCTTTTGTTGGTTGATTTTAAGTTTGAAAAGAGATTTTGAAGAAAGGAAATGAGAGGCCTCAAGGGCATAAGATTTAGAAAGCGTGAGGTAGAATTAGTCATTTTGCAAAAAATAAAGTCCAAGGAGGATTAAGATTGATTGAAGATTTTACTTAAGAAAATAAAGGGGAAATAAGGAGTTTTGACTCCATTTTATTTTCAAAAAGGTTTTCAAGTGTTATTTGCATGTTTTAGAAAAAAGTTGATTTTTTATCTAAGTGTTCGAAACTAAGCGTTCATCTAATCATGCAATCCTAGCCATACATCTATGCATACAATCCTAAGCATACATCTAGGGTGAGTGTGTGCGTGTCGGTGCGTCATAGTGTCCATAGTCCATATTACAAAAATTGCCTAAATACATTCTATGGCCCCTTTGCCAAGCTACAAAACAATGATGACAAATTACATCTCTAAAATGAATTAAAACTTGCAAAAATAAATGCTAGGCTAAAGAAGGTGGAGGGAATGCTAAATGAGATGCATGAAACATGGAAATAAACTTGTTAGTGAAAAGAAAAAAACATAACAAGTACTAAGAAATAAAAGCATGCAAGATGGCACAAAAAGTTAACAAAATGACATTAAACCCTAAAAATTTAGGTATGAAACCTAAAGCATTCTTGGCCTCTAATTCTCATGCTTTAACAAATTTTGAAAGAGTTTTCTTTATCTCAAGTTATAGCATGGAATTATTGGAAACATGCAAACATGGTTTCATGCCATATTTTCTAGAATAAACTTGGCATTTTATATCTTTCAAAATATGCATATATTGTTCATAAAATCAAGAACTTATGAACCAAATCAAAACAGCAAATCAACATGAAATTATAGGCACAAATCTCTCATATTAACACATCAAGTAGCTTTTATTACATATTCTCACATCAAGGACAAATGTGTGAAGAAGAATCCATAACAAATAATTCAAAGAGAATTAAAATGCTATGAATTAATTATACCAAAATTTCATAGATCCTTAATGTGCAAAAATGTCATAAAAACACTGAGAAAATATCAAGAAACATGTGATAATTTTTGGAGGTTTTTAGGGAAAATTTTAAGCATGCAGGGGTTCAAACAGCAAAGAAAAGTGGTGCAAATAACAAAAAAAGAAAGCAAAAACGAAAGTGAAAGGCCCAAACCATGCCAAAAATCCGGAGCAACAGGGAGCGTTAGATTGATCTGAAGGCTGAGAATGAGAGAGTAAAACCGAAAATAAACCGGACCGGTTCAAGTCTCTATATATAGAGGTGAAATCCGGTTTTTTCATTTTGATACTCCTCTTTCTCTTTCTTCTCTCTTTTTAGAGAGAGAAGCTCCAACTTCTCTCTAACTTTCCGGTCATCTTCTCCGGTTGGCATGGCTTTTCCGGCGCGGCGGACGGCGGTGGCGCCTCCGCGCCGGAGTTCGAAACTGCTCCGATTCAAATTTTTTTTACGTTTTTAAACATCCTTTTTTATGTATTACTCGAATCCGAGCTTAGATTTTTCAAAAGAGCTTTGAATCGGAGTAGATCTAAACTTGAACCTTGATGAAAAAACTTAAGAAAACGGAAGGGAAAAGAGGAAGAACGACGGCGGTTACCTCACGATCTTGTTGCTCCGCGTGTTTGCTCGCGTCCTTGCTTGCTTGTTGCTTGCTTGCGTGCGCGCTGCTTGCTTGCGTGCGCGTTGCTTGCGTGCTTGCTTGCTTGCGTGCGCGCTGCTTGCTTGCGTGCACGCTGCTTGCTTGCGTGCGCGTTGCTTGCGTGCTTGCTTGCTTGCGTGCGCGCTGCTTGCTTGCGTGCGCGCTGCTTGCTTGCGTGCGCGTTGCTTGCGTGCTTCTGTACAGATTCTGTTTTTCCCTTCTTCTTCTCGGATTCGCACGCCTTTCGTGATCGTGCTTGAGTCCGGTGACGGATTCGCACTCGTATTGCGAAAGGAACAAATCGATGATGATGATTCTCTGACGAATCTCCTGAGATTTGCAGAAATTTCAATGGATTTTGATGATTTTGTTATGAATTTGTGTGTTAGGGTTTGATGAATTTCTGTGTTCTTGGTGATTCTGTTTTCTTTGATCTAACAGAATGGAGAGAGAAAGTTTTGATCTGTTTGTGATGTGTCACTGTGTGAATGGAATCCCCTTAAAAAATCTGACACTGTTTCCCTTTTATATGCTGCCATGTGTACCTGAACCAATGAAAAAAAGACACCTGGACTGGACTAAAATTTGTGCGAAAATTTGGACCAAAATGCCCTTTGGGGCGTTTCTGCAGAAAAAATGATAATAAAAGGACTGAAATGCAATTTTTAGAAACTTTTGGACTGAAATGTAATTTTGGGACCTCAATTGAGGGACCAAAATGCAATAATAAAAAAATAAAATTGAATAAAAAAGTGCAATTTGATCAAACGTAAAGCGAAACAAAAATAAAATTGACAAAACGGACTAAAATGAACCAATGGCCTAAATGAGGTACTTCAAAGTAACCTCCCCATGCCAAAATTTCGTGTGAAATGACCAAAATGCCCCTAGGGCTAAAAATGACCTAAACAGATTCAAATTGACTCGACACTGACTCAGACGCAAGTTTGAAATGAATTTTAACAAGGTTTACTGATGAAATGTTAAAAAATAATCTGAAAAGACTCAGAGACAGTCACAAGGATGAAAAATGGGTCCCACTGCAGGAAATGACCAAAATACCCTTCTGTATGACCTTTTTTTGCAAATTTTGAAATAAACTGTAGAAAAAGCAATGCACTGATTCAGAGACACTTTTGAATGACTTACAAGACAAGTAAAGACATTTCAAAAGGTTTTATGCAAGAAAAACATAGGTAAAATTGTGATTGAAAATACTGCGAGGCAGAGACAATTTGAACTGTGCAGTTGAAATTTGACAATTGACAAAGTTTGAAATGAAATTGGGCCCAGTATTTTTAGGTCCAAAAACAGGGTATAACAATAACCATGCTCAAACCCAACAACATCAAACCACTACTAATCATTCAAGCAAAGTCAACACTCAGGAACTGTGCAACTCGCCTCGCGAGCACATCTGCTCGCCATGGCGAGTTCACAAAAACACTAGCTCGCCATGGCGAGTTCAAGGCGAACTCAAGGCGAGTGAAAATCAGGTGCTCTCGGGAAAAATGCCATTATCTCACTCAAACTCCAATTCCAAGTTCCCTATTCATCTTTTTAACTTAAGATTTTCACCATTCATCATTAAAATCATCTAGGTACCTTAAACCATCCCCAAAACATCTTATAACAACTTTTCAAAAATCAAGTTTTAATCTGGGCTACTCGCCATGGCGAGTTGGACTGCTCGCGAGGCGAGCTATGAAGTTGCTCACTCGCCACGGCGAGCACAGCTACTCGCGAGGCGAGCGATAAACTTCTGTACGGGCAGAAAACTGGTTTTACCCAAAAATCCCATTTTTCTTCCAATCACTCCCCAAATCAGTTTACAGATACATAACTAAGTGTTCTATGCAACCAGAAACCAATTCTAACATCAAAACAGCAATATCTACCCCAAAAACCATAAATTCCATTAAAACCCAATTTCTCAATTTCACTCCAAAAACCCGTTAAACTCAAATTCAGACTTTAAAATCCACACTATTGAAGTAAACCTCACCCTTACCTTAGTTCAGAATGAAAATGCACAGCAAAATGGATTCCCTTGGTTCTTCTCTCTTGTTCCTGGTTTTCTCTCCCTTGGCTTTGTTTCACGTAAAAACTGCTTCTCATTCTTTCTTTTCCTAACCTCCCATTACTTAACTCCCTAATATTTCCATTAACTCCCCATAATTTTAATAATTATTAAATAACTCCCCAAACTCCAAAATAACTAATATTTCATACTTATTCTAATTATTATTAAATAAACCATATAATAAAATAATACACCACATAAATCACCCAAAATCACACACATATATATAAACATATGCATATACTCCACATAATTCACCAAACCATCATATATAAATATATAAATACTCCACATAGCTCAAATTAATTAAATAAACAACTAGGGCGTTACAGACTCCGTGAATAATGACTGGTCTCATTGGGTGGTTTTAAAGGGGAACGAGAAGGTGGCGGTGGAGGATGTTTGGGGAATTGGTAAGGCCATTGGGGTTCAGTTCGATGGGGAGTCTCATAATATGTTTGGGGTGTTAGCTAGAAGTGGTAGGGGAAGGGGTCATTCTAGTAGTGTGGTTTATGTGGGAGGAGGGGGTGCGGTGGAGAGGGGTTGTTAGTTGGCGGTGGCGGAGGGTGAGTGGTTGGGCGAGGGTGTTAGAGATGAAGTTTATTTCTTGGAATGTGAGGGGGTTGGGAGGCTTAGAAAAACGTAAGGAAGTGCGTTCTCTAGTTTCCGGTAAGACTCCGTGGATTTTGTCTTTACAGGAGACTAAGATGCAAGTGTGTGATGATGGTTTTTGTGCTTCTTTGTGGGGTAGTTCGGCGGTTTCTTTTTCTTATCGTCCTTCTCAAGGGGCGTCCGGAGGGTTGCTAACGTTGTGGGATACTGCAGAGGTGGAAGTGTGGTCTTCTATCAGTTGTTCGCATTTTTTGATTATTTATGGCCGCTTTATTAAAACCAATGAGGAATTTTATCTTTTTAATATATATGCCCCATGTGACGGTGCTGCTCGAAGACTTTTATGGGATTCTTTATCTGCCCGTTTACATCTTTTGAGGGGGAAGAAAGTTTGTGTTTGTGGGGATTTTAATGTTGTTCGTAATCGAGAGGAGAAAAGGTCCGCTTCGGTTGGTTCTATCAACTCTGATTTTACCCATTTTAATGCTTTTATAGACTCTAATTTTCGTTGTGATCTTCCTTTGGGAGGAAGATTGTTTACTTGGTTCAAAGGGGATGGTAAATCGATGAGTAGGATTGACCGGTTCTTGTTATCCGAGGAGTGGTGTTTGTGGTGGCCTAACTGCGTTCAAATAGCGCAGTTGCGAGGCTTATCGGATCATTGTCCGTTGGTTCTGTCTGTGGATGAGGATGATTGGGGACCTAGACCAATGAGAATGTTGCAATGTTGGAAGGATATACCGGGGTATAATCAATTTGTGAGTAGTAAGTGGAAATCTTTTCAGGTACATGGTTGGGGGGGTTATGTCTTAAAGGAAAAGTTGAAAATGATAAAATTGGCTCTGAAGGAGTGGCATGTATCTCACACTCAAAATTTACCAAGGAAAATCCTCGATCTTAAGGAGCGTTTGGCAACTTTAGATGGGAAAGGTGAAGTGGAGGTTTTGACTGAAGACGATTGTGCTGAGTTACTTGGTGTTTCTTCGAAACTACACTCTTTGACCCGTCTTAATACTAGTATTTGTTGGCAACAGTCTCGTGTCTAGTGGTTGCGAGACGGGGACGCAAATTCTAAATTTTTCCATTCTGTTTTGTCAAGGAGGAGGCGCCATAACGCTTTGAGTTCTATTTTGGTTGATGATGTGGTGGTGGAGGGAGTGGAACCTATTCGTAATGCCGTTTTCACTCATTTTGCTAATCATTTTCAGGATGTGTCTGCTAACCGCCCCACGGTGTCTAATTTGCCTTTCAGATCGTTATCAGTGGCTGAGGGTGTGAGTTTAATTAAGCCTTTCTCGGTTGATGAAGTTAAGGCAGCTGTGTGGGATTGTGATAGTTTCAAGAGTCCGGGTCCCGATGGAATTAATTTTGGCTTTATTAAGGATTTCTGGATGGACATGAAAGAGGATATCATGAGATTTGTGTCTGAGTTTCATCGCAATGGTAAATTATCTAAAGGTATCAACACTACTTTCATTGCCTTAATTCCTAAAGTTGACAGCCCTCAGAAGCTTAATGACTTTCGTCCTATTTCCTTGGTGGGGAGTTTGTACAAAATTTTGGCAAAATTAATTGCTAATAGGCTTCGAGGGGTGATTGACTCTGTTGTTTCCGACTCTCAATCGGCTTTTGTTAAAAATAGGCAGATTTTAGATGGAATTTTGATAGCTAATGAGGTTGTCGATGAGGCTCGTAAAAAGAAAAAAGAACTTATGTTGTTTAAAGTGGATTTTGAAAAGGCTTATGACTCGATTGATTGGGGGTATTTGGATTCTGTTTTGGCTAAGATGTCTTTCCCAGTTCTCTGGCGAAAATGGATAAGAGAGTGTGTTAGTACCGCTACAGCCTCTGTTCTTGTGAATGGCAGTCCCACTGAAGAGTTTCAGTTAAAGAGGGGGTTGAGGCAGGGGGACCCGTTGTCTCCTTTTTTGTTTTTATTGGCGGCGGAAGGTCTCAATGTTTTGATTAGGTCGCTGGTTGAGACTCGTTTGTTTAATGGTTATAGCATTGGGGATGTTAATCCGGTGGTTGTGTCTCATCTCCAATTTGTTGATGATACTTTGTTGTTGGGTACTAAAAGTTGGGCCAACATTCGGGCTATGAGGGCGGCTCTTTTTATTTTTTAGGCTTTGTCTGGTTTGAAAGTTAATTTTAACAAGAGTTTGCTGGTTGGGGTTAACATTGCTTCTTCTTGGTTATTTGAGGCTGCATCTGTGCTAAATTGTAAAGTGGGAAAGGTGCCTTTCTTCTACTTGGGTATGCCGATTGGTGGTAATCCTCGTCGTTTGTGTTTCTGGGACCCTGTTGTGAATCGTGTAAAATCTAGACTGTCAGGTTGGAATAGTCGTTTCCTTTCTTTTGGTGGCCGTTTGGTTCTTCTCAAATCTGTGTTGACCTCTCTACCTGTCTATGCTCTTTCTTTCTTCAAAGCTCCGTCAGGTATAATTTCTACCCTTGAATCTTTATTTAATAATTTTTTTTGGGGTGGTAGTGAGGATCATAGGAAAATGTCTTGGATAGGTTGGAACTCTGTTTGTCTCCAGAAGGAGTTTGGAGGGTTAGGGGTTAGACAGTTGAAGGAGTTTAATGTTGCCTTACTAGGGAAATGGTGTTGGAGGATGTTAGTGGATGGGGGTGGTTTTTGGTATAGAGTTTTAGTCGCCCGTTATGGCGAGGTGTGTGGAGGTTGGAGGTTGGGGGGCCAGAGTTGTTCTTCTTGGTGGCGGGAGGTGGGGAGGATTAAGGATGGGGATGGTGGTGTTGGGGGGGATTGGTTTAAGGATTGTGTTAGCAAGAAGGTGGGGAATGGTAATGATACTCTTTTTTGGATTGATACTTGGTTGGGGTCGGTACCTTTGTGTGTTCGTTTCCGTAGGTTGTTTGAGCTTTTTGATAATAAATATGTTTCAGTGTGAGATATGTTTTCTCTTGGTGTTGAGGAGGGAGGTGAGGCGTGGCAGTGGAGGCAGAGATTGTGGGCGTGGGAGGAGGAGATGTTAGTGGAGTGTAGGGCTTTTCTGCTTGATGTTTCTTTATTTGTTAATGTTTCAGATCAATGGTTGTGGCTCTCGGAACCCTCGCATGGTTACTCTATTCGGGGGGCTTATGCCGTGTTGACTTCTAAAGATTTACCGTTGGTGGACTCGGTTGCGGAGATGATTTGACACAGACAGGTTCCTTTGAAGGTATCCGTCTTTGCTTGGCAGCTTCTTCGTGATCGGTTGCCTACCAAATCGAATCTGATCTATAGAGGTGTAATTCCAACAGAAGCTGGTTTGTGTGTCTCTGGATGCGGTGCCTTGGAATCGGCACAACATTTGTTTCTCTCTTGTTCGTGCTTTGCTTTACTTTGGTCGTTGGTTCGTGATTGGATTGGTTTTGTTGGAGTGGACACTAATGTTATGTCTGATCACTTTGTTCAGTTTGTTCACTCAACAGATGGAAATAAGGTCTCTCAGTCTTTTCTCTAGCTTATTTGGCTTCGTTGTGCCTGGGTTTTATGGACTGAACGTAACAATATGTGTTTCAACGATTCTATTACTCCTTTACCCAGGTTGCTTGACAAAGTAAAATATTTGTCTTTAGGTTGGTTGAAAGCTAGAAACGCTTCTTTTTTGTTTGACACTTTTAGTTGGTGGTCAAACCCGTTACAATGTTTGGGTATTGGCTAACTTGTTTTTGTTATTGTACTGAATTCTGATGTAGTCTTTATGGCACATCTTGTGCTATTGAGACTCTTGTTGGTAATATAATTCTATTTTTGATTGTTAAAAAAAAAAAAACTAAGCCAAAGCTAACCGTAAAAAAAGAGAGAATTAGCACACTTTAATGTCATAATGCACCTGTTACTCTTTAGTCTCTTATTATTAAATAATTGAATTAAATACTTTCTACTAAAATATTTTTCAATTAAAATGAGAGACAAAATATATTTGAAAACTTTTTAAATATAAATAAAATTTACAACAAACACTAGTTACTAGCATTTTTCTAAAAGCAATTACGAAGAACATGAAGTATTTTAATTTGATGATTCTAGTTTTTTTTCTTTCTCTCTCTATAATCTCAATTTTTTTGAGTAATTTTGTGAAGATGCATGAAGATGAAGAAGAGGAAAGAGGAAAGAAATAGGGAGTAAATTAATAAAAAATTATAAATTATATGTCGGTGGTTCATTGTTATTTGTGTTATCCAATGATTTTTTTTTTTTGGGACAAAACGTTCAAACACTTATAATTTAAAAGGGTAGTGTTAACTTGTGCTTTTATGACACATGTTAAGAAATTTAAAAGAAAAAAAAAATTCTCTAAAATTTTGTGCATTCTATTTATTAAAAAGCTAAAGATTAAATGTAATACACACATTACAATAAATTATTTCTATATTTGATTAATTAACTTGTGCTTAGTTAGCATTTTCCTTTAAAAAATGGAGAATGTTAAATAGTGTCATCATGACATTGGTTAAGCAACCGAAACAAGTACACCCTCCGTTTTAAAATGAGTGTCGTTTTAGTAAAAAAAATTGTTTCAAAATGAATATCACTTTCAGTTTCCAATGCAATAATAACTTTTTCTTTTCAATTGTACCCTTCAATTAATATTATGTTACACTACTTACAAAGTATTATTTTTTCTTTAATGAAAAACAAATCAATAGTTGAGTAGGATAATTTGGGAAAATTGCTATGATATTTGACTACTTTATTCCATTCTTTAATATGTATGCAATTGGTTAAAGCGAAACTCATTTTGAACAGGATGAGTAACTTTTTATAAAAAATTATGTAATTGTTACTTGATCAAAAATCAAAACTTATATTTTCAAGACAAATTTTTTATTTATAGTTTTCTTAACCATTGCCATAAGGGCACGGGTTAGCAAGACTTTTGAAAAATTAACGAGATCTTTCTTGTACACCAATTTTAATATGGGTCTTGCTAACCATTGCCCTCATGGCAATGGTTAAGGAAGTCAAAAGTAGCATGTTTGCATTGGTTTCAACATTTTGACATTTAAAAAGTTAAATTTATCATTTTTCACTATTTTCCAATGCTATATTTCTATTTTTATCCCCTTATCCAATGCTACAAGGACAATGATTAGCATTCTCCTTTTAATATTTATTTATCCATTTTAGATTTTAAAGTTAAAAACTACTATAGAGATGACCAAATAAACGTGCATTTGTGAGACCAAAATGTAAGAAATGTTAATCATGACACCAAAATAAAACTAAGAAATCAATTAATGAACTTACCAAAAAAATAACCAAATTGCTTTAACAAAACTCTTACTCTTAACTTTGACTTTAGGTGTAAACAACTTCTACGCCAAAAAGAAGCTGGAGGCTTTCTAAAAGGGAAAATGATCAAATGCACGACAATATTTGTCGTGGAATATGTACGAATGGTTCTATAGTTGTCATTTAACTTTTTCTCTTAACTTTGATTTGATCCAAAATGATAAATATTGCATTTTCTAGATTTTGTTTATGAGAAATCACAACAAAACACTTTCTTATGTGGCGGTCTTTATCCAAATCATTTCTGCATGTGTTTTATAACTGGAATGGGTGAATTATCCATGTATTTCGTTGGTGACAATATTTTTTTAATATATACTACATACAAAATCACTCAAAAGCATATATGCATAATATAAGCTATAAGGAAGTCATTGATAAAGTATATATAGTCTATGATTGAATATGTCGTGCAATTTCGTGCGTTAAATCTGTCGGGTTATTTAGTAACGCTCCTTTTTTTTTTTTTGTCAGGTAGCCTAGTGGCTGGAGCTCACACATATTTAATGTGGAGAAGTGGGGCGAACCTCAACCCCTACATATATTATGCATTTCTCCCTACCAACTGAGTTAAACTCACGGGGATTAGCAACGCCACTCTTCTAAAAGAGTTCGTACATACATGACCAATTAATGAAGGCCGGACCCAGAGTACTTATTTCGTTGTAACTCAACGTTTGCAAGTTGCAGCAACCAATTAATATCAGTTGCAGATGTCGGTGGTTCATTGTTAGATTTAATTGATTGTATATCCAATTGCTGTTTTTTGGACAAAAAGATCAAATAACCAACAGCATGTTTGTTCCTAGTTTTTTATGATGAAAAAAAATTATAAAAAATAATCACATTTGTTTCCTTCAAAAGAAAATATTGCATCTGTTTATTACAACTTTTTAAAAAGGTCATAATCTTATAAAAATTTAAAACCAATTTCAAAATCAAAATCGTTTTTATTTTAATCTGTAACAACTGAACTCTAAAATTTAAAAAATTAATAAGATCTTTCGTTTATCATTTCAATGTTGATTCATTTTAGACCATTAAAGTTAAAAATTAACAAAGATGATCAAATTGAAGGACCAAAATGTAACAAAATGGAACAAAAAAGCTAAAACCCAACAATTAATTAAGCAAGCAACTAAACACATAATATATACTCCATGTAAATAAAATAGAAGAGTTTGAACTGACTTTTTCCTTTCCTACTTTACCCTTCATTTAAACTATTTTATTTATTATTTTATCCTTTTATAATAATTAAAAAGATTAAATCTCATTCAAATAGAACTATTCCACTGCAATATAAAAAGTTATGATGAAGGGTATGGTTCGTAATGTTGGTCATAATGTTGGTTCGTCACTCCCCGTGTATGTTACTCATCTTCAGTTTGCTGACGATACACTGCTTTTGGGTGTCAAGAGTTGGGCAAACATTCATGCTATGCAGGCGGTTTTGGTTCTTTTTGAGGCTTTGTCTAGTTTGTAAGTAAATTTCCATAAGAGTATATTAGTGGATGTTAATATCTCTGATTTCTGGCTAAATGAGGCGGCATATCTGTCTTAAGTTATAAAGTAGGGAAGATGTCTTTCATGTATTTAGGCCTCTCTATAGGCGGTGATCTGAGGCAGATGATTTTTTGGGAGCCAGTTCTGCGTAGTATCAAGTCTAGACTGTCGAGTTTGAAAAGCCAGTTTCTGTCGTTTCTCAAGTATGTCTTTACTTCTTTGCATGTCTATGATCTTTCCTTCTTCAAAGCTCTGTCAGATATAATCTCTTCCACTGAATCTATTTTTAATAAAAATAAATTGAGGAGGGAGTGAGAATCATAGGAAAATCACTTGGATTACTTGGAACACTATTTGCTCTCAAAAGGAGTATGACGGGTTGGAGGTTAGGCAGTTGCGGGAGGTTAATTACGCTTTGTTAGAAAAATGGTGTTGGAGGTTACTAATGGAGAGAAGGAGGTTTTGGTATAGGGTCTTGGTTGCTAGGTATGGTGAGGAAGTAGGGAGAGGTTGGAGGTTGGGGCCGGAGTGGTTCTTGGTGGCGGGAGGTAGCCAAAATTCATGATGGGTTAGGTGTTGTTGGTGGAGGGTGGTTTAAGCAGTGTGTTTCGCGAAAGATGGGGGATGGAGTCGATACCTATTTTTTGGCATGATCGGTGGTTAGGAGGTGTGTCTCTGGGTATGCGCTTTAGGCGCTTATTTGAGTTAGTAGTGGATAAGTCTTATATTGTGTCACATATGTGTTATGTTGGGTGGGAGGTTGAGGGTGGGACATAGAGGTGGAGGAGACATTTGTGGGCTTGAGAGGAGGATATGTTAGGGGAGTGTGTCACTTTACTTCGCAATGTTTCTTTGATGTGTAATATTACATATTCGTGGAGGTGGCAGGTGGATCCTATAGGAGGCTACTCAGTCTGTGGCACTTACCAGTTTTTAACCTTTCAGAACATTGATCAGGTTGAAACTGCAGTGGATTTAATTTGGCATAAACAAGTACCTTTGAAGGTCCAATTCTTTCTTTGACAATTTTACAGGACAGATTGCCTACAAAATCAAACATGTTGGATCACGATATAATTTCAGCAGATGATGCAGCTTGTTTGACAAATTGTGGGCACTTGGAAACAACTCAACATTTATTCTTGTTTTGCAGCTTTTACGGCTCTCTCCAACAGAAGGTGCGGTCTTGACTTGGTGTGTCGGGATCAGATCCTCACAATATTTCAAACCATTTATATCAGTTTATTCATGAGATCGGTTGCGTACCACTTTTAATGTTGATCTAGCTAAAACCTTTAAATTAAAGGAAATGATAACGAATGTTTCTAGACACTCTTTAAAAATTATAAGTAGTAAACATTAATGAAAATACGTATAAGCAAACAAATTACTTATTTTATAATGTTTAAAGAGTGTTCTGGAAACACGTATTAACACGACCCTTAAGGGTAGTGTTAACTTGTGCCATTAGGGCACATGTTAAGAAATATAAAAGAAGAAATATTCTCTAAAATTTTGTGCATTTAATTCATTAAAAAGTTAAAGATTAAATGCAATACACATATTCAAATATTATTTCTATATTTGAATCATTAACTTATGCCTTAAGAGCACAAATTAACATTTCCCATAAATTAAAGTTTTAAACATGTAATTTAGCTAAAAAAAACCAATAACCAAACAACTTTAACAAAATACTTAATCTTAACTTCAACAAAATAAAACAACTTCTAGAGTCCCAGTCCCTGCATGACAAATTATTAATGAAGGCCAGAGTATTTAATTTTTTGCGGAAAGTTTCAAATTCAACATTGCAAGTTGCAGCAACCAATAAATATCGATGTGACCCGTTTACTTTTGATTCAACTATTGTTGGAGTCCACTACTTTTATTAGGAGCTTATGCCATAGAAGCTCATAAAATATTCCCTCATTGCTGAATTTAGTACTCAATTTTATAGAAAATAAGACACATAGTTTCATTAAAAATAACAAAATTTATTTAAACAAAATTTATTTAATTTTTTAGTATGTATAAATTTCTCAAAAGTGACAAATATCTTAAAACAGAGGCAATATAAGTCAATGTGATTATATTCACACATGTTTTTTTGTTTTTTTTTTTGTTTTTATCAAGCAACAAAATTCATTAAACAAACAGGAGAGGGCTTGAACCCGTGACAGTCAATTACATATTCACAAAATATTAAGAAAAATTACATATTCACACATATTAAGAAAAGTTAGTATCATACAAAAAAAAAAAGTTAGTAGTGTAGTTAATGTGATGTCATTTCGTTTATATGCGATTAATCGAAATCTTTTTACATGGTGAATGGATAATTTATATACACTGACACTATATATAAGTTTTTTATATGAAGAATGATAACAACACATATTTTTTAACATACTCTTTTTGATTGGTTAAAATTCTTATGAGTCCCACCAAATCATGTGGGTCCCATATAAATTTTGTGGGTCTCATACAAATTTTAACCAATCAAAGAGTGTGTTAAAAATTGTGTGTTAAAATGTGTGTTGCTAGCGTTTCTCTTTTTATATTGACAATCAATCTTTATCGTCAAATCATAAAAAAAAAAAATTGAGTTTTAAGAAGAGAAATGATATTTAAACATCCATTTGTTGACAATTTTTGTGATAACTTTATCTCTCATACTCACATTATTTTTTACTTTATCTCTCTATTGATTTGGTTTCCGTGCAAATATCTACTTTTTCTTTATAAATTATGGGTGTCACGTAAGTTGTCAACCAATTTGGTTGTTCAAATAACACTTTTCGTTTAAGAATTATGAAAGTCACGAATATAAATGATTTGTTGACCTTGTAAAACAATGTACCAAATAAATCTTGCCATTATCATTTAGTTTAGGCTTAAATATGTATTTCATCGTTGCAATTAGGGATTGTTTAAAAATTGATCTCTGTATTCGCTAATCCTTGGAAACTAGCCTTGCAATCATTAATTATTTAAAATTTCGTCTTTTGACCAACTTAATCACTACCACGTCGCTAATTCGATGACGTGACAATGACTACCACACATGAAATTCCAATTTTGCCCTTAAGAAGAGGACAAAATATTGAAGAAAGAATTGAAAACCCAGCGGTAAAATTGGAATTTCATGTATGGTAGTGATTGCCACGTCATCAAATTAGTGACATGACATGGATTAAGTGGGGAGAGGGACGAAATTTGAAATGATTAAACAATGCAAGGGTAAATTGTCAGGATTAGCGATTACAGGACCAATTTTTAAATGACCCCTAATTGCAAGGATGAAATACATATTTAAGCCTTTAGTTTAATTATGGCCATGAATATAGGATACCAAATAAATGAACGCTGAATGCAACTCTAGTAGTATAAATCATTGTATTGTATGTCACTCATTATTGTTGTATACCTAACGAAGCAAACAGTGGTGGGAATGTTTCTGCATTTTCTTTTGGTATTGCTTACTGTCCTTACTGTTGTGGTTTTGGTACAAGCTCAGGATCCATATGCAGGTTTGGTTATGAATTGCTATATAGTTGCTTTATGTCACTTAGTGTCTGAAGTTTTCTTGTTTATATATGTCTCAGGATTCATTAGCTTAGATTGTGGTCTACCTAAAGATTCAAGGTATTCTGATATAAGCACACACATAAATTACATTTCTGATGCCAAATTCATAGATACGGGTGAATCTAAGAAATTAGCAGAGGAGAATGATATTAAACAGCAACTACAATATGTGAGGAGCTTTCCAATTGGAATGAGAAACTGTTACAGAATAAATGTAGCAAGTGGTACTAAATATTTAATCAGAGCATCTTTCTATTATGGTAACTATGATAATCTAAACAAGCCACCAGAATTTGATCTTCATTTTGGACCTAATGTTTGGGATACAGTGAAGTTCGCCAGTCTATCACACATCACAGACAGTGAGATCATATACACTCCATCACTAGATTACATTCAACCATGTCTTGTTAACACAGGCAAAGGGACTCCATTCATTTCTGCTATTGAATTGAGGCCTTTGAACAATACAGCTTATATCACATACTCACCTAAATCAGTATTATCACTCTTCAATAGATATTATTTAGGTTCCACCGCAGACAAAGAATACAGGTAAGATGGAGTCGGCTAGTATAAGCACATTAATTAATTAATTAGCTTACTGTAATATTTATATAAATAACTGATAATATTTTTGGTCATGTACAAACAACAGGTACAAAGATGATGTTTACGACCGAATCTGGTTTCCCTTTAAATTATCCAGTGGTTGGGCAAAATTAAGCAGCTCACTTAACAGCGATGATCTACATCAGAATGAATATAAACCACCAGCAATTGTGATGAGCACTGCTGTTACACCAGTAAATGACAGTGCCCCATTACAATTTCATTGGGAAGCAGATAATGTAAATGACCAATACTATACATATTTGCACTTTAATGAGGTTGAAGAACTGGCAGCAAATGAAACTAGAGCATTCAATATCACAGAGAATGATCACCTTCCGTATGGACCTGTGATACCTGAATACCGGGTAGTGAATACCATATATGATGAAATACCTTACACTGGAACCAAAATGTATCAAATTACCATTTCAAAGACAGAGGATTCAACCCTTCCACCAATCCTCAATGCCTTTGAAATTTATAAAGTAAAAAACTTCTCACAATCAGAAACTGATCGGGATGATGGTAAGCTAGCTCAACACATATACTTACATACTTTTCTGCAATCTGTAATACATATTATGAATAAAACATAAACTAATTCTACCTCTGGAATGGTAAACTTGTAAAACAAAACTAATAGTCAACAAATTTAAAACGACTACTATCAAGGCAAATGCTATCATGGACCAGTGTAACAATTGGTCCATGATGGATCAAATTTTTGAACCTTTAGATTAAAGATACTCATAGATCTTATCATACACCATCAACACCAAATCAAATTGTATCGTCTCTTTTCTCTCTTCTCTAATAATTTTTCTTCTGATGACCCTTTTCCAGCGACGTCTCCTTACCAACTTTTTAATTTACGTGATTTAATCAACTTATATTTATGGAAGGAGGCCGTATATGATTTTGACTTGAAATCCTTTTGAACTGTTCTTTTTATTTAAATACTAAATACTAGTTGATACTATCATAAACATCAAGAACACTTATGGGGTGGCTAGAAATTGGCAAGGAGATCCATGTGCCCCTGTGAATTATATGTGGGAAGGCCTAAACTGCAGTCTTGATGGCAATAACATCCCAAGAATCACATCTTTGTAGGTTTATAATTCCTTAAATAAACCATATGCATAAATTCAAAAACTTGAATTATCCTCTGAAATTATATATTTGGAAATGAAACCAGGAATTTGTCTTCAAGTGGATTGACAGGGGAGATATCATCTTCTATATCAAAGCTCTCTATGTTACAGTACTTGTGAGTTCCTAATCTCATTTGGTTAAAATGATGGAACAAAAGCCAAATCCAATCAATTTGTACATTCTTTTTTTGTCTGTCTATTCACCTTTCAGGGATTTATCAAATAATAGCTTAAGCGGCCCCTTACCTGATTTTCTGACACAACTGCGGTCACTAAAAACATTGTAAGTTAATCCCATATCAGTGCATCAATGCGATTTTATTGATTCTAAAAGAGGAGAAGGTGTCATATTTGTCCTGTGTTAGCAGAAACTTGGGGAAGAACAACCTCAACCTTACAGGTTCAGTTTCAAGTGGCCTACTTGAGAGATCAAAACAAGATGGACTGTTATTGATGTATGTCTCATACTTAAAGCTATCAATCAACATTATATTTAATTTAGAATATGACCATATCTCGATTTCTTTAGTGTAAAAGTAAATACAGTGATGGCAACTGTTGATCATAGTGTTTTTTTATTTTTCACTGATCCTTATGTACATGCATTATTCATTCTAGAACTGTTGCATTTAAGATTACTTCTTTTGGAAATTTAAGAGGTATAAGCAAAAGCTAATGATGGATGGAAGAAAATATAGGTCTAAGCCTCTAATTTATTTATTTTTTCTGTGGTTGATGCTAGCCTGGATCAAAATCCAAATATTTGTGAACCTGGTTCATGCAACCAAAAGATAAGTGATCGGAAGAAAAGTAATAAAATCGTTCCTTTAGTAGCATCAGTTGCTGGGATTTTTGTGCTCCTAGTCCTAGTAAGTGGAGCAGCTATCATCTGTGCCCTTATTAAGAAAAGAAAACCACAAGGTAATGCAGTTTCTAACTACCACTTATTATCTTTGGTTAATCAACTTCTAATTACATTATAATTTGTAATGAACTAAACCACTTTTCCACAAAAATTATCAGATGGGAACAGTCAAGTGCAGTCAGATACTCCAAATGATTCACAATTGGAATCCAAGCAAAGACAATATACATATGATGATGTAGTCAAGATCACCAACAACTTCAATAGAGTTCTTGGTAAAGGTGGGTTTGGAACAGTTTATCATGGCCTAATCGATGACACTGAAGTAGCTGTCAAGATGCTTTCTAAATCATCAGTACATGGATTTGAACAATTTCTTGCAGAGGCAAGTGCTCATCATTTGCACATAAGGGTCTGTTCAACCAACGTTGTGCTATCATGACATAAAAGTTGTTTTTGAGTTGCAGGTCAAGCTTCTGATGAGAGTTCATCACAAAAATCTGACTTCACTTATTGGCTACTGCAATGAAGGAAAAGACATAGGGCTCATTTATGAATATATGGCAAATGGAAACCTTGATGAACTTCTTTCAGGTATGTTATTCCATTAATCACAACTGTCAACCTACCTCGAAAGTACTAAGTATGATTTTATTGTAAAGGAAAAAATAGCAAGGGAAAGTTCTTGACTTGGGCAGACAGACTCGGGATAGCAGTGGATGCAGCCCAAGGTTAGCAAGGAAACTAAATATTACCTTCAATTTTTTGATTCATATAATCTAATTATGGAAATAATTTAACATCAGGACTGGAATATCTTCACAATGGTTGCAAGCCACCTATAATCCATAGAGATGTGAAAAGTACAAACATTTTATTAAATGAAAGCTTCCAAGCAAAATTGGCTGATTTCGGCCTATCCAAAAACTTTCCCAGTGATGGTGGCACCCATTTGTCCACTGTTGTTGCAGGAACTCCAGGTTACCTAGATTATGAGTAAGTAATTCAATTATATATATCAATGCGTGCATCATTTTCTTCACTTCAAATTGTAATGTATTGTCAAATTAGTCCTTGAAATATGAGAAACTCCAAAAATGTCCATGAAATAGGAAATTGAAGGTCATTTAATTCAAACACTACTCTTTTTTGTTTTGTTTTATAAACTTGGTATCCGGCCCAAAGACCGGTATTTATACGTTACTCTTCGTTAGCAAGCATTTAAAAATTGTCGCTAAAGTTGAATACTTATCATTGAATTGGTTCTTAAAAATTTAGTTATGATTATGAATACATTTTGAATTTATGTTGTTTCAGGACTAACTAACCTAATAGCACCTAATAATTTTAAGGACCGAATTTGATGCTTTTTTTAAATAATGTGGTCTGCCTTGCAGGTACATGACATCAAACAGATTGACCGAGAAGAGTGATGTCTACAGCTTTGGAGTTGTTCTATTAGAGATAATCACAAGTCAACCAGCCATAACTAAATCACCTGACAAGACTCACATAAGTCAATGGGTTCGATCCATGTTTTATAACGGCGATATAAAGAATATTGTTGACTCAAGATTACAACAAGATTTTGACACTAACTCTGCCTGGAAAGCTGTTGACATAGGAATGGCTTGTGTGTCCACTAATTCTTCCGATAGGCCAAACATGAGTGAAGTAATGAATGGGCTAAAGGAGTGTTTGGCTGAAGAATTAGCCCGAAAAAAGGTTGGTCGTTGTAAATCTAAAAAGGAAGATCCAATTGAATTGGTTCCCCTCAATCTTGATATTGAACTCGGTCCCCAAGCTAGGTAGAACCTTCTTAAATGATGAGATATTTCTGTTAGTTTTTGTGTGTTCCATTTTCTGTTTGATCAGTAACTTAATCTATTGCAATCTTTCATGTTCAATTTGATGGGCTAGTTTTTCTATTGTTACCGTGATTTGATTTGAATTGTACCAAGAAATTGTACGGTATTCATAAATATATGGTTGTTTATTATATTTTGTATCATTTTCTTTAACGTGTATATGATTTAGCGTTTTGATTTGTGAAACTGTTTTGCAGAGTACATTTTGCTTTTGATATTAATCTTAAAAATTTGAATTTAATATGAAGGGGACTGTGTTTGAATAAATCTGCACACTACTGTGTTTGGGAAATACATGGTATACAATGGTTCCTATCAAGACAAATTATTAGTTGCATAACATAAAATTCAACTGTGAAATCCACATAGTCGATCGTTATAAATTTTCGAGGGAAAACTAATGAATTATTTTTCTTGTTTTGCAATACTTGAACTTTTTCGGCATCATTTTCCTTAAGCTTTATATAATTTCATCCTCTTCTGATTTTCTTACAGACTTCTGGTGTTGGAGTGTGAAGAATATTGTTGCACAATTCAATATCTTTGTATCTTTTATTTTCATTTAGTAGGAACTACCTTAATAAGTATTTCATGAGCTGATGAACATAATAGGTATAATAGTCATCACCATTTAGACAAGGTAGGGGATTATCATGAACTGACGGTGATGTCTTTTTCATTCCCAGTTATAACTGATAATATCATCTTTTTTTTATTTTTTATTTTCCATCCCCATTTATAATAGTCTTTGCTTTTTTTTTTTTTTTTTTATGAAAATAGGGTCTTTGTTTTTCATTACACTACGTACAACATAATTGAGATCTAGTTACAATTGAAAATTGTTACTACATCATCAAAATTGTTACTAATTAAATTTAGTAACATTTGAGCAATAGTTAGGTGAAACCTGTGTTACTAAAGAGCTAGAGTAAGACGTTATAGTATTATCAGTAACACTCGAAAAATGTTACTTATTTGTACTTTGGTAACACTTTTTGTATCACGGGTAACATGAAAAAAATGTCACACATTTATAATTTTGAGATGTTGTAAAAAGAGTCGCAAAGTTGTCTAGACTAAACAATTGTGAATCTACCAAAAACCATTATTGATTGAAATTAGATTAAAAAAAGCGGATTATCTATAGGATTTTTTTGTTGTCTATTCACCACATTGAATATAGAAATCACATAAGTAATTTTACACAATCCAAGGAAATCACAATAGTACATTTGGAATTGGATCAACAATTTTGGATAACAAGATAATGAAATAAGATACCTTAACTAAACCTACTAATCACTTTTTCCATCAAAATTTTCAACAACAAAAAAATAAAAGGCAAGAGTCTTGATTCCCAATGCTGCGACAGGGGGAATGTATCAGCTCAGCTCTTTATGCAAGTCTGATTCCCAATGGAAAAGGCATTAGCATTTGATGTTCCTGCAAGTTTAAAAAAATGATTGTTATCACTTAGAAAGCAATAGAACCAATCAATTCACTCATAGACTTCACTACAAGGACCAATCTTTGTGTGTTAAAAAAATTCATAGCCTTAAGACAATTATCAACTACACAAAAGCAATAATATTAGAGTTGTAATCGATAAAAAAATTCCAGGCACAGTATTGCTTCAAAATCAGAATTAAGTATTCAACTCTTGATAATCAACAATGTGTTTTAAGTGGAGGCAAGTATAAATAAAAAAATTGGGGAAACAAGACCTTTACAATCTTGGAACTTTGTAAATCATTCGGGCTGCTTATTAATGCAACCCCCCCATAACCGCATAACCAATCCCCAATGCCTAATTTGATGCTTCTATATACCTGAAATTTATCATAGATCACAAAACAAATCATGTTCTACATCCAATACCAAAGGATAAAAATCCTTTAAAGAATTTAGAAATGAAATTGAAACATAGAGAAGAAAATGCTTCTCACACAGATAATGATGCTAAATATTATTCTATAAATAGGGCTAATTATTTCAGAAACAATATTGTTACCTGTAGTAAGAGTACCTTTCCAGGCCTGTAGAGAACTACCTGTATGATATGATAACTGCATACAAAGCCAAAACAGGCAAAAGAAAATAAATAAGAGACAAAAGCAGAATTGAAGGTAAAAAAACAGTGAATTGTTCTCTTCCTCCATTCTCTCTAATAATATACCCTTTGACAATCCCTCCGTTTTCCTTCTCAGAATCTCCACCTGTAATATGAGAACCAACACCCAAAAAGACAAAATAGCATACATAGCTCATTGGAGTTGAACTTTCACTCTATAAAATATAAATTATAAAAGAGCTTTGCCACATGGTGCGAGAAATAATAGCACGACTGGCGCACGAATCATGCTGGTAGTGATATTATATTTTCAGAATACATGAAAGTCAAAATAAATTACAATCTAATGAAAGATCCTATGGTGTCTATTAATTCGTTGTTTCTCGTTGGCAGTTTTGTCGCACCATCAAGCTTTTTCCATTATAAAAACATGTTTTCACTTTACATTATCTTGGCAATCAAACTGATAAGAAATTCTAAAGATGGATTGAGAAGCAAAGGAATAAGGCAAAAATGGTGGTTACTTTTTTCACTTACATTCAGTTTTCCACTAGCAACAACACTATCATCAAATCTGCTACTTTTTTAACTGAAAAGCTAACATTTTCCATCTCTTCAAACTCCCTCAAATTTCTTGTTTGTCAAAATTTCTGCTATTCCTCCTTCCCTCAAAATCCTTAACTGTTGATCTCTTTTGCAACTTCTTAAGTTTCTCTGTCAACTCATGAATTTCTTCATCCAAAACTCTATCAATATTTTTCCCTTCACAAATCTTTATTCTCCCCTGCATTCCACTGTCTAAGTTAAAGATCAAACCATGCAAACCAAACCATCATGTTAAAACATACATATAAATTAATGATACATAATTATAGTCTTAACCAGCTACTTGAAACAGAATTAGGCCAAGTCATGGTACATCAGCTATGACAATAACTACTGTACTTTCAAAATTTCGGACAAAATGAACCACAAGATCACATATCTTCGACAAGTAAATCATAAAAAGTTCAAATAAAGGTCTGTTTGGATTGGTATATTTGAGTCTATCGACTGACATAAGCACTTGTTAGTTTGTTTGGGATACCTTATAAAAACACATGATATGTCTGTTGAGAAATGACTCAAAATTGTGATGCTGTGAAAGCTGAAAATCGTGGCGCGAAATTGTGGTTTGGGCTAAATCTTAGGGGACAAAATTGTGGTTTTTAGTACTTAGGGGTTTAAAATTGCAAGATTTTGAAAGTTAGGGGGGAAAGTGCGCTTTAGCCTTAAAACTAATGCGACGTAAGTTATCCAATCGAATGTGATTTAACTCAAGCAAGGATATTATAGACTTTTCAGTTGGGAGCAAGCAAAATATGTTAGGAGAAGAGCAGAATTCATAGTAGATACATAGGCCAATAAAGCATATATCCGGAATTTTGCTGGGCCGGGTGACCCACCCATTTTGTGAAATTCAGAATTCATTCATTTTCTACTTCGTTTTCTATCTCCCAGCTCCCTCGGTCTTCACTGTTCTGCGGTTTGCTTTGCTTGAGGGTATTTATTTTTATTCTTTTCATCATTCTCTTCTGTCATTTCAATTCAATTGTTCCACTCCATTTAAATTTTAAATACCATGTTCTTTGTAATAAAAAAAAAAACCCTTTGAGTGAATTATGATTAAGTTTCGCTTGTTTCTGTTTTGAATCTTTTTAATTGTTTTTTTTTACAGTTATATTTTTAGTTGCGATTTGCTAATATTTCACGGGTTTTAAAATGTTTTTTTGTTTGTGTGTTATGCTATGCTACTGTTCTGAATGTTTGAGTTGTTCTATGATCCTAATTTCAGTGTTAAGTAAAACCCTCAATCACATATCAATCTCTAAACTTGCAGGTGAATCTCCAAACATGCGGTCACAAAAGCCTTCCGAATCACTCTTGAGCCTGGTCATGGAAACGCTGCCTTATGAAAGGCTCATGAGCCCGACCATGGAAAAGATTTGGATTGCTGTCACGGCTGCATTTCATAAATCTCATCAGCCTTTTGAAAGGATTAAGAGCCTTCGAGAGGCCTTAGAAGGACAATCTCAAGTTGAGGCTTCAGCTTTAGAAGAGTTGGAGGTTGCTTTAGAGGCTGAGGCTTTAGCTTTAGAAGAGTTGGAGGCTGCTATTTTGGCTGCCATTCAAAAAGGTCGAGACGAGGCTTTAGCTTTACAGAAGAAGGAAGAGTTGGAAGCTGATATGGCTGAGGCTGCCATTCAGAAGGGTCGAAATGAGGCATTAGCTTTACAGAAGAAGGAAGAGTTGGAGGCTGATACGGCTGTGCCTACTGATATGGGCCCAGGAGCTGATAAAAGAAGAAGGAAAAAGAATGCGATGAGGAAAAGAAAGAAGAGGAAAGAGTTGGAGGCTGACAGGGTTGTGGCTACTGATTCGAGCCCAGGTGATGATGAAAGAAGAGGGAAAAAGAATGAGATGGGTGAGAGAAAGAGAAAGAAGCGCAGCCCAGGAGCTGATGAAAGAAGAGGGAAAAAGAATGTGATGAACAGGAGAAAGAGAAAGAAGCGCAGCCTAGAAGCTGATGAAAGAAGAGGGAGAAAGAATGTGATGACTGAGAGAAAGAGAAAGAAGCTCAGTAATTGATGTTGGAGCAGGTACCGAAGTAATTAGTTATGAGTGCTAAAAACACTCTTCTTAACACTCAATCTTTTATTGCGTAAAATTGATGTGAGTCTCACACTTTAGAAATTGATTCCATATAAGTGGTAGAAACCTATGCTTTGATTGTAGGCAATGAAAGAGCGGCTTTAGAGAGTATCATAAAGAGTGTCTTCATAGGATTTTTCTTGAAATTTAAGTTAGTGGGTTATGCGTTATGTGTAGCCTATGTTGGCTATAGAGGAGAATTGTATTGTAGAAGAACTAATGTATGCATGTTTATTATCGTGGACCTGCTTATGTTGTTGGCTAGAAGAGAATTGTATTGAAGGACTAATTTATGCATGCTTATTATTGTCGACCTGCTAGTTGTTGCCTAGAAGAGATTTGTATTTTCAGAAGAACTAATTTATGCATGATTATTATTGTGGACCTGCTTATGTTGTTGGCTATAAGAGAATTGTATTGGAGAAGGACTAAGTGGATCTGCTTATTTGTTGATATTGTGGATCTGCTCATGTTGGCTAGAAGAGAATTTTATTGAAGGACTAATTTATGCATGCTTATCATTGCCGACCTGCATAGTTGACATTTAGGTCCTGTTTGGATTGGCTTATCTTAAGCTTATGTGGGCTTATCTACTTCCATAAGCTTTTTTAAAGGCGTTTGGGTAAATCAATAAAAATAGCTTATGCTACTCTCATAAACTGCTTATGCTATATTTTTAACAAGCCCAATTTTTTAGCTTAACAAGGCTTATTATGGAGCCTATGAATTAATAAGACCTCCTTATTACAGAGCAACTGTCAGATTTAAATCAACGGTTTAGATTATTCAACTGTGTTAAACTGATGTTTAATCTGAACCGTCCGTACTAATATCAATGGCTGGGATTTATTACAGCACCAAACTGTGTTCTTTTTTACAGCACCAAATCCTGGTCTGAAAGATAGTATACACCTTTTTTTTTTTTTTTTTTTTTGAGAAACACAAGTAACAACATCATTGATTTCTTACATCATTAAAAATAAAAATAACAAACATTTGATTTCTTAAAAAAACAACATCATTAAAAATAGAAATAACAAACATAACTTTTTTTTTTTTTTAACAAATTGTATGCTAATTAATATAAGGGGAGTAAACCCTCATTTGGGTCCCTGAAAGTGTACCTCGCTATCAACCACGTCCCTGAATCAAGAAAACGCAAAAAAAACTCCTCGAAAGTGTCTTCCGTTAGTCATTCCGATCCAAAACGTTAACTGAGCGTTAACACTGCTGATCTGGACGCTGGTCTTGCCATGTCACCTGCAAAGGATGCTTTCCACGCTGGCAGGGACGAATATGAAGGGTTAGTAGATAGTTTGCAACGGTCATTTTTGTCCCTCCTCTCCCATTTCATCTTCATCTTTCCCCTCATCTCCATTTCTCATTCTGTTCCCAATTTCAAACCCTAAAACCATATTCTCACTCAATTTCTTTCATTGTTTTTCGAATTTCCTTACCCAAATTGAGATTGAACATGATGGGAGGTGGGGGGATGCACAAAACGCACAAGAACAACAACATTAGTAACAAATCACCATCTGGTTCATGGAGTATGTCATCTTCCTCAAGAATAGATTCAAATCGATCCACAATTCCAGTACCTGATTGTAACTGTGGCTTGAGGACAACCATGTTTAAGGCAAACACGACAAAGAATCCTGGGAGACCATTCTACACATGTCCATTTCACAAGGTATATTTGAAAGAAAAATTATCCTCTAAAATTGCATCTATACATCATACACCTTATATTCCATTGTTGTTTCTGATTTCTCCATTTTTGCAATTGCAGAATGATCCCCGAAATTGTGGGTATTTTATTTGGTTTGATGAATGGGAAGAAATCCTTGGGGCAGAAGAAGTTGTAAATGCAGAGGAGAAAAATTTAGGTAGAAATGGTGGAAGAGAGCCTGTAAATGAAAGACTGCTTGATGGGAGAGAGGTTGGCAAGGGAAATGCAATTGATGCAAAATGGAAGACAAGACTCAACTCTAAATTGGAACTTATGGCTATTGATTTAAGGATGCTGAAGTACTTGGTCTTTGCATCTATTATCATGCAATTCTTCAACATAATTCAAAACAAGTGAAATAAGAGGAACAATGTATTTTGCTTTAGTTTATGTAGTTTCATTAGTATGTAAAACCTTGTATAAAGAATGAAGGTTTGCAATGGTTCTTGGAATAAATTGTGTAATGAAATGAAGGTTTAGAAACCAAATTATGTAACACTATATTATGAAATGAAGGTTTGTTTATTTTTGGAATCAATTGTGCATGACCTTGTCAACATGAATGATTATCAATATACTCGGAATGAATTCAACAACATAAATCAATTGCACAAAAGAAGCTAGTCATAGTCATAATATTAGCACTTATATTTTAACATGATAGTGAAATAAGAGGAACAATACATTATCAAAGTAGAAGTGCTAGCCATTGTCATAGACATTACATAACCAAAAAGATGTTGCCATTGTCATAGAAGTGCTAGCCATTGTCATAGACATTACATAACCAAAAAGAAGATAGCTCACATAACCAGCATTGCCTAATATCTTGTTTTGAAAGCTATCTCATTGTAGATTCATCAAAAAAACTAATTTAAGATTCATCAAAGTAAACTACATGTTCATCATGCCAAAATACATAAGGAGCAACAATCATTGAATGCACAGAATATCTCCTTTGAAAACATAGAAAGCTTCATTTCTTCAAGGGTGCCTAGGAGGTTGATAGTTTCCATTCCTTGGTGGCACAAACATGGGCACATTAGGTCCATATTGCCTCTGTCTCAGCGTAAGCCCAGGTGTTGGGATGAAAGTCATATTTGATGTTGAACTCGAACCTCTAATTGGTGGAGCCCTAACTCCAGTTGGTCCAGCAAATGGCCACACATTGCCAGCTACAAATGGTATAGCTTGTGGTCCTTCAGGGATATGCATTTCCTATATAAGTGAAATAAACACTATCAATCATTTGAAACACTATAAGATGGAACACTAAAACACTATAAATCAAGCAAATGTCATTCCTAATTCCTAAAACCAGAACTGTCATGCACAAAATCAAGCAAATGCATTAACATAATTGCCTATTTGGGGGAGTTAATACCTGAGAATCAGCTTCTGGTTGTGAGCCAGTGTATTCCATCTCACTTGCACCATCATTTGATTTCCAACCTCTAGGCCTAATTGGGACACCATAGTTGCTACACCCTTTGCTATTGTGACCTTGGATACCACACCTTGCACAAGTTATTGCAGGGTACTTTCTCTTGAGCTTGCTTGAACTAGCACCATCTTCATTCCCATCTTTCCTTCTTTGCTTCTTAGGTCTCCCTGTGCGCCTTCTTATTGGTGGGGGGACTGGCTTGATAAACTGAGTTACTTCCCAAAACTCTTGCCCTTGTAATGGCTGAATGAAATAGTTATAAGATGCTTTATAAGCTCCTATGGTTAACCATCCATGACAATAATCTTCAGGTTTTTGATTTTTATATGCTATGGCAGCAATAGCATGGGCACATGGCATACCTAACACATTAAAGATTGCTTAAGTTAACACATTTATTAACATACTAAGAAATCTACAATTTCCAAATCAGAAACATATAAGTGTGTGTTCAGAAACATACCTGTCAATTGCCAAAACCTACAAGTGCAAGTACGAGTGCTTAAATTAACATCCATCTTTTCTTGCCAATTTTGGACCTCAAACCTATAACCATCACTGTCCCCACACCAGATTGGTGTCCATTTGTTACTTTCAAGCTTCTCCTTATCCAATCTTGACTGTTGCATTGGACACAATGGGCCAGGACGACTTTCAAGTTTCAACTTGTTTGTGGCCATTGTCTTCATGATGTAGCACCTAATCTCTTCAGCCATTGTAAGAATAGGATGAGCTCTAAACTTCAAGATCTTAGCATTAAACACTTCACATGTGTTGTTTGTTATGTTGTCAACTTTGGGCCATTCACTAAAGTGAGATTTTGTCCATGATGTCACAGGCCATTTGTTCAGATACTCCCATGCCTTAACAGACTTTATCTTAACCCTCTCCATATGTAAGTTGAACTGTGCAGGTGTAGTTGCTTTTGCA
Organism: Medicago truncatula; assembly: GCF_003473485.1. Classification (NCBI taxonomy): domain Eukaryota; kingdom Viridiplantae; phylum Streptophyta; class Magnoliopsida; order Fabales; family Fabaceae; genus Medicago; species Medicago truncatula. Next base: position 4,987,154 of record NC_053049.1, read on the forward strand.
CATGCCCACACAGCTCCCCTAAGCTCTTTGTCCTTCCATTGTTTTGTGAAATTTCTCCAAAGATGCATAGCACAATATCTGTGATGAACACCAGGCATAACCTCTTGCATAGCTGGTATTAAACCCTGCCATGAAAACACACAGTCAGAAATTATAAATTTTCACTCGTGGTCCCCTAAAGTAGTCACTTACTGTCAATTGCATCCTTGTAAGTAGTCACTTACTGTCAATTGCATCCCTATAAGTTACTTAAAATATTCAAAATAGGATAAGTACGTACCTTTTGCATGTCACTCATAAAATTCCATCCATGCTCCCTGTAATTACCCAAGTCATCATGCAGCAATGTCAGAAACCACTTCCAATTGTCCTTGTTTTCAACATCAACTATTGCATATGCAATAACAAAAATTTGGTTGTTAGCATCTTGTCCAACTGCTGCAAGCAACTGCCCACCATAATATCCTTTCAAAAAACACCCATCAAGCCCAATAAAGGGCCTACACCCAGCCTTAAAACCTTTTTTACAAGCATCCAAGCATATATAAATCCTTTGAAATTGAGGAGGGGCATTAGGGATAGGTATTGTGTCTATGAAGCATGATGAACTTGGATTGCTCCTCTTTATTTCATGAGAATAATCCCATACCCTACCATATTGTTCCCTCAGACTGCCTTCCACCAATTCTCTAGCCTCTTTAATTGCCCTAAACAACTTTGAGTCATTGACATGTATACCAAACTCCCTCTTCAAGTAATCAAAACACTCACTATATGTAATGGTTGGTTGAATCTTAATTTGATGTTGGAGCTTGTTTACAACCCACTTTCTAGTTGCTTGCTTGTTCTTAAAACCTCTGCAACATGTATGCTCAGAATAATAAGTCTTCACTTGAAAGCTTTGATTAACCTTGCTCCATGAACAATAGATTTCCCATTTGCATTCATCTTGGGCACACTTAGCTCTTGCTCTGTCTTTGTCATTCTTAGCCCACTTTATGTTCCTTCCATAAAAGATGTTGTAATCTTTCACAGCATTCTTGAATGTCATCAACTGTACTTGCAGAAAAAGTACGGTAAAGATTCTAGGGTTAAGAATCGTAGACTAGGGTTCTAATCTAGGGTTTTAGACTGATTATTGGATCCTTTTAGAATGACCCCAAGAGGGTTATTTATAGCCTGCTAATGGGCTTTTTCCTGCGTGACTTAAGCTCTAAGAAAGCAGGGTTTTTAGTCTTTTTAGCTCATTTAGGCGGTTTAGGGCGACTTCTAGAGGTTTCCAGAAGCCGAGGTAGACGGCGCCCTGAGGAGGACGCGCCTAGGCCTCTAAAGTCCCTTCTATAGGGCGCCTAAACCCTTCTGGAGGGCTTTTAAGCCCTTAGGAATATTATGACGGTCCACAGCCCTCCAAGCACGAGGCTTGGAACAAGGCGTGGTGATTATTAATGTGGATTTGGCCCTTCTGGAGGGCTTTTAAGCCCTTAGGAATATTATGACGGTCCACCAGCCCTCCAAGCACGAGGCTTGGAACAAGGCGAAGTGATTAATAATGCAAAAAATCTCGTTGATGTTTTCAGGATTTTAGGCGAGGTGATCGTCACTGAATCTCCCTTTTTCATCCGACGGTCCAGCTTTACTGACTCTTGAGTTCAGATGGCGTGTTGACGTTTTGCCTACTCTTCAACACGTGTTGATGATCTGCTGAACGCGCACGTTTTTTGAGGAACTGAAAGGTTTTTTTTTCTTTAAAAGAGGCGAAAACCAACCTCACTCCTCATTTCATTTTGACGTTTTCTTTCTCCTGTTTGTTAAAGAACATCCCTCTCCTTCTTCCTCCGCTTTCGCCTGTTCGTTTGCAGTTTTTCAGGTAATTCATTTGTTCCTCTCCTCTTTTTACTTTGTTTTTAGCAAAACCATGGTAGTAGTGAGGGAGTGCGACGAGAGTGGGAGAGAGGTATTCCCTTCGGATCCTTTAGATCGGCAACAACTACGATTACAATGTTTGAATCATGCAACTCAAAAAAATGGTTTAATCGATTGGAAAGTGTATGATTCCACTTATTTTAGTCATATGACTTTCTCCGACATTTCTAGCGAGAGTGGCTGTAGCGATTCTGACAATAGTGATTGTGTTTTATTATATTCGACCTCAGGAACAAGTCGTGGAAAAGAAATCAACGAAGTTTCTTCCTCAGACATGGTTCGTGAACAGGGTTCCCAACTTGCATGTTCCGAGTACGATATTGAGAATTTTTCAGACGACGTGCAACGTTACGAGTCCACGTATAGTGATCAGGCGAAGGTGAACTTCCTTAGGAGTAAACTCTCCATTTTGTCGATGACAAGAGAAGAGGATGTCGCCCTGGCGCCCTGTCCCCCAGGCGAGAAAGTATGTGCTAGGCGCCCGAAAGGGGTGAAAGAGATTTTACATATGTATGCCGCTGTGTTAGAAGAATTCGGGGTGAGAATTCCTTTTACCCTTTTCGAGATGGACGTCCTTCGTCTGCTCAATGTTGCCCCCACTCAAATTCATCCTAACAGTTGGGCCTTTATTCGAGGTTTCGAGATCTTATGCGACGCCCTAGACATGGTTCCTACGGCCGGAGTCTTTTTCCATTTCTATGGAACAAAAGGAGTGGATAAGGGATCTTGGGTTCCTATTAGTGCTCACCCTGGGAAGCAACTTTTTCCTCCATTTGCCTCAAACTTTAAGAAGGATTGGAAAAAAAGTTTTTTGAGAGTTCAAGCAGCCAAAGACTCTTCAGTTAGTGTTGCGAGTGTTGCGGGCGAGGTAAGATTTCCCTTAGGGTGGACCGCCAATCCGTTGGCTGTATCCGGTTATCATTATCAGAAGATGACTCCTTACGAACAGGGGGTAGTTGGTTTTTTAGATCGGATGGGGCGCACAGACATTTGAAAACTTCTAAACAAGGAAGGAGATACGGAGGATCTCGAATTGTATCTTCGTGAGTGTTGACGATCCCAATTTTATTGTTTTTCTTTTCCTTTCTTTTCCGTCTTCTCTTTTTGTTTTTTTTTTTATTTGATGAATTTTTTCTTTATTGATGTGGCTTTATTCTCCCATTTGTACAGTGCCAATGCTGCCTTTGTTCGAAAAAGAAAGAAGGAAATACCTTGAGGCACTCAAGGAAAAGAATGCTTCTGGAGAGCATATTGCAAGTGATCCAGCTGGGGTTATTCTTCGCAAAGCTTCAAGGAAGAGGGATCACGTGTCAAGCTCTGACCCCGCCACCGGCGAGGTGGATATTGTAGCTGAGAAGAAAGCTGAAGGCGAGGATGCCGTGGACGAAGTGAATGATTTGACCGTCTCTCCTCAAGCAAAGAAAAAGAAGACGACAAGGAAAGGAGGCGGGAGAGCTCTATCTGTAGAAGCCGAAACGGCTTTTGAAACTTCACTCTGGCACCGTGATTTCAATTATCGCCAGTACATGGAAGAACACGTCCCGTTCTCAGCTGTGGATAAGGATGCTGCATTTCACGGAAAGTTCGATGAATTGGTGCAAGATGCTGGCACCAGTGCTTTGCGTACACTGTGTTACATACAATCCATGGAGAAAAAATATGAAGCTCTGGAAAAAGAATATCAAAATTCTGTCAAGGATGTGGAGAAATTTAAGCATAAGGCGACAGCTTTTGAGGAGCGGGTGGAAGGGCTTCTGAAGGATAAAGCCGTGTTAGAGAAAAACATTGCTGATGCTGAAAAAGAGAAGACGGTACGGGAGGAAGAGAGGAAAAACTTGGAAACTCAGAACGCTAAGTTACAAGGCGACTTGGTTAAAAGTCAAGATGAGGTGGAAAATGGAAAAATGGCCCTTGTCAGTTACTTTGAGGATGGGTTTGAGAGAGCGAAATCTCAAACACTGCACTTTTATCCAGATTTGGACTTATCTGGTTTGAACTCCCTGATGATCGTTCAAGATGGCGAGTTAGTGGAGGAACCTTGAAGACGCGTAGTCACCAGTTTTTATTTGATCTTGTATTTTGTGGCGCTTTCTTTTGTAATATTCGCCCCTTTTTGCAAACTTTGCTAAGACTTTATTTATTTTGTTTATTATCGCCATTTTTGTGGAAGTTTCCCGTTTTTTATCAAAATTTGGCTTGATCTTCTCAGTGAGGACTTATTCCTTTTTGACGAATTTAAACTTTTTATGGATATTTTGCTCGTACGATAATTATTTATTATGATAGAAAGCTCTTGCCTATCAATTTTATATGAAAACACCCCCTTTCATGAGTTCGCTGATTTTTAAAAGTCCTTTTTAAGGCTTAAAGACTTTTCACAAGTAGTTTGTTGTATACGAGTAGCCCTTTTAATAGGTCGTACCAATTTTTTAAAGTCTCAGCAGCCTTTAAGAAGGTCATACTGGCCGGGATTGTAGTCGCCTTTAAGAAGGTCGTACTAATTTTTAAAGTCTCAGCAGCCTTTAAGAAGGTCATACTGGTCGGGATTGTAGTAAAGTCTCAGCAGCCTTTAAGAAGGTCATACTGGCCGGGATTTTAGTCGCCTTTAAGAAGGTCGTACTAATTTTTAAAGTCTCAGCAGCCTTTAAGAAGGTCATACTGGCCGGGATTGTAGTAAAGTCTCAGCAGCCTTTAAGAAGGTCATACTAGCCGGGATTGTATCAAACTCCATGCCTACTTCAAATTGTATTTGACCAAACTGTGCAGCTAGATTAAACTGAGGGAATACTTCTCTCCCATTCCCCTCTTCATCACTACTAATTGGACTATTTAGTTCTTCAGACTTGTATGAGTTGATATCATCATTCTCACTTGCATCATTAACATTCACATTAGCATAATTTTCTGCCATAGGAACATTCTCAGCATAAACATTACCATCATCCATAGGCACATTAACATCATTTTCTGCCACCTCCTCAAGCTCATCACCAGAATTTTCATCATCCACAACAGCATCATAATAATCAAACTCAGCATCATATCCTTCCTCAGCTTCATAATCAACATCAAACTCATCATCCTCAGTGTGTGTTTTAGAAGGAAAATACATTGAATCCTCAGTGTCATCACCAAACATAACATCAGTTGTAGTAGCATTTAAATCAGGTATCTCTTCAACATTAGGTTGGTCTTGAATATCTTCTTTCTCAGTCTCAGCAACAACATCTTCACCATTAGCTTGGTCCTCACCACCATTTTCTTCATGCACAACATGTTGCTCTTGAATATCTTCAGTCTCAGCCTCACCAACAACTTCTTCACCACCAGTTAGTAATGCTACTGGAGCTTCATCAACAATGATAGGATCATCTACATCATGATCATAATACAAGTGAACTTCATTGTTGGATCTAATAGCAATGTTCACCATCCCAATAACATCAGTGTCACTCACCACTTCAAACAATCCTTTTCTGAACCCTAACTCAGAATCCAAACACCAAATGTTTGATACCTTAAAATAGCAAGCACAACTCTTCACGAAATCAGCAAGCATAAAACGGTTCATGTAATCGGTACATATGTCTTCCCACACACAAAACTGCCCTCCAACATAATCCAATTCATCATCATCAGTAGCAATGAAATGTCCACCATGATGCAAAATCAAAGTTGCCTTTGCTTCCATCTGATCAAAACATAACCATAAACACCATTAAACACCATTAGACACTCACGGTTATACACAAATCAAACCCTAAGTGTTTTTTTATGAAAAATGTCAACATTATATTATTGTTTGGTACAATAAACTACAATAAATAATGTTCAAAGCTAATCATCTTCATATTACCACTTTATTTTACACATTTTACATATTAATCATATCTTACAAGTTTATACACAAAACTACCACAACAACAAGCATGCAAAGAGCTTAAAGATGATGTTTTTATTACCTTAAACAAGTTGAAGCAAGAATCCGGAGAAGAAGCACAGCGACAGTTCCAGCTGAAGCTCAAAGACAAGGTTCACTTTTTTTACTTTTAGAGAAGCTGAAGAAACAAACATGAACTTTTGAGGGGGGAAATGACGTTATTTCCTTTTTATATGAGCTTCTACTGATGTTTTCCAATACTTTCATTCCAGTCTTGTCTCTTTATATCCTCTTTTGCCACGTAAGCCCATGATGTGGAGAAAAAATGGCCAGATCAGCAGTGTTAACGCTCAGTTAACGTTTTGGATCGGAATGACTAACGGAAGACACTTTCGAGGAGTTTTTTTTGCGTTTTCTTGATTCAAGGACGTGGTTGATAGCGAGGTACACTTTCAGGGACCCAAATGAGGGTTTACTCATATAAGGGAGACTAAATCCATGAAAAACAATAATTACACTGACACCATCGCACCGTGTTTTCTACCAAACTCCAATTTTATGTTTTTTTTTTTTTTATATAACAAAAATACTAGAGATAAATGCATTGCATTGCTGTTAATATAATATTGTTTTCTTATATCTTGATTAAATTTGTCAAAAAAATATCTTGATAATCGTGGTTTGATTCTTTGATTTTTTTTGTTAGATAAAAAATTTTATGATTACTTATGTAATGTCATATCCAAACACTTCAATTTATGTAAGTACTTTTTAGTGTACATATCCAAACATAAAGAGTTTATCGAGTATAAGTACTTATGATATAAGCTTTAATATTATAAGCCATAATGCTATAAGCATCTATATAAATTGTTTATCCAAACGGGCCTTAGCATGCACAAATCACAAATTTGTGTACTCACAAGTTGTTTTATTATGGACAACTATCGGTTATTGTTGAATTTTGCTCTTCGCCTGCACATTTTGCTCGCGCTCTGCAACTGTTCCAAATATACCCTTGCGTTAGTTAACTAACGCACGTGTAAAACTATGCGCTAGTTAACTAACGCTGCGTCAATTAAGTTGCGCAAGTGTTAAACACTGCGTTAGTTAACGCACACATAGTGTTAACACATGTGCGAGTTAACTCACGCTCTACTAATATGTCAGTACAACAATAAATGATGTAGTGATATGCATTGAATGCAAATTGTGTCATCAAAGACCCGTAACCTTAAGATGCTCGTAATTGATCCGAATTATGCCAGTTTAACAAGATTATTGGATAATACGACACAATCGATCAAAATTACGCAAAAACATCATTTTTTTTCACAATCACATAATCACACATAACGATCCAAGCGGTCCAAATTACACAAATTCGCTAGTAATGACCCATAATCACTTAAACACACTTAATGACACGTAAACGATCCAAATTACACAAATTTGTACATAAATTTATAAAATTAAATAATCTCACATAAACGGTCAAAATTACCCAAATTCATCGTTAAATTACACAAACACAAATTCATTAAAATTCAACAATACGGACACAAATTCGGAAAATATTACACTGTTACACTTAAATAATGATTACACTTCAACGGATCGGACAAAAAGATACAAAGTGTTATTCTCAACCATTACCCTAAATATGAAATCAACGTCACTATCATCTTTGAGAAGTTGTGGATAATACACAGTCTTCTAGAAGTCCTCTTCCTTATCCTCCCTCAAGTCTAGGTCTGGCACATTTACTATGACAAGATGTGTTATATGATTTGAACCAATTCGAATAAAGAAGGCGTCAAGTTTTGCCTTCAACTCATCCAACTTGTCTGTGGGATTTACATTCAACCAAGCCCTTTTTTCACATCTACATAATGAACTTCAAGTATAACCAGATCTTGTGCATCCTCAGACATGTTTCACTTCACAAAAATATAATGAAAAACAAATATGAGAGAAATGAGATAAAATAAGTAGTTGAATAATTATTGACAAAGTAAGTAATGCGAGCAATAATTGGTGTGACATAACCGGCCACAAAAAAAATAATTTATTTCATTTAATATATATAATATTAGTTACATATTGGCCACAAATATCCAAATTACATAACCGGCCACCAAAAAATACGTCGAGGTGTAATACCACAAAAAAATAAGACGAACACCGACCGACCTATAAGTGTCCTAACCTACAATAACCTATCTAAGAGGTCTAGTAACATTCCTAAATTTTCGTCTTCTTCCATGTCTTCCGTCCATTCAAATTCTTGTTCCTTTTTTTGCGGAGTGGGAGTATCATCACAAACAATTGGATTGTGCTCATTTGTTGGTTTCTTTGGCGGCTTCGGCTCCTTGAACATTGAGTTGTTCTATGATCCTAATTTCAGTGTTAATAATTTTGCTTGTTATCAGAAGTTTTTTTGCCAAGTTATGTTGCTTCATATGCATATGTATGAATATACATGCAATATATTTGAATTTCTAAATTTGATAGGTTCATACAATCTCTGTGGCCTTAGGATCCATGTTACAATCCCCAAATTCACTATCCCCTGACCCGTCCTCGATCTTGCCTTGCCGAGGATCTCGAGTTTGACTACAATGAGGCCAAACACTGACGTCGTAACCAGGACACGCCTAATCCCATGCTTTATAATAGTTGGCTATACCATTAGTTTGTTTGGTTTGTAAATTTGTATCAAGCTTAGTAAGCTTTAGCTTGAGGGGGCGTGTTAGGGGTTTATACCAATATTTTAAAAATCGGACTGGACCGGCCGTTTCAACTGGTTAGACCGTGAACCGGACCAAAATCCAGACCGGAAAACCTTACAAAACCGTTAGTCACGAGAACCGTAGAAAAACCAGGAAAACCGCCGTGAACCGGCTAAAACCGGGAAAACCGGCGATCCGGACACGGTTCATGGATACCAGACGGTCTTGAGATTTCATGTTTTTTCTTTTATTTTTTTTAACAAAATCTCAAGATTCAAGTCATGAATCAGATAAGAGAGATTAGATAAAGGAGAAGAGAACATAGTAGAATGAAGATTGAACCAAAAATAAGAAGAAATATATTGAAGCAAATGAGAGTGATAAGTGGGTGAAGAAGAAAAGGATGCAGAACGTGAGGATGGAGAAAGTGAAGTCTGGAAAAGAAAGAATGGACAACGGCGACTGGTTCATTTTAGGTTTAGGTTTCTATCTATCAATAACAACTTAACAAGTATTATTTGGGCTTCTTAATTACGCTTCTCTACTATTGGGCATAATGTAAAAAAAAGGTTGTAGTCTTGTTTAATTTTAAATTAATTTTTTTTGACAAAAACTTTACATTGTTACTTACAAATTATATAATTTATGTTACTTATTTATTATCCGGTTCACTAGCGGTTGAACTATTGAGTAATGTTTTTTCGTTTTTGTTTCTCAAATGCACCATGAATTTTAGGGGAGGTGTTAGATAATAAAATATCGGACTTAAGCTATTGGGCCTATATGTTTCTATGTTAATAAAGTCTTTTAGGTTTCACTGTATATTCTCTTGTAACTTTTTGATAAGTTATGCCATTGTAATATTATGAAGGGAAATTCTATGGTGAAGTCATGATAATGACTTTTTTAGTGAAGTTAAATTTACTATATCATATATATAATGCAACAATACTGTATTGTGAAAAAAAAAAATACTAATATACAAGATTTTGTAGCCATTAACCACCAAACCAACGCTATAAGTACCTTAATTTTCTTAAGTAACTCATAGCCTGTCATCCCTGGCATGCAATGGTCTCTGATGACTAAATTTACTTTGGAACCCTACAAAAACCACAAATAGTCACTTGTTAGCAAGTGAGAAATGACTTGTACGAAAAGAAGGAAAAAATAAAGTAAGGAAAAGGAAATCAGGTGCATTAAAAAAACAACCATAAGATGATGTTGAGGCTATTCTGCCACTGCTTCTCCTACTATGCCAGTAATTTACTCTAAACTCTAAATTATTTTCTTAATCTTACATGAATTTAATTTAATTGAGACTTTATGATAAAGTTTAGTCTTAGATTAGTCCTCAAACAGAACACTAGCTGAAATGACATCAAACCGTTATATTATTGACTAAATAAAATAGTTAAATAAAATAACTTTTTCAAAAAAGTCAATTTCGTGATTGCACCATAGAAGTGCCCTATTATGAAACCCTAGCCATCTCTCCTTTTTTATTCTCTCTTTTCTATGAAACCCAATGTTTATTAACATTTATATCTAGCTTCTAAGAGTTTTGTTCTTTGATATCAGTTGTGCTCTTTGTTGAAATTTAAATCAACCTTGCCAGCAGCAATGGTCCTCGTCTTCTCTTTCACACGAGGAATCAGAATCGGTAAACTCAACTCATCTCCTTTTGCATTTTTATTTATTTTTTGATTCTTGATTGTCTTTGTTTAATATTGGGAAACTGAAATTCAAAGTATATTTGCAGAAAATGGGAGAGGTAAATGGCAGTATAGACCGGGCCGTGATGGCATACCTACTTCGGCAAGTTTTTCTTGAAATTCTCTTGATACACGCTTAGTTTCTATGTGCATATTTGATTTCTTTAATATATCAATCTCTAAACATGCAGGTTATGGTGGACCCGGCCAAGAAAAAGTTATGGTTTGCTTTCGCTACTGCCTTTACAATGGCCCGGAGGGCTCCAAAAGAGGTTTTAGCTTTAGACGAGTTGAAGGTTGCTGTTCTGGCTGCCTTTCAAGAGGCTCGAAATGCTCGAGACGAGGCTATAGCTTTACAGAAGAAGGAAGAGTTGGAGGCTGATAAGACTTTGCCTACCGATATGGTCCCAGGAGCTGATGAAAGAAGAAGGAAAAAGAATGGGATGAGGAAAAGAAAGAGAGAGAAGAGGGAAGAGGTGGAGGCTGATAGGGCTGTGCTTGCTGATACGAGCCCAAGTGATGATGAAAGAAGAGGGAAAAAGAATGAGATGACCGAGAGAAAGAGAAAAAAGCTCAATTATTAATGTTGGAGCAGTTATTGAAGTACTCAATTATAGGTTTGAAATTTATGTGTTAGTGGGTTATTTATGTGTTCGTACGTAGCTTATGTTGTTGGCTAAAAGAGAATCGTATTGCAGAAGGTTGGACTAATTTATGCATGTTTGTTATTGTGTACCTGCTTATATTGTTAGCTACAAGAGAATTGTATTGTAGGACTAATTTATGCATGTTTGTTATTGTGGGTCTGCATATGTTGTTGGCCAGAATAAAATTGTATCGTAGAAGGAATAATGTATGCATCTTTTTATTGTGGGTCTGCTGAGAAGAGAGAAGAGAGAAGAGAGTTGTATTATCTTTCCTAGGAGGAAGAAGAGTTGTATTATAGGACTAATTTATGCATGTTTGTTATTGTGGGTCTGCTTATGTTGTTGGCCATATGAGAGAAGTGAGTTGTAGTTTTTTTTAGAGGAGAGAAGTGAGTTGTATTGTAGGACTAATTTTATGCATGTTTGTTTGTCTACAACAGAAATCAAGAACGTCAGAATAGTCATTTCACACAATGAGCCCACAAAGCAAATGAACATGTTTTCTTTCCATATATTTAAGGGAAATGTTAACCAGTGTCCAGGGTACTGGTTAAGGCCTTTAAATGGTAACTTGTCATGAAAATGTGTAATCAATGTATCGGAAATTGAAATCTTTGACTTTTTTATAAAATTATTTCTTCTTTTAGAATCCTTAAAGAGTATCTTGAGGGTACTCGTTAACAAAATTCATTTTTTAGTTATCCCATTTATAGGACTTTTAATACAATGACATGTGATTATCTATAAATTCAGTTGGGACTGACTGACTAGTTATGGTGGTGTAGCAAAGTGGAATCAATTTAAAGGACAAATTTTACTTTTGTAATATGGTGGTCTTTCTCAGGTACATTTTTCTTTTTTGACCTATTTTTTCTCAGTTACATGTAGAAAGCTCTTCTCTCAACAAAAAAAAACGCTCACCCCAACCAAAATGTCGAAAATACCTCTGTGAGTTAACTCACGTTGGTGTATAACCTAACGTGACTTAGAGTGTGTTTGTTTCAAGTTATATTTGTTGATTCATGGGAATAAAATGATAGGAGGAATATATATGCATATGTTTCTTACAAGTTTACTAAAGTTTACTCTCGGGTATAAAATGTTTCTGTGAATAGAAAAATTTTCCCAAGGAAAAGGGTGGGAATAAAGTTCCCATGAAGATGGGAATAAATTCATAAGTAGTTACCTATTATAATCCATATTTTTATGATTCCCAGAATATTATAAAGTTAACCAAACATATTTTTCCTAAATACCTTAGAATAAAATTATCATCTTTATATTCCAAAGAATGTTATTCCTAAAAATAAATTTGATAAACTTGAAACAAACACACACTAAATTTACCCTGAAATACAACCTACCGCATAAGTTAGGTGCTAAACATTCCATTTTGCAATCTCTCTTTTTGGCTCATGTAATAACCCATCATGCCATTCACTGAACTTATATTTCATCCATATTATAATCAATATTTGTTTTTATTGATTCATGTTCATGTTCTTTCTTAAAATCTTCAACATTAAATTCATGTTCATCAATCAATTTCAACCTTAGATTCATGTTCATCAATCAATTTCAACTCTTTCTCGTCATTCCCATGGTCTTTATTCCTTCGATCATGGATTTTTAGACGTCATCGAAACCTTGATTGTTGCTACCTTGTTACAACGGCCTATCATGTTGCCATAAGGAATCCAATCTCCTCTAAAACCAGTGTTGCTTGAAAATTCAACAACACTTAAACCAAATTCCAAAACTACCATTGTCGAAATTTTCAAGTAATCGAAGGAAAGAAGAAAAAATAATTGATGTTTGAAAAGAATCTTCAGTTGAGTAATGGAATTAAATTCTTAAGGAATGTACAATACTTTAGAAGAAGAAGAATTGGTTTTTCCTGGGTTTTGTCATGTTCGGTAAATAATGGGTTTTGTCAAAATATCACTGCGTGAGTTAACTCACGCAGATGTATACCCAACGTGACTCACGCCGTTGGGTTATACATCTGCATCACACACGAGTATTTTGGAAGAGAGCATTTTTTGTTGGGAGAAGAGCAATTTCCTTACATGTAACTATGAAATTTATGAGTCATAGAGATATTCATTCACACCATGCATTCTGATGTTTTAGGTGTTGATAATTTTTTCATACCCATTTTTATTTGAGCCATTTTCTTTTCATTATCATAAACCTCCTTTTCAATAACACAATTTTTCTTTAATTGATTCATGTTCATGTGAATAAAAATCCACGTGGCAATGCCCAGTCATTTGGTATGCACATGTGGCGTCAGCACCGTTAAAGAGGAGTTAACAGCAGAGACCAATTCCATAAATAGAGAATTTTGGAGGACTAAAAATCTATAAAAAAATTTAAAAGGACTAAAATTAACATTTGGTATATTTAAGGGAACCAAAATCATAATTAACCCTTAAAAATAAAAGGCACTAACATGGAACCAAATGCTTCCAACTCACTTGAGAAGCAACATAAACAAGCAAAAAAACACATGTTGATGGCTTTCTTGGTGTCAGCATACTCGAATCCATTCATGTGGCCAAGAAGAAAGGGGACAAAAGAATCCACCAGCAAAAAAAATCACACCCTCTAGTCCACGCCGCGCACTCCCAAAAGCAGCAAAACACAGTATAATAGCACCAACAATAATTGATAGGCACTCATAGTAAAAGATGGAAAATAATCCATCTTCCAATTGCCCATGCATTCACAAGAACTTGTGTTCCTGCTGGTATTGTGCATTCTTAAGGTTTCTTTAATCACTTCTTTTAGAAATTTCAATTCTTGAAGATCCACTTCATCAACATATCCTGTTCCACTAAAAACCTGTCTAACTTCTTCTTGAGCCCTAATCAGTACTCTTGGGTTTCTCAGCAATTCTGAGAAAGCCCGCCCATTCCAAAGTTGTAGATGATGTCTCACTTCCACCAATAAGCATATCCTGCACCATGATAGTGAGATCTCATGAAGAAAGATTCAAATAATATAATTCCATTGGGATTGAAAATTCAAGATTATTTGAAAATACAGATTACCTCTGTCTAGAATACTTCATTGTCTTGCACATTATTCTTAGATTAGAAAACCAATTAAAGGAAAATGTAACTTGAAACATAGTAAGTTTTATATCTCAAAAGTTTAAAACTTTATCTTTTCAATTCTATTTTTAGCTTTTTAACTTGTGCCCTAAGAAAAGTTAGGATGACCCTGAAATATTGATTACATTTTTCAAATATTATCTTTATTCATTGAAGTAGTTTCAACTTGCAATTATGTGATACTAGCTAGATTAATAATAAACGATAGTACAAAATGAAAATTTAGTCATAACATAGTATTTTTGCTTTGAAAATTTGTAGGAGTGATCATTTTTTAGACCAAGGTAGTTATGTAACCTACAAAATATCCTTATAAAAATATTAATTAATTAACCTGGATAATGGCTTTAATATTGTTGATTGTCAAATGAAATCCAATCGGGTTAGGAGAGCCATCGTCTTTGAGATTCAAAAGATAGGACAGTAGACTTCCATCTCCATCAGCCAACATATATATATTGAAACTATTACAATATTCATTATAGACTTTTTTTTTGTGTTTTAGGTTCATGTAGGTTGTGAAATGAACATAATCTAATGCTATTGCAATGTTGTTTGAACAGTAGAAAGGGCTATGGTCCTACAATGATACTTTCTTTCCACACTCTTGTGCTTAACGTTGATTGAATTTTACTCTGAAGGTCTGTTTGGAGTTTAGAAGGGGAGGACTTCAGAAAAAATGAAGTGGAATGAATGAATGCTTTCTTTAGTTGGGAAGGGATTTCAGAGACTCATTATTCTTTATAAAGCATAATCTCCCAAATTTGAGTTAGAACATTCATCAAGATCGGAAAATTATTAAAATGAAATTTATGAATTTTTTTAGCTTTGAATATCATTAGACTATTGTAAAAATATAAGGATAAAAATATAAATTAGTTATAAAATTCCTTCCCTTGCGAACCTATCACATATGTAATTAAAGTTTTTCTCCTCCATTCTACCAAAAAATAAAATTATCCTCCACTCTTTTAACCAAACTTATATATAATTAAAATTTCTCCCCTTACATTGTTAAAATCCTCCCCTCTCTTTAATCAAAATAAACCCTTCGGCTCAATTTTGAAGTTTAAATGGGAGGACTTTGGAAGGATGGGAGTAAAAGAAAAAATAGATAAAAACTTCCACCTATTTTGAGAATGTTTTTGTTACGAATGATAAATGATTGTTTATGATTAATGTATTTTAAATAATGAGAGTACAAAACCGTCTAAAATCCTCCTTCAATTCAATTTGTGAGCTCCCCAAAATTCTCCCGTCTCAAAGCTCTTTTCATTCTTTCTACTCCATGCTTCCTTCTTATCAACATGCTTCCCTCACTTCTGAAACTCTCAAACACAGTGTCTGACACTTCTCGAATATGATTACTTCAAGTGCAAGAAACCTATAAAAAAAATTGTCTCAACTTATTAATAATGTGTTTATGATTACACTAGTTATTAGTGTCTCAACTAATTATTAATAATAAAACACATTTTCATATCTTTTTAATGGGAGGGTTAAGATTATACAACATAAAATGTGTAGTTATTAGTCTTTCTTTGTAGGATAATTTAGTTGACATGTGCTGTTAGGTTTTTGGTGATGTGTGGAGCTTGCTGTTGAATTTTATGCCTCGAAAGGATCCACTCCCGTGGAAAACTCTTCAGTGTGATTGAATTCCAACCCTTAACAACACTCTTCTGTTTTTCAAATCTTTGGTGTGAAAATTATGTTTTATTGCTTTTATTGGTTGATTGTGTGAAAATTATGCTTTTATTATTTGATTAAGGACGATAGATTAATTTTGTTCAAATTAAAGTAATGGAAAAAAGAACATCATGGTGCAATGGAGAACACAGAAAAACAACCATCTTAAATATATCATAATAAATATTCGACCCCATCAACCTTGTCACTATCATATGGTGGTGTTATGTCTTATTTCTTCTTCACTCATTCTAAAGTCCTCTACAATAAGATTTTATGATTGCTCTAGATCAGAGGGCTTAGGAAGGAGAGAAAGTGAAAATACGACATATATATTGAAATCAATGCGAGAATTAGGGTTCTTTGAACACACATCTTCAAACTAGATATGCTTTGGAAAATAGAACTTCTATAGATACGAACAAACTTTTGAACTACTAATAATATCATAAAAAAGAGAAGTGATGAAAAAAGAAGAATAAAACATCAAAAAACACTAACTGCGAAATAAGAAGAACACTTGAACGAAAAAGTAATTGAGATTTAACAGGACAAAACAATAAAACAAGACATTTGAATATGAAAAAGAACTCAAAAGCAAACATTAGCAGTGAAATATTTCCTCTCCTTACTACTTCATCAGATTGCAAGAGAAGACAAGGGAGTATGGTTTATACTTCACCGACGCTCTCTTGAGATGTTATTTGAAAAATATAAGGCAGTGTTTCAAAGGATGAATTAAGTGTTACTTATATATATGGATGGAACGTCTGTCTACAATTGGATTAAAAATGAATGAGAATTTGTGACCGTTCGATCTCCACTTCTCTCCTAAAACACAATCTGGACCATTAAAAAGTATGACTATCCGAGTGAAATTATTCTCTCACCAAAAGCAATTGGCCATGTGTCTTTAGTACTATGCCCACTGCACACTAATATGTAACGTAACTGACACACTCCAAGTCCAACAACTTTCGCATTTTGTTGTTTTTATTCACATTACAAGTACTCAAATTCATTACAAGTTACAACCGTTCACCAAATCCAAGTGACTACTCAAATTTTTGATAATGTTTTTCTAAGATAATTGGGAGGAGTAGTGTTATATTGACATGAGGACAAAAGCAAAACAACTTCATTGTAATCTCTTAACCTTCATTGTAATCTCTTTGATAATGTTATATCTAAGATAATGTTTTTCTAAGATAATTTGGGTCTTTGGAATTTTTTAAAGCAATGTTATGAGGTTAGATAAGTACATTATTACACAAATTAAATATCAAAAGCAAAAGAAAAAGATGTCAATGCATAAACAAACAAAACAAATAAGAGTCCAACAACAAATTTTGTTCATAATAATTGAAAAAAGGACATTGTTTTATGAGTAGTGCTGCAATGCAGTTAACAGAAAACCAGAGTCTTAAAAGATATCAGAACAAATAATCAACCACATATAACACATTCTCATGGATATAAACGCTCCAGCACAGAGAAGAAATGCTTCCGTC
Source organism: Medicago truncatula (assembly GCF_003473485.1). Classification (NCBI taxonomy): domain Eukaryota; kingdom Viridiplantae; phylum Streptophyta; class Magnoliopsida; order Fabales; family Fabaceae; genus Medicago; species Medicago truncatula. Next base: position 5,004,370 of record NC_053049.1, read on the forward strand.
AATATCGAATAAAAGATCAGTAAATGTACATCTTTGCAACTGTTGAATTTCAAGCATGTTTGAATGTTAAAACATGTTACCCCATGAAAAAACAAGATCCACAGACTGATTCCAGTATTTGAGAGTTCTTCAACATTCATCACAATCTTCTTTATTACTATCATCAACAAACTAATACTCACTCTTCCTATGGTAATTGTTCACGAAGTTTCTTGCAGCCTATACATTGTGATTTCCTGCTGCTTGAAGTATCGTCTGTCCTCTTCATCAACCAACACAAGATTCAAAAAGTACTTCACGCTGAATTTGTTATTAATGTTGTGATGAGTCGGCGTCAGCTCGTAGGGACTGAGGAACAGTCTGATTGGTATTGACTCACCTGGAAAAGTAATCAAGCATTAGTCAGTGCGTTTATGGGCACATATGAAGTAGTTTTTACTTCAGGGTTAACACGCGAATGATAGTGTTAACAGTTATTTTTATTTAATGTGTACACAGTCCATGAAAAAAGGAACTGCTAACGTTGAGCTGTACACAGAACATATATTAAAAGGTGAAATTTATTTTATGTAATTAACATCTGTTGTAGAAAAGTTCTGTGAGAGATTGGTTTTGCCAATTGCAAGACTACATAAGCCTAACGTGTTTTATTGTTGAGCCATGTCATAATAGATTTGACAATTTTAGTTATCTACCCCAATCACCTAAATTACTTTCTTTTATCTAGGCTTGGGAGCAACTATATAATGTTAAACTGATTTTAATCATATTTGCTTTGTTAATCGCAAACCTGGGTTGTTGCATAAACTTTCTGTCTTAGTTTGTTTATTCATCCAATTTAAAGGTTAACCTACCTCTTACGGGAGCACCATCCATCAACTCGAATTTAGCCAGTGTTTCTGTCTCCACATGGGTGTTGGTCCCTGATCCTGTTGACTCTCGGCGTCTAATCTCAAGATCCATGTTTTTTATCTTGATTCTGACAAGTAAAAAGTAAATCTTGCCAATGATAACATCTTTCAGATGATACCTGAAAAGTTGAAATTCTCGATAAGTATTTACAAATCTCTTGTCCTTTAACCTAAAAATTATAAATAAGTTGATGAGAAGAATGTTCTCTTCAAATATAAGGCCTGTACAGCGTTAGGGTTTCACAAAAATATCTTTGGTGCACATGCCTGCCTAATTACCTAGGATTGTTACTTGTTTATAGTAAACTAAGTAAAGGTGATCTGGAAGTTGGGGTAAGAAATTTACAGGCCAATATAACCAAACAAGATAAAGCAACAAGTAAATTTCATATTTCAAGCTTTAAGCAGAAAAAAGGGAGGATACAATTACGAGCTAGTAGTAATAAAAGTTATAAAACCAAGACAAAAATTGGGCAAAACTCCAGTCAAATGGCCAATCAAAACAGTCAACTTACTTGCTTTTGTTATATTCAAATTCAATGTGCAGACAATCTTCTATTCCAACTTCCATCTGTGCAAGGTATAACATTGTTAAATACATAAGGAAGAATTAAAAGCAGCTAACAAGAGTTATGAGGAAAAGCACAAGGAAATAACTACATGTGCCAGCAGATACTTAATGCAGGCACATCTTATTGAGCTCACCTTAATGCTGTTATTAATCTGCGGAAGTGGTGAATAGTTACGAACCTGACAAATGATGATAAAAATAAAATTAATCAAGTGATGAAATAGATAGAATCAAAAACCTTATCAATGTAATTACATATACAGATATGCAAGTAGTTTTTGTGAGTGGGGATAGTGTAGTCATGGTGAAAGCAAGGTTAGAATCCCCCTAGACTCAACTCGTTAGAGTTTACATGTAGACTCATACGAGTTTATTTAAAACAAATCTACACATAATTTAATACCGTGTAGTAAGTTGGATGATACATGATTTAATACTGTATACTAAGATAGATGAGATGACAAATAATTTACTACTATGTAGTAAGATGACTTAGACCAGACCACAGAAAATATAACAAGTTCAAAAGAATGACGAACCGGGCTTCCCGCATCGGAGCTGGAGTAAGCTGGATTGAGATAGGTCTCAGCTTATTATTAGAGTCAGGTTCAGTTATCTCGTTGGTCTGTTGGGTTATAACAAACTTGTGTTTGTTCATGTATTCTAGTTCATGATTTAAATTATGTTGGGACCTGGGAGCTATGGGATTGTGACTTCATCAAGTATCCTTCACCTCCATTGCAGATGGGTTCACATTCGGCGGTTAGATGACTCCATAGGTTGTGCACTGGAAGTCTTAGTTTGTGCACTGGAAGTAGAGGTTTTGTGCACTGGAAGTCTGAAAGCCAAGGTTTTGTGCACTATGAAGCCTTTACCAATGAGCTGTAGCAATTACAGTTTTTTTTTTTAATACACTTAACTACTGTCATTTTCAAAATGTTGAATGGAAATAACCATTATGTTCGGCACACATTCAATTAACCTCAAACTCAAAGTTCTATACGAGGCTACCTGAGTTTACACATGAATGACTTTGTAAGTGAGTTAACACGGTTCTGACGTGAGTACAAGATTACATTCTACAAGTCAACTAGAGAGTTTAACAACCCCATGGTTGAAAGTATAGGAGTGTCAATTGGAAAAATAGTATTGGTGTGACATGACCATATAAACTTCTTTTTTGGGTGTGGGGGATACTAGACTCATGTACAAGTTTCAGTCTTCAGTTTCACAGCTACATCCAACATATTTTTATCCCCAAAATGCACTAATATGATAAAATAACATTCAACTTGATATCTCAGATAAATAAATCACAAATTGTATTTCACTGATAAAGAACGTACCACAAAATCCTGGTACTCAATTATGCTTCCTGCGTAACCACGATTAATGGTCACTTTCAACACATACCTGGAAATTGCAAATACTTAAAAACATCGCATGATATCATCATATTAAAGCTCTCCATCCTGTTATTTGCAAAGCAAATAATCCAGAAAGACAGCAAAAGCACATAAAGAAAACTTAAATTGAGACACATGCATCTTCCAAGATATGATACCTAAGCCTCACATTCACCCCGTTGTATGTCTCATATGGCATTTCAACAGTTGAGAATTCAAATGGATATGTTTTCCTTTCATAGATTTCTCCAGGAACATCTAGTTCTCGTACTGCAAAAGACAGCAAAATGAAATTTAGTAATCGGCTGTAAGTAATTCATCATCATTCAATGAAAGGCTAGCTACAATTCTGTAGAATATGGAAGAGACAGAATACTCAATTACCAAGGGAAGTAAAGTCATAAAAATTTCCTCTGTCAAAATACATCTCTGCACAGTGAAATGAAATTCAAAATGAACTTTATATCAGTAAACGGTAATAAAGTAATATGGGATTAAAAAAAATCATAAACAGGAGAAAATATTTAAGCACAAGCGGAATAAAAGCTGCATATATTATACTAGTGATGAATGTATAATCTATTCAGTTTGCTAGTCATTACCAAAGAATAATTTAACAGGGGAGGGAGGAGTGAAAGAACAATTTCTTAAACATTTTTGACAAAACTGAGATGGAAGGATCACAGTAGGGTAACTCATCTTTCTTGTATATATAAGAAGTAATTCATGATTAACAGTAATGTCAACTTTAAAACTTGAAGAATTAGGACTGAAAGCTTTTAGAAATATGAGGATCATTTTACGTTTTATCCCGAGTCAAATGTACTAAGCAGAAAAACAACTATCCAGCTGACTATCACACCGGATAAAAATATAAAAGTATAGAATCAAGTTGGAATATCTCGCCTGAATAGCAATTCTAAAAAGAAAATGAAGAATAAAAAGCTTGAAGCAGCATACACACTCAATGCAAAGAAAAGAAATAAATTAAAAAGTGGAAGGATTACTAGTACAAACCTATCTGTCCAAGGAGCTCAACTTTTATGCCATTGTGGTCAATCTTCTTCCCTTGCATTGGTTCTATTGTAATCTAAACATGGCAGCAAATACATAATTAGTCAATGCAGGAAGACCCGCTGGAAAATATATCGAAAGTCATTGCACTTGCATTGGTTATATTGTAATCTAAACATGGCAGCAAATACATAAATAGTCAATGCAGGAATGCCCGCTGGAAAATATATCAAAAGTCATTGCAACAATAACATCATGAGTTTCAGATAAACTAAAATATAATATTATTTAGATAAACAACTAATATACCTTTCCAGCAATGTTTTCTTGACTGTGGAAAAGAGGGACTGTAACTGTTTGACCATTTTCTTTTTTAAACGGAACCTTGAAAAATGGCAAAAAGAATGTCAACCAAAACGAGTTATAGTCAGTAAAACTAATATCATAACTCGTGAAAGATTCAATGTCATTAATAGTGCAAAGATAAATATCAAACTATGTTAAAATTTCCCTACTTGCAAGGAAAATGTGAGGACAATGTGAAATAAGAAATTTTGAACATGTTTAAGTGAAGAAAATAGTGAGCAATATGATATTTATATACAGGATTAATATAAACATCCAATGATACAATAAATTATTAAATATTCCCCTCAAGCTGGAGAGTGGAGACAAAAAATTATTCAGTTTGTTATAACAACAACCAAGCCTTATCCCACTAAGTGGGATTCAGTTTGTTATAAGATATAAGAAATTCTTATGTCAACTGAACTGATGGCAGCTGGAGAGACAAAACAGCCGAGACTTGCCATGACAGAATAAAATGCAGAGCTAAAGTTCAGCAAAGGGTGTGACAATTTAACAAGAAATCTACTCACAAATAAAATGGCAATCAATCTCAATGAGCTTAGTTTGTTCATGGAAGTTGGATTGGATGCAATGTCAGTATTTGACTGATTATAACAAAAACAAACAAGTCTCAATGCTCAATAGTAATCTAACAAATTTATTTATACTCTTCAATGAGGAGTCTCGGCCATATGAGTTCACATGTGGCGAGAGTCAAAGACTCATAGCTGGATATTTTGCTACAAACATCAATCAAAGGAAATCGGTATTTAGCTCCTCTATGGTAGGAAGGATGGGGATTGGTTAGAGCTTGATTTCAGACATTTTCAAAATACTTATGTAGGCCATGAAGAACAAAAAAGATGCACATTTGATCTATCTTATCTATAACCTTTTGAAGATCACTATCGGTTAGAGTGGTCTTCATTTGTTGAATAGGTGAGTGAGCTTTGTTTAAATAGGAAACTAAATCATGATCTTCAATTTGAAGAGTTGCCAAATTATTAACGGAATCAGAGATTCTGAATGTCATTAACATAAACACTCTTGGCCTTCTTCCAAATCTCATAACAAGAAATATAGGAGTGGAAGTGAACTAGAAGTGACGGGTCAATTGATTGTCAAAGTAATAATGCTAATTACCAGTATTTTCCAAAATGAATTGGAGACACTTTCAACTTAGGGTGTCAAATGATCATAAATTCCTTGACCAAGATACCAAAATTTGACAGCGAAGTACCAGTCCAAATAATTTCTTCTATTAAATTTTTCAGAGGTAATAGATGGAGTTCCTGAAAAGGAATATGAAATGCGACTTTTCTGGTTCTAATCAAATTTTTCAAATGATTCCATGAGGTAGAAATGAACCTCAATATGCTTGAGAAATTAAATTACTTCCTCCGGTCCTATTTATAAGAAAAATTTAACTTTTTAAATTCATTAAGTAATTGATGTATCTTGTCTAGAATATAGACTAAATACATCATTTATGCAATGAATCAAAAAAGTCAAATGTTTCTTATAAATAGGAGCGAAGAGAGTATTATTTATATGATATGTCGAATTCTCTTTCTGCCTGAAAAGTAAAACTTCAATTTCCAACACTCTATCAACTCTCACTACTACTAACATCAACCTCAACATTAACAATACAAAATGCAATTGCCACAATATGATGTGAGTATATACTACAATTTCATAAAATGTATATGAAAGTCTGCTCACCTGCTTCCGGTTTTTTCCATCGTTAAACGAAATCAGGACATTACATGCAGGCTTGAAAGCTCCAAGAAGATAATTCTATGAGCACAGAATCAAATGAATCAAGGTTAGAATTGAAAAACAACAAACACAGAACCAAAATACAAAAACCCAATTAAACAAAACTCACCATACTGTTCAAAATTCAATCTTCTACTATCTACCTCAAAGCACCTGTTGAAAAACAGAAATTTTCGAATTATAACAAAATCAAGATCTTCAACCACAAAATATTGAAATCAAGATCATTGGGTATCTAAAATCAAACTCAAAATCAAATTTTTCCTAAAGTATGAAAAGATCATGATTATCCCCTCAAAAACCCTAAAAAAACGAAATTGGAGTGATACCGTGTAGAGTGCGATCACGACGATGAGTTTTGAAAGTGCGAATCAATGAAAGGAATTGAGAAAATGAGTAAAGGGATCTAAGAAAAGCATAATTTGAAGTGAATCTAAAGCTGAATGAGTAAACACATCGATCGGAGGAAGAAGGAAGGAGTAGAGTGGTTGTTTCTTCTTCTTCTCTTTCTTTCTCCTGAATTTTCAATGCTTAAACGCTTGTCGTTTAACACAGTCTCGATGCTTTTCTTTTTTTCTTTTCCAAATAAAAAAATAAACTATATTTTTCTCTTGTTTTTACATTTCTTATTGATATTTTTTTTAATAATCTTGTAATTTTTTTTTTAAGGAAATCTTGTATTTTTATCTTTTGTTTTTATATTTTATTGATAATGATAATCTTATTTAATTTATTCAAAAAAATGATAATCTTATTTAAAGTGCGTCGTGTAATAGTGTAATAAATGATGCTTTTTTTTTTTAATCTGACCTTAAATTTTGTTTGTGATCTAACAGAAAAGAACGTATATCATTTAAATTTGCACACACAACTATAAAATCTAGGCTTTTGTGTTTGAATTAGGGTAAAGGTGCATATAAAGCTATGAGTATTGTTAATTTTTTTTGTTACAAAAATTTAGAAGTTAAGGTAAGAGAATAGTATGACAGCTTAAGGCATGAAAGACCTTCAATTTTATGTATAAAAGTATTTGCGTTTATTTCATTTTTTTGTGGTGGCCGGGGTTTGAACTCCGGATCATGTATATATTATACATTGTCCCAACCAACTGAGTTAAGCTGCATTTATTTCAAGGGCACTCGCATAATTCAAACTCGATACCTCTCGAATGGGTTAAGATCCTCTCCATTTATATGTTTCTCCATTTCTTCAATTTGGAGAGATAAAGACACATAAAATTTTGGAGAGATAAAGACACTTAGTGGTAGGACCCACCATCTATTTTTTGTGTCTATCTCGGAAAATACTTGGGTGACATAGAGTTGGGTGACATTGGTGACATTGACCAATCACAATGCCACAATGCTTGTGTTTCTCTCTCTTTCACAAGCATTGTGACATTGTGATTGGTCAATGTCACCAATGTCACCCAACTCTATGTCACCCAAGTGCTACCCGTCTATCTCTCTCCAACTTGCAAAACTCCATTTATTTTGCCAAATGGAAAGGATCTTCACCCCTCTCGAATTCAAGGCATATTTTTGTTAATTATGTTTTGGTGAGTCCAATAATCAAGAGTTTGTTCCGGAGAAAGTTTAGTAATGTCTCGCAGCATGAGTATAAAGACTATTTCTTTTTTTTTTTTGAACAATAAGACTATTTCTTCTTGTATGAGCTAAGAATTGTTTTAGCTAATCACTAGGTTAAGGTTGAAATTATCTGACACTTGGCCATACGAGTCTCTCATAGACAAGTTTTCTACAACAGATTTTAACTACATAAACTAAATTTCACCTTTTAATATGCAATTCTATTTTTCATGGCAATGACACATTGATTTTTATGAGTTGCAATTAAGGTGTTTGATGAAAGACTTGAGGAGAGTGATTTCATCCTCAACTTTGCAACGAATGCAATTAAGGTATGTGATGAAGTGAAACCATACTCAAGTCAATAATCAATTAGTTTTCACTTAAGGAATGTTGTTGCTGTTTACCACATCTTATATGGTTTTATAGTTATGTTGCCTTTTTATTATTTGCTTATTTCAACATTAAGATGGCTGTGACTTGGAGTTGTAGCTTGTAAGTAAAGGGAAGACAGAAATTATGTGTATGGAAATGATCTACCCGACCAGCCCTTTTTCGGGATAATTCTGCAGCCAAATACTCCTTTAGCTAGTTTGCTACTTCACTGATGTAAAAACAAAAGCCGTTCGTATCGCATCAGCTTTATAGGCAGAGTCACTGTCAACAATACTCTTCATAACACCATCTGTGATTAATGATTATCACCAAAAGAACAAACAACTCCTGAGCTGTAAACATCACTTCTTTTTGGGTAAACTTGTTTGATTTCATGTACCTGCAAGGCAGACTACAGTATTTGTAATGAAATATCCAACTTAGTCTCTAAAATTATAGAGCGCTATTAGGTTAATTAGTCCTGAAGTAACAGAATTTTAAAAAGCTTCTAAAACTGAAAACCACCAACCAGTTTAGTCTACACTATACACTGACATTTTGAGTTTTAACTAATACTTATAAGGAGTAATGAAAGTGATGCATAACCATGTGTTAGACAACAATACTGAACAAATGGTTGCCTCCATTAGTAGTAAAGTTTTTGGATATGCCAAAATCAGCCAATTTTTCGTGGAAGCTTTCATTTAATGAAATTTTTGTACATTTCACAACTCTGGATTATTCTTACATCCATTATGCAGATATTCCAGTCCCTATGTCAAAAAAATTCTATGATTAAATTGCAAGAATCAAAAGTTTTAAGGAGAATCTGATATGTTTAGCCCAAAGGTAAGGCCATCAAGGCGGCAATCGCCTTAAACCTAAAAAAAAATTATATAAAAAATTAGTCTGATATTCTATGAAAAATAATAACATATTATCTAAAATTAATATTTTCTTAATAGAGATTAAATCAGTTCTTCAAGATTTTCTATTCATTTCCTTCTTGTTGAAGTAGACTCATCGGTTATTGTTAGCCTAGTAAAAAAGGGTACCACTCTCCAACTTATCTGGGATGACAGGTGCCATTTAATTTGGGAAAGGAGAGTTCTTTTCCACCATGGGAAAGTTGATCATGTCCATTAGATTGAATGAGGAACATATTCATATCATACTCTCTCAACCACTAGATTATTTTTTTATACTATCTTTCATGTCCCCACACACCCATACAACCACCACTAAAACACAAATTCAACAACTACTTTTACCACCACTGCACCACCACACACCACCATGGTTGCTGCCGGAAAACTTGTTAGTGTACCATTTTCAAGGATCAAACAAATTTAGTGTGAGAACATGAAAGAGAGAGGGTGGAAGATAGTGTAAAACATAATTTAGTGTTGAGAGAGTATGATAAGAATGTATTCCTCATTTAATCTAATGGACATGATCAACTTTCCTATGGTGGAAAAGAACTCTCCTTTCCCAAATTAAATGGCACCGCTCACCTGGATGACATCCTTTATTCTTTCAACCTTTAAGATTGGATTGTGCAATTATCTCGTAATTATATTATAGAGAAGATAATAGTTGTGCAAGTAGCCTGCTAAAACAAAGTCAAGTCTCTCCTTCTTCCCACTTGCCAACGCCAGCCTACTAAAAAAATGAGCTCACGGAAATTGGTTATTTATAGACATTTTCAAATTGATTATTAAGAAATCAAAAGGAGACAAACCAAGCAATAACATATGAACTCAACTTCTATGACCTCTTGTCCAATCAGAATCAACCTTTTTCCAAAATCTCAACCTTCATGTTGCAATTTGAAGAACAAAACAAGCAACCACGTCCAAGTAGGAGAGTAAGACCCATAACAGTACACAAGTTGAGTTCAGAAATTATTGGTTTTTATTTTTTATTGTATAACACAGGCAGAATATATTTTTTATTGTGTACACAAGTTGAGATTTAATTCATGTATTAGTTGCAAGAGTAAACAAAAAATGTAACATGAAAATTTGCTAGTGGAAGAGCAAATACAACGCGGTTTGTATCAACAAAAAAGAAGCTGTAAAATTTGCTTTAATGATCATACAGATTGGTCCAAACTTTTTTGGGACCTAAAGCAAATTTATAGATGTTTTAAAACAAAAAAAAAAATATATATATATATATATGTAAGACTTTTATAAAATTAAAATAAATATCACCCCGTCTAAAATTTAAATTATGTGTCAAAGAAGATATGGCTTTAATCTTGACGAGGACTTCATAACTAATTTTTTTTTTAAGCTTTTCTTAACTTATAATTTTGAGGCTTAACTCTAGTTTGGCGCCTTTCGGCCCTAGTAAGTGAACAAAAAGCGGAGAGATTTGTTCTTAAGGGTTTTTGCTAACAAAATGTCTTAACTTATCTTATAAGGAGACTTGTTAGTATAATACATACATCTATAACTTATCTTATTTGTACAATTTTTTATATATAATAAGTCATTGACCGTTGGTGACTTGATTAATGAATTTAAAAATGTTTAAGGTCCAATGATTAAATGTTTTAGATCTAATAAGAGCATACTTGCCTCAACGAAAATACAACGAAAAAAACCACATAAAAAAATACATACTAATACCTCAAATTCGTCCTTAAATTTTAAAAAATCCGTCAAATTCGTCCCTGAATTTTGTGAAATATCTATTTAGTCCTTGAATTTTACAGACGTCTATCAAAATGGTCTCTCCGTCCAAATTAAAGCTCTGTTAGTGATGATGATGTGTCCTCTTGCATGTTGTGTTGTCTTGTACACGTGTCAACAAGGCAGCCACGTGTACAAGGACTAAATTGATGGAAATGGTAAAAATTCGAGATTTAACTTTTCAGTGTAATTTTTCCTGTGTTTCCAATTATACTCCTCTAAACCATGGATCGATTTGAGACTTACTGACATTATTTGAGGACTAATTTGATGTATTTTGCTATAATTTAAGGGCTGATATGATTGATTTTATTTGTAGAGAATGAGTACAAGGAGATATGGAATGAGAGGACCAGTGATTTCAAATGACATGCATAAACAAACACCACTGAGGGGTCCTGCTCCACAAAATCCAACTGTTCCTGGAATTATTAGAGTTCCAAATCCAAATTACGAGTCATCCGCTTCTACTCAACCCCAATACATGGAGTTTATCCCAACTCCAGGATTTCCAAAGCATTGATACTTGTTTAAATTATGCTTTTGGACTAGTTTAATTAATGTTTTTTTGACTTGTTTAGTTTATGTTTTTTTGGATATGTAATCACTTAAGAACATCAAATGATTTGATGACTTGATGGCTATGTAATGTTATTTTTTTGGCTATGTAGTGACTTATAAACATCAAATATATGACTTATGATGGTATACAAATGTCTGTCTTTTACTTTTTACTTTGTTCAACAAATGTATGCACCAAGGATCACAATGATATCTGTTGTGAAAATTCAAGGACCTATTTGATGATATTTTCACTAATTTGAGGATCGATATGATGGATATGCATATAATTCAAGGACCAATTTGATTGAATTTCTTTGACATAAGGGTTTGATTCATTCATTGACAACCTCTTTTCATTACAACATTACATGGACTTGACACAATACAATAGCATTTTAAACAACTCAATCAAACAAAATACTCCTATCAATATCTTAATCAACCTAAGCTCACTTCCTACACAATCAACTTTATCGATCAACCTTGCCTTCCAAACCTCTTCTCTTCCCCTATCATTTGGCTTATCCATCAACCTTGCATTTCTTCCACCCATCATTTCTGAACACCGAATCTTTAACAATGACCACTGATTTTTGAATTTCGAATTGAATAAAAAAAATTAGGGTTTTAAGTTTTTTGAATTGAGGAAGAACATTGACATCAATTCATGGAAGAAATTTGGAGGATTTTGAACTCTAAGTGACAAATTATAACATTAGGGTTTCAAATTTATATATTTAGGGAAGAAAGAGCCGTTAATGAGGAAGAGGAGAAAGAGCCGTTAATGAGAAAGAGGAGAAAGAGCCGTTGGTAATTTTCTGAAAATCCATCAAGCTGGTCCTTAGCAATTTTCTGTAAATCAATCAATTTGGTCCATTTGCGTGGCATCTGACGTGGTAAGCCTTGTAAGAGGTTAACATTACACGTCACCTCCGTTAACAGACCAACTTAACGGAGGGACTGATTTGATTGACATTTTGTAAATTCAGGGACTAAATAGCTATTTCGCAAAATTCAAGAACGAATTTGACCGATTTTTTAAAATTCAAGACGAATTTGAGGTATTAGTCAAAAATACAAGAACAAATCAATACACAGGGAACAAATACAACGAAATACATATCCATACTTCATAAACAAAATAATACATGATGAAAGCACCACAAAAACCAGAAAGTATGAGGAGATAAAAGTCAATTCAAACCCTATCAAACCAAGGATAAGGCCTATCTCGAAGCACTTTTAAAATGTAAAAAAGACCCATAAGATATCTTTAAAAACCATTTTTAAGAGGAGGATTTAATTCTATTCACGAATTGTTCAACACTTAGAATCTTGTCGTCATAGAAGACATCATCATTTCCAAAAGACATGAAAACTTAATATAGATGGAACAAAATTCAATGGAATGGACAATTGCCACCATAACCACGAAAACACTTTATACCTTACTCTTTATATTTGACAATTTCCTAAGAAATAAAGAAAATAACAGTTGGTAGGGATATTGCATATTATATGCAGGAGCTGGGGTTCGAACCCTGGACACTCCACTTCTCCACAATTAAATTGTGTGAGCTCCAGCCACTAGGCTACTTTACCAAAAAAAAAGAAAATAACGTGATTTTGTTAATTATTTTTAGTTATTAATTTTATTTCATTAATTATCGTGAATCTAAAGTGACAATCGTGCATTGAGGTTGTATTTTAAGTTAGTTTTTATCCTTAATTTATTATAGCAAGAGTAAATGTTATTAGCAAATAATTATCTTAATGAGTAGAGGGAATAAATTTGTGAGTGACTTCATTTTGAGCAACAAAAATATCGCATGCAGATAAAGTAACAAGAAGACATTTGAGGTAGTTACATGTAGGATAAATTAGGACAAATGTTAACAAATACTCCCTCCGTTTTAAAATATAAACAAATTTTACTTTTTATTTTCATTCAATTAATGATGTATGTGGTTCATATACATCATTAATTGAATGAAAATAAAAAGTAAAATTTGTTTATATTTTAAAACAGAGAAAGTATCTTTAAGACATATGTTAAGGGATCCAATATAAAGTATTCGTCTTTAAGAGTCTTGCTTTCAACTCTTTAAAAATTTTAAAATTGTCTTTTCAATATAAAATTTCTACTTTTAATATATGTCCTTAAGACACATGTTAACACGACCTTAAATTAAATTAATCACGTTTTGTTCTAGCCGTCGTTATCATATCCATCATCATTAAGAATATCATTAGTTACATTATTTGAGACACAATGGGATATTATACTCCTGCCAAAAAAAGAAGAATACGCAAGCACGTTCCTAACAATGCGTTTTGGAGTGATTTTTAAGAGCACGCTTTGGGTTGAATTAAGGAGACAGGACCCACTGACTCTGCTCACTAATCTTAAGAGAATGTCTTTTGCATTGGTTAGCTAACTAAAGCACATTAATTAATTAATTAAAAATCTTTGTTAAGGTTCTCCAAGAAAAATACAACTTAAATTACCATACTTTTAATTAAAGTAACAATCACTTTCTAGCCCTTTATAATAGGGAGTTTAAATTGTTAGACCTTTTTGCATGCTAAAAGGTATCGTCACCTATTTCCATTATTTTCATTACTTTCTCATAATCAATTGATGATAACTTGGCCTCATATTAACGTTTCTCATAATCAATTGATGATAATAGACATTTGAATTTCCTCAAAGAAAGATTATATTATAATTGAATTTGAGATGTTTAGATAATTTTACTTTGAAAGATGATGTAAGACTTAATTTAGTATGAAAAGAAAAAAAAAAACCACATTCCCTAATTTGAGATGTTTATCAAAAATTAATTTTTACTGGTGAATAACCAAACACACATTCCCTTAAAAAAAAAAAAAAAAACACTTGTTTGGATATGATATGGTATTCCTTTGATCAAATATGATTTTGGTTTCTTTGTATTTGAAATGGCTTTACCTTCAATCTTAATACTCTCCCTGTTATTAATTATAAGTAAATTTGACATTTTAGATTCATTCAATTAATGATGTATGTGGTCCATATTATGAACAACATACATCATTAATTGAATGAACCTAAAGTAAAATTTGCTTATAATTAGAAACGGAGGGAGTATTATTTAGTGCACGAATAACATCGTAAGCAAAACCATAAAATTATTTGATCATGCACCATATCATTTATCACAAGACCAGAAAACATCATCATTAAGGAAAATTTTAAACAAGTCAAGTCACTGATAATTATTAACCGAAGAAAGTTACAAAAAAAATATGATAATCAAACATTAACAATTAGATATTTCCTGCAACTTTGGCTAGAAAATTAATAAAGATCAGATACATTAATCATTGTCTTTGATAATAATGAAATGATTAGAGATCATCATGAATTCATGATAATATTCATGTCAACCCTGTGAATGAGGATTGTGATTACTAGGGATCATTTGCATGGGAAAAGAAGGGTTAAAAGAGAAAGCAATACTAGTTGGATTACAATCCATAGCATTAACTTTGTTACCTAAATTTTCAAGTGCCTTAACCTGTGACCTTAAAAACTTGAGATAATTTGCAGCTTCATCAAGCATTGAAGCAGTGTCCATTTTGCTTCCACCAGGTACAATCTTTTGCAAAACCCTAATTCTTTCACTTATTCTTTCTCTTCTATGCCTTGCAGCAACAGTTTGAGGATCATTTGATATCTTTACATTCTTCCTCTTCGGCTTTTTTTCAATTACATCAATATCATCCATTCCAAAATTCACTGGTCTAAATGCTGCTGCTCTATACATCATTTCCTTCATTTGTGCTATTGCTTCTGGATCAGCTTCTTCAATTGAAGAAGAACAGCACATTGATGATGAATTTGGTTGTTGAAAATTAATATTAGTTGAACAAGGTCCCTTATCACATCTTGGTTTCTTGCATTTTGGTGGTTTATCAGTGATAAGTCTAAAACCACCTTCAACAGGTGAAGAATTATGAATAGTACTTGATTGTATTGCTTTTCTTGGATGGATGTATTGATCTGAGGAACTTTGAGAGATTGTTTCATCAAATTCATTGAGTGGACACTGAATGTTTTTGTTTCCAGTACCCTCTGTAGCACTGACACTTTTGATCGAAGACGTGTCTGGTGTTCGCATCTGTGTTTGTGTCAGTGCTTCGTAGCTTGTACTGTTTGAAACATTACTATCAGTTTCACCTGAGGAGGTTGCTGTGTTACTGACATAACTGAAGTTCCATAAGTTTTTGCAGTCAGAAAATAGCTTTGAAATTCCATCATTATCATTTTCGACAGAAGTGTCTGTGTTACTGTTAGTACCTGAAAGCAAACAATCAAAAGACTCAAAAGAGTTGTTGAGTTTTTGTTGTTGGTGGGCCATGTTGAAATCTGGCATAATGTTGTAAGGTCTACTGTCTGAAAGGGACTGAAATGATTGAGGTATTAAAGGTTCTTTTCTCCAGCTGGATCCAGCTTTTGATTTCACTTTCATGTTTGTTGCATGCTGTGAAAGATTTGTGTTTGGAATCAATCTTTCAGAATTTGAATATGTGTTTCCAATTTGAACTTTATGCATCTCTTGTATTTGATGAGTAAGAGAGTTTGATATGTTATAGCCTTCTTCAAAGTGTTGAGTACTCCACAAGATTGGTGTGTTCTCTTGAAATTGTGAGCCATCCCAATTTAGACCATCCATGGATATGATTCTAATTGTTCCAAAGAAATGAAACTTGGGAAGAGATATTGATCCTTGTTACCTATATATCTTGGTGAACACAATATATCAAATAAAGTAAATAGACCAAAATAAATATTTATCTTCTATGTAGCATAGATATTTCAGATCGTAGATGTGTTTAGTGTCTGACACTAACACTAACACGATACTAGCACACATGAATCAATTAAACACCTTTTTTTTACAAGTGTCAACATATGAGTGTCAGTAACGTCGTGTCTGGTGTTTGTGTCCAGACCAGTGATTCATAGTTTATCACAACTATATGAAGTAGAAAAGTAAGTTTTGAACTAAATATCTTACCAGAATTCAACTACTAGATGCAGCTGAATAGCTGCAAGAACTAGAACACAAATCCAAGAGGCAAAAGGATGAGAGAATTCTTGTTTGAATCTTGAATGTCAGAAACAAAGCAGAGGAATGAATGCAGCTTTATAACAAGTTTTTTTCTTTGAACAATTTGATAGTTGTAGCATTTAACTATCTTTGTTCATTGAATATGGTACAAGCTGTGATGAAAGAAAACAACCAAAGTTTAATTATGTCAAATTTTGCAACTGAATTTTGTATATACAATTGTATAAGTAAAGTATAGAAGAAGTTATTTAATTTGCTTTGACAAGATAGAAGAGTAGAATAGATACATATATAATACATGTAACAAACTAGAGAGAGAGAGAGAGACAATAATTAAGGTTGTGTATTGTATACCTTGAGCTGCCATTGAAGACTAGTACTATTGATGCCGTGTGTGTTAGATGAGGTGAAACTTTGTATTCGTAGGAAGAATAAAAGGTACATGCTTTTATAATAAAAACAAATATTGGTACTTGTGCAATTACATCATGAAATTGTAACAAATAAGCACTTGAAGATGAGTATACAATAAAAAAAAAAATGTAAATGAGAAGCTATTAAAATATTCTTTTGACAGTTTTAGATGAGTATAGTGGTTTTTGAAAAAAGGATAATGCTTTTCCATCAGCTAGTTTTGTTGGTGGGTCTGTAAAGTTATTTTTGCAGTATGAGACACTGAGATTTCAGAGGACATTTGTATTCTCAAATTCAAAATTCTTACTATTTTATTTGATATTTTATCCTGTGAATTTTTGAAAAATTTGTACATTCATTCTTTTTAAGTAGGGAAAGCTGTGACTTTCTTTTTGGTTGATTAGTGAAAACTGCACTGTAATTGAAGCATCTTTTAATAGCAATCTCCTCTTTACAGAAGCTTTCTGTAAATTAATCATGATTTTAATCATAGCTTGTGATTTTTTCCACTTTCTACCACAGTACTTTGTGTGCATTGACATACATATAATAGACTAAAAATTGGACTAATATACCAACGAAGTTGGGTCTAGTAGAATGAGCAAAATTCTTATAATGTAACGAATCAAAATTCTAATCATGTATAAGAGAGATATCAATATTTAGTGTCTGACACGTCACGAATAAGATTATTAACACACATCATAACCATGAAGTATATTCAATGTTGCATGGAATTTTATCTTCATAAAAAATTACTCTATCCTAAAGTTGGTCTAAAATTTGAATAAAATATGTGGTATGCCTGAAAATTTGTTAGAAAATGCCACATACATAATCTGAAAGCATTTCATATATTTTAATAGGATTTTATTTTCTGAGTGATTAAATCTGATAATAGAGAGAGGCAGAGAGGACATAAACATGTTGACAACAGTGAGATTAACAAATGAATCATCAAAATTTTAGTTTATCTTTTGTTTAAATTTATAGTTGTTACAATATTATTGCATGATTCCTAAATCATATAACATTTGTAGCTACTTAATTCACATGTACCCCATGCCATCATTACATATATTACAGCTAGCTAGCTCAGTGAATGAATTACCAAAGCACTTTCTTTTCATTGACCAACCTTGCAGATCAAGTCAGGTTTGTGAATGTCAACTACTATTTTCTTCAATGAAATCATTTCAGGAAACAGATTTTGTTCCACACCATCATATTCACACAGTGTAAGGTATCAAAGTCCTTTTCTAATTACCTAATTTAAAAATTTAATCTATAATTTGTGACGTCAACTGTATGTCATTTTCAAACATGTATGAAAGTCAAGACCAAGGAAGTTAAGAATGATAAGATTAAGAGAGATTAAGCACATAATATATGCGCAATTTTATCTTTCTTCAAATGTTATAATTTAAACTCTTTTATATGAGGTGAGTATACAAAATGTCTATATAGTTCTTTTTAAAGTTAAATTGGCTCACTCAAATTGATAACGGAGAAAATCGAATATGAGATCTCGAGGAGGATGACACTCCCAGATCTCAAGGCAATACCATCAGACCAATCCAAATGTGTTCAAAATGTCTATATAAACATAATACTTTTATTAAACTGCTCTTACTTTATAAAAAAAATACAAATTTAAAGTTGTATTAAAAATTGTGTGATAGAAAAGTTGAAGTATTTATTGAGAATAAAGTTGGAAGAAAAAAAATTAAAATTATATTGAAAATGTAAAATGATATTCATTTTAAACAATTTATTTGACTAAAATGACATTCATTGTGAAATAGTGGGAGTATTTACTTGCAAAACTATCTCATTTCATTTTTATAAAATTTGAAAATTATTTTGTGAAGTGAGATGTATATAAAAAACAGACAAATGTATTTAACTATTTATGTATAAATCGGGAAAGCTACATAGTTTATTTATTATGCAAATTTGGATGGGACCTAAAATTGGACCTACCATTTTGTCTGCGATAAAGAATGTCAAATTCTGAATAAATGCGTTTGCTATAAAGCCGCATTTTTCTGACAAAAAATACGTGAGCTGTCGGCTTAACATTCAAGTTATCGGCTCGGCTTATTTTGTCCAATCATAAAATCTTCACACGTGAAGGAAACACTCCTATTCATACATGGCAACCATTCATTGGTGGAAACCATGATTAGATAGGCCTTTCCCACGTGACAAAAAATCAATACATGGATGGGAACCATTTCAATGTGAATGTAGATTGGGATCATCTACTACAATCTTTCTTTTTTATGAAAGGATATCTACAATCTTGTCCCTTTCAAATTTTGAATTTAATATCTTTTTGTTTATATAATAGTCTTGAAAACACCTTCATTCCAACACATATGCTTAGGAGTTAGGAGTAAAATCAATATGAGTAAAATCATATAAAGTGATAAACCACGTTGTTTTGGGCAACAAAGAAGTAAATGTTATAAAGAGAATATTTTTTATATTTTTTTATGGGTCATGCTACAATGACACTAGCTAAGAAATTTGAAAATATAACTTTTTTTTTGTCATTAAAAACAACAATTTATTTACTTTCTAAAGAGATTACAATCGTCTCAAATGAGATGTAAACTATGTCTACAAATTCAAGCTACTATCATTAAGTATCGTAACTTTTATAATATTTCTCTCCGATTAAGTTATCAGTCAATTATAATCAATCATATTTACGACTTTAAAAGTAATTATTATAAAATTTCTTTTAAGTGATCTAACAATTAAGATTGATTGACGTTATAAGATTTTTTTTATATCGACGGTGTATATAAATTACATCTATTGAAAAATATATATCAATTAGTGTTCGACTTATGAGAAGAGCCTAAATGATCAATATACCATCGCATTCGACTAAGCGGAACTTATAACTAATTTCAACATCACATCTTCACCAAAAAAAACCTAAAATATTGAATATATAAATCCTCTCAATCATATAATGTTCAATATTTACTTTCAGTCTTTCACATCAAATGTGAGACTCATAGCTCACACTTAACCCTAAAAATTGACCTCCCTATTTATTTACGATGACGTTGATATAAAATGTTTTATAAGTTCAATCAACTCCAACATTCTCTCCCTGCAATATTATTGAGCCAGAGAGGAAAAAAAATATATACAATATTAGTAGTTTTTTTTTGGATGATTGGTTGTTGAACTGCACACACACGATCATGTCATATGAGTATATCATTTGGCTTTAATTAATCAACTCACAATAATCGTCCTTTCATCTTTCAAATGTACCTAGTGGATTGCTTCTTCAAAAAAAAAAAATGAACCTAGTGGATTTTGTCTCGTGTGACATTCATGGAATACCAATTGACATCAACCACTTTCCTTCCAAAAATAGAAAAGAAAATTAACATATTTATAAGTGATATCATTATATCGTCGTGACATACAAAGTGTATTAAGATCATGTGTGAATCATATATAAATACTATATTTGTGCTCATTTTTCTATTAACATAGTTCAATGATTGAATGACTAAAATTCAAATTGATTGAATGAACATATATAATAGATAAAGTAATGAACCCGATCATGAAACAACCAATTGTTTAGAAAGCTTGACGCAATAGATTGTTTATAAACTATTGATTTGGAGTATATGCTGCATTACGTGATAGACTTCTAAATAATTTTTTAATTTTGAAAAAATAAATACTAACAAGTGTAACACTTGTTAAAAAATTAAAAAATAAATTTTTATCTTAAAAATTGTGCATTTTACATTTTAAAAGGTGAAAAAGAATTTTTTTCATTGTACTATTTGTCTTTTATTTCTATTTTTAGTTTCTTAACAAAAGGACACTTGTTAGCATACAATTTTCAAAAATAAGTTTTAGGAAATGTAAATACATAAAATATACGCAAAAAAGTCGACCCTAGTTTTTTAATGAGAGAAACTGTCCTTTATTCATCGAGGAAGGTGGTTTTAGGTCATTTTTTTTACCTAGAATCGCCCCTATGCATCTTTTTCCCCTTTCTTTTAATTTAAATAAGTGATTTTCACACATATCAAGTTTTACTTTTTGTGTTTTTTATGATTTCGTCGATTAAATGCGACGTTGTACATGTTGTTCGTCGTATTGTGCGGCGTTTGATTTCACACCTTGTTTTGGTATTCGTTTGGTTCCTATTGAAAAATCAAATTCAGTCAATTACAGATTCAATCAATAATTTGGACGTCGACGTTGCAGATTCATAAACATGAATATTTCAGTGACTTAGAATTTATCATATTATTTGTAGGCATTTTATCGTTGTATGTTATTAACTTGGGTGATGTGAGTTTGTTCGAAGATTTATCATTTATATTTTTAGTAATGTTGAACATGTTATTGTATTTGATGTACTTTTAATTTAAATGAATGAATATGTTTTGTTTTAGTAAGAAGAAAATGTAAATACTATATTCATTATTTCAAGCATAAAATGACTTATATTAGGGATAGATAATTTGGCGGTGAGTTCTAATTATACTTTAGGATGCTAACTTATTTTATTTTTTTTAAAAAGATATAGGATGCTAACCTTTGCGGACTTTGGGAATATATTGGGAAAAGAAAATGGATAATGAGAAGGAGGAACTAGAAGAATAACAAAGAAGAGAAGACACTTGCCACTTTGGACCATTAGGACATGCAATGTAATATCATATCCTCCATAATGGCTCAATTTAGTGCCACTTTGGATAATAATAGAGTCGTGCTTGTGAAATTGGAAAGAAAAACTGAACCAACCAGTAATCTCGTAAATTAATTTTTTCTTGGATATAAAATCATTTCTTAACAATCTTTTCATTGTATTTGTTTTGGAATTTTAAATAATCCGAACCTAAACATTATTTTTTCTTGTAAAAATAAAAAGCAACTTTTTCGTGTAAAGATTAAAATGAGAAGCTACGCGTCTTGTAAGCAAAACTCAGTTGATAGTTGCATGAACAATATTATGTAAGGGTGAGAGTTCAAACCATGTACTTCCTTTTATCTGAATTTAAAATGTGTGAGCTATAACCACTGTACCACTTAAAAGAAAAAAAAGAAACTACACAAAAATGGAGTGAAAATATCGGGTAAAGATCAGATAGGAAAATGGACCAATGACCATATCCTTAGTGACAAAAAATTGAATTTTAATTAACCATGACTAGTCGTAGTCTTGCAAGGAATTCCCCACTTTTAAATGACTTTGTGTGCTTTCTTTGTATCCATGAATGTATAGGTTCACCACATTCAATGGTCTTGTGTCAAAAACCAAATAAAAGAACCTCCAAATCGAACGAGGGCACTATAATCACTTTCAAAAAAGAAAAAACAAAGAACCATCACTTTCTTTTACTCTTTCTAGAGCTTGTACAATTTTATCTTGGAATTTTTTGATCTGGACCTTGCTGATTGCCATAGCTCGAGGGTGATATGAAGTTGACCCCCACGTGCACATGACACCAGGCCCACATAATCATCTATGTCGTTTTTCTATATTTTGTTTTTTGACTAAATGTCGTTTTTCTATTTTATTTGTTTCTAGTTGTGAAAATTATTGATGGTTGTTAATTACCATTTCAATTATTTCATTCATCACTTATTATTACACTGTAGTTTCTTTAGTTGTGTCTGACATTTAATGTATGGATGGCTAGGCATATCTGCAGTTGCCCCTCAAAATTTACGGGATCATTTTATTCAGTTCAACGATCATGGTGGTTCAGTAAGGGTCCGTCATCAATTTCACAGGTCATTTGGTTTGCTACAGTCTGGGAGATTTGGAAAGAAAAAATAACAGGCAATTTACGGATAAAACTTGCTCGGTATTAAAGGTCGTTGATAAGATTAAGCCCCTCTCTTTTATGTGGTTGAAGGTGAAATTAAATACGCTTCCCTTCAACTTTCATGGTTGGTGGCTTAGTCCGTTCACCATACTGGGCATAGGTTAATAGTTTTTTCTGCCTATTTTAATTTTTATTCTATTTCTGTTGTAAATATTGTTTGAACTTTGCTGGTTGTTTCTTAATATACCTTGTATTAGGAAGGACTCGTTGATTTCGTAATATATTCCATTTTAGGTTGTTAAAAAAAAAAAAATTATTTCATTCATGCATTCATCATATTCTTCCCCTCAATAACTTTGCTACACTCATCATCACGCGCATACCACATGCCTAGCTAGCAAGCTATATATATAATTATCACATTCTCATATATGATATTTCTATTTTATATCATACTATAGTATATACAAAAAAAAATATCCAAGCTGTCACCCCTCTCCTATCGAGGTACCATACATATATATTTCAATTCTATGGATTGCTTTGTTAATGCCAGCTCAACAAATATATTCGTGTTTATGTCAGAGGATTTGCTTTTGCTGCTGCTGGCTGATGTCTGGTGAGAGATGTGTTAGAGAGATTAATTTTTAGCTTTTTTTTTCTTTTCTTTTTGTTTCCTTCTTTTCCAAAAAAATAAAAAATAATTGACAGGGTATGAGGTATAATTTTCTTTGATGTTGGTATCATTTTTGGTCTATGTCCAAAAGAAAATGAATGATTATTATTTTTCTCACCTTATTATCTTCTCATGCACCTTACTTTTTTTTCTTACAAAAATATTAATAGGGTTTCGGATTATATAATCCGAAATATGCTTATACATAAGAAACAATAAGAATTTCTCTCATTTCAGCAGTTGCGAATTTCGTTTTTAAAAACAACAAAGAAAAAGTAAAAAAAAATTATAAAACAAGTCAAATAAAATATATAAAAAAAAACCACAAAAAATTCTAAAAATCAAATAAAACTAGTGAATTTTTTTTGGATTTTGAGTTCTAAATTAAAAATACAAATAACAACACACAAGGGTGTCACACATTCTCATCATTCAAAAATCATCTCAAATTAATTAAAAATATCGCAGCAAAAAATAAGTTCAAACATCGTCACATTGTCCCTTTATCCTTTAAAAAATGTATCAAACTAGATGAATATATCTACACTTACTTTTTCATTATCCAAATTATATATCCTTAAACTACTTTTCTATAATAAAGATTGGTGTTGATGTCATTAAATCAAATAAGAATCTAGATTATATTTTTTTTGTTCTATTGCTGGTGTCATTAAAATAGATAATCAATGTTAGTTTGATTTGTTATAATTTGAAAGAAAAAACATTTATATTATTAGTTTTAATAAAAATTTCATAGAAAAACACCGTTCATAATTTTCAAACGTTAGCCCAATAATTTATACATGAGTAAACGTGAATGTCCGTCTTTTCGCTTATTTATAATAATTATAGTCCTACAAGTTCTTCCTAAAAAATTTCCCTCCAAAATTCTAATTCTATTGATTAAAAAAAAAAAAAAAAAAAAAAACCCTCCTATTATCCCACTAACTCACCATTCTCATGATCAAATTATCCACAAACAACATCACTAATAAATACGCAGTATACATGAATAAATTCATAACAAGCAAACTATTCGAACCACAACTCGCACCTACTACATGCAATTGTTGATGTTTACTTTCCTCCTTTCTCAATGCATTTATCCTTTTATTTTTTGTTGCTTCATTCTCTCTTCATGTATTATCTAATCATTCTCTCTTCCTTATATTAGAATTATTGTTTGTTGATTCTTATTTTTTATTTATTTTTCAGAGGCAACACTTTTGATGCATGCACACAATATCTGATGAAAAGGTTCAACAACTTCTTTACTCATTCTTATCCCATGTTATTACTCTCTATAATAATATGCCAAAAAAAAAGTAATATTTGGTTTTCATTTTGCAATGTCTGGTATAATATTAGTCCACCGTTTTTCTCTTGAGGATTTCGTTTTCATTTTTTCATATTCCTTTTGATTTGATTTTAATCTGTTTGATACAATCTTAATCACACTCTTTTTCATAACTATGAAACTCTTTGTTCTATTGTTCTTATTTTTTTTATGTCTATACATTAATTACGATGAGATTTTACAAATGTGTCATTTTTTTAAACAAAAAAGCTAGAGGTGTCGGAGAAAGCCGATCATGCCTACTATATTGACACCCTACAAGTTCTACTATAACTTTTCCCTCCCTTTCTCTCATTATTATATAAATTAAATTATCCCATAAATAGAAAATCATTTGTTTTCCTTAAAAAAAAATATTTGTCTTAATGTACTATTTAGTTGCGTGTGTAATTTTTTCATTAAAATCACATATTCAATAAAGTTATGATATACAAAAAGATTATTATAATTTGTAAATTATTGTATGATACATATAGTATATTGTTATTTCCTCATAAAATGTATAATATTAAAATGTTGTGTATTTTAATTACAAAATTTTCTTATACACGACAATAACGATTCAAACGATCTCTACAACTTTTATGGTTTCCCTTCTACCATTTAAAAAGTTTTGTTTTTATTATATTTTCACTTTACTATTCTACCTCTCTTTTACTTAATTTATTTTTCATTTAAGAATATGTGAGATATTAAATGTAAGTTGTTTATTTCACTTATTTGTTAGCTAACAATGCAAGCAAAAAATAATATAATTAACTAATTTAAAAGATTAAAGAATCAATCTAAAAAATGATCTAACTTAATTTATTGCAACATATTAGACGATCGATATCATTTTGTAGTCACTATTTGACTGCAAGAATCATTTCCTATATGTTTAACCTTACTCAAAGAAAACAAACATGGTACGAGTGAGTACGTGATCTCAAAACACGAGTCAAATATCATTACTTATAATTTTTTAATATATCAAAATAAATTTAAAATATTTTTATTTGATTGTCTTCTCGTTTTGTTAGTAATTTTATAGATTTAACTATTTAACAAAAGATATACATGAGAACCAACCTAATAAATAAATGAAAATATCAGTTGGTTTTTGGAGGCTGTTGAAGGAAGAGTTTTTGAGAGTTAAGTCTATATTTTAAGTTGGTTTTTGTTTTTGTAAGGAATCCGTGCAAGTGTTGTTGATCCTAATTTGATATTCATGTTTTATCCTCATATGTTTTACATGATATTGTAAAGAAGAAAAACAACTATTAACAATGGGGGTTGCCTTCATCACAATCAAAACCTCAATGGAATTAAGGACAAAACCTCAATGGGACCAAGGACAAAGGTTTAACATGTATGATTAATTATAGTTAGTGCATATTTGTGACTTAAGTGATCATAATATCATAACTTT
The DNA here is from genome assembly GCF_003473485.1 of Medicago truncatula. Taxonomy (NCBI): domain Eukaryota; kingdom Viridiplantae; phylum Streptophyta; class Magnoliopsida; order Fabales; family Fabaceae; genus Medicago; species Medicago truncatula. Next base: position 5,030,432 of record NC_053049.1, read on the forward strand.
CTCATAAAATTTACTTTTGTTTTGATATAATGTACGTCCACCCCCTCGAGGTTTCCCTTACGTGTAATTGCAAAGACTAATGACTCGAGGTGTCAAGGATCCATTTAGGGTGTTTACTGAAAAGAACATAATGTATTAAAATTTTATGTTAACTATATACTTTGTAAATAAGAAGTTTTTTGTGAGTTGATAGAGTGTGGGAAAAGGAATAGGGATGAAAGGGGCAATTGATGAGAGAAAGGAGATAAGTCCAATATTCCCTAGATTGCACATTAAAGATTTAGAGAAAGGAGGGCCAAAATCACCCCCAACGAATAAAATGGCTCTCTACGAACAATTCGGGAGAAAGAAGGGCCAAAAGCACCTCCCAAATTCTCTATAAATTTAGGGAGGTGACATACCTAATATTGATGAACATCTACTAAAATTAGGTAGTAACTAGTTGGTAATTAAGGAAACAAGTGACTTCATGACTTAAATTAACCCAGTAGCTCCATTCTCCTCGCACCTTGGTAAGGTAGATGCTGATAGGGTTGCCTGTTTGTAGAACTACAGAGTGGGAGAGTGTGTTATGTACTTCTAAGACTCAAATGAGAGAACCATTAGGAACATTGACCACCATAACTTGGGAAATTTAGGAACTCTAATTCAAGTTTATGTTTTAATTGCCCTTGAGGGAGTAAGACCCCATGACGTAAGGATCACTATGTGAGCAGCAGGTGCAACTCAACAGGCGGAGGGATAGACCGAAATCGATTTAGAGAGTAAGACCTCGCACGTAAGGATCACAGTGCGACCAACATGTGCAACTTACGTACTGATCAGGTTATCACGTCCCAACGAACTCATCACTTAGATAGTCTACTTATGATAATTGAACGTGACTTGACTGTTAATTAATTCCAACAAATGTATATAGGGGATTCGAATGATTCTAACCGCCGCTAACATTCTGCAATCAAACAAGTAAACTTGCTCTGTTGCAAACAGATTAAATTGCAAACTGTAAACCCTTATCTTATTTATTTATTTTGTTCCCAAATAAGTAGCGTGAATTGTTTAGACGCAACAAAATTCATGTGGATACAATACTCTACTTAGCACTTTATTACCCGGTAAACGATTTGGTACACTTGCCTAATCTGACCATCACATATATTAAGAAGTCTACTGACAAATTCAAAACACCAAAATGGTTACTTAATAAATGAAAGAGTGAATATTAATCTAACAAACTACTCCTTTCGTTTCTAAATAATAGTCGTTTAAGGTTTAAGGAAATGATTAATTGTGTTGATTTTGATGGTAAAATTAATATCATTTACTAAAACAGTCTTATTAATTGTAGTTAGCGGAGTAGTTAAATTGGATGAGATTCAATAAATAAGAGTATAATAATGGGGAAAAAAATAAATGTTGCATTGATATTTTAAAGTGACAATTATTTTGAGAAAAAGAAATTAAAAGTTGTCCATAATAAAATAAAATAAAAAAAACTATAAAGGACTAAGTTGGTCTCTCGCAAAAAAAAAAAAAAAAAAAACGTGTAGTCCATACAAAAACAAATTTAAGCACTTAAGTCAAGTCAAGGTGTGTTTTTGAGTTGGTTTTTAGAGGGTTTTGAAGGGGAGAGTTTCTGTAGAGTTAACTCTGGTATTCTTGCTTTGTCCCCGTATGTTTGCATGGTATATAAAGAAGAAAAAGTAACAATGAGAAGGTTTCACGTGTATGTTTCGTTATGATTAGTGTATATTTATGTATTTATGACTTAAGTGATCATCACAACTTTCTCACAGAATATATTTTTGTTTGATATAATGTAAGACCACCTCTATTACTTCAGCAATAAACAAGACCACAACTAATAGCAATTTAATATTTAGATAGAATTGTTGCGCAACTAATAGCAATGATTCATACTGCTAGTAAGTATATTTTGTGATATTTCATGGATCACTTTTTTTTATGCAATTAAAATTTTGATGAAATAAAGAGATGTTGTGGATCTTATGGTAATTTCCTTCTAATGTTCAAGTTATTAATTTGTTTTTTCAATATACCTTCACTGCCTTAAATATTTACATTAACACATAATAATTTGATAAATGGACTAAAATGTTTCCGTTTAAAGTATTGTTAGGGACTAACTTGCGTTTTGTTGTCATGCGATGCATTTTTAAAACAAAAGGGATTGAAATATCTCTTTGATTTTTATTTTATTTTACAAATGTCTAAAATTATGTTAGAGACTAAAATGACACTCAATTCAGTTACAAAACATGTCGGCATCTAACATAAGTAAAAGAAAACTTCAATTGTTAGATGATAATTTGCTGAAAGATTTAAGTGTCTGGGATTATTTTTGTAAACGACTAGAAGTAGTATATATTTTTGGAAAGAAGTACCAACTTGGGTTGCAAGTTTTGTCATGAACCACTTTACAATGTAACGACTTTAAACGGATATTTCGTAAAAGATTTAAACATGTGGTAAGGATGAAATGAGTTACCCTTTGGCATTGCCGTTTCCTTCGCCAAACAATTGCATGATGAAAATGTAAGACTTGGTCTCTCCAATCATATCTTATGCCATATCTTACTCTTTTTCTCTTTCATTTGAACACTTCATCATCAAACATATATTCTAACCCTCACTCATCACATCACAATACTTGTTACATACATACTAGATATTCTCCAGTTACAAAGATTGGGTTTTCCACATTGTTTGGGTTCGTTGGGTCCCTTATTCACTACTACATCTCACTTTTTTCTTTTATTGTTTTTTGTTTGTTTTATATTTGTGGTTTCATGGTAACCTTGTCTTCTGTTCTTATACTCAAATCTATGTTCCTTATAGCTTTTTTTTCTTCTTTAATATCTTTCTTTCTTCTTTATCTTTTTAATATTAATTGATTTTAGCATTTGTTATACACTCCTTGTTCATGCACTTTTTCTCATTTCTCTCATGTGTTCCTCTTCCTTATTGATAATGTACAATCAAAAAAATTGTTTCTTGGAAGCTGGTTAGAGGTTGATTATGTGTAGCCACATGAGTTTCTTGTGGATCAATTGAATTATTTTTTATAGGATTGGTTCTCTCATGAAGATTTGAGTTTTCAATACTTAAAAACACATACTCTATTGGCAAAACAAAAAAAAATTGTAAGCCAAAAGTTTCCCTTGCACGTAATTGCAAAGACTAATCACTTGAGGTGTCTGGATCCAGTTAAGGTGTTGACTGAAAAGAACATACTCTATTGGCAATTTTATGCGAAAGGAATGTAAACTATATACTTTGTAAATTTGGCAAAGATGAGAAGCTTTTTATGAGTTGAAAGAGTGTGGAAAAAGGAATAGGATGAAAGGGGCAATTGACGAGGGAAAGGAGATAAGTCCAATGTTTCCTAGGTTGCATGTTAAAGATGCAGAGAAAGGAGGACCAAAAGCACCTCCAAGGAATAAAATGGCTCTCTATGAACAATTCAGCATCCCTTCACAAAGTTTTGCATCATCAGGATCAGGATCATTGTTTACTCTCCCTCTAAGAAATTGTACAGTTCCTACAACATCAAGCCATGTGAGTCATGTAGTAGTTCTTTAAATTTTACAATGTAACCAATTTTTGTACCATAAGTATGAGTCTTATCTTTCAGTTACTTTCGTATATAGAATTTTCGGTAGGAGTATCAAGCTTGATAGGTATTAAGTTCTATGAAATGACATTGTCACTAGAAGTTTTTTCAATGTATATATATTTGTTCGGTATGGCTCATATAGTTAACTGTTATGTACCCTTTGGGCTTGTCCCAAACGTTTTGTTAGGCTGTGACTGTTCGCACCCCGTGGTAGGGTTCTGAGGTACTCTTGTAAACTATACTGTAGTATTTAAACATATAAGTTGTACTTTGTATCAGAAATGACCTAATAGCACCCTGCATTCAGACACATAAGCACAATTGGCCAAACTCGGTGTTCAAATATTGTGTGTTCTCTCTGTGTTTTTCGTATCTTTTTACTTTTGAACCAGGGTTGTTGTTCTAACAATATTTGTATGGTAAACTCTTGTGAGAATCAACCAGGACTTTTTTGACATAATTCAAACAATGACACTTGGTAATAAGAACTACTTAACTTTTATCATTTGGTGATTCTACTTGCACTTTATAACCATTTTAGTTATGATGTTTATACTGTGTTGCAGCTTGGTTGTGGTCAAAGCATCAAGTTTTACAGCTCCAATGCATCTTCTATTCTATCTGAGAAGACTCAAGCCTATAATTCTAGAAAGATTAACTCAACCAAGTTGACGGCGAGTCATGACTTAGAGCACATGACACCAGCAAAACAAGTTACAAAGATTCAGCAAGATTATTTCATCAATAATAGTAAGAATTCTTTGAAAACACTTGATGGTGAAGATGCTTTTATAACTTCTGGCTCTGTTCATGTGAAAAGTAATCCAAGTGACAAAGATGAAGAAAACAAACTTGCTCGCTACAATTTGAACTGTTCGCTTAAAAGTCTAAGTTCATTTAGAAAGGTGATGAACTCACCTGGAACCATAGAACTGAAATCAGCACAATATGGGAAGAGCCTAATGAAAGAGCATAAAGATGTGAGACAAATTGATCAAAATGCAGAAGAAAAACCTCTTCACTCATTAAATGGTTTCAATGACACGACAAATGCATCCTCAAACTCATCGATTAAAGATAGGAATTCTAAATCAATGAATAAAGAACAAAGATCGCTGAAGGAAGAAAATAGAAATATTTCAGTAGATAGCTTGAAAACATTACAAGGTAGCAATGGTCATAGATATGAAGATCATGTAGCTTTTGCGGACAAAATCAATTTAAGGGATCACTGCAGTGAGAAGCCAACGATGAGTGATTTCCAAAAATGTTCTCGTGAGTTAGAAATCGGTACAAGGTCCTCACATGGCAAGAGAGAGAGGAGTAAAGATGAGGAGACAAGTAAAAATTATGATGCCTTGAATAAATCCAGCTCAAAATGTAGATTTGGTATGGATATCTCCCCTGACGATGTCGTAGGACTTATAGGTGAAAAACAATTTTGGAAAACAAGAAGAACGATCATCAAGTAAGTTTATTTGTTTAGTATTATGTTTTTTATGATTTCAACTTTCTCTCTTTATGTTAAACTGTTAAAATTTACATCTGCACTGAGCTGAGTTTGATGTTTTTGACAGGTTAAACCTATCTTCTTTATCTGCACTATCTTCTTTATTATGTGCATAGGACTTATAGGAAACTTCTAGTTCATGTACCAAAGCAGTGACTCTGCTTAAGTGTCCTACATGGAGAGTTGAGGGAGGAACTAAATGGGAGATTATAGACTAGGAGACAATTCTTAGAAGTGTATGGCTTCCGCCTGAGTAGAAGCAAACCAAAGTATATTGAATGCAAGTTTAGCAAAAGGCAAAACATTTCTAACTTAGAGGTCCATAGTAGAACAGTACAAAATGACGGAGAAATAGAAAATGTAAAGTATTGAATTCAAGTGGGATTGTTGGACTGAAGAAGGGCTGCATGTGATACAAAAGTAGCATTCAAATCGAAAGAAATGTTTTATCGTACAACTGTAAGACCAACAATGTTGTACAGGATGGAGTGTTGCGCGGTAAAAAACCAACATGAGAATAAAGCGTAGCAGAGATGAGATTATTGTGTTGGTATCAGGATCTAGTTTGATCCATGTAACTGATCCTACTTAGTGGGATAAGGCTTGATTGTTATTGTTGCTGTAGTAAGTGCCAAATGGATATTGCAATAACTAGTACATTGCCACACTTATGTTGATATATCAACAAAAGATTGTTTTTCTTTCAGTTTTGTGGTTTTCCAAAGATTAATTGGTACAGGAATGTCTAAGATAATTTTGAGTATAAGTGCAAGCTATTACACTAACTTTAAGTCCCAACCATAAATCTAACTAGATCATCCTCCTTACATGAAATCTTGCATTTCTCAAATCATAATGTAGATTGAATCATGTAAACTATTTCTTGTAGTACTTATATTTGTTTAAATGTTTGTATTTTGCTACTTACATGGATCTGACACTGACATTGCTATATCAGTCAACAGAGAATCTTCTTCATGCAAGTGTTTGAGTTGCATAGACTTATAAAGGTAATCCTCGTACTATATGTTAATAGACTGCTTGTTTTATTAAAAATGTGTTTCTTTCATATGAGAAGTGACTAAACCATATCCTAAAAACAGGTGCAAAGATTAATTGCTGGATCACCAAATCTATTGTTTGAAGATAAACTTTTACTCAACAAACCATCTGTAGAAGCATCCTCCTCCAATAAGTTACAATCTGACTTTATCAGTGAACAACAGCCGACAGTTTTCAAACTCGACAGCAAGTCCGAGAAGGCCACTACTTCCGAGGATGTTGAAAACAATGCAGTTGGAAAGATTTCCCTTCCTTTTGTCAACAATATAAGCAAAGAAAATAATCAGCTTTCAAATTATGGCAATCATCATTTAGGAAACCTTGCATTAGCCTCTGCAGATAAAAGTTCCAATGCCAAACACTCTCCAAACATTGTCTACCCTCCACCACCACCAAACCAATGGTTAGTTCCTGTCATGTCTCCATCTGAAGGTCTTGTATATAAGCCAATCATTGGACCATGCCCTCCAAATTCTGGCGGCATCATGACACCGTTATACGGTGGTTGCAGTCCAATGAGCTTCAATCAAGGGAGCAAAGATGTTGTTATGGATCCATCTCTTACTACAAGTTTTCATCAAAAGATTCGACTCCTTTCTGGTTCGTCATTACCACAATTGTTACCACCATGTGTTCCATCATTCATGCATAGATCTATATCAGCTTCTTCTGTTGAACAAATGGCACAATCTAATGGTCCTAAAAATCATTACTCATCGGCAGAACTCAATTCAACCATACTGTACCAAAGTCCATCTAACATGTCCACTCAGATAAGTCATGTAATGGCAAGAAATTTTTCACCTTACCAATCATTGGAAGATAATAAAGAACTACAAATAAGTATAGCTAATAGTCCATCCAAGAGAATGAAAAGAGATGAACTTCCTTTGTTTCCGTTGGCACCGACGTTTTGGTCATCACCAGATCGCGACTCAATTGATGAACACCAGGAACATCACTCAAGAGTAATCAAAGCTCTTCCTCATAATCCAAAATCAGCAAGTGAGTCAGCAGCCAAGATATTCAAATCAATACAAGAAGAAAGGAAATTTTTGTGACAAGTTTTTTTCTTCATAATATGTCTAATAAAGCAAGATATTCTAATATGACACTATACCCTGACACTAACAATGTATCTATATACTGTCAAAAAAAATGTATATCTATAGATTGATAACAATACTTAAGGCTTTTGGAGAAATATGAAGTATACTTGGAGTGGAGAAGCTGGAGAAGGATTGTAATTTCATGGTCAAAGGCCATTAAAAATAAATTCATTTATCAACCATTATGGACACCTAATTTTCATGTCTTGATCAAATAAAGTTCATTTCATTTTCATGGTGATGATAAGATATAAATAGAAAATAGTGTATTGCAATTTATGAAAACTCTTTTATGTCTTGATCAAATAAAGTTCAATTTATTTTCATGCTGATAAGATAGAAATAGAAAATAGTGAATTACAATTTATTTTTAAGTTTGGTTTATATAAATGTAAGGATAAGGAATAATCCAATAACAAAATAACATAAGTTGGAGCCCCTGAAAGTGAGAATAAAAAAACGGTTAAATATGTTATTGGTCCTATAAATATACTAACTTTTCGTTTTAGTCCCTAAAAAATTTTCCTTCAACTTTTAGTCCCTAAAAAATTTTCCATCTTCACTTTTGGTCCCTCTTTTAAAGTAAACTCATATGTAGAATTCATATTTTTGAATCAAATTTTCCAGAAAAATTCATAATATTATAAGAATCTCTCCCAAAAAAAAATTAGAATTTTTTAACAAAACATGAATTTAATATGAATTTTTATATTATTTATGGTTAAAAATTCATATATAATTTATGTTTACTTAAAAAAATCTATTTTTTTTTTGGAAATGTTTATACAATATTCTACACATTTCTGTACAATTTCATTAAAAAAGTACTAAAAATTACTTTGAAATAGGGACCAAAAGTAGTGACTCAAAATTTTATAGGGACTAAAAGTTGAAGGAAAAATTTAGAGGGATTAAAACAAAAAGTTGGTATATTTATAGGGGTCAAAAACATATTTAATCCATAAAAAAATAAAAAGGGAAAGAGCAGAAAGATAAAGCATCACTTTTATCTTATGACTGTGTATGCACTTTTATTTTTAAGAGGTGAATTTCTATCACATTAAGTGTACGTAATAACATTTTCTTTTTCTTATTTTTTCCTGATTATTTATGATGATAAGTATGCATTATAATTTTGTACAGGATTTATAAAATGGTAATAATTTTAAATGTAAAAAATGAAAATTTTAATTCAAACACCTTTAAAGACACTTATTCCTTCTGTATATTTTTTTAGGGAACTTATTCCTTCTGTATTAAAATAGTAAAATACACTTTTGCATTGTTATTTCCCAACTTTGCAAAGAGCATCGTGACACTTTTTCATTGTCTTTACTAAAACAATCATAAGTTAAACGTTGCCATCATCACATTAAAACGTTGAAGTAAAGGAAAAGAACAATCCAGCTATTGACTGAAAAAGTTTGCTGGCTCTTGGTTCAATATACCTTTACCTTGTATAGTTGTATGTGGTAACATCATCAATCAATTTTATTATACCTTTCAACAACAATTAGGGGAAAATGCTCTAGAAAAAAGGAAAGATAAATAATCATACGCGGATCTTAACATGATATTCTTTTTTTCTAGAAACTACACCAATACCCTCATTATAAGTATTTCCCCTTTCCTTCAAAAAAAAAAGTATTTCCCCTCAAATAATAATAACTATATGTAAAAATATATAACTTTTAATTTTTAGCAGCATGCTATTATTTTATTTAGTTTTTATATTTATTTTTTTGTAAATTTTATAAGATATTGTATACTCGACCTTTTTTACTCAATGAATTGAATCTAAACATTTAATTTCTACTTTTTTGAACAAAATTATTCAAATGTTTTTTTTCTAAAAAAAAAAAAATGATTCAAATGTTCAAAGCAAATTAGAAACCTTTAGAAAATGAAATACAAGCTTAATCCCCCAGGGTGAGTAAATGTAGGAAATTCAAAACTAAATTAAAGATCTTTAAAGGAAGAAACTAAGACTATATTTAGGAGAGTTAATCACTTGATTAAATTAAGAAGAAATTTGTTGACAGCGAAAACCAAACGTCATATGACATATCACTTTAACCTGAGATAACAAATGAAGAAAACACATAAACACTCGCATCATCTTCAATAATTCTAATGGCAAAGAGAATCCTTTTGTACAATGACTTAATGAAATTCATGTTTTGTTTGCATATCAAAAGACCATGGTAAATACCTACAAAAGCCTTTTAACTAAGCAAAATATAAAACAGACATTAAATTATTTTATTAGAAGAAAATATTAGTTTTTTTTATATTTGTTTGGCAATATCAACTTCGAACATATCTTATAATTTCTTAATTTTTTTTTTTTATAATTTTTACATTTAAATTTTTTTTTTTTTACTAAATTACAATTTTAAGTATGGTCAATCCCTAAGCTTAATTTCAGGTTTGGCCCTGGTATAATTTTTACATCAATGTAATGTTACACCATTTAATATCGTTTTACACAATACATATTTGATCGTCAGATGCCAAGTTTATATGATATAAATAATTCATACAAAAATTTATATAAATTTAATTTTTTTTATATGTTATTGAAACTGATCAAAATTAACTATTTATGCAAATTTAGTAAGTCAACAAATATGAATTAGAAAATAAGTATAAATAAACTCTTTTTTAAAAAAAAAAATATAGATATACAAAGCGATTAAACAAAATGAAAGTAGTAAATATGCATTGATGACCATGCTCTAAATAGTATGCCAACTCAAGATTCCCTCCAAAAAAAAGTATTCCAACTCAAGATGGTATGACCATGTTAGATGAATGGTAAAAACTAACTCTATTGGAGAGCTTAAATTGCCAAACTATAGGATGGAATTGTCAAACAAAAACTTTTAGGTGTATAGTAGTATTTAGGGGAGTTTTAGTACTCCCTCCGTCCTAAATTATACTACATTTTCATCATTTCACACGTATTAAAAAATGTAATTAATTTTGTGTGGAAAAGATATATTATCAGTTGTTTTATAAAATTGTCCTTAATAAATGATATAGGAAAAATAAATAAAAGAATTGAAAGAAGAGAGTAATAAATATGTAAGGATATAATAGGATAAATAACATTAATGTTTCATTAGTATTGTAAGACAAAATATAATTTGAGACAAAAAAAATTTCTCCAAAGCAATGTATAACTTGGGACGGAGGGAGAAATTTTAAAAGATCTTTTAAGTGAAGGAATTTAAAATAATAGAGGTCAAATAAAAACAACTGCATGGAAACGAATGATATCCAAAAATTGAAATTTAAGGTAAAATTAAACAAAAAACTAACAAAACAAATCATCGTAATATTAAGTCTTTGGTGGAAGTCGACAATGGGTTGTCTGATCACATATTCACATTAGACTAAGACCTGCCACATAAGTGAAATTGATATTACATCATCTGCTGAAGTCTTTAAGACATTAGATATATGAGTCCCCTCACTTATATAACAACACTTGCATACAATATGAATTTTTTACTCATACTGGACAAATTAACATCTCTTCGTTAAATGCCATAATCTATGTATCTGTGATCCACCATCAAGAACTGCTCTTCCACAATGTTGAACTAGGACATGATACCATCGCTGAAGCTTATGGGGTGCCAACACTGGTGTGGAACAATACATTGCAAAAGGAACAATCACACGAGTGAGAATGATACCACGTCTTCTTCTAAAATTTGAAGGCTAAAATATGAGTTTTTTTCCACTTATTTGTTGTTCAACCTCTACTATTTTATGATAAGTGCCAGAATGTACTATTTCAAATGATTATTTACATTGTTACTTGTTTCACAAGTTATTCAGGGAAAAGCCGGGAGAAAAGTGATTATTGACCTATTACGCTTTATTCATCTTACTATACCCATTTGTGCAGGAATTGAGTGCCAAAACATCAAGCAAGGACCAAAAGTGGGCAAAAGCTACTTCGTCATGGCGAGCATAAATCCTGCCAGGCGAAATATTTCACCAGGCGAGACAAAGGCGAGCCAAATGGCGAGTAGTTCCAGAGAGTTGGAAAAACAGGACAAGAGCAGTTTGCCATGGTGAGCAGAAATTCTGCCAGGCGAAAAAAGGCGGTTTCATCTGATCAAAGTGACGTGGCAGAAACCCACTGGCAAAGAAAGCTCAAGTCGCCATGGCGAGCCAAACTTCGCCAGGCGAAATGTTACTTTTTCAGCATATGTGTAAAAGCTCATTTCCCACATTATCATATTATTATCAGAGGATGGAGATGTCACTTTAGGGAGAGAAAAATAGGGAAAACTCAGAGAGAACATCAAGGAACAAGGAGCTACAAGGATTGGAGAGGACTTGCAAGATCATTGAGACATCATGGCTTGGTTATTCCTTTTCTCTTCGTCTTCTTGTAAGGTTACCATGACAATGTGTAGCTAAACTCTTTTTGTTGGGATTAAATGTAGTTAACTCTATTAGTATGTATTCCCTTTGATTTTGATGTTGTGTGATTCTAAATTATCTTAAGATATTGATGTTATTCTTGCTTTTCATTTCTATCCTATGGATTTGAATTGTTATTGAAAGATACCTTTTGAATCTAGTTGAGAATAATCTTTTATCAATGCTTAGGTTCTAGACATGGAACTTAGGTTTGATAATCACTTTGAATATTGGAACTTAAAGCTTTCGTATCATTGTATAGTTTGAGAAATCAACTATACAACGATACAATCGACTATTGGAAAATTTAATAGTTTGGGAAATCGACGATTAAACGGTTCAAAAGAAATCACGACATCATTAGGATACGAATGATGTTGTTGAGCAATATGTGATAATATTGATAATTAGAATCCGCAACACTAATCCGAGAATACGTATATTTAGGTTGATGAAGTTTAATCCCAGCATAATCATTTCCCTGTTAACTCTCAAATCTCTTACAAGTCCGTAGTTTTATAGTTCATGAAACAAAACAATATCGAATCCTTAGCTCATAACGATACCGATTGTTGAACGGCTTAGAATATCGCACCAATCCCTGTGAAGACGATAACAAAAATACTTACTTTTGATATTACATCATTTTATCTAATATTTGTCTTTAGCAGACACTCGATACATCATAATATCCTCTCTCTCAAGTATGATGAAGTTCTAACGAGTGTCCATACTCCTATCACATTATATATCGATTCACACCCGGAAAAAAAAAAAAAAAATGTCTACACTTCAATACTTTCAACAATTAAAATGTGATAAACTCAAAATTATTAACTACACCACGCTACACGTAACCCCAATAATAGGCCACAAAATTAGGCATAGACAAACCAAAGGTATTCAATGATCCTAATATAAAATCACACCAAACCTTAATTAAAACGACAACAAAACAAAACCCACAATTAAAAGAAAGAAAGAAATAAAAACCTTTTTGTTTTTACTCCTATGTTGCTGTTTCTTCTTTATTGGTTCTTTTCTCTCTCTCAACTTTCCCTTTAACTTAGAGAGAGAGAGAGAGAGGTTTCTGAGTGAGATAGCAATAGCACTATTCTCACTTCCATTGAAATCTGGCGCAATTCAAGAACGAAGGAGAAAAGTGTGAAGGGATCACAATCTACACTCAATCACCACTTTCCTCTATTTATATGCCCTTTTCATGCTTGCCCAGATACACAAAACAAATAAAGTTTTGATTTTTTTCATGACCCTTTAATCTTTCAATGATTTCATAGTTATTAGCTTTGTTGGGTCACTGAAATTTTCTCATATTTATTTGATGTGATCTAATATTTTACATGGGTTTTGATTAATTTTCCTAATAAGGAGAATATATTAGATACCCTTTTCGGTGAAAATTTGAATAGTGTATGTATGAGTATGATCATGATCATGACAATTTTGTTTTGATTTGGTTTTGTGAGGTTTTTTATGTGCATGAGGTGTTTTTCTTGAGATTTTGTTATGTATGAAGTTATACACTTATATTAGTAACAAGATCTTAGATTTGATTTGGAACTTGGAAGAGGGGAGAGAGAGAGGGAGAGGGAGAGAGAAAACTATGCAGTCTAGAATGGAGGAAGGGAAGGACCCTGCTGCAACAACTGCAATAAGAGTGACACACTCTAGGCCATTTCCATTGAGACTTTTGCAATTTTTCTTGCTATTTTTGATTATTGGAATTGGTGGTTCATTTCTTAGTATGTACATGATTAGGCATTTTGGTATTCATAATGTCGTACAATCTTCGTTTAAGCCTTGTTTTCCGAAGCCGGCGATTATAGAGAATTGGTTTAAGCCTCCATCTAGTTTGTTGCACACTATGAATGATGATGAACTCTTCTGGAGGGCTTCTTTTGTTCCAAGGATTAAGAATTATCCTTTTAAAAGAACTCCTAAGATTGCTTTCATGTTCTTGACTAAGGGACCTTTGCCAATGGCACCACTTTGGGAGAAGTTCTTTAAGGGGCATGAGAAGCTTTATTCCATCTTTGTTCATTCATTGCCATCTTACAATGCTGATTTTTTGCCGTCATCGGTATTTTACAGGAGACAGATCCCTAGCCAGGTATGAACTAGCTTTGATATATTTTAAAGTTTGTTTTTAATATGGCTCATGGTGTTAGGTTCTGTATGTATATAGTAATCATTAGGAAATTAATATTATTGGTATGGATGGATTGCCATGTGATTGATTAACATGGCTCGAGCCTTAGTAATGCCAAGATTGATTGCCATGGCTTGATCTATAGTTTGAGCCTTATTAATGCTAAGATTGCTATTGATTTTGAATGTTTTTTCACAAGAATAAACCATCAATTCAATCCCTAAACTATTACCCTCATTCCAATTTGATTATTGAACTATATATAGAAATATAATAAATACTCGCTAAACTATTAATCCATCCAGTTAGTCCCTCGGATATTTTAAAAATAGGAGAGAGAATGATATGCTAGGGACGATCTTGATGGATTAAAAAGAGTTTTGGGATTTTTTATTATATTTCTATAGTTTAGAGACTAAATTGGAGTACATGTGACAGTTTAATGACTAAAGTTATGGTTTACTCGTTTGCACCGAGTGAGTAAAGATCTGTAGTTTTGCACATCATTTGTCACTTGAATTCAAAGGCTTTCAATGTCTTGAAAATATTTGATTCTTTTATTGTTTGTTTCTTGCTCAATTCTGTGGAATGAAGTGAAGTAATCGAAGTTTTTATGATTGATAGGAACCAGAGTACATTACGAAACACTTTCACTCAGCTACCAATAACCAAACATGTATACTATTCTATGTTTTTCCCCAGTATCTGTTAAGAGTATCATGTTGGCTTATATATGGCCTCATAATATATTACTTTACAAGCCGATTTTGTACGGATATAAAAACTTAATATATTCTTTGTTATTATTTTATATTCGAAGAGTCTTAAACAATTCATTAGAAGAGTTTTCTTCTAAAACCAACAAGGTGGTCACCACATATAATCTCCTAATCTATGAGATGCTCCTTAGTCTCAAATAATGTGCATTGTTCTTTAATTTTGATGATATGACTGTTAGGAGCAAGAATAGGTTTCAGATCGGATTCTTTTTTTTTCTTTCTAAATTTCTAATTCACTTCCTTCTTCACAGGTGGCAGAGTGGGGAATGATGAGTATGTGTGATGCTGAAAGAAGACTTCTTGCTAATGCCTTGCTTGATATCTCAAATGAATGGTTTATCCTCCTATCTGAGTCCTGCATACCTCTCCAAAACTTCAGCATTATACACCGCTACTTATCGCGGTCAAGGTATAGCTTTATGGGTGCAGTTGATGAACCTGGTCCTTATGGGAGAGGACGCTACGAAGAAAACATGGCACCTGAGATCAACATCAGTGACTGGCGTAAGGGGTCTCAGTGGTTCGAAATTAACCGAGAACTGGCAGTTAGAATAGTTGAAGACAATACTTACTATCCAAAACTCAGAGAATTCTGCACTCCACACAAATGCTATGTTGACGAACACTATTTTCAGACGATGTTAACCATTAATACTCCTCATCTTTTGGCGAATCGGAGCCTCACCTACGTGGATTGGTCAAGAGGTGGTGCTCACCCTGCTACATTCGGGAAGAATGACATCAAAGAAGAATTCTTCAAGAAAATTTTGCAAGATCAGACATGTCTTTATAATAACCAGCCAACTTCACTTTGTTTCTTATTTGCTAGAAAATTTGCACCTAATGCTTTAGGTCCCCTTTTAGATATAGCGCCGAAAGTTCTAGGAATATGAAAATTGTCTGGATTCTGAGTTGCTGGCTGCAGCATCCTTGCAGGAGTACCGTTTGGACCATGTTAGTTAGCTACTGGCTTACTCCATTTGATTGCGTAATTCATCTTCTGCTTTCTCTGTTTCACAGAAATATTGAGTTGCTCCTCCGGCGTTTAGATGTGTAGGACATTGAATTTAAACCGTATACTTATACAAGTATTAGCCAAAATATAGACTAGCATTTTATTGGATTATTACTTGTTAATCAAATAAATATATTACCTATCTTATTGGAATATGTACTGCTGCTACTGTTAAGTCTAGTTACTTTTTCTGGCCATTTTATTATGCAATATAATACCCTTGCCCAATATTCGTCTAGTTTCAATGTAAAAGTTCTAAATTTCAGCTTCAAGTTAGAATTGATTATGGTGATAGAATCAACTCTAGAAAAAATCCAAACACATAAAAGTGAATTAATTTGATTTCACTTTTAAGCAATTTTTTATATGCTTTTAGAATCAACTTCACCAAATCTGAGTGAAATCAAACATACATTAATGGGTTGAAGCTTTCATTTGAAAAAGCTCAAAAGATGCTACTGAGTGTGACAGAGTGAGTAATGAAGGTCTTCCTGAATCCTGATACTAGCCTTTTGCTATATTCAGTGATCAGCAATTATTGTTATTATTTACTCCATTGACAAGTTAATGTCCATACCTACACACTCAAGGAAGCAGACAAAAGTTTGTACTACTAATTAGCATTCTTAAAAAACACCGAAACTAGAGTAATGACAAAAGTTGTTAAAGAGTCCTCATCCAACTCATTCTTTACTCCTTTACATATTCTGATAAACCTAATCAACTACAAGAGATCAACTCAGGTTGTTACTTAATCCTTACTTACACTGTTACCGATCCAACATAATGCCATTACACATAATTCCCTCAATCTCAGATTCTCTCATATCTCTGCATTCAGAGATCGTCGTTGGATTCATCCAATGGCTAAATCGCTCGATGAATCCAACTATTGAGCACAATCGACGTCTACCTATAGAGTCTGCATATAATACAAATCCATTGCATTCACCTCCCTCTTAGAAGTGTGTAATGTAGTTTACAATACAAACATGCCATAAATTACACATATTTTTCAATACAGATTAAATGTAGAGAGTAACAATAAAAATAAGAAAATATTGATTGATTTGACGAATAAAAGAACATTTTATTTAATAAAAAAAACAAAAATATAAAATACAAATATTTGAAATTTTTCAGCTGTAGAAATTCTTTAATTGATACTATTAGAATATTATTTCACTAGCGATTTACAAATATCTCACATTATACATCATTTTACATTGATTAAAAGAGTACATGACATATAAATTTGAATGGCTTACCAACTAGTTTAAATTGATAGGCAATCTCACTTAACGTTCAAGAACACTCCAGGACTTGAAATTGAAAAGCAGGTACAAAAATAGACATCAGAAAGGACTAAGCAATATAAGCATTAATTTTGATGGATAATTATATTTGAAACTAATTAATTAGAGAGAATAAGAAAATCATTCAAAAGCAATAGAGAAATATGTGCTGTTTAATAATGATGAAACCAGAGTATGTAGTGAAAACTCTAATTTTTTATCTATGGCTAAGGCAAGCTTGGCTTATTAGGATTATTTATATTTATAGTTCATCATGATATTTTCTCTCAACACCAGGTACAGTATCCCGCTGATGTTTTAGAAGATAACTAGCAGCTAAAGATGCATGAAGTGCAGCTCCATAAGGGAGACCATCTTCATTGATTTCGAGATAAGGTGAGTGTAATAAAGACTCGAACCGTTTGTGTGAAGCATTCTTCACTCCAAGCATGAAGAAGTATCCAGGTATGACCTCTTGATAGAATGAAAAGTCTTCGGATCCCATATATGGTGTCATGACACTATCAACTTTATCGATGCCAAGCATATTCACCGCAACATTCACAAAATGTTCATGCAGGTCAGCATTGTTTACAGTTGGAGGATAAAAAGGTTTCACTCCATGAAGGAAGTCCACAGTTGCATTGCACCTATGCACAGCAGCTTGCCCAATGATAACCTGCATAAACGAATCAGTCCTAGGCCTTGTTTGGATAAACGACTTACGTAAACGCCTATATATTAGCTATTTCTATATCAAAAGATAAAAGAAAGTAAAATTGTTTTATAATTTATAAGCTGTTTTCATAAGATATCTTCGAAAGCTTATGAAAATAAGCTGAAAATGACTTATGAACATGTTATAAGATGTTTCCATAAGCTCTCTCAAACAGTCTTACGTCATTCTGTCAGTAGATAAGCACAAATAAGTCAATCCATGTCTAGATTGCAGTGAAAATTACAGTATACGTTCAAACATCTTATTTATTGCAATAGAAACTCGTGAGCTTATTTTAGGTTATTTTCAATAATGCATGGACAACTTAGTCATAAGGCAACAAGAGGTTCACCCTTCAACTCATAAGCTTGTCAACAAAATAAAAAATGTCTACTATATTTTGGCCCTACTTTCTTTTGGAATAGGTTTCATGCATTTATATGCACTATTAGAAAAAGTTTTTTGTTTTCACTTATTTCCTATACAAATATTTGAAAGCAGAAAAATAGTGAAGATAATGTGTCAGCTTTGTAATTAAAAGTGAAAACAGGAAATGAAAAAATAAACATTCTCTCAAACCAACCAATGCACGACTCTCAGTTATGTTGACTAATATTTCCTACGAAAATAGTTAAGACACAGACATAATGTTAACGCAGTAAAATGAACCTGTTTTTGAGTTAACTTTACGTACAATCAAGCTAATCAGGTTTAACAATCAAAGTAAGGAAAACAAGAAAGAGATTATTTTAAGCTGATGATGCATACTATAGGAGAGGTCATTAATTTCATATTTCAATTTATGCATTCAAACTGAATTGATTTATTTCCAATAGATACCTCCTCAATCCGCTGTCTCAGTTGGTTGAAGCTTTCTTTAGAAAAGGCTCGGAAGGTACCACCAATTGTGACATGATCTGGAATAACATTGAATGCACTACCTCCTTGGATCTTTGCAATCGTCACAACCTGCGGGAGCATGAATTATGTAAGGAAGACAGGAGCGGTTATGTCACCTTCAACAGGCATGTCTTTCATCATTTACATTTCAAACAATGATGATTCTTGGAAACAAAATTATAGCAAACTACATATCTAAAGCTCCAACAGTTTTCCACTTTATGCAGATGAAGCAGGTGGAAGACTTCCATGAATAGGTTCCTACTTACACTCTTAATAGTTTTCTCTTCTTGTTCTTTTTTAAGTCAAATTATAGCTTATAACATGTAGAAAGAAGACATGCTGATTGCTTAACATAGTTATGGATTCAAGAGTATCATGCAAACTTATTGATTTTAGCAAGTAAATAAGATACTGTTTGGAGGAGCTAATGTAAACAGCTCATGGCATGTACATAAGATGTTTTCAGCTTATTTCCGAAAGCTCTCCGAGAGACCTTATGAAAACATCTTACAAGTTATATGAAAAAAGTTTGACTTTATTTTATATTTTACTATAGAAACAACTTATACATAAGAATGTATATGATACACGTTTATGCTATAAGTGATTAAATAAGTGTTTATCCGAACGGAGCCTAATAAATGTAATAAGTGGATAATAGGAAGCGAAAATGTAAGAATAATTTACCTGGGAGTCTAAAGGATCAGCCTCGCGAGAAACAAGGTGCTGTAGGCTAATAATCGCACCAGAAGCTGCTAATATGGGATCTATAGATTGTTGAGGAATAGCTGCATGACCTCCCTTTCCACTTATTTTTGCTTCAAAGAATCCACTTCCTGCCAATATTGGACCAGACCTGGAGGACACTTCACCAATTGGTAAGTCAGGAACAATATGCAATCCAAAGATAGCAGTGACATTTTCTAATGCCCCGGCATCTAAAATTTTCTTAGCCCCTCCGCCTCCTTCCTCTGCTGGTTGGAAAACAAGAACAATGGTTCCCTTTTTAGACAACAAAAAAAAGAATTTATCAGTGATCCACGAGGAGGCGAAGACTAAGACAATACTGAGAAAAGTACCAGACATGAGCTATAAAGTGTTGACATTGTGGAACAGACACAGACGCCGCCACAATATTGATACAGACATGTAGACACGGTAATAACTTAAGAAAATACAAGTGATTGAATGTAATCATATGTGTCAGTGTTGAGCATCGGACACGTTTCAGTCTGAAGTGTCAGTGCTACATAGGATAAGAGTGACTTTGTAGAATAATAATAAGGGTATCAACTTTTTTCTCTTTTAATTTTCTGTTATCCCTTCTTCTTCTTTTTTTGACAAAGTTATCCCTTCTTTTAGTTAGTATCAAAATGGTAAGAAGTCGAACTAAGCATGATTTTGAGAGAAAAACATTACAAAATGGATTCAGATGTTTCATGTATTCCAGAGGATAGAATTATTGTAATTTACAAATATTTAATGATGAGGGGTCTTTGACTTTGACATAACTGAATTGAACAACAAAAACTTAAGAAGTTAAGATCATCAAAATGGACAAATTTTCATAGTTGATGACAATTTGGACAGGAGGGAATAGTGACTGTTGATTCAAGTTTGACATTGGAAAAGCAGTGTCTGAGGAAAAATCAAAGAGATATAATTTAAACAAATTATATGATACAAACCAAAGAGATATATGATAGAATGCCTGTAATCTACAAAATTTGCAACAGGAAAGATATAATTTCCCCACAGTTTGCTAATATGCTACATGCCAAAGAGATATATGTTTCACTTTGACATTTTTGGACTTTGACTTCAAATAAAAAGTATGAAATCATCAACAGGATCAAATTTCTAGAGTTAATGGCATTTTGGACAATAGAGTAGTGGCCACACTTTTTTAATTCATATCGGAATCTCAGGAAAAACAGCAGAATATTTTTTTGTCTAAACCTTCCCAGTTTCTATGGGTGGCCAAGAATTATTCCAGCCATGGATAGAACTCGAGTGATCCCAATTGATTCAACTTTAACTAAATTTCATTACCAATTGAGTCAAACCACTTGTTTAAGCAGACTATAACATAATAATACAACATAAACGAAACCGAAAATAAGAAGCTACGACAAATTAAAGATCTCACCTGTATCTCTTTTTCATGCTGCTTGAGAATCTTTGCAGCACCAAGTAGCATGGTAACATGAGCATCATGACCACACGCATGCATCTTTCCAGGTACCTTACTCCTGTGCTCCCACTCCACCATTTCCTAAGGTTCAAACATGAGATGACATTACAACATATCAATGATATATATATTAGCAAAATGTAATAGAAAACCCTTTGTTTATCTTCCATATAGGAATATGATATTAAAAACCATCCCATAAAACTATAGAAATCAAAAGTCAACCATCATAAAAGATCATATACTATATGGTGGTGGGTTTCAAGTGTGAGTAGTTAAATCTCACATCGGTTATGAATGGGTAAAAATGTTGGATATATAAGAGAGGCGTCTCATATACGTAATGCCTTAAGGTTTTGGGTGGAGATGTGTCGTCTCCCTCTCTTGTGGTCCTGGAGCATTTAGCCCGTTGTTTCTCCCAACGCTCCTCCAGACTCCCTGACATAGGTGAAGGCAATATGAATTATATCATGTAATTACTCTGAGTGATAAGATGTTTTGGTGATTTGTATGGAGCAACATAGAGGCGACATGGATTCGAACTCTCCCCTAACATTAACATTACGAAGAACTAATTACTAACATTTATCGTGCAAAAAGAAAATCAAGTAGTTTATTAGAAGAAGAAAAAAAATGTGAAAAAGAGATAAGGTCTAAATAGAGTTTATAGAAAGTGATTTGTAAGGATGTCTCACGCTAATGAATAAAACATTTTAGTTCTTAAAGTAGTAAGTATACAAACTCAGACAATTTAGTCGCTGCTATTAAATGTTACTATTAAGATGTCACCAACAAAATTGACGGATTTTTCATATACTTCAGAGACGAAATTAACGATTTCATATACTTTAAAAACTAAATTGAAGAGAGCAATAGTTTAAGGACTAGCATAATGAACCTGCATAGAAAGAGCATCCATATCAGCTCTTAAAGCAACAAAAGGAGACAATCCAGTTCCTATGAAACCAATGACACCAGTGATTGCAACTGGATATTTATAGGGAATACTCAGTTTATCCAATTCTGTTCTTATCAATTCACTTGTCTCAAATTCCTCATAACCCAATTCTGGATTCTCATGAATTTTCCTTCTGATATTGATCATCCAATCATAAACCTCAGGATTTTTGGCACTGTCTAGAAAATTGTTGAATGAGGAATTATGTGTTGATGATGACAAAATTTGTGTTGCAGCAAAGACATGTAATATGATGATGAAAAAATGGTAACATATGAATTTGAAGGAAGAAGACATGGTTTGTTTTGGTGTGTGAGTGTGAAGAATTATGAGATGAAGGTTGATGATTGAAGCATAACACTAACCGTAAATGTTTTTTTTTTTCTTTTTTTTTTTTAAGATGAAGATTAGGTGGCTGGTTCTTCAATCAATGCTTCCAACTTCCTATGACTTGGACCATTATTGTCTTATAGTTATTGTGTGATCTGCAGGTGAGATATTTTCTTGGGTTAAATATAATATTTTTTTAGTCCCCGTAAAATCATAAATTTTTAAGTTTATTTTATATCAAATTTAGTAAAACACTAAATTGATCTCCATCTTTGTATCAAATTTTTAAATTGGTCCTAACTCTATGAATAACTCAAAATAATCTCTGTCTTTGTCAAATGTTTCTCAAATTGATCCCCGATTTTATTAGCTGTTTTGTATTTTAAACCATTAACGTACCAAATATGATCGAGAAGGCATTATGCCATTAACCACCAAATAATATCCAAAAGACATTGAGTCATTAACACTCAAAATACAAAACAACTAATAGAGTCAGGAACCAATCTGAAAAACATTTGACAAAGACAGGGACCATTTTGAGTTATTAATAGAGACAGGGACCAATTTGAGAATTTGGTACAAAGATATGGATCAATTTGATGGTTTACTCATATAAATTTTGAATGGCATTTTTAGTCCTCTTGTAGTTGATAATTTTAGTCTTTCAAAATAATCTCAATAAAATGCAAATAGGAACTAAAAATGAACATAAAAAATCTAAGGACTAAACTTGAAAGTCAGCGTTTTGTAAGGACTAAAAACTCATTTAATTCTATTTTTTTACGGATTATGCTAACCTAGTTAAAGAAACTAAAAATAGTAAGTTTGCACTGAATTCAACAATTTTTTAACTTTAAAAAAGTCAATTCTATAATTTTTCAACATTTTCCAATACAACATTTCTAAGTTTGTCATCTTAACCAATGCCCTAAAGGCACTCTTTAGCATTTCCCTTTTTTAATATTTTTTAATATATAGATAGATGAAATGATAATGGTTTTTAAAAACTTGGACACATAAGTGAAAGAGTTAAAAATCAAACTCAGGTCATAATATCCGACTTAGCAATTTTGACTTGAATAATAATATTTGTCCAATCATTCAATGACAACTTTTGTAGCAATAGAGAGAAAAATGAAAAGAGAGGATAAGACCATCATGTAAGTATGAAAGTGAGTTATTTAAAAGATGTTACAAAATAATTGTAAAAATATCATTTATCTTATCTTATTATAAGAAGAAGAAGAAGAAAAAAATGCAGGGATTAAGAAAATTAGTTAAACGCAATCAATTTTTAAAATTTTAGGTAAATACAAGTTAAATTTACTAAACTATCCTTATTGATATTTATTAAAAAGAGTGAATCATCAACTTCGTCCTTGAATTTGCAAGCATCAGCCAAAATCGTCCCCAAATTTTGCGAAATATCAATTTTGTCCTTGAATTTCTCTCACGTCCATCAAAATGGTCCTTCCATTGAATGTAAACCCCACGGACAAGTTGGACGAGTTGAAGGCAAAACTTGATGGCTTCTTTATCCAAATTGGTTCAAATCATAGAACACATCTTGTCATAGTAAATGTGTCAGGCCTAGACTTGGGGGAGGAGAAGGAAGATGACTTCTGGAAAACCGTGTATTATCCACAACTTCTCAAAGATGATAGCGACGTTGATTTCATGTTTAGGGTAATGGTTGAGAATAACAAGTTGTATCTTTTTGTCCGATCCACTGAAGTGTAATCATTATTTAAGTGTAATGTTTTCCGAATTTGTGTTCGTATTGTTGAATTTTAATGAATTTATGTTTATGTAATTTAACGATGAATTTGGGTAATTTTGACCGTTTATGTGATATTATGTAATTTTATAAATTTATGGACATATTTATGTAATTTGGATCGTTTACGTGTCATTAAGTGTTTTTAAGTCATTACAGGTCATTACCGGCGAATTTGTGTAATTTGGACCGTTTGGATCGTTATGTGTGATCATGCGATTGTGAAAAAAACGATGTTTTTGTGTAATTTTGATTGATTGTGTCGCATTATCCAATAATCTTGTTAAATTGGCGTAAGTCGGTTCAATTACGAGCATCTTAAGGTTACGGGTCTTTGATGACAAATATTGCATTCAATGCATTCAATGTTGTACTGATATATCAGTAGAGCGTGAGTTAACTCGCGCAGGTGTTAACACTATGCGTGAGTTAACTCACGCAGTGTTTTACACTTGCGCAACTTAATTGACGCAGTGTTAGTTAACTAGCGCATAGTTTTACATTTGCGTTAGTTAACTAACGCAATGGTAAATTTGAAACGGCTGCAAGGCGCGAGCAACATGTGCAGGGTGGAGAGCAGAATTCAAATATAAATTCCAGGATCACACAATTTGTAAAAAGTTTTATACCGACAAATTATATCCATGTGATTTTAAAAAAAGTTATAATTAAAGTAAGATGTTATTAATGATTTGATGATTATGATTGATTGACGATGTACATTTTTTTTACGTTGATAATGTATACGAAGTAAGCTATATTTTGAAATATATCCCGATGACTACACCATAGACATACTCGACAATGGATGGTTGAAGTTTTTTAGTTTATTTAAATTCAAGCATTCGATGTTGATCTATAAAAAGAATGTTAGTTATTGTCATAAAAAAAAAAAAAGAATGTTAGTTGATTTATTTTAACAAAACTATCATTATTTAAAGAAATGATATTTTGGCACACAACTTTATATCAACAATTTAGATGATTTAGAAGTACTATATGATAAAGGGTATTGTATAAATTAAAATATGAGTCATTATTCAGTAACATTATCAAGTACTATGATGATTTTATTGTGATTTGAATAATTTGTGTCCCTTTTATTCTATACCAGGAAGAAGAGGACCATGTCCACGTCAACAAGGGAAAAAGCAAAAAATCTCTTCTTTGGACAAACCCACCAACTACTTATACTTATATCTTAGGTAATACCCCTGAAATGGCCATTAAGTATCCTTTATGCACCGTCTAAATTGTATATATTTTCCAGCTTTTTTTGCTAACAAATGTATTTGTTAATTTTTTGTTACCATATTTTACTTTATCCTTAACCTAAGTTGTTTCCACGTTTCTGACCAAGTGTGCTATAAACTTCAACAAATATTGCAGGGACTACTGTGGACTTTGAAGTGGGTCGATTTTACCAAATTAATCATTCCTACCTTCCACCAAATTGCCCAGTTCAAATAAAATGTGTGAACCTTGTAATGGTAATATAAAAAAGCTCTCACTCATTTCATTTGATTATAAAGCAATCAATAGAACTTTTTCAGCTCCGCTTGATATAGAGCCTTTCCAGGCGGAGTTAATTTGCCAAATGCCAATAATCAATTTCATGGTTATTGTGCAACTTGGCACCACTGAACAGAGATGATATCGTTAGCAGGAAAACCCATCTTGCCTATGAAATCAAGTGCCATGTTAAAACGGCCTGCTCGACTAAGCATGTCGATAATCACACCATTGTGCTTCAAAGTTGGTGTGATATCGTATTTCGACATCAACTTATAAAAGCGCATGCCAAGATCGACTTCAACCGAATGACAACAAGCGGTGAAAATAGCAAGGAAAGTGGCAGGGTTTGGTTTAAAATTTGCGAGTAACATATCGTCCAACGCTTTGACCCATTGGACGACGAAACCAGAATGAGCAAGACCAGTGAGATAGCGGTTCCACGAACCGAGATTCTTCTCAGGCAAAGAATGAAACAGTTGAATTGCCGCATCGATGTCTCCGCAAATGAAGTACATTCTCATAAGTGAGTTTGACAGCTTTACCGTTGGATTAAAGAAGGTGTGTTTGACCACCACTGCGTGAATGCACTTTGCGGATGATAATACACTCAATCCTGAACAACAAGCAGATGAAATTAACTCATCAAGTGTTGACTCATCAGGAGCCAACCCTCTGAAACCCACCGAGTTAAATAGAGCTAAAACAAATTCATCATGTTTTACCATGTTAAAAGCTCTCATGAAATTATTGATGGTGAGGAAGTGTTTTCCTGCTATTGCAGCAACAGACCTTTCCACTTTCTCTCCACGAAGAACTTTAGTTCTGAGGGAGAGCTCTTCATAATCTACATGCAAGTTCAAACTTTTTTTTTCACAATAATCTGCTAAAACAACTGACAATCTTCCAAGGGAATTCACCCTAACACACACATAGATGAGAGACGGGTAGATACTCATATCGAACTTAAACCCTCTCAGCTTCTTCTCTATGTAGAATTTAACAACACGAGAAGGATCTTCCGACAATGAACGCGATACAACTATATATCGCGTTGAAATCGTTTGTTGGGAGAATTAGGTTGTTTGGGAAAGGTGGGAGTGGATGACATGAGTGAGGAGCCAATGGAGGAATTGAAACTTGCATTATGTTTTTTTGTTATTGTCATTGTCATTTTTTTACCGAGAAACTTGAAGTTACTGAGATTCATCGTTGAAAATGAAGGAAGAAAGGGTTTCGGAGGAATGAATTGGTTTGATTTTAAGAAATGGAGAGTGTGTGTGTGAGTGTGAGTGAGGAATGTGTGAAGTTATAGCCTTGGGATGGTTTTTGGATTTACAATCGTGTCCTTGGGGTTTGAAGGTATTTATGTGTGTGCGCCACTGGTGAAATTGGACATTGGTGAGTCATTTTGTGGGTGAAGAAATTTCTGTTTGGTGTCTAGTTAACTTGCATCTCACGCTTCCACGTGTAATTTTCAATTTCAATTATAGATAGATAGATAAAGATAACAACACAACTAACCAATTTACTAATTAATTAATTAATCAAAATTTTCACATAGTCACGCATTTATTACATTAATAACCGTTTGATTTTGATCAAACAACTCAGGAAAAAATTACTTAATTTTTATTTATAAATCTGTTCTCAAATCAGGACCATTCGATCATGATCGGACGACCGAGAATGCATGACTGCGTGAATGCGGTAAATTATCGACTACGGTCAATATCTCATTAATTTTGTTTTTCAAAATGAATCAAATTTGATGTCATATCACATGTGATTGGACATCATTTATGTTGACTCATCAAAACATATCATTAATTATTTAATTAACCCAATTAATTATGTCGTTTTTAATTAATTATTCAATGTATGTATAAAAAGAATACATACTAAAACAAAACATGTAACATCCCATTTTCCCAACATGCAAAGTAATACATAATAATCAGAGTATTCAATTTAAACAGGATATCACACTTCTTTAAAAGATAAATAGAGTAAAATTACTATTTATTCAAAACATCTCATGTCAACAATTCAAATTACATTGCAGCGGAAACATTCATTAAACAACGTAATGGCACAACGGCCTCAATATAAACAACTTGTTAAAATTCCATTCTAGGTGGTTCATCAACATAAATCATAAAAATACGTAACATATGGAAAACAAAGCAAGATCCTCATCCCGTTACGTATCATAGCGACCCTAAGACGACGCGTGAGAGAGTCAACTCACATCCGCAGCTATTCTTGATTATCTGCATGTTACCCACGTAGAGGCAACATTCAAACAGAAGGGTTGAGATTTCACATTCAATAATAATAAACAATATAATTCTATATAAGAATTTAATAACACATAACAACATCTATTTTTCATTAGCAATACTAATAAACAATAATTTAGATAAGAGAATTTATCAACATAAAACAAAAGCAAATCATCATCAACAATAGTTCACATAATTCCAACTACAATTCATCAATCTTTTCGACAACATGACGACAACACCAACAACTCGATATCAACGACAACATCAACTTGACAATACAACGTCAACAACATCAACTTAACGATGCAGCGTCAACAACAACAACTTAACAAGACAATATGCATGTAGTACCAATCAGAGCATCAAACCCTCAACTTTAATGAATGATTATACATTTCAGAGCATCAAGCCCTCTACTTTAATGAATGATTTTACATTCCCTCTACTTTAATGAATGATTATGCATTTCAGAGCATCAAGCTCTCTACTTTAATATTTATGCATGAACTCGGTAACAAATGCAACAACAACCAACAACTTCAATGACATTGACGACAACAGCGGCAACGACAACAAAAACAACTTTGCATCATAATTCATTAACATATGCATTCATATAGTAATTCATCATCATATAACATCATATTCATCAACATATACGTTCATATAATAATTCATCAATCATGGACAACATCATATAACATCATATTCATCAACATATACATTCATCTAATAATTCATCAATCATGAACAACATCATATACATTCATATTAATCAATATATACATTCATATAATAGTTCATCAATCAAATATATTCACGTCAAACCAAGTAAGATTCATCACAACATAGGTTAAATACTTTTAAACACCTTAATTGAACTCACAGTACAGAAGCTTTGACGTTTGGAGACAATCCATAAGTTTTGCAAGATTCGTATCATAAATACTTCATTAAAGTCAAGCAACACAAGGACTCACTAGACCCTCTATACAAAGTTATTTCTTTCATAAAAGCACCCGTAGATGGTTAGGATAAAGTCCCTACACTTAGGAATAAGTTTGGAAACAATTGGATTAAAGAAAATTGCATTTTTAAGGTTTCTTGTGTGGCAGAATCGTGGCACGTTGGTATCCCATCGTGGCACGATTTTTCCAAAATCAGAAAGACTAAAATCCTAATCAATATTGTGGCACGTTGGTCTCGCATCGTGGCACAATCATAGCTTGACAGACTGCATCAGATTTTCAACCTACATGTTTTCGCGCATAAAAATCAAACTGTTAATCTGTTTTCGATGCCGTTTTCACCTACATGTTCCTGCCACTTAGTACTATCATAATGTAGTTTGTTGAAATAGATTATCGCCGATTTTGTTTTTAAAAACAGAAAATTAAAACAAATTCTCTTAAAAAATTATTGGATATGACGAGTATTTATAGACGTGGTACTTTGAGAAATTTACGATACATATAAAAAAAAAAATTTTTTTGAGTAAAGTTTTTTTAAAAAGTTGTTATCGTATTATTAGTAGATATGCATAATAAACAACCTCTAAGAAGACCTCTCAAAATAATATAAACAAAAACAAACAAAAAAATCAAATAAAATTTAGATAAAACTTACATTTACTGATTCAAGTTAACTAAAAATATAAGAAATAATAAAATAAAGAAATATACTTAGAGAGTGAAGTGTTAGTTTGTTGGGAATTTCGATCAATAAGGTGAAAATTTTATTTTATCATATTAAAAGCTCTCATGAAATTATTGATGGTGAGGAGGTGTTTTCCTGCTGTTGCAACAACAGACCTTTCCATTTCCTTTCCACGAAGAACTTTAGTTGTGAGGGAGAGCTCTTCAGAATCTGCATGCAAGTTCAGACCTTTTTTTTCACATTATCTACTAAAACAGCTGACAATGTTCAAATGGAATTCACCCTAAGACAGGCATAGATGAGAGATGGGTAGATACCCATATCGAACTTAAACCCTCTCAGCTTCTTCTCTATGTAGAAGTTAACAGCACGAAAAGGATCTTCCGACAATGAACGCGATACAACTATATATCACGTTGAAATCGTTTGTTGGGGAGAATTAGGTTGTTTGGGAATGGTGGGAGTTGTAACGCCCTATTTTATTATTTATTTATTTTATTGAGTTTAGATGTCTTTTTATAATTTAGTCGATTTATTTTAATGAGTGGTATTTTGTTATGTTATATGTTGGTATTTATTAGTATAATATATATGTTATTTGGTGTAGAAATATATGTTATTTAGTGTAGAAATATTACGTTATTTGGTGTAGAAATATATGTTATCTGGTGTAGAAATATATTTCTTATTTGGTGTAGAAATATATATATGTTATAGAAATATATTTGTTATTTGTTATAGAAATATTTTATATTATATATATATATATATATATATATATATATATATATATATATATATATATATAATATTCAGACTTTGAGGGCAGATTTAGAAATAAGAGAAAATAAGTAGGTTAATGATTTATATAAAAGGGGAGAGTTAGAATTAGAAAATAAGGATTAGGTGAAACCTGTTTTTGGAGAAAAAGGGAGAAAACCAAGAGAAGAGAGAAGTCAGAGAAGAGAAGAATCTTGTGAGAAGAGGAGTAATCTTGTAGAGTCCGATCATCTAATTTAAGGTAAGGGTGGGACTAACTTTCTCTAATTCTAAGTTGTATAATTATGAAATTGAGTTTAGCATGTTGTAGGTTGTAGTTATGGGAATTTGGGAATTAGGTTTTGAAGTTGTAATTGGTTGTTAATAGAGTAGAAAATCCGTTGAATTTGTGTAGAATTGATGTTCAGATCATGGATTATTTTTAGTGCAATGTTTTATATGGTTTTGAGTGTCTTAACATGTATATAAATGGTTAGATAAGTTTTTGGATCAAATTTGGGCATAGGGAAGTTAAAATTGGGATTTTGGGGTGAAAAGTGGGTTTTTCCCGAGTTGCTCTCTGACAGCACGTCATGTTTCATGTTCTTGTGTCTTTTTCACACGTTTCTGTTTTGAATTGGACTTTGGTGTAAACATGAAAGTTTTAGATAATTGAGTTAGCTTTCCAGTGGTTTTGGTTTAACATGAAAATAATTTTTGGTTCTTGAGATATGATGAAAATACTCCAAGTAGGTCTGAGTGAAATTTTATGAAAATTCAGCATAATCGTTTCTAAGTTAATCCAAAACTTATGGAATAATTTCAAACCTCAAAACTAGAAGTACTAGGAGTTTAATTAAGGGGTTTAAGAGTATTTAACTTATGCGGTGATGGATCTAATTTGGTTTGATGTGAATATCCTTGTTGGATGATTTAATATCTATTGAATGTATATGTTGATGAATATGATGTTATATAATGTTGTTCATGGTTGATGAATTATTATATGAATGTATATGTTCATGAATATGATGTTTTTCATGGTTAATGAATTATTATATGAATGTATATGTTGATGAATATGATGTTGTTCATGATTGATGAATTATTATATGAATGTTTATGTTGATGAATATGATTTGATGTTGTTAGTAATGTGATATATTTGTATATGCATTATGTGAATCATATAAGATCCTTAAGTTGATGATTGATTATTATTTGACATTGTTATATCTTGAGATGTTTATGTGCTGCCTATGTTGTTGTATATATTAATTAAGCTGCATGTGTCGGTTTAAGATGTAAGAGGTCGTTCCAAAGTGTTGGAGTCCTAAGTTGTTGATGTTGTCCAAGTTGTACACTTTGTGGAGTCCATGCATATTCATTTAAGTTAGGGGCTTGATGCCCTGGAGCCTTTGCTCAAATAAGTTGAGGGTTTGATGCCCTGGGAGTATATTTATGCTCAAATAAGTTGAGGGCTTGATGCCCTGGTTGGTACCACATGCATGATTAAGAAGTTGAAGTTGCATATGTTGAGTTTAAGTTGTAGAAGTCGCATTGTTGTTGTTGTTAAGTTGTCATTTGTCAATGAGTTATTAATGAAGAACTATGTGAAGTATTAATATTTATTAATCGTTGTTTATGTTGTTACAAAATGATGTTTACGTTGTTATATGATAATGTTTATGATATGAAATATATGATGTTATAAGATGATGTTTATGATGTGACGTTTATGTTGTTACAAAATGATGTTTATGATGTGAAGTATATATGATGTGAAGTATATGATGTTATAAGATGATTTTTATGATGTGATGTTTATGTTGTTACAAAATGATGTTTATGTTGTGAAGTATATGATGTTATAAGATGATGTTTATGATGTGATGTTTATGTTGATGTATGACGTTGTATATAATGTGATGAATATGAAGTTAATGATGATTAGAAGTTGATTGAGTTATTAATGAAATCTTATACGAAGAGTTAATGTTATTAATTAATGAAGTATTATAAGAAGAGTTAATGTTATTAATTGATGAATTATAAGTTGTTAAATGCTTTTGATGAATTATATGCTTATTATTATTTAATGTGAAATCTCACCCCTTCTGCTTGGAAATGTTGCCTTCACAATTGGGTAACTTGCAGGTAAACAAGAATAGTTGCGACCGTGAGTGGATTCTGTCACGTGTGTCTTAGGTGCTCTGATACGTAACGGGATGTGAATTATGTTGTTGCTTTCTATTTCTTACGTATTATTTTATGAACTTTTATGAACATGTTGTTGGAATAATTTTATGAGATTTTACATTGAGACCTTTGTGCCAAGGTTGTTTTAAACGTTGAAATAATTTCCGCTGCAATAAGATTTAATTTGATGATTTAGATAATTAGTAATTTTACTATATTCAGATTTGAAAGAAGTGTAGCATCATGTTTAGCTGTTTTACTCTGATTTATGCAACAACAAAAAAATAAAGTTGGGAAAACGGGGTGTTACAGGAGTGGATGACATGAGTGAGGAGCCAATGGAGGAATTGAGACTTGCATTATGTTTTTTTGTTATTGCCATTGTCACTGTCATTGTCATTTTTTTACTGAAACTTGCATACTATAGTGGAAGTTCGAAATAACCAATAAAAAAGTTGGGAATAATATAGTGGATTCCATATAAAGATGGCCATGAGAAAACACCGGTTGTGGTAGAAATGATTCAGTAAACATTGCATGCAGTATGCAATTAATAGCTATGTTTGTGTTTTAATCCGTCTAATGTAATGTCTGCTTAAATTTCTATAGAACATGGTAGCAATCTGTGTGTTAAAATCCTTCAAATGTAATTTATGTTTAAATTATGAACGAATGGATGAGATGGTCATATCCATCACTTCTTTGGAGACAATGTTTGCTCTTTCTTTACTATAATCTAGCGCTGCCTAATATATTTCTCCCTTAGAGCCTATTTCCATACAGTATCCAAAATGTTTGAGAATTTCCTGATTATTATATCCTTATTTGGTGTTGGTCTAAGACATTTCTCAAATCTTTCTGGTCATGATTCTATATTGTATCCTGCTATTGATTCCTTGCTATACCTGCGACATATGTTGAAATCATGTTATTGACAACAATGAATTATGCAACTTTCATCGCCTGAAGTAGTAAACATGTGGTAAATCAGCTAAGTCTTTTATGATTTTTTTCACACCTAAACACCATAATTGAGACATGAACATATTTGCTTTCGCTAGGACCTTAAACTTCGATGTAGTTTTTATAATGAAGTTATTTCCTTTATGCTTCTTTCACACTATATGAAAGATTTCAAAAAAATAAAATCTTGTTCTTGATACATATGCAGAATTGTTTAAAACATATATAAGTTTTCTGTTTGCTTGATTCCAATTTATATTCTCTACTTTGAAATGTAGATTAATTCTTTGGTAGATATATAATATATAATAAACTACCTAAGAATCTTATATGCCAATTAAGAGAATAAGTTGTGATCTACATGCAACACAATGATCCTTTGGAAACAAATTATACTTTGGACGGTTTGACTTATAAGGTAGTGGGTTTGATAGTGTGCTTCATTATTAACAGGTGGTTGAATTTTCAAGTACCACATGCATTAACTGACATTATGCGTGTAGGAAAGTCAAGATTGTATCGAATCTCAAAGCCAACCATACTGCATGCAAGATTGACTAATAAGGATTCCATAGAAAGCTGGTCATTAATTGCTTTGAAAAAATGTTTCAGTAATTTCTATTTTGCCGTTCATGTTGAAATTAAGGGTCACCAAACAGTTTGTAAATGATTTGGAAAGTTGTATTTTTTAGCTGTTGTTTTTTCTTCAACTTTAACTACACAATATATGTTCTGTAAAGTTGTAGTGTTAACAATTTTGTTTTATACCTTTGAGTTTTTCAACTATGTTGCTGTCATGTTTTATTAAGCATAATTGTTTCACCATGTAACAGGTTCAACTGAAGTTGTCTACAATAGAAGAAGTGATGCATTTGTTGCTCTTAAACGATATAACAATGTTCAATTGTTATTTCCAATTGTATACTGAACACAAGTTTAGTTGAAAATGCTAAGCATTTAGGGGAAATTAATGCCATGTAAAACATTTGCTGCATAATCTAAATAAAGAATGTATGGAATACTGATGTCTTTTTGTAAGTGCATTGTTTTGCATTTCATTATAATTATATAGCACCGTAAAAAAAACATAGCTATACACATTAGATCAACATAACAAATAATGATACAAATGGTACAACTACCTGAAGGTAATGTCATTAGTGGATGGTTAGACTAAATTTGGTTTAGCTAATGAATCTGCAAGTTGTTCACGCTTCATACCCATGTAAATGTCAATGCACTAATAATTATTATGAGATCCAATCACCAGACAATACATGATGCTGCAAATGTAAATTAAGGGTGGAGAGGTGCAAGTAAAATTTGTTAAACAATGATTTGCATTCGGTCAAGCTTATCATTGACCCGTGTGATAGCACGGGGCGGCGAACTAGTTGTCTTAGAATCCTAAATAATAATGAATTTGAAATTAGAAATCGTACCAATCTACTCACCCAAATGATGACACAAAAACTCAATTAGACAACTTTTTTAAAAGGATATTGTTTGCAATACTCTTTTGTTTCTCTTAAATTTTCTTTTTATTGATTATAACATCCGTTTGGATTCACGGCTGCAGTATCATTTTCGCGTCTTAAGGCATTATTAACGTGAAAACAAAGAAGCTAGCGCCTCTTTGCTACAATTTTTCTTAAAGTGCCACAAAACCAAACATCCTAATAATCTTTTTCAAAACATGTCACCTCACTTCATGAGAGTCCAACTTCTTTAGTTTTTTTAAAGAACTTCTTTTAGCTAAATTCATTGATAGAAAAGGATAATATTAAGATAGTATATAAAGAATGTTTCGGAACGGTATACAATTATATGTATCTTTCAATTTTTTGTACAGATAATACATTTTTAAGCATCATGATTGATTCTGAATATATATAATTGAATGTTTAATTGTTAAGTAGAATTTATTATATTTAAAACTATGATTTGCAATTTTTTATTTTAAAATTGATTTTCACACATAAATTTAGACTTTTACACGAATCTATTCAACAAACACATATCATTTTTAATCAAAATCATTTTTAACTAAAACTAATTTTATATAATCAATTATATTCAAATCAATTCTCCTAACG
The DNA here is from genome assembly GCF_003473485.1 of Medicago truncatula. Classification (NCBI taxonomy): domain Eukaryota; kingdom Viridiplantae; phylum Streptophyta; class Magnoliopsida; order Fabales; family Fabaceae; genus Medicago; species Medicago truncatula. Next base: position 5,065,808 of record NC_053049.1, read on the forward strand.
CACGACCTAAGCTTAGCCTTAAAACTAAAAGTAGTATTATACTATCCACTTTTACATAAATATATTTGGTTCACTTTTATCCCTTATCAATTTTACAAAATTTGAAACCAAAGACACACTAAACATTGATTATACATGCACGTGTAAAACACATGTTGCCGTTTCTTTGAACGCAGTCCTCAAAATCCTCGAACTTAGATCCTCGTCGTATATTTCCATGTTTTTAGTTTGTGTCTTTTTTTAACCAATATTTGTAGTTTTTTTTCTTTTCTTTGAGTCTATAATCTTTAATTTTGCCACTTTCTTTGAAATCATCGTCATTTTCATTTGACTCGTTAACGCAAATTTTTTTTAGCCCAATTCAATCTCTCTCTGAAAAAATTCTCCATTTTTATGGCATTTCCATAACCCCTTCAGCTCAAAAAACGGATCTTTCCTCCACCCATTTGGCTGTTTTTGTTGTTAAAGAAGAGATTTTGTTGGGAAAAATGAATGGAAATGAAAATGAAGTTGTTTTTGAAATTGGGGTGGTGATTCCAAGGAGAATTATACAAGAAAAAGACGAATCTTGTGATTGTGCTTATGTTCTTATTGAGGAATTTAAGAAGGTTGGGTTTGTAGTTGAAAGAATTATTGGCATTGCAGATGAGTTCATTAAGGTTAGCTTTTATTAATTTCTTTCTATAGAAAGAAAGTTTATGTTTTCAAATTCAAATTTTCTTAAATTATTTTTCATATATGTTTTCATTCCATATTGGATGATATTTATGTCTTATGAAGTAATTTTGGTTCTTTTGTTTGGTTTCTCTTGGAAATTCTAGTCCTTTTTTTTTTAATTATGCCGGTAACAAGAATTTTCTTTATATTAGTCATGTTTGGATAAATAGCTTAATAAGTGCTTATAGCATAATTTCTTATCATATAGGGCTTATATCTAAACTAATAAACTATTGGTATAACTAAAGATAAAATAAAGCCAAATTGCTTCTCTATAAGTAGTCTTACAAGTATTTATAGAAGTAGATAAGCTGAGATAAGCTGAAATAAGTCAATCCAAACATACCCTTATGATGTTCCATGGTGTTTCTATATGATTGTATACTCAGTTCTATGTGTCTAATTTAAGCTTTTTGTCCAGTAGCTAAATTGTGCTGTGATTTGTTTAGTTGGCTGCACCTTTGGAGACATTAGGAAGAGCTGCAGCTGAACTACAAATAAAGAAACGGACTCATATAGGTAGGTATATGCAAATCCACAAAAGGAGCATGTGTTCTACCGAATACAGTTTTATGTTTAAGTTCACGTTGTAAAATGTAGCTAGCTAGCATGTGATGTGATCATTTGTGTTACTGTGTCTTGTGCTATGCCAGGTATGGATTTACAATTTGAGGTGGAAGAGGTTGAAGCTTTCGTGAAACAACCTGATGGTTCTATTTTCAGTTGGTGCGAGCGTTTTCATTGCTACTGTCATTTGATATATGGAATAGTAAGTTCTTTTCATAGCCATTCATAAGCTCTGTTTGGATAAACAACTTACTTATGCACTTATAGTATAAGCACTTAACATATAAATGCTTATCATATAAGTTATTCCTATAACTAAAGCTAAACAAAGTCAAATTATTTTCATATAAGCTATATATAAGTTGTTTTCACAAGCGATCCTGGAGAGCTTATTGAAATAAGTTGAAAACAGCTTATGGACATGTTATAAACTGTTTCCATAAGCTCTCCAAGACAGTCTCATAGTCTCTACGTGTCAAAATCCCTCGCTGAATGAAGAAAAAATAATTATGAGTTGTCATATGACTTTGTTGCTATGATCAGTGTTATGGACTCTATCCTATTGACATGTCTTAACATTTTTGTTCTCTTGTATTTTGAATTTGCAGGTAAACAACAGCAAATCAGCGATAATCCTTAAATTTGACGGAAAAGAAATCTATTGGGAAACCGGGGAGAATCTGATTCAGAAATTGGAATCAGAGAACATTATCAAGCAAGTCTTTCCTTTACATGGTATTTTTTTTACTCACGTGCCGTCAAATTTTCTCTAGATTTAGTATCGCTTGAAGTGTGGACTGATATTGCTTTTGATTGATAGATGAAAAGACTAGAAAGAAACTTCTCAGAACTTGGGCTCTTCATTGGTGGGACTTCACGAGTCAGCCAATCGACGAGATTTATTCATATTATGGGGCAAAGGTAAAACGTGATTATGAGTTTTACTACACAATATGAAAATGATAATTACCCATTCTCCTTATCCTGCGGCTACGAATGAATGAACCATCTTCAGATTGCAGTATATTTTGCTTTTCTTGGAATGTACACGCGATGGCTGTTCTTCCTCGCTGCATTTGGTCTTACATTGCAATTGATTGAGTTTAGGTGAGCCAATCTATCTAGTAGTTTCTGTTTATGCCACCACAGCTTCTTTATTTTTGCAAAGAACCTGCTGATTATATGATTTATTACATTTCAGGTCAATGAAATTAGTAGTGCTTCCTGTTTTCTTTGTAGTGGTGATACTTTGGGCTGTAATGTTTTGTCAATTCTGGAAACGTAAAAATTCAGCACTTCTAGCCAGGTACTATACTAGTAATGATTTACTTTTTTTTTACTTCTTTTCGAGTCAATGCATTCAATTTTTTTAGGTGTCACTGCCATTTCTGAGAGGCTTTTTCTCTAATACTGTCTTGCAGATGGCCTCTTAGCTCTGCAGTTGCAGCTGATCCAGGATACAAGATTCCAGGGAGGAAGGGAAGTTCCCTACAGCCACCAATGGAACTCCTTAAAGTATTTGAGACTGATAGAGCAAAAGGGAAGGAAGTATTTCAGAGATATGAGTGGTTAGGGCGTTTTATGCGATTCAGAAACGACGCTATCATTATCTTCAGCATAATATGTCTCCAGTTACCTTTTGAGTTGGCATACGCACATCTTTATGAAGTTATTGGTTCCGATGTATATAAGTAAGAATCTGAATCAATCCTTCTTGTTGTGATTCTACTTTCTAGAATAAATTGAATATTCTGTTATTTCTTTTTTTGCAATATCTTTCTGGATTGTTTCACTTAGTCCTATGAGTCTATATTATTCGGTCCTAATAAGTGTCTATTATTGTTAATCTACTTATACAAATTCTTATACTTGATTGAGTCAAATATTTCATTATTATGACCCTTGTTTTGATTATTTGGGTTCAGGTTTGGGCTCACTGCTGTTTATCTTTTCGCCATTCAGTATATTACTAAGATTGGAGGTCAGGTATCTGTCAAACTTATCAAAAATGAAAACAACGAAAACACAGAAAAGCGGTCTGACAGCTTGGTCTACAAGGTGATAATGGGCAATTAGTAGGTCCTATGGTTATTTTTATTTTTATTTTCTGTAATACTGAACATGAAACTTAGACGACGACTTTCTTCTGCAGGTGTTTGGTCTGTATTTTATGCAGACATACATTGGAATTTTTTATCATGCCTTGTTGCACCGTAACTTCTCAACTCTTCGCAAAGTTTTGATTCAGCGGCTCCTTCTGTCGGAGGTTGCTTTTCTAATTTTTCTCTCGCTTTAGGGTTTTCCCTTGAACTTGTGTAGTAACAGAAAACATTTTTTTTCAGGTTTTGGAAAACTTGGTGGAAAATTCATTGCCTTATCTCAAGTACAGCTATAAAAAGTACAGCGTTCGGTAAGCCTTTTTTATCCCCCACTAAGCTAGGTATTCTTTTTATAACGTATTGCAACCATTAAGTAATTAATTTATCTTTCATTTTTGAAGACATAAGAAGAAGAGAGAAAAAGGAGAATCAACAGATAAGATTCAATTTAGCTCTAGAGTAGAGAAAGAGTACCTAAAGCCTTCTTACTCTGCCAGCATCGGCGACGAGCTTGAAGATGGGTTATTTGATGGTATTTCCAAATCTGTTGTACTCTCAATTTGCATATGATATTGAATTCTTGAACAAATAGAATATTTGTATGGATGAACATGTGTATCGCGTAGTTAGAACTAAAATGGCTTACTTTGTCATCATGTTCAGTAAACATTACAAGACTGGTGTTATTTCATTGATCTGACTGAAAAATTCTAATCTGGTTGCAGATTTCTTAGAGTTGGCATTGCAGTTTGGCATGATTTTGATGTTTGCTTGCGCATTCCCACCTGCATTTGCTTTTGCTGCTGTGGTATAAATTCTTTTATCTTTCCTTGCTTATTTTTGGCGGCTGTTTTAGGGTTTTATTACGACTTTAGCACTTGAGTAAATATTTAGAAGAGTTTATAAATCTAAAATTTCCTCAAGTTGTTTTCAGCTTATTTAGTAAGTTCTCATGAAGGCTTATATAAATAGTTTATTCAAATCTTTTGCAATGTTTCCTCTCCGATTGTAGAAATAGTGTATGTATGAGCACTTATTCAGTAATAAACGCTTAATTCATTTGAACGACCCCTTGCTTTGCTTAACGTTGGCTATAAATATTCTTTAATTCATTTTGAGCCTTTTGTGAAAGTTTATGTCATTGACAACTCGGTCCCTTTGTGTTCAGAACAACATTATGGAAATCAGGACAGATGCCCTAAAGCTGATAGTAATTTTGAGACGGCCTGTCCCTCGTGCCGCTGCGACTGTAGGAGCCTGGCTTAACATATTTCAGGTATTTATTTTACAGGACTTTGGAAGGTTTTGTCGATTATTATTTTGGACGATCCACTTTATATTGTTGATGATTAGGAATTCTTGTTTACCAAATAAGCTACTACGTAAAATGTGAATTTGCCAAAATTTTCACAATTCAGCCTTTTATAAGTTTCAATTGATGAAAGGGATGACAACAACAATAACCATCAACCATGCCTTTTTCCGTTAGGTGGCTACATGAATCGATTGATGCCAGAAATTCCGGTTATGTTCATGTCAACGTAATTAAGCACTTATCATATAAGTGTCTATGTATACTCTATTTTTGTATAACTATTTTTTAAACATAAAGAAGTGCTTCATCGTTTAAATGGAATTCTTTCACACCTGATGCCATACTATGAATTATGTATATCTCACTGATTTGAGGACATCCTTGATTTTTGCAGTTTCTCACGGTGATGTCAATTTGCACCAACTGTGCTCTTTTAGCTTGGCTATATGACGAGGAAGGGAAATGGAAAGTAGAACCTGGACTTGCAGCAATTTTGATCATGGAACATGTCCTTTTGTTGATTAAGTTCGGTTTCTCTCGCTTGGTTCCTGATGTGAGTGTTTCTTCTCTCTTGTTTACATCCAAATTAATAATTTGTTTCCATGATAGAAAGTAGAGATGTTTTGTGAGAGATGACACTGACAGGTAGAGCCAGGAAAATGGGCTGGGCTTAGGCGTTGTTTTTAAAACCCATATTTTAACCAGACTTTTTAGCTCGGCTTGGCCCGATGCAGACCAGGTAGCTCGTTTTGCCAGTTCTTCTGACAAGCTAAGGTCCGTTTTCTTTTGTAGGAACCTGCTTGGGTAAGAGCGAACCGTGCGAAACACACTACACAGGCACAGGATTTGTGTTCTAAGAAACTTTTAAGGACAATCTCTGGAGGAAAAAGGAACTTTGGAGAGATGAAGACGAAGACGACGTAGTTATAGTGATGTTTTCAGTTATTTGAGTCTCACTTTTTTGACACTCCAGCAAAAGAGAAAGAAAGGTCAAGCTGGATTTTTGTTTTCTCCATTTTCTATGGCTTAAATGTATATTAACAAAGGGGTTTTGCAGTAATTGTAAATATAAAAATTACTAATTAATGACAGTTCTTCAAAATGTCAATGAAACAAGGTTTGTGTCTATTTGTAGGGATGTTTTCCTTTTGTGGTTCATTTTTTGTAATTTATAATTCATTTTATTATTTATTTTGAAGGGAGAAATTTATATGTTTTGGTTAATACAATGTATATTATTATATTGAAAGAAACTGTGTATTTATGTTATGCTGTATTGACACTAATGTTAGTATTTATTTATATTTTTCAATGGCTAAATAGGCCACCAAATTTTTCATCAGAACCAATGAGTATTTACTTACAACTAACAAAAAGAAAATACAACTTGTGCTGCAGAATTAATATACATTCCACACAATATAGTTTAACAATACAATGGGAAGACAAAAGATTACTTTTTTTATTCCTGATTATAATTACAATATCTATCTCTTCAATAGATTGGAATATGTTAATCTACCTTCTGAATGATGAGGCATAATTCTTGTTTTCCAGAGATGCAATTTCATGTACAACAAACACTTCTCTTGTTCTCTAACGTGTTTGCACATATTCTCCCACCAACAACTTTACAAGCATTAGATGAAAATTGCAAAGCTCATTTTCATGTCCCACCAACAATTTTTCAATACAAAAGTCCTGTTAAATGACACAAATTTTAACAACTATTAAGGTAAAGGTATAAATGTAACTTTTTCTAAAATCGCATATATCCTTGGCCATTATATAACTTTTTACAAAATGGCAGTGTATTAAAATTAAACTATATAGTTATTAAACTTAACTATGATACCTCAATTTACATTTGTGACTTGCTATGGAAGCTAACTTCCAAAACGAGCACTAACTTGACGAGCATATGCAACAACAGCCTTAGCCCATTTCTTGATCTCACTTTTCAACTTATTTGAATCCATTTCTTTCAGCTTCTTTCCTTCCTCCATAGACACCACCTCAACCGAAGAAAAACAACGATCAAAACGTCTTCGTTTTGTAGATTTTTCCTTCTTTAGATTCTGAATGGTACTTCCACCATTAAAAGATAGAGATTTCTTCACAGACATATATTGTTTGATTAGCAGCCAAGGTAGTTTAGTTTGTGAAAATTAATGTAGTACAAATTATTATGATATTTTTGTATTGTATGTACTCATTTTTAAAGGGTGGCGAATTAGAGTTAGACAAGTAACATAGTATGAGAATGCGTGTCATAATTTGCTTTCATTGACCTTAGACTTTGTCGATACTTCTAGCGTGGATTCCTAAACAAGTTTAATTTTAATTAATACTTGATCATAATATTGATTTTTGTTTTTATTTCCTTTTTTCTTTGTGTAGAAAATAAGTTTAATACAATAATTATATCAAAAGTCAAAAAATGTTGGTAGCATATAAGAATCAAGAATTGTATTTGCCTTTCAATATTTTGCAGATACCACGTTAACTTAACTATGAAGAATAATTAGAAAAATAATTTATTTATATATCATTAAACAATTAGTTTGATTAAATTGAAGTTCTAAAATTTATTAGAAATGTAAGGGAGTATACGATTTTTATTTTCTTTGACTCGTTAATATACGTATTTAACTCGTGATAATAGTATATTTTGACTTGTGTGTGCATAAAGTATGAAATCATTTCATAGTAAAAAATAAAGTCACGAGAATCATAAACATTCAAAATAACTAGCATAAGTAAACAGTTGATTGGTTGACGAGCATATGCTTCATGTGCAAGTCAAGCTGCCAAAAAAATAGATAAGGATACATATATACTTGAGTGGTGAATTAGGCTTGCTTGAGTTTATGTCATCTTTTGCTTTAGACTTGGTTTGGTAATTGAGATTCAATAGTTTTTGTATGCAAATTGAGAAATTCAAGTGATGTTGTAACTTCAAAATGCATGCATATGTCTTGCTTTGAAGAGGGAGCATGTGAAGAGCAATCAACAGAATGGAAGTTAGATTAATGTGAATAGGTTTTGTCACTGAATGGTATGCTGGTGCTTGTTATCAAATTGCCATTTATCTGCATAATTTCAATATTTGCATCTCTCAATACTGCGATCAGAAATCAAACTCTAGAAGCATTTGTTGTCAGTTGTGCGCCACAAAATAGAAGGCCACTGACACATGCATTAATCATACCATTAGCGATGCAGGCTCATCTTTAATTACCATCATCAATAATGTTATCCAAAGTAAGACCTCGTTGTAGTTAGATGGATATAGCCAAAAATTCACAAATCATAACCTATATAATCAAAATTAAACATTTGTGTTTACAAACCAAAACTCATTAAATTCAAGGTCAAATCCTCATGAGGTCCTTTTATATGTTTATAACAAGTTGTATTTAAGTTTTTTATATAACAAATTAGTAATTTAAGTCATAAAATGTTTGCTTCATTACTCCTTTTAAGTCATTAAATGAATCCACCATTACCTTTTTTATCAAACTCAGTTTAGTTCTTTTTTTTAGGTATGGTGATTATGTTTTTGTTCAACGCTAAGTTGGTAATCAACAGTAAAATTATTAAAAGTTTAGATGGTGGAACACACTTAAAAGTATTTTACTCATTGACCAACGGTCATGAACAGTAAAATTAACGGTAATAGTAACTGACACTTTACAAAATCTATTCTGTAAATAATTTATCTTCATTTATAATTTTCACATCATTCTCAGAATATTTATCAATACTTTTAAAATGACTAAATATTTTCTTATATGCATCACTCTCCTTGTCATTGTTTTGTTCCTTATTAGTATTATCAATATGAGCAATGCTAGGAACACTCACTTTTAAACATCCTCTCTAATACTCACTCTCTTATTGGTTTAAATCATTGTTGAAAAGAGTAAGTGTTCGAAAGAGTGTTGAAAAGTAAGTGTTGCTAACATTCCTCTTATCAATATTGAAGAATTAGAAATAGGTTACATGGAAATAATTATATTTAGCGTTTTTCCATTATTAGACTTAGTTTGAATTATTACCATTTGTTCTAATAGAGACATAAGATAGATATTATGTTTGGTATTCCTGACAAAGTTTTTCACGTCAAAATGGGATGTTGATTTGGTTTTCTTGTTCGTGTTGGGATAAAAAGACCTTACATGATAGTTGTCCTAAAACTGTCTAATAGAGATAGAGATTATAGAATATGGTCTAGGACTATAGGTGGATTAACATTTAACACCTTAACCCATTGTAGTTTCCTTACTTATTTCATAATATGATTTCGTAATCGATTGTAATTATTCAGTGATTCAAATTACATTGTTTCGATAAACAGATATCTAAATGCATGCTTCAAGGGTCACACTAGTATCATTATCAAGGATCATTTATCCAATACTAATACAAATGGATAAAGAATTTAGGGTTAAATATGTTTTTGGTCCCTATAAATATAAATATGTCAATTTTTCGTTTTAATTCTTCTAAAATTTTCCTTCAACTTTTAGTCCCTATAAAATTTTCAATCACTACTTTTGATCTCTATTTTTAATTTAATTTTTATATTTTTAATTAAAATTGTTCAGAAATGTGTAAAATATTCTAAAAATAATTCCTAAAAAAATTAGAATTTTTTAACAAAACACAAATTAAAGATGAATTTTTAACCTTCAAAAATATAAAAATTCATATTAATTCGCTTCGTTAAAAAATATGAACTACATATAAGTTTACTTTAAAAGATGGTTCAAAAATGAAGATTGAAAAATTTAAAAGGACTAAAACAAAAAATTGTCATATTTATAGGGACCAAGATCATATTTAATCCAAAAATTTATATAGTTGAAAATTAATTTTCCAAAATTTCACAATAAGATTACTAAATCAAACTCATACACGGTCCAGCTATCACATGAAAAATAACCTAAATTGATTTGTGCCAGCTGCATTTTCAAGGAAAAGTCAACAAAATTGTTTTGTGCGTGCAAAGATAGAAGAATCAGGTAATTTCCCATGTTGTCTCAAACTTTTCCTTTGTATCCAGAAGATTGAAAAGAATGAAATAGTTATACGAAGACAAAAGAAAAACAATTCTGAAAGCTATAACAAGCTAAGTTCTGGTTTATAAATAATTGCATTTCAAAACTCATATGACAAGTCATAGAAAAACAAAATGATGTACCAAAAACAAAGGTTCAAAAGCACAAAAATAACTGGATTTCAAAAACTCAGGATAGGGCTATGACAGAAACTGTTCTAGATTAACTAAGCCTGTCTGTTCCTCTTCTTGACACCGGACTTGGCAACTTTGAGGCTTCTATGAACTGCACTCAACCTTGCAAGAGCTGCCTTCTTCAGATCAGGCCTGTAGTAATTATCTGACACCTGTACCATATCAAAATGTTATGTTAAAAAACTAAAGAACTGGCTATATTTCGCTATTAGCACAAATCAGAGGAATATAGGAAGAATCATTAATTTAGAAAATCAGAAGAAAAAAAAAACTAAATACAATGAAAACTATTTTCCACCATGACATAAAAACTGTGCATGAACAAGTCAGTTAAGACAAAGAAGCATTAGGAAACAAGTGAAATACTTGAGGAAATTCAGACAAACACTTGTTATTGTAACTTAAAGATGGTTAATACCCTGGTATCATAGGATAATTATCAACCGGTATCATGAAGAGAATTTTATCAGAAAATGCATTCAAGAAAGAGCTTTCGAAAGATAAAAGCTCAGAAGCCAAGCGTAACATGTGTATTTCATTGAAGAAACCCACATAGGGATCCTACTTATATGTTAGAGCCTCATCACTGCCGTATCATTTTGTAGAACTGATAAAAAAATTGAACTCAATGCATGGGTACATCATAGATCTCAGCAAGGGCCAGCATAGACATGATTTGTTTTCCTATGACAACAATGCAATAAAACATTTTCCAGAAACATAAAAAAAAATATTTCTCCTTATGAACATAACATCAAAATTATGCATAAAATCAATCAGAGGACTATTTAAACCTATACAAATGCATAAAACCAATCAGAGGACTATTTACACCTATGAAAAATTGAAAATACATAAAATCAATGAAGCCAAAACAAATTGAAATATGGCAATGGCAATTGACAGCAAACAACAGCTCAATAAAAAAGACATTAAAGTCAAATATAGATAATTAGGAACAATCAAATATCCGACACAATAAAAAAAAAAAAAAACAAATTTTCATGTAAAACAAAATTCTTCATAAACCATTCATATGTTCTATAAAACTAACCAAACCAGAGTTTGAAAAAATTACCTGATTCTGAACAGCCTTAGCCATCCTGCGGAACTCCTTCTTCATGATAGATTTGTGAGACAAAGCAGAAGGCTTGTTCTGCTTCCTTGGCTTTGTTGTAGCCAACAACACTGACTGATCTTTACCAGCAGGCTGAATGGTCACAGTTTTCTTGTTTGCCAGACCTATAAAGACAAATTAAACCAAAAACCATTGAAATACTAATATTCATTCTACCAAGTACACTAGAATCAATTAAAATTTATCCACTAAAAATTGAAAAACATATTAATTTCTTAACCATACTGAACCTATCACAAAGATCGTTTTTCCTTCACCACCCTACTAGGTTAATCAGACAATCATTCTTCACCACCCTACTAGGTTAATCAGACAATCATCAAAGTTTCAAAATCCAAAATCATCAAAATTTCTACATCTCAAATATTCTCATTTCCTATCATAGTTTATGTGAAAACTGAAAATCAACCAAAAATTGGCAAAAAAATAAGGTTTATTTTTTTCAAAAACCCATTATCATAAACATAAAAAACCCTAGAACATATACATTGTAAGGATCAACCAAAACAAAACAATTAAAATGCATCGAATCATTCTACCTAACATACCAGAGTCAATTAAAAAAAAATTACCACAAACAATAAGTACATTTTTTTCTCTTAAAGCAATATAAAGCTAACAAAAAAAAAATCAGTTTTTTCCTTTACCACTCTTACTAGATAAAAAAACAATCAACAAATTCTGAAAATCCAAAATCAGCAAAACTTCTACTTCAACAATCAAATCTTATATATTTGCCTCCTATCATAGTCAAGTGCAAAAGGTTAATTTTTTTTCAAATACCAATTATCAAAAACATAAAAAACACTATCAAAAATCAACAAAAGAGTCTCAACAACAAAAAAAAAATCATAAACCCATTATCAAAACACAAAAAACCTATCAAAAATTATCCAAAAAAACAACGGAGAAACGGGATCATACCAGAGAATTTGTAGGAGTTAAGGTTGTAGAGATTGTTACTCTCTCTGCTGAATTGAACACTCTGAGTGTTGTTTCCAAACTCCTTCACCAAGAAAGAGTTGTTCTTCTTCACGATCTCCCATATGAGTGGCCCTGGTACTGTCGCCATTTTCTTCTTCTTCTTCTTTGTCTGCAACGCACAAATTAGGGTTTTGTTTTGATCTAGGGTTTATATAGTTGCAATTGGAAACCCTAATTTATCGATTTGATTGGACCGGGTTCGGAAAGTTCGACCCGTTTTATTACTGGACCAAAAGTTTAGTAAACTAACTGTATTAATTAATTTAAATTAGTCAATTGTTATTAACACCTCCCGGTTTTACTTTACAACTCTCTCTAAAGATTATCCATGAAGAAAATATCATACTTTTGTGGATTTTATAACTGGGAAAGCTATTATTATGTCCTATATAAAATGATATTGTCCTTTGAAATGAAATAATGTTATTTTGTGTATTAAATAATTATAATCTCGGGACAAATATTATTTGCAGTTCACTTGAATTATTTTCTACACACTTCATTTTAAGAGAGTTTGGTGTGTGTTTGGATTAGCTTTTGGAGACTCATTTTCACTTTTAGATGCACTTTAAAAGTGAAAATTATGAAGCTGAAATTTCCAGCCTTTAGAAAAACGCACGTCTAGAAACCTTTCACCGCAGTCCCAAACAGTCATTTAGAATATATGAAATAGACATTTAGATGACTATGATGTGATGTATATGGTTTTAAAATTAAAGTATCTAGCAGGGATTGGTGGCACGATATGTACGAGATGACATTATGCAAAAAAAATTAAGATGTGACTGAGTTAGTAATTAGTATAAAAAATTGGTTGGATTGGAACTTCTAAAAGAGAGTAATCAAGACAACTAAATGGATGGCTGAGATCCAAATTTGTCTATGTCATGTACCTATTCCTAAGTAGGATTTAGAAAATCCACCAAGAGAACATGACGAAAATAAATGTCATCATTTATATCATAGGTCTTTATTTAGTATTATAGGTGTGATTTCTAGGTGAAGTAATTATAACTTATACTAATATTCATCTTCACTAAAGTGGTAATCAGTGTGTTTGTGTGTATTCTCAAGGTCTTGCTTGTGAAGAAAGATTGAAGTGGAGAACTGATTTAAAGTGTTCTCTAATGACAAGTGACAACCCTCTCCTCCAACTTCAATTTTCTAATTTGCATTTGTGAAATCCAGATTCTTTTTTCACATTTACAGACATTCTGATAAAAGGATGTGTAAACTCTCAAAATTTAAAGATGTAATAATGCCATTTGGGATTCGAAATTTCAAAAAAGAATGAGTTTTTGGAATCTCTTCGAATATGATGTCATTACCCTTCTTTTGGATTTTGTGTCAATGATCCTACTCATACAAAGCTTACGGACTGTTCAATTGTATCTTCTTTTTTTTCTTCATAAAACAGCCTAAGTTTTAAGCCAACTATCAAATTTAGAAGACCAAAGATTAGGGAGAGAGTACTATATATATCAAAAAATGGCCCTCTGTAAGATTAGAACATATATATGAATGCTCCCTTTTTGACAAAATCCTACACAGATACTTCAACAAACTAAAACTACTTCAATATTTGTATAAAACTTTTTAAAAAGATAAACTTGACAATTTTTTTCTTCTTTTACATTATAGTCGAAGAAGATCACAACCAAATACTCAAATATTTGAAGCTAATAAAGTAAACATACAAAACAAAAGAAAATGATACTATTCTTGACAATCTGTATATGTATCTATGGCATGACAAGGTTCAATACAATACAAAACTGAAATGGTGACCCACTCACCATTACAATTTTGCTTTTAGCCTTTGTAGAGAGGAGAGACTATGGAATAAATTGCCAAGTCAAGTCCAGCATGAGGGTACAACATCAAAAGCTACTGACCCAAACAACCAGATTCATTACTTTATAACAAACCCAATATCAGGTTAATTACCTAATAACCAAACCATGTTTACCGCTCATCCAATGTTACATTATTTACAGAGCCAAGAGAAGGCTCATGTGATTAAAACTCCTACAAATGTCTTGAAAATTGTACAGAAGATTCTCAACCTTCATGGCAGAAAGTGTAGTGCTGCAAACTGTGAATAAAAGTTGAAAAATAAAAATATTATCATCTTCTAACCAAAATCTCTTATGAAGTACTAAAGTAACAATTCTCTGCAGCATCATTTCATTGTAAAACCATCCCTGATAACTGATTTCACGGGTTGGTAGTCGATACTGCACGGTGCGTCGACCGTGCCTGCCCACTCAATGCCTCATTTATCCTACTGAATACTATTGTAAGAGGAATACAAGCTATAACAGGACCCTTGAGCTTATCTACCACCGGTTTTCTCTTCTCTTCTGACTGTCTGTGACCGGTCAACGAGGACAACTTCCGAATCTTTTTATTCAACAGCCCAGATTTTTTTGACTTTGAAGATTTCCTACGAGAAAAATGCGACGATCTCTTCGGTCTTCTTGTGGTGACCGGTTTTGGCTTCACCACACAGTCGATATCATCAACTTCCACGTCGCGTCTCAAGCCGCTCAACATTTTATCGCAATGACCATCCTCCAATACCTCAACTGTCAAAGGGTGTCCAATAAAGGCTTTGCCACTCAATTTACTCGCAAGAGAAACCAAAGGAACATGTTGTGGCCGGTAACTGGATTTAACTTCTAGTTTAACATCGTATAATGTCCCATCAGAACTACAGTTTCTACCAGGAAAATCTGCCGTTTCATATCTGGAGTTAATGGCAAAGCGTGACTGGCGATAAGGAAGTGATCTCTGAGGTGGTTCTGCTGTTGTACCCTCGATATGCTTGCTCAAGTCCCGAAACCCTTCTACTTGACCTTCAGCAACTGTCTTGCAGTTGATTTGTGAAGTACAATTGTTTGAAGCATTGGATACACCTGTGCCGTTCCAATCAATTTTCTGTTTCTGACCGGCACCTTCACATAATCCATCTGAGTTCCTTGTTCCTGTTAAATAAGCATCGGATTCACCATCCATGCCGATATATTTTCTCGAGACTTGTTTCCCATTTTTACTTTTATGTCTTAAATTCCTCTTCCCTTTCGACTGCCACTTTGAACTATCTTTTTCTGCTCCATCACTAACAATATCGTGACCAACAGCTGAACTGGTACAACCAGCTTCATTCTTGCTCCCATTTCTCAATGCAAAAGCTTCGGATTGACTAGCTTCACAAGATTTCTGTTCCAATGCACTAACTTCAGGCATGCCGAATGAGCAAGAAACAAGTGTGGGTGAGATACCTAGCAGAAGAAATTACAACAATAATGTGAGGCAATTATCCAGCATAAGTATAACTAACCTGATGCAGCAAAGAAGAAATATAAACGAACTTGGGGAAAGGAAAACATTCATATAGACAATTACAACAATTATGCTTGCTCGACACCTAGAGCTTGAAGAAGAAATTTTTAACAATCAGTTTGCACACTACTATTGGGACATTAAAAAGCAATGACTGCGAAATAAGAAAACATAAAACCGAGCAAAGATCTCAATGGGGAAGCAGGCTAACTATTAACTTCAGATAAGTTTTCTTCTGCGGCAAAGTAACATGAATATAACTTGCTCAAGTGCAAAATTAAAGGGTAGCGTATCTTAAGTTTTTATCTCCCAAAGAAACTGTAACGAATCATGATGTATGTTTTAAAATTTACATGTTATGTTCTAAGCAGTAAATGAACTATTTTACATATATATGCAACACACCAAACTAAACAGTATTACAATAAACACTAAATCTAACATGAAACCAAAAGGCATAGTTGGTAAATGTGAGGGGAAGGAAAATCAATATTTGCAAGCAAAAAGGGATGAAAATAAATTGTGAAGCATTTCAGATATAGAAAAGTAGAAGACACTAAGGAAATCATGGTCTAGTGTACCTGGAGAGGGTTTCTCCTCCTCTAGAACCCCAACAAGTGGGACATCGAATAATATGTCAGAAGAATCATAGCCAACTAGCCCTGGTATTTCTGTAGTCTCATTCTCCTTCTTGATCCTGTGATTGATTTGGGGAATATCGCTACCCTGGTCATGAACCGTTAATGAAGTCCCATTCTCACAAGCAGTCTCAGCAGCACTATCTGAATTGTTAATTTCCTTCCCAGAAGGTTTCTTTGAATCAGTAGAATCTAATCCTGAAATCTTTACATCAGTTATCCCGCATGGTGGAGAACTGCTTGAACCGGGAGGCTGGTCACAAGTGACAGGAACTGATACCATGGCAGTACTCTCTAAAACCTTTGTCAAAGTCCGGCGTCGATTTTTTCTTTTCAAGAGTTCATGAACATTTCCCACTTGTGATCTCTTCCTTTTCAGAGAAGAATATGTCTTACCAACATTTACAGAAGTTCCATTTGCCAGGCCATTCCCTGTCATTGAGTCGTTGAGGGAAGCACTGACATGCTGCGCTATCTCGGTTGGACCTAAACCCTGTCCCTTTCTATTCGACACGACACCATTGCCAAGGTCCTCAAGTCCTTTCATTCGCTTCACTCCTTCAGTTCCATCGTCTTCTGAATCATTAGGTGTTCTTCTCCTTCTTCCCTGCATAGATGGAATCTTTAAAGAACCATTATGATTAGGTTCTTCAAAAGATATACCAGATTGTGACAATTCTGGAGCTGAATTAGAATTGTCTTCGGAGTCACTCAAATCATCAATCACATCCTCATTGCCATCATCACTAGAATTGGACATAACGGGTAATTCTCCGGCTGGTTCACCGTGTTCGCTGTCAGATTTATCTGATCTGGAGCATAACGGTAAGGGTGCCTTGTCCAAGTGAGCACTCTCTAGCTCAAGAGCATGAAGAATAGCATCTTCCCTTCGAGCATACTTCACTGCCTTCTTGCCTAAACCAGCGGCAGATGCCTTTGCCTTCTCAATGGCTTCAGCATACTCTCTACAACGAAAAGCTTTTACCCTCTTCGATTTTTCAAGATTATACCAATCCCTGCACCACAAAGGAGTGTTTCCAAAATCAAACTTATGCAAACATAAAGAGCTTTACACCTCAAACAAATTCAAGAATCACGGTCGACAATTGATCAGAAACTTGCCTGAACGTAAAGTAATCATAAATGAAAAGGAACTAAAACTAAACATTACAAGGAGATTTCTTGACCAATGTCATGACACCCAAGTGAGACACATTTATCTAAAGTAATATATTGCAAGCAGCTTCATAAGTCTCACTTATCAAAATATTGCACACTGATCTTTTGCTACAAATAGTTTCAGAAGAAAGAAAAAAACATTCATACAAAGGCTCAAGCAAATCAGTGACTTGCACACAAGTGTGATGATACAAAATAACCTCAACACATTTCTCCACATCGATATCTCGTATCAAACATCTGACGAAATATTAAAAAGAAAACAATTACAACCATATTTTGGGAGAAGCATAAATTAGGTCAGCACTCCTAAGTTTTGATGGCTGTAAATCCTACTATATCAGAAAGCACAAAACAAGGACATCCCCTCTGCCAAATATGCAGGAATCATGATTAAGATAAATCAATTTCCATCCCACCAGAAACACCAATTCATGTATGTAAATGGTAAAATCACTTTGACAAAAGGGGTCCACAATATTAGTATAAACCAGCGTTTTATTAAAATTTATGGAAAAGCTTGTTTTAAATATAACAATCCATTGTCTGGTATCGAAGCAGGACTTTAATCACGAACTCCCCAGCAATCACCACCCCAGCCCCACCTAAAAAAACAAAAACCTAAATAACAAACTTTAATGATCAAGCCAGCATCATACAGCTACAGAAACATCCTAAAACTTCGGGATGAACAAGACATCATCATTTAGTTACCGCCCGATCCAATTAAGGGTGCATTTGGCATATATGAACACCAGAAGAAAAAGATAGTTAGACAGACATAGCACAAATCACAAATTATAAAAAGCATGGCATCCTATTACAAAATCAACTCCTCCCTTCTCCATTCCTCCTCTCTTCACACCAAACCTACCAAATAGTCAAAAACTAAACGCGAGTTTGGAAAACACCAAAATCAAGGTGGAAAATCACATGGATCAGAAGCTACACCGCTCAGCCAAACACACACCAAGTCTTTGTTTATGATGGGGTTTTAGGAGGGTAGGGTTTATGGCAAACACTTCCCTTGTTTGCGAGTTTTTATAATAGAGAAAATGAGTTTGAAGATTTTCTAAAAACCCTCCCAAACCCTTATCCATCTCTTTTGTCCAATCCCTCAAATTGAGGGATTTTGAAATCCAAACAAAGTGAGGGACTCCCTTCCATTCCATCTCAAATCCATCCCAACTCCCAAACACATCCTTAACATCAAAATCAACACAATCTTAAGGGTAAAACTTATGAACAATCAACCAAAAAATAAAAGCAAAAAATTGTAAAAATATGTACATAAATCAAAGAACAATAAGAAACACTTACACACTAGCATCATCACGACCCAACAGCTTAACCGGAGTACCCGATCTCGGAGAAACCAAACAACCATCAGACAATTCATCAAGACTCATTATACGACCCGGCCACCATGACCCATTTCTCCTTCTTACCCAAACCAAACCACCCACAGAAGCATTTATTCCATTGATATTCGATTCTTCAGAACTACCCATTTCACCCAAAAAAATCATAAATCAAAACCCCAACAAAAAATTCAATCTTAAACCCTCATTGCAGAACAACCCAAGTTCAGAATCAGCTTAAAGGTTTCACTTTTGGATGAAACAGCACAACCCCTTTTAACCTAAAACAAAAAACATAGCAAATAAATGTTAAAGATTGAATTTTTATCAATTGTGCATGCAAAAAAAGGTAGAAAAAAATTGGAAAAATTTAAGGGTTGAAAAAATAACCAACCTAGTCAAAGGGGGTTGTGAAGTGATGAAGGAGAAAAGAGGAAGAAGATCTAGGAGAAGAATAGTGAAAGTAGTGAAAAGCAGGATCTAATTCAGTGTTTTTTGAGACATTTTTGGTGATACAGTTTGTTTCCGTGTGTGTGTTGGAGTTTGATTGTGGTCTGATTTCATGAGTGGGGGAAAAGAGTGTGGGTAGAGAGAGAGGGAGGGAGTGAGAAGCAGTTCAGAGAGAGAGAGAGAGAGATTTGTACCCTGTTTGGATTAAAATGCAACTTATGATGTTTCTAGGACTTGGTACATTAGAAACCTTTGAGTGAGTCAAGGAGGACGCGGCTATGGTGCATAGGAAAATTATTGTGCATGCTGCATAAATTTAGAAATGGTTTCTACTCGTACTTCAAAATCATTAGATTTACTTAATGGTTTCCAGTACCCTTGCATAATGATTTCTAGCACCCTGCATAAAATTATGTCAAAACCATTTTGCTGTGGAAATGGTTTTTGTGAGTTGTATTCTAAAACCATTTCTGGATTTATGCAGGGTGCATAAGGATCCTTATGCACAATAACCGCATCCAGCCAAGGAAGTGTTTAATGTGTTGGTTAAATAAATGATTTTTGTTAGGGTTCCTTTATCTTAGACTTAGGGTGTAATTGGAAAATAAAAGAAAATGAAATGAATGAAAGTGATTAAAAATTGAGAAGGATTTGGTAACTCGGCTTATTTGAGCTTTAGAGATAATGAGTTGGATGTCAATGATTCAAACATGAACGAATGAATATTAATCTAATAACTAATATTTGTAAGTCAAAACTAGAAGAGGTGATATGATTTTTTAGTTGGGTGGTAAATAGTTCAATGAATTTTATCGGCTCTCGTGTTTCCTTTTTGTGTCCTTATGTTGTTCCAAATAATGCATTAGAGACTAATGTTTTGAGATATGAAGATAATATCGACAGGTGGCATTTCCTAATAAGTGTTCTTTCATACATATCGTCAAATTTAAATTCAAATTGTATGCAGATAATAATGTCACGTAGTCCGTACATCAGTGGTTGTTGAGTTGATATCAAACATAACAGACTACGAGCTCAGTATTTTAATTTAAAACAAAAAAGAAACTAATTATGCATTCAAATATGAATTGTGCAATATGAATTCAATGATCATCAATGTGCTGGTTGCTTGAGTGTGTGAGACTATCAAATAAAGGCAGTTCAAATTCACCAGACTTGTTACGATATGCTTAAAAGGTCGGTTATTTGAATTAATGTTTATATGTATTTCCTATGTATTCATGTCCATCTATTTTATATATTTTTACTATGTATCTGATTCAAAGACCGATTAATCTGGAGATCAATCTCACCATACATTGATAGAGGGTCGTTCAATTGGACAAAAGAAATTCTTATCCATGTGAACACTTTTACCACATAAAAGGAACTCCAAAAAATAGTTAATATAAACAACCTCTCAAAAAGTTATAGTAATTCTCAATATAAGTTTGTTTTTGTGATAACTAAAAAGAAAAGAAAAACGATCCAAATTTAACCTTAAACATATACCATAGTTAAATGAAAATTTAAAAGTAACTATCAATATTGTTATATATTTTATATCCTACAAAAAATACTATCAATTTTTGTTGGATATTTTTTTTATACAGTTTTGTTGAAACTTATAATTAGATAGAATACATGTTAAACAATAGAAATAAACATATTAAAGTAAGGCAGATATTAAAAAAATGATAATGATAATAATAATAATAATAATAATAATAATAATAAAAAAAAAAAAAAGTATATACAATAGAATGCAATTGAAAGGGCAGATAAAAAGTGCACAAATGTCGGCAATGAATGTTGGTTCAGTTGGTAAGGAGTGGAACTTATGTTATGCAAAGACGCTAGTTGGACTTCCATTGTTGGCGTGAGAATCTCTTTGATTGAGGATCTATAAATACTCTTTATTGTATTCAAAAACCACTGCATTACTACATATATGTAAACCATGCAGCTTCTAAATCATATCATGTTTGCCCAATTCCATCATTGTAAAACTCTACAAGTTGGATTCCACTTATGCGACTTCGTGGCGAGAATGTCACATGACACTGTCCAATTGCAATAAGTTGCTCACTCGTGTGACACCGTGGCGAGAATGTCATGTGACATTGTCCAATTACAACAAGTTGGATCCTACTTGTGTGACGTTGTGGCGAGAATGTCACGTGACATTGTCCAACTACTATACTACACGTGACTTTTTTGTTTTCTTCCCTCTCTCACGATGCTTTTTATTTTATTTTATTTGTGAACACAATGATACCCATATGGTTTGATTTGGTATGTAACCCCATCCAATCATCAAATGTCATGTCATATCTTTATTTATTTTAAAATAAATATAAATGTTAAACAAATTTAACCTAAAAAGGTATCGATATTCAACCAGACTGCAATATATCAAAGAATTCGCTTTTTTATTTTATTTTTAAAATGAGGTTGTCACATTGTGGTTGGACAATGTCATGTGACATTTCCACTGCAATGTCATGGAAAATGAGCTCATTGACACCATAATATCACCCTCCTTCATCTCATCTCCTTTTAAAAGGGAGGAAAGAATCTCATCACATATGATAAAAAATGTAAGACGAGAGTGATCACCTTACATGAGACCACTTCTTGATGAGATATTTTCAATTTGCCCTCTTTTCATCATAACCAAGTAGTAGTTCATCGTTTCCACATGCATGGAAACCCATATCATCCATTTTTCATAAGAACCTAACTTCAACAGAGTACACCTAAGATAATCTTAATCCGCTACTTCATCATAAATATTGTCAATGTCAGTCTTTAGATCCCAATAACCTTAAAAAAGAACCTTGAGGCAAAATGAAACATGTTAATAGGATAAGTTATTATTATTAACTAATTTTATTATGGGTGTAAAAAACTAATGACTCGATGAACCCGAGCATCCGATCCAATTATATTGGTTCGTAATTTTGTTCCTCACTCAAATCAAATCAAAACCAAGTCCAGCCAATCAAATTCGACCTCTATTTATTCTAATTCTACTATGTGTTTCACATTTTTTAAAATAATCACACAAGACTGCGACGAAGCCTTCATATTTTATCATTTATTCTACACGATATTAACAGTTTTATCTCAAGAAAGATGATATATATTCTTCTACACTATATTAGCAGTTTTATCTCAAAAAAGATGATATTAGTGTATTTTTAATTATTATATACCAATTCGTACACTTTTAATTATTTTTATTATTTGCTTCAAGAAAATATTACTATTATTTTCTATAAAAATACTATTATTATTTAGGGTTAAATATGTTTTTGGTACCTATAAATATGTCAACTTTTCGTTTTAGTCTCTCAAAAATTTCCCTTCAACTTTTAGTCCCTATAAAATTTTCAATCACTACTTTTAGTCCCTATTTTTAATTTGATTTTCGTATTTTTTAATGAAATTATTCAGAAATTTGTAAAATATTCTAAAAACAATTTCTAAAAAAAAATTAGAATTTTTTAACAAAAACACAAATCAAATATGAATTTTTAACGGTAAAAAATATAAAAATTCATATTAAATTCATGTTTCGTTAAAAAATTCTAATTTTTTTTGAGTGATTCTTATACTACCTCCCTCCGTACTTATAAGACCCTTTTGAAAAAATAATTTGTCCCTTTTTATAAGACCCATTTGGTATTTTCAAGTACATTAATTATTTCTTTACTAACATACCCTTATTTATTTTGCATCTTTTTTTTCAATCAACTATAAATATTATGTTGAAAACATAAATTAATCCTCTCTCTTAAGGATAAAATTGTAAAAACAATAATAATTATATACAAATTTAATACTACAATTAACTTTTTTAATCTCCGTAATTTTGGTAAAAAACTCCTATATTTAGGGATGGAGGTAGTAATATTTTGAATTTTTATGGAAAATTTTATTAAAAAATATGAATTATACATATGAGTTTACTTTAAAAGAGGGACCAAAAGCGAATATTGAAAATTTTATAGGGACTAAAAGTTGATACAAAAATTTAAAGAGACTAAAGCAAAAAGTTGACATATTTATAGGGACTAAAAACATATTTAACCCTATTATTTATCATGTAAAAAAGTAATTAAAAAAAGGGTTAAATATGTTTTTGGTCCCTATAAATATATCAACTTTTCGTTTTAGTCCCTCTAAAATTTTCCTTCAACTTTTAATCCCTATAAAATTTTCAGTCACTTCTTTTAGTCCCTATTTTTAAGTTATTTTTTGTATTTTTTAATAAAATTGTGCAGAAATGTGTATAATATTGTAAAAAAAAAATCACAAGAAAAAGTTAGAATTTTTTAATAAAACAAAAATTTAATATGAATTTTTAACCGGCAAAAATGTAAAAATTCATATTAAATTAATGTTTTGTTAAAAAATTCTAATTTTTTTAGGGAGAGATTCTTATAATATTAAGAATTTTTCTGAAAATTTTTATATAAAAATAAGAATTCTACATATGAGTTTAGGAAAATTTTAGAGGAATTAAAATGAAAAGTTGGTATATTTATAGGGACCAAAAATGTATTTAACCCTTGAAAAAAAACTCAAATTAAAAGCAAAAAGCCATGGATGAATGAAATATAGAGAGAAAGAGGAAGGGTTTGTGTTTCAGTCTGTGATTGATTAGGTCTTCTTCTTCGACCTTTACACCTTCACTTCAATCTTTACACTTTCACTTCAACAATCCAATTCAATCCAATCCAACCAACTCACCATGACAGGTATTCCCAAATTTCAATCTCCAATTCTCCAATTTAATTCTATTCCATTAAAACGACACCGTTTTGCTAACCCTTTTTGATTTTCATCATTACTCACAGACTACGCGCAAGAACAAGAAATGGAGATCGAAGCATTGGAAGCTATACTTATGGATGAATTCAAAGGTTTTAATTGATGCCCATTTATTTATTTTAATAAAAAAAGATATTTTTATTTCTCAATTAGTTTTCTTATTCAGAAAATTGCTTCATTTTTCATGTTAGAAATACATTCAGGTGAAAGTGGTTTAAGCACTTCCAATAGGTGCTTCCAGATTAAAATCACTGCTCAGGTAAATTCATTGTTATTTCCTTCTTTTTGTGTATATATGTATATAAGTTCGTGGGCATGCTTTTAGTTCTGTAAAAATGATTTTTTAAGTCTATGTAGGCTCTATTTGGTAAAATAAATTTGCGGATATGTGATAAGCTAGCTTACAGTTGATTTGATTTGTAGTGTTTGGTAAAATAAGCGCTTGAACTAGCTTATTAATATGAAATGACATAGAAACGATATGGTTAATCAATATTTAAGTTTTTTTCAATTAAGATAACATGGGTAAAATCGAGAGAAAAAATGATAAGCTATAAACTTTAAGCTACTTGAATTAGTCTATCGAAAATGCTATAGGTTAGTAAGAATAAACTACAAGCTCATGAGAAAACTACGGTTATCAAACGAGTTATTTTAGTCATTGAGCTTATAAGATATAAGCTATCAACT
Source organism: Medicago truncatula (assembly GCF_003473485.1). Classification (NCBI taxonomy): domain Eukaryota; kingdom Viridiplantae; phylum Streptophyta; class Magnoliopsida; order Fabales; family Fabaceae; genus Medicago; species Medicago truncatula. The sequence goes on from NC_053049.1 coordinate 5,090,387, forward strand.
ATAAATTAGCTTGTTGTGTTTACCAAACAGACCCGTAGCACTTTTTTGTATTCACAAATTACAAAATTGCATGCTTTTATGTTTATATATTTTTTAATCAAATCTGAGGAGTTGATTTATGGAAGAATACAATGCTAATTTTTTATACGTGTAAGACCTAGCTTACCTTGCACAACCAAAGAAAAACTTGTGTTGTTGTTGCTGTTGTTGAAGTCTGTGGTAGAGTTTGAATTAGCTTTTAAGCTAATGCGAGATTCCAAGTTATATAAATCATGTTATACACTTACAAAAAAGGTTCTTATAAAGTTGTAGATGTTTATGGAGAAGTTGAATGGGACAGCTTTTGAAAAAATTGAGATGCATAAGCTATCGCAACTAATGTGAAAGTCACGATTCTCTTAGTATTTATCCAAACTGGCTTTATGTCATGGATAGTCTTAAGTCTTAACTGTTGATCTTTCACAGCTTTCGCACCATGAAATCAATCTGTGTTTGAGTTATATTGTTGCTATAAATGTGTTTTGATTACTTGAGCAAAATTTTCCTTTGTTTTCATTATTTTAAAATAAATAAGAAAAGAATATTTTCCAGTTGTATGTACTGGATGAATTTCAATGAAGTTATTTGGAGTTATATATACTAGCGTCTTCTTCTAGCTTAAAGTAAATTGTTGTACACAATTTAGTGGAGTTCAGTGTTTGTGGATGATATAATGTGCTTATGCAACTGAGACATCCTCCTCACAATCACATAAATTTGGAAAAAGTGACCCTTATATTCTCCTGTGTTATGCAATTGTACAGGAGGAAGATGGAGACGAGTCAAATACTAATCCAGGTTTCTTCCTCTTTAATATATTATTTTCTTTTCCATCTTGTCTTTCAATTTTTGTGAAACTTTAGATTTTAGAATATCATGTCGTTTTCTTCCTAATATATAACTTTAATTTTGGACCTTATTTACCAAAATCCTCTGATGATAATTTACAAAAGACATGGTTAATAATTTTGTTGCAGCTCAACAACTGGCTTTGATCTTCGCGCACACAGAAAAATATCCAGACGAACCTCCGCTTTTGAACGTGAGCAGGTCAGTATTTATATACCATTACTGTTGTTTGTATGTCCAATTAATGTCAACTGCCGTACATATGTTTTTGTTTCAATTATTGTATACTCATTTTGAGACGCTTTTGTTATATTTTACTATACAAAACAGTTTGCAAGGAATATCGTCTGAAGATTTAAGGATTTTGAAAGACAAACTTCAACAAGAGGTGATCTTTAACCATATGCAGTTTTTCTGTTTATTGCTTGAGCTGAGTTGGTCATTGTTCTATACTTGCACTTGTTGTTACCAAAATTGAAAGACTTCTTAATGGCCATTTTGAGTACAATACTTGCACTGGTTGTCATTCAAATTGAAAGAATTCTTAATGGCCATTTTGAATACAATGTTTCCACCTTTACGCATACATGCATAAGCATTTTCATGCTGCACAATGACCGATGGGTATGGAACTCAAGATTTGTTGTGCATACTTGTCAGGTTATGGAAATTTTGATGCAAAACTTGTGTTCCACAGGCATCTGAAAATCTTGGCATGGCTATGATTTACACACTTGTTAGCTCAGCTAAAGAGTGGTTGACTGAGCGGTATTGTGAAGACTCAGATGGTGATGCTGAAGCAGAAGAGGCGGCCAAAGAAGATGTAAGAATGCCTACAGTATATAATGATAGTTTTTTATGTTAATTAAATGCTTTCTGAGTTTCAAGTATAAAACAGTTGTTCTGTTGAGATTTCTGAGCATTTGTTAGGTGGTCGTGAAGCATGGACAAAGTGGACATGATAATACTATTGAAATGAGATAATGTTCGATTTGGTTATGCATATATGTACATTTATGACTAAAGAATATATAGCATTTGTTAGGTGGTCGTGAAGCATGGACAAAGTGGACATGATAATACTATTGGAATCAGATAATATTCAATTTGGATATGCACATATGCACATTTATGACTAAAGAATATAGAGCTTTTAACTATATTCGATTTCCCCTCTTTTTTTATAAATCTTCTGAAGCTTCATCGATGTTAGAAGGATTAAGGTTGCTTGACATGGCGGGATAGTTATTAGGCCAATGTGCCTAGACTAGTGAAAGTCATAGTAGTATGCCCTTATTAAACTTCATATCCAAGGTTCATTGGTTAGTGAGTACTGAGTAATGGTAAAAGATCACTGATACTGAATGTTACATTATCTCTATGATATTTTCACCAAGGCTGAATCTAGATTTTATGCTTTGGTTAACAGAAGTAATATTTTTTGCTCAAATATTCGCATATCCATGTTTAACCCAACTTTGTTTTCAAAGACAATGCCGACTGCCTTTCTTTTCAAAGACAATGCTGATCACAACCATTATCCTTTAACAAAAGTTGACTAGCAGATAATATATGTAAGGTGTGGTTAGGGGTGTTCCAGGGTTGGATTGCACTTCAAATGTGTTAAGCCTCTGGAGTGGGGGTGTGTGGGTGATTCTTACAAAAGTTATCTAGTTATTGCACATGGTAGATGAGCATCATGATTATAGTATGTTTAAAGTATAATCCTGTTACGCCTTCTGTTATTCTTATGTGGAGTAAATTTAAAATGAAGATATGTTTTCTTCTGTCATATATGTTCTTTTTACAATTTTTCACATTCGTCCTGAAATGTTACTTGGAAAAAGCTGGCTAACAATTTTTTATCCTTCAACATTCTTAGATAGTGGTACCCCATGGAGAAGCAGTTACTGTTGAAACGTTTTTGGCATGGAGGGAAAGGTTTGAAGCTGAACTAGCACTTGAACGAGCCAAGTAAGCCCCTTATTGTTGCTCTTGTTGTATAGCACATAATTTTTAAATACAAAGCATTTGTGACACCTGATTATCAGTAGGGCTAGGGATTCTAAGGGCTTACGCATCTCAGGGAGAGTTTAAAAGAAAATGGGTGTGAGTTTGTGAATTTGTAAGTAGCATTTATAGCAAGTAATAGAACATAGTCAGTGATATTTGAAGGGATTATTACAATCTCCAACCCAATTTCTTTTGTTTTTAACAAGTGAAGTCATTGAAAATAGAAAATAGTCAGTGATATTTAAATGGATTATTACAATCTCCAACCCAAATCCTTTTGTTTTTAACAAGTGAAGTCATTGAAGGTTGAGAGCTGCTGTAACAACTTTCCCTCTGACGCCAAACCAATTTGTCATGATTGCAGGCTAATGCCAGAGTCTGTGCTTGCTACTTCGAAGGAAAAAAAACTCAGTGGCAGACAGTGGTTTGAAAGTGGAAGGATGGTACTTTTCTGCCCTTATGATTTATACCTTGATGCCTTAAAATGAAATTTTCAATGTTACAAATTTCAAGCATATAATTTTCCACTTATGACTAAAATACACATCGAACGTTGAATTAATTTATAGTTGATAAAAAAAATTCTTGGTGCCTCCAAAATGGGACATTAAAAATTGAGATAATTATTAGGAATGACATGTCACCTGTGAGCTATAAAATTATCATAATTAGCACAATAACCGTTCACTTCATTACAAGATGACCATACTAGTGGTTAATGCGTCCTGGCTTTTGAATTTGTTAGGATTTGTCTCACTTAAAACACTTAATAGCTTAATTAACCACACGTTAGACTAGTTGGATAGAAGCTGGTATCTATGATTCAGAAAATTAAGGGGTAAACACAAAGTTTATTACTTTAACCTCTGGAGAATGATTCTCAAAACAGAGGAAGCTGTAATACAAATTACAGACACAATTTTTACAGAAATAGAATAAAGACAAAGGAAAATAGTAACACTAGGAATGCTTTATTGATAGTAATTTTTGAAATCGGTTTACAACCAGAATGTTGCATGCACGCCGATAATTACAGTGAAGTTTCAAATGAGATAAGGCACAGGGCACAGTATCTCTCTTAGTTTTTGAGAGCTTAGCCTCTCCCACCCAATAACAACTCAATACCTTCTAGATAACCCACTATGCCTGGCCCTTTCCCTATTTATTCTTAATACAGACACACACAACCGACACCATAATTAATTAATAAAAATCATAAAACACAACTGCAACTGACTGACCAAAGTCAATTTTAATATTCTCGGCCCCTCCTATTATAATGTCTCTTAATGAGAAGTCTAACAGTACTCCCCCAAAAAAAGTTTCACCTTGTCCTCACTCCTCAGGGTGAAGGATTGCATTAGTGTCTACCAGGGTTCTATAATTAGAAGTAGAGTGACAGAGCATGGCAGCAGTAGGTCTTGTCTCCACCAAATTACCTCGTAACCTCACAACAGTCGTTGGTGCTCCAGCGACAAAAACCTATAACTATGGTGGAGAATGGACTCAGCAACGAAATGGTGGTTGGATGGACACTATGGTGCCCCACAGGAAGGAACTCCTTCATCTTTTCTACATTTTTGACGGTCTCTTCATCACTCAGATCGTTCATTTTTCTTTCGATCTCCGAAATTTCACTTATGATATTCAACATTTCAATCCCTCTTCTTTGTGCGTTTTCAGTTCTTTAAATGGACCCTTCATTTCCTTTTCCTTCACTTTCAATCTTTTCTACTGTCTCATAAGAACCCGTGTTCCTTGATCGCATGAACCTTGAGCCTTCAATGACTCTGATTCAATTTTAGTTGATCTTCTTCATAGGATTTAGGCAACACGTCCCGATATTCTGGCTTAAAATGCCAAATAAATGCGAGCAGTAACGTGCGCCAACTAACCTGTTGATGACGTCAATTATACCAGTGCGACTATCGGTGAACACAGCCTCTGAGTAACTTCAACACCTCTGTCGGTTTCTCCTCCTCTGGTGTTTCCCTCTTTTCCAAAATGTTCCTCAATGCTAGCACCCACTATGCATCTTTTTCTTCATCAAACACTAAAACTCCATTTCCGGCATGATGCACCAAAACTCCAAAATCGGTGCTCTGATTCCAGTTGATAGAAACCGTTACAAATACTAATTATACTGAGTAACAAGTGACTTTTATTGAGAAATCTCTGGAGAATTACTCCCAATCGAAGATATAAGACATGCATAAACACTGGTTCAGAATTGAATATTTCACAGGAACTGGAAATACATAGACATGGTTTCTGCCATGGTTAGAGAGTTTGGTTCTCTCCCACCCAAATAACCACTCTAACTTCATGATAACAGTATGCCTTATCCTTTCACTATTTCTTCTTGATAAAAACAGACACAATTGACAACACAATTAATAAAAACTATAATTACCATTTATTGAATTATAAAACAACGGCAACCAAAGTCAGTTTTAATAATATCGTCCCATCCTATTATAATGTCTAAAATGAGAGGTCTAGCACATGTCTACTGCTAGTACCTTTCAACAGTTCTCTCTTAAATATTACAAGAATTGCAATGATAGAAGTTAACCTAGTGCAAAAAAGGTTTTGTTATTGTTTTTTGTATAAATAATAGATATGTTTTGTGTTTGTTCACAGAAAGGTGCAGCTGTTGTCACTGAAGATTTGGATGAGGAGGATGAGGAAGACATTGACTTTGATGATGATGGGGATTTTGAAGGTATCTTATGCTCTCTATCCTTAATTTATATTCTATTTTGTCTAGAAAGTTTACGCGTAATGATAAAATACATGTTTTATCTGTTCCTTGGCAGATGATGAAGATGATATGCTTGAGCATTATCTAGCTGAAAAATCGGATTCATCCACACATTCTTCCATGCGAGCAAGTTAAATTGCATATGTAATTTTATTATGTAGTGATTTACAGCTTTCCTTGTTGTCTTTTGAGGGAGTTTCCATCATAAGGGGGATTTGTTTTTGTTATCATTAAGGAAAGAGTATTTAGCAGATGTTTTTGGCGTGTGACAATGTATTATGGAACATTTTTGTTTTGTAGTTATCGGCTATAAATTATATGAACACAAAGACTAATGGGTGGACAAACTATTCAACTAAATTTGAAGTGAGAGAATGAGATGAGTTTGTTTCATTATGAACCATGCAAAAGTATAATGCAATAAATCAAGAATTTTCCCATGTTTTTATCTCATTTCAGGTGTATCTAGCTGTCTGAATTTGGATTCTCTCAGGTTTGCTTGGAGATAGATAGAGAAGTCTTGGAACATATTAAAATGATGGTTATTTATTTATTTTTTTAGAAAAAAACTAAACGAAGAAAGACCCTGCCGAATTGAGTTGCTGATTTTTGTTTTTTATTTTATAATCATGAAAAATTACTTTTTTATAATATGTTCTAAAAATAGAGGTTTGAAGGCTGGTAACATGATTTATATTTTCCGTAAACATGTTTTCCGAAAAATTCTACAAACTTCAACCTTTGCCTTCCCTGCCTCTTTTATGTGTCAAAGTTGCAACAAGCACACTAAACAGAACATTTAAAAAAGGAATGTTATTTTAACAACTAAAATTGACATCGTATTTGACACCGTTTAAAAATAATCACTTATAAGTATGGATTTGATTTGAAGAGAGAGAAAACGAATAAAAAAGCAAAATTGTATCTATACCGTATATAAATACATTGCTGGACAACAAAATAGTTGTCAAAATACAATTTCTACATTTTAATACAATGATGAAGATGATATTTTGGATAACATACAAGTCATTATCGTTCATATTGCTAGAAAACTTCATATTGCTGCTATAATTTGACATTAAAAAACTTCATTGAGCAATTTGATACTTTTCTCTTCATTGGAGTTTATGACACTGGTATGCAGGGATCAAAGTTTATGACATCATGATACTTGACAAAAAACTTCATGCTGCTATAATTTGGTTTTAATGTAGTGATTTTCACCCCTTCTAATGCAATATAGTTATTTTAATTTCGCTTGAAGTTACTTATGTATATGTTCTTGTATGCAAAACAATTAAACTTATGTCATTGTCGCACAGGAGTTTCAAATTCAATACACACGGGTCTCGTTGGATTTTTTTTTGAAACATATTGCATACATCGAGCAGATTAACAATAATAATATTCAAATGTTAAGTATTTTATTTCTAATCTCAACATCCAAATATTTCACAACAAGCATCAAAGTCTGGTCGGGTTAAACAACGCAAAGGACGATTTCTCCTTTTTCCTGACAATATTCTACAAGTAAAATTTGCCCTCTAAATTTTGATTCCACCTTTTTATAATCAGTTTTTATGTTACAAATTCTACAAGGAAATGTGCTTTCTTGGCAGTGACATTGTGTCATTGACCCTTGGTGATACATACCAGCATATCATGATGCATCCAAAGTTTTGCAATATTCAAATTATTATACACAGCCTTGATCAGTCATGGCTTGAGCAATAGTTAGAAAGGCAGAGATAACTGCTCCATGTACCAAAGCCCTGACATATAACAACATTCAAACAAATATTAACCAGGGCAGCATGTTTGGATTAAAGAAAATATCCATTGCAGGTGAGCAAAATGTTAAGACCTCAACATAGTGGATTAGTATTAAGAAAAGCTACCAAGAATATTAGGTACATGACATGAACCACTTAGACTCAAGCACTTGGTAAAACGCATTTTACTTTTATACAATGATGGTTAATATACACAATTTATTTTTTCAAATTGCAGTGATGCCATGTCACTAGATAAATAAACCTGGCCACTATGGAGAGTAAAGTATAAAAAATTGTTAATAGTTTTCATTGGTTTTGTTATGTTACTGAAAAAAGAACTTACTCAGGGCTTTCTTTTTGATAACCAAAATCAGTTGCAGCTTTTATAGCTCTTTGATAAGTCTGTTTCATTGCTTCCTGCCAAAATAAAAAAGCAACAGAACTTGATATAACATGACATAACACTTTCCTTTTTTTTCTTCAAAATACTAACATGGAAGAAAACGAGTTTCATTCAATTTGAATAGAAAAAAAGATATACAGAAAAGTATGTGACACTCAATAACCACAACTTATCGACCATTTATAATTCTTAAAAGGAGACTTGTATGATTAATAAGAACAACTTATTTCAACAAACTGCACTCATGATTAGTTCATAAAACTGTACTCCAGTGACCAGCTCATCATAAATACCTGTAATTTAGATTCAAAGTCCTCCGGTGACCAGTTCATCAAACTGCACTCATGATTTAGTTCAAGTTCTCCAGCCACAACCTACATGCAAGGAGATCAAGATGAGCTAAATGATGCAAATCAGTCTGACATAAATTTATGATCATAGTTTCAATTTGAAGTTTTTATATTTTGAAATGACAAGGGTTAGATAAGCCTATTCAGTCATACACACACCAATGGCCTGTTTTTCAGTGCTAACACAATTAATCAATTAAACCATCATCAAGTGAAACCATCAGGTCAAAAATGGTATTAGTTTAACAAGTACAATACACACACAGGTCAATAAAGGACGAGTTTCATCAATAACTACATCCTTAAATGAATTAGTTATTAGTAATATTTTTTTTGCGCAAGGCTCTCATCATTGCAGGAGGAAGAAGTTCGGATATACACAAACATACTTGACAGAGGTAGTTTCCATTGTCGGAATCCTCCTTGACCATCAGTCACAATTTCACAAAGATAGAAACATAAGGTTGTATCAAGGCTTTTGTGCACATCGATTTAATCAACACCGACTAAATTTATATTTAAAAATGGTTTAATATATCGGAAAAAGCGAAAGAATTGTTAAATAAATAATGTTACGTCTGATGTTTGAGGAAAAATGAAGCAAAGCAACAAAATGTTAAATTCCTCAAACAAGAGCCTGAATTAGGGAACCACTTGGTCTCCCTTCCTGTTTCACTACATATCTATGCCAAATGGAACACAACAACAACGACAATAATAATAATAAAATATAGAACTGAATTCAAATAAAAACTCTCAATTATGGATAATAAACTTCAAACTGTACTCAACGACCACAGCCAACTAATGTTGTTTTGGTTAACATAGGAATATGCGTGCAATTTGCACAAGAAAAATTAAGCAAACATCTCACCCCTCCAGCACCAGCAGCCATTGCAGGAGCAACAAGAACATTAGCCTTCCTCAGAACTTGAACTGCATCAGTGTTACAGGGCATGTTTGAACCTAACATTCAAATTATGAGAAACAGATTTCATTAGTGTATATGTACACACACACACACAAGAGAAAAAAAAAAGTACATATCACATCTCAGAAAGAAACTACCTTCTATTAGTATACGACAACCTGAATTGACCAAATTCATGGCATCAGATTGATCAATCTCATTCTGTGTTGCACAAGCGAATGCAAGATCACACCTTTCTGTCCATGGTTTTGCTTCATCATAATATTTGGACCGAGCATAGGTCTTTGAATAGTCTCTGCATATGCCAATTTATGAACAAGGACCATGAAATCATATATAACTGCCAGGATGAAACCTAAATGAAAGACAGATGTGATACTTACCGCAAACTTCTATGCTGAGCTTTGATGTCTCTCAAAAATTGTACTTTCATGTAGTCAAATCCATCTTCATCAACCAAATATCCCCTAGAATCTGATTAATGCTTTAGTTAAAAATAATGCACATTCTGTGAAAATATCATTGTACATAAAGGAGGTGAAAATGTCACTTGACAATCCTAGATTTAGTTACCAATATTCTTAATGATGATTAATGTTATTGAGATGAAATCCGACATGCAATAATGAAGTGCAATAGCCTCAACATATTCATCAAAGAAAAACAAATTACCTGATACCGAAATGGGAAGAGCACCATATGCAATTAGCTTCTCTAAAACATGCAGTGCAATCTTTCCAGAACCACTCACCACACATCTGCAGGAAATTTTAAATTAGAAGAGCATTCCAGGATCAAGAATGTGTGAAATAAATTTAGGAGACAGCAAATTTCACACTAGATAACTGGTTTTGAAAGAACCTAAAACATTCAGAAAAGGAAATTATGAAAAATGGGAGCTTCCAACTTTCTAATCTTGATGGAATTTTGAAGTCAAGAAAAATTATATTGAATACAGAAAAGGAATAAGTAATGATGACAAACTAGGGTCGGAAAAGTAGCAAGTAACAACAATCTTCTTTATATAATGGTCTAAAAATTAAAAAAGAAACCTTAATCCTTTGAGTTCTTTATTCATGTCAGCTAGCATGAGCTGGGCAAAGAAAACCTGCAGATGCACACAAACTTGTTAAATTTAATCTTGACATTCTTGGTTGAAATGGACATGCATGTCATACGCTCTTTATTCTGAAACGAAAAACTAGCATATAAAACTGCAGGCACGAGGAAACTTAAAGGACCTGCCTTAAAATGTTCAAAGAAAAAAGAGAAAGAAAATGGAAGTCATGGAGCACATTTACACACACAGACACACACTCAGTTTCACGTCTCATTTTGGCAAGGAGCAATTAAAAGTTGAAATTACCAGTCCATAGCCAGTAGCTTCGGGTCGAAGACTGGAGCCGGACCAAAATATTCTTGGCCCTGTGAAAGTTCCCTGCAGAAGTAAGGTAAGCATATGAAAATTACCTGACAATAAAAGTTTTTCTTTCTTCAATGAATGCCAGCATAGTCAATAACTCAAAATATCATGTTCCTAAATAGATTAGATATTTTACAGTGTACTATACATGATGCATAGTGTGTATATTATGGATATTCATTTGTACACAACACAACAATAACTAAGTACACAAAGGAAAAGATAGCATTGGGAAAAAAAGAAATCTAGAACAACCAGATCAAAATTATAAGCTAAAAATAATAACAAAAACACAATATTTTATAAACCAAGTTTGCAAATGTAAAATGTATATACTCCCTCAATCCCCATATTTAAGAGTATCATATTTGCAAAAAGAATTCGTCCCAAAACGAGTATATTTTCGGTTTTCAATATAACAGTAATTACTTTTTTCTAGTTTTACCATCTAATCTAATTAATACTATATGAATCACTCACCACCTTGTAATTAATAATGGTGAATACACCAACGCATAATAAGGTTAATTTAGTAATCTTTTGTTTAATTTATTTCATTTATAGTTTCTCCTAAATTTGTGTGACATAACCTATGTCACTCATACTGGACGGAGGGAGTAAATCTTGGGCTATTAGGATTTACATTTATTGATGTTTTTGTTGAAGTTAGAAACGTGATTAGGTTTTTTATACAAAAGAATAAGCACTAACTCATATTAATGTCAACTACTGATGAGGGGAAATCATTAAAAATATAAAGAAATATGGAAACTAAACCTAAGAAATAATCCAAGATAATATAAATTACTCGAAGACACAGCCTTAACATAATGAGATATTTTCCATATATTCTAACAGATTTTTATGCAATGTGAATCAAGCAAGTAATATTCATCCAAGTACAGGAGGAAAACCCCAGAAAAAAAAAAGGGAGAAAAAAATTCCACCAAATAGTTAGTTAGTATTTAAAAATGCTTGAATTACCTGAAAATGACCAACTAGACGTCTATACTGTCCAAAAAGATACCCCATCTCGCGAGTGCCAACGCCCATCTCCTCTGACGGAAGGTCCTAATATACATCCATAAAAGAATAATATGTCGAACAGGCCTTCAACGTGAATAGGTAAAACAATAAAGGAAAAGTGTACTTTCAGTTACCTTGTCAGGACCAAGGTAATGATACATCTCACACATGAAACTCTGGCAAAATCGCATAATCTGCCATCATATCAAATTAATTTAGTAATTATAATCTATAAAACTACACAAGATGAGACTCACCTCATTATCACTTTTGCCCTTTGGATCAAAATCACTTCCACCAGCTGCACCTCCTAATTTGTAAGGAGACAAAGCATTCTTTAAGGTCTGCAGAGAAGGAGTTTTGTATAAAGGGGTCCACCACAGAAATGCAACTTGAAATGTAGATTGTAAACATTTGTTGATACAATAGCCTCAGTATATTCGTCAAATATCAAATAATAGAGACTTAGTTATATACAATTACTCAACCAACTTAAAACTTCAATACTAGTATCAAGGTAGTCATAGCACACTATAGCGGCGTAGCGGAGCATAGAGGTCATGGGCCGCACCGGGAATGGCTATAGCAGAGCAGTTCGCAATAGTGGCCACCACAGGTGCTATAGTGACGTAGCGGGCTTTGATTCGCTATTTTATTTTGAAGACGAAAACCCCAAATTGACCCTAAATCTTAAACTGTTTCGAGGGCAATTTGGGGATTTCGGATTAACCCTAACCCTTTCCCTCTTCTCACACTTCAGCCAGATGTTCACACAAAACCCGAAAACCTCAAAAAATTCATAACAAAACTCTTCTCCCAAACTCTTCAGCCATCATCGCCCGCCCATCAAACCGCCGCCTTCGCTGATTAACACTAACCCTTTCATCTTCCTCTGTTTTCTCATATAGCTTCATGGCTTTGTTTTTTCCATCTCTCGTTCTTTCTATGCCCTATCATCTCTCATCTGTTTTCTACGTTTTCTTTTTTCTTTATTTGTTCTGAATCTGTTCTATTTTTCTTTCTACGTTCTGAATCTTTTCCTTTGTTAAGTTTGTCTTTCTATGTTTTCTTTTTTCTTTCTTTGCCTTTGTTCTTTAACCATTGGAAGAACTTGAATAATAAGACTTGTGTTTTGATTTATGAATGTTTCATGAGTTTTTAGTTATTTGTTTAATTTTATACTAAATATATGTTTGTTTATACTTTATAGTATTATTCATGTAATTTGTCCAAAAAATTGATCAAATAGCGGTCAACCCGCTTTACGCTATCCCACTTTTGGGGTCAGCCGCTCCACGCCGCTATCCTGGATTGACTACCTAGACTAGTATAAGTAGAATTTTTTGTGAATAAAGGTTTTCTGTCACCATAATTTTAGTTACCGTCAGGATATTTAGTAATGACAGTTAATGTTGAGTTTCAAATTTTTATCATGATAGGAACTTTGAAATTTTTCCCATCGAGCAAGTATATAGGCGTGTGAGTGTGTCTTGTGTCTGTGTACTACACATCAATTCTACGTGCACACATGTTTGTGTATTTATCCTCACATCTGATCATTTTCCCCTCTGGGAAAAAAAATACTTCTACAATAAAACCCTAAAACTGAAAGTGAAATACAATTGATGTAAAAGTAATAACAAATACCAAAAGTACTTGTAATACCTGCTCAAAGCCAAGGAATTTGGTAATGCTTAAATTCATCGACGGATGAAAACGAATGCCACCTCTACATGGACCCATTGACTGGTTAAATTGTACCCGAAACCCCCGGTTAACATGTGTCTCACCCCTATCATCCACCCATGGAACTCGAAAAATAATCATTCGTTCAGGTTCCAACAATCGTTCCATGATGTTAACATAACTGAAACATGAGAATATTAACGATATGAATCCAATGGTAAAACATTAGCCTTGTCATCTGTAATAATAAATAAATACATAAAACTTATACAATTATAACCATTTGAACAAAACTCACTGAGAATTTTTCCCGATGACTCTCTCAAGAGCTTGAACTACCTCCTGGACTGCCTGAATGAATTCAACCTCATGCGGATCCCTTTTTAGTGTCGCTTCAAGAATTGATCCCGCTGTTTTTGACATTACAGCTTCAATTATACAATTTGTCAGGCAATACCCAAAATAAAGCAAGCAATATTATCAAGAAATTAAATTGTAGAACAGAAACTCTATCAAGAACATGAGAAATGGGCTTGAAATTTGCCAGAGGTAATGATAATGCGAAGCTTGACATTTTAAGATGCACACTGAGATTTTAAAATGGAACTAAACTATATGAAAATTTAATATTATTCAGGACAGAAGCATAGACCTTGTGGAATATCAAAGAAATCAGGATTAAGAAACTCCATAACAAAGATAGAGGATGAGAGAGAAGAGAAAACTGAATCTGTAACTCTATTTCTTAATTGTGAATATTACAGTGTGAGTGTGCATCAGATATATTAGAAGTAGTTGTCCAAGAGTTAGTTGAGCCAAACAAACTCTAAACTGAATAACTGCCACAAACTGGGGCCCAAACTAAAGCCCACTAAAGCCAAGGCTTAGCCCGAGTCCAGAGTCTGCCGCTGACACATGCTCACACATACTCCTTACTCAAAGCATTCAACGAAACTATATTTCACAAAGTGGTCATTAAAAAGGGAGGAACAAGTAAAAATGATCGTATGTCGTATAATTATCAGAATCCACCAAAATAATTCAGATTTACCTAATAAAATTATGTTTTGACTTGATACAATACAAAGGATATTCCTATTATCCTATATATATATATATATATAAATGATAAAATGTATCTTTTGTGACATCTCAAACTAACTAAACATTTATCATGAACGTAGGACAGATAATTAAAATGATTTGGGGTAAAGATCACGGTTAATGTATTCCATAACTCTGATTGGTAGCTAACTCAAATATTAGAAAACATAGTATATGCCATTAACTATTTTAATGAAACTGAAAACATTTTATGCAGATCTATGCTGTGATGGCTAACCTTTTACATAAACAGGCTTATCGGCCATAATTTTATCTTTGGAGGCTGATTGAAGACGAAGAGCCTCTTTATGAAGCAAACTATTATTATGTTCTTCGAGGGCACTCATCTGCATATTTCGACTGCCTTCATTCCCATAAGGATTTCTTCGATGTTTTCGGCCAAATTCCCTGCAGACAGAGCAGAAAATCCTTGGTGTCCCGTCTTTCACATCGACATAAGCCCACTTGTAGGTATCTGCCCATTCCTCTCTCCATCTTTTAACAACCTTTTTCTTCCTTTTCACCTGTTGGTTCTGAGACATATCTTGAGCATCATTAGAAAGCTGAGAAACCGTCACCATCTGCTTGCTCTCACCATGCTCTTCTGCAGAAGATTCCCGCAACGGCGCACCGATTAGTGTTGTGTTACCAAATGAAGGATCATCTTCACCAGGTCCAATTTCTAAATCAATCTCTTCACCAATCTCCCTCACAACCAAGTGATGCCTTTGTGCTTGCTGAATCAAATTCATATCATCCAATGCAGAATTCATCCCTACTCCAATGGTTGGCAGCAACATTCAGCATGACAACCCTCCCCACAAATCTAAAATCATTTGCTGTCTGTCAATATCAATCCAACAAATAATCAATTTACCTCTTTTACAGCTCATATTTTTAAAAAAAAACGACACTCATTCACAAGATAATGGCAAAAGGGAAAAAAGTTGTTCCGAAGTATCAAATCGTGAAACACGGACACAAACACTTGATACGACACTACTAACACTAACACATCGAAGTATCAGTGCTACACTGCTACATAGGTGACAAACATTCAGACAATTCACCTTCATAGCATTGCTTGGTCTAATTTAGTTGGACTAATTTCTAGCCACACAAGAAACCAAACCAACCTATCAACAACAACCACCAAAGCCTTATCCCACCAAGTGGGGTTAGTTACATGGGTCAAATTACGCCGTAATGTTCTATCATAAATCTTTCTTAATAGTTTCTCTTATAGTTTTTCTAGGCCTACCTCTGCCTCTAGTGATCTAGCAATCCTCTAGTTCTCACCATCTTTTCAACTATAGACACTACCCTAATTCTCTCTCTAATCAAACCAGTAGCATTGTCAAGGCCCATTTTCATCCATTCAAAACCACAATAAACCAAAGTACCAAACACAAAAATAATTTTCCAGACCTCAAAAAACATTGCAAATTTAAGAAAAATCCATCACAATTTCCATC
This sequence comes from Medicago truncatula, assembly GCF_003473485.1. Taxonomy (NCBI): domain Eukaryota; kingdom Viridiplantae; phylum Streptophyta; class Magnoliopsida; order Fabales; family Fabaceae; genus Medicago; species Medicago truncatula. The sequence goes on from NC_053049.1 coordinate 5,106,228, forward strand.
AACCCAATATTCAGTGAGTACCCGTTTGAATTAACAATCATTTACAGCCAAAAGCACAACAAAAACTCATAATTTTCATCAAAACACAAAGCCAGGGTACATAAACTCAAAATAAGTAATGAAGTAAAAAAAAAGTCTTGTTTTTGCAAATGACCCACAAATTATAATCAAATTTGAACAACGCCCAGAAGCTTAATTTCATCACAGAGCTCAAATACCTTGAGAATTCAAAGAAAGTGATAAACTTGAAAAATGGAAGTTTTGAGCATATCTCTCTCTCTCTCTCTCTAGATATAATATAAATAAAATAAATATATAATAAAGGAGAGAGATGAAAGAAGGAAAATTTGATGTGAATTGAAGGTTGAGATTTGAGCGTGGAACAAAAACAAAGGGGACAAGGACAAGGTAGGTTTAAGATTTCAATGATGTTTCGGTGTTTCTGAAATCAAAGTGGAAGAGTGGAAAGATGAACATATCATCATCATTGATGCGATGTTTCTTTTGGACAAAAACATCATCAACACGAACAAACACTGTTTTTCTTTTGTTGCTGAATAGTTTTTTTTTTTTTGGGACAAAATTTTCCATGTTATCTTTTTATTGATTTATTATTTTGAGGAAATCTTTCTATTGATTTATTATTATGGTCAATTTTAATTAACATTTTAGCAATACTCGCACATTTTATTTTACTAAAAAAACAATACTCACACATTTTTCTTTTAAAAAAAGCATACTTCTATTAACTAATTAAACAGGTGAAGGAAATATTCCTACAATTCAACGAAAGTAGAATATAAAAAAAATTACGTTCAAAATTAAACAATACCGGACGGAATTGAGAATCATGATCATGTTTGACTAATATATTGACATAAAGACTTCTCCTAAATAATGGTGTATAGAAGAAGATCAATTAGACTTTTAGGCAATATCGGATCAATTGACATAAAGACTTCTTCTAAATAATGGTCTCGTATTATTCATATGAAGTCTCCTAAATAATGGTGTATAGAAGAAAACTTCTCCTAAAAAGTTCATATGAAGTCTCCTTCCAATCATTAAAAAAAAACCTTTTAGGCTTGCACGCTTAAGGGAATATGAATAACACATTTTTTTATTACTATTATTATATTAAGTTTTGTATTTTGAATTCAATGATAAATTTGGTAAGTTTTTCAACAATTTAAGTTTTTTAGTCTACATTTTTGGAATATTTAAATATATTATTAAATATGCTAAAAATGTATTATTATATAATTGAAATATGAAACCAATTATAATCAAATTATCTAGAATGTCATGTTAAATGTCAAAAATAAATATAATATATTAGTTTTTATTTATTTATTTTACATAGATATGATTTTTTTTAAGAAAAAATAGAAAATAAATCATATCTATGTTAAAATAGATTTATTCTTTTAACATAGATATGATGACTTACTTAAATATATCAAACTTTTAGAAGATCAAACTTAAAGCTAAAAGAATAAATCTACGACAGACTGCAAATCAAACTTAGACCTTATATTTTTTTATAAGCTAAATTCATTTTTGCAAAACCTAATTCGAGAGGAGTGCGGGAGAATGAGAACCACTCAGGGTTCCTTTCCTTCAAACAATGGATGATGTTTAATAATTTAATTTAAACAAAAGAACTTGATTTCGACCAAAAGACCAAAATAACAAAATAATAACCGGATTAAAAAATATAAAATAGCGAGATTTGATTACACTTTATTTAGAGATCTATTAAAAAAAATAGTCAAAGGAGCTGCAAATAATTAAACTTGGGAGAATGCTAACCATTGCCCTTAGAGCATTTGATAAGGGGATAAAAATTGAAATATAGCATTGAAAAATGATGAAAAGTGATAAATTTAATTTTTTAAAAGTCAAAATGTTGATAAAATGTTAACCAATACAAATATGCTACTTTTGAATTCCTTAATCATCGCCCTTAAACTTAAATTTTATTATCATAGTCTGTTGTATTTTGAATTTCAAAAGTTCTATGTATTCACCTACTTGACCAAAAATGTTCTGTATATTCACTCACATATTTGTTTCTTGGCTTCAAACGCACTCTTTCCATTTAGACACATAAACCAATTTTTCAACCTTAGACTAATTTTTTGGGAAAGTATTGTATAACACTGATTTTATGACAGAAAAATCATATACACATAACGTAATTGTAAAAAAAAAAAAAAAAAAAAAAAAAAGAGGAAAAATATATGCACACATCTAGAGCTTGTTCTTCCCAAAAACTCTTTTTTAGTTTTTAAAAACTTGAAAACTATTTCAAGCAAGCTCCTAATATTTTCTTTAGCAAAATTTGTATTTGTTGTTAAATATTTTAAAAGATGTTTATCCCTTATACAAGCCGAACAAAAATGAGAATCCGGTCATTATAAGTTTTGAGAATTGTTCTATGTGCCCCTTGAATTGCTCAAACCTCTTAAATATGTCCATCAGAAGTTACACCCTGATTCAAAAAATACTCATTGGATCGTAACTCTCAATAGATTTGTGTGATCATAGTTACGATCCTGAGAGGTTTTTGAGCAAACTGAAGGACCCTTGAAGCAATTCTCATCGGTTATCTACACCATTGGCCAAGTTAAAAGTGCTCACTATGTAATGAAATAGGGATTTACTCGTCTAAAGATTGCAACTATTTTCATTACTTAATACTTATAAATAATTCCTGGCTTTATTTGGCAACAATTTTCTTATAATGACCAAGAAGCATAAGTTCAATTTGTCAAAAAAAGAAAAGAAAAGAAGCAGCATAAGTTCAACAAAGCTTGAAATGAAATGTCAAGTCTCAATATTCTCCAGGAATGTTGAGAATGAAGCAATCTAAACTTGTTTGACTAGAAAAACAATACAACATTTATCTGGAATTTGAAAAAAGGGTCTGGCTAAGCCAAAAAAAATTCATACTTATGCATAAGTAATTCCATTTTCTTTGTGTAAAAATATACGGCTCCACCAAATACATCTAATAAATGTAAATGATACTCTTGCATTTTCAATCTTTATTAGACTGAACAAAGTCTCTGATCCTTTGCTTGGTATTCTGCATGAAGTGTGAAGAGGCAGCATGATGAGCACATAAAAACTCTAACTGCTATGAAGTAAAGAAGTTCATAATTGAATAAAAAAATATATCAGATTAAGGTTACAAAATATTTAAATAATTACCACCATTTCTTCATGAAGCACAATAAATATTTTCTTCAGTCTGTTCTGTCTCTGCAATTCACACCATGGCCACATGTTCAGAAAATAGATACTGAATATAATGCGAACGTTACACAGATGTGATTTTTCTATATTTGAGTTCTACACAGTCACAAATGTGAATACTACATGATGCAGTATTGAGTCTACATGCACGGGTGAAGACAGATAAAACATACCGATCCACATTGCCTATAGGATTCCCTAATTTGTGTTGCAATGTCGTTATATCTATCCATATCCCCCTTGCTTTTAGCAGATTCTAAATCATCACCTAGTTTCTGAAACTCAACCCTGCAAATGAGTGAGATGTTAGACAAAATATCAGAAAAGTAATCCAAATACACACTTGAACCAAAAAGCAAAGAAACTTTTACTCATTAGATTATTTTACCTGTATTCCTTCAAAATCTTGTGTAAGGAGATGTAACTCTCATATTTATCCTGGTACTCCTGCACATATTCTGTATATCTAGTATTTCATATAGAAAACATATATCAGAACAAACAAATAAAAAGCATTTAAGTCAAAAGAACCTTACCACCACACTAACTACTACAAAAATAATTACAAAAGAAAATAAAGAACAACTGCTTACTCGGAAAAAGTCGTTATAGGTCCCTTTAATTCAGGTTCCTCCTTTTCAAACTTTGAATAAGAGCAACTATTTTCATCCGTGGATAACTCTTTCTTCTTTTGGTCACCATTATTTCTATCTGCAAATACCGCATCCTTTCTTCCATCAGGCACCTCTTCACATGAATTAGGTGTTTGTATCTTACTTTCTTTCACAGGGTAGGGAACCATTCCATGTTTTGTATCTTGCTTAGATCTATTTGCAGGCACTCTTCTATTGGTGTCCCTGCAACCATCCAAATCAATACCACGGCTCACCCCAGATTCACTATTTCTAAATTTGGTACTCATTTCTGGTAAAAAAAATTGAGATCCAACGTTCGTGCTGTCTGCTTTCAAATGATGTGAATGAGTTTGTGTAACTCTACAACGAGACTTTGTTGAATCTTCAAAATGATTATCAACATTCTTTTCATTTGTGTTGTCCAAATTGCTAGGAAAACCTGAACTTAGTACCAAGGTTGGCCTTCCATAATCCAAAGTTGGCTTCAATAAAGGTTTTACTTCAGTGATATTTGAATTCATGACCTCTGAAGTGTTTGCTTCGATTCCTATATGTTTAAACGAACCTTTTCGTTCAAATTGCTTTGCAACAATGGTTTCTTCAGGAGTGGACTCACGAAGTTCTCCATAATCCAAGTCTGAAAGCTCTCCCGTAAGCGAGATACCTCGCCCATTAACAGCAGATGATTTATTAAGACCAATTCTGTTGTTATCCTTGGACGATTTTCCCAAATGTGACTGCGTACCTTGTCGGCCTTCCTTTAACTTACCAACCATTTCACCGTGTTTTTGGTAATTGGAATCCACTGATAATAGTGACTGCTTACTTCCATTACTACCATCCCTCGAATTCCTGGGGACTTTTTTCTCGGTGACATAAATATCTTCATTTTGAGCATCTTTATGAGATTTATTTTCCGGCACAAAAGAAACTACATGTGCACGGAAGTCCTTTCCTGTGTGTTTCCTGTTGTGCCTTATGCTTTCACCAAGTTTATCTGATTTTTCAATTGGATAGGAAGGGTTTCCTAGAGGTCTTTGGTCAAAAGACCTTTGACCTGTTTTTTGTAAATCTGAACTAGATTTTCCAGGCAATGCTCGACTGTATCCTTTCTGGAAACCAAGATTGCAGTTTCTTTGTCTGTCAGCTCTACCAGTGTCTTCAGTAAATTCAAATGGTGAAAAATTTCTAGAGTTCCCAAACATTTGCACATCTGTATGCGGAGAATATGATTCACGAGTCAAGTGTCCTGCTTTCAACCTCTTTGCACCTTCAGATTTGTCATCAATGTTCGTCCATTCTGAACCCATCTTATGTTTACCTTTAGATAGCCTATCAGACTGTTCGTTCCTAGAGCTATCTATGACTTCACTTTCCCTTTCATCAAACAAACTCCCTATATAACTTTTGCGCTTCTTGAGCTGTTGATAAACATGTGAAGCATGTTTCATATCAATTTTTTCCAATGTTTCCTCTTTCACTTTGGATTTTACTTGCATTGTTTCCTCCAAATCGTCATTTGGAACTTCCTCTTTGAAACCTCCTCCCTGTGGAGCTGATGTAGTACAAGATTTGATTTTTAAGAAACTGATGCAAAAGATACAAAGCCCGGCATCTATTAGACTATTTATACAACTAGTTGAATTTGTACTGTCTAACCATCCACTTAACAGAAATCTATAAGCACTGTAACAAACTAAAGAAGGTTCTAGAATAGCTTAGTAAGCACATACATGATACTAAATCAAAATAAGAAAGTACACTTGCAGTATTATTATCCACTGATAACGTTAGGTGAAAATAACAGGTACCTTCCACTTTCAGTAGGTTTCTTGAAGCTTTCCGAATCCACTTCTGGCTTCAAAATATACCTTCCAGGGATATATTTTGCAATCTGATGTTCAAGATCAAATGAAAAATTAGATCACATATGCATCATCACAGATTAATATCTGCAAAAGATTCCCACCACTTACTCTTTTTATAGTGGGCTCGAGATCCTGTATGAAACTTGGACGCACGTTACTGACTACTTTCTCCAAGGCCTATAATCAAAAAAGGAAATCGGTTAGATAAAATGTGACTAAATGTAGAGTTAGAGATAGTAAAAACAAGCCTAAGAAGTAAGAATAACTACATATTTGATTTTATACAGCACCTCTAAAGTCATTCCGTTAGGGTTATCCTTTAGGAGAGAAATTAACATTCTCTGCAAATCTATTGGTTTAGATCCATTATTTTCTTTGCTTGCCCTGGTAGGGATTTCTTTCTCAAAAACAGTATTGGTGTCTTGCTTGTCTGCCATTCGTGATGGCACAACATCATAAAGGCTTTTAGACATATTTGCAGCTCTCCGTGAAGAACGTTTGCCCTTGGCAGTAGCACTTATTGACATCAATCCAAATCTATGGGAGCCTCCAACTATGAAAAAATTCCAGACATTGCATATAAACTACATGACCAGATGAGCTAACAAAGATTTATACGAAGGGTTTCAATATTTCTATGTAATGTCATCTTACTATTGCTTTAAACTGTGTTCAAATGATGTAAATTTTAATACCTTGAAGAGTTTCCACTTGCCTTTCCTTAAGTCCAGCCACTTCCATTTTATGGTAATTCTTCCATGTTGTAGCTAGACAAGGGAAGTACAAGGATAAACATAGTCAAGTTTTTTTTTTTTTTTTTTTAAGTTTCTTGGCCCAATGACACTATAAATCAACAACTTGAAATTCAAATTTAAAAACTCAGGAAAAATTAATACATAAATACAAGAAGCAAAAGAAAATTTACCTTCATCAGCTGCCAATGCCTTTATCTGGCTCTTCATGGACGGTTTCCCAGGCTCCAAGTCAATTGCTCTATCGTAAGAACATAATAAATAATTAATTAGACAAAAAATGGGAGATATCCATACATCATGTACTATCATCAGTATGGAAAGTAATATCAGAAAGAAAGAAAAAAATCATGGAGTTCTTTAAAAATTAAGTAGCCTATTTAGACTTTTAACACTATAAATTGAACATTTCTGAACCAAATTTTTTTTACAGGCCAAATGGCTGATTACGACTTCATCAATAGTTCATTTGCTTTTCAAGAATTGAAGTGTTAGTTGTGTGTTATTGGTATTGGTATTGTAGAAAATTGATAGAACAGTACAGTAGAGAAGATAAATGGGTACCGACAATGGAATATTGATGGTTATTCCTATCCTTCGGTCTGAACTTCGAATCAAGAAGGTTGTAGAACCAATAGGAAATGTTACAATGAAAATATCAAGGACAAATCTCCTCTAAACTCCAAGGATTCGAGAATCCAGGCCCTCCCAAAATCAGTTTACACAGCATTGCTATTCCTATTACTTATATTCTGTCATTTCCCTCCTTTGTCTCTAATTCTGTTTGAGCACCAACCACTAACCAATTCAGTAAGCAACTCCAACTAACTAAGTGCTAACACAGCTACCAACTGCTGGGTTGTTAATAACAGAAACTGAGCAGGCTATATTCCCCAATGATCACCCCTATTGCACCTAGTATACACGTATTTGATGGGGTCTGTTAACAGAAATTCATAATTCTTCTCAATCAACATAAATCAACAAACCTAATTACAAGTAATCTGACACATGGTGCTGTTATCAAATAATCAAGTGGCAAGAGATTAAAAGAATTACAGAGTTAAAGGTCCAGGGTACGACCCCTGGCAAGGGAGAAAATACTAACATTACAATTAACATACTAACATTTGCCATTAAAAAGGGCAGCCCGGTGCACAAAGCTCCTGCATACGCAGGGTCCGGGAAGGGGTCCCACCATTTGGTGTATTGTACACAGCCTTACCCTCTTTTTTACACAAGAGGCTGTTTCCAGGACTTGAACCCGTGCCATTCAGAAAGAAAGAAAAAAAATCAAATATGTGAGGCAATAGAAATCCTTTGTGATCATAGAAAAGAGAAGTGTTTCAAACATCGCCGTCAAGAATTTAAAACTTGCTTGACATTTATACATGGTCGTGCATATATTAATTGTTTTGAATGCTGAAACCCTCAAAATTTATAAATACAAGTGCAATACTTTGATTAACTTCCAATAGTTACCATCTAAAAAAATAATATTCAGATAATTATCAGCAAATATATCATGCGTAAAAATTTATTGTGTTCTCATTAACACATACCAAATGCATAAATTAACAAGAAAAATGTGAGAGAAAATGAGAAATTCACAAGTTGAAGACACGGTTTTCAAAGGGAATAGTGCAAAAAAAATAAAAATCAAGTGTATGACAATAAGTAAGGAGTGTGTGACAATACTTGAGTGACTTGAACTTGGGTTTGGCTTCCTCTGACCGCATTTTGCCGTGATTCTTAGTTAAATCGTCCATAGATCACGTTCTTCGACCATGTAAATCTGAACTCCTTCACACCAACGTCAATTATCTGCTACGAAGAAAAAAAACAGCAGGCCTTTCAAACTACATATAAAAATTTCACACAAAAAGGCAAATACACCAAGACGAAAGACGGTAGATCGGAACTAATCTGCAATGGTATTCTTGTATTAATCTCGAATTAAAAAGTTTGTCACGTTTTTGGACAACTATCAAACTAGGTACATCATTCATTGGTTAGTTTTTATTCCTATATATCACTAATACAATACTTAAAAGTATTTTAATCTAGATTCGGGTTCACTACGTACCATGTATTTGGCCGCATATCCACCACTCACTAAAATCTAGAATATACACGTGTGGTGAATAGTAATATTACTCCTCTTTTGGGGCCACCAACCTCCACCCACGTGCGGTAAAGATAACGGTCGAACTCATTTTTGAGCCCATCACAAGCAATTTATCTCGCATGTTTGGATACACGATATCAAGTGTCAAACGCGGTTTTTTTTTTCTTTCTTATTAAACATGATTTTGGAAGAAAAAGAATTATATCGGTTTTTATATTGGACTTAACTCATCGTTACGAAACTAGCTTGTAAGGTAAGGGATGTCACTCTTTATATACTCTTTTCATGCCTCATATCTATTCAGTGTACGCCTTGGGTTTTTCCTAATACACTTCCTCATGCCCTCAATATATTCTTGTTACTTTGAATCAAAATTGTTTTGCCACCAAACCTTGATTCGACTGGAATCAATTAAAAATGAATTTTGCAATTAGGCTAAAAAATTTACTCTAAGTTTTTTACATCCAATTTGCTTATCAAGAGAAACATGATATTACAAATAGAATTCTAAAACATCATATGTGTCTGTAATAATAAATGAAAATTATACAATAATAACCATTTGAACAAGACTCACTGAGAATTTCTCCCGATAACTCTCTCAAGAGCTTGAACTACCTCCTGGATTGCCTGAATGAACTCGGCCGCATGAGATTCCCTTTTTAGTGTAGCTTCAAGAATTGATCGCACTGTTTGTGACATTGCAGCTTCAATTATAGAATTTGTTGGGCAATACCCTAAAGAATACAACCATTTTTTATCAAGAAATTAAACAATGCGCTGAAAAGTATCGAGCAAGTTATTCTGGAAATTGCAAAACTAAAATTCTATCAAGATAAATAAGGTTTGAATTAGCCAGAGGTAGTGATATTCTGAAGCCTGACATTTTAAGATGCACACTGAAATTTTAAAATGGCACTAAACTAGACGAAAATTTAATGTTCAGTACAAAAGTAGAAACCTTGTGGAACTTCAAAGAAGTCAAGATTAAGAAACTCCATAACAAAGACAGAGATTGAGAGAGGAGAGAAAACTGAATCTGTAACTATATTTCTTAAATGTGAATATTACAATTTGCATTAGATATATCATATCGAGGAGTGCTAGCAACACACTCCAGCACACTCTTTTCAACACACTCTCTAATTTGTTGAATTTCTCTCAAATGATTTGTAGTGTCAGCGTGTCGGTGTCCGTGGGTGTCCGGTGTCCGTGTCCGTGTCCGTATCCGTGCTTCATAGCTCTAGACTCTGTCGCTGACACAAACTCCTTACAGAAAGTATGCAAGAAAACTAAATTTGCAAAGGGGTCATTGAAACGGTTGTATGCCATAGAATTATCTAAAAATCAATACCAAAAAAATAGAATGATCTAAAATGACCAAAATAATAAACATTATTTGCAAATGCCAATTAATGTAGTGTGCTGAGATGTCAAACCTTTTACATAAACAGGCTTGTCTTGTCGGGCCATATTTTTGTCTTTGGAGGCCAATTGAAGACGAAGAGCCTCTTTATGAAGCAAACTATTATTGTGTTCTTCGAGGGCACTCATCTGCGTACGGTTACATTTATTGCCTAAGGATTTCTTCGATGTTTCCTGTCAAATTCCCTGCAGACAGCAGAAAATCCTTGGTGTCCTTTTTTTAACATCGACATAAGCCCATTTATAAGCATCTACCCATTCCTCTCTCCGTCTTTTTAACAGCCATTTTCTTCCTTTTCACCTGTTGAGTATGAGACAAATCTTGAGCATCAATAGAAAGGTAAGAAACAATTTCTTCACTAAATGAAGGATCATCCTCTCCAGGTCCAATTTCTAAATCAATCTCTTCACCAATCTCCTTCACAACCAAGTGATGCCTATGTGCTTGCTGAATCAAATTCATATCATCCATTGCAGAAATCATCCCTACTCCAATGGTTGGCAGCAACATTCGGTATGACAACCCTCTCCACAAATCTAAAAGTATTTGCTTCCTGTCAATACCAATACAACAAATAATAAATTTACCTCTCTTAGAGTTCATAGTAAAATAAAATAAAAATCGGCAGAGGTCCAAACTTTGACTACCAAGAGTTGGGAGGGGACAACTTGTCATGTGTGAGAAGGGTACTTTTAATGATAAACTTAATTTGTAAAAATATTGCAATTCAAAATTTGGTGATTTAATTTGTTTTCTCTTATATGATTTTTTACAAGCAATTCATTAGGAACAAACCAATTGGACCATGTTCATTTTGAATCAGATTCTGACAGTGGTTAAAAGTGTCATGCATACTAATGTCGAGTATAAATATCATCTTGTACTTGTCATTCTGAATTAAGAAAATTGTGAGTTCACTCCTAGAAATACTTTCATCCCTCTAACAAAGATCTCTATATATGAACTGTGGTTTTGATTGATTTCCATGCCACCATATGACACTAACAATCAGTGAACTAGTGTCGTATTATTACATCGGTCAAGTAACTACCAACTAATGTAACTAAAAATATGAAGCACATATACTCCTCTGATTAGGCGTGTCCCGGTCAGGATACATATCATGTTCGACACCGGCACATATGATTACATTGAATTATGTCCTTTTTTTAATTTGTGCTTTGTGGAGCTGAAATATTATAAGTTACTAAATAAAACAGAATTTAAGAGAAATAGTTTGTAACACTATGCAGAAGCTATGAGAATTATTAACAGTAACATATTAGAAACTACTAGAATCATGCAAATACAACAGAATGCATGTGTACTCACATTGAAGTAGTAGTTATTGTTGATGGCAGAGCTCATAATTTTCAACCCAAGATTTAGTGAGTACCCAAAAGCACAACAAAAACTAATAATTTCCAGAAATACAATAGTCAGAGTACATAAATTCAAATTAAGTAACGGGAGTAAAAAAAGTTTTGTTTTTACCAATGACCCACAAATAAAAATTGAATTTTTACAACACCCAGAATTCGAAAGAAAGTGACAAACGTGAAAATGGAATTCCAAGGGAAAAAGAAGGAAAATATGATGTGAATTGGAGGTTCAGGTTTCTCTCGGTTGAACAAAAACAAGATTTGTGAGTTCAATTTCGAGAAAATGATTTTTAGGAGATAATTAAAATGATTTTTCTTATTAAACTTTTTTTTCTTACGAGATAATTAAAACTTGTTAAAAAAATTCCCTAAAGAGAAAATTAAAGTTGTTTTTTTTTAAAGGAAGAAAATTAAAGTTGTTAAGAAAAAAAGATCAATTTCGAGAAAATTTATAATTTCAATAAAATTGATTGAAAAAAAAGATCAATTTCTTCTTAAAGTCTTTAAGAACAAAATTTGATTAAAAGATCAATTTCGGTTCGGAAGGTTCTTAAATGGGTTCCACGTGTACACATAACTTGTTTATAATTTTTTTAATGTAGTACCTAATAATACTTAATCACTCCAACCCAGATCTCACACAAAGCTCTTAAATGAAACTCACTAATCAACTATCAATAATTTTATATCATTATATTTTCATTTTTTAATATTAAAAGAGTGCTGGTCCCGCTTAAAAGTGAAGGTAGTAAGACCCCGAGTCTTATAAGACCTGAAAAAGATTCTCCCTATTGGGGGTATCTAATAGGTACCGGGTCTTAAATAGTAGTTAAGACCCTCCCAATGGTGATGGTCTAAAAGAAAAGAGTAAAACATAATTTTTTTTTTATCCTATCGGGAAAAAATGACAAATAGCTCAAATAAAAGAGTTGTAAAAAATGTAACATGCTCTCAAATTACTATTGTAAGCGTATAAAATTAGCATTCATCCATCAGAAAAATAAATTATACCACTATCGCTCGAAATGGGGGATTTACTAGGACATTTATAATAATTCCTTGCTTTATTTGGCAGCAATTTTCTTATAATGACCATGTGGCCAAGCATAAGTTCAACGATGTTGAAATGTAAGTCTCAATTTTCTCCAGAAATGTGGAGACTGAAGCAAACTAAACTTGTTTGACAAGAAGAACAATACAACATTTATCCGGAATTTGAAAAAATGGTCTGGCTAAGCCATAAAAATGTCATACCTATGCATAAGAATAAATACATTTTATTTATGTACAATATACGGCTCTACCAAAATTTATACTAAAAGCTAGTGCGCATACAAATCTGCACAATAATTCATCTATGAAATGTACTTCATGTATCACCCAAAAGTTCTAAAGCTTTGATGAGCATGTTTCAATTTTATGTAAATGGTACTCTTGTATTTTCAGTCTTTATTGGACTGAACAAAGTCTCTGATCATTTGCTTGGTATTCTGCATGAAGCGGGGAAAAAGCAGCATGATGAGCACATAAAAACTCTAACTATTAAGTAAAAAAGTTCATAATTTAATATAAAAAAAAAAAAGGATTAATGATAAAAAAGTATTTAAATAATTACCACCAGTTCTTCGTGAAGCACAATAAATATTTTCTTCAGTCTCTTGTGTTTCTGCAATTCACATTGAGGCCAAATGTTTAGAAAATAGGTATGGAATATAATAATGATAATAATGAGAATGTTACAATTTAGGTACCACTTGGAGTACTTGAGAAAATAAGTGAAAAAAATATACAATATCCGAAACACAACTTTCGAATAAAAATTGATTAATAATTTGCTCAAACTCAACCAAAGTTGATGAGTTAAACTAAACAATTATCAGTTAATTAGTTTTTCTGATAAGATAAACCAGCTTATATGACTACACACTAGAGGATTAAATTTGTCGTATGCACCATCAATGTACATAAATTCATTGCTGTTACCAAATTATGGTAGAACTAATGGGAGGAGCGCACAAATGATATAATCCAAAGTGAAAAATGTTAGCAAGATTTTGTCTTGCTCACAGTGATTTGGAATGTACGTGAATTTTCAGTTTTTATTGTTCAAAACATAAAGGTAACGGATAAGATAAATAAAAGAACCCCAAGTACAAATTGAGAAACTGTTGGCTGCAAAACAAGTCAAGAATATAAAAAAAATGATTTTTCAATATTTGAGCTCTACACAGTATATGATGAATACTACATCATGATGTAGTATTCACTGAATACTATTCAGTCTACATGCATGGGTGAAGACAAATAAAACATACCGCTCCACATCGCCTATAGGATTCCTTAACTTGTGCTGCAATGTCGGCGTATCTATCCATATCCCCCTTGCTTTTAGCATATTCTAAATCATCACCTAGTTTCTGAAACTCAACCCTGCAAATGGGTGAGATGTTTGACAAAATATCAGATACATAATCAAAATACACACTTGAACTGAAAAGAAAAGAAACTTTTACTCATTAGACTATTTAACCTGTAATTCTCCAAAATCTTGTTCAGAGAGAGGTAACTCTCGTATTTATCCTGGTAATCCTGCACATATTCTTTATATCTAGCATTGCACGTAGAAAACATATATCAGAACAAACAAACGAAAAAGCAGTTAAGTCAAAAGAACCGTACCACCTCACTAACTACTACAACAATAATTACAAAAGAAAATAAAGAATAACTGCTTACTGGGAGAAAGTCGTTATAGGTCCCTTTAATTCAGGTTCCTCCTTTTCAAACTTCGAATAAGAGCAACTATTTTCATCTGAGGAGGATTCTCTCTTCTTTTGGTCACCATTATTTCTATCTGCAAATACTGAATCCTTTCTTCCATCAGGCACCTCTTCACGTGAATTAGGTGTTTGTCTTTTACTTTCTTTCACAGGGTAAGAAACCATTCCACGTTTTGCCTCTTGCTTAGACCCATTTGCAGGCACTCTTCTATTGCTTTCACTGCGACCATCCAAATCAATATCATGGTTCATCCCAGATTCACTATTTCTAAATTTGGTACTCATTTCTGTCAATTTGTTTTGAGATCCAACGTCCACATTATCTGCTTTCAAATGCTGGGAATGAGTCTGCATAACTCTAGAACGAGACTTTGTTGAATCTTCAAAATGATAATCAGCATTCTTTTTATTTGTGACTTCCAAATTGCTAGGAAAACCTGAACTTAACACCGAGGATGGCCTTCCAGAATCTAAAGTTGCTTTCGATGAAGGTTTTACTTTATTGATGTTTGAATTCACATCCTCTGAAGTGTTTGCTTTGTTTTCCATATGTTTAAACGAACCTTTTCGTTCAAATTGCTTTGCAGCAATGGTTTCATCTGGAGTGGACTCGCGAAGTTCTCCCAACTCCAAGTCTGAAAGCTCTCTTTGAAGCGAGATGCCTTGCCCATTAACAGCAGGGGATTTGTTAAGACCAGTTCTGTTGTTATCCTTAGGTGATGTTCCCAAATGTGACTGCGTACTTTGTTGGCCTTCCTTTAACTTACCAACCATTTCACCTTGTTTTTGGTAATTAGAATCCATGGATAATAGTGATTGCTTACTTCCAATACTACCATCCCTGGAATTCCTGGGGACTTTTTTCTCGGTGGCATAAATATCTTCATTTTGACCATCTCTATGAGATTTATTTTCCTGTGCATAAGAAACTTCACGTGCACGGAAGTCCTTTCCAGAGTGTTTCCTGCTATGCCTTCTACCTTCAAGTTTATTTGATTTTTCTAATGGATAGGAAGGATTTCCTAGAGGGCTTTGGTCAAAGGACCTTTGACCTGTTTGTGGTAAATCTGAACTAGATTTTCCAGGCAATGCTCGATTAAATCCTTTCTGGAAACCAAGATCGGAGTTTCCTTGTCTGTCAGCTCTATTCCCCACTTGTGTATTGGGGCCCTTGCCAGTGTCTTCAGTAAATTCAAATGGAGAAAAATTTCTAGAGTTCCCAAACATTTGTACATCTGTACCTGGAGGATATGATTCACGAGTCAAGTTTCCTGCTTTCAACCTCTTTGTACCTTCAGATTTCTCATCAATATTCCTCAATTCAGAACCCCTCTTATGTTTACCTTTAGATAGCCTATCAGACCGTTCGTTTCTAGAGCTATCTGTGACTTCACTTTCCCTTTCATCAAACAAACTCCCTATATAATTTTTGCGCTCCTGGAGCTGTTGATAATCAGGTGAAGAAGGCTTCGTATCTTCTGCATACTTTCCAACTTTATTGGAAATGGTATCTGTAGTTAGCCCCATATTAGCTTCCTGTTCCGCAGGTGAGTCTTTTTCAATATCAACTGCATCAGATTCATTACCATCCTGCTTCTCATTAATCTCAATCTGCATAGATCTTCCATCAGGAGATTTTACAGGAATGGAGATCCTTTGATCAAAAGCTTCTGCTTTATTCTTTGGTTCTTTTTCATCATCACTCATAATATCTACATCCTCATCAGAACCCTCCAATGCCTCCTTGCTGCTGGAAGACGCATCGCTTTCACTGTCGCTACTACTCCCACTTCCTGATCCAGCAGGACTTCTACTTCTGCTCCTACTATGGCTTCCACTGTCGCTTCCACTGTCGCTACTGTTGCTTTCACTATCACTATCACTTCCACTAGCACTGGAGCTGCCTGCCCTACCTTCACTATAATCAGAACCTTTTCGGTCACCAAATATATCAGGTGAAACATGTTGCGTGTCAATTTTTTCCAATGTGTTTGATGCTTCTTCCACTTTGGATTCTACTTGCACTGTTTCCTCCAAATCGTCGTTTGGAAGTTTGTCTTCAAAACCTCCCAGTGGAACTGATGTCTGATTATGAAACTCTTCATGGGCAGGTATTTGGTTATGATTTTCTTCAGGTGAACTGTACAAACATATTGAATTTAAAGAGAATGAGAGGAAGAGAGAATATACTACTAGATTTGATTTTTAAGAAACTGATGCAAAAGATACAAAGCCTGGTAGCTATTAACCTATTTATACAACTACTCAAGCTTGTATTGTGTCTGTAATCCATTCACTTAACAGAAACTTATAATCACTGTAACAAACTAAACAATGTTCTAGAAAAGTTTTAGAATAGTCCAGTAAGCACATAAACTATACACAATCAAAAAAAGAAAGGACACCTTAAATAAATTATGGGTCCAAACAAGACACACTTGCGGTACTAGTATTCAGTGACAAAGTTAAGTAAAAATAACAGATACCTTCCACTTTCAGTCTGAGGTTTCTTGAAGCTTTCCGAATCTACCGCTGGCTTTAAAATATACCTTCCAGGGGGCTGGAATGTTGCAATCTGATGTTCAAGATCAAATGAAAAATTAGATCACATATGTATCATAAAATAATATCCTCAAAACATTCCCACCACTTACTCTTTTTATAATCGGCACAAAATCCTTTATGGAACTTGGAAGTGATTCAATGACTGATTTCTCCAAGGCCTGTAAACAAAGAAGAAAGCAGTTAGACAAATGCTATTAAATCTAAACTTAGAGATTGTAAAAAACAAGTCTAAGAAGTAAGAATAACTATATATTTGACTTTATAGAGCACCTTATGAGACATTCCGTTAGGTTTATCTTTTAGGAGAGAAATTAAGAAGCTCTGCAAATCTGATGGTTTAGATCCATTATTTCCTTTGCCTCCTGGTTTGTTCCTCATAGCATTGCTTTCCCTGGTAGGGATTTCTTTCTCAGAGACAACATTGGTATCCTGCTTGTCTGTCATTTCTGATGGCACAGCATCATCAAGGCTTTTAGAGATGTTTACAGCTCCCAGTGGAGAGGAAGAAGGAGCAAAATGATCAGGTGAAGATGGTAGAGGAGAAGAACGTTTGCCCTTGGTAGTAGTGGTTGTTGACTTCAATCCAGGTCTATGAGAGGTTTTTGGGGGCCTCCAACTGTGAAAAAATTCCAGACAAATAAACTGCATGAGCAGATGAGCTAACAAAGATTTATATGACAGATTTCAATGCTTCTATGTAATGCCATCTTCCTATTGATTTAAACTGTATTTGAAATTTTAATACCTTGAAGAGTCTCCACTTTCCTTTTCTTATTATTAAGTGCAGCTTCTCTCTTTGCAAATTTAGCCTTCCATGACGTAGCTAGAAAAGGGAAGCACAATGCACTACAGTTAGATGGTTCAAATATAAACATCATTAAACTAAAAGTGGAAGTCTTTGACAGAACAAAATAGAATGGTGATAAGATAACAATACCCAAACATCATCAAGATTTTTTTTTCCAAGTTTCATGGCCCGTTGACACAATAAATCAGCAACTTGAAATTACAAATTTAAAGACTAGGGAAAAATTAATTCATAAATACAATAAGCAAAACAAAAATTACCCTCCACAGCTGCCACTGCCTTCATCTGGCTCTTCGTGGACGGATTCCCAGGCTCCAAGACAATGGCTCTATCATGAGAACGTGATAAATGATTAATTGGACAAAAAATGGGATCCATACATCATGTACTATTGCCAGTATGGAAAGTAATGTCAGAAAGAAAGAAAAAAATCATTGAGTGCAGTAAAAACTAAGCAGACTATTTAGACTTTTAGCACTACAAATTGAACTTTTCTGAACCAATTATTTTTTTTTTACAGGCCAAATGGCTGATTACAACTTCATCAATAGTCAGTTCACTTTTCAAACACTGAAGTACAGTAGAGGAAATGGCTGATTGCAACATTACATTGTAGAAAATTGATAGAACGGTACAGTAGAGCAGAGAAGCGGGTACCAACAATGGAATTTAATATTGAAGGTTACTCCTATCCTTCGGTCGGAACAATAAATCAAGAAGATTGCAGAACCAAATGAAT
Organism: Medicago truncatula; assembly: GCF_003473485.1. Taxonomy (NCBI): domain Eukaryota; kingdom Viridiplantae; phylum Streptophyta; class Magnoliopsida; order Fabales; family Fabaceae; genus Medicago; species Medicago truncatula. The sequence continues at coordinate 5,124,572 of NC_053049.1, forward strand.
GTCAAGGACAAATCTTCTCTAAACTTAAAAGGATCCGAGAATCCCGGCCCTTCCATCCACTCCACTCCCAAAATCAATCTACACCCAAAAATTGCTAATCCTATTATTTTTATTCTGCCATTTCCTTCCCTTGTCCTTAATACTGTTTGAGCCCCCACCACTAATCAATTCCGTCAGAAACCCCAACTAAGTGCTAGGACAGCTGTCAACTGCTGGGTTGTTAATTACAGAAACTGAACCCGACCATATTCCCCAATAATCACCCCCTATTTCGCATAGTATACACCTTTTTTATGGGGGTCTGTTAACAGAAATTCATAATTCTTCTCAATCGACATAAATCCACCAACTTAAATACAAGTAACTTACACAAGATACTTTTATTAAATAATAAAAAATGTGAGGAAATGTCCTGTGCAAAATAGAAATCCTTCGTGATCATAGAAAAGAGAAATGTTTCAAACATCACCACTGTCAAGAGTAGACTTTAAAACTAAGCTTCAAAATACCCTGGCAGTTGCTTGACATTTATATACATGCTCATGCATATATATTGATAGTTTTTTATTACTGAAACCCTAAAAATTTATAAATACGAGTGTGATACTTTGATAGACTTCCACTAGTTACCATCTAAAAAATATATTCAGATAACTATCACCAAATATATCATGTTTACAAAATTTATTGTGTTTTCATTAACACATGCCAGATGCATAAATTAACAAGAAAACTGAAAGAGACCGATAAATTCACAAGTTGAAGACAGGATTTTCAAAGTGCATAGTGTGAAAAAATTGAGTGTATGACAATAAGTAAGGAGTGTGAGACAATACTTGCGTGACTTGAGCTTGTGTTCAGCTTCCTCTGACCGCATTTTGACGCGATTCTTAGTTGACTCGTCCAAGATACGTTGTACATTCACTTTGCGCCAGGCACACCCAGATTCAACAAGCAAACCATTTCCATCTACACCACTTTGGCGCTGTTCATAAATATCACATAGATCACCATCCCTCGACCATGTAAATCTGAACTCCTTCCCACCAACGTCGATAATCTGGTACAAAGAAAAAACAACAGGCCTTTCAAACTAAATAAAACATTTCATACAAAAAGGCAAACACACCAAAATGAAAGACGGTAGATCAGGACTAAACTGCAATGGTAATCTTATATTAATCTCGAATAAAAAAAGTTCGTAATTTTTATGGAAAACTATCAAATTAGGTACACCATTCAATGGTTAGTTTATATTCATATTGTCATTAAGACAATACTATAAGTATTTTAATCTAGATTCAGGTTCACGGTGAACCATGTATTTGGCCGCATATCCATCGCTGAACTGTAATCCATAATATGCACGTGTGGTGAATATATTAATATTACTCCTCTTTTGGAGCCACCAACCTCCTGCCACGTGCGATAAAGAGATGGGCGAGCCCATCATTAGCAACTTATCTCGCATTTATATGTTAATCGCATGTTTGGATACACGATATGGAGTGTCCAACACGGGTTTTTTCTTATCACACATGATTTTGGTAAAACTTAATATTAGGTTTTTTATATTATACCTGACCCATTCTTACAAAACTGGTTAGTAAGGCGAAGGGTACCACTCTTTATAAACTATTTTCAGGCTTTATCTCTTTTCAATGGGTGACTTGAGTTTTCCCCAATATACCCTCGCGCCCTCTTTATATTCTTGTTAGTTTGCCACCAAACCTCGATTCAACGAGAATCGATTAAAAATTACTTTTGCAATTTACATCAACTTAAAAAAATTACTCAAGTTTTACATCAAATTTGTTTTTCGAGAGAAAAAATTAAAACAGAATCACTTCACTTCAAACTAATTTATTAAACAGATCAATTTTACAAAGTCAAGTTGATTCAAAATCACATTTGGTAAAAACTCACCCAAATAAAACCTAATTCCACAACTCAAATCTACGAAACAACCTATGACCATGAGCAACTAAAAAAATTAAAACATTAATCACTTCACTTCAAACTAATTTTTAAACAAATTAAGTCGGTCCAGAATCACATTCCACCAAAAATCGTCCTAATAAAATCTAACTCCACGACTCAAACCTAAGAAACATTCCAACTTCACAGCTCCAACCTTTGACCTATGACCATAAATATAGTCAGGCAATAGCAACTCCCAACATTTGTACCAAGACTATTACTCGTCAAAATGATTTTTTCCCTCCTAAAACAATAATCAAATAAACTCGAATGGAAAGGGGTGATAAGTCATAACCTAACAAGAGCATTACTAGAAACAAAAATCAACAAATAACAAATTAGCATCTAATGATCAAGTGATTGAACTCAAACAGTTAATCAGCTTCGTTAACGAACCAATCGTTGGTGAAAACCAAAGTTTGAATTCTGACTGAAACAATCATTGACCAGACAACTCCGGATTACTAGGGCGCCCTTCTATCTAAAACTCTGGCATTTGATTACACTAACTAATAACTATACTTCAAAATGCAAATGCAGTAATCAAATCAAACAAAATAACAATCAACAATTCAAAACTAGTAAGAACAAGAAGAATCATACATTTCCATTAGGATTATTCGGGTTAGGATCAAATTTCATACGGGGAGTACCACCCTGTGCTTCCACGCGCTTGATCTCTTCAATAAGGTCAGGCGCAAGCCTAATGATCATAGAAAATGCGAGGGGATTGGTTCCAGAGACAAGGTTGAATGTTTCCTCCACCGCCGGTGGCGTTTTCTTGGCGGAGCCACCGAGGGAGAGACGAGAATTGGCGGAGGAAGGTGGACGGTGAGGCGGTGGAGGAGGGAATGAGTTGTGGAGACGTTTTGGACCGCCGCCGCGGCCCAGTTTGGAAGAAGGTCCGCCGTACATGTTTCCGACTCCGACCCGACGATGATGATGATGTGATTTTTTAATGATGAAAATTAAATAAAAATGAAACCTATATTACTACTTGATCGTATTTTTTTATACTATGGTTATATTTTTTATAATTCACTTTCTCTCACATTGCAATGGTATCCCTCTATTTTTTGTTTATTAGATTTAGATTTGTGTTTATGTTTGTGTGCTTTCTTTTACATAAGTTTTGTGTTGAATATTTTGATTAGCTAAAAAATAATTTTATTAAGTTGTTCTTTGTAAAAATGAAATTAATTTTTTTATATATGTTAAATCTCCGATTTTTTGAGGAAATAATGGTGGTTAAATGAGGAAATATGTCTGACTAACGACTAATGCGCGCGAATGAGAAAATATGTTTGACTAACGACTGAGGCGCGCGTATGGTATAGTTTATAACGGATCTTATTTTTTTAATAGATGAAACGAATACTATTTTTGGATGGTTTGAATCATGTTATTATTGAATCAGATTCGAACGATGTTATATCTTATATCTAGTGGGTGTCTTGCAACTAGGTCATTCACCCTCATTATTATTGATATTAACATGATGTTTTACTCCTGGATTCTTCCAAGATTTTTCATGTCTACTAGGGGGCAAACCAAGTGTTATTGGTTTAAATTTTGATGTGATTTCTGCATTTTTTTTAGGGGAGTGTTATAAACACTATTTTTTTAACGCTCTAACACTCATGTAGGTCTCACATCAATAGGAGAGTGCTAGAGAGATTGTTAAAAAAGTTAGTGTTCGTGACATTTTTTTTATGATGCTTGTTTAGATGATAGAATAAATTCTCTTATTTTAAGAAGTTATGAGTTGTTTCTATATCTTATTTGGGGTCTTCTCCGTTTTTGTCTCCAAAACGTAAAAAAGATTATATCACAAATAAATAATTTAAGATATAACCTCGTTGGAATCTGATTTAATAATAACATAGTTTATAGGTATAGTTGCATGGTAGGAAACAAATACCTTTTATCGCTTTTATTGTTATACTATATTTTGTATTGAATTATAGGTTTACTAGCAGTTTTAAATAATTTAAGCATATCTCCTCTTTTATTCTTTTTAGCTGAAGAGGTTCTCAGCAGAAGCATTACAGAGTTAGTAAATGATGGAAAATTAGATCTGATCAAAGGCATTAGGAACTTTAGAGTTCCATCTTATTCCTTTTTATGCAGATGACTTGATGATCTATTGTAAAGGTAAACTTTCAGGTTTGCAAGCTTTAAAACAGTTGTTTGACAGCTATGCTCTAAACTCTGGTCAAGTTATCAACAACGGTAAGTCTACCATTCTTTCTGCTTATATTTCTCAAGCCAGACTTCTCCGCATTGTTACTCTTCTTGACTTCAAGATTGGCTCCCTTCCATTTCGTTATTTGGGGGTTCCAATTTTTAAGGGAAAGCCAAAGGCTTGTCAACTGCAATATATGGCTGACAAGATTAAGCTTAAATTATCTCAATGGAAAGCTCAATTGTTATCCATGGATGGTAAGGTGCAGTTAGTTAGATCCGTGATTCAAAGTATGCTTGTTTATAACATTCCTCTTTACTCCTGGCCCATTTCTCTACTTAAGGATCTTGAAAGATGCATAAGAAACTTCATTTTGAGTGGTGATGGTGATAAAAGGAACATGGTTACATTTTCTTGGAAAAAAAAATGTAGAACCTATGATCAAGGTGGTTTAAACATCAGATCTCTTGTCAACTTAAACAATGCAACTAATCTGAAGCTTTGCTGGAATATCCTCAACTCTCAATAACCATGGGCATCTCTGCTCAAAGATAGAGTTCTAAGAGGAAATAAGATCATTAAATATCACATTTTCTCTTCTCTCTGAAGCAGCATTAAAGAAGAATATAAAGTTATTTTAGATAAATATATTTGGCTTCTTGGTGATGGTAAAAAGATCAATTTCTGGACTGACTCTTGGTGTGGCTCACCTCTTGCAAAAATCTTCAATATCCCTCCTACAATTTCACCTCATCTTCAATCAACTGGTAGTGATTTTATAACTAACAATCATTGACAGATCCCTTCACCTTTGTCTCAGTTGTTCCCTTACATTCCTCAGCTTATTCAACAAGTCAGAATTGCATCTATAGACCAACTGGATCAGTTGCTTTGGAAGCACTCTACATCAGGTGACTTACTTCTTAAGGAAGCTTATGAATTCAAGCATCATCAATTTCAAGAACTTGTTTGGGTAAAAATCATTTGAAACATCAACATACCTCATTCTAAGTCTCTTTTTGTTTGGAGATTAATGCACTACAAACTTCCTACCGATGACAACCTCATGTCCAGGTTGCAATATCCCATCTATGTGCATCATTTGCCTGAAGAACACTGAAATCACTTATCACTTGTTCTTTGAATGCCCCCTTGATTTGAGATTGTGGTCTTGGTTATCTTATTCTGTCAATTTAGTGTTCCAATTTTATTCTTTAGAAGATATTTGGAAAAAGTTGATAAATCTTGGTCCCCTCAGTGTAAGATTCTCATCACATCGACCTTAATCAATATGCTCAACACTATATGGTATGTCAGGAATCAAGTCAGGTTCAACCACACAATGATTCCTTGATAATCAGTTGTCTCAATGATAATTGTTTCATCCTCTCTTTATGGCAACTCAACGAGTAAGACTTCAAACAATTAGATTAGAGACTTCACAATTCTCAAAATGTTCTTTTGTAATATTCATCAACCCAAGCCCCAGGTAATCAAAGAAGTTCTATGGCATCCCCCTCTTGTTAACTGGGCAAAATGCAACATAGATGGTGCCTCTCAAGGTAACCCAGGTTCTTCAGCCTGCATAGGTATTTTTAGGGACCATAATGCTAATTTTCTTTATTGTTTCTCTGAACCTTTGGGAATTAGCAATTTTTACTGTGCTGAACTGTGTGCAATGTTGAGATGGCTGGAAGGAACGATGTTGGGATTGCAAATGCAATGACTGCGATGATTGTGCATTTGCACAAACGAATGCGAATGCAATGAAAGAGCATTAGAATCATGGAGGAGCTGATGAGTTGAGGTTGGGAAAACCAACTGAAAATTACTGAAAAACATGTTAAGAATAACGTAAGATGACTTGTCATCAGTATATCAAGCACTTACTTGAGGAAAGAGAGAATCAACTCAAATCTAACGATTTTGAGAACGAATCCAACACTCAAGATGAATATAAAACATGATGTATCAATTGATAATTTTAAGAACGAATCAAACACTAAAGACAAATCCAACTCATTTCTAAAGCTATGATGCATTTCTGAGTTTTGGTTCAAACAATTGTGTTTCTTTAGATGTGATGACGCATGGAGAAAGGAAGAAAATTGTTTCCAATCAGTGAGTAGCACCTGCAATGTTAATCATGGCAAGCGATGAGGGAAGATGGATAGCAGCACAAAGAAGAGAATGAAGAAAGAGAACATTCAATTCTCGTAAAAATAAATTAAAAAAGAAAAGAGAAAATGACAATTACATTTGTACCCATGAGTTTTAGTTTTCCCAAAAAACAAAAACATGGATCTTTTGGTCCAAATGAAAAGGTGCCACTTGCTAAAATAGACCTTCATAAAAATGAGCGGGTCTATTGTAGCAAACCTCATATATATAAGCTTAATTACCTTTTTGATCCTCTAACTGTTTAATTGGTATCAGATTGGTCCTCTGACTAAAAATTGATTTATTTGGTCCTCTAAGTTTCTCATTGTTACTACATTTAGTCCTTTCTGTTAGTTTTATTCAAATAAACGTTAGGGTTTGTGTTATGTGGGTATCTGACCTCCTGTTTCATATATACATATGAACCATAACAGTTACCAATAATATTTGTCACTATTTAATCATAATACCTTAAGAAGGCATATGACCAAAATGATACTAGTAAATAAAGTTAGAGGACCCATATAACACAAACTCTAACGTTTATTTGAATAAAACTAACAGAAAAAACTAAATGTAATAACGGTGAGAAACTTAGAGGACCGAAATAAATCAATTTTTAGTTAGAGGACCAATCCGATACCAATTAAACAGTCAGAGGACAAAAAGGTAATTTAGCATATACATATATATTTATATATATAGAGAGAGAACACCTACTCCTTTTGTATGTTTTGCAAAATGAAAATATGGTTTCGTCAGCGTAACTTCAATTTATGCATGCTTAAAAGCACAAAAATTAAGTTTTATCACCATAAAACCTTTCGAATCTTCGTGACTCTAACAACCATAACTTGTAAGGTTTCTACTAATGATCCTACTTACTTATGGTATCATGAAAGGGTAAATCATGAATTGAAATAGTATAATGAATAACTAGTAAATTAATGAGAGCTATATAACGACCATCAAGAGACAATTAATAATAGTAAATTTATACTTCTACATCCAAATAAGTAAACAATATGGGTGAAATTACAAAGTTTGTTTATGTTATGATTATTTATCTTTTCATGTTCACCATGGCAACCAGCAGTAAGTTTATTTTTCAAATTTTTCTATTTAATCTTATACATAATGTTTTATTGCGTACTACTAACAATTATTTTTTAATATTTATAACACAGAGGTCACTGTATGTGATTCTAATCACGATTGTCGCAGTTATTTTTGTGGCCCTCATAAATTTTCAATGTGTGTGAGGAAGTTTTGTCAATGTATCTAATAGTAGAAATTAAGTTCAAAGCTACGTATACGGTACTTCTAAAAGTTAATAATTGTATTTAAAATTATATTGTACTTCAATATTTTTTTTGATTTACCCCCTGTAATTTTTTTTTTAAATCTTTTTAGTTACTTTTTTTTTTTTTTTTTTTTTTGTATTTGAAGATAAATTAGAAGTTATTTAGAGGAGTTGTCAATGATTTTAGAAAAAATTTGTATTATTTTCATTCGAGTCATTGTAATTCAGTTTTATCTTAAATCATTCAACTCGATAGGTGTTTTGAGTCTTTTTAGTAAGAAATCATGTAAATAGGCAAAACAAGACATAAAGTGAAGGATCGAGGATATGAAGATTGAAGATCAATGATTATTGGAAGGTTTTTGAAGACAATATAACATGAATAAAATTCATTTCAAGTTCCAAGACATTGCAAGACGGAAGAATGCTCGAAAAAGGGACGAAAACTGCAAAATTTACACATAAGGGGCTGCCTGATGCACCTCTGCGCATGAGAAATGATTCCTTGCTAACTCATGTGCCCTTGCTCCTCACTCCATGCACTCTGCTCATGTGCTATGGGCAGGAGTTGCTGGCTGCTTGTTTTTCAAGTTATTTTAGTTGAAAATCCTATTTTTCTTCTCTTAACCTATACATAATGTTGTCCTATAAATAGAAACACCCGCACACTCTTTTGTTCATTCAGAAAGCTTACAGTACAAGGCAAGGGCCAACCATCAGAACTTTAAGGTAGAGGATCTCCATCCTTCTTTTGTTCACTCTACGGTATATTTTTCTTGTTTTGCAATGATGTCGGTTGTCATGAGCAACTAAACCTATTTGATTAAGGTTCCACGATGAACCCCTTATTATTTGTTGGATTCAATTAATAAATATTTTTATTCAATTTATGATTCAAGTGTGTGATTTAATTAGTATATGTCTGTTTCTATACCATATCTTATATAATGCATATTAGGATTGACATCCTTGATTCCGGAGCGTGTTCTCGGGAAGTACGACTATCGTCAGACTATTCCAATACCTCATACGATGATTGGGGCTCTTGAGCCAACGGATGTGGTTGTGGCCTTTCAAGATTTCATGGTCCGTGTCCTTACCTAGGCGGAGAAGGGTCGGTCGGTCTCGGAGGTGGAACTGTGGAAGCATGCGAAGGGGTACATCAAATGGTTCTACCGTGTATCTCACCCTATGTTCAGTGAGCCCGCACCCGTTGCTGAGTACACAACTCCTTTCCCTCCTTACCAGGAGATTATTGTTGAGCAGCAGCGGGCAATACAGCTTCCCGACCCACTCCAGATCATTGACAACATCAGGCGCAAAGTGGATAATGCTATGTTGCATCCTATTGTGTTTACACATCCTCTCTTTGTAGACATTATGAAGGGCATCTGATCGGAGTATATCATTATGCAGGAGGAGCCAATTTCCCGGAGGAGTACTAGGAGCCATAGTCCACATCACCAGGGTCTTATTCTAGCGTTTTTAGGACATTTGTATATTTGTAGTTATTTTTACGACATTTTGGCATATTTTCATGTATTATATTTACACTCGCATCGGTGTCCATTTTGATGACATTTTCATTAGTTATTTGATTTACTTTTGCGTATTTTACTTTTGAATGGATTTGCTTATTTTTTTTTATAACTTTGAATGATTGAATAAATGGGTGAAAAGGGGATGAAAATGAAAGAATGAGTGTATGAATGAATGAAGAAAATTAGGGAAAAAAAGTGTTTATGTTGTTCTGGTATTGGACACAGGTGTAGGCTGAGTTAAGTCATGGTGAGGCATAACGAGCACGATTTAAGTCAGCTGGAGGTCAATGTGACTTAAGTCACGTTGGATATAACACCTGCGTGACTTAAGACACGTGGAAGGTATTTTCGTCAGTTTGTATGTGAGGGAGCAATTTTTGATGGGAGAAGATCATTATATTTTCTAGCTGATGACCAGAGTTCGAACCGAACCTTGCATATTTTATGCATTGTTCTTATCAACTGAGTTAAGTTCACGTGAACAAAGAACAATTTTCTTTGAACGTATTATGAATTGTTAAATGTCTCATTTCTCTAACATAAAATAAAAATAAATTGACCCATAATATTGGGTTGCTTGTACATTAGCAAGCCCAAACCCGAAGAGAAAATCTGGACCCATCTATAAAAGGTAGGGCTGGACATCGGACGGATAGGGTCGGATTTCGGTCCTAAACCCTCCATCTGGACAAGCCGACGGTGGTAGTAGAAAAACCCATTTCCGTTCAATTGAGTATTCGGTTTTTTTGGTGTCGGTTTAACGGTTTTTGCGGTTCGGTAACGTCGGTTTTTTGTTCAAACAAAAAATTGATAAAAAAAAAATCTGCAAATCCAGATCTTAAGAAGAAAACAAACAAACTTCAAAAATTGATTTTCAGAAAACCCTTGTAATAAATATCCAGAAACAAGAATAATCCAAATGTGTTAACTTCAGAAGCAAAACTTGAGATCCAGACTGAGATACAAAAGATTTGGTCAGATCTGATAGATTGAAGGAGGAATATGTGGTTAGAATGAAGATAAAAGATGATGAAGAAGAAAATACAACCCACACAAATGAGTTTTAGACAGAAAATCACAGAAGAAAACACAAATGTTATAACTTTAGAGGAGATGAATTAGAAAGAAAAACTCAAATTCTGATGGGATTCGTCGTCGGAATTAGGGGTTCGTCACCGGAATTAATGGTGAATGGTGAGAAGGAGAGAATGGAAGTGAGAAGCCAACACTAAGTTCCTGAGAAAAAATTCCTCTCACACCAAAACGGCATCGTTCCAGTAATATACATAAATATAATAATTAATATATAATATCTATGATATGGGCTGGCGGGTTCGGATTTCGTTGGGCTGGATTAGCCCAACCGAAACCGACCCTTATCAACCAACACAACCTATTGATAGAAGATTTCTTTTTAGGCCCCCCAATATCTCTTTAGGCCCCCTAAAAATACAAAAATAACCTTTATAATACATCCGGTAGTTACATACCGGTAGTGCATTTTAAATTTTCACATTTTACACCTTCGGTATGTACATACCGGAGGCACATTTACAAATTTTCACGTTTATCGCATTCGGTAGTTATGTTCTGGAGGAACATTCATTTTGCGATTTCTCAATTACACCTCCGGTATATATATACCGTACTCCACCCACGTTGTTCCATACCTTGTGTTTTTTAAGAGTTATTTTCTAAGCTTCAATATTGTTCCATACCTTGCGTTTTTTGGCCAATTTTTGTTGTGTTTTCATCACAATTAATAGAACAAATGGCGTCAATCTTTACTCAATTGCAATCATTTAGAAGGTAAACCTTGCTTCTTCCTCTCTCGTATTGTTTCTGCATAATTTTTTTAGAGTTCTGTCATATTCAATGAAAAGTTTGATCCTTTTATTTCTGTAAATTTTATGCACCCTACCAAAAGTTTGTGAATTTTCCAACATAGCAGAACATGTACATTTAAATAACATAATGCGATAAACGCGAAAATTTGTAAATGTGCCTCTGGTATGTACATACCGAAGGTGTAAAATGTGAAAATTTAAAATGCACTACCGGTATGTAACTACCGGATGTATTATAAAGGTTATTTTTGTATTTTTAGGGGGCCTAAAGAGATATTGGGGGGGCCTAAAAAGCAATCCTCATAATACATCCGGTAGTTACATACCGGTAGTGCATTTTAAATTTTCACATTTTACACCTTCGGTATGTACATACCGGAGGCACATTTTCAACTACATGTATGAAATTATCAGATGGTTTATCGGGGTCCAAATCTTCTATAAGTTTGCATATAGTGGAAAACGTGACAAGATCCTTAACTCCGTTCAATATGGATGGTCATTGGTCAATCTTTTATTGATACTAGGAATGAGAGCCATGAAACTGATGCTTCAGTAGTTGCAGATTCTTTCACTTCCGAGTCTCTTATCTTGACAGAAACCATCGACGTATATCCGACAAACGCACCTTATAAGAGGAAAGTAAGCCCTGCAAATGCTGAGGAATTCAACCATTCTAGCACCTCTAGGAAAAATTTAGTTATCATGATCTTTCTCATAGGTCATAATTTTTATTCTTTACATGTTTGCCAGTTTTACCAAATATTGCATTGCTCTATATAGGAAGAAAACAAGTACCGATGATGCCAATGGACCTGAGGTTGCAATTGCAAAAGGTCTAAGTGTACAAAAAATACTGTGAATGTTTTCAATTTGGTAATTCCAACAGTTTGAAAATGTGCCTTCGGTATGTACATACCGGAGGTGCAAAATGAGAAAAGTTAAAATGAACTACCGGTATTTATCTACCGGATGTCTTATAAAGGTTATTTTTGTATTTTTAGGAGGCCTAAAGAGATATTGAGGGGGCCTAAAAAGCAATCCTCAATAAAAGGAACAAAAGACAGAGAAAGTGTTGATTCAATAGCGCGTGGTTTGGTTTCGTATCTGATTTTTCCCCTTCTTCAAGCCAAGAACAACCTCTCTCAACTCTTCTCACTCTCTTCTTCGCTTCTCGATCTTTCTTTACTTCTTCTTCCACCATGATTAATGGTTCGATTTTCAATCACTTTTCTCACATCTACATTCATTCGCCTTATTTTGATTTCTGTTAATTTTTCTTAGCGATTTTAATTCATATTGTGTAATTGATATCAATTCAATTCGCCCTTTGTAAATTAGGGTTTGAGTGTAAAAAAATGTGTTTTTTTATGGGCGGTAAAAATGTGTTAATTGGGAATTTTTAAGGGATGGGATGGGATTTCTAGCTTGATTGATTATGGCTTATTTTTATCGAGATTGTGCTAAGGTAGGATTTTTCGTTAATCTGTGTTATTATTAAGTACAAAGTTCATTTTTTTTCGGTGTATTTGTTGAACTTTGGAAAGTTCAGATGTAGTTAAGTTGAAGAATAAATCAATTTTGTCACCCTCTTTCCAATTTTGTTCCTAAACTATATGAAATCCGTCGATTTAGTTCTTAAAAGAATATGAAAATCTGTCAATTTAGGCATAGCATATTAACAGCAGAGAGACTACTTATTATATTTATATAGTTTAGGGACTAATGCCAGTTTCCCAAGAGACCTCTTGGTTGGAAGTTTGCTTCTCAACCTTGTGGTACTTTGTTCGACACTTGGCACCAAGAAGGGACTAAATTTAAGGTAGAATGATACTTTAGGGACTAAATTGATAGTTTATTCTTAAGTTGAATTTGCCTTTGTTTGGGAGTTTGGAGGAGAGGGGAGGGCTTTGGGGTGGTGGAAAATATGGAGAAATCTTTCACTTTTTGTTAAAGAGTGTTTTTGTGGAGAATGATAAATTAATGCTTATGATCAATATATTTTTATTAGTTGCTGTGAAGTAAGTTTGGTTTAATATTAACGAATGATTGCATTGCCGATTGTTATTTAGTCTATTTTTAACGCGATAATTGATTTCGAATGCTGAATACTGAGCTTTTTTTCTGCAGTGAGTGTTAAGTGGCAAAAGGAACTTTTCAAGGATGTAGAAATTGATACCAGCCAGCCCCCTTATGTTTTTAAGTGCCAATTGTTTGATCTGACTGGAGTGCCTCCCGAAAGACAAAAGATTATGGTCAAGGGTGGTCTTTTAAAGGTGAGTACATAAATATATTGTTGAATGTGATACTAATTAGAAAACTGTTGATGAACATGTTTTATCTGATTTCAATTTGATTTGATGTTTTATCTGTTTTAAATAAGACCTAATATGTTTTTCCCACCTTTTATTTCCTCTTGCAATGCAGGATGATGCTGATTGGGCAAAGTTAGGAGTGAAAGCGGTTAGTGGTGCTAGAATGTGTTTTTCAGTAATGTTTTAGTACGTTCCATGCATCATATTATTTGAATGACCTAAATTATATGTCTTTTACAGGGTCAAAAGCTAATGATGATGGGAACAGCTGATGAAATTATGAAGTCTCCAGAGAAGGGAACTGTTTTTGTCGAAGATCTTCCTGAAGAAGAACAAGTAGCTGCTGTTGTAAGTTTTAACTCTTTCTTTATATATTAACAACAATAGTTCATAAACTTCTGAGTTGTCATCATGCTTGTAATTTATAAACTGTAACTCGAATTAACATGCATGGTCCAAAAGAATCTTGATTGCATTGATCCATAAGATTCTTGATTGCATTGATCCTCGTGTTATGTGTCATCTATAGAACTTAAAAGTTAAACTATTTTTTCCTTTAGTTTAAAGGTTTATTGTCTCCAAAGACCATGGGAAACATATTGACGATAATCCCTTTTATCTTCATGCTTATCAATTTTCTTAAAATTCATGCTAGCCATGAGATTCGATCGGGAAAGAAAAGGTTCATCAACTACATTTATTTCCATTTTCCGCTCAGTTTTTCCTCTTGGTTGTCTTGGGAAAGGAGATTAAATGCCAAAGCACATTAAATATTGCATTGTCTATCCTATTGAATTTTGAAGGGAAATCGAGCATTGGCCATGAGAGTGTTCTTGCTGCAATTGTCTGCTTTGTGCAACTTATTTTTAGGATTGTGGTTTAGTTGATCTAGGAGGGCCTGTCTAGTTTTTTATTTTTGAATGAAAAAGAATTCTCAAATTTTAACTAGAATCGTGTTGAAGAATTTTATAATAATTATATGGGTTAATGGTGTTTTACCCCCCTGTAATATAGGTCATTTTTGGTTTCCCCCCTGTAAAATATTTTTTTTGATTTACCCCCCTGTAAAATATTTTTTTTTTGGAATACCCCCCTAATAGGTCATAAAAAAACGAAAAAATTCTGCAAAAAAAAAATAAAGTCGTTTTTTTATGACCTATTAGGGGGGTATTCCAAAAAAAATATATTTTACAGGGGGGAAAACAAAAAATGACCTATATTACAGGGGGGTAAAGCACCATTAACCCTAATTATATAATTTTTTTGATGAAAACTCGAAAACAGTTAGAAAGTGTTTAATAATTAGGCAAGTTTCGTGATGAAACTCAAACAGTCTGTCTTAATGCTGGATTGAATCATATAATGTTTTGTTCAAATATTTGATTTCCCCCTTTTCCTGTGGGACAGGGACATACTGCTGGTCTTTTCAATTTGGGAAATACATGTTACATGAACTCAACATTACAATGCCTCCATTCTGTCCCAGAATTGAAGTCGGCTTTGATTGAGTAAGTATTTTCTAAGGAGAAATTAATCAACATTTTCATTTGCTGCATTTGAAGCTGATATCTGACAACAATATTTGAATTTTTTTGGTATCAGTTACTCACATTCAGGACGAAGCAATGATGTTGATCAGACATCTCATATGCTGACCGTTGCAACCCGTGATTTATTCAGCGAGCTTGATAAAAGTGTCAAGGCTGTGGCACCTATGCAATTTTGGATGGTATAATTATTCATCTATTGCTGTTGATTTATGTCTATACAATGATGTGATGAAGTTTTGGGATTTATTTTTTAATTTTTTTTTTGAAATGTCATGGTTATATCATAGAATCATGATAGTATTGGGTAGATATAATTAAAATTTAGCTACAAATTTATGTTTCCAGGAATTTGATTCAAGAGAAAGTATTATTGTATAAAAAATTATTTTTTAATTTGTTCTTTTTCTTACACTTTAAAATATGGATATTTTTTCAATTTGACAAGGGCTTAGGAGTTAGGAAAACCATATTCCTCAACCATCATTACTGTAAATATGTTTTCTGCTTGCTATATGTTTTTCGGGGTTGAAGTCATTTCGTTGGGTCTGCCCTTTTCTATTGGCCGTTATCTACCGTTGCCTTTGCTTGTGTTACCCAGTCACTTAATTGTTTTGAATATATCATCTGCATCGTTTAAGGCACAATTTCAAACCTTTATTTTCCAACATTTCTTTCATGTAGATTGATGTGTATGGGTTTGTTGAGGCAAAGTTGGTTTATGCCCTTTTCTGTGGCAATACTTTCACGTTCTGAAATTATCGCAATACCATCCGAAGTGGGAATGTTATTTTAGAAGAAATTATTGCAATATCATCCAAAGTGGGAATGTTATTTTAGAACAAAATTAGTAATTAATTTCGGCCACTTTTAGTTTACTTCTTTTGTCATTTGAGCAGGGTAGCTTATTCTCTGCCAGTGTATATTGTAAATTTTGTTTTCATAACTATTTTAAAGATTGATTACTGTTTGACTTTTGCCTTACGTATAAAGATATGATATATTCATAATTTGCTTCTGCATTTGCCAGGTATTGAGGAAAAAGTATCCTCAATTTGGCCAGCTGCATAATGGAGTGTTCATGCAACAGGTTCGTAAGTTGTATGCCTTTTTTTGGAATGACTTTCATTGATCTAGAGAATTTATATACCTACGTATTTAACTTCTCATGTCTAACAGGATGCAGAAGAATGTTGGACACAAATTCTATACACACTTTCACAATCTCTAAGATCCCCTGGATCTAGGTAACTTTTTTCATATTTCTTGGTAAACAAATGCAGTTGTTGCAGTATCTTGTAACTAATATTTTATCATTTAGAAAAAGTAGGCAGACTTGATTGAATTGCTAACTTGTTGATCTCCATTATTCTTACTTCTTCTTCTCACTCCTAGACACACTGTCTCGCCAAATTAGTTTAAAATGCAATTTCAAAGTAGTCTACTACTACCTCCGTCCCTAATTATAAGACCCTTTTGAGAATTTTTTTTGTCCCTTTTTATAAGACCCCTTTTCTATTTCCAACTACATTAATTATTTCTTTACATACATGCCCCTATTTATTATACATCTTTTTCTTCAATCAGCAATAAATAGAATGTTGAAAACATAAGCCAACCCTCTTTCTTAAAGGATAAAATTGTAAAAACAATAGTAATTACAAACATATTTAATACAAATATCCACTATCTTAATTCCCGTTATTTTTTCAAAAGGGCCTTATAATTAGGGACGGAGGTAGTATATTTTACGAACTCTTTGTTATGCTTTATATTTCATCAACTTCTTTCTAGTCTGAATATTTATTTCAATCAAACTAATTTTATCTGTCATTTGTTCAGTGAAAATACTGATGCTGTGAAGGCTCTTTTTGGCATAGAACTTAATAGCAGGTACATTTTGAGACATCTTCAACAATTTTTGACTGCATGTGCAATACGTGAATTCAGTCACAAACTATACCGTGCTTAATTTTATATTACGTCTTTTGTAGCACTTATGTTGTTACTATTTGCCTCTAGTGATAGCACAAACTATACTATGTTGTATACAAAAACTCAAATACTTACTTTGCATCCTAATATCCAAGTTAATTGCATAAAATTAATTATGAGTACCATTTATAAAAAATATCCAAATTGAGAATCAAGATGACCACAAAATGACCACCAGGAGGGGATGATGACCATACCACACGAAATAGAGGACTGAAAAGTGAAAAGGGAAACATGGAAGAAAGTAGCTGTGTCTGTTCTACTCTAGGCGTGTCCAAGGAGTGTGAAAGATGTGTCAAAGTGATGGGAAAAAGTTGTTTTTGGGGACACTTGTCTTAAGGTCCCACATATGTTGTACGGGTGTTGCTGTGGTGTTTGATGCGTGTTGGACACGCTTAAACCCACAAGAGCCGTTGCTTCGTTACAAACAACCTTAGGGACAAATGGGAGAGAGTCGAAGAAGGATAGAGTTTTAATGAACCACACAGTAACTAGGTGACATAACTCGAGAGGACATTTGAAATTCCATGTTCTGATGCAATTATGGTTGGGCTGTTTGGGCTGGTAGGTATTTATACTTGAATTCAATGGTGTGGGGATAGATAATGGTTACAAGTTGTAATGTTAGTAATGGATGGACAAGCGTTGAGCTGGTTCTAGTGGTGAGAATCTTGTCCTAACAAATTAGGCGGGCATCATTCCCAGTCTATTGTTATCTGTGATTTCATGATAATATTTTAATGTTTTTACTTGTTTCTAGCTTTCTATTCTTATTTGACTGTATTTCAACTTTTGTTTCTTGTAACTTTATTGCCCATACTCTATGGTGCATATGGTTTAGTTCAACCAAGTATGGATAAAAAACAGAAATTTACTTGTTTTTAATGTTAAAAAATGTATTAAATCTTTTGTTCGGTTCATATGATTGTATCTTTTTATGTACACCCATTGTCTGTTATTGATTTGATAAATTCTCAGGATTTATTGCCAAGAGAGCAATGAAGAAAGCTCAGAAACAGAATCTGTTTATTCACTTAAATGCCACATATCGCAGGAGGTAAACCATTTGCACGAAGGACTAAAACATGTAAGTGCTAAAGCTAATCTCTTCGAATTACTGATAGTGCAAGCATAATAAACATTACTCGGTATGTATATATATTCCGCTTGACCTTCCATCCTCCCTCAATGCGCTCCAAGATTTTTGAATAATTATTCTTGATAAATCTGTATAACTATGCCATTGCATATGCATGCGGTGTAATGACATGTTGGATTGGCAAAAATCTAGTAAACTTGATAATTTAATTTTTTTAGTTAATGATTAGGTCTCGGTTACCTTGAAAAATCAGTAAATTATATTTTAATTTCTGTACTTTCACCTGGACACATTATCTTATTTTGGTGTAAGAGGCATGGTGAGCTTTAGGCAGAGGTATTGGGTTTAGTTCAAAGTTATTGGGTACTGTTTAGTTTGTGAATTTCTCAGGTTTTGAGTTCATAGGAGGAGAGAGAAAATGGCGAGAATAACAGAAATCTAATAACGGTTTACTACAGTATGAGGAAAAGGTCCATATATAGGCTTTGACTTCACTGTTAACTAAACCAATGAAGTTGACTAACTATAGTTACCAGTGTGACTACAACTAACTAACTTTAGTTGAGTCATTTCTAACTTCTAATCTATCCTTTAATAGGTACTAATTCTTTTCTTCCTGTTTTAGTGCAGAGGTTGGTGGGGTTTTAGGCAGAGGTGTTTGGTTTGGTTCAGAGTTATTGTGCAATAATTCTTAGTTGTGATTAATTAATGGTTAATGTCATTCAAACAGTAGTTAATTATTTTTAAAACCATACGAAATAACTAATGTCTACCTAATAGTTTGATGTATAGAATTCTTTTACATAGTTATCTTTTTCGTGTGATGATTAATTTGCTTTTGAAGAAGATCTATTAACATAGATGATTTTTGCAGGGTTTAAAATCAGAGTTGGAAAAGGCTTCTGCTGCTTTGGGTCGTAGTGCTATCTACTTGAAGGAATCACGCATCAATGCCCTGCCAAGGTTATTATTCCCTTCTTAGATATCGTGCCCCCCCCCCCTTCCATTGCCATGCAATTTCTGATGGAATACATTCCCAAATTCAATAGTCAATTAGGTATTAAGTTATGTACAGGTGATGCCCATGCCCAATTGAATTGAATTATAGTGATGATATGTGTCATGGATCAAACTCCTAACATATAGTCACATTGGCTTCCTGCGTCATGAATATATAAATCCTAACCAAAAGCCTAACCTAGTTCCGGGCTCAATAATGATTTTTATCTGCAACAGGGGAAGTGAGTGGAAACCCATTGTGTTGCGTGCTTACTTATCTTTTCCCCTGTTGTACAGCTTATATATGTTATTGATAGCCTCCCTCCTACCCTTCCCAAAGAAAACTTACCCACATGAAATATGAATGCAAAAACTATCATAGTCTTGTTAAGGATTTATTGAATAATGTAGGTCTGTTTCATATTAATAAAAAGGTATATAGTCTAGATAGGTTTGATTTCAAAGTTGTGTTTGCCAGGACAATCTTCAGTTGATAGTGAATTTTGTCTCAGTTTTTTCTGGGTAGAATTACAAAGCAAAGCTAAGTTGTGAGTCGATATTACTAATTTTAATTTTATACATCTTCAAAATTACATGAAAGTGTTGTCAAGATCTTCTGCTATTACTTATGATCTTTTTCATTAGTCATAATCAATCAAAATATTGGTGCGGTTTTTGGCTAAATTGGATTTCAAAATATTGGTTTCATGGTAGTTTAGATGAAGATCTTGTGTTTCGTTTCTTGCTAGTTAATTTCTCGTCGTGGATACAATTCTGAGAGTTGTTTCAACTTTTGTGTTTTCAAGGTACTTGACTGTTCAGTTTGTCCGTTTCTTTTGGAAGAGGGAATCAAACCAAAAGGCTAAGATTTTGCGAGTAATGTTTACCATCTCTGTCTTTTTTTTTTTTTTTTTTGGATACGGTTGGGATGGAACAAATTTCCTTTTATTTGCTTTCTCAATTTACTTTTTAATGCAACTGTCTTTGGTTATGTCAGAAAGTAGATTATCCTCTGGAGTTGGATGTTTACGATCTTTGTTCTGATGATCTTAAAAAGAAATTAGAAGCTCCTAGAAAGGTATCCACTCTGTTTTGACACTTGAAAATCTGATGGTTGTTTGTAATAGTGAGATGTTTGCCTAGTTAAATGTGCGGGTCTATATTTTTGTTCTGCATGTTGTGCCTACAGTTCCTAAGAGATGAAGAAGGCAAAAAGCTTGGTCTGAAAGTGAATGAGAAAAGCTCTGTTCCCAAGGAAAATGATGTAAAGATGTCTGATGCTGAGGTACGGAAACAACTAAACTTAACATCATGTAGTTATGACGGTGATTCCATTCCCTGATTACAAGGTTTCTAGGATGAAAGTACGGAATAGTAATGTTGATCTTCCTCCAGTTATGACTTTTTGTAGAAAATGAATTTAGCAGATTCACTGAGTGAATCTTGTGGTATTAACTTGATGATCATATATGCCAGATTTAATATATATTAAACATGCAGAGTTAGTATGTAATTTAATAATTGGCGTGACATAAGTATTCAATCAATTTTAGATTTTACATAATTTTTTACTTGATGTGTACGTTCAATTCAACAGCTGAATTTATTAATTGCACATTTTATTGAAAGTTATTAAATGAAGTAAGATTGATATTTTTTTTCCTAGAGTATATTAATCCCCTTTTAAATACTTTGGCAAATATATAGACAACTATATGTTTCAAGTAGGGCATTTGAAATGACCTAATGCTTCAAGTGTGATATGCAATAGAACAATACTTCAAGAATATGTATGTCGTGGAATCACCCCATTCCACATTTCACGAGTGTGCATAAATAGAATGCAATGTTCACTTATACTGTGTTTCTTTCATTAATTTAGGGGTCATCAAATGGAGGAGGGGAGCCATCTGTTGCTCCAATGGAGGAAGGTAAAAACCTAGTACATTTTCTACGTTGTATGTTTTGACTACCAATTTTTTTTTTTCTCCCGCTTTTTACTATCTGTTCTGTCTATAGGTGAAAAAGAAACACAAATGACTGGAGTTTATGATTTGGTTGCTGTATTGACCCACAAGGGTAGGAGTGCTGATTCAGGACATTATGTTGGCTGGGTCAAGCAAGAGAACGGTTGGTTCTTGTAAACAAAGTTGTGTTTATCTGGTATGTGACTATACATCATTGTTAATCACTATATATGTTACTTGTTGACAGGGAAATGGATAGAGTTTGATGATGACAATCCAAAACCTAGAGTTCAAGATGACATCACTAGACTATCTGGAGGAGGTGAGAATTTTTTGGACAAGAATAATATAATATTTATATAGTCGTTAACCTTAATTGAGCCTAGCATGAGTTGACATTCAGTAAAAAATCAGTACCACTGTTTGTTTTTCTTCCAAGGATTAGCCAACTCATATGGCAGTTTGTTTTAATTATATGGAAATTTAAAAACCACATTTTTTCCACCTCAAATTTGTTGCATATGATGATATGATTGAAAAAATGTTTAATCATCTGTGTTTAGGTGATTGGCATATGGCATATATAATCATGTACAAGGCTCGTGTTGTATCAATGTAATTGGTAAGAAGAGCACGTTTGATGTTTTACCTCAGATTCAAGGATTGTGAAAAAGAATGGTCCACGGGTCATTGTTTGTATTTTACCCTTTGAGATTTGATGAATGTTAGTTAGTATTATTTGTTTATTTTAGATATTGTATTTTTTTTATTTTAAGAAAGGATGTATAAGAATTCGAATGGAAACAAGGTTGCTATCCTGAGTATTCTCCCTCCCCTCGACTGAGCTTAACAGGCATCTGAACATCAAGTTATATTTATATGATGAAGTCCAGTCTATTTCTATGAACGAAAACATCAGGGCATTGTCTTTTATGGAAATGCTTAATGAGCAGACTAATTATTAGTTGATGATATATAGGAAGAAATACATAGGGAAACCTATTTAATTTGATTTTGATTTGGTGAACATTGTTGTCTTTTCTTATCAAAATTTCTGTCTATTCAAGGGCATTAACGTTAAAAAAAAAAGCATTAACGTTGAATTCCATAGTTGTTTAATATCTACCCAATCGAATCCACGGGTTGATTATCACTTAAAAATAAGGAGCAAGTTCTATTTATAAAATTTGAAAAATTTCAATAATTTTTTTGATTAAAATGTAAAATTTCAAAAATTATTTTGGTGTATATTTGATGATTAGCTAAAAGACACTAAGAGACACCATAGGAGATTTACGGATTTAATGTTCAAACTCTAAAAACTAAGGTAACCACTAACTTGCTAATATTTCTCTATTCAAAGAACATAGTTAATCAACGAAGTCTTTTCTTTTACTCCTAACTCTTATATTTGTCCAATAAAGAAAAAATCTATTTATTTTTGTGATGTATCTTTTCATATTCATTCTCATATCGTTGTTATATACAACAACAAAACATGATGAATTAGTGATATTAAAACCTTATCATGAAGGAAGGTAAGAAAATTTATGTAGTTTTCACGATTTTGACGATCGTTGATCAACCACTGACTGTATCTCAGTTTCAGGCAATTTTAAAGTGATTTTACGGCAGGTTTGATTTCAGTTTTCCAGTGGCGATTTTGATTAAATTTTCCCTTAAACACGGTTTTTGTCTTTTCGCAAAAGCAAAATGAATTGTATTATTGATATGCACAAGATGTGCAAAATGTCTTACAAAATTTCCCAACACAATTGATTGTTAAGACTATAAAACCAACCTTAATTAGTAAATAAGCAATCCATTAGTTTCTGCCATGCTAATACAACAAACACGAGTAGATTATTTAACCATGTTTATAATAGAACTTGCACAACTCTGCTACATCTATACAAATAACATGGACGCAGCACAAAACACTTGCAATTTTGCATCTGTTCACAAATATATTGATCTTTCCACCACTTTGTCCTTGTATCCCATTCTATACTTCTTAAACTTCCTTTCACAATACCATTATCTTGATCTTCTTCACAACCTTGTCAAGTTATCCCATTGTGCAACATATTAACATTATGCAACACTTTATCGCTTTCTGATGACAGTTAATCACAATATATGAAGCACATAACCCATGTGTCAATCTGCTAAGAAAATAAGAGGGTTAAAATTCTGAATTTTAAAATAGGAACTGTTGTATTTGAAAAATTCTAAAAGTTTATCTACATAATCCCTTTCCGATGGCATCGATCCATTCATATTTCCCTTAAATATTCTCGCTCTTCCAGATGTTACCGCACTTCATATGCTATCACTAATCTCTAATCTCTGACTTCCATATTACAAGTATAGACATAACTTTTACTATCTGTTATGTTCTCTTTGAATTCCGAGGTGTAATACTTTAATAATATATCATAGATATCTGCCTCCACTTCTATTGCAGAATTCTTGAGGGTTGGGTAATCTTAAAGGTCTCTGACGCTCCGTCTTAACTTGTCGACCATAACGCGTCTCTTATAACTTAAGAATTTCTTCCTCCTTACTAGAATCCAAGTAACTTTACATCAATCACAATACATCGAGTTTAAACTCACCGAACTTCACGAGCTCGTTCAGGTATCCTCAGTCCTATTCTGGGTAATGTCCTCCTACTTAGATACATGCTTCTAAACTTGTTACTTCCGGGTGGCACTTCAAGTCTAAAACAAATCCTCTAGTTACAATGTTCGTACTTCGGTTACGCATACTAATCCAACCATACTGTAAAATTTCACAATCAGCTTAGCTTCATTGTGACTTCACGGTCATCAAGTCGGAAACTAGTTTGCGACATGCTGCTTAATCTCATCTTATTACTAGTCCTTCCTTATCCAAACCCACTTTCCCTAAGATTCCAAAAGAATTTAGTCGTCCGACTTGCACGCTAATAACATGAAGGTTAACTTCGTTCCTAGATATCGTGCTTTCCTTTAGACATACGCCACCTATTTCTTCTCGCAAGGTGTCCCTAGATTAGAATACTTCCCCCCACATTCACGTTATTTATATACTAAAATATACTTGGCGGTTTGGGGTCTACTCCCATCTGAATCTGATCCATTCTTGTCCATAATGTCAATCATACCTACAAATTCTTCTGAGACAGCTTCGGTTCCCAAAATCCAGTCCAATCAAACAAATGCGTAAGAAGATTCATTGCCTAAAAATATGGTAATTTTTGAGCTTCCTTACATGTCAATGGATGTTGATCATTGGTTGAAGTTGGCAAGTCAAAGTGGTGTTGAAGTTCTAAACCTTTTTTTGCCTAATCGGGGTGAATGCTATGTATTACCAAACGGTGTAATTGAAGTCAAATTGCTTACCAAGTTAGTGTTGGTGGGGGGAATTAGAGTTGATCAAGCATTCATGAATCATTCAATTAAGTTTTTCTCGTTGAGAAAATTGTATTTTTGGCGCATCCCTTTGGGAGATGAACAAGCAATTGAGTATCTCATTTCCCGTTGCCCTTTGATTGAATGAATGTATAACTTTGACTTTTTTGTTGTCGTCGACCTCTGATTGTGGCATGAAATCTTTGAGCATACATGGCCTACTAAAGCTAAAGACAGTTGATGTTCAAGGAATAAAAGAGGTTCATATCGATGAAGCCCCGAGTCTTGCGAATTTTAATTGCGATCATGGTGATTGGGACACACCATTTACGTTTGAGTTTATTCGGTGCAGAAATTTGAAAGGGTTATGCTTGTTTTCTTGGATCAGTACTATTATTACAGACAAATGGTTTCTCGATCTCTTTCGAAAATTCCCTTTCCTTGAGAGGTTGAAATTGCAAAATTGCAAAATGTCCGAAAGGATTAATATTTCAAGTGTTCAACTTAAGGTGTTGGAGTTATCACATTGCTATAACTTGAAGGAGGTCGGCATTGATGCTCCCAATCTATTGTCATGTGTATATTGTGGTAGGGGTGTTTCAAAACCTATAATATCCTTTTTAAGAAGTTCTAGTCAACTAGAAGTCGATGTTCAGATCCACCTTGATTATCTTGAAATTTGTAGCTTGGGTGGATTTCTCCAAAACATCAAATCTAAAAATATTTTTACATCACTATCTCTATTCATCTTTCAGTTAACTATGGTGAGTATGAATTAACTACTTGATTCGTTCATTCATTCTGAATATTTAAGTATTGTATTTGTGTGCATTTACCTGAATTATGTAGGATGCATCGGACCCTGTAGTCTATCAAGTTTCATCCCCTCCACCAAGCGTCAAACGAAACTTTGTTTTCATCTGCTGTAAATATCTTACTCTCAAGCTGCTGCCCTGCAACTATATCTTTTAGCTTGCATCCGAATTTTTGCAGCAGAGCATTCATTGAGGTATGTCTTTGCTTCCAGCAGTGAAATTCTTACATAACATATTTTGATTGTCTAAAAGAAGAAGTTTGTCTTGCATATTATCCCTCTATGTCAAAGACATTGCATTTTTTTAATAAAATGTTTATACTTTATCAATGTAAATGTTATGTTTAGCTTGAGTTTAACTCGATATATTTTTTTGGTCTAAAACTACAGTTTTTCTATGAGATCACACTAATGGAAAGAAAAAGCAGTGACTGCTTTTGCATTTCTTGTGATACCAAGTGTTGGTGGCATGGCTTGAAGGATGTGAAAGTTACAAGCTCTATGAAGATTGACGAGAATGTTGATTTGAAGTCCTTTTTAGAATGGTTGGCAACTTTTCCAAATTCTGATCAGGAAAAAATTAGCTTTATACTGGAATTTTAATGTTGTTGTGATCAACAAATAGACATGCTTACTTAGAAGTTTGATAGAGGTGCATCTTTTTTGAACTAGTGATTCATAACTTGTGGCCAGATGTGTCGTCCTTAAATTCGACTTTCCATGGCTAAAATGTTAAACTGATTTAGTGGTTCTTCTGGTTTCCAAAAATAGTGGTCTATAACTTGTAGTTTTTTTTGGAAGTGTCTTAGAACTTAATTCACTTTTATTAGAAAACAAAGAAATATAATGGTGCATTTTGATCTTTTGAAATTCAAATTTTTGTTTTTCTATGAAGTTTTTACTTTTGGATCCATGTTATAATAAAAATTTGAAATCAGAATTGAACACCTTTATCTACCAACATCATAAGGTTCTATTGAAGGTTCATTTACATTTATGTACTTGGAAGTTATGCATTTCTTCCTCTGATGGCGATGACAATCATTTGGCTATAAGTAGAAAGGTATAATGCCATGTTTGAATATTTCTATTATTTAAAAAAGAAAGCAGGATGGCAGTTTCTCTCACACTTGAGTTAATTGCAAATTAACATTATGATGTGCAACCCAACCTTGACTTCAGAAACTTACTTCTCAATGTGTGAGCTTGGAGTTGGATCAAATATGTGAAAGAGATTAGAAAAATAGAGTGACTGTAAAAAATGTCTCTTGTTGCCTTCACTTCGAATGATTTGGAAATTTGTAACACCTAGTTAGTATGCTTTCTCGATGCTATCTAATATTATTATTGACTTCAAATTTTAAGAAAATGAATTTATCCAACAACCAAATAGAAGAACTTTTGCACTTTACTTTTGTTCGAATGTATGCCAAAACTTTTACACTAAATGTTTGGAACAATTACTAAGATACAACACTTTTAAGCTTGATGGAAAACCTCCATCACAGAACAGAACAACTCAAGTTGTGGACAATCTTGTAATATTGGATTATACATTGATGGAAGGAGATTATGAATGCATGCATTCAGGCAATGATGTCAACTTCCAAAATTTATAAATTTGACAAACCAATAACTCATGTCCACTTCTCTTGGAAATGACACAAATTTAGACGGTTGGAAATTGTGAGTTTTCTCTTGTGAAATCATCTCAAGATTACTGCATTCTCTAAATTGAAGCTTGTTGTGTAGCAAGTGTGAGTTAGAAGTCATATATTGCTTAGAAAAGTGAAGGTTGAACACTTCATAAATGGGAAGACCCATAAACCCTTTGCCTTAGGCTTATGTGGGAAATGAAGAAATCTTTCAATTTAAAAAAAAAAAAATAGTTTTTTAGAGAACGATAAATCAATGCTTATAATTAATATATTTTTATTTCAAGAATATTATAATAATATAGATTAAATTATAACAACATAGAAAGGAAACAAACCATACCACAACCCCGGTCATGGTATTTTGGAAGTAAAAAAAAGGCGTGTGAGAAAGTGGATGTGAAAAGTAATAGTTTTCTTCTATGATCAGTATGCAAGCCATGGTTTCAAACTTCAAACCCCGTCATGTGCTCTCCCCGTTTTAAAATATACGTTGCAATTTTGCAATGTGTACTATTCATATGATTTACTTTGATCATATTATTTAACTAATATATAAATACAAATATTAACATGTAAGATGTTAGTTTCATTTATCTCGATAAATATATTTAAAATATTAAATTTTATAATTTTTTACTTTAAAAAATACGAGATGGTTTACTGCAATATATTTTTTGAAACGGAGGAGTGTATATATTACACAATGCATAGTTTTTACCGATTAAGATAAGCTCCTGCTGGGACTTAAAATGATCATTATTACTATTAATTAAAAAATATCTTTTCACAAATATTTGAAAGTAATGAAATTGAACAAATTCATTTTGATCAATGATCAACAACTAACAATATCTCTCAGGTAATTCTTTTCTCAATTTCACTGCTTAACTCGTTTTTACTTGTTGTGTTCTCTCTGTTTCGTGATTTTGTGCTGTGTAATCTAATCATATAGGTTCTTTTTTTTTTTTTTTTTGTGTGTGTAAAATTCATGTGAATGAATGAATAGCTCATTGCATTGAATTTTGTTGATTTATCTACTTTTATATGCACAGAATATTGTTGATTGATTTTTTTATTTTATTTTATCAATAAACCATTCTGATTCACATGTGATGCGACTCTTCATTGAAAATTATTGATTTACAATAAACCGTTCTTAATCTCAATTTTTTGTCTCTTCCACAATATGATTAACTTGCCATAATTTCTCAGTTTTTCTTATTGATTGTAGCACAAAAATGGAGCAGGAGGAGGAGGACCAATTATCAACTCTACCGAAAATCATTCTTCATAACATCCTGTCGAGATTGCCAGAGAAAGATGCGGCTAGGACAAGTGTTTTGTCCAAATCTTGGTTAGACACATGGTATACTTTTCCTATTTTGTCTTTTTCTGATGGTATATTCATAGGGACATTTCCCCAACCAAGGGAAGGTTTTTTACGGAAGAGAAAGAATTTCATTGATTACATGAAAAGAACGTTGTTGAGGTTCTATGATAATGAATTGGCTATCAAACAATTTAAGCTTATGCTGAATAATTTTGAGCTTCGTTCAATGTCAGCGGATGTTGATCTTTGGTTGAATCTGGCAAGTGAATGTGGTGTTGAAGTACTAGAACTTTGTTTGCCTCAAAGTAGGGGTGAATGCTATGTCTTACCGAAGGGTATAATTGAAGGAAAATCATTTGTTAAGTTGGAGCTAATGGGGGGAATCAGAGTTGATCAATCATTCATGAATAATTCAATTAAGTGTTTCTCATTGAGAGTATTGTCATTGTGGGAGGTCCTTTGTGAATATGAGCATGCAATTGAGAATCTGATTTCTCGTTGTCCTTTGATTGAACATATAACTTTGAAGTGTTGTTCAGTGTTGAGCCCTAGTGTCACCACAAATCATCTATTTGAATCTGATACCCCTGGGATCATGAAATCTTTGAGCATGCGTGGTTTATCAAAGCTGAAGACAGTTGATGTTCAAGGAATACAAGAGGTTTATATTGATGCCCCGTGTCTTGAGAATTTTTGTTATTGTCCTGGTGATTTTGACGCACCATTTAAGATTGATTTTGAAAGGTGCAAAAATTTAAAAAAGTTAAACTTGTTGTCTTTGATGAGCATCATTATCACCGACAAATGGTTTCTTGAACTGTTTCCTAAATTTCCTTTCCTTGAGAGTTTGAAATTGGACAATTGCACTATGTCCGAGAAGATTAATATTTCAAGTGTTCAACTTAAGGTGTTGGAGCTATTTGATTGTTCTAACTTGAAGGAGGTCAACATTGATGCGCCAAATCTATTATTGTGTGTATATTGCGGTGTTGGTAGTTCAGAGCCTATTATATCCTTTCTAAGAAGTTCTAGTCAACTAAAAGTCAATATAGATATTCCCATTCATTATCGTCATCTTTGTAACTTGAGGGAATTTGTGCAAAACATCAAACCTCAAAATGTTTTGACATCACTTTCTCTATTAATTGTTCAGCCAACCGTGGTAAGTATGAATTAGCTATTTATTTCCTTAAATCAATCTGCATAATTACTTATTGTATTTGTGTGTACTTACTCTGGATTATTTAGGATGTACTACACCCGGCGGTATTTCAAGAGTCACCCCCTCCACCAAGTATCAATCACTTGCACCTTCAGTCTGTTCCAAAAACTGAAACTTTGTTTTCATCCATCGTAAATATCTTACTTTCAAGTTGCCGCCCTGCATTTATATCTTTGAACCCGCATCCTTATTTTTGCAGTAAAGCATTCATTCAGGTATGTCATTCTCTATTGTGTTCCTTTAATTTCAAGTTGTGCTTCAAGCAGTGAAATTCTTACATATTATATTGTGATTGTACTATATAACAGAAGGTAATAAAAGCTTGCATCCATGTTTTCCTTTTATGCGAAACACATTTCATTTATGGTTAAAATGTGTTACGATCTGTTCTTTGAGTAATAATGAATTTCTAAAAACTGGACAAAATTGAGCAAACAGAAGATTGATTTTAACTAGAATAAATATTGATCAACATAATTGAGAAAAGGAAGAATTCTTCAAATATCGATATGGTACTATCAACTTAATGTAATAATAAGAATGAACAAGAAGGTAACCTAGCACACAAGGCCACCCCAAAGGAGCACTCTCCTTTCTCACTAGATATATATCTAGTCACAAAAGTACCCTAGTACTTAAAGGCTAAACGGTATCTAATTAACAAATTTCTCTAACAACCCTTAACTACTTAAACTACTCTAATCAGTCTTTACTATATCCTAAAAAAGACACCCATATTCTATTAGTGAAGCTCTCTTTTTATTCATATTTACAACAATAACATGAGTAGTTTCACTCTACTTCCTTTTCATAAGCTTTTTTTTCATAAGCTTTTTGTGGAGAGGAAATGAGAGATAACTCATCTTAGACCCATTTAAAAAAAAAATACTTGTCTAAGAAACTTTTTAATTCGCCAGCCTCTTCCATGTCATTTTTACCCAAGTCCATTAGGTTTAAAGTTAGAACCAAATCATAAAATATTATTTGTGGTCCTATATCTTTGTCCTCTCTCTGCGTTGAATCCTTGACTCTTCGACATTACACATCAATGGTGTTGCATATACCAGCGGTCTGACGAATATCACAGGTAGACTGGTTACTTGGGTTGCAGGGCTGTCATAGCAAGTGGACTAGTTTCTGGAGGTTCCGCAGGTGGTGTTGGGGCGATCAGGATTTGAGTTTCACCACAATACTTTAATAGAAATATAATAGAAACAACTTACTTTTATTGATAATAGAATATGATTACACAATAGGTTCCCAAGGAATTCGAGAGTCTTGGGTCTCTCCCTCCAAGAATTCGAGAGCTTGGTCTCTCCCAACCAATATCCTGTCCCAAATGAAATGCCTACCCTTTCTTCCTTCAGTTTCCTAGTTATTTAAAGAAAAATGCTATATCTCGCGACAAATTACTTCCTGCAAGTGTCCTGAATACATGTTGATGATGTGTTGCCCTTTTGTGCTGTTTTTTTTTTTCACTAAAATTTCCTGTTGTATTATCAAAAGAGGGTTCCACGTATTGTGTCAAATTGAGATGGAACTTACCACTACACTACTAACTTCGCCGGATATAGCAATTCTCTTATTTTAAATCTGTCTAATAGATAACTGCCGGTCTAATTACATAACTGCTGCCTAAAACATAATAACTGACTGATCTTGCATAGTAAATTAGTTACATAATAATTATAGCCTAATATAATAAAAATAAAAATAATAATAACAATATCAATAATAATAAGATTTCTAACATACTTCAACCCATTTTTAAAAAGGATGATGTCGTTCTTCTTCGTTTTGCAAACTACTTGGCTGCTGCTCCTTTCTTCTTCTATAATTGTCCTTGTTTCTTCTTCAATTTCTCCACCAGATTTGTTGTCCGTTTCTTCCTTTTCTGACATCACCTCTGTTTGGAGGCAGTAACTCACGCCATTGCAATTTATGCTTATATTAATTACCCTATGATTCTACATTCAACTTCCCTTCTAGCTCCATTTTCCCTTCCTTCAACTATTTTGTTCAATTTTGAGTTTAATACCTTCAGCAGAGCATTCATTGAGGTATGTCATTGTCTCCTATGTTCATATAGTATTAGACCATGCTTCCTACAATTGGTGATTGTCCTATTTAATCGAAAAAGAAAAATTGTATTGTCATGATGTTTCCGTTTTATGTCAGAACATGCATTTATGTTTAAAAGATTTTACTTTTGATCAATATATAAAATATGATTGTTTTGTGGAGCTTCTAACTCTATTTGTTAATCATCTGAACCTGCAGTTTTTATATGAGACGCTAATGGAAAGAAAGGGGGATGACTGCTTGTGCAGTTCTAGTGATACTAAGTGTTGGTGGCATGGCTTGAAGAATGTGAAAGTCATAAGCTCAGTGAAGATTGATGATAATATTGACTTCAAGACCATGCTAGAATTGTTGCCAATTGGAGAAAAAATTAGTTTTATGTTAGAATTTTAATGTTGCTGTCATAATCTCATAGACGTGTTTTTATTTTGAAGTTTGATTACCTCTTGATGCATTTTAAGTGCTGCTGTTCCTTTTTATGTTTCTGAATGACACACCATTTGTTTTGATATACACTATGGAATGCAGAACGGTTAAGTTTGTTCTAATCTCATCAATGAAAATTACAACATGTTCGCCTAGTTGCAATGTACACATCATGTTCTGCAATCTTTCTTGATTAATTTCGAATTAGGAGGTTAGCCGATGAGTTACTTTGAAATTTTTTGATGAATATAACAGCTCAATCAATGTGTATTTTATTTTTCTCGTGAAACATTTACAAATTGGAACAAGTATGTGAGGGCTATCTATTTTCATATGAACTGGTCCAATGGTTTCCTTTCTTGTCTTGACTTGAATATCTTGGTTGATGACTCACTTGCTGATTTTGGATTATGAGAAAGACCTTTGATTATGCTTAAGTGGTGTGTTCAACAATCGAGCTGCGATCCAGCTATGACCAAAATGTCAGATGAACTTTGGTGCAATATGGCTAAAGGATTGCACAATAGTTGTGATTTTTAGGACAATTAGATTGTTTCATTTGCTCAACTGCGGAAGCCGATATAGATCTATCGTCTATGCATGAATGGTGAAATACGTGGTCGTAATGATGAACCAGAAAAGATATGAATCTTTCGATTCAAAACTTGTGGCAAGACATGGAAACATCTTTGCTTCCTGAACTGGAGCTCATTGCACTGCAAGCATCGTATAAATGGTGTCATGAAGCCACCGGCATTTGAAGGGCAAGGTCTAATGATTGGCTTATATGACAGGAACAAACCATTGGTTTGGTAGTGGCGGAGGATAGACAATGCTTGGAGAGTGTTTGGCATTGGAAATTTTATCTGCAGAGGCTGATGCAAGGATCCCTAAATGATGATTACCATAACTTGAAAGCTGATCATGTTTTTTGCTTATGTTGTTGACATAAGAAATCTTTCCTCTTGCATTGTTTTCAACAAACTAGGAAGTAATGGTCTTCTTGGACTTGCTGTCGTGTTTAAAACCTTTTGATGGTTGTTCACTGACAAAGTCAGATCGCAACTTCTCAGCGGAAGATGTTTTCATTGGTGGTTTTAAAAGTACATGGTTATCTTCAAACAATAGATGAGGTGACCTTGCAAATTGCAATTAATCTTTGCACCTGCTTTTAAGATATGGTGTATTCACTTCTCATATATATGAAATCAACACATAATCAATGGAGAAAACAGTGAATAATATAGTATGGAAATTACCTTTACAAGTCTATGCAACTCAAACACTTGCAATGTGAGCAAATACAGACATTTAAAAAAAATGAATGTGTGAAATTTTAGTACTTCAAATAATAGTTCACGTGATATAGGTAAAACACTACTCTAATTATATGCCTCAAGATAGTGTCTATGTTCAAGGGCTACTCCTGCCTATAGAAGACAAAAAAGCCTCATCCTTCTTACTCATCTCTCCTGCCAAGGAAGGACCCTCTGCCAATTTCTGACTCACCATAACATTTTCGGACATCACTCATTTCCAGCTTCTCAGTGTAATGATCCCTTAAGTTGATTTTGTCTACAAAAGCTGCAAGATTTTCAAGTCTGAGTGTTACTGCCTTGCAATATTTTCAAGCTGTCTTCTGAAATATTTTTATTTTCTTCCTTCATTTATTTAAAATACGTATCTTTAACAGATGAGTTGTTATTGTGCTGATTTCAGTTCTATGGCTACAGCTCAATTCATTGCCTTTCTAAATGAATCTATGGACTTTTCACATGAATAGAACCCTGAGTTACTTATCTTGCTGAGTTTTGGTAACTTGTTTTGCTTGTTTCATGTCTTATAAGTCATGACTTACGTCAACTTGGTGAAGTTAATCTTTCTGGAATTACATGAACCGAAGCTGCAGAAATTGATGCTTTGATTGTTACCAAAATGTAACAATATAATTATCAGCTCAGTTGGTAAGGACAATGCATAATATATACAAGGTTCGGGGTTCAAACTTCGGCCACCACAAAAAAATGTAACAATATAACTATGGTTATAAAATGTAAACAAAATAACCAAATGAAATGTACGTCATGTTCTTTGATAGTGGGCTAACATGCTTTCTTTCCCTTGATGGGATACGGGACTTTTCAGCTTTTGAATTTCCAAGTTCCAACCATGAATGATGAAAAAATATTCAATATTTTTGTTCTTCTTCATATTTTACGTTTTGAGAAACTTGGAAAATTTCAAAATAATAGCTAAGCGGGGCAACTCTTGCGGCATCTGTCATGAGAAGCAAACGAAGCTCATTTGGAGGATCAATCATAACAATTAACTTGTTGCTGGTTCTAGCACCAATCTTGACAAGAAAATCATGGCACATGTTCACTTCATGGAACGTTTGATGCAGTTGAAGACTCCAATATTTGATCATATATTGACGAATAACGATTATCTCATTGCTTAAATGTTGTGTAGTAACACCAACAATTGGAAACAATTGGAGTGTATGTTTCTAGTCAATGTAACATGATTTTACGCGAACCTTCTTTCCAACACATGCGAACGCCATGCATCAAGGCTACAATCTCAACTTGCAGGATGACTGAGAAACCAATATTTTTGCAGTGTCCTCAATAATGTCTCTCATAGTGTCTCGAATTAGACCACCAAATTTGAACCCTATCATAGTGTCTCGAATTAGACCACCAAATTTGAACGCCCTAGGGTTCATTAGAGAACTCCCATCAACATTAATGACATATGTGCTTCCTCGTGTCGTTTCCAATCCTAAAATCTATTATAGTTTCATTTAGGCTTAATTGCAGTTTTGACCCCCTAACTATCATGAACTTGCGATTTTGACCTCCTAAAAAATCAATAACAAACCAGCCCCCAAGTTTAGAATCTTTTGCAGTTTTGGCTCCAATGCCAATTTTGACCGATTCAACGCAGATGTGGCAATAAAATATAAAATTTAAATATTAATTTTTTTTTTTTGTAACAAACACGATATTAATATATAGACATATAGAGGGGGTTACAAACTTACCCCACCTAAAAACATGAAAGAGTAAGTTAGCAAGCCTACTCCCACTTGTCTTCTACCAAAAACCCAATTCTATCTATTTAAACTATGTAATTAGTAAAGGATATATTTGTAAATTTAGTTTTATTTTACTTTTTAAAACAAAAAACATGTTCCTTAATTAGTATATGTTGTGTACGAAAAAACTCTTAACATTGTTAATATTGTTTTTTTTTTAACAAGCAAAAATGAATTATATTATCATGGACAACATAATTGTTGCAGCATAAAGTGTGCCAAAACAATCACGGAAATGTCAAAGTCCTATCAAGATTACAAACATTTCAGTCAATGCCCAAACATGAAAGCGGGTACGACCACCAAGTATGAGTACTAAAGCTAAATACAACATTACTAACTTTTAACCACCACAAATAAGATGATTTTACTTTATCTAACATATGTGGTAAAGAACTTTCTCTATTTCTAAATATCATATCATTTCGTTCGTTCCACAAAACCTAAACACATTGAAGCCAAATCAAGTAAAAAAAGGATCGTCGCGATCTCGAGCAACCTGCGTAATTAATAAATTTGCAAAAAATGGTTTGTAGTTGTCTGAGAGTCGACCCCTACCACACCGAGCCATGCCTACACCAATGGCCACAAGGCACCAAAAGTTGGGCAAGACAAAAACATATGATTCTCATCTTCAACTTGCCCGCATCTAGTGATACACAACCGCGCCTCCAAAGGAATGACTCGACGGTTTATCAAATTATCTTTTGTTGGTAAATGATCCCTCAGCCGCCGCCAAACAAGAATATAGACTTTTAGAGGCACCTGTTTATGCCAAATTATCTCCATATTTGGATTTTGTTAATATTGTTAATGTAATAAAATCATTTTAACTATCAATCTTTTTTTTCTTTCCGTTCGATTTTTTTTTTTTTAACAATTCATGCCTTCAATTTTTTTTCTTTCTATTTGTTGAGTATTTTTCCAATATAATAGTTTCGACAGACACAATATGTAGAAACTATGCATTTTTATTGAATATATTTTGGCCATATGTACCTTTTAACAAATAAAAATGTGTTTGTAAAAAAATATTTTAAATAAGTATGTGTGTAGTTGTGTTGAGGCCTGAATCAAGTTAAGGAAAAGAAGAACCAAACATGAAGAAGACCTAACAGTGTCTGAGGCCAAACGGCGTTAAAAAAAATTGTTTCAAACAAAAAATAATTACAAAAAGCAAATTACAATTATGCACTCATTAAAGTAGTGTTTACTAAAGACAAAATGGAGTTTATGGTAAATATCAAGTGGAGTAGGGTTGCTAACTTAATCCTTCACGTTTTTAGGTGGGAATAAGTTAGTG
This sequence comes from Medicago truncatula, assembly GCF_003473485.1. NCBI lineage: Eukaryota > Viridiplantae > Streptophyta > Magnoliopsida > Fabales > Fabaceae > Medicago > Medicago truncatula. The sequence goes on from NC_053049.1 coordinate 5,160,840, forward strand.
GCCCTATGCACTTTTTAAATGATAAAGAAAAAACTGAACATTTGTGTTTGTTATCTATTTATTACATATGTCATTTGTGTTAAAAATTAAGGGCATTTTTGGAAAGAAAAATCAAACTCAAAAGTGCTGAAAGAGATAATTTTCTTTGTATATACTAGCGAAAAGACGGGCGCCCGTCTTTCCTTTATTTTTTTTATTGCGCTAACGTACGTTTGAAAATTATGAACGGTGTTTTTTTATGAAATTTTAATTTTGACTAAAAGTAAAAATATTAAAGTTTTTTGTTTTCAAATTATAACAAATTAAACTAACCATGATTATCGATTTCAATGAAACCAACAATATAATAGAAAAATATTATCGAAATTCTTTTGTTTTTAATGACACCAACAATAATCTTTATTATAGAAAAAAGTTGTTGTTTTAGGGTATAATATTTATTATATAAAAAGTTATTGTTTAAGGGTATAATTGAGATAATGAAAAGTAAGTATAGACAAACACACTCATCTAATTTGTTACATTTTTTAAATAATAAAGGAAAAACTTACATTTGTGTTTGTTACTGTTTTATTTTAATATTTAAATTTAAATTTATTCTTGTTTAGTATTGAAAATTGAAGGTATTTTTTGAAAAGAAAAATCCAATTAAAAAAAAAAACTGAAATGAGTAGTTTTTTTATATAGTATAGATAGATTTCTGAAAATAAATCATCCACACTAAAAAAAAAAAATAATCCCTAATTAGTATTTACTTTTTCCTATAAATATCGAAACCTCACTACCACACCAAGCAATTACAGCTTCGTTCAAATTGTTGTCTCTGAAGATTCCGACCGACAATCGTTGCTCACCCACTAACCGTAACTCTTTCTCTCTCTCTCTCTCTCTCTCTCTCTCTCAAACTTAATTAGTACCTAATCATCTGTTTCGTAACCTAAGCTGAATCATTAAACCCTAACTATATCCACTCGCATAATTAGTACAAAAAATATGGAACACGATGAAGACCGTTTGTCGAATCTACCAAAAGTCATTCTTCATAACATCATGTCGAGGAGGAATCCAGGAGGTTTATATTGATGCCCAGTATCTTGAGAAATTTTGTTATAGTCCTGGTCTTCGTTTTAACGCACAATTTAAGATTGTTTTTGATAGATGCCAAAATTTGAAATATTTAAAATTGTTGTATTTGAGGAGAAGTATTATCACCGATAAATGGTTTCTTGAACTGTTTTCAGAATATCCTTTCCTTGAGAGTTTAAAATTGCATTATTGTAAAATGGCTGAGACGATTAATATTTCAAGTGTTCAACTTAAGGTGTTGAAGTTATCTAATTGTTCTAACTTGAAGGAGGTTAATATTGATGCTCCAAATCTATTATCATGTGTATATTGCGATGGTGTTGATTCAGAGCCTATTATATCTTTTTTGACAAGTTCTAGTCAACTAAAAGTTGATATGACTTTTTTCATTGATTATCATCATCTTTGTTTGTGACTTGAGGGAATTTGTGCAAAACATCAAACCTCAAAATGTTTTGTCATCTCTGTCCCTATACATCTATGATCGAACTGAGGTGAGTATTAGTTAGCTTCTTAATTCGTTTTTCAATCTTCATACCTACTTATTGTATTTGTGTCTGGATTATGTAGGATGTACCGGTGGTATTTCAAGTGTCATCCCCTCCAGCAAGTATCGAACACTTGCACCTTCAAAGTGTTCCAGATAATGAAACTTTGTTTTCATCTACTATAAATACCTTACTTTCAATTTGCTGCCCTGCATTTATATCTTTGAGCTCACATTCTTTGTGCAGTAAAGCATTCATTGAGGTATGTAATTCTCTCTCGTATACCTTTAATTTCAAAGAGTGCTTCCAGCAGTAAAATTCTTACATATTATATTGTGAATCTGTGATTGTACTATATGACAGAAGTTAAAAAAAAGCTTGTCATCTGTTTTTCCTTATATGTCAAACACATTTCATTTATGGTTAAAATGTGTTACGATCTGTTCTTTGAGTAAGAATGAATTGCTAAAAACAGGACAGAATTGAGGAAACAGATATTGATTTTAACTATAAGAAGAATTCTTTGAATATCATCATGGTACTATAAACGGAATGTAATTATAGGAATGGACAAGAAGGCCACCCCAAAGGAGCACTCTCCTTTCTCACAACAAATCAACCTTTACTATATCCTAAAATACACAAAGAAAAGCGTAGTGGAGACAACAACAGAGCATAGAGCATATCTCATGGTGACTAATTAACAAATTTCTCCACACGACATTGCCATCCATGCTTATATTAATTACCCTATGATTCTACATCCAACTTCCCTTTTCGCTCCATTTTTCCTTCCTTTAACTATTTTGTTCAATTTTTAATTTAATATATTCAGCAGAGCATTTATAGAGGTATGTCATTGTCTCGCATGTTCATGTGACCATGCTTCCTACAATTGGTGATTGTCCTATTTAATCAAAAAAGTAAAAATTGCATTACCATGTTATCATTTTATGTCAGACATGTGCATTTATGCTTAAAAGATTTTACTTTTTTTCTTTTTTGGTCAGGCTTAGTGGTTAGAATTCACCTTATAAGGTGAATAAGTGGGGTGTCCAGGGTTCGAACCCCAGCCCCTGCATATAATAATCCATTGTCCTACCAACTGAGCTATGCTCACAGGACACTTTTTATTAATATATAAAATAATTATTTTGTGGAGCGTCTAATTCTATTTGTTAATTATCTGAATCTGCAGTTTTTATATGAGACGCTAATGGAAAGAAAGGGGGATGACTGCTTGTGCAGTTCTAGTGATACTAAGTGTTGGTGGCATGGCTTGAAGAATGTGAAAGTCATAAGCTCAATGAAGATTGATGATAATATTGACTTCAAGACCATGCTAGAATTGTTGCCAATTGAAGAAGAAATTAGCTTTGTGTTAGAGTTTTAATGTTGCTGATGCTGTCATAAACTCAGTGACATGTTTTTACTTCAAAGTTTGATGTTACCTCTTAAATGCACAATGACACATTTGTTTTGATATACACTATGGAAAATGCTGAACGGTATCGTAGAGTTAGTAACTCTTAGTTTGTTCTTTATTATTGGCTTTACTTATTTGTAGTTCTTTATTATCTTCCAATGATTGATAACTAGTTATTGTGATTCGCATTTTGCATCTTCCAAGCAAGGACCTTCTTGCTGATTTCCATTTTACCATAACATTTTTGGATATAACTCATTTCCAACTTCTCAATGCAGTGATCCCTTTAAGTTGATTTTTTCTACAAAAGCTGCATGATCTTCGTATCAATGGGCATTGCTACCTTGCAATGTTTTCAAGCTGTCTACTGAAATATTTTTAGTTTCTTCCTTCATTGATTTAAAATTTGTATCTTTAACCGATGAGTTTGCTCTTCCTATATTGTGCTGATTTCAGTTCTATGGCTACAGCTCAATTCATTTCCTTTCTAAATGAATCTATAAACTTTTCATATGAAGTCAACCCTAAGCTGCGAATCTATTTGGTGGTAAAAAAAAAATCTAAGGTATTTTTCGAATCTCAAATCCAACAGATTGCAACTAAGCTGCGACACAATATAAAGATCATAACTAAATGGTATAAAACAAAATAACCAAATGAAATGAACACTAAGTTTGAAATGGAAACAAAATATATATTTCTATTCTATTTTTATTTCTTAAAAAAAATGGTTACATGAGAAAAGAGGGAAACAAAACTAGCTATGCTGGTAGAAAATCCCGTCTCTCATGAGAAGCAGACAAAGCTCGTTTGGGGGATCAGTTATAACATTTAACTCGTTATTTATTGGATCTAGCACCAAGTTTGCCAGAAAGAGAAAAAAAAAAAAAAAAAAAGATCAGCACGCATGTTCCTTTCAAGGCTACAACCTCAACATGCAGGATGTTTGAATAAAGCCTTTCATAGTATCTCGATATATGTGTCTTCCTGAGGTTGTTTCCAATCCTAAATTTTATTATAGTTTTATTATTAACAACGAAAATATATATTCTGGACTTCTGGTTATGTGAAGAGAAGGTTGTTGAAATTCTATGATAATGGATTGGCTATCAAAGTATTTAAGCTTATTGTGTACAATGCTGAGCTCCGTCGTTTCATGTCAAAGAATGTTGATCTTTGGTTGAAGTTGGCAAGTGAAAGTGGCCTTTGCTTTACTGCAGTGAAACAACATATTCTATGATCCAATGTTCCTTCAACTTCAAATTGTGCTTCCTGCAGTGAAATTAACAACATATTATATTGTGACTGTACTGTTTGACAGAAGGTAAAAATAGCTTATCATCAATGTTTTCCTTTTATGTCAAAGTCAAACGCATCTCTTTTATGCTTAAAATGTGTTAGGATTCGTTCTGCGAGTATGAAAGAATTCCTAAAAACAAGATAGCATTAGCCATTAGTTATCAAGAGAATGGTTCTAACTAGAATAAAGATTGATCTTCATGGCACTATCAACTGAATGTAATAATAGGAATGAACAAGAAGGTAACCTTGCAGTTAGCACACAAAGCCACCCTAAAGGAGCACTCTCCTTTCTCACTTAATAAATCTCTAGTCACAGCATATCAACCACCATAATCCCCTCCAAGTACAAAAGTACCCTACTATTGGAATGTGCTAAATTTCTTCATGTGTAATAGTCTTCAAATGTATCACCCTTATCCCAATTTTTTGTTAGTGAAGTACTCTTTTTCTTCACATCTTCCACAATAACATGAGTAGTTTCTCTCCACTTCCTTTGCACAAGCTTTTCATTTTGAGAAAAAGAGAAATAACTCATCCAAGAAACTTTATATTCACAAGCCTCTTCCATGTCATTTGCACCCTGATGTTAAACTCGTCATCCCATAATTCCAAGCAATATTTGACTTGTGTTGCTTCAAAAACATCACCAAAGGAATACGCAAAGAGAAATGCAGTGGAGACAACACTAACAAAGCATATCTCATTGTATCTTCACGTTTATTGTGGCTACTAGTGTCAGGAAGGCAGGGATAATTGCATAATAGTTGGTGTCTTTTCTTGCCTACTATTCCAAACTCAACTATACCGTGTCTTAGATCAATTCTTTCTCTTTCTCAAACACTCTTTTTTTAAATAAATTAACATTTTATCTCTCAAAAAATAAATTAACATTTTGTTTTTTGAAAGAAGTTAACATTTCATTTACCATTGTAATTTCCCTCAAAAAAAATTTACCATTGTAATTGTTACCGTTGCACATATCTATCAAAAAAATTGTTACCGTTGCATATTTAAGAATAGGATTGTTGGACTATTTCAACATATTTTAACTCCCTTTATCATTTTTTCTTTGTTATAAAAGTTAGTTTTAACTACTTAATTTTTTCATTCACATTTTACCTCTTCTTAATTTTTCTTCTATACATTTTATTTGCAAATGAACCCCAATCATCATGATTTTTGGTCCAATTTCATGCAAAATGCCTCATCCTTTGGCAATTCTCCATGTATCCCAAGTCAACAAAATGCCTCATCGCTTTACCCCTATCAACAATTTTCTTCTCAATCAAATAGTCCCAATATGCCTCTTGGGATTCAAATGGGTAGTAGTGGTGTGCAATTAAATGATCAAGAGCTTGAAACATCACAAGTTTGCACTCAAGGTGGCTTGGAAACTATTAACATTAATGAAGAAGTTGGAACTACGTCAGTTGTGAACACTTCGAAAGTAAGATTTCAACCAAAGGAGGATGAACTTCTCATTCAATCATGGCTCAATATTTCAAAAGATCCGATTGTTGGGATTGATCAAAGAGGAGATAGTTTTTAGAAGAGAATTGGTGAAGCTTATAACAACTATTGCGACAGGAATTTTCCAGAGAGGAAACCAACGACACTAAAAGCTTGATGGCACAAAAACAATTAATCCCTCTATGAGTAAGTTTGTTGGGTGCTACAAAGATGTCGTCGCTCTAAAAAAAAGTGGTACCTCCGAGAGCGACATCATTTTGGCTGCAAATTTTTTTTACCAAGATGTGCATGAAAATTTCTCATTTGAGAATGCAAGGAGATTATTGAAAGTTGAACACAAGTGGCGTGCAAGTTTACCATAACCTTCTGCAAAAAGAACAAATAATTCAGCTTCTGGAGAATATTCATCATCTTCTAACCCACCAACACCAACAAGCGAATACAATCCACCATTACGTCCACTCGGTCAAAAGGCAGCCAAAAGGAAGGAAAAAGAAAAGCTTGTGGAGAAGTATACTCATAAATTTGATGCTTTGAAAAATGATTTGAACAAAAAATTTGAAATAATGTCAGGGTTTACACATGATTGTGCATGTATTGAGAGTGAAAAAGTTGAGATAGAGAGAAAAAGGGTTGATACAAAGCTGCAAAAGGTCGAAAATGATAGGGAAAGGATGAAGATCAATGATTTAGAAATATTCTCGAAGGATATATCAAATATGAATCCAAGGCAACTACAAGATTATGAATTTTTGTGTGGCGTGATTAGAGATAAATATGTACTAAAGTGATATTATTATGTATGTTAGACGTAATCGATTAGAGTGATAATATAATTTTTAGTATGTAACTAGCCATTTTTTTTGTGAACAAAGAGGGCCAAAGCCCGAAAGAAAAGAAAAAACTACAAAATCACGCTAACACTCCTAGGTATGTAAGCTCTGGATAAGTCGTCAAATAGGAGATTCTGGAGCACTCTATATGGAACCTCAAGAATGCTCAAATCATACGAAGAACCAAAATAGAGGTATTTCCATTAAACTTACAATTACCATATCAATCAAAAACTTAGAATGACTTTCCACTATAAAATTAGTGTATCCTTGTCTTCTCACCATTTGCATTCTTTGTATACATTCTCCACATTTCAGCATGAAGGGTGTGTGACTAGCCATTTCTGTGTATGTTAGACTTAATTATTATTTACGTTGGACTTATTTTATGTTTTATATTTTTAGTATATGATTTTTATAAAAAACAAACAAATTTGAAGAAATATAAGCACTATATTGCATCCAGAGTGTAATACGTGTTATGGTATAAGCAGGAACTAAATAAATGAAATCTTAAACCTATATTATAGTATTTGAGATGTGAACTGTATATAAACCATATTACAGTATTTAAAATCATCGATTTTTTGTACCAAAAAAAAAAATCATCGATTTTAATCAAACTAACGTTATTCAAACTCAATTTAAGTCAAACTAGCCGTTATTTAAACTCAATCTTAGTCAAACTAGTCGTTACTCAAACTAGCCGTTTCTCATATCCTTATAAATGTTATAACATGTATAGCAAACTTCACAATCATTTCCAACTTTATTCCCTTCACACATAAAAAGAAACATCTTAACTTTTCTCCTTATTCACATTTAGTATTAAACTTCTATTCAAATGGATCCTTCCAATCGATCCCATATTGCAAAAATGTTCATGGATTATATGAATCACGGCATGGATGAAGAACTTGTGAGGCTTTACTTTAAAAGTAATCCGCAAGAAGATTTTGCGAGCTCAAGTAAGCCTATACGCCAAAGAAGGAACATAGAGAGGAATTGTGAAGAAGGACATAAGCGGTTATTCAATGATTATTTTTCATAAGCTCCGATTATACACGGATCAGCAGTTCCGTCTAAGGTACCGAATGCGTAAACATGTCTTCCTTCGCATAATTGAAGCTCTTAGTCAACATGATGAATATTTTCAGTCGAGGGTTGACGCAACTGGTAGACCAAGTATTTCACCCCTACAAAAATGCATTGTTGTTGGTTGTACATTGGCATATGGAACATATGTCGATAATGTGGATGAATATTTGAGTATTGGTGAAACCACGACACTAAAATGTGTTGATAAGTTTACAAGTGGTGTGATAAATGTATTCGGGCCACAATATTTTTGAAAGCCAACCACATAAGACATTGAATGCTTGTTGCAGATGGGGGAGGCACGTGGTTTTCCAGGTATGTTGGGGAGTATTGATTGTATGCATTAATTGGGATTGGACAAATTTCCCAGTTGCATTGAAAGAGCAATATGTTCGCGGTGATCATGGTAAACCCACAATTATGCTTGAAGCAGCCGCTTCACAAGACTTATGGATTTGGCACACATTTTTGGAGTAGCGGGTTCAAACAACGATATCAATGTGCTTAACCAATCTGATGTCTTCAACGATGTTATGCAAGGGCGAGCTGCTGAGGTACATTATACAGTCAATGGTATTGAATACAACATGGGTTATTATCTATCAGATGACATATATCCTGAATAGGCTACATTTGTGAAAAGTGTCTCAATGCCACAAGGAGATAAGAGAAAACTGTTTGCCCAATATCAACAAGGCGCAAGGAAGGATATAGAACGAGCATTTGGAGTTCTCCAATCGCGATTTGCGATCATACGTAATTCGGATAGATCTTGGAACCTCGATTCACTGAAGTGTATAATGGATACGTGCATCATATTACACAACATGATTGTTGATGATGAACGTGCCACATATGGTGACAACTTTGATTATTCCTATGATCATCAAGGCAATGATCCAACTGCACCACCAGACGATTCTAATAGTGATTTTCAATATTTTCTACGTAGAAGACACCACGTTCGCGATACGCAAATTCATCGACACCTTCAACAAGACTTGATAGAACATATATGAGAACGTTTTGGACATGGGAATAACCACAACTAAAAATTATTTTAAACGTTCATTATATTTTGTGCTAATAGTTTGTTTTAACGTCTGAATTTTTTATTGTATTTTCTTATAACTTATTTGTGTCTTGTAGTGTTTTTTTTTGTTACAAAATGTCGTGTATTATGCTATTTAATATTATTTTTTCCTATATTTTTAATTTTCTTTAAATATATGTTGTTTTCTTTTTAATGCGTTCTCATATAATTAAATTAATTTGTTTGAATTATACATATTAATGTAAATATAAATTTATCGTATATTTTGAATTTAGTGGGATCCATTTTAGAATTTTGGATGAGTGATATGAATATTTGAAAAATGTAATTGAGTAGTTTAAGTAATTGAAAAGTGTGAAGTAATACTCCATCCGTCCCTATCTAAGCACCTATTTTATTTTATTTTTGTTCCTAAATGTAAACCCCTTTTCAAATTACTAGATGCATTTAATATTTTTTTCTTAAACATACCCCTAATTAGTACTGCTAAATTGTCTTGAAATATGAAAAATCAAATTTAATACACATATAAACAATGGACAATTTGGTAATATTAACACACAAAACAGACACATTAATTGCCTAACAATTTTTCTTAAGAAATGTGAAAAATGCAAAAGATGCTTAGAGATAATGACGAATGGAGTATAATACATTGAGTGGCGTCCATTTATATCATCCACATGGATGACATGGATGTGGATGTTCTTAGCTCTCTGACTTGCTTCGTTTTCACCTTGTTTAGTGAGAAACTTGACATAAAATTCTTCAATTCTAGTCCTCAAATTCATAACAAGTATAAATATCTATAAAATGGTTAGGAGTAGGTATAAAAAGCAAATATTAACTATTTTACTAATAAAACTAATATTTAAACTTTATATTTAAAGTCTTTTTTGTCAATAACCTAGTATCCGGAGCTCACAAATTTAAATATAAAGAAGTTGAGTGTTTGAGGTTCGAATCAGTCCTTATATATAACGTGCATTGTCCCTAGATCCAAGTTCACAATAACATTTTATATTTAGAGTTCTAATGTGAAATGAAATAACCAATTTTTGGCACTTATCAATTATACCCCTCATTTTTGCCGTTATAACTCTCCTCCGTCTCTCTCTCTCCTTCTGTTCTCTCTCTCTCCCTCCACGATGGTTTCTGACGACTTGAATTAACCGGCGAAGTTTCTCCTTCAGAAGCCATTCCACACTGCATCTAGTTTTATTAAGGCTAAACTTCACTTTTCGCCCCCTATGTTTCAAAATGTTGCAATTTTGGCCCCCTATTAAATAAATAGCAATTTTGGCCCCTTTTATCCAAAAATTGCTGAGAAGACGCCACGTGTCCCAAAAAAGGGGCCATAATCGCAACTTTTTGTAAAGATAAGAGGTCAAAAAACATATTTCCCTTATGTTAAGAGGTCAAAAGAGCATATTTCCCTAAACATAGGAGGTCACTTTTGCCATTTTTTTTAATAGAGGACCAAAATCGCAACATTTTAAAACTTAGAGGGCGAAAAGTGAAGTTTAACCTTTATGAATGTCGTGAGTTGAATTGGTGGGTCTAACATTGAAACCTCACCACCGACCACACCTCCCTCCATATTTCAATTACAGCTTTGTTCAATTTGTTGTCTCTTGAGATTCCGACCGACGACGATAGTTACTCAACCACTAAACGTTACCCTATCTCAGGTAACTCTCTCTCTCTCTCTAATTCTTTATTAGTACCAATCATCTGTTTCGTAACTTAAGCTAAATCGTTAAACCCTAAAACCCGAACTATATCCACTCGCACAAAATAATTCATCTGTTTTAATTGCTGATTGCAGAACAAAAAATATGGAGCACGATGAGGACCGATTGTCGAATCTACCGAAAGTCATTCTTCATAGCATCATGTCGAGATTACCAGAAGAAGATGCTGCTAAGACAAGTGTTTTGTCTAAAGATTGGTTAGAAACATGGTATACTTTTCCTATATTGTCTTTTTCTGATTCTCAAATCACTGGGTTGTTTCCTCCATCTGATTTAGGGAGAATGTTGTTTCCCGAATCAATGGATGATTTTGTGACAAAGATAGAAAATTTCATTGATTATGTGAAGAGAAGATTGTTGAGGTTCTACGATAATGGATTGGCTATCAAAAAATTTAAGCTTGTTGTGGACAATGTTGAGCTATGTAGTTACATCTTAATGGATGTTGATCTTTGGTTGAAGTTGGCAGGTGAAAGTGGTGTTGAAGTACTAGACCTTTATTTGCCTGATGGTCCCGACCAGGATGAAGAAGGTGGCATTAAATACTATGTCCTACCAAAAGGTGTAATTGAAGTCAAATCGCTTACTGAGTTAGTGTTGATGCCGGGAATCGGAGTTGATACAGCATTCATGAATCATTCAATTAAATTTTTCTCACTAAGAGTATTGTCATTGTGGGGTGTCCTTGTGAGAGACGAACATGCAATCGAACATCTCATTTCTTGTTGTCCTTTGATTGAACATATAACTGTGAGCTTTTGTTCAGTGTTGCGCCCTAATGGCGCAACAAATCGTCTACTTGAGGGGAGCATGAAGTCTTTGAGTATGGTTGGTCTACTTAAGTTGAAGACGGTTGATGTTCGAGGAATACAAGAGATTTACATTGACGCCCCGTGTCTTGAGAAATTATTTTATTGTCCTGGTTATTTTGACGAACCATTTAAGATTGATTTTGATAGGTGCCAAAATTTGAAATATTTGTCTCTGATGAGAGATATTATCACTGACAAATGGTTTCTCGAACTGTTTCCAAAATTTCCTTTCCTTGAGAGTTTGAAATTGAACAACTGTACAATGGCCGAGAGGATTGATATTTCAAGTGATCAACTTAAGGTGTTGGGGTTATCTAATTGTTCTAACTTGAAGGAGGTCAACATTGATGCTCCAAATCTATTATCATGTGTATATCACGGTGATTGTAGTTTAGAGACTATTATATCTTTTCTAAGAAGTTCTAGTCAGCTAAAAGTTGATATGGATTTTTCCATTGATTATCGTCATCTTTGTAACTTGAGGGAATTTGTGCAAAACATCAAACCTCAAAATGTTTTGTCATCTCTATCCCTGTTCATCTTTAAGCGAATTGCGGTGAGTATTAATTAGCTACTTAATTCGTTGGCTCAATCTTCATAACTACTTATTATATTTGTGGCTGGATTATGTAGGATGTACTACACCCGATGGTATTTCAAGTGTCATCCCCTCCACCAAGTATCAAACACTTGCACCTTCTCTATGTTCCAACAAATGAAACTACGTTTTCATCTATTGTAAATATCTTACTTTCAAGTTGCTGCCCTGCATTTATATCTTTGAACCCACATTCTAAAGCGTTCATTGAGGTATGTCATTCTCTCCCATGTTCCTTTAATTTCAAGTTGTGCTTCCAGCAGTGAAATTCTTACATATTATATTGTGAATTTGTGATTGTACTATAAAAGGTTTGTCATCTATATTTTCCTTTTATATCAAACACATTTCATTTATGCTTAAAATGTGTTTGAATCGGGTCTTTGAGTAAGAATTATTTGCTAAAAACAGGACAAAGTTGAGTAAACAAAAGATTGGTGAGTTTCTTCCTTTTCTGACGTCGCCTCTGTTTGAAGGCAGTAACTCGCACCATTGCAATCTATGTTTATATTAATTACCCTATGATTCTACATCCAACTTCTCTTATTGCTCCAATTTTCTTTCCTTCAACTATTTTGTTCAATTTTGAGTTTAATATCTTCTGCAGAGCATTCATTGAGGTACCGTATGTCATTGTCTCCCATGTTCATATAGTATTAGACCATGCTTCCAACAATTGGCGATTGTCCTATATAATAGAAAAAGTAAAAATTGTATTGTCATGTTTCCATTTTATGTCAGACACATGCATTTATGCTTAAAAGATCTTACTTTTTATCAATATATAAAATATAATTATTTTGTGGAGCTTCTAACTCTATTTGTTAATCATCTGAATCTGCAGTTCTTATATGAGACGCTAATGGAAAGAAAGGGGGATGACTGCTTTTGCAGTTCTAGTGATACTAAGTGTTGGTGGCATGGCTTGAAGAATGTGAAAGTCATAAGCTCGGTGAAGATTGATGAGAATATTGATTTCAAGACCATGCTAGAACTGTTGCCAACTGATGAAAAAATTAACTTTATGTTAGAATTTTAATGTTGCTGTCATCAACTCATAGACATGTTTTTACGTTGAAGTTTGATTTTACCTCTTAATACATTTTAAGTGCAGCTCTTCCTTTTATTGTTGCATAATGACATGCCATTTGTTTTCATAATTATGGAAAATGCTGAACAGTATCATAGAGTTAGTACTCTAAAAAATGCTTATGAGAACTGAGCTTATGACCAAGGGGTCGTTTACATTGTAAAAAATTAGTTTTAGAAATTACTTTGTATTATAAAATATTGTCAATTATGCGCACACATGGAAATTATTTAAAATTAAAATTAAAAAAAATAGAAAATTGAAATTAAAACTAATATAAATAATAAACATCGGAAAAAAAATAAAAAAATCAGCACCATCACCTTCATCTTCAAACCCAAACCAAACTCAATCTTCATAACCTTGCATCCAAACCAAAAACAATTCAAAAAAGGCATAGCCTCAAATTCAAACAACAATTTTGTTCTAGACTAATGAAACTCTTTTTCCATCAACAACGCCAATGCATGTCCTCAATTGTGGCAAATTAATTTGACTAATTTTCTAGTGTTGGGATTTTTTTTAAGGAAACATAGTGTTTGCATAACCATTCAAATGATTAAGGAAACCAAATTCAATTTAAGAGAGAAGTCGATTCTTGGGAAGCAATTCGCAACTTTAGGAGGAAGAACAACATGCCTATAAAAATACTTATCATATTACTCGATCAGACCCATGCTTTCAAAAACAAGAGATTGAGAGAAGCTTGATTTGAAGAAGTGAGAATTTTTCTTTGAGTGTTACTTTTCCTATGTCTTTCCTCGCGCGCCCTATTTTTTTCTAAAATTATTCTCGGAGCAATCCAGATTATATAATCCGGAATGATGTTTTTCCAGAATTTTTTATTTTAAGTTTTCTATTGTTGTGGAATTGGTTGCTAACCCTTCAATCATCTTCATGGATGAACCAACATCAGATCTTGATGCTAGAGCCGCTGCTATTGTGATGCAAACTGTGAGAAACACAGTAGATACATGGAGAACATTTGTGTGCACAATTTACCAACCAAGCATTGATATTTTTTAAGCTTTTGATGAGGCAAGTTAATTTGGAATTTGAAATCTTTACAATTCATGACTCATGATTCTAATGCTTTGAAGTGAGTATTGAAACTTTACTTTTCTCATTCATCACAAGAGTTCTGGATATGTCAGCTTCATACTTTGAGCATTGTTATATGTAGAGAAATAAGTACTCCAACACCATGTTCCAATGATTTATTCTTCCCAACAAAATATTCCCAACCATTTTTTATGCAATTCAAAGCTTGTTTCTGGAAAGAAAAAAAAATATTGGTCATACTAGATAAATCCTCCATATAATCACATTCTGGATTATAAAATCCGAATTGTTTTAACGCATTTCGGATTATGTAATCCGGAATCATCATTTTTCACCCTATTTGTTGACTTTTAAAGGGGGATTTACATATTTCGGATTATATAATCCAGAATGTGTAAAAAGATCCGGATTATGTAATCCGAATCTATCCATTGAAAATTGAAATCAACAAATTCCTTCATATGGATTAACCAAGAAAATATGAATGAGACTTCCACTTCGATTAATATCAATAATCAATCTTCTAGTGGAGCAAAAGCTGTGTCGAAAGCTAGTGCAAGCACCTCAAGTTATGGTCCAGCTAACAAACAACAAAAACCTAAGAGTGTTGAATCTTCTCAAGCACCAACTAGTAAACCATCAGATTCTTTAGTACCATCAGTAAGTTCCTTTGGTACAACAACACTAAAGAGTAGCAACAGTTTGGAAGATCTTACAAAGCCTTTGTTAGAGAATGACAAACAGGGGTATTTGATTTGAGGAAGAAGATGGGGGAGAAATTGGAAGAGAAAAGGCGTCATATTGAAGAAAAGAGCATGCCCTTGTCATATTGATTTTAAATCCGGAAAGCACTAACAGGGGTATTTTTGAAATTTAGTGTGATGAAAATAGAAGAAACTAAATCGATAGAAGAGGAAATATGATACAAAACATGTCTATGAAGTTATGACAGCGAAAAAAGAAGGGAGGGTAAAAATGACATGGAAGAGGCTGACAAATTCAGAAGCTTCTTAGACAAGTATTTTTTTTAAATGGTTCTGAGATGAATTACTCTCATTTCCTCTCCACCAAAAGCTTATGCAAAGGAAGTAGAGTCAAACTACTCACGTTATTGTTGTAAATATGAATAAAAAGTGAACTTCACTGCCAGGACATGGGTGTGTATTTTAGGATATAGTGAAGGGTAATTAGGGTTGTTTAAGTAGTTAAGAGTTGTTAGAGAAGTTTGGCCTTTAAGTAACAGGATAATTTATCTAGTGAGAAAGGAGAGTGTGCCTTGTGTGCTAGGTTACCTTCTTGTTCATTGCTATTATTACATTAAGTTGATAGTACCATGACGATATTCAAACGGTTCTTCTTTTTCTCAATTATGTTGATCAATATTTATTCTAGTTAAAATCAATCTTATGTTTACTCAATTTTGTCCTGATTTTACCAATTCATTCTTACTCAGAACAGATCCAAACACATTTTAAGCATAAATGTAATGTGTTTGACATAAGCAATCATTAGATCCATGTCTTTAGACCGTGTGAAGGTCTTCTATATACATCAATTGTTAGACCATGCCCTCCAAATACCGACAACATCATGGCACCATTATAAGGTGCTTGCACTGCAATGAGCTTCAGTTTAGGAAGCAAAGATATTTTAGATCCATGTCTTACCACAAGTTTTCATTGAAAGGTTCACGTCCTTTCTGGTTCATCAACAGCCACCACAACATGTTTCACCGTTCACGCAAAGATCTATATCACCTCACGTTGTTGAGCAAATGAGACAATCTAATGGTCCTAAAAATCACAACTCAATTTAGTCAGATTCTACCAATCTATCGATCATTGGAAGATAATAAAGAACTGCAAATAAGCAAATCCAATGGTTCATCAAAGAGAATGAATGAGGATGAACTTCCTTTAGTTCCAGTGGCACTGACGTTTTGGTCATTGCCGGATCGCAACTCGAATGTTGAACAACACTTAAGTGAAATCAAAGGTCTTCCTCATAATCCAAAATCAGCAAGTGAGACATCAACCAAGATATTCAAGTCAATACAAGAAGAAAGGAAACTTTTGTGACTAGTTCATATGAAAATAGATAACCCTCGCATACTTGTTCCTATTTGTAAATATTTCACGAGAAAAATAAAATACACATATTGATTGAGTTATTATATTCATAAAAAAAATTCCTCAACGGCTAACTTCCTAATTTGAAATTAATCAATAAAGATTGCAGAACATGATGTGTGCATTGCAGCTAGGCCAGAACATGTTGTAATTGTCATTGATGGTAATTAGAACAAATTTAGAGTACTAACTGTATCATACTGTTCAACAGTTTCCATAATGTATATCAAAACAAATGGCATGTCATTATGCAACAATAAAAGGAAGAGTTGCACTTAAAATGCATTTAGAGGTAAAATCAAACTTCAAAGTAAAAACATGTCTATGAGTTGATGACAGCAACATTAAAATTCTAACATAAAGTTAATTTTTTCATCAGTTGGCAACAGTTCTAGCATGGTCTTGAAATCAATATTATCATCAATCTTCACCGAGCTTATGACTTTCACATTCTTCAAGCCATGCCACCAACACTTAGTATCACTAGAACTGCAAAAGCAGTCATCCCCCTTTCTTTCCATTAGCGTCTCATATAAAAACTGCATATTTAGATTATTAACAAATAGAGTTAGAAGCTCCACAAAACAATTATGTTTTATATATTGATAAAAAGTAATATCTTTTAAGCATAAATGCATGTGTCTGCACATAAAACAGAAACATGGCAATACATGTTTTACCTTTTCTATTAAATAAGACAATCGGAAATTGTTGGAAGCATGGTCTAATACTATATGAACATGGGAGACAATGACATATGGTACCACAATGAATGCTCTGCAGAAGATATTAAACTCAAAATTGGAGCAAGAAGAGAAGTTGGATGTAGAATCCTAGGGTAATTAATATAAACATAGATTGCAATGACCTTCAAACAGATGCGACATCAGAAAAGGAAGAAACTGATCAATCTTTTGTTTACTCAACTTTGTCCTGTTTTTAGCAATTCATTCTTACTCAAAGAACTGATCCAAACACATTATAAGCATAAATGAAATGTGTATGACAAGCTTTTTATTCACAAATTCACAATATAATATGTAAGAATTTCACTGTTGGAAGCACAACTTGAAATTAAAGGAACATGGGAGAGAATGACATACCTCAAGATCTTTGGACAAAACACTTCGTTCTAGCAGCATCTTTCTTTGGCAGCTTTAGCACTCGTTCTTAACGTTTAGTGGTTGAGCAACGATCCACCAAATACAGTTTGAACGAAGCTGTAATTGCTTGTTGTGGTTTCAATATTATTAGTGGTAAAGATCGGATATTGTTACTTGGAAAGTTGGAAGGATGGAAATTCAGCACTCACCAAGAACAAATACTCAAGGTTATTTGTTATGGAGAAAATGAAAGGAAGAGTAAATTAAATGCAAATTATTTTATTTTTTGAAAAAGATGGTTTTTTGAAATAATATAATTATTTTATACCTTCAAAAGATGGTTTTTTTGAAATAATATAATTAAATATGATAAATTTTATCTTTTTTAGAGATTAAGTTATTATAAGAACGATAATTTTATTTTGAAAAAGATGGTTTTTTGAAATAATATAATTAAATATAAGTTATTGTTCTTATAATTATTTTATTTTGAGCACTCACCAAGAACAAATACTCAAGGTTATAAGTTATTGTTCTTATAATTATTTTATTGAGATTAAGTTATTTGTACCAAACTCTTATACGCATGGATATTTTAGTAATTTACTTAATTTATTAACGGGTACGGATATTCGCATACACGAGTATCATCAAATTTGTGCCCGTGTCCATGAAGTAACAGGTAGTTAAATACCCGTTTATTATACCCCGTGGATACCTGTTTAGCTACCCGTCATGTGCCCATGACAGATATCCGCGGGTACGGATTTTTTGTCACCCCTAGATTCGACTAGAGAACCGGTTTTTTTAAATTGATTTATATAAGATGATTTAAAAATCAATTTTTTAGTTATCTTTTCTTAAAATTATCTTCTTTTTTTTTTTTAATCGGCAAAATATTATTAACCAACAAGTCCGTGCAAGAAACACTAATAAGTTTGGGTGGAGAAAAAAACATACAAGGGAAAATCGGTTGCCGCACAAACACCGGCTCGAACAAAAACCCCTTAAAAATCACCCCTAAACAACAGAACAATCAAAAGAGTAATGACGCAGGCATATGCGAATGACAAACCAGAAGCATACCCTTACGTCAACACCAAGGACATTTGAACCTACAAAAAACCAACCAAAAAACCTGCTGCCCCTTCCGAACACAGCTGCTACCCAAAACTCGAAAGCTGCACAGCACCACAACTGCAAGAAAAACCCCCAGACTGGCAATCCGGAGAAAACACCAGCAGCGGCAAAAGCAAAGCAGCAGAACAACAGCACATCAGTAGCTACCTAAGCGCAAGGCAAAACAGAAAGCCAAAAAGAGTCCAAACAACAGCGAAAAAACAATCTGCCTACTGCTAGCAGAAAGCCGAACAGCAGCACCAACATCTACCTGCAAAAGCCACAACCAAACAGCAGAAAATCTGCAAACAGCCGCATCCAACAAAGTCGTCATCTTAACAAACAGTCCTGAGGGCTCCACGACCACTCGTAGAACATACATGCTGCGGTATTAAGTCTACCTAACAACCATCTCCACAACAACACCTTAACCTCCTCCACTAACTCATCCCACCTTGCAATAACATTATTAAAAATAAACCCATTTCTCGCCTTCCAAATGACCCAAATTGCGGCTTGCCAAATCATTCTCAAACCCTTACGGATTTTCTTATTAATATTACCCATCGCCCAACATTCCCAATGGACGAATAAGTTGGGTGGCATTACAAAATTCAAATCCAACCACACCATCAAGTTAAGCCAAATATTTCTAGCCATATCGCAATGGAGGAAAATATGCGAAGTAGATTCGGGAACCGTCGCACACCAAACACAATTATGGCTAACATCCATAGGTAAACAACTCCTTATCTCCAAATTCACCCTATTTGAAATTTGGTCTAGCAAGGTCTTCCACACAAAAGCGCTCATCTTGGTTGGAACCCCGGATTTTCAAATTTGACGAAACACCCTCCTTTCCCCTTCCGGCCTAATCTCCTCTCATATCTCTCTCATATCCAACTTAGCATACAAGGACTTCACCGAAAAATGTCTATCATCCTCCAACTTCCAACACCAAAAATCATCCTCAAAAGTCATGTTGTAACCTTCCAATTCATCCAATAACTCCCTAAGAAGGTTTTCTTCCCAAACAAATAAAATTATCATTGTTATTAATGTTTGAAAAATAAACTGTATTTTAATGATATTTGGTAACAAATTAAATTAAGCTTGAGATATACACATTTGTTTGTGGATCAAAATCAAAATCTTATAGCAAAGTCTATTAATACTCTGATGATGCACTAATAATACATTTGAAAACAAATGTGGGATATTAAAAACTTTTTTTTTTGAGATATATGGATTATTCTTTGGCGTCCTTCAAAATGCAAGGATAAAAAAGATATTTAATCGTTAAATTACTTGTAAATGTAAGTTTCAAGTTTCGACTAGACAAGGGATCTTCTTCCTAGGGATGCATGGTGATATAGGAAAATTAGAGACTAAAAATGTTGGCTGAATATACGTCTTAATGTTATGCGTATTTGACGACAATCATATCCCAATTTAAAACCGTAAGGTTCTGTATGGAGTTGCCCACATAAATTGACATCAGAGAAAATCGAACTTGAGACTTTGAGATGAGCAAACTTCAAGATCTTAAACCAACTATTAGACCAACCCCAAATGAGTTCGTGTCATATATTGTTATCCTTTCAAAAGAATGACAATACATAAATTCCAAAAATGATTAACAACATACATTTTTGTGATTAATGAAACAGTGAAATTGATTAATAATACAACTCTATTTTTTTTTACAAAACAAAATAAATAATTATATATTGCTTATCATATAAATACATTAAACAATACTCAAATGTCCTAATTTGTGTCCAAATTATATGTTTCAATTACATTTTTCTAATTAATTAGTATTGTATTTTATCTCCATCACAACACACTTCAAAAATCACTCATACATTTATTTGCAAATTAAATGGACTATAAATCCTTAAAAAAAATTAACATTTAAAAACTAAAATCAAAAATGTTTTTTTTCTCGAGAGATAAAATGACAATAGTAAGAATTTCTTTTTTAAAAAATGACAAAAATGTTTTTTCATCCTTAAAAAATATTTTTGGTCAAAAACATTTCTTTGACCAAAAAGACAAAACAAACAAGGAATTTGGTATCGAAACTTCACCAAACACCACCGCTACACCAATGGTAGAATGAGTGAAGGAAGTTATCATCTCTGCGATTCCCGCGATCCTTCATCAACAACCAGGCAACTCTCTCTCTCTCTCTCTCTCTCTCTCTCTCTCTCTCTCTCTCTCTCTCTCTCTAAATCTTCTTCAATGATTGCATCTTTCTTGTTTAATCATCTGTTTTGTGATATGATGCGGTGTAACATAACCTGTTAGGTTAAATTTGTGGTGTAAATGAATACCTCATCGCTGAAAATTTCTAAGCGATTCTCTGTTGATTGAAAATTTGTGATGTGATCCTTTTTTATCATATGCTTGCAGGTAAAAAAAAAAAAAAAATGGAGCACGAGGAGGAGGAGGACCGATTATCGAATCTACCGAAAATCATTCTTCATAACATTCTGTCAAGGCTGCCAAAGAAAGATGGTGCTAGGACAAGTGTTTTGTCCAAAGCTTGGGAAGAGACATGGTATACTTTTCCTATTTTGTATTTTTCTGATGGTTTGTTCGTAGGGACATTTCCCCAACCATGGGAAGGTTTTTTAAGGAAGAGAAAGAATTTCATTGATTACGTGAAAAGAACCTTGTTGAGGTTCTATGATAATGGATTGGCTATCAAACAATTTAAGCTTAGCGTCAACAATTTTGAGCTTCATTACATGTCAAAAGATGTTGATCATTGGTTGAAGTTAGCAAGTGAATGTGGTGTTGAATTACTAGAGCTTTGTTTGCCTGATGGTCCCGACCAGGATGAAGAAGGTCGCGGTGAATGCTATGTCTTACCGAATGGTGTAATTGAAGTCAAATCGCTTACTGAGTTGGTGTTGATGGGGGGAATTAGAGTTGATACTGCGTTCATGAATCATTCAATTAAATTTTTCTCGTTAAAAGTATTGTCATTGTGGGCTGTCCTTTCGAGAGATGAACATGCAATTGAGCATCTCATTTCTTGTTGTCCTTTGATTGAACATATAACTTTGAAGTGTTGTTCTGTATTGATCCCTAATGTCGCAACAAATTTTCTACTTGAATCTGACACCTCTGGGGTCATGAAGTCTTTGAATATGCATGGTCTACTTAAGTTGAAGACAGTTGATGTTCAAGGAATACAGGAGGTTTATATTGATGCCCCGTGTCTTGAGAAATTTTGTTATTGTCCTGGTGATTTTGACGCACCGTTTAAGATTGATTTTGATAGGTGCCAAAATTTGAAATATTTAGACTTGTTGTCTTTGAAGAGTAGTATTATCACAGACAAATGGTTTCTTGAACTGTTTTCAAAATTTCCTTTCCTTGAGAGTTTGAAGTTGAACAATTGTAGGATGTTCGAGAGGATTAATATTTCAAGTGTTCAACTTAAGGTGTTGGAGTTATCTAATTGTTCTAACTTGAAGGAGGTCAACATTGACGCTCCAAATCTATTATCGTGTGTATTTTATGGTGGTGGTGGTTCAGAGCCTATTATATCTTTTCTTAGAAGTTCTAGTCAACTAGAAGTCGATTTGCAAATCCCCATTGATTATCTGGATCTTTGTAACTTGAGGGAATCTCTTCAAAACATCAAACCTCAAAATGTTTTGTCATCTCTATCTCTATTCATCTTTCAGCCAACTGAGGTGAGTATGAATTAGCTACTTTAATTCGTCCATTCAATCTACATAATATTTATTTATTGTATTTGTGTGTACTTACTTTGGATTATGTAGGATGCACTGAACCCATTGGTCTTTCAAGTTTCATCCCCGCCACCAAGCATCAAACACTTGCACCTTCGCTCTGTTCCAAAAAATGAAATTTTGTTTTCGTCTGTTGTAAATATCATACTTTCAAGCTGCTGCCCCGCAACTATATCCTTGAGCTTTAATCCTTTTTTTTGCACCAAAGCATTCATAGAGGTATGTCATTCTCTCCCATGTTCTTTTAATTTCAAGTTGTGCTTTCAGCCGTGAAACCCTTACATATTATATTGTGATTGTACTACATGACAGAAGGTAAAAAAAAATTGCTTGGCTTGCCATTTTTTTCTTATGTGGCAAACACATTGCATTTATGTTTGAAATGTGTTAGGATCCTCTGAGTAAGAAAGAATTCCTAAAAATTGGACAAATTGAGTAAACAAAAGAATGATTCTAGAATAAAGATTGATCAACATAATTGAAAGAAAAAAAAAGATTTCTTTGAATATCTTCCTAGTACTTTCAAGGCTACCCTAAAGATTGAGAAGATAATTTAGCACACAAGGCTACCCTAAAGGAGAACTCTCGCTAGATGATTCTCTATTCACAACATATCAACCGCCATAATTCTCTCCAATGAAAAAGTACCCTGCTATTTAGAGGCTAAACTCTATTGAACTAACAAGTAACAAACTTCTCCAACAACTCCTAACTACTACAATTATTGAGTCAGACTCTGTAAAGCACTCAAATGGGTAATTGAAAAGAATGACTGCCAATGGGGCAACCTGCGTTTATACAGTAAGAAACTGCATAATATGTTGCTGGTAATAAAGGCTGTGTCCGTTATTCATGTATTCAGAAGCAAACTCTAATAAAGGTTCGAGAATGGAAGGTAGATGGGTTAGATGATGTAGATAAATAAATGTAGGCGACCCCACTTAGTGGGATAAGACTTGGTTGTTGTTATTGTTGTTGAAGGGTTGATTGTACTGACACAAAACATATGCTTGGGCACAATGTTGTTTTCCAGAAAATAGGGATGGATGGACTTCTCTTCAGGTGTTTAGTGTCACTGAAAATTGCCTCCCTCTGTGCAGAATTGTGAAGTAGTAGTAATGATGTCCTGCGTGACAAGAAGATGGAGCTTTTGACGCATGGATTATATAGTTGAAGGAACCATTGACTATGAAAACTGGGTGTATTGATTATTGTTTTGCAAGTCTGGACCTAAGCTTGTTTTGAGATTGAGATGACAATGGCTCTAGTCTTGTGTAGGTCTGTCTTGGTGCAAGTGATCAATTTGCTTCTGCAGAGTTCAATTGCTATGTTGACAGTCTCCTATAGTATCCCCTAGTTGTATTTCCTGGTTTGGCTTCATAATTACTACAACTAGAGTCATGTTAGAGGGACATGTGTGTTTTGTTGTATTGAATGGGGCTGGTGGAGAACTTCAGGTTGAAAAAGGTAGTGTTGTGGGGGAATTTATCAGCTATTGTCTCAGTAATTGCAGGGCATCAAATTTTGATCCATATGTTTTCTTGGTTATTGTGGTTTGGGAGTTCTATAGGGGATTGAAGCATTAGGGTGTTGTTTTTAACCTGTTTCAAACAGCTTGGAGGCTAATTCCTTTGTGGGTGACCTTGATAATGAAGGACCTTGCATTAAGGGAAGAAGGATCTATACTCAAGATAGCTTGGAAGCCAACTCCTTCAGTAAACTCGGCATCCCAGAATACCAAGCAATATTTTCCTTGCTCTGTTTCAAAGACATCAACAGAGGAGTACGCAAAGAGGAGCACAGCGTAGACAACAACAGAACATATGTCTGTTGTATTTTTCATATTAGTCGAAACATAGGTTCTTCCACAATTCTGTTGAATATTTGGCCTCTTGAAATTTGTCAATCTAAGAGTTTTTTAGAATACAATATCATTTGTGGTCTCTCTCTACCACCATAGGTTCTTCCACAATTCTGACGAAGGCATAGGGTTGACTGAAATCTTCTGAGACCAAGATCTGGTCTCTCCACCACCATACTTTGACCCGTTTTGAACAAGGGTGACAGCGTTCCTCGTTTTGCCAACAATTTGGCCACTGCTTCTTTCTTCTTCTAAGATCGTTCCTTGTGTCCCCTTAGCTTCACTGATTTTGTTGCCATTTCTCCCTTTTCTTACACCACTTCTATTTGGATGCGGTTACTCACATAATTGCCGTCCATGCTTATACTACCCTCTGATTCTAGATCGTACTTTTCTTCTAGCGCCATCTTTCCTTCCTTCAACAATTCTGTTCAATTTTGAGTTATATATCTTCAGCAAGAGCATTCATTCTGATATGTCATTGTCTCCCATATTTATATAATTTCAGAACATGCTTCCTACATATGGTGATTGTCCTATCCTATTTCATTGAAAAAGAAAAAACTATATTGCCATGTTTTCGTTTTATGTCAGACACATCCATTTATGCTTAAAAGATGTTCACTTTTTATCAATATATAGAATATAATTGTTGTGTGGAGCTTCTAACTCTGTCTCTATCTATTAATTATCTAAAACTGCAGTTTCTATATGAGACGCTAATGGAAAGAAAGGAGGATGGCTGTTTTTGCGGTTCCGGTGATACTAGGTGTTGGTGGCATGGCTTGAAGGATGTAAAAGTCACGAGCTCTATGAAGATTGATGAGAATGTTGATTTCAAGACCATGTTAGAATTGTTGGGATTTGGAGAAGAAATTAGCTTTACCTTAGAAGTTTAAGGTTGTTTTCATCAACTGATAGACATGTTTACTTCCAAGTTTGATGTTACCTTTTAGTATTGCATTCTAAGTCCACATCTTCCCTATTCTGCTGCATATAATGACAGACCACTTTGTTTTGCTATACACTATGAAAAATTCTGAACAGTATCATAGAGTTCGTACCCTCATTTTGCTCTATTTCCCATCGATGACAATTACAGCATGTTCTGGCCTGGCAAAGGATGTGAGGTACACAATCTTCTGCAATCTTCATTGATTATAAGGTTACATTAGGAAGATAGTAGATGAGTTACTTTAACAAAAATTGACATATCATAACTGAATAAATGGAAAATTTTGACATATCATAACTGAATAAATGGAAAATTTTGAGTATACTGAACAAGGACATAGAGTCTACAATAAGTTTATTTAAGGCTAAATTTATTTGAGGTTTGAGTGTATGCTTGGATTCCATGTGAGTTTGACAAAATTACAGTGATCTACCGTGATTTTATGAGCTACATTTTGAAGCTTTCACATGATCCACTAAATTGGTCCCTAAATTTTAAAAAGTGTCACTTTGGTCTTTTAACTTCACCCTTTTAACCTATATTGGTCAAATACATGTAAACGCAGCTTCTAAAAGATGATGTAACAAGTAATACAGTACAACCAAGATAAGATTTCATGTAATTAAATGATTCGAGATTTTAAATTAATTTATTAGTTAAGCTAAATGACCAAAAATATTCAGGGCCTAAATTGGAAGTTTTATTCTAAATGTTCTCGTGAGCTTAGCTCTCGACAATGCATAAAATATGCATGGTCTAGGGTTCAAACTTCGGACACCACAAAAAAAAATGACCAAAGATATTCAAGGCGTCTATATATAGCGAATAAAAAGAAAAATATGTGAGCCTAAACTCTAAACTTAAGGCGTAGCTTTTTTTTATGGTGGCCGGGTTTGAACCCCGTACCTTACATATATTATGTATTGTCCATCAGTTGAGCTAAGCTCACGAGGAACAAGGCGTAGCTTTATGGTAGTAATTAATGCTGACAACTATAAACCGTTGAAAGCTTATAATTTTATTTTTCTTTTGAGAGAAACTTATAAATTATTGTATGGTAACTTTTTCATTACTCCTTGAATTATCGTATAAATTATCATTGGTAAACCGTTTGGTCAAAAATTGAAACTTTTATACACTGAATAAAATTTTACATTGTCAGTAAATTACGATCATATTTAACTTTATTTTAGAAACGTTTATAAATAAAGTCAAATATTATTAATGATCTCACTATGATTGTGGTGTAATTTTTTTACAACAACTATGTATAGAAATTTAGGCATACAACATTGACAAGTGAGTCAATTAAGAGTACTAAAATTAAACAGACATTAAGTAGCTCCAAGTCAAAATGGGGTCGAAAAAATGGATGGATAAGACAACTAGGGCATGCTAAAAGCAACCCAAACCTAATTCATCTTCAAGTTAATTGATGTGAAGACCATTTGATTAGTGGAAGCAAGCAAGCAAAGCCATCCCTTCTTTCCTGCTCATTTATGGCCATATAGTCAAAGAATCAAAGCTTGTATGTCTATTATCTTCTCAAAATAGCAAAGTTTGAATGAAATTCATTACGATATTTCTCATTCATCCCTTCCATTCAACGTTGGGCAGAAGTCAACAACACCTTTGAGTTTACATCTAATGTCCATCCATTTGATTCCTAAAACACGTTTTCCTTTGTGGTGAGGGATGACTCAAAAGACAATTTGCTTGAGTTTTCTACTCACGTTGACACTAATATTTGACCAATTAATGAACACTTAAACTAAATGAATTCAAATAAAATAGACGGGAAAAATGCAATATTATTATATAGTTACATCTCGTAGGAAATATCTAATTCTCGCATAGAATAAAGATAGAGTATAAAATAACTTTATAAATAGTGACATCATTTACCTTACAAGTTAGATTTGTAATTATGAGTTTTTTAATAGTGAATTGTAGGTGTACGGACTCGTTAATGTGTTTGCGATTGGGTTCAAGCCCTGTTATCAAAAAATTCGACTATGACGCTTTTCAGCTCGTACACCCTTTTTAGTTTGCAATTTAGTTCCGAACGCATACGCGGGTCTACTAGATTGTACGATGTACGGTTGTGTACTCTAGATTAGGATTGTTGGCTTTTATACTTTTTAAGGTTATTATATATCACCTTATGGGTTGATATTTTTTTTGTTACACTGGGTTAAGTTTTATATATCCTCAGTTCTGCATCCCATGCACAAATCTTGGTAAATCTGTGTTATATCAACCCCACACATGTGGAGGGTCGTAAATGAAATGGTAACTTGGAGGACAACCTTGCAACCCATCTTAAACACATCATGGCATGTGGAGACCACTTGAGAACTCATCACACATAATAAAAAACAAGACACTTCTCCATCCAAAACCTACCCAATTAATTCAAGTAGAACTAGAATCTGGTAGTGGGAGCACATTACGGTAGAATTTGGTTGTTCTTTTCCAGATCTTGGTAATTCACTTACGTAAAATGGTTCATAATGGAACATGTAATAAAATGGATCATAATGGATCAAGGATTATTAATTTGTAAGGAAAAAAAGTTTATTAATCATCTTATTAGAGAAAATATATATTCAATGTACAACTCCTAAAACTCGCCCTCTAGTTTGGCGTCTTTTGCCATCTATTATCTACTCGAATTTGAAACTTTGCTTAAAGGATTTACATTCAATTCGAAATTGGAATGAAACATGTTTGCCGAAATCCATTTGATTAAAGCTAACCAACAAAGAATGGAAAAGGAAATATAAAGCCATAAATTGAATCTCAAAGGAGTTGATTAGTACATATTGATCAGTCAAATAACAATCACCAAGATGGAAACTTGGTAAAAGAAACAAACAAGGTATCAGTTGTCATGCCCTCCATTGACAAGGTACATACAAATAAGTCTCAACTATAAGTCACACTCTCAACTTTCCAATATATCATCCCTTCCATTCTCAAACACACCAATTCTCATGCAAGCTTCCAAATATCCATGGATGTTTCGTTTCAAATGCTAGGCAAAAACACACCAATTTACATGAAC
Source organism: Medicago truncatula (assembly GCF_003473485.1). NCBI lineage: Eukaryota > Viridiplantae > Streptophyta > Magnoliopsida > Fabales > Fabaceae > Medicago > Medicago truncatula. The sequence goes on from NC_053049.1 coordinate 5,188,920, forward strand.
ATCCTAATCATCAATGTAGCATTCAAATCACACCCTCCCCAAAAGAAAAATCATCTTTTTTTCATTACCACCATGGTAAACAACACCATTCACAAGCATGCAGATATAAATCATATAATAAATATATAAAAGAAGAAAAGAAAAAAAAACATTTACCTAGAGGATACTTCTTTAGTGACCTTGTCAATGTATGATCCTCCATGGCATACAAATCCATAAACTTGTACAAATTAGATAACTCTTTACAAAACCATAGTATAAATATTATGAGTATAAATATTAAGCAAATCATTGCATAATTAAGAAACTAAATTAAGCCATAAAAAAGGCTCAATTTTTTTTTCAAATCTCTTCTACTGATAAGTTGAGCTAGGGGTGTATATAGCAAGATCAGACCAACCATGATTATCATTCCAACAGTTTGAACCACCATTTTGCAAACCAAGAAAGATCTCTGATTCACCATTTCTACCACCCTGGTTTTGACCCAAATCCGTATTCACAACCGGGTCACAGTTCAAATTCTCACCAAATTCACCCATTTCCACCATTTTTAAACCCGACCCATTTGAATTCAGACCTTCAAAAAGGTTTCCAAATCGCTCAGTTGATGCAAGAAGTGAACTAAAACTCCCTCCACTGAAATTTCTCTCAGCCGGGTCAACATGAATCTGGGTCGGGTCAGTTTCTGAAACTGAAGCCGAAACTTTTGCTGCTGAAGAACTGGTTGTTGATGCTGATGGAGAAGAAGAAGATGGTGTTGTTGAACGTTTGGAATTTGATGAACGTTTTGTGACTTTTCTTGTTCCACCACCAACTGGTATGTTCCTCAAAGCACCACCTTTTGTCCAATATCTTTTACAGTTTTTGCAAAAATGGCGTGGTTGTGAGAGATTGTAGTTGTTGTAGTAGCAGAATTTTGTGTTGTTTGATTCACAACGTGGACATTTGAGTTGTTCTTGTTCTGGAAAATTTGGTTTCATGGGTTGAAATGTTGTTTGGTCTTGCATCTTTATGTCACTAAAAGGTAACAACTTGAAAAGGAAATTAGGGTTTTGAAGTTTTGTTTGATATTTCAATAAAGTTCAAAGCTTTGAGCTTAGTAAGATCCAAAATGAACTTTTGGTGAAAATGGGTTGTTATTTATGTTGGGTTTAGAAGATGTGACAAAAAAAAAAAAAAAAAAAAAAAAAAAAAAAAAACAAGTGAAGAGAAAAAGTAAAAAGAAGACAAAATGTTGGGTTATGTTTTTTTCTTTGAAAGAGGTTTTGGTCTTATAGCTCAATAGGAAAAAAGAAAAATAAGATGAAAATTTCAGAATCAAGAAGAAATTTCTGACCAAGTCTTGCAAGCTCTAAGGATAAGTGCAAATTTAAGAGATGGGGAGAGAAGTATGAAATATGATATTTTGAAGAGGAGGAAGATGGGTTAAGTATAACCACAAGATGAGTCTTCAAAAAGAATCACAATACTGCACTTTCTCTCTGATCTCACTATTCAGTATTCACACCAGAAGGATTTGACTGGTTTCTGTGGAACAAGTTTTGTTTTCTTCGATTTTTATTGGACAAAATAATATCACACAAGTGCATGGTCCCACTCCCATACTCTCATTATACAATTAAATTCATTTAAAATAGTCTATTTTTATAAAAAAAAATTGATAATTTAAACAGTTATAAAAAAGTTAAATTCATAGTTTTTTTATTTTTGTTTTTTCTGATGACATACTTTAATATTTTTGTATATATTAATATGAAAATGACACTAAAAAGTTATAAAAACTATATTAAATTAAATGACACTACAACTTATTTTTGTTTAATTTGTGCTTGAGTTTATTTAGCGATGGTTCAAAAAATGAAAAATATTAAATTTTGTTAAATATTAGACCATCCCCAATGGTTTTTACCATTCAACACCACTTTTTTAATTCCCAACACTCCACATCATTTTCTCTCTCTTATTCAACACTCATTCAACTTTTACCCTCTCCAATGATTTTTCATTCAACACTCTACCCCACCACTTTTTATTTCTTATTCTTATTTAATTTTTATTTTTATAATTACATAAAATTATCGATTATAATTAAATTAAAATAATACAATTAACTATTTATTTTTTAGTATTTTTGGAAGAAAAAAAATTGTAAAATAATTTATTTTTATTTTCTTAATTTAAAATGCAAGTACAACAAACTAAGCACGCGGCACACAAATAACTTAAAATGCAATACAACAAACTAAGCATAAAACACACAAGTAATTTATTTAGTACGATACAAATCATCTTCAATCACGATACATTCCAAACTTTGTCCGTATGTGTTTCACTAGATCTGCTTGTAATTCGTAATGAACATCTGGATCACGCAACTCGGATCTAGCACGCACATGATTTGCAAAAGCTGGTAACACCTCGGTCGAGTATGGTTGCGATGTACTTGATCCACTTCCTGCAGGTTGCTCAAAATCGGTCCAACGTTGAGCATATGTATCTCGTTCATCCTCAACAATTATATTATGTAATATGATGCATGACCTCATGATGATACCCAAATCGGCTATGTCCCACAAGCGAGCTGGTTCACGGATGATTTTAAATCGAGCTTGAAGCACTCCAAAAGCACGTTCGATGTCTTTCCGACATCCCTCTTGATGTTTTGCAAATAACTTATCGGGTTCACTTTGAGGAAGTCTAATTGATTTGACGAAAGTTGGATACGAAGGGTAGATACCATCAGCTGGATAGTATGTCATATTATAGGGACGTTGATTCACAAAGTAATTCACCATCGGAGCCTTTCCCTGTTCCACATCATCAAACACTGATGACCGGTCTAGAACGTTTATATCGTTCAACATTCCCGGACATCCAAAAAAGGCATGCCAGATCCATAGATCATGAGACGCAACTGCTTCCAGAATAACTGTGGTGGTTCCCTTATCCCCCCTGGTAAATTAACGTGGTTGATCATGAAGAGCGTGCCATTCTTCATTCAAAGTAAATTGAATATTCTTTCCACATGCAAATAATTCCTGCGCTTTTGTCAAAACATCATTTTCCGACCAACCGCTTACTTGCATACGCTTAGCGCTTTCATAAGCCCCAATCCATTTATTTATTATTTTGCTCGTATAATTAAAACGGTTTCGGCAGGCAACTAGATCGCGGGGAGAATCGAATGAGCAATACTCATTACAATACTCAGCAATTTTACCCCAATATGTTTCTCCTCTCTGGTTTCTCCCGACAACACTGCTTGTTCCATATTTAATCCATGCACTAATTAGAACCAAATTTTGTTGAGTGTTCCATGCTGGTTCCTTACTTCTCTTGTTCTTAGGAGTTGAATCTTCTAGAGTGACTTCATCAGCAACTGCCATGCCACCAGGAGTTATTTGTGTTGAAAATTCAGGATATTGAGTTGCACCAACACTGGGAAAATTTTCATTCCCCATTGGCATATAACCATTAAACGGGGGTGTTTGAGATGGATATCTCATCATAGATCCATAATATGGATGAAAGTTTGGAACAGAGGATGACTGGTTGAAATTTGGTGGAAAACCAAAATTAGGTACGTTTTGATGTATGTTTTGAGGACGTTGGTTATAAAATTGATTTGGATTTGGATAATTGTTGGGATTTTCGTAGTTATATGGGTAATTAAAATTTTTTTGGGTGTTGAGATGGTTATTATTGGGATCGATTTCACAAAAAATAAGATTAAAACTTCACTTAATTTGCTAATAGAAAGATAATAATAAGATGAAGATAGTGAAAAACTTGGTTTTTTTTTCTGTGTCCAAATCAAATGATCCAAGTCTCTATTTATATGGGAAAAAAAATCATGAATTTTGGTTTTTTTAAAAAAAAAATTAATTTACAACGAAATAATTGAGGTCAAATTATTAAAATGATAAGAATCCGGACAACCAATTAAAACGCGCCACGTGTCATTATCTATCCAAAAAGCAATTCTCTCTCCGACCCTCTGACTGCTCACGCGCCTTGTCGGCGTGTGTGATGCACGCGCCCGTTTTAGGTCAATTTCCATGCGCCGCGTGGCAATCCTGGCAGTGTTAATTGGTGTTGAATGTATTCACCTTCTCTCTCTTCTATTCCCTCATTCAACGCATATTAAACACATCATTGGAGGCAAAATTGGTGTTGAATGGCACATTAAATAGACCATTAGAGATGGTCTTATATCAATGATCATGTTGTTAAATGTGATCTTAGTATCAAGAGGCATACTTGCTTGGGCACAAGCCTAAATAAATATTTTTGGGCACACAAAACCAAAAGAAAAATAAATGGGAAGAAAATTGAATAATGTCAATTGATTTAACTAAATACTTTTTCATAAAAAAAATTATTTTTATTGAGGGTGCTTAAACAATATTTATTTGTGATTATGTCTATGAAAGATTTTTCCTACTATCAAACAGGGCAAACACGGCAAACTCCACCATGCCAATAGAACTAGAACCCATCTTTGATTGCATTTTATCATCAACCCGTTGATTATGAGGAGAAAATGATATTTTTTTGAATCAGCAAAATTTTATTAAAAATCAGATCCCTGCATAAGACGAACAGAGACCGATGTTACAGAAAGTACAAACTAAGGCGCCGTATATAGGCGAAACACCCGAAAACAAACTCTAACAAAGACACCCCTACGATCAACACTCTTTAGAAGAAAAGGATATGAAAATATGTTATTTAATCTATTGATAAATAAAGACTAACTATCTTTGATGACACGGGCATTGTATAATATGTAAAGTTGAAATTCGAATTTAGACATTCCATTTATTCATCTTACAAATTTTTTTTATTTTTTTTGTTAAGCAATATAATTGTTAGAAATTTATCTTTTTTTAAAATGAAAAGGCGGAATATTGGAGGTTCAAACCCCAGTCAAACATATATTATTAGGGAACTTCTACGGTACACCTCACAAATTGAGATGTACCGATATTCCTATTTCATAAATTTATAAATTAACGATTATTTTATAAAATAAGTTGTTATTTGTCGATATCTATATTTTAGAAAACATCATCCCATGAGAAAAAACATCATTTCATTATTTATAAGAATTATATTAAATTATTAACATTTTCTCATAAAAAATAATCAATATTCTTCATTATGAGCAATAAAAATTCAAAAAAAGTATATTATATTTCATGGACGCTTTTGGTAAATAAAATTTGATTATTATAATTGTCAATGATAGAAAATAATGATTTTTTCTTAAAAAACAACTAATTTAATTATTAATTTAATGTTTTTGTGTACCGATACACTCAAAATATTGAGTGTACCATAAAATTTGCCATATTATTATTATGTAATGTCTATACTATTTTAATTAAATTTACGAAGACACAAATATGAATTTATAATCACTAAATTATTTAGAAGAAAAAAAGAGAGGCTAATATATAATTATTTTACTAACAAAAATGTTCATTCATTTTTTGTTATCTAATCGTGACTCTTAAGCGAGCGTACGTGCAAAATTATATCATGTTTCAATAAAATAAAGGTATGGAAGTTTTCTATTCCCCCAATTTATTTTAAATTTCCGTGAGTTTAACTCAGTTGATAGAAATATTACATATTATATACACGGGTCGGAATTCGAATCTCACACACCTCACTTCTCCACAATTAAATTGTGTGAGCTCTATCTACAACGCTACTTGACAAAAAAAAAAAAAGTATGGAAGTAGTACGTATAATAAGAACAAAACTTTATATTGCAATAAAAAAATCAACACTTTTCTTCTTAAACAATGTATAATAATATTTTTTTAACAAAAAGTTAGTTTGTGATTATTCTAGGAATGTCTCTGTCAAATTAATCTTCTCAATTAATCCACCAACCACAAAGGACAACTATAGTAATATAATTTAACAAAAAATACTATAATAATTTAATAATCTTATGATCCAACATCATTATAATTGATAATAATGTTTTCTTTTTCAAAAGGAAAAATAAATATATAACACTACTAATAATAATTAGGTGGAATTATTAATTTTATACAATGATTTATTTCTTTATTTTTTTTACATTTGATCATTCATTCATGTTTTGATACTGATTTCTAACTTCAAATTTATAGTTTTTCATTTGAACTCTTGATCTTAAATATGTAAACATAGATGGGGCACTAAAATGATATAAAAAAAGTGAAGATCAATTTTTTTTAGAAATCAAATTGTTATTTGAAATTAAGTTTGAATACACTTTCAATACATATATTTAAATTTAAAAAAGATTGTGGACCCTTATTTGAAAAGAAAAAAAAAGTTTTTGATCTTATATTAAACTTTGATCCTTTGTCTCATTTTTGAGTAAGTTTTTATGAGGGATTAAATAAGTGTTATGACGATCAAAATAAATAATTACATCATCAAAAATAATATGAAGGATTAGAATTGTCTATTATTGTCATTGTAAATTTAACTCTACACCTAAAGACATCACATGGTATGTGCATGAGTCAGGGTTCGAACCTTGAATAACTCAATTGTTTATCAAAATATATAAAATAAGGGAAAACGTAAATAGTGTTATTAGGGCATTAGTTAAAAGGATAAATTTAGAAATGTTGTATTGAAAAACTGTGAAAAGCGATAGATCTGACTTTTTAAAAGTTAAAAAATTGTTAAATTCAACGCAAACTTACCATTTTTTTTGTTTTCTTAATTAGTGCCCTTAGACCATCTCTAATGGGAGGGTCTTAACCATTTATTAGGTACCAGATACCTGTTAGGTACCCCGTTTGGAAAAATCTTTTTCAGGGTCTTATAAGACCCGAAGTCTTACCTAAGACCCCCACTTTTAAGCGGGACCCTCACTCTTTTAATACTCCCTCCGTCCTAAACTATAAGCAAAAAAAACTCATTTTCTTTGTACCAAATTATAAGCAAAAAAGACCAACTTTTATCATATTTAATTATGTTTTTTCAAAACATCATCTTTCCCAAGGAGAAATTAAATGCAATTTGCATTCATTATGCTTTCTCTTTCATTTTCTCTATAACTAATAACCAATAAAAATTGTTTTTACATCTTTCTATGAAACTTATTTCAAGGATAACACAAGAAACTACGCTGCAACTACTATGTTATAGTTTTCTTAATAAGTGTGATTTTTTTTTTTTGCTTATAATATGGGACGGAGGAAGTATTAAAATATTGAAATGCAAGGATATAAAGTTATTGATAATTAATCAGTGAGTCTCATTTAATAAATTTTTGTGAGACGCCGGGTTGGAGGGATTATGTTCTTATTAGGTACTACTATTATTAAAAAAAGGAAAATATTAATCAGTGCCCCGAGGCACTAGTTAAGATCTTTATATGGTAATTTATCATAAAAATATGTGTAATCAATACATCGGAAATCGAAATATTTGACTTTTTTATAAAATCATTTATTTTTTGAATCCTTAAAGAGTGTCCCAGGACACTCGTTAACAAGATCTATTAAAAAATTATAAATAAGTTATGTGTATATATGAGATCAATTTAATAACCTAAAAATTGGTGCTCGATTGTGGATACTCTTAAGAACATCGAATAAAAGTTTGAAGTGAAATGTTAACTAGTGCTACCGGAGCCATGGTTAAGGGCTTTAAATGAATAACTTTTATGAAAGTTTGTATAATTTCTGCATTGAAAATTAAAAATTTTAACATTTTTAAAGAATAATTTTTTAATTTAACGTACTTAAAAAGTGTCTCAGCACGAACGCTCTAGACATGGAACATGGAATAGTAATACTCTATTATTATTGGTTGGTACTTACATATACTTGACCGACATATGTCTAAGTTTGAGTCAGCTACATCTGACTCGTGGATAAGGTGGTGGGCCATAGCAAATGCACGCTGTAATCTCGCGTGCGAACAAAGCAAAGAGGTAGAATGATTTGTACATGTTTTAAAACAAAGATCACAACCGTTGAGTTGTAATCAAAGAAACGTTAATCCGAGTGGTATCTTGCGTTGAGTTACCGTTACCCTATTACGTGGCGGAACCCGGCGAGGGAAAGGAAAGAACACAAACAGTGAGTGTGGGGGTAAAGTGTGACTGACAGACAGCAACTACGCAGTGAGAGTGTTTTCGTGGAAATTGTTTTTGTCATTATTGTGAGTGATTACGTGTTTTTCTGCTATTCATTCCTCTCTCGTGCACATTTTTCATTTACCACCTGTGTTCAGTTCCTTTTGTTTGACTCATTCTTCTCCGGGACATATGTGACTTTTCTTCGTGTACAATTCTAATTAAAAGTGATTATTAGAAGCTGTTTGAATATCATAGAAGTGAATTGAATTATAATGACATGTGTGAAAATTAATTGAATCAATTTTGAAAACCGAATCAATTATACATTAATATAAAAAATAAAAACTACATTCTAGGTTCATTCATTTAATGAAATAAAAGCATACTTATTTAATGTAAATCTACCGTGATTTTAAGAAGCTGAAAATTGAAGCTTATGCGTTAAAATAGTTTTTTCCCGAGATTTCAAGCAAAACATGATTTGGAACTGCCCATTCAAGCAGACACGCACTAAGTATGTCAGAATCAATTCTACATCTTTAGAATTAATTTTGGTCTCTCTAAAAGTTGAACCAAACACACTAAGTGTTTTTCAAAAACATTTTTTTTAACTATGTTTAATACTTTTTTTTTTTAGAAATCAATATTTGGTACTAAAACAATTCCATCTGAAATCAATTTCTAAAATTGATTCTAACACAAAAAATTATAATTCAATATACTTTATATGAATGTATCAAAAAACAAATCACTTTATTTGTAACTTATTTTTAGTCAAAATCAATTTTACATAATCAATTCATTTAAAATTAATTCTTGTTGAAGTATAACTAAACATACATTAAACTAGTTCTTGAATTTATAGAGATTTTTAATAGGTCTTTAAAATTGTGAATATTTTTAGAAAAATATTAACAAGTGTATTTGGGGCACTCCTTAAAAATCTTAAGTGATAAATTTTTATAAAAATGTGTGTATTCAATGTATTAGAAATTTAAGCATTTAACGTCTTTAAAAATAATTTCTTGATTTAAAATCTTTAAAGAGTGTTCCGAAGGAAGTCGATAGTAAAACCTATATTTTTATTTTATTGGATTGTCAAATAGATCAATATATTTAATCTCTTAATGTCAATTAATTTTTACACTTGTTGTCAAAGAGATTATATTTTAATCACTTACTAGTTTGATGCCTATATTTAATCATTTACTATAAATTTTATCTTCAATATCCTTTCAAAATGACTAATATAAATAAAATTAAATAAAATAGACATTTCGAAAATATATACAAGAGTAAATAGTCAATTTCCCTCCTGAAATTGTAAGTTTCATCAATTACCCCCCCTGAAATTAACAAAACTTCAATTACCCCCCTAAAATTTCACAACGTTAGTCAATTTACCCCCTCTGTCAAATTTTTCTGTTAGTGAGCATGACGTTTTGCAAATACCCCCTGAAGTTTTGCACTTATGTGCAAAATGCCCTCCAAACTTAAAAATTTATATTATTTTTTTCTTAAAAACAAACAATTAATTTAAATATTAAAGCTAACTATTAATTTTGGAGTTTGGAAAAACTACATACATATATACATCAAAATACGAAAAAATGTGTATTTTTAAAGTGACAATAATGGTTATTTCTAATAGACAAATTTTATTTTTAGAGGTTTATAAACAAATTAATAATCATATTTAAATTTATATTTTCTCCTTCACCATCTTAGTATTTTAACTCCTCCAACTCCTTCAACAATTTGCTCAAACCATTTAAACTACACAACCCCCAATATTAATCCACAAATCATCCCATTTTGGAGCCTATTTTGATGTATATATGCATGTAGTTTTCCCAAATTCCAAAATTAATAGTTAGTTTTAATATTTAACTATTAATTGTTTGTTTTTAAGAAAAAAATAATATAAATTTTTAAGTTTGGGGGGCATTTTGCACATAAGTGCAAAACTTCAGGGGGTATTTGCAAAACGTCGGGTAAATTGACTAACGTTATGAAATTTCAAAGGGGTAATTGAAGTTTTGTTAATTTCAGGAGGTAATTGATTAAACTTAGAATTTTAAAGGAAAAATTGACTATTTACTCTATATACATCTCATAAATCTATTTAAGGGTGATCGACTTTTCTGTAGCATAATAATGATGTCTTTTAATCCAACCATCATGATTTCCGCTAAAAGAAGTTCCAAGCATGGCAGTTAATCGCGAAACGGTCGTGATAGTGGGTTCGCTGCATATAGCAGAGAGAGAAAAAAATCTCAGCAAAAGAAAAAAGATAGCAAGGTGAGTACATTTACCATTTAGAGGATTTTTAGTCATGGTTTGAAAACCCTCCAAATCCGTTTGCACGAGGTTGTGAGAAGAAGCTTCATAGTCAATAGAAGGAGGGTAATTAGTCTTGTGAATGAAAGGGAAGTTACTACAAATAGGTCTCTAATAAGCGAAGGTGATTTGAAATCTATACCGGCTCTCATATTATAGTTTAGGATTATGCTAACAAGTGTTCTAGAAATAGAGATAATTAGTAAATTATATATAAAAAAAAGTTACTTTTTATTGTTTCAATGTCTTAAATGCACAATTTATAAAATAAATATTTTACTTTAAACTTCTAAACAAATGTCTTAAGGACATTTGTTAACATTTTACTATAGTTTACTGTCGCACGTTATCATGCATACAAGATTGAAGCACCGGTTTGGTTTGGCAGTGAGACAGACAAACGTGTGTTTCTAACCAAATCTGTCGTGGAAATAGGAAGCTAGAATACCAAGCTTCCACGTTAACCGGCTTTCTAGGCACAATTTTGAAAAGATAATGCCTCCCCAGACACATATGAAGTTAACGTAGGAATGAACTTGAAAAATTCAACAATTATTGTGTAGTTTTTTGAAAATTTGAAGACCAAATTATAAATTGAGATACTTCATTTTTTTAACAGCAAAATTTTATTAATAAACTTGGTCCGTGCACAAGACGAACAGAGATTGGTCAACAAGAAACTACAACAGAGGCGCCGTATATAGGCGGAACACCCAAAAGAAACACCAAAAAAGACAACAAAACACACACCACCTAACCACGACCAACCATCAACTCCCAAAATAAACAACCACCAACGCCAACATCACAGCCTAAATCGAAACTCCATTGCAAACAACCACCCGAAAAACCATAAACGCCCATCGCTCGCTACTCATCCAAGGAAAAACATCCCTCCAAACCAAACATCATCTTGTCATCACCCTAGCTTAGCCCAATTGACACCCACCAATGTCTTTTTCCGACGCTTCTTCGGATTCCACCACCTATCTACACCAGATTCACCGAAGAAAACACCATAAATATCCCAAAACAAACTTTAGTAAAGCCTAACTCCTGATTTCGAATCAAAAGCGATCGGCCCACCAGCCTCCAAAACCAAATCAGTATGGTACCTCACAACTCCGAACCACCGGAGGAGCCACCATAACCAGTCAAAAAGGTTGCAAATAGACACTAACTTCCGATCTCGAAGCGAAATCAATCGGCCCACTAGAATCCAGAAAAAAAAAAAAAAAAAAAACCTCAAAGACATTCGACAGATGGGATGGTGGTGAAAACGAAAATCATGTCAAAAATTATAAGACACTTCATTCGATCTCGATTATAAACTAATTTTCTTTCACTTTTTAGATTTATTGAATAAATGTTGTATGTGTAATAGACTACATAAATCATTTATTCAATAAATCTTCTTTAAAAAAACAATCATTTATTTAATAAATTTAAAAATTGAAAAGTTTCTTATAATTAAGACGGGAGGAAGTACATCCTTGTCGGATGAATTTGAAGTACATTCTACCATTTTTAAAAGGGTTAATAATGTTTTTGGTCCCTAGAAATATATCAATTTTTTATTTTAGTCCCTCTAAAATTTTTCTTCGAGATTTAGTCCTTATAAATTTTTGGGTTAAATATGTCAACTTTTCATTTTAGTCTTTTTTAAAAAATTCTTCAACTTTTAGTTCCAAAAAGTTTTCATCTTCACTTTTGATCCCTCATTTAAAGTAAACTCATATGTATAATTCATATTTTTGAATAATATTTTGCAGATTTTTTTTAATATTATAAGAATCTCTCCCAAAAACAGGTTAGAATCTTTTAACAAATAATGAATTAAATATGATTTTTTATATTTTTTTCAGTTAAAAATTGATATTTAATTTATGTTTTGTTAAAAAAATATAAAAAAAAAAAACTGGAGAGATTTTTACAATATTCTACATATTTCTGCACAATTTCATTAAAAAAAATACAAAATTTACTTAAAAATAAGGACCAAAAGTAGTGATTGAAAATTTTATGAGAAATGTTAACTCGTGCCCTCAAAACACAATTTAAGAAACCAAATATATGAACATTTTGTTGGAAATTGTGCGGTCGCGGTTATGGTGCATAAAAAAATCCTTTTGCAGCTTGCATAAATTCATAAATGGTTCCCCTCAACAAAAAAATGAAAAGAGAGTGAGAGTGATGGATCACCTGGCCCCTATTGAATGATAATGAAGGGGCTCAAGGTAAAAATTGTACAGACAGTGTAAATGTACAGTAAAAAACAAGACAGCAAGAAAGTCAACAAACACAAGATACGGTTCTGATCTGATCTGATGTAGGAAGGAAGGGTGCGTGTGCGTGAAACGTGTGTTTGAAGTGAGAGTAGCAGCGTGAAGCCAGTGTCTTATCCATGTCTTCTCCCCGTCAAACACGCCACTATATTTTACCAACACTATCCTATAACTTTACTTCTAGGATCTACTATGCACGTTTAATTGTTTATATCCATTTTCGTACAATCAATGTAAAACTCTTCTATTCACAAGATGATGTTGAAGACATGAAGATGGCAAGAAGGGAAGGGCTCATATATAGTAGGATAAGTAGTAGTATTATATACATAGTTTGTAACATTGAACCCTATTCTTATCACAAAGAAATAGTTGCTCTATAGTCGCAGAGGTAGACGTAATTGATTAAATTACGTTAACAAATATCGTGTGTTTATTGTCTTTCTCTTATTCAAACAAATGAACACACTATAGATAATAAACACACGATATTTGTTAGAGCAGATTATCAATTTTTTGATTATTATTAATGACGGACGGAATTTTCAACTTTTTGATGGTGGTTCAACTAGACACCGATGCAATGAAGTGTTTGGATTGACGTTCAATGATATATTCTTGAGTCTCTATGCAAATTCAACAGGAGTTTAAAGAAACAAAAAATTATAGAATTTAACTAGACGTGCGTTTGTGGAAAAATCCACCGCTGTTTCAAACACACTATAAATTGTCCTGATTTTTATTACTAAAGGACTAAAATATGGTACCTCTCTTCGAATATTGGTGACCACTATCATTTATCTTAAACCCACAATTTCGTTCATTCATGCTAATAAAGGCAATCATTTTCCATTATTATAGGAGCATACTCTTTTTTTTAAAGTATTATAGGAACATACTTAAACACATCACTTTGTCGACCATTATCACCAAACCAATAGGGTAAAAGCATTTCAGCAATATTAATTTGAGACATACATTGCACGTGAGATCCTATTTGAATTTTAATTTTTTCGAAAGAGTTTAACAACAAAACTCACTAATTTTAGAAATGGAAAATAATGATTTCGAACTCACACTAACATGAGTAACATGTTAAATGCCCAACATTTTTTTACCATCTTAGATGTATTTATTCTCATAATAGGAGCTTTAAATGGGCTGTTATGGACTCTAGATATTTTACAATATATATATAGTTTTGCTATAAGACACTTTTTATGAAGGTGTCTTTTAACAAGTTATTCTATGAACATTTGTTAAAAGACACCAACTAATTTTTATGAAGGTGTTTTTAGCAAAGTTATAACTAAAAAGTGGAAATCACACCTTGAGGTGTGAGTTGCTATTAAGAAGAGAAATTATTATTTGATAAAATGATAGTATTATATAATAAAATGAACTAATAACTATTTTAAAACTGTGAAGTCGGTGACCACTTGAATGGCTGAAAGGATAAAAAGAATATGAAGCCATTAGAATAAAATAAATTTAAGCATAATTTCCTATTATTATAAAACCAGTTTCACCTAAACATGAATAACAACTCAATGAAAGTAAGAGGAACCAAAGTTTTTAGGCTGCACAGTTTCATTAGTTTATGAAATCAACTTCCAAATTAATATGTGCCCCTAAATTGTATAAGTATTCAAGAAAAGTCATAGAATAACATAGTCCTAGTTCAACTACATATGAGAAATAGAATTTGACAGAAGAAAGACATGATGTAGTTCAGCTGCATTTCAAAAATGATAATTTGAAAATTGTAGATAATTAAACGATAAGATGGAAGTTTTTTTTTTTTTTTTTTTTAGGTCAAGTAGTCTAGTGTCTAGAAATTAACTTTTGTGATGTGAATAAGTAGGATGTTTAGGGGTCAATTCATGCTTTGACGCACTCCCGCCTAGTGTTTTCGAAAGAGTATTGTGTCATACTTTGAGAATGACACGGTTCAGAGGAACTCTAACTCATTTGAGTGAAAACTCCTTCTTCCAATCCTGTAGAGAGGCCCAGAAGAATAACAAGACAATTGACCAATTGAACCATCTTAAATTAAAGACATCATGCCCTAGATGCGAGGTGAGCAAGAGAGCTGGGCGAATTCTGCAAAGATAGAAGAGTGGACAGTCCCTATATATATTACACAATGTCCATCCCAACTGAATTAACCTATCACACGTAATGAAACACTTTTTTACAAATTATATTTGGTGTACTTTCTTTAACAACTTTTTTCGATCATGTATCAATATCTATACTTTTCTTGCTTTTTACTCTTGATATTGAACAAATATTTGTTTATGATTGATGCATAACCATCATTACGAATTTACGATCACAGACTCTGCTCTCTCCAACACATTAAATCTACTGAGAATGATTTGATTTCATGATTGTCCTCAGTATTCGAACCATGCTGCAATCACATATATTTTGGTAAGGCCAGAACTTGAAAATGGCCTCATATTAAGCATTTAATTGAAGCATGTACAATGTGAGGACTACTACCACTCCTGGTTTAACATGAATGTTTTCAAACATAATAAGAGTCTAAAACTTCAATTGAAACTGTAAAACATTGAAGCAGTGAACAGCATTATTTCATAATCTTTTAACTATTACTTCCTTTAACATTATACATAAAATTATTACTTCCTTTTAACATTATACATAAAATTGATCTGTTTAACAAAACCACTAGACATTGAAACATTGTCAAAATAAAATTCCCAACACAAAAATAATCAATGAAAAAATGATGCACTGCATTGTTTCCACTGCTCCATCCCACAAGACATATCTATCTTATCTAAGGCAGAAAGAAAATAAACTACATTTTTTATCTTTTATCTTTATCTGTTGTAGGAGAGCTACAATCACATTTTTCTTCTTCATTTGCAAGCCAAATACAGTATGAACCATTGACTGGACCTTCTTTTCACAAAAAGATACACAAAAAGGAGGGGAAAGAATATTAGGGTCAGAAGAAGGATGAAATTTGTAAAGAAAAAAAATATGCCACTTCTGGATCGTTTTTTCTATGAGCTCCTGCTAAATATTTTGAAGGGCACTTTGTAGTGTGTGAGTTAATGTAGCCTCCAACTTAATGGTTGGTAAGAAGGCTAAAGAAGACTTCTTCATAGCAACCACGGAAACAGGTTAACCAAGCAAATGTATGTCTTTCAACCATCTTTCTTCATGCATAGTACATGTATAAGCTATTTGCAGCAGCACAAGCAATTGAGTTTTCACTTGGGTGCCATGCTAAGTGTAGTAACTTTGTTGTGAAATCAAAAGAATTTCCATTTGCGTCGACACCGGTGTTCTCAGCTCCTGTTCAAGATTAGCAAAACATTTGAAGTATTGGTTATTATACTCCCTGATTGGATAAACAACTTAATCAACTGTTTATAGCATAAACATTTATCATATAAGTGTTTATGTATAAACAATTTCAATAACAAAAGATAAAATCAAGTCTTGTTTTTACTTTTTTCACACTCTTCCAAACAGTCTCATAAGTGCTTATGCAAGTAGATAAGATCAAATAAACAAATCCTAACAGGTCCTAACAACACATTATGAATACCTAAGAATCTGACAAGGTAGTTAAATAGGGGGGGAAAACTAACCGCGTCTTACAACTCTTGTGATGCTGTTCCCGATTGATCTAGAAGGCCTTGAAGGCGTTGGAACTTGTCGTCTGCGGAAACGAAAAAGTTAATATAAATGCCACGGTGCCTATTAAACCACAATTTGTGTTGGAGTTTGCAATATATAATTACCTCATTGGATTTTTACTGGCTTCCAAAGTTGTAGCCTCAGTACTTCCAGGGGCACAACCAAACACACGGAATAGATTGCTGGCATCAAATGAAACAAGATAGTAAGATGCAGGCTCAAAGATAACAAAATCACAAACGGGTGAAGTTGAACCAGACCTGTAAGACCCGGTTGAAACACGTGATCCATCACCACTGAGACAACATTCAAACTTATCAAAAATTGAATCGTTTTCGTATAAATCACATAGCTGCACATTTACAATCCAAATAGAAAACAGTTAGTATAACTCGTTAAAGCGCAGAAATTCATGACTTGTCACTAATCAAACCAAAGGAACCTAACCCTTGGCCTTAAATGCTCGTGAACACGGTAAGTTGCAACTGGGCCAGAATCCATATTTATGTCCCATAACTGTCAAACAAGGAAAGAAGTAAGATGAGGTGTAACGAGATATTTAGAGCATAACAAGAAGGTAACCAAACATAGCATAAAAATAAATGGCAAAGCATACTTTGCCGGACCAACAACTTAAAGTCCAAGGAACAAATATGTTCAGTTTTAATAAACAGCTTGATTAAGCGCTTAAAATAAATTTAAACTGTTTTGATATAGGCTTTCTTTTTAACAAGACTGTTTTAATATAAGCTATAAGCTGTTTTTGTAAGCTATCATGAAGAGCTTATGAAAATAAGCTAAAACAGATAATGGAAATGTCATAAACTGTTTCTTAAGCTCTCCATAACAGTCTCACACAAGTGCTTATACCGATAGATACAATGAAATAAGGCAATCCAAGCAGGCTTTAGTTGTAAATTAAATATTAAACGAATAGCGAGATGTTTGCTCATTGGACTCAACAACCACCATCACTGAATTCTATCACATACCAAATTTTCAATAAATCCAATGGTACTTGGGATCTCCTTTATCTATTTGTTGAGATGAGATGCCCATGTCACATTGAATTTAATCCAATTCATTAAATTACAAGTATCTCAGCATCCAAAATACTCGGAATGAAATTTTTGAGAATAGAAGCATGGATTTTGGAACAGTAAAGCTTTCAAACCTTCAGAGTCATGTAATCGCGACTAAGTATATATCTTCCATCCTTTGCAAATTTTATATCTGAGATAGAAGCAATAATCTCAGTGAAAAAGGATCTGGACCCAGGGGCCTCCTGTTCCTCAAATCTGCACAGAAGGTTAATTGTCTGTGAGTCTACCAGGCATAAGAAGCTATGAAGCACTGACACAGACATGACACCGACACAGATATAATGTGATAAATGTAATAATTGAAGGTAACCACATTTGGCAGTGTCGTGTCATTGTCGGACACTGGATACGCCTTCAATCTGAAGTGTCGGTGCTACATAGATAAGAAGTTACATAAATGCATGTTACCGCATTGAAAATGTATTTTTTGTACATAGGCATTTGTATGTAGTTAGTAAAGTGACTTGCGTGTGTAAAGCATGCCGCCAGCATTCAGATAAAGGTTTAATAGTTAATACTTATTATAAATCAATTGATACTACTTACTTTACTCTCTAAAAATAGTTGCTCACTTTATAGGAGTCAATCAATCTTTTGCATAGGGAACATAAATAAGAGTAGACATTAGTGAAAACATCAGCAAAGGATGATCTTACAATTTGGCATGAGAATCGCATAAAGCTGACTGCCGCAAGTCAACAAGACGAATTGAGCCCTTTGAGCTGCTATATGCCAATGTATTACAATGTGTAGGGTGAAATTCTGCTGATGTTATAACCTCTGCAATAATAGTATCTACAGTCAACGATTCTACCAATACTAATAAAAACAATCCAAGCCAAAAAAAAATAATACTAGAAATAAGAAAACAAAAAAAAGAGTGCAATTTAAGAATTCTAATCCAAAAGACCATCTAGACTTTTTCTAGCTAGCATCAGAATGATCAGGTTTCTTTGCCGAGTTTTGTCTTGTGAAAAGGGTCTTACAAGTTGTCAATCACTAAAGGCATGCTGCCTTGCCTCAGACATAGAGGTATGCATGCCTAAGACTCCAGAAGTGTTAACTTACCACAAGACTAACACTTCAACCAGCAAGAAGCACCGAACATTCCTGGCACATAAGCTCAACGCCATATGCGCACAATTATAGCGCGTCTCAGCCAACATTATTTAGTGGCAGAATAGAGTCTTCATACTTATGGGTTTTAGATTACATTACTCATCATGAATCTGGTGCAACACTAGGATATATGCCTGATTGTGTAGCAATCAACTCCTAGAAGTAATAATAGTGCAGATCATAAAAAATGCAACCCATGGAAGCTGTAATTGATTCATTCTTCGATTGTTCCTGAAACCCATCAAATCACAAACACTGATTCAATAGGTAATGTTCGAAGCAATATAACTGTCATCGATCCGACCTCAAAACTGATAGGCACCCAATAATCAGAAGGGTGTTTTAAGGAGAGATAATACGGCTCCTTAAAAACTCAGTCAGAAACCTACGGAGAGGAGAGGTGTTCTTGAATTCACCTTGCGTTACAAATTCAGGGAATCCATTGCCCTAGATTTTGATTCTCGTTCTTTCCTTCATACCGGTTGAGTCTATCCAGACCCATCGGATTGCTTGCAAATACCCCTAACCAAAAAATACACTCGATGAACCTTCATTACACACGTTAACGCTATATACTCGTGACTCACCCAGAAAACCCTGATTATGATTTGAATCCTAATCTTACTGCTGCTCAACGTCACAGATGAGACTAGAAAGATTCACAAATGCAAAACAAACATTTATCAGATAACCATGACTCGTATGTTGTCGTTACTTCTTTAACTAGAAAAACTATACTAAGTTACCAACAGAGTTTCATTTTCAGAAGAACATAAAATTATAGTAGTGAAAGCTTACCAGTCAGATCCTCCATATTTGCAGGCTTTACATCGACTATATTAAAACTTTGACTGCTAATTTCTAAGTTCCAAAGATTTATTCGCAAATCATCAGCTGATATGAAAGTTTCTCCATCGCTAGAAGATATTGGGAACATAACATCGTTGTAATATGATCAGCTTTCAGAAAAACGTGCATTACAACAAAAATCAAATGCACAAAAAATCATGCAGAACAGACATAAACTCAAGAAATTAAAGCAGTTAATATTTTTAAATCAACACTACATGGAGAAAATATATGGTATACAATAAGATAGCCAACTCACCTGTTATTTGAAATAGAATTGATGTGATAGTCATGAGCATGTGCATATACTCTACGACAACGAGCCAACAGACTGGTCTCATGGCTAACTACCTACATATTTTATGATACACGTGTAAGCACTAGCTGCACTACAAAGTATCAAACAATTTATTGTCAAGGTTTAAAATGAAGCATAGAACTGTAACTACTTTTCTTTCTTATAAATATCAAGGTACAAATAACCGACATTACAAAGACGGAACAATGAAACAATAAAATGAATGCAACTGATTCTCTATCTGTTTTCTGTTTCAACTTTCTTTATGAAGGCATCTATACAGGACGGCTAAAAATTTATACCAAATATTATTACACTGAAGCTATGTTTCATGTTAATACACCAATTTACTGGATGTGCTTAGCGAAAAATCTTTTTTCAAAAAGAAAATAAAATCTGTCAAATAAACAAATATAGGAACAGGGAATTCAACTGTGAATGCTGAAGGTTGAATACAACTACCGAGGGTAATTTTAGCGAAGGTAGGCCTCCAGGTGGAAATGAGAAATCATTGCTTAGATAGCTATATGATTTATCTGAAGGTCCTCCATTTGCAAGATGTGGCTTAGAGCTACTGGAATTACTTGAACTAGCAATAGATCCATTTCCCGTTGCTTTTGAAGAGTCAATATTCATGTCAGAAATTTTCTTCACCTTCTTTTCTTGAACCTGATCAATTCAGATAAAAAGACAATAAGAATAAATGGTCTAGGAGACAAATCAATCATTTTTTTTCCTTCAAAAAGGCAACAAATCAATCACATTAATTCATATCGAAAACTAGGACTCAGCATGCCAAGGGTGTGCCTTCATTTCATACCTTCCAAAATTTGATTGTTTTGTCGTTTGTAGATAGAAGGAATACAGCCCCGTTAGCTGTTTGGCACCATTTGATTTTGTTAATTTTCTCTTCTATTTCCAAGCTCTTAAGATAGTCAAACTGAAACAAAAATCATGTTATACATGTTAAAATTTCTGAGCAGCGTATAATTTGGGCAGCATTGACTGGTGTATGGGGACGGATAATTACCTCAGGCTCATGACTCTGAAACTCGGTTTTGTAACGGAACTCGGGATGCCTATTAACAGAATAGTCCATCCTCTCCAAATCACTTCTTGATCCATGCTGCTATATTATACAGTAAATACATAGATATTATCAATACCAAGGTTGTTACAAGGAATCATTCAAAACTAAGTTGATATGTTTGCTTTGAAATAAAAATTGGGAGAAGCAACAATCAGACTTACATCTTTTGAATCTGTCCGCTCAAAGAGAACTACTCGGCCACCACGATCACCGGTCGCAAGATGATCACCAGACTTGTCGAATTCAATAGCAGATATTATGTCCACTGTAGACAGAAAATTGGGTAAATAATTAGGAAACTAACACATCAACCTGCAACAAAAGCTAATCCAGATCGGTCAATCGCTCTGTACTGGAAGAATCTATCATTCTGTTAATGGTGTCTATAGGCCGAACATAAATTTTCAACAAGAATTAATTAGATTCACAAAATTCATATCCTCTCTACTTCCTTAAACAACTCAATCAAGTGGTTATAACAACTTATCATCTAAGTGCTTATGCAGAAGTTATTTTTATAATAGAAGGTAAAATCAAATCAAATTGTTCCAATAGAAGCTATAAGTTATTTTCATAAAATATCCGAAGAGCTTATCGAAATAAGATGAAAACAGCTCATGGACATGTCATAACTCATAAGTTGTTTACATAAACTCTCACAAACAGTCTCACTGGAGCTTATGCCGGTGAGTAAATAAGTTCAAACAAGTTCATCCAAATAGGCCCTAGATCTTACACTTAGTTACAGCTTAACATGAGTACTACGTTTTGCCGCGAGCTAAACCGTCTTCACAAAGCAGTGTTTATGTGAAAAAAGAAACAATTGTCTTTCACCAAGTCTAAATCTCTACCACCATAATCTACCAACGGTACCTTGTCAAAAGTGACCAAAACTAAACAATCTTAGAATCAAATCATCCAGATTCAATATCTTTAATAGAAGATATCATTGCTCCCTCGCAAAAAAATATTATTAAATGAATATGTTTCACATTCCAATTACACTCTGCTACTAACCATCAAGACAATTGTATACTCTCTTAAAGTCCTTGTTTTATTTTAATATTTGGTTATGGCTGATAAATTGAAGTTATACGATGCTTGGCGCCTTGCGGTCTATTTTCTTCAATAATCATTAGACCTATAAATTAGAATGAAGCACAACCTTCATAACATATGTCGTCAATCATGCCGCTTTAGCAGTTTTGAGGTCCGGTGCTCCACGCCGCTATCCGAGATTAACAACATAGATCAAAACCAGGCATGCCGTATTCGGCTGGGGGGAAATGCTTTAAGAGCATACAGGCTCAAAGTTAAGACACTGAATTGTTTAAATTATCAAAAACTAATTTCACCGGAAACAACTAGAAAATAATAGAGAAATAGTGCAACCATCAAGATGAAGGACTACACTAAATCCCAAATTCCAACCGCTACATTAGTATCACAGTAACACTGAGTATCTAACTATTATAGGAAAAGCCCTTCCTTCAAATTTATTTAGTGCATGTTTTCATCGGCTTGGTGGTGAATTTGATGAAATCACGGAGTTGCACTGTGATTTTGGCAAATGCGATTTTGACAAAAGCTACACTCCGATGCTTCAAACAAAACGACAAACATGCACTTATGAACTATGTATATTTCTTCCCCCTTTGGCACAAACTCATTTGCTCCATATCCATTCTCAGTCCCACTCATCGAACTACACGCCATTAAGATCTAACCCACAATCACTCGAACTCAAGTCGAAAACTTAACAAATCAATTCACCACAACAAGAACTGCTTGGAAAAGCTATGTTTCATGTTAATACACCAATTTATTGGTTTTGCTTAGCGAAAAAAATTTCAAAATAAAAATAAAAATCTGCCAGATAAACAATTATTGGAAAAAGGAATTCGACTGTGAATGCTTAAGATTGAATACAGCTACCGAGGGTAATTTTAGCGAAGGTAAAATTCCAAGGATGACGGATTACACTGAATCACAAATTCCAGTAACGACACCGAGTATCTAACATTATACGAAAAGTATTTCCTTCAAACTTATTTAGTGCATGTTTTGATTGACTTGGCGGTTAGTTTGATTTAATCACAGCATGCCAGTGTGATATCGACAAAAGCTACACTCCGATGCTTCCAACAAAACGACAAACATGCACTTATGAACACATATATAGTTCATCCTCCTATGGCAAAAACTCAATTGCTCCCTATCCATTCTCAATCCCACTCATCGAACTACACACCATTAAGATCTAACCCCCGAACTCTCAAACTCACGTCGTAAACTTAACAAATCAATTCACCACAACAGGAACTGCTAGGAATATAAGTACAACTAAATACACAAAAATCAATGCCAAATCCAAATCCAAATCCAAAACTATAAACACTTCAATAGCAACTCAGTTTCAATTTCACACTCATATCAATCCAACCAAGTAAAACTTAACAATGCAAAAAAAAAAAAAAACATTATTTTATACAAACACGATCCAAAACGGATCCAGACCAAAAGAAACCAAACCCTAATCCAAACACAATAAAGTGGATCCAACAACATAGTACCCATCAAAAAAGCACACTACAACATGTGAAACAAACAATTACCTTCCTGAACTTCCTCTCCAGCCGCACGTTCACCAAAAACCTGCGAGAATTTCCACTCCAACGGTTGCACTGGTTCCTCCGGAGCTACAACAACCTCATCGCCACCGCTCATTTTTCAATCAACGGACCACACAAAAAATCCTCAAAATCTCTCTATCTATCAACACATCGAAGATTTCCTTTCTGGGTTTTCACAAGATCATAATTTCAAACAAACCCATCAAAAAAAGATACAATTTTTTCTTCTCATACCCTTGTTTCGAATTCGATTTCCACTTCAACCATTGCAATTTTCAACACCCCGCAAAAAAAAAAAAAAAACACAATTTTTTTTCTTCTCTCTCTTGTAATCTTCTCTCTCTAAAAGGAGAAAAATGGGAAATTTTTTGTTTGTGATAAAAATGACGAAACAAACGGTTCTTTGGATTTGGAGATGCTAAAAAACACACAACACAACACACACTCTCTCCTCTGTCTACTTCTTCTCTCTCTCTCTCAATAATAGGTTCCTGTTTGTTCTTTTCTTACGTAAATAAAAAACAAATTAATTATTTATAATTTCCTTGTATTGTGATAAACTCACATGTCTGTCACATGAGGTTGTTTTTATCCGATGTTGATACGACACTGATCGAACATAAGATAGATTAGTTAGATGTAATTGTATTTGTTGACATTGTGTCGTTGTTTGACATTGACACGTATTATATATTAGACATGTCTTTTATCAAAAAATGTCAGTGTTACTTCATTGCGTTTACGGTGAAGGTGTCATTTTGTTAATTGTCTGTGAGGGAATAAGGGTGAGGTTAGAGAATAATATTTAGACCGATAGAAATTTTCATTAGTTAACCAATTAAATAAAGTACTTGTGATAGGAACAGAAAATGTTGAAAGGAAAAGTTAAGGTGAGATTTATGGGGAATGACATATTTGTCCTTGCCTTTTCATCTCTTTGATATTCTTTCACCATTACTCCTGAGATCTTATCACTATCACGTAAAAGTGGGCCATAGTGGAGGTGATCAGATGATTTTGGATTGTATAAGGGATTTTCTAAGGTTGAATATTACAGAGACAGTCTTGTTAACGGATGTTTTAAGAGATTTGTTAACTAATCTAAAAGAGATAGTTTTATGATGAAAAAATAAAATTTAGAAGTTGGGTTCACAATTTTTAATAAAATATCAGTCTTCTGTTTTGAAGTAATTATTGTTTTTGCAAAAGAAAATTATTTTACACTAAGTGTTGTTTTATTTTATTTTTTCATTTCAACATTAGTTGATTTATTCCAACTTTACTCCTAATTAATATTGTATACACTATTTTCTAGTCATTATAGGTGATAGATGAGTAGTTCACTTGGTTGAACTAAATTATTAAAAGAGTTAAGAAGTAAAAGTTCATGGTTCAATTTTTGAAAAGGAAAAAAAAAAAAAACTAACATGACAATTAAAAAAGGTAATTGAGGCATTTTTGTAAAATTGATATATTTATTCATTCATTTTTTTTATTAATCCATGTGAAACATATTTAAACAATATTTATTTTGGGACAAAATGATAATCAGAGTCTTAAACTGGAACAATTAGTTATGATGTTTGATTCTCAATCGACTTTTTGACAAATAGACAAATTCTTGATGATGTCTTAATTGCCAGCGAGGTTGTGGATGAAGCTAAGAAAAATAAGAGAAAATTAATTAGGTCAGAGATGATTTTGAGAAAGCTTACGATTCGATGGATTTGTCTTATCTTGACTCTATTTTGAAAATATGATTTTTTCTTTAAAATGGAGGTCTCGAATGTCAGAGTGTTTGAGGACAGCATCAGTCTCAATTCTTGTTAATGATTGTCTAATTGATGAATTTATTATGGGTTGTGGGTTAAGGTAGGGAGATCCTTTGTCACTTTTTTTTTTTAATTGCAGCCGAAGGGTTTCACTCGTTATTTTTCGATGTTGTAAGATTGAAGAAAATTTGTAGTTTTCAAGTGGACGATGATGATGCATTCAAAGTAACTCATATCCGGTGTGCATATGATACTTTGATCATTGGCCTAAAAAGTTGGTGTAATATTTGACACTCGTTATTTTTGGGTTGAAGATGAACTTTCTAAAAGTTTACTAGTTGGTATTAGCTTTGATAGCTTTTGGTTGAATGAGGTTGCTTTAATGTTGAATTGTAAGGTGAGTACTGTAACGCTCATATTTCTATTAAAGCAATTAAACATGCGAATAATACATTTATTCAAGAAATAGAGATTACGTCTTATTCAAAATTCAAAAACCGATAGACATGTATGTAAACCTCAACAGTTACAGCGGAATATAAATCAGAGTGATCAAATATATACATGTCATGAGCAAATAAATCATATCCCAAAGATAAATCTCAAAACCCAAACATACGGGTAGTCATCAACAAAATAATAATCCAAACGAAAATATAAACAACATAATCTAGACCGACACGACAAGCCTAGATCAGAGCCGACACGACACCGATATCGGAGGAAGCTCCCGATATCCCAAGCAAAGACTCACCAAGACTACTCCTGCACAACGTCTACTCACCCATACAGGCAAGTAGGCGGTTAAAACCACTGGGGGTAAGCATTACATTATCATAATCCAGATAATAATCAAATTCAATAATATCATGTACTTGAATAATAATCGTCATGCATAAATACTTATATCACAACTTGCTAGTTCATATCCACATATATCAATCACATGAATAATTATCCAATCATAAATATTCATTCACAACATCAGTCATAGACAATCATTAGCAACAGTCATTCATCTCAATTCATCACCAATCACATAATTCACATATGACTCATGCTATGATATGCACTTATGGACACATAAATGCATGCGGTACCAAATCTCAACAAGGTCGTCACCTCCGATGGACAAGTCAACATCGCATGTAAGGCTCACCTCTGCCTTACAATAATCTCGAAGTAAAAGAGTCATCCCTTTTACAGCAACAACGACTATGATGCATGGACATGTGTAAGGACTCGATAATGCGACAACAATCACCATTTCAAACTCAATATATAGGACAACACCCAATTATATTGATTATCTCCACAACATTGCATTATCAAGAAAACATGCCCATACACAATTAAATCATAGTATTCACCATCACACTTCAACATAATTATCAATAATTAACAATGTCAAGCAACATCAACTATATCATATAGTTTCACCATTTCAAGCATTCTCATATTCCAAGTAATAGGGAAAAACAACATCTCATGATAGATATCATATTCAACATATAATCATTCAACATCAACTATCACATATAGTCATACAAGAATAATCTCAATAACTCACAAAACAATTGGCTGAAGAAACATTTCCGACGAAAAAATCCAAATCATGTGGCAAACGGCCAACATTGATAATTTCAAAGCTAGGCAACTTATTCAAGTTTGAAATCCTACAATTCAATCTTAATCAATCATATAAGTATGAGCTTAGGCCACTTACGAACTATCGATCATTAGTTCAAAGGTTAGCCTAAGTTCGTATGAGAAAATCTCAAGTTTAAACATTCCACATTCCCACCCGAAAATCAATTTTGACATGATTAAGACATTGTACGAACCTTACAAGCATTGCCTAAGCCCATAAGAACTGTAGACTAAGCTTGCAACTCCTTTTGTTCACCAAGACCAAGTTCCAACAATTTCCGAAAAATCGAAACGACACAAACTCAAGTTTCAAACCATTTAGAAAATTAAAGTTTCGACAAAGCCAAATGTGTTCCAGTAGAAAAGTAGGTGAAAACAGCAAAAGAACACTTCAAAACGATCGCCTAGGACCCCTGCACGACCACCCCCAAGCACCCGGACACAGAACAACGTTCCCGTTGTCCTGTCATGGGCGCCTGGCGCTAGAGGTGCAGCGCCCAAGCGCTGACTCCCTGTAAGTGGGCGCCCAGCGCTCCACTACAGGCGCAGCGCTCCGTAAACGCGCGTTTTCGCGTGTCTCGGCCGTGGGTTTTCGCCAATTTCGATCAAAAATCGAACGTTTAAAATCCTCAATCATCAAAAGTGATCCGAGGCATAACCCGAGGCTCTAACACATCGGACTCGCTCGTTTCGGGGCATTTGTACAAGTTATGAAATTGTTTAAAATAATTTTTCTCAAAACAATAAGTTCTCAAACAACCACAATTCATCTCTTCAAATTCAACACAATTCTCAACAACATCTCAACATAAATCATACCCAAGTCATGAAATGAGATCAACATCATCAATCAACTACAATCATAACATATAATCATACCCTCCATCATAATTCAACAACAACATGTCAAATTCATCCATTTTGCACAATTTTCATAACTTTTCATTTTCACATATTCAAACATGTAATTTAACCAACAATCATACAATTATTATCAATTCATGCATACAAACATATCATCAAAGTTGGAGCACGAATTTAGCAACAATTATCCATTCATTCATTTCAACCCATTTCATCCAAATCATGAAAAATTGCAAAGAATGAACATGATTATGATAAAGACTAACCCCCTTACCTTAGATGAAGATTAGACCAAACCTAGGCTTCAATTTAGCTCCTAAGCTTTCCCAATTGGATTCTTCAAGTTCTTCTCTCCAAACCCTTATCTTCTCTTCCCACTTTCTCTCTCTAGAAATGTTTTGTGAAATGAAAATGATTTGGTTCTTCTAACACTACCCTAGTGTTATCTCTACTAATGGGCTTAACTTAGTTTCTAGTGGGCTTAACCCGTTTCTATTCAAACCAAAAATATTACTACACTCCAAACGATATTTTAATTAATAACGGTAAAATGTCACTAACGGTAAAATCTCGACTTTCTCTAGTAACTTAATGAAATAACCATTCTCACTAATTACTAAAGCAATTCCCACTAAAAATTATAATTTTACCCATCCTCACAAAATTACCAAAATACCCTTCTAATACGAAAACCCATGAAAATGCACCCGATGACAATTAAATACACACAAGCACAAATAATCACACACAAACACATAATTAAAATAATTAAAATAAACCTAGCTAAAAATCGGGCTGTTACAAGTACGACTCCTTTTAAATACTTGGGGTTGCACTTTGTAATAATCCCCACTCTATAGGAGGTCGTCTTATTCTCTTAATTTCGTCTTAACTTCGTTTCGGTGCACGTTTTTCAAAGCTCTATCAGATATTGTCTTTAAAATTGAGTCTTTGTTTAAATATTTTTTAAGGGGAGTAGGAGGAGTGAGGAGAATTCTGAATAGAATGAGTTCATCAGGACAAAATGTTTACCGAAAGAAAAAGGTTGTTAGGGGGAGAGAAATTTAAGAGTTTTAATTTAGCTCTCTTGGAAAAGTGGTGTTGGAGATTGATGAGAGAAAAAGAAAGGCTTTAGCATAACGTGTTGGTGAATAAATATGAGCTTTTAGATGGGTTTGTGACGAGGGAAGGAAGTAAAGTCTCGTTGTGATGGAGAGATATTTGTAGTTTTGAGAGGGATGATGTAACACCCCGTTACCCAAAAGTAATTAAATAATAATTAAACACACAGCATCAGAGTAAAACCCAACGGGCATGTCACAATACATTATCAAAATTTCTTAAATAGAATATAAAAACTATTTAATAAACATCCTTCAAAAACATCATTATTTTGCAGCGGAATATTTGCATCAAAAGCAACAACAATAACAGTTTAATTCTCCATAAAAATATCTTGGCATAAAGCCTTAACAACATAAATCCAACCAACACAGGGCTACATCAACAAGTCTCAAAATATGATACATAAGGAATGAAAATCAAATAAAGTAAACCCATCCCGAATGCATCAGAGCCCTAGACACGACACTTGAGCCACCACCGACTACTCAGGATCACCTGCAAGTTACCCATAGGAAGGGCAACATTTTCAAGCAGAAGGGGTGAGATTCACAACAATACAATATAGATATTAAAATTCATCAATTGAATCTAACACCCTAAATATAATCAGCTCATCATCACCAAATCAATTCATAATAAATTTATAAATGTATACTCATCAAACAACATCATCATCATCAAATGGCAGTAACCAACAAAACCGACTCATGCAAATGACATGACAACACCGACTCATGCAACTGACATGACAACACTGCTAAGACAACACCTTAGACTTCTCAATAAATGCAAATATGCATGTGGTACCATAATCAGAATTCAATACCTATACTAGTGAAGTAAAACTCACCCTTACCTTAATTCAATTGAAAGAAATGCACAACAATTTGGTTCCTTGGCTCTACTTGCTCTTCTCTCCCTTTTCTCCCAACTTGACAGTTTTTCCACGTAAAAATGTTTTTGACTCTTTTCTTTCTTTCTTAACTTCCTTCTTAACTTCCCTTTATTTCATTTAACTCCCCTTAATTCTATTAAATATTAATTAACTCCCCACACCCCAAAAATAATACTAATTTCTCACTTAATCTAATTATTATAAAATAAACTATATAATAAAATACAACACACCACATACATCATCGATATTATTTAAAATCATATAAAAGACTCTAAATAAATCAAAATAATTAAATTAACGACTAGGGCGTTACAGATGATGAAGGGAGTGGATGAAGTGGTTTTGTTATAATATGTCAAAGAAACTAGGGAATGGCTGCAACACTTTGTTTTGGTATGAGTCGTGGTTGGTTGGAGAGGTGTCAAAGAATCACTTTAGTAGATTGCTTAACTTTCATTAGATAAAAATATTTTTGTGAAGGATATATGATGATTTCGAGTTGTTTGAAGGAAGGGGCTGGAGTTGGAGAAAATGTTTGTTTGTCTGGGAGAAAGAGTTACTCAAGAGGTGTAGGGCTCCGATAACTATTTTTCTTTGCAGGAAGACGTGGAGGGTGGTTGGTACTAGTCTATACACTTGTGCAATATGGATGAAGAAAATTGATTATAAACATACACATAGTTTTATTATACATATAATTTGTTATATACCTGATACAAAATACAATTAACTAGATCGTCGACCCGTGCACCGCACGGGTCTTATGAGCCATAATAATTTGAT
Source organism: Medicago truncatula (assembly GCF_003473485.1). Lineage (NCBI taxonomy): Eukaryota > Viridiplantae > Streptophyta > Magnoliopsida > Fabales > Fabaceae > Medicago > Medicago truncatula. Next base: position 5,219,514 of record NC_053049.1, read on the forward strand.
ATATAATAAGAAGAATATTTGGATTGAAATTTAAACTTGATAATACATAAACAAAATATATATGAGTGTATATGGAAATATAATGTAATAGGAAGTTGAGATTACAACATATATATAAATTGTTTTTAAAGACAAATTGGCATAAGTTATTTGGTATCAAACATTTCGAAATACTTCATTAAACACAACATTGGACGTCACATCAATATCTTCACTATCTTATCAGTTATCAATATCTTCACCATCTTATCAGTTATCAATATCTTTGATCCTTTTCTGGATGCAACTCTTGATACAGTAACATATAGTTGTCCATGTGAAAACACGGATGTCGGGAGGTACAATCCAACGTGACGCAAATATAAACAGTCACTAATTTTTTTCCTTTTTCTTAATTGTATGGCAATTGAAAAGGCTATAATTTGGTGATTCAGTCACTTGAGCCAAATTGAAATAACACAATCCATAAAAAATTTCCAAACAACGTCCACATGAATAATTTCCCAAGATCCAAATATTTTCATTTTTTCGTTTTATATGGTCAGATCCAAACAGTCACCAATCATTTCATTTTTCTTATATGTATGGTAACTGAAAGTGGCTATAAGTTAGTAAATCAGATCCCTTGAAACAAAATGAAGTAAGACAAAGTATATACCAATTTGATAAATAACATCTACACAAATAATTTAACAAAGCTACTTTATTTCACAAACCATGGAAGTGAGTTGATTCTCAAATCTTTCACAATTTATGCACGACAGCATATATTTTAGAAAAAAAAATACAAAGAGAACACTACATAATTTATTGGCACAATTTCCTTGTCAAGATACAAGAGTTAACATGAAAAGATGTACAATCAATGGAAGATTTTCAAAAAAAATTTATTAATCACCTGCATGACACAAATATATGTGAAACATTTACAATGATCATAAAATTTTTATTAATCCGCTTAAGAAACACCGATATACGGGACATTTACAAATTGGGATTTACTTGCTAAAAATATACAAAAGCTTTGTATTTTACAGTATATGTATAAATAATTTTCACTTAAGCTGAGCAAAACTAAAATTATATTTGCTTGGCTTTTGCTGTTTAATGTGGCAAGATTATTTGTGTGCTTTGCTGCTATACTTCCGCGTCCAAATTGATATCTCAGTTAACAGTAAAGGGAATATGAAAATGGTCCTTGAAGGAAGCTTAAATAAAAATCGAATATATATAATTGGTGAAACACTTGCATATATTAAATTTGCCAGAATTTAAGTACAACATTTGACATAATTGAGAAAACACATACAGAAGCATATAATGCTTCATTGACTACTGAAACATGAAATTAAAAGTCTTGAAAATTAAAAAGCAACCTAAAAATTAACTAACACCAAACGAAAAAAGCAAGAACCAAGATGATATGAACAAGGGAAATGATATACATGTATATATAGGAAACAAAGTGGGTGGGATAATCGGTGTTAATGTATGGGAAAACTAAATGATACGCTGAGTGGAGAGCTTTGTGTTTTCTATGTGGGATAGTAAGGGATGGAAATTAATGCAATTCATTGTATCAATATGGCACGTTAAAAAGTGGAGGAAAAAAAGGCTAAATTTTCTCTGATTCCCACCATCATATTTCAAAATTCAATTATTGGTATTCTTTTTGAAATTCAAATATGGGATTTAGAGGGAATTTTTTAGGGCTACAATAACAACAATTAATGCAATAGATTTAGAGGGAAATTTTTAGGGTTAAGTGTTTGCAAACCTAATAACATTAAGGAGTAAGGGTTATTAATAAAATAACATCTTGACCGAGAAATTGTGTATTAATTTAGTGCTTTCAAATCCTTTAAATTTTTTATGAGATAATTGTTCGCTTGAAGATATACATCTTGACCCCCATTTAACCACAAAGTCTTCACACATTTAACAGTCGCAAATAAAAATTTGACTCGATTGATATGTATTATCTACTTATCCCAATTTTTTAGGAGATAATTGTTCGCTTAAAAATATATCTTCTCGCCCAGTATCTTTATACAGTTCAGACCTATATAATAGCGTAACATCTAATATCATAGCATTACAATCCCAATATATATCAATCAAGTCCAATCTTAAACAAATCAGTGAAATAATATTTGCAAAGTACTTCGAGAGGTCGATTCCATTGGCTCCAATGATAATCTTGGTCATTTAATAAAACTACTTTTATATTGTATTCCTACAAAGAGATAGACATAATATATATACACAATCAATCGTAAGACTACACTATGCATGTAAATTTTTCATCTTTCTAGCAACTACAAAAATGACAGGAAAATGTATAAAAAAAACACCAATCATGTTGCCCAAACTTATTGCCAATTACTTTTTGTCTAATCACATGTAGCACTATACTACTTTATATTCTCTCATACAGAATTTGCTTTAAATCGTCTGTATATATTTTGCAGTTGATTTATTGCAGAATGAAGATCAACTTGTAACGTTTAATGTAAAACTAAAAAAAAACATCAAAACTATGAAACAGTCAAAAGAAAATGGTAAATACATAAATAAACATGCATGCATGCATGGAAAGCTGGAAACCTCTCGTTTAAATTAAACATCTAATTCTTTTGTATCTTTTTGTTCTTCAACAATTTAAACTTCAAATTAAGAAGATATCAGCAATTGCTGAACCAGACAAAAGTTTTAGAAACAAAATAAACTTTATAAAGTAAATGGAAATATGTTAAATTAGCTACAATGAGTCTAAAATTTGGCAAGTTTCAGTTCAATGCGTATACGACTGGATCCTAATTTCAAATTAAGCAAACATGATAATAACTTATAATTAAAGGAATTTTATCCTAATTTTTTTTCTTCTAGTTTTCTATATCTTATGTCCTTCAACAATTTATGGATAGTTCAATGCCCACATTTAGATGCACAATCACTATTTCGGGAAAAAATAACAAACCCAAAATGTTATGTGGGGGTGAACTCATCTTGAATCGGAAAGGTTAAAATTAAGAGTGAAAAAATAAAGGTGTAAAAAGTTAAATCAAACAAAGGATAAAATTGATATTTTTAATGGTTTATAGGGGGGTGCTGGTACAAATGTAAGGATGCATGGCAAATTTTCATGAAACAAATATCCTTTATTGATAGAAAATCAAATTTTGGACCTGCCTCATGTTTTTTTTTTTTTTTTAATTGTTGAATATGGACCAAAGAAACTACTAAATGAAAAGCTAGAATAAACTTGCTATTAACATTTCACATGTTTGCAAATACACCTTCCGAGGAGCTATTTTTTCCTTTTAAAAAATGTTTTTCTCATAATGTTATTTTTGATACTATCATTAAGGAATACTGGGCCCAAATTAAAATTTTTTATACTACTTCCGTCCCTAAATATAGGAGTCTTTTACAAAAATTACGGAGATTAAGAAAGTTGGTTGTAGTATTAAATTTGTATATAAATTACTATTGTTTTTAGAATTTTATCCTTAAGAGAGAGAGTTCATTTATGTTTTCAACAAAATATTTATTGTTGATTGAAGAAAAATATGCAAAATAAATAAGGGTATGTTGGTAAAAAAATAATTAATGTACTTGGAAATACCAAAAGAGTCTTATAAAAAGGGACAATTTTTTATCAAAAGAGTCTTATAATTAGGGACGGAGGTACTTTATTATTCAACCATACTAAAAGAGAAACTCACTTGGTGATAGGTGATGAATATCATTCATCACCAAAAATAAATTACTCCATCTGCTCCTATCTAAAAACTAAAGAACATACTCAAATTTTTCATTGATTCGTTATAAGGTCATACAATGTCTATGTAGGTAAATATACACCCATAATAAGATAAGTGCACACCAACAAACTCAATATTACTTCCTACATTAGACCCTTCTAGAATAAGGTGAGTCGTCTTTGCTTCTAGAACTAGGCAAGTCACCACATGAGTGTTCCTCCTTATTTTAAGTACCGTATCACTTTGGTTGACTTAGTCGTGTTGACTTGAAATTTTGAAACGTGCTCCTCTTAAAGTTTTAGGTTTGCTTTCTTTATGTCAATTTCGCTTGACCAGTTCATACAAAACTTTGATCTTACTTCAAATAGAACCTCACAAATAAACGATAAGATTATCCATTCAAATTAGTTGGTCATTGGACTAAATACAAGTTTTTAAAAAAAAGAAGTTTAAGAGACGAGAATATATTAGTCGATTATCGTAGGTGTGCTCTTCTTAAAGTTTTAGGTTCATTTTTTTTATGTCAATTTTAGTTGACTAGTTCATACAAAACTTTGATCATACTTTAAATAGAACCTCACAAATAGACGATAAGATTGTCCATTCAAATTAGTTGGTCATTGAACTTAATACAAGTATAAAAAAAATAATATAAGAGACGAGAATATATTAGTCTATTATCGTACTACATGTGTATGTTATTCAAAACAATAAAGGGGTGTGAATAGAAGAAACCTCCACATTGTCCCGTGAGCATAGCTCAGTTAGTAGGATATTATCATATGCAGGGGCCAGGGTTCGAACCGCGGACATCCAATTTATTCACCTTATAAGGTGAATTCTAGCCATTAGGCTATCTGACAAAAAAAACAAAAAAAAAGAAACCTCCACATTTTTTTTTATCATTTTGCAAATGACTGATAGTTCTTTTTGTGTTTTTGATACATGAAGTCTAGAAAACACGAAAACAAAATATACGTCATTCCGCATTGAGATATAATGTGTCAAATATTAGGTGATGGGTGATTTAGTAAATGTTTATAAAGAGGTATAATCTAATGCAAATTATCCTTCAAAAAAATTTAATGCAAATTATAATAAATCAACCGAACACATGTAAAGGTGAAAACTAAAATAACCAAACACGAAAACAATTTACATTTTTTAATTTGATTATTAGTTAGTGAAAACTATTTTTTTTTAATGACAAATCCTACTTTTATTTTGTTTGTGGGAAGATTTGCATCCACGACACCGTTATCACTCAACTTTTGAGAGATTTATTTTATTCACTTACACTTAAGAATACTCGTTTGAGAGATTTGAAAATAATCATCAACTTATATTTTCACTTTTTTTTTTTTTTGAAAGAAACTTATATTTTCACTTATATTTTGAACTATATATGTTGTGAATAAATTGTAACTAGATGTCCCCTAAAATATAAAAATATAAATAGATGTGATTTTTTTATATTGGATTAATTGCGTATATCCCTATTTATCAATTTAGTTTGGTAAATACATTACAATAAGCAAAATCTACGGTTTGAATCTCGAACTTTCTATTCTTCATCTTAAATGGTGAATTCTTAATCATTAGACTATTTAAAAAAAAAAACAAAAAATTCAATTATCTCGATCCATATAAATTGAATTGGATTAAATGATCATTTCACTTTTAACAAAAAAAAGATCGTTTCACTCAAATAAAATATAGTCTATAAATTGAATTGGAGTATTTTTTTGTCAAATAGTCGAGTGGTTAGAACTACACAATTTAATTAGTTATGGAGAAGTAGGATGTTTGGGGTTTGAACCCTGATCCCTACATATAATGTACAATATCCCTACTAACTGAATTAAGCTCACGATGATTGAATTAGAGTACTCTACTTGTCACCTTTTATTTTTATTTTTTAGAAGCACCTATTCTTTATAAGCATGGTACGTATATAATCAAACTACGGGTAGTTCCTTTTTTTGTTCATATTTTTTATGATTAGGATTGATTCATGGCTTGAATAAGAACCCTAGGAGACACGTATAAATTTCCAAAGAAGTGGAAGAAAAAGTGGAAGAGACGTGCATGGTTCTTAGTTTGATTCAACAACCACAATATTAATCAAAAGTGAAAAGTGAGCAATAATAGTTGATGCTCTCGTGAACTTACATATTGTCATGTTAGGCGCCATGTGTAATTCCCAATGCTTGTAACAACCGATTATGATTAATTTGCATGTTGCATGATGAAATAATAATGCCAAAACATATGTATATTATAATGTATAGTGTATGTATTGGACACCACGTGTATTCATAGCCAACTAAAAAAAAGGACATTTTGCATTGCGTTTAATCCAAAACTCCTAACAATTTTTTTGGTGTTTATTAAATTTGGCAAATGACGACTAGATAGTAGATATATTGGACTCATCGTCATGTCCCAAAACGGTAGACTAAAAGGCTAAGATGATTTGTTGTATTTGATTAATCAAATCTTAAAAGAGTTTTTATCCGACTGTATTTTTAGAAAAAATATTTCAACAATTATTTGATTTGCATTCAAACATTTATTATAGATATGTTTGTTACGTATTATAAAAAAGGTGAATTTGTATCTAATAGTTTAGAGACTTTGTAAAAGTATAATTTATATTGTGTTTGTTCCCTTAATGAAAATTAGTTACTAATTTTTTTAGGATCCTCAAAACAGCTTATATAATTTTAAATAATTTTTTGATTTTTTCCGCCCAATTTTCACCATTTAAAAAAAAAAAACTTTAACAAATAAAGACAAACTTCTAAAAAAAATTCTCATAAAAACACTGTAGCAAAGCTGTGTTAAGAGAACCCAGCTTGATTGATTCTAAAAAAATATATTGATGCTAATTATTGGTGTTTAGTAAAGACAAATTTTATTTTGCTGGCTTGTGTGCAGAATGCAGATTCATTCATCCATGTGATAGTTCACCGTGTCCATATTGAAAATGTGGTATTGCAGTATTTTCAGAGACAATATTTGTCTCCCACATTAACTAGAAAGAGATAATTTGATCTCTAAAACTCATTTAGATCTCTAAATTACTCCTTTCTTTTCCCATTAACCTTTTCCATTTCTGTTGTGGCACCTAGTTTGATCTCCTTAGACACATTTTGAACATTAAATTTGGACACATCTTTCAGCACAAATTCAAATCTTAATTCGTAGTTGTGAGAGTCAAACTCATTTTGTAAGCTCCTTTTATTTTATTTTATTTTATTATATTGATTTGAGATTTATATAATGTTGTCACTTCTTTGTTTGATAATTTTTGAGAGAAAAAAACTGTAAAAATAGTGTGTTTGGTTTGGCTGAAACAAACTAAAGTGATGTAGAGCATGTTAGTTTGATCCATTTCAATCATGTTCACATTTTAAAATATTAAGAAACTTATCTGCGAAAATATGAAAAAAATAACTTTTTTAAAAGAAATTAAGGAAAAGAGAAATTATAATTAATTAAAGTGAAAAATATTAGTTTGATGAGAAACTATTTCTTTGATTCAATGATGCAAATAAAAACCAGAAGAAAATTATTAAATATTGGTTTATATATAAAATTAATTAGACTAATCTCATTAGATCAATGATCTCAAAAAACTGTTTTACAAATGAGTAATATGTCGTTATTTTCATATGTTTTTTCAAAACTCCATGATTAATCCGAAAGATCTTGTTAACGTTGTTCCATGTGTTTTAGCTCACAAAAATTGACATTAATAGAATTCGAACATGAGAGAAATACACTCTAAAATTCAAACGTTCATCACTAAACCACAAGACTTACAAATGTATTCAAACTCAAGCTCTTATAAAACCGAGCTAAGATTCTATCAATGAATTCCTTACTCCTTACATTAACAACAATAGTGGATTCACATCTTGCAGCGTATAAATCATTATCAACTGCACAAACTTCCTCTCTATATCTATTAAACTCGTAGAATTAACATATTAATTAGTTTTTACAAAATTAAGTATAAGATTTTATTTTTTTTGTCAAGCAATCTAACGGTTAGAGAAATTCAACCCCTACATATATTATATATTATGTATTATTTCTTGTCCCTGTGAGCTGAATTCACAGGGACAAGAACACGATTTTATACCGAGAATATTCATTCTTGTAGGGTGCATCTATTCCATTCCATTGAAGTGGTGCCGAATGGAATTAGTGCATTGCACAGTCACAGGTGGCGGCTACCTAATGCTTGCGATTGCATCCTCCTCTCGAATATTCCTCTTTAACTAATCTCATCTTATTATGGTTTAATCTTCCCACACACACACCACGATCTTCATAGCCACGAATCCAACAGCTCAGATATCATTTTAATCCCATGTCATCATACAATCTTTTTTGTTTAAAAACTGTCCACAAGTTCGCATTTTATTTATAAAAATATCGAAATTGTTAAACTAAACATCATGAACGGTGTTCAAAGTCTGACACTTTCATTTATATGGCTTAACCATTTCATCTATTTAAAAAACACACGGTTATAATTATGGTCAATAATTTTATATTAATCCAAGCCAAGAAACTCTAAAAGATATAAGAATTTATTAAATGTGAATAAAACAATTTTGTTTTGATAAATTCTTCCACTCTAAAGATAACTTCTCTTTTGAATTAATCTTAGCCTCCACTTTTAGGAGGATGCTATGTAATATTCCAAAGATTCCTTCTTTTTTCGGTCTTGTCTTTTTCTTTCTTCACTATAAATACCTTTCTCTTTCTCTTTCTCTGCATCTAAATCCAAGCCAACAACAAATATTATTCAGAGATCACCATTAAACACCCATTTTCCTTCTATTTCTTGTGAACCATTTTTCACATTCTCTTTCTCATATCTCAAAGAAAAAGAAAAAATGTCTAATAATATTGTTGTAGTTTTTGATTTTGATAAAACCATAATTGATTGTGACAGTGATAATTGGGTTATTGATGAATTGGGTTTCACTGATTTGTTCAATCAGCTCCTTCCCACTATGCCTTGGAATTCTCTCATGGTATGTTTTTTTGTTCCCTTCATGTACTCTGTTTTTCACAAATCATATCTTTGTTTTCAGATTTTTTTAATGATTCAATCAGCATTGTTTCAATGGAATAAATATATTAAGTTTATGTTTTATATTTTTGAATTACAGGATAGGATGATGATGGAGATTCATTCAAATGGTAAAACCATTGAAGAGATTGAAAAAGTTCTTCAAAGGATACCAATTCATCACAGAATAATACCTGCTATTAAATCAGCACATGCATTAGGGTGTGATTTGAGGATTGTTAGTGATGCTAATACATTTTTCATTGAAACAATTTTGAAGAATTTGGGAATAAGTGAATACTTCACTGAGATTAACACTAATCCTGGTTATGTTAATCAACAAGGAAGATTAAGAATTTTACCTTACCATGATTTCAATAAGGATTCACATGGTTGCATTCTCTGTCCTCCAAATATGTGCAAGGTATAGTTCTTTGGGTTAAATATGTTTTTGGTCCTTATAAAATAGGGACCTTTCAAGTTTAATCCTTACTTAATTTTAATAGGTTTTTTAGTCCCTATAAAAAAAAATTACTTCTAATTTTAGTCCCTCTTACAACAAAGTTTGTTTAATTATCCTTAAACTCTTAAATTTTTGAACGATTTTTTTGAGACAAATTCAGAACGCTGCGAAAGGTTCATTTACTAAAATTTAGAATTTTTTAACATGAAACGAATTAAATATGAATTTTTTAAAACGGCAAAAAGTTAAAGATAAAATTAACAAAATCTAAACGTAGAAATCAAATTTTGCGACAATTTTTGGCATAGGAACTTTTAGTAATGTTCTTAACACGTCAGTAAAAAATTGTTCAAAAACTCAAGAGTTTAAACATAAATTAAACAAATTTGAATTGAGGAGGGACTAATACTGAATGCAGAATTTTTTTTTAGGGACTAAAAGAACCATTAAAATTAAATAAGGACTAAACTTGAAAGGTCTTTATTTTATAGGGACCAAAAACATATTTAACCCTAGTTCTTTTTTATGAAAAATCATTTTAAGCTAATTCTTTGTTCTATTTTTTTCTTTTGATAAGCTCACTTTTCAAAATTTATTTCGGTTTATAAAAAATATATTTGGATCAAGTTTTCATATTGTTTTGACTAAACCTTCAATTTGGTACATAAAGTATCAAACTCCTTCCTATTTAATGTATTTTTTTGGGGTGGCCGGAAATTTGAACCATGGACCTTGCATATTTTATGCATTGCTCATATCAATTGAGCTAATCTTACAAGGACAAACTCCTTCCTATTTAGTGTATGATTATAAAAATAAGTAGTTCTTAACTATTTTCAATTTATGGAGTTAGTTTCTAGAGATTAATCTTTTGTTAAAAAAAAAAGTACTAGAGATTAATTTGATAAATTAATAATAGTTTAGAGATTATTTATTATATTTTATTTTTTTATAGTTCAATAACTAAATATGAAAGAGTAATATTTTGTCAAAATAAATAAATAAGAGAGTAATATTTTAATGATGAATTTGAATGTTTTACTCAATTGTTTTCAACTTCATCTTAACTTGCTTTATCTTATGGAGAAGTAGTATGATGTTATATTTTTAATAATTAAGATAGATGATTACATGACATTATCTGTATCCAAGTAATGACTTGATCCTATAAGGCTGGAATGTTGTCGTCTCCAATTTTTCTAGCCTTAAAATATTATGCCAAACCACCTATTTTTAGTGGTATGTTGTCTATCATTTGAGGCCACTAGATTGAGTGCAAATATAAAATATGGAACTTTTTTTTTATTATCTAAAGCCACTAGTGTTTTTTAAAATAAAAAGAGTTCGATATATGTGTCTCTATTTTTTCATATTGAAATATTATCTATCAAATATAATTATAACTTTTTTCTTTTTGCATATTACAGGGTTTAATCATAGATAGAATCCAAAATACATTTTCTGAAGGGGAGAACAAGAGGTTTATCTACCTTGGTGATGGCATTGGAGATTATTGTCCTAGTTTAAGGCTTAGAGAGAAAGATTTCATGATGCCAAGGAAGAATTTTCCAGTGTGGGATTTGATATGCAAAGACCCTTCACTTGTTAAGGCTGAAATTCATGGTTGGTGTGATGGAGAAGAGCTTGAACAAATTTTGATTCAATTGATCAACAAAATTATCATTGAGGAAAATGCTCAATTCATTTCAAGTGATTGCAAGCTACAAACTCTATCAATTCCTGTGCATGAAACCTTGCCTAAAGCTCTTTCAGTTAGGCCATAAATTTTTAGTTTACAATCATTGCAAATGTATCATAAAGTACTAATTTTTCTTGTGTTTTGTTTGATATAAATCAACCTTTTATAATGTTGCTAATCATGTAATTGGTTTCATATGGATTTGTATTATAACATGCTAAATATCAATTTGCCCTTGATGGTGCTGGTTAATTATTCTAGTAGATTATTATTGTGTCAAAATAATTAAAATATTTCTAACAGTATATTACTGTATCAAATTGCTATTATCATATATTTGATAATACAACAACAAATACTTGTGGTGCTTTGAACCCTCATCAAAGGATGCGTCCATATTTTTTTTGGTTACATCATAAAAAATATTATGAATAAAGATAACCTACTTCTTAACCTTTATCCATATTGCAAGACTTATAGTATTTCCTTTATGTATTCGGGTATTTCAATTGGCGGGGATTGTCATTGTTTAGGCTTCTGGAACCCTCTCCTTGATCGCATTAATTTGAGGTTGTCTAGTTGGAAAAGCAAGTATATTTCATTTGGTGATCGTCCGATCCTTTTGAAGTTTGTCATGTATTCTCTTTCGATTTACTTTCTTTCCTTCTTCAAAGCCCCCACAGGTATAATCTCTTATATCAAAACTTAAAATATTTTTTTGGGGGGATGTGAGAATTTTAGCAAAATATCTTGGGTGAATTAAGATTCTGTATGTCGGAGTAAGGAGGATGAATGGTTAGGTGTTAGAAGGTTGAGGGAGTTTAACTTGTCATTATTAGATAAATGGTATTGGAGGATGTTAGTTTATAAAGACGGGTTGTGTATAATGTGTTGAAGGCTCATTATGAGAAACAAGGGGGCGGCTTAAGGAGAGCGCTAGGCTAGGTTCAGCTTGGTGGAATGTAACTAATAACTACTGTAATAAAAAATTTGACCCCAAAGTTAAATTCACTTTGTGATAAATACCGCTAACTCAATAATTAAGTTAATTGATCCTATCATGTCTTTCATTTCCTTCTTAAAAAATCACGTCTTTCATTTCTTCCCCTCTCTTGTTTCTTCTTCTACTTCATTTCGTTCTTCATGATTTTGTCAAGATCTACATGAGATATTAAAACATTATGACTCATACCACTAAACTCATCTCTCTCTTATTCTTAAAACCAATCTTTATTTTCTGTCTTTACTTTTATGCAAACAAACCAATCTACTGTTTAGTAGCAAAACAAAATAACTTTATACATCATATTTTACAACGTAATTGAATTATTGAAATTAAAATCAATCCTTGTGGGAACGATATTTTTACTACTTCGATAGAATTTGATACGCTTACCAAACGTCTATCATAATTCATGTTTTATTTTTTATATTTACTACAACAACGTTTATTGACTTTATATCCTTTTTTATTAACATAAACTTTACATCCTATGTGATAACTTACATTAAATTTATAAAGCTATAGGTTATAACTTACGTTAAACTCATAAGTAAGTGAAATGCAAACAAATGTGTACATCAAAACATATATATATATATTTTATGATATATTGTATTTTAGTTTTGTAACTTAATTCGATGGAGCGGGTGCTACAGTAAAATCTAACTTTGGAAGACTAATTTGTGGGACCCAAATATGAAAGACTTGTGTGCGGTGCTCAGTTCCAAAGAGGGTATGTGGAGATTAGTTGGACGAGCCATTTTTGGGTATTAGCAACAACATATGTACTACGTATGAGATCAACTGAAATCAAGAAAACCGTAAGTCTCGCCTATAATAAAGAAAATGCCTTAAATGAATTTATAAAAAGTGATATCCCTTATTTTACAAACCGGTTTTTTTTATAGGAATGAGTTAAATCTGACATAAAGCATAATATTGTTTCAAAGTTTATCTATTCAGGTCATTTATATTCATACACAAGTCCAATAGTGTTAGGCATGATATTGGAAAAAGCTCAAATCCCATAGGAAATAAACCCTAAAAGAACTTATAAAAAGTGGTACCCTTCACCTTACAAGTTAAATTTGTAAAGATGAGTAAGACTCGATATAAGAACCTAATAAAAATAAAAAACGGTAGTCCAGTGCACTAACGCTCTTGGATACCCATGGTCTGGGAAGAGGTCCCACTAAAAACACCAAAATATATTTTTCAAGTCAGATAGAGCCGTATACTATTTTCAACAAATCACTTGTAGAACCAAGTGACTCGTACTCAGAAGTAAATCTTATACCGTCCATTGTTGTGAAAATGAGCTACTTCCTTCGTAGTTGCAAATTAATGCTGCTGGGGAACCCTTATCGTTGAATGAACATCTTTCTGAATTCTTCATTGGATTTTGGCTGTTCATCACCCACTTCTGCTTTTGGTTTATTTTCAGTGCAACCAAGTGCTCTGACATTTCTAGGCACAGCAAAAGTATTCTTCCCTTTAAACTGAATGTTGTCACTTCCTGGCTTTCTAGAAGAGAACTTCCCATCTTTTACATCCTTCTTGGAGGTATCATCAGTTTCTTTTGATACTGAACCTTTTTTATCAGAATGATCAATGTCATGTTCTGTAATCAACATAAACAAAAGTAGCAGTTAATTCTTAAACTAACCAGAAGAGGAGAGGACAAATTCACTTAGTCCAAATTCACTTAGTTCATTTACTCTGATGCGGGACTTCCTCAATCAGCAAAAAAATTAGAGGTGGAGGATACTAAAAGAACAATAATGCATGTGACTTACAAAAATCTCAAAGCTTCTTATTGTTAGATTTTCATCTGTTTGGTTTTTCTTTAACGGATAAGGTTTTTCTTTAACGGATAATTATATATACTTCTATTGTCTAGTTTCACCGTGATCTTAGCTGAGTGTATGGATTTTGGAGGTAGCCCACTTGCCACCACTAAATGGTTAGGGTTTGTTGTAATTCCCAACCTGTGATTTATGCAATTTTAAATTTTATAAGTGGTGTTTGTCATTTCCCAATTTAACTTTAGGGTCTGTTTGAGAGATTGGAGGGGAGGGGAGGGGAGGGGAGGGAGGGACTTTGGGCAGAGGGGATTAGAGGGAAAGATATGGAAATCTTCCATCCCTTTGAAGAGAATGAGTTTGCAGAGAATGATAAATGAATGCTTATAATTAATACATTTTTATAAATAAACATGTGAGCTCAATCTCTCAAGTCTTTCAGAAACAATTTCAGATATTCCCTAAACTCAAGTGATCACAAGTTATCTGACAAATGGAGTTACGTAACAGCTTTCTACATATCTATATAAGGTATTATGCGTACATGAAAGATCACTAGCAAGGAGTATCAAATGTATATTCATGTAAGTGCTTGTATAAAATAAAAATATATTCAAAGTTCACTTACCATGTTCTGACTTTTTTGGATTAGAAGTTTCCTTTCCACCTCGCTTAGGGTTCGATCGAGCAATACTTAGCTTTTTCCCAAGTAAGGTGTTCTTGTTCTTAGCTACCGCTGCAACAAGGTGCTCGTCATCCAAAAAGTCCACATAAGCTAGTCCCTAAATAAATATCAAGTTAGCAATTATATACCATTCACTTCTCGAAATGTAAGGTGGCCCTTACGATTAAAATAAAAAATAAAAAATTAAAGGAGCACAGAAAAGTATATTTTAGTTCTCTCATACTACTTAAATATATTCCAAGATTTAGCCAAGCAAGTGATCAACGTCATATAGTATTTGTCCGAAATTCATGTATCTATATAAGAAAGTCCCGCATCAGAGTAAATGAACTAAGTGAGGACAATAACCACAAATTTGGAAACTCTTGTGAACCAAGCCTTAAGGTTTTCGATTAAGGTGCGTAAAGTGTAGTTCCTCGCCTAGCTCATGGATGAAGGCCTCCTTTTACAGCTGTGTTCCCCAACTTAATAGAATTAATTCTCAACAACATGAATGTAAAAAGGTAAGGAAAAAAACCCTAAAATAG
The DNA here is from genome assembly GCF_003473485.1 of Medicago truncatula. Classification (NCBI taxonomy): domain Eukaryota; kingdom Viridiplantae; phylum Streptophyta; class Magnoliopsida; order Fabales; family Fabaceae; genus Medicago; species Medicago truncatula. The sequence continues at coordinate 5,234,552 of NC_053049.1, forward strand.
CATGGTTTCAAATTGAAGGCACCAAACCTTCCCGAAGCCCGCCTCATGCACCCGACTAAATAAACTCAGGAAGGGGGGCTTTCTCCAAAATGAAGTCCACTTTAAAATTTTAGTCAACAAGCCAATTTACTTTCAAAACCAATTAAGGCATAAAAAAGAAGTAAAATAAATAAGATAAAGAACTATTAATTTAGTACCCTGGACTTTCCAGTGAACTTGTCATGTAGGATGCGGATGGCTACAATTCCACCGATATCACTGAAGAAATCACGAATATGCCCATCATTTGCCTGCAATAACACAAATCATTAGTCTCTCTCTGTCCCAAACATGCAAACACAGAAGAAAGACAGGCTAAGAGTTCTCTATTTACCGTAGGGTTAAGATTTGATAAAAAAGCAGTGCACTGGTCAGAGTATGCCCGGTGTTTTCCACGGGTAAGCTGTTGCTTTTGGCTGTCATCCGATTTGTTATTTTTCTGATTGGACCCTTCCACTTTTGTCACCTGAGTAGAGTTCTGCACTTGATCTATATTATCCTTGGGTGCTTTTTGTATTTTTTTACCAGCATCTTTCTTTCGCTTTGCTGGCGACTGTTCATCGGCTATATCTGCCCCCGGCTTTCTTTTCTCACCTACATTTTTTCTTGGATTATTTTCACTTTCCTCTACTGACTTGGATTCCTGCTGCAACCTAAATAAACGTAGCTCTTCCAGACGTGGGGTAACCTGTGGAAAGACAGCACAAAAACAAATCAGCATACCAAACCTATTGTTTGTTAAATGTCTTTTTCTCATCAAATTGACATTCAAGTTCATGGAGTAGGGTTTATCATTAACTTCCTCAATAAATAACAAAGGATAACCAAAGTAACCACTATTAAAATACGATAGAGATTTCTGAATGCTTGAGTAACACTCAACAAGAGCATCTATTTATATACATGACAATTACAATTTACAAGAAGAAAACTTATAACTAGCATTAACTTCTAAGGTACAAAGAATCTAAGAATGCAATGAACCCTGTAATATTATAATTTTAATTGTAATTGATAAGAGGAACAATAATTATATGATACTTCCAACAACTAATTACACTAAAGTTCTCTCAATTTTTCCTCTGCATATTTTCTATCATTTTCTCACCTTCTCTTCTCACCACTTCTCACATTTTCCTATTGATTCCAAACTTACATTTTATAAAAGACATAAATTGAAGAGGAATGTATGTACCTTTTGCAAAGCAAGATCAAAATCTTCCAGCTTGCCAAACTCCCTCTCAAAGCGTAACCATGAGTTGCAAATGTCCTGAATGATTCTGTGTTTTAGGAAGGGAAGGTATCATCTAATCCAAACAGTATTAAAAAGCAAGTAAAATCTAACCCGTAAATTTGTGTACATACAAAAAATCGCAATCCTTATATAATTCTCTCGAGGAAAAAAATAAAAATACTATGACTATGATGTCCCTCAAGCAATGACACTGGTGAAAATATCACGGGTTCAAGTCATTACTCATGCGAAAGACACATTGCTTGCAAAGTACAATAGAACAGGCTCAAGACAATATAAAGCGCACGACGCTCCCCTTTTAATCTATCTTTCTATATAACCCTCAAGTAACTTCTTATTCAGCAGTAGTGTGAATCAAAGAATTCATACTTTGACTAGACAAGATCAATGCAAGTAAAAATCATTTCAAAGTTTGCTCTAGGAATATTCAAATTCAAATGCTAAAAATCTATAGTTTTCTTATGCAAATAAGGTTCATCTATGTCTCTACTTCCTTAGCAGTAGAGCACTAGGTATGGTATTGGGTATTGAATTTGATACAGCTACAAGGTGGAATAAGGCACAGACGAGCCATTAGATCTACCATTTTTTGAAGGACTATTGTGTAAGAAAAGTAATTGCCAAGGGGCATGGTAGTCAAGATCGCACACAATCACATGAAATCCTGCAAGTCTGCGATCTTGATGGGTTTGGGCGTGTTTGGGCATGGATGGAATTGCAATCTGGTGGTCACCGCTGTGATATCCGCGCGAGATTGAGAAAACGGTGGTATCGTGCCACTTTGTCAATTCCATTTTTGGGTTTCTTAGAGTTGGATTTGTGAATCGGGAACCCGGCTCCTTAACACGCCTTTTGGGATTAGAAAACCCTTAAACAAGTTTTAAACAGCCAAGGGGCATGGTAGTCAAGATCGCACACAATCACATGAAATCCTGCAAGTCTGCGATCTTGATGGGTTTGGGCGTGTTTGGGCATGGATGGAATTGCAATCTGGTGGTCATGGCTGTGATATCCGCGCGAGATTGAGAAAACGGTGGTATCGTGCCACTTTGTCAATTCCATTTTTGGGTTTCTTAGAGTTGGATTTGTGAATCGGGAACCCGGCTCCTTAACACGCCTTTTGGGATTAGAAAACCCTTAAACAAGTTTTAAACAGCCAAGGGGCATGGTAGTCAAGATCGCACACAATCACATGAAATCCTGCAAGTCTGCGATCTTGATGGGTTTGGGCGTGTTTGGGCATGGATGGAATTGCAATCTGGTGGTCATGGCTGTGATATCCGCGCGAGATTGAGAAAACGGTGGTATCGTGCCACTTTGTCAATTCCATTTTTGGGTTTCTTAGAGTTGGATTTGTGAATCGGGAACCCGGCTCCTTAACACGCCTTTTGGGATTAGAAAACCCTTAAACAAGTTTTAAACAGCCAAGGGGCATGGTAGTCAAGATCGCACACAATCACATGAAATCCTGCAAGTCTGCGATCTTGATGGGTTTGGGCGTGTTTGGGCATGGATGGAATTGCAATCTGGTGGTCACGGCTGTGATATCCGCGCGAGATTGAGAAAACGGTGGTATCGTGCCACTTTGTTAATTCCATTTTTGGGTTTCTTAGAGTTGGATTTGTGAATCGGGAACCCGGCTCCTTAACACGCCTTTTGGGATTAGAAAACCCTTAAACAAGTTTTAAACACGCCTTTTGTGGAAAGTCGGTCAATTTCTTGTGCATATAAGCTCCCCCTGTCATGTTGCATTCTGATTTGTTTTGGATTGCATGTGAACTCTCTCACCAAACTATTGTGTTGCAACCAAGCTCCCCATCGCACCACAAGTTTGTGATCAAACACAATAGCGTTGCATTTGACATTATAGAATAAAGTGGCAATGTTTATAGAAATAAGAGAAGCTTGTTATACCTCTGAACCGGTCCCATAAAACCTTTTACTGTAGCATCTTTTGTATATGGACCTTGCTTCATTTATGTGACCCAATTCAACTTCCATGGCTATATAACCAGTCCATGCGGCCAGCATTGAACCACTGCATAAAGTAAGTCAAAAAGTATGTAGAATTGAATAGGATAAATAACACATAACAAAAGCATTTAATTATGAAAGGATTTAATTGAGCATTATCAGACCAGGTCTTAAGAAAATTCTCCCAAACTCCACGAGCTGCAGTTATATCTTTTCCAAGTTTTGTTTCTAAATGAGCCCAATAAGCATGTATTTGTAACAAACCATCTGTATTCTTCATGTATGGTGACAAGTAATCTGATGCACGCTGGAACAGGCAAATAGTAAGTATATAGTTTTATTGACAAATAATACACAAATTTCAAAAGAAAACATTTTACAACAGCATACAAATTGATTAGTTGGTGAAAACTGAAAACCCTGTCTCTTGCAACAAGCTCAATTTTAGTTTGTCGAAAATATTCATGTCATCAAGCCATTATGTGAATTTGCTTGCTAAATCCAAAATTTTAGTTAATGGTAGTACTAGCATTGTATTCGTCTAGCTAGCCCTAGACTAGTTTAAACATTTCTATCATATGCATCAAGTATGATTCATATACAAGCAAGATATCCTTCGACCTCTGAGAAACTTGTTACATCAGCCAACTAATCATTCAAGTTCACAAAGGATGTAAAAATCTAGCCATGAAGAGTTTTCTCACAAATAAAGTGGCAATTAATCTTTATGTGCTTAGTTTGCTCGAAGAAGACTTTATTGGATGTGATGTGTTAAGTTGCTTGATTATCACAAATAAGACTCGCTGAATTAGCTATGAAGAACTCTAACTCATCAAGAAGTTGTTTCAACCAAATATGTTCACATGTAGTGAGAGTCGTAGCTCAATATTCAGTCTTTATCAAATTTAGCAATACTACGTTTTTTTCCTGTTCCAAAAAGTAACATTCCCCCAAATATCCAACCCATTCTGCATATGAATATACAACAACGTTAGCAAGACCTTTGCTCTCATAAATTAACTCTCTTTCTTGGGAGTTGGGACACCTTTATATATCCCATGATTCAAACCACTACATTCCAATGACAATCGCAAGAATAAATAAAAAATTGACTTACAACACTAATAGAAAAGGATATGTTAGGTCTAATCATAGTAAGATAGATCAGCACCCTACCCAACATTCGATATCTACCTGGATCTAAAAACGACTCCCTTATATCTATGTGGGAATTTGGTTTTTCCCACTCTATTAGGATTATGTAAACTAGGCATAGATTCTCTTAGAGTTCATTAGGAATCTCTAACAGAATTGTGTTGAATGATTGATCAAATGATAACAAGCTCTAATTGTTTATTTATAGACTTCTGCACTGGACCAGCAGTAGCAGGTTGCTACTCTAAGTTGACTGGCTAGTATCGGTCAGTTAGTTACAACTCCTCCAATGATCTTAGATGAGATATCGAGTTTGACAGCCTCGATAAGAAGAACAATTAATGACTTGCTACAAATTTAGCTCGATAGAGATGCTTAAATGTCTCTTGGGAAACTAATCGAAGTGGGAGTACCAAGTACCAACAACTACTACAAAAGACATATCCCAATAAGGCAACACGTGTGTCGGGATAGCTAGCAATGTAAACCAAACAACAACAACATATTTTGTCATGAGGTCCATTTGATTTTGGTCCATTTTAATCGTCTCTGGGAGTTCTTCGTGGCTTCCCTTTACCTCAAACTATTTTGTCATGAATCAAGAAACTTCTTGGATTCTATGAGTTTTCTTACATGGCCAAATTGCCTTAGTTGAATAACCAGAGACAGAGTTAACACATGAAGAACTAAGTGAGAAATAAAAAAAAAGATGGAGTAGAATACCAACAAGACTATTTTCATTTTCAATTCCAACTTATCATTACTAGAATATTTTTTATGCAAAAGACAACACTAATTTTGGTAAAGATGTACATGGTTTACAGGTCTCAAAATACATATAACTAACCTGGAAGGTCTCCTTTATTATTTTATATTCCAATGGATCCTCTTCTTTGGTGAATGTCATTCTTCGCCTTAAGCCATCTACCCGGGTGAGAAACAAATCAAGATACTGAAACAAAAATTTATATTGAAGAGTTTACGAATGCAATATATTCTAGATATTTATGGAATTTTAGGGAAGCAGACAAATTGAATTAGAAAAGGGCAAAATTACAAGTATAAAGAATGAAGCAAACAAACTAAACTAAATATCAGTCATACCTCATCTAACGTAGAAAAGGTGCATTGCAAGGACTTCTCAAAGATCTGAAATCAGTAGCAAAATTGTCTAAACAACGCATTAAAGTATGAAAAATTCGTTCCACAAACAAGTCTAGTAATTAATAATTTATATGCCAAAAGAATTTCCTTCTTATTCAATTCATTAAAAGAGTCAACCAAGAACCTTGATCTGGGACAGGAAATAGAAAGGTAATATTAGAAACAAAATGGAAATTGCGTGCATGTCGATGTTGGAAGGAGGCAACTTTGCCACTCCTTGAGAAAGCCAGAAGAGATAACTTAAACAATTAAACTCAAGCATTAACATAATCTCGGTAAAAGACATAGCTGCATACAATAGGAAAATATGTTTATTGCAGACATATTATCGCACTACATACACGACACATATTTAAGAGGATGGCACGGGGCATTATACATATATGCAGGTTTGTCATTAGCGGCCCCGATGACAGGATGACATGCATCTTCAACATGTCAATGCGATGACACCAACCATGTATACAGATAGCAGCTTTATGACAACCATCCGTACCATTCGCCATGAAGATGAAATGGTTGTTGCATAGAACTTTCTCTCATTACTTCCATCATTCCCAACATCGAGCCATTGGGATTCTTAGTTTTGGACATAAATGTGTCCTCAGTTCTCTGTTTCAAAGTATAAAAGCTAATTAAAAGAAAAACACTCCTTCACAATATTCACTCCTAATTCCTGACTCAATGCACAACGCAGTCTCGTAAAGTACTAAACCGAACAAAGTTAAGGCTCTTCCTTCGTAGAGTCCGTCGACTTAAGTACTCTGTCTGAAAATTTTCATCTATCTTCTTCCTCTAATCATTGTTCTTTCACATTATTTTGACAGAGAACAGACCTATGTGCAAAAGCCACTCTAATTAGTGGACTCTCCCCCTCAAATTTTTTTTTTTTAATATCGTGTGGACCACCGGTCCATACATAAATTTAAACAAATCTATGTGCAAAAGCCACTCTAATTGGTATAAGTAATACAAAACCAGAGATCCCAAACAATACAGTGGAAAGTCCCTCTCTCTAACTGCCAAGGATTGAACAGGCCCTCTCACTTCCAGTTTCCTTCTATGACAAAATACATGTGGTTATTCTGTTATCATCAAAGTTGAAAACTAACCCCCTACTAACACTTCGACTCTACGTAACATAGACTCTCTTGATTGGGGGGTCAGCTATCATACTCCTTTGTATGCATGTACTAGATACTAAATATCAATTGCAGGCTAAAACCTAGCAATCATTATGCCATCTGTCATATCGGTTTAGGGGATCGGCCATATGACTTGTTAATACTGCATGAAAGCTGTGAAGTTGACTTCAGAACAATGCAAGCGTAAGTACATCACAACAGCAAGAACTTGCCAGTTTATAATTAAAACAGAGATGATGCAATTGTCTCATCAATATTCAATAGACTGTTCAAGGTAAGAGGATTATATGCATCAAAAAGAAAGAAAAAAAATCTATGAAGGAGAGTTGTATCTGAAATCTTACTGCAGCCAAGTCTTTCTCTGAAGCATGACCGCGCTCCAAACAAAGCATATACCGAACCCAAAGTTCTCCGACCCAAGGGCAGTTCTTAGTGGCCCTAGAATATACATCAGAAACAATCTTACCAACCTGGAAAGAAAGAAAAGGGGGGAATAAATTCAGATTATAATCTTGGTCTAGAAAATGGATATTGAGAATTGACAACAATGACAGCAAGGAGGGAAATCGAAACCTTCAAAGTTTTGTCCAAATAGTGTGTATAATCAAGCCAGAGATCAGGTGATAAAGGAAAGTCGGTAATAGCCCGCTCGTATAGAACTTGAATTCGGGCTGGTGTTCCTGAAGACTGCTCAAATTTCAAATAGTTCTGCAATAAAATTGTCTCAATTAAAATGAACAATAAATAAACAAATTTGTGAATTCTATCTCCTACAATTAAATAGTTGTATTTAGACTTAGAGACATACCATGTATTGTTGTAGTCTTTCTGAATCAGAAATATCTTGGCTAGAAATCTGTTCTTCAAGATGAACGCGAGCATTATACATCTCCAAGGCCTTCTGGTATGCTGATGCAACGTGAGGATAACGATCAATCAGGTCAATGGATACATCATGAAAATTTCCCTGTTCCACCTCCCAAGTCTTATAGGCAATAAGTGCTGAATTCATGTCAGCAAGGGGGATAGACAACTGGCGATGGAATAAACTTCGAATGTGTTGAACTTGCTTTTCTTTTGCCTGCAACACAAGAACACAACTTACTTCTTCACCTGAAACAATCTATATTCTATAATGCTGCAAAATACTACAACAGTTAGCATGTAACTAAACGGTTGTCTTGGGTTGCTGAGTTTTCTTTGTTCTTAATCTCTCTTGAACAAACCAAAATTTAACAATATTCACAATAAAATTTTCTTACACTTAACTTTGGCCGCATTTGTGCATTCAAGGCACTAACCAAAATTAAACAATGCATTCAATTGAATTTTTACATTTAGCTTGGGATGCTTTGGAGCATTCAAGGCACTGCCTCAGCAATAATATTTTTTTAGAGCTGCAACTACCTTGCTTTGTCTTTAATTATATCTGACAAGTAATACCATTAGTTTATAATTGATAAAAAATTCTTCGACTTTGTCTAAGACAGTAATGCGTAGTGTATATAAAACATTTGCCTAATTAATCAACATTAACACTTTCTTCAGCAGATAATTATGTAATATTTTTTTAGAGCTGCAACTACCTTGCTTTGTCTTTAATTATATCCGACAAGTAATACCATTAGTTTATAATTGATCAAAAATTCTTCGACTTTGTCTAAGACAGTAATGCGTAGTGTATATAAAACATTTACCAAGTAATCAACATTAACCCTTTCTTCAGCAGATAATTATGTAACCAAAGCAATGCCTGGAACAGAAAATAAAACCATTGTATTGACATGTATAATTTACCTATAGCCCAACTACTATCGGCAAGTTTTTCAGCATTGTCATAAACTCAGTTGTCAGTTCCGGATAGCGGCCTACCCCAAAAGTAGGATAACATGACAGTGTGTAGCAGGTGGGCTGCTATTTAATCATTTTTTGGACAAATTACATGAATAATACTGTAAACATATAGTTGATGTAAAATTAAACAAATAACTCACCATTAACAAAAAAAAATCATAATAAGCAAGAAAAAGTTACAAGTCTTCAGCAAACATACATTTAAAACCAACATCATTCCAAAATGACTGCATAAGTACAACATATCATATTTGTAACAAACAGCATCAAGATAGATGTATAGTAAAGTGAAGAGAAATATTCTTTGTAACCTGTGTATCAGATTCATCAATAGTCAGAAGTATAGCCTGTTCATATTGCCTATATGCTTCCCATATCTTACTGCCTTGGGCAACATGCAAACCAGCAGCCGTAAGGGCCCTTTCAAAGAGATCCCTTCCCTTGGAAATAGCAGTGGGTGAAGATTGTTTTAGCATTGGATCAAAGTCTTGAACAGATTGGAGGTAGTCACACCATAGAGAGACAGACTGAAATGAAGGATAATGCAACAGTTGAGTAAAAGAGCTACCGTTTCAAAGTGAAAAATAGAGAATGTAGCAAAAAAAAGTAAAAAATAGAGTGTGAAGGCAGAACAGTGTTAACAATATAGAGAATCAGAGAATAATAAAGGAGGCCAGCATTTTTTAGAAAAGCAAAGCTTCGGAACACAAACATTACTCTAAGAATATATAGTGAAATATAAATACACTAAACTAAACCCACTTGGGTTGGCCTAGTGGTATTGGCTTGGAACCTGGGAATGTGCTCCTCCTCGAGGTCTCAGCAATTATCTAACACCTCCCCTCAAACTCACGATGCATCCAAAGTTTGTCAAACAAAAAATGAAAAACATCTATACCATTATATAAAGGCAATAGTACCGATTAACTACTTTCTGGTCGAACCTTTTTCTGGACAAAATAACTCTTATAAACTCAATTTTATTTAGTTTAAATTTAAATATAAATCTACCCCAAAGTTCTAGGAAATCTGAAAACTAGCTGCTATCTTTTAGCATGAGGTTTTTTTGCTACAAATTTGCACCCTAATAATCTAATCTTATTTTCTTATTTAAATTTGAAAACACATAAATTGAATTAAAAAATAAAGTAAATATTTTATAACAAAATATATGTACAACGAAATACAAAAAAAAAAAAATGCATCAAGGGAAATAAAAAAGAGGACGAACAGGCACTCATCTTTCCGCTACTACTCAAAACAACTAATATTCTAAATCAAACAGGGTACTGCAAAAAATGTTGTCGAGTCTAATCCTATTATTTTTTAGCAAATTAAACGCACTCTTAGCTCAATTATAACAAAAGGCTCAATAACCTGGTAATCTAATGTGCATCAACAGGAAATATAATCAACAATGTAAACTCAAAAAACTAATATTCTAACAAACAGAACATACTTACCAGATAATCAAACACCGCGCATTCATAAAGCTTAACAACGGTAGAGAAAGTGTCATTATTGGCGGTGGTGAGAGAAAGCTCATCTTTAATCCACTGCTGCCACAAGGAAGGGGTCAATGGAAAGATTTCAGCCATAACTTCCCTTGCTTTTCTCAGTTTATCAACATCACCGGTTTTCCGAAGTAGCGTTATATACTGAAAATGAAAGGAGGATGAATCAAGCAGCGAATTAGTGTAACAATAACTTGATTGAATGGTAAAGAAATGTGTTCACAAAACCTAACTCAACTGTCAAATATGTCGAAATTGTTAAGCTCAGAAGCATTAAAAGAAAAGTAAAGAAATAAGAATTACTTGCAAATGAGCATCGTAGTTGGCGGGATTAGCGGCAAGCTCGGTCTGGAGAGATTGAAGTTGGATGTTCTGCTGAGCTTCATCGTCGGAATCGGAATCGGAATCGTTGGAGGAATCAGACATGGCTGTTGCTTCGTCTTTCTCTGGCTCTCGTTCAGCTTCTGAAGTTAGGGTTAGTGTTTGCTCCACCTCCATTGCAGATTACTGTACTTCTAGCTTTCAGCGCCGTCGCGTATGGGTCGGTCCGGTTTTCAGCGGCGATGGGAGAGATACTAGCGAGATTGAGTGAGAATTGTTTCTTATGTCAAAATAAAAAATAATGTATAAATAAATAAATAATTAAATATATTTTTAATAATCATTTTCTCCGTTAGATGTTGTCGTAAGAAGAGTAGATCGGTAACCAAAAAAAGAAGAGCAAATCAAACGGAGGAGAGTAAGTCAGAAGAGGTAGAGAAAGACCTAGAAAAACTATCATAGAAATCATTATAATGGATTTGGAGGTCAATGAGTTGAATCCAAATTTAGTTTATGAAAATTTAGTTTATGATAAAACATTATGACATCGTTTGATCTATGTAGCCGACTGCATTTAGTGGGATAAACTTTGATTGTTGTTGTTGTTGTTGTGTAACGGGTAGCCCAATCGTTATGTAACGTAATTTTTTTTTTTTTTTTTTTGACAATAGTTATGTAACGTAATGTTGAAAGTAACTCTTTTTTATAGAGATCGATATAAGAGTAAGTAAATACATATAAGAATTGATACGACAATAAATGAATATATTAAAAGACTTATATGATAGTATTATTAGAGTATTTAATTTCAATGACTATTTTGTTTAATGAATGCAATCTTAGGACTGCTTTGAAATTTTGACATGAATTATTGTTTACTCGTTATACATTTATGAACGAAAATAATTATTTGCCTATTTTTTAAATGACAAGTGTTAGCTAAAATCAAACCAATCAAGTATTTTCAAATCTTCATCACTTGAGTCTATGGGTGACCGAATGTATTTAATTTAGGTCCAATAAAAACCAACACATTCAAACCCAAAGTAGTTTGGTTCATATAACGAATTTATCATTTCAACTCGGAAATCCACATCGTTCAAAAAAATAGTTAAGGGAATGTATTGGATTATGATTTAAAAAATTTATTTCAGCAAAAAAAATCTTTTAAGATTTTAAAAGACTTTGTGAGATTATATTGATTTTGTGGGATTTTAAAAGAATTTTTACATTTATAACTATGTAGAGTGTCATAGTCTTTTTCATATAAACTAGTGGGTTAATTCGATCAAAAGACGTTATGTGGATGCTGTCAAAGTACGAAGACTAATCATAGTCAAGACATGAATACCATACAACTAAGAGGTTATTTCTCAATTAAGAGGTGAAAATGGCAAAGGACTTCGACACACACACTCTGTGCAGGATCATCCCAACTCTTTTTGGAAGAGAAATCAAGGTTTTAAGCCTTCGTAGAGTACTCCTCAGATGCAGCTTACGAAGTAGAGCCTTGAAGAAACTCTTGCCCAGTTTATTAAGATATCACAAGACAACTTCAAAGCTTTGACCAAGAGTCGAGAGAGCGCCGATATAAACAATGAAGGTTCTATAAAGAACTTTGAAACTCATATTGGACAATTGTCTAAGCAGATGGGCAACATGACTAATGGTAGTTTTGCAAGTAACACTATAGCAATGTCTGCTTGGGGGTTATTTTCGTTTCATATTTATGTATGATCTTCTTAGGATTGATTGTGAAATTTGGTTTAAGCATCATGTTATGCTTAAAGGCATGACCTCTTTTTATAGTTACTTGTTAAGAGATTTGAAGAAATGGAAATAAATATATTTTTTATCATGATAAAAAAGGTACTTGGTTCCATTAATAATATTTTTTTTCTTATCACTCTTACGTGGTTCGTGTTATTGGTTACTCGGACAAACATCTCATCCATAAGCAAGTTCTTTGGTATCCCTTGCGGAAGATTATATCAAAGTTAATATGGATGGTTCCTCCTTCGACAACCAAAGCAATGCAGATTTTGACAACCTTTTAAAAAATAATAACTTGATTTTTGTTTTTTTATGGAGTAACTCAAAATTTAATTTAAAGATTACAAATATAATAACAAATTATTTTTTCAAAATTAAGAGTAAATTTGTAGAGTATTTTTGACCAAATCAAAAAGGCAAACAAAATTGATGTACCACTTAATTTTTTTTTTTTTTTAAGGGTGATTTATAACTTAACAAATAAGTCAAAGAAAACAGCCAAAAAAAATAAGTCAAAGAAAGGATGGGTAAATAATATTCTTTTTTTATTAATTTTTGTCAAAAAATTTATGTCTACTACCTCTGTCCTTAATTATAAGACCTTTTGAGAATCTTCTTTTCCCTTTTCATAAGACTCTTTTGCTACTTTCAACTACATTAATTATTTCTTTACATACATGCCCCTATTTATTATACATCTTTTTCTTCAATCAATAATAAATAATATGTTGAAAACATAAATTAATTCTCTCTCATAAAGGATAAATTTGTAAAATAATAATGTTTACAAACAACTTTAATACAAATATCTACTATCTTAATTCCCGTGATTTTGAAAAAAAGGTCTTATATATATATAGGGACGGAGGTAATATTAATTAAGTGTAGATTTTTATTTTTTTTAGGAGCAGCTTAGAGAAATTAAACGCACGATTTTTTTTACCAAGCACAAGAATATTCTTGTCGGATTTATACCAAGTGCATGTAACACATTCACAACTCACAACAGCTCATAATACTCGTCTTTAATTAACCCCCCGATTAGTTTTCATAGCCTAAGCATGGCACACCCTTCGATCTTCTAACTAACCCAAATCTCACCAGATCCAACGGCTTAAACTAAACTTGAATTTTCACACGGATTACAACTTCTCATAAATTCAATTAGTTCTAGAAATAATAAAGAGAGTAACTTTTTTTTTTTTTTTTTACGCAAAATAAGGGAGTAACAAACTTAGAAGATGCTATGTAATATTCCTTTGAAATCAAATATTCTCTGTTTTTTAAAGAAAAAAACTAAATTCCCCTGTTTTCGTTGTACCGTTTCTCATCATATTTTTCCGCTATAAATACCTTTCTTTCTCTGTGTATCAAATCCAAGCCAAGAACCAATTTTGAGAGAAACCCATTTGTCTTCTATTCCTTGTGAACGTGGGTCATTGGAATTTTTCACATTCTTTTTCTCACCTCTCAAAGAGAAGAAAAAATGTCTAATAATATTGTGATAGTTTTCGACTTCGATAAAACCATAATTGATTGTGATAGTGATAATTGGGTTGTTGATGAATTAGGTTTCACCGATTTGTTCAATCAACTCCTTCCCACTATGCCTTTCAATTCTCTCATGGTATGTTTTTCACTCTTTTCATATGCTCTGTTTTTAAAAATACTCTGTTTTTCATTCACTCGATATTCTGAATATTATATTTATAACAAATAATTAACTTGTGTTTTGGTTTTGGAAATACAGGACAGAATGATGATGGAGCTTCATTCAAATGGAAAAAGTATCGAAGATATTGAAAAAGTTCTTCAAAGGATACCAATTAATCACAGAATAATATCTGCTATTAAATCAGCTTATGCTTTGGGGTGTGATTTGAGGATTGTTAGCGATGCTAATACGATTTTCATTGACACAATTTTGAAGCATTTGGGAATTAGTGAATGCTTCTCTGAGATTAACACCAATCCTGGTTATGTTAATCAAGAAGGAAGATTAAAAGTTATGCCTTATCATGACTTCAACAAAGCTTCTCATGGTTGCACTCTTTGTCCCCCAAACATGTGCAAGGTATAATATAGAAGTTATTCTCTCTTTGTAGTATTTAGTTTCAAATATATGATTAAATATACTAAAGTTTTTCTTGAATCATTGTTTCAGGGTTTAATCATTGATAGAATCCAAAAATCAATTTCTGAAGTGGAGAAGAAGAGATTTATCTACCTTGGTGATGGTGCTGGGGACTATTGCCCTAGCTTGAGGCTTAGAGAAAGAGACTTTGTGATGCCAAGGAAGAATTTTCCAGTGTGGGATTTGATATGCAAAGATCCTTCACTTGTTAAGGCTGAAATTCATGGTTGGAGTGATGGAGAAGAATTGGAACAAGTTTTGATGAATTTGATTAACAAAATTATGATGGAGGAACATGTTCAATTCATTGCATCTGACTGCAAGCTAGCTACAAACTCTATTTGTTCCCGTTCACCAGTCATTGCCTAAAGTTGGGCCTTAAATTCTTAGTTTTTGTGTTAGATGTTTCTTTTATCAGAGTGTTTGTATTGAAGCAGAGAATTCTTGCTTTGAATATCAATTTTCGAGGAAATGCTACAAATGATTTTTGAATGTTCAAGACAATTTTAACCATCACTCTTTTGCATATAACAACCTTATATTCTAAACATTGAATGTGAAAACATGTTTCTGACCATTATTATTATAGGTCGTTGCTACCAATGTTTGTTTGTTTCTAGCTTTTGAGATGGTGTTGTTCAATTGAAGAGCAATTAAAGAGGGTAACGTCGTTGTTAAAGGGAAAATATGATAGGAAAGGATAAATAATGAAAAATTGTGATGAAGAGACTACAAAGACAAATTTGTGGGTGAGATAGGTAGAATTGTTGAGATTGACAAGTGGAGATTTGGAAGAGAAGATGAGCGAATTCTATACATCGGATACAATGTATGTTTGGTGAAGAAAAGATGAATTTGAGGGTATCATGAATCAATTTTTTTTTTTTTTTTTTTTTTTATTAGAAATGATATTTGAACAATTATTTGTGAAATTTTTTTCTCTCATTCCCACAATGTATTTTTACTTTTGTTCTCAGTTATTTTGGTTTTTGTGCTAATAGATATATTACTTTATATATTTTGCTTGTTCCACAAACTAGTTGTTTAAATAACATTCCTATATTTTTTTGCTCAATTTACACCAACTTTTGTATTGGTCCATTTTAGAAGAGGTCGTTATATGTAAGCATATGAACCAAACAATTGAGTTCAAGTGGTAAATGACTTTCATCAAAGACGAATTATTTAGGAGAATCTATGTTTGATTTTTAAGTAGAACATTTTTTGATGACTATCATTTACCTCATGCCCGAACTCCAAATTACTAGAATCCATTTCTCCGAAATTACAACTTATCTTAAAAGAGAATACAAGTGGTAATGACCTATTGCAAATAGATCATGGATATGTTAAGACACCTAGAATTTTACAACTCTAAAGAATCTATAATAACTTTGTTTAAGGGATAAAAAAAAATCAGATGCTCACTTATGTTCCCAATCTATGGCCTATATATCATAATAAAACATTGTATTTCACACGCTTACTGACTTCTGTCTGCCACTGATGGCCATCCAAGTTCAAGATGTTTCTGGGAAATATTGTACTACCACATGCTCAAGTCGAAAAGCATAATATTAGAGTTTCGGCTTAACTTTTTTAGAATTATACCATATTTTAATTAAGAAAAAGTTAATATTGATTTGATTTAATATAAAAGCTATAAACATATATCATAATATTTTTTGATAAAAAAATATTTATCAGAATATAAGTATAATGATATTCTTGTACCAAAAAAAAAGTATAACGATATTCTTTACACATGCATATAATCAATCCATGTTATAATGCCCCTTTATTAGGATAATTCTTAAACATATCACTTCAAATATTTACATGATATAACTTGATTGGATGTTTGTGTAATGAAGTTTTACGCTGTTCAATCCAATGTATAAAAATTAATCTCATATGAAAAAATACTTGTATAAGGATGATATGACTGAAAATAAGAGATAAAATGATTTCATTAGGGAAAATTGAGAGAAGATTGTTGAACCGAAAAAAAGTTTAAGAATGAAGATTTTGTTACTGAAGTTTTAAATTGAGTTAAAAAAAAAAACAAGAAAAGAAGAACATGTAGGGCAAATTGATCATTGTATTAGATAGACATTACATGTTTGCATCATGGACGAATTCCAAGAAAAGCTTGATTAAACATAATCTAAAAATTAACAAACACAGCTAAACACATTTGCAATATTGATAGTAAACTAAAAATTTATGGACCAACTGGGAGAGCTTTAGGCAAGGATTCAAGCACATGAATAGATAGAGTTTGCAGCTTGCAATCAGTAGCAATGAATTGAACGTTGTCCTCAATGATAATTTTGTTGATCAATTGAATCAAAATTTGTTCAAGCTCTTCTCCATCACACCAACCATGAATTTCAGCCTTAACAAGTGAAGGGTCTTTGCATATCAAATCCCACACTGGAAAATTCTTCCTTGGCATCACAAAGTCTCTCTCTTTAAACCTCAAGCTAGGGCAATAATCTCCAGCACCATCACCAAGGTAGATAAACCTCTTGTTATCCCCATCATAAATTGTATTTTTGATTTTATCAATGATTAAACCCTGAAAAAATGATTTAATCAAAATTTAGTATATTTGATCTTAATTAAATTTTAAAATAAAGACAAAGAGTAGCTTCTTTATTTTATATTGGCATAAAATCTTAGTGGTCCTACATCAAATTATTCTTTATTTTATATTGGCATATATAAAATCTAGTGGTCTCAAACAAGAGACCTAAAACACTAAAAAAATATATACCTTGCACATGTTTGGAGGGCAGACATTGTTGCAACCATGTGAAGCCTTATTGAAATCATGGTAAGGTGAAATTCTAACTCTTCCTTCTTGATTAACATAACCAGGATTAGAGTTAATCTCTGAGAAGCATTCACTAATTCCCAAATGCTTCAAAATAGTTTCAATGTAAAACATATTAGCATCACTAACAATCCTCAAATCACACCCTAAAGCATGAGCTGATTTAATTGCAGGTATTATTCTGTGATGAATTGGAATCCTTTGAAGAACCTTTTCAATCTCTTCAATGGTTACACCATTTGAATGAAATTCCATCATCATTTTGTCCTATAATTTCAAAACCAAAACAAGAAAGAATAAAGTTAATAATATATTTATGCAAATTAACACCATGCAGAATTTCTAATGAATGAAAATAGAACACATGAATATGAAGAGAATAAAAAACATACCATGACGGAATTCCAAGGCATTGTGGGAAGGAGCTGATTGAACAAATCGGTGAAACCCAATTCATCAATCAACCAATTATCACTATCACAATCAATGATGGTTTTGTCAAAGTCAAAAATAATAACAATATTATTAGACATTTTTTTCTTTGAGATGTGAGAAAGTGAATGTGAAAAATTTCAATGACCTGAAAAAAATCTCTCACTGCTCTCAAAGTTGGTTCTTTCTTGGTTTGGAGTTGATATAGTGAGAGAGAAAGGTATTTATAGGGAAATTGAAAAAGCCAAAACGGAAAACAAGTAATTAATTTGGCAAATTCTATGGTTTGAGTGTACCGGTACACCATACATTAAATTAATAATTAAATTGATTGTTTTTTGAAGAAAAAATAATTATTTTCTATCATTGGCAATTATAATAATTAAATCTTATTTACCAAAAGCGTCGATGAAATAAAATTTACTTTTTTTGAATTTTTATTGCTCATAATGAAGAATTTTTATGAGAAAATGTTAAAAATTTAATATAATTCATATAAACAATGAAATGATGTTTTTTTTTCTCATGAGATGGTGTTTTCTAAAATATAAATAATGATAAATAACAACTTATTTCAAAAAATAATCATTAATTTATAAATTTATGAAGCAGAGTCTCGGTACACCTCAATTTATGAGGTGTACCGTAGAAGCTCCCAATTAATTTTGTTTTAAATGATAAAAAGAATATTTTATTTGAGAGGAATATTACGTAACATACCATAACTTATAATCCTCGTCGTATTTTAAAATAAATTAAATATCCACCGTTGGATCAGTTTGAATTTAGGTTATTTAGAAGATCGGAGTGTGTGGGATGGTTAGGGCATGAGAAGAATAAGGAGGATTGATGACGAGGATTATGAGTGTGAAATGCACATCTCCACCACTAAATGCATTTGCAGCCCATAAGCATATTCTTGGTATAGTTCCATTCCATATGCTTCTAAAATTGGTTTATTTTAATTTTAATCAATTTATTTATTTACCAATCTTTTTTTATTTTCTGTATATATATAAAACTAATTTTGATTTTGTTCTAATTCCTTAACTTAACTTAGAATAATGAGA
Organism: Medicago truncatula; assembly: GCF_003473485.1. Taxonomy (NCBI): domain Eukaryota; kingdom Viridiplantae; phylum Streptophyta; class Magnoliopsida; order Fabales; family Fabaceae; genus Medicago; species Medicago truncatula. Next base: position 5,253,221 of record NC_053049.1, read on the forward strand.
AAACCAATCCAAAATCTCATATCCCTTAAAATATAATAGTATATATACCTATCTTTATTTTTTTCATGGACTTATCATTACTATATTTACAATACTAGTTTAGTATTAGTATTTTAAAAAAAATATTAAATATATATTAAAATATAGATTTAACACTTCATAACCCTATATTTCCTCCAAAATCCTCCAAAGACAGGTATATATCAAAATAAATAAATTGAAAATCAACATGATACATGACCACATATTATCATGTTATTCTTTTAGTTTTTTTTTTTTTTAATATAAAGTATATATATGAAAATATAGACTTAATAGTAACACCTTTAAAATCCTATATCCTCTAAAAACAAAGTCGCTATTTGGTTCTATGGTTCATGTAGGCCGAGAGGGCAATCGTGCCGGCCACCTCTTGCTCTCAGTGAACCAACCACCTTGCATTGTATGGTTGGGCTAATCCATTTTAATTTTCTTTTTCTTATTTTTTCAATAATAAAGTATGTGAACGAGATGGACTAGTGGACAATTGCACCGTAATACCCTCCTTTTATCGATTCCAAAAGATGGTCATATTACAAGCAAGCTAATTAAGTGAAGCAACAAATTCGACATATAGTTTTATTTCATTAAATGACTTCTTCTTATAGCCATATATAATTCAAGGGAGGAGGGTATCAAGCATCAATCCATGGCTGTCACACCAGTCAATGCTCACATCGATCCTTCCACACATATTGTTGCTCAATTACAATTTTTTGTAATCCTCTCACAGTATATTTATGCATTATCGTATCGTTTTCTGTTTATACTTCTCTTCTAACAAAATCATAACGACTTCAAGTAAAATGTCTTCATCCACTAAAAACACGAATGTTTCATTTCTGTCACTATCCGAATTATTGTGTGCAAGTATGAGTTATATGTTCTACATTGAATAAAAAAGGAGAGGTTGAACACTTTATAAATGGGAAGACCCATAAAATCATTGCCTTAAGATTTTGAGTAAGAGTGTGATGTCTCTATCGCTTGTGTTGTTGCTCTGATTTGGACGTGGGTGGCCCCTGACTCCCCTCGTGACCCAACAAAATGCATATAACTATTATGCATGCACTATTTTCATAATGGGAGAAGAAATTTAATTGGTTGAGTCACATTTCGTGAATTCATGAATCATTTGAAAAGCTATTTTTCGCGATAAATAACACCACTCATTTATAAAAAAACTCATTTTAAATTGTACTGGTATCATACAATCTTACTTGTTTTCATTTTCTATGTCTGTGAGTGTAGTTAATTATACAAGTCACCTTTCAACTAATCCAATACCATGAAAATTTGGGTCCTTTGACTCCTATATAATGAGTTCGAAATTTACATCGTATCAACGTGGATTTTGAAATAGACTCTAAGAATATTGTGTTCAAATTTCATATCAAAATATAAGATAATTCGAAGCGTGGTGCTATTATTTAAGATTGTCAAAGACTTCATAGTTTGATTTTTAACAAACTTTTGCGTTGATATACTAAAAGACAAGTTAATGAAGTTGCCCACAAGTTAATAAAGACGATCACATCTCTAATTAGTTTTCACATTTTCACTTACATACAACTTGTATTAATATTATTCTTAATGAAATGATTTAAGGTTGTTGTAGTAAAAAAAAATACTACAAATATTTTTAGAATAAATTTAAAACTAGTTTTGATACAAATATTTTTTACACATCAATACACTAGTAAAATAATTAACCAGCACAATCAAGGAAAGTTTAGACCAATTCTAGTACAAGAAAAGGTTTATTAAAAGTTAATCAAAGGACAAAAGAAAGACCCATTACATTTGCAATGATAGAAAATTAGTAAGCTTAGAATCTATGGCCTAACTGAGACAGCTTTAGGCAAAGATACAAGTACTGGACTAGATAGAGTTTGTAGCTTGCAATCTGATGAAATAAATTGAACATGTTCCTCCATCATAATTTTGTTAATCAAATTCATCAAAACTTGTTCCAATTCTTCTCCATCACTCCAACCATGAATTTCAGCTTTGACAAGTGAAGGATCTTTGCATATCAAATCCCACACTGGAAAATTCTTCCTTGGCATCACAAAGTCTCTTTCTCTAAGCCTCAAACTAGGGCAATAGTCCCCTGCACCATCACCAAGGTAGATAAACCTCTTGCTATCCTCTTCAAAAATTGAATTTTGAATTTTATCAATGATTAAACCCTGAAATAATGATTTTAAAAAAAAGATTAGTATATTTTATCATAATTAAATTTTAAAATAAAGACAGAGTAACTTCTTTATTAATTTAAACTAGTGGTCCTACATCAAATTATTCTTTATTTTATATTGGCATAAAATCTAGTGCACAAATAAGAGACCAAAAACACCCAAAAAAATATATATACCTTGCACATGTTTGGAGGGCAAACATTGTTGCAACCATGTGAAGCCTTATTGAAATCATGGTAAGGTGAAATTCTAACTCTTCCTTCTTGATTAACATAACCAGGATTAGTGTTAATCTCAGTGAAGTATTCACTTATTCCTAAATGCTTCAAAATAGTTTCAATGTAAAACATATTAGCATCACTAACAATCCTCAAATCACACCCTAAAGCATGAGCTGATTTAATTGCAGGTATTATTCTGTGATGAATTGGAATCCTTTGAAGAACCTTTTCAATCTCTTCAATGGTTATTCCATTTGAATGAAACTCCATCATCATTTTGTCCTACAATTCCAAAACCAAAAAGTTAATCACATATATTAGAGACAATGCAGAATTTCAAATGAATGAAAAACAGAGTATTTTACAAAACAGAGCACATGAAAGGAATAAAAAGCATACCATAACAGAATTCCAAGGCATTGTAGGAAGGAGTTGATTGAACAAATCAGTGAAACCCAATTCATCAATCAACCAATTATCACTGTCACAATCAATGATCGTTTTGTCAAAATCAAAAACAATAACAATGTTATTAGTCATTTTTCTCTTTGAGAGGTGAGAAAGAGAATGTGAAAAATTTGAATGACCCAGAAAGAAAGAACTGGTTCACAAGAAATAGAAGCTAAATGGGTATCTGAAAGTGGTTTCAAAATAGGTTTTTGGCTTGGATTTGATACAGAGAGAGAGAGAGAGAGGTATTTATAGTAAGAGAAGGTGTTGGAGAATCTTTGATGCCAAAGGAATATTACATTATATCTTAGAACTTATAAATAAGTTTTAATCTTTGGGGCATTTCATATTCAATCTTAGCCGTTAAATTGTGGTTGGGAAGAAGAGCAGAGGGTGTGGCTTGATTTGACCATGAGAGAAAATTAGGTGGCTACTTTACTTTATGTTGTTGTTGTGAGTTGTGACTGTGTAAAGCAAATTCTACTTCTCTTCTACCACAAGATGCATTTGCAACCTACAAGAATATTCCAAGTATAGTTCCATTTCATGTATGGTACCAAAATCGTGCATTTATTTACTCTACTCTACATTCCTTAAAAAAAAAATAATTATGTTATTTGAACATCCATACATGTGACAATTTATGTGACAATCAAAATTTTACAAAGGAAATGAGGTAGTGACACAAAAACTTAAGCAATAGAGAGAGAAAGTAAAAAGATAATGTGAGTATGAGAGATAAAGTTGTCACTTGTAAAAAATGATTGTTCAAATATCATTTCTAAAAAAAAAATTATCTACTTTATTTATGAGGAATGTTATTTGAACAACCTTTAATTGACAACTTATAGGGACAATGATAATTTGCAAAGAAAGAATATGTATTTGCACGAAAATCAAAGCAATAGAGAGATAAAATAAAAAATAATGTGAGTATGAGAGAGAAAATTGTAGCAAAGGTTGTCACAAAATGGATGTTCAAATATCATTTCTCTTTATTTATTGATATTTTTTACAAAGAAATACTCCTATTTTAGTGTATTTTTAAGAAGATAAATTAGTCTACTAAAATTGATATTAGAAAGAATCTAACTCGAGAAAAACATACCCCAAAGTCTCAAGTACTTATATTTTAGTGTTATTAATAATAATAATAATAATTAATTTAAAGAGTTTAATTTAATTTAAAGAGCTTACCATAGTTGATGGAGTATTTTTTTTTTTTGAAGGAATAGTTGATGGAGTATTTGTAACCGAAAAAAGTTGATGGAGTATACATAAGTTGTGGATAACTTGCTCCCAATTTTTCAAAGCCAACTTATGCCTCCCCTTAATTTATGACTTTTTTTTTACATTAATAACGTATATTATTTTGCCTCAAAACAAAATAACGTACATTATTTTGCTTTTTTTTTTTTTTTTATCAAGTATAATATTTTACTTTTTTTTGACAAAGTATAATATTTTACTTATTAACGTTTAAATTAAACATACCAAATTTGAAAACTGTACTTTGTCTTTTGATAAAAAATATATACAATAATCTTAAAAAGAATCCTCTGCTATTTAATTTTGATCAAGTGAATTTAGTTCAATTATAATCTGATTTTTTACATTGTGTGTCTATCTTTGAGTGACTTTAAGCTAAAATAGAAGAGATAATGTAAAAAAATATGGAGGGAAAATATGATAGAGAAAATAAAAGATGAGAGAGGTGGGAAGAAAGGTAGGCAACTTTTCATGGTTGCAGTTCCTCTATTATATCAAAGTTAAGGATTATTTACGATGTAAAACTTGTATTTAAATAATACGGTTCAGATTACAATATCGTTGCCTTTATAGTTCTTACTTTCTCTTCGTTCGACCGGCATGCCCCCACTTATCAATAACTATAAGCGATTCTCAACAATAACATCATTTATGACAAATTGACTATTATTACAAACTAAAAATTTGAAAAGTCTATTAACACAAAATAATACTGATTGAATTTGTTGAGAGACATCTCCACAACACTTGCCTAGGGTTTAATATATTTATTATAGATAGATAGATTAGGGAGAGAAACTAAATTGAAATATGTAGATTTATTTATAATTTTTTTTTCAAGGAATCAAATTTTTCTCTTTATTCTTTTGGGCTCATAACTATTGGGATGTCAACAATTTTCCTTCAGTTTATTTTTCATAAAGTTGGTATTCATTGTTGCTGTCTGCTAATGTTTGGAAGGGAATTCTTCCTGCAACTAGACCAATATTCAGCTACCAGCTTAGAGAATGAAGAGTTTGTGTCCATTAGCTTTGAAGGCTCATCATATTCCACCAGTTTCCCTTTAATTATGACCAGCCAAAAATTATGAGGCAACCAAATAGTACTAAAAAACAGAAGCAGAAAAAATGGAAAATAAAAATGAATGAAGAATAAGGATTAAGCATACCATAAGATAAGACCAGAACCATGTCACTGTCTATTACAGTTGGAACTCTGTGAGCCACAGTTATAACTGTGCATTCTTCGAATTCTTGTCTAATTACTCTTTGTAGAATTGCATCTGTGGCTGAGTCAATGGATGCTGTTGCTTCATCTAGAACAAGAATTCTATTTCTTTTAAGTAGAACTCTTCCAAGGCAAAACAGTTGCCGCTGTCCTAAGCTCCAATTTCCACCTTCATCACTCACTGCAAAACTTAATAAGAATTAGGCTTTGATTGCTAATATATTGGTTGCAAAATCATATATAGAACAATAGAAATGAGAAGGTGTAGATTCAATGATTATATAGTTTCCTTAATGTTGAAAGACTTACCAGAAGAGTCCAAGAGACTTGGTAGCTTGCTGATTGTTTCCTTAAGCTGACATTTCTCTACAGCCTAAACACACACATCAAATATAACTTTATTGAATAGCTCATGTAAAATTCAACTATAATTAATAGCTATATATTTTTCTACCATTTGTAAAGCTAGTTCATTCACCTTCCATATTTCATCATCTGAGTACAGGCCTAGAGGGTCCAGATTTGTCCTAATGCTGCCTTTGAAAAGTGTTGGTTCTTGCGGAATGATGCTTAGCTTTGTTCTCAAATCCTTTAACCCGATTGAGCATATGTTAATTCCATCAATAAGAATATCACCTTTTGAAGGCTCAACTAAGCGAAACAAAGCACTTATAAGTGTACTTTTTCCGCTTCCAGTCCTTCCAACAACTCCTACCCTACTTCCTTCTTGAAAAGTACAAGTGATTCCCTTAAGGACTAATGGAGCATTAGGGCGATATCTAATCTGAAACCAATGTGAAAATAGCCTTTAGAGTATAATTTTTCAGTTCCATTCAGAAATATAACGGAGAAAACTAAAAGGAGAGGTGGAAAAAAAGACATGGTGTAGTATTATACGAGAGTCATTGTTTATGAGTCTTAGTCTATATAAATCTAAGACATGGATGCAACATTACCTCCAAGCCTTGGAGATCAATCTTGCCCTTGGAAGGCCACGAATATGGAGGTCGGTTATTATCCACAATGGCGGGAGGCTCAGCTGGTATGTGAATGAATTGCTTGATTCTTTCAACGGAGATAATATAGTTTGACAAGTTGTTAAACCATCGAGTCCAAAATACTTGGGCTCCTGTCAAGGAAAAAGCATAAGAAAGAGACAGTCCCACAAGGCCTGCACACAACAGGAGAGTTACCAAGAGTTATTAGTCTCGGTAATCTTGTTTCTGTTTTAAGTACTTGCAAAACAAGGACCAAAAGCAAAAAGCAATATAATAGTAAGGATTAAAAACGAAAGTTACAGCGTTGAAAAGCAAAAATACGGTATACTTGCGAGGGCCAAATATATTTTTATACCTATACTATATTATTACCTGGTGATACATATCCCTGAGGATGTAGAATAAGCAACAAAGCTGCTGTGATGACAGTCAAGTTTTGAAGTGCTTCAATCCTTAAAACCATCCATTGCATCGCCACATTAGAATGAAAGAACAATGAAGCATCTGTGTCCACAAGTTTTAAGTAGTTTTTGAAAAATCTGTCTACCATGTTGAATGCTCTTACAGTAACCACTCCAAGTGATGTCTCAGCTGCAAAATTCATAACTGGTGCTTTGGTGGTTCCATTGATCCGTATTAGTTCCCTTGCAGCGGCTTGATAGTATTGCTTTGAGGAAGAAAGAAAGGAAGGTTAAGAAGATCCTACCTCGATGATCTAACGTTGTACATAGAATGAGGAATCAAGAAAACTTAGAAAGTGGGTAAACCTGAACGTATATTGATGCAACCATTACAGGAACAGCAACAATGAGAACTTGCCATGTGACTGAAACCATTATACAAATTACCACCAAAATTTCAATTGCTGTTGATGCTACAAAGGTGATGGAATAAGGTATATCAAAGTCCAAAATACTCAAATCTGATGAAGCCTGCATAAAAGAGAAAATATTTGATTAATTAGTAATGAACGAACAGAAGGGAAATACATAGATTTTTTTACCTTTGTTGGGAATGAATAAATCTTACCCTAGTTAAAATCCTTCCTACAGGAGTTGAATCAAAGAAAAGCATAGGAGCGTTGAAGATAGCTGTCGTAAAGCTTGAAAAAATAGCAGTAGAAGCTTTTAATCCCAAAAGTGCAGTCAAGTAAGACCTTAAATATACAAAAGCAGCACTAGAAAAAGAAATTAATGCATAAACTCCAATCAAGGTGGTATTAGTTACTTTTGGAATTTCAATGCCAATAGCAAGCCAATAGGTTGATGAAGTTTGCAAAGCCATAAAACCAGATTGTGCTAACATGATTAAACACAACATGGATGTCCCTTTGGAATAATTAATATAATCCCAAAATGGCTTCCATCCAACGTTACCAATCACTTTTTCTTCCTCTTGTGTAAGTTGTGTACCAATTGGATCCTTGATGCTAGAAATCTCTCCCTCACTTTTATTTTTAGTGAGATGAAAACCATGAGAGTCTTGAGGATTAGGCAAAACCTCATTTTCGTAACCTCCTCTATTTTCACTATCTCGATTCAACTCAGTAACTTTGTCTTTATGAGCACTCACAAGTAGTTCAAAGGCTGTTCCAGATGTTAAAATATTCTCATAACTACCTGATTGAATAACTCTTCCACCCTCCATTACCTAGAATTTGAGTTCATCATGTTAAATTATGTTCAGATATAATATAATAAACATCAAAATGAAATACTTTACCAAGATAGTATCAACTTCTGAGAGAAACTCCACTTGATGAGTAACTAGAATGACTGTTTTCTCTCTTAAAGCATTCATGACACAGTCCTGTAATGTTGTAGAGGCAGTTAGTTTGATGCGCCAAAATGAGGACAGTAGACAGTTATATTGTAACTAGCGGAATAGTTAAGACAAAACTCATCACAGTCATTTAAAATGGTTAATTGTACCAAATGTACACATATGTCTGTTTTGAGTTTTTTTTTGGTCCTACAACTGTCATTTAAAACTCACCATTACCATTTTTCACACATTCCATTACAAATATACACACATGTCTGTTTTATGTTAGTGACGTGGCAGGAACATGCCTGACAAATTATCCTATGTGTACTTCTTTTGCATCGCCTACATGTACCTCTTGCCCATTTCTAAATTAGGTTCAGCAATTTGTTGACAAATACTGCGCGATAGAGTAGATGAACTGGGGGAATCACCCTATGAGAATAGGCCGTGTAGTCCCAAATGTATCCGTTGCCCAATACACACACAATATGATTTAAATAACTTATGTGGGACAAAGGAATTAATACAATTAAACAATTTATAGGAATGCAAGATGTATTTGTCCTTAACATGATAAAACGTTATATTTGCTTACATTGAATAGTATTGCAGCTGTATGAGCATCAACTGCACTAAAAGGATCATCAAGGAGATAAATATCAGCATCATTGTAGACTGCTCTAGCTAGTTGAATCCTTTGCTTTTGTCCTCCACTTATATTGATCCCTCTCTGACCTATTTCTGTAAGATCACCATGGCTGAAATCATTGATATCCTTATCTAAGGCACAAGCTTTAATTGCTTTCTCATATCTTGTTTTGTCCATGGTCTTGCCAAATAGTATATTATCTTGAACTGTTCCACTTTGTATCCAAGAAGACTGAGAAACATAGGCAAGAGTTCCACCTACATTAACCTGTTCTCCATTATAGTAAAATATCATGCGGTGAAAATGTTCAAGATACTAATACTATGTTTATTCACATGAACGTGGCATGATAAAAATCTAAATCTGTTTTACTAATTTCAGATACAAATAATATGTTTATTCTTATGAATTTGGCATGAGAAAAATTTAAATGATAAAATATCCAAGTTAGACTTGAAATTATAGGGCTGTATCGACCTAGTCTCTCACATTATTAATACTACAAATCATCTGTGAAATCGCAAAATGTCTTTCAAGTTTATCCCTCTTTTTGGATATTTGCTCATTTAAATATGTTCTATTAGTAACTTACAGTTCCTGAAATCTTTGGAATCTCTCCTAGTATTGAATACAAAAGAGATGATTTTCCAGCTCCAACTGGTCCACAAACTGCAATTTTCTGTCCCCGCCTGATTTCTATATTAACATCTCTTAAAGTTGGAGACACTGATTCATGATCCCAAATGAAGTTTCCATCTTGAATTTCCATAGCATTAACTGAAAATTGCTTCAAGCTTCTTTCGCCATCATCATTGTTTATCTCTTCATCAAGCAAAAAGTTATTAAGACGATCAAACGAAACTTTCACCTGAATCATAATGGAAAGAGCCTCTGGGATCAATTTAAATGGTTCTCCCATGTTCCTCAATGTTGCAAGAACTGTGAAAACGGTTTCAGCATTCAATGGTGCACTTTTGGAAACAGCACATCCAAGGAAAACAACGGCGGATATAACAGTAGGAGACATCCAATAAAGAAATGAACTAGAAGCTCTCAGGATCTGTGCCTTATACAGCCATACAAACTCTTTATCACGTAGCGACTCGATTAAGTTCTTAAATTTTTTTTCCCATGATTGTAACTTAATGATCTTCATACTATTTAGAACTTCCGAAGTTGATCGAAGACGTTCGTCCTGTGAAATCATAAACTGTGACTGACAATTTTGTAGGATCCTTGCAAATGGTACATTGAGGAGTCCACATATAAGAAGAGGGACTAAACCTGGAAGAGCACCAATACCTACAACACCAAAAAGAATAAAAATAGACAAAACAATTTGAAGTGCAGAAGCCCATGCCATATGAAACCACCATGGAAATTCTCCCATTCTATATGCATCAACTACAATGTAATTCACAATTTCACCGGCCGAGTGTCTTGTCCTTGCCGAGCTAGAAAGCTTTAGTTGCTTTTGATAAATTGCCACCATAAGAGCTGATCTCATTTTCATTCCTGACCTCCTTGAGTTAAAAAACCAATGTCTTTGAGACAGAGAATCAACTAATTTGGTTAGAATTAAAATACCAACTATGGAAAGACCTTGTTTGAGATCTGCCTCAGTTCTATTTGAGTAGTTAACAAAAGCATAAAGTATAAGAGGTGAAACTACAGCAGAAATAGTTCTGATTAATGCATAAAATGCTATTAATATGTTTTCTTTTAAGAAAGTTCTAATTATAGACCAAAGAACCAAACTCTTTGTATTATTCTTTGTCTTGTCTCTAACAAGTGATTCCCAAGCACGAACGAATTTTTGATAAGCCATGTCTGCTTCATCTTCAGAAACAAGGGAAGGTATGTCTTCAAGATCTAGTGGCTTTGAGTAACCTAATCTGAGTAGAGAATTAACCCAAGAGAAAATCAACTTGCTGAGAAAAGTAGCATGGCCTAGTCCTGTTTGTTTTGTTTCAACTTTCTGAGCTAGCAATGGCTCAGAAATATCACCTGCATATATATAATCCATTAAAGAGAAACAATTAATCAATGTTCCAAGGTTGAGTAGTGTTAGAAAAACATAGCCGGCTCTAAAGTAAACCGATAATTAAATGCACACCAGAAAACAACAATTGATCACAGATTCGGCCAATTATGCCTTAGTATTTAAACACATTTTGTACTCTCTATAGTCTGGACAGTGACAAACAACACATTATTCATATTTATGTTAAACAATTGAATTTGAAGTTACCCTTTACGATGATGACGTTGAAGTTTTGCTTTTGAGTTCAAAATAGGTGCAGAGGATGAAGCTATAGACATCCTTTACAATCTTCAATTATCAGAAAAATGTTTTAACACTCTTTAACTTAAAAAATAGAGAATTTTTAGACTCTTCAATGAGATTTTTCTAAGCGGGTAACTACAATTCAAGAACATGCACAGTTTTATGTTGAAATCTATATCAAAAGTTGTTAATCCATCGAAACTACAGAATATAAAAACAGTTTTTCGTCAAATTAGTTCAACTTCTTAAGGATCAGATTTAAACAAAAAAAAAAAAAATCAAAAGCAACACTACAAAAGTTAATTCAACTTGTGGAGTTCGGGAGAAAAAGAGTAAGAGCAGTGGAATCAGATTGTGTTTCTGTTTTAACCGAACTTCTTCTTCATTGGAAAGGAAGAAAGCCATGCGAGATGATTTTGGTGCTTTTGGAGATGTTATGTCGATGTGCTGATGGAAGATTTAAACTTTTAAGACATACTTGGCCCAGAGTCGCAAGTCTCATACTCCATAAGTTTCTGGTTTAGTGGATTTATTTGCTCGGGATTAGAACAGAAATACATGTTAATAATCACATCTTCATACAAAGCTTTGGACATACAAAATCAAATGAGTTACCTATGGTGTTCTCATTCTCAAAGTAAGTCATTTTTGGAGCTTGAAATTGAATGTCTTGTGCTTCTTAGCTCAGCAGAATTGACTGAGTTGTGAACATGGAAGGATCTAAGGCTTATTAATATGGGGCAGTTGCACTGATATTTTAAATTTTTGTGCCCCCTTAAATTAATGTCTTCACTCCATTGAATTAAATACAATACAAGATCACCACAGAAGATTCTACATTTTTTTTTATATAAAAAAGTTCCTATTCTAATCAAATAAATAATCACGTGGGATGAATTTTTGAATTGTTGGTTGGTCAAGTAAATAAAGAGAGATAATTGAAAATGAAAAAATCTTACAAAACTTTTGAAAATTTAAAGACAAGTAGAAGATAATTATAATTTTATGTATATTAAGTGTCTTAATTTTTGTTTTTTTATAAGAAAAAGTTTAGACGAATTGGAGTCCGAGATTTCACAAGAGTTAGAATAGATCTCAATGCTCAAAGAGCACTTAAAAATCATCCACCACGTCAATATTTATATTTTCAAACCCTTACCAACTCTCATTATTTATGAGAGCGGTCAACTCTTGTACTTTTCTTCATGTCAATATTTATATTTTCAACCACTCTTCTTTTTATAGTACTAGTTTTTGTAGCAGTTGTCTTGCTATTAATATTATTTCGTTTTCTGGGGACTACGTAGTACGTATGATGCAGTTTTTTTCGTAACAAGTTACCTTGCTGCTGCCTTTTGAACCGTGGCATTTTTATGATTATATTAAGGAAAATATATCAGCTATCTCTATGCATACAAACTGGTTTTCATAACATTGTTCTTAACAAAATGATTATTATTTGAACCTCAAAATTAAAAAGAATCTTAACACTAATGAAATTAAAGTAGTGGACAATTATCTTATGCAGCAAGATAATACTGATTGAATTTGCTGAGAAGCATCTTCACAGTACCTGCTTCAGGTTTAACACATTTATTATATATAGATTAGGGAGAACAACTAAATTTAAATATGTACATATATAAAAAATTCAAGAAATCAATTTTTTCCCTTTATTCTTCTGGGATCATAACTACTGGGGTGGGGTGTGAACTATATTCCCTCAATTTATTTATAATCTTTATTTTCCAATAAGTCATTACTCATCGCTTCATCCTGATAATCTTTGTGAGGAACTCTTCCTGCAACTAGACCAATATTCAGCTACCAGCTTAGAGAATGATGAGTTTGTATCCATTAGCTTTGAAGGCTCATCATATTCCACAAGTTTCCCTTTAATAAACCAGCAAAAAATTATGAGGCAAAAATAGAAAACAAAAGTAGAGAAGATTAAGGAAATAACATACCATAAGATAGGACCATGACCATGTCACTGTCTATTACAGTTGGAACTCTGTGAGCCACAGTTATAACTGTGCATTCTGAAAATTCTTGTCTAATTACTCTTTGTAGAATTGCATCCGTCGCAGAGTCAATGGATGCTGTTGCTTCATCCAGAACAAGAATTCTGTTTCTCTTAAGTAGAACTCTTCCAAGGCAAAACAATTGCCTTTGTCCCAAGCTCCAATTTCCACCTTCATCGCTCACTGCAAAACTTATCAGAGTTAAGACTTTCATGCCTTATTTAATGGTTGCAAAATCATATGTTGAACAATAGAATAGAAATGAATAGCTGTAGCTTCAATGATTATATAGTTTCCTTAATGTTGAAAGACTTACCAGAAGAGTCTAAGAGATTTGGTAGCTTGCTGATTGTTTCCTTAAGCTGACATTTTTCTACAGCCTAAATATACAAATCAAATTTTATTTTATTGAATGGCTCATGTAAAATTCAACTGCAATTAAAGTTGTTAATTCACCTTCCATATTTCATCATCTGAATACAGGCCTAGAGGGTCCAGGTTTGTTCTAATGCTGCCCTTGAAAAGTGTTGGTTCTTGAGGAATGATGCTTAGCTTTGTTCTCAAATCCTTCAATCCGATTGAGCATATGTTAACCCCATCTATAAGAATATCACCTCTTGAAGGCTCAACTAAGCGAAACAAAGCACTAATCAGTGTGCTTTTCCCACTTCCAGTCCTTCCAACAACTCCTACCCTACTTCCTTCTTTAAATGTACAAATGATTCCCTTAAGTACTAATGGACTATTAGGACGATATCTAATCTGAAACCAATGTAAAAAACAGCCATCAGAGAACAATTTTCTGTTCAATTCAGAAATATAAAGGAGAAAACTGAAAGTAGAGGTGAAAAAAAGACATGGTGTAGTATTATAGGAAATTTCAAGTTGATATCAGAGGTTATACTAAATTCGTCATTGGGATGGATTCCCAAATACTAGGACATGGATGCAACATTACCTCTAAGCCTTGAAGATCAATCTTGCCCTTGGAAGGCCATGAAGATGGTGGTCGGTTATTATCCACAATGGCAGGCGGTTCAGCTGGTATGTGAATGAATTGGTTGATTCTTTCAACGGAGATAATATGGTTTGATAAGTTGGAAAACCATCTACTCCAAAATATTTGGGCTCCTGTCAAAGTAAAAGCATAAGAAAGAGACAGCCCCACAAGGCCTGCACACAACAGAAGAGTTGCCAAGAGTTATTAGCTTGAACAAAATCTTGTCATGGTAAATGTTAATAGAACTATTATATTACAGGTTTAAATATGTGTTTGTATATGCGAATATGCAATTTTTTCTTTTAGTCTCTGAATCTTTTTTTGAAGTCCCTGCAAATATTTCATTTTTTGTTTTTATTTTATTTTAGACCCTGAAATATTTGCTTACTTAGAATTGATCCCTGTAATATGTAGAACATTTGATTTTGTCCCTTCAATATGATCTACATAAGAACTAAAATGAATATTACACTTATTACAAGGGCCAATTACAGTTCGAACAAATTTTGCAGGGAATAAAACAAAACAACAAGGACTTGAAGGAAAATGTGGTATATTTGTAAGCACTAAAAATGGAAAAAAATAACAGGAACAAAAAACAAAATTTGATATATTTGCAGGAACCAAAAATATATTTAAACCTATGTTATATTATTACCTGGGGATACATATCCCTGAGGAAGTAGAATAAGCAAAAGAGCTGCAGTGATGACAGTCAAGTTTTGAAGTGCTTCAATCCTTAAAACCACCCATTCCATGGCCCCATTTGAATGAAAGAACAATGAAGCATCTGTGTCCACAAGTTTCAAGTAGTTTTTGAAAAATCTGTCTACCATGTTGAATGATCTTACTGTAACTACTCCAAGTGATGTCTCAGCTGCAAAATTCATGACTGGAGCTTTGGTGGTTCCGTTGATCCGTATTAGTTCACTTGCAGTGGCTTGATAATATTGCTTTAAGGAATAATAAAAAGGAAGATTAAGAAGTTCTTAGCTCAATGATCTAACCTTGTACATAGAATGAGGGATCAAGAAAACTTAGAAAGCGGCTAAACCTGAACGTATATTGATGCAACCATTGCAGGAACAGCAACAATGAGAACTTGCCATGTGACTGAAGCCACTACACAAATTATGACCAAAACTTCAATTGCTATTGATGCTACAAAGGTGATGGAATAAGGTATATCAAAGTCCAAAATACTCAAATCTGATGAAGCCTGCATAAGAGAAAATAATAGTAAAATTGTGGATGTTAATTAAATAGTAATGAATGAATTGAAGGAAAATACATAGATTTTTTTTTTCCTTTTTGGGAATGAAAAAAAATCTTACTCTTGTCAAAATCCTTCCAACAGGAGTTGAATCAAAGAAAAGCATCGGAGCATTGAAGATAGCTGTAGTGAAGCTTGAGAAGAAAACAGTAGAAGCTTTTAATCCCAAAAGTGCAGTCAAGTAAGACCTTACATAAACAAAAGCAGCACTAGAAAAAGAAATTAATGCATAAACTCCAATCAAGGCGGCATTAGTTACTTTTGGAATTTCAATGGCAATAGCAAGCCAATAGGTTGATGAAGTTTGCAAAGCCATAAAACCAGATTGTGATAACATGATCATACACAGCATGAATGTCCCTTTGGAATAATTAATATAATCCCAAAATGGCTTCCATCCAACATTACCAATCACTTTTTCTTCCTCTTGTGTAAGCTGTGCTCCAATTGGACCCTTGATACTAGAAATCTCTCCCTCACTTTGATGTTTAGCCAAAACCTCATTTTCAGAACCTTCTTTATTTTCCTGATCTTGATTCAACTCAGTAATTGTGTCCTTATGTGCTCTCACAAGTTGTTCAAAGGCTGTTCCAGCTGTCAGGAGATTCTCATAACTACCTGATTGAATAACTTTTCCACCCTCCATGACCTAGAATTTGAGTTCATCCTGTTAAACAATGTTCAAATGTAATATAATACAGGAATCCAAATGAAATATTTTACCAAGATAGTATCAACTTCTGAGAGAAACTCCACTTGATGAGTAACTAGAATGACTGTTTTCTCTCTTAAAGCAGTCATGACACAATCCTGTAATGTTGCAGATGCAGTTAGTTTCATATGAGTAAATTTATATCGAAAAAGGTCTAGCCAAAATTAGCTGTTAAATTTGAAATTACCTCTATATATTATGGTATAGATTAACATGATTAAAGTGACATTTTCTTACATTGAATAGTATTGCAGCTGTATGAGCATCAACTGCACTGAAAGGATCATCAAGGAGATAGATATCAGCATCATTGTAGACTGCTCTAGCTAGTTGAATCCTTTGCTTTTGTCCTCCACTCATGTTAATCCCTCTCTGACCGATTTCTGTAAGATCACCATGGCTAAAATCATTGATATCCTTATCTAAGGCACAAGCTTTGATTGCTTTCTCATATCTTCTTTTATCCATTGGCTTGCCAAAGAGTATATTTTCTTGAACTGTTCCACTTTGTATCCAAGAAGATTGAGAAACATAGGCCAGTGTGCCACCAACATTAACCTGTTTCCATTATAGCAAAGTATCATACAAGTGCTTATGTATAAGCTATTTCTATAACAAATAAAATAGTCAAACTGTTTTCATGTAAGCTATATTCATAAGCTATCGTGAAAAACTTATAGAATGAAGCTGAAAAGAACTTATGGACATGCTATTAAATAAACTCAAATGAGTCAATTCAAACATGCCTTAAAACTATGTTTATTACTAAATCTGTTTTATAACTAACTTACAGTTCCTTGAATCTTGGGAATCTCTCCAAGTATTGCATACAAAAGTGATGATTTTCCAGCTCCAACTGGTCCACAAACTGCTATTTTCTGTCTCCATTTGATTTCTAAATTTACATCCTTTAAGGTTGGAGACATAGATTCATGATCCCAATTGAAGTTTCCATCTTGAATCTCCACAGCATTGACCGAAAGTTGCTGTATGTTTCTTTCACTATCATCATTGTTTAGTTCTTCATCAAGCAAAAAATTAGTAAGACGATCGAACGAAACCTTAACTTGAATCAGAATGGATAGAGCTTCAGGGATCATTCTAACAGGTTCTCCCATGTTCCTCAATGTTGCAAGAACTGTGAAAATGGTTTCAGCATTTAATGGTGCACTCTTGGTAACAGCACATCCAACAAAAACAACAGCAGATACAACTGTAGGAGACATCCAATAGAGAAATGAATTAGTAGCTTTCAGGATCTGTGCCTTCGACAACCATACAAACTCTTTATCGCGTAACAACTCAACTAAGTTCTTGAATTTTTCTTCCCATGACTGTAACTTAATGATCTTCATACTATTTAGAACCTCCGAAGTTGATCGAAGACGTTCGTCCTGTGCAATCATAAACTGTGACTGACAGTTTTGTAGGATCCTTGCAAATGGTACATTGAGGAGTCCACATATAAGAAGAGGGACTAAACCAGGAAGAGCACCAACACCGACAACACCAAAGAGGACACTAATGGAAAGAATAAGTTGAAATGCACAAGTCCATGTTGTATGAAACCACCATGGAAATTCTCCCATTCTGTATGCATCAACTGCAATGTAATTCACAATTTCACCGGCCGAGTGTCTCTGCCTTGCCGAGCTAGAAAGCTTTAACTGCTTTCGGTAAACCGCCACCATAAGAGCTGATCTCATTTTCATTCCTGACCTCCTTGAGTTAAAAAACCAATGCCTTTGAGATAAAGACTCAAAAACTTTGGTGAGAATCAAAATACCAACTATGGAAAGACCTTGTTTGAGATCTGCCTCGGTTCTATTTGAGTAGTTAACAAAAGCATAGAGTATAAGAGGTGAAACTGCAACCGAAACAGTTCTTATTAATGCATAAAATGCTATTAATATGTTTTCTTTCAAGAAAGTTCTAACTATAGACCAAAGAACCAAACTCTTTGTATTATTCTTTGTCCTCTCTCTCACAAGTGATTCCCAAGCATTAACAAATTTTTGATACGACATGTCAGCTTCATCTTCAGAAACAACGGAAGGTATATCTTCAAGATCAAGCGGCTTTGAGTAACCTAAACTGAGTAAAGAATTAATCCAAGAGAAATTCAACTTGCTAAGAAAAGTAGCACGGCCTAATCCTGTTTGTTTAGTTTCATTTTTTCCAGCTAAGAGTGGCTCAGTTAAACCTTCTTGTACACTATGAGTTCCTATATAATCAAGATTTTTGAAGGCACAATATAGAAGAAGGAAATGTACAAGCCACTGTACAATATCAAATGTTTCAATTGCATGATTTCTTAACAGAATTTCAATGTTGAGAGATGAAACCAATACACAAGAAAATGTCCACCATATAGAGATTAATATCCTAATCCATTTGACTCTTTGAACGATCAAGGAAACAGACAAAGAAATCCAAATCAATCCCTTGATAATGCAACTCAGTTTCTCAGAGTTATCAGTTTTAGCTATGAAATCCCACAATCCAATACTGAAAAATGCAATGCTAATAGTACCACAACAAATTGAGACAATAATGAAAATCCAGCATTTTCCGTGGCTTCCATTTGTAGAACTTTTTCTGATTAAAGTGATAATCAAAGATGTGCAATAGACACATACAAAGAGTATATTGATAGTGTCTATTAAGCTCCTTTGAGAACATAAAGAATTGAAATCGAAATTCTTCAAACAAATCCATGAAATTTCACCTGCACAGCATATATATAATCCATTAAAGATAAACAGTTAATCAATGTTCTAAGGTTAAATAATCCATTACAAATTGTACAATACTTAGTTTTCTTGTTACTCGACAACATTAAAGCGTCTGCTTACTTATCAGATAATATTAGTCTACGAAATAATCAAGAAGTGATCATGATAGTTGTAACATACATAAATCAATTGGTGCAAATTAAAAAAGCATGAATCTGTTACATAATATAGCTGGAAGAAGATACAATGAAAGTTACCTATTGTGTTATCAAAGTAAGCCATTTTTGGAGCTTGAATTTGAATAGTTTTTGTTCCTTACATCAGCAGGACAGACTCTGAGAAGTGATTATTTCCAAGAGTTGTGACCATTATTCTCCTGCTGTTTGTTACGTGTTTATAATAGTAATTTGTTATGAGTTTATACCGAGAGTGTAAATAAGTTTTATACCCACATCTAATCATATATATATATATATATATCACTCCTTAAATCATGAGATATTATGATATATGGTCACACACAAATATTTTGGATTTGAGCACAACCACAAATTATAAAAAGTAAAAAAAGGAAACATCATTATTAACACCTAACTAGTGCTGTTATCTTGAGACATTGGAATGTGGGCTATGTAGTTTTTAAAAAAATTAAATGAAATAATAATATTTAAAAAATAAAATACTTTCTCTTCTAATTTTTTTCATCTTGAGTATGCCTAAATCCAAAACAAATTTAATTTCTGTAATTTGTTATTGTATAATTATTTTATACATGTATCAAATGGATATGAAAACACACGAGTTATCATTTCTATTAATTAAAGTGACAACACATAATTAAATACGTGTGAAATAATTGTACATTGAGTATATTAATTAAACTCATCCAAAATATTTGTACTTGAGATCATACAAAACTTTTGGAGTTTAATGATTATACACTCTCCCAATAATTTTTTATTTATAATTACATGAATTTTTTATAGGGAAATGTTAACGAGTGCTTCCTGAGACACTCTTTAAGGACCATAAGCAAGAAGTATTTATGAAAATGCATGTAATTATTGCATTAAAAATCAAAATATTTAACTTTTATAAAGAACAATTACTTATTTTAAAATGCTTAAAGACTGCTCCGGAGGCACTCGTTAACAATGCTATTTTTATAATTGGAGTATAACATAAATTTACAAAGTTTAAAAATATGATTAGTTTGGTTTTATTATTCATATTTATATATTTTTAGTTCAATTTTTTTGGTAGAGTTCACTAGAGTTTTCTAAAATAAAAATTAAATTCAGTAGATAGAAATGCTTCCCTTAAGAACACAATATTACTACGATTAATTTAGTAAATTACAAAGTCTTGTGTTTGATTATCTTCAACATCAATCTTGGTGGGGTTAGTTTGGAATGTTTTTCTCCTTCGTCCAATTTGATCCTCCATCAATTTTAAAAAGTACTTTAACCTACGTACTTACAAATTGTCTCACAATGAAATCCTAACACTCTTGCTGAAAGTTGAACTGACACCCTTACAATAAATGAATCAACATACCAATTATACCAACCTCTATCGGCCTCAGTAATGTAATGATACACTTTAAAATAGTTTTTAACCTATCCGTGTTTTTAACCAACTAATCATCTCTCAAAACAAGGGGTCTAACCCCAAATTAATTTGCTAATGTGGGTTTTGACGTAGCAATACCGCTATTTAACTTGATAACACTTTGTTGATGTATATATCTTTTACCGACTTTGAAGTGTCTTCATCACTTATGCACCTCCACGTGAAGAATTTAGAAAAGATTTCTCATTCTCATCCGGACAATAAAACCAATCATCTTTCAGACATGAACAAGAACCAATAAAAATGATATGGATTACAATCAGACAAAACATAGATTTGTGGCCAATAATTGATGAATCATGATAAATGAATAGCAACAATGTGCTAGCTAGAGCTTTACTTCCTAGTAGCTAGTATTCTTCCAATACATCACAAGACACTTGAGAGAAACACGACAGAGTCATGTGCAATACATTCATTCATCTATCCAATATAAAAATATACCCACAATAAGCTATGATCAAAACAAAACTTTAGTAAAAAACATATTTGTAAAATGATAATAATCATACGGTGCAATATTAATAATGCAAGAAGAAGGACGTGTTGGTTTGAGACTTTAGAGTATTCTCCTCTTCAAAATCTTAGATTCAATTCTTTCGGACACCAACTTGAGTGGGCTATCTAGTTTCTTAGAAAAAAATAATGCAAGAAGGATTGTGTGGATACAATATGCATGCATGACAATGAAGCCAAGTAAATCTGACTCAAATGTGAAAAAGACATATACGGAATCTCACAACTGGTCAGACAAAACCAAAATAGTTAGACAAACAAAGATTTGCCTCTCCACTGTTCCATCGTGTTTCACGAATATTGCAGCATCTTTGTTTTCTTCTCTGAATAAATTTATTAAAAAGTGAAACAAAATTCTCACGTTTTATCACATAAACATCAATGAAGAACTCATGAATTGGGAGAGAATGAAACTCTTTGATTTCTTGAAAAACTGAGTTGAATGATGATATTCCCCCGTTTTAAAATGAATGTTGTTTAAAGTTTTTACACACATATTAAGAAATGTATTGATTAAAAGAAAGAGATATATATTTTACCAAATTATCCTAATCAACTATTGCTTTGTTTTTTATTAATGAAAAAAATAATATTTTGGAAGTAGTGTATATAATATTAATTGAAGGGTACAATTGAAAAGAAAAAATTATTATTGCATTAGAAACTTAAAGTGACATTCATTTTGATTTTTTTTTTTTGGCTAAAACGACCATCATTTTAAAACAGAGGGAGTAGTTAAAATAGTTATAACCCTTTATAAACACAATGATTTGGTATTTAGCGTTTAAAAACTAACTCACAATAACTAAGTAAATGACATCTTAATCTATTCTTAACGAATCTAATTGGTGGAATACGCCCCCAGAGCCCATAATCGTCGAGGCTGAGCTATGCCACTAGGCCTCAATTTTTTGGGGGCCCAAAATATTTTTCTTTTCTATCTAGCGCACAAAAATATTAGTTATATGTGGTTAAAGTGAAAAATTATCATATTGATCACAGTGCTTCAGTGGCGTGGCCATTTGTGTGTCAGCGTGTGGTCATGGGTTTAAGTCTTGCTAGATTGTTTTTCTTTTAATAATATTTCTTTATAGTGCCTTAGTTATTTTTTTTGGGGCCCACAAATTTTTTTACATTCCTAAAAGACTAAAACCGGGCCTACGAATTTATTAAGACGGTCATGGACTCCCGCTCAAGTTGGGAAATAAAAGTCAAGTATTCTAGACATGGATGTCAGAGATAGAAAGAGTAGATTTGGTAGATATTTAGTGAGAAAATCAACTAGCTGATCCTGAGACCGAACGTGAACCAAATATAATTGAACATGTTCACAAATGAAGTTGAAGGTGTTGGAAAACACAAAAAAAATGAGAGTTTAAATTGGGTTGATCATTTAAAAATTCTTTTGCAAACAACGTAGTAGTAAGCAGTTCTCTATCAAATCATTTAACTTCAATTAAATGCTCATATTTAGGTGGAAAAACGTTCTGGTCATACTGTTCCTTCTATGAGTGAGATCATAAACTCATTATATGTTGGTACTATTAGTGACTTGTGGCAGATTTGTCTATGAGTTAGTTGACTGAGGAATTTTGTTCCTAGTCTTCCTCTTGTTCAATTATTAGGGCTTTAAATGGTTCTTTGTTGTTGTTTTAGTTTTCGCTATTGTTTTTCTGTAGGATGGATCCTTTAATTTTGTTATCAGTTGACTTGAATACTTATTGTATTCAATTTTTTATATTTGTTTGTCTCTTGTAGGATATTTCTCCTTTTTATATATAATATATATTTGCCCTAAAGAAGAACTTCAATTAAATTAGATAGACAAAAAGTTGTCGTTAAAACATGCATAAAGAAATTTACACCAAACATCAATAGTAAAAAATGAAATGAACACATTGTATTTATATTGGTTCACTATTTAAGGTAGCTACAAATAGTTCTCTCTTTATAAAGAGATTTTAGAGAAATGTTAGGGTTGCACCCTCTAACATAGTCCAATAATAAGTTGTCAAGTCACCCACTTTTTTATTTGTTACTTGATAATCGGTTGTGCCAGTTTTCTTTTCTTTTTTCTTACATTTTTTTTTTTTAAATCACATACAATAACATTATTGTATTCTCCTTGCCAACAATAATTTCGGTTTGTCTCTCATATCACTGTTCACCATTGTCTTCAACATTTTTGTATCGAAAGAAAACAAAAGTTGTCTGGAAAATGTTTTTGATGGATTTGTGTTTGGATTGTAATCTTTTTACATGTTGGATAGTATAGTCCTAGATGCTTTTCTCTCTTTAGTCTCTTTCATGGATGTTTGCTAGAAACATCGCATGTTATGCTACCTTTTCCTCATATGATTTTCTAAGTATTTGGCATTTCTTCTATCAGAAAATACACTTGGTCCAGATGATTTGACATTGATTTAATGAATGGACCCTCCAAGCTTGAGTTTATCAACCATATAATTTGACTTTTGGACATATGCTTCGATCCATACGAAATTATCGGTAGACAAAGTGATTGTTGTAAGTCAAATCAACTTTAAATAATATTCCTTTTGCTTAAGTTACTTCATTAATTAATGTTGTGCACCGTCTGCCGTCATATGAAATTCTTTGGATTCAATCACATCTCTAATGAAGTGGAGTTTGATATCAGTATGTTTCTCTTTCTCATCATATACATGATATGTTTTCAATCGTACGTTTTAGCATTCACAATGAACAAACACACTCTTATGTATAATTTTGAATTCACCAATTATCTTTAACTTTTTTTAATTACTCAAATAAATACACATGAATATAGGAGAATATGGTGATCTGTGTTTAAAGTCATGATGCCACATGAAATATGCTCACAGTTGAATCATTAGACCGTAACAACGAGAACAATAATATTTATTTTTAGGTTTAAAATGTCAATGGTCCTTATTTCTTACGATTGTAGTCATTTTTAGTATTACTCTTTGTAAGTTTTTTTTGGAAAGTCCTTGTAAGTTTTTTTTAGTATTAATAATATGGTGATCTGTTTTTTGTTTGGGCACAAGATAACAAACTAATTTTAAAAATTTAGTATTGAAAATTGTGTATTTATAATTTTAAAAATTTATCTTTTCGATGCAACGTTTATTTTTTAATTCTATTTTTAGGTTCTTATCTTGTGCTCTTAGGTTCTTATCCTTGCAAAATTAAAGAGTTTGTCAAACATGTGCAATATTACACATGTTAAAACTACTAAAACTAACAAATTTTTTTTATTGAAAACAACAATTATTTATTAAAAAAATTATATTTGTACAAATTTCAATAACAATTAATTTTTTCAAACTTAAATCAAAAGCTGAAGTTTGAAATCTAGTTACTTAGTCAGCAAGTTAACTAGTGAGGCTGTTAGTTACAATGTTCTGGTGTTGTTAGTTACATCATAGCTTAGCATATTGACACATTTGTGTATAAATAGAACTTGTAGTCTCATTATTATTATTATTATTATTATTATTATTATTATTATCATCCAAAAATAAGAAAAACTTGTACTTACTTGCAAGAGTTAGAAATAAGTTTAAGTCCATTAGTGGTAAAGTCGGTACACGTCTTACACTTTGGGGCACATTTGTGTATTTGTCAATTTTCTAAACATACACTAAAGCAAGCATTAAATTTATTTATTTTTTCATTTATTTCTCATAAAGAAAGATGTATGTTCAAAATATAATATGATCTTCCTATTTATTGTACATGCATATCATATAATGTAAATAGAAATAGTATCTTCTACATTTATTTGAATATATTGCCTTGAGCTTATATATTAAAAACGACTCTTGTAATTCAAACAAATGATTTCACCATATGCAAATTCTCTTTATTTCTCTTTTTGCTTCATATCAAGGAATATGCACACATCATTGATATCAATATGTTACGTACTTGTGAGTCGTATCTCGATTCAAATACTAAAATCAACCCACTCAATACAAATCTATATTGTGTGTGTGAGTGCACGCGCGCACGTGCATGTGTGCGCTCTATCAAATCATTTTATCAAAACTTTGTGTAATCAACAACTTTTTTGTCAACTTTGAACAACCAAACATTTTTCATTTTCATTTGATTTATGACATTAATCTTGGATTATTTAACGTATAATTTTGCCATATCACTTGTTTTTACTGAAAAATGTCACTATTTTATTGATACGGTATCTTATGATTCATAACAAGATTAAATTCATGACCCGTAAATTTTTCTTCCGATTCATGATTTGAATCTCGATCCGACCTGTATTTACATTCGTGCACAATATTTAACTATTTATTTTCTTTTTAGTTCGCTTATTTAGTGGATAAATATTATGGAAGTTTAGTGGATAAAATAACATGGGATAAAGACTTCCGATGATTATGAATGATGATGATCCAATGGAAGGGGTGTGTTTTATATATAATAAGTGAATTGATATTTTCTTGTAACAAACAAATGTGAATTGATCCTTCATTCTTTACTTTAGTACTTTCTATGTGTAAGAAGCTTGGAAGTAAGATATAGGGAAACTTGTGGAATATGATGAGCCTTCAAAGCTAATGAACACAAACTCTTCAGTCTCTAAGTTAAGTTGGTAGCTGAATATTGGTCTAGCTGCAGGAAGGGTTCCTTCCCAAACAATGGAGACTGACTTAATGAAAAACAATTATATTTGTTACACAATTACACTCCTTTTTCAAATGTATGCTCGAATTAATATAGTTTCCACCACTTTCAAGTTATCATTTTTCACCTTGCATTTATTGTAATGTAAATACAACAATAATTAATAAGATAAATTAGTAAAATCAAAAGGGAGCTTCTATGGTGCAGTCATGAAACTGACTTTTTTGAAAAAGTTAATTTTAATCTTAATGTTTAATTCATTTTTAAATTGTTGATTACTGATTAATGATTAATAGTAATTCATCTAGTAATGCTTGCAACATCTTGGACTTACATGTACTATTTTATCGTTGTTATCTTTAACATGCAAACAAAATTGCTGATATCATTTGATAATCTTAAGTGTTACACTTTGTGGGGTGTTACACTTAAAACAAGGTTGGATAAAATTAGATTAAGTGTATTCTTGTTAATCTGATGAATTGATGATACTATAAGGACTGAACTTTTGATGCCACTGTACAAACAGTAGAGTGCTACTTACAACACTTTTGATGCTATAGTGTTAACTTCATTAAAAAAGTCATTCTCATGACTTCACCATAGAATTTTCCAAATCAAAATTCTCTTTCTTTCATTTGTTTAATTTTTTTAGGGTTATGCTAATAAAATAGCACTTGTTAAGGAAACCAAAAGTAGTAAGTTTGCATTGAATTCAACAATATTTTGACTTTTAAAAAATTCATCACTTTTCATCATAATATTTTTATTTTTATCCTTTTAATCAATGCCCTAAGGGCATTCTTTAGCATTTCCTATTTTTTTAATGTGTAAATTGGTCAAGTGCAACAATTATTGTAGGACGTAGTGCAGAGATTAGATATACAAATGAACATGTCAAGTGGAAAGTTGTGTTGTACATATAATTTAAACAAACTTGTTCTCAATGAGACAAGCTTCTCTGCTACAAAAGGAGCACAGGATGGAAATGGAAATGTCAATGAAAAGTTCTTTTTCTTATTTCTATTGTTGGCGTGTGCAGACATATTCTGTTGAGTTATGCCATCAGTATATGCTTCTGTTATATTATGGAATTAATTGGACTATTATTGTCATGAGAAATTACCTTCACTTTATTAAGAAGTATCATGTTATTAGAGAATTGTTGTTGACACATTTGATAAGGTTGAGAAACACGAGTAAAATACGTTTTTGTCCCCTCGACAGTTAACTATGAGAAATTAAAAATTCGGCAGTTAACTGCCGCCGGTTTCATTTTTTCTTGGTAGTTAACTGCCGAGGCTTCCTGAAGCCATAAAATGGCAGAACCTCTTGAGGCAGAACCTGTTACATGTATTTTTACACATTGTAAACACATTGTTTCAATGCCAAATCATAAAGTCAATCAAAGAAAATTACTAACATAATTGAAATTGAAAATATGATACAGAAACGAACAATTGTCATAAAAATATGTCATTGAAATACCAACAAAGTAACAAATGTCATGAAAATACAACGGAACGAACAAAATGTCATGAAAATATACACCAAGTCCTAAAAATATATCCTAAACATAAAATACTACTGGTCTTGGTCCTGCTGATGCTGCTGGTGCCTCCTCCTCGGCCTCTGGCCTCGCCTCCTAGTCAAGATCGGCGCGATCTACTCCCTAACATGGATCATGGCCTGAAACCACTGCTGAGGGCTCATGACCTCCTCCTGGCCTAACTGCGCATCAGTGGCACTAACCATGTCATAGGTGTCAGGCGAGCTTCTCGCCTCATACCGCTCCCACTGCTGTGCAATGATATGCTCTTCATTTGCTGGCCTTGGAAGATCTCCTGGAAGAGGTGGCAAAATCTGAGGGTGAGACACCCTAGTGTACCATAACACATAGTCATCCGCCATCCATCATGTCTGCTCTCCTGCCTGCTCGCCTCAATCGGCCGCCTTAAGCGTGTGAGTGCGGAAGTCGACGAATGCCTGCACAATCTGAGGTAGTGGGAGCTCTACAACATCCGTCGGATGTCTAGGGACGGTATGGACGTATCCGTACTACCTCAAAATCCACTTGGACAAGTGACGGTAGACCCAACAAACACCGCACATAATCCAGCTTGAATACCAGAAAACCTCCTCAAAATCCTGGATCTTCCTGTGCTCTTCGTACGACCTCCAGCATACGTCATCAAACTGAATACGATCAAGCAGTGACCGATACGTGACCCCCTCTCCATGACCCTTCTGAAGCTTCCACCTCGCTGCAACCAGATAGTTTTCCATGTAGTCGGTGTTGGGATCAACACTGTAAAAGCCAGGAAAACGCGCCAAAAACCATGCTTGCACAAACCAAACAAATCACATTTATAAATTATTACGCATGAAAAATATAACAAAAAAAAATAAAAGTTAAGGTTCACATTTATAATTTTCTTACAGTGAGCAGTGTCACGCTTCCCCCAAGAGCTCTGTCTCTAGGCCTACACGCCTCAGCTAACTCGCTGTATAGGTATGCCAGTGTCATCCCTCCCCATAAATAATTACGCATCCCCGCGTAGCCCTCCTCCATGATCGTCAGATAGACCAACTCGATGTGTTTGTTACTTCTATCACCAAACAACAAGAATCCTACAAGATAGAGAAGATAACACTTCACACAAAATGTCATAACCCTCTGCAGCTCCTCCATCTCCTCTGGATCCTCCGTATCCGCCAATACATTAGCCATACCAATGTACCTCGTATATAAATCCCTCAGCTTCGGGTAACTAATGTACCCACCGTACTCCGTACCACAAATTTTCTCCGCCTCCTGCTGCGACACACGCAAGTGCCTCATCAGTAGTGCCGCTCCCTCATGTCTCAACATCTTCTTCCCATGGCTCAACATCCGCCCCTCAATCTGAAGATACATAAGACATGCGACATCATCCAAAGTCATAGTCATCTCCCCCAAGGGCATGTGAAAAGTGATGGTCTCGGGATGCCACCTCTCGCATAGAGTCATCAGCAAGGCATGAGGCACAGTGGTGTAGCCTAGGTAAACCAAATCATGTAATCCGCTCTCCCTAAGAGGATCCCAAAACCAATCCTGATTCCCATTTGGGCGTCCGAAACTCAAGATCTTAGCCCCATGATTAATCAGTTTTACAACACGCAACTTACGAACCTGAAATAATAGAAAAATAAACATAGTTTAGACAATTTATACATTAAACAATGTAAACATTTAACTAAACAAAATAAAACTTAACAAATGCAAAAATAAAACATAACACATGTAAACGTTAAAACTTAAATAAAACACATAACAAAATAAATTTAAATCATAATTAAAACATAAAGAAAATAATAAAAGTTGAAATAAAGAAAATATAAAGAAAATAATTAAACATAAAGAAAAGAATTAAAAAAACAGATATAAAAGTTGATATAATAATTAAACAAACACACATATAAAAAAATAATTAAACATAAATAAAAAAACATTTAAAAAAAATTACACTTACGTTCTCTGAATTATACCAAAGCGGCAATGCCACATGATTGACATAAGAGTGCATCAAAGATAGGTCTTCCGGTCCTCCAAGAAAGGGAGGGTCCACAGGTAACACCTCCGGGGCAACAGCTGTTGCAATGTCATCATCATCTGCTATATGTTGATGCTCTGGCATATGATCCTGGTCATACCCACCATCCGTAACATCGTGGTGTACCTGATCCTGATAATTCAGGTACTCCCCCTGCTGGCTCGAATCAACCACCTGCGACTCTTCAGGCTGTGTAGTCTGAGAAGCCTCTTGCGAACTCCCTGAACCATCCACCCTCCGACCTCTTCTCATCTTTGGGATGTGCCCGCTTTGCCTCTCCTTCCGGTGGCTTTGAGTCATCGCACGCCTACCACCAATCATCTTAGATAGATCAACCGGGTTCTGATCAGACATATCTACACAAAAAATTAAAAATTTAACATCATTTCCATAAGCTAATCAAACACATTAAACCAAAACTAAACATAAACATAATCAAACATATTAAAAGTACAACAATGAACATCATTTCCGTAACTTAAAATCATTCAATTTAATCATCATTACAATAACATTTATGTCCATCATTTCCATAATAACCTAAACATCTTTCAATAATTAACATACACTTAATCATTTGTGTCCATCATAATTCTCGTAACCTAAACTAACTAAAAAATCAATATACACTTAACCAAACTATAATTAACATCATTTCTATCATTTCCATAACCTAAACTAACTAAATAATCAATATAATTTTCATTGAGGCATTTGATCAAACACTTTGTGTGCAAAGTATAAAACATATTCAAATTGTGTTCATTTGCCACCATTCAAAGCCACATTATGATTTAAACAACATAGACAACAACTACATTCATTTATCAATTCATAAACTACACATGCAATCATGAAATTGTCAATTTTAAAATCAACCCTAACCACATGCATTAAAATGATTGATACAACTTACTTGTGATAATGTGCAGTTGATTTGCTTGCAATTCGTGAAAATGGCTTTGGTGAAGATTGGAAAGAATTTGAGAAGTTTGGAGAATTCTTGAAACTGAAATGTTTGTGTTTCTGCTTCTGGTTATGTTCAGCACGCCTCGGCAGTTAACAACAGTCAGATTTTTAATTCCTTGGCAGTTAACTGCCGAGGGGGTAAAAACGTATTTTACTCGTGTTTTTCAGCCTTATCAAATGTGTGAACAACAATTCTCATGTTATTATTAGCCAATGCTGGGAATCTTAGTCTAATCAAACGAAGCTCAAAATCTTATATTCAATATAGGAAGTTAATTAGTTTAGTCTATTCTTAATCACCTGGCTGCATACATGAATCATATATGTTTAGAGCTTTTTTAAATAATAATTGATTAACATTTTAATTGAAGCTTCTCACATGTCAAGTAGACTTTACCTGAAAAAATAATAAAATAAAATATAGGCTTCACACATGGAATGAAAAGTTGCACTGTGCATATAATTTAAACAAACTTGTGCTCAATGTGATAGCCTTCTCTGCTGCAAAAGGAGCACAGGATGGAAATGGAAATGTCAATGAAAAGTTCTAATGTACATATTGGTACGCTATGCATACTTTGATTTTTTTGTTTTCCTTCTTATTTCTATGATTCATGCATGTCACAAACCATGATTCCAGAATTTATATAAAGTAAAGATTACTTGTTCATGAATTCATCTCGTTTCTTGCACAGTTGACTATGGTTGTTGAATTTTATGGACAGTATTTTACTAAGTTCAAGACACTAAACTTTGATTGTTGCTTCTTTGTGCCTGTTTAAATGGTTATATAGGAACTCATGGTGTCCCAGAATGTTCATCTGATTCTGAGCCACTGATAGATCAGAAAGTTGAAACAAAACAAACAGGACTAGGCTGTGCTACCTTTCTCAGCAAGTTAATTTTCTCTTGGGTTAATTCTTTACTCAGTTTTGGTTACTCAAAGCCATTAGATCTTGAAGACATACCTTCCCTTGTTTCTGAAGATGAAGCAGACATGGCTTATAAAAAATTTGTTCATGCTTGGGAATCACTTGTTAGAGAGAGGACAAAGAATAATACAAAGAGTTTGGTTCTTTGGTCTATAGTAAGAACTTTCTTAAAAGAAAACATATTAATAGCATTTTATGCATTAATCAGAACTATTTCGGTTGCCATTTCACCTCTTATACTCTATGCTTTTGTTAACTACTCAAATAGAACTGAGGCAGATCTCAAACAAGGTCTTACCATAGTTTGTTTTCTGATTCTCAACAAAGTTTTGGAGTCTTTGTCTCAGAGACATTGGTTTTTCAACTCAAGGAGGTCAGGAATGAAAATGAGATCAGCTTTGATGGCAGCAGTTTATCAAAAGCAGCTAAAGCTTTCTAGCCCGGCAAGAACAAGACACTTGGCCGGCGAAATTGTGAATTACATTGTAGTTGATGCATATAGAATGGGAGAATTCCCATGGTGGTTTCATATAACATGGACTTGTGCATTGCAACTTGTTCTTTCCATTGTTATCCTTTTTGGTGTTGTAGGTATTGGTGCTCTTCCTGGTTTAGTCCCTCTTCTTATATGTGGACTTCTCAATGTACCGTCAGCAAGGATCCTACAAAATTGCCAGTCACAGTTTATGATTGCACAAGACGAACGTCTTCGATCAACTTCAGAGATTCTGAATAGTATGAAGATTATTAAGTTACAGTCATGGGAAGAAAAATTCAAGAACTTAATTGAGTTGTTACGTCATAAAGAGTTTGTATGGTTGTCAAAGGCACAGATCCTTAAAGCTTTTGGATCATTTCTTTATTGGCTGTCTCCTACAGTTATTTCTGTTGTTTTCCTTGGATGTGCTGTTTCCAAGAGTGCACCATTGAATGCTGAAATCATTTTCACAATTCTTGTAGCATTGAGGAACATGGCAGAACCTGTTAGGATGATCCCTGAGGCTCTATCCATTCTGATTCAAGTTAAGGTTTCGTTCGATCGTCTCAATAACCTTCTGCTTGATGAAGAACTAAACAATGATGATAGTGAAAGAAACCTAGAGCAATGTAAGGTTAATGCTATGGAAATTCAAGATGGCAACTTCATTTGGGATCATAAATCTTTGTCTCCAACTTTAACAGATGTAAATATAGAAATCAAATGGGGACAGAAAATAGCAGTTTGTGGACCAGTTGGAGCCGGAAAATCATCACTTTTGTATGCAATACTTGGAGAGATTCCTAAGATTTAAGGAGCTGTAAGTTACTACAAATATAACATATTTAATTTTTTACCATGCAAAATTCATATGATTAAACAAAGTATCAGTAGTATATTAAAAAATTTACACCATGATATTTTACTATAATGGAAAACAGGTTAATGTAGGTGGCACACTTGCCTATGTTTCTCAATCTTCTTGGATACAAAGTGGAACAGTTCAAGAAAATATACTCTTTGGCAAGCCAATGGATAAAAGAAGATATCAAAAAGCAATTAAAGCTTGTGCTTTAGATAAGGACTTCAATGATTTCAGCCATGGTGATCTTACAGAAATTGGCCAGAGAGGGATCAATATGAGTGGAGGACAAAAGCAGAGGATTCAACTAGCTAGAGCAGTCTACAGTGATGCAGATATCTATCTCCTTGATGATCCTTTCAGTGCAGTTGATGCTCATACAGCTGCAATACTATTCAATGTAAGAAAATATAACTTTTACCATGTTAATTACTCTCTCGGTTCCAAAATAAGCGTCGTCCTTGATTTTTTTCACACAAATTAAAGAATGTTGCAATTTTACAAAATTGATTTTTTTTTTAATATTGGTTATCAATCAATATTTGTTTAGAAGTAGAATGAGAAAAGTAATTAATGTCACATTGAAAAAGAAAAGCAATACTTATTTTGGAACATTTTTTACAAGCTAAAGAGAACTAATTTTAGAATGTAGGCAGCTATGATGAATAGACTTAGATTACGGACACCGAACACGGACACGTCGACACTGATAATAATTTGAAAAATGACATAATTCAATGAAATCATAAGTGTCGGTGTCGTGTCCGTGTCGAACAAGATAGGCATTTGACAACGGGACACACCTAATCTAAGGAGTATATGTGCTACATAGGTAGGCAGTATAACAAAGTTTTTGTCCTCATTTTGTTGTATCAAACTAACTGCATCTACAACATTGCTACAGGACTGTGTCATGAATGTTTTAAGAAAGAAAACAATTATTCTAGTTACTCATCAAGTGGAGTTTCTCTCAGAAGTTGATACTATCTTGGTAAAATATTTTATTTGGATTCCTGTATTATTTTACATTTGAACATTGTTTAACATGATGAACTCAAATTCTAGGTAATGGAGGGTGGAAGAGTTATTCAATCAGGTAGTTATGAGAATCTCCTGACAACTGGAAAAGCCTTTGAACAACTTGTGAAAGCACATAAGGACACAATTAATGAGTTGAATCAAGTTAATGAAAATAAAAGAGATTCTGAAAATGAGGTTTTGTCTAATCCTCAAGACTATCATGGTTTTCCTCTCACTAAAAATCAAAGCGAGGGAGTGGTTTTAAGTATCAAGGGTCCAATAGGTGCAAAACTTACACAAGAGGAAGAAAAAGTGATTGGCAATGTTGGATGGAAGCCATTTTGGGATTATGTTAATTATTCCAAAGGGACATTCATGCTGTGTTTGATTGTGTCAGCCCAATCTATTTTTTTGGCTTTGCAGACTTCATCAACCTTTTGGCTTGCTATAACCATTGAAATTCCAAAAGTAACCAATGTCACCTTGATTGGAGTTTATGCATTAATTTCTTTTTCTAGTGCTGCTTTTATATATGTAAGATCTTACTTGACTGCACTTTTGGGATTAAAAGCTTCTACTGCTTTCTTCTCAAGCTTCACTACAGCTATCTTCAATGCTCCAATGCTTTTCTTTGATTCAACTCCAGTAGGAAGGATTTTAACAAGAGTAAGATTTTTTCATTCCCAATAAAGGAAAAAAAGTCTATGGATTTCCCTTCTGCTCATTCATTGCTAATCAATTGTTTTCTCTCTTGTTCCGGCTTCATCAGATTTGAGTATTTTAGACTTTGATATACCTTATTCCATCACTTTTGTAGCATCTATATCACTTGAAATTTTGGTGGTAATTTGTATAATGGTTTCAGTCACATGGCAAGTTCTCATTGCTGCTGTTCCTGCAACGGTTGCATCAATATTCGTTCAGGTTTATTATCCACTTTCCAATTTTTCTTGATTAACAATTATCTTTCAATGGTTAGAGTAAGAACTTCTTAATCTTCTTTAGTCTTTTCTTTTTCCTTCTAAAAGCGATACTATCAAGCCACTGCAAGGGAACTAATTCGGATCAATGGAACCACCAAAGCTCCAATAATGAATTTTGCAGCTGAGACATCACATGGAGTGGTTACTATAAGAGCATTCAACATGGTAGATAGATTTTACAAAAATTACTTAAAACTTGTGGACTCAGATGCTTCATTGTTCTTTCATTCTAATGTGGCCATGGAATGGGTGGTTTTAAGGATTGAAGCAATTCAAAATATAACTGTCATCACTGCAGCTTTGTTGCTTATTCTACTTCCTTGTGGATATGTGTCCCCAGGTAGTAATTTAATATAGGTTTAAATTGGTTTCTGTTACAGGTGTCTAATATTCATTTTAGTTCTTATAAAGTTCTTATTCAAGGGAGAAAAATTAATCGATCTACGTTAATTCCAGTATAAATAAATATTTAAGGGACTAAAATAAAGTAATGAGGACCAACAGCGAAAAATGAGATAATTAGAAGTACTTAAAACAAAACAATTTTTTTTTACAGGAACTACAAGAAAACAAAATAGTATATTTGCATGGACAAAAACATATTTCAACCTATCATATAATAGGTCAATAACTAATTACCATGAGAAGATTTTGTTCAAGCTAATAACTTTTGGCAACTCTCCTTTTTTGTGCAGGCCTTGTGGGACTGTCTCTTTCTTATGCTTTTACCTTGACAGGAGCCCAAATATTTTGGACTCGATGGTTTTCCAACTTATCAAACTATATTATCTCTGTCGAAAGAATCAACCAATTCATTCACATACCAGCTAAGCCTCCCTCCATT
The DNA here is from genome assembly GCF_003473485.1 of Medicago truncatula. Classification (NCBI taxonomy): domain Eukaryota; kingdom Viridiplantae; phylum Streptophyta; class Magnoliopsida; order Fabales; family Fabaceae; genus Medicago; species Medicago truncatula. The sequence goes on from NC_053049.1 coordinate 5,288,555, forward strand.
GTGGATAATAATCGACCTCCATCTTCATGGCCTTCTAAGGGAAAAATTGATCTTGAAGGCTTAGAGGTAAAATTGCATCCATTTCTTCTTTTCCACCTCAATTTCAATGTTGTCACCTATTTTACTCGCAACAACTAGACAGAAAAAATTGGTATGATGGCTGTTTTTTAATATTGGTTTCAGATTAGATATCGTCCCAATAGTCCATTAGTCCTTAAGGGAATCACTTGTACTTCTAAAGAAGGAAGTAGGGCAGGAGTTGTTGGAAGGACTGGAAGTGGAAAAAGTACACTGATTAGTGCTTTGTTTCGCTTAGTTGAGCCATCAAGAGGTGATATTCTCATAGATGGGATTAACATATGCTCAATCGGATTGAGGGATTTGAGAACGAAGCTAAGCATCATTCCGCAAGAACCAACACTTTTCAAGGGAAGCATCAAGACAAACCTGGATCCTCTAGGCCTGCACTCAGACGATGAAATATGGAAAGTGAGTGAACGAACTTTACAAATTATAGAAAAATATGTAGCTATTAAATGTACTTAAATTTTAATTTTTACATGAGACATTCAATAATATCTGGTTGGAATAGACCGTAGAGAAATGTCAGCTTAAGGAAACAATCAGCAAGCTATCAAGTCTCTTGGACTCTTCTGGTAAGTCTTTCAACATTAAGGAAACTATATAATCATTGAAGCTACAACTTCTCATTTCTATGGTTCAATATATGATTTTGCAACGAATAAATATGTTATGAAATTCTAATTCTGATAAGTTTTGCAGTGAGTGATGAAGGTGGAAATTGGAGCTTGAGACAAAGGCAATTGTTTTGTCTTGGAAGAGTTCTACTTAAGAGAAACAAAATTCTTGTTCTGGATGAAGCTACTGCCTCTATTGACTCTTCCACAGATGCAATACTACAAAGAGTAATTAGACAAGAATTTGCAGAATGCACAGTCATAACTGTGGCTCACAGAGTTCCAACTGTCATAGACAGTGACATGGTCATGGTCCTATCTTATGGTATGTTATTTCCTTATTCTTCTATACTTTTGTTTTCTATTTTTGCCTCGTAATTTTTTTCTGGTTATTATTATAGGGAAACTTGTGGAATATGATGAGCCTTCAAAGCTAATGAACACAAACTCTTCATTCTCTAAGTTGGTAGCTGAATATTGGTCTAGCTGCAGGAAGAGTTCCTGCAGACAACAACAATGAATACTGACATTATGGAAAACAAATATATTTGTTTACACAACTACACTCATTTTTTAACTGTATCCTCGAATTAATATAGTGTACACCACTTTCAAGTTATCATTTTTCACTTTGCATTTATTGTATTGGAAATACACCAATAATTAATAAGATAAATTAGTAAAATCACAATTCTCTTTCTTTCATTTATTTAATTTTTTTTAATATGTGTAAATTGGTCAAGTACGACGATTATTGTAGGACGTAGTGCAGAGAGTAGTATACTATAATTGTTTTTTCTTTAATGGCAGTATTTTCTCCCTTGCCAGTATTTGAACCAAGTGAACTACTCATCTCCCAGTAGCATACTATACTTGTTTCCAAAACAAGTAAATGATATTGATGTTTATTTTTATATCATTCAATATTGGTCTCTATTTTCTTTGGAATGTTTTTCATACACATCGGTCAGATCGAACTCTGGACCTTCAACATTATCGAGCTAGCTAACCTAGTAATATAAGTGGATAAGGACATGCATATAATAATCCAATAACAAGTCTAACTTAAATTGAGGAATGAAGGAAATATATAACAGAGAACTTCAGAGGTTGTTTATCTCTAGAAAACGTGCCTGAATAATCGGGGAGTTCCTTCGATTGGTTTGCAAGTGCGGTGCTTCGGGGTTTTAGCATTGTAGCGGTCATGGGAGTTCCGACGGGGAGATAACATGCAAACGTAAGAAAAAGGAAATAGAGCAAGAACATCTCTCAGCTTAATTTATGCGTATTTCTATTGACTTTCTTTATAAATCTAAAAGGGCAAAAAAAGTCTTAAATTATGACTGATCTATGATAGATTAAGAGAGTGAGTATTCACAAATTTAGATAGGGAATTGAGTCAAATCAAATGAAGCTCAAATTCTTATACTCCCACCAGTCTCTAATACTAAAAAAAAGTTTACTTTTTAAGTTTATTGAATATGTGATCTATATATAGATTAAATACATTAATTATTCAATGAATCTAAAAAATAATGTGTTTCTTGTAATAAGAACTGAGGGAGTATAAAATAAATAGGAAGTGAATTAGTTCAGTGTATTCTTAATCATCTAGCCCATATAATATAATAATATAATATCATTAATTATGTTTAGAGCTTTTTTTTATATCATTAACACTTTGACCTGAAAGAATAATAAAATATAGAATATACAAATGAACATGTCAAGTGGAAAGTTGTGCAGTGCATATAATTTAAACAAACTTGTGCTCAATGTGATAGGCTTGTCTGCTGCAAAAAGGAGCACAAGATGGAAATGGAAATGTCAAGGAAAAGTTCTAATGGTACGCCATACATACTTTGTTTCTTCTTCTTCTTTTTCTTATTTCTATTGTTGGTCTGTGCAGACATATTCTGTTGAGTTATGCCATCAATATATGCTTCTGTTATATAGAATTAATCGGTTCTTGCTTTTCTGCACCTGTATGATTCATGCATGTCACAAACCATGATTCCAGATTTTATATAAAGCAAAGAATGCTTGTTCATGCAGTTCATGAATGTATCTTCTTTCTTGCACATTTGACTATGATTGTTGAAATTCATGGACAGTATTTTATTAAGTTCAAAACACTAAAATTTGATTGTTGTTATTTTGAGCCTTTTTATAAAATCTTGGTCATATAGGAACTCATGGTGTCCCCGAATGTTTATCTGAGTCTAAGCCACTGATGGATCAGAAAGTTGAAACAAAACAAACAGGACTAGGCCGTGCTACCTTTCTCAGCAAGTTGATTTTCTCTTGGGTTAATTCTTTACTCAGTTTAGGTTACTCAAAGCCATTAGATCTTGAAGACATACCTTCCCTTGCTTCTGAAGATGAAGCAGACATGACATATCAAAACTTTGCGCATGCATGGGATTCCCTTGTAAGAGAGAAGACAGATAAAAATTCCAGGAGCTTGGTTCTTTGGTCTGTTATTAGAACTTACTTAAAAGAAAACATAGTAATAGCATTTTATGCATTAATCAGAACTATTTCTGTTGTAGTTTCACCTCTAATACTCTATGCTTTTGTTAACTACGCAAATAGAACTGAGGCAGATCTCAAACAAGGTCTTTCAATAGTTGGTTTTCTGATTCTCACCAAATTGGTCGAGTCTCTGTCTCAACGACATTGGTTTTTTCTCAAGGAGGTCAGGAATGAAAATGAGATCAGCTTTGATGGTGGCAGTTTATCGAAAGCAGCTAAAGCTTTCAAGCATGGCAAGGACAAGACACTCAACCGGCGAAATTTTGAATTACATTGCAATTGATGCATATAGAATGGGAGAATTTCCATGGTGGTTTCATATAACATGGACTTGTGCATTGCAACTTGTTCTGTCCATTGCTATTCTTTTTGGTGTTGTTGGTATTGGTGCTCTTCCCGGTTTAGTGCCTCTTCTCATCTGTGGACTTCTCAATGTACCACTTGCAAGGATCCTACAAAATTGTCAGGTACAGTTTATGATTGCACAGGATGAACGGCTTAGATCAACTTCAGAGATTCTAAATAGTATGAAGATCATTAAGTTACAATCATGGGAAGAAAAATTAAAGAACTTAATCGAGTCCCTACGAGAAAAGGAATTCAAATGGCTGTCAAAGATACAGTTCCTGAAAGCTTTCGGAACATTTCTTTATTGGCTGTCTCCTACAGTTATTCCTGCTGTTGTCTTCCTTGGATGCATATTTTTCAATAGTGCACCATTGAATGCCGATACCATTTTTACAGTTCTTGCAACATTGAGGAACATGGGAGATCCTGTTCTTATGATCCCAGAGGCTCTATCTATAACGATTCAAGTTAAGGTTTCCTTTGATCGTCTCAACACATTTATGCTTGATGAAGAGCTGAGTAATGATGATAATGGAAGAAATATAAAGCAATGTTCAGTCAATGCTGTGGTAATCCAAGCTGGCAACTTCATTTGGGATCATGAATCTGTATCCCAAACTTTAAAAGATGTGAACTTAGAGATAAAATGGGGACAGAAAATAGCAGTTTGCGGACCTGTTGGAGCTGGAAAATCATCTCTTCTGTATGCAATACTTGGAGAGATTCCTAAGATTTCAGGAACTGTAAGTTACAAACTCAACAGGTTGTGTTTTTTCCAATTCCAAATTCATCATATTCATGAAGATGGTGTCTTATATTTTTCCTCCCATGATATTTCACTCACTATAATGGAAATCAGGTTAATGTAGGTAGCGCACTAGCCTATGTTTCTCAATCTTCTTGGATACAAAGTGGAACAGTTCGAGATAATATACTCTTTGGCAAGCCAATGGACAAAGAAAAATATGAGAATGCCATTAAAGTATGTGCCTTAGATAAGGATATTGATGATTTTAGCTATGGCGATCTTACAGAAATAGGTCAGAGAGGGATTAACGTAAGTGGAGGACAGAAGCAAAGGATTCAAATAGCTAGAGCAGTCTACAATGATGCTGATATCTATCTCCTCGATGATCCTTTCAGTGCTGTTGATGCACACACAGCTGCTATTCTGTTCAATGTAAGGAGAAATCACTTTATCATGTTAATTACAATGAAAATATTGTGTCCTCAATTTAGTGTATCAAACTAACTGCATTACAAAATTACAGGACTGCGTAATGACAGCCCTAAGAGAAAAAACAGTCATTTTAGTGACACATCAAGTGGAGTTTCTCTCAGAAGTTGATACAATATTGGTAAAGTAACTTACCTGGATTTGAATTGTGGGGGTGTTATGAAGAGCTTATGAAAATAGTATATGTCAATGAGCTGTATTTAACATACTTTTAATATTCTCTTCCAAATAGCTTATTTTTCTTTTTAGCTTATAGAGTTTAATCTCATTCCCTATCTGATTTTAGAAAACTTGTACATAAGTTCTTATATGATAAATACTTAATTAAGTTGTATCTACATTATCCTATATAATTAATATTTGAACATAATCAACATGTACTCAAATTCTAGGTAATGGAGGATGGAAAAGTTATTCAATCGGGCAGTTATCAGAATCTCTTGAAAGCTGGGACAACCTTTGACGAACTTGTGAACGCCCATAAAGACATAGTTACTGAGCTACATCAAGGTAATGAAAATAAAGAAGTTTCGGAAAATGATGTTTTGGCTAATCCACAAAATCAGAATGAGGGGGAGATTTCTACCATGGGTCAAATTGAGGTACAACTTACAAAAGAAGAAGAAAAAGTGATTGGTGATGTTGGTTGGAAGCCATTCTGGGATTATATTTCTTTTTCCAGGGGATCATTCATGTTGTGTTTTATCATGTTAGCACAATCCGCATTTATAGTTTTGCAGACTACATCCTCCTTTTGGCTTGCTATTGCCATTGAAATTCAAAACGTATCTAGTGCCACCTTGATTGGAGTTTATTCATTAACTTCTTTTGCTAGCATTTTGTTTGTATATCTGAGGTCTTACTTGAATGCATATCTCGGATTAAAAGCTTCTAATGCCTTCTTCTCAAGCTTCACTAAAGCTATCTTCAATGCTCCAACGCTTTTCTTTGATTCGACCCCTGTAGGAAGGATTTTAACCCGAGTAAGATTTTTTTATTCCCCCCAATGAGAAAAAATCTATATATATTTGTTCTGTTCATTCATCACTTTCTAATCATCCCCCAGATTTATATCAATATGTCTCTCTTGCAGGCTTCATCAGATTTAAGTATTTTGGACTTGGACATGCCTCATTCCATCCTCTTTGCATTATCTGTGGCAATTGAAATTCTGGTAATAATTTGCATAATGGTTTCAGTCACATGGCAAGTTCTCATTGTTGCCGTTCCTGTAATGGTGGCATCAATATTCATTCAGGTTTATTATCCACTTTCCAAATTTTCTTGATTCCTCATTTTCTTTCCATGGCTAGATCACTGACCAGAACTTCTTAATTTTCGTGTCTTTTCTGCCTAAAAGCAATATTATCAAACAACTGCAAGGGAACTAATGCGAATCAATGGAACCACCAAAGCTCCAGTCATGAATTTTGCAGCAGAGACATCACTTGGAGTGGTTACTGTAAGAGCATTCAACATGGTAGATGGATTTTACAAAAACTACTTAAAACTTGTGGACAAAGATGCTTCATTGTTCTTTCATTCTAATGTGGGAATGGAATGGATGGTTATAAGGATTGAAGCACTTCAAAATTTAACTATCATCACCGCAGCTTTGTTGCTAATTCTTGTTCCTCGTGGATACGTGTCGCCAGGTAATAATGTTGCATAAGAGATCATATGTGATGACATGATTTTGCTAATACTGACAATTCTCGGCAATTCTCCTGTTCTGTCTCCAGGACTTGTGGGACTGTCTCTTTATTATGCTTTAATTTTGACATCAGCCCCAATATTTTGGACTCGATGGTTTTCCAACTTATCGAACTACATTATCTCTGTTGAAAGAATCAATCAGTTCATTCACGTTCCATTTGAGCCTCCTGCCATTGTGGAGGATAATCGACCCCCTTCTTCATGGCCTTCCAAGGGTAGGATTGATGTTCAAGGATTAGAGGTAACATTGCATTTATGTCTTTATTTTGTACTCCACTTTCAAGAAAGTTCTATAATTTCTGTTTTATGTACATTGGTTTCAGGTTAGATATCGTCCTAACGCTCCATTAGTCCTCAAGGGAATCACTTGTACATTTCAAGAAGGGAGTAGGGTGGGAGTTGTTGGAAGGACTGGTACTGGAAAAAGTACACTTATAAGTGCCTTGTTTGGCTTAGTTGAGCCTTCAAAAGGTGATATTCTCATAGATGGGATAAACATATGCTCAATCGGGTTGAAGGATTTGAGAACTAAGCTAAGCATCATTCCTCAAGAACCAACTCTTTTCAAGGGCAGCATTAGGACAAACCTCGACCCTCTAGGCCTGTACTCAGATGATGAAATATGGAAGGTGAATTGACTAACTTTAAAAGAAGTTGAATTTTACATGAGCCACACAATAATATAATATTTGATTTGTATATTTAGGCTGTAAAAAAATGTCAGCTTAAGGAAACAATCAGCAAGCTACCAAGTCTCTTGGACTCTTCTGGTAAGTCTTTCAACATTAAGGAAACTATATAATCATTGAAGCTGCAGCTTCTCATTTTTATGGTTCAATATATGATTTTGCAACGAATAAATACGGCATGAAAGTCTAATTCTGATAAGTTTTGCAGTGAGTGATGAAGGTGGAAATTGGAGCTTGGGACAAAGGCAATTGTTTTGTCTTGGAAGAGTTCTACTTAAGAGGAACAGGATTCTAGTTCTGGATGAAGCTACTGCCTCCATTGACTCTGCCACAGATGCCATTCTACAAAGAGTAATTAGACAAGAATTTTCAGAATGCACGGTTATAACCGTTGCTCACAGAATTCCAACTGTAATAGATAGTGACATGGTCATGGTCTTATCTTATGGTATGCTTAATCCTTATTCTTCATTCTTTTTTATTTTCCATTTTTTCTGCTTCTGTGTTTTAGTACTATTGGTTGCCTCATAATTTTTGGCTGGTCATAATTAAAGGGAAAGTGATGGAATATGATGAGCCTTCAAAGCTAATGGACACAAACTCTTCATTCTCTAAGCTGGTAGCTGAATATTGGTCTAGCTGCAGGAATAGAAGACAGAAACTATGAATACTGACTTTGCGTAAAAGAAATATAGTCAAAGAAATTGAAGGAAAATGGCTCACATCCTAGTAGTTATGAATCTTATGATCCATGAAGAATCCTAGGACAAATCTAATTCCTTGAAATTCTAGATATGTAATATACTTGTGTCCACCACAAGCTAAATGATATTGATGTTTATGAGATCACTAAATATTTATATGTTAAAGAATTATTTTAGAGGAGTTGGATCGTCAAGCTCACCAAGGCAAGGAAAAGTCTCAAAAGTCAAGGAGTGCTAACAGATATACTTACACATATTATACGAAAACGAAATTCTCACATCGGCATCAGAATTAGAATTCAAATCCTTGTGGGATATGAGTTGAATCCTTAACAGCCGGGTCATGCTTAGTTGCTTATGAGATTACTGATATTGGTGTAACATAAAAAGATAATATCTCTATTTCTAAATGAACACTACAAGATAGAAAATCATTGATTGAATAGAAAATCTTTCGATTAAAACTAAATGAACACTACAAGATAGAAAATTAAACAATGTCGCAAAAGACAACGAACATCACAACGCCGCATTTAGACGACGAAATCATGAGAAAAAATATACCTAGAACTATCTGAAAATCACTCATTTAAATTGTGATAAAGAGAAAAAGATAAATAGGTGTGATTTCGGATCAAAATAGATACAAAACTACCCCCAAATGAAGAAGATTGAAAAGAAAAACTATAGAGAAAACAAGCCGACTTATTAAAGACAGGATATATACAAACAAACATATCAAAGACAACATTATTATTACTCAATAATTAAAAATGGAACAACTTCATAAGAAACCATTACAATTCTTTTGCAACATTGCACAAATTTAGGGAGTAAATCGTTTGAAATTCTACCACATGTCATATGAGGAAGACTTTTATTAGAAATAGATTTATTTATGGTTGCACTTGATCAAACTAATCACTGCCCTTCAAGAGATGTAGCACTTGGAATACTCCAAAAACTTGGTCCTTGCAGCAAGATTAGTTGAAAAGTGTCCTAAAACAGCAATGGTTGCAGTATTGCTTCCAAACTTTTCAATTCCCCTAGAGATCATACAAGTGTGACTTGCCTCAACAACCACTATCACATTTCCACCTACCAATGGTGAAATGGTTTCTGCAATCTGCTTTGTGAGCCTTTCTTGAACTTGAAGTTTGAAGCCATAAAAATGAACTATTGATTGTAAAATGGACTTTCCAATTGGATAGCATCCTTTTGAAAGAAAGTATCCTATATGAACAACGCCGTAAAAGGGAAGCAAATGATGCTCACATTGTGACCAAAAAGGCAAGTTCACTTCAGAATATATTTCCTTGTCATCAAACCTTACCTTTCCATTGGTATTAGATATGTAACCATTCATCTCTATATCAATGTTACTAGCACATTGAAAGTTCATCAACCATTTCAAAAATCTACTAGGAGTTTCTACTAGCTCTTTCCTTGTTGGATCTTCTCCTAAAGATTTAACAATTGAAGATACTGCATTGACCATAATAGGAGTACTAATTGCTTTAATCTTTGATGAAACTTCAGCATATAGAGAAGGACACCAACATTGATCGAGTGGTCCTTTAAGACGAACTTTGTCATTGTCAATACCTCTAAACTTAAGAAGACTAAAGAAATCACTCCACATTTCAGCATTTTTGTTCTCATAAACACCAGATCCTGAAGAAACAAGTAACTTAACCCACCCTATATCGTTTGATTCGATATCTTTGTATGGAAAAGGGATATGTGTGCATTGTAGTACAATAGCAACACCTTCTGGCTCTATCCCTTGATGCAAAGCAGAACATATCTCATCTGCTAAACGTTGAGGCTCTTGAAGTCGTTTTGCAAATGCTTCGGCAACCCTAGGAAGCTTGCTTAAGCCTACAACTCTTTGGCCAGAAGGGATATAACCTACATGACACTTGACTTGAAATGGTAACAAGCAAGACTCACAATAAGAGTAGAGGTCAATATCTCTCACAATCACAAGTCCACCTACTCCACCTCCATGACCAATTTTATTATTATTATCTAGGCCATCTTCAGGGAATAATGCACCTTCAATAATGTCCTTCACATTTTGCCTATAACCTGTAGTGAAAAGTTCAATATCCTTAAGAATAATCATAATTTAATAATACAAAAATGCAATTTTTCCGCAGAAACGATGTGTACTTTTGAAATCCGCTATGGTATTTTTTTAGAAATGTAGGGTGGTAAAAGTTGCTCTCTCATTTTTTTTTTTAACCCCCTAACCTAAGATAATTGTTAAGTTTTAGCCTCTAAACTTTAAAAATAAATTTATTTATACTCCATTTCTTAAAATGTGTTATAATAGTCCCCAGAATATATTGTTTTGTCCATAATAAAAATGTTTTTATATACACTAAAATTAAATAAAAATGACAATTATTTTTGTACCACATTTCAAACTAGATGTTGCCTTTGTATAGGACCTTTTTAAAAAATGTTCGTCCATTTCTATAAAACCAAGTCTAAATTCTCAATTAGATCTGATTTTTTACAAAACTAGCTTTATTGACTTTATCGTATCTTTATGGTTAGGTTTTGTCCCCCCCTAAGAGATTAATCAAACCAGAAAGGCTAATTCTACCATGTTTTTTTTTTTTTTTGAAGGAGGCTAATTCTACCATGTTGTTATGCATATTATGGTAAAATACATAAAAAAAATATGTGTAAGTTGAAAATGTATACATCGATTTAATTTTTTTATTTAACTCCTTAAATATATTTTTTTGTGTTCGGGGTTCGAACCCCAAACCTTACCAATTGAGTTAAGTTCACGTGGACCTTAAATCTTATTTAACCAAACAGGAAAAAGTTAGCAAAGAAAATAAATTTTTATTTTATGAAGTTTTTTATTAAATATTAATAAATAAATTAAAAAGTCATTTTAAGAAGAAAAAAAGGCAGTTGGTGTTATTTTAATTCATTCTTACTTTTCCTTCAAGAAATATTTAAAGAAAATGTGATTTTAAGTGTTTGAATATGTTCATTATGTGCTTGAGATCAGTTTCAATCAATGACCATAAACTTCATACAATTGAAAACAGATGCTTCCAATTGAATTGTTTTTGTGATTCTTTCCCTTTCTTAGTTTCTTCCATGTCGAAAGTCTACCAAGAGTTTGAAAAGTGAAAATTGTTTTCCAGTTCTTAGGGAAGAATGGTAAGTCGTGATTTCAATAAGAAAAAAGAAAACAAAGTCTCTACGTGAAACAAAATTAAAATCGTGCAAACGTATGTGCTCGTGAGCGTGAAGATTAAGGGCAAGCATTGAAAACATAATAATTGTGTTTTAATTTATAATAAAGGGTACATATGGGCAAAAGTGGGTTTTAGTTAAAATAATAAGGGTAAAAATGGAATTAAAAGTGATATGTTATAAGCTATAAGCTCAAACACTGCTTGGCCCCGTTTGGATTGGCTTATTTTGAGCTTATGTGAGTTTATCTACTCCCATAAGCCTTTTTAAAGTTGTTTTGGTAAATAAATAAAAATAATTTATCATAGTTTCATAAGTTGCTTATGTCATGTTTCAATAAGCCTAAATTTTCAACTTACCATCTGGCTTAACAAGGAGCTTATGAATTTATGTGACCTCCTTCGATTCTCTCTGGATCCACTTTTTCAAAATATATATTTTAATTATAATTATCTTTGGCGGTGCATAAATAACAAAATTATTATATACTTATCTTGCTAAAGTAACACACGTAACTAAGATTTTTATTATTTTTTTTTTAAGGAAGATTTTTATTATTTTTAAGGACAAATATTGATTATAATATTGTTTTTTACATATATATATATATATATATATAATTATAATATTGTTTTTTACATCTTGTTTATTTTATCAAAAAAATCTTGATAATTGTGGTTCGATTCTCTGATTTTTTTTGTTAAATTAAAAATATTTAAAATTTCGATAATTTCACATTCAAACACTTCAATCTATGTAAGTACTTTTTAGTGTACATATCCAAACATAAATAGTTTATCAAGTATAAGAACTTATGATGTAAGCTCTAATTCTATAAGCCCTAATATTATAAGCATTTATATAAGTTGTTTATCCAAACGGGATCATAGCGTCTAAAAAATAAATTATAATAAATTTATGAAATAAGTTATAAACTCGTGATAAAAAATGACTGTTTACCAAACAAATTTTTTTTATTAGATGAATTTATAAACTATTAGAACCTTAGAGAGAGATCATAGTTACTGACCTCTGGTTCCTTCAAAAAAGGCCTTTGCAACACGAAATGGTGTCTTTCTAATGCCTTCCCTGTTAATATCTTCCCCCAAACCTAGTAACAGATCTTTGACTGCACACTCAATGGCACTTCTATTGACCTCTTTCTTAAAACTCACTTCATCATCACTTACTAAATTTTCAACCTCACAATTTGAATGTATTTGACCAAACGACCCCATTACTGAAAAACCAACTCAAGAGATATTAAGTAGTGCCTACACAATACAGTTTATTTTCCCTATATCTTTGTATTGTATACAAAGACTCATATATATAATTAGATGGAGGTGGTGCGACATGTTGGGGATACAATTTATTATTTGGTGCGTAGGGTATACTTCAGATTTTTGGTGTTTTAAATTAGGCACTTTATGTTCAATTGGATCAGGAGGTAGTTGTGACTTTTCTCTTTCTTTAAGATGTCTATTTTAAACGTGACTAAAATCGGAGAGTAATGATAGTTAGACACTCAATGTTTATACCTCTTTGAAAAATTTTGAGTTAATTAAATATATGGCATGTGTGACCACATTTTTTTAGTTGCGTGACCACTATTTTTTTAGAATTTATTTGGTTAACTAAGTGGAAAAATAGTGGTCACGCGCATTTTAGTTGCGTGATCATATTTTTCAGCTTCTAAATAATGATCACGCAATTGAAAAAATGTGATCACACAGACCATATATTTGGTTAATTGAAATTTTTGAGAGTGATACAAAGGAGTGTACACATATTAAGGGTTTCTACCGATCTTTGTTCAAAATTGGATCTCCGGATAGCGGTGACTTTTTTTTTTTTTTTTTTTATAGAAACTTTTCTCTTTCTTTAAGATGTCTATTTTAATTGTGACTAAAATTAAGAGTCTACCATAAGAATATACTACTCCCTCCGTATTTTATGGTATGACTGAACTCTCTGAGCTTGAAAAAATACACATATATCTATTTTATATTGTCTCGTGACTTACACCGTAAGTGATGTATTCAACGACGGTAGTGGCTAGTTCTCTTTCTTAGCTTCGGCCGCTGGTACTTTAGTGAGCAGCGTCGTTGACCTAACGACTGTCACTGTATCACGTCTGTCTCATGGACCGGTGATTGTTGCATGTTTCGGTTTTGACAACGTGGAATCAGATCTTCTTTGATATGAGATTTGTGTTCGGTTCTTCAAGACTTTTCTCGGTTTGTCTTCCTGGTGTTCTCATCTTGCTTTGGTTTTCTTATTCTAACCCAGGTTTGTATCTGCAGGACTCGAAGATAATGGGTTTGCTTCCGCCATGATGTATTAATCAAGAATGGCTATAAATATGTCCCAGTCTTTCGTGATTGAACTCAAACATATTGGTTAATGCTTTAAACGTCGAGTTTCAATGTGTGTTGCGGTTTGTGTACCGACGCCATGTTCTATTGGATTTGTTTCGATGGTTTGACTCGAAAGGAAAATTATAGCTTGTTGTTGTTTTGCAAAAAGTTTATGGATCTTAAATCGCTTTTGTGTTGACAGACGATTCATACGCCATTTAGTTTCTCCATTCATTATGTTTGATTTGGAGTGTGGGACTCGAAATGGTCGTTTAGCTTGTTTCCCTTTGTTGCAGGGAGATGATGGTACATAGACTCGCTTTCGTGTCGACGAACGGTACAATCACTGCACTAGAGACCTTTGATTCGTTTTATGATTAATTAGAGGGTGATCCACTTGTGTTGTGTTTTTCCTGTCTGGGGTCAACTTATACTTTTGTGTGAATTTACATGGTTAGGTTTATTTTTATTTTTTTAGGGATACTGGGTTAGGTTTATGTCCCCCTAATTTTATCTTTTTTTTTATGTATGTATTTTCCCCCTTTAATAATATTATATATGAGCAATTGATAAAAAATTAAAGCAGGATACCAACTTAGTTGGCCACTATTCTTTTTATGTCATTTTGCTCTTTACTTATAAAAAAAAAAATAAAAAAATTAAGCGACCTTGTATGACTATTTGCACTATTCACATGACTTACTTTTACCATTCTTTTTTTACTATTATATAAAGATAAATTGTACTATATAAGATATTTTTGGATTATCTCGATGATTATTTTCAAAATATAATTTTTTTATAATTTTTGCTAATACATAATTAAATAATTAAATATAGGGTTTTGCTAAGAGCATTTGTTAAGGATACAAAAAAACAGAAATAATTGATTAATTTTAAATAATAAATGTTCTTTTTTAAAGTTTCAATGTATTGAATGCACCATTTAAAGTACTTGTTAACATTTCCCTTAAATATATTAAGGAGTGCCTCAGGGCAAAAAAAAATTTACAAAAATACCTCGGGACACTTGTTAAGCAATTATAACATGAAATATTATTTTGAAATTGCGTAATCTACTTTTTTAAAAAAATTTAAAAAAGTGTTCTTTTTAATGTAAAATTTGACTTTTCTTTCTAATTTTAGCACCTTAACTAATGTCTGGGGTACTGTTAACAAGACCCATATATTAAAGATTAAACCCGTGAGCATACTCAGTTGGCAGTGACAATGCATTATTATATGCAGGGGTCGGGGTTCGAACCCCGGACTCCTCAGTTATTCACTTTAAAAGTGAATTTCTAACCACTAAGCTATCTGACAAAAAAAAGTTTAAAGATCTACATTAATATGTGTGCCACAATCAATAATGTTGCTTATTTTGAAAAGGTTGTTGGTTGTTTGTTGGTTCTTGACGTTGATGTTTGGGGATTGTGTGCGAGCAGCGGTAGGTGGTGGAATGATGTTGGTTGAGTTTTTTTTTTTTTTTTTTTATGTATAGTGGGTGAGGGTTTTAGTACAACTTTTATTTTCCTTTGTATGTTGCTGCTACTTTTCGACTCCTAATCTAGTATTCCTTAGCATTCCTTGTGCTGGTTAGGAATCATTGTGATTTTAATTAACTCTATTTTAGCTTCTTAAAAAAAAATGTTGCTCATTTTAAAATGGAGGAAGTAATAGATAATAGTATAGAGTGGATCGCATGTTCATTATTTTAAGATTATAATCATATCTGCTTTTTTTTTCTTTTTCTAATCATAGCTGTTTAATTATAACTTACATTGCTATTGTTTTATATATTTTTTATTAAAAATGATTGGGATACCGGATAGGCATAGATTTTTTTTTTTTTTAGGGATATCATAGATATTAGATACTAAGAAAATCTAAAATAGGATTTCCATACATTTATTAATTACCTGATTATTGCCTCGTGGGTCCCTAAAAAAATTGACTCGTGGGAGTGTTTTTTTGTTTGTTCAAAATGTTTTTGATGATTATAAATATGTTAACTTTTTGTTTTAATTTCTCTAAAAAAAAAATTTAACTTTTAGTTCCTTAAAAAAATTTTGTCTTCACTTTTGGTCCCTTCTTTAAATTAAACTCGTATTTATAATTCATATTTTTGAATAAAATCTATAATATTATAAGAATCTTTCCCAATTTTTCTTTTAACAAAACATGAATTAAATATAAATTTTTATACTTTTTGATGTTAAAAATTCATATTTAATTTATGTTTTGTTAAAAAAATCTAATTTTTTTGGGGAGATATTTTTACAATATTCTACACATTTCATTAAAAAATACAAATATTTACTTAAAAATAGGGACCAAAAGTAGTGATTGAAAATTTTGTAGGGATTAAAAATTAAAGAAAATTTTTAGAGGGATTAAAACGAAAAGTTGATATATTTATAAGAACTAAAAACATATTTAACCTTTTTTTTTAATCATGGAAGTATATTAAACTGAGCCAGTGCATCACATGAACATTTTATTGTTTTTGCAAAAAAATAAATTAACATTTTATTGTTTGACTAAATCACATCACTTGATTTTTGGGTGAAACAATTAATGGGAAGACTATTCTTACCTTATAGTCGAAGTCCGAATTACTAAGGCCTCTTTTCCTGGTAACCGGAGAGTCAACGTCAAAAAAAAAAAAAAAAAACCGAATCACCTGAACATGACTCATAAGTTGTTTGTTTATAAATAAGGGTTATGCTAACATATGTCCATAAGACACTTGTTAAAGAAACTAAAGGTAACAAGAATATTTTGGTAGTGGTTTGAACTCCGGTCGTTGCATATTTTATGCATTGTCTCAATCAACTGAGCTAAACTCACGAGGACAAAAGTAACAAGAATATAAAAGGCGTCAAAATATCAACAACACCAAACCAAAATGTAAAAAATCATATGAAAATCTTTTAGATTTGGACTCAATCTATGATTGTACTAGTATTTTAATCATGTTCAAAGGTGTACGTGTTAATCCATTATGTTGATTGAACATCACAAAGTAATTTTTTTTATGTTGAAAGGGAACATCAATGTTGCCTTCAAATAGATCAAATACATGTGATCGAGATGTCATTTAACCTGGAAAAGTGGAAGAGTTTCCCACGATAGAAAAGTCGGCCTTTTACCATGGTAGTAAATCAGTTGGGTACCAATCCTTTATGCATTTTTTTTTGTAAAATGTGTGAAATAATATTTTAATTTATTAAGTTATAAACCCTCATCTCTCAAAAAAAAAAAAAAAAAAAAAGTTATACACCCCCTTCTCCATTTGAGAAATAATTGACATTCCATGTTCACAATTTTTTAGCCTGAAAAATTAGTTGTTGTTGTTAAAACAGCCCAAAAACCACGTGTCTCATATTTATTTTTTTGGTCAAGTAGTCTAGTGGCTAGAGTTCACACAATTTAATTATGGAGAAGTGGAGTGTCCGGGGTTCGAACACCGGCCTCTGCATATAAAATGCAATATCTCTACCAACTGAGCTAAGCTCACGGGGATCGTGTCTCATATCTTAATTGTAATCAAAACAGTAACATGACATTATGGTTCTTTTTAACAGGTGAAACTCACCAACCATAGTTACATTAGATCTCGAACACTGATGACTTTGAAAAGAATTCTTTGAATGACATGGTAATCTTTTCTCTCTTTCTCTGAATGACTTCATTCGAAGGATTTTGTAAACTCTAACATTTTTCAATTCTTTATCTCTTCTTAATTGTCCTGCAAAACACAGTCTTCGATCTTCCAAATGGAAAAACACGACATGGTAAACTCTTCTATCTTTCTCTTTCTTTTTTCCTTCCTTTATTTTTCATTTATTCCTATATCTTTTTTTTTATTAATATTTTATGAAATTTGAGTGTTATATTTAATTTTATATTATATAGAAGTTTGTTACATTTATCCAACTTTTGAAATCGGGTGTTACGCACTCCTATCCGAGATCAACTACTATCATCAAAACAACGTGAATGATACGAGATCAACTTCCACATTAATATTAAGAATAAGAAATAAAAACAGCTCCAACAACTCCCTACAAAATCGATGACCCCGCTTGATATGATAATAAAGAAAAGGACCTAAATGATACACCCGACAAGAAGATCAATATTACTTCATAGTATAACAAACAAGAGATTTTTTTTCTTATATATATGCAATAGTGGTATATATATTAAATTGATGCAATAATTGTTTCAAAAAAATAAATTAAATTGATGCAATAATAAGATTAAAAAAAAAAACTTCAAAAAAATAAATTAAAAAGACAATAATAATTTAGGTCCTTTTTAAATAAAAAAAAACTACTATTCTTTTTTGTGATCATTTGCGGTGGACAGTTCTTTGTCGTGTTTAGACATTGACTAGTCCACTTTTTGTATCTCTTTCTGACTGTTTGTAAATTTTTAGTGGTTTTCTTAGTACGTATTGTGCTGAGAGGACTGCTACAACAGAGTTAATATAATTCATTTTGATTTCTTAAAAAAAAATAACCTTACGCCATAAGATATAATATTGAATTTCACAAGTGTGGATCCGAGTAACCAACCCTGCTGAGTCAGAAAAACAAAAAAGACAATAGACTCATATTAACAAATCATTGTGTTGGAGGAATATACCATTTTGATTAGTATTGTTTAGTGTCACTTACTATACAATTTAAAATGAGTAGCTTTTTAAGGAAGTTGAATCTAAATTTGGGGTGTTTGTGATACGGTTTAGATCGGTTTTGAGATAAAAAACTTTCGTTTCAAAATAAAAATTATATGTGATTCAGTTCGATTTGAATGACTATTTAAAAAAAAAAAAATTGATCCAAACTGATATAAATATATGTGGTTAATTTGGATCGGTTTTTAATATCTAAAATGAAAAATGTAACTATTTTTACTAATATTAATATTACACGTACATGCTAAAATTATAGATCAAATCCATCGATGAACAATTAAATCAGAATAAAAAATTGGTAATTCACATGAATAATTGAAGGTCATTACAGGAATGGACATCTTCAGTAAATCAAAGAAAAAGATAATTGAAGCCAACAACGTTTAATTAAAAAAAAAAACACAATTAGGTATTAGATCCATAGATAAACAATTATAGTAGATATATCTAAAGTCAATCAATATACAATTTCATATTTGTGTTTTCTCTTTTTCCTTTCTCTCTTGTCAGCCATCGTCAACCTTAATTTTTTTCTCCTTCATCCATTAAAGAGGGTTGATTTAGGGTCACCCCTCTAACTCATTTTTCTCTTTCCCTATTATTGAAAATAAGTGATTTTCACATCTATTTTGTTTTTTATTTTGTGATTTCTTTGTTTTCGTCCGACGTTGGTTTGTGCGACGTTGTTTGTTTTTCTTGTCTCTCAAGTATTTGATCGGTTCAGATTGTCAGATCAGCTTTGATCTAGTGCAGATCCAATCAATGACTTTGGCGTCCACGTTGCAGATCCGGATACATGGTTATTCCGGAGATTTAAATATAGTTATATGTGTATGCATTTGTACTTTGCCGTTTTATACTATTAACATGAATGTTGTGAGCCTATTTACAGATTCATCCTTTTTTTTTAGCGAATTTGCATTATATCGATGTACTCTATCAATTTAAAAGAATGAATATCATTTATTTTGTCAAAAAAAAAAAATCAATATGAATTGATAAAATAAACCGAAATAATCAAAAAATACAAATTATATGGTACACTCACTATATTTGAGTGTACTAGTACACTAACTTTTTTTTTTTTTTGGTCAAGTAGCCTAGTGGCTAGAGCTCACACATTTTAATTGTGGAGAAGTGAGGTGTCCGGGGTTCGAACCCCGGCCCCTGCATATAATATGCAATATCCCTACCAACTGAGCTAAGCTTACAGGGATCACTAACTCTTTAAATTCATAGTTAAATGAGTTGTTTTTTGAAAAAAATAATTATTTTTTATCATTTATAATTATAATAACTAAATCTTATTCATCAAAAGTGTCAACCAAATAATTTTTTACTTTTTTAAATTTTCATCACTCATAATTGAGAACATTCATTATTTTTTACGATAATATGTAAAAAAAAGTTACTATGATTCTTATAAACAATTAAATGATGTTTTTTCTTATGAAATGTTGTTCTATAAAATATAAATATTGAAAAATAATTATTTACTACATAAAAAATGATCATTCATTTATAAAATTAAGAAGCAGGAGTACCGGGACACCTCATTTTATAAATGTACCGTAGAAGTTGCCATCAAAAAATTGCCATCGGTTAACATAAATTTATGGATAATAAAAAGTTTTCTTTCAGTTCTTTAGGAACTATTTACAATCTTTTTTTTTTCTTTCAACATGGATTTATGGAGAATAAAACATTTGAGTTTTTATGTTTTTCAGGAACTACTCACAATCAGAACAATTCTTTGTGCAAAATAAAAATTGGTTTTTAAGTTCTTCAAAAACTATAACAGATTTGTGTGTTTCTTCAAGGATGTATCAATGCCGAATTCTTCAAGAATTTATTGAGAATAAAGCCGAGTTTTTTTAAGTTATT
Organism: Medicago truncatula; assembly: GCF_003473485.1. Classification (NCBI taxonomy): domain Eukaryota; kingdom Viridiplantae; phylum Streptophyta; class Magnoliopsida; order Fabales; family Fabaceae; genus Medicago; species Medicago truncatula. The sequence continues at coordinate 5,308,656 of NC_053049.1, forward strand.
TAAGAACTATGCAACATATTCAAACAATAAAATCAATTCTTTAAAGTAATTCTTCAGGGATTAACGCTTTTGAATTCTTCGGAAATTTATAAAGAATAATATTGAGATCTTCAGGAATTATGCTTTTGAATTCTTAAAAAATTCGCATAGAATAATATTGAGTTCTTCAGAAACTACATTTTTGAATTCTTCAGGAATTCAAATAGAATAATATTGAGTTCTTCAGAAACTGCATAATAGATCTCTTTAATTTTATAATATGATATTAATCTTTATGCAATACTTCAGGAATGTATATGGAATAAATAAGCACAATAATATAACACGATTCACAGAATAATGATTTAATGTATCTAAAAGACATTGATTCATAGTACTAGAGATTGTTGACCTTCTGCATTGAGTTCAAAGGGTCATGGACAACAATATCATGTCTCCTATGTCTATCAATGTTGTGTTTATGAGGATTAATTTTGACATCCAAAAAGGCCTAACGACACAACTTATTTCACATTTGCCTTCTATTCATGTGTAATTAATCATTGTAATTAATCATTGATATATAAAAATATATCATTTACTTTAAATGTAAGTCTTTTTAAATAACAAATGATGTGTATTTTTTAGGGTGTTTATGGATATCAACATGCAAATTTGGTCATCTAAATCAATGTAATTCACATTTTAACTCGATTCAATCAAGTTCGGGTTCAATCCGAACCAATCTAACATGTTTATTGATTGAGTTTGAACTCCGCACCTTACATATTTTATGCATTGTTCTAATCAACTGAACTAAACTTACGAGAACAGTTTAGTTTAGTTTGAATATACGAATATGACACTTAAATCAAATCAAAGACAATTGATTGATTTTATTATTAAATTCGGTCAAATTCAATATGATCCAATCCAACCCGCGAGCACCAAAGTATTTTTTACTTTTTCCTTAAAAAAAGTATATTTTACTTTTGTGTTCAAATAATGTTTACAAAGGTTGTCACCCTTCAACATATCTCATAATTAAAAAAACAATTTGTATTTTTACCATCTTATTGGAGTGGTGGGCCAACGTGTCCCATCACCAAAATTTGGATAATAATTCACAATCACAACATAATTATGAGAAAATTGTTGTTGACACATATGAGAAGGCTGAGAAATATCAGTAAAAGACGTAAATGCTCCTGCGGCAGTTAACTATCGAGGAATTAAAAACACGGCTGTAGTTAACTGTCGAGGAAATTGTGACTGCCAAATTAATTTTGTTTAAAGGCTATTCAAGTTTATGAATATAAATGAAAAATGCGATAATTTACATTAATGAATGGTTGATTTTTGTGGAACGGTTACTTTTGTTTTTGGTGGTGTATTTTTTGTTATAAACGTTGCATTTTTAATTGATTTAATTACCGAAAATAATGAGATGATTTAGTTTTAAAGACGTCGACTATTACAACTCATTCATTTTCTTTTGTTTACAAAAATGCAGTATTAATGACATTTTATTTTTGCTAATATGAGTAATAAAGACATTGATAACTAATGATCTTCTTTGATTATATATATATATATATATAATATAGGGATCGGATCAAATGACACCAAGGTGTTAAATTAAATTTGACACCAAATTCTAGCCATTAATACGGTTTTAATCTAACGGCTCCCATAAACTCATTAAGTGCTCACATGCTTGATCAAGTGACCCACCTTTTATTTTTAGAAATAATTTAAACTTTCTTCTTTTGATTAATTCCTTTTCAAAAATTCTAATATTCTATATTTTTTTGAAGGACTCTACATCGTTTATTCTTAGGACTCTCTTGCACATGATTTACCCCTATTTCATTACTCCAAAACCTAATTGCCATTTTTTTTTGCTATACCACTATTTTATGCTTCACTTCCCAAGCTATTCAACATCACAACTTCCATCTTCTCTTTTCCTATACTAGGCGAAAACTTAATTTTGTGGTTGCTGTCCAAACTTAATTGTCGTTTCGAAGAGCCTTAAAGAAAATTGTTTTAGAGAAGGGCCAGGGATGCCAAAAACATTAACAAAGTGAATAATGACTAATTATCTAATTTAAGTTCTTTATGCAATGTTATGAGTAATTCATACCGCGATGATCGAAATCCGTAATGCAACATCTGTACTAGTTATGAGTAATTCATACCGCGATGATCGAAATCCATAACGCAACATCTGTACCAACCAAAATCAGAAAATCCTACAGGACACCGTAACCAAGTTTGGCCTAGATAAACCGTAGACAAAGATAATGCAACGAAAACGACGTGATATAGAAATAGACAACATTCAATTTAACTAAAGTATGCTTCTCTCACAAAATCAAACATGTCTTCGCCTGAAGTTCAATTTAATTTTTAACAAAGGAATTACATGAAGCCAATAACTACAAAATCTAAGTCCATATAACAATTGTTAACACCAGATTGATAAAGAGAGAAAGAGGTATGTGAGAAGCACAACATGTATTGGTAATGTCATCTTGGACCAATTAAAAAAGAATCATTACTAGTATATAATTTAATAAGAAAAATAATGTACATAACATAACAACATACGTGATTGATTTAGAGAAACACAACCTCAAAAAAATTAAGGCAATTAAGTTTTGGAGTAATGAAATAGGGGTAACTCATGTGCAAAAGAGCCCTAAGAATAAACATGTAGAATCTTTCAAAAAAAAAAAAAATAGAATCAGAGAATTTTTGGAAATGAATTAACTAAAAGAAGAAAGAATAAATTATTTCTAAAAATAAAAGGTGAGTCACTTGATCAAGCATGTGAGCTCTTAATGAGTTTATGGGAGCCGTTAGATTAAAACCGTATTAATGGCTAGGATTTGGTGTCAAATTTAATTTGACACCTTGGTGTCATTTGATCCTATCCTCTATATATATATATATATATATATATATATATATATATATATATATATATATATATATATATATATTTTGTAGTATAAGATTGATACATAACTAAAAATTTTGACTTCTGAAATTAAATATATTAATTGAATTTATTATTTTGTTATTTCAATTTATGTTACAATTAGACATTATTCAAACTTTTCTTTCAAAAAAAAAAAAACACATCATTAAAAACTTATAAAAATGTACCGTGGCAGTTACAATTAGACTTTTCAAATTAAATATATTAATTGAGTTTATTATTTTGTTATTTCAATTTATTGTTACAATTAAATCAATTAAACATGTAATTAATGTTTAATTTTTGCGGCAGTTAACTGCAGAAGCCCGCCTCGGTAGTTAACTGCCGAAGTTTTCCTCGGGAATTAACTGCAGCCGATTTTTAAATTTCTCGACAATTAACTGCCACAAGCTAAGGCATTTACATTTTTTACTGGTGTTTCTCAGCCTTCTCATATGTGTCAACAACAATTTTCTAATTATGAAGGGAAAGTGCATTTAACACTTTATATGAATTTTATCTCTGTTTCTTGCTATAAATTTCTTTAGGTGTTTTTTTTTTTGGTGAATATAAATTTCTTTAGGTGTGTTCGGTTGTGAAAAGGAGAAAAAAAAAATAAGAAGAGAGAAAGATATTATAAAATAGTGTGACAAGAGAGAAGAATGTGAGCTTAGCTCAGTTGGTAGAGATATTATATATTATATGCAGGAGTCGGGGTTCGAACCCCGGACACTCCACTTCTCCACAATTAAATTGTGTGAGCTCTAGCCACTAGACTACTTAAAAAAAAAAAAATGTGACAATTAAAATAGACTTGGTATAATAAAAAGATGTGATAGAGAAGTATGTTTATTTTTTAAACAATATAAACTTTTTTTTTTTTTACAAGGTTGAAATAAAAACTTAAAAAAATCAATATATAATTGTGTGATATGAATATGATTTAATTATATAATTACTTTTTTATGTTAAAACAATAAACAAAATTACTCTTTCTTTTTCACTCATCATAGAGGGGTGATTTTAGGTTTTTTTTTTTTACTTAGAATCACCCCCTCTACATATTTTTTCTCCTTTTTCTTAATCAAAACAAGTGATTTATACATATATCAAGTTTTATTTTTGTATTTTTTCAAGATTTCGTCATCTGAGTGCGGTGTTGTGTTGTTCGTCGTCTTGTGCGGTGTTGTTTGATTTTGCGTCTTGTTCCGGTGTTCGTTTGGTTCCTATTGAAAGATCAACTTCAGTCAATCACATATTCAATCAATTATTTGGGCGTCAACGTTGTAGATCCAGAAGCATGAGTATTCTAGTGATTTAGATTTTGTCATATTATTTGTATGCATTTTGTTGTTGTATGCTATTAATTAAATTGAATGTTGTGAGTTTGTTCGCTGCTTCACTCTTTACGTTTTTAGCAAGTTGATCATATTATTGTATCTTATGTATTCTATCAATATCAATAAATGAAAATCAATTTGCTTTCTTATGTTCTAATACTAAATCTAAAAGAAAGTTACATCTTAAAAAACTTCAACGAAAAGAAAAAAAAAACTCAATAGCCATCACTCATTACACTAATTTAACTACTTTGGCCCCTCAAAATATTTAATCAAACTCCACCACTATCCGTCCGTAGTACGGTTTGATTCATTTTAAGATAAAAATTCTTTTAATTTAAAGATAAAATTAAGGTCACGCGGTTCATTTGGATTCAGATAAATCATGTAAAAAATGATTTAAATCTAATTCAGTGCAGTTTGATTTGGATATTTTGAATATTCAAATAGCAATTCCAATTTTTTTTTTATCAATATTATTATTATAATGATACGATAAAGTACATAATAGATTTGATAATTTTCTTAAACAAATAACATAACAAAAATTAAAATTACATGATGTCAGTGATTGATTATATTGGAATCATATGAAACCAAGCGATTTTCATTAAAGGACATCTATTTTGTGTGATTTTTTAGATTGATTTGCAGTTTCAATTTAGATTAGCCTGAATCATCTTTCTTATTAAAAATTATCTGATCAAACAATATCATACCCTAATTTTAACCTAAGATTTTCCCTCCATCATCCAAGCATTAAATTCTCTTTAATGCTTTTCCTAATCATCACTATAGGTTGAAAATCTAAATTTCCCTCCCACAACAAATGTAGTCTGCCGATGCATGTAGTCAAGGCATAAGGAAAATGACATTTAATAACTTCTACACTCATTTGATTTCACTGTATGCAGCTTATAATCCACTCTCATTTCTTTGTTAACAACTTGCTTTGCCTTTTCCTACCCATCCTTTAACCAATTAATTAATCTAACCTTCTATATTCCAAACATTTTTTATTGTCAGTCATTCTTCATTAAATTTCCCACACGTATTTCCTATAAGCATTACTCCACCTCTTCCAGACTCTTGATAATATTTTCATCTCAACTTCTGATACCATTTGCACATGCACGCTGCACTAGCACTAACTATCTTACTACCATTTTATTTTGCCAATGAATCATACTATCATAGATGTTACAATTGGTTTATGGTCTATCTCTCTGCCATTTTGTTTTAAGAGAAATCCACCTCCTAAAACATTAATATCTACGGAAACCAACTCAAGGAGAAGCAAGTCTGTTCTTCAATTTGTCGTATGGTTTTGTTTCTTAAGGCCTGCAAATACTTTGTACGACACTGGTGCAAATGTTTAGCACGCCGTCGTCCATTTTATTGAGCCTGAAGTAACTCATGTTGGCTTTCCTTTGTAGGTCAAAATTTTCCATTTCAACAAGTAATTTTAATTTTAGCAATATTGTCACGTTTAAGAATTTGTAAGCATCACATGATCTAACATGATCTCTTATAATTTTTTTAAGATAGCTCATGTTCTAGATTTTTGTCTTTCCATTTTCTTTATTTTTTTTAAAGCTATTTCAACCACTTCTTTTTTGCAAGAACTATAGATGGCTTATATGTTGTCAATATTTTAAATGAAGAGTTTTTATGTGAGTAATTTATTGTACATTAATTTGAATTAATAACATGTAACAAAAAATTGAATTAATAACTATGATTGGTCTTAATTATATTGTTAATATATGGTTAAGGTAATTTACATCAACGGGTGAAGTCAATCAATACACATAACCTGTTTAATTTGTTTGTAGCAAAATATATACAACAAGTTAAAAATTAAATATGGTTGCTTGAAAAATTTCTATTTCTATTATTTCCGTTTCTAAATAAAAGCCGTAAGCATACAAACATAAGAAAGAGAGTTTGAAACGTGTTTGTGCGTATGGCACGTTTGTTGTAGATTTAAAAAAAAAAGTGAATTTTTGTAGTGTAATGTGTTTTTGTTATAATTTTTTTTTTAAGAAAAGCTTTAAATGAAAAATTCGTTTGAATAACTTACCCTTAAATGCAATTCTAAGTATTTCATCATTTTGTTATTAAAATTTTGAAAAAAATCACTAAAAAAAACTATAACAAATAGATTTTCGTAAATATCATTTTTAAAATATGTCATTTTTAAATAAAAAATTGTGATTCTTACGATGTAAAATTTCGAACGATGATATAAGATAAGATCTCTTTTCCAAAAAATGTGTGATTTTTACATTAGTGAACGTCAAAATTTCTTTTTCAACATATACCAAATGAGTATGAAATAACTTCTACTATTTTTAAGTAATTTTTCAAAAATTTCATTTTTAAAAATACAAAGAAAAATCTATTTTTTTTCATATCTAAAACAAACGGGCACAATCTCTCTTATTGACTCTTTCTAATTATCTTGATCAGGAAAAGCACCTTTGGCAATGTGTTCATTTTACTTACCTCAGCCGAACTCTAAAGTATCAATGTCTGTTATCCCCAATAATCAGAGGATTTAAACTAAAATGAAAATATATAAGATGATTTATTGATGTTTATTATAGTCGATAGGACCCGTGCGTGCACGGGTCAAAATGCTAGTACTTATTATAAAAGTCAATTAGGTCAAGCAAATGCTTAACCCTAATTGCTTTTGTATTTTCCCTCCCAAACACATCTCATAGGTGTGTTATGCAAGCTTTGATACCATCATTTAATGCTGCATTTAATGCTAATTTCAAGTTTTTTCAAATTTGAATTTCCCTCCCAGGTGTGGGCATGCCATCATTAAAGTCTCCTTGGTGTGCTATGCAAGCTTTGGTATCATAATTTAATGCTGATTTCAAGTTTTCAAATTTGAATTTCCCTCCCAAGTGTGGACATGTCATCATTAAAGTCTCCTTTGTGCTGCCAACTACTCAACTTAATACTTCATATTAATGTTTAAACTTCTCAAAGCTTCAGCTGGCTCTCTATATATAGAGGCCACATGCATATAAATCTTGCCACCCTCATTCAATCCTTTTGTCTTGCCAGAATAAGCAGCATACTACCATGTCTTACCGTGAGTTTGAAACTCTACTTGTACTTCATTGTTTGAAAGGTGACATCCATTTCATTTAAGCATGTTGTTATTGAAGCATACCATTTCTGTCATAGCTACGACGAGGTTTTATGTTCTGGTGTATGTGTTGGTTTTTTTTCTACATTTGTTATGGCATATGAAAAGTGTGAGCCTATATGTTGACAATATTTTTTAAAGTAGGAAATTTCTTTATATTATTCACATATTTAGATCATATGATATTGATGATTGTTTGTTTCTTTGATGTATTTTCTTATACCTCACTTTGTTTACAACACTCTTTTTGCCGCTATTTAGACAAGTTTAATTGACCTTGCATGTTTTTATTATTTTTTAAAGTAGGAAATTTATTTAGATTGATTCACATATAAAGGTCATATGTTAATGCTCTCCATTAGTTTCTGTAGTTTTTTTGTTTATTGATGCACTTCCTTTACATTGCTCTTTTTTTGCCGTTGTTTAGAAAAAGTTTAATTGACGTGTTTTTTTTTAAGTAATAAATTTCTTTAGATCGATTCACATACTAAGGTCATATGATATTGTTGTTTGTTAGTTTCTGTGTTTTTATTGTTTATTGATGCACTTAATTTACAATGCTCTTTTTCCCGCTATTTAGAGAAGTTTAATTGACATTGCATGACTGATATAGCTTATTTTCAAGACAAGACCATATTAACTCCAAAGAATTCAATTGTCAAACAAATAAACGATTATATGTTGGATTTGATTCCAGGCGAAGCAAAAATGTATCTGAGTTATGATTCGTCGTTATCAACAAACCCGAATGGCGATGCAATTGATGTTGTCCACACTCCTTAATTTCTTAACACAATTAATACACCTGGTCTTCCAAATCACAAACTCGGGTTAAAGGTTGGTGTTCCAGTGATGTTATTAAGGAATATAGATCAAAGATCAGGATTATGCAATGGCACAAGACTAATCATAACTAGAATTGGTAAATTTATGCTTGAAGGAAAGGTCATATTTCGAAGCAATATATGCAAGAAATTTTTTTATACTAAGATTATCTCTTACTCCTTCTGATGTCATGATACCTTTCAAATTTCAACGGAGACAGTTTCCGATAGTTGTTTCTTTCGCAATGACTATTAACAAAAGTCAAGGACAGACTGTTGAGATATATTTGTCAATTCATGTGTTTTCACATGGTCGGTTATATGTTGCAATATCAAGAGTTACCTCCAGAGATGGATTGAAGATGCTTACAATGGATGAAAATGTTCAAGATGCCAATGTGACTTCAAATGTAGTATATCCAAAAGTATTTCGTAATGTAAGATAAGTTGTGCTAAAAATCAATGATTTTTGTACGATATTTTGATTTATTGAATTCCAATGGTAGCAACAAATTATATTACTGAAGTCACCATTATGCGACTAATATTTATCGTAATTGGAATTTTATAAATATTACTTACATTGATTCAGTTATAACCAATTGACTTATTAATATAGGAAGGGACTAATAATCGAAACTTTAAACGTGCATGTGTAAGCTGGTAGGACCCTTGCGGAGCACGGGTCGATGGTCTAGTGTTTATAGCACCGCATGGGTCATGAACTTTTGAGCATGAGTTTTAGATAAATAAATGAAAACACACCATATAGGGTATATTAGCAAAATTAGAGTTGTTGATAGCAGCATCTATACAATATTGTAGAGTTGGGCCTCTAAACTAACACTGACTTTGGCACTAAGTCCACGTGATTATCAAAAATTGCTCCCATAAAAAAGACTATTAATTTTCCCATCCTATGGCCTTCTCGCACGCCCTATGCAAATTATGAAAATGCCTTTCGGATTATAAAATGCAGAACATGAATGCGTATTCCGGAATATGAAATTTGGACAACTGCGAAGTATAAAAGGAACTTCACCCCCCATTTTTACAGTTTCACTTTCACCATTCACTCTCTCTACATTATCCCAAATTTCGAACCCCACAAATCTTGTCCAAATTTGGAGTTTTGTTGCTCAAAAGCACCGTATTTCAACCCTTGTCAAACATCATGGAAGGTAAGTTCGATTTCTGTACATTTGCATGCTTAATTTGGTCGTTTTTTTTTTTTTGGAATTCTGGTTGGATGCAATCCGGATTTGTGTTTCCGGACTAGATTGTTGATTTCCGGAATTCGAAATCCGGACAAACCCAAAACATTTTTTTGCTTCTGTTTTGTGTTGTTTGATTGTGATGTTTGATTACCCTAATTTGAATGTTACAGAAGGTTCAACATCTAATACTCGGTGCGTAAGGAAGGCAGGGCATGCTTCCCGTTGGAGAGCACGTAGGCAACAACTGGAGGATGAAGGTGGTGTTCCTCCGAGGCGTCGGGGTGCTAGAGGACGTCGTGCTGATGTCGAGCATCAGCCGGAGCAGCAAGAGTATATGGACTTGCAGCAAGAGCAGCCTGATGTGGGCTTGCAACATATGGACGAGCAGGAGCTTGAGGAGGAGTTGCAAGCTATGGACGAGGAGATGGAAGATGCCGAGCCACGACAAAGGCGAAAGAAGAAGGAGAAGGTGGTGGACCCTGAGCCACTAGATGACTATCCCGGTGGCCCACACGAGACTGACGTGCTTTGGAAGTACCATGTGCACGTGGCCAGGAAGGCGGGTGATGGCGAGGTATTTATCAATGTTAAACTCACTTTAAAAATATGTTGATATTTGTGAAACTGCGTGTTTATGTAATGTTAAATCTGTTTGTGAAGCCATGAGTTTAAACTCACTTTATTAATTTTAATTACTTTCATTGGCGTGGAAAATTAAAATGCATCAACAACGGAAAGAAGATAGAAGCGATGCATGATAATGACACCAGACCTATCATGGCTGCACGATGGTGGGAGAACAAATTACAGGGCACCGGCCTTGGTTGGCTCCAGGACACCAGCTACAACATGATTGACCATGGTCTGATTTGTGCCTTTGTGGAGAGGTGGTATGTAACGCCCTCTTTGAATTATTTGTTTATTTGATTATTTTATTGAGTTTAGAGTCTTTTTGAATAATTTATTTGATTTATGATGATGTGTGTTATTTTTGTGTTATAGGTTGGTGTTTTAGTAGCATATTATATTATAATATATATTATTTGGTGTAGAGATATTATATTAGGCTTAAATATGATATTAGTCCCTGTAATTTGGGTCGGTTTTGAATTTCGTCCCTGTAAAAAAAAACTTTGAATTACATCCCTGTAAACTTATTTTTGTTTGAAAAAGGTCCATAACCCCACATTTTTGATGATATGGCATGGTTTTTGCCACGTGGGAGTTGCTGACTGTGCAACTTATGCCACGTGGCGCTGACGTGGCATGCCACATAATATTAAATTTTTAAAAATAATTTATAAATTCTAAAAATTGTTTTTAAAATTTTAAAAAATTAAAATAATTTTCTGAAATTATTTTTATCATATAATTTTCAAATTTTTTTTTTTTTAAATTATAAAATCTGAAAAAAAATGAAATGATTTTTTTAATTTTTTTTTAAAATATGAAGAAAATTATATAATTTTCAAATTAAAAAAAATTAATGGTCGAAAATTTAATTTTAACAGTTTTTTTTCGATTTTTTTAAATGATTTTTGAATTTATTTTCATATTTTTTTAATTTAAAAAAATAATTTTCAAAACTTTAAAAATAATTTTAATTTTTTAATCACGTGGCAGAAGTTGCACAGTCAGCAACTGCCACGTGGCAAAACCCATGCCATATCATCAAAAATGTGGGGCCAGGGACCTTTTTCAAACAAAAAAAATTTTACAGGGATATTTTTCAATTTTTTTTTTTACAAGGACGAAAATCAAAACGGGCCCAAATTACAGGAACGAAAATGATATTTAAGCCATTATGTTATTTGTTAGTATAATATATATGTTATTTGATGTAGAAATATATTATATTATCTAGTGTAGAAATATATTTGTTATTTGATGTAGAAGTATGTTATATATATATATATGTATATATATATATATATATATATATATATATATTAAAATAGAATATTGAGACTTTGAGGGCTGATTTGGGAATTTAGAAGAGTTTAAGAGAATAAGTGGAGTTTAGAGAAAATAGGTAGGTTAAGGTTATAAAAAGAGAAAAGTGAGAAGTTAGAATAGTTTTTCACGTACAACCAGTTTTTGGAGAAAAAGGGAGAAAACCTAGAGAAGAGGAGGAACGAGAAGAGAACCTTGCAATCGATTTCTTAAGGTAAGGGTGAGACTAACATTCAATAATCTTGAGTCTATGATTCTGAAAATTGTATTTAACATGTTGTAGGTTTATTTTTGAGAATTTGAAAATTAGGGTTAAGAGTGATGATTGTGATGATTTTGAATGAAAGTGAAGTTGAATAATATAGGTTGCTTTTTCTGATTTTTCTTTTCATCTTTGCCCCGAATTTGAAATGAAATCTGGTATTGAGTGGTACAAAATTGGTCTTAGGTGTAAACACGAAAGTTGTAGGTATGGATGTTAGCTTTCTAATGTCGTTGGTCTGACGTCAAAACGATTTATAGAACTTGAGTTATGGTCAAATTACTGCATGTAGATCACAGTGAATTTTTATGAATTTCAACACAACTTTGTCCGAATTTGAAATGAAAGCTCGTACTGATTGGTACCTAACTGGTCTTAGGTGTAAATACGAAAGTTGTGGGTATGGATGTTAGCTTTCTAATGCCATTGGTCTGACGTCAAAACGATTTATAGAACTTGAGTTATGGTCAAATTACTGCACGTAGGTCACAATGATTTTTTATGAATTTCAGCACAACTTTGTCCGAATTTGAAATGGAAACTGGTATTGATTGGTACAAAATTGATCTTAGGTGTAAACATGAAAGTTGTAGGTATGGATGTTAGCTTTCTAATGCCGTTGGTTTGACTTCAAAAGAATTTATAGAACTTGAGTTATGGTCAAATTATTGCACGTAGGTCACAATAAATAATTGAATATGATTGATGAATTAGTATATGTATGTATATGTTTGTGAATACGATATTGTTCATGATTGATGAAGTGTTATATGAATGTATATGTTTATGAGTATGATGTTGTTTATGATTGATGAATTAGTATATGTATGTATATGTTGTGAATACGATATTGTTCATGATTGATGAAGTGTTATATGTATATATGATGTTTTAAGATGTTGATTATTATTTGATGTTGTTATATCTTGAGGTGTTTAAGTGTTGCCTATGTTGCTGTTGTTGGTTATGTGAAATATTCATATGCCTTATGTGGAGAATATATGATTTACTTTGATGATTAATGTGAGAATATTTATATATTGTGAAACATGTTGATATGAAGTTGTAATGGTTGTATTAGATGATTATTGTTGATGTTGACTTGCTGTAAATTATTTGATGGTGTTGCCTTGTCGATGTGATGTATTAATATCATTAAGATGCTAATGTTGGTTTAAGTTGTAAGATGTTGATCCAAATTATTGGAGTCATAAGAGATGTCTAAGTTGTTAAGTTGTTAAGATGTTGAGTCCATTGCATACTCATTTACGTTGGGTGAGGGCTTGATGCTCTGTAATGTATATTTATACATAATATGTGAAGGGAGAGGGCTTGATGCTCTGTGAGCCTATTTACGCTCAATATGTTGGGGGCTTGATGCCCTGGTTGGTACCACATGCATGATTAAGAAGTTGAAGTTGTGTGGTCGTTATCGTTAAGTTGTCATTTGTTAATGAGTTGTTAATAAAGAACTAAGTGAAGTATTAATATTTATTAATCGTTGTTGTTTAAGTTATTATGAGATGATAAATATGTGTTGTTATATTATGATGAGATGATGAATATGTTGTTGTTATATTATTATAAGATGATAAATATGTTGTTGTTATATTATGATTAAGTGATGATTATGTTGTGTTGTATATGATTATTATTATTAAGTGATGATTATGTTGTGTGGTCGAAGTTATTATGAGATGATGATTACGTTGTGTGTTAAAGATGATATTTATGATGTGATGATCTATGTTGGTTATGATTTGGTTATTATGTGCTATATGATGAAGTTTATAATGTGATGAATATGAAGTTAATGATAATTAGAAGTTGGTTGAGTTATTAAGAATCATTACATAAAGGATTATTATTACTAATAGATGAAGTTATTTATGTTGTTAAATATAATTAATGAATTATATGCTTGATATTATTGTTTTGTGAAATCTCACCCATTCTGTTTGAAAATGTTGCTCTTCGTATGAGTAACTTGCAGGTGATCGAGTTTAAGTTGCTGTTAGATTGCTGTCGTGAGTGGATTATCTCTCATGTGTGTCTTTAGGTGCTCTGATACGTAACGGGATGAGAACTTTGTTGCATGCTTTTCTATTCCTTACGTATTGCTTATGAATTTACATGATTAAGTTGTTAATTGAATTTTTATGAGATACTTTGATGAGGCCTTCGTGCCAAAATTATTTTTAGATGTTCGAATAAATTCCGCTGCGAAGTATTAAATATTATGTTATTGAATTTTGAAGGATAATTAGTTAATTATTCCGTTTATGATTTTAAGAAAAGAAGTGTGACAATTTGTTTATGTGAATTACTCTGATTAATTAAATGAAATTTTTACGTTGGGAAAACGGGGTGTTACATGGCACAAGGAGACTTCCAGCTTCCGTTTGGGGAAATGACAGTCACACTTGACAATGTGGCCTCTCTGCTGTATATCCCCATTGACGGCATGCTCCTGTCCCACGGGTCCATATCACGGGGCCAGGTAGTGGGATTGATGGAGACGTACTTGGGGTCTAGTACGTTTGATGCTCGTAAAGAGGTCAAAATGACCAAAGGTGCACATTGCCGATTTGGCTACTTGGAGGAGATCTTCAAGGAGCGTTTGAAGGAGTAGAGGGATTTGATGGCGGAGTATGGTGTGACTGAGGAGTTGGAGAGGTTACGGGACCAGGCTGTCCGCATATATTTGTTGTACTTGGTGGGGATCACAATCTTCACTGACAAGAGCTAGTGGGCTGTGGATGTTGTATACCTGAAGTACTTCAGAGACCTCGATCTTGTTTCTGGTTTTTCATGGGGAGCTGCGGCACTAGCTCACTTGTATAAGAAGCTCAACAATGCTGCACGTTGGAACTGCAGTCAGGTGGCAGGATACCTGACTTTGTTGCAAGTATAAATTAAAAACTATGTTTTATTTTTTACAATGTAAGTGTATATGGTTTGTATATTTATATGTGGTTGTCTTTGGTGCAGGCTTGAGTGTTTCATCATTTCCAAGGTATGGGAAGCAAGGATGTCTGGGAAAAGTATGTAGAGAATCAGTATCCACGCGCGATGCTTTTTTTACCATTGTCTGGTTTAGGAACAGTGGACAACTACAGAAACTATCTCCATGCGCTGGATTTGACGAGGGTTGTCATGACCCCATATGGAGTGCACCGTCAGGCACGTCAGTTTGAGCGGGTCAGCCTTTACTCTGGATGACTGAGATTCGGAGAGCGCATGGTGAGATATCTGCCGGAGAGTGTGCTTCGTCAGTTTGGGTGAGTTCAGACCATACCAAGACATCCGGTTGAGAGTGCAGCTGATGATGTTAATTTGGCGGAGATCACAAACCGCATTCGCCGTGCACTTGATTATGCGCTGACACCTCAGCAATTGGGAGAGCCTGTAGTTCATGGTGTGGAGGCAGAAAATGGATATATCGAATGGTTTTATCGACATTCCCATCCACGCATGATTCTTCATGACATGCCGCTACCTGTGCCGAGGCCACCAGAGCGTGAGATCCTTGATGCGCGGGCTGCTCAGAAGGATGGAGACCTTGCATACCTACAACTTAGCAGAAGGATGAGCCGCATCAGAGACCACATCTATGTTGTGATGAGAAGTGGTCTCGTGCCGAAAGGGACTGAGGAATAGCAGCATTTGGAGGATGCGTTGAAAGAGGTGCATGATGGAAAAGTTTACCGTCGCCGGGGAGCTACTAAGGGTGGCAGAGGTGCTGGGGTGTAGTTATTAGGGATTGATTGTATATTATTTACTTTTAATGTTTGAACATCTTGGATAATTTTTGGTGATCGAACATTTGGATAATTTTTAATGTTATGTAATCTTGGATAATTTTTAATTACGTTTGATTAATTTTATGTTTGCAAAATTATATTTTGTTGATGATTATAACTTCGATTTACTGTTAGAACATGTCAGCGGCATGATATGTCTGTTTGGAAGCAAGCAAAATGCGCCAAAACAGAGGCTCAACAAAAACAGACTGCTTCTGCCTCTGTACTGATGCATTCCTGATTATAAATTCCGGACAGATTTATGAGATTCCAGATTATATAATCCGGAACCATCATTCACTACCCCCTTTTGTTGACTTTCAACGGGTGATTTACACCTTTCGGATTTTATAATCCAAAAATTCTCGAAAGCGTTCAGATTATATAATCCGGATCCATTTATTCATAACTTACATCTTCATCCATCAGCATGATGAAGTGCCAAAATCCATAAAACTTTCCAGAATGTATATTCAGGAGTGGTTCCGGATTATATAATCCGGACCAAGGGTATTTTGGGAAAAAATAGGGCGCGCGGGGAAAGGCATAGGGTGGGAAAAGTAATGGTCCATAAAAAATTGCTCGCTCCCAATCAAACTTCCGAAAACACCATGCATGACTTAAGTCACGCTGCGTAAGTTAAGTTAGCAAACCCCATATATATATATATATATATATATATATATATATATATATATATATATATATATATATATCTGTGTGTGTGTTTGTGTTTCCCCTTCTTCGTGTTTTCGTCGCCCTATTGTGACGTGTTGTTTTTTCGTCGACGTTATTTTGATTACCGTATTGTTACAATGTTCGTTCAATTTAGATTAAAAAATTATCTTCGATTCACTACATATTAGTTCAATGACTTTGGCGTTTTCAATGTTAGAGATAGGAAGCCACCCATACTCCAATCACCTTAATATTGACATATTTGTAGGTTTTATCTAAGCACTGGCTTAAATGAATAACATATACAGCTTTGGCGTGGTCAGAAGAAGACAAATTGTACTACTCTGAGTTTAGTAGTGACATTCTTCAGAAGACGACAAACTGAGTTAGAGTCTTCAGCTTCTGACGTCACATTCAGATGTTTCATCCTTCAGAGTCTTTATTGTTTTAGATGCTTCATTCTTCATATGCTTCTGAGAGAAAAACATCTTCTGATCATAACGTTGACTTTCTAGTTGATCTTTCTTCAAATCTTGTTCCAAGTTTTATAAGCTTCTCTTTTGCTTCAGATGATTTCATATATGCTCAGAGTCTTATGTTTTAGAACTAAATCTTGACTTTGAGAGTCAGAATTTAATTTTATGGTTACGCATACTTGAACACACGTTAGCATATCCAATTGCTCCTTTATACATTGATATAATCAAGACTTCCGAGATATTGTTCAAAACTCATTTTGGTTCAACTCGTTTAGTAATTGATCAATTATGTTTTTCTTTTTTGAAATAATTGGTCAATTAGTTACAGGCGCGCAATATTCACCTATAAAATAATGATTATAAGAAAAGATGATTGCTAATTATTTTATTTATTTGTTTACTTTACATATGTCATTTTCAATAAAGAAAAAAAAAAACATAAAAGCAATACACACACACACTAGAATATGATAAACCAGAGAGAATATTTAGAAAGAGTTTTGATTATTTTTTTTATAAGGAGTTTCCCCTGCAGCTGGACCAGTATTCAGCTACAAGCTTGGAGAATGAAGAAGAATTGTCCTCCATCAGTTTTGAAGGTTCATCATATTCAACCAGTTTTCCTACAATCACAATGTATATACATGAATCAATCAAACAATTTTTATTGTTAAATTGTATCAACAAGCTAGGCTCTCCTCGAACCAAGCAAAATTTCAAGCATATAAAAATGTTATTTGTATTTAAATTAAATATATTTTTAGCCTATATAGAATACAAATTTATTACAGCAACTTTGGCCCTGCAATAAATGTATGAGTTTTTCTATTTACACCCCATATATTTTTGGTTATACCTAAATTTTCTTAAAAGTTTTTAAAAATATCAAAATTGCCCTTTTATATAAATTATCTTAATATCTTGATTTCATTCACTGTCACTATAAAATTCCACTCTCTTTCACCCTGAAACGATCAATCAAACCTGATGTTCAATCAATCTCTATTATGGAAGATTAAAGAGTGAATCAAAATATTTTTCATCCATACTCGATTGCGAATTTCTTCTTCTTTTTCAATAATGCTAGTTTCAATTTTCTTCTTGTTCAACTGTACTGTACAACAGTTTCAATTTTACATTGTTGAGGTTAACTTAAATTCAGTTTAAGTAGGTTCATGTAAACTTAGTTTACGTAACCTACTTAAACTTAGTTTTACATGACTTACTTAAACTGAGTTTAAGTATGTACCCTTAAACTCAGTTTACATGACTTACTTAAACTTAGTTTACATGTACATACTTAAATTGAGATTACGTAGAATCATTGAGCAAGGTTGAACTTTTAGATGTACACTTAAACTGAGTTTAAATATGTACACTTAAACTCATTTTACATAACCCACTTAAACTAAGTTTACATGACTTACTTAAATTGAGTTTAAGTATATACAGTTAAACTCAATTTACATGACCTACTTAAACTAAGTTTACATGACCTACTTAAACTAAAGAGGGGTTTTGGGGTGTAACCGAGAAAAAGGAAGAGGCTTTTTGAAACTTAAATTTTATGAAAGGGTAATTTTATCATTTTAAGGTGTAACCAGGATTAAACAGGATGTAATTAGAAAAACTATAAATATATAGGCTTTCAAACCCCAAATTGTATATTTGTAAGGCCTAAAAAAGTAGTATATAAATTGCAAACACTAAAATCAACATATTTCTAATTTTTCTTTTAAAAAATATTTTAAATTTGATAGAAATAAAAAAAACATATATAACTAAATGTTTCTAGCACTCTAGTTTTTGCCCACTTTTCTCTACTTTTTACTAACTTTATTTGAATGTGAGTTTATCATGATTATTACTTGGCACTTCCAATTTTTTGGTATTTAAAAATAAAGTTCTCAATAATAAAATAAAATTAAAACTATCCTTATTACTATTATTGTGCATAAAAGAAAAAACAGTTTACCATAAGAAAGAACCATGACCATATCACTGTCAATAACAGTTGGAACTCTATGAGCTACAGTTATAACTGTGCATTCTGCAAATTCTTGTCTAATTATTTTTTGTAGAATAGCATCTGTGGCAGAATCAATAGAGGCAGTAGCTTCATCCAAAACTAGAATTTTATTTCTTTTAAGAAGGACTCTTCCAAGGCAAAACAATTGTCTTTGGCCCATGCTCCAATTTTCCCCTTCATTACTCACTGTTGATATTAACCAAAATTTGCACATAAATAAACATATAGTATATAAGTATTTACATAAGAAAGTTTCAAATAGTTTTCTTCTTCTTGGCCATTGACCATTGTCAAAAGTTAATCATGTTAGCTATTATTAACAATAAACTAAGTGAATATTAGCAAATGAATGAAACTATATAACCTGATGAGTCCAAAAGATGTGGCAGTCCAGATAAAACCTCCTTGAGTTGACACATCTCTAAAACCTATACACAAATGAAAACCATTAATTTATTATGTTACTAGTACAATATGATAATATAAGGACTAAATAAATTAATCTAAAAGGATCAATATGATCAAGGATTTTCAATTATCAAACCTTCCATATCTCATCATCTGAGAATTGGTCTAGTGGATCCAAGTTGGTTCTAACACTACCCTTGAAAAGAATTGGTTCTTGAGGGATGATACTTAGCTTCATTCTTAAATCTTTAAGACCAATTGAGCATATGTTAAGTCCATCTATAAGTATTTCACCACTTGTAGGTTCCACCAAACGAAACAATGCACTTAAAAGTGTTGTTTTCCCACTCCCAGTTCTTCCCACAACTCCTACTCTGGTTCCTTCTTTGAAAGTACATGTGATTCCATTTAGTACTAATGGAGCATTTGGACGGTATCTAATCTGAAAAAATAACGATATGTATTGGTTCATCAAACTCTCCAAAAAGTACTAAGAATATATCAAAATTGTGATAATGTCTTGCATATTTAAGAACCAAAATTGTTGTTTACTTTAGTAAGAATGAAGTGACAAGCTAAGGAATTGTTTACCATCAAATCATGGAACTCTATCCTTCCCTTAGAAGGCCATGAAGATGGTGGCCTTCTATCCTCCAATAATTTTGGAGGCTCTTGTGGTATCTGCATGAATTGCTTGATTCTTTCCACAGAGATTATGAAGGTTGATATGCTACAAGACCATGTAGTATAATACATTTGGGATCTTGTTAATGACAAAGCATAAGAGAGTGAAAGTCCCACAAGGCCTAAATGCAGCAGAAAAAACAAATAGTAAACATGTTAAGATTTTATAAAACCTGCCATAAATCCGCATATTGGGAAAAATCCAAATCACACGCCGAATAAAAAACATGTCTAAATGAAATTTTAAAGACTAGGTCAAACCTCATCTAACGAGTTGGTTTTGCGAGATTAAATTAGGCTCGAAATTTAAGATAGTATTGAAGTTTATCTTAGTTCGTTAGTGAGCTACATGTATTACCCATGCATAGGTCCAATGGTCTGAGATGTGAGAGGTGTATTGGAAAAAATCGAAGTTCTACGTTGACTAGAGATAAGTTCTAAACTTAATCAAGACCTGTTTGGATTGACTTATTTGAGTATATCTACTAACACAAGAACTTGTGAAACTATTTGGAAGAGATTGTGGTAACAACTTATGACAAACATGTTCTCAAGTTGTTTTCAACTTATTTTTACAGAAGCACTCTATGATAGCTTATGAAAAATAGCTTATAGCATATATGAAAACAATGTGACTTTATTTTTTTTGTTATAGAAATAACTTCTACACAGTTTAATGATAAACATTTATGCTATACGCGTTTATTTAAGCTGTTTATACAAATAGTGCGTTAGACCAAAATGTAGAGTTTGGGCCTAAAACCAAAGACCATAAATGGTCACAAAATGTAGAATAATATATCATGGTTTTAATGTTACCTGGAATAATTGATCCCATGGGAAGAAACACAAATAGACAAGCTGCTGTAAAAAGGATAAAATTTTGAAGTATATCCATCCTTGATTGTAACCACTCCAAAGCAGCATTGGTATGCAAGAATAGTGCAGCATCTGTGTCAACTAGATGTTGGAAATTTTTGAAGAATCTGTCCATCATCTTAAAGGCTCTCACTGTGACCACTCCTGCTGATGTCTCAGTTGTATAACTCACAACTGGTGCTTTTGTTGTTCCATTAATTCTTACTAGCTCCCTTGCAGAGGCTTGATAGTATTCCTTTTAGACAAGAAAGAAGGAACAGATGAATTGTTAATTATTGTCACATAAACTGATATTATTTTATATATATAACCATGTTATAGATACAAAGTATCCACCGCCGTTTAACAGTGGCTAATCTTCGTTTGGGAACCTGTTGGACAAAAACGGTGGATTATCACCTCCCAACTAAGTTTTCTCTATACGCAATAGTCATGATCGAACTCTTGACCACTTAGACTAGAAATTGCACCAACCTTTATATAGTATCCTGTAACTGCAGCTAGAATGGAAACTATAACAACTTGCCATGTAACCGAGCTCATGATCAAGATTCCTGTTATAAGAAGAACTGCACTTTGTGCTACATAGACTGTTGCAAAAGGCAGATCAAAATCCAAAGTATTGAAATCTGATGACGCCTGTAAATTGTAATTATATTTTAGTGTTTGAAATTCATATACAATTTGAGTTCCCTAGTCTAATCTAGCAGACATATATGAACAATACAACTTACTCTAGTCAAAATTCTTCCAACAGGTGTTGAATCAAAGAATGACATGGGAGCATTGAAAATGGAAGAAGTGAAACCTGAGAAAAATTCTTTAGAAGCCTTTAGTCCAAGATGGGCTACCAATACAGACCTCAAGTAAGCAAAAATAGCACTAAGAATTGACATTGCAGTGTAAACTCCAACCATCCAGCCTTTAGTGATGCTTGGAAATTCACTTGATAGAGCAATCCAATAAGATGCACCAGCTGAAAAAGCAGCAAAACCTAACAATGCTATTAAGCTTAAAAACTGAAGAAGCATTCCCTTGGAGATTATAATGTAATCCAAGTACAGTTCCCATCCAGAACTTCCAATTTCTATATATTCTTCTTGAGTAAGTTGTTGCCCGCCGATACTTGTCTCACATATTTCATCATTGTTGTTTTTCTTAGTAGCAGGATCACTAACTCTTTCTATTTCTTGACTTTTTCCTTTGTTTTGACTACTTGTAGTACCTATTACAGATATTGCATCTCTATGAGCATTCATAAGTTGTTCAAAGGTTGTTCCAGATGTCGACAATTCCTCATGGCTTCCTGCTTGATTAATAACTCCACCCTCCATAACCTATAAAAAGCAAAGTTATATATGTTTTCTTATTTATTTAAATAAATAAAAAATGCTATTTATCAACATATTCAGAAAATGTTACCAGAATTTTATCAACTTCTGTCAGAAACTCTACTTGATGTGTCACTAGGATGACTGTTTTCTCTTTGAGAGCACTCATGACACAATCCTGAAATCCAAATTTTAAGTTAAAATTATATAGAATGCAGCAACAAAAAAAAAGTGCATTTTACGAAAACATCAAGTCTTTCAAGTTATTGTTCTTACATGAAATAGAATTGCAGCAGTATGTGCATCTACTGCACTAAAAGGGTCATCAAGAAGATATACATCAGCATCATTGTAGACTGCTCTAGCTAGTTGAATTCTTTGCTTTTGCCCTCCACTCAAGTTAAGTCCTCTCTGTCCTATTTCTGTAAGATCACCATGGCTAAAACCATCTATATCCTTGTCCAAAGCACATGCTTTTATTGCATTCTCATATCTGTTCCTTTCCATTAATTTTCCAAAGAGTATGTTATCACGAATTGTTCCACTTTGTATCCATGATGTTTGAGAAACATAGGCTACCTCACCATGCAAATTAAGCTGCATTTAGCGACATTATAATTAAGATAACAACATTGTTGATACATATAATTAATCAAATAAAAGTACTGCATCAAGACATTATTCTCTCTCGTTCGTTTTTAGTTGTCGTTTTAAGTTTATTTACATGTATCAACAAATAAATGTAACACAACTTTTATACAAAATCGATGGTTAAAAAGGAATGGAGAGAGTGATTTTTTTGGTTCATACTCACAGTTCCACAAACTTTAGGCATTTCTCCAAGGATAGCATGAAGCAAAGAAGACTTGCCAGCCCCAACTGGTCCACAAACTGCAACTTTTTCACCATGTTTGATGCCGAAATTAATTTGTCTCAAAGTAGGTGTAACTGATCCCTCATCCCAACTGAAATCAGCTTCCTCTATCTCAATGCATTTACCTGATTTTGAAACATAAATGCTCTTCTTTTGGTAGGAAGTATTTATCTCATCATCAAACAGAAAAATGTTAAGCCTATCAAATGAGACTTTAACTTGAATAATAACAGAAACAGCTTCGGGTATAAACCTCACAGGTTCTGCCACACTTCTCAATATAGCAAGAACAGTGAAGATAGTTGCAGCATTTAATGGAGCAGTACCAAAGAGAGAGCATGCTATTAAAACAACAGCACCAATAATTGGTGGAGAAACGTAAAGAAAAGATCCTAAAGCCTTAGTGAACTGTGTCTGAGCCAACCATTTGAACTCGACATCGCGAATCGACTCTATCATGTTCATAAACTTATCCTCCCAACCTTGTAGTTTAATAACTTTGATATTGTTAAGAATCTCTGAAGTTAACCTGAGTCTTTGATCCTGTGAAATCAACACCTGTGACTTGCAACTTTTTATCTTCTTTGCATATGGAATATTGAAAAAGACTCCAAATATGACAAGAAGAATCAATCCAGGAATTGCACTAAGACCAACAATCCAAAAAAGTACACAAATAGATAACAAAAGTTGCAACACAAAACTCCATCCTGAATGAAACCAGTACAAAAACTCTCCCATTCTGTATGCATCAACAGCTATGAAATTCACGATTTCACCATTTGAGTGCCTTTTCCTTCCAAAACTCGAAAGGTTCAATAGCTTTTCATACACTGCAACCATTAAAGAGGATCTCATTCTCATTCCTGCCCTCCTTGATTCAAAGTACCACTGTCTTTCAGTTACTGACTCAACTAATTTGACCAACACAAGGCACCCTAATAAAGTAACACCTTCATAAAAATACTCTTCTTCGTCGCATTCGCAGCTCGCGTGGTTTACAAAAGCATATACGAATAAAGGAGAAACAGCTGCACAGATAGTCCTAACTAATGTACATATTGCTATATAAATATTCTCTTTCAAAAAAGCTCTTGACATTGCCAAAATAAGAAAATTCTTTGGAATGTTTGTGCTACTTCTCCTTAACAAGGAATCCCTTGTGCCAACAAACTTTTGGTAACAATTGTTAGCTTTGTCTTCATTAGGCAAAGAAGGAATGTCTGTAAGAACTAATGGTTTTGTATAACCTAAAGAGAGTAAAGGATCAAGCCAAGAAAATGTTAATTTGCTTATGAAATTGGAATGGCTTAATCCTGGTTGCTGTTGGACTATTGGTTCCTTTTCAGTTTCACATAACAATGGTTCTTCAAACATTGTGCTCTTTTGTGAATGTTTTGAAGTGAAGTAACTATAGTTTCTGAAAGCACAATAAAGAAGAAGGAAACTTACAAGCCAAGGAATCAAATCAAACACAGGAATACTATGAACTGTCTTAAGAACTTGAATGTTCAATATGGAAAGTAATGCACAAAAACAGATCCACCAAACAGAACTTAGACACAAGATCCATTTACTCTTTTGAATAAGTAATGAAACAGCAAAAGAGCTCCAAATTAGTCCTCTAATTACCCAACTTAGGTTATCTATTTTTCCATCTTGATCTATGAAATTGTACAAAACATTGCCTAGATACATGATGCAAGTAAGAAAACAACAGATTGATGCAACCACCATAACGCGATCCTTTCGATTGTTGTCGGGTGAATGTTGTTTTCTAATTAAAGTAATCAGCATAAATAGGTAGAAAACACAGGAAAAGATAATGTTCACTCCATCTATTATGCATCTTTGAACACAAAAAGAAGACAAGTTTACTTCTCCTCCACAAATCCATGAAAGTGCACCTGTATCAAAATCACAAATTTTCATGAAATATATTGATTTAAAAACAACTTCTAGGAAAGAAAATTATAGTTACTTCTGATAGAACAGAAGCCTGTTCAGAAGAGTAAAGAAATAATAAATGCAAACAATAAACAGTTAAACACACAATGTTTGGTAACGAAGTTCGGCCAATTTTGCCTACTTCTCTGACTACAAAGCAGCTGTAGTTCCTTTGTATTATCGGTGAAAAATTAAAGTTATAGTGTACAACTTACATTAATAGTAAGCCATACTCAACAATAACTATAGGCCATACTCAACAACTTCAAAATCAATAACTATGAGCCATACAAAAAAAAGGTCAACCTGAAAGCTATATTAGCAAGAAATCCTTCATTTGTTGCATTATATTTATATTGTTGTGACATATTTTTCATGCCATAAAAATGAAATAGGATCAAGTATCATGCTCAAGCATAAGATCAATGTTATAATCTAGTATATTATAAAATAAAGTAGAGGAAAAAAGGAAAACAAGTATACCTTGTGAGCTCCAAGAGTATGGCATTGCTTGGAAACAAGCTGCAATGATTCATTTTTGGTGTAGAGAAGGCTATTTATGTTATGTAAGCGCGGGCCCTATGGACCATTAACAGCTTTGATGATACATGCAGATGCAGGGGACTTTATTTCTTATAAAAATGAAGGGGACTTTATGTCTTATATTTGACTCAATCAAATTATATTATATTGATTTGAGTTGGGTCAAAATCTTTATTCTTTACGTCAAACCCGAATAAACAACTCAAATCAATTATAGTACTAGGCAATTATGTTATTTTTCATGAAAAAAAAATCTTTAATTATGGTACTAAGTGGGTCGATTTAATCATTAGTTTTAAAAAAAAATCTCCAAAAAATATAATTAAATAACATTATTTTTCATGAAAATTTAAGTCTTTTTTTTTTTGTCTCTATAATATTTATTTTTCATTATTTTGTTGGTTGTCATTGGTATTTGCTCCACGTATTATTTTATTGGTTTTGAACAAGTAGTCGAATTCACAACAAGTGGCATCCATCGTGGGGCAACGGAACACATTTTTCAAGTGATCATCATGGTTACTAAATTTGACATCGATAAAGTTTCCAAATACAACATTTTTCAGGTTGTGAAAAGTGAATATGGAAGCAATTTTGATCACCACAGAGCCCTCAATCCAAAACGTCTTTTGAATTTCCTCTTTGATGGTGTTGACTCTCACTCAAGAATCTCATAAAAAGCACTCAACACAAGTGTCATGGATTTATCTTTTTGTTCCCTCTCCTTACGTCTCATTCTTGTCTTCCAAAAGACACCAACCATTAGGGTTATATTTTCGCATAATCCCCTTTTTTGGTACTATGAGATTCTTAATCATAGAACCTCACCCAATAGCTCTCAACACTAAAATCCTAGTTTTTTCATGTTGCATCTATCTAAGGTTCAATTTTGTGAGTTGCCACAAATGTTATTATGATAAAACCACTAGTTATAGGTAAAAGCACATGTGATTCGAATCATATTCACATAAACAGAAAACCAGAATGACAAAAAAATTGTCATGATCGAAATCACTCTCGGTTTTGATTCAAATCACAACCACCATAAACTCCAAATTGTTGATTTTAAGGCACAATCATTTACACATACGTTTACATTTGGACATCAGCATTATATATTCGGATGCGTGGGTATTCTTATCACTTTGATTTAGTCACATTGGCATAACCAATAGTCTCATTCAAATATTAAAATAACCCGAATATAATCAAATTGATTATGAGTTCACAGCCTTAATTTCAAAGTCAAATACTCCATTCTGTCCATATACACATATAAATTACAAAAGTTAAAAGTACGTTAGCGAATAGTTAATTTGTACCAAAAAAAAAAAAAAGAAATAGTTAATTGAATATTAGTTATAAACACTCCGTCCGGCAATATTTCAGAAGTTACGTGCATGGTTAATAAATTGGCACGCTTTCCTCGTGCAGACAACTCACACACACACCAAACGTTGGCCCCTTTACTAACTAAAAAAATAATAGTTGTAGTTGTATTGTTATTCTCTCTCTAGTTTTTTGCAATACTTTTCGCATGGTTCTTGACTAAATTCACCATAATTTTCTTAAATCCATCATTTTTTTTAAAGTTTATTATAATTAAAAAATATGTATTTTTAATTAAGAATCATACGAAAAACACCTACGAAATTGTATCTAAGTTTTCTCTATTTTTTTTTTACCAATAAAAAAAGAGAAAAATTAAATTGTCACTGAAATTGTCTGTTCAAATATTACTACTTTTGCTAAAAAGATAAATTTAGGGATACCCTTACTAAATATGGCATGTCCCTTTCCTCGTGCAAATAAAACTTTAGACAATTTTGTCTCACTTTCCCTTCAAAAAAAAATCTTACTTTGGTTTATGACTTTTTCATTTGACTCATTTTAATTGTTCTTTTTGCATTTTTTTTCAGTTTCAAAGTAATTATAACTTTAAAATACCAATACATGATTTTTTTATTAATATATCTTTTTTATTGAATTTCATCCAACTTAATTATTCCATTAACTACAATTAATAAAGTACATTAGTAAATGATATTAATTTTATCATTAAAATCAACACAACTAATCATTTCCTAAAAAGTCATGCACAACCTTAAAACGACTATTTTTTAATAAAAAAAAAACTTAAAACGACTATTAAAATGAGACATAAAAAGTACTTTCTTCGGTCCTTATTATAAGCAACAATTGACTTTTTAGATTCATTGGATAATTAACGCATCTCGTTATAAATATGGATTAGATACATCACTTATACAATAAATCTAAAAAGTTAACTGTTGCTTATAATAAAGACGGGAGGAGTACCATTTTTTCTCGAGAAAATTGTATATAATTTACCTCTTGTACCAAAACCAAGGGATGAAAATAGTATAAATACTTTCAAGCTCCTACTAGACTCAAAAATCATAATTACGGTCGATTACAAAAATACCAAGATATCTTGTTTAAACACAATAAAAAATTTGCTCCAAAAAACACATTAAAAAATCATATTATTATGATGACTTAAAATCAATGGAGTGGAACGAAATAGAATGAAAAAAAATTCATTATATTGCTTGGATAATTTGCGATGAAATTGAACAAATTTTCCACACCATTATTTGAAAAATGGACGGAAATTATAATTTTTTTTATTATATTTTTACCTTTTATTTAAAAAAAAAAAACAATATCTTGAATTCTCTACTGAATTCAATCAACAAGCTTCGGTTAATTTTCTTAGCAGATTGGCCAAAGTTTTAATTTTGGCATCATTTGAACGACGTGGTTGTTTTTAAATAGGCTAAAATATGATTTTGGTCCCTGCAAATATGCCTCGTTTTGGTTTTAGTCCCTATAAAAAAATTTTGTTGTTTTTGGTTCCTGCAAAATATTTTGTTTTTGAAAATAGTCTTCAAAAACAAAATATTTTGCAGGGATCTTATTCAAAATCAAAAGATTTTGCAGGGACTATTTCTCTAATAAATGGGTTCAGTCACGTGTGCAAATCATCACAAAAGTGGAGTCAGGGACCAAAACTAAAATGAAGCATATTTGCAGGGACCAAAAACAACAAAAAAAAATTACAAAGACTAAAACCAAAACGAAGCATATTTGCAGGGACCAAAATCATATTTTAGCGTTTCAAATAACATATTCAATATACTATTTTTTTTAACGAGTACTTTTATAGCATTTGTCCACAAACTCAATACATGTTGAGAGTAACTATAAATGAAATTAAACCATTACAAGACTACGACACAATATTATTGTTTCATTGACATAGAAATCAATCTCCAAAAATACAAATACAGACACACATCACCTAAACCACTACAACAAAACACTACAGTTTACAAGACTTGCCCTTCCAAGCTCCTAAACACAATCAACTAAGGATAAAAACAGTGGCGACATGCAACAAAACCCCAAAAAAACTGAAGCGCGAGAAAAAACCCATAGCTAAAATTGTACGAAGGAAAGAAGGAACGTAAGTTGAAGAGGGAATAAGAAACGATTGTGAAATAGAAAAAGAGGGATAAAATTGTAATTATATTATTATTTTTTGTTTGGGGTGTAATTATATTATTATTGTATTCCATTCCATTGCATACACCTCAAATTATAGAGAATGAAAAAATAGATATATGAGTGGTATTGGATGAAATTTGTTCCATCACATTTCATTCTATTCCACTCATTTTTATTCCACTCATTTTAAAAATAAAAATAAAATCTAACTCACTTCATTCTATTCCCTTCCTCCATCTATCATCAATCTAAATATAGCCTAAATGTTAGGAGTACTACTCTTCAACTATGCTTTTCAAAATTTAAGTTGAAAGTCACCTCCCAAAACACAAGTTATTGGACTAAGTATGTCAAATGGTCACCACAAATATCAATAGTTTTGGTTATTTTCATGCAAATTTTTTTTGCTTTACTCCCTTCAAATATATTACTTTTAGTTTTTGTCCTTGTTGTTTTGTTTCAATCCCTTCCCTGCAAAATACCTCTTTTAATCCTTTTAGTTTGACAGAATTTTCAAGTTAGTCCTTCAAGTTTCAAAAGTTTTAAATAGGTCCTTTTAGTTGATAAACTATTTCGCTGTTACCCCTGCTGTCAATCTCCGTTTAACTGATGCTAATATGGGCGTTGAGTTGCTGACTTGGATCAAAACAATGTGTTTCAAAGGTTTTAGGTAGTCAAAACGATGCGTTTAGTGCTCACAAAAGATCATTTATACGGCTAAAAAGACAACTTTTTACAACTAGAAATGTCTTTCTGGCACTATGAATGATCATTTGTGGCAATTAAACATAGTGTTTCGACACTCTGGAGCTTTTAAAAGGCAGCTTTTTGATCAAAGTCAACAACTTAAAAGCTACATCAACATCAGTTAAACGGAGACTGACAACAGGAGTAACGGTGAAATAATTTATCAACTAAAACGGTGTATTTAAAACTTAAAGGATTAATTTGATAATTCTGTCAAACTAAATAGATCAAACGTGATATTTGGCCAAAAATATATTGGATGTATGCATTATCAACATTTTTCAATTTATTATACAAAAGAAAAAACTATACTTGGAATACATTCAACAAACTGAGCCACCCACGAAGTTTCTATAACACTCCTCTCATCATCAAAAGCAAGGTCTTGACTTCGAATAAAAGCAAATGAAGATGGCAAGAGCATATCAACATTAAGAGAAATGATATTTATACAACTACTTTATGACAATTTTTTGATAACTTTCTCTCACATACTTATATTATATTTTTATTTTCTCTCTTACTTTTTCTCTCTCCATTGTTTTTGACCAATAAAAAGAGAGAAAAAAGAGATTGTCACAAAAGTTGTTTCAAATAGATGTTCAAATATCACTACTCCAACATTAAATAGCAGTATTTCTTTATATAAAAAAAAAAAAAAAAAGTAGTTTTCTCACACAAAAAACATTAATAATACTAATTTAGTTTAATTTTTTAGGTCAAATTATAATTTAGTTTAATTTATATTCATTCATATAGATCAAAGACAATGTATAAGATTTATGAGAAACAATTGTGAATTTAATAATAATTTGTTCTCTCTTCTTTAATAATACAGTATTTTAAAAGTTGTCATATTTTATCCCTAAAAAAAAAAGTTGTCATATTTTATTTGTTTAAAATATCATTGGTCATGATTTATATAAGGTTGAGATGATTTTAAACTCATTAAATGATCCCACAAAAGTTGTCTTAATTGATAATAAATTAGACACGTACCATAACGTTTGTTGAACTATGTTGTATGCCCAAAATTTTGATGAGCTAGTACGATGCTCCATCTAACTTAAACTTTTTTATATAATTTTTTTTTTATCAAATGATGCAAAAATTTGTCAAAAATATAATTGTGTGAAACACTTGAATTGTTTTCTTTTATAAACTTAAGTTTAACTTCTATATATACGTACAAAAATTTCATTCAATAATAATGATAAATTTATCACAATTTTAATGTTTGACTATGTCTTAAACATAGTCACATCATCTATAATGTTTGACCGTGTCTTGAACATGATTGTGTCTTGAACATGGTCGCATAATTTGTAAGATTTGAAACTCAACAATGTCGGAGTGTTTAAATGAACTTTTTATTATGCACTTCTAAAGAAAAATATAAGAATTAACAAAAATAATGGTATGCAAAAATTTTGTTTTTTCTTTTTTTTGAGGAAAAAGTGTAATTTAATTAAGAAAAGTTTGGTGATACACAAAACGCACTTTATGTCGTAATCTGAGATTAAGGTTATTTCAGATTAATTCAATTCAATTCAATGCTTCAAACTCCATCAAAACCAAACCAAGCTTCAGATCCGACCCATTCAGCTCAGATCTCTTTTCTCCTCAATCAATCTACCCCAGGCAGGTTAATTCCTTTCGTTCTCTTTTCATCAATATTTTGATCATGTATAATAATCAAAACCTTACATGGGTCAGTTTTATTTGATCAAAATATTGGATTTTTATTCATTTTCATCACATTTATCATGTGCTAGCTAATTTTAGTTCAAAAGGGTCATCATAAATATACTTATTATTGATTTTTATGCAAATTTGATTTGATTATGAAAAACAGTTCATATATGATACACCAGTCCAAGTGAACAATTTATGTTGTTGGTGTTTGTGACAAACAACTGAAGATTTTGTCAAAAAACAAAACAAGTTGGATGGAACATGGTCACATGGATATGAATATGTATAGAGTAGGAGATGGTACACATTGAATTAGATTCAGAGAGTTGTAGCTTTAAAGGGATTGCTATTGATGATTTTGATAGTGGAAGTTCAGGATCCGGTATTCGGAGAGAGCTTTCGTTTTCGCGTTGGTGTGACGACGATGATAATGATGGTGGTGATGGAAGGGTGATTTTGGATCAGAAATTAGGTGATGAAGACGTTATTGTAGAAGAAGACGCGGTTTATGAGTTGCCTTTTGTTGAAAAGAATGAGGTGCAAGGAAGAGTTTTAGATAGGGAGAGATTTTCTTTTGATAAGTTTCGGAAGGAAAGGAGCGTGCCGATGAATGGTGCTAGTGCGATGGATGATGATTCTGTTTATAGGAGAGGTAATGGATCTGAGAAGTATGTGCCTTTTGATATTGAAGACAGTCCTGAAAGGGGAACAGTTGGTGGTGACTCGTATGATTCGGGGGGTGGTGTTGGATCACTTCATAAAAGCTCTGAAAATACTGTTCCTGTAGCAAATATCTTGAAGACTATGTTTTTCATATTTGTGTGGTACACCTTCAGTTTATTTTTGACCTTGTAAGTTCCTCGTTTACACTGTTGGTCTTTGTTGGCGTTTATATTGGAGTTTAATTTTGATACACTCTCGGGGCAAAAAAAAATTACGCTGTCAATTAATCACAGCTACTCATATGCATGATTTTATAAGTAGTTATGATTATAGTCAAACGTTTTTATTTTTTATTTTTTATGATTTGACGTTTACGATTTATTGACCGTGTAAAAATATTTACAATGAATAAAATCTTTTAGTGTTTATGATGCAAACCCTTTTATGCTTTGTCTCTTATTGTTATATCTTTTGAAACAGGTATAATAAAAGTCTGTTGGGAGATCATATGGGAAAGTTCCCAGCTCCCTTTTTAATGAATACTGTCCACTTTGTAATGCAAGCGGTTTTATCGAAATTTATCACCTATTTTTGGTCTCATAAATTTGAGACTAATGTTGTCATGTCTTGGCGGGATTATTTTTTGCGAGGTAAATTTCATTCTTGGTATTCTATGTTTTAACTTTGCTGACTTTAACAGGATGATTAAGTAGGCAACAACACTGTAACTTCATATTACATTTTGGCTAATGATTTTTCGTTATTTGTTACTTATTGAGTGTTATGGATGCAGAATATTCCACATATAATCTGTAATTCTGTGGTGATAGCTGTTCTGAATTAGTGTTTACTTTTCAAAACCATTCACTCAGTTATTAAGATTCTAATGTTACGTGGTCCAAACATGGAAAATAAGGCAAATAGTCTAGGCTCCCACTCTTATGATTATGTGGTTCTGAATTACCATTTTCACTCAAAAAATAATTAGCGATATGAAATGTTCTAACAATACATAGGTTGATTGATTGTGCCGTTTTCTGTGTTTTTTTCTCTTTCTTCTCTCTTGCTCGTCGCTGATCTTCTACCCTGAAGCACACTTTTATGCAAATTTATTATCACTATACATGACTTATTACATTAACTTTTATATCAACTAATGCCACAGATGGACTTTGCCTTTCACAGTTGTCCCGACTGCTCTTGGAACGGCTATGGATGTTAACTTGAGCAATGCATCTCTAGTTTTCATCTCTGTCACATTTGCTACAATGGTTTGTGGCATTTCTTTCAGTTTTATATAGAATGAAATAATTTTTTTTTTGGTAATGTTACATCAGAACCGGATTCTACATTTCCTCCATTTTTATGGAAACAACTAACTATCCTTCCCCTCCTTATTTACTTTTCCTTTTATTTTGCAGTGTAAATCTGCTGCTCCAATCTTTCTCCTCTTGTTTGCTTTTGCTTTCCGGTGAGTTTCCTTTCATTTTGTTTTTGTAATCACTCTGATTGTGATTTCTTAAGACAAGTATTAAACATTCTAAAATTTAAGGAGCTGCATTGCTACGATAATTTATGGAGCGATTAATGCATCAAGGAAAACACATTTTATGTTATGAAGTCTTTCATATCTCAGAAGATAATAGGTGTTCTTTTTTTTTTTTGAAGGAATTAGGTGTTCTTTTTTGTCATTTAGCATTTAATTTTAGCATTTAACTTACTAAATGTTTAAAACGAACTATAAAAGTTGCTGTGATGCTAAAGTACATACCCAATTCTCATCTATGATACCTAAAAGACTATATCACAAATTAGATGCTTTACAATGCAAGAAATTGTGGACTTCTGTTTACGATCTACATCTTCATATAACACAGCCTAAAAATGGCTTATAGTTTGTCGAGAGTACATTAGTTTTAATTGATACTTTTGTCTTCTCTAATTGTTGGTCATCATATATTTTTCATGCTGCTTTGTGATTTTGGTTCTTGAATAATCATATGTTTGGTTGTATATCCTCTCGATGAATATTAGTTTGTGTTTATCTGTTTTCTGTCATTTAATTATAAATGTTGGCTTGAATTGGAAGGTTGGAGGTACCAAGTTTTAAACTATCAGGAATCATTTTAGTCATCTCCATCGGCATATTACTAACAGGTATTCATATCTCGTTCGCGTTACCATAGTATTATTTATCATTTCAATGTACATTGATTCACACTTAGGAATTCATAAGATGTAAGCCTGCATGGCTTCCTACAAGCTGAATGGTTAGGTACACCTGTAGGGCATGTTTGGTGGAGGATTTTGGAGGAGAGTGGGGGACTTATTTTTCTTTTCTAAATTAAGGAAACTATAAAATGTTTCTAAAAATAAAAGTGTGATTGAAATGTTATATGCTCATCCAACATGTTCTTTCAATTTTTTTAAAAATCTCTACTATATATCAGAATATAAACTTATCCCTCCAAAACCCTCCTTTTTAGGATCCTCCACCAAGCACACCCTTACAGTAGTAAGAGTTATTTGTTATGAGTTGTTTCCATCTCAGCATGCCATATCGCTCTAGTTAGGATACATACATCAAACAACTCCATAATACCCTATCAGGAATCATGTCCAGTGAGTTACTATATCTTTCTGAGTTTTGTATATGAAAGATTGTTGTTGAATTCCAAAAAAGTAGCATACAGACAGAAGTTAGGAAATACGTTCTATACTAACAAATTTTTATGGAAGTTAATCAACTAAACAGTTACCAGAATTTAGAACAGCCAATAAGCTCTTCATATTCTTGGTGGGAATCATGTATCAATTATAATGGTGGTTTTTCTATAAATGATTGGAACAGTGACAAATATCTCGAACATTAAAAGATTCACAATTTTCGTTAGTTATTCTTTTCCCATGGCTCTCTAGAATATTAAAAGTGCATTGTGCAAGCTTTAGGAAATTATACCTCAACAATAATTCAAAACTAATGTCTTCAATTTTATTTTGGTGCTGCAGTTTCAAAAGAAACAGAATTTGAAATTTGGGGATTTGTACTTGTCATGCTTGCTGCTGTTATGTCTGGGTTTCGCTGGTGTATGACTCAGATCCTTTTGCAGGTAGTATATATGCCTTTTCATTTTCTTATACTATTTTTGGGAGCGTATCTGGTGAGAAATGAGGACAGTTATTTATGTTCATTAGATATAACAAACGACTAGGATTAAAGTTTTGTTGGCAATATAACTTGTTCCCTCCTCCACTCAGTCTTCCTCTTACCCTCTTTTTACCTCCTTACGACACCGTCTCTTGACTCATCCATCCATCAACCCTATCTCCCTCTCCTTCTGTAAAATGCAAATTGTGAATTTGTGCTGCATAGCACCGCCAAACTGTTCACTGTATTGTGCCCTCATGTCAGATCTGCGTTATTGGACCGTCCATACTTCACGGGTAGCCTAGTCCTAATTCCTAAATATAGATATATAGTACTGGACATTATGCAATCTGATTACCCTACAATTTAATCACTTTGTTGAATACTGTCCACAAAAAATAATGCAAATATCTATTGCCGACAAATGAGAAACATGATCGATATAGCCAACAAATTAAAATCCCAAAACCCTTCAAAGTTGTCTAATGCAGTTGTTGATCCATAAGAAACAAGGGCGAATTATCCTTACATTTACAGTGTAATTTTATTGCACAACATCATCAATTCATAAACTTGTTTTCGTTGCTATGTTTAACGGTGACGCCGGCTACAACCTTGAGACCGAAGCATAGAAGTGAATGAGAAAAGGTAAAAGTGGAGAACAATTTGGTGGAGGAGACAACACATGATATATTTTACAAAAATTTAATCTTAACTGTTTATTATATCTAATGCACATAAATAAATGTTCTCATTTCTCACAATAAATAAGAGTTCTCACCGGATATGCTCCCTATTAATGTATATTTATATGTACATGTCTATCTATACATACACACACAAAGACATTCACATTACTATTTTTTCTTGCTATCGCTAACTGAACATTCTTGCTTCATTTTCTTGGGTTGGAACACGATTTTCTTTCTCTTCATTTATGAACTGAACACCAAATTGAAAAGAAAGAATCCTATGGTAAGTTCCTTGCACATGTAATAGTTTATTTATTGAAAATATTGGTGATGCTAGATTTAGATTAGATGATATGTATATTCAATATTCAATGAGCAGTTTTACTTAATTAAATTATCAATATTTTCTTTTTCATTTATTTTTTCCGCTGCCTTTGGTCAATCAATCCTTAGATCGAACATTAATTATACGAGTTTATTTAATTTTTATCAATCATGAATTTTGTCCACACAGCTATAAGACCGGCAATATTCTATGGAACTAAATGTTGGGCGATATAGAACCGAAAAGAAATCATTGTCAATATTTCATAAATACAAATGCAACAATTTATGCGTGGATACTCAAGACAAAATAGGATTAAAATTATATTATTAGATAGAAAGTTGAGAGATAGCACCTAATGTGAAAAATATTGTAGAGTTTTGCCTTAGATGATTTAGGCACTTGCAAAGAAGACCTGAAGAAGGCCTAATAAGGACGGTAAATCGTATGTGGGATACTCAATATTTGTTAAGAGGTATAAAAAGACCAAGGAAAATTATAAGTTCAATCATTATGAAGGATTTAGGACAGGACACTGCATCTTTTTGTCCATATAACTAACCCCACGTAGTTGAAAAGGCTTTTAATGTTATTTTTGTTTGTTTGAACGCTCTACCTTTGTAGACAGCATTATCTTTCCCTGATCCTTTTCTTTTCCTGCGTTTATCTTCTAGTTAGAATTTTGTACGCTCTGTTTTATATTTATATGCTTTTTCCAATGACTTCAGGTCTGAAAAATCCACTTACCTTGATGAGCTATGTAGCTCCAGTAATGGCTGTGGCATCCGCACTTCTTTCTCTTGCATTAGATCCATGGGAAGAATTCCGAGAAAATGAGTACTTTGATAGTTCATGGCATATAACTCGAAGTTGCTTCCTGATGTTCTTTGGTGGAACACTTGCCTTTTTTATGGTAGGAGTTTATTTTCCCTCTGATATATATTTTACTTCTTACTTGACTTGTCTTAACCTTATTTTATTGTGTTTACGGTCATATTTTTCAACTTATCGTATTTGTCTTTCAAACACTTGTATCTTTATCTTCTTGCAGGTACTAACAGAATATATTTTAGTCTCTGTAACTAGTGCCGTCACAGTCACAATAGCAGGGGTTGTTAAGGAGGCCGTCACCATATTGGTATCAATTAACTTTTATATTATCTACATTTTTTAATATGATTGGTCCAGTGGATGGCATATTACTCATATAGTGCTTTATATTGAATAATGTAGATTCATGTCTCTATTTTATTAAATCTTCTTAGCTCTGGCTGTCTGACCATATTGAACTTAATGTTCTGGTTTCATGCTGTTTGTGTGTAGGTTGCGGTATTATACTTTCATGATGCGTTTACTTGGTTGAAAGGATTTGGCCTATTCACTATTATGGTTGGTGTCAGTTTGTTTAATGTGTACAAGTAAGTCATCAGCAGACATATTTCAAGCTCCCTAGCTTATGAATAAACATTTTACACACTCGAAATATATCTTATTGAATAATCACTTAATTAAACTGTTCAATTAAATGTTTGGTTGTTTCAGATACCAGAAGCTTCATGCAGGTGACAATGTGGCAGATCATCATACAAAAGATTCGGCAGCCAAATATGTTATTCTTGAGGAGATGGATGAACAAGATGGCGGCATCTGAAAACCTATATGGACCAAATAATTTCATATCCAAAGTAAGCCTTTTCTTGGATGCCAGTTAAACGATGCAAATCAAATCTTAATATTTTATTTGGGAATCATAAAATTAGAAGTTTTGATTATACCAAGTTTCCTGCTTTTTACAATTAGCAAGGGAATTTGTAATACATTTAGCCATGTAACATCAAATTCATTTTCTGAGACACGAATATTGGCATAACTAAAATATCTTGAGCATTCCATAAATTGCATGCTGTTTGTCCATATTTTAATCATAATTCTCGGTCAATAAACTATATACTACTATATACTGAAGTCTGTTTTCCTGAATATTGAAGGCTGAAGCAATGATTTCAAAGAAGAGGAAGGGACACAGAATTATCTTCCATGGACTTGCCTTAGCCATATCATCAACACCAAAGCTTTCTGATATTCTGTCAGAATAGGTTGCTTATTCAGTTACAGATTTTGGCATTCTTTCAAGTTGAGAAGATATATGTTGTAGATCATAATAGGTTGTTTATAAATAAATTTTCTTCAATTTTGCTTCCTAGTTTTGTATTAAAATATTTTTTTGGCCACTTTAAATATTTTCGATGCATTTTTAATTTCTTACCAATACAGTGATTGGTAATGGTTACTCAACAACTATCTTTTTGGGGAAAAAATGTTGGAGGGTCAATTTCATTGTTACATTGGCAACGCTACTTAACACCAAACAAACTTGTATTGTTTCCTCCTAACTCCTACCCCCTCACCCTACATTCTCAAAAGCTCCCCAAATTTTATTTATTTATTTTTCTGCCAATTTTGCCCCTCTCCTGATTAACTAGTTGACAAGAAGTCTGAAATTTATTATAGTAGTTTTCAAAAAGATTTACACCTCCAGATTAGTCAATCCAAGAAAAGAGAGGGAGGAGGGGGTGTAGTTCAACTGGATTGAACTAAGAGTTAAGGAGTTGAAGCCTGGATGAAGGAGTAAATATAAATCTAACAGTAATTATGGATGAAGGAGTAAATATTAATTGAAGGAGTAATAACTACCATTTGTCATTAAAAAAAACAATCCGAATGTGTAAATGTTTACTCGATGTTTTAGGTTTGAACTAAGAGTTAAAGAGTTGTGGTCCTGAGTTCAAGCCTGGATGAAAGAGTAAAAATATTAATAAGTATTTTGGATGAAGGAATCTAACAAGTAATTTCGGATGAAGGAGTAAATATTAATCGAACAAGTAATTACTAACATTTGTCATTAAAAAAACAATTCGAAGGTGTAAATATTTACTCAATTTTTCAGGTTTTAACTAAGAGTTAAAGAGTTGGAGGTCTTGAGTTCAAACCTAGTAAATATTAATCTAACAGTTACTTCCTCTGTTCCTAAATACATGTTGCAATCAATCACTTCACACATGTTAATGCACAACTTCGAATGGAATGGCTGGAAACACAGTTAAAATCGGCCATCGAGTTCTACAAATCGGGACCCGATTTTGTACTCCTTCAAATCTTCAATTTTAAGTCAATTTTAACGGGTAAAAACAATATAGAAGAACAATAGCTATCCAAAAATGATATTTAAAAGTAAACATTACGAAACTTTAGCTATCCAAAAAAAATATTGTGAACTTTTACTATAAACATTAAAATCATATTATGCGTATCTTGTAGTACACGAAGCAACTCGAGGGAAATGAGAAGAACAATATTGTTGAAATATGAAACAATCAATATAGTTTCACTCATGTGTGTCGTTACACACACACACACCATATATATAGCTCTAGAACATGAAATCAATCCTATAGAGTTCGGGTTCTGTTTTAATATATTATAAGTTATGAGAAAAGAATGTGAAGATTAGGAACCACATGAAATAAATTTTAATTTTTTACTTGAATCATTTGAAATACAATATAAATCAAGAAAAAATTATAAATTATCATTTTTTTCTCCAATCTAATTGTTAAACGTAAATTAAACACTATGAAACTTTACCTATAAAAAAAAAATTTGTGAAATTTTACCGTAAACACATTAAGACAAGGAATCACTATATTAGAGATCAATCAAACAAAGGGAGGTTAGAACTGCTGCATTGCCCTACTGTTATACTTAAAGCAGACGTTATAATAAAAATTGTGAAGCACAGATGCTGAGGAACAAGATGTGTGTCACATCTTTGGAGCATTTGAATTAAAGGGACAGGTGCTTTACAAGTTAACTTGCTTTACAAGTAATAGACTTTGTGTCATAATTCTCTATATGATCTCTTTCTCTCTATTGCTTTTCAAGTAAGAGTTTTTCCCAACACTTGAGTATCAAGTTCCATTACATTTTTTTTTTTTAAAACAACAAATTTTATTTTGATAACTAGATCCTTGCTTAAGACGAATAAAGATCGGTGATTCAGAGAATACATATATGAGCAGCCCTCTCTCCATTCGTATCACTGCCACAATAAAAAATGTTATTAATAATTGAGACCATGTTGTCTCTTTTGTTTATATTTGTTTGTGAGGATCATGGATGAGAGAAATATACCTTCTCTCACTGCACAATTAAAATATTTTCTACAAACATTGCATTGATAGGTGCTTTACAATCTAGAGTTGTGTTCCAATTAATTTATTTTAATTGTAGAAAATGGGGTGCTCGAGTAAGACAAGTATACCATAAAAAGGGTTATTTGGATTACTTCGTTTGGCATGTAGTTTAGCTGGAACACGTTTTTTTCTTTGACTGAAAGTCTTTTAAAAACACTTAATGATAAAATTAACCTTACAAACATGCATTAATTTATGCATTGGTAGTTAATCAAGCCACGTGAAAAATCAACTCATTATGTAAGCTTCAAATAATTTAACCATTGTATCAAATTATTTTGGTCCAAATATAGTTTAACTTCTTTTAATTTGCAAATTTATTAAAAACGTCTTTAATTTCTATAGAAAATACAATCATTCTTGTAATTAATAACGGATGAATTTGTTTGATAAATAGAAGAAATGATAATAAGCATTAAAACACACATACATAAGTAAAGAAGACAGAGTTTAAATATCATACAGAAGACATAGTTTGAATCTCATAGATAAAGTTCACTCTAACAATTTCGCAATTTTTGTTTTCTTTAGTTGAGCTACAATTTCGACTTTTTTTTTTGTTGTTTTTTTTTATAAACTATGTTAACGTTTCACTATCCACGCGTAGTACACGTTTATAGGTGTACCTTGTCCATTAACATTGTGAAATGCTTAATTTTCATGGAGTGATGATATTAATGTACTGTTTTTCCATGAACTTAAAAATTAATACAGCAATGATAACTGAACATCAAAATACAAACACAAATTTGACACCAAACACTGTTCACCGTATATTTATACGGTATTTATATATCAGTGTTCCTTCTTCTTCTTCTTTTTTTTTTCTTTTCTTTTTCTTACACACTTACGTGACATTCTCTCACCACCTCCCGGCACCCACTGTCTCTCTCACCGCTGTCTCTCTACAACCACCGCCGTCTAAGCTCTCACCTACCACTGCTTTCTCATTCTTCTCCGATCAGCTTAGATCTGACCACCACCAACAAGTTTGTCCTTCTTTCCACTTCTGCAAACGACCTGCAACTCTCAGATTCTGATCACCGACTGACAAACACCGGAACATTTTCTGCTTTCCTCTTCAGATCCGATCAATTCAAATATGTCTCCACCTCCTACAAATCCAACCACTTCTGCTGTCACCACCAAAGTCAAAGGACGAGAGAGAAAGAAGAGTGAGAGAAGAGGGAAACGGACATGGAGTGAGAAAGGAAAGGGAAAATGACAAAATTGCCACTTCATTTTCTGTTGAAAACCCAATTTTGTCCTTATACTTTAATTAGAATTACGAAATTGCCACTGCTGTCGTATTTGTGTATGGATTTATGTGTTTATTTATCATTTCTGAAATTAATAATACGGTTATGAGAACGGTCCACCTAAACTCATTTAAATCGAGCTGAGGCCACAATATTTTTTTTTTTGAAGGAAAAAAATAATAATATAATAGTAGTATATCATATGCAAATTCTTTTTAGGAGTAGTAGTATGTAATTTAACCTTAATTTCCTCTCCCAATTCATTTCAAAAAAATATATACTCACGACACCAAACCGTTCTATATATTGAATATGATTCTACATTTATATGAATATAAAATATAGGATGTTGGATGTTAAAAAAATATATAGGAATTTGTATTTTGTAATTATTTAGCAGGAAAATATTGACTAACATGCTTTTCTTGACATCATCATGCATGCTATTCAGAATACCTGTTTTTGACTTATACGCTTGAGCCAACAAATTTAAATTACTCCACGCTTCAATGATATAAAATAGGATATTATTATATTCATAAAAAATGATAGTGTTTCTCTCAAAAAAAAAAAAAATGATAGTAGTTATTTAATCACACTTCTACTCCCTCCGTCTCAAATTGTATGTCATTTTTGAAAAAATATTTGTCCTAAATTGTATGTCACTTTACAATACCAATAAAACATTAATGTTACTTTTCCTATTATAACTTTAACTATTTATTACTCTCTATTCTTTCAAGTCTTTTATTTATCTTTCCCATATTATTTATTAAGGATAATTTTGTAAAACAACTCATAATATCTCTTTTCCACACAATATTAATTATTTTCCTTAATATGGATGAAATATCCAAAACGTCATACAATTTGGGACGGAGGGAGTAGTTAATATTATAATTAGAAAATCGACTTCCTACTCTCTCTCTACTTTTGTGCCAAATATAAAATCTACATGATTTTTTTTTACCAAAAATTGATTCTGCTATTCTACGGTGAACACTCCACTTATTATCTAAATTGAATATCAATCGTTTAATCATTGTTAAAAACAATTCTTAATTTTTCTA
This sequence comes from Medicago truncatula, assembly GCF_003473485.1. Lineage (NCBI taxonomy): Eukaryota > Viridiplantae > Streptophyta > Magnoliopsida > Fabales > Fabaceae > Medicago > Medicago truncatula. The sequence goes on from NC_053049.1 coordinate 5,351,421, forward strand.
CTTTATCCAAATCTACCTGTTTTGAATTCGATAAAAAAATCACATCAATAACAAACTTGATGTGTGGAGCAATGGATATTCAAGCAACTAAAATTAAAATGTATGGAACAGTTATAAACTCAAGCCAAAAGTAGAAAACAATGAGAGAAAGAAAGAACAGAAAATAATTTATTGACTCAGTTCGGTCCAAATTGACCTAGTCTGGGGGGAGAGAGTAACCCTCCGTTTCACTATAATGATGAGTAACCTTACAAAAAAGATATCAATGAGTTACAAGAATAAGTCTGCCGCCTAATTATACTCAAAGTCCCAATCTCTTCCCATAACCAAGAGACTCAATCCTAATAGTGTTTCCCAAGGTGAATTAACCCTCAAACCCTAGTGTTTGTTTCCAAGAGACAAACTCTATATAAACCCTAATTTTGTTGTTGCCTTTCTAAACCCTTGTTTCAGCCCCTCTATCTCAAGATTTACACTGATACAATGTCTATAATTATAGTAAAAGAATCCTCAATAGAACTAGAAAAAATCTAGACCCGAAAATACGTTTCTATTTTATTTCTTGCTGAGAAAATAAAAATATTATATACTTCGTCTTTGTTTTTTAACAATATTATATAAAATTTTCTAAATTAGAGCTTAGAAATAAAAATATTCAGTAGGTTCGAAAACTACAGAACACGATCCGGGATACATGGTGCGAAAATCTAGGATACGAAGACAACGACGTCGTTGAGTATTTTTCTATCTATATTACCCCACATTTTTTTTGGATATATTATCCATATATATGCTACTAGTACTATTTTTTTTAAGGTCATAAAAAACAAAAATCAAAAGCTAACTAAAAATCAAAAGCATTAAAGTTGAGCAACAAGAGCAGCTCATCAAGAGGTATCACCCAAATTGTTACTTCAAGAGTATAGTTCCTCCCCAACCTAATCAAAAAGTCTGCACATACATTACCTTCACGGAGCACATGTTTGAACACCAAATCTGGAAGCACATACATTGCCTTCACTATTTTTCTTTTACTACTACTAATTTATTTTACCTAATTTTTCTATATTTTTTTTAAAAGTATCATACAAAAATAAATACATAATTTAATCGTAAGTACAAAAAATTATTAGATTTTTTGGTATGTGACAATAACCTCAAAAGGAAAATTAAAATGGAACAGAGGGAGTATTGTGGCTCCTTTGCTAGCAGTTATATCAATGGTCGTGGCATAGTGGATAATGCTACCATTCTCCAGAAATTTATTTACCACATGCAGTAGTGTCCTGAAAGAAGAGTGGTGATGTGATATATACAAGCTAGATCAATTGAGAAATACCATGACATAGTTGATTGGGATTTTCTACAGGGAAATTTAATAGTTCCTGCAATTTTTTTGTGAGACTTTTGATAGAAATATTTGTAACTTCATTAGGCATGGGGTATGTAACTGAGCCAGGCACATGGATAGTTGAAAAAAACAAATAGACCTCGTCAATTTGGTGGTTTAGGTATTGGACCTTCTCGTCTCTAGAATATTGCTTTTCTTGGTAAACTTGGAGTTTGTTGCAATTTGAAAATAAAAATTTGGTTTCTCTATTGTAGATAAATACCTCTAGGAAGGTAACTTGTTCTCTCATAAGAAAAAACAGGTTTAACGACATGGAGAGTTACCCTAAAACCTTAAATGCCCTAGAAGAAGGATTCTCGTTCAAGATTAGAAATGAAGAGACAAATATTTTGTTCTAGATGTGGATTGTGAAACAACCCTTAGAAATGGATAGACAAATACGACCGGTAGGTTTAGAGAAAAAGGACGAGAAAAAATTGTTCAACCCCCTTAGAAATTAAAGTGAGGGAATCGTATCCGATTCCAAGGCAAAGAAGACTTTCAGACTCAAAAGAATTTATATTTACCTTCCTCCAAAAATACCAGTGAATTTAAACCCATGACTTCTCAGATTCAAAGTCATATACAAAATGTTAATCACACTGTCAACATTTCTTGAGATGTACTACATCCGTTCTTAGATATATAATTCTAGAGAAAATTTCTTGTCCATTTTTCGTAGGACCTTAATTTAGTTTATGTGGGCGTTTCATATGAACACATCCAATGGTGTGTAATACAATATTATATTTGTTCTCCAAATTTTTTATAAAGTTATATTTTTTTTGCTAAAAATGGTCAAAGTTCACATTTTGACTAATTTTAAAAGGTCTATATTTTACACACCCTTATTTTATATATTTTTCTTCAAGCAACAATACATGATGAGAATATAAACTAACTATGTTGAAGGATAAATTTATAAAAACAACATTAAATACAAACAAATCATAATAACAAATGTATAATGCTTAGACACATAGAAAGACACCTATCTCCAAAATATAAAACCAAAATCACTCCATTCGTTTTAAATTATATGCCAGTTTAGCAAAATTTGTTTGTTCCAAATATAAAATCAATTACTCCATCCTTTCCAAATTATGTCATTTTAGTAAAATTTGTTTGTTCCAAATTATATGTCATTTTACAATATCATTGAATCATTAATGTTTATTTTCTTATTACGTCCCTACTATTTATTACTTTATCTTTTTTCAATTATTTTATTTTATGTTTTCCATATCATTAATAAATGATATTTTTGTAAAACAACTCCAATTATTACTCTTTTTTATGCAACATTAATTACATTTTTTAATCTATGTGAAATTGCTAGAAATGACGTATATTTGAAACGAAATTGAGTATATTATAATATTTAAAAAAAAAAAACTTTTGTGTGTGGTTAAATTTGTGACCAGATAAAAATTTCTCTTTAATCATATCGTTAACTTTCTTAATTTACATGATTTTGTCAAGAGAGTCATATACTTCATCTTTGTTCAACTCTCTATGCTCTATATATGACGAAGTGAAGTAGGCCTAAAGTGTGGTATGTATGTGGTTGGTTTGGAAATTGGAAGCAAAAGATAAACCTATGAATGCTTCTACGGTGACGTGACGGTGGGTTTTAATGTTAAACTTATTAAACCACCATGCATCACATTTATTGCAAAGTCCAAAAACATTGAATGAGATCACATAACAAGACAACATCGTGGAGCAATTTACGTTCATGGGATTGTCGTTTATTTGTAATTTCTGCACAAATTCACACACACACTTGCCATGCCCACTTAATGACCCACACTTAATGCAGTTTTTATTTTTTTTACTAATGGAAATGTGTGAATATCTTTTTTTTTTTGTACTGCTTTTGAATTTCTTATGCTTACCTAAAAAAAACTAGTATAAATAAATATATTTAAAAAAAAAGTCTTGTTAACAAGTGTCCTCAGGCAATGACGGATCCATGTTGGGCAAAAGGGATGCAGCTGCATCCCCTCAAATTTCATATTTGGACCTAATTTTTTAACTTTTTCTTGAATGAACCCTCTGAAAATTTAACTATGAACCCCTGTCTTTGCTCTCTCATTGAACTGTGTAATGACCGCCTTGCATTACATTTTATTTGAGTGAATGAATTGTGTCAGTTAGCTGTGCATTATTTGCATGTTATTTAATTATTATTAGAAAATTTTAAAAATGATTATATTCTAAGGTTATCGCAATTTGACATACATATATATTTCAAATTCTCCACTAGATAGTTTTCTTTTTAAAAAAATGTTCTAGCTAATTTAATAAACATATTCTAAAATTTCATAATTTAAATATGTATGTTTTAATTTATATACATTATAATCATTTATTAATTGATGTTAAAAAGTTTACACAGTCACGCGAGTTTAATTCAGTTGATAGTGGTATTGCAGTATGCAGGGTATGAAGATCGAACCTCAGATTCTTCACTTATTCACTTTTAGAAGGAGTTTCTAGTCATTAAAATTTGACAAAAAAAATGTTTACACTCATATGTTAGAGTTTGATTTAACCATCAATGTCAAGATTATTACGCTACACATTCTTTATAGTTATTCGTGTTTAAGCCTGATTTAACCATTTATATCCTCTTTGTGTGTTGATTTTTATGTAGTATTTATCACTCTGTCGGTGTTAATAAAAAAATGTTGTCTTCTTTAACCTATAAAGTGGCATATATAATGGTTAAGTTATATATGCAAATTATGTGACACTCATAGCTTTGACTTCATAGTGTAAACATTCAAACAATCATAAGAAGAATCATGAAGGGAAAATTTTATAAAGGGTGTCATAATAATGTTGGATGCATGGATTTGTGGATGATGTCTTTTACTTTAGACAATAATAAATTAATCTGATTTCTTTCAACATTTTTTATATTACTTTTGCACTTTCTTTCACTTCTTGTAGTAGTATTTTTTGAGTTGATGTCACACCTAGATTTCCCTCCCAACTCACTCACCAACTATTTTGGTCTTAATTGGCACACAACTTCAACTTCAAAAAGAAGCAAACTTTAGCACCTTCGAATCACACCCAAAAACAAAACCCTTTTATTTTGAAATTTGAAATATCTCACACAAAAGATAAAACAAATTATAGAAGATCACGTAGGTCCCCCACTCTATTTTTCACATTGCTCTAAAAAAACAATTGCTTCATTTGTCAGTGACCTAAAGCCAGTGAGTTTGTCATAAACAACAATAACAATAACCAATATACGACACTGCCTTCTATTAATTACATATAAGTCATAACAACATCACTGCGTCACAGAGCACAGAGCAATCTCTAGACTTATTTATTAAGATCCCGCCCATGCAACTAAATTTTCAAATTTCTCAAAAAAAAAAAAAAAAAGTTGTCCTTATATATTTAAGAATTCATTCACTAAATTACAAAAATTTAAAAAGTTGATTGTAATGATAAATTTGTTAGTAACTTTGGTGTGAGCAGCGGACGATGAGTGTTTGAATTTTATTTTTTATGACCATTCACAATGAAGGTATGATGTTTTGGCTCAACTTTTGATTTCGGGTGTTTAAGATTGGTCTTAAACTTTATATAATAGTCCATGAATATCCTTTTTCTCCAAAACTAAATTTACAGGGTTCAATATTTTTTTCAAACTAATAATTAGAAAGTTAGAATTAAAGTATCAGATGGAATAGATGAATGTATGTCGACAAGAGTGTACACACATACATATCTACCTTCTCTTCTACTTCTACTGCTCAGATTCAGTGGCAGATCCGAAATTAAGATCAAAATATAAGGGCGTATTCATATCATAAATCCAAAACACTCTTCGAAGGTGATTTTACTGCCCAAAAACAAAACTGATACTATACCGGCTGCCACTGAATCTGTAATTTTTCACCTTTACTTGTACAAAACCAAAGATGAACACAATTGCCTTTTCCCTTCAAATTTATATCATTCTCAAAGAAGAAATTAAAATTGAAGTTAATGATTTAATTTATAATGTTGGTTTAAATATTTTTTTCAGAGTGGATCAATTATAATCGTCAAATAGCCCATTTGAGGTTGGCCTAACGGTTGGCTTACAATCTTAGAGTGTGTTCCTCTCAGGATCCCAGATTCGATTCTCCCTGACGCTGATTTCGGTGGGTTAAGTCCTCACAGTTGAACCTGCTAGATTAGTCTGCTCTTAAGCTGGATACCGAATTTTCAAAAAAAAAAAATTATAATTATCAAATCATTAAAAAAATTTACTTTAATTATAACTATTGTATTGTTTGATTTACATAGCAGATCATACTTATGTGATGTGTATTGATTGTTGTTGTATAACTATTTATAAAAGACTAATGAATAGTTAAGTAGTTCAACATGTTGAAACCAAACCAATGTTAAATTAAAGGAGTTGAACATACTGGTCTAAACTTTAGAAAGATTAAAAAAATATTAATCTAACAACTAATTACCAATATTTATCATATAAAAGAAATATTTATAAAATCTCATATATGATTATTTGTGTTTTGTTAACTGTATAAAACTTTTTACACATTCATTAACTTTGCATGTTTGGTATCTTGGATTTAATATATGATGATGATGATCCTAATTACTAAGTATTCACAAAATTATAATTAAATTCAATATATGATGATAATAAGCATGCACAAAATTAAATTCTAATTTCCTAGAAAAATCTAATATTACAATTTTTCTTTTGAGAGACTAATATTACAAAATTAAATAATACATTTTTTTGATTCAATTAGCAATTTTGAAAAAAGCTTTCTCTCTCTTGATCCATCTCAATTGGTCATTCTCTCACCTCACTCATCAAAACAAAGCTCACACCTTTCTTCTTCATTCCAATAAACACTCTTTTCTCTTTCAGGGTCACCTTATCTCTCATTAAAGTCTTCAACTTTCTTTCATTTTCTTTGACCCCTCATTTCCATAACCGTTTTCTCAAATACATTTTACCTGGAAGAAATCAACATTAAACAACACAACAATAATTGTAAGCTATAAAACATAAACAATGTTGTTTGTTTCTTATTCTTCTTTGTTGTTTTATATCTTGTTTTCAAATATAAAAAATGAATATAATAAAAAAAATGCATAAAAGGTTTGATTTTTTTGGATCTTATGCTTATTTTAGCCAACCCCTTTTTTCCTCTTTTTGTTTTCTAGTCTCCAATGATGTATTTGACCTTCATCATCATTATTTTCATTATATCATAATTATACATGTTTTTGCACATGTATGTATTGTTATGTAATGTGCATTTACCTAACTTTGTAACATTATTACATTTTCTGTAATATATTTTTGTAATATAGTTTGATTTGGAACTGTGCAGGGTGGAAAATTTGATGATGAAGTTTGATAGAGCTACAAAGCTAAATGAACCTATAAATGATCATGTGAGGGTTGATTGTGTTGTTTCCTGTTGAAATAGAAAGCATAGGGTCCCAAGATACTATTTGTGTATAGCAAATTTGGAATTATTGGTGGATTTTTCCTTCTAAGTTGCTTTTTTTAGGTACTAGAGCCAAGTTAGTCGGATCCAAATCACACACACAAAACTTTACCTTTTTTGAAGATGTTTCTTTTCAACTGTTTTGACTTGGCTTTGTGATTTGAAACTTGAAGGCAGGCACAAAAAAGCAAAGCTAGTGAAATGATGAAAGGGTGAGGTGCATTTTGAACTTCAGGGGGGGCTGCTACTAGTGTGAAAACATCTTGCTTTCTGAGCCACAAAAAGGGTATCTGATTCTTCACTTGTTTATTTGATACTACTTTAGGAATGTACTTGTTAGAGAATCAGTCTTATGTTTGTGATAAAAATAAAGAAACAAGATTCTGTGAACGTTGGAGAAAGTTTTTTTAAACTTGAGAGAGTTTGTGATAAATATGGTTTGAATTTGGTTACAAGACTTTATTATACAATTATATTATATAAGCATGTTGGTATTAAATGTTAATTGTACTTGTAGGGTAAGCTAAGGGTATTGAAAGTCTTCTTGTGGAGCATATATCTATCATACATGGTCTTTGAGACTTGAATTGAGAGTTAGTTTTAAGCAAGGTAGTTTTTGTGGCATTGTTATCGGTGACGATGAGTCGAGAGCAGCAGAAGAGGGGGAAGCAAGAGAAAGGCTGTGATGGTGCTGAGAAGGTTATTGTTGCTGTTAAGGCATCGACAAAGGAAATTCCGAAGACAGCTCTTGTTTGGTCACTGACTCATGTTGTTCAACCTGGTGATTGCATTACACTTCTGGTGGTTGTTCCTTCACAAAGTTCAGGTGATTCCTTCTTTTGGTTTTGTGCTTCTTTTTACTTGTTATATTGATTGTGTAAAACTATTTTACATTGTCAGTGTATACAAATTAAACTCTATTGTTTTTTCTAGTGGCAAATTGTAATGTAAACATATGTAATTGACAGTTTTTCTACTATTGTACAGGTAGAAAATGGGGTTTTCCAAGATTTGCTGGTGACTGTGCCAGTGGTATTAAGAAGTATCCTCCAGGAACAATTTTAGAGCAGAAGAGTGATATCACTGATTCTTGCTCTCAGATGATCCTTCAGCTCCATGATGTCTATGATCCAAATAAGGTTAGTAGCCTTGGTTTTGATGTGTAAAAGGTTCATGCAAATTGATTGATGAAGATACTAATCCTCATGTTAAACCTTTTCGAACAGATAAATGTCAGGATTAAAATTGTTTCCGGATCACCTTGCGGATCAGTGGCTGCAGAAGCCAAGAAAGGACAAGCTAGTTGGGTTGTATTAGACAAGTAATAGTCACTCTTATCTTTTCCTTATTGAGAAGCATACTATACTATTGTAATCTATGGATTGAAGGCGTGTTCAGTGTTTGATACATGTCAGTCTCTAACACTGACACATGTTACATTCATTTTTTCATTTCTTAAGTTAGTACTGAAACTTGATCATGTCAGTATCTTAATTTACTTTGATTTCTTAAATTACTTTTATGTTAGTGTCTGTGTCATTATCATATCCGGTGTGCATGTCTATATCAGTGCTTTATAGATTACAGCTATGATACTTGACCATAGATTATAATTCAGTTTGTGATTTGTTGAAATTTGGTGTTGCTTTCTTTTCAGACATCTCAAACCCGAGGAAAAGAAATGCATGGAAGAGCTGCAGTGTAACATTGTTGTTATGAAGCGTGCTCAACCGAAAGTGCTTCGCTTGAACTTGATTGGACCAAAAAAGAAGGAAGTTGAAGAGGCATGTACATCACCTTCTGTGCAAGACGATATGCTTGAAAAGCAAACCAAAAATAAGATTGATTCTTTAGTAGATTCTATCAAAGGACCAAATGTTACTCCAACTAGCAGCCCTGAGTTAGGTACACCATTCACTACTACTACTGAGGCCGGTACTTCATCAGCCTCAAGCTCTGATCCTGGAACATCACCGTTCTTTATCTCAATGAATAGTGAGTCGAAGAAAGAGGAAACCATCAAGGAAAGTCAAGAACTTTGTGATACTAATTCAGACACAGAAAGTGAAAGTCTGTCCACATCTTCCGCTAGCTTTAGATACCAGCCGTGGATCACGGAATTGCTTTTACATCAACAATCATCTCAACACAACGAGGAAAGATCCGAGCCTTATCACGGTATGCCTCAAGCAACTACAACCAAAGCCTTGCTAGAAAAGTTTTCTAGGCTTGATAGAGGAGCTGGAATTGAAATGTCGGCAGCATATAGAAAGGACTCGGACTTTAGTGGTAATTTAAGAGAAGCAATAGCATTATCAGGAAATGCTCCACTTGGTCCACCTCCATTGTGTTCAATATGTCAACACAAGGCACCTGTATTTGGAAAACCTCCGAGGTGGTTCAGCTATGCTGAGTTGGAACTCGCTACCGGTGGATTTTCACAAGCTAACTTCTTGGCAGAAGGAGGGTATGGTTCTGTTCACCGAGGGGTTCTACCAGAAGGACAGGTCATTGCTGTCAAGCAACATAAATTGGCTAGTTCTCAAGGTGATGTTGAGTTTTGCTCTGAGGTAGAAGTTCTGAGCTGTGCTCAGCACCGGAATGTTGTTATGCTGATTGGATTTTGTATAGAGGATAAGAGAAGGCTACTGGTTTATGAGTACATATGCAATGGATCATTGGATTCACATTTATATGGTGATTTCTCTCTTTCAATCCTAAATTATCTCATGATAGAATTATATATTTTTAAATTTTGCTTGAATAAAGACACTCAGCATGCAATTTTAATATAGTTCATTAGGTTTTTTTGTTTTTCATATTTCTAACCGTCATTAAACAATTGGAAAATGGGATTAAAGCAGAGTATGCTAATATCATTATATTCTTCATGATACATTTGGTGATTGCAATATGATATCTGAAGCACTTTACTGTCACTTACTCGATTGCATATTGATCCATCAGGGCGGCAAAGGGATCCATTAGAATGGTCCGCACGGCAGAAAATTGCTGTTGGAGCTGCTCGTGGGTTAAGGTATCTTCATGAAGAGTGCAGAGTAGGTTGTATCATCCACCGTGACATGAGGCCAAACAATATTCTCATAACTCATGATTTTGAACCTCTGGTACGTTAGTTCTCTGCCTTCTTTTTGGCAATAAAAAATACCATTACTTCACTATTGCATATTTCATCTGTCTATATATCTTTCAATAAAAATAAAAATAAATTAATTTAAGTGGATGTGGACATACTTTAAGTTTACTTACCAAAAGACGAAGGCCGTGAATCTGAAGTGTGTTTCCAGGTGCATCAAATGTGCACTTCATTTTCTAACAGTAATGAATTGTGCTAAAATATGCAAGGTTGGTGATTTTGGACTGGCAAGGTGGCAACCTGATGGAGACATGGGTGTGGATACTAGAGTAATTGGAACATTTGGGTACGTTTTGTATCGATCTTGATTCTGTTTCATTGCCAAACTTGTGAGTGCAGTATGAGATTACAACCAAGAATGCGCAGACACTTCAAAATAATAACCATCTCAATTACAGATTGTGTTAGATACATCTAATTGTATTTAAATTTTTCAAAATTTTATGTTTGGAACTTTTTTAAATAATAACCATCTCAGATATGGATATGTGATTTGTGTTTTTATTTTAATGTTATATTAGTATTCTGTACTATATTATAAGTGTGACATGTCCTATATAATAATGTATAACATGTCTGTGACATGTTGTATACATGCTTCTTAAATTGCAACTAAACTGTTGTATTGTATGTGTAGGTATTTGGCTCCTGAATATGCTCAAAGTGGCCAAATCACTGAAAAAGCTGATGTTTATTCATTTGGGGTGGTACTGGTGGAGCTTGTAACTGGTAGAAAAGCTGTTGATCTCACTAGGCCCAAGGGACAACAGTGCCTTGCTGAGTGGGTAAGTTAAGACTTAAGATTATGATATAATGATATATTAAAGAGTAACTTGTTATGATATTTAATTAATTGTCTTATATTGTTACTATTTCTAGACTCAAAGTAACATGACACTACAGTTGAAAACAAAAGTGCTTGAATTTTTCTTTTGTTTGTTCAATCAATGTTCATGCTTAGCCTTGACTCGGCCCTGTTTGGATAAACAGCTTAATTAAATACTTATAACAAAAACACTTATCATATAAGTGTTTATGGCTAAGCAATTTCAATAACATATGAAAAATAAAGTCAAATTGTTTTCATATAAGTTGTTTTCATAAGCTATCCTGGATCACACAACTTCACAAGTGCTTATGCTAGTAGATAAATTCGAATAAGTCAATCTAAAAAGGCCTAATTGTGTTTAAATATTTGGATATTAAACAGGCACGGCCGCTGTTAGAAGAATATGCCATTGACGAACTGATTGACCCGAGGCTGGGAGGTCACTATTTAGAACATGAGGTCTATTGCATGCTTCATGCTGCTTCATTATGCATAAGGAGAGATCCTCATTCTAGACCACGGATGTCACAGGTAAACAAAGCTCTCAACATTATTTTTTTTTGGTGTGGCAACTTTGTTTTCTTTAAAGCATTAACAATTGCATAGTTCTTTCAACTTTACCTAAAAAGGTTAGACTTCTTACAGAGTGAGTCAGTGGGAAAGGGTTAACTGCATATCATATCTTGTTTAATTATCGAATGATATATTAAAGATTATAAATTGGACCACTTTTTTTTTTGGGTGAATAAATTGGACCACCTCTACTTTCCTAAATTTTTAGATCTGATATTTCTAATAATACAAGAATTTAATTATCATGCGCTGACAATGTATTTTTTTGACACAGACGTCCAATCATATCTCACTATGTAGATGTTTGTGCACAGATTTTTAAATTACAGCGTTATGACACTGTTGGTGTATAATTATTAAATTTTCGATATAATATGCTAATTGCCGAATGCTAACTGCTTTGGTATACTTGCGGTTGTTTATTGAAGGTTCTCCGAATTCTAGAGGGTGATATGGTGATGGACGCAAATTACATTTCAACTCCAGGCTATGATGTTGGAAACAGGAGCGGTCGCCTTTGGTCAGAGCCACTGCAGAGGCAGCACCATTGCAGTGGTCCCCTCTTAGAAGATTCATTGGAGTCATCATTCAGTGGAAATCTATCTCTTGACAAGTATAAACCTGCTTCCTATTGGGATAGGAGCAGGGACAAGCCAAGAAGGGCATCATGTGAAGGTGATACTTGAAGTGATTGATCTTGAAAAATGATTCTCGTTATGCTAAATATATTTGTTTACCCTCCTATTTTTTATGTTTTCTTTCTACTTTTTCCATTAGGAAGTGTCGGTGCTACATAGGTATCTGTCTATAGTAGAGTGAAAGTTGTATAAGTATATAGAGAAGCTTTTGATTTTGTTTAGAGAAATTATGTAAAACAAGTGCTTCAATGAACTTAATTGATTACACTTGAGAGATTTCTGTGATCTACAAATGGATGAAATTGAAATAGCTTATTGTAAGGTGGTCCAACTCTCTCTCTCTCTCTCCAATTGTTGAATGTGCATGAACTTGCATGTGATGAGAAGAAAACAAACATGTGATCATGATTGTCTTCTGAACTAGAAAACAATGAAAATGATAACACATACCACAGTTACCTTTAAACATTAATGTAGTGTAAAATCAGAGATGTCAATTTTTTCTCTCTTTTTGAATTTTCAACTTCTGAAGCATTTAAGATCAAATTTAAAAACCAAGTTGGCTGATGTTGACAATGTCATATCTTTTTTTGAATTCTTGATTTCTGTAGCTTGTAAAAGAGACTTCATTGGTTATGTATAAAAAACATTTTGTTGGTTGGATGATGATGACAGGGCTGGGCGATTGAGACATAAATAGTAGTAATACAATTGAGAAACATGTCATGTGAGTGTCTTGTTTCTCTGTTATGTTTTGGCAAGTTCTTATGTAAACAATGTAACATCACACTTTATCCTGAGGACAACTTGGTCTGAATCTTGTCCATACATGTATATCTTTTACTCATTACAGATCAACATCAACAAAAATGTTCGCAGAACCTACGACTATAATTCCTCCAGTATTGTTCGGGAATCATGGAAAATAACGTTTTATTCAATTTGTGTTAAGCAACAGTGCTATTTTGCTTATGTAACTGTTATTTGACAACATTTTGTTATACAGCTATGAGTGAGACTGAGCACCACTAATTAACAAAACTGATTTATAGCAATTTTTAAATTAATTTCAATAAGCATGCCTTCACTCCTCATGGGATTATAAATCTCTTTCGACCTTTTTTCATTACCCAGCCATGAACCAAAGACCTCAAGGTTGAGGCATATACCTCCTCATGGGATTATAAATGTATATGGGTAAAAAAAAAACAGATTTTAACATATATAAGAAATCTAAAAAGTCTAGAAGTCCTAGCTCAAATGCCGAAATTGCAAGGCTGGACGTCGTGACCCAGGTTCGAACCCGGGACCTCACAGTTGTGTGTGAGTTTAATTTCAGTGATTTACCACTTCATTTATGACCAAAATGAACTTTTTTTAGTTTAGGGGATAATGATTTTTAAGTTGTTTGATGATTAAATATAGGGTTAATAGTATTTTTCACCCTTGTAATATATGTCATATTCGGTTTTCGCCCCTATAAAATTTTCGGTTTGATTTTCACCCTCGTAAAATTTTTATTTTCCGGAAAACACCCTTAATAGGCCATCCAAAAACCAAAATTTCTTGAAAAAAAATTCTGAAAATGGCCTATTAGGGGTGTTTTTCGGAAAATAAAAATTTTACGATGGTGCAAATCAAACCGAAAATTTTATAGGGGCGAAAACTGGAAATAACATGTATTACAGGGGTGAAAAACACCATTAACCCTTAAATATATAATTTTTATGTAATTGTAATTTTCCATGATCCACGAACAATATAATTTAATCATAAAAAAAACTTAAAAATCTGTCTCCTGAACAATATAATTTTTATGTTGCTTAGCAATCAAAGAACACAGTAAGAATTACTTTTTTCAGGTCAGGACGAACCCAAATGCAAAACTCTTGCATTGATGAGCATGATCAACAATATCCACAATATTTTTTCTTTTCTTCCTAGATGAAGTGGCAAATACTACTGAAACTCACACACACAATTATGGAATTTTGGATTCGAATCCGCTTGAAGGCGCCTAACCTAACAATTTCGGCATTCCCTGTTGAACTAGTCTTTACGGACCAATAACCACAACTTACGGATTAACCCTAATATTAGTTCATTGGAACCGATTACTTCCTTTGTTGAGTCGTTTGAAGAAATTTTCACGTATTGAATTAGACAGATATAAGAGCTAAGCAGTGACTAAAGTATCAAATAAAGTTGTTTATTCTGATCTAAAACTACTTACCCCATCAAAAGCTAAAACCAAAAAACCATTTCTATGACAAGTTTGGAAGTGAGGCACTGCTTCAATATGTCATAAAATGATAGACATGGATATAACTCAAAATCTCTAATAAAGATAATCATCATTAAGGAAATAAAAACAATGAAGATGATCTTTTTTTTTTTGGTCAAGTGAAGTGGATCTTTTAACTACATGAAAGAAAAGATCATATATATTTGAAAAAAATTATGCCACAGAGGACAAAATGAAACAAAGTTGTGTATTTCTAACCATCAAATCCTACTATATGTAGAACCAAATAAAAAAGTAGACATATAGGATCTGTTGTTGACATGCCCTATGGCCATTATGAAACAAATATAAATTTACATGTTGTAGAGGGCATTCATATCTAGGAAGTGAATCCCCTCAAATAACATGGTGTGTAGCACTTTTGAATTTTGCATAATATATTTTGCGAATTGAAACTCAAGTTCCCAACCTCTGTAACCTCTAAGGCAAGATGTTTTAAGCTGTGATGAAAGACATTTTGAAACAATTTGTGGATCCTTCTAACTTTCGTCGCCCAACTCGCCTTGATCTACACCCTATCAACGATTCACGTATTTCTTTGGTTTTGAAAAAATAAAATACATGGAATTATACTTAAAAAAGAAAAGAATCACAACCAAACAAAACCTCAATGGTAAAATGTTGAAGTTTGGGGCAACATTCAAGCACTTTTAGCAACCAATTCCACCTATTAGGCCAATATACATAGTCAAATTTTAGCTCAATGTTGGTCGGCTTATGAAACATGGGAAACTTGGTACACCAGGACCATTTGCTGTGCATAGATTACACAAGACACAATATTAGACATGTATAGAATGAATGATTAAATCGTAATTTTAACAAACCATAATTTATTTTGAAAGATGATATATTCATACCAAATGTACACATTGACTCTCCACATTACAAACGAAAGTAATCGGAAATCTATAATAAAAAATCTTTGCTCAAATCAAATAAGGCAAGGCCTTAAACTTTTCTTCCTTTGGAAGAAGAGAATGCAATATATGTAAATATATTATTTGCATATCTCCTAAAATAGGAGAACATAATAGAAGTTTCACAAGATGTTCATGACGGATATAGACTTTGTTTAAATGGAGAGTTTTGAGAAGAGGTAAATACACTTGATGAGAAAGATCTTTCACCTTTAGCCATTCCAATTTAAGAATCTTAAGCGTCTTAAAACTAAGAAGGCTAAGGCTTAATTCAATGGCAATGCTGATGTTAAGGTTCTCAATTCCTCGTTGCATGGCAAAGTTAAAATAAATCTATTGACATCATATGGATCACAACAGTTGTTGTTGACACATTTGAAGCAAAACGAAAGCGCACATAATTTTGAAAGGAGAAAGTCTTTGAAGGTTTTGTCCTCAAAGTCGAGAGATAAGACTGAAGGTCATACCGACTTCCACCTCGTTGAGAGGATGCTTGTGGTGGCCGTGTGTTTGGTAGGAAGAAAAGAGAGAATGAGACAAATAATTGTAATATGTATTTATTTATTTTATGATTTTTCATATGTTTCTTCACTCCTAGGAATAGGAAGTAATCATATTCAAGGGGTGTTGGACACTAAATGTCGATACTTCTCCCAATCAAATTTGAATCTTGATTCACCATATTATGGTAGTTTAGCCTCTTCAGCTAAACTCAACCCACATTGATATTATATATTTATTTATGTTACATGTGTATGTTTGATATTAGTATGATAGATTGTTTGTTCGCTTTTCTCTTAAAGACTACAATCGAGCCAATGAAAGTTGACTCTATTGATAAGAAGTTAACTCCTCTGCATTGTTATGGGTTCAATTCACACTGCCAATGTGAAGACCTTGATAGGTGATTTATAAATACCTCTATAAGCGTTTTTTGAGCATTGAGACCTACTCTGACCCTGGTAAGCCCCCGAAAGTCGAAACCCAAATTACCTAAAAAAATTCTCATAAAAAAAAAAAAAAGAAGACCATTGTCGACATTCATCATGGTGAAGACTAAGATTGAAGTTTTAGACGAAATTATACCTTTAGTATTGGTATTCTTATTTTAATTGCTACATTTTTAATTGAAAATAGAATTAAGATTAGCTTGGATTTAACTCTTAGGGGTTTATTTGGTGGTGAAGACTTGGACCTTGTGCTTCTCTTTAGATCTTTGAAAACGCAGTATTATTACTATTTACATATATTGATTCACAATCTTAAATAGTGATGCTGGGAAAATACATAGACAAACTTGTTTCGTACGATAGAACAAATTGTTTACTAAAGATAGTGTTGCTCTCGCTGCTGAAAAATTGTCCTCAATTAATTCTAACAGATTACATGGTTCAGACATAACTGTCTGCTGTACTCATTTTGTAAATTGCAAATGGTACATCTTACCAACCTTTCTATAAATTGCAACTACTCAGAGGGAACACAATATTTCCTTTTATATCGAACCCAAATTATCCAGAAATGGTCTAGCTCCAATTTATTCTATCGCTTCTTCCTCATTCTAGACCTTGCATATCTAGAGAGCACAACCAAGGAAAGAAAAAAAGAGTTAGAAATGTGAAGTATCCAACATAACTGAAAAAAATCGATAAAATCCATTAGGTTAGAAAATACTCTATGTGCATGCCACCCCGATCTGATGATGGAAGCGAGCTTCCCTGAAGCTCCTCCATGACCTTAACAGCTTGATCAATTTCCTGTCAAAAGAAGAAAGGTTGATAAGATCATTGATAAATGAGCGAAAATTCAGGGCAAGGGTTATTTGATAAATTTGGTATACTTAGTTATACTTCAAGTGACGGCATTGAAAAGGCAGGGGTGAATACTAGGTAATCGCAATCAAGAGAGAAGGTTGGACAAGATCTTGTTTCTTTTAAATAAATGCTGAATGGATAAGAAGTGGAAAAAAATCAACTAAAAAGTAATATCAAACAACCATGTCCAATTCAACGGAGGTATGCGTATGCCGCGTTCTTATAATTTTAATTAACAGTCGATTGTACAGGAATCATGAGACAATAGTAACATAGTACAAAGTTGTCCAATTGATATTTTTTTGCACCTAGTGATGGTCAGATTTTGTTCCACTATACCATTATTGTCAGCTGAAGTTGCACAGCTATACTTTCCAGATAAATTTCATACCACAACTGATGTGTGCCAATATGAAAATCAAAATTCCCGAAAAAATGTTTTAAACTTATGACACAACTCAAAGACTATGATCAACTATCATGTATTATGTTATATATATATATATATATATATATATATATATATGAGAAGGGATCCATTGACTCCAAGAGTAAGTCTAAAGACTTACTCCAAATCATAACCATTGGCAATCTCAAACAACCCAACACGAGTGAGACGAAGGCAATCTCAAAATAAACGGCGTGTGCTTGTAATTACTATTGATTCGTACATGATATGCCTTCAATCCCAAATAATTTGGCTTTGGAAGAATGTAATTCGGTGATACCTGTGATTTATTTCTTCAATTCTTAGGTTTATATGATCTTTGTGAATAAAAAACACCTGATTCTATTAACATCACAGCCATCTGTCGGTCAGAATAAAAAATACTCTTCAATTGGATTCAATAAAAACAATTCTTGCAGAGATAATGATAATCATGGTGTCATACTCTAATTATTTGAGATTTTCGTTTCAGCAGTAGTCTCGTGTACTGTTCAGGAGAAGGGACTATAAAAAGGTTCACGCTAAGCATTGATATAATCAATCACAACCATTAATTAATATCAAAATCAATGGTTATGATTTGGAGTAAGTCTTTAGACTTACTCTAGGAGTCAATGGATCCCTTCTCTCTCTCTCTCTCTCTCTCTCTCTATATATATATATATATATATATATATATATATATATTTTATATAATATGTTATACTTAAAAGTAGAGTTTTTTTTTAAAAGAGCCCAGCACATCATTCCAAAGAAAAGAGTAACTGAAGAACTCATGAAAAGAATAGGGCCAAAGATTTACTGTTGTAACCCTCAAATTGTTTATGGTTAACTCCATAATTTCCTCTCTCCCCCTTTCCTATCTGACATCCACACACAATGTATGAATATTATAAATGTCTATCTATTCTACCAATAATGCCAATAGTCATTGAGATATGTAATGATTAACATCAGTTAACAAAGCTTAAAGTGATGCCTACTATTTGTACCAATGATGCCTATTATATGAACATGAAAATTAAAAGATATGAGCTATGTGATAATAACTTTCAAGTTTTCAATACAACATTGAATTTTGTCATAAGTAGAATGCAAAGTTGACTAATCTCATCGTTGAATTCCAAGTTCATATAAATTACATCAAGCTTAAAAGCAATTTATGCAAATAAAAATTGATACTTCATCTTATTGTTTTAACTTAACAGATAATATATAATTTAAAATGCATGAAAATATTCCTTGTTAGATAACATACAGCGTCCAAATTACTTATAACCAGCAAGAACAGTTGAGTTACCTCAAAATCAGCAAATGCTACAGGCATTCCTCCTCTAGAACGCATTTTGACCAAGTTGAATCCAGCATACCTGGAAAAATGGATTGAAGACATCAAGTTTGATAATCAAAATGAATTAGATGATGAACAATGTAGGATTTAGATTTAACAAGAACAAGCGGGTTGAATGCTTTTCCAATTTCAGAGGTCCTTGACAAATCCATGAATAAAAAAATAGAAGCAACAACTCACACAGATAAAGCTTGCTTTAATTCATCCTCAGTGCAGTTTGGACCAAGATTTGCAATAAAAAGAGTGGAACATGGTCCTCCATCACCACCACCCTTTCCATGTTGCGCCTGCAGCCAATTTGAAAACATCATAATAATACATATGGCATAAGTACTTAATGGGAAAGTGAAAAGAAATATTTTACAAACTATACAATATTCATTTTATATTTTTGAAATTAACTACACAATCTAACATGTTTCGTAATGGTTTGGCCGAAATGCAGAGAGGAACAAAATCTGAGTGCAGCATTTGACGAGAGAAAGAATATTGGATATTTTATGTCTTCTATAAATGCAAAGAGATAAAGAGTTCCAATTTCCAACATATTGCTAATGCTGGGTTTCACTTACCCTTGCCACAGGTACATGATTGTCAGAACCAACAACTGCATCACCACTGCACACAATCAGAAAATATTATATTCTCAGTGAACAAATTGAAAATTTCGAAAAATTGTGTATTTTTATCTTTCATTTTTCGTTTATGTTAACAATTTGCACAATTTTGAACTTTTTAGGTATGGAAAACAGCATTAAAATTAATTCCATTCTCAACCTTTGCGCGGTTGCTATATCGCCATGGTTGCTGCCATTTTCTGATGGTTCATCAGGGTCACTTTCACCTAAATGTGAAAACATGTGCAGGTGAGCAACAAAAATAAGAGGGGAAAGAGTGTGAAACCAAGCTACCTTTTCCTACTTAAATTCTAATATAACCTACCAGATTGAAAGGGACAAATAGGTGTGGATGTTTTATAGAGAGTCAACAATAAAATAGTACTCCCTCCGTTCCATAATATTTGAGCCATTTGCAAAAAAAAAGTGTCTCAAAATAACTGAGTCATTTCACTTTTCAATACAATATTAATTACTTTTTTTCCCTTTATAACTCTAATTAATACTACTTTCAACACTCCCAATTCAATATATTCCACTTTGCATTTATGATAGTGGAGAATGCACCAATACTTGACAAAAGCACTTAAAACCATTTTTCTCTCTCCTTCATTTATACATTTGTCTTAATAGGTGTGAAATGAGCAAATGGCTCAGTTAATCCGGGACGGAGGGAGTAGCAAGCCATATCATCATAGTCATTCAGAATAAATAATGTCTATGTCACATTGAACTTGTAATGAAAGAAACTTTACCATCATCACTTGACGATCCCTGAACATTGGCTTCCCCCTTTGACCTTTTGTCTATAACCACGTAAGCTCCACCACCTGTGCATGCAAAATAAAACCACTAATCATCATCCTGGAAAAACCGTAAAATTATAAGTTTGGAAAAGCTTATTTACTTTTAGCAACTAATATTGGCTTATCTTATGTCATAGCATTTGTGTAAGTTCTTGGATTAAGCTTATAAAGTAGTTTAACTTTATCACATGTCTATAAGAAGTTTTCAGTTTACTTCAATAAGATGTTCCCGACTGCTTATGAAAACAACTTACAGTTTATAAGAACAGAGTTTAACTTAATGTCATCTATGATTACAGAAACAACTAATACATAATCAGTTTTATGATTAGTGTTTATTCAATATGTGCTGGATTAAGTTGTTTACCCGAACATAGTATAAAACACATAGAATGTCTCCATAATTCATCAAAATAAATAATAAATAAATTGGGGAAAATGGAAGAAAAATAATTTGACGGAAAAAAGGAATGGAATAAAAGTGAAAACAAGATGATATCTAATTCTATATATGCATTATAGCTTGAAAGTTGATAATCTCATGTCTTCCATTCCTCGTATATTTTTTTCATATTCATCCTACCAATCATGCATAATATATATACCTGGTTTTCGCTTCCGCCTAGAGTTTGATCTGGCAAGTTCAATATGTAAAACAGATCCAGATTGAGGATCAAATTTCACACCCTGACAATAAAAAGATAAATTAGATCGAAGATCAACTTCTATAAATTGTAAACATTTCCTCTTTTATCTATTAAACTACTACATTTGAATAACAAATTTGAAACATGTATGATCCACTATAACTCCTAGGACTTCCTTTAGAGTATGTGTCAAGTGAAGTCACTAAAATTAACATATTCTGATGAGATGCACTTCAAAGCTTTTTCAATATCACTTTAGGAAGCATTTGGTTAAAAAGTTTAATTGAATGTTAATTTAATGAGCAATTTCAGAGAGATTAATTAAGTGCTCATTCATAAGTGGTTTCAAAAGAGCTCATTGAAAATACTCCCTATGTCCCTAAATATAACCACCCATTTGACAAAAAAAAAAAAAAAACTGTCCCTAAATATAAGCCCATTTTCAAATTACAAGATACATTTATTGTTTCTTTTCCAAATAAACCCCAACTAATACCAATAAGTGTCTTGGAATATGAAAAGTCAAGATTAACTTTATACATATACAAAGGGTATTTTAGGTACATTTATACAAAGGGTATTTTAGGTGAATAAGTGGAGAATATGGGGGTTCAAACCACACCGCTTGCATATATAATGCAATGTTCGTCCTACCAATTGAGCTATGCTCACGGGACCACAAGCTTATAGCTTTTTATAACTAGATTATAGCGTTTTTATAAGCTATTTCAAGTAGCTTATAGCTCATAACATATCATTCTTTCATCTCAAATTTTACCACTGTTATCTCAATAAAAAAATATATAAATACTCATTAAAAAGATTTTTATGTCATTTCATATTTTTCATTTAAATCAACGGTTAATTTTACCAATAACTACAAATTCATCCTTCTAACTTATCCCCGCTATAAGCTATCCACTATTGGAGAAAGTGGTATCAAAACTTTCACTCCAAGGAACATTAATCAATACAAATAATTTCGTAAAACTAAGCTATCTAATATCTTGAACTTAATCCCTAACTGTCAATGTTCATCACCGATTTCAATATTTGAAACTAGATACTCACATTTAGGGAGTGCAACGCTTGCATTGCTGCTTGATGATTGAAAAACGTAGCAAAAGCAACAACCTGAAAATAAAACCGAAATTTCAATTATCACATTCAAGTTTCACAAGTTTTCATCTCCGTTGAAATTGAGTACCTGGTTGGCGCGGCCGGTATACTTGAGTTGACAAGAGTCGAAGCCAGGGCGACGGCGGAAGAGGTTGTGAATCTCACGCGCTTTCACGTCGTCTGGGAGACCGGAGACGAAGAGTGTGTTGATGTTGCTCCGTTCGTCTTGTTGGTAGTGGTAATACTGATCAAATTGTTGCATAGCCATTCCGAGGGTTGCGCTGGTGAAGATGAAAGGGTGAGGTAAGTCGTTTGTGGCGGTGATGACGGTGGCCGGAGATGGAGGTTTGTGACTGCTCCGGTTAGGTATAGTTTTGTAAATGAAACGAAGTTCGTGTTTCGGTATGTAATGTGTCGTTTATGTGGTTCGTTTTTTTCTCTTAATTAATTAACCAATTAGTTCTTAAACGACATTAAGTTTATCTCCATTTTTTTCATTCATGATTTTTTAGAGTGAGTGATCACTTTAATAAAAAATACAAAAATTATCTAAATGTGTATTTTGTTAATCAATATAATTTTTGGGTGTGTTTTTAGTTAGTTAGTTTGGTCTTCAAATTTATCTTCTTTTAGTTAACATATCATTAAAATTATTAACAAATAATTTCCTATAATTTTGGTCGAGAAAAGCTCTGTGGACATCTCATTCACCCAACAACTATGTGTCTCTGTCTTACATTGTTTTGTGTCTCGAAGGGTGGAAATATTGTATGTCTCATATTTTGAAAATTAATATTTAATATCACAACAATGTATTCATTTGAATAAAAAATTCGTGATTTTGAAGTTTGATAATTTTGATATCTTTCTTTAACTAATTATTTTTGCTCATCTAAATAATTTATTTTAACCATTTATTCATCATCAAAATACACTAAACTCACCCCAATGAAATGCATAAGATTCATGTATTGAAATAATCATTTACACTTTCCTTGTTACTAAAGAAAACTCGACTTATGTCATTAATAAATACAAAATTGGTGAAGGCAAGGAGATGTAACCACAAACTTGATATCACTAACCCAAAAATATATCTCTAACCAGGGACTGCGCAATCATATTTATTTGTTGTTTAACAAACTTAACCACTAAATTCATATCAAGAGATGACAAAGAGTAAATTTAGTAATAGTTATATATAAAATTTACATATTAATTATGGATTGATTTAAGTGGTAAGAGACTTGGGTCCTTCAAGTATTTAGTTAGAAGTTTGATTTTTGACTCATGTGTATAAAAAAATCCGATCGAAAAAAGAGAACTCGTTTTATTTGTGGCACAAATAACTAAAAAAAAAACATAGATATAATAGTTTTAAAAATTACATTATCAACTTATCAAAATTAATCTCGTTACACAAATACATTTAACGTTAACAAATTTGAACCCAAACGTATAGTGATTTATCAAAAATTACATAGTAAAATCTTAGATGTGATCATAATTTCGTCAAACTGGCCATAACTTTAAACATGCACTAATCATTTTTATTTTACCCAATCCGCACACAACAAAAATGAAAAAAGAATGACGATTGAAATAAATAAAAAAGATTAATAAACTATTGAACATAATAGATCAAAATCAAGAAGCAACAGAAACAATGACTTCTTCTTCTTCCTCAAAGAACAAATCCTCTGTCTTCCTAAACACACCATGTGCCACCACAACCACAGTGGCAACACTAACCGCAACAACAATATTAACAGTAGCTTGCGTAAGAAGCAACAAAGCCACCGTAACAAACGCCATGAGAACAACCACAATTCGATCATCAACAAGCCGACCCCATAAAATCACCGGCTGATCACGGAGGAAGTAGAAGAACAACCATGCCGCCATTAGGATAACGAAAACAATGAGTGAGTAAGGATGCCATAAAAGGCTCAGAAACAAAATCAAAAGCATCACCATAGTGTAGTTCATGCGGAAGTATGAGATGTTGACACGAACACGTGAAATTGCTTCCGGTACACCAGTGGGGATGCCGAGTGACCGGATATCGAACATGGTTTTCCACGGTCGACGAGTTCCTAAGCCGGCCTTGATCCGTTGTTTGCCACGTGTTATGTATTCAAGTTTTGGTGGTGTTGGTGAGGTTGGGATTGTGCCGTAGGTTGATGTCATGGTGGTGGAAACAACCAATGCAAAAATTGTAATGTAATTGCAATTTGGAACGAACAATATAATGAAATGGTTACTACTTATTAGAGTTTAATAATTATAGGAGCAATTGGGTCCTACGATTTTGTGAGTTTGTTTATGCTTTTTATTTTTATTTTTAACATATGAGTGAGTGTATTATTATGGTTTGGAAGGATGGGATGTGGATATGGTAATAATTTGAGTTTTTGATTTGGTTTTTGCTATTGGATTTGCATTTCTTTTTGTGAGTTAGATAGGTAGATGTTTGATATGTTTGTTTCCAAACGAGTGAAGACATTCATAGTATAAGTTTTTGTTCTCGAATTTGGAAGGTGGTTGGTGTTGCTTTCTTCCTTGGTTGTAATGTTGAACCTATTTCATGAGAGAAGAAAACTCTTGCACTTCAATATTTAGTTACTTAGTTAATCAGAAAAAAATTTGATGTGTTTTTGTTGAGTTTTCCTTACACAAGCTTTGGCCATGTGAGTGATTTTTTCCAATTCAAATCTTTCTATTTAAGATTTGGTCCGACGCAACCCACTTGGACTGGCCTTTTAGCGTTGGCTTGAAAATTTGCGCTCCTCTTAAAGATTTAGGTTCGATTCTTTTCGATGTCAATTTGGATTGGATAGCTTGACTTTTAAAAAAAAAACAAAGATTTGCACCTACACACGTGATCATGGGGTTGCAAATTTTTAAATCCTCGTAATAGACATTAATTTTTTTTTGCTTTCACTTGATCATATGGTTAGTTTATTTGAAGGCAAACAAATGAAGATGCCATGCTTAGCTGGGGCCTGGGACGGTCACAAATTTATCTGGCTTTTAGAATATTTGTAACAATCCTATATGTAGTAACTCTGTTATTATTTAAAAAATTTATTTTTAAATTTTAGATTTTAAGATTGAGCCCTACTTACTATTACAAATTACTCTCTCCAGTTTAATTTATACATAATAGATATTTCGGTCTACAAAAAAGTTTATATATCTGATTCAAATTGGATTAAATAGATAATTTTTATTGACTTAAATACCTCTTATAAATAGTATCACAATTTTATTTTTTTTTAAACACAAATAGTATCACAATGTTTACTAAAGTAGATCATGTACATTATTAAACTTACTATTTTTCTATCCTGAGCCACGAAAGTAGAGGTGAAAAACAACGAGTAATTATCGGGGATCAATTTAGTAACCCATGTTTCATGTCAAACAGGTTGTGGTTTTTAGTATTTGTTTTTCTGTAAACGACAGAGAGTAGAAGTAGTAAGATGATTGGATAGTGGGATACAAAAACTCATCTTTGCTTTATTTCATCTCTTGAAATGATCCCACACTTTCCAACTAATCACACTACATTTTGTAGTGACAGCAGATCATGGCTCGAGAGTCGAGAAGCTTAAGGCAAGTGAGAGCATAAGCCTTAAACCCCACCTTCATCTCCCATTCCCTATTCAAAAATAGCAATAGTAGTGAATGTTTAGTATCATTTAGGTTTATCGAAATCACGGTGAGTCAATGTGACACGGTGATATCAAACATCCACGTAGTTTTATACTGATCTAAGACACTAATTCTCTAGTCAAATGTTATTTATTGTTGTCTAAATGTTTATATATTAATCAATTTGGTTTTACCTTCGTTATTAACGTGAAAACCTCTTTGATAGATGATATGTACATAATCTATGTAAGCATTTTTTGAGTCTTGAGGTTTGCATCATAATGGTAAGTCCCTCCAGATCCATCTCACCAAAATTTACTTTTATAAAAAAATAATATTTTACTGTCTTAATAAATCAGCAATTTTTAATTGATCAAGAATTCAAGATATGATTTAATAATGTACCGAAAATTATTATTACAGTTCTTGGTACGTAATAATTATTGTTTCAAGTATTTTTACTTGTACTTATTGATTACGGTAAATTCATACCGTGATTCAGGCTCAAGAAACTTTAGCTTCAAAGCTAAAACTTGTAATAGCAAATACTTCAAGGTTGGATTGGGTTTGTATGTGAGTGCAAAGTTATACAAGTCTTCTCTAGTTGCTAACTTTCAATTGAATTCCAAGGTTCCATTTAAATTTTCTTTTACAACTAGTAACTTAACTGGCTTATATATGTAAGGTAATATGCAATAATTGATAAAGGTAAATTGACTCAAATTATTTTTCATGTCTAAACAAATTCAATAGTTTTGTATCTCTCGGTTCATTTATTTGTTGTAAATATTTCAAGTAGTAAATTAAAGAAATGGAGGAGACGCCTACCCTTCTGCATGGAACAATTGAAGCTACCATCTTCAATGCCTCACCCTACACATCATTTTTCCCCTTCAATGTGAGTATCATTTCACACAAAAATACACAGACTTGGCACCTACGTATGTATAATGGTGTGGTCACAACTCACAAGTTTCCGATTCAGTTTTTATAAAATTCGAGAGTCAAACCAAAACCAACTCGATCAAATCCGAAATAGTTTTTATGACTTGAAACCCAAGATAAGACCTCACAAACCAAACCAGTTGACATTTACGTTTTTTTTTTTACATTTATATACCTTATATTTATCGATTGGTGAGACATGTAAGGATTAAATACCTTAGTTTCTTTCTATTTTTTAAGTTGTTGAATTTTGACTTTTAAGTGCTACATTGTTTTAAGAATAAAAAAATTATAACAACATAGTTTATGGTTTATGACCCAATCGAACTAGTTTGATTTGGGTATAACGAAAAAATTGTGTATTATTTTCCAACTCGAAAGAGAAAGAGAAAACATTGATGGGTTTAAGTAATGAATTTTGTCTAAACCAACCCTTGTAACCCCTATGTATTGTATATTGCTCTACTTTAAAAGTTTTTTGGTGTAATCATAAACTCATAACATTGCATGAATTTCCCCTATTTTCAGTGCATATGTTCAAATGGAGAGCCTGCTTATGTAACCATCAAAGTAGATAACAAGAAGGTTGCAAAAACAAGCAAAGAAAGAAACCGTATTTGGAACCAAACCTTTCATATTCAATGTGCTCATCCTTCTGAATCAGTTATCACCATTACATTGAAAACATTAGATTCAAATTTAGGAAAGTACCATATCAAGGCCCAACAACTTTTAAAGGAAGGAAGTATAATCAATGGAATATTTCCTCTCCTCATGGAAAATGAAAAACCAAACCCTAAACTTAAATTGAAATTTATATTATGGTTTAAGCCTGCAAAATTGGAACAAAGTTTGGCAAAGGTACTAAGCAATAATGAATTTCAAGGGTTAAAGGATGCAAAATTTCCACTAAGGTCTAATTGTCAAGTCAAACTTTATCATGATGCTCATCATTCTCCTACCTTCCAACCTCCCTTTGATCCATGTGGTACTCCAAAAAATTTATGGGAGGATGTTTATAAAGCCATTGAGGGTGCAAAGCATATAGTTTATATTGCAGCTTGGTCCCTAAATCCCAAGATGGTTTTGGTAAATTTACTAACTCTGCATTTTTTATTTCACTTTTAAGAGAGTCAAAAGTAATTCTAAAGAGTAAAAATTTATTTTAATTTCATTGAAGGTTCACAATTAGAATTGGTTTTGCATACAAGATTGATTGTATCTTTTTTTCGACGAAAAAAAAAATGGATTCTAACTCGAAGCTAGAATATGTAGCTTTGACTTCTAAATATAATTTTTACACTATATATTGATAATTTTATCTTAAATCCACTTTTAATTAAAGTCAATTTTTGCGATTCACATGCATATTGAACTTTGTAGTGACAAAAATTCATTTTAAATTGATTGATTTTGTAAAATTGATTTTTGCTAAAAGTGAGTTGAACAATTAATTTGAGGTTAACGGTTTAATTGTAGAGGTAAAAACTTCAAGTTAGAATCAATTCTAAAAGCAAACATACATGTTTAGATTCACTTTTTGGAGAGTCAAAAGTGTTTCTAAAGGCTTAAAATTGATTTAGTATGTTTGGAGCTTTTCAATTACAATTAATTTTGTCTTTATAATTGATTCTAACATAAAGCTATGATTTCTAAATTTTGTCTACAAACATGTTTTTTTATACTTGTTCAATTCATTTTCATGAAAATGAATCGTACATAAATCATTTTATCTTTAACTTACTTTTAAATACAATTAATTTTACAAAATTCATTCTACTCAAACACACACTAATCAATATCATTTCATATTTAGTTTTTACAATGATCATACATTGTTTGAGCGTCTTTGCTTATTTGACAGGTAAGAGATCCACATACAGAAATCCAACATGCTAGAGGAATGATTTTGGGTGAGCTATTGAAGAAGAAAGCAGATGAAGGAGTGGCTGTGAGAGTTATGATTTGGGATGATGAAACATCATTGCCCTTTATTAAGAACACACATGATGAGGATGCTGTTACATATTTCAACCACACAAAAGTAATATGCAAAAACTGTCCTAGATTACACCACAAATTCCCAACACTATATTCTCACCATCAGAAAACTATCACAGTAGACACCAAAGTGCCTAAATCTGTTAGTGATAGACAAATTATGAGCTTTGTTGGTGGATTAGATTTGTGTGATGGTAGATATGATACTGAACAACATTCATTGTTTCAAACACTCATTAAGGAATCACATTGTTATGATTTTTACCAACCAAACATTCAAGAAGCAAACCTTAACAAAGGAGGACCAAGAGTGCCTTGGCATGATGCTCATGCTTGTGTTATTGGTGAGGCTGCTTGGGATGTGTTAACAAATTTTGAGCAAAGATGGACAAAGCAATGCGATCCTTCGCTTCTAGTCCCTACGAGCACCTTGGTTAATCTCATTCCTCAAACAAACTCAAACACTTCAATAGAAACTAATTGGAAAGTTCAAGTTTATAGGTCTATTGATCATACTTCTGTTGATGATTTTTGTGGAAATTTCAATGTGGAGAGTACTATCCATGAAGCTTATGTTGAAGCAATTAGGCATGCTGAGAGGTTTATATACATTGAAAACCAATACTTTATTGGAGGATGCCAATGGTGGGGAAAAGATAAGCAATGTGGATGCACAAATCTAATTCCAATTGAAATTGCACTTAAGGTGGTAAGTAAGATCAAAGCAAAAGAGAGATTTGCAGTGTATATAGTTATACCAATGTGGCCAGAAGGAGTGCCTGAAAGTGAATCTGTTCAAGATATATTGCATTGGACAAGAGAAACTGTGGCAATGATGTATAGATTGATTGGTGAAGCAATTAAAGAAAGTGGTGAAATAGGACATCCAAAAGACTACTTGAATTTCTTTTGTCTTGCAAATAGGGAGCATAAGGGAAAAGGAGAGTATCTTCCATTGGATTCTCCTTATCCTGAAACACAATACTGGAATGCACAGAAAAATAGAAGATTCATGGTTTATGTTCATTCCAAGCTCATGATAGGTAATATTATTATTCTGTTAGTGTTTATTTATCATTATTTTATTTTCCACTTTTTGGTCTTTACATGTACATTACTCAAAGGAAATTTGCATACTTGTGTCCCCGACCTCAACTCGGTTGCACCGTTATTCTGAGGTATTATCCATTTTTGAGTCTTGTGTGAGGTATCACAATTTTGTCTTTAGTTAAAAGACATTTAGGTGGGTTGAGAAGAGTAAGTGTCTATAAACCACTCTTAGCTTCGATTTCCAAATAACGTGGGACTAAAGGTTATGTCAACCCTCGCGTGTGGCTTAAGTCCTTCTAAAATCTAACTTCCAAGTATTTTTTGAGGTATTGTTTGTTTTTGGTCTTGTGAGCTCTCACGATTTTGTCCTTAATTAAAAGACGTCTCGGTGGATTGAGAAGAGTATATGTTTGTAAACTATCCTTAGCCTCGATTATCATGAAATTTGAAATTTTTGGTGAACCGAAAGAAACACATGGTGATAATGACTAATAATAAACTTACAGGTGTTTTTACCTTTTTGAATTCATGCACCTCTTCTTCACCAAATTCATTTCCAATAATTTTTTTTCTCAAGGCATGTAATAGTTAGTGTTTTTTTTTTTACTATTTCAAATTTACATAATGTTTAAAATATGACATAATAACCAATAATTGATTCTGACTCAGTTTATATAAGGATAAACAAGCAAGTAATTTTGTGCAAATATTAAATTGTAGCTTAAATTTTATGGATATTTTTGTTTGACAAAAGTACTGTTTTTTTGCATGTATGTATGTCACCAGTGGATGACATGTACATATTAATAGGTTCAGCTAATATGAACCAAAGATCCATGGATGGAAAAAAGGACACAGAGATTGCCATAGGATGCTTTCAATCTCAAGATGAACTTGAGAAACAAACAAACCTTGGTGATGTTCATGCATACAGAATGGCACTATGGTATGAGCACACAAATAGTGTTGATGAATTATTCTTAGAGCCACAGAGTTTGGAATGTGTGAAAAGAATGTGTTCAATTGGAGATCAAATGTGGGAAATCTACAGCAATGAAGAAATTGTAGACATGGAAGGTGTGCACCTTGTTACTTATCCAATGAGGGTAACACAAGAAGGGTATGTGAAAGACTTGAGTAATGGAGTTTATTTTCCTGATACAAATTCTCTAGTGAAAGGGAAGAGATCTACATTGTTGCCCCCTAACTTGACCACTTAGGATCAAATTTGGTGCACTGTTTATAATTTCAAAAATTGCTTTAAAACAAATTTGACATAAAATACAATGTAATCATTTTTATCTATAAATTGAAGAAGAATATGGATCTCATACTTTTCACAACAATTAGTTCTATCTATAGACATATTTATCATCACTTCTTGCTTGATCTGAGTAATATAGAAAAAATTATTCATAATTCTCAGTCCAAAATATAACCAATATATTTCCAAAACACTATTTTTATATCAACGGTACGTAACTACTCTATTATTATTAGTTTTGGTTTTTCCTAAATTATTCTTCCAAAAGTAGTCATATTTTAGATGGATTGGATACTAAATGTGTACATATCCTAAGTAGGGGTGTGCAAAAATGTGATTAACTGAATTGTATCCATAAACTATTTAATATGGTGCAATTTTTTTGTGGTTCAATTTGATTCAATTTATGGATACAATTCAGTCAACCACATTTTTGCACCTTAGGATAATTTTTACCCGTTCAACAAAATATTTTTTCACAGCCAAATTAGAGAGTAATAAAATGTAGTATAATTTACTTTTGTAAAAAAAAAAAATGTATAATTTAGTAAATAATTTTTATTTTATAAGTAAAAACATGACATAAGCCGAAAGTGGAAAAGTTTGAATTCTGAATCCAATCCAAATCCATCGAAAAAGACAAAAATAAATTTGGATCGTGATCCCTTGAAGAATAAGTTTTGCAATGCTAAGTTGACATGGAAGAAAACTCTCAATCTCTGGTAAATTCAATTTTCTTATTAACCTTTCATATATATTTCAATTTCTGATTCATTCATTACCCAGAAATTCAATCATCATCATTATCATTATTCTTGATTTCGAATTTGTTCTTTATCATTCATATTCATTAGGGGTCGAGGTTGACGATTGGAGAAACACTATGTATGGTGTGCATTCCATTGATTGGAATAGCTGAAGCTTTGTTTTGCAGCTTAGCTGGTTGCTTCGATTTCCGTAGTTCAGAGCTGAAGAAGAAAGAAAAAGAGAAGAAGATGTTTTCTACCTTCCAAGAGATTCTCGCACTCGCTAACGATTCTCCTTGTTCGTTTCTTCATTCTCTTTCATCTTTTTTTGTTTGTTTAGGAAATGATTATTACTACTATTTTTAATTTATTTGTTTTGTTTTAATCTTGTAGTAATTGGTATGATTTTTGTGGAATGCAGTTAATGTGAATGAAATTGAGGCGTTGCATGAGTTGTACAAGAAGTTGAGTTGTTCAATCATCGACGATGGTCTCATCCACAAAGTAACTAACTAACTAACTCTACTTCTTTAATTTAAGTCTCATTTTCAATTTGATTTATTCGAGTTTATCTACTGACGCAAGCATTTGTGAGGCTGGTAGAGTTTATAAAAACAGCTTATGACTTTGTCCAAACACATTTTCAACTTATTTTTGTAAGATTTCTAGGTTAGCTTATAGCTTATATATGACTTTGGCACTATTTGGATAAACAACTTATTTGCAGATTAAAGAATAAGTGCTTATCATGATAACCACTTGTATATAAGCTATTTTTATAGTAAAGTACAAAATACAGTTATGTTGTTGGTTTTCATAAGCTTTCTTGCAAAAGAAGCTAAAAATAGTTTGTGAGCAATGCCATAAGTTTTTTTTAATAAGCTCTCATAAACAATCTCACAAAACTTATGCTAGTAGTTAAGCTCTAATAATCCAATGGAAATTTATTGTTTTGGCCCCTTCACCCCACTCATATTTTGAAATTGATGGTATGAGATAAAAAAGTAGAGGTTTCTCATTGGATGTGAATGTAAAACTGAATTACACTGGTAGTGTATGCCTGTTATAATTCTATTTATTTAGTGACTGAACACTCAATTCCATCTTTTCATATTGTGGTCGCATTAGTCGTCTCACAACTTTTTTGCACCATGTAATGTTCTGAAATATTTTGTCATCAATTTTGATATCCTCCAAATTATTTGGTGAAAAATGAATCTGGATCCTTTGAAGTCAAAATGCTGCTAAAGCTGTCTCCATCTACAATGTTAGTTGTTGGACCAATCTACCAGTTGAGACATTAAGTCAAGTGTTAAATTAATCGAGTTATTGGCATTTACATTTTTCGTTTTTGAGTCCTGCCGGAACATTTTGGCCACCGAGGATCCATGTTGTTGAAAAATTCTTTGAAGGGCTATTTATGGCAATGCTTTAATCTATGAGGGGCTAATTTGGTGAGACTAATCTTTAGAAGACTATCTTTGTGACACTCCGATCTTTAATCCACTGAATCATCCATTTACTCCTTATTTATTATTATCAGTACAATGCATATTCTTATACAATGCTCTAAGTACAATGCTTTGTGCTGTTTTTAAAAGACAAAAAACTGTGTTTGGTGTCGACTCTGTTAGGTTTATCATTACCAGCACCAGTGTTGAATTTCTGGTCAGATAGCACTGTTTTAACTCTTTTTTCATTTTCCCTCTATGAAGGAAGAGCTTACATTGGCACTATTGAAGACCTCAGTTGGCAAGAATCTTTTCCTTGATAGGGTATAAGCATTTTCATAATTGTTATTGATTCTCTTTTTGTTTTTTGTTTTCTTGATATCATTTGCGAGGGTATATTGTATTAAGGAAGTCAATTTTTTGATTTGCAAGGAAAACACCTGTTAGGAACCCAATTTTTGTATTCAAGTAGGACGAAATATATTCACACTCTACTTTCATTTTGTTCACACCACTCAATCTATTCCTACTGGTACTTTTCACCCTGGGAATTGTAAAATAAAACCCCAAAGCATATTCAATCTTAATTGTTTATATTTTTAAGTCCTAATCGTTGCCTTGCCTCACAAACTTAGGTCTTAAATTGTTGTGATGGATTGATATAGCTTCCTAGTTTTTGTTCTCTAAGTAGAACTCTCTAAAAGATCAAATACATATTTTTCTTTTGTCAGAGATATTGCAAAATGTATCTTACAAATTGACAGATGTAATTCTAATGTTTTAATATCTAATTTTTCATTGTTTCCCATGTATTATATCCCAGTGGTATGAGATGATGTTCTATGTGTATTCTCCCCATTTTTCGTTTTTTTTTATGCTTGGATCCAAGGGTTTTAGAAAGAAAGAAAGGATAAAATTTTCATTTTTGAATCAAAAGTGATATAATATTTGTATAAAAGTATCCAAGGGAATGGGGCATTAAGGTTGTGTTAATCTATCATTTTAGACAGATATACGTCTATACTTGATATGCGGAATGATATGTTGTGTTATGATTATTCTTCCTTTTCTTTTCTTTTTTGACGTTGACTATTCTTCCTTTGTATGTATAATTGAGTACGTTTGGTTGTTTGTAAAATTTCCCAGGTCTTTGATCTCTTTGATGAAAAAAAGAATGGCGTTATAGAATTTGAGGAGTTTGTGCACGCTCTCAGTGTCTTTCATCCTTATACTCCATTGGAAAAGAAAATTGATTGTAAGACTTCAGTAAGCATCTTGCAGTTGTATTTTCATATTATTTGTTTAGTACCATCTGTATGGATTAAAGATCAATTATATTTTCCTGGTTTGCTTGCAGTTGCTTTTAGATTGTATGACTTGAGACAAACTGGATATATTGAACGAGAAGAAGTAAGTATCTTGGCATATTTATCCTAGAATAATATTGCTCTAGAATTTTCTTAATGCAACATCGATTAAATTGGGGTCTCATATATCTTCAGTGACAAATATGGGAAAATATTTCTTCCAAAAAAAAAAAGGGAATATATTTGTATAGAATCATTATTATTATTTTTGATGAACTTTGACTTAATCTTATTGAAAATTCTACCTTCCCACGTGTTCTAAATTGTCACATGTTGACCAAGTTTTTAGGAACTAGTATCTACATTAACAACCAACTAAAGAGAAAAATAAGGCTGGCTTTGACTAATTTTTCTGTTTTATTCTCTGAAGCTCACCTATATAGTTGCAATATAGAGAATTACAGAAGTGACAATTTTTACTAAATTATCACCACACAACCATTTTTTAGTTAAATCAAAATTATATTATTTCTTTCAGTGTAACCATATCCTATATACACTTTTGTAACCAAAAAAAAAAAGAAAATCCTATATACACTTTCATTTCATAAATGGCGTTAACATAAGCTTCATCATTGATTCAAATAAGTCCTTGGGTTACCTTATGATTATTTCTTGTGTGAGGAACCTGTATTCTGAGGGAGTTGCGCAATCTTGCGAATAATTCCTTAAGATTGTTGATGCTGATGGCCGAAAGATGAAAAACCTGAAGCCAAATTTTTCGGTCAATAACTCTGAAAAATGAAATCCTCTTTTATGTTCAAGAGATCCCTAAATACAATCCCCATAAATAAATTCAAATTTTATTTAGTGGGGAGAAGATGAAACAGCAACATCGCCGATACTATGCTCAAGCTGACAGCTTCATTTCTTCATGTCTCATTCAAGATCAGGCAACTTCATTTCTGATTCGAGATTTATCTTGAGGCATTGGCAATGGCATAACTTAGAAAAAATAAGCCTGTTGATATCTCCTTCCAAAGCTCGATGTTGGATTTGTCTTCGGCACGAGGAGGAAAGAGCTTAAGCAAGATTTGCAGCGTTGTCATGTCTACTAGAAAAATGAAATTAAAGCCTTGATTCCTTCTTGCGTTTATGATTGCGCCAGAGAGGTTGTCCACCGCAAGCATAAATGCTACAAATTTTGCTTGCATTCTTTCCTCCTTCTGCCGAAGACAAATCCAACATTGAGCACATTGAGCTTTTGAAGGAGATATCAATAGGCTCATTTTTTTCTAAGTTATGCCATTGCCAAATGCAGATAAATCTCGAATCAGAAATGAAGTTGCCTGCTTGGTTTGTGACATTCACACTTAGCTCGAGCGTAGTATCCATGGTGCTGCTGTTTCATCTTCTCCTTATCCAGGGTGCTACTGTTTCATCTTCTCCCTGCTAAATAAAATTTGTATTTAAAGTCGGTTCTTATAACCACCATGAGGGCCCTGCTTTTTTATATAGCTTGTTTCTCCCAATACTTATATGTTTACTAATGCTTGGATCTATTTTGTTATCCTTTTCCAGGTTCGGGAAATGGTGGTTGCCATTTTGTCAGAATGTGGTATGGATGTGGAAAATGAAATCCTTGAATCCATTATTGATAAGGTAATTGTTTGCTGGAACATGTGTTTCTCGTATGTTGTTTAAGTCTAATCCCTTAGGTAACATTTTAAAAAAAAAACAGACATTTCAAGATGCCGATGCTGACAAGGATGATAAGATCAGTAAAGAAGAGTGGAAAGCATTTGTCATTCGGAACCCATCACTCTTGAGGCA
Source organism: Medicago truncatula (assembly GCF_003473485.1). NCBI lineage: Eukaryota > Viridiplantae > Streptophyta > Magnoliopsida > Fabales > Fabaceae > Medicago > Medicago truncatula. Next base: position 5,387,799 of record NC_053049.1, read on the forward strand.
CCTGACTCTTCCTGAACTGAAGTAAAATACTCCTCATACCTTACCTCTTTTAATTTTATTTATTTCTTCTTTGACACTTTTATTCCTGCCTTCGTCGTTCTTGTATTTACTTTTTTTCTCCCATATCTTATATAATTTGTAAATTTGTATTATATGAGTTGATCATTATATGTCTTCACCTCATGGGATGAGTGAATGAGAACGATTAGTATCCAAAGCATTAGCAAGTGCTGTATTGTTCAATTCACTACTTGCATAAATAGTCAGAATAAATATTAACATACTTAGACTACAGAGAAAGTGTTGAAATTTTAAATATGTACTTTTTTTTTCATTTTGGAAAAAAATCTTTGTCAGCTCTACAAACATGTCAAATTAAAATAATGAAGTCATGTATAAATCTGTTGATAAGGCCAATAAATTGTAATACGTGAATTTTGATGTATTGCTAATGTAAATTTGCTTTATACTCATTTCACCATCAATACAAAAGTCATTCTAGGCACCATTGCCAACATTTTGACAGTATTATGATTCAATGGTTGGATTGCATTGGTTTAGGACTGAATTCAAGCTTTAATTTTTGTATGGTCACTTGCCAGGGACGTAACCACTCTATTTACCAGTTTCATTTTCAACACTGGAGTTGATGATTTCCACTAGCAACTCATTGGCTAGTCAAAATCTGACATCAAGGAATTGAAGCTTGTTCTGTTTTGATGCCTCTGCTGTTGCTTCCCTGAGAATTAGATTATGGTGATTCCTTCTCCCATTGATTTGAAGATCAACCGGGCAAATTTTTTGAAAGTGGACAAATCCAACAAGTTTTGATTGAGTAAAGTGGTGCTCCAAAATCTTATCCAAACCGAGTGACCCGTTTAAATTGTATCAAATTGTGGTGCGCGGTGTATACCTTGGTTTGGTGCAGTGTACAAACATTTAAATGATTAAAATGTGATTTAGTATTAAAACAAACAATTTGTTGAATTTTATTGTGTTTAAATTATACATAGTCTCCATGTTGTAGATGCAATGACGCCTGAGGAGAATGGAACTGATAACAGAGACCAAGGAACTGTCGGTACCCATCTGGCACGTAACGTCATCAGAATAAAATCTCGCTGCAGTGTGATTGGGTCATCAAACAGCTATCATCGTTTTTGCTTGTCATTATAATCCAGGTTGGTGACTGAAAAGGTTAAAACACAGAACGCAGTTATACTTACAATTGCATTAGAACCAAATTGATGACTGATCAATGCAACCAATTACATGACAATTACATCGGCTTTCAGTCTTAATTAGTATTGTCTCTTAGGCTGCGTGTAGGAATCGGGAGGGGGAAGCGAGGGAAAGACTTATTACTAATATATTTTGTTTTTAGAGTATTATGAAAAGAGGTAACAAATTAATAAAATCTTTTTTAAGTTTTCCAAAACTCTCCAAAGTCCTTTAATTCATTTTGAGTTCTTCATAGGATAAAGCGTGGATGTCTTTTTTTAGGTGCTTTTGGGTAGTAATGTTTTTTTTTATGGTTTGTTAGTTATGTTAGAATTAGGTATTTTGATAAATAAATAAAATGTTCAAATAAGTCATTCCACAAAACTAACATGTAAAACAATTTTTTTAGAGTTGGATGCATTGTGTGGTTTCATGCCTAGTTGTTCCATCAAAGATGAATGGCATATTACACATTAGAATATTCAAAGGAGTTTAATAATTATGTACTGTAAAAAAGGTTTTACACGTCCATATAATTATTTTATTTCATTATGATGCCATTTTATTATATTCAAAGTTATATGTACCAAAGAAGATTTTCTTCAAAAAAAAAATGGACCGAAGAAGATAAATAAACAAAAGAATAAAAAAAAAGCTTGACGAGTTTAAGAATCACGGTTAGAACTAGATTTTAGAAAATTGATGCAATCATAGTTAAGTTGAGTTCCATCCAATGGTTTCATATTGGATTCCATGTCAGATAACAACTGATTAAATAAACTGAAAAATTCATAATCTATAAGTAGTGCAGTTTTCTGTTTGATCAAGAAACATTTTTCCCTTCCTAAGGTTTAAAAAAAGAACAAAGGGATAGGTTCAAAGTACAACTTTGTAGAAGAACGAATCAGAGTAAACGGGGAATCAAGAATCTGATACAGTTAGATTCATGATTGAAATGGGATAATTATTTACTACTAAAGTTTCCCATTTCAATCATCCTTACCTAAAGTATGAATAAATGCACTACTATATACAGTTAGATTCATGATTGAAATGGGACTATCAGCAACTTGTCCCATGATTATCAATATCATTGATTAATGGGACCCTTGAACTCAAACTACTATATTTCCAAGTCCACTTATTCATCTTATTAAATCCTTCCCTCCTAAAGAAAGGAAAAGGAGAAAAAGCAAAGTAAAGAAAAAACAAAGTAAATAAGAGAGAGAAAACAAAGTAAATAAGATGAAAGTGTTGTCCTTGTGCATGAGGTAGTAGCTCAGTGGTAACGGGTAAGAATTTAACCTTATAACTTCAATAGACAGAGTTCATAATCTCCTCAAATACAGTTATAAAATGATTATTAGTGTTGTCTCTTACGATCAACTTTTTCTTCCCTAGCATACCGGGTAAAATGGAAAAGCAAAATTAATGAAAAGTAAATACCTAATTCACGGGGTCCTTCAAAAGACAAAACTTTTTCTATTGTCTTTATTTGCAAAAGACAAATACAAAGAAACAAAAATGCTAGTGAAATTCTCCACACGTGTGTCTACATTAGCCAATTTTTCCTGGCCTCTCCATTTATCCTTTTTTATTGCCTTGTGTATTTTTCATATACTGTTTGTACTGTATCAGTATGTAGTAGTGGCTTCATACTTTCTGGCTAAGGTTCCACTCTCCTTACTAAGATAGGCATCTTTCTTTTCATTCTTACTGTGGGGAAGTTCACTATTGTATCTTCTTCTGCATACCATCTGCATGTGAAACATTAAATTTAAATGTCTAATATTCATTGAATTATATATTATATTTTTTTACTGAAGTCTGAAATTAGCTTAGTAGAGAAATTTTGCATAAAAATGCATCATAGGATTGTATACTATGCAGAATCAACCTAACAACAACAATAATGATGCTATACAAATTTGGTTCTGAACATCGGGTAATTTTGCTTCAATGCAAGAAAATAAGTAAACAGTCCCAAGAGACAGTAGTCAAATGTACTTGTCCAATGAAACACACAAATCTTACAACAAAGGTTAGGATCAAATGGCTTTTCTTTGTTCTGATGCAGCATTTAAAATCTATATGGCCCCCACAAACTTTACTAGTTGGATTCCATATTTGTCCATATGGAATTAGAAAGAGACATTTTTGCTATTATTCTATCTACTTGGACACATATGGAATCTGTGATTTCAGAAATTTTAGTGTCTGCTCTTATGTTATAATTTTGCCTCTGCTCCTAAGTTTAAGCAATATAACATTTAATAAGTATAGAATGATTATTACCTGAATTGAGTAACAAGGTGATGCAGAAAGATGGAAGCTTCCAACCTTGCCAAGTCAAGACCAGGACACAGCCTTTGTCCTCCTCCAAAAGGAGTGAAATTGTAACTGTTCATGTCCTTATCCTGAAAACCCCCCGTTACATTAATTTAACCTATACGTGTAGTAACATGAAAATGAACTATAAAGAAACTAGATTTGAATTGTATGCAATCGTCTAATCAAGATCGAACGGCGCAGATTTCAGTGCCGGTTTTATTTTTTTTAAATCCAAAATACCAAGCTTGAAATCAGGATTGTCTTATTTTGACCAGACAGTCCAAATGTGGCTATAACTGCATGCAGTCACAGGGTTGTGACTGGACAAAACCTATATCCATATAAACTATACCAAGATCTAAAGTGTAGAGGACTTTTCTCTTACTTGCCACCTCCATGGATTGAATTGATATGGGCACTCATAGTTTTTCTCATCTAGATGAACTGATCTAAAATTTGCAAACACACACCATCCTTGTGGTATTAAATACCCTTTTATTTCAACATCTTTTAAGGCCTTTCTCATAACACCATTTATAATATTTCCCATTCTCAAAGTTTCTGTGATTACCTGTATAAGTTGGGCATATAATAAGTCAGTTTAAAATTATGGATCATTTTTGTTTGTGTTTGACAAACACACTTGTGCTTGGCTTACTTTTTGAGTAAATGGCAATGATAAGTAATCATTCCAACACAAAGGCTTCCCAAGCTGATCTTTGAGTTTCTTGAGCTTTATATTCTCCACCTGTGAATCACCAAATTCAGTTACCAAAAGCTAATTAAGAAATCGTTTCAAGGAATTTTTTAAGGGCATGTGTTGCAATCACATACCATAACCATTGAGATTTTCAAAAACTTGGGTGAATGGGAGGAAAAATTGCACACGTTTCTACCACTAGAACTTTCAATCATTTATCTTGAGTTTCTGAGTATGATTGTGATGTTTCCGTTTTGATTGTTTATAGTCATATATAGCTAGTATAGAAAGGACATAACCTACCACTACCAGCCAATTTTGTCTATGGAAAAATTTCAAACTTCAATGACATAGATGAAAAGAAGCATAATGGTCACTCGCAAAATCTTGATTTTCTTTTAATAAAAAAAAAAATGTTATTCTAACTTTAGACTAGGCCATTAGGAGCCATCTGCATAACTTTTGACACGCAAATTTAGCATCAAATTCGACAACAATATAGAAGGTTAAACAATTCGTATGCGATTAATTATCTAAACGAGATGGTTAACACACATATACCGTCAATTGTTGTAAAGCAGGAGGGCATTCTGATAGGTATTTTGTAGCTAGAGTCATAAGAACTGGAACTGAGTCCTCTCCAGGAATCATCATATCAATAATATTATCTGCTATTAAATCATCTGTCAATTTCTCACTTGTATCATTAAGAAGGACATCCACTACATCTCTTGGAACTTCAAAGATGCCTTTATTTCTTTTAGCTTGGACAGTTTTTCTCACTAATTTCACCATTTTCTTTTTTGCCTGAAACCAAATGTGAAGTCATCATTACTTTCAGCAAAGCATGCTATATATGGTAGAAGAAATCAATCTCATTACTACCTGTAAAGATTGATAGAGTTTGGTTCCTGGTAGGTTTATTGGCAAAGACATTAGGCCAGAGATAAATTCCTGAAAATGTTTTTTTAGAAGTTCCATTTCTTCACCTGGTTCCAAACTAATCAATGCCTTAACCAGTACATGAAAGGCAATCTATGGACAAAAAAAGAAGAAGTGATTAATTGTTGGTGTTTTTTTTTTTGGTAGAAATTAATTGTTGGTGTAAGTATCTTGGAAAATAGTAAATTATTGTGAATCTCCTTTTTAATGCAGCATGGTTCCAGTAAAATGATTATGAACCCTATAAAGATAACTAAGATATATTTTTAATTTAAGTAGTTAATAATATCATGTTGAAACAAAGTTGGAATCAAAAGACGAGCATGTTTAAAATCACATTGAGTTTGACAAAATCATGATGATGTGGTGAGTTTGTTGAAGCTCCAAAGTGTAGCTTTTGTCAAAATCACGACGGCACACCATGATTTTTCCAAATTTATCTCTAATAATTTAAACATGCACTGCTAGATAGATAATTTGATCACCAATTATTACTTTTACAACTCATGCAAAAACATAAGAGAGAGGAGGGTCAATTTGTGACATGATTTTTGACTGGTTGCTTTCATATAAACAACTTGAACATAGAAAAAGGTGATATGCCAAATATATATTTAAGAGAAGGAACATGCAATTTTTGTTTTATCTTGTGTCAGTTGAATGGAACTCTTTTCAAGAAGTCACCGTGAGATTGAAGGTAAAATATTAGAGTTCAAACTTTGGAGATAGATTCTGACACCAACACACGTGGGAGAGAGAAGCAAACAAAGATAGTACAAACTCACACACACTCAGAAACTGAGGGGGAAGGAAACAGAGGTAACCTTTTTTGTTTCATCTTGTATGTATATAGGTTGGTCCTCTTTCCAATTTGCCATTGATTCTTGTACATACTTCTGCATATCTGAGGTAATCTGAACCTTTAACTGTTGAGACTTGAAGAAAGCACCAATAAGTCCATGTATTCTCCTTTGCAAGGTTCCATTGATGAGCAAAATAGAAGACTCTCCCATTAACTGCATCAATGACTTGGGATAAGAAGGAACAAAAACCTTTGCATCACTTTGTAGTATAAACTTATTCACATCTGCATCTGTTGAAACAATGGTAGGGCTTCCAAATATGTGTGACTTGAACACTTTACCATACCTGCAACAATTTGCAACAGCACACCACAAATCCTTGTCAAAAACAAACAATCTCGCGTGGCTTTTCTTATTTTTAATTAAAGTGACACTAACGACCATTTTACTGACAAACACACTTTCTATGAAGCTTTGTCTCTTGAGCTTCATAGAAAGGTAGCTATGCCAATGAATGAAAGTGAGTTAAACTAAAATGAAGTATTGTATGATGATGAACTTACATGGCGCATCGCTTGTTCATGAAGCTCTCAGGGCGGTCGGTGTAAGCACAAGAAACAAAATCTATGGTTTCACCAATAAAAGGCCATCCAAGAGTGCCTAGTGGAAGCTGATTTCTTTGTTTTGGTTTGAGCTTAAGACTAAGCCTGTTTCTGTAGTAGAGGATCAAAGTGCACAAGAAAATTGGTGTCACAAATAGAATCCAAGTAGTGTCCATTGTTTTTCTCACACTTTCTATGCTAGCTTTGGCTTAAATATGCAAATATACATAATCAATCATGTATATGGTGGACACAGCCGTAACCTAGTTATGCTTTATGATATATATAGATTTTTATGTGCATGTGTGTGTGCACGCGTGCAAGAGGGACATAGTAAGAGGTTTGTGAAGCATGAGCTTTCTTTCTTAAGTATAATAATTTTAGTTTCTGCAAATACGAGGTTTTTTTTTTATTTTAGTTTATGCAACAAAAAAAAAACAGTTATTTATTAGAAAGAATTTTCATTTTAACTCTAGAATCATTTCTTTTAGTCACTCATCTCACTCAGCCTTTCACACTCCCTACTTCCAACCTCCTATGGTGTTGAGAGAGAGAAGAAGATGAAGGTGAAGTAGACTTCACGTGAGAATATTAGTCATATGTGGCAACAATGACATGTCATTCTAGATGTGTCAAAGATAATATAAAAAAATAAAAATAAAATAAAAAAGATAAATCGTTGATATATCAAGTGTGAGTAAGAGTCTTACATTTGGAAAAGTGGATTTTGAATAAGATTTAAGTAAAGAGATCCATATATCTAATGTCTTTAGCTTTTGAACGAAGATGTGGTGTTCAAATAACTTATGTTTGCTCTCAGATCAATGTGATGATTTGCCAATATTTTAGGGCTTCTCCCATGGCCCCAACAATGTTATCAAAGTTGATAGTTTGATCAAAGGTGACCAACTTTTTGTATCGAAAATCTTTACCACAATGGGTTGGTTAGGCATTGTGTCCCGTTGAGCCAATGGCAGAGTAAATAAATGTGGATGAAAAAAATACCGCTCGAGGAGAAGTAATCCCAAATTAATGAATTGACTTGCACATGAGAATGAGAAGAATCTCACGAATTTAGAACCAAAAATGTATTTAGTGAATATGCTAATCAATTCAATTATATATTTTATTCTCGACAGAAGAAGAATTTTAGTGCTAACTTTGTACTTAATTGGGTCTCAGAACAGTGTACCTTAGCTATATTTTAAACTCCAAGAAAATATACACTATTCACTAATAATGTATCATATTTCAACTTTTTAAAAAAAGTTGTTAATGTAAGTAAAGTGAGATAATAAGATCTTTCATATTTTGAGATCTTTGAATATTTGTATTAATTGTTAATGCACGGTTGGTTTCTGCTTAGTTTATGATTTTGTTTCATGCTATACAAAGAATATAAGAAGAAGACCCCACTGAAGGTTATGATTGTTATTGCAAGGGCATGATTGTTGTTGTAACACATTAGATTTTGGCCCCCCCTTCATCCCTTTTCCTTTAATTCTTTGGCAATAGCAGCTGGGTGAGATCGTGCTTTCATGTGAAACTCAATAAGTCCAACCATGTTCTCAAGTTATCATCATTTCCTTCCTTTCTCTTATTATATGCTAGAGCCTAGAGGCCACATCTACCTTTCTTTCTCATTATAATATAAATTTGCTTATCTTTTCCCATCATTTGAATCCTTAAAATGTATTAGGCAATGGTACTGGGAGTATATTTTTCAAAGTTTAAACATTGTACTAGAACAATATAAAGTTTATATATCTTCTCGATTTTGATTCATGCTGCTGCATGTTTTCGTATTCACGCGGTCAATTATAGGCTAAATTGTATTTTTGGTCCCCTAACTATTTAGGTAGTATCGTTTTGGTCCTCTAATTAAAATTCGATTGATTTTGGTCTTTTAACTTCTTTCTGTTACACATTTTGGTCCTTTCTGTTAGTTTTAATTCAAAAACGTTAGATTTTCTTCATCTTCTTTTCCTCTTTTTCATTTTCCCATGATCTCCATCGACCTTTCAACAACAAGAATTCCATAAAAATTTCAGAAGAAAATGAAGAAAACCTAACGTTTTTGAAATAAAACTAACGGAAATGACCAAAATGTGCAACGAGAAGAAGTTAAGGAACCAAAATAAATCAAATTTTAGTTAAGGGACCAAAGCGATACTACCTAAATAGTTAAGGGACCAAAAATGCAGTTTAGTCATTATATCATTGTAGATTTCAAAATCAATTTTTAAAATTATTAAATTTGTTTGAACCCTAAACCTTAAATCCTACAACCATCGATGCAGCTGACTGTGTGAATACAATAAACCTTTTTTATTTAGCAAATGAATTTAAGAAACCTACGATTGCGAATAATATAAATTCATGTTTTCTTTAAAAAAAATTCTTTAATTAAAGTAAGACTGATACTACACTTGAATATTGTCGAATATGACTCATAGAAGTAATGCTGCAATCCAAACGACATGTATTTTAATACAAGTTGTACACTATCGTAAACCTATGCCATTGAAATAATTGAATATATTAATTTGTAATGCACGGTCGATACACATTATATATAAAATTCAATTGTAAATTCTTTCTATTTTATTACATGTGTATTTACAATTGAATGTGTTTTTCTAGAGGGTACATTGAGAGTCTGCATGGGCTACACACAACAATGGGTTTGCTACGAAGAGTTGCTCCAATATAGTGTTGGTTTTTGTTAGGAATCATGGAAACTATTGGAAATAACTTGAGCATCTTCATTCCGTATTGGCGGTAGCGCATCGCTACGAAGCTTAAAATGTTAGCCGAGCAAATGGAGGATGGTGATGTGTTGGTTTTTTTACAGTGGTCATGGCCGCAGAGTTAAAGGAAAGTCATAAATGGTCGTTTCAAACGGCGCGTCATTTTATATGAATATTTGTTGTTAAAAAGACTTCTAAAAAAATTATTACAAATATGACATTTTATAAGAAAAATATTTGTTGTTAAAAGGACCGAAATGTTATAAAGATTTATTACAAAAAACAGGCCCATTATGATTCGTTGTTATTTGAGGAAATTGAAAAAGATATGTGGTTTTAATTGAATTTTTTATTTGTTTTTGAAATACTTATGATTGTTTATGAGTTTGAAGGTGTGAATCTAAGTTTGAAACTTGATTATGAATTAAAAATAATAGAGGAGAAGAGCTCAAAGAACGGCCACGAATGACATAATTTCAAATGAAGATTTTGTGTTGTTGATTCAGTGAGAAGTGGGAGAGAGCGTATGATCTTGTGTTTGTATTTATTTTGTGTTTTGTGAATGAGAAAGAGAGAATAGAAGAGAGGAGAGAAGGAGGAAGGAGGAAGAGAAGGGAAGGAAAAAAAAACTCCACATCCAATTTTATTTTATTTTTATTGATTTTTTTTAGGTTTTTTTGAAATTCTTTAAAGAATGTATGAAGATGTTTATGAAGATGAAATAGGAAAGATGAACACAGGTATTAAAAATTAGATTTTGTTGGTGTAATGTTAGATTTGGTAGACATGCATGATCTAATGGTTGTAATTTTGAAAAGAAAAAAAATCAAACGGTTAATTATTTTTTTGAAGAAGCTAAATTGGTTCCGGGAGAATCGATCGTGAGACCTCGAGAAGGAGCGCACTCTCAGGTCTCAAGTCAATACTATCAGACAAACCCAAATGGTGGACAACTTACCGAGTATATCTACTCTAGACATTGGGTTAACGTTTTTGACGGAGATGATTTATTTGGCTAACGGAGTTTAACTTAAGGGAGCAAAATGTAATTTAATAAGTTATGGACCAAAATAAAAACACCAAATAAAATACACGATTTTTCACTTATTCTTGTAAAAGTTTTGTTTCACTAATTTGATCTTTGTTTGTTGTTAATTGGTTTGTTTTTGTTTTCATAGTCTTTGATGCTAGTTTGTTGTTGTCAATTATTGAGATGACAAACAGAAGACCAAATCACAAGAACTTTTTTTATCTAAGGAACCAAATTACAAGAACTAAACCGTAAAGTATTAGTATTACACCGACAAACAAAACTTGACCTCCCTAAAAAACACTTGGACCAAAATGTATAAGGATTTATTTACAAAAATGTTTTTAAATTTCAAAAGACCAATCACAGATCAAAATGAGGAAAAATAATCTATTTTGAAGAAAAATAATCTTATAAAGACAAATGAAAAACCGAATTATAAGAATTAAGAACCAACAAAATAGGTTTTTTTTTTTAGAGATGAACCAACAAAATAGGTGAGAACATATATTGTATATGCCGGCATCAATTACAACAAATGCAACTCTTTAAAAAAAAAAATATCCATCGCAAAAGAAAATAATTAATAGTACTTAAGTTTGGCTTTCTCTAAGGTACAAAAATAAAATAATTTTGCATCATATGGAAGTGTATTTTCACCAGTTAATCAATAAGTCTCATCTCATTTGATTAAATAGTGAGAATTATTAATCTAAAAGTAATTTGTGCATGATATAAAACGTACTCCCTTCGTTTTTAAATATAAGCAAATTTTATTTTTTAGGTTCATTCAATCAATGATGTATGTAGTCCATATTATGAACCACATACATCATTGATTGAATGAACCTAAAAAATAAAATTTGTTTATATTTAGAAACGGATGGAGTATCTAACATGCGCATATTATTCACTTACTAGTGGTTGGGTAAAACTTGCAATTTGCATGCATTCTAGTCTGCACAATGTCATGACAACATTCTTTTGGGGAATTGTGCATGCTTACACGAGTTCCATGTGATTCTCTAGTGCTCAACATATTGAATATGCTTGGTTTTGGAAGTTGGTAAATAACAATTGATAATAAATAAATACAGACAAGTTGATGATGAGGGAGGTCCAATGTATTGAGTATTGACCAAGAACATCGGTATATTATTCAGCAAATTGATCCTTCTACCAAAGTTGCTTGAATACAAAACAAACATATATCGTGTCTGTTTCACATGACTGTTTTATATGCCAAAATTTTGCATAACATATTAACATTAGTTACAAAAGCAAATATCTAAGAACCAAACACACGAAATTATAAGAATGGAGAACAAGTACAAAACAAAAATGGAGAATTATACCAAAATCTTTTCAAAAAGTTACAAATGTGAAAGTTTGATAACCCAACCTATTCTTAATGTACTCCCTCAGTATTTTAATATAAGTAAAATTGATTTTTTAGGTTCATTCATTTAATGATGTATATGGTCTATAATATGAACCACATACATAATTAAATGAATGAATCTAAAAAGTCAATTTTGCTTATATTAAAATATGGAGGGAGTACACGTTTCTCAAAACATCAAATAAATCATTCCAACAAGCATGAGAGGTTAAGGTTAAACTCTTATTTGCTAGGCTATCTACACAAGAATTACATTCGCTATAAGCATGTGTCACCATAAAATTCTTGTCATTTAGTCAATTTTTAGTCAACGTAAGACTAATCACTTATAGTGGAATTTTGGAAACCTCATTTTCAAGTTAAAGTAACTTGCATCACTACACTAGCGTCATTAACAACCAACAAAATATGTTTTCTTGCTCTAGAAAGACTTCCTATACAAGGGTTCATTATATCTTGAACCATGCATAATTTGTTGTATGCAAGTGTGTATTATATGTCCCACATCGGATAGAATAGTAAAGGTTGAACATCTTATAAGTAAGAGGACTCATAAACCCATTGCCTTAAGGTTTTTTGTAAGAGTGTGACGTCTCCCTCACTTGTGTGGTTGTTCAAGCCTCGATGTGGACCGTCCGCGGAACTCCCCCACTGACCCAACATAATTTCCAATCAAGTCAAACCATACATATGAATTTTAACAATCTTTCTTCGAATACGAGACTCTCATATCACTGCACGTGTATCATTGTTAGCAAGCGACAGAACCCAGAGTCTTGACTCAACAAAGGCTACAATGATCTTCCCTCGAAAGAAAAAAAAAAGGCTACAATGATCCGATTATTCTTGGATCCAAAAGGGGGGGTAAAATGAAACAGTGTGTGTAATGAAATTAATTAAATTACTATTTTTCTTATTTTTTGCCTATTTTTATGATGAAACAGCGAAGGGGAAATGACGATTCTTATACCTTTAATTAGAGGAGAAAAATTAGAGTATTAGATGAGATGGATTTGTGTTATAGTTCGTTCTCTCTTATTTCTTTGATTCATATCCATTGCTTCATTTCATGATTGCAAAATTCAAGCAAAAGGTAACAGCCAACTTTCACTTGTAGCATAGTAAAAAAATCGATTTTTTCTTGACCAAAAAAAAAAAAACAACCATTTTTTCTACATACAGTAAAATGATGAATGGGAGCAATGTGATCAACAGTAACGGGTTCTCCCCATCACCTTTTTAGGAACCTATGCACATAATAGTTATTTTTTGAAGATAAATAAACACTCTTTAGTTTTTTACCTTCATTTTTTTCTATATTTCTCTTCTTCTATATTGCATCACCAACTTATCACACAATTCTTTTTTTTTTTCTTTGTTTTAAGATGTATAAACCCTGAAGAGGTGTACACAAAATTGGTTACAAAATAAAAATAAAAAATAACTACCGTGTAGTAAACCTTTTTTATAACTTAATTGGAATTTTTATTTTACAACTTAATTGGTTACAAAATTTAAATTACTTCTCTATCGCAAAACTAACTACATGTGAAGTCAAATTAAATATCACTATAAGATTTCTATATTGCAACTCAAAGCGTAGACATGGAGTATTGGCATGAAAATCTTCCTTGCAAAAAGGAGCATGCCCTTATTGCTTCTTTACTACTCAAAGCAACATTGGCATTCATGGATAGTTAAGATACAATTTCTCAATTCGAGTGATCAAAACATATGTGCCTGAACCATGTGTCATTACTCATTAAAACTATTCTAAACATATGCGCCAATGTTTGAGATGAGGAAAAGAAATAAGTAACAAATTCTAAATTTATATTCATAAGCCATTAAATAAATGATAAGGAAGAAAAAGGAACTCAAATACATCTTGTACTCTTTCATGTAAATGAGAAGGAAGACTATGTTTTTATCTTCTACAACTCTACTTATCCTATTACACTTTTGGAAATCAAATACAACAAAATTGGACTTGGAATAAGAGATTTGGAGTGTGTACAATTATCATAAGAACTTCAGTCCAAAGAGCTATTTTCTTGAGTGCAAACTAATCTCATTCTCACCTCCTAAAACACAGGGGATACCAAAAACGGCTCTTAAAAACACAGCACTAAACAATTTTAGGTGTCGAATCTTCAAAAAAGTCATTCTCCGCTATAGAAGAACGCTTCAACGTATAAAGAAAGGCTCGCATCAAATTCTTTCACACAAAGTTGCAATCGTTTCAAAACCAACATGAACCCATCAAGAGAAAATTCGGCATCAATGGCGTTAGAAGGAATGAATAGCTTCTTTAATATTAAGGATGAATTTATTTCATTGAAGGAGGAAAATGGCAACTCAAAAAAGCATTTAATTTAATAGAATGTGGGTGGGAAGCGACCTGCTAAGCACACTTTTAATGATTGTTTTGGGAGGGAAAATCTTGAGGGACTAGGGTTAAGCAATTGCCTATACTAAGAAGCTTTTATATATATATATATATATATATATATATATATATATATATATATATATATATATATAAGTGAAGTGATAAGTGATAAATAAATTTAGGGTTAATAGTGATTTACCCCTGTAATATAGGTCATTTTCGAGTTTGTCCTCTGTAAAAAATTTGTTTTGGTTTTCGTCCTTGTAAAATTATTTTTTTCTAGAATACCAAAAATTCTGAAAATGGCCTATTAGGGGGTATTCTGGAAAAAAATAATTTTACAAGTACGAAAACCAAAACAAAATTTTTACAGGGGGTAAACCCAAAAATGACCTATATTACAAAGGTAAAACAATATTAACCCATAAATTTACGGATTAATGGTACATTATTGCCTCCCTTATGTCTACCAATCAATAAATAAAACCTATTATAATTTGATTTCATCTTTTTTCTAATTTACTCCCTTTGTCCCAAAATATCTAAGTTTTTTTTCATTTCCACACATATTAAGATAAATGCATAAGTGAAAGAGAGAGAAAAATGATTTTGAGTGTCCTTGTCAAGCATTGGTGTATTTACCATTATCATAAATACAAAGTGGAAGATATTGAATTGAGAATGATAAAAGTAGTATTAATTATAGTGTATAATTGAAAGAAGAAGAAGAAAAAAAAAAAAAAAATGCTAAGAGCATCTCCAATGGGGGGTCCTTACTTAACAAGGACCACTCCCCGTTAAGGACCCTCCATTGAAGGAAGAAAAAATGAGTCCTCGTTAAGGAACGGGCAACTATATAAGGAGCAATAAAATGTGTACTACTTGGTCCTACTTGCATAAAGGAGCAATAAAATGTGTATTACTTGTTCCCACTTGTAAAAAGGTGTAATAAGACATATTTAAGTACTTTTCATTGAAGTCCTTATTAGTGTATTGTCATTGGAGTCATTGAGTCATTAATATGTACTTTTATTAAAAAATTATAAATAAGTGATGCGTCACGTGGGGTCCATTTAAGGAGTCTTTGTTAGGGAACTACCATTGTGGATTTTCAAACAAGTTTAGAAGTCCAAAGAAGAAACTTTTTTTTTTTGAAAATTGTGTATTCAACACAAAAACTTTAAAAAGGAACATTTTCTACATATAATCAATAGTATATATATAAAGTAAAGTTTTTTTATGTCACGTGTCACTTCCACGTTTATTCTCAATATTATTATTATTTTTTATTTTTGCAAATCATTATTTTATTACGCATAAACATCTCAACAAACTTTTGATCTTATCCACTAAATATTTTATTTAATTTTTTATTGAATTATTAATATTTTATGTAAAGTAAATATCTCAACAAACTATATATAATACTTTCAATCCTATCCATTATATATTTCACTTCATTTGTTAAATAATTTTTGATTTAATGAATGAATGGCTACTTCAATTTGAGCATTATTTGTTTCAATAAATGTAGTTTTTTTATTTGTTTAAGAATTTACAAATTTGTTAATAAAAATTTGAAGGAAAATTTGTTATTTTTTTAAATTGATTTTTTTTCTTCGAATTTTCATCATATCCACTAAAAAATTCATACTACCAAAAAGTATTTTATTAAAGTTAGGGCCCGTTTGTTAAAATTTAAAATAAAAGTGATTTTGACATAAAATAATTTAAAGATTATAGTCTAAGAGTCTGTTTGTTATAGCAATTTTAAGAAAAAAAATCACTTTTTTAAAAAAAAAATAATCACTTTTAAGAATGTTGCATCCGTTTGTTACAACATTTTAAAAAAATCAGAATCTAAAAAAAATCTAAAAACAACATCAAATGAGAAGTTGTAGCTTCTCCAAAAATAGATTTTTTTAGAGGATAGAGAAAATATGGTTTAAAAGATTGAACAAATTTTGTAACAAAAAGTCTCTTTTATATAGTTGTATCCAAACAAACTAATTATTTGTTTAAAAAGATGATTTTTATTAAGGTAAACAAACGCAAAATAGATTCTGCTTTTTCCTAAAATCTCTAAATTATTTTATGTTAAAATCACTTTTATTTTAATCCGTAACAAATAGACCCTATATTTTAGAGATTTTATGAAAAATCAGAATCTATTTTGCCTTTGTTTAGTGTAATAAAAATAACTTTTTTTAAACAAATAATTTAGTTTGTTTGGATACAACTATATAAAAGGGATTTTTTTGTTACAAAATTAGTTCAATCTTTTAAAGCATATTTTCACTCTCCTCTAAAAAAATATATATATTTCTCATTTTGAAGCTGTTTTTAGATTTTTTTTTAAGATTATGATTTTTTTAAAAAGTTGTAACAAACGGATGCAACTCTCTTAAAAATGATTATTTTAAAAAAAAAGAAAAAAAAAGTGATTTATTTCTTAAAAAAAAAACTATAAGAAACGGTTTGTGGTACCTATTGATTAAAAGGTGATTTACATGTACTTAAAATATATTTTTTATTCTATTTGTGAGTACCTATTAAGATATTTGTCATGTATTAGTCTCTGGTAAATTTTATTTGCGGATACCATGCATACCAAATTTTGCTCATCTTTAAGTATATGTCTAACCTGAACAACGTCGGGTAAATACACTAGTTTATAAATAATTTCTTCTTTTATATCTTAACAAGTGTCTTTAGGATATTATTAGCATAATCCAAAAAATAATTAATATTGAATAGGAAACTGAGATTTGTTATAATATTTTTTTATGAACAGAAGTTGCTATTAAAATAAATCACCTTTTGTTTGAGAATAATTCATTTTAATACCAACAATGATTAAACTTGTACTATGACTTAATTGCATATTTGGTCATTTAATTTATTTGTTGTTTTTAATTTAGTCCCATAACTTATTAATGTTACATTTTGGTCTTTAAGTTAGACTTCGTTAACCAAATAAATCCTCTCCGTCAAAAATGCTAACACAATGTCTATAGTGGATACATGTTGTAAGTGGTCCACCAAAGACCTTAGTAATTTGTTTAATATTAATTATTTGATCTTTTAATCAAAATGGCAACCATTAGATCATGCATGTCTACTAGATCTAATAGTACACCATCAACATCTAATTTTTTTTATACATTTCTTTATCTCCTTCTTTACTCATCTTCTTCATCTTCATGAACATATTTGTACATTATTCAAAGAACTTTAAACAAACCCAGAAGAAAAAAAAAAATTAGGTGGCGTTTCATATCACTAGATTCTTAAAATTTTGTAGCTTTAATTCTTCAATGCACGCATAAAGCAAGAGATCACCAAATATTTTAAATTTAGGTGAATTAATTTTGTAATATTAGTTTCAACATAAAAAGTGTTAGAGGAGGTAAATTCAATATTGTTTTGATACATTGTAAAAGTCAATCGTACAATTATTCCTTTTTAACATTGACAGCCTACACATAAGGATGACACAAGGGACTTGCTGATGAATAGTTTTGATTTTTGTGAGGAAGACATTCATCTCACGATGGATGATGGAAACTACGGGAACCAAATTGAGCATCTTCATTCCGCATTGGCAATAGCTACAATGTTAGCCAAGTAAATGGAGGATGGTGATGTGTTGGTTTTCTTTTATAGTGGTGATCGTCGTAGAGCTAAAGGAAAATCACACATCACATCGTCGCTTCAGATGGCATTTGTTGTTAAAAGGACCAAAATGTTATAAGTTTTTTTTTACAAAAACATACCCAAATTATTTGTTGTTATTTTATGAAACTGAAAAGGATATGTGGTTTTAATTGAATTTTTTATTTGTTTTTGAAATAATTCTGATCGTTTATGAGTTTGAAGGTGTGGATCTAAGTTTAAAACTTATTATGAATTGAAAACAACAGAGAAGAGCTCAAAGAACAGCCACGAGTGAAAGAATTTCAAATGAAGATGTTGTGTTGTTGTTGATTCAATGAGAAGAGTGAGAGAGTGTAGGATCTTGTGTTTGTGTTTATTTTGGTTATGGTTATGTGAATGAGAAAGAGAAGACATAAGAGAGAAGAGAAGAAGAAGAAGAAAAAAAATAAGAGAGAAGAGAAGAAGAAGAAAGAAAAAAAAAAAAGAGATCCATTTTTTTTGGATTTTAATTTATCTTTGGAAAGGAGAAGAAGAAAGGCATAAAAAAAAAATTAGGTGTTGATGGCGTACTAATCAAGTAGACAGATATGATCTAATAGTTGTCATTTCGAGAGAAAAAAATCAAACGGTTAATATTAAACAAATTACTAAAGTCTTTGGTGGAACGCTTACAATGTGTATCCATTTTAGACATTGGGTTGACATATTTTGATAAAGAGAATTTAGTTGGCTAATAAAATCTAACTTAATGGACCAAAATATAACGTTAATAAGTAATATGATCAAAATGAAAACGACAAATAAGTTAAGGCACCAAGAATACAATTAAGACAACTTGTATAAACTCTTCTTGTGTGTAATCAGCAATGGCCCATTTCTTGATTATGTAGTTTCTTTGATGCTAAACTCAAATCATCATATCAGCTTTTTTTTAGTTTAAAGTTAAAACACCCAACATAAATTTAGGCAATCAGTATTAAATATATTTTTCATCGAACTTACCCAAAAAAACTCATTAAATGGATGATTTTTCACTTATTCTTGTAAAAGTTTTGTTTCAATTTGATCTTTGTTTGTTGTTAATTAGTTTGTTTTTCTTTTCATAGTCTTTGATGTTAGTTTGTTGTTGTTAATTATTGAGATGACAAAGACCAAATCACAAGAACTTTTATTTTCTAAGGAACCAAATTACAAGAACTAAACCGTAAAGCATTAGTATAGTCATATTACACTGACAAACAAAACTTGGACCTCCCTAAAAAAAACTTGGACCGAAATGTTATAAGGATTTATTACAAAATGTTTTTAATTTTCAAAAGATCAATGAAAGATCAAAATGAGGAAAAAAGTATCTATTTTGAAAAGAAAAAAAATTCTAAAGACAAATGAAAATTCGAATTATAAGAATTAAGAGCCAACAAAATAGATGAGAACATATTGTATTGTATATTCTCTTGTAATTTGAGGAATGTGGGCATCAATTACATCAAATGCAATTCTTAAAAAAAAAAAAAAAAAAAAAATCATAAAAGAAAATAATTAATAGTATTTAAGTTTGGCTTTCTCTATGGTACACATATATAGTAATTTTGCATCATATGAAAGTGTATTTTTTTACCCCTTAATCAATAAGTCTCATCTCATTTGATTAAATAGTGAGAATTATTAATCCAAAAGTAATTTGTACATGATGTAAAACGTATCTAACTTGCACATATTATTCACATACTATTGGTTGGGTAAAGCTTGCAATTCGCATGCATGCTAGTCTGCACATTGTCATGACAACATTCTTTTGGGGGTGCATTCAACATGTTGAATATATGCTTCGTTTTGGAAGTTGGAAAATAACAATTGATAATAAATACACAAGACAAAAATATCGTATCCGTTTCACATGACTGTTTTTATACCAAAATTTGTGCATAACATATTAGCATTAGTTTACAAAAGCAAATATCTAAAATATAAGCAAAAAATTAATCAAGTACTCTAAATAAATGTTTATCATAAAAGAACTTATATATAAGTTATTTCTACTATCGAAGAGAAAATGAAAGTAAAATCGTGTAAATTAAAAACAGTTTATGACCAGAAGTTATTTGGAAAAGCTTTTGATAATAAGCTAACAACTACTTCAAGACAGATATATGTCAAGCAATTCTAAACATATAACCAACACTTGAGATAAGTCCAAATAAGTTCTTATAAACACCTAAGCATCAAAGTTCATTGTGTTGGCAGAATTTAATTCCAAACCAATATTGATGCTTTAAATTACCTTAGTAATTTATTTTTTACCAACCTCTTCATTTGCTATGTTATTATGGGTCTAAAGTGTAGCTCAAATCTGGCTTTCTTCATCAAACAAATAAGGCTATTGAAAATGCACATGACATCTATAACAGAACACCGGTAATATACATCAAGTGCCATCGATTTCTTCTATCGCTGTCTAAAAAGAACCAATGAACCAAACCCAGATTTTGCAAATGACAAATTATGACAATCTAAAAAAAAAAAAAGGTACATGCTAAAACTCATGAACCAGCCAAGCAACCAGAAAAGAGAACCATTGAAGGAATCAGCTCAAATATATTCGAATCCAAAAACTTTTATTCCCTTTCCTTCGGACAAAGATTGGAGGCACATCATCCTTAGATACTTGGGATGGATTTTGATCGAATAAGGTTTTTAAGTAGAGCTTTCTCTTCTTCAATTTTCCGTTTCTCCTCTGAATCTTTTGGTTTGATATTTCTCTTCTCTTCCAATATCCACTTGAAGAGTTCCCGCTGTTGGCCTTCTGGAATCGGTTCTCTTTTAATCACGGGATTTGCAATTGGTGGCGGGGATGCAGATGTCACAGCAACAGGAGCTGTAGTATCTTTAACTGAAATTGGGGGTGCTGCATCTTTTTCCTCCACCTCAGTATCTTCCTTCTTTGTGCTTGTTCTTGCAAACAAATAAACTACAGATTTCAGACAATCATCAGATACAACATCAACAAGTTCAGGATAGGTTTTGACAGTGAAATTCACTCAAATTTAGAAAACGATCAGAAAAACCACATGGGTAAGATATGATATGCTGGCAGAGAAAGTAGTTCATTCAAAATATACAGACTAATCTCTCATGTTATATGTACTGACCTTTTCAGTATGTTAAACTATGTGTATACAGAATTGAGAGGCTAACTTAGCTAAATTATTGCTAGAGAATAAACTAGTAACAAGATCAACCAACACCTTTTGCTACTCAAGTGGATATCACACAAGGATGATGTCCATGATGTATCAGCTCAATGGAACATGTTTGACTTTATAAACTCAAGGGATGGAGTTCATATCCCTTTGAAGACAATTCTAAAATAGCCATTAGTGTCACTTTAACTAATGATAATTTATGCTTCCCCGATGTTTCTTTACAAAATCACAAGGATGATTTAAAATTGATGGCTCCTATTTGTTGCTAAAGAATGTAACTCGACAAGAAAGCAATTGGAAGATAGTGCATAAGAATACTAGTAAAAGTGGGTACTAAATTTAGAAAACTAACTGTAACTTTGCTATTATCAAATGTCCGTAATTTTGAAGTAAATACTAGGACATTGCATAGCTACTAACCAGTAGTTTGTCTATATGTAAAATAGTACCAGAAATGTGTATTTTGTATGTCTTTCATTTGATCTCCAGGCCTTTTATCCTCTATCTAATTTACTATCATGTACGGTAGTACAAGAGAAATTGCTTACACATGTGATTTCTCACAGACCTAAAACAAACATACTCAGGCAAAGGGCAATTGGTCATCTTCAGTAAGTTGTGAGGCAATTTCTGCAAGGTTATATTCAAAATATGTCCATTTGATGGAATTTAATACCATTTAGGTTTCCATGTATTAATTAGGAAAATTTTAACAATTATAAGACTACAGATCTTTTTCAAATATGTATATAGGATGATGTATTACGAAATTATAAGGATTACATCAAGTTGTGGTCAAACCTTGTTTGAATGGATCGATATAAAGACAATTATAAACCATAACAATGATTATAAAACCATAGAACCTTCAAAGTTGCAATGATGTTAAACTAGCAAACAGATCTTAGAAGTTAGAATGATGCTACTAAGAACATCAACTATTACATTATATATTAATAAAATAATAATCAAACAAGCATCACCATAGAAAAGACATAAGGTAGCCTCTTGTGTATCGGTAGAAGATGAAAATAAATAAAATAACAAAGAAGGAAATAAAAGGAAGAATACAAGAAGTAGATGATGAATGCTAGCTTCTAACCCCCTAGGCCGACTCCGTTAAACTCGGATTTCTGGCTATCCCACAAAGATGTGTCCCCTTCCTATTCTTAACGACCTCCCTTCATCCCATTTTTCCTGGTGCCCACTCAATTTCTACTTAGCATAACCATCCCACCCCCTAAGTCTCATCGGATTTGGATTCCATATGGTCTGGAAATCCGAAGTTAAGCAATCCAAACCGTCTAATACTCACGTCCTGACATTGTAAATTGATTTCAAATACCAAGTCCGCACGTGAATCATCCAATCTTTATCTAATGATTTTGACTGTGATTGCGGAAATACGTGATCCCCTGACTACATGGGATCCAGATTCAAGTCTCATCCAGTCCACAATGTCCACATATACCTTTTTCCCTTTTGTGGAACATACCTTCCACACATTAGGCCATGGCTTAACTGCTGCATTACTGGGCACTTAACATCAGTCACTAACTATATCGGTCTCAAACATTTATTTATTTTTTTTTATTTTATATTCAATATATGGCTGTTTATACTTTATATTATTCATGTAATTTGTCCCAAAAAATGATCAATTGTGGCGATCCCGCTATCTCCTTTTTGGGGTCGGACGCTCCGCGCCATTATCCGGGATTGACTACCTAGGTGCAGTAGAATCAGAAGATCATTAAGCCCACCTCTCCAATAAAAAAAATACTACAATAGAGCAGAACTTATGATCTCACTAACACCACCCTCGTGAATCAACTTGGCAAAGTCAAATGCAGCTCAATGGAACACCATATTGACCTTCCTGCCTCAACCAATATCAGCACATCAATTTTCGCGGATATTTTCCACAAACAAACATGGGCAAGGTAAACCAAACCATATAACACTCAACTTGTAGTTTCAAGTTAGCTTCCCCCATTTCTCCACAAACAGAATCAAATATTCAAGGATGTCACCCAATGCAATTTCAAAGTGAAAAAGAAAAATTACGACCAGTTTAGTTTGATAAAACATCACCTTAACTTTCATTTCCTATTTTACTTTTAATTACAAAAACATCAGGTTATTTTATTTTTAAGTTTGCTTTCTTTTCCTCCTTCTATGTGATCAATAAGTGATAATACAAAAGTTGGGTAGCTCAGCTGATTTGAGCTAAGGGATAAGGAGTTGGAGGTCTGAGTTCAAACTCGGATGAAAGAGTAAATATAAATCTAACAATTAATTAATGAAATTAGCCGTTAAAAATAAATAATACTAGCAACCATGAGGTTGGATAGCTCAACTGTTTTGAGCTAAAGGTCAAAGGAACTTGAGGACCCCGGTTCAAACCTGGTGAGTGAAAAAAATACTAACCTAACAACTTTTTTGAGCTAAAGGTTAAAGGAACTTGAGGACTCCCGGTTCAAACCCGGTGAATGATAAAAATACTAACCTAACAACTAAATTATTAACTTTGGCCATTTAAAAAAAAAAAAAAACAATAGGAATTGAAGCTAACATTTTCATGAGAGAAAAAGGAAACTTAGATTACTCTTCAACCTAAAAGATCTAGCACATCACTACAACAACAAATCATAATCCAAAAGAACAAAATTAAACAAGTGTCAGTAAAATCAAACCCAATTTCACAAGTTCATCCATCATCAAAAGGGGGCAAAAACTTAACCGAAAAATCGAATTTTTAGCTTTTTGGGTTGTAGAAAAATTACCTCCAATACCAAAATTGACAGCCAATAGCATAGGCCAAACGAACTTGTAGCGCTTAATGAAGGGTTCCTTAGGCAGCGGCGGAGGTGGAGGAGGAGCCGTTTGAGTCCCCATTGACGGCGGCGAAGAGAATTCGTTCGATTTCTGTTGGCCTCGAAATTGCTTCAGCTGCGCTGTTACAAAAAAAAAAAAAAAAAAAAAACAATGAATCGAAACAAGAGAGAAAAAAATCCTTCAAGTGAGAGGAAAAAAAATAGTACATTTTTTGGGTTTGTGATTATATAGTTTTGGAGAAGAAGCATGATCAGCACTACCACCACCTTCACTCATTCTTTTCTTCACTTTTACCCTAATTACCAAATCACATTTAAGACTCTATTTGAGTTAATAGAACATAACAGACGAAAACAGAAAGAAATGTAGTCTTTAAACCACTACAAAATTTTTTGTCCGATCTACAGATGATTTAAAATACCAAAATAAAATTTTGTTCATCAAAATTCGTACAAGACAAAAAAAAAATGTTCGATATTATAAAAGTTTATTATTTCTTATGTTGTGTTGTTTTATCTTAAATTGTTATATTAAATACTTACATTTTTGCATATCAAAATTCAAATGTACCCTACCCTAACTATCGGTGGCATTTAGGGTGGGTGAGGGAAAGAATTTCTCATCGAAAGATACTTTTAAACCATTAGATCAAATAAAGACTATGGTAATATCATAGTCTCTCAACATTAGATTATTTTTTCATTATCTTCCATCATGCTTCTCTCTCCATGTCTTACTCACTCACCACCAACAACAACAATAACAACAACAACCTCTCAAATCCATTTGTTCCTCCCAACACTATTTTTTTACACTATTTTTCACCATCTTTGTTTCTCCTATGTGTCCTCCCTTCCCCCACCACCATCAGTACCACCACCAGCAACCTCAAGATTTAATTTCACCTGGTTACCACCGTAGTTCCTAATACAATAGCTTTAATCACCATTTAAAAAAAAAACAAAAATATCCGAGATTCACAATTTCTAGCATTTTTGTGGAATGACCCAAATCTAAATTCACAACAGTTCACATTCTCCATCCAAGATCCGAAGAAAATCAAAAGATATGTTCAACATAAATGAGCCACGTTTATATTGGTTCCCCTTTGCTGGATTAAGCAACTTTAAAGAACATTAAACAGCATATAAAAGAATCAATTGAAGGAATCAATGAGTTTTCAGAAATTAATGGGTTTTTACTTTTTAGAAATTAATAGTTAATTATATTCATTTTCGTTTTTGTTTTCAGAATCAGAAATTAATGGATGAGAGGCTCGAATTGGACATGCAATAGAGGTTAAAGTTATTGATGGTGGTGTAGGTTAATTGCACGTTTTAAAATCTGAGGTTGAAGACAAATGCAAAGAAATAATATAGTAATGACAGACCATCATAAAATATGTGCTCCTCTTTAATCTAATGATCAAAAATTACTTTCCCGTGATGGAAAAATCATTCCTTCATCCACCCTAAATGCCACCCTAACTATCAAGAATGAGTAAAAATATCTCTTAAAAAATATATGAATAAAAATGTATTTACTGTAGGGACCAAAAATGTCTTTAATGAATTATAGTGTATTCAATTCAATTATTCTCACTACATGAAGAACTTTAGTGCTAACTTTGAACTTAACGTGGTCTCAGAACAATGTACCTTATTATCTATACCCTAATTGCAGAAAACTACACACTGTTACTGATAGCGTATCATTATATTTAATCTTTTAAAAAAGTTATTTTAAATTTAAGTAAAGTGAGAGAATAAGATGGTGGATTCTAGGGTGAGGGTCCAATTAAGTCCTTCACCGGTGGACCACGAAGGAAATACCGTTGGATGAAATGAATGGTTCCGATTTGTTAAAAATAATATTGAGAACTTTTACATTTGTTCACACACAATTTTCTCCCACATCTTCCCTTCTCCTTCTCCTTCTCCTTCTCCTATCACTTGGTGATCTTCCATCACCCCACCCTTCATTTTTATCAAATCAGATAACCTCTCACCATAACTTGAGCATAATTTTTCCTCCTACTCCACCGATTCATGAAAATTGTAGTATATTGCATTCCAATTTTGTGTTGAATATTACTTGGTTCAAAAAAGGATGAGTCCAATTAGGTAGTTTGGTGTTGTTGCAAGGGTCAAGATATACATATTGCTAATTTAATTCCATTCCACGCCATTGCCATGCATCATCTACTAATTAATTAAGCCTTCGTCTTCATTTTTTATTTCATGTCAAAGCTTATTTAAGCAATTCAGAGAATAATTAATTGGACGGAGAGAGAAGAATCAATAAAATAGGGAAAAAGAACCATACTCGGATGACGGTGAGAGGTTCCCCAATATGAGAAAAATGAAGGGTGGAGGTTGATGGAAGCCTGACACGAGGAAGGAGAGGGGAAGAGATCATGGGACAAGATTGTGCGTAAACAAATGTAAATGTTCTCAATATTACTTTTAACAAATCGGATCAATTCAATTAATCTAACGGTATTTCCTTCATGGTCCACCGATGAGGGACTTAATTGGACTCTCACTCTAGAATCCACCGAATAAGACCGTCTCCACCGGGGTCTCAAATTTAAAGACTTGGTACCTATTAGATACTTCAATGGGTCTTAGAATATTTATAGTCTTAATTACCTTTTTGGTCCTCTAACTATTTAATTGGTATCGGATTGATCCTCTACCTAAAATTTGATTTATTTCGGTTTTCTAAGTTTCTCACCGTTACTACATTTAGTCCTTTCTGTTAGTTTTATTCAAATAAACGTTAGGGTTTGTGTTATGTGGGTATCTGACCTCCTGTTTCACACATACATATGAACCATAACAGTTACCAATAATATCGGTCATTATTTAATTATAATACCTTAACTAGGCATAAGACCAAAATGATACTAATAAATAAAGTTAGATGACCCACATAACACAAACTCTAACGTTTATTTGAATAAAACTAACAAAAGTGACTAAATGTAGTAACGGTGAGAAACTTAAAGGACCGAAATAAATCAATTTTTAGTTAGAGCACCAATCCGATACCAATTATATAGTTAGAGGACCAAAAAGATAATTTAGCCATATTTATATTAACCGCTAATGCACGGTTGGTTTCTGCTTAGTTTATGATTTGTTTCATCCTATATGCAGAGAATATAACGAGAAATCCCCATTGAAGGGTGTGATTGTTGTTGTAACACATTGAATTTGACTAAATGAAAGACTCTCAATACAAAGGATGAGGATCAATTATACGTAGATCCAAAGTGGAATAAAAGGAAACCATGTCTAGTGAAATTAATTAAATGATTAATGCTTGGCTATTATTATGAAGAAAATAGAAAATAGAGAGGGGGAAATGACGATTCAACCTTCTACCTCTAATTTAGAGGAGAAAAAAATTGCAGCATTAGACAAAATGGAATTATGTTATATTTCATTCACATCCATTGCATCATTTCATTATTTCAAATTGCAAGCAAAAGGTAACATCCAACTTTCACTGGCAGCATAATAAAAATATTCGATTTTTTCTACATAGTAAAATGGTGAATATGGACCAACATGATCAATAGTAATGGGTTCTTCCATCACATCTTTTTTGTAAACTACCTTTGTAATGTATAGCTCTTTCTTTTTTTTGTGCCATCAATTTCTTGTACAATTGTCTAGTAAGAAAGAACCCATGAGTCAAACCCAAATTTGCAAATTGCAAATAATGACAATCTAAAAAAATATGTACAGTCTAAAACTCATCAACCAACCAAGCAACCAGAAAAGTGAACCATTGAAGGAATCAACTCAAGTATATTCAAATTAAAAAAAAAATTCCCTCTTTCCTTTGGACAAAGATAGGAGAAACATCATCGTTAGATACTTGGGATAGATTTTGACCGAATAAGGTTTTTAAGAAGAGCTTTCTCTTCATCAATTCTCTGTTTCTCCTCTGAATCTTTTGGTTTGATCTTCCTCTTCTCTTCCAATATCCACTTGAAGAGTTCACGTTGTTGGCCTTCCGGAATCGGTTCTCTTTTAATCACAGTATTTGCAGTTAGGGGCGGGGACACAGATGTCTTGACAACAGGAGCAGTAGTATCTTTAATCGAAACGGGAGTTGCATCTTTTTCATCATCCACAGTTTCTTTCTTCTTTGTGTTTGTCCTTAAAGCCCAATAAACTGCAGAGTTCAAACAATTATCAGTCACATATCTAGCAACAAGTTCAAGATAGGTTTTGACAATAGAAATTCACTTAAGTGAACTAGAGTTCGGATCAGAAAAACCAGAGTTAAATTTGATAGTTAAAAATGTGACATGCTAGCGGAGAAAGTAGTTCATTTAAAATATAATTGACTAATCTCGTGGTTATATACCCCAGTTAGTGGGATAAGGATTGGTTGTTGTTGTTGTTGTTGTAATCTCGCGGTTATATATGCAAGGATGACTTCAAATTCCCTCGAGGACGGTTGTAAAATGGTCATTAGTATCACATTAATTAATAATAATTTCTTCCACAATGTTTTAAAAAAACACAAGGATGACTTCGAATTGATGGCTCCTATTTGTTGCTAAAAACTGTAACTCTAGAAGAAAGCAATTGGAAAACAGTGCAAAAGAATACTAATAAAAGTGATTACTAAACAGTGTTATCAGATATCTGCCTTGGTGGCGCCATGGCGGATAGTGGCGGCGGACTTTTTAACAACTTCCATGACCAATTTGCGAAGGATGGTGGCACCAAGGTGTTTTAAGGCAAGATATGAGGGCTCAAAATGGCGGATTTTCGGGTTTCTTCCATCCGCAAGCGATAATGCTGTAACTCAATTTAGAAAATTAATTTAGGAAGCGAACTTGAAATTTATTATCAAAACCTAAATGCAGCTAGCCATATTTTGAAGTAATTACTTGAAGATTAGATAGCTAGTTTACATGTAAAATAATACCCTAAATGTGTACTTTGATTTGATCTTCAGGTCTTTTTTCCTCTATCTAATTCACTGAGTTTAAAAACGTCCATTTGATAAAATGTAGCACTATTTAATTTTTTACCCAGGGAAGTTTTAACAAGTAAACAGCTATAGATCTTGTGCAAATATACATATATAGGATGATGTATTGATGGCTTATAGTTATAAGGATTACAGCACGTTTTAGTCCAATCTATAGCTTCAAACATTAGTAAGGTGTGAGCTAGATTATTGTTGTAGGTCAAACCTTGTTTCAATGAATCAACATAAGGAAAACTATACATTATAACAGTAACCGTCAAAACAATAGAACCTTCAAAGTGCAATGATAGAAATTATGCTACTTACTACTAACAAACTCAACTATCATAATTAAGAAACTCAACTACCGTAATTAAGAAATAATGCTACTACTAGAAACAGATCTTAGAAACAATGCTACTACTAACAAACTCAACTATCATAATTAAGAAAGTGAGAATGAAGGAATCATCACAACAGTAAAGACATAAGGCATCCATCCTATGGTACAAATCCGAACACAAATAACATGAAAGAAGCAAAAGTATTCAGAAACATGAATGTATCGGTAGAAGATGAAAATAAACAGATTCAGAATAACAAAGAAAATAAAAGAAACAACACTAGAAATTGCAGATTCTGTTATACTCGGATATATGGCTATCCCACAAAGTGCCCCCTCCCTATTCGTAACCGCCTCCCTTCTTCCCACTTTTCCAGTACCCCACTCAATTTCCACTCAGCATAACAATCTCATCCCCTAAGTCTCCTCAGATTTAGATTCCCTACGGTCGGAAAATTCAAAGTCAAACAATCTAAACTGTCCAATGCTCACATTCCGACTTTGTAAATTGATTTCAAAAACCAAGTCAGAACGTGAATCATACAATCTTTATGTAATGATTTTGATTGTGTGATTGTGGAAAATACATAATTCCTTGACTACAGGGTATCCAGATCCAAGTCTCCTCCACACCACCTATACCTTTTCCCCCTTTTCTGGAACAAACCTTTCCATATCTTGGGGCCATCATTTAACTGCTGCATTTTTTATTTTATTTTTAAACTTGGTATCCGGCCCAAGGACCAACTAATCTTATGGGCCCAATCCCACCATCCACTTGCACGGCCACATATAGCTCTGTACGGGACTTAGCTGATCAAAATTGGCATATGGGAGAATCAAACTAGAGAGACCTTGAGAGGAGCACACTCCAAGGTCCCAAGCTAACACCGCTATGCTAACATTTAACTATTGCATTAACGGACAATTAATTACAAAAAACATCATGATCATGAATCATAAATTATTCTCCAACATGAACTATCTAGTACAGCAACAAGTCAAAGAAATCAAACCCCATTTCACAAACTCACCAATCATAAAAAATGACTAAAAACCTAACCTAAAAAACTAATTTTTAGCTTTTGGGGATTTAGAAAAATTACCTCCAACACCAGCCAAAAGCACAGGAAAAAAGAACTTGTAGTGCTTAATAAAGGGTTCCTTAGGTAGCGGCGGCGGAGGAGGAGCCGTTTGTGCCCCCATCGACGACTGCGAAGAGAACTCGTTCGATTTCTGCCCTTGAAATTGCTTCAGTTGCGCTGTTACAAAAAATATAAATTATGAATTGAAAGCAAAAAAGAAGAAAAATTCCTCAGAGAGAAAGAGAAAAAAAGAATACATATTTTGGGTTTGTGATTATAAAGCTTTGGAGAAGAACCGTGATCAGCACCACCTTCACTCATTCTTTTATTCACTTTTACCCTAACTCAGATCACACTCTACTTGTCTTGCAATACAACCAAACTCTTTTGTTTTTTCATTAACTTTCTCACCAAGTTTTCTTTAGTTTTTTCTTTTTTCTTTTTTAAGAAAAAAATAATATTATTATATGTCTCACACAACCATAATATCAACATTGTTAGATTTGATATATGTAAGGATAGTAAAAAACTTGTAGTTACATACACGGGATATGTATCCTAACATATATTCGTGCTCCTTATGTAATGGATGTATGAATATAGATTTAACGATAGTATATATGAAATTCGTATTTATTAATAAATTAACTATATTGCTTAAATATCTTTAACTAAATATACAAGTTTCATTTTAAATTGAAAACCTAGATATTGTTTATGCTATTCTTCTCGAGCAGGCCTCTTGAAATTTCACCGTAACTCAGATTTTTTTATGCTTTTGTGGAATGTAATGGACTTTATTTTGATTGTAAAGGAAATGTATGAATGTTATTATATTTTGGTAAAAATGAAATGAATGTGATGATCTATTGTTGTTAAATTGAGATGAAATAATGTGATGAATTCGCTTCTTAAATTTTAGGTAAATAAATAAAGGATTATACAAATCATTTAAAAAAAATGTTCTCGGTGGATATCCATAAATACCTACAAGTACTTGAAATTTGTGGAATACTTGTTGTTTATACTTAAAAATAATTATCATATTAGCCAACATCAATAAATAGATGATTGAACTTTAGGCAAGGAAACTTCCCGGTCAATGAAAGGTTAGGCAATTTCTCAAGTCAGCCAAGAGGGTATATGGGACGTAAGAACCTCATACTGAGTCATAATTAAGTGGGATTGGACAATAATGCATAAAATTCATGTTTTCTTGTTTGTAGTGCCATTAACTAAAAAGAGGGTGAAAGAGCAATCATGTTCATAGTGGAGTTGCGGACCAAAAGTTTTGTCAATGAATCATGCCATGAAGGGAGAAACTCATAGTCGAACACGGGGCACCATAAACTCCTGAATGAGGAAAACTAACACACTACCCACAAAACTAGCTTAGCAGAGCCTATACAATTAAGGTCACGTTGTTTGGCTAATATGCATAATTTAGAGACATCCAATTAAACACAAAACTTATTTTGCTATATTTACATATCTTTACCGGTCTTCCTTTTTCTATCTGTTCATGTATTTCTTGGTGTAGCTAAAAAAACGTTTTGGGAAATTTTTCGGTTAAAAAGGAAAATATAGTAAAATGAGTGTGAGCCCCGTGATTTATTTATTTTTGTTGAAAAGGGTGCGTGATAGCCATGGAGGAGAAGAATTTCATTAAACATTGACTGTTTCTTTTCCAACCCTATGGTTGTACAATATATCTCTTAAAATTGCTCACATTTTTTGGACTAAATCGATTTGGATAATGAGACCAGTATACCTCTCAATATTCCTCCATTGGTCTTTGATGGTATTTTGTTCAAGTAATTTTGGATTAAATCATCATTTTCTCGTATCATTAATGAAGGATAATTTTATAAAATCATTTATACTTGCTTTTTCACATATAAAATTAACTATATTTTTAATTCGTATGGAATAGTTAAAGATCTATGATTTAAGATGGAGGAAATAACAATCAGTAATGAGTAGATTTTTTATTTGGTACAATAGAGGGATATCTACAACAAAATTTTATTGACTCAAACAAACCATGTTACATGATAAAAAATCATTCCTTGAAGTATGTGTAACCAAAATTCTAGTTGAGCATAAAATGTGAAAATTAAAACATTTCATAAAACTACATATTTTCATCACTTTTAGACAGACAGGAAGAATAATTCATAAAGATTGTTGAAAATCCTCGACTGGCCCAGAAAAAGATAAAAATATTAGAGATTCTTTTGATGCATTTTATTTGCAAAATGTTATCTTAGGACATGATTGAATTTCCTTTTTAACTAGTGATGGGAGAACTTGAGACACATTCCAACTACATTCTATTTCATGCTAGAAATCTAAACCCATTCATGTCCTTACAAATGAAAAAATGTTCATGTCGTGGTCCCATAGCAAAAGATATTGTTCTGAGAAGCACACAATCAAGAGATGATAATGCAACAATATCCTTTGATTCTATGTAATAATATACTTATAGATTTGTATTGTAATTAAAAAGTGTACCCAATCACTTGAAGTAACAACAATTAATAATATGAAATTGTGTCCCTTTGGATTTGACATTCGTAATGCATTTGATTTCTTAAATTTTATCCACAAATTTAATTTGTTTGAAGAGAATAGAATATGTGATGAACTGATGATAGGGTTTGATTGTAACATCACATTCATGGATAAGGCATAGGCAAATAGATAATGACTCATAAATTGAATGCTATCTATCTTCTCAAGTTGTAACTACATATTGATGTTCATTTGGATCAGGTATGGGAGGTTACCCATTCTATCAACTTTATAGATATGTTCATAGTTATTGTATGGTATTACACTTGATGAATATGTGACATTCACATTCCTTTCAGCCAACAATAATAATTTAAAAAATAAAAAAAAAAAAAAAAAAAGAGTGGTATTCTCTTTGCCTTGGTAGATAGTCTTTTTTTCTTTTTTGAAAATTGGAAGAAAATAAAAAGTGTTAACGTTTAGAAGTAGGATAGTGGTCCAACAACTTTAAAGTACCAGCAATACATAGTTTCTCTTTCCCACCCAAAGAAGCATAAAATTAATCTTTGCAATATTGATTAAAGAGTATTGTTCAATTTAACTCAATATTATCTTTTATGTCCGGTTAGTTTGGTTAATTGGACACATGGTCCTTGTTGGCATTGTCTAGTTGTGAGTCAATGTGAATTGACACTCAACAAAAGAATTGCACAATGTTTAGAATTTAGAACATGGGATTGGTCCCATCACAACTTCCAAAAGAACAAAGCAAAACAAAATCATAATGAAATTAACTAATGACATTGAGTTATATGTAAGCAATTAGTTTGGTCTATAAGATCTTCAAAACTTAGAGGAAAATCCTATTTCAAGGAACTATGGTAGTTGAACTAAAAGTATATGCATCATGCCAACTATGTCTAACTACCTTCATTTTTTGGGTCTCAATCAAGCTTAACTAAAATAGGACCAACGGATTCTAGCTAAGTACAATTATGTTTACTAACTACCGAAAAAGGAGGTATATTACGAATAGAAACTTCTAATGATGTAAAAGAGTTAGTAACTTGGGAAAATATCAATATTATAATTTAGAGCATATTTTTCCTTAAATTCACTAATGACAAAGTTAGGTATAGTTCAATTAATGACCTAAGATCTCAGATTAGTACAGTGATTAAAAAATGTAACTAAAATTTAAAAAGATAAGCTAACATGACACAGGTCATATATATAGTATAGAGTAGTGAAAGGTACATCTCAATTACTAGCACTAATAATAAATACTTGATCACAATAGTATAGATGGAAATTTATAATATTATTGTTCTTGTGAAATGAATGGCTGCTTATTTTTTTTAGGGAGAGTGATGCAAGTGCTTATCTGCCTTATAGATTAGAAATGGATTGAGATGAGAGGGAAACAAATGCGTGACTCACATTAGGAGATAAGGGGCCCCTTAGTTATCATTCTCATTATAACCCAACCAAAAATTAAGATTCTAATCATGGTTTTATTGCTTTTGCAAAAAACAAAAAAAAAAAAATTATCATATTTTATCCATATAAAAGTGTTTTCATCTATCTTATTTTACAAATTGGGACAAATGTATACCGTTAAACATCTATCACAATACCAATAATCCTAGAGTCTTCAAACTTGTGGTACAAAATTTGAAAACAAGTTAAATTGGTTGAAATTTTTTTTTTTTTGTATTTTCACAAATTCAAGGACTAATTTATTATAAGGAAACATTGAAAGATTAATACGTTACAATCTTTTAACTTATATGATCACATAAGATATTTGACCTATATAATAATAACTTGGGGTGTTGTGCATTTTCTTCTTTGATAGTGAATGATGACAATTAATTCAAATCTCCACCAAACACAATATAAAAAACAAAGTGCATGCATGCACATATATTTTAAAGAAAGCTTAGAGAAGAAGAAAAAATCAGGATGTGCATTTTAACAAAAGGAAATCCCAGTTAGCCCTCCTTTAAACAATTATATTACAATATGAATATGAATATGAATGAATTGTCATCAATTTAGTATTGAAAATAAAAAGGTACTATTATGTACGACGCCATAAGTCTTTGATGCTTCAATATGATAAGATGACAAACACAATCATGTTTACCGATTTATTGATTAAATTTGATTACCGTGTAGAACTAGATCTTAATTATTATAGTACTCAATATATTAGTTTAGACTTGATTCACTATAACTCCATCCCAATCCAAACTCTCACACTTATGTTGAATTTGAATTATGTAGCTTGTTCATAACCATGTTATAGTTATAAAGTAAAGTATATACCGTCGTTTAGTGAAGATTAATCTCTATAATAAAATCAATAAACACGAATTCTCTCTTCTTAACTAATTTTCTTTAAAACGTGTATCAAACCGTTAACCATTTGCTTAAGTGTTCGAAATCCCCGACACTCAAAGCAACATGTATAATGTATTGTTGTAGCTTGGTTTAAATTACACATTTGATGTAATTGGATTGGATAAGAATTGCAATTGGTCCCTCTTCATCTGTCCCATGCATGCACTTTATTCATGCCCTCACATTTTAGCGACCACTATTTTGTTGGATAAATTAGACCCTACCAAATCCGATCGATGACAAGTGGTGGTGACGGGAGAGATGCAAAGAAGCTTAGCAACAATATCCAAAGTGGGAGTGTATACGTGGCAAACTCATCCTTTTATAAGATAAAATCTTCTTAGTTATATTTGAATTTGAGAAAACAAGATAGTTTAATTTTGACTCGCTTAAATATGTTTTTAGTCTCAATAAAATTTTAAATAATATCTATTTTTTAATATAAAAAAAAATTAACTATTAGTTTCTACAATATTTTCCGTCAACAGTTTTAGTTCATATAAAATAAAAATATAGATTGAAGTTTTATCAGAATACTACCACACTTTAAATATAGTATGTTTTATGTGTAAATGACTTCAAAATTTGATTTTTAAATTTAAATTTTTGTAATTTTAATTTCTTGAACTTTTGACACTTAAAAATTTATATTTGATTAATTTTTTAAAATATATATATATATATATATATATATATATATATATATATATATATATATATATATATATATATATCCTCATAGGAGATATCAGATATATGTATAAATATTATGCAGGTTTGAGAAAATTTATTCAAAAAATTTGAATGATACACATGAATCAACTTAATAGTAAGGACTAAAACAATTGACCGAAAATATTGTGGGGAGTAAAAGTTGAAAAAAATTATATGAACTAAAACGAAATTTTGAAATTTTATAAGAAATAAAAAAACATATTCAATCTTGGTACCATGTTTCCATATTAATTAGGGACCTTAGATCTCATATTAGTACCATGATGAAAAAAAATAATGAGCTAAATACGTGATTAGATCAATTTATTTTAGAATTGAAAAGGTTAATAAACTTTTTTGAGAGTAAAAATTAAAATACTTTTTGACAAAAAAAATTAAAATACTTTTAATCTACCATGCATACTGATATCTTTGTCACTATGAAGTCTGAAAACAATTGTGAGTTTGCGAATTTTAGTTGTTTTCAAATTAATTTCAAACAATGATCACAAAATATTTAACAAACTATATGACTATTGGACTGATTAATAGTATATCTAATCATAATTTTCAAAATTCAACATTTTGCAAAGTATAAGTTAAACACACAATCACATTGCTGACAACAAAATTGGATTGTCACCAATTAATGTACAACATGACTAGCATGTGATATTTTCAAATTAATTAGGTTACCGGCAATGAACATGCTGCAGGTATGTTAATTTAATTGATTAATTAAGCTCATAAAGGAATTTTTGTGATGAACTATGAAAGATAAATGAGCTGGATTTGTATTATGGTCAAGAAAATGGTATTGCAGGTCATAAAATCATACTATATGGGAGCAATTAATATGGCTAACTAAGTCCACTCTAGTTGTTTAGAAATAGAAACTATAGCTGATGAATCACAGCTAATAAACAACTACTAGATGGTGATTGAGTAGGGTACCTCTAGTACTATTTGTGTTTTGTTAAAATTAACATCTCAACAAACATAGCAACAAGTGACTTATTTTCTTTTCAATTAGATATTGAGATTAAAGTTTAAAGGTTGGAGAAGAAATTGACTTGAAGTTACTATGATATGAAATTTGAAGTGAAACCATGAAAAGTTGCAGCAGCAATAGAATAAAAATTAATTAGTGGAAGACAGAGCATCTAATGAAATGCCTTCTTTTAACAAGTTGCTTTGACTTTTTGCATAGTTCCATGTGAAACATGATGGATGTATGTTTGAGATATGACTTGGCCATAAATGTATAAAGATTAGGAAATGTTAACTTGTGTCTATAACTAATTTATCATTTAAAAAACTTATTTTATAAAAGATATTAAAAAGTTATAAATATTTCATACTAATACAAGCTTGATCTTAGCCTCAAATGCCACTTTAAAATCAAAAGTTTGAAATTCAAATTGTGTTTTTTTTTCAAGTTAAAAAAAGATTGTACCTAAGGATAAAACTTATTAAATCTCAATAAAAATAGAGTTAAAATTATAAAACATTGTCTCAAGATACCCATAATTGTGTTAGATGACCCACTCTGACTCTATTTTTTTATAAGATGCAAATAACCTTAAAAATTAAGTTCGAAAGCCCATATTTTTCACGAGGATGAATCATCTCGTTCTCTAATTCTCTTCTTCTCCCTCCTTCTCCATTTTGTATATTTTTCTCTCTAAATTTGAGAGAGAAGATCAAAAGAGAGAAAAAAAAGGTGAGAGAATATCAAGAGAGAGAAATACACAAAATGAAGAAAGAGAGGAGAATGTGAGAATAAAATAATCTAAATCTATTATTCATTTACTCATTCTACACTTCATTTTCTCTCTCTATATCTATCATCCTAACACATCATTGTTCTATCATATCTATCAAATTAGTCTATTTATTTCTTCCTCTCTTAGTGGTAGATTAGTTATTGGTGTCTAAAAATTATTTTCCCAAATTAAAGGGCTTGTATGCAATTTTTCATGCTTTAAAGTATGCTATTAAACCACCTATAGAGTAAGTACACCTTAAATAAAAGTAGCATATTTAATAAATTGATAAAAATATAAAGTTACTTCCTTTTCAAAATATTGTACGTATTTGTAAAAGAAAATATATCTTGTACCCATTAAAGAAAAAATCCTCGAAAAAAGTACTACTAATGGAGTACAAATTTCAAAATCTGGTGTCACTTTTGGAATTGCATGGCATAGATGTGCGTCACGCAGTCAAACGAGATGTCATCTTTCATTTTTTATGACCGCTATTGTCTGACCATTTTTTAACTATGGTATGCCATGTTAATTAACTTACTTAAATGTTTATTTGAGTTTTAACATACTAAATAAGTCATGAGACATATATTTAAATAGATTATAACAAAATTAATATATCAATGAGATTATGCATCATTTTGATATTTAACATAATATTTTAGAGAATATGACTTATAGGATATCATATTTCATGACCACTTGTTGGCTCATGTGGACATGGAGAAAGAAAACGATTTTTTGAAGAGGATTTACAACAACCGATTAACCATGTCTTGACGATCTAGAATTTTACTAGAGAGATAGACTTGTGTTCGACTCAACCGCATCATCGCAATCTTCAAAGAAATGAGATGATCGATAAAGGTTGAATAAAAATCAACAATGATGATACTTGTAAATGATATGATCCACTCTTTCGCAACTCTAAAAGGAGATGGTGAAAAGGTTGAATAAAATCTAAAATAATAACAGAAATAAAGAAATATAATTCACATTTTTTTAAGTAAATCGCTATATAGATGTTTTTTTTTTATATATATATAGTTTGATTCATATAGCTAAATACACTTCAAAAACAAAATGTATGTCTAAGTTTTTTTTCACCCTTTTTCGGTGGATATGTCTACGAGCCTATGTTAAATGTAACTTTACAAGAGCATTATAACCATCAAATAATATATATTAGTTATAGTTTAGTTAGGTACATTTAAAAACCAATGATGAGTTATTGGGGCACTAGACGAAGCAATTCCTTGCAAGATATGTATCCTTAGATCCCATCACTTTTAATTTGTTTATACATGCTTTACTACCCTTTTGTATTGTAGGTACTACACCACAAATAATGCAACTTAATTATATTCCACAATCCTATTCATCCTTTATAATAATTTTCAACATTAATCTATATTAATCAATTTCTCCCATACCTGGGAAGTTTCCCTCAAAATAGTTTTGTAATATATGGAAGATCAGAGCCACATTAATTAAGAGTTTCAATCTCATTATACTATATTTTTGTTTAAGAAAATCAACTTATAATTAATGGAAGATGAGAAGTCAAACACACAATTGAAATCTAAATCTGAATATATGCATAAATTAGGGCATGAATGATTTTAATAATAGTGCTTAAGATATTATTGTTTGATACTTGTAAGTTGTTGACAAACATATGAAAATGAAGGGAGGTGAAGTTGCCACTTGCCAGGTAGGTGTTGGCAATCATGCATGGGGGGGTGGTGAGTGAGTGGGGGTGAAGTGCATATATGCAAAACGTTACTTCTTTGCTTTGTGTTTGGATTTGGAAGTTGTAACAGAAATCAAATATGAGATAATGCTTATAATTCATAAAGCTTGTGTAAAAGCACCTAAGTTGTTGTTTCTTTTCTCTTTCCCTTTCTCCTTAAGCCAAGTAATCCCTTTTTTCTATTTATGAAATAGAAAGGTTGCTTCATATACTCTTTCTTATAGGACTATAATGCTAAATTTGTTAGAAAACAATGATCACTAATTGACGAATCAAAATATTTTTATCATGATGACATTAGTTATCTTGGAATTGATTTCAAAAAATAATCAAAATACCATTGTTATTTTGATTAATACCACAGTTTGATCTTTGGTTCAATTATGACATCATTGTAATGAAAGATGAAAATATGAACGAAAATCTCAAAAAAAAAAAAATGTTGGCTTAGTAATTGTTTGGTTTTGCATTTTCTACTTCTTTTACACATTTACAGGTTCCATTGGCTTTTTCACCGTGATTTGTCAATGATGCAAGCTTTCACGTCAACATGAAAATTCATCGTAGTTTTGAGAAACATGTTTAGTTTATGTTTGATCTTTTTTTCTATAATGGCTGAAGTTTGAATCTTAAACCTTGTATATTTTATGCATTGTTTCAACCAACTGAATTAAGCTCACGATGACAGTTTATGTTTGATCTAACAAAATGATTTTGCCAAATTCAATACGAACTTGACTATACACTTAACATATGAGTATTTATTTTTTTTGCTACCATCCCGATTAGCCTTTTAATTTTATGATGCAACGCCGATTAGCTTCTCACACATACACCATTTTTTTTGGTCATAAAAAGTTTATTTATTTTTTATTATGGTTGGTATGACTTATGATGGCAAGCAATGCATGCAATGGGAATGAAGCTTTGTCCCTTCTCGTTTGGCTTTAAAAATATCACAAAAAACGCGTTTTCAGCAATCAAACCAAACACACCTTTACCAAGCTCAAATATTCAGTCGCTGTTAAGTTGTTATGAACAAAATAATTAATTAAATTTTATATCAACACATAAAAAATATGAAAAATCGTTAATCGATAATTTTTTATCACACAAATTATGTTTTTCTTTTTAGGAAATACACAAATTATGTTATTAGTAATTTTAAAACTAGAGTGTCTGATTTCATTACATTACATATAGAAAGGGAACAACAATAAAGGATATGATGGAATATGACGAAGAGGAATACTCCATCGGCTTACAATAAATGTTCTCTTTTACTCTTACATTTTTTTTTTTAACATTTGTGTAATAATCAAATGATTTACTTAAGACAAAGAGAGTATTATCTCCGTCCCTGATTATAATACTCTTTTGCGAAAAAAAATTGTCCCTTTTTATAAGATCCTTTTCAAATACATTAATTATTTTTTTACCAACATACCTTTATTTATTTTGCATCATTTTCTTCAATCAATAATAAATACTCCCTCCGTCCTAAATTGTATGGCGTTTTAGGCATTTCACATATATTAAGAAATGCAATTAATATTGTGTGGAAAATAAATATTATAAGTTGTTTTACAAAATTGTCCTTAATAAATAATATGGGAAAGATAAATGAAAGAATTGGAAGAAGAGAGAGTAATAAATAGTTAAGATTATAATAGGAAAAATAACATTAAAATTGCATTGGTATTGTAAAGCGACATATAATTTAGGACAAATATTTTTCCCTAAAGCGACATACAATTTGGAACGGAGGGAGTATTATGTTGAAAATATAAATTAACTCTCTCTTAAAGATAAAATTGTAAAAACAATAATAATTATATATAAATTTAATACTACAACCAACTTTTTTAATTTGCATAATTTTTACAAAAAATTCCTATATTTAGAGACGGAGGTAGTACTTGTTTAAGAACAAACTTAAATTAGAAAAATTTGGACACGTTGAAAGAGATATTTTTTTTAAACAAAAAATGGTTCTGATCTTACTAACTTATTTATCTTTTAATTTCTTTTATTGTTGTATGTCCAAATAATTTAAATTATGATTGTGCATATAAGGACTAACTCGACGGATAATATTAGATTATTGAAATACAATAAAAAAATATTATAAAAAAGAAATGAACACATAGAGAGAGATGAGGTTAAGTCAAAATAAATGAAAAAGGAATTTTATTGGAGGGTGAAAGGACAAAAAGTGGGTCCCAAAATTGTCTGAAAAAGTTGGTCCTACTAAATTTCGCTCTATCCAACAACACTTACACCCTCCACTCCTCACATTTTTGAATGTTTATAAATGCACCTGCAAACCACTTCCTTTTTGCCACAACAAAGATTAATTCAAACACTACATTTTTCATTAATTCCCAAAACACACACAAAAAAACAAACTCTCTCTCTCTAAAAACTTTTTCTTCTTCCTTTCACACTTTTCAATACAAAAAGAAGAAGAAAAAAACATTGTTTGAAAAACAGAACAAAAGTTGAAGAAACACACAACACAACATTTATGTTTTTTTCTCTCTCTCTATACATTGAAGCATAGAATAAAGTGTAAAAAAAACCACTTTTTCTTTACACTATCATGGCCTTCAAGCTCAATGTGTTGCTATTGTTCATACTTGCAAGTTCATTGATTGGTTATGGTGAAGCTTCTGTATCATATGATCATAAAGCTATCACCATTAATGGACAAAGAAGAATACTTCTTTCTGGGTCTATTCATTACCCTAGAAGTACTCCTGAGGTATTTTCATCAAATGTGTTTCTGGGTTGTTTTTATTTTGTGTTTTTATCAAATGGGTTGTTTCAAGTTTCAGCCTTTGTGAAAAAAAGATGTTTTTTTGTTTGTTTGTTTTGTTTGGATTACTGAATTTAAGGTTGTTTTTGTTGTTGTTTTAGATGTGGCCAGATCTTATCCAGAAGGCTAAAGAAGGAGGATTGGATGTGATTCAAACCTATGTTTTCTGGAATGGACATGAACCTTCACCTGGCAAAGTAAGAATGAACATTAAACAATGTTTGTTTTGCTTGTAGTGTAATTTGAACTAATCATTTTTTTTTTTTTTTTTTGTGTTTTTTATTATTGAAGTATTATTTTGAGGGGAACTATGATTTGGTGAAGTTCATAAAGTTGGTGCATCAAGCAGGCCTCTAT
This sequence comes from Medicago truncatula, assembly GCF_003473485.1. Classification (NCBI taxonomy): domain Eukaryota; kingdom Viridiplantae; phylum Streptophyta; class Magnoliopsida; order Fabales; family Fabaceae; genus Medicago; species Medicago truncatula. Next base: position 5,430,430 of record NC_053049.1, read on the forward strand.
GTTCACTTGAGAGTTGGTCCTTATGCTTGTGCTGAATGGAATTTTGGGTAATAAAATAGTTTAATATTAATTTCTTTTTTTACTTAAACAAAAATTATGGTTACTTGAAATTTTTGTTAACAGTTTTACCTTATTGATTTTTGTTAAGAGTTTTACCTTATTCATTTTTGTAGAGGTTTCCCTGTTTGGCTCAAGTACATTCCAGGTATCAGCTTCAGAACAGACAATGGACCATTTAAGGTAATATAACTGTTACAATAATATCTTTAAGAATCACTCTATAAATAGAAAAAATATATTAATTTGATGTTGTTACTTTACCCTCCCAATAACTTAATTTGACTTTTGTTTAATGTTTTTGTTTGGTGAAGATTCAAATGCAAAGATTTACTACCAAGATTGTGAATATAATGAAAGCTGAAAGGTTGTATGAGTCTCAGGGTGGTCCAATAATTCTATCTCAGGTAAAGATGTTAATCTTGTTACTTTCTTTGTATTTTCTTGGCGGTATTAAATAACAATGTTAATCTAGTTACTTTACTAGTTGAAGAAAAAATGGAGATATATAATGAATATATTGCCTTTTGGTACCATTGTTTATGCACAGATTGAAAATGAATATGGACCAATGGAGTATGAACTTGGTGCTCCTGCTAAAGCCTATACTCAGTGGGCAGCACATATGGCTGTAGGACTTAATACTGGGGTTCCATGGGTCATGTGCAAACAAGATGATGCTCCTGATCCTGTTGTAAGTTAAACTGACATGTAACCTTTTACAGAAAAATATTTTTACCTTTTTTAAACTTGTAGATTGTAAATGTTGAGTGTGAGAGGTGTAACTAAGAAAATGATAGAAAGGGAAGAGAAAATAAAAAAGAAATGATGTGATGATAAGAAAGTAAAAGAGAGATTGAAAGGGAAAAGGGGTGTTAAAGGAGGGAAATGGACTTCCTACTGTAACTGTATCATTGTGTTACATATCTGGACCGTCCGATCTCGAATCAATGTTTGATATCGTTTACAATTAATTTACTGACGGTGTAATTTGAATGGTCCGATCTCTAATCAATGACCGAGATTGATTGCCGGTTGAACTGGGTGATATCTTTACAGCAGGCAATCCGGGTCCGTAAAAGGAGATGTAAATGAAAAGAGTTTGAAAAATTAATATTATTCCTCCTTGTGCATGCATGACTGATATTTTCACTTGTTTAGTCCTTTAAAATCTTTCAATTCCATTCTCATCATCATGTCTAGTTTTTCAGCATCACAACTTTAATGAAATCATTACCCTACATGCATGTGGTTAAAATTCAAAATTTGACACTAGTCAATTTCCTGTTTTTTTTAGCAAAGGAGAGATAAACATATTTATATATGCTGAAGAAATATTGTATTTTTGCATGTAAATCCAATTTTTCCAGATAATGTTGTGTCGACTTTGAGTCAATGTCATTTTCCAGCTTCTAATTCCAGTGTAAAATTTTGCAGATTAATACTTGTAATGGTTTCTATTGTGATTATTTCTCTCCAAATAAGGCTTACAAACCAAAGATGTGGACAGAAGCTTGGACTGGCTGGTATAAATAAATTTGTAACTCATATTTAGTGCCCTGGTAGTGGTACTTATTTTTCTTAAGGAAAAAGAAAAAAAATCATTGCTTTTTTTCCTTTGTTAACCTTGTAGGTTTACCGGCTTTGGAACTCCAGTTCCTCATAGACCTGCTGAAGACTTGGCATTTTCAATTGCAAGGTTTATACAGAAAGGAGGATCCTTTATCAATTATTACATGGTAACTTCAATATTCGTTGATTCCAGAGTGTCCGTGTATAGATTCACTGTTTTTTTAATTCAACTAAGCTCTTTTGTTTTGTTCTTTTCAGTATCATGGTGGAACAAATTTTGGAAGAACCGCTGGTGGTCCTTTTATTGCCACAAGCTATGATTATGATGCACCTCTTGATGAATACGGTATGTGCTCAACATTCAAACATCTATCTATATCTACATATATTAAGTGAAAACCAAGCTTTTTTCTTCTTTATTCCATGCATTGTATTATATTATTATTTTCGCTACGCAGGGCTTCTAAGGCAACCAAAGTGGGGTCATTTAAAGGATTTACACAGAGCAATTAAACTCTGCGAACCTGCTTTAGTTTCTGCAGATCCTACTGTAACTCGTCTTGGAAACTATCAAGAGGTACATCTCAAATTGAGTTATTGTAAATTTTTGAATTACTATCTAGATTTCTGTGTAATTGGAAGAAATATTTACCTTTCGTGGCTGATGTACAGGCTCATGTCTTTAAATCAAAATCTGGAGCTTGTGCTGCATTCCTTGCAAACTACAATCCACGATCTTATGCAACAGTGTCATTTGGGAACCAGCATTACAACTTACCTCCTTGGTCTATAAGCATTCTTCCTAACTGCAAGCACACTGTTTATAACACTGCAAGGGTGAGGAAAAAATAGAACAAACTTTCATTTTCATTGACCAAGTAGCATATTTCAGCAACAATGATGATTTTTAAGTTTCGAAATCTTTGTATAGGTTGGTTCGCAGAGCGCACAAATGAAGATGAGCCGCGTTCCTATTCATGGGGGGCTCTCTTGGCAAGCATTTAATGAAGAGACAACCACTACCGATGATAGCTCCTTCACTGTGACTGGCCTGTTGGAACAGGTTAATGCAACCAGAGATTTGTCGGACTATTTGTGGTACTCTACAGAGTGAGTCACATATAACTTGGCAGCATTGTTGATATATTTATTCATTTTGGTTTCTTCTTATTGATTACTTATCTTGTTCCCTTTTTTGTTGCTAGTGTTGTGATCAACTCCAATGAAGGATTTTTTAGGAATGGAAAGAATCCTGTTCTTACAGTATTATCTGCTGGTCATGCTTTGCATGTTTTTATCAATGGTCAGCTGTCAGGTCAGTAGCAAATCCTCAGCGTATACCATTTCAACAACACCAGTTATTTTGACTACTAAAACTATTCTCGCTTCAGACATATTGCAATCTCGCTTCAGAAATATTGAAAATAAGTAGTTGATATACACACACACACTCACACACTTTTGAGAATTCACTGAATCAGACTGTTACATGTAATAATATATCAAGATATGATCTATTAATCAATGCTCCCATTCAATTTCATCTTCAATATATTGAGCCTATTTTTTATCCTCTTTTGACCAGGAACTGCATATGGAAGTGTGGATTTCCCCAAACTAACCTTTAGTGAGAGTGTGAAGCTTAGAGCTGGTGTTAACAAAATCTCCCTTCTAAGTGTTGCAGTTGGACTTCCGGTTTGTTTTCTCCCTCCTCTATTTGTGTGATCACACGCGCGTTTCTAAAATTATGAACCGGTGTCGATGTCATGGCTATGTCTATGTTATTCACTTGGTGTCTTTATATACAGAATATTGGCCCACATTTTGAAACATGGAACGCCGGTGTTCTTGGTCCAATTTCATTGAATGGTCTCAACGAGGGAAGAAGGGACTTAACATGGCAGAAATGGTCGTACAAGGTACTTCAAACACTCACCGCGCTATCTCATTTTCCATCTTTGCTTGAGTTTGCTTGAGATTCATTTGAATGCATGTTTTGTTCAGGTTGGTCTTAAAGGAGAAGCCTTGAGTCTTCATTCTCTTACTGGAAGTTCCTCTGTTGATTGGCTCCAAGGATATTTAGTTTCACGCAAGCAGCCATTGACTTGGTACAAAGTGAGTATCATTATTCCTCAATAACCCTGCAGAAGTTTCAGAAAAGCATATGTTTATGTTTTGCTTTAGTGCCTATTGATATTGATCCATTCCTCTTAATCATATTGATCCATTCCTCTTAATCTACTCTTTAATTATTATTCTTATAAATGTTAATGCATTATATGCTATTACAGACAACTTTTGATGCCCCGGCTGGAGTTGCACCTTTGGCCTTAGACATGAATAGCATGGGAAAAGGTCAAATGTGGTTAAATGGACAGAATTTGGGACGCTACTGGCCTGCTTATAAAGCATCTGGTTCTTGTGATTATTGCAATTATGCAGGAACCTATAATGAGAAAAAGTGTGGATCCAACTGCGGCGAGGCTTCTCAACGATGGTAAGAAATATGTCATACATAGCTTATTTAATAGTTTTGTTTAATGCTGATGAGAAACACCAGATGAACTAATCACTGACCAATGTTTTCAGGTATCATGTTCCTAAATCTTGGCTGAAGCCAACAGGAAATTTGTTGGTTATGTTTGAGGAATTGGGAGGGGATCCAAATGGTGTGTCTTTGGTTAGAAGGGATATAGATAGTGTTTGTGCTGATATTTATGAGTGGCAGCCAAATCTTGTTAGTTATCAAATGCAAGCTTCTGGTAAAGTTAAGATACCTGTGAGTCCAAAAGCACATTTGTCATGTGGTCCTGGACAAAAAATATCATCAATCAAATTTGCTAGCTTTGGCACTCCAGTCGGGTCTTGTGGAAACTACCGCGAAGGAAGCTGTCACGCTCACAAGTCATATGATGCCTTTCAAAAGGTATTTTTATTTGTTCTATTTTTCTAGGATGGTTTCTTTTTTATTGTGGATAGGGTGCTCTAGCCAGACACTAATTTGACACATGAAAAACATCACTCTTTATTATTATTATATTTTTTTTCTTCCTGATTTAAGAAGTTAAAATATGCAGTTTTAATGTTCTATCCATCAATATTTATGGCCCTTTTTTCTCAATACGTTCTATTGAGTATGACTCATAGTTTACTGATTAGTGGCTAGGTCGCTCGAGCCTAAATAATTTGTAACCCTAAGCTTGTAAGCCGGACTATAATATTTAAACACAAGTTGTTATTGGTAAACCTAAGTTTGAATAATAGAAAATCACCGCAACCACTCTGCAGTTGGAGACGTAGTAGGAACAATTGGCCGGACACTGATCCAATCTTGTGTGTTCTCTGTTTGTGTTTTTCATATCTGTTTTCTTTAGAACCAAAGTTGTTGTTCTAACTCATTCTTTATTGTTACAGAATTGTGTTGGTCAAAGTTCGTGCACTGTGACAGTGTCACCTGGAATTTTTGGAGGTGATCCATGTCCACATGTTATGAAGAAACTCTCAGTAGAGGCTATTTGCACCTGATGATTTTCTACCTTAGAAAATAAATTGAACAAAGACTCCAGAATATATTTTTTCTTATGCAATTCAATACAGGTTTTTGGGTCAAATACAAGTCTACACTTCAAGATCACCGCTGGCATTGAATTTGGCTTTACCAAGGTGAAGTTGCAGATAAACACAACACACCAACTGGTTGAAAAGCCTATAGAGAATTGTTGTGATGATTGTGGTTATGTGTGTATATATATATTGGTGTTTCAACTTGTTATACAAAGGTGAAGGAAGATGAAAAGTTGGTTGATGATGCACATTGAGACGACACCAATTGGAGTCCATGTGCTGCAAATTGGTTTTTGTTTGCGTGGAAGTCTCTTGCTTCCTGTAAAACTATTGTTGTCTTTCCTTGTAGATTCATGGAGAAAGCAATTTAGTTACTTTTTCCTCCTTATGTAAGAAATTTTCCAATGTAATAAGATCAGATATGTTAAATTAAGTAATGTTATGGTATTATGCTTTTAACTCCTTGTTCTTTCTTTTTCCTTCATTCTGCCATGTCTTGGTTTCCACCAATTATATTTCTGCTGTTGAGATATTAAATTGCTGTCTTCCTTCTACATGGTATAGAACTTAGGTTGATATGAAGAAAAATCGCCCCTCCTCATCGATTATTCCTCCTACCTCCCCGTATCGTGATGCTAAAACTCTATACCACAAACTCCTATTTTCAACCATAATCCTCCAACACCATTTAACACGTAACGCCAAATTAAACTCCCTTATCCTCCGCACCCCCAAACCTCTGTTCTCTTTTTTGGAACAAATAATGTCCCAGTTAATCCAAGAAATTTTCCTAACCTCCTCACACCACACCCCCCCCCCCCCCCAAAAAAAAAAAAAAAATTAAAAATAGATTTAATAGAGGAAATGATACCTCCCATATCTCTCTGTTACGTTTTTTATTTTGTGATTTCGTCGTCTTCGTGCGACGTTGGTTAGTTCGTCGTCTTCGTGCGACGTTGTTTGTCTTTCTTGTTTCTCTCAAGTATTTGATCGGTTCAGATTGTCAGATCAGCTTCGATCTAGTGCAGATCCAATCAATAACTTTGCCGTCATCCACGTTGCAGATCCGGAGACATGGCTATTCCGGAGATTTAAATATAGTCATATGTGTAGCCATTTGTACCTTGTCGTTTTATGCTATTAGCATGGGTGTTGTGAGCATGTTCACAGATTCATCATTTTTGTTTTTAGCGAATTTATATTATATCGATGTACTCTATCAATTTGAATGAATGAATATCATTTATTTTTGTAGAAAAAAAAAAAACTAAACGGAATTTTTTTATTCAGGTATAATTACTGCAGGATACAAGTAAATCAGTTTTCTTAATTATCGGTATGATATGGTATATAGTGTATCACAAAATCATATCCATTGAATTGAAGTATGATATCTCTATGGCTGTCAATGTACTTGTCTATGAGTATACAAATTTAACAATTTGTGTATCTTAAAGTCACCGTGAGTTGGTTAGTAACAACCTTGCCAACAGACAACATCAAAGACATAAAAAATACTTTAACCTAAAAAAAACTAACAAAAGAACAGCTAGAAACTTCGGTATATCATGTTTTTTGTTGATTCATCAAACCCCAAAATTCCAAAAACTAAAAAACTATCTCAATCCCTTATACAAAAAATCCCTGAATTCATCAAACCTCGAAATTCAAAAAATCAAAATCAATTAAACAATTCAACATTCTAAATTGACAATTAAAAATTAAACAGAAAGCACAATTTAGTTACCAAATGAACTTTATCAGATTGGGAAGAGTCCAATGGCCATATTCACATGGAAGAAAGAAGAAAAAAAACTAATTTTTTCCTTAAAAAAAAAAAAAAAAAAACTAATTTTTCTGAGTTCACATGATTTCATTAATCTCAATACATCATTTTCCTGCATGCCCACAAATACACAACTTCCAGGGAGAATGTAATGTGTCATTTATTCGAATTTATTTAGATTCTTGCTAGTCTCATCCCATATAATTCTAGTTACACCCAAATTTATTTAAAATTTTACAATAATACCAAAATTGCCCTCTTCATGTAAATTTCTAAAAACCCATCTTTTATGATCATTCTGAATTTCACCCCCTTTCATCCACAAATCACCATAGATGTGCAACCAAGATCTGAATCAACATCTTTGTCATTGATCGGTAATCTATTCATGAATTTCATTTTCTAAGAGTTTCTATTTGTTTATGGTTTGTTTTGGTATGAGATATGCATGTGTTAACCGCAATGTTAATGTAAATTAAATTTACATATTTATATAAGAGGGTTAGTGTAATTTCAGTTTACAGAGAGGTTAATGTAAATTTAGTTTACGTATGTTCAATCTACGTTAATGTAAATTCAATTTACGTATGTTTAATTTATGTTAATGTAAATTAAGTTTACGTGTGTATATAAGATGTTAGTGTCGATTCAGTTTACTTATGTTCAATTTAGATTAATGTAAATTAAGATTACGTATTTATATAAGAGGGTTGGTGTAATTTCAGTTTACAGAGAAGTTAGTGTAAATTTAGTTTACGTATGGTCAATCTACGTTAATGTAAATTCAATTTACGTATGTTTAATTTAGGTTAATGTAAATTAAGTTTACGTATGTATATAAGAGGTTAGTGTGAATTCAGTTTACTTATGTTCAATTTAGGTTAATGTAAATTAAGTTTACATATATATATAAGAGGGGTAGTGTAAATTTAGTTTACAAATGTACAATTAAAGAGGTTAATGTAAATTAAGTTTACGGATTAGCCAAGATAGTTGATTTCAGAGAGACTCTGTGCACGCAATATGTGAAATTAGGTTAATGTAAATTAAATTTACGGATTAGCCAATCTGTGAATTAGGTTTGGAAGTTTCAAAAACACGGTGTGTGTGTGTGTGTGTTGTGTGTGTGTGTGTTTGGAAGGAGGAATATGTGAATTAGGTTTACGTTAGGTTTCAGTGATTAAGCGATGGATGAAAGGATTTTAGATTAATTTGAAATTTTTATTTTAGTTAAAGGGTATTTTTTTTTTTGAACAATTAGTTAAAGGGTATATTAGTCAGTCTGGGGTGTAACTTGTGTTTTTTGGAGTGTGAGTAGCATCTGCCATTTATTTATTCAATACGCAACTTTTATTCAACTTGAATTTATTTATTTAATACGCAACTTTTATCCAAATTCACTTTATTCGAATTTATTTATTCAATGCACAAATAAATGCAAATATAAGCAAAAATAAAGGAACAAAAATAATAGACATAAAATCTCATTTTATTAATATAATTGATACATTTACATTAGAGAAGGGGGAATGGGCTAAAACTAAATCTTGGTAAGAAGAAAACCACAAGAAAACCAACATTCTTGGGGTAAAACTAAATTTGCTTCTTTTTACCCCAAGAAGATTGGTCACTAATCATCTTAAGTTCAAAGCAACCTCTTGAAATTTTCAAAGATGTCTCTTTCTATGAAAGACCAAGGATGAAAAAACAACATTGTTGTTGTAGAAGGAAGAGGAGGAGAGTGAGGAGGAGAGAATGTGAGATGATGGTGTGAGAAATGGTGAAGGTTGGAAGGGTATTTACAGGGGGTTTAGGGTAACATGGGTTTTAACTACACTAAATGCAGTCAAAAAAAGTGTAAAAAGGTGTACAAAATGTGTAAAATCAATTACTGATCACCGTCCAAAAAATGTATTCTTTGTGTTAGACCACCGGCCAACATTACGTGAGTTAACTCACGCAACCAGCCAAAGGTGGGTGACTTAACTTACGCCACCGTCCAAAGGCGCTTGAGTTAACTCACGTTGCATGCATGGGGTGCGTGAGTCACGCAGAGGCGTTGTGGGAATTTCAGTTGGGAACGAGAAATTTTGGTTGGGTAAAGAGCAGAATTCTTTATATTTTGAAGAAAAATTAGTCTTCCAAAACCCCTCATTCCCAATGTCCTTTTTTTTTCTTTTCTCTTTCAAACCCTCCCTCCTTTCCCCTCTAAATACGCAAACAAAGCCTTAGAGAACCAAAAGTCGAAATAAATTTTTGGAGAACTATAAAAAAATTGAAATATTTACTAGATCAAAAACATATTTAATAGTTAGTTTGTTAGAATTTCATAACACATTACATAGCATAAACAATCAATGAAGCAAAAACAAAGAAGAACAACATATTTAACTATGACAGCTGAGCAATAGCTATCTAACAGCTAGTTTTTTACTTACCTTACAGTTAGTTACATTAGCTATTGCTAAGCTGTCATAGTTTGTTAGACAGTTAGGCTTGTTCACTCTTGTATATATTGCAGTATCTTTTTCGGTTAATCAATCAATGAAGCTTTTCCATTTTCTATGAGTTCTGTGTTTGCTTTGACGATATCAGAGCAGGTTGATCCCGTTCTATTTCCCATGCGCGCGAGAATCTCTTTATTAGCACTTTGCATTTCAGAAGCTTGGAATAAAGCTTGTTTCATAATCACTTCATCAAAGTATATTTCAAAAAGTCGATGGTGTTGAATATTGTGGTAAACCATAGTAGGAAAGAGGAAATCCTTTTGAGCACTTGTTTTTGAAGAGAAATCAATTCCATAAAGAATAGATTTTGAGCATCTGAGTGTTATTAATTTCAAATTAAGTGATAAATATTAAATAATTATGGCAGAACCTTAATACACATTCCTACTTTCCACCAATGGCCAAGATTACCACCACCCTTCCCCTTTTCTCATCGCAATATCTCGAAGGTGAAAGATGATCATTCCAACACCGACTATGTGCTGCTTTTATAGTACTGTTGCATGTACCATATATCCCAATCTCAGTTTTTCCATTACAAAAACGTTGTTGCAAAGCTCCGTCGATAATCCAAATTTCTTCCTATTTTTTTGATCTCTTTGTTTCGGGACATTCCTCAAGAAACCATAATCCCTCTCATAAAGTTATTGTGTTTTTCAAATATAAGTTAGAACGAAATAAGAAGATTAAAAAAAAATGAAAAAAAAAACTTTGTGCAATTCAATTCTTGTAACATACATTGTAAACGATGAGGAAACCTCTATGTCTGTCATGGACGATAGCAGCCCCTCTTTCTCTACTTTTCTCCAACCTAAAATAATGGAACAGTTGTAAGGTAAAATAGAAAGTAATAAATGTACAATTAATGATGTTATGTGAATAATCAGTAATGGCTGACATTGCTAACCAAGTGTAACATGTCTAATTCTACTAGGTCCAGCTTCATGAGTTCCTTGAACTCTCGGCTGTCTGTTTTCGGTGTGCGCGGTGGTTGAACTTGTTTATTATCCTTTTGACCTTTACGTCACTTGTAATTTTCTCTTCTTATGGATAGTTGATGTTCTCTTTGCACAACGCTCATTCTTTGTTTACTTTTCCTTTCAATTCATTTGCTGCCTTGATGTTGGCTTAATGGTTGTCTGCTGCTCTTATCCATTTCGTGAGTCTATCCAGGACCTTTTTATCTAAAAGAAAGAAATAAAGTACTTAGTGTTAAGCAAGTGAGAATTTGTGAAGACAAACAAAAAACTAATGAGATATTATTGAAGAAAGGATTAACAGATGCGAGAAGTTATACCAAAATCTAAGAAAAACCAGTTTTGATTATGGTTATGGATGTTACTATTTTGTATACTGTTGTTATAATAAATGAAAGACTTAAATATGTAAATCGTCACCGTAAGTTCGCGTGTTTTTTGTTTTCGTCTTTGTATCTTTTTTTGTTCTAAAACAGACCCTGTAATTTATAAACATTTTGCTTTTGGTCCCTGCCGTCAGCATCTGTTACAAAAACGCTTATGTGTATGACGGCAGCTGACATGGCGATGTGTGACGTGGCAAGTGAGGCTTATGTGTCATTCCAGTGGCAAGGCTATAGGGACTAAATCCAAAAACGAAAACTGATGAAATTCAAAAACACGAGTTAGCAAAACTTTAAATTAAAAACTTTGATTTCGTTTCTTCATCTTCTTCCTTCCTATCTTCATCATCTTCAATCTCACCTTCATCAACATTTATCAATCTTCATCAAACCCAGAAAACATAAATTAAACATTCAAATTCTTTAATCAAAATCTCATTTTCCATTTCCTCTTATTAAACTCTTCTTTTAAACTCTTTGTTTTAAACATATTCTTTCTTAATCCTCAATTCTCCCCCTTCTTTCAATTCCATATTAGGGACAAAACATAATTAAACAAAGGAAGGAAAAAAACTTCAATGAAGAAAAATATATATGAAGGATGTTGAGAAGAAACCCAAAACCCAAATCTTCTTCTTCTAATTCCAATTTTAATTTCGTCAATGTGGACTAGAACATAAGCTTAGATCAAACAAACCTAGGAATATGATAGGATTTTTTATGGCTGGAAGAACGTTGCAATGTTTCAAATTAGCATATTTTGAAAAACTGGGCGTCTGAAATTTGCTAGAAAAAATGTGTTGCTCGAAAGAAAAAATGCAATTGGTGTGTGGTTTAATGGGTTGTTGTTGTTGTGTGGTTTAATGTAAAATTTTGAAGGTTTCTGCAGAATTTAATTCAAGTTATCTGTTGTTGTTGTTTGAAGATTTATGGATACAATTAATTTTTGGTGATTATGAATGGATAGAAGGAAATAGAAAAAGAACCAAAACAAGGATCCATAAAGTGTTCATTATCCAATATAGTATATTTAAAGAAAAGAGATGCAATGAAACTTGTAGTCCAGGTAACACAATTTGCTCGATTTAGATTGTGCTCACAAGGGTTGCCGCTATTCAATCATTAGGTCTTTTCTTTCCTTTTCAATTCAATCAATTCTGTGTTGCTTCAGAATTTAGTGAAATTGTGTGTTTCATGTAATCTTCGACCCTCGATTACACTAATTTTGTTGTTTTTCTAATTCTTGAATCTGTTCTCAAATTTTAATTAGATTTTTTTGTATTGTTTTCATATCATCAGTTGTGGTCTATCTATATGTTGGAATTGAAAGGAACGGTGGCAGAAGCAGCATCCGAATGTCTGTCCTCAATCTCTGAAGCACCGCAGATTGGTATAATCTTTTAATCAATCAAACAAACTTTAAATTCTAATTCACAGTGCTTTCGTTTAAAATTGTGAATCTAAAACTGACTCACATCACAGGAGGAGTTACTAACAAGTGCAGTTCAAAAAAGAAAAACAAAAACAAAAAACAAGTTGCTATGAAGCGCCCAAAGTGTTTTTCTCCCAAGTATACTACCTTTTGTGACCACACCATAGTTCGTAAGGCAAGTTTAGTTTTTCTCAACTCTCAACAATGTTTCACATATTTAATTTGTTTCTTATATCAATCTCTAAACCCGCAGATGAAGGGTCCCCGTTTAGATGTGGATGCTATTTGTGCTTCAATGCTAGAGGGTTATGAGAAGAACAAGGTTTTATGGGCGGCAAAACAACAGTTGGAGGCTGCGGCTACTCATATGGGACCATCAAGTCGGAAGAAGAATGAGACCACCAAGAGGAAGATGAAGAAAAACAAGAGAAGCAAGATGAAGATACCATTTAACTTTTAATTATAGGTTGGAATCATGTGTGTTAGTTAGTTAGTGGCTTCTTATGTTATATATTATGTTTTTGGTTACAGAATTACATTCTCTCTATCATGGATGTATAATAATCACTCTACTTTCTGCATGTTTCTTATTCTTAATTTTATCTAATATAAACTACTTTATCATCATTTGCATTCAATTATTCTAATCTACTACTTCATTATTATTATTATTTTTATTATCATTATTATAAATAAAGTTAAGATACCTGTGAGTCCAAAAACACATCTGTCATGTGGTATTGGACAAAAAATATCATCAATCAAATTTGCTAGCTTTGGCACTCCACTAGGATCTTGTGAAAATTACCGCGTTGGAAGCTGTCAATGCTCACAAATCATACCATGCCTCTCAAAAGGTATTTTTACTTCTTTTTCTAGGATGGTTTCTTTTTTATAGTGGATAGGGTGTTATAGACAAACACTAATTAGACACATGAAAAACATCATTCTTTATGTTCCATCAATGTTTCCTTTTTTCTCAATACATTATATTGGGTATGACTCATAGTTTTCTGATGTGGGTAGGTCGCTTGAGCTTGAATAATTTGTAACCCAGTTGGACCTTAATATTCAAACACAAGTTGTTATCTGTAAACCTAAGCTTGAATAATGAAAATATATTCAACCACTCTGCATTTGGAGGCATAGGCACAATTGGTCGAACACTGTGATCAAATCTTGTTCGTTCTCTGTTTGCCTTTTTCATAGCTATTTTGTTTAAAACCAAGGTTGTTATAAAACATTCTTAATTGCTGCAGAATTGTGTTGGTCAGAGTTCAGGCACCGTGAAATTTTCGGAGGTGATCCATGACAGAATGTTATGAAGAAAATAAATGAAACAAAGACTCCATGGAATTTTTTTTTTTCTTATGTAATTTGGTACAAGTTTTTTCCGTGAAATATAAGTCTATACTTCAAGATCACCACCGACATTGAATTTGGTTTTACCAAGGTGAAGTTGCAGATTAACACAACAAACCATTTGGTATCAAACATATGTGTATAGGAGTTAAGTTACAAAAGATAGTGTCCGGAATAAAGAGAATGGTTTATTTTTTTTTTTTTTTTTATTTATAAATAGTTAATTTATTAGATTAATATTTACTCGTTTGTCTATATTAAAATGCATAACTTCCAACTCATTTTCACTTTGCTCAAACAATTGAAGTTACTCATCCCTTTTTCCTTGACAATTAATCAAATCATGCCAAATAGTCAACTACAACCATGAAAGACTAACAAATTTCGCTACTTCTAACACCTCATCAAAACTTCTAACAAACTTAAAGTGTAAAATGATGACACACAATGCTTCTTGAAATTAGCTATTAGGTAAACCCAAAACAAAGTAAAATTGAAGACTCAAAGTACTGACTTAAAATGTTGTAACAAGGCTTATTGTTGTTATTTTTCAATCCAAAAACCAAAAGAAACTTATGTTGTTATTTTCAATCCACACTTTCATACATTCAGATCATTGGTGGTGATGCATGACATTGCGGTTGTTCAATCAAATAGTTCACATTCACGCGTTCTGAACATTTCCGACAACTCATTGTTGACTTTGCTGTTGTTCATCAAGTCATCGATGTTCCGAATGCGTGATCACGTGGACATAATATTCGTGGTCAACTGTTAACTTCATTCCTCCCATAAAAAGAGGCCTGCCTGCCCCTAACAAATAAAAAGTCAAAAAGTGAAAAACCAATAAAATATCTCGTTTTTTTTTACATATGAATCTATCTAACTAACTCTGTACTAATTCTTCTTTTGTTCACACAATACATAGTATTGCAAATGCATGATTCCATTTTCTCATTTTCATTCATTCTTCTCTTCTTCATATTCATATCTTCCATAATAATACCTCTCTTTCTTTCCTCTCTCCGTAATAAAACACCACCCACAATCCCAAAACCCGTTTCGACCCGTAACCCCGTTACCCACGCCCCGGCCATTCTCTCACCGGCTGATTCTCATCTAAACCGACCTGACGATAATGACTCAACTCCAACTCTCTTTTCCAAACCAGCGTCCCATGATGACCCGAACCAGTTCTTGGAGTCGGGTCAGTGTGTGATGAATGATGATATGGTGGAGAGGGATCATTTTGTTTCGGATACCCGTCCCGAATTAGGTGCCTTGGACCTGTTTACGCCTTGTAGTAGTTTTATGCAGAAGAAGATGAAACCGCAGTATGATAATATTGTGAAATGCAATGAATCCAAAAAGTTGACAATCTCACAGGTTCCTCTCTTTGTGCGTGTAATAGTTATTTATTTATTACAGCATGGACTATGGATCAAAATTCACTTGCACTCAAAAGAGATGCTGGCATCAAATTTATTTAAACATGAGCAACATAATAAAAGATAAATACTTATACACTTTTATATTTCAAAATGCAGGTTGTACAGTTTGCAAATAGTTTGGTTGATGCTAGGAGTGAGCTACAACACAAGTATGTCCTAAAACCAGCAAATTCAGATAGCTTTTCTTGTTGTGCCCTTTATACTCTTGAAAAATGTTATCAGATAATATTGCATTATTTTTGCTTAGTCATCAAGGGTTATATATGCATACTCACATCTTTCCATTTAACGAAACTTGAATTTCATACTACTCTTCTCAAGTTTAGTATGTTTTATGATGTCGCGTGTTATTCTGATTCTCTCCGTGCCCTCTTATTGTAACAGGGCTGAAGCAACACAACGCAAGTTTGTTATAGCGAAAGCTTTACTATGCAAGGCAGACATTTCTTCTTTTGACAGACTTCGACAACAGGTTGGTTTGAATATTTTTGATAGCAAGATGTCTCATCTTAAAGGAAACGTTGTGTTCATACCCTACATTGAGTGTTGGTTTTTTTTCTTCCACATTTCAGGTATACAAGCTTGAATTAGAGCGAAAACGATTAGAAGAGGATGCTTTTGTTTATAACTGGCTTCAGCAACAGCTTAAACTCTCACCAGCATATAACAGGGTAATTTACCACAAGCTCTACATATCATCAATGTGACATTTTCTGGCTTATGGGGCTTATTAGTTGTAATATTTTGCTCTTATCCTAACAATATTTTGTGTATGCTACTTCGTTTATGTTCCTTATCGATTTTGTATATTTTGTGTATCCTAACAATATTTTGTGTATGCAGGTTGTAACTGACATATTATTTTGTTATTATGTACTAATTACACATTCCTTTGTCTATAAAGATGCTTGAAATTGGAGTTTCCATGGAGAAGGAAAAATCCTGTAAGATGGGAGAGAGAAAAGATGAGGAATTTTCTGACATTTCTTTTGAAGAATTATTAACACAAGAAAAGAAGGATTCATTTTGGTAAGTTGCATTTCATTTCTTGTTCGCAAATGCTAGGGAGTATCTTTGTTAAGGAATCAAAAAAGTTTTTTTTTCTTTCTTCAAGTGTAACATTTAATGTTTCTAATGCATCAAATATTCCATTATTCAATTAGAAATACATTTTGATTCTTTAACTAGTGTCTTGGGGCTTTTTTGTATTCATTTATTTTATATGAAACAATGACACAAATACTAGACACAACACCGACACAGATACGTCAACACCGGTGATAATTTAAGAAAATTAACTAATTGAATCTTACAAATGCGTCGGTGTCGAACACCGACACATGTCGGACACAAGGGCATGCCTAATCTCAAAGGGGCCCATGCTTCATATTTGATTAATTTTATAATTTTTTAGGAACCATTTCTCTCTTTTGTTCCCACTTGAAGAGAGGGGGAGGGTTGGCTAACTGATTATCAATGACCATTTTCTGTATTTTCACAGGCAAAGAAATGGGAAATCAAGACAATGTTCAAGCTAATGACATTGCTAGTTTAGATAACTTAGAGTTAGTTTAGAATGTAAATCCAAATGGTTTTTCTGAATGGACGAGTTTCCATCATGCTTACCTGTACTAATTTTTTTTTGCAATCGATCTCGATTTAAGAGTGTGTACATCACTTAAGTACAAACTTGTTACTCGTCACAATCAAAGTTCATTGAGGTTTAAATTTATATTTTACTATGTATCTATTTATGAAATCCTTAACATATGTCATTAAAACACAAGTTAGCATGAATCTATCAACACTCTAGTTTTAAAATCTACATTAATCTCCCTATAAACAAGATGAACACCTCCTTTCTTGTTAACTTTTTTTGGAGAAAATTTTCCCTTAACATTTGGCGAGTATTCTTGAACATAACCAGCTGAAGACATCACACTTCCTTAATTATTAAATGCAAAAGGAAAGCTCCATCTAAAGTTAACAGAAAAGATTGAAGCAAGTTTTAAAACTACAGGGGTGTCAGCGTCGTATTTATAGATTTTAGTGGTGGTTAGTGTAATTTTCCCTTATTTTTATATTGTGCATCCAATGACAGGCGCTACCTGTGTTCATGAATTCATTGTTAAATACAAAGTAAAGAACTGGGTAACTTGCATGGATAGTTTTACTCTACCATTAATACTCACGGAAGCGGTGTCATTATGTTAAAAAACATTCAGAGGTCTCTTTCTAGACAGTCATTTAACAGTGCCAGATTTCAACCAGAGTTTTGTCAGCTAATGTCAAATATTTGAAATATGCAGATATCTCATCAGTTCCTAATGCCAAACATTCCTTGACGAGACTAATTGTTGATCTATCATTACTACGTTGCGACACAAATATGGAGATATCTCATCTTTACTTCAGAAACTACCACAAAAATATTAGAAAACAGTGCAACAAAATAACAGTAAATTGCTATCCTAACAATAAACAAAATGGGTTTTCAAGACTCAGGGGAAGAGAACTTCCCAAAGGTATTTGCTTCCAGTCCTCAAATTCCTACAGCCACTCAGGTTCCGTGTTCATGTCACAGATGATTGTCCACTTTATGATGCTTGTAATCAATCAATCAATCAATTTTCACAGAAGAGTAGATCTTGCGGACAAACCAGAAGCAAGCATAGAAGCCAATTGTTCCAGTCACAACAAAGAAGGCATATGAAACAATTATCATATACCCAAAGTAAAGGATGCCTGAGACCAGCTTTGTAATCTCCAACTTGGTAAAGAAGTAGAAAATTGAGTAGAGGAAAAGGTACACAGCTGATGATCCAGCAGTGAGGTATGCTCTCCACCACCAATTGTAGTCTTCACTGCACAACTGGAAGTAGCAAAGCACAACCGTAATCTCAGCACAGGTGATCAATAGGATAATGAACACTATGAAAAGGAAGCCAAAGATGTAGTAGAACTGGTTTAGCCATATTGATGTCAGGATAAAGAAGAGCTCGATAAACACTGCACCAAAGGGAAGAATGCCACCAATCAGAATTGAGAAGACAGGTGTCATGTACCATGCCTGCTCAGGTACCTGCCTAGGAATTTTATTAGTCTTCACAGGGTCTTCAATTGCTGGTTTCTTAAAACCTAAGTAACTGCCCACAAAGACCAAGGGTACCGATATACCGAACCATAAACACACTAGAGCAATCATTGTTCCAAAGGGAACTGCCCCAGAGGACTGCTCCCCCCAGATCAAAGCATTCAGCACAAAGAAGATACCAAAAAGAATGCCCGGAAACATAAACGCAGTTTTTAAGGTATTCCTCTTCCACTCTGTGCCCTTGAACATCTTGTACAAACGTGCCGAGGAGTAGCCAGCGAATAAACCCATAAAAACCCACAGTAGAACCATTGCAGTCATAAGACCTCCCCGATTAGATGGAGACAAGAACCCTAGCAAAGCAAATATCATTGTCACAAGTGTCATTCCAAAGATCTGAACACCAGTACCAACATAAACGCAAAGCAAATTTGAATTGATTGGTGGCCTGAAAACATCTCCATGAACAAGTTTCCACCCTGTTTCTTCTTGGGCCTCGTCTTGGGTGTCTAGCTGGTTATAATTGGCAATGTCTCTGTAAAGAGTTCTCATCATGATCATTGCCACCATTCCAGAAAGGAAAAGAACAATCATCAGAGAGTTAATGATGGAGAACCAGTGGATCTGATCATCATTCATTAGAAGATATGTGTCCCACCGTGATGCCCATTTGATCTCACTTTCCTGAAAAAGTACCGCCAATCTTAGCTCATAGTATCATATAATGGATGAGGTGAAATTTCATGAGTAGCCAAGTTTTAATCACCAATACCTTAAAGGAAACATCATATGTGAATACTATATCCTTGTTTGTATCAACTTCTTGTGGGACAGTACTACCTTGCATCAAATTCTTTGTATCTTTATTGCATGTTGTTACCTGTGGATTCTTGTCATTCCACTCCTTGTATTCATGGTTAATACTGTTCACAGTTATAGAACTTATGAGAGAAAATCAAGGCACATACCAGGCAGTCATTTGAAATCTACTAGAAAGCAATCAAACATACATTCTCTTTATTTCACAGAAATGATTTCAATGGATGTGATAAGCACAAATGCAAAAGAATGAGAAAGATGACGGGTCACAGGAGCAGCTAATGGCTGATTACTAAGATATCTATGACAAGTTCTTTTATCTTTTAAATAAAAGAAACATCATATTATCATAATGAAGGTAAGATCTATTAGAGGACTTCTCATATAATCTGTTTCATTTGCGTTATTCTGAATAACATCTTATTCCAGTTCCAGATATAAAACAGTGTATGAAAAAAATTCAATCATATGATGCTGAGTTAAGAATGCAACACCCACACAGATAAGTGGAGGGGAAAAGAACAAGACCTGTTTGGTGTGACCTCAAATCCAACAATACGAGCAGAACCAGTTTCAGGATCCTTGTGATACATGACTCTAAAACTCAAGTGGTTATTGATAAAATATTTCTCCTCCTTGCTCTGTATGAAATTGGAAATTCTAAGAATTAGGGGGACTAAAGCAATACTTAAATTCTATAATTGAAATAAATGCTGAGTTAGCGAGTTATACCCCTTGATAGTTTCCTTTGAACCCGACACGAAAACCGTGTTCATATGTAGTAGATTGGCTTCCATCCCTCCGTTGTCTAAGAACAGCAACTGGAAGGTTATCCAAAACCCTGCATGTTCAATTCAAAGCTTTAGGGCTCATGGGAATATAAATCAGAAACATATAGAGAAGCCAGAAACCGGCCAAAAAAATTCATAAAAGTAATTTAATGAACTCAAACTCATACTACATAACTAAGCACCAACTACAATATATTTATCACTTACATGTTCACTCGATATTCATCATCAATTTTTTCTTTAAAATTCTTTGCAGATTCAGCATCCAAAATTTTATGGCAAGCAACAGTACAGGACTGTTCCTTCCTCATATGAAACTAAGAAAGAAAAAAAAAATCAGTTAGGTTGACATCAAAATATAAGGCAAAAACTCTGAATTAAATGTTATCCAATTGATAAAGGATGAGGTAACAGATGCCCACCGTATATATTGAGTTTTCAATGCGATCACCTCGAAGAACCTCCCCCAAATTTTCTGCACTGTTCACAATTTTGGAGGGCTTGCAATACTTCAAGTAGTAGTAGTCATACGGAAGCTGAGTCTTGGTAGATGACAATTTGTTCACCTTGACATAGAGAGCATCACCCTGGTCCCACAAGTGAACTAATAAATCAACATCTCCAAGCACATGCAATAAAACTATAAACTAAACAAAAAACAAATTGAACTAAAATGTTCTCTATCTTAACCAAATCCCCCAAAATCAACAGTTACAAGTTCATAAAAAGGTACAAACGCTGCTATGTTTTCTTTTCTTCTTTTTTCTTCCTCAAAATGAAATGGTCTAACACAGTTTCACTACTCATCACACGTGGTTTGCCAGAATCACTGCTTTTGCAAGATCATGGTGGCTCGCTGTTATTCTGGCAAACTCACTGTGCTGCCCAACATGCACTAAGATTTAAATAGCAATTGAAGTGCTTGATACTGAAAATGAAGAGCTCCTAAGCATCCTTCTACTAAACTAAACTAAACATTCCAAATTAAAACCACACGAGAACAACCTTGAGTTTGGTTAAATGTTGCATTGTATCATAATTGAATTTGTCTTCTATCAAACATGATTTCATGACAAAAACGTGTGCTTTTGAATTAGGCCAAACTTGATTGAGCCACCTCAGTCACAATTTGAGTAAGAGTGATAATTTTGAGTTAGGTTAAACAACTTAGACTAACAATAAGCTCTGAAGCACCGACACATCTGATCAGGTCGTGTGTCCACGTGTCAGGGTCACAACACCAACACGTGTGATTACATTCCATTAAAAATAACTTACAATTTACACCAACGATAATCTTTGAAGTACCAACACTTATAATCGGGTCCCGTGTCCACAAACACATGTGATTACATTCGATTAACATACGATTTAAACTAACGATAAGCTCTGAAGCACGAAATCTTCTTTATCGGAGGCGTGTCCAGTGTGTGACATGTATAGTGTAGTGTTAATGATGGATTGATTCTAAGACGATAAGCTTTGAGAGTAACAAAAAAAGCATCCAAACACAAATGACTTGAATTAAAATAAAATAAATTACACAAAATCTATCATATTCAATTCAAACCAAACACAAATCAAATAATCCGAATCAACAACACATATTCAAGCTCTTAAATAAATACAAAATCCAGTATCAACCAAAAAAGAAAGAGCATGATTCGACGTAGATCAAAGCTAAAACCCTAGATCCAAGGAAATACGAACATAGCGAGGAAAATGGAAGATGAAAGAAGAAATGGAGAACGTACGGTTTGGAAATCGCGAGGAGCAACGCCAGGAAGGTAGAAGGAATGGACGGAGGAGAAAAGGAAGAGGATAGTGAGGAAGTAGACGGTGGTGGTGGTTGAACGGACAGAGATGGCGGTGCAACCCATCATCTTCTCCTTCATCTAAGGTGTGTGAGATAGAAAGAAAGAGGAAAGAATGAAAAAGAGATGCGAAGTGGAATTTATATGTAGGAACAAAATCAATTATGTTGCTTGTAATGGTAATCTAACTCACCACACCGGATAGAGACACTCTAATAACTATTAATCAATTTTAAATTCTTCATTATTCATTGCTTATTAAATTCATTCATCATTAATTTTATTAAATTTTCTGTCAAAAAATATAAATTTTGCTTCCTATGTTGTTTTCTTTTAAGTTTTAATCTAAGTGTTTAATGTTTTAATTTCCTTTGTAAAAAAAAATCTGTTTAATTTTAAAACATGTAGGTAAAAAATATATTAAATTGTAAATAAATGACACATCATTAGAAATGTTGATTTTATCCTTCAAAAAAAATAATATTGATTTTACTTTAACTACAATAAAGATCACAATTAAGTTGTGATTGGTGTGCTAAATTTCCTTATGAATATAAATATAAATTATTATATTAATAAAACTCCTCATCCTTTGTTTTCTCAAAAAAAAAAAAACACTTCTCTTCCTTCGTATAAGGATTATGCTTCCATTAGTAATTCACAATAATTTAATAAATTAGTGACTTAGTTTTTTTTTTTACTCCAAAGAAGTTAAAGACATTTCATTTATAATAATAGATGGACGAGATACAATATGAAATATAATGTAAAATATTGGGATGGGTGTAAGAGATAGATGCTCGAGATTGGAGAGTGGGCATTATCATTAGTTGATCGCTAACTTAACAAAAATAACTTCATAATTCTTGTACAAATGTAATAAGGATGGATCTACGATTTCATATTATACATCCATATTCAGAATAATTAGAATGTCTTATGTCGCAGTGCATTAGTTAGTGTTGAATCATGAGAGGAAGTCTAGGAGATCAAATCACCCATATTAGACAATAAATTTTACAAGTGAGTTGGACACTACACTTTAAACTAAAACCTTAATGTATTAGATATATGGTCTTCTCATTTTAAAGTTATCAATCTTTACTTTTCTAAACAATGCGAGACTTCTAAATCATGCTTACTACACGACAGTTAGCATGAGTATGGGTGTATGTGTTCGATCCTACGACACCCATTCCCTCTCTTGTTTTATTTGTATGGGTTATATCTCACTACTATTAAAAAAAAGAGAAACACTAACAACATTCTTTTTAAATCATTCTTTGGTACTCACCTTTTAATTAGATGTTACTCATATGAAACTTACCACTTTATGTTAAAGAAAGTGATGGAATGATAGTGCTCTTAACACTTCTATTCGCAAGAAAAAATCTACACTCATCATCTTTGTTCTCTACTTAATGGAAGAAATAAAGGGTCAACGTGGAGGAAGAAAATGAAGCAACCATGGCCAAATTTCTTCCTGGTCTAAACTATGACATAAGTGATGTGGTGGAGTTGCATCATTACATGGAGATAGAAGAATTGGTGCATGAATCCATCAAGGCAATCAAGGCAGAACAACAACTCAAAAGGAAGAGTCATGCAAAGAAGAGAACTACCGCTCTCAACTCTCAAAATTGGAAGGACAAACAAACAAAAGAAAGGAGGGTTCTTCATCTTTCAAGACGACAATTGAAACAAAAGGTAAAACTATCATTCATCCAAATGATACCGACAAAAATGTTTAAGTGTTTTAAGTGTCAAGACCAAGGACATATTGCATCTAAATATCTAATTAAGAGAACTATGCTTGTTGAGGAAAATGAAATGGAGGAACGAGGATGAAATTGAAGTAGAATAAGTACCGTAATGGAAAATTTCTCACGGTGATAAGGATACGGGAAAGCATATAAAAAACAGGATACAATTCAAAGAAAAAACATTCTCTCATACAAGGTGTTTAGTGAAAGTTTGTCACTTTATTTTCAAAACTGTTTAGATCCTCCATTGTAAGAAACACAATTTTTGTTTTTCCGTTCATATTGAAAACTACCTTGAAACAAGCAGAATGAAACTGCTAGTAGCATTGTTATTCATAAAACATGTCTTACCAACAACACAAACCAAAATAAAAGTTCATGATAAAAAAGATGGCATTGTTCATTAATCAATTTTTAATAAAGTACTGGAAGATAATTTTTTTAGCATGATTCCCACTTCTTCTCTTTTATTCTTTTTCTTGTAAAGCTTCATATTTTTCACAAGAGTTGCATATTAAACTAACAAGAGCACAACTTCTATCATATCATGAACTTTCACATTAAAAAATAGAGTTGCATATTAAACTAACAACAACACAACTTCCCCTATCATATCATGAACTCTGATTAGCAACATATTCACAAGCAATTGACCACAACTTGGCCAACAAAGCTAAATCGACAACATTCTATGAAATCTAAATCATGTTTAATATAGTCCTCTAGTGATACTATTAAGGAATTTCACGATGATAACTTTCATAAATAAGGTTTGTTAATGACGAGTGATGTGTGTCTTAATTATAATTGGTAAATTTATGAAAACTATACTCCTCCTTGGATCCAAATGAAAAAAAAATATCATTGCAAACAAATTTTTGAATGAATTAAGATGAATATAAAAAAAAAAAAAAAAAACAATTCTGCGGATTTTATATGGAAAAAAACTATACTAATTTTTTTATAAAAAATGTACTGCTTTGTGTCATATATATATATATATATATATATATATATATATATATATATATATATTGAAGGATGTGACATATATATATCTTGAGTTTTGATATACTATACCTCGAAATCTTGTACAAAATTTTACATACATGCCTTCTTTTATTTTATTTTTTGATTTATTTAAAAATTGATCAAAATAAATATGCATGAGAGATTTTTGAATTCCACAAAGAGGGTAAACTAAAGGGTGTTAAAATGGGTCATTTTAAACATAAGGGTCAAAATCATACAATTATGAAATTTGAGTGGCCAAAAATGTAATTATAATAATATATACAAACAGTGAGATATGCAGGTTGAACTCTATACAGTGTCGATATCATAATTTATAATCGGACTTCTCTCTCTCTCCGTCGACGGTGCAGTAAAGCAATCCATTCTAGCCGGAAAAAGTAAAACCTCGCCGGAAACGCAGTCGGAGTAGTTCCTCGTCGGAAGAAAAGACGCCACAAACAGTGAGAAACTTTCTTTCATTTTACTGATTTTTCTTCCCCACTCTTGTATCGCGCGTGAGGATTCGATCCCGATACGATTTGCTACCATAACAGCCGCCGCTCAGCTCCGCAAAATGGCGGCGAGCGGTGCCTAATGAAGATTACAGGGTTTTGAGGTTACAAATCAATAATCGATTTTGTTGTTTTCTCTTTTATTTGCATACCTAATTACTCATATGTGAATGTGTAAAACAATTTCTGCTTCCTGTTATAATTGCATTCTTTAACTTTTGCTGCATTCAAGTTATCACTGAATAAGGGATAAACAGCTTACAACGTGTAATAGCTTCTAGAATCCAGTTCTAATTTACAAAATTAAGATTTTTAAGTTGGTGTGAGTGGAAGGGGCTTGAGTTTGAGTCCTTTTAAACAAGGGGCCTAAGGTTCAATCCCCTGTGCTTCTGAATAGAGCAAATTCTGTAATTCTGTTGGAAGTAGTCCCCACTGTGCCCGACAGTATTTCAAGGGATTAATCTTCGTAGTTTTGCAGAATATAACCTGATTACCCAAAAAAAATATCATCCGGAAACTTGAGCTACACTAGAACTCAGTTGTTAGTTCTACCTGTCTCCAATTCTAGGATTTAGCTCCCTTTATTTAATTATTTTTCCTAATAACCGCTCTAAACGGAGTTTTGCCCTTATGCACCATACTCCTCTTATATCATAGAAAACTCTGTTGCTGATTAACTCTACCAATTGGCATGAGTTACGCATGAAGATGTAGCAAGATAATCAGCGTTCCACTATTTCCATTTGCATATAGTAACCAGGAATGTTGATTGAATGACTGCACACTTCTCATGGATTCTTGATCCAAAAGATATAAAACATAGCACTAAATTAAGCATGCGTGCAAAACCATTCATATATGAGAGAGAAGCTCAGATGTTTTGTCAGGGTTTAGCAGGATTGTATGTCTTGCGGTTGTTAGGGGGTTGAAGCTACTGTGACTGAATGGTGTGCTGTATTGTGGAGATGTTCTTATATGATGCACTCTCTTTTGCTATTGTACAAACTTGCTTTGTATTCTTGATTAAGACTTTAGTAAGAAGTGCATTATTCTTTGATGTTTATTCTTAGTTCATTACTTGGGAATTTCTTACAAGTTATGCTTGAATTAGATGGAACTTCACTGAAGTGACTTTAGTTTAGTTTGTTTTGTTGTGCTATTATTCTGGGAGGCAGGTCTGAATCTGTTGGCTTTAGTATTGATAATTGTTTCACATAATATCAAATGAATGTTAGTTCTCATGTGTGCTTCCTGATTCATGCTTCATAATAATTACCTTTCAGTATGTATATAAATATGGTTTAGCGTTTTTTCAGGAAGTTGTTAGGATTTATAATGAATGTCAACTACTGTTATTAGATCCATCAGCTGTCACTTTTCGGTGCAATACAATTTATTACTATATATTTTACAAAACTCAGTTCTCTATAAAATTTTATTTTTGATTTTGTGCTTGGAAAGCATAATAGCAATCTTTTTAAAAAATTGATATAGTCTGATAACTTATGGAAAGCATAAACATGATTTTGGTGTCTTTGTATTGCAAAAATTTGCTAGCATGTATGGTGCAAACATTTTAGAGAAAATACTGGTTTTAAATAAGTTTGAGAATCAAATCCGGTTTACATATAAACACCAGTTCAGTTCTAAACCAGTTCACAAAATCCAAAACTAATTTAAGGAGAAGACAAATGTTTACTTTGCGAAAACCGGATAATAAAATGGGTCTGTTAACCGAGCATGACCCAATCTCTAAGTGATTGCCTTTCAATTTTTTTTAAACTTCTCTTTATCCATTATTGTACACAGTACATACATGCAAATACAACTGTATTAACTTGATTTTTTGCTATTGCTGTTTTGACGTCAGGTTGTAGCCATGAGCATGAATGCGTTCAAGGCATTTAAGTCCTGTGTCCCAATTGCTTATAGCCCCAATCTTTATATAACTCTAGTGAGGGGTATTCCGGGGACCAGGAAGCAACATAGGCGCACTTTGGAAGCACTACGTCTCGGCAAATGCAACCGAACTGTCATGCGATGGAACACACCTACTGTTAGGGGAATGATCCAGCAGGTTTCAACATAGCTCTATCAAATCCATTTTGAAATGACATACCTCCCTGTATACTAACCACATCTGCAAACTTTGTATTTGATATAGGTTAAGAGGTTAGTTGTTGTTGAGACAGAGGAGATGTACAAGGCCCGCAAAGAAAAGGAGGAAGCCCACCGAGCTCTTCGTCCTCCATTGGTCATAAACCATCAACCTGCTTCTTCTGCTTAGGGTACCTTATAATGTTTGCTGATATGGTCTTCTCACTACTAAAATTTTCAAATGCCTAAGTTTGAGGCTGTGCCTCATATGGTTTATTTGCTTTGATGACCATGTTTTAGTTTTTAATCTATAATTTTGAAGTTGTTTCAACTGATGCAACACTAGTCAAATTTAGGTATCTGCTTGAAAACAGGCTATCAATGAGTCTGGAATAATAATTTATTCTATAATCTAGTTGGGTTTTGTTAGACACTATACCTTATTCTGTTTAGTAATTGCTCGTTACCTTTTCTTGCTAAGAGGAGTATAATGCACATCTTGATTCCGGAATAATGGAAGCAAAGAGGTGGTCTAGAAATAATGGAAGCAAAGTAATGTGTTAGAAGAATAGAGAGGCACACGAATCATAAAGTCACCACATATTTTTCCGGAATACCCAATAGTGCAAGTAACTAAGCAAAGTTCTTGCTTATAGTAATCCCTTAACTCTGCCGTTTGTCACTGTGGATGAAGGGTGCCCCGTTTCCAATGCGTCATAACATGCATTTGTCACAAATAATGGCTTGATGCCTTTCTCATTGTTATTCCTTGTGTATATATAGAGTTACAGGGCTATACATATAATTACACTAAATAATTACATAGTATAATGGAAATAAATCAATTTCTAATTTATGTCCTTATTTCTAGGAATAAACTAATAAATATAATAAGGAGAACAAATCAACTACTTACTTATTCACAGCATTTCATGGCAGTTCTATGAAAAACAAGTTAAAGAATATTTTAAAACTTTAAAATTGATAAAAAAAAAAAAACGTTGCAGTAGTAAAAAGTTATCTTTTCGAAGCTTTGACGAGTAAACTATATGTAAAAGCTTCTTCCACCTTCTCCAACGAATGCTGGTATGAGATACTATCAAAGCTGGCACAACCCTATCGCATTGTGCGAAATCCCTACACTCATTCAACTTTCTTTTGTTTGTGTTTACTATTGTTCTCGCGTCCGGATGACTGATCCACCATGGATTCCTAAAGCAATAAAATTGAGTTTTACATTGTCATGAATTTTACTGTAGTTTTCATTGCCGTGCCGCTTAACCAAACAAACTCTTAGACATGGTTATCAATACTTGTAAACACGTACAAGACTTTTAAAGCTTTACTTGACCATAATAATATGTACAAAAAGATTTTGATCAAAATTTTGGTATCACGTTGAGTTGTGATTTTGTTAAAGTTACAAAACATAACTTTTGTAAGATCACAGTGATTCATTACAATTTTATCAAACTCACAACAATACGTACGAATAGATGATCTCTTATTTTTCTTTCAGTCCCAAGAACATTCTCTCAACTTAAACCAATACTAAAAATTATTTAATACTACTGCATGATTAAGCTGAATCCAAATTCCTTTATGAATATTAAATTGAGTATAGTGCATGTGTGGGAATTTTGAGATCTATGAAAGACAACAAGGACAAACCGAAAGCAGAGTGTGGGAACAACAAAAAATGCATTTGTTATTTGCATTGCAATTGCATGATGATGAATGAATAATGAGAAACGTCAAAAGCATGCCGAAAGGTGACCAAAAATTGAGCCATGCTGGTGTGTGGTCCCATTCTTCACCGTCACGGTTGGAAGTATTCACATTTTTCAACTAAAATATTATTTTTTTTGAACAATAACATAGTTTAATTGTAAAAGTACTACAAAAAAAAATAAAATCAGATTTGTATATGGTGCAGAACTATTTTACTTGTGTTCATTAGACTAATTTTTTTCATAACATTCCAAGCTGCAAATTGGAGACTAATCTTTCAAATTTTACAGTGTAACCTTTTTCAATGAAAACTTGTTCCAAAAATACTATCAACTCAAATCCATGATTATATATTTTAAGAATTCAGTTATTATCCATTCTAATTTAAGTAGTAAAGAATAAAAAGAAATTTCATTGTCAAACATTTTTTTTTTTACGAAAAAATTTCATTGTTAAACATGATATTATATTATATTAATAGTACCATTGAAAAATTGACTATATATTTTAACATATCCAAAATTTGAAAGTTTCCTTGTATTAGAGATTTATAATGAATGTGATAATGTTGATATAACACGTCCATCTTTTTTAAATTATTAAATCAAATTCTATCACTAGTAAATTCCTGATGAATTATTCATAATAAGAAAATAGTTTTTTTGACGTGATAATAAAAACCTTGCTTATTTCTCACGTTGTTCATTCATATGTACACCAAGTATTGGTCCAAAGTTGTGATAAAAAACAAAACAGGATTGGTCCAAAGCGAAAAATACCGATTGGCCAGATAGTAGTATATCATATCATACACAAAAGTTCAATATATTTTGTAAACAATCAAATAGTATTAATGATCTTTATCTAAAAATTTAAAATAGGGATTATTAAAAGAAAAAGTTCATTTTTGACATCAAATTGTATTAAACATTGGTTTATGAAAGCAAAAATAATAAACCTTCTTTAATTTGCCACACATTCATTCAACTTTTTTTATGGTAGCAAAATAATAATTTTGTCAATGAAAGTCGATTCAATTGATAATAATTTGACTCACCATTCTGAGTCGATCTTCTGCTACTCATGTGACAACATCTTAGTAGATTTCTGTAAACGCTATCCAAACCATAAAACTTGTATCATCTTAAAGTCAAACTCATCTAAACTTTTCTCGCAGTTATATTTAAATATATCAAATTAAAACTAGTTTGTACTAAAATTCATATATTCTAACTTGTGAATAAAAAGTTCATATACTTTGAAGCCATAATTTTTTGTTGTTTTATTTATAGAAAACCAGCTTAAAAAATAGCATTCCAATTTCCAAAAAATATTTTCAAAATTTAAATTCTCAAAACTATACATGAAATAAAAAAGGGAACAAAAATTGAATAAATAATAGAAAAGAGAAGAAAAGAAAAAAAAATAAAAATTCAAAACAAAGCAATGGTAATGGCTTTGTGATTCTTCTTTCTTCTCTCGATCATCCCTTACTTTTCTCTCTTTCAATCAATCACATTTCTCAACAACAACAACATCAACAATCACCATCATCATTTCCATTACCACGCTCTACTCTAATGGGTATGTACGCTTTTCAATTTCGATCCCATTTCCCGATCCAATTCACACTTTTTTTTCTTCTGCAAACACAATTTTTTTCATCAAAGTTTTAATCTTTTATAGAAATAGTTTCTGGGTATTAATTGAAATTATCAGTTACACTTGCATCCGTTTTGTTTTTATGCATTTTAAAAAAAACTAACTGTTGTTTTTTATTTATAATTATTATTATTGTTTCAGTTTTGATTGAAATTCTGTTTGGATTTTTGGATATTAATTATGTGACAACTTGATCCATAATTTGTGTTTTGATTGATTGATTATGGATCCAATGTTAAGGTTTAGGTTGTTAATATAATTGAAATGAGGAAGATGAGTTAAAAAATAGAATGTTAATTAGAAGGTGGATTAATTAATTAATCAATTTTATTGTTCTATGGTATTGAGATTAGTAATTTTGCAACCTCTTTGAGATGGAAGTATTGATGAATGGTGTGTGGAACCAGCAACAGCTATGAAGCATTGACATATATGAGGACACGGTCGATACCTGTAGTAATTTTAGAAAATGACATAATCGAGTGAAATCATGTGTGTTGGTGTCGGACACCGATACATGTTGGACACCAGACACGCGTTTGATCAGAAGTTTCAAGGCAACAAGTTTAGAATTTTTTTTTTCTATTTTTCTGAGGACTAAAATATTTTTTTACTGGAGCTGGATGGTCATGTAGAGTTTAGATTGTTCTGATTAAGTGTGTTTCTCACTATTAATATGTCATAGTATAGTGCTGCAAGTGC
Organism: Medicago truncatula; assembly: GCF_003473485.1. NCBI lineage: Eukaryota > Viridiplantae > Streptophyta > Magnoliopsida > Fabales > Fabaceae > Medicago > Medicago truncatula. The sequence continues at coordinate 5,461,520 of NC_053049.1, forward strand.
AAATGCAAATGCAATCATATCCTATGGTTTTTATTTTGCTGTTGGATTTCAATGAGTGCTATACTTGAAATTCGTGCAAGTATTACTTTTTGGCATTTGATTTTTTCTTGACTAACATTGTGAGTAATTTGGTTGTCCAGCAAATAGTGAGACTTGTTGTTCAACTCAGCTTATTGATGGAGATGGATTATTCAATGCTTCTGGGATTGAAAAGTTTATGAAGGAAGTGAAATTGGGTGAATGTGGGCTTTCATATGCTGTAGTTTCTATTATGGGGCCACAGAGTAGTGGTAAAGTTTCTTGTCCCCATACTTTTATTTTTTCTTCTTCCCTTCATATGCTAATTGGATTTCATGATTTCTTTTAGTAGTCTTTGAACTTGAGGATCTTTTGTAATTAATATATTTCACTTGAATTTGAATGGTTTAAGTGATTATTATTTCATAGTCATGGAAAGATGAAATCAAAATTTATACCTTATAATGTCATCAGCAATATAATCTATTTGAATTTGGCATGGTTTATGCATTCATTATCTCTCTAAAACACTCCTTTCACCCTTATCTTAATTCTTATGAGAATTCATTTATTCTTTCTTTTATTTATTCTTCTGTTTAAACTCAATACATTATTTTGTTTTTCCTCTAACTTACAAATATAATGAGATGTGTACAATTCCCGATAAACAAATATTTTTACTGTCTAATTTGTTGTTTTCTTTGCTCTGCGCAGGCAAGAGCACACTATTAAATAATTTGTTTCATACAAATTTCAGAGAGATGGATGCCTTTAAGGGAAGGTATGATCTTGCAATACTGTCTGACATATCACATTAGCCTTGCTCAAATAACAGGCTAGTGACCGGATGTTATGGTTTTGTTTTCAGGTCTCAAACAACCAAAGGTATCTGGATGGCCAGATGTGCTGGCATAGAGCCTTGTACCCTTGTGATGGATTTGGAGGGTACAGATGGAAGGGAACGTGGAGAGGTGTTTTTTCATTTGTTAAACCTTATCTTGAACACTATGGTTTTGTTCTATCCATTGACTGACCCCGCCTAATGGGAAAATGTTTTGATTAATGATTACTCTTGTTATACCTTGACTTATATATTAACAGTGATGATAATTTAGTGTCTGTTGCCGATATGCAATTTACATTTTAAAATCGGGGATGCATATGTGCCAATGTGTCTCTAGTCCCTATGGAACATAAAAGTGTTTATTATAGAATTTTGTGGAGTATCTGATTTCCCATTATTCAAGATTTAATTTATCACGAAGAAATTGCTCTCACCTTCCCCGAGATATGTATAAATAATACATACAACCCCTAAATTTTCTTAGACATTGACCTCCCCTCAGTTACACTCACCTGGCCTGCCCTCTATTTTGTTAAAAATGAAGGGTACATGTCATTTAAACAGACCTAAAGGGAGGCATGTGAGGGAAATTTCTCCAGTAAATTAGGGCAGCAAGTGTTGGCTTTAAAATAAGTAAGGGTGTGTGTGTCATTTACGCATACCTCAAGGGCTCCGAGTGCAATTTCCCTTTTTAATATCCATTTTCCCCAGAGTTTCATGATAATTCTAATCCTCTGTTTACACTGTGATGAGATGGTAATAGTAAATAGCTAGGGTTTATTATTATTCATACTAGCAGTCTGCCACTGAAATTTTTTTGAACAAAGAATGAGAAATGGGTAGTTCTTTGGTTCTTTACTTACTTGTATGCTGAAATTTTCTTTCTCTCAGGATGATACTGCATTCGAAAAGCAGAGTGCTCTGTTTGCTCTTGCTGTCTCAGATATAGTGCTAATAAACATGTGAGTTTTTCCCCTCTTCTTTATCAAGACATCTTCAGTACTGGCTAATTTCAGAAAGTTAAAAGTCTGTTTAGCGGCCTGTACTTGGTTGTTTTGATGTTTTTCCAGTTGAGTCTTATTTCTTTATGCAACTAATTTTTCTCCGTCTGCAATACTTATAAAGGTGGTGCCATGACATTGGCCGTGAGCAAGCTGCAAATAAGCCGCTTTTGAAAACTGTCTTTCAGGTATTATCTTTTGTCAGCAGCCTATTGACTTCAAGCAGTTATATTGAATCTGAAAAATTGTCATTTATCCGATTCTATGCTTTCAGGTTATGATGAGATTGTTTAGTCCACGCAAAACAACACTGTTGTTTGTCATACGTGATAAAACAAGGGTATATATGCAAAAAACTTTCATATTGTTTTCGTAATTATTTGTAGTTTTAATTTCTAATTCTATGCATTTTAATCTGTTGTTGGTGCGATTAACCATTTCCTTTTATAGACACCACTTGAAAATCTAGAACCTGTTTTGAGAGAAGATATTCAGAAGGTAGTGCCATGCTTTCATCTTCATATGATGTTTGTTAAATTGTTCTATAGTATTTTTTTGACCTTTCTTGCTTTAATTTTTTACTCTGCAGATATGGGACTCTGTTCCTAAACCACAGGCCCACAAGGATACCCCACTGAGTGAATTTTTCAACGTACTTTCCTTTTTTATTTGACATTACTATTCTTATTGATAGTTTATTGGTAGTTTATATTAACTTATTGCTTGGTAACAAATAACCAGGTTGAAGTTGTTGCGCTTTCTAGTTATGAAGAAAAGGAAGAGCAATTTAGAGAGCAGGTATGAATTGTGCACCAGTTTCGTTCTGTTTTACTTGCTGATGGTATTAGCTGACCCGTTATTAGGATTTTATGGTGTATGCATCTCCATATCTGCATCTGTGACAATGTTCCTTCCATCTTAATCTGTATATATGAATTATAGTAGATATTTAGCTTTCTTGTTGAAAACAGATACTTTGGTTTAATAAATATCTCTTACTTGCTAACATGCATATATTTTCTTGTGTTGATTTAATTTAAATGCAGGTTGCCAGCTTGAGGCAACGTTTCAATCAGTCTATTGCTCCTGGTGGACTTGCAGGGGATCGGCGTGGAGTAGTTCCTGCTTCTGGATTTTCTTTTAGTGCTCAGGAAATATGGAAAGTCATTAAGGAAAACAAAGATCTTGACCTTCCTGCACACAAGGTTAATATACATGCTGCAATGTTGCTACCTTTTCTCACATGTATATTGATTTTATTAACTATTAACCGTTGAAGGGTCAACTCTCTTGTAGGTTATGGTTGCAACTGTACGATGTGAAGAAATTGCCAATGAGAAATATGCCGCTTTTGTCGCAAATGAGGTATGAACATTTCTTTTTGTACATTTTCCCAAAATTTCGACCATCTCAATTACTAATGCTGTGGAAACCGCTTTCAATTTTCACTCAGGAATGGTGTCAATTGGAAGAGACTGTGCAATCTGATCCTATTCCTGGATTTGGGAAAAAAATCAATTCACTTCTTCATGCTTGTTTGTCGGAGTGAGTATAGTCCAGTTTATGTGACATCTAATATTTGTACGGTCTCAATTTGTTATTTTCATGAAAACTGTGGCCTTAGAGTTTGCTATCTTGATGTTGCATAATGCATCATGTAAGAATGAGGACAGGTGGTTAATTGAGCTATTGCATTTTCTTTTAATCTAGGTATGATGCTGAGGCCACTTATTTCGATGAAGGTGTTAGAACTGCAAAACAAAAGCAACTTCAAGAAAAATTGTTGCAAGTAATTCTTCCTAACCTAACTCTTGTGCCATCATGGTCGAAACCTTTCTTTTTTCATAAACATAAATGAATCGATGATTACTAAAAAGAGAATGAATATTTGAATATTATTTAATCAAGAAAGACCATTTTTAGATGCTTGTTGGCTTTACCTTCTGTCTTTACAGCTTTTGTAGACTTGTAAAGATGATTTATGAGGTTTATAAGGGTATGTAACACCTTTTCTTTTGGTTAGCTTGTCCAACCAGCTTACCAATCTGCACTGGGACATATGAGATCTGTAACTTTGGAGAAATTCAAGGAGACATTTGAAAAGGCTTTGAAAGGCGGGGAAAGGTTTTCTGCAGCTGCTAATAATTGCATTGAGTCTTGTGTGGATCAATTTGATAAAGCATGTGCAGGTAATGAGAACTTTCTTTATACTGTTTATTAGGGAACATGAATCATGTTGAGGGTCCTAAACATGTAATGATCTACACTTGATGAAGATCAGAAAATGAATTAACATAAATTAAAGAGTAATAAGTAAGAATTAGATGAATTGAGGTATTTTATTGATGGATCGATAGTAACAGTAGCAGAATGGAAAGTCTATTTACCCACCCACAGAGCTTAGTTCCAACACAGAGAGGTGTCCTACTCTGGCCCTAACAGAAAGTTATTCCATCATAGCCTCTCAAACCCTAGAACTTATTCTTATATACTACTAAGGAGATATTATTCGGAGAATATCTATACTAAGAAGATATTATCTCTATTATATATTACTTAGGAGATATTATTCAGAGAATATCTTTATTATATATTACTAATAAAATATTCCTACTAAATAACTCCTCTCTGCTCTGCATCCTTATAACATAATTTCCCTGACACAAGCCATATGGATATTCCCGTTTTGTCTATCCCTATTTCTCTTAACATAAACTCCCCATACTATAGGCTTGCCCAACTGCTGTGCTAACTGTCCTTTTGAGTTAACTTTCTCACCCCGGGTCCTATCAACACTGGAAAGAGAAATAAGGGCATGTGGATACATAGGAAACTGTATAATTTACTGATTTGGCGTCGGGAGCACACTTGCTAGTTGCTATGATTTGGTTCATTCGACTGATGTACTATCTGAGAAGTTAACTTGATAATTTTTGTTGCAAGCATGTATATTATTATTGAACTGAATTACAACATGAGACTGACATACCATCACTGCAGATGTTGTTATTGAACTAACAAATTGGGATACATCTAAAGTACGAGAGAAACTGCTGCGTGATATTGATGCACATGTTGCATCTGTGCGTGAAGCTAAGATTTCTGAACTTACTTCTTCATATGAGGTATGTGTTCAGCATTGATTATTCATAGCTTATTAATATTGAAGGGATTGTCTTTCAAGATCAGCAAGGATTGTATCTTTAGATTCTTAGGATTGATTTTCATATTTCTTTATATTTCATGATTGTTTTTTCTTATTTAAGTAGTATGAGAAGCCTAGTATTAATATAACGAAGGTTCATGTTTAGTATTTGTACATTGGTATAAAAAAAATCACATTTTGAAGTCTTTATTCTTTCTCTTCATATATGTGTGCGAGAAGATCGATATTGAAATTTTTAGCCTGGTAAAATGAGATTAAAATTAAGCAAGTGTCCACCAACAATATATTCACTTAGGAAAAAGGGATTGATATTATGTATGTTCTATGTTGTAAAAAATATGTTATCCATCAATAATGGCAAAGGAAAAGTATAAGATACTGCCCAATTCCCATGCTTGGTGACTGGAATTATTTAATTATGTAGGTTATGAAATTTTATTGAGTCATGCCATTTGGTGAGTTTCTATTTCATGAAGTTGAATCATTAACCTCTTGGAAAGTTTTCTGATAATAATACTGTTCCAGGAAAAACTGAAAGTATCTTTGTCTGGACCTGTCGAAGCTCTTTTAGATGGAGCTAATAGTGATACTTGGCCATCAGTAAGGAGCCTTCTTAAGCGTGAGATTCAATCATCTGTTTTAGGGTTTTCTGCTGCGCTTAATGGGTTTGATATGGATGAAGAAACAAGACAAAACATGATTTTGAGTTTAGAGGATTATGCAAGGGGTGTGGTAGAAGGAAAGGCTAGGGAAGAAGCTGGAAGGGTATTGATCCGTATGAAGGACAGGTATTAAAACTTCTATAACATCCAAGTTGACTTTTTTTACCTTTTGTTTGTTGTCTGTAGAGACACTCACCTTATATTTGAAAACAGGTTTACAATGTTATTTAGCCATGATTCTGATTCAATGCCTCGTGTTTGGACGGGGAATGAAGATATTCGAGCCATCACTAAAACTGCCCGCTCTGCTGTATGACACGATTACAAATATTATTTTGCTACCTAGTTTGTATTGCATTTTGTTATCTTTTTAACCAAGTTTAACCCTTTGCAGTCTTTGAAGTTGCTATCTGTTATGGCAGCACTTCGTTTGGATGATGGTGATAAAGATGATATAGAGAAAACATTGAAAGTTGCATTGCTGGATTCATCAAGCAGTGCTAATATAAGTAGGAGCATCACAGCGGTTGATCCGCTAGCTACTAGCAGTTGGGAACAGGTGCATTTTTGTTGTTACTGTTTGCTTGTTCTATTGGATAAAATGAGTGATTGATTAACTGGCATCAGTTAGTGATTTGATTGGGCAAATAGGAATACATCTCAAGAAGTTTTGACATGAGTATATATTTTGGACCTCAATAATGCCTACCTTTTGGGTTCGTTAAGTGATGTTTGAGAACACTTTCTATATTGGGCACTAATCGGTTGTCGTGACCGAATTTGTTATGCAGATTCCATCATCTAAGACATTAATTACACCTGTCCAGTGCAAAACTTTGTGGAGGCAATTCAAGATGGAGACAGAGTACAGTGTTTCTCAAGCCATTTCTGCACAGGTACCGCGTTTCCCCTTTTTTAAGAGATTTTGAATGTTCCTTTGACTCGAGCCATTTCTGCACAAGTACCGCGTTTCCCCTTTTTTAAGAGATTTTGAATGTTCCTTTGACAGAATGGAAAATTTGTTGTGACAAAATCAACAATAATTTAAATTGTAATGACATTTTGTTTTTGGATTTTATATATTTGAAACTTGTAGCTTAAGCCATCTAGGCTGGACTATGTTTTCATGCTCTATTTTTCCTGTATATAAAAAGTTGTTGGTATTGTCCCAAGTATTTTGCTCTTTTGTAGTATTGTTTAGGTTCTACATGGCATCAGTACATAATGATTTGTGAAAAGCTAAAATGGTTAGTTTAATAACTACAATGGATGCTCATATGGTCAAGGCATTAAAATTTTGTAATCTTCGGAAAATGTTTTAGTTTTACTATTTTTTACTTATTGATATAATTTTCTTGTTGCATTTTCAGGAGGCCAACAAGCGTCATAACAACTGGTTACCTCCCCCATGGGCAATACTTGCTTTGGTTATTCTGGGATTCAATGAATTTATGACCCTTTTAAAGTGCGTGTCAATTGTACTCAAATGATGTCTTTTTTTCTTGCTTTAATTTATTTATTTTTTGTTTGTTTTCATTTGCTCTTCTGTATCTCTCTCTCCTCTAGCAGCTGCACAATGTGAAAGTAGTAACTTTAAAATAAAAATATTTTTTGTGTTGGACAAACTAGTTGACGGTATTTTAGTTACATAAGAATGTTGCATAGAGCATATGTTTGTTCAAGTGATCTTATTCAATTGATCTTACCCATGTTTGTCATTCTTTGTGGCAGAAATCCCTTGTATTTGGGTGTCATCTTTGTTGGTTTTCTTCTCATTAAAGCCCTGTGGGTGCAACTTAACATTGCCGGTGAATTTCGTCATGGAGTAGTGAGTATCTTTTACTGCTATCTTTATAATTTATTGTTCAATCCCAATGTTCATATTTATCGTGTCTCTCTTGCCTGCTTGAGTTTCTTTGCAACCTATAGCCAATAATCTCACTAGGTATTCTGTAGAGTTCAAAGTTGTTGAGAGGCATCAATAGTCAATACTCCATCCGTCAAATATTAAGTGTCGTTTAAGGAATTAAATGTCGTTTAAGGTTATGTACACATCTTGGGAATACCATTGAGTATACCAAACCATGCAGTAGTTAGTGAAATAGTTAGGTGAGTTGAGATTGAGATACAATTAAATAATGACAAATAGTATGACGAAAGCAAATATTTCAAACGTAACAATATGAGACACACGGAGTACTTTTAACGCTGAGTTATTTTGGTCTTGCCAACCGTTTATTCAATTTTTTGTATCATACGGTAGCCTTATTTCTTCTTTTTCCTGCTTTCAGCTTCCCGGAGTCATTTCCTTGGCTACCAAGTTTGTTCCAACTATCATGAACCTTATGAAAAGACTAGCAGAAGAGGGAAATAACCCTGCGGCTAACAATCCTCAAAGACACACATCACGAAACAACACCAATGCTGTTCCTGTTGGCAGTTCTGTTTCATCTAGTTCTTCATCTAACATAACCGCACTGGAAAATGGAAATCGATATACCAGTTCATCAAAAGATGAATAAGCGAAGAAATTCAATCTTCAACAAATAGCGATTTTTTTCTTTTGAAAGATGGTGGTGGTTTCTGCTGGCTGCATGACGATTTTTTGGTTTGATATGAGTTTTATAAGTTGTGAGCTTTCAAGACATTCAAAGGCATAGTTTTTTTTTTTTTGTTTGCAAAAGTGCCATATACAGGGGCAGTGTTTTTTTCAAGGTATAGTCCCCCCCTTGAATTAGGTTTCTTAAAATTTGGGTGCTTCAATTAGTTACTGAAGCTAGCTTATTTTTATATGGTCTTTTATGAATATATTCTGGTTTTGCAATCAATTTTGTTTGTAATTTCATCAGTTTTATGAGTGTATTTTATTTTACTTTTTAAAAATCATTATTTGGACTTGTGTGTTTATGATTTTATTTATTTATTTATTGAGATTATATTAGAGGTTTATGTCGTGGTTACGTGTAAGTATAAAAAAATAACAAACACAATTAAATATACATGTCTCAGTAGTCAGTATCTTTGTCTTTAAGGAATGGGTCCCTGTAGATTTAGGATGTTCAAAATTTTATATTTTTGGGTACCATATATTCTGAGGCAACACAATATTTGTGGTCCAGAATTTTGTATATCATGAAAAATCGACACATAGGCACCATGCCGACCTGTGTACCCTGGTTTCTTTATCTCTCATTTTATTACTTGCACAAAAAGCTACTCCTCCTTGATGATTTTAAATAGAAATTGTGCAACTAACCATGATGGAAACGGTTTGTTTGATTGGACTAGTAATGCACTGTTCTCTGGTTGGATACAAAACAATTAATTCACTAGTTTAAGAAAAAATGAAGGAAAACTTCAGAGGAATGATCAATTTCTAAGTCTAAAGAGAAATTGAAGGAAAAATTAACCAAGTAAATCATCAAAGAGAAATTATATTTGTACAATAATTTTTTGACAACTTTATCTCTCATACATTACTCATATTATATTTTTACTTTCACATTTTATTGTTTTAGTTTCCGTATCAATATATACTTTTCTTTATAAATTTATGGTTGTTGTCACACAAATGATTGTTCAAATAACACACTTCATCATCAAAGTGGTCCGTAACTTGGTACTTTTAATTTGAACATTTTCATTTACTCTCGACTTTGTAAGATATTTACTCAACTCAATAATAGATATGAAAATTAATTTGTTAAGTATGACATGAAAATTTTCCCTAAAAAAAAAAGTATGACATGAAAATCTGCACATAAGTTGCAATTTTTACTTTTTTATTACTACATGTCTCTTATAACACTCTTATGAAAAGAAAATTACATGAATTAAGAAAGTTAATAGTAGTATTAAATGATTGATTTCGTTTAAAATTTAAGAATTTCTTATGAAAAGAGACGAGAATTTCTTATATTTAGAAAAAAAAAAATGCAGTATCAGTTCTATATTTATTTAATGATTCACCTCTATATAATCTCTCTTTGCACCGAATAGGACACTAAAAATTAATAATACAAAAAGTGGACGATAAATGATGCTTTATAATTATAGTGGGTACTAAGGTTTGTACAAGTTAGAATTTTTTTTTTTCATTTGAAGACTTGTGATTTTTTAAAAGCCTATTATTTATTCATCAGTTTCTTTTATTTTTGTTAATCATTTTTTTTTCTCTGTGAGAAAACATAAATCCTGTGATATGGCGGAAACAAAGTGAAAGTTACTTTCATTCTTCCCACGATAAATTTTCTCTCAGTTTATTTTCACACAAAGCTTGTTCGAACCGTTGAACTATAATTAAAATGTGAAAAGTGACATATGGTCAAGTTTTGTCTCACCAAGCATACTATGATTCTGTTCTGTCAACAATAAAAAAGTTGACTTAATTTGATGAGAACTTTTCCATGGTCTCTATGATTAATTGTACAATAAAAAACTTTTGGATGGTTTTCTTTTGCACGTTTTGTGTGAGATGAACCACTCATTTTAATCTAATATATTTCATTTTGGCTTGTAAAAAAAAATATATATATATTGACTTTGTGGACATTTTAATGTAATGGTTAAGTTAACCCACACTATACTATTATCACAAAGCGATTCCTATCTTATCCTATATGTATTATTGAAGGTCTATTATTCGTGTTTGTATTATTGAGCCTTAATTTCAACACAATCTGTTTCATTAATTATGATCTATAAATTTATAAGGCATTGTTCATTCACGAACCTTAACGGCATTTATGTTGAAATGTGACTTTATAGGTCAAGGAGGAACGTGACTATCATAAATCAAAATAACACATACTAGTACTAGTAACGGTGACAACATCTAGTCTTTCCTTCCTTTACAATGTGACAAAGAATGTGGTTGCTGTATTGCTCTAAATCAAGAAAAAAACGACAGCTGCATATATGTGTTACATGGTTTGAGCGGTTCATAATAGGTTTAAGTGTGTGGTTCGGTTGTCCTTCAATAACTCATGATAAAAAGTAGATGAAAAGTGAAAAGTAAAAATATATTTGTGATGATTGTGAAAGTTGAACCGAATTCATGAATATTTAGCCTCGATGGAGAAAAGTAATGGAATATGGTAAGATTAAGTCATGAAATCATTTAGTACAAAAAAAGTTCATGCAATCATAAGTGTTTCGGTGTGATAATTGAAATTTTTAGGGAAACTCAAATGCTTTAATGAGTTTTTTTCTTCCCTTACAAATTAGAGTCAGGTTAACTTGTGTCATTGGAAAACAAATGTAAACAATTTAAAAAGAACAACTTTGCATTGAAAAATATAATATGTTAACATTTAAAAGAAAATGTTAGGGGTATGTTAACTAATGCTCCGGATCACTCATTAAGGAAACCAAATATAGTATAAAGACTTTGGAACTTGTATACTCAAAGTTAAAAAAGTGTAAAGAATTATGTTTTCAATGCAAATATTTCCTTTTTTGTTTCCTTAACTAGTGCCCGGAGGCCTTAGTTAATAAGATCCACATTTAAAAAGTTGAATGCACGACTTTTGATGCGTGTATTTCTATAATGACTTTCTTAACATGTGCCCTTGAGGGCACAAGTTAGCATTTGTCTACAAATTAAGATCAAAATCAAAATTAATGAGTATACTTGTCAGGACTTAACGATCGATAGAACTGACAATATGGTTGAGATCTTTATCGCATATATATTTATAAACAACACTCACACTTCTCAACTCAACGAGACATCATTATAAAAGAGAAAACCTAATGAATCACACAAGATTAAGTCAAAAAGGGTCATGCAATCATGAGTGTGTGTTTGGATGTGATAATTGAAATTTGAGAAATGCTAACTTATAGGGTTATGTTAACCGGTACCCCGGGGACCGGTTAAGGAAATCAAAAAGGAAAGTTTAAAATTAAAAGAAATATTTTTTAGATTTTTAATGAGTTGACTGCATAAGTTTCAATGTAATATTACTATATTTGTTTCCTTAACCAGTGCCCCGAAGGCATCGGTTAACATTACTCTAAATTATATCCTTAGGGCACAAGTTTAGAAACCAACCATAGAATCTTTTTCTTAAAATTTTTGCATTCAATAAAGTAAAAGTTTAAAATTTTATCTTTTCAATACAAAAGTTATTTTTTAATCCCATTTTTAACTTCTTAACTCGTGCCCTTAAGGCACAAGTTAACATGACCCTTGAATTTTTTTAGAAAAACTCAAATGCTTCAATTGAGTTTTTTCTTCCCTTACAAATTAATATAAAAATGAATGATTATACTTGTTAGGACTTAATGGTCGATAGGACCGACAATATAGTTGAGATCTCTATCGTATATGTTCATAAACAACACTCGCACTTCTCAACTCAACAAAACACCATTTATAAGAGAGAAAACCTAATGAATCACACAAGATCCAAAACAAACAATGTACAATGTTGTGAAATTGTAAAGGAGCTCTTCAATCCACCACCCCGTTAATTTTCTTGACGGATAGACTAACCTACTCGATCTCATAAGATTGATGATTCATTAAACATAATTGTAAATTATGAAATGGTAACATGTGTCCTTAAGTCACGTGTTAATGAACTAGAGATGTAAATATCTCTTAAATTCATATCTTCAAAAGTTTAAAAAATATATTTCAATACGAACTTTCTATTTTTATATAACTCAATCTCCGCCCTTACATTTTTTTAGGGTTAAATATGTTTTTATCCCCATAAATATTTTAAATTTTTTTCTTTTAATTTCTCTAAAATATTTCTTTGACTTTTTGTCCTAAAAAAGTTTTACATCACATTTTTTTCTCACTGCTTTTTCAGTAAACTCATGTGAATCATTCAAAATTTTAAATTTTTTCCGCAATAATGTTTAGTACACTATAGGCTCCTCTCTTGCAAAAGTATTAAATATGAATTTATATTTTTGTCTCTTAAAAATTCATATTTTGTTACAAAAATTCTAATTTTTTTTATAAGAGATTATTATAATACTCCAAATATTATTGCAAAAATTCATTCACAATTTTAAATGATACACATAGGTTGGTTTAAAAGCATGACCCAAAATGACGTTGTAAAATTTTTAGAAGACCAAAAGTTGAAGAAATATTTTACGGAGCCTAAAATAAAAATTGGAATATTTATAAGAATAAAAAAATTATTTAACTCTTTTTCATTAGCAAAAATTACATTGAAAATCAGTTCAAGGAATACTTAAAACCATTGCAAAATGACCAATTCTAACTGTTTAAAGTGAATTAGTCGATCGATCCATTAAAAAACTAAGTTTTTATTTCTCTCATCCCTACAAATAAACTAAAACCATGATAAACACTTAAAACGATCAACCATCTTAAAAAATTAGTTGCTTGTGTTAAAGATGACATTATTCTTTTCGAATTAATAGCGTGTTTGTTTTTACGGTGGGATACCTCACCCAACGTGCGTTTTACCCAAACTTTTAAATTAAAGTTTCTATTTTTTAAGTTTAAACAACTTTGAAACACAGGAATATTGAAGTCACCGCTAAACCAAACATTATTTAAATATACAACAAACGGTCGCCTAGCCAAATTAAGTGAGACACTTTTTTTATTTTTTTCACTTTTTCTGTGTTAAAGAGCAAGAATTTATTCACCACTTCACTTTCCAACCTATGTTTTGCCCATTCCAACTTGTTAAAGATGCTTCTCCAACATTTTCCAAGTCTTAGGGCAAGTTTCTTACATAATATACTATGCCTACCCGATTGACATAAGTATAAGTTTCACGTTATTTTTTTTTATCAATAACCACAATCTTTTACATAGCATTTACAGCTAGAGTATGAGGCACAATACTTTACAGCTCAGCTCTGGAAGTTTAGAACAAACAACTTAGGTGTACGTCATTCATGAAAGGGTAGGGGTGGGTCTTCTATTCCTATTTTTTGGCCTCAAGAATTAATTAAATGACATAAAGTTAGTTGGTATTGTATATGTAGCAACTAGCAACAATAGCTCAATTTTGAATTTTCATCTTAAAAATAAGGAAAATAAAAAATGATATGCATAATTGTATATAGCAATGTTATGTCATACATGCATGTGGAAATAAATGTTACTCGGTTGTCAAAGAGAAATTTTTTTCTCAATGTTTACAATATTAAATATTAAACCATATTTGGCATTACCTAGTGATGCAACAAGTTGAATCTGTCACCACAAATTGCCAACTCCTTCCTCTTGTGCTACTTTCATGACTTCATCTTAATTTACCTTACCATTTTGTTCATGCATAGAAAAAAGTTCTCTTATTTCTTCTTGAATAAATTTATTTATGTTTTTAATTTTCAGTTGAAGCTGACACAAAAGTGCAAACTGATCCCAAAGTTCACAGATGAAACAATATTTTGTATTCTTCACCTCATCATATTTTCAGATAAATCAGACAAATTCAGAGGTTAAATATGTTTTGTACTCTTATGCCTATAGTAGTTGACAATTTAAGTCAAAGAAGCAATGTAAATATGAAAATTGGGCGGGCTAATATCAAAATCCATCTTAACGAAAACTGTAAATTAATTTAAAAAATAAACAAAAATCGCAAAAAATTAAGTATTATTGAAAGTATTAATCTATTTTTTATTCGTATGAAATTGGCTTTAATATAATATTTGTTGTTTTTTTTTTTTTTTAAATAATACTTGTTAGTATTGGAAAAAACTCAAGTCCCACATCAAATAGACGAGACTCTTGATGAAAGTTTATAAAGAGGAGGCACTCCTTACTTCACAAGCTGGTTTTGTGATGATGAGTTAGACCTCAAATTTAACAATTAGGTTAATTTAATCGAATTTTTTTTTCTTCATATGTTTGAAACATAATCAATATTATGTTAATTTTTAGTATATTATAGGTTATGTTTTGCATCAAATTGTTAAGAGCCTCACATCGGATATGAGATGGTCTGACAATATGTTGAAATTTAGGGTCTAACTCATCTCATCTCATATTCGATGTGAGACTCTTAAAATAAACATGTTTACAATTGTATTAATAGAGTATTTATAATTATGATTTGTATATATCGAAAATCAGTCCAAATTAAAACGGTATTTAATTGAGTCAGATAAAATGACTTTTTAAAGAAGTCATCCAAATAAAATCGATTCGCATGTGATTTTAATCTTTGTATCAGATAATTTTTTTTACCACAAAACCAATTCATACGGCACCGCTAACACCTTTCACTATTGTTAGTTGGACTTGTGAATCACTATTAAAATATTACTTTAAGAATGAGAATGTCAAACCTCATATGTGAAATTTGATAATATGCGACTCTAATACAACTTCAATACTCATGACTAACGCAAGTCTTGAGATTAATCTCCATATTGCTATGTGAGATCCAACTTATATACCATATTTAACGAGTTTAGATCCTAGTCTTAAAGGTATATTTCAAAAAACGAAGGTGTCCAACCACATATAAACATCCATCTAACAATTCGAAAACCCTATACAAATTCAATAAATATGTCCTTACATTTATTAAGATTTGAGTTACCCACTATTCGCACCCTCATATCTTTGGGTGTGTTAATCCATCTTGAAAGTGTGGCTTTCTAAACCTCTTCCCTAAACAAAAAAATGTTCTTGTACCCTACATGTTGGCAGAATCAGTTGCACAATAGAATATATCAAAGTTGGCATTGCTCCTTTTACACCAAAATTAAGTTCCTATTAAAGGAGTTAGTAATTTCATATGCATTGTTATTTACTCTCCCATTAACATCAACTTCCATGATAAACAATCATTCAAGAATACCATTTTTTTTACGGAATCATTCAAGAATACCTTTAGTAGTGGACATTATACAAACATAAATTTATGTTGCTAAGTCAATTCAGAAGGAAACAAAGTAAAAGGGATGGAAAAAATTCCCTTTTCTAGATATACCATTAGTTAAATCACATAAGTTTTGTTTTTCTAATTTCTGACCATGAATATTGGAATTAATGGCTGTTAAGTCATGTACCATGGTTAGTTGAAGAGACAATATCTAGACAGTGCTCTCTCTATAAAATCAACCATAATAAAGAGGAAAAATATATTGTACTAAAAAAAGGGAAAAATATAAAAGAAATTGTATAGTTTCGGTTGCATATTAAATATTGAACTTTACTAGTACTACACATTGTATAGGCTGGTGAATGAGCTGTTTAGTATAAACTTGATCAGAAAATGCATTGTCAAATCCAACGGCTGGAGACACTTGACTCTAACCGCTGCATTCATTTCCTCATTAAATGCTTTATTCACTTATAGTTACAAGTGTTTTAGGTGCATCCACACATTTGTGACATTAGTGACGGTTTAATCAAGATCAGACGGTCCAAAAAGTTACAATTATTTTTTAAATACGAAATTTAAATTTAGATAGTTTGATCTTGATCGCATGATCATTGATGTTTCGACTGCATGAATGTTAAGAATTTCCAACTGTAGGGAGCTGAATCTAATTAGGGAGGTACATTATATGATGCTAATTTTAGTTTTGCTCCTAATTTGTCACACAAATTAATACTAGATTATTTAATCCTTAATATTGATATGGTTAGTTAGGATGCATTATATTTTAAAGTATTTATATGATGTTACACACAAAACAAGACCAACCAGAGGCAGACACTTATTGGTTGGAAAGAAGAAACTTCTTGAGTGAGTGAGTGCTTTTTCTATAGCCTGTGAAATTCCAATGGCTTCAGTTGGTACAGTCAAATTCTTGTTATGCTTAATTCTATGGCTATGGAACTGCAACTTTCTACCTCATTGTCAAGGTTCATTCTTGTCATCATTCTATAATATCTATATAACATTTTTCTTACATTATTCGCTTTCATTTTGCATATGAATTTCTTTTGTTAGATGATCATGGCATCAAAATTCTAATCTCTTTCATTTTTGGTTGCAATTTTGGTATGAATTTGTAAATGTAGTATGTAGCATCAATTTATCTCAGAATTTTTAGGAAATATACAACTAGTGGTTCTGTTTTCTTCTTCCTTCATATGAAGTTCCATTTCACTTGCATAAGCATATACATGACTAGATCACATAGAGAGAAAGGGTCTTTTAGCTTATCTAATGGCACAAACGCGCACTTCTGAACTTGTTTAAGATAGCTTGTAAAAACAACTTATGACTGTTCATAAGCCATTTTTAGCTTATTTTTATAAGCTCTCTAGAATAGTTTATGAAACTATCTTATAGCTTACATGGTAACAATTTAACAAGAAAAAAAAAATCAGTTTGCTATAAGAAAGTTTCATAAAAATTGTACAACTAATTAGGCCATAAAATAAAAATAGTACTCTCATTGATTTTGAATACTTTTATTTTTTCTCTTCTTGATAAAGGGTTTTAATTATCTCTTAAATTATTTATAACATTAATAATTGATTGAAATTGAAATCTAATTAAGAGACTAAAATTGGACTAACAAAAAAAAATTAATTGCAGGTAAACAAGAGTACCCTTTTATTAAAAAAGCAAGTACATTTTCATCACCATCAATTTCAACTACATCAATAAACAAGGCTTATGATTACATAATAGTGGGAGGTGGAACTGCAGGGTGTCCTTTAGCTGCAACATTATCTCAAAACTTTAGTGTATTAGTACTTGAAAGAGGTGGTGTTCCTTTCACTAATCCAAATGTAACATTTCTTGAGAACTTCCATATTACCTTGGCAGACCTTTCACCAACTTCAGCTTCTCAATATTTTGTTTCAACTGATGGAGTTTTCAATGCAAGGGGAAGAGTTTTAGGTGGTGGTAGCTCTATCAATGCTGGTTTCTATACTAGAGCTAGCTCAAGGTAATTAAACTTCATAGTTCATACAATTTTTGTTTTTTTTAACTTCCACTTTTCATTATTTGAATGAAAATATGTCTTTCTTTTAGATTATTGCTATCCATATTAGAAAAAATTTCTTAGACAACCCAAAGCCAAACGTGTATACATATGCATTAAGAGAAATAGAGATATAAAAAATGATTCGATATATGTGATAGATTGATGACGTGATAGGAAGAGAAAAAATGAGGTGTTGAATATGCGTAAATAAATTTAAGATGTACAAATATTACAGGTGATCCATATTTTATTAATATTTTTTTTTTTGAGAAGAATACATTGCATCTAGGATATGTATGTGTCATATGATATGTGTTGATTATATGTCAGTGTTTTATTCTTCCATGTTTGATAATAAATACACATACCCTGTCAAAAAATAAAATAATATACATGCAAAAGTTACATTTTTATTTTATTATTAAAGCTCCCTAATTTTTTTTATTATTAAAGTTACTTTTTTTTTTTTGAGCAGTTATTAAAGTTACTTTTTGAATAGTTTATCCGAACATTTAATGCTAGAGTTATATTTAAAAAAAGAATAAAAAATACAAATTATAGAACATAGGGATGTTTAAATGTATTTTTCCATTTCTATATATGATTTGTTTACTGATATTCTTATAACTATTTACTACCTATGGTACACACCTAATAAATTTGCATCTCAACACACCTTGAATGTCTTTAAGAAAAGAAAGAAAAGTTGTTTGCGTGGGAAGAAAATAAAATTGTGGTAAAGAACAATGCTCGATTTAATTACTTTCATGTTGAAATTGTAGTAAATTTATTGAAAAGCTAGTAGTTAAATATTCTATTCTCAATTTAAAAAAAAAAATAGTTCGGTTCAATTGAAGACATTATTACATCTTCAAACTTTAGTATAAGGGTAGGTCACAATCTTTAGTATAATAATGTTTAACAACTAGATAGTGTTATGCATTTCACCCACATGTCACATCTTCAAACTCCAGTCAAATAGAATAAAATTAGAAACCCTGGTTAACTTTTCTCCCTCTAATTACTAACATTTTGCAACAATATGTTTGATTGTGCTTAATAATTAGTCCCACAACAAATCATCCTAATTCCTATGCTTAATATTTGGATATGATAATAAATACCTATTTAAGTAATTTGCTAAGAAAATAGCTACTTCTAGTACATTGAAATGTTAGAAGCATCAACAAGAAAGTAAAAAAGGGAAAGAAAATGTTTGTACAAAATTGTCATTAAGAATTCAAGAAAGAAAAAATGGTTACAAATCCTTCCATTAGGAATTGATTGTTTAGGATAAATATAGTAAATAGTGAACCACCCTTATATTGGTGACATTTATGTTTGCACATTTCTTAGACGAAACTCTTCTCTATTTAGTTAAATTAAATTAAATGCTACATGTGGTCCTTTGATAGTGATTAGGTAAGAGGGTCCAGATCTGAAGGAAATACATTCATTGTTACAAGGAAAGCCTCCAATTTTGGTGAAAAAGTCATTAAGGTGCTCTTTAGATTCCATGGTCCTTATTAGGAAATATGAACCACAGGAGCTATTAGTATTCCTTGTACGTTGAATTAGGGAGGGAGTCTTATCCTAATTAAAATTTAATTGAGCACACACATAAAATTTAAAAGAGAAACGATAAATTATTTCTCTTTTAAATTTTATCATTCTTGTGTATGCGCCTAAATATTTTATATTTGGGATGAGATTGTGTCCAACTTAGTAGGGTTTAGGGTTTAGCTTTAATAAGTATGTGTTTTGCTGTAAAAAAATATTTTACCCAATTAAGTTTAGGGTAAAATATATTTTTGATTTCTATAAATATACCAACTTTTTGTTTTCGTCCCTCTAAAATTTTCCTTCAACTTTTAGTCCTCAAATATTTTTCATCTTCACTTTTGGTCCCTTCTTTAAAGTAAACTCATATGTAGAATTCATATTTTTGAGTAAAATTTTGCAGAAAAATTCATAATATTATAAGAATCTCTCCCAAAAACATTTAGAATTTTTTTAACAAAACATGAATTTAATATGATATTTTATGGTTAAAAATTCATATTAAATTTATGTTTTGTTAAAAAATTCTATTTTTTTTTTATGAAAGATTTTTACAATATTCTACACATTTATGCTAAATTTCATTAAAAAAAAAAATACTAAAATTAACTTAAAAATAGATACCAAAAGTAGTGATTGAAAATTTTATAGGGACTAAAACTTGAAGGAAAATTTTAGACAACTAAAAACATATTTAATCCTTATTAAATTTAATTGGTGTATAGTAGAAAAGTTTCTAGTTTAAAAAAATTCACAGGATTTGAAGCTTATTTGAGTGGATGATCTCTAGCCTAAACATGGTTTAGGCCAAATTTTGTTGCTTACATAAATTGACAACTCTATATATTTTTTATATTAACAGTGTATATTAGTCTACCCTAAAAATAAAAGTGTATATTAATCTAATCTTTATTTATTTTCAAACATAAATATATACAATTTCTATGCCATTTTCAAAAGTGGTTATTACAGTTACAATAATATTATTAATGAGAGGCTGCAACTAACACATGCAGCGGTTTAATCGATAGAAGACATTTTGAGTAGAGAAATGATATTTGTACAACCACTTTGTGACAACTTTCTCTCTCATATTCACATTATTATCTTATTCTCTCTCTTCCTTTTTCTCTCTCCATTGTTTTTGACCAATGAAAAGATAGAGAGAGAAGAAGTTGTCACAAAAATTATATCAAATGATTGTTCAAATATCACTACTCTTTTGAGTAAAATATGGCTCCAGTTTTTTCCTAGCAAGGTCCCTACATTTGCTGTAACTAGTTGCAATACTTTTCCAGCCACTTAATTTAATTAAGTTCTTTACTAATTGGAAAATTCTTTTTTATTTATTCAATTCATATACTACTATTAATTAGTTTCTCCAAATATTATACACATCCCGTCAATGTAAGTCAAACAATCACAACCAATCATGTATATAAATTTAAAGATAGTGTTATCGAAGTCAAATATTTCTAACGATCTGATGATTATGATTGATCTGTAAAAAAATATACTCTAATAAGGCATATTAATTAAATCTAAAAACTTATATGGAATATGACATGCAGGTTTATAAACAAGGCAGGGTGGGATGTGAAGCTAGTAAATGAGTCATACCCTTGGGTTGAGAAGCAAATTGTTCATCGTCCAAAGTTTTCACCATTTCAAAGAGCAGTTAGGGACAGCCTTATAGACAATGGAGTCTCTCCTTTTAATGGTTTCACCTATGATCATATATATGGAACAAAAGTCGGCGGAACCATTTTCGACAGATTTGGTCGCCGACACACAGCTGCCGAACTTCTTGCTTCTGGAAACCCTGACAAACTTACTGTTTTGGTTCATGCTACTGTCCAAAAGATTGTTTTTGATACAACAGGTACATATACTATATAAGATATTTTAAGTCAAAGAGTTAAACATATACTTAAAATTTATGCGAAACGAATTTCATGCAGTCAGTGATCTCAGTCGTCGATAAAGATCGAATAGTAGATAATTCGAGTTACTGATTGGAAACAGTCATGATGTTAGCCATATAATATCTATCAATGGCTTAGATAGACTGACTGCGATGACAACTGAAAATTCTGACTGCAGGGTGTCCGAATCCAACGTTATGGCATATTAGGCCCTTCAAAGTAACTTATGACTAAAATAGGCAATATCCTATTTTTGCAGGTAAGAGACCAAAAGCAATAGGGGTTATTTTCAATGATGAAAATGGGAAACAACATGAGGCAAGGTTGGGAAATGATATGCAAAGTGAAGTGATATTGTCTAGTGGGGCAATTGGGTCTCCTCAAATGCTATTGCTAAGTGGAATTGGTCCTAAAGATGAACTTCAGAACTTGAACATCTCAGTGGTCCTTAACAATCCTTTTGTTGGGAAGGGAATGATAGATAATCCTATGAACACAGTTTTTGTTCCTTCTAATAGGCCAGTTCATCAGTCACTCATACAAACTGTAGGTATCACCAAGAAAGGTATATATATTGAGGCTAGTAGTGGATTTAGTCAGTCCAACAGCAGCATTCACTGCCATCATGGTATCATGTCACCTGAGGTATGCAATAATATTTCTATAATTTCTTAAAATAAAGTTAAAATAATCACTTTTTGAATCCTTATGGCCTGTTTGGTTTGAGAAAACAATTTATATTTTTTCGTTTTCATTTTTCACTTCTAATTATAAAATCGTCTGATGTTTTCACTTTGTTTCTTGATTTCAATGATTTGTAGCTGTTTCCACCGTTTCTTGTACAAATCGTTAAAATCAAGAAATAGAGTGCAAACTATATGACTGTTTCATAATTAAAAATGAAAACAGTAAAAATTTTCTCAAACCTAATAGGCCCTTAAGCAAATGTGCATAGTAGATTAGAAACCAGAAGTAATTGTTTTCATTTTTACACAATAAACCAGATCGGACAACTTCACACAATTCCTCCCAAGCAAAGATCAATAGAAGCTATTGAAGCTTACAAGAAGAATAAGCGAGACATACCTGTTGAAGCATTCAAGGGAGGCTTTGTCTTGTCCAAAGTTGGCAGTGCTTGGTCAGTAGGTGAGCTCAAGTTGGTCAACACCAATGTGAATGAAAATCCTGCTGTTACCTTCAACTACTTCAGTCATCCATACGATTTAAAGCGCTGCGTCGAAGGGATCAGCATGGCCATTAAAGTAGTCCAGTCAGAACACTTCACAAACTACACATTATGTAAAAGAGAAACCGCAGAGAGACTTCTTAACCTTAGTGTGAAGACTACTGTCAACTTCATACCAAAACATGCCAATGACACATCTTCCCTAGAGCAGTTCTGCAAAGACACTGTCATCACAATTTGGCATTACCATGGTGGATGTCATGTGGGAAAGGTAGTTAGCCCTGATTATAAGGTTCTTGACGTTGACAGACTCCGAGTCGTCGATGGTTCAACGTTTACTGAATCACCAGGAACAAATCCTCAAGCCACTGTGATGATGATGGGAAGGTATGCATAATGCATGCATGAATTATATTCATAAAACTGATAAACATGTGTTTTTATAAAATCTAGATATGTTTTTAGTCTTTGTAAAATTTACATTTTTTGGTTTTAGTTCCGGTATCCACTTTTTAGTCCCTAGAAGTATACGATTTTGTAATTTGTAGAGACTTAAAAGTGGGTACAAGGACCAAAAAAAAAATTTAATATAACTATACTGACTAAAAATATATTTAACCCTAAAATCTAATTACACAAGTTATGATACAGATTACAAAATTTGCATATGAATAATGTATTTATGTTTGTACAGGTACATGGGAGTGAAGATTTTGAGAGGTAGGTTGGGAAGATTGGCTGGTATATAAGGAGGATTTTGCTGTGTGAAGATCACTTCAAGTATTGAAAAAACCAACAAAAGTATGTAATATGAAGATAAAAGAAGCTGTTGCATATCAAAAAGAAAAGAAAAAACAATTGGCTGTAGAATTGGAAATGAATTTAGTTTATTCTTGGTGTAATTTCTAGAATACAGTGATTATTAGTAATCAACAAAGTCTTAGCTTTTTGAGTATAGTGGCTTATTTTAACCTCTATTTCAAGGGAAAAAGAGTAGTCATTTTGAGTTGGTAAAATCTATTTTTTCATTAGGCATTAAAACTTGAAAACAATTGATTTTTTTAGTTTTTGAAAAGCAAGCAAAATGGTAGTGTCCAATTAAAGATCGAGAGTATAATAACTACACAAAATATGCCTAGAAGTTGTTTCTTTCCATCACTCATTTAAAATATCTGCATTATGTGTAACTATACTCCTTTGAACAAATTTGTACATGTTTAAATAAGTTCCAGAGAATTAATTTAAAAATGTACCTCTTGAGCAGAAAATTAAGTATTCATTATAATGTCAAAGTTAGCCTAGACCTGATATTGGTTATATATAACCAAAAAAGATGTAAAAGAAATGAATCAAATGAATTTCTTTATTATTTTAGCATAGAAAATATTGTTGGACTGCACTGAAATTCAAAATAAAGTTCTTTTGTATTGGCTTGACTATTTACTTTAGGAGCTTAGGAAAGATATGATACACCATAAGTTTCTATAATTCAATGGTAACATAAAATAGCTTATACAAGGACACAATTTTATTCATTTTGCTCCATAAGTTTGTAACCAACAAAGATGGCTGCTTTTTGGTTTTGAGCATGAAAAAATATGCCATTTTTTCTATAACAGTATAAGAAAATGCAACCAAATCATAAACTTCTGTCTCAGTAATAAACATAAGTCCATTTTCATCATTATTTGTTTTCAGGAAGTGGTGACTTAATGGGATCCAGGCCATAGTTTAGTTGAAAATCCATGTTCACTTGTGCTACCTTTAGACAAACCTCTCAAATTTTTCCAGAAATGTCTTTTCTTCTCGGTGGTAATAGGCCCTGAAGTGGATTGCCTCCTGAATGACTCAAATTCTTGACCTGAAGTGCTGAGCAACTCTGAATCTGATAATCTTAACTTTTCATCACCAGATTGATAGGCATGAAGTGTTTTTTGATACTCCGAAAACTCTACTCTCTCATCTGAAACCTCGAAAAACTTACCTTCGACATTAGTTACAAGACTCTCTTTTTGAAAACTACCTGATCTTACGTAGTTTGTTTCCTCAAATTCGCTGCATACAAGCTGCAATGCTTGAACAACTTCTCCCATGAAAGGTCGTTGAGATACTTCTGGTTG
Organism: Medicago truncatula; assembly: GCF_003473485.1. Lineage (NCBI taxonomy): Eukaryota > Viridiplantae > Streptophyta > Magnoliopsida > Fabales > Fabaceae > Medicago > Medicago truncatula. Next base: position 5,485,909 of record NC_053049.1, read on the forward strand.
AACGCACATGGAAGCAATCGCTGCAACCTTTACGACAGTATCAATGGATATGTTTGGCTTTACGAATGGGTCTATGATTGTTTGCAAGCCTTCGTCACTCGTGAGAAGTGGACGGACCCATGTCACGAGATTTTCTTGACCTGCTGGTTGTGACAAATCCACAGGCTTTCTACCGGTTAGGAGCTCAAGGAGTACAACTCCGTAACTGTAAACATCACTTTTGGCGAGAAGATGACCTGTCATTGCATATTCAGGAGCTAAGTAGCTGCAAAAACATGATGGCATTGAGATTAATTCAGTTTTCATTCTAGAGAATTATTATTAAGAATTCTAATATAACCATTCATATGAACCCTGGTTCAAAAGTAAACATATACGGAAAAGACGCATCAACATGAAATGAAAGTGCTAGCAACTAGCAAAGGGATTATTACCCGAATGTTCCCATGACATGTGTGGAGATGTGCTTGTTTCCATCTTCCAGAGCTGTTCTAGCCAATCCAAAATCTGAAACCTTGGCTGTAAAATCATGTCCCAACAAGATGTTACTGGACTTGAAGTCCCGGTGTATGACATAAGGATTGGAATCTTCGTGCAGATAAGCCAATCCCCGAGCTGCACCAAGAGCAATCTTCATCCGGGCATTCCAATCCAATGGATCGCTTTCCTTGTCAGCACCTGGTAAAATAGAGATTACTCAGAAGTCAGTATCTGAAAAGAAATGATCACCACTGACTTACTTACATAAGTGTTGATGAAATTCTTGAAGTGTGGGTTTGCTTACCATGCAAGTGGGATTCCACACTTCCATTAGGGACAAGCTCATAGACTAGGCAACGAGTTTGTTTCTCTATGCATATACCTATCAATTTAACTAAATTTCTATGGTGCAGTCGGCTAAGCATCTCAACTTCTGCCAGGAATTCGCGGCCACCACGTCGATCCTCTCTTTTGAGAATCTTTACTGCTACGTCTCTCCCATCATTTAGAACACCTTTGTAAACAAGTCCAAAGCCACCTTCTCCTAATATTCTAGAAGTGTCAAAGTTATTTGTTGCTTTCTCTAAGTCATTCAAGGTAAAATTCTTGGCGGACCCTGTATATGCTATCATTCCTGAATTGAAGGATCGTGATCCAGATCCTGACATAATCCCATGATTTAATGACCCGGAAACCCCTGCCACATTCAAACCAAATTCTATAAAATAGCATCCTTTGATTCCATTTTATGATGCTTAAAGAAAACAGGATCTTTATTTTGTATAATATATTCTAAACTATCAATAAAGCTTTTACCGAGTTGGTAATTGGACTTACTTAACTGTTTTGAAGAAGTTGACATTAAGCTATCTGAAACGTGTTCATGTTGATGAGTACAACAACTGTATTTCAACAGACAAAGCCAAGCAAGTCCAAGGAATAGAACAAAAGCAGTAATTGATGACAGTACAATTATAAAAATCATTCTTCCGTTGCTCCCTTCTTTTTCTTTGTTTGGTAAAGCTACTCCTAAAGGTTTCATCATCATTCCGTTGTTGTCACGACCAGGATTTGGACCATCATCTATACTAGAAACACCTGAGGGAATTGAAGGTGGAGATGGCGGAAGACCTGCATGCAGTATGCGAAAATATAAATCTAAAGAGAGATATCTACTAACGAAACCAAACATACTACAAAAAGTCACTTTCTAACATAAATAATCATAACAAACTTGTAATCAATATATAACCTGGATAATGAACATAAAGTACTTCATAAGCACCAAAGAGGGAATCATCTATTAGAATCTCCCTGTGCCAGAATTTCTTGTATATTAAAAATGCTGCAGTATTGTCAAATTTTACGCCTTTAGGTACCAAGTTTATGATAATATTGGTCTTATCTAGTTGCTGGTTAGCTGCATCGGCTCCCATAATACGAACTTGTGTATGGTTCAGCATAGCACTCGCTGCAATTTCATCAGCTAGCTTTGAAACAAGAGGAAAACACTTGTATATTGAAATACCAATGCGGAGTTTAACTTGAAGTGGCCATACACAACCACAAGGTGATCCAGGAGGTGTGTATGTCAACGGCTCCGAACAAGTAACGGACAAGCAATCTGCAGGAGGATCAACATCAGATAGCATTATTGAAATGATTATAAAGGAAGGCGCATGTGTATTTAAATAAAACTTTGGCTAATATAGATGCAGGATTAAGTTTAGAATACCTTTATTAGGAGGTGGAGGGGGAAGAACCAATGTATATGCTGGTGGTGGAGTCTTAATCTTGTTCAATGGTGAACCTAGAGGTGAAATTCTAGGCGAAGGATACGGCACTGATGATTGATGAACAAAGGATGTTAGAACAGCAATTCCAGTTCAAAAAAATGAAACGATAAACGTAGAAAAAGAACACACAATGCTTGGTAACGAAATTCAGCCAATTTTGCCTACACCTCCAACTGCAGAGCAGTTGCCAATCCTTTGCATTATAATATCAAAACTTAAGGTTTACGGAGTAAAACTTGTATATCAATACTACGGTCTAAAGGGCGAGCCTCTCTCTCTTCGCTCAATTGGCCTGTTCACTTATCATTAACTAGGTGCCATATTCAACAAAGGATAAAATCAAACCTTTGGTGACTGTAAATGCTAATAAAAAAGAAAGATGGATGAAATGAAAGAGTATAATTAAAGTCGATGACATTAATAAATAAGGATTTTATACCATCCAGATGGCCTGACCAAAATGCTGGTGACGGTGCAGGTGCATGAATAAACTTGCTCTTCGGTGAAGAGAAAGGAGGTTGTGCTTTGAAAACTGAAGGACCTATTATACAAGATAATTTTATAGAATAAACGAAATCAATATTGACATTTCAGTAAAAAGTTTAGGTGGTAATTTTATTTAAGCACTTTCAGGGAGTGAATCAAACCTTGACTGCTGTAAGAAGGAGCCTGGATTGGAGAGTTCGTCCCTGGAGTACGATTTTCGTTCTTTATTCGGGAATGATGATGATGCTTATGATGTGATATTGGAGAACCCAAAGAACCATGTTTCCATACCTTTCTAGGAGCTTTGTCAGGTGACTTGGAATGTGGAAATGCAATACTTCTAGGAACGCCGGACGATGACTTGTCAGGTGGTTGTGCAATACTTGAACGAACATGAGAAGAAGACACTGTTGGCGGGACTGCAATACTTAAATGACTTCTGGTTCTGAAATGAGGTAGATTGGTGTCTACAAGTGTAAAAATGAACTTCAATTTAGGATAATTTCTAGCATGAACTTTCCTAAATAATATTTTATCAACTATAAAATTAGTTAACGTAAAATTCCCCAGATTTTCTAGACCTTATTTACGATCTTCAACCTGTTCTGAAGCATAATGTTAAATTCATACAACTAATACAAAAATGTACAGTCATTACCCCTAATTTTGTTTCTTAGAATCCCTCTGTTAAGCATATAGTGTAAGTCAGAGATCAAACCAATGTTGTCAAATATGGCCATAGCAGCGCTATAACGCTATGGTATAGATGGATTTCAACAAATTGCTTTTGTTCTATCATACGCGATTTAGTACAAAGTGTTGTCAAATAGTTTCTATATCGTAGCAGAATTTGAACAAAATGTTATTTCACCAATTGACAACATAGGATCAAACCAACTAAATCAATGATCTTGATCCAATGTTCACTTAAAGTATCTTTTTTAAGTAATTTTAACTTACACACTAATTATAGTTGTCCAATGTTGTTGAAATGTTTCATACCAAACAGTACAAAATAAAAAGATTGTATAGAATAACAATTACACTAACATTCATCTTTAAGAGAGAGAATCATAATATAAACCCATTATCATTATAGATTATAAATATCCAAATACTTACAATATGTTAATTACTACAACAAATTTCATTTTCATGACCAATTCAAGAACTTAAAACACATGAATTATACTCATTCATACCTGAAAATTCATGAAGCTGTTGATTACTGAGGACAAAATGTAGCATAAATATCAGAAAAATTAGAAACACTCCCATTTTCTGCTAAAGAAGAGCTAGATCAATAGAGAAAATCTCTCAGCTTTCACCAAAAAACCAATGACAGAACAAAATTGAAGAGAATCTAGTAGAAACAGAAACCTATGAAGCAAAACTAGAATGCATGTGAAAGTAAAACATAAACCTATGTTTCAAGACAGGTCAGTAATAGTACAAAACTGAATTTGGTGGAAAACACCAAAGTTTCATGTTATTAAACATTAATCATTGAAGACATGAGAATTGTGAAAGTAGTGTGATCATTGTTTTAGAGAGAAAAATGTAAGTAAGAGATGAAACAAAAAAGCATAACCCCACTTCACTTTAAGCATAACAAAAGATCAGTAAACACTTCAGTAGAGTTGGTGGGGTTGTGCATATGTAATATGAATGTGCTTGATTGAGAGAGAGAGAGAGAGAAAGAGAAAAGTCATAAATATTGACTATAAAGTAAGAGATTAATTGGATTGAATTGATTAACTAAGACCTTAATGCTTGACTTTGTTTTCAGTTTATCAAGGTAATGATCCACTTGGACAATTAGTAGTAGGACTTTGGGATTGGCTATCTTGATTAATGGGAATGGCTTAACAATAAAGGTAAAGGTTAAAATACAATTTAGCAACTAAAATGAAGGAAACAAATTAAAGAGAAAACCTTAATACATATATTAGCAAGTTTATAGATTGTTTTAATCACACGTGCTCATACAGGACTTTAGTTAAAGCAAATAATGTTTGAAATTGCCATTTGTCGGTGTGACTAGTTCAACCGGTAAATCTAATTAATATGCTTAAAACATTATACTATAAAGGAGTGGTTTACCCTAAAGTAGAATTTTTATCTTTCTATCAAAAGAAAAAAAACTGAGAATTTCTATCTATCTACTACTATTATACAGCATTGAAGCAATAATGTCAATTTGTCAAAATGACCCGTGGGCTATAAACTCTGGCATTCATAGTATAATTTTGTCTTCATAAAAAAATCAGGTCTAACATCATAGTTAGCTATTGTTGGAATGTTGGTCAGTTTTAATAATGGACAAAACTAAGGTTTTTGTTGCTGACAGTAATGGACAAACAAGGTTAGGTACCCCAACTCTGATCTATTAAATTTATAATCTCATTTATTTTAGGTTAAATCATAAAGGAATAAACTATAATTTTTATTTATTTTTGCCTGGGGAGTAATTTTTTTTATCAAGTTAATGATTTCTTTCAAATGATTCAAATAATACATTCACTTTTAATGCTTCATTTTATATATAAAGTTTGAATCATATTTGAGACGGTTTTAAAATGATCATTATAGTATCATTGGTATTAAAAAACTTCCCTTTCCCATTTTTTTATATATAATTGCCTAAAACACACATACTACTATAATATTTTTCTTTTTGAAATAATGAAGACACGTTCATTTATGTGTATTCATGAACCAACGATATATTGTTGGACATTACTATTGACTAGGGCCATTATTCTTGAGGGTGACAAATAAGGACGTAATTTACGATCACATATCAAATCATATCAACAGTATTTCAATCTTGTTATTTTCCTTTTCAAGCTCTTGAATATTGATATCCATGCTCAATTTTATTTGAAGCTGTTTTGCGTAATTTGGTACGACTGATACAGGTTATTCTTGGATATTTTTCTCTTTATAATATTTCTTGTTGTCCTTCTTATAAAGATCGTAATTACTTGAGTTTTGCATCATTTCCATCCTAAGTACTATGTGTTCCACTAGTTTAACAATTGATCATGATTAATATGTGAATTTTTTCGGTTACATAATTAATATGTTAACTAATTATATTAAATGAATAATCTCAAATAAAAATAGTCGTAGTTAGACAAAAACTGATGAAATGCACATGGTGGTCCATTCCGTTTGATAATATGACCCCACCAGAGATAGAATTGGATTTGGTTAGTTGTTTTAATTTAGAGAAGAGGTTGGGTAGAAACTTAATTCAACGTACTCTTGAACTTCACTGGATTTTTAGTCATTACACTACGTGATAAAGAAAAGTAATTCAACCCAAATTTTACAAGGATTAAAGTTTAAATTTCGTTGTCAATTTTTATCTCGGATTTGTCGGATTAAAGAAAAGTGATGGATAACATGTTAGTACATTTGTCGCTACTCTATAAACTTGTGAAGTTTCTCGGATTATGGTGAGCCATCAAGTCCAATTTTTTTTTAAACTTTTTCATATAAAAAATATAAGAAAATACTAACGAGTATATTTTAACGACTTAATAAATTTTTATGAAAGTCTATGTAATCATTGTGTTGAACTTGCTTAAGAAATAATTTTTTATTGTAAAATCTTTAAATAGTATTTCAAGGCTGCATGAGGGAGTAGGCGAGGGAATAGGGAATTGGTTTGATAATAACATTAGGAGGGTCGTTGGTGATAGTAAGAGCACGTTTTTTCGGCATGATATTTGGGTGGGGGATGTTCCTTTAAAAGTTAAATTTCCCCGTATTTTTGATTGTCAGTTCACAAGGATTGTTCGGTGGAGATGATGAGGAGGATGGTTGGGTCGGTTGAGGGGAGGGAGAGGTTGTGGCGTCGGCGGTTGTTAATTAGCATGGGAGGAGGAAAGTGTGAGGGAGTGTACCATGTTACTCTTGAACATTGTTTTGCAGGATACTGTAGACGACACTTGGAGGTGGCTTTTAGATCCTATTCATGGTTATTCAGTGCGGGTGGCTTACCGCTTTCTCACAACTTCAGGTGAGTTGGCTGATAGGCCTCAAGTTCTCAACGTTTGGCGCCTTCTTCGCAACAGACTTCCAACCAAGGACAATTTGTTGCGGCGGAGAGTTCTTTCTCACACTGAAGTGGCGTCTGGTTGTGGGAATAGAGAAACAACATTACATCTTTTTTTGGAATGCGACTTTTTTGGGTCTCTTTGGTCTCATGTTTGGATTTGGTTGGGTATCTCCTCAGTTTCAACTGCTGATCTTCATCAACACTTATTACAATTTAGCAATATGGCGGGTTTACCTAGATCTATACATATGTTTTTTAAAATCATTTGGTTTACCTCTTTTTGGGTAATTTGGAAGGAAAGGAATGATCATGCGTTCAATAATCAGGCTTCTATTTCCTCCATTCTTATTGAAAAGGTTAAACTGACATCTTTTTTATGGCTAAAATCGAAACAAGCTATGTTACCTTACTACTATCATGACTGGTGGAATCAACTCTTCCTCTGTATGGGCGTCCACGTGTAGTTGTATTTTCATTTCCTGTTTTTCTTCTTTTGGTTGTGCTTTGCTGTTTGTAGCAAGTAATATTGTATACACTCTTTCGTGATTCCCCCTTGCACGCCTTGTGCGGGGTAAATCACTGTTATTAATATATAGGCTAAAGTGCACTTTTACCCCCTAACTTTCAAAAACTTCCAATTTTGGCCCCCTAAGTACAAAAACTACAATTTTGCCCCCCTAAAATTTAGCCCCTTTGCATCTTTGGTCCTTTTGATCAATTTTGACTTATTCAATGCCTACAGCCACGTGTGTAATTAATGAATTAAAAATCATCTTTTTTTTATTAATGAAAAAATAGATAAAAAATCATCTTTTTTTTATTTTTTAATTAGACACGTGGCCTGCCCACGTAGGCATTGAATAAGTCAAAATTGACCAAAGATGCAAATGGGCTAAATTTTAGAGGTCAAAATTGTAGTTTTTGTATTTAGAAGGCTAAAATTGCAAGTTTTTTAAAATTAGGGGATAAAAGTGCACTTTAGCCTAATATATATCTCCTTTTTGTTTGTTAAAAAAAAAATAATAATAATTTCAAAGACATTTGTTTGGAAGACTCAAACATAAAATAGAAAAGGTTGGGACCGTGCCTTTTGCTTTATTTTCCTCCATAACCATGAGAACAACGTTGTCGACCGAGTAGCAAGCCACACACACATTTTGTCGGTGATTTACGTTAAGATTCATTTTTGCTACCCAGTTTTGAAAATGACATAGAAAACCTTATCGTGCGATAAATGATCGTTAGTTGAATAAAAATAATGCACTGTCTTCAGTACAAGTCTTAAAATACTTCCAATATGGTTATTTCGTTTTTTTATTTTTTTATTTTTATAGTAGTTATTTTTAACATGTAATTTAGCATTATTTTTGTTGTTAATTCGATTAAGCTTGCACTAATACTATGATTTTTTTTTTGAAGAAGGTAAAATGAAGTTTATTCAAAACGCAAAGAATCTAAGCAAGCACAAAGAATGCTTAACTAGGAGACTTAAGTAGGAACATACAAAGAAAGAGTGTGTCGTATATATGCGGAACACCCAAACAAAGATCCATGCGTCAAAACAAACTTCTACAAATAAACCAAAAACACCCTCCACTGAGGGCCCCCCAAACCAATAAAAATTAAACATCGTAACCAAAAAGTCATCTCCAAAAACCAAATTCTAAATGCCTGAGCAATAGTAGAAACAAGTCTTGTGCCAAACTGTTGCAAAATCCATCCAAAATAACCATCAATCCTACCAAAAACCCGGGTAACCGCACTTTGCTTCTCTTCTGCAGTTGAGCGCAGTTAAGCACAAGTAAAATCACCACCTAAGTATTTGAAAACCCAATTAACAACAAACTCATAGAAGAAAACCCGCAAAAGACATGACCACCACCAAAAATCACCACAAGCACCAGAAAGACCACCACCACAAAAACCACCATTAATCCTCACCAAAAATCAGCACCAACCACCACGAGCATCATCACGAAAACCAACACCAGCCACCACGAGCATGATAAAGGAGAAAAAGAATGAACATCATGCTATTTGTTTATCTTGTTAGGTCTAAATTGACCCATGTCTCAAGGAGATATCACCTTTATAATTCAATATCAATAGATATAAGAGTTATAAGAAATTAGTCTCCAATAATAATACATAATTGGAACGATACAGAGAAGATTAGCATGGCCCTTGCGCAAAGATGACACGCACAAATCGAGAAATGGTCCAAAAAAAATTTCATAAAAAAGAAAAGAAATTAGTGTTCAATAATAATACATAAGCAATTACAACGAGCTCGTCTATATAACTGCCACACTCGGAAACGATTTAATTTTACACGTTTTTTCACATTTTTTACTCCTCAATCACATGCTGACTTGGGCATCAAATTAGTTACCTATTTTTGCAGGTTTCTTCCTGTTATCGCGATTTTCGGGTGTCAAGTCATAAATTAGGCTTGAACCTTTCAATCTTTGATATTCTCTATTTTTTCTTGGGAAGGGCAAAATTGAGAAAAACCTTTAGATTCTAAGTTCGGGGGTCGTTTTCACTACGGGAAGGTGTTAGGCACCCGCGGTGACTATAGTACTCTATAAGAGCCGTTTTCTTAGTTTATGTCTACGCTTTATTTTTAATGCTATTTATAAAAAAGGAAATTTATTTATGTTAAGAATGGGGGGAGAAAGTGTTTGAGGTTTTATTTTAGTGGACTTGGAGAGGTTTTGACCTCATGCCTACATACCCATTTAAGGGATCAAACTCCATGTAGTTCTCTCTCAAAAAATGCTTTTTGTGTGTTTGGTTGATTTTAGTTTTTGTTGGAAAATGGTTTTGAAGAAAAGGAAGAGGCCTTAAAGGCATAAGAGAAGAAAATGGTGAATGGTTGGTCCAATTGTTATTAAAAAAGTCTAAGTAGGAATTAGGATTCGTTTGGATTTGATTAAGAAAGTAAAGGAAAAAATTCAATGGAGTTTTGACTCCAAGGTTTGTTTGGAAAAATTTGAGTGATGGAATTGGTTTATTATTTTTTGAAAATTGACATTTGTCTAAAAATCGCGTTTCCTAAGCATACATCTAAACGGTAATCATGCAACGTGTGTGCGTGTCGGTGCTTGTGTCGGTGTACATCCCTTATAGTGTCCATAGTCCTTTATATTGAGTCCTAAATACATGCTATGGTCTTGCAAGGAATTTAAAAAGAACTAATCTATCTAAAATTATTACAAACCCAATTGATGTAGAAATGAATAGAGAAATGATGCCAAAACTATGGGATGAATGAAATGTGAGATGAAATGGTTAGTATCATAAGGCATAAAAATAGTAGAAAGGTAAACAAAATTGAATAGAATAGCAAGAGAGAAAAAAAAAAGTAATGAAATGAAATAAAGTGGCAAAATATACCTAAAATTGGTTATGACACTTAGACATGCACATGACCTATAATCCTCTCATTATAGCAATGTTAAAGGGGTTTGATTTTGAGCTATAATGTGGGAACAAATAGGACACATTCAAGCCAAGAATCATGACACCTTTTTTTAAAATATTTTGCACTTTATTTCTTGATGAAAAACACACATTGCTTGCAAAACAAGAAAGAAATGAAAATCCACATCCACAATCAGCAAAACATACATGTGATCAGCAACATATTCACCATGAAATTACACACCAATCATCCACATCACATGCCAACATTTTATGAGAAAATATACCACAAAAATACACAAACTTAGATCAAACACAAAATTAATCAAGAAGAAATAACACACACATTTTTATCATTTTTTAAACCACTGAAAAATATCACAAAAGTGTTAAAATGTATTAAGAAACATATAACAATTTTTTAGGAATTTTTAGAGAAAAGATTGAGCATGCAGAGGTTCAATTAGCAAAAAAAGCAGGGTGCAGATAGCAGGAAAATAGCAAAAAAACGAAAAAAGGCAAAGCCCAAACCAACCAAAAGATCTGGAGGCGCAGGGAGCGTTGGATCAATCTAGAGGCTGAGAAAGAAAGGGAAGAACCGAAAATAAACCGGACCGATTTAATTGTTTATAAAAAGGCATGGGACCGTTTTTTTCTATTTGCTTCCCCTTCCTTCTCTCTCTTCTCTCACTTAGTGAGAGAAGCTCCCACTTCTCTCTACAACTCCGATCGTCTTCTCCGATGGACCTTGCCATTCCGGCGTGGTGGCCGGCCGCCGCCGGAATCGAGCAAAAGCTCCGAATTCAAATTTTTTTTAAAGATTTAGATATCCTTTTTTATGCTATTCACGAATCCGAACTTAGTTTTTTGAAAAAAAGTCCCAATCGGAGTAGATCTAACTTCAAAGATTCAGAAATTTTTGAATTCAAAAGGAGGAAAGAGGAAAGAAGAAGTTGTTACCTATTTGTGATGTGTTGTGGAGCAAGGGAGAGAGCTTTGCTTTCTTCTGGATCCGGAATATTCCTTCCTTTTTTCCTCTTCTTCTTCTCGTGACTCTTTGACCGAATTTGTGCTTGTTGTTTGGTGATGTTCTTGGTGATTTGGTTCGGACTTTGTTGATTTTGGTGGTTCTTGGCGCGGATTTGTTGCTGGATTCGGCGCTGGATTCGGTCTTGTTGCCGGATTCGGTGCTGGATTTGGTTTTGTTGCTGGATTCGGTGCTTTCGGTTCGGTTCCGAACTTTTTTCCCTCTTCTCCTCTCTCTGTGATCGTGCTCGGATTCGCCGCTTTCGGTGGCGAATTCGCACTTGAATTGCAAAGCAGAAACGGTTCAGTGATGAAGATTCGCGAAGAATCTCCGAGAATCGCACAAAAAGAATGATGAATTTGATGAATTTGTGATGATTTTTGGTTAGGGTTTATGTGAATATTCTTGATGATTTTCTATGATTTTTCTGTTTTGATTTGTAACTGAATGGAGAGAAAAAAAAAATCTGTTTGTGGTGATGTCAAAAAAATCTCCCTGGATCTGTGCAGATTCAGTCTATTTATAGACTGCCAAGTGTAATTTTGGACCAATGAGGCGCTGCCATCTGGACTTGGACCTTTCTGTAAAAAAGAAAAATAAAAGGACTAATCTGCAATTATGAAAAAGGACTTAAAAATGCAATTTGGAAAAGTATTGGACTAAAATGCAATTTTAGAAACTGTTTCAGGGACTAAAATGCAATAAAAATAAAATTGGACTAAAATTGGTAAATTGGACAAAACGTAAAGTGAAACCAAAAATAAAATCAACAAAAGGACTAAAATGAACCAGCTACAAAAATGAGGTATTTTAAAATACCTCTCTGCCGAAATTTTGACAGGAAAAGACCAAAATGCCCCTAGGGACTAAACTGACCCAAACTGACTCAGATGCTATTTTTGAAATAATTTTTAAACAAAGACTCAACAATGATTCGTACAGACAGGTTGAAAAGACTCAGAGGCAAACACAGGGACTAAAATGGGTTCCACTGCAGGAAATGACCAAAATACCCTTTTGTATGATTTTTGAAATAAAATGCAAGAAAAGTAATGCGACGTTTCAGAGAGTTCTTAAATGACTTGTAATGTCAGAAAAGACAGAGGCAGCAAAACACGTTTAAAAAGAGAGTAAAGATTCAGAGTAAAATAACAGAGAATTGACAAATATCAGTGTTAAAAAGGAAATTTGAATGAGTATTTTTAGGTCCAAAATCAGGGTATAACACTTCCCCATCAACGAAGGAAACCCTACGCTGCACTAGAGATTTTCGTCCTTTGTACCGGATCTTCATTAGTACGAGTGTCGAGATTGCGTCGTCCTAGTTTTTGTTCCCGAATAGATCAATTTTTTAAGTGGAATCCATAAAAAATAGTAGAAACTTTGTTAAACAATTTCAAAGATTTAGGATATGCCAAAAACATGTCATGAATAGTTTTTGACTCACGAACCATTCTATACTTAAAACATAGTTGTTTTCTTTGAAACACTTCAATAACTGCTGCATTTTAGTTCTTGAACCTTTAATGTATTTTTATATCTTTAACGCGGGTTGTAAACTTGATTTGAAACCGTTAAACTATCTTCCTTATGTCTTTCAATTTCGACAAATTTTTTTTTGGTTGCACCATATTCCTTGTCATCTTAGATCAAATTGTGTCTCTTCCGCATTTTAACGACCAACCGAAACATGACCTTCTAACTTTGGTTCCATCTTATGATCATGCAATCCTGAAACACCACCAAGACTCCATTGTTTTGATGCACTAATATAACCACACAAGCTTAATGGACTTATGTATTTTCTTGAGCTTGTCTCTTCTCGTCTCAAATTCTTTGTTCCTTTATACTCACCACCTCTTTCACAACCTAGCACAAACTTTAGTTTTCTACGTCTGAAACCACTATCAAATTTATCTATTTTAATATTAAATTCCGCCTTTCTTGCTTGACAACAAATCCAATTAATCAACTCTTCTCGATCTTCATAATTTATTCCATAAACAAAATATTTCACAATATCGATATAATTGACCTCTGAATCTGGTTTCATAACAATGAAAGGCTCAACCATATATACGTATATATCACACACAAAAAATCATTAAAACCCCACTAAAACAATTGAATGCAAAAAAATATCTTACAAAAATCAATACATTACAGAAACATATCAATTTCATTCATAACTCCCGAACTCATATACATTATGGTTGAGGAGGAATCTCTCGGGGGTTATATTTAATTAAAAAAAATGAGCATAAACGAAATGTAAATGAACCTTCTAAGCTTTACCGTCTATTTAATCACAAAAGAGTGACGATTGACTATAGTTCATGGAAGGATTGTGATGAAAAACCCTAAATCGCACAAAAATTTTAAGAGTTAAGAGAGGAATATGGTTGAGTATAAATGTAGAAATGAAAGTACAACACATGTGTTCTGACATATATATTAATTTCGTTTTTAGATCCTTAAGTTAACTTATGCCCTTAGGGTTCGTTGATGGATATGATAAGAGACATGATATGATAACTGTATCATATTCTGTCTCAGTCCAGTGTTTGGTGACACGACAATATATGATAAGTTAATCCTGAAATTTATCCTATCCTGCCTTTGTAGTTATAATCCTAATCCTTATTAATTTCATTGAAACAATTCAAATAAAGTCAAGAGCTTCGTTCTTTTTTGTTGGTACCGTAGCATCCATTATTAAGCCTAGGTTTGGTTACACATTTTTTCCTTCCGGTCCAATGATATTTTTGTCAAATAAACTTGAATCTAATTATTGGAGTTTACACGTTGATATAGGCTTAGCATTTAGGAATGTGCTCCTCTTTAAATCTTAAATTTGAGTTTCTCAAGTGTCAACAATCTTTATATTAGATAAGTTCATATCCGTTAGTGGGTGGTGGTATTGATCTTTTAAATTAATCAATTCTTATGTCAGATATCGAGTTTTCACAAAAAAAAAAAAAAAAAACTGAAATCTCACTCTTAAAAAGTAAATTTGAAGGATGGATTTGTCCAACGATATATATGCATCCAATAAATTTAAGAATCCAACACATAGCACACAATCACATCTAACATGGATTCATAGTCCAATTCACAAATTTCCACATTAGTTCGACTCTGATATCATGTTAAATGAGCTTTATTAATCTCACTATCGAAAGCTAGGATGACGATGCCCACCACACATAGACATTAAGGCGTTGTCTTTGTGTTGGTCTTTGAGTATATTACGGATAGCATATTGCCTTTATTATGAGTGGTGTTGGAATCCGATAGAGTGCTTGAATAAGAGGTGAGAGCTGGTGTTTTTTGGACTGGGCTGTTGGGTGCTGTTTTGCTGGTTTCCAGCGACGAACAATGTTTGGATTAGGGGAGGTGCGGGTGGTTGTTTCGTTTTTTAGGCACCTGTTTGTTTTATTTTCTAGCATTGCAGCTGTTGTTTTTGCTATGCTTTTGTTTGGGTGGTGACTTGTGCCTGATTTTCTCCCTTTTCCGCCAGTTTTGACCTCTGTGTTGTATTCTTGCTAGGCTTTTTTTTTTTTAATGAAATACACTGATTCAAAAAAAAAAAAAAACTTGATAATGTAGGATTTCAATACAATTTCATTATTTTTATCTGTAATTTCTTGCAAGAATTTCTTCCTTTGAATCCAACCTAAAACCCAAATACACAATAAAAATTTGTTTTAATTATATCCAACTTGACTAACTTGGCGAATTATTTGTTGAAAACATAATAACAAATATTCATTTGTAGTTTTATAGATTTGAGATGTGAACCAATATAGATCGTGTCAATTATCACAATTCCTTACTGCATGCCTCTGTCACATCTGAATCGTTCAATCAAAATCAAGCGATTCAAATTTCAAGTTTGATATTTTAAATTAAATTTGTATTAAAATTTAAATCTTTTGATATTGATTAAACTGTCCATTTGCTTTTACCGTATGCATACACATTGCACACAATTAAAACCTGATGTGAACAAAAAAACAAAAAAGAAATTTCACAGAAAAGATGTTGCAGAACAATTTTGTGTATGTCAAAAAAGAGAAGGAAAATATGAGAAGAACTTGCATATTCAGAAAAAAAAATTCATTTTTTTAGAAATAAATTTAAAAAACATTAACAATTTTTTTCTTAAAAGGCCAAAAATACAATGTAAAAAACAACTCATCAAAAATACAAGAGGTGCTTAGATCGAGAAGAAGCAATAGCTAAAAGTTACATAAAAGACATCAAAATAAAAAATGCCACCAAACCAAAATGACAAATGGTAATCAACTACCCTTAAAAGAAATGATAATCAACTAGCAATTAAAACCATTTATAAACATCCGAGTGGTTGAATGATCCATTGATAATATGCATAAGAAAAATCCTTAGCTTTAGACTTAATCTATGACCATACAAAGTAATTTAACCACGTCAATAAATGAATCTAATTGACGTTCCTTATCATTGAAAACCACATACTTAAAATTCTTCCAAAATGACCACATGCATGCTAATAACTAAGTCACATGGAGACATTCATTTACTTTCTTTCCATGAGATACCAAATATATAAATTGCACCACATGACAAAAACTATATTTTTCAATGCACTACTGATACCTAATCAAGATAAACATCCAACTATAATTTACAAGGATAATAGAAAAACAAATGCTTGGATATTTCATTCAAATTACATCATTTCATATATAAAGGAGATGCTAAATTTTACACCTACAAATTAAATTATTTTTAGTTGAAAATCAATCAAATTAATTTTAGTTGGAAAGCAATCATTTAGTAGTCTCCACGCAAATATTGAAAATTTTAATTGAACTAAATTGTTCGAAATAATTCTATACAATAATTTATGAAAGATGAACAAAATGCACATCAATTTTATGATTGAAAGTATAAATTAATTAAACAATTAATGGAAGGTATACTCTATCAAAAAATGAAAAAAAGCAAAGGAAGGTACAAAATCAATTTCAGTAACAAAAACTATCAATTAAGAAGGTAAAGAATCAATTTGCCATTTGCCGGCTTTTTACTTCTTATATGATTTTCATTGTGTTAATGATTATTTCGTTAATACGATTTTTAAGGAAGCTGAAGTTTACATTTGATCATCAATTTACAACTAAACTAATTTTCAATGGGACTGCAGACCTCATAGGATAATCTTACTTCGTCTTTATTCTTATTTATTTCTAGATTGAGCAATCAATAGGTACCATCCTAAGTATCATAGACTATGGTCTAATAAGAAAATCCAACAAACATTGGCCGTCTGATAAATTGTATATCCATTTGAGATTAAATAATAAATCATTCTGACAATTAACTTTTAAGAGGAAAATGACTAATATGAAACATTATTAATAATTTATTATAGATATTTTGAGAAAGAATTTAAATATAGATATTGTAAGTACATCATAATAAATCATGAGTTTGTTAAAATAATAACTTTTGATTGTTTTTCACTTTACTCACTTTAAATTTGTCAATTTTTTTTTTACTTGGTTTGAATGATCCAAATTCAAATAATTTTATCTACATTGTATTCATTGAGGTTATACATATTTCGTTGGACTAAGGTGTATCATCACACCCTAATTAATTTCTTTTATAATTATTGTCAAAAAATAATTCTTTTATAATTAAAAAAATAAAATTTAACATGACAAAATTGTAATAGATATTCTTTTATACGGGTACAGCCGTTTAGTTAATATTTATTAAGGAACTTGCGTGATACACAAGATAAATTCTATCCTCCAAATCAGATCTAACCATAATTTATCAACATAGGTATTTTATTTTTTTATGTCGAATTAGTCTTTCATGTTAAAAGGTTAAAAAACATCAACAACATAACTGTTACAATCTCTAATCGAAAATTAATATGATCGATATTTTTTTAAGATTGTGTTTCTTTTTGTTGTCAACTTGAATCCAACAGTATTTTTGTGTGATAAAATATTCTTCATAATGAATTTTTTAATATATGCATGCAAATCTAAACTATCTTTGTATCTAATTATAAGCAAAAATGAGTTAAGAAAAAGTCATTTTGAGGTTTTTATTGGTGCTTTCTCTGAAATAAGAGCTGCCATATTTATTCCATTAAAATTGGTCATTCTAGCTAGAGGATGATTTATGGCTTGAATGTGATTTTCTGTTAGCCGTTCAAGCTTTCCCTAATATTGATATTGTTCTTTAGAAGCTGCAAAACAAGTGGAAGAATCGTATGCATACATACTATCAACAACTTTAGTTTTAGAGTTTCTCACATTTACAAAAAAAAAAGGGAATGTATATGCTAATAGAATTGCTAATATTGGTTTTTTTATTATGACTTAGTCTAATAATGTGATACCCTTCGTCATTGTTTTAGAGAAGCTTTTCTAAAGATAGATTTGCCTTGTCTAATTATCGTATTTCTTATAATTATTTTGCCTCACCTTAGTTTATTTTTCTTAATGAATAATACTTTTGAAAGTACAATGGGATGTCATGAGATGCCAATGTATATATCACATTGTATCACATTGATACAAAGAACACTTCTAATTTTTGTAAAAAGTATATTAAAAAAAAAATGATGTATTAGATCTTGGACAAAATATATCAACTTTTTTCATTCATTTTTTTTTTTTTTTTATCATATTTAGGGACAGAGGAGTTACATATAAATATATGATAAATGAAAATCAAAACATGAAAGACTCATTTGACTTGTAGTGACACAACTTTTTTTGATAAAATGTAGTGACACAAAATTACGACAAATGTATCCTAGCTAGTTAATTACACCTAACTTAAACTATAGTTTAATTAAGAGGTTCATATAGCAAAAAAGTGGAGTATAGTATGGTGGCACTTAACATCATGATATGTAATTGCTGGCGAAAATTCTATATCAATCAAACACCATTTTCCTTCTTCTTAATCATCTAACACTCTTCCTTAATTTTCTCTCTTTTTTCTACAAAACCAAAGTTTCTCTTCAATCTAATTTAGTACTCTCTCATTTCCATTCATACATATATTAAAAAAATGACAAACAATACCACCATCCACCCTCAAGCCAAAACCACCACCAACGGTGGTGCAGCCACCGCCGTTAAACCCTCATTCCCGGCGACAAAAGCGCAAATCTACGGCGCCACCCGCCCAACCTACCGTCCACAAACCCACCGTCACCGTAACAACCGTAACTGGTGTTGCACCATTTGTTGCTGGCTTCTTCTCATCCTCATCTTCGTCCTCATCCTCCTCGGCGTCGCTGGCACCGTCGTCTACTTCCTCTACCATCCCCAACGTCCTTCCTTCACCGTCACCTCCCTTAAACTCACCTCCTCTGAATTTGACCTAACTCTTTCCACCACAAACCCTAACGAGAAAATAACATTTTCTTACCAACCCATCTCAGTTTCTCTTCTAGCCGGTGAACTCGACGTTGGTGACGGTGTTATTCCG
This sequence comes from Medicago truncatula, assembly GCF_003473485.1. Lineage (NCBI taxonomy): Eukaryota > Viridiplantae > Streptophyta > Magnoliopsida > Fabales > Fabaceae > Medicago > Medicago truncatula. Next base: position 5,504,702 of record NC_053049.1, read on the forward strand.
TCGTTTGAGCATGGAACGAAGAATACTACGATGTTGAAAGCTTTGGTTGAGAGAAAGAGTGTGAAGAGGAAGTCATTGGAGTTGAAGATGAAGATGGAGACTAAGGTGGAGGCTAAGATGTGGGTTTTCAAGACTCCACATGTTGGAATAAATGTGCTTTGTGACGGTATCGATGTCGCCGGCGAGAAAGTGACGACGGCGGATGAGAAGTGTGCGGTGGATGTGAGGTTCAAGGTCTGGAAATGGACTCTTGGATGATCGGATTTGTTATGTACGTGTGCTAGCTATGTGTTGTTTTGTGATGTTGTTTTTGATTTTTGGTTTTCAAAGAGGCTTTTATTATTAATACTAATTAATTTTCTTGTCCATCATTATATTATTTATTGTAATCTGATTTTTATTTGGTATATTTTCTGAAATTTATTTTGTAATTCAAGAGTTTATTTTCCAATAAAATTTGTACATAAACCATCGTCTTGATCCCTAATTGATTCAAGCGTTGTAATACAAGTTTCTGGATTAATTACGATCATTTTTAGTCCCTTAACTATTTAGGTAGTATCGATTTGGTCCTTTAATTAAAATTTGATTTATTTTAGTCCCTTTACTTATCTCTTATACATTTTGGCCATTTCCTTTAGTTTTAATTCAAAAACGTTAGGTTTTCTTCATTTTCTGAAGACAATGACAATGACTTTGGCATCATCAACGTTGCAGATCCGGAGACATGAGAATTCTGGAGACTTGAATATATTCATATTAGTCATATTTGTAGACATATGTACCTTGTCGTTTTATGCTATTAACATAGATGCTGCGAGTTTGTTCACATATTCATCCTTTTTATTTTTAGCGAATTTGAACTTATATTGTATCGATGTACTCTATCAATTTGAATGAATAAATATCGTTTATTTTTGTAAAAAAAAAAAAAAAACTACAATAAGCACAACGTGTGCCAATTAGTATCTTTCTCCCCAAATATTTTGGGCAAGATCCAACACATTTAAAATAAACAAACAAACCAAGTGCAATTTCCAAATTTAAAATGCAATTGTAACATAGAAACAAACCAATTACAATTCTACCAATTTTGATTTCTAGGGCGCAAGTTTTCCCAATTTTGAAGCAAGCAATATATACTCCCTCCGTTTCAAAATATATGCAAAATTCACATTTTAGGTTCATTTATTTAATGATGTATATGTGGTTCATAATATGGACCACATACATCATTAAATGAATGAACCTAAAAAGTGAATTTTGCTTATATTTTGAAACGGAGGGAGTAGTAATTTATTCCAACATTGAATTGAATCAAATGAATAAAAGAGACAAATAGATTAAGGTAAGACAGACAGAGGCAAAGTCATGTTTTGATCTTGAGGGAACTAGAGAGATAAGAGAAGTCATAGATGAGAGGTTTCAAGCGAATAGCAACCACGGGAGATGTGAGGCGAGAGGCAGAGAGAACTCATAAGGGAAGAGAGTGGGGTGGGTGGGTGTGAGGTTGCAGGTGCAGAGAGAATATACCTACTTAAATAGTTTTTTTTTGTCATTTCCTCGCTATAATTTTTTTTAGTGGGGGGAGCATGACTATCAGTCTCTCAATTAGAACTGTCCATGCAGGTGGGTTTATACAACAAAAAATATATAGCTAAATAAGTAGATGTAATAGGTAGATGTTGCCCCATTATCACACCATTACCACATAAATGTCTCCTTGACCCTATATAAAGAGTTCTTGACAAGCTCACAAGATATGTATCTCTATATTCTCCACCTCAACTTTTGCTCATATACTGATTTGGGTGTCGGAGCACCAGCAGGTACAACATCCCCCTTTCTACTCAATGGGGTTTCCACCACCACATCCTCGGAGAACCGCCATCAACGATCGAAGCACCTACTTCCGTCGATCCACCACCACTATGAGTATCTTATCTTCTTCGGGGTAAATTCTTCTGTTTATTTTGAACATGGGTGCCGCCTGTGGGAAATAGTCACTACTTGGCATATTGGAGATTTCAAGGCTATTCAGTTTCGATTGAAGAAATTCAAATTGCTTATGAAAAGGCTAGATCAAGAGATCAATACACAAGGAAAATTGCTAAGGATTCGAGACATAACAAGACACATGTCGAAGAATTTTAGTTTGTGATTGTTATTTTTAGTTATTTCTTACTAAGTATATATAATAGTGTATAGGAAATAAGGGTCACAAATCATTCACAAGACATCTAAGCGCTAAAACTATCCATGTTACAGCGAGAAACGAGTCTTAGGAAAATGTATGTATGATTTGATGTACCAGTTTTCTTCATTTATTTAATCAAATGATTTTCTTTAAAGTTGTTTACCTTTACTTTTAAGTTTGTACTTCTTTTACTTATGGAATTATTTCGACCCAGTCGAAATAAGCAGTTAAATTCATCTTTTTTAATTTTAAACTTATGAATATGATGAACATTCAAACATTTTTGAACAATAATTGCACAAATATGTCATAGGTTTTACTAGTTTGATCTTGCAAGTAATTAGTTTAAAACTAGCGATTGTTTAGCAAAATTACTGGTAAACAGTTGGTTATCTTAAAATCCGAAAGGGTTTGTCACTGTCTCTGGTTCATTGTCCCTAAAACATGTTAGCTTCCGTTTGCTTTGGTTACTGTTTTGTTTCTTAATCCGATGTGTCTCCGATATATTGGGATGAAAAGCTAAAAATAGCAGTGGCTAGAACTGGTTATTGTGAGTATGTTGACTGAAGGTATTTTGGATTCATTACCATGTAGATGGCCGGATTCAGTTGCTATAATGAAGAGCTGGATCCAGTGCAAAGGTCACACACTTTTTTATTTTATTTTTTTAATTTGGTTTCACTTATGTACATGGGTGTGCTGGATAGTGCTATTATTACTGATCGATCTAGTCTCATTTTGTTCACCCTAGCGAAGTTCCTCCTGTACTAACGGTTCTAATAGTAACAATCATTCTTGGGTGTGATCCATGCACAAAGCACTTGACGGGAAGATGAAGTTGGAATTTTTTAATGGAACAATTCATTTAGTCACTGATTCCTTTGATCCTACGTTTCGAGCAACATGCTTATTCACTCATGGATTCTTTAATTTAGTTTCTCCTTCAATTACATAATCTATTATTTTCATGGAAAACACAGTTGATGTGTGGAATAATCTTAAGAAAAGATTCACATAAGGTGATTTGGTAAGAATTTCTTAGCATATGCAAGAAACTTATGATGTACAAGAAGAATCAAAACATGTTACTACGTTTTACTCTGTTGAAAATTCTTCGGAAGAATTAGAGATCTATATTCTCATTCCAAATTGCATTTGCAGAGCTAGATCTATACACTACTACAATAATGACATTTAGTAACACTTGAAAATTGTAACTAAATCAAGAAAAATGTTACTAATTAAATTTAGCAACACTCAAACAATTGTTAGATAAAGTCTGTGTTACTAAAGAGTTTTAGTTACATTTTACAGTATTATCTGTAACAGTTAAAAAGTGTCGCAAATATAACATTATTGTAACACTTTTTGTATCATTAGTAACAATAAAAAAGTGTTACAATTATAATTTTTGAGAAGTTGTAAAAAGTGTCGCAAAATTGTCTAGACTAAATTTTTTTGAATCTATCAAATTTGTCTTTGATTAGACTTCATTCATATTTGAATTAACCAATATTAGATACAAGTTTAAATTACATACTCTAAAATTTCCCCCCTTCACTATTCTTATTATTGCATAACGAAAATGAATTATGCAACACAATTAGAACTATGCAACACAATTTGAATGAAATACCAAAATGATTACAAGTTTTCATCCATGTAACATGTACTCTATAAAATATTCCACTGCATTGTTCTTATTCATCCAACCATATTATCAGCCTTCCATTTTGTTTTCTACTTGATCTTTTTGCTCCAAGACAAGGCTCCTGTTGCACCAAAGACTTCAAATCTGGAGCCACTTGTCCATGAGACCTTACGCTTATTTTCTAAAATGTGTGGTTTCTCCTGTTGCACTTCAGGCTTTGAGCCACTTGGACATAGGCCCATAGGCTTCTGTGTGTTTCTTAGGCTTCACTTCGGCGAGATTGTCCGAAGTTAGATTATCTACAATAAGCCAAAAATAAAAAATATTACAACAGTATAGATGATATATTTCTCTGTTCAGCCATAATGTATCTATACAATCACAAACAACCTTTAAGCAAAGATAAGAAAGGTAGAACAATCCTCAAGAGTATAAAGAGCATGTGAGTGAGTACAATATAAATATGGTTATGTTCTGCTGAATTGAGTATTCCATTTAAAAATATACAGTGAATATCCACTCATGTGACGCGTGCGTGCGCAAAACTTTTGGGCACAAACACGCAAGATTTGTCGTGCAGTAAAAGAAAATATGAGAGCACCTACTTTGTCCCTGTATCAACAGAGGCATGTGACAATATAATAATTCAACTTACATTACATTGCATTATTTCGATAAATGTATACAAATCCTATAACTTCGCCCAATCACATTGATCTCCCTGCTTGATCCACGGACTTAGTCATCTTCACTTGGTAAATATCTGTAGATTCCATTTTTTTTTTTTTTGGGAAACTCTGTATCAATATCTGTAGATATTGAATGAAGAGGCCATGCAAAGAGTTCTATGATTACCTCGAAACTTTTTCACATGAACAAGCTCGCCCTGCTTTGATCCAGACTCAAGCATTGCCTCTAAAAGAGCAACATCTCTCGCACCCTCGACAAAAGAGAGGCAATGCTCAGGCTGACTATCCTTCTGCAAAATGGAAGTGAATTAGACTAGAGAATACCTCCCAACATGAACTTTTTGTTTAATTGTTGTACACAGGTATATGTTTGAACTATTATCTGTATACGAAATGAGAAGGTAGAACTGAGGAAGCATTTTGCAAGAATCTACTAACCTTGAGGGTGTTTTCAGAAACATCATTGAAAAAAGCTTTTAACTCTTCAGTTACTCCACTGAATGGGAAAAAGGAACTTTTGCATTCTCCATGAGCATCATATAATGAAATCTGTAGAGCATCATTACGTCAGCCAGTAATGAAGATAACGGAAAGTGATTTGGTTGAAGTAATTGAAAATTAAGTGGATATTGAAGGAAAAGCTCACATCCTACCTAAATATATTATATATGAAAACTTGTATCTGTAACTATAGTACATACCAGGTAACCATGTTGTCCTTGGAATCGACGCTCAATCTGAAGGGTTCCATTCATGCCAATGACTCGCCACAAGATCTATAAAGTGTTCAATTCCATGAGTAAAGACTTGCAAGAACAAATGATTGAGTTATGAGAATATCTACTGTTTGGGATGCGTAGCACGTGTGTGTATTTGTAAGTTTTCGTAAAGAGTGAATCATTCATAATTTAATATTCAGATGCCAAAGAGTCCCAGTTGATTAGACCAATGATAATCAGCGTTTATCAGCACCATAAGTTGCGCAACAAAATACAATGGGAGTTAATGAATAAAAGTAGTGTGTGAATTATACAGTAAAAACTTTAATATTACCATTCTTATAACCCTGCAATGAAATGTACACCTATATCAAGAATGAAGTCTCCTTGCCAGAAAGAAAAAATGATACCTTAACATAAGGAACCAAATAATGTTGAGAGAAAACAAGATTAAACTGTTGTGCTACACGTACAGTAAAATTGCGCCTCCAAGAGCTTGAAAAATAAGGGTTTGAACTGTTCATTGATCCTTCTATAATAACTAGTACACTCATCATTTTCCCAAGGTCAGCAATTAGTTTCTTGCCCTGCCAATAAGGGTTTTTTTTCTTCACGAAACCCCACCGAAACTGCTTCAAGACTAGAATGTAACTTGCAACAGTACCTCATCAGTAAAAGAGTGGCATCTTTCTTGACTTACATTTTGACCTAAATCAAGAAAATTCCAATAGATAAGTAGTTAGCATTAGAAGGTGTGCAGGTCCTCAAATATGGTTAAATGCAACAAATTTCATTTTGACTTCAATATTATTACATTGTACTTACGTTCAATATGTTTTTCCTAAAATATCATCTTAGTTAGGTTAATAGAATCTTGGAAGATAAGGAAGAGAATTATCCTAAATTAAGTTAACAATGTAATCAAGTGATCGCATGCAGATGAAGAAACCATTTTTTCCTAGAATCATGCATAAACAAGACAATGTTCCTGTGACTTGCTCCATAAAAGAAAAATGATTTATATACAAAAGCAGATAATAGATACATAATACATTATGTTCTCAACATAAAAATATGGTTATGTTCTCACACTTTTCATTTCCCTTGTATATCAACTCACGTGACGAAGCAACCCTTGCACGTGTGTCCAGTTTGTGGTACGAATTGGAAGGAACTTCCGGTGCTTTCAATTAAACTCGAAAAGAACGAAAACAGAGATTAATTACTAATACTTCTCAACATAAAACTTCAGTTAAATTTCTTATACTTATGCACGCGGCAACATCAAACAAATCTTAAAATGGCAATTCATTTCTATGAACAACAAACACTGACAGGCAGATACACCACTCATTAATTACTACTACTTCTCAACATAAAACACTAACTTGTAGAACTATTACTCATTAATTATGCTATAGCGCTGCTATAATGTGTAAGCCATGCACTCTTATGAACCTGAGCACTACTTTTTTCATAACAGTTAGTTTCTAACAATACTGATATTGTAGGTTAAACTAACATTTCAATTTCAATAGATATTGTAGCATCAATAATGATTAATTTATAGAGTTAACAACAATGTAGTCTAAGCTAACATTTCAATTTCAATGTTTGATGTTGATTCATATACAGAGAGAAAACCCCAGCTAGGAACATCAAAACTGGAAACCAAAAAACTTCTACAAGCATCACTCATTTTAGCTTAAAAATAAAATGAAGAAGCTAGAACTCAAAATTCCAATTGGATATTCTGAAACACATCTTGATGCAATGGGAGTGTTCTGATGTGTTGTGTGTTCCCACATTTGGTTTGGCTATGCCACACGAGTAATTTACCCAAATGCCCTTCGGCAGTTAACTGCCGAATTATGAAACCGGGGCTGCAATTCACGAAATTTTCTTCTTTTATTTCCTTTTTCTTTGTTTTAGGCTTAACATTTAAGTCCTCAAAAAACATTTCAATAAGTGTAAAAATTAAGTATTTGAATATTGTTTTGCAAATTACTTAAATAAAAAAAAAAATCTTTGTACACAATTATTTTAATGTAGAAAATATAACAACATATTATACCTTAAAAAAAATCGTTGTGCACAATTATTTTAACGATTTTTTTATTGTTATTTGTATTTAAGTAATGTGCAAAACAATATTCAAATGCTTAATTTTTACACTGATTTAAATGTTATTCTTATTAAGATATATACACATAAGTATAATACTGCAATTGTTTAAAACGTACCAAAATAATGATTGAAACATTCAAAACCAATAAATATTATTAAAGACAATTAATGGTTTTTGTAAAAAAAAAAAAAAAAGGTTTGTTATTAATGACAATTTATGGATTTTGTCAAAAAAAAAAAAAAACAGGTTTGAGGTTTCCTCGGCAGTTAACTGCCGAAGTTTTTTTCTCTCGGTAGTTTACTGCCGAAGTTTTCCTCGGCAGTTAACTGCAGCCGTATTTCTAAAACTTCGGCAGTTAACTGCTGAGGGGTATTTGAGTAATTTACTCGTGTGGCACAGCCAAATCAAAAGTGGGAACAACAATTCTCTTAAAAATGTTCCTAAAAATGGTTAAACAGTAACAATTATTTTCTTTGTTACACGCCTGTGTTGCTAAATGTCAAGTGTAACGCCCACTTTCGTTTAATCGTTATTTAATCGAGTTTAGGCAATTATATTATAATTATATAATATATGCATGATTTTGGTATGTTTTGATGATTTGTGGTGAATTTAGTAATTTGATTGATGACGTGATAAGTTACGAGTTTTGGAGGATTTGATTATGATATGAGATTTATTTTATTGATAAATAGAATAAAGATTTGAAAATAATATAAAATATTTAGTTGAGGGCTGTTTTGATATTTTAGATAGTTTTGGGGGAGAAAGTGAGATAAGATAAGTATTTAAGAGGAGATATAAAAGGTTAGACCTAGTTTAGAAAAAACATAACGTACGTACGTCTGTTTTTGGAGAAAAGGGAGAAAAAGCCAAGAGAAGAGGAACCTAGAGAGAGGGCTGCGATTTCTTCATACAAGGTAAGGGTGAGACTAATAATTCAATAATGTTAATTGCTGTAATTCTGATGATTAGTTGACAAAGTTAGGATTGATTTAGAAAAGTTTTGGAATTAGGTCAAAAACCTTAGAATTGATGATCAAACGGTGAGAATTGGTTTAATTGATGTAGAAAGTGTTCCTAGACCCTAGATAATGTTTAGGACGAACTTTGGAATCAAAAACAAGCTTAGAACCATGTGGATCGACGGATTTTTGTGATTTTAGGAAGCCTGGCCGTAACGACATTCATCGCTCGCCACGGCGAGCTATGATCCTCACCTCGCGAGTGATGAACTTCATCGCTCGCCACGCGAGCCTTTCCCCTTCGCCTCGCGAGTTGCGTGACGCAGCTCGCCACTGGGAGCCTCCTTACTCGCCATAGCAAGCTAAGGCAGAGTGCATGTTAGATTTCGTGTTTCGACCTTTTTAGTTGAATCTTTTATGCCTTTGAGTACCTGAACATACCTAGTATTGATTAGGAATGAATGTAGGATCAGAGGGAACCCAGAACAACCTTAGTTTGGGAGTTGAGTGGTGCTCGCCATGGCGAGTAAGTACTCTCGCCTCGCGAGTACAACCAGGATGAACTTGTTTATGTGTTTATGCGATCTGTGTCGCACTCGTTGATCAAGAGTGAACCCCTAACTGGTAATGAGACCTAATGATGTCGTTTAATGCAGACTGTAGAGTTGTTTAAGTTATATTAATATTAATTGAATATGAACTATCATATTGTATATTCATGCAAGATAAGAAGATGTGATAATGATACAAATTATGTGCTTTGATATAATGATATCATCTTGTTATGTGACCTATTTATGCTGCTTCCGTTATTTAACTAAGTGCATAATTATATGATGAAGTTTAGCTCCAAATTATTGGATGCATGTTGATAAGTTGATTACGATATTTTGTTCATATGTGTCCATGCATAGCATATCATTGAACTTAGTCCTCACCACGAATATTAGGAGCTTTGTCCTCCGCACGTTTTATAGGAGCTTTGTCCTCCGCACGATTAAAGTATATTAATACTTATGATGACGATTGGTACCACATGCATATAAGGAGTCTAAGAGCATTGTCACATTGTCATGATTAAGATGCCTTGTTGATAATGAATGAATACGTGATTACGTGATAAGTGTTTATTGATTATGTTAAGCTGTTCATAATGATTGGGTATATGATTACGTGATAACTGTTTAGCATTTATGCAAAGTTAATAATGGAATGATTATGATGTTAATTTATGATTCACAATTACATTGATTAATGTTATTTTATTATGAAATCTCACCCCTTCTGCTTGAAAATGTTGCCCTTCGTATGGGTAACTTGCAGGTGATCGTGCTTAGTGTGCAGTTGCCGTCGTGAGTGGCCTTGCCTTCACTGTGTCGTCTAGGTCGCTCTGATACATAACGGGATGAGGTTAATGCTATAACTTGCTTCATTCTTTTACGTGAACTGTCATGATAATTTATGTTTTGATAAACTCTTTCGAGATACTTGTTGGGCCTGCGTGCCAAAACGTTTTATGAATTATGTTTATGATTTTCCGCTGCAATGTTTAAGATATTGGTTAAATTATTATTTAACTGTTGGATTACGTTGTATGTGATATCCCGTTGTTTTGATGCTTACTCTGATAAATGTTATGTTTTTAAAGAAATTTTGATATTGGGAAAACGGGGTGTTACATCAAGTGTGTAGTAGTGATATTTCTATTCCAAATTAACCTATCACACTTTGATTTATGCTATTATATTCCCGGAAAATACTTAATTAGGCACAAGGGTTTGAGCACACATACATAATTGAAAAAATATAGAGAAGATAATTAAATAATATTTCTTTTTAAATAATTAAATGAAATGTACTTTTGTGTGTGGGTGCCTAAATGATGTGTCTAAATGCTTGTGTCCAAGCATTCGAATGTTTTTATTTTTTTATTTTTATTTTTATTTTTATGGCAAAGTCACAAATTTTTCTTATGGATCCTCTCTCATCAATGAACAAGACTTTTTCGAAGGTAGACATCCGTTCACAATGGAGACATTCATTTTTGGGTTTTTAAATGAATTCCACGTGTACACATCACTCATTTATAATTTTTTAATATTAGTACCTTATAAGCACTCAATCACTCCAACCTAGATCTCACACAAAGTTCTTAAACGGAACCCACAAATCAACTTTCAATAACTTTATATCATTATATTTCAATTTTTTAATATTAAAAGAGTGCGGGTCTCGCTTAAAAGTGGGGGTCTTAAGTAAAACCCCGGATCTTATAAGACCTTGGAAATGATTCTCCCAATTGGGGATACCTAATAGGTACCGTGTCTTAAATAGTTAAGACCCTTCCAATGGAGATGGTCTAACATGAGAGATGTAACGACCCGATTTTTCGGACGTTAATTACCAAAATTCTTAATGAAAAGACGAATAATTTCTTTAAAAAAAATAATAATATTAGTAACGTGAAACTCATCAACTCTAAAATAAACAATAAATAATATTCTCTTTGAATTTCCAAAATGGTGAATTTTACATAAAAATATATTATCCCTAATAACAAGACACTTGACCTTTTTCCTTCTCAAGACTACACCTAGCCAATCAAAGTTGTGGATGCTTGTGAAAAGTTTTTTCAACAAGGCTAATACCAGTGTCGGAATATATGAAGCCTCTAAACATGTACCACTAGCGTCTTCTTCTACTATATCACTTTGCCTCCCTGACGTCACCGCCAAGGAGGAAACACGAATCGACGATCATCTGTCCAAAAGTAAGGGTCATCTCCAACTAATAAACATGGTACAAATAGGCATGCAACATAGATTTCATGAAAATAAAAATAAATGAAACATACATGACACATTACTCCAGATTCATAATCATCACCCCTAGCACCAAGTTACACTCTGACTAAAATGTGTTAGTCCTTAATGGTCAATCTATATGTGCATGCTCATGATCCGGATTTCACCTCTAAACGGAGCCAATTGTCCCACGATTGGACAATATACCCCACCATTAGGCAATACCCCACCATTGGATAATAACTCCTAAAAATTCGATGTTCAGGACCCCACCATTGGGCATCATTCTGAATCATCTAATGCATATGAATCGTCACTACCCCACCATTGGGTAATAACTCCTAAAACTCGATGTTCAGTACCCCACCATTGGGCATTTGTCTGAGTCATCTAATGCATGAATGTCTCCGTAAATACCTCACCATTGGATAATAACTCCTTAAATCTAGGTCTAGTATCCCAGCGTTGGATATAGTTTAGAATCACCATTTAGTTACTTAAGGTTATGCATCCATAAACAAAGAGTATTTATTTTAAAATAACACCACACAAATAATAACACATAATATTCATACCAAAGCAAACCACCAAGATAATTATCACAACACCACTATATAACACATAATCATTCATTTCAAAACAACACCATTATGATAATTATCACTACACAATTATATACACATATACACGTACGGAAGCGCGTGGAGTGATGCTGTTACCTTTGCAACAAGAACTCTTAAAATTCCCAGGAATCATTCTTTGTTCCACTACGTCTATACCTTCGCAAAATAATTCACCACTAATTCTTAATACCAAAACTAACTAACATTTTAACATTCAAGGCTGAAGGGTTTGGCTAAGGGTTCTAATCAAAATATGAATATTTTACTTAGATATTCACAACGACTACTTCTTTAAAATTAAGTTCAAAAGGTAAAGACATGTAAGATAATCTTTTATTTGATGATAAAACTTGTTTCACTCAACTCAACAATCACGTTTTCAAAGAAAATTTACCCAAAGATCAATTCCTAAATCAACAATGCTTTCAAATAATCATTCTTAAGTTCAAAAAGTATACTTCTGGAAATAAAACTATATTTTTTTACTCAAAATTTACTCAAGGTTATATTCATCTAGTCAAACATATAGATAGTAGCATACTCTATTGTCATATCAGGTCTTGTTAATTAAGAAAAGTTCAATTATATTTGCTTTAACCATAAAATTTTGATCGACTAATCATTCTAATAAACCATTTTAACTCATTCAAGATTACTAGAACAAGGGGCTAGTTTTGCTCATGATTAAACTCATACAAATATGGCCCGTTAAAATAGAATTTCATCAAAATACTGAGATAATGATTCAAATATAACTTTTAGATCTAAATGAAATTGGTGTAAAATTTAACAACGCAACACTGATTTCTTAACCCCATGTTTTGTTTCAATTTACGTTTCAAAATTACTACTTAAAGGTCATAATAATAATTATAACATAGGTTTGTAAGAGAGAAAAAGTTTAAGGACTACATGCTACGTTTTCTACAAAAATATGATTGATGATTTTGATTCTTTAATAATAAAAATGACAATAAGAATACTAGTAGGATTCTTACTTGGTGATGATAATTTTGTCAAGATTGTCTTTGCTCTCTCTTGGCTCTTCTTTCATTGTTCTTCCTTTCCTCCTTCAGACTCCCTTTCCCGTTCTCTTTCTCTTTCTCACTATGTATTTTGTTTTTGTTCTTCAAAGTATAGAAAGGGGTGTGTGTGAAAAGGAATAGGAACTGGTTACTAATAATTCTCCCACTAGCTTATTTCCTAACAATATGGGACATAGTGGAAAATGGGATTGGGAAGAAACGTGGATGTTTATTTCCACACGCAATCACTTCCTTTTGCTCTATGCTTCCTTTTGTTTTCCTACTTTCTTGCTAATCTTATTATATATATTACTCTAATAAATACTAGCTAGTAATATCTAATGGCACATATTTTTCGACTAAAATAAATAAAACAATATGATAGATTTTTAGCAAGTGTACTAAAAATGTATCGAAGTAATAAAATAAGTTCGTATCCATGAGGACTGTGTTAATTTCAATTTAGAAATAAAGTAAATATTTAGGATGTATAAAATATTTTGATGCCTGGGGTAGTTGATTTGATTTGATTGCAATAAAAGTAAATAACAGAAAATAAAGATATGTTTGGAAAATATATGGAGAGATGAGACTAGGTCTTTTGAATCATTGATGTTCCCCAAATTGGTATACTGCACCTATTCTTATGAATGATTCTCTAGTTGCACGATAGTTAACAAAATAGTCCTAATCAATCCTTTGAGTTAGAACCCTCTTCTCAAACTACAACCCCTAATTCCGTAGGTGGTTTAGTGATCTTTGAAGGTTTTATGCACATTAACCTAATATCACTAACAAACGATTATTCATTCCTAGACTAATCATGTTTATTAGAACAATTCAATTTTGTCTAAGTAGAAAGCTATGGTCAGTAGTCATTCATTCTCACTAAATCATGTTTATATTCGATCAGGATATAAAAAGCATTAAGAACAATTGAATTGAATAAAAACTAGATTCATAAATAGAGTTTCACAGCAACATGTTTCAATTAGGGTTACATCCAATTCATCTCAGATCTAATCAAGAGAATTAGCTAGACATGATAAAAGGATAAACAATGTAGTAAAGAAAATAAATCGGAGAAGATTCATGCACTATTGTGATGATGATTCCTCTACGTGCTTATCTCCACCATGTGCCAAAACCTTATGCTTCCATCCACTTCTCTCTCGTGATGCGTGCGGCTCCTTTTCTTTTCCAAATCGTTAATCACAAAACGTGAATCCTGTATGCCAAAGAGTGATGCCTGCTAGCTTTCTTTATATAGCTGTAACCTGTGAAGCCCGATACTTCAAAATGGATGATGTACTGTATCCCTGCGTATCCTGCACCGATACCTGCCCGATATGTATCCGGAGAGTATCCAAATATTAAATTTTATTTAAAAAAAAAAAAAAATTATCCGATACTTTTCGATACGCACAGATACTTGTGTTTTTTATATTATTTTGATTTCTGTTTTTTTTTTTTAAATAAGAATAAAAACATTATATTACTATAATATATATACATTTCCTTTATCTTTCTTTGGTGCCAGTACGACCCACACCACACCACACAACCAATTGCATCTTTCCCTTTCCAAGAAATTAAAGTTTCAACTTTTTCTTCCAAAGTGGTCACCGTCCACTTTGGCCACCGTCGAACTATCCAAAAGCTTACTTTAAAGCTTCTTGTGCAACCTTGTTCTTCCTTCTGTTGTGAGATAAATTTGAGTACTTTCTCTTTTATCTATTCTTTGAAAAGAAACAAAATGGATCCAAAAAGGGTAGAAGATTTGGTTTATGTGCATACTAATCTTCGACTATTGTCAAGGAAAGAAGATGGATATAAGAAAGGACAATCAAGACTGTGGGACATTAGTGCAGATGCGCATGAACCGCTTGATGGTGTTGGAATTGAGTTAGCAGAGTTGTCTTTGGATGAACCGGATTTGGAAGTTGATTTGTATCTTGATGATGGTAATGAAGGAGAGGAGATGCAAACGTTAGTTACTTGTTAGTGTTAACTCTTAGTACTGATGTGTTCTTTTTTTGGATATAGTGATTCTTTTTTGGATCGATATAATATAGCACTAACAAGTTCCTTTTGGATATAGTGTAGCATTGATGTATAACACTGATGATGCTCTTTTTGGTATATATTGTGTATGTAATTAACTAATGAACACTCTCTTAATCGTCAATATTATTTATATTTATGTTAATGTGCTACGAGCCTGGTTTCTTGTGTTTGTTAATATCCTTGCATATTAAAACAATAGTTACAATTATATTGTACATTTAATTATATAATTTTTTTATTAACGTATCCCAGTCGTATCGTATCTTGATTTTTGAAATTTTTCCGTATCGGTGCAGTATCGTATCCGTATCGTATCTCGTATCCGGGCTTCACAGGGTGTAACATGTTCCTTTCTTTCTACACAAGCATGTTATTTACGGTCAACTCCTTAATCCTTCTCATTGATCCATTTAGCACATCAATGCTTGGTTTAAAGCCCAATCTTCTTTTGATTCCAGCGCCCCCAAACTAACTCCTGTGGTCTATTTTCCTTTTGTTTAATTCACACTACCAAAAAAAAAAAACAATAAATACTTTCAAATTAGGTTCCTAAAATCATGTCACGAAATAGTCATCGTGACACGTTTTAACCAATGTCGAATGAACCTCATCCTGTGCTTCAAATCGTGACACGTTTTCAACAATCGTGACATGATTTTGCTTCCTTCAAAATCTTCTATTTTTCTTACTTGTCTTGCTGCTTATGCTTGCTTGTGAACTCAAAAATATCATAAAAAGACTCTAAAAATGTGGAATGACAAACTGTCATCACAAGACATCATATATTATATAAAGAGAGAGATTAATCAACAATCGACAACCAATCAAAGTATCAAGAATTACCTATATATATATTTTTTTTTTTTTGGATAACATTTTTATACATTGTAAATAAGTGGAATAAAATACTGAAGACATAGAAACATCATCCCTCGCTTAATTAATATCATAAGATGATAAAACTAATTTGTAATTTATAAGGTTAAAAGTAATAAATATACTAGAAGAAAAATCTGGGATGTTACAAGAGACAAGGGAATTTTGCCCCAGTTCTTGATGATTCTTCACCCTCGATTAATGTTGTTGATTCAAGAAAGTTCAAGGGGACTAATCTAGTAAAAACTATGCACAAGGCTTGAGTTTTAAGCCTAAAACTCGTGTTTCACACATTGAGGTAGAACTGGGCATACCATTTGAAGTTGAACATGCTTTTCCAATGTATTGTATGTGCCTGAATTCAAAGTTAACTTGCTTTCTATATCAAAACTGTGTATATCATTGCATTGTACAGTTGTATTTAACGGTTTCCAATGTTTGATTCAGGAAAATAATTGGAAACTAATTGATTTTGGTCAAAACTGTGTATATTAAGAACAATCAAACATTATGGTTTCCAATTAGTTTCACCTACCACTTGCAAATAAGCCTGCCTATTTCTCAAGTAAAACATACAATTTTCCTTTTCGAGATGGCTTCTAAAGTAAAAAAAAATGAAAGAATTATGGTATTTTAGATTACGACATTTATCTTTTTCTAGAATGGCTTCCCTACATTTTAATTTTCCTTTTTTCTACAATGTTGATTCTAAGACAATATGTGATATGCTATTTTGCTAAACATAAATGCTTAGAGACATTAAGAGTGGGTTTGGATTGAGAGTTTAGAAGGAGAAGAGAAGGGATGACATATTTTTCATTTTTAAATTACGAACAATATAAAACAGTTTTTTAAAATAAATTAAATACAATTGTAATCGTTATTTCAATTTTATATAAAACATTTAAAAAAGAAAAATAAATATTCCCTTCTTACACCATTCATTCAAACACACATACCTTAAGCGCGTGTATCTTACACCAACTCCTTGCTAAACCATTCCTTGTGGCTGTAATCTGTAATCGTATACAGGCAAGTCTCTGTTGGAAATTTAGGTTTTAATATAAATAGATTTTATAATACATGTTCAACAATTATGAATCAATAGCGGAAGCAAACAAAACATTGAACATGATTATGATCGGATCTACGACATGTTTGATTTATCAAGGATATTAAGAATTAGGGTATTAGGAATACCTAGATAAAGCTTTCAAGGCAGCCCTCTCATCAACAACGATAACCAAAGAGGGGAGATGATCTGAAACACACAATAGAGTTAGCGGCGGCTGATTTGGTTCTTCCTCAACCGGTACCTTTATGCCTCAAGTTCTCTTCAGATGGGGAGAAGAGAGAGTATTGCCGTGTACGGTGTATTGGGGACCATAGCCTCTTTTATATTGGATGGCCATTAGGGTTTCCCATTATTCCGTTAATGGGTCATCCGGACATCCACTCATTGAGTCCATATCAACTAATTAAATATTTAATTATTTATCCAATTAGAAATCTAATTAGTCTTATTACTTAATTTGATCACTAATCAATTAAGGCTCTAAATTGATAAATAACTAATATAATTATTATTACGATATTTGCCCACATAATGATATAGAATATTATTAAATAATAAAATATTCCAACAATCTCCCACTTGGGCGACATATCTTAATAATTATACCAGAATTCTTTAGGCGCGCGTCCGAATGTTATTTATCTTTAGATTTCAACTTTACAATCTGGTCCACCTCATACATTAATAATGGGACCACCGCGGCTGTCGTCACTGACATATAACGTGACGGAACCCCGACGACCACCATATCAATGCACTTGATGACATAGATCGATATGGATGAGTGGCATGGAAATTTCATGCAATGTGATCTCTAAATCAAGTCTATTTCCAACTGATCCAACTTAAAACTTTAGTGAGATCGAACTGAAGTATGCAAATTCAATATTTGCACAAAATGATACATAAATGGTTATAACAAAAATAACCTCATGAACTTTATTTCTGCAGAAAATCATAACATAAAGTCTGTATCAATTCCAAAAATTAAAAGTATAGAACATAAACTAAGAGACTCCCACTAATCCAAGACATCCTTAATGACTACAACCATATGAAAGACCTTATGTGTCATGTCTTTGATTAGTGGATCAGTTAGCATAAAGTTTGTCTCTGCATGTTCTATCATTTAACAACAATAATCTATAAGGTAATGAATTTTTAGAAATTTGTTGTTAAACAACTATACGACTGAATTATGTCACTATATAACTTGATCGGTCTTTCAATACCTTTAACAATATGCAACCAAGTGACATAAATATTTACAGTCATTTCTTGAGTTAGGATGTGTATTATCTACTTACATCCAAAAGCCAAAGTCTGACACATAAATGATCTCCAAATTGTCAGATTTCTGATGTGAGCATAAGCCCTCTTGATCTCTTTAATAATCCTTATGGTTGCTTTTTAAACAATTCAAACTTTGAATTGCTCAAATATCTGCCAAACAATTTTATTATATACACCATTTCAAAATGTGTATAATAATATTATACATAAAAATCCTATAGACAAAGTGTAGGAAAATACTTAAATTTATGAATTCATAAATTTTCTAATGGGCAATATTTGAGACTGAAAAGTCTCTCTTGGTGATTGAGGTCATCCAAAAATTACGTCATTTCATTTTCAACTTTATTGATATATATAGCTCTTTTGTGATATCCGAATAATACCTTGAGAAGAATCTCTAAGTATTAAAATGCCTAATACAAAAGAGGTGTCCCTGGGATCTTTCATCACTAACTTTTGTTAGAGATTTCCTTGGTTTCACATAACAAACATATATCATCGTTGATTGAATAAAATAAAATTGACGTATTAAACTAGAAATATAAAATTACTCCCACCGAACTTGCTAAATCCACAATTCTCCATAATATTATCTCAAAACCAAATAAGACAATCACTTTATGAGATTTTTTTTTTTTTTTTTTGGTAACACTAAAGAGACAAATTTATTAACTTATAAGTGGATTTCATGACTTTGCAAACCATTTTCTTTGTATCAATTGACACAAAAGTTTTATTCATATGCACCATATTGTATCGTTAATGTCACCATTAAGAAACACTATATTGAAATCCATCTTATGCAGCTCCAAATTTATAATAAGCAAACTAGTATCATGACTGTCCTAATAGAGTCTTTCAATCAAACTAAATAGAATTTCTCTTTTCAGTCAATTCTTAATGACACTAGAATCCCTAATTCTTGAAGGTGTTGAGTTTGATCTAGATGAAATAGTTTCTTAACTTGATTGAGAGGTAGAACAATAATGTCCTCATGAGGATCCAAATATACTATAATAAAAGTAACTATATGAATTAGTTTAGAACTAATTCTTCCTCATTCAATTTTGTTCTATTACCATATCTCTCCACCAAACTCAATATCCTCAAGAAAACTTAACAATTTATGTCTCAAAATTTCCTTAATTTGTGGGACGAAAATCTTATAGTTTTCAAAACCTTAAACAATATAGTATGTCACAAGTCATAACTAAATTGACTCTAATAATTAAACTTAAAAGACACATTGAAATCATCGTTTGAAAGTAAAACTCAAAATATCTTGATTTCATCAAAGAGAAATTAAAACAAAAAATTAATTCAAATAATGATTTACTAAATTGTCTTTTATATACAAAAAAAAAAATGCTAGTAACGACAATCTAAAATTGGTTTAAAAATGAATAAAGAAATCTTTATCGACTTTGTCCATTCTTAATTGACATATCTTTCAACATCATTGGACATAAGTCAGTCAAGATTACCATTCTTCATTTGCCCTTATCTTTTGAGGTATTTTTCGAATGAGCACTATTTTATTTTCTCTTGCTTCAACTTTTCCTTATTTGCACACTTTATGAATTGATCATTTAAATGATCATTTCTAACTGAAATAGTTATAAACTTAATTGTGCAAAGAGAATACTAAATACTGAATTGTCGAACAAGTCATATGATTGTCGAAATTACTGAATTTTCGAACCAGTCATAGATAGTCGAAATTATAGTGTCTTAGCAAGATTAAATATTTACATGATGTGCTTCTTACATTTTCTTTGCCAAACAATCTTAATGAAATACTCTCTCCAATGAGAGTTTGTCTTTCTCTATATTGCTTTAAAAGCACCTTAGTTTAAGCAAAGAAAATATGACAAAAATTGTCATCTTAAACAATACCTCTAATACATATGAGATTTTAACTTTATGATCTTACGTGACCTAAGAGATTTGGTGTATATTCACTTGTCAAACTTGATTCTCACATTAGGTGCTGAATTTGTGAGAGAATGTGAGCTTTAACACCCTTATCTAAGGTCTAGGTCCAAGAACAATATTAATATTATTCTTTAATTCCTAAAAGAACTTTTAAGAGTTAAAATTTAACTCAAATTAACAGATACATAAACTATATTAGTTTAAAGAGAAAAAGAGTAGCAAAAGCACTCACCAAAATACCTAATGCATCATCAATGTCAAGTCTTTAAAAATAATATCAATTGCTAGTGGTATTTTATAACAATGATCAAACAATGACAATTTACTTTGACAAAGAATAAATTCTTATAATTGTCAATTGTTTACCATCATAGGTGTGGATGTAAACTCTTAAATACTTAAATGAGTTTACACTCACACAACATTAATCAACATGTCAAAATTAATTAATTATAAGACATGCACAATTTATCTTTATTTGTAAATTAAAAGACAAAAATAAGATACCAAGCGCACCATTAAAACACAATCTTTTGACTACTAAGTATTAATTGCAAGCGGTACTCTCAGTGCAATGATCAAATATTGGTAATAAGTCCTGTCAGATAATGGGTGCCTTTTGACATCCTCATTACCCACATGGAAAAGCTTAAGAAGTCATGTCAGATAATGGATGCCTTTTGACATCCTGATTACCCACATGAATTTTTTTTTTTTTTTTTTTAAGAATTACCACATATTTATCATCACAAATTGTAAATTAAAAGACCAAAAACAAGATACCAAAGCACCATTAAAACACAATTTTTTGACTGCTAAGAATTAACTGCAAACAGTAATCTCAATGCAATGATCAAATATGGTAATGGATCCTGTCAGATAATGGGTGCCTTTTGACATCCTCATTATCCACATGGATAAAACTTAAGAAGTCCGGTCAGATAATGAGTGTCTTTTGACATCCTCATTATCCACATGGAAAACTTAATAATTACCGCATATTTACCACAGCAGGTATGTAACTATTCGGCCAAGCTGTGCCTTCCTTTTGGCCGACTAAAACAGCTCGCATGAACAATTATATACTACATCTTTTGTAATTCCAACTGAATCAAATCTACGTAACAGAGGTTACTTTTGCAACTTGTTATTTCAACCAACTCAACCAAAATTACTAGACAATTCAATAAATGAATTTAAATAGGAATGGTCTTAATTTTACAAGACAAATGGGAAATGTCTTAAATTTACAAGGCACAACCGACATAATGTAGGCCGATTTAGTCCATTATGTTCCTATGTAACTATCAGGTCACTCAACAACCCTTAAGTGTGAAGACAAATTCACGAATTTGAAAATGTAAGTCCAAAATTCACACCAATGTGTGTATGACAATATATTTACAGATATGGCATGAAAGCATCAACAAACATAACATGAAAGCATTAACAAACATAACATGAAATATATTCAAAATGCATGATAAGACAAAATATTATTGTAGAAAACTTAATAACAATAAACTCTAACACCATAATCATGCTATAAGAAAGATATTCAATTTCAAAATAAAAGAAAATTGAATCATATATACACCAAAATATTCATGCCATAATTGATTCACATATACCAAATTATTCCTTAAATAAAATAATGAATAACTCTAGACTCAATAAAAGTAAACGCCTGAGTCAAGAGAGTGTTCTAATTTGTGAGGTGAGTTTCAGAGAAACAACCATTGAAGAAAAAGACAAAAGTGTAATTATGTAATTATAAGGACCAGAATAAAGGAGCTTATCTCATCCAAATTATATGAACCAGAATAAAGGTCCACACGCTTTCACAAGAGTTTATCTCATTCTTTCTATTTATATGAACCAGAATGAATGTGTAATCCTTCACAAGAAATATATCGTAATACATGGCTATGTCCCTGGCATCTTCTTCCTCTCACCACGCTTCTTTGAAGAAATATGATGTTTTCATCAGCTTTCGAGGCGAAGATACACGCGTTGGTTTCATAAGCCATCTTTATAAAGCTTTGCGCCGAAAACATATCCATACCTACATTGACAACTTGATTGAAAAAGGAGATCAAGTTTGGGCAGAACTTGTGAAGGCAATGAAACAATCCACTTTGTTTCTTGTCGTGTTCTCGAAGAACTACGCATCTTCAACATGGTGTTTGAACGAACTGGTTGAGATAATGGAGTTATTCGACATTAACAAAAATGAAGATGACAACGTTGTTGTTATTCCTGTGTTCTACCATGTTGACCCTTCACACGTGAGGAAGCAAACTGGGAGTTATGGCACTGCCTTGGCTAAACACAAGAAGCAAGGCAACGACCATGAGATGCAAAAATGGAATACTGCTCTTTCTGAAGCTGCTAATTTGTCTGGTTTTCATTCAACCACATACAGGTTTTTTTCTTCTTCCAATCTTTGTATTAGACTTAATTGCACTTTTGGTCCCTATCTTATCAAAATATGCGATTTTGGCCTCATAACCAATTAAAATACAAAACAGTCATCTATGTATTAGATCTTTGGCAGTTTTGGCCCGAATGACACTTTTGACTTAGTCTTCGCTGACGTGACACCCACAATGGTCGACACGTGGCACCTCACTTAAGGGATGTGGGTGCCATGTCAGCGAAGACTAAGTCAAAAGTGGTCTTGGAGGCCAAAACTGCCAAATATCCAATATATAGGGGGCTGTTTTGTATTTTAATTAGTTAGAGATGAAAATCACAACTTTTGAAAAGTTAGGAGACCAAAAATGTAATTAAGCCTAATTAAAATTAGATTTTGTCGGTCCACCCATTCATTAATATCAATGTTTTAAAAATTAAATTAGAAATCGAACTAGTGAAACCTCTCGATCATGGTTCCGTAATTGAATTGTATAATTAATTAATAAATATAAGTATATTGGTTTAATTCAAGTTATATATTTTTTCTACGATATGATTAAAATATCGACTATAAGATCTTATAGCCACACATATCCAATTTATATTATTTTTTAGTGTACTGGGCGGATTCAATTTGAAACATCATGTTAAAATGCTCTCATCAAGACCAATTTGCTATACTATTTAAAGTATCAACGATCTACTTTATTAATATATATTTAGTTTCTTTGAAAGTTTTGCCACACTAACATCAAATGTTTAGATCCACCTTCTGCTTTCTTTAAAAACAAAAATGGTATGTCATATTGCTAAGATAATATAAAATATTTTACGGTGGTGTAATTTCTACAAAGAGTTATTAATAAGTGGAGTAGCTATAACGGGAGTTACGCTTACTATTTTCAGTAAAACATGTCACTAAATGTGAAAGAGAAAGATTCTCCGAATACCTTCATTAATGAAGTACAACAACAATCATTTTCTTCTTAGATAGCTTTGCCACATAATACAATCATATACAATTTCAGAAATTAATATATGCAATTACGTATAGATGATATGATATCTAGTTCACACCAACTTTTTTAAGATGAATATAAATAAAAGGTGCAGTGTTATATCTCTAGGAAGAGAGAGTATCACGATTTCTTCAAGAATAAAGAGCAGTCAATCATAATTCAGTACTTGCCATAATACACGGTGGTGTCCCTGAACAATAGGGAGTGAACAAATAAATCATGCAATTATACCTTGACAACTGTGTTGAGAAAATTATAAATCAGTCAATCATGCAATTATAACATCGTAAGACACTCTTTTATAATTTTTTAACATGTAATGAATTAAATATGAATTTTCCTCGTCGTTTTAGTTTACGACGTTTGTACGAAAATGTTTACAATTTACTTTTGTGCTAGACATTATTTAAGCATATTAAAAATATAATTTATAAAAAAATTATAGCAGTGTTTTATAGTACTTTTTTAAAATAAAAAAAATATAATTTTTAATACGGGCCGGCCCGTTTAGCCCGCGGCCCGTGTAGGGCCGGGCTCGGGTAGTATATTTCAAGCCCGTTTTGTCAACCGGGCTTTTTGGCCAGCCCGCTAAAGCCCGAAGCTTGCTAGGGCCGGGCCGCCCGTTTTGACAGCTCTAATCACAGTTTATGCGTCAGTCTTCCAAAATCTTGGGTCAGGTGTAAAAAGGAAAAACTGAGGGCGTGCAAATAGCAATATCAGTATAATAATAGCCATAAATTGGAAAGTTCCAGTATGAAGAACTGATTTTTTACCTCTTTGGTTGGCATTCACATGATATATTAACTATTATACAATTTTTTGCACCTGCCAGGACTGAATCCGAATTAATTGGAGACATTACCGGAGCTGTATTAAGAAAATTAAATCAACAAAGCACAATTGATCTTACTTGTAATTTCATACCTGATGAAAACTATCGGAGCATTCAATCTTTAATAAAATTTGATTCAACAGAAGTTCAAATCATTGGAGTTTGGGGTATGGGAGGCATTGGTAAGACAACCCTTGCCACTGCTATGTTTCAAAGGGTCTCTTTCAAATATGATGGCAGTTGCTTCTTTGAAAAGGTTACAGAAGTATCAAAAAGTCGTGGAATCAATTACACATGCAACAAACTTCTTTCTAAGTTACTAAAAGAAGATCTTGATATTGACACTCCCAAACTAATATCATCCATGATCAGAAGAAGACTCAAAAGCATGAAATCTTTCATTGTACTAGATGATGTACATAATTCAGAACTTCTGCAAAACTTGATTGGAGTAGGACATGGTTGGCTAGGATCTGGTAGTACAGTCATTGTGACTACTAGGGATAAACATGTGCTGATAAGTGGAGGAATTAAGACAATATATGAAGTTAAGAAGATGAACTCCCGAAATTCCCTCCGACTTTTTTGTTTGAATGCTTTTAACAAAGTCTCACCTAAGGATGGATATGTGGAGCTCTCAAAAAGAGCAATTGATTATGCCAGAGGAAACCCTTTAGCTTTACAAGTATTGGGATCATTACTTAGTTGTAAAAATGAAAAAGAATGGGATTGTGCATCAGCTAAACTGAGAAAAATACCAAACAATGAAATTGATTCTATATTCAGATTGAGTTTTAATGAATTGGATAAAACAGAGCAAAATATATTTTTGGATATTGCATTCGTTTTCAAAGGACAGGAAAGGAATAGCATAACAAAAATATTGAATGAGTGTGGGTTCTTCGCTGATATAGGGATAAGTCGTCTTTTAGACAAGGCTCTTGTAACGGTAGACTCTGAAAATTGCATACAAATGCATGGCTTGATACAGGAAATGGGAAAACAAATTGTTCGTGAAGAATCACTTAAGAATCCCGGACAACGCAGTAGATTATGTGATCCTGAGGAAGTTTATGACGTATTGAAAAATAATAGAGTAAGAAAATGATATCGTCAGCTCCCTTTCTAGTCATATGTTTTTTTATACAGGAAATGAAACTTACTACAAAAATACTAACATTGAGATTCTTTTTTCAGGGATCTGAGAAAGTTGAAGCCATATATTTAGATGCTACTGAATCCATTCATGTAAATTTAAGACCCGATGCATTTGAAAATATGGAAAATCTAAGGTTGCTTGCTTTTCAAGACCGCGAAGGAGTTACATCTATAAGGTTTCCACACGGTCTTGGTTTATTGCCAAAAAATCTAAGATTTCTTCGATGGGATGGCTATCCATTGAAAACTGTCCCTCTAACCTCCTCTCTTGAAATGCTTGTGGAGCTTTCCTTGAAACAAAGCCATGTGGAAAAACTTTGGAATGGAGTAGTGGTAAGTATGATCCATGTATTTATTTTTATTTTATTTTAAATTTTATATATAAAAGTTTTAAGTTTTTTATAGTAGAAAATGAGGATAACGTCTACTACGGTTCCATGTAGTTTTTCACCTTTGTGTGGGTCCAAGTGAAGAGCAACCATAATTGAACATTTCTTTTGGAATTTTTATATTTTTCTTTTAATGTTTAAATATGCAAATCATCTTTGCAAATAACAAGAGTTTTGATTTTAGACATGTAAAACTTTTTTTTAATCCCTACAAATATATGTTTTTTTGCTTTTAATCTATGTTATGTTTTAGTCATTGCAAAATTGATTCATATAATAATTATCTTATTTAATAATGATTTTCACTATTCAGGTAAATTTTTTTAGAGTAAATTACACTCATCCCCTCTCAAAGATGCTTGAATTACACTCTCCTCCTCTCTTATGCTAAAATATACAATCTCCTCCCTTGAAAAGTAAAATTTATACTCTCATCCTTTATAAGATGCTTAAATTACAACTCTCTCTTAATAATTAAATATGCACTACACTACACCATTTAGGACCGGAGGGAGCATATCATGGTTACCAAAAACTTTATAGAAATGATATTTGCCAAACCTGTAGAATGGAAAAGGTTGATTTGAAAAATGTAATTCTACTTGTGCTATGCGAGTAGTTGTTTAGCAAAATCCCTCGATTTTATACTCCTACAAATACGTGAGTAGTTAAATTTTGAATTGACATATAATGCTAAAAGATAAGGTAATAACAAATAATTTAAGCAATTATAAAAAATTAGGTTTTAAAGATAAAATATAACAAAAACCATTAAAAAAAAAGAAAAAGATATAATATATGTAGTTTGTTGAGACAATTATGTTACATAAAAAAAAAAAAAAAAATACTAAAAATTAAAAAAATAATAAAAAATAATAAATTTATTGAAATAAACTATGATAAAGTAAAACAAAACAACATTAAAAAATGGAAATAAAATAAAAGGAACCTAGATTTTTTTTTTGAAGGAACCTGGATTTATAGTTAAAATTTAAATTGGAATAAGATGCTAAAAGATAAATAAAAGAAGTAACGGATAATTTAAGCAATTTTAAAAGTTAGGTTTTAGAAAATAAGATATAACAAAAACAAAACAAAAATATATAAAATATATTTAGTTTGTTGAGATATTTATGCTACATAAATAAAAAATAATGAATAAAATATATGTAAGAGAAATAATAGAATTGGTGTTTGGCAAACCTGAATAAGGAAAAAAGTTAGATGAAAAGAAGGTTTGGGGTTTTCGTTTATACTCAAAAATATGTTAATATGTGATTAACAAAAATTCCTTTATTTATAGTTAACATTTACACTAGAATATGCTGCTAATAACTAATCGAAACCTTTTTTTTCTCAAAAAGAAAAACTAATTCAATGATATGGTTCTAAACAATTAGTTAGCAACTAATTGAAGCTTCTTTTCCTTAAAAAAAAATAAAAATCAATTGGAGCCTTTTAATTATAAAATAAAATCATATATGTAAACTTTGTTAAAAGTATAATAAGTAGTTTGTTGAGATTAAAAACCTTACTTTATATCTATATATATATATATATATTGATTTCAAACTTTGATTTTGTTCTCCTTCATGGTCACATCTAAGCATTAACTTTCACCAAAAATAAACCATTTTAACCGTCAATCAATTATCTCAATTGAAATGTGAAATAAGTAGAATTTAAAAAGAAAATGTACTAACTTGTTTTGATGAATTGTATATTGTTACAGAATTTGCCCAATTTAGAGATAATTGACCTCAATGGCTCCAAAAAGCTGATAGAGTGTCCAAACGTGTCTGGTTCTCCGAATCTAAAAGAAGTAATACTTAGAGAATGTGAAAGCATGCCTGAAGTTGATTCATCAATTTTCCATCTCCAAAAGCTTGAAAGATTAAACGTGTGTGGGTGTACGTCGCTTAAGAGCCTTTCCAGTAACACTTGTTCACCAGCCCTCCGTCATTTTAGTTCTGTATATTGCATCAATCTTAAAGAGTTCTCAGTCCCATTAACTTCCGTTCATTTGCATGGGCTTTATACAGAGTGGTATGGGAATGAACTTCCATCATCTATATTGCATGCACAAAATCTTAAAAACTTTGGCTTTTCTATTAGTGATTGTCTTGTGGATCTTCCTGAAAACTTTTGCGATTCTTTTTATCTTGTGAGTGAAAAGAATCGTGAAAATGACCCTTTCATCACCTTAGATAAAAATACTTTCTTCTGGTCCTGCCTTCCGGACTGTAAAAGAATTGATCATTGTTGAAATTCCTATCTTGTATGAAATCCCAGACAGTATCTCTTTACTATCATCATTAGTGATTTTAAGACTGCTGTGTATGGCCATTAAAAGCCTGCCTGAATCCCTTAAGTATCTTCCCCAACTCCGATTGGTTCATGTTTCCAAATGTAAATTGCTTCAATCTATTCCGGCGCTTTATCGCTTCATTCCAAATTTGAGTGTCTGGGATTGTGAATCTCTTGAGGAAGTGTTAAGTTCAACGGGTGAACTGTATGACAAACCCAGTCTTTATTATATTGTGGTCCTTATTAACTGCCAAAATTTGGATACACATTCATACCAAACAGTTTTGAAAGATGCTATGGTTCAAATTGAACTTGAAGCAAGAGAAAATTCAGAAAATGAATATGGACACAAAGATATTATTTTCAACTTCTTACCAGCTATGCCTGGCATGGAAAATTGGTTCCATTACTCTTCTACTGAAGTTTGTGTCACTCTTGAGCTTCCTTCTAATTTGTTGGGTTTTGCCTACTACTTGGTTCTTTCACAAGGTCGTATAAGATCTGATATAGGTTTCGGATATGAGTGCTACTTGGACAATAGTTCAGGTGAAAGAATCTGGAAAAAATGTTTCAAAATGCCCGACTTGATACAATATCCCAGCTGGAATGGTACTTCAGTCCACATGATTTCAGATCATTTGGTTTTATGGTATGATCCAGAAAGTTGCAAGCAGATAATGGATGCAGTTGAACAAATAAAAGTCATTACTGACGTGAACAACACCAGTTACGATCCAAAGCTTACGTTTACATTCTTTATTAATGAAACTCTATATGATGAAGTAGAAATAAAAGAGTGTGGATTTCACTGGATTTATCAAGAGGAAACAGTTTCTTCGATAATTTCTGAATCACATGATGAAGAAGAAGTTTTTCAATCCAATGATCATGAAGAAATAGTTTCTCCAACAAATTTTGAATCGGATGCTCTAGAAGACACAATTCCTCCAAGAAAGAAATTAAAGCTAGACATTGTTAAGATTGGAAAAGGCAACGTGGCACCATCAGGTGGCAAATCTTATTCTGTTAATGATCAAGGACAGGTTGCATCTAATGCTGAAATTAAGGGCACGAGAAAGAGTTGCAGAGTAAGAAAGCCTAACAGAATTTATGAGTGACTTACTACTTAAGTAATTGGAAGAGAATTTATGTCACTTAGTACTTGAAGCTTTTGTACTTCTGGAATTTGAATCTTCTCTCCGCTGTCAAACCTAGAACTAGATGAAACATAATACTCGAGGTACATAATCTTCCTAGCACTCATTATACTGATAACTTGGGGACTAAATTTAATTTACAGTTTCTGATCTATTTTAAATCACCTCTTTTTAATTTTAGGGTAAATACCTCTTTTCGTCCCTGTAATATTAGCGAATTCCGGTTTTAGTCCCTGTAAAAAAAAAGATTCAGATTTTGTCCCTATAATTTCATATTCTTCCACTTTTGGTCCCTTCTTTCATCACGTCAGCAGAATCTGCATAAATTACGTCCCTGGAATTTCAGATTCCTCCTAGTTTTGGTCCCTGTAATTTCGAATTCCTTCACTTTTGGTCCCTCATTTTACGTGCCATTTATGCAGATTTTGCTGACATGGTGGAATAAGGGACCAAAAGTGGAAGAATATGAAATTACAGGGACAAAATCTAAATCTTTTTTTTTACAGAGACTAAAACCGAAATTCGCTAATATTACAGGGACGAAAAGAGGTGTTAACCCTTAATTTTATTACTGATGAGTAATCCTAATTTGATGTACGTATTCGGTTGAACGTTGTGGCTTGTCCTTTTCTTTTTTAACTTTCAGCCATATTAAAGTAACCTCACCATTTGCTTTCTTATTTGATCAAAACAACAAAATAAATAAATAGAAGCTGCTAAGAAGCATGGTTCGAAAAACAAAAAACAAGTTCATAGGTAGCAAACAGCAGAGGAAAATCCGAGGAGGAAAAGGGGCCTTTAACAATGCTTTTGATACAAATTTCACAAATTCACTTTCTTTGTGCAAATTTGAATTCTTTGATTTCATTCTCTGAACCATCAAATGTTTAACTTGGCCAATGAAGAAGCCTTGCGTTGTGCCCTCCAGGCATTTTGGAAGGCTCGAAACAAGGCTTTAGCTTTAAAGAAGAAGCAAGAGTTTGAGGCTGATAATTAGAGGGCTAAGAGAAAGAGAAAGAGAAAGAAGATGTAGGAGCAGTTACTAAAGCATTCTCAAATTGGAAGTTGGAATCATGTGTGTCAATGGGTTATTCTCTATGTGTGGGTGCTTGACCCTATGGTGTAGAAAGACTATAACTTTGGGGGTTAGGTGCTACGTTTTTTTTTTTTTTTTTTTTTGTGTATTCCGGTGTTAGATTTATGTTCTTCGATCTGTATCAAATATTATTCCTCATGTTTTGATTTCATTGAGCAAATTTTTATTTGTCTATCTGTGATTTCTTTTCATCAAATTTTGTGCTGTTTAAAACGTATAAAACATTATATTTTTATCATATCAGAATGAATCTATTCCACTTTTAATTTCCTAACACATTTCGTGATATTACTCAGGGCTGAACATGAGTTGATCAAAGATATTTTTAAAGTAGTTTTACAAAAGCAAAATTACAAGTACACAAGTGAACTTAGATAGCTTTTCGTTCGAGATAAAAACTATTTCCAGAGTTGATACAAAACAAGTTTAAATTATTGAAGGTAGATGTTTCTTAGAAAGGTGACAGAAGAATCAGAAAGGCATGGACTCAATTACAAGGAAGATGATGGTCTTGACAGGGACCTAAAAGTACCTGTTATTGTTATGAGAAGACTCAGAAATATGAAAGCTTTTGTTGTACTAGATGGTGTGAATACTTCAAAACTTCTAGAAAACTTGGTTGGAATCGGGTGTGAGTGTAGTCATCGAAACGCTAGAGATAAACAAGTGCTTATATAAGTGGAGGAGTAGACAAAATTCATCAAGTTGAGGAAATGAACTTTTAAAACTCGTTTCGATTCAGCTTGAAATTTGAATGCCTTCCAGTTCCACAAAACTTTTCCTAAAGATAAATGAGTCATATTTGGAGCTCTCAAATAGAGCAAATTTTCTGAAATTTTCGGGATCATATCTTCATTCCAAAAGATAAATAGAATGGGATAGTGCACTTATAAGGACTTTGGGGGCAACTGTTTATGACTAAATTTAGGCCCATAATAGCGTCCTAGTACACAAGGCCTGTTAACCAAACACTCTTCATATTTGAGGCACACATAAGATTACTTGCACGCCTTACTGCACATGATCACCGTCTAAGGAAAATATGGACTGGTGGACTAATCTCCAACGTACTCCTGTATCCGTCATCGGGTTTAACGGGAGTATTTATGTAACACCCCTACTAGAAATTACCTAGGATATCTAGCATGAGTGTTAAACTTGGCAATGGATACATTAAAATTACTACAATAAAAATTTCCTCTGAATAAGATACAAAAAAAATTCCCGTCTTATACCTCTGAAGTAACACTAACACTACTGACGCGAAACTTCAAGCGACTTCTGCTCGTTCATCACGAACCATCATGTTGTATAATAACTTGTACGTCTGAAATAAATAAAAAGAATTGGGGTGAGACAAAATGTCTCAGTGAGTTCCACCTATCCTAGGCTGTAGGCAATCTCGGGGAACCTAGGATCGCCATCTATTACTAAGCTCAACCCATTTCGGGTTTATATGATTTCATTATGCATAACTGAGCGATCAGGGGATAACTAAAATCGCTGTCTGAAATACTATTTTGATTATATCATAAACATAGTCATACTCATAACTTCAATCATAAGCATAATCACCATAATCATAATAATAATCATAAACAT
Source organism: Medicago truncatula (assembly GCF_003473485.1). Classification (NCBI taxonomy): domain Eukaryota; kingdom Viridiplantae; phylum Streptophyta; class Magnoliopsida; order Fabales; family Fabaceae; genus Medicago; species Medicago truncatula. The sequence continues at coordinate 5,536,730 of NC_053049.1, forward strand.
AAATCCAATATATTCGTATTCTGGTATAGCTTATACTTTGACATACTTATCTGAGTATGTCTCTGATTTTTCTTTCTTTTTTTTGGTAACAACTAGTTTCGGCTAACTGAGCCGGAGTTCCGTAACTAAAATTCATCATTTCCAATGATTGGCAAAATGCCCATAAGATATGGCTTCGTAGCTAATTCATACTAAACATAATTTTCATGTTAATATAAGTATCATTAGTTATACATTTCATTATATGCGTATATATCATATTATCTCTTCGTTATGGCGAACGGTAACTATTTCATTATTTTTACTATGAGCTGTACCTTATAGGCTACATTATCTCTTCGTTGTAGCAAACGGAGTTTCACATTCATTACTATGAGCCGTTCCTCATAGGCTACATTATCTCTTCGTTGTAGCAAACGGAGTTTCACATTCGTTACTATGAGCCGTTCCTCATAGGCTACATTATCTCTTCGTTGTAGCAAACGGAGTTTCACATTTGTTACTATGAGCCGTTCCTCATAGGCTACATTATCTCTTCGTTGTAGCAAACAGAGTTTCACATTTGTTACTATGAGCCGTTCCTCATAGGCTACATTATCTCTTCGTTGTAGCAAACGGAGTTTCACATTTGTTACTATGAGTCGTTCCTCATAGGCTACATTATCTCTTCGTTGTAGCAAACGGAGTTTTTATCAAATTTATTATTTCTTTCTTTCTTTCTTTCTTTTTCTATGATCATGTTACTCATTTCAAGTTTTTCTACTCATTTCCATTTTTCTGTGATTTTCTATAATTCACTGTGAGCATATTACTCATAGACTGTATTTCAAATCATTACCATAATTATACATATCAATTATCTTGATAAAATTTCCCTCCAACAATTATGCTAACATAAACATACTTATTAACATAAAAGATTTTAGAATAACTAATAATTGTACCTAGTTCAGAAATAATCATTCTACTATCTCATATCTATTCTGTTTCAAATGTATCATTCATATGACATAGTAGTCATGCTTGCACAAAAGACAAGAAATCATAAAAATGGCCTAATTATTCATGTTATCTCATTAATCTAACATAATCATAATCCATTCCCAAAGGTGGGTTCTAAACTAAAGGAACTCACCTTGGCATTAGTCCCGAAATTGCAAGCAGCTTATCCAAAATTTTCAGCTTTTGCTAGCTTCAAAACTCCATAATCCATTTTCCAAAATAGCTTAAGTCTTGGCTTATAGCTCTTGCTCTTTCCAAAATAACTCAACTCATTTGTGACGTTCTCTTACTTCATCAACCAGCATACACGAAAATTTCAATTTCAGTCCTTGCACCAGAAGTACGTCGTTTGGCTATTTAAGCACTTCCAAACAGCTTAATTAGCAGCTTATGGCTTCTATCAAATTAATTTCGACCCAGACTTCAACAAAGATGTTCCAACATATATACTCAGCCCCATGAACCACTTATACAGCAGGTTAGTCCACAACTTAGTCATTTAAGGCAAAATTCCCAAAACAGCTTACTGACAGCTTATGACCTCTAGACAATTCAATTTCAACTCGAATTTTCCAGAATCAAAGAAAATATGTATACACAGCTTCTACACCGGTCATAAAGAAATTCTAACATATTTAACCCAATAATCAACTACGGAAGCTTTTGGAACAACTTATGGCTTTTAGCTTTTCATTCCAAACAGAAACAACAACAAAATTTATACTACTAACAGCCCAAAAACAGAGTCATATAGAATCCCAAAGTCAGTAACAACTTATACATCTAATCAATCAACATAACTTGAATTTCTTCTCAAAATAATCACTTTTACCTCAATTTAAGCTATTAATCACTTATACTTACATTCAGCCCCTGCCTCAATCTTCTTGCCAAGCCAAACCCTAGCTTCAATATTCTTGTTTCTTGCTCAAGCTTGCCTCTAACGCTCAAAACACAACACAAAAATCACTTTTCTACAACATGAAATGTCATTTCTAGCTTGGTTTTGCTACAAAAGTGAAATAGGTAATGGTGGGAGTGAAAGAAAGGAACACGTGAGGGAGAGGGAAGAGAGAAGAGGGAGGTTCTGATTTTTTGTGAGAGAAGAGTGTAGAAGAATGTGGAAATTTTTTAGTTTTATTCTATTTGTACCTTTTTATGTAAATGACCAATTTGCCCTTTTCATACTATTCTTCAAACTAAAATATCCGATTAAATGTCGTAAAAGTTTTAAGCGGCAAATTCCATTCTCAATAGTCCGTTGAAATAATATGATTCGGTCCTGAAAAGTTTTGTGAACAGTTACCATTTTGTCCTTCTCTTAAATTTTCCAATGATAAAATAACTGATACTGAATTTTTACATGCGGGTTATTACAATTTACATCGAACTCAACTATAAAAGTGTGGCTTTTGGCCACACGTCAGGTACAATCACTTTTACACATTTTTCACAATTGAGCGTTGGAGTGCTAACCTGTATTGCAGGTTTTCTCGTCTCTCCGAACGAACAAACTCCATCGCATCATAGCTCTAGTTCCGTTGTAGCTGATCTTCATCTGCACGAGCCTCGCAACTGCGCTATCTTATCTCTGTTCCCGAACATAATAGCTTCACAATTTACCTTCCATTTAATTTGTTGGGTTTTGTATTCTACTTCATTCTTTCTCAAATCCAATCATGCAACGCTGGAAATGGTGGAAGTTTTGGATGTGAGTGCAACTTGGAAATAGCTGGGATGAAATAAACGATATAACTAGATTTTTTATGTATTTATTTATTGCACCTATAAGCATATGGTTTAATTCTTTTACTTCATTGGAAGTGAAGTATCATCATGTGTTTCTATGGTTTGATGCACAATGTTGTAAGGATATAATGGAAGAAATTAGAAAAAGAGGAAAATCCATTTATCGCAACAGAATCAAATTAGAGACGAATGAAGAAAAGATGGAATCAAGTTTAATTACTTGAAGTAATAGAGGAAGAACACCAAACACCATACTAACTTGTAAATTAAGTTTTCTAAGCTTGCAAGCTTATATTGAATTGTAAATGGCTGTATTTGTTTTCCTTAATATTAGGAGATTAAGTTATGATCACATTGAACACACCATGACTTTTCATGTTCAATCATAAATTAAGTATAAATACTTGTAAGCTTGCAAATTTGTTCATTATGTAAAAATTCAATTCAATCCACACCATGACATCTCTCATTTCTCTCATTTTCTATAAATTTCTGATTTGCTCAACATGGTATCATGAGTGTCTCGATCTTAGAGTTCATTTGCAGCTTTTCCTAGCGCTCCTCATAATGCCACCATTGCAGGACCTTTAGAACTTATTATTGATCGATATAGTCCCATTTTGTTCACCCCTGCAAAGTTCCTTAGTGTGTTGCTTTTTCTCCTGTACTAAACGGTTATAATAATCATTCTTAGGTGTAATCCACGTGTGCAACCTTGACGGGAAGATGAAGTTGGAATTTGTTAATGGAACAATTCCTTTAGTCACAGATTCCTTTGATCCTACATTTCAAGCTTGAAATCGTTGCAACATGCTTATTCACTCAAGGATTCTTAATTCAGTTTCTCCTTCAATTGCATAATCTATTATTTTCATGAAAAACACAATTGATGTGTGGAATAATCTTAAGAAAAGATTCACATAAGGTAATTTGGTAAGAATTTATGAGCTTATGCAAGAAACTTATGATGTATAATAAGAATCAAAACATGTTACTACGTTTTACTCTGTTGAAAATTCTTAGAAAGAATTAGAGATCTATATTTCTATTTCAACTTGCACTTGCAGAGTTAGATCTATATTCATATTTCAAATTAAGCTATTATGTGTTGATCACACTTTGCTTTATGCTATTATAATCCCATTGGTTCGAATGGGTATCTTTTTATGGCAAAGTCACAAATTTTGCTTATGGGTCCTCTCTCATCAATGAACAAGAGACAAGGGAATTTTTCCCCAGTTCTGTTGATGATTCGTCACCCTTGATTAATGTTGTTGATTCAAGAAAGTTCAAGGGGAATAATCTGGTAAAGTTTATGCACAAGGCTCGAGTTTTAAGCCTAGAAATCGTGTTTCACAAAATTGAGGTAGAACTGGGCATACCATTGAAGTTGAACTTGCTTTTCCAATGTATTGTATGTGCCTGAATTCAAAGTTAACTTGCTTTCTATATCAAAAATATGTATATATTGGATTGTACAGTTGCATTTAACGGCTTCCAATGTTTGCTCAGGAAAATAATTGATTTTGGTGAAAAAAATGAAAGAATTACCTACCACATGCAAATAAGTATGCCTCTTTCTCAAGTAAAACATACAATTTTCCCTTTGTAAATGGCTTCTCAAGTAAAAAATAAAAGAACTATGGTATTTTAGATTAGGACATTTATCTTTTTCTAGAATGGATTCCCTACATTCTAATTTTCCTTTTTTTTTATAATGTTGATTCTAAGATAATATGTGATGTATGCCATTTTGCTAAACATAAAAAGTTTTCTTATAATATAAGTTGTAACAAAGTTGAAAAGAAGTAAACATCTAGAGATATTAATGGTGTGTTTGAATTGAGAGTTTAAGAGGAAAAAGAAAGATCACTTACTTTTCATTTTTAAATTACGTATAATATAAATTATTTTTTAAAATAAATTAGTATGATAGAAATATTATATGATCATTTATCAAGTTATTTCAATTTTATATAAAATATTTTTTAGTTTCTGTAATTTTAAAAAGGAAAATAAACATTCCCTTCTTAAAACCATCATTCAACACATGATGGAATATTCCAATTCTTTGCAAAGAGAAACTCTTACTTTTATTCCTTGCGGGCTGTGTGCTGGTTTCATAAGCCATCTTTATAAAGCTTTGCGTCGAAAACATAACCCTACCTACATTGACAACTTGATTGAAAAAGGAGATGAAGTTTGGGCAGAACTTGTGAAGGCAATGAAACAATCCACTTTGTTTCTTGTCGTGTTCTCGGAGAACTACGCGTCTTCAACATGGTGTTTGAATGAACTCGTTCAAATAATGGAATGCCACAAAAATGATCAAGTTGTTAATCCTGTGTTCTACCATGTTGACCCTTCTGATGTTCGGAAACACACAGGGAGTTACGGCACTGCGCTGGCAAAACACAAGAAGGAAGACAAATGCACAATACAAAGATGGAAGAATGCTCGCACGATACAAAAATGGAAGAATGCTCTTTTTGAAGCAGCTAATTTATCTGGATTTCATAATACAACTTACAGGTATTATTGATTTCATAATACCCTCATTAATGATACACGAGGGTTTGTTTATAAAATATAAAAGACGGATAGCATGTAAGAATAAACCACGAATCTAACTAATTAACAAGAGGAGGGATATTTTGACTCCAAGAGCAAGTGTAATATCTTACTCCAAATCTTGACCTTTAATTACAAGTTTGGTTAATGGCTTAGATTAATTGATATGGTAGACTTTAATTCCATTTTCTATCCTAATCAACACTGTTATCATGGTTTTTGGGTGCCAAGCCATTAATTGGACTTGAACCTTTTGACCGTTGATATTCTCTATTTTTTCTTGGGAAGGGCAAAATTGAGAAAAAACCCTTAGATTCGAAGTTCGGGGGTCGTTTTCGCTAAGGGAAGGTGTTAGGCACCCGGAGCGATTATGGTACTCCATAAGAACCGTTCTCCTAAGCTTATTTCTACGCTTCATTTTTATCGCCTACTTATTGAAAGAAAAGAAGTTTTATTTGAGTGAAGAATGGGGGTGAGAAGAAGTAGAATTTGATTTTATTTCGGCTTGGAGGGGTTAAAGTCCCTTGCCTACGTACCGTTTTACGGGATCAAAACCGGCGTAGTTCTTGCTAAAAAAAAGACTTGTTGTTTTTTGGTTTTAATTGTTTGATTTTAAATTTTGAAAATGATTTTGAAGAAGGGGATTGAGAGGCTTCATGAGCATTAGAGTATGAAAAAGTGGAGATTTGTTTAGTGATTTTGCAAAAAAGTCTAAATGATTAGATTTAGTTGAGAATTTTATTAAGAAAATAAAAGGTGAAAAATTGTTGGAGTTTTGACTCCATTTTTTATGAAAAATATTTGAAGCGAATTTGTTTGCATATTTTTGGAAAAAGTTGGATTTTCTCTAAGTGTTTAGACCTAAGCATTCATCTAACCATGCAATCCTAGCCATACATCTACACATGCAATCCTAGGCATACATCTAGGGTGAGTGTGTGTGTGCCGGTGCGCCATAGTGTCCATAGTCCATATTACAAAAATTGCCTAAATACATTCTATGGCCTCTTTGCCAAGCTACAAACCAATGATAACAAATTACATCACCGAATGAATTAAAACTTGCAAAAATAAATGCTAAGCTAAAGAAAGTGGAGGAGATAGTGAAATGCTATGAAATGTATGGCACATGAAATGAAATGGTTAGTAATCATAAAGCACAAAATAGTAGGAAATAAACAAAAAGAAATTGTATAGGAATGGCAAAAAGAAAGTAATAAAGTGGTAAAAAACCTAAAAAATTTGATATGATACCTAAATGTGCTTGTGACCCATAATTCTCACATCATGGCAATTTTGAAAGAGATTTTGTTTCAAGCCATGACATGAAATTAATAGAGACACATGCAAGCAAAGTATCACACCAAATTCATAGAGAAATTTGACACTTTATTCCTTAAGACAAACACTTGTTGCTTGCAAAACAAGAAATTTACAAAATCATATCCAAAAACAGCAAAAAGGGCACATGACCAGAGGCATATTCATCACAATATTGGGTATCATTCATCCATGTCACATATCAAAGTGTCAAGAACAAAAACATAACCAAAAGAATACCAAAAGTGTAAAAACACATGGGAATTAATTCATGCCGTTTTACCATTTTTTTTTTACATGCAAAACACCATAGAAATACCAAAAATATATCAAGAAACAACTAGGATTTTTAGGAATTTTTTTGTAAAAAAATGTGAGCAAGCAACAGGTTCAGATAGCAAGAAAAACAGTGCAAATAGCAAGAAAAAAACAAAAACGTAGAAAAAAAAAAAAGAATAAAGCCCAAGCCCAAAACCACAGGATCCGGATGCACAAGGAGCGTTGGATTGATCCAGGGAGGGAAACCCTAGATCTAACGCTCAGGATTGAAGGGATTGGACCGGTCTTGAACCGGTCCGGTTCAGTTGCCTATAAAAACACACTAGCACTGGTTTTTTTCATTTTACAAATCCTTTCTCTCTCTTCTCTCAGAGCTTCTCTCTCTTCCTCCGCCGGATTCATGGATGAACGGCCGGGGAAGATGAAGATCTGGCCGGAACCTTCATAGGTCCGCCGGAATCTTCATCTTCTCCGGTGAGATCTCTAGTTTCCGGCGACCTCTAAACTTACCAGAACTTCAAGATTTTTACATCAATCAACTCGCCTTTAAACCCTAAACAAGAATCTAAAACCGGAAATCACATGCAAGGCTTGAATCTTTGTAGATCTACATTTTTGTTACGGTTTTGAAAATATTTTTTAGGTTTTCAAATTTTTTGAAAGAAACTTGTGAAACCCTAAGATCTACACTGATTCTGCGTTCGCTACCTCTCTGGCGCTTGTTCTTGCTTACAAATCTTGGATCCTTATGGATCTAGGTTTTGGTGTTTTACGGTTTGGTTTTAGTTTTTAATTCTGGAAACCTCTGGATTCTGTTTGTTCACGCGATTTTACAGGTTAAACTATGATATTACTTTTGAAAAGGAATTCTGAGTTTTTACCTGAAGTTTTGATTGGAGGTTTTACGAGATCCTTCGGAAATCTTGATTCTGTTCTTGATGATTTTTGATTCTTCTGCTTGTTCTTTGGACCGAAAATAAATCGGTGATTCACTGGCTCAATCCCTTCATCTTCTCCGATTCTTTCTCTGTGATTATGCGCTTGAACTTGCTTTCTCTCTTCTGATCTTCTCTCTGTGATCAACGCTTGAGCTTGCTTCAATGCGAGCTCGCGTTTGGAATTGCAGAGAAACGATCAATTCAGTGATGAAGATTCCACAGAATCTCTGAGAATTGATCCAAAAATTGCTGATTCTGATGAATTTTAGGGTTTCTGGAAACGGTTAGGGTTTTGTGTTCTTGGTGTTCTTGAGAAATTCTGAGAAATTTTCTGTTTTGATTCAATTGCTGAGAGAGAGAAAGTTAGAATTGTGTTTATGAGTTGGCGTGTAGTTAATGGATCTTTGTGGCACTGTACACCTTTTATAGCTGACATGTGTTCATTGGAACCAATAGAAATGCGACACCTGTTAAAAGGACTGAATTGCTCAGCCCTGGCAAATTTGGCTTCTGGACCTTTCTGCAAAAACAAAGAACTTGAGGACTAAACTGCAATTAACAAAAAGGACTAAAACGCGAAATTAAAAAAAAATGGGACTGAAATGTAATTTTTTTTAAAAAAGGTTATGGATTGAAAAGCAATTTTGGACCTCTTTGAGGACCAAAATGCAAAATAAAAATAAAATTGAAATAAAATTGGTAACCTGACAAAACGTAAAGTGAAACCTAAAATAAAATCAACAAAAGGACTAAAACGAACCAATGGCTTAAATGAGGTACTTCAAAGTAACCTCTCTATGCCGAAATTTTGTGTGAAATGACCAAAATGCCCCTAGGGCTAAAAATGACCTAAACAGATTCAAATTGACTTGACACTGACTCAGATGCAAGTTTGAAATGAATTTAACAAGGTTTACTGATGAAATGTTAAAAAATCAATCTGAAAAGACTCAGAGACAGTCACAAGGATGAAAATGGGTCCCACTGCAGGAAATGACCAAAGTACCCTTCTGTACGACTTTTCGCAAATTTTGAAATAAACTGTAGAAAAAGCAATGTAATGATTCAGAGACACTTTTGAATGACTTACAAGACAAGTAAAGACATTTCGAAAGGTTTTATGCAAGAAAAACATAGGTAAAATTGTGATTGAAAATACTGCGAGGCAGAGATAATTTGAACTGTGCAGTTGAAATTTGATAATTGACAAAGTTTGAAATGAAATTGGACCCAGTATTTTTAGGTCCAAAAACAGGGTATAACAGCTGCCCCTATTTAAGTTTCTTTGTCTGGAGAGTCAAGAGACGGAGTCTTTGGCTTGACAGGACGAAGATACTTAAATATTAGCATTTGCACTGTGTTTGGACGTAAAAAATACGCCTACCCATTTTCAAATAATATGCATGCCATGCATCATTTGGATTATGAATGCAAGACCTCATGGGGATTGGAATTAACAAAATATGTCGTATCCATTGCGGGATTGGTAGACATTGACAAAGATAGTGAATAGCAGCGTAACGGGAAACTAGAAACAAGTTGGACAGGTACAAGTTGTTCTTGGATTCAAACTAGCCACTTGACCGGGAATGAAACAAACAGACAACTGCGAGTTGTTCTTATGGATTCGAACTGGTCACTTCACAGGGGATAGAGGTTACTGGACAAACATGAGTTGTTCTTATGGATTCGAACTGGTAACTCACTTGGGGATATTGGAAAGTGCGAGTTGTTCTTATGGATTCGAACTGGTGACTCGACTGGAAAAAGAGAAAATTGGCAAGTACGGGTTGTTCTTAGGGATTCGAACTAGTGACTTGACCGAAAACATGGAAAATTGACAAGTGCGAGCTGCTCTTGGGCTTGAGCTGGTTACTCGACTGATAACGGAGGTAAATAGACAGGGACAAGCTGTTCTTGGATTGAACTAGCCACTTATCCAAACATGGATGGAAATCATTGGGGATTTGTAATGGGATTAGAATTGACTTGACGTCTATTTGATTTGAAAGGTAGAAATTGACCGATATTATCGGCCCACAAGGTTTTGACAGAGAACCTGACATGAGTATTGAATTGAGACTGATGTTGACATTGGAAATATGCATGGATGATATAACAGTTTCATTAAATGCATGGACACGTAATATGCATGATTATGCATGTATGAATGCTTGTAATGCATGACTGTTGGCAGTTTGTAGACACAGTTTCGCAGAGACAGACAAAATATTGGAGTATTGGGCACGTAGTGGCTCGTGCTATATTACACATTCTTGGAAATCTTCTTTGGAGATGACGTCGTTGGAAGACGTGTCGGAACCATGGCTGAGGGCAGGTAGCTACGCAACTTGCTGGGGATAGAATCTTGGGAGACTCTACTGGGAATAATGCCGGATGTATAGTGGACGTCGCATCTGTGGTCAATGCTTTTTGCATGTTATTTTCTCAATTTTCATTCATTCATTTTTTTTGCATCCCATTTTTGCCTGGATCGCCCTTTCGGGTTTTCGATCCACCGGGGAAATAAATTCTTTCAATGCCCCATTTTTGCCTGAACTGCCCTTTCGGGTTGTCAATCCAGCGGGGTGTTCATTTTTGCCTAAGCCGCCCTTTCGGGTTTTCAACTTAGCGAGCCTATTCATTTTCATGCATTTTAATTCTGTTTTTTCATTCTTGCCATTGACCACAGACTATCTCGGAGGAGAACCTGCTTGTAACATATATTGAGATAGACATCAACATACTCTCGCTCATGCATGTTTCATTTGAATGTACCCTGTTGCTCAGGTTTGCTTTTCAAAATAGACAAAAAGTTTTCAATTTTCAAAAATGTTTGTTTCAAGCATTGTCATTATCAAAATAGAAGGAAAATAAATTGTATATAGCTTTGAAAGTAGAAGAAAATAGAGTTTTAAACAAAAGCACAGGCTCAATTTGATGTATAAGAGTGGTGGTCAGCCGAAGGCGTGACTCCACGGATTTACAAAGCTTGGAAAATGGTAATTTTATTGGTTGGTGGTACATTGAACACAGTAATCATGACATTTCCTAGAAACTTTGAATTCGCAAGTATAAGAGCTTTTGATGAAGATGGTCATTAACAGCTGCAGATGCCCCAAGGGGGACGGTGGTTGGCCAGATATAGTTACTTGCCTTTTGTTTCAATCTCATTTTTGCATGAACCGCCCTTCCGGGTTTTCGATTCATCGAGACGCTCATTCTTGCCTGAGTTGCGTGCAATCTCAGCGAGCTTTTTCATATATATTTTTTTTGTCCCTTATTTTTGCCTGGACCGCCCTCTCGGGTTTTCGATCCACCGGGAAGCGCATTTTTGCCTAGGGCGCCCTTTCGGGTTTTCGACCTACCACGCTGTTCTTTTCATATTTCTAGGCAAAGTATTTCTTGACTATATCGGCATTCACTGGATTTGGAAGTTCTACACCATCCATGTGTGTAAGGATTAAAGCACCACCGGAGAAGGCCTTCTTGACAACATAAGGACCTTCATAGTTAGGCGTCCACTTGCCCCTTGGGTCGGGTTGCTGGCTTACCCTCCTTTTCAATACAAGTTCCCCTACCTTGAATTCTCGAGGATGGACTTTCTTGTCAAAAGCAGTCTTCATTCTTGCTTGATATGACTGTCCACGAGCCATGGCATCCATACGTTTTTCCTCAATCAAATTCAACTGATCATACCGGCTTTGGCACCATTCAGCCTCAGATAACTTTGCTTCCATGATCACACGGAGAGATGGGATCTCCACTTCCAAAGGAAGAACTGCTTCCATACCATATACAAGAGAGAAAGGGGTTGCCCCGGTTGAACTGCGCACGGTAGTACGGTAGCTATGCAGAGCATAGGGTAACATCTCATGCCAGTCCTTGTAAGTGGTTACCATCTTCTGGACAATTCTCTTGATATTCTTGTTGGCGGCCTCAACTGCACCATTCATCTGAGGTCTATAGGGAGAAGAGTTATGATGCTCAATTTTGAATTCTTCACAAAGAGCTTGCACCACATTGTTGTTCAGGTTGGTACCATTATCGGTAATAATCTTGCTGGGAACACCATATCGACATATGATGTTGTTCTTGATAAACTTAGCTACCACTTGCTTGGTCACATTGGTATAAGATGCTGCTTCAACCCACTTGGTGAAGTAGTCAATTGCCACTAAGATGAAACGATGACCATTTGAAGCCTTCGGTTCAATTCTTCCAATCATGTCGATGCCCCACATTGAGAACGGCCATGGGGATGAAATAACATTGAGAGCGTGCGGAGGCACATGAATCTTATCAGCATAGATTTGACATTTGTGGCACTTTCTGGCGTGCTGGTAGCAATCATGCTCCATGGTCATCCAGTAGTAACCTGCTCGTAGCAACTTCCTTGACATAGTGTGCCCTGTAGCATGGGTCCCGAAGGTACCGTCATGTACATCATGCATTAACTGCTCTGCTTCATGTTCATCAACACATCTTAATAATACCATGTCATAGTTTCTCTTGTACAGAATATCTCCATCTAACTGGAATCTACTGGCCAATCTTCTCAAGGTCTTCTTGTCTTGTTTGGAAGCACCTGGTGGATACTCACGGCTCAGCAAGAACTGTTTGATGTCGTAGTACCAGGGTTTATAGCCAACCACATTTTCACCAGCCTGATCGATCACATCCCTAATAGCGAACACATGCGAAGGTCTTTCAAGGCGTTGCACTTTGATTATTGGCACATCATTCCAATGGTTCACTCGAAACATGGAAGATAGAGTAGCAAGAGCATCAGCCATTTGGTTCTCATCACGAGGAATATGGTGCAGCTCAACCTTTGTAAAATATGTCAGCAAACGTCTCGCATAATCACGATAAGGAATCAACTTAGCATGATGGGTCTCCCATTCACCCTTTATCTGATTGATGACGAGCGCGGAATCTCCATAGATGTCGAGGTGTTTGATTCTCATGTCAATTGCTTCCTCGATCCCAAAGATACATGCTTCATACTCAGCCATATTGTTTGTACATTCGAACAGAATCCGGGCGGTAAAAGGAATGTGATGCCCCTGCGGGGATACAATGACTGCCCCAATTCCTTTACCATAAGCGTTGACAGCACCATCAAAGACTAAACCCCACTTGCTATTGGGATCTGGACCTTCATCAATCAACGGTTCTTCGCAGTCTTTTGATTTTAAATACATGATCTCTTCATCGGGGAAATCGAACTCAATTGGTTGGTAATCATCAAGAGGTTGGTAAGCAAGGTGATCGGCAAGAATGCTACCTTTGATTGCCTTTTGAGTTTTGAACACAATATCGTATTCAGACAAAAGCATCTGCCAGCGTGCAATCTTCCCAGTAACAGCAGCTTTCTCAAAGATATACTTTATCGGATCCATTCTGGATATCAACCAAGTTGTATGATTCACCAAATAGTGACGCAGGCGTTTAGCGGCCCAGGCCAGAGCACAACAAGTCTTTTCAAGCATTGTATACCGAGTTTCACAATCGGTGAACTTCTTGCTTAGATAGTAGATAGCATGTTCTTTCTTTCCAGTCTCATCTTGTTGACCAAGTACGCATCCCATGGATTCATCAAATACTGGCAAATACATAATCAAAGGCCTTCCTTCCACGGGTGGGACAAGGATAGGTGGTTCCAGCAGGTAATTCTTGATGCTATCAAAAGCTTCTTGGCATTCATCATTCCATACAATAGGCTAATTCTTTCTGAGTAGTTTGAAGATCGGCCCGCAGGTTGCGGTCATGTGAGATATGAATCGGGAGATGTAATTCAAGCGTCCGAGGAAACCTCTGACTTGTTTCTCGGTCTGTGGAGCTGGCATTTCTCGGATGGCCCGGACTTTATCAGGATCGACTTCAATGCCCTTTTGGCTGACAATGAAGCCTAATAACTTCCCGGATCTGACGCCGAATGTACATTTGTTGGGATTCAATCGAAGCTTGTATTTTCTCAACCTTTCGAACATCTTTGTCAAATATTCAACATGTTGCTCCTCATCTGTTGACTTCACAATCATATCATCCACATATACTTCGACTTCTTTGTGAATCATGTCATGAAACAGAGTAGTCATTCCTCTTTGATAGGTAGCACCAGCATTAATTAGGCCGAACGGCATCACTTTGTAGCAGAAAGTACCCCATGGAGTGATAAAAGACGTCTTTTCTCTATCTTCAGGAGACATTTTGATCTGATTGTAACCGGAGAAACCGTCCATGAAGGAGAACACCTTAGACTGAGCAGTATTATCAACAAGCACATCAATATGAGGTAATGGAAAGTTGTCCTTTGGACTGGCTTTGTTTAGGTCTCTGAAGTCAACACACATCCGGACTTTACCATCCTTCTTTGGCATAGGTACAATATTGGCAACCCATTCAGGGTACTCAACTGTCATGAGGAAACCCGCATCAATCTGTTTTTGAACCTCGCTCTTAATCTTGAGAGCCATATCTGGATGAGTCCTTCTCAATTTCTGCCTGACGGGAGGACATTCAGGCTTGGTGGGGATCCGATGCTCCACAATCATAGGATCCAGACCTGGCATATCTTCATACGACCATGCAAAGATATCCGGATATTCCCGGAGGAGTTGGATGATCTTCTTTTTAACCCCTTCCTCTAGAGCAGCACCGATCTTGATTTCTCGCTTGTTCTCCTCGGTACCTATGTTGATAAGCTCAATCTCTTCCTGGTGAGGCTGAATGGCTTTCTTTTCTTGCTCAAGTAGCCGAGTGATCTCATATGGTATGTCATCACCTTCCTCATCTTCGGCTTCATACACTGGAAACTCAAAATTCGGAGAGAATGCAGGATTACTGTGCCCAACGGGTTCATTATAGTTCAATCTGCGTAAAATGGTTGGATGATTTTAGAAAGAGGGTTTTTTATGCAGATTTTGAAATTAATAAGAAAATACAGATGTTTTGGTTTTTTCTGGCATTACCATTATTTCCAAGGGAAAAAGCACTAAAAAAAGTAGTCGTGAAAGAAACGACAATTTTTTATTAATCAACGGCAATGCCGAGACAAACATGCCCTTACAGAAAATATCACTCTCGCTTTGGGCAGAGCGAGATGATTGTTATTTTGAAAAAACAAGATACTTAAGCAACAAGGTATATTACTCAGAAACATGCATGATTGAGGGAATGTTAATGGCATCCCAATCTCTCGCAATGCCTCCTGGTGTAACAAATACAGGCCTCGGGCCAAATCCAGTTGCTTCCTCTGTGATTGCGTTGACAAACCCAGCACTATAGAATGCCCCGGTGGAAACTCCTGAAGTTGGGGAGAAGCCAAGACCTTCCTTATGCTTATTCTCACGAAGCTGTATTAACTTGCCCCAGCCGGCAGCTTGACCTTCTTGGACGGCTCTCTGTGCATCCTTCAAAGAAGCCATTGTAGTTCCATCCCTCTTGGGCTCCGTACCTTCGACAGTTAATCCTTGAAAAGCGGTCCCCTCTGCAGACCCTGCTTCTATGCAAGAGAACGATGATAGCTGGCTAACCAGGTATGCCTCTTCTCCGTGAATGGTGACAAGCTTTCCACTTTTTGCAAATTTCAACTTTTGGTGCAAAGTAGAGGTCACTGCTCCCGCGTCGTGTATCCAAGGTCTCCCCAAGAGACAGCTGTAAGAGGCATTAATATCCATGACCTGAAAGGTGATTAGAAAGGTTTCGGGGCCGATAGTTATTGGCAAGTCTATCTCCCCGAGAACGCTCTTGCGGGTTCCATCAAAGGCTTTGACCAGAAAAGTGCTCTTCCTCAAAGGAGTTCCCCGGTAACTCAGTTGATCCAACGTTGATTTGGGCATCACGTTCAAAGATGATCCAGTGTCTACTAACACATTTGAGATCATGTCGGACTTGCAATTCACGGAGATATGCAAGGCCAGATTATGATGCTTTCCTGCTTCGGGCAATTCATCTTCACTGAACCACAGATTGCTGCAGGCGGTAATGTTTCCCACTATGCTACCAAAGTGATCCACAGTTACCTCATGATCCACATAAGCCTGCTCCAATACTTTCAAAAGGGTATCTCTGTGGGCAGCGGAACTCAGGAGTAGAGACAAAATGGATATCTTCGACGGAGTTTGCAGCAGCTGATCCACAATCTTATAATCACTTCTTTTGATCAACCTCAAAATCTCGTCCAGATTAGAATCCTCTATAGACCGGCCTGGTTGGCCCGCGTCTCTGTTAACGGGAGAAACATCAGTCGGGGTTGGCTTGTCAATGGGTGGCACGGTAGGCGTAGCTGCCTTCTTTTGAAACAATGGCGGACGGACCCTTCCACTTCTTAGGGCTGCTGAAGTTCCTTCGGCAGTATTGTTCACCACAGCCAAGGACACCAGAGGCACTTCTACTCCGTTTTCAATTATGGTAGCATTGTATTTGTACGGGATAGCCCTATCTGAAGTATACGGTACCGGTCCGGGCAACCTTATCACCAAAGGCTCAGCATTCTTCTTCAAAGGTATACTCTTGACAGGCGGATCGTGAAAAACTGGCACAATCACGCAAACATCACTAACAGTCAAAAAATTATCATTCATCAAGCTTTGGATGTCGTCTTGAACAGTATAGCAACCCAAAGGATTACGAAGGCATCCTAGACACTTGGCATGATCATGGCTGAACAGAGAAGCTTTGCACAGCTTGATGTGTAGAGGCACCAGAGGAGTTGCGACGTTACGGACATCAAGTCTAGGAGCTTCCTCACACACTTCGATCATATTCACCGCGGCATGATTTGGAAGAGGATTGTCGAGGACGTGTGGGACATTATTCTCAAAAGTCAGCTTTCCTTGATCAATGAGCTTCTTCACGATATACTTCAAAGCATAGCACCCCTCGACATCATGACCTAGGGCACCTTGATGAAAATCACATTTGAGATCAGACCTGAACCTTGGAGGCAACGGATCAGGTGGGGGCTTGCCCTGTCTAGTTGTACAATGCCCTCTATGGAGTAAGGTCGGAAGCAACTCAGCATATAACATCGGTATCGGAGGGAAAGTAGGTCTAGCTTGTTGATTTTGTTGTTGTTGAACCGGCAATTGTTGTTTCATCTGTTGAGCAATTGCATTGACGGGTACTTGAGGTTGACCCGGTGGCAGAGGGTACTGATGATAAAATGGCGGAAAGAAAGGATGCTGAGAATACGGCACATATGGGTATGACGGAGGCATTTGGGCTGCATTGATAGGAGCAACAGTAGCCATGGATAGACCGGCTCCAGCTGACACCATCCCCACTTCCGTTTCTTTCTTCTTGTGGTGTCCATTACCATACCTCTTCGATGCATTCACAGAGGATTCAGCTTTCTCGAACACAATGATTCCATCCCTGACGGCTTCCTCCAGACGGGTTCCCATGGTGACCATCTCCGAAAAGTTATTCGGGGCAGCTATGATCATTCTCTCAACATAATCCTTCTTCAAGGTCTTTAAGAACGTCTGGGTCATTTCTTCTTCATCAAGAGCGGGAGTAATGCGGGCAGCTGCCCCCCTCCATCTCTGTGCGTATTCACGGAAGCTTTCCTCCTTCTTCTGGGAGAGAGATCTGAGGAATTCCCTGTTCGGCTTCAATCGAGTGTTAAACTCGTAGTGGCTCTTGAAAGCAGCGGCTAATTCATCAAAGGTATGGATGTCATTTTTGCTCAAACTAGTATACCACTCTGCGGCATCTTCCATCAAACTATCCTGAAAGCAGTGGATCATAAGGGAATCATTGTCTTTGTAATTGCCCATCTTTCGGACGTATTTGATGATGCGGTTTTGAGGACAAGTTAGCCCGTTGTACCGGTCGAAATCCGGGATTTTGAACTTCTTAGGGACATCCACTTTTGACACCAAGCAGAGATCTTGAGTTTTGAAAGAGTCTGCATTTCCTCGATTGGCTTTGATCTCATGACGGAGTTCTTTAGCAAGTTCCTCCATCATCTCTTCCATGGTCTTGGTTACGGGGATGCTTCCGTGCTGTGTGTTGATGTTAACACCTTGAGGCAGGGTATGCACAAGAGGCTCAGTGACAGCTGCTGTTGTTTGTGGCAAAGCCGCATTGATGGAGGCAGCATTTGTTGCAGGGATCAGAACATTGTTAGCAGTGCCCGAAGTGCCCGCTGCAGTACTGGGAGTGAAGAACGGTGGAAGCCCATACGGAAACCCAGCTGGCATAGCAAAGCGAGCGTCTGCAGATGCGGTTGGGAGCACGCTTGTAGTCACCGGTACAGCTGTGGCTATAGGGATAGCCGTAGCTGATTGTTCTTGAGCGGCTAGCAGAGCAGTCATGACATCATTAGCTTTAGCCAATTCCTCCCTTAGAGTGGCTAACTCGGTACGGAGCTGAGCGTTCTCTTCTTCCATAGCCTTTTTCCTTCTTCTGTATTCTCTGGTTCGATCGATTCTATCAGGTTCGTAGACCTTCTGAGCACGAGCCACTTTTCAAACTGTGGCAGAGGAACCAGGAGATAGTGAGCACTTGGAAGCCTTTGTGACCAATGCATGATGCATATGATGCATGATATGCAAATGCAAATGCAAAAGACTTCTTTTTTCCATCGAAGGATTTTTAAACAAATTAGAAACCTTGCAAATAATCAAAACTACATAGTATTTTCAAAAGGAAGACTTTGAAATTTCAACAAGATAAACAAATGAAGCCCTCAAGCATAGGAAGTAGTCGGAGCATCATCGGACTCGGAATCTGAATCACAGTATCTGGCAAAGAAGTCTCGTCGTCCTCTGGCTCTCTTGGAATCCCTCATAAGCAGCTCGTCTTTCTCTTCTAATTCCCTCCGGACCTTAGCTAGTTCCTTCTTCAACATCAGGTTCTCATGAGTCTTCTGCTCATCTCTACCATCCAAAGTCATGATTAGATTCTCAGCTTAATTGTACCGAGCTTTCCACACTTGCTTCTCACGACTCTCCATAGCTAGATGCTCCTGATACATATCCTGAGTCGTGGGGAGTAGAGGTAGAGGCATAGATGGAGCAGATGAAGACACGTATCTCATAGCTGGATAAGGCATACCAATCTCCTCAGCTCGATCTATCACCCACTGAGTATAGGCCTCATGAGCGACACCAGATCTCACACCTAGATGCTTCACACTCTTCCTTCGAACCTTGGACCAAGCATCCATGAAAGCTTTCCTTTGTCCGGTAGGAGCATTCGTGTAGAAGAAGAACTCTGGAGATGTAGCAAGATTGATGGGCTTCGACTTCATAGGGAAACCAAACTGTCTCATAGCAAGCTCGGGGTTGTAGTTAATTCCTCCACGAGTACCAAGAAGAGGTACATTGAGAAAGTCCCCACAACCCATAATGATTTCCTTCACCTGAGCGGCAGGAGTGAGCCAGACGACCTCATTAGGAGTGAGGGCCATAATCCGCTGCGAGTAGGACCAGTTCTCCGAGTTGTCATGGAAGGAACTCGGAAGGTGCGAAATAAACCACCTATACAAAAGAGATATGCAGCAAAGAATATACCCACGGCCTTTGAGAGTCTTGTCATGAATGGCGTGGTAGGTATCTGCTAGCAAAGTAGGAACCGGGTTCTTGGAATGGAAGATCTCGATAGCATTCATGTCCACGAAGTTGTCGAGGTTCGGAAAGAGAATGAGCCCGTAGATAAGCAAAGCAAGAATAGCCTCGAGTGTATCCTGACAAGTAGTACTGAGATTAGCCTGCTCAAGAAGATACTTTGAAGTGAACCCACGGATGTGAGACTTGGTAATAAGATGGTTGGAGACATCAGAAGTCTTGAGGTAGAGATCCTTAGCAATAATCAGAGGAGTAAGAGAAGTCCCGGGACCGGTGAAAGGCGTCTTCTCGG
This sequence comes from Medicago truncatula, assembly GCF_003473485.1. Classification (NCBI taxonomy): domain Eukaryota; kingdom Viridiplantae; phylum Streptophyta; class Magnoliopsida; order Fabales; family Fabaceae; genus Medicago; species Medicago truncatula. Next base: position 5,556,463 of record NC_053049.1, read on the forward strand.
CTATAGGTAAACCCACTAGATTGGAGTAAGCCTCGAGAGTAGGAACCAACTGGAAGTCCGGGAAAGTGAAGCAACGGAAGCTCGGATCATAAAATTGCACTAGAGTGTGCACTAGCTTCTCTTCCACATCGGTTCGGAGCAAAGTAAGCAATCCCCCATACCGGAGTCGGAACCCTGTTTGACTCTTGACCTTGAGTGCCAACTCTCTTAAACTGACCAAATCCACTTCCTTGAACTTGTAGCACTTAGTCTTCTTCATACCTGTGATTATTTACAAAAATTTCCATTTGTTTAAGCCCTTCGATGAATGCATGAAAAATGTTTATGCATGAATGCATGTATGCATGATTGTGTTGTTTAGTTACAAAGAACAAGGTGGGTTGAGATTCAAAGTAACAGGGCCACGAATGGACACGGCGTCCGGTGAACTAAGGCTTTGGGTAGTAGTAACCAAGGTTCTAACACGGTTCCCAAACTGCAACCTCTCTCACATATATCATGGTAGTACAGGACGACACCCGTTCCATGATTATTTGTGAGAAGGTCTAGTTTGAGTGTAGTATCGCGTGACGACTAAAGTTTGAGACAACACTCAATTTAGCCACCGCACTACGTCCTAAAAAGGCTAGGATGGGTTTGGTAACTACGGTTCATAGCTTCGTCGAACAATTGAAAGTGAAGTGCCTAAGCATGACAACACACGCCGACAATATCACCTTCAAAATGCTTCAGCTATGTGAGATTGATCGCATAATCCAATACACGAGGCAACCCCCGGATCGAATTGTCGATTATATCTCTACCTAAACATAAGTTCACTCAGCCCGGGTGTAGGACTTTTGATATTCTCACCCCACACGTCAAATGAAAATAAACAAGTATTCATATATGTAAGCAATAAAACAAAGCGTAAATATAAACTAAGGAAAACTAGGCGCGACCCGCTAAAAAAATAATCCCCAGTGAAGTCGCCATTTCTGTTATCATGGTTTTTGGGTGCCAAGCCATTAATTGGACTTGAACCTTTTGACCGTTGATATTCTCTATTTTTTCTTGGGAAGGGCAAAATTGAGAAAAAACCCTTAGATTCGAAGTTCGGGGGTCGTTTTCGCTAAGGGAAGGTGTTAGGCACCCGGAGCGATTATGGTACTCCATAAGAACCGTTCTCCTAAGCTTATTTCTACGCTTCATTTTTATCGCCTACTTATTGAAAGAAAAGAAGTTTTATTTGAGTGAAGAATGGGGGTGAGAAGAAGTAGAATTTGATTTTATTTCGGCTTGGAGGGGTTAAAGTCCCTTGCCTACGTACCGTTTTACGGGATCAAAACCGGCGTAGTTCTTGCTAAAAAAAAGACTTGTTGTTTTTTGGTTTTAATTGTTTGATTTTAAATTTTGAAAATGATTTTGAAGAAGGGGATTGAGAGGCTTCATGAGCATTAGAGTATGAAAAAGTGGAGATTTGTTTAGTGATTTTGCAAAAAAGTCTAAATGATTAGATTTAGTTGAGAATTTTATTAAGAAAATAAAAGGTGAAAAATTGTTGGAGTTTTGACTCCATTTTTTATGAAAAATATTTGAAGCGAATTTGTTTGCATATTTTTGGAAAAAGTTGGATTTTCTCTAAGTGTTTAGACCTAAGCATTCATCTAACCATGCAATCCTAGCCATACATCTACACATGCAATCCTAGGCATACATCTAGGGTGAGTGTGTGTGTGCCGGTGCGCCATAGTGTCCATAGTCCATATTACAAAAATTGCCTAAATACATTCTATGGCCTCTTTGCCAAGCTACAAACCAATGATAACAAATTACATCACCGAATGAATTAAAACTTGCAAAAATAAATGCTAAGCTAAAGAAAGTGGAGGAGATAGTGAAATGCTATGAAATGTATGGCACATGAAATGAAATGGTTAGTAATCATAAAGCACAAAATAGTAGGAAATAAACAAAAAGAAATTGTATAGGAATGGCAAAAAGAAAGTAATAAAGTGGTAAAAAACCTAAAAAATTTGATATGATACCTAAATGTGCTTGTGACCCATAATTCTCACATCATGGCAATTTTGAAAGAGATTTTGTTTCAAGCCATGACATGAAATTAATAGAGACACATGCAAGCAAAGTATCACACCAAATTCATAGAGAAATTTGACACTTTATTCCTTAAGACAAACACTTGTTGCTTGCAAAACAAGAAATTTACAAAATCATATCCAAAAACAGCAAAAAGGGCACATGACCAGAGGCATATTCATCACAATATTGGGTATCATTCATCCATGTCACATATCAAAGTGTCAAGAACAAAAACATAACCAAAAGAATACCAAAAGTGTAAAAACACATGGGAATTAATTCATGCCGTTTTACCATTTTTTTTTACATGCAAAACACCATAGAAATACCAAAAATATATCAAGAAACAACTAGGATTTTTAGGAATTTTTTTGTAAAAAAATGTGAGCAAGCAACAGGTTCAGATAGCAAGAAAAACAGTGCAAATAGCAAGAAAAAAACAAAAACGTAGAAAAAAAAAAAGAATAAAGCCCAAGCCCAAAACCACAGGATCCGGATGCACAGGGAGCGTTGGATTGATCCAGGGAGGGAAACCCTAGATCCAACGCTCAGGATTGAAGGGATTGGACCGGTCTTGAACCGGTCCGGTTCAGTTGCCTATAAAAACACACTAGCACCGGTTTTTTTCATTTTACAAATCCTTTCTCTCTCTTCTCTCAGAGCTTCTCTCTCTTCCTCCGCCGGATTCATGGATGAACGGCCGGGGAAGATGAAGATCTGGCCGGAACCTTCATAGGTCCGCCGGAATCTTCATCTTCTCCGGTGAGATCTCCAGTTTCCGGCGACCTCTAAACTTACCAGAACTTCAAGATTTCTACATCAATCAACTCGCCTTTAAACCCTAAACAAGAATCTAAAACCGGAAATCACATGCAAGGCTTGAATCTTTGTAGATCTACATTTTTGTTACGGTTTTGAAAATATTTTTTAGGTTTTCAAATTTTTTGAAAGAAACTTTTGAAACCCTAAGATCTACACTGATTCTGCGTTCGCTACCTCTCTGGCGCTTGTTCTTGCTTACAAATCTTGGATCCTTATGGATCTAGATTTTGGTGTTTTACGGTTTGGTTTTAGTTTTTAATTCTGGAAACCTCTGGATTCTGTTTGTTCACGCGATTTTACAGGTTAAACTATGATATTACTTTTGAAAAGGAATTCTGAGTTTTTACCTGAAGTTTTGATTGGAGGTTTTACGAGATCCTTCGGAAATCTTGATTCTGTTCTTGATGATTTTTGATTCTTCTGCTTGTTCTTTGGACCGAAAATAAATCGGTGATTCACTGGCTCAATCCCTTCATCTTCTCCGATTCTTTCTCTGTGATTATGCGCTTGAACTTGCTTTCTCTCTTCTGATCTTCTCTCTGTGATCAACGCTTGAGCTTGCTTCAATGCGAGCTCGCGTTTGGAATTGCAGAGAAACGATCAATTCAGTGATGAAGATTCCACAGAATCTCTGAGAATTGATCCAAAAATTGCTGATTCTGATGAATTTTAGGGTTTCTGGAAACGGTTAGGGTTTTGTGTTCTTGGTGTTCTTGAGAAATTCTGAGAAATTTTCTGTTTTGATTCAATTGCTGAGAGAGAGAAAGTTAGAATTGTGTTTATGAGTTGGCGTGTAGTTAATGGATCTTTGTGGCACTGTACACCTTTTATAGCTGACATGTGTTCATTGGAACCAATAGAAATGCGACACCTGTTAAAAGGACTGAATTGCTCAGCCCTGGCAAATTTGGCTTCTGGACCTTTCTGCAAAAACAAAGAACTTGAGGACTAAACTGCAATTAACAAAAAGGACTAAAACGCGAAATTAAAAAAAAATGGGACTGAAATGTAATTTTTTTTAAAAAAGGTTATGGATTGAAAAGCAATTTTGGACCTCTTTGAGGACCAAAATGCAAAATAAAAATAAAATTGAAATAAAATTGGTAACCTGACAAAACGTAAAGTGAAACCTAAAATAAAATCAACAAAAGGACTAAAACGAACCAATGGCTTAAATGAGGTACTTCAAAGTAACCTCTCTATGCCGAAATTTTGTGTGAAATGACCAAAATGCCCCTAGGGCTAAAAATGACCTAAACAGATTCAAATTGACTTGACACTGACTCAGATGCAAGTTTGAAATGAATTTAACAAGGTTTACTGATGAAATGTTAAAAAATCAATCTGAAAAGACTCAGAGACAGTCACAAGGATGAAAATGGGTCCCACTGCAGGAAATGACCAAAATACCCTTCTGTACGACTTTTCGCAAATTTTGAAATAAACTGTAGAAAAAGCAATGTAATGATTCAGAGACACTTTTGAATGACTTAAAAGACAAGTAAAGACATTTCGAAAGGTTTTATGCAAGAAAAACATAGGTAAAATTGTGATTGAAAATACTGCGAGGCAGAGACAATTTGAACTGTGCAGTTGAAATTTGATAATTGACAAAGTTTGAAATGAAATTGGACCCAGTATTTTTAGGTCCAAAAACAGGGTATAACAAACACTTATCATCAGAAAATAACAAAACAATAAATATCTTTTAATTGATTGATTTCTTCTTCCATTACTTTTTTTTTTTGTTTGAAGCAAAAATAATTTTTAAGGGTTAGCTTAAAATCCTTTCCTTGAAATAAAAATTTCAAGATTCACTCATTCTATTGCTTCAAAAAAATTTGCATATATTTTTTTGGGTTAATAGTGCTTTACCCCCCTGTAATATAGGTCATTTTCAGTTTTCCACCCTGTAAAATTTTTTGTTTAGTTTTCGTCCTTGTAATTTGAATATTTTTTGGTTTTGGACCTTCATGGAAAATTTCGCCCCTTGTAATTTGAGAAAATTTCGATTTATGCCCCAAAAATTTGAGAAAATTTTGGTTTACCCCGCAGTTAATTTGAGCGAATTTCGATTTAGCCCCCTGTCATATCGTCGATTTTGTACAGTCAAAATTCATGAAGGTCCAAAACCAGAAATCTTCAAATTACAAGGACGAAAACCAAACAAAAAATTTTACAGGGTGGAAAACCGAAAATGACCTATATTACAGAGGGTTAAAGCACTATTAACCCTTTTTTTTTTTACGCTAAAAGAATTTTTTTCTTCTCCCATATCAAAAACAAACTTTTTCTAAAATAAATTTGAACATAAAGCTGTTTTGTATAATGTTACTCTATGATATGAATTTTTTATTAAAAAATTAAAATATTCTGAACAAAAATTGAGCATATTATTCCTCATTAGTTAGGCATAGCCACGAAAGCCCTTTTAAATTTCTGATTGAATCTCTTCAACTATACTTTAGATCGTAGGCCAAAATTGATGTTCAACATGGTGAGTAAAGAACATTTTGGGATAGATTTGATTATAGTTGTCCTTAACCCTTCCTTGTTTTTTGAATCTCTTCAAATATACATGAATCTTTTAGATTATATAGGTCATAGCTTGGTGTGGTTGAAAAGGAATAATAGAAATCGAGTGTTTCATAGATCAATCATATGAGAGTGTTGGAAGAAAGGGTTTGATTTGTGAAATTTGGGAAGGAATAGAGAAGGGAAGAGAGAAGAAATTAGATAGTTTATGTTAAAATAGCTGGAAGTTATGTGAAGTTAGTTAAAGTAGTTAGACTAGAGTTAGTAATCAACTATAGTTAGTTGATAGCTAAACTAGAGTTAGTAGCTTAGTTAGAAGTTAGTTGGAGTTAGTTACTCAAACTAATCTCTATATATAGGAAAACTATTGTACTCATTCATCATCTTTTATCAATCTATTCATTTCTACAATGAGTTACTTTGAGTATCTCCCTCATGAGTACTCTTATGCTTGCTATCTTGCTTACATCTATGACTTTTCTCCCTATGATTCCATGATTTTTAACTTGATAGCTAAACTCTAGTCTAACTACCTTAACTAACTTCACATAACTTCCAGCTATTTTAACAGTTTATGAGGGAAATTGAACTTGTATATTATTTTGGAAAATCTCTATTACAAATATACATGATGGCTTAGCTACTTATAGCCTCTATTACTTGCTATGCAAGTTACTTGTTGTTCAAGCTAACTTCCTAAAACAACTTCTACAACAAACATTCTAACTAACTAAAACATACAACAAACTGAATTATTCTTAACACTCTTCCTTAATTCATGTTTGTTGAATTCACCATGTCCATCATGCTTCTCAATACTTCAATACTTCAATCGTTAGTGACATTGTCATTGCATTTGCAATTTAAAACATTTGTCTCACAATGCTCTAAAACTAGCTTTCCTCTAATAAAATAATGAACAATCAGTGTCTGTGTTTCCCTGTTTCTGCTAGTTTATTATAAAGAAAAAAACAAACTAATTAAATATGTGTTCAACGAAATACAATAATAAAATGTGTTTGTCTTTCTATTAGTATCAATAAAATATTTATGTTTGTCACCATATATACAAGTCTTGCACCAATATGAGACAAAAAAAACCCCTAAGTTTACGGGTCAATAATAATAGTAGTAAACGCCTCAGTGAGAGTGTTCCAATTTTGACTCTTTCTTAAGCGCGTAATGAGTGGTTAGGTGAGTATCGGCGAAAAAGCCCTTGAACATATACATCTTAAAGTAGGGTCCACACGCCTTAACTAGTGTTTATATCTCTATTCTATTTCTATTCCTATCCTATGAACCAGAAAGAAAGACACACATACATCTTAAAACATGGCTATGTCATTGGCTTCTTCCTCTCACAGTGCTGCTCAGAAGAAATATGATGTCTTCATCAGCTTTCGAGGCGAAGATACTCGCGCTGGTTTCACAAGTCATCTTCACGCTGCTCTTTCCCGAACCTATTTACATACTTACATAGACTATAGGATCGAGAAAGGAGATGAAGTTTGGCCAGAACTTGAGAAAGCAATCAAACAATCAACTCTGTTTCTTGTTGTGTTCTCAGAGAACTATGCTTCTTCAACATGGTGTTTGAATGAACTTGTTGAACTAATGGAGTGCCGTAACAAAAATGAAGACGACAACATTGGTGTGATTCCTGTGTTCTACCATGTTGACCCTTCACATGTGCGGAAGCAGACCGGGAGTTATGGCAGTGCATTGGCGAAACACAAGCAAGAGAACCAAGATGATAAGATGATGCAAAATTGGAAGAATGCTCTTTTTCAAGCTGCTAATTTGTCTGGTTTTCATTCCTCGACATACAGGTTTTTAGTCTTTGTATACATTAAAATTATATTTTATCAATCCACTTGTCTTAATACCGATGTTTTCATCATGGTTCTCTAATTGAACTGGATGATTATATAAGAAATGGTAAGTTTTATCAATGGGGTGTCTCAAACTTTTAAGCTTTGATACTTTGTTGGGGAGAATTTTTTTTGAGGTCTTATAAGACCCATTATCTTATTTAAAACTCTAATCTTAAGTGAGACTTACATTTTTTAATATTAAAAAATTCAAATGTAATGATATAATGTTATTGATAGTTGATTAGCATGTGTTTATCAAGTACTATTTAAAAAAAATTATAAACGAGTGATTTGTAAGCGTATGTTATCGAATGATCTTACATCATCAAGATTATTAGGATAAAATCATAGGTGTGTTACTGATTAATCCCACATCATCAACATTACAAGACTATGAATGCATGGATACAAAGTATATACTCGATGCACAACTTCATTTTGTTCATCATTACATGATCATTTCATCATATAATATAAACACACAACACACCAACACATCGTCAAATTAATACATTCACACATCAACAATTCATCATCAACAAAGTAATCATCATCATGTAACAACATCATATATCATCGTCATTTTCATTTAATCACATCACTTCACAATTTACACTTAGTTAAACAACGCTTCATTTACAAATCATTAACTAACTCAACTATAACTCATTACATTCTCATCATTAAATATTCATAGCACATCATGCTTGATCCTTGCCTTGAACCGTTAGTTTTCTGAATGAATAAAAGTGTGTGAAGGGTCTCTATTTATAACAAATGATTACTTAGGGTTTAAGAGAAAAAAACTAAGTTTTTTCTATCGACCCATCTTGAAAAACAAGCAAAGGGGAATTTTTGCCGACAAAGATGCGCATGTGCGCATGAGAGAGGCGTAGGTGCGCATGAGGCAGCCCCTCCCGTGCTAAGTCTTGCATTTTTTTTTACCATTCTTCCGTCTGAAAACTCCTATGAAGTTGAAATGAATTTTCTTCATCTTGTATTGTCTTTAAAAAGCTTCTAAGAACCATTGGTCTTTAAACTTCATATCCTAATTAATCCCACGTGATGTCTCGATTTGTCGATTTACATAATGCATCACTAGAAAACACTCAAAACACCTACGAAGTTGCATGATATAGGATAAAAGTGAATTACAACAACTCGAGTGAAAACAATACAATATGTTCCTCAAAGTATTGACAACTCCTTCAAATCTCATCTTATTTTTCTTCAAATGCAAAAAAAAAAAAAAAAGTTGAAAAACATAGTCAAAATATCATATGATGCTCCGTTATCACAACCCCAAACTTAAATTGTTGCTTGTACTCAAACAACACAATAATAAGAAGTTATATTTTACATGAATTTAAAGAATAGAAACATACCTTTCCAAAGATTTTGCTGAGATTGTCACTTTTCCCACCACCGTGCTTAACTAGCTTACCACTACCACGCAAGCGATACAGACTTAAAAAGATACTATTACTTTCAACCACATACAATTTCAAGATACACGTATATATCTCCTAAATTATTTAACTAGCTTCACGTGAGTGTCCGTTCTTTCGCTAGTAGATATAACATAGCCTTTTTTTTTTTTTGGTAATTTATACATGTGCTAATATTTTTATTTATATTATAATGAAGGCCTGATTTTTTGTAATTTATAGTTATGTCTATATTTTTACTCATATATTCATACAAGGAAAATTTTTTATTTTTTTTATTTGTATGCTTGCCTATTTTTACTCATTTATTAACACAATGACTTTTTTTTTGTTAATTGCATACAAACCTATCACATCTTGTGATTTTTCAACATATGTAGCTTTTCATTCTAGATAATACTTAAATTTATCCCGTGAGCTTAGCTCAGTTGGTTGGGATATTGCATGTTATATGCAGGGGTCGGAGTTCGAACCCCGGACACCCCACTTCTCCACAATTAAATTATGTGAGCTCTAGCCACTAGACTACTTGACCAAAAAAAATTATGTGATAAATAAAACTAATTTAAGAAGACTTAAGGATCAAGCCCAATTCAATATATGTTTATTTTGAACATACACACAAATTAAAGTTATTCGTGTGAATGTATGAGTACTTTTTTAGTTTTTCCTGATATTTTAATTTAAAGATTCTGATGAAGAATTTGATTTTACCTTTGATTGAAATTCACATGATATATCGTATTAAATATTTTATACTTTTTTGAATATGTTAGGACTGAATCTAACATGATTGAAGACATTACCAGAGCTTTATTAGGGAAATTGAATCACCAGTACAGAGATGAACTTACATGTAATTTGATACTTGATGAAAACTATTGGGCCGTTCGATCTTTAATAAAATTTGATTCAACAACAGTTCAAATCATTGGACTTTGGGGAATGGGAGGCACTGGTAAGACAACTCTTGCTGCTGCTATGTTTCAAAGGTTCTCTTTCAAATATGAAGGCAATTGCTTCTTAGAAAGGGTGACAGAAGTTTCAAAAAAGCATGGAATCAATTACACGTGCAACAAACTTCTTTCCAAGTTACTAGGGGAAGATCTTCGTATTGACACTCCCAAAGTAATCCCAGCCATGATCAAGAGAAGACTCAGACATATGAAATCTTTCATTGTATTAGATGATGTACATAACTCTGAACTTCTGCAAGACTTGATTGGAGTGAGAGGTGGTTGGCTTGGACCTGGTAGCATAGTCATTGTGACGACTAGGGATAAACATGTGCTGATAAGTGGAGGAATTGACGAAATTTATGAAGTTAAGAAGATGAACTCCCAAAATTCCCTCCAACTTTTTAGCCATGTTAAAGAAGTATATTCCATATTGTCTACTTTTATTTTAATATTAATATAAATGCACGTCACCTTTGATTTCTAAAAACTAGTTTACATTTTTGTGGCCGGCAGGATGATGTGAATGTTTTGTTTGTTTGTACTAAGAAAACTTTTGTGTAACAACTGAGAAGTTTACATTTTGTCGGGACGTGCTTAGTTTAATAGGTAAATATATAAATTGATTAGGTTAAATAATAGGTAAATTAAATTTATTTGTGCCCTTGATCATAAGTGTTTGCCCCTATATAATGAGACAAATAAAACTCTCAAAGTTCTACACAAAAATATTAGTAAACGCCTCTCAATGAGCTGAGTGTTCCAATTTTTCATCTTTCCTCAAGCGAGTGGAGAAACTGTTAGGTGACTATCGGAGAAAAGCCATTGAATAAACAAACAAAAGGTGTAAATTATGTAAAGTAGGTCCACACGCCTTCACAAGAGTTTATATCTCTCATTCTATTTCTATTTATATGGAAAAAAAAGAAAGACCACATATATACATACCATAGTACATGACTATGGCTATGGCTTCTTCTTCCTCCCACGCTGCTGCTTTGAAAAAATATGATGTTTTCATCAGCTTTTGAGGCAAAGACAATCGTGCCTGTTTCACAAGCCATCTTCACGCTGCTTTGTGCCGAAGCAGAAGCTATTGCCAGCAGTGGCGGATCTTGAAATATTTTATTGGGGGTGCCAAAATTGTATGAAATATATATTAAGTTGTTTGAAAATAAGGATATAATTGTTAACTGGTCCAGTGGTTTGTTGAGTTCTAGTATACATATTATGCCTAATCTAATATATATAGAATATCTAGGGGGTACCATGGCTCCCAGGGGTCCCTGGGAAGATCGCCCCCTGATTGCCAGACCTACATAGACTATAGGATCCAAAAAGGAGATGAAGTTTGGACAGAACTCTTGAAAGCAATCAAGGATTCCACTTTGTTTCTTGTCGTGTTCTCGGAGAAGTTCAACATGGTGTTTGAACAAACTTGTTGAAATAATGAAATGTCACAAAAATGAAAAAGACAATGTTGTTGTTATTCCCGTACCATGTTGACCCTTCACACGTCCGGAAGCAGACGGGGAGTTACGGCACTGCTTTGGCAAAACACAAGAAGCAAGGCAATGATGATATGATGATACAAATTTGGAAGAAAGCTCTTTTTATTGCCTGGTTTTATGAATATCTTCGTTAATGAATGAATAAGAAAATGATACATGAGAGGGTTTATATACACAAGTTGGATGGACTCTCTGTGATAAAACCAGGTTTGATCATAACAGAAAAACAGTCTAACTAATTAACTGAGTTAGTCAAGACAATAAAAAACTAAGAACTTGTTTGGATAAACAAACTTGATTTGCAGCTTATAGTATAAACTATTTTTATAACAAAATATAAATGGGTTTGTCTAATATGTTACACATGTTAAAATAACTAAAAATAACAAGTTTTTATTGAAAAACAACAATCATTTATTAAAAAGTTATATATAATACAAAATGTATAAGTTCTAATGCAAAAGTATTATTTTAAACTTCTTAACATGTACAAATTTGCACATGATAGAAAAACCCAATATAAAATATGTATAAATCAAGTTATAAGAATGCTTGTAAAAATTAGCAAAAAAAACAACTATAAACATGATATAAGTTGTTTTAATAAAGTTCTTCATAACAGTCTAACACAAGTGAGTATGCCAAGAGGTAAGCTTAAATAAATCAAACATTAATGGCACTAAAGAAGCTAATTAGGATGTAATAAAATAAGGATAATGTTTCATGAACACCATTAATGGTAGACATCCTTTGTGTGTACACCCTTTTGTATCATTCTCGAACATTTCAGTTAACCAAATATATGATATATGTGACTACATTTTTTCAATTGCGTGACCACTATTTAGAAGTTGAAAAATGTGGTCATGGAACTAAAATGCACGTGACCACTATTTTTCCACTTAGTTAACCAAATAAATTTTGAAAAATAGTGGTCACGCAATTAAAAAAATGTGGTCACAAAGACATATATATTTAGTTAACTGAAATCTTTTAGAGTGGTACAAAAGAGTGTACACATTAAAGGAGTCTACCTATCATTTCTCTAAAATAAATTAATCAAATATAAATACTATTTTATGGCCACGTGTTTTACATTTTTAATAATTAACATTTAAATTTTTATTTTAAGAATTAGGTTGGTTATAATTTTGGTCTGATCAAACAATGAATTTTATTTATATAAACCATCTTAAAACATGTGTAGAAATGAGTGCAATTTGTCCAATCAGCATAACTTAATTGATAAAAATATTGTAATTTATATTTGGGGTGAAATTCTAGCTCTTACACTACTTGAGGGAAAAAAAAATAGAGAAATGATATTTGTATATATATTTTCTAACAATTTTTGTGACAATTTTCTCTATTATATTTTTACTTTCTTTCTCTATTATTTTGATTTTTGTGTTAATACATACTTTTCTTTGTAAAAATATGGGTGTCAATATAGTTGTCAACCAAATTGATGTTCAAATAACATTGCTTAAAAAAATATTAGTCCTGGAACTTCAATGCACGGGTACCCCATTGTTTATGACTACTGTTATGTTAATTTAGGATTATTGCAACTTTGTTTCTAATAAAAGATCAAGCCTCCTTTAATAGAGGTCTATTCCGAACACGCATGAAATTGAAAGTGATTAGGGCTGTGTTTGGTAACACAAAAAAGTTAGCTTATAGTTTGTTGAATTAACTTATAAGCTCGTTAGATGAAAACGTGGCGTGTTTGGTAACAAGTTTTTTTCATGAGCTTATACCGTTTTTTGAAAAGCTATTTCAAATAGCTTTTTAGCTTATAGCTGGTAGCTTTTTATATTTTCTTCCAACTTTAACCCTATTAATTTAAATTAATTATTTTTTTAATTAAACAACTACCCATGTTCATCTTTATAACCGCCCCATTTTTTCCCTTAAAATAAATAAATATGAACTACCCATGTTCATATTTTTTTTTTTTTTTTTAAGGAAATGCTTTATATTTTGCTATAACTAACCTGCTGTACACCACACAAAAAATAACTAGCCTATTTTTTTTTTTAAAGGAAAAAATAACTAGTCTATTGTACGTTGTAAAATTTATATATTCTAGCTCACATTTTGTTTCCACCTTTCTCTTATTTTTGGGATTCATAAAGCAGAGATCAAAATTGTCGGTGAATTTTTTTTTTTAGGATTAAAGGTCGAAGAATTTTTTTACGGAGACTAAGACCAAAAGTTTGAATATTTATAGGGACCAAAAACATATTTAACTATAATTAAAAATATTAAAAAATAAATACATTACAAAAAAATGTGTGTGTCTATATGTATATTAAAAAAAAAAAAAAATGTCATTTTATGTCATTTTATACTTATCAGCCACTTCAACAGCTAATTTTACCAAACATATTATTTTTAATAAGCAAACTTTTCAACTATAAGTTATCAGCTATCAGCTAACTTATAGCTTATTTTTGCCAAATAGAGTCTAGTTGTAAATGTGTGAGCACAGTGTTAGTTTTGCTTAATATTTTAATTCCAAGATTCACGACCAAAATATTAGGTCATGACTGATACACAATTAAAACTTACTCATAATATATTTAACATATCAAACCTCACAGATCGAACCTCTCCCTCTGTCATTGAACCTCCGTCTGTATCCGAACCTCACAGATCGAACCTCCCTCACATGTTTTTCTCTCTCTGTTGTGCACTGAACCACTCCCTCATCAAACCTTTTCGCCGATGTCATTCACTCGCTAACTCACTCTATCCGGAACCTTCTCACCCGCTGTTGTCATTCTCGCTCGAACCTCCCTCGACATATATTTAATTTTATCTATTTGCATTTTTGTCATAACTTTACCCTGCTAGTGCAATGGCTATGTTCACTTTGGTATCACATTATAGTTCTATGAATTTGTTTCAATTAGTACATGTTTATTTTGAACTTTGGTACTTCTTTTGACTAGTACATGCATGTATTTTTGGTCAAACTCTTACATGCATATATTTTTTAATTAGTACAACTCAATGGTATGGGATATTCTACATATACGTAGGAAAAAAATGGGATGCACATATGCAGGAAAAAAATTGAACTTCGTAAGTCAGGTTAAAATTTTGACGACTTAAGCAATTACTTTCTTAGGTCTAGCTAATCTGCTATTCATTTTTTAGGCCTATATTATCTAAAGGGGGTGTATTGGATTAGGATTTTAAAGGACAATTTTTGTTTAAAAAAGTCTTGGGGATTTTAAAAGACTTTGCAAGATTTTGACGACTTTGATGATTTTAAAAGACTATTAAAGATTTCAATGGATTTAATTCATAAGATTTTAAAGGATTTGAAATGATTTTATGAATTTCAAGAGATTTCAACGGATTTTATGAATTTTAAAAAATAATTGAAAAAATATCATAACACACTATCTTTCACAAAATCTCAATAAAGACTCTTTTATTTATTTTATTTTTTATGGGAGAGCTAGAGCTAGAGAGAGAGAGTGAAGGAATCAGAGAGAGAGAGAGAGAGAGAGAGAGAGGTTTTTTACGGGAGAGTTAGAGAGGTTTTTTACGGGAGAGCTAGAGAGAGAGAGAGAGAGAGAGGAGAGGAAAAGAGAAAGTAAAGAGAGAAGGGAGGAAAGAGAGGGAGAGATAGTAAAATCTTAAAAGGAAAAAACAATCCTAAGAAATCTCATGTTTTCATAAAAGACTTTTTCATGCTAAAATTTCACTAGAAAATCCCACAAAATCCATCAAAATCTGGTTTATTAAACAATTCTTCGAAATTTGAATGATTTTGAATACCACTTGACTTTTTTTTAAGTGATTAAGAGTCTTGATTGAATACCACAAGACTTTTTTTAAATGACAAAGAATCTTGATTGAATAACACAAGACTTTTTTTAAATTGGAAAGAGTCTTGATTGAATACCACAAGACTATTTCATGACAAAAAAATCTTTTAAAATCCCTTAGAATCATAATCCAATACACCCCCTAAGTCGACTCCCAGATAACTGACTTAACCATATTTATTAAGTCACCTCAAAAAGCCGGCTTAACAAGCCGAAACTTCTTATGTGGGCTAAAATTAGGTTGGACGCAAGCCCTACTTAAAAAGCATTTTTCAACCAACTTAAAAAGTCTTGTACTATCTCTGTAGTTGTTTTATCATTGAATAGAAAGCAACATAAGTGTTCATAGATAAATCGTGTTCTTCTTCTCTTCTCCTTCTTTGTGAATTCTATTCTCTATATCAATCATCGCTGTCACTATTCTTATTCTAGACTGCAATCAAGAATAACAGTCTAAAATTGGTGATTTCATCATTCCAGTGGCCTTAGAGCTTCCAGTCATGTTGTCTCTGAAACCAAATGTGTATGAAAATGAGTAAGGTATATGGATCTCTAAAAAGTTGCGGTTATGACCCCCTAATTAATTTAAATATAAAACAGCCCTCTATGTTTTGATTTTTTGGCAGTTTTGGACCCCCAGTCCATTAGTGAGGTGCCACGTGGCTCCCTAAATAATACACGTGGCACCTCCCTAATGGACTGGAGGTCCAAAACTGCCAAAGAATCAAAACATAGGGGGCCGTTTTGTATTTAAATTAGTTAGGAGGTCATAACTGCAACTTTTGGAAAGATAGGGATCCAAAAATACAATTAAACCAACAAGATAATATTGAACTACAATTTATAAATGAAGTGTTCATATTTTTATCTAATTATGGTTCATAGAATGTGCATATTGACATGCTTAAGATAATGTGCTTATTGTAACAACAATCTCTGCCAACTCTAATTTTTATGCTGAACTATTGTACTGATAAAATCATGGACATAAATTACAACTGTCATCATGGAGAGATAAATTGATGATGATTTTTCATAAATATCAACTGTCATAAACATTTAATCTAAGAGGAACAAATTACTTCAACATTTTCACCATTACAATGGACATAAACACTTAATCTAAGAGGACCAAATTACTTCAACATTTTCACCATTACAATAACATAAAATCTTAATCTAAGAGGACCAAATCACTTCAACATTTTCACAAAAATGCACATGAACTCAGATAACACTACATCAACATTTTCACCAAAAGGCACATGAAAATTAAACAAAATTACACTTAAAATTAAACAAATAACAATGACAAGATTCATGTTCTTCTTCATAGCTTTCTCATCGTCATGCATCTTCACCATAGTCCTTCTAAGTGTCGCAATTTCCATTTCCTTCTCGACACATTTTCTGCATAGTGTATGAACTATTGTTGTTTGTTGGATCTGTTGGACACACTCTGCATAGCAGTCAAAAAAACTGCAGCTACAATCAATTCCACAAGCCTACGAACAAAAACAAAATATCAAATAATTTTTTTGAATTTTATAGAACTCCATAAACTTAAACACCCTAAATGAACTGGAAGTATTATAAACTCACCACAAAGTTTCTACAACCCCAAATTTTTTTTCCTTTGTTTGGACTATCTTTTGTAACTCTTCTAACAACTTCTTAAAAACCAGAGACAATCAGGTGCGAATTTATCCTGATTTCCAGTCGAGTTGTGCATAGAGTTGTTTTGGCTTCTTGAGTTCGAGCAACTGATGCGGATTGCTGCCATAATTTCTCCATTTTTTTCAATTTTGATTTTAGTGTTTTTGATTTGAGGGAAGTAAAATCTAGTATTTGAAGAGAGAAGAAAATGCGATGAGTCAATAATTAGTCGTTTTAGTATAATATTGAGTTTCGTTCTATTTAGATTTAAGTTTATTTTATTTAAATATTATTTCCTTCTAGAACTATTTTACTTCAAATTGCATATTATTATATTTCAGGAATGAATGTTTGATGGATTGAATTTTGGAGCAAAAGAAAGGGGTTTGGAGCTGATTCAGAGCAAAAATACGAAGATTCGGAGACAAAAATATGTCTTCCCAAGTCAGAAGATTGGCACAGCCGTGCCATCTCCCAGGACTGCCTTTTGCTGCTTTTGGTTAGATTTTAAGCTACTCTATTTTAGTTTTACCAAAAAGCCCGCAGTTTCTTGTGGAACATTCTAGTGATGTAATTGCTTAGATTCTAAGTCGAATGTAAACTATAAATAGAGTAGCTAGCCATCACAAATATTGGAATTCAATAACAATTGTCTTTCTTAATAAAATTTCTTTTCTTTTCCTTTACTTTCTTGTTATTTACTTTTATGCTTTTCCTCTTCTTCTCCATGTCTACGATGAACATGAGTGAGTAGACTTCTCATGTCTTAGGATTGTTGGATAAATCTAATGACATAATCCTAATCAGTCAAAATTACTAACAAAAGCATGACCAAGAGAACTTACTTTTTTTTTTTTTTGAAGGGAGGAGAACTTACTTATATTGTTTATTTAGAGAAATGTTTATTTCACATAGTTTTTGACATCAACACCATATATTCATACCATTTTTGTTTATAACGCTTTTTCGCTCTCATCGTAGTTAGGATGGAGTAATATTGAGCAGCCCAAAGATCATTCCAGAACACACTTGTTTCTAAAATCCTGCCTGCTGGTTCAAAGATCAGTCAATAAATGGTATTTTACTCTCAAATGATGAAGTGCAGTAAATAGAATTTGATGTCTTGTGATGATATCTTAACTGATATATGCCTCTGATTCTTATTCAAACAGGCCCTAGAGCAACGAGCAAAATTCTCAGAGAAACGGGGAACAGGTGCTGCTGCAAAGGCTCCTAAGTGAGGAGATAAAAATTGATGAATTAACACGTGACGAGCTTTTACGTCGGCTTATAGAGCAAAGATGGTCAATTTTCAGTAAATTTGGCAGATTCTGTATCAATGTATAATGGACAGACAGAACAAGTTAATATTAGATGTAGGAGTCTATCTAGAATCGAGTGATCATTATAGAGATGCAAATTGGGCATTCCACGTGGACAATTTGATCATTATCCGGATTGATTACAGAGTCCAGCTCCATTAGATCCAATTTCTGATTTTGAAAGCATAATCACTTTGATCAAGTTGTTTATCTTCAGAAGGATTCCGAGACTTGATACCTGTTCTGATTCTCATTCAAGTCTGTGGAACTCCAAGTTTTTCAAGGTGGATTTGATGTTATTGGATGATTATGATATGGAGTTGTTTGTTTCTTGGTGACAACTTTATGTTGGTCGAGAAAGGTAGAAGGAAATGCTGTGTAGTTTTTGGTTCAACATGTTGATTGCTTGTTCAGCCCATTGTATGTCTTTTAGGTTCTGTTTGAGTCCAATCAGATTCGTATCTCATTCTTGATCTATAATCTAATG